>NW_027361782.1:3610000-6110000 GCF_039654945.1 Dendrobates tinctorius
AGACCCACCACCCCATTGTCCAGATACCATCCTCATCTCTGACCTTGGTGAGTCCAGAGACGAGGTCACAGTGTCTCCGGAGCCACACCTCGATGTCCTGTGGAGGAACGGCCTCATTCCAGAACGTGATATTCACTGTGACAGTGTCCGGCCTGGAGATAGGAACCAACACAAACTTATTCCAGCCCTCAGCATCTCTGAACTTGGGTAATTAGCCCAGAATCTGTCCAGGTCAGACATGAGTTTGAAGCTGACCTCGTAGCCCTGCCTGTCCTGAAGATTAGACACTGCCAGTATTTCCTTTGCTACAAACCCCATCTGGCCGCAGAGCAGCTCTCTCACCACATACCTGCGTTGTGGCAGATCCTCCTTGGCACCTATGTATTTAAACCGCACCACATTAATGCGTTTGAATGTCTGGCCGGTATACCTGGCGCTGGAAGTGAAGGATGGGGCGCCGCGGCTCCAGGCATTCCTGGGGGGCACCTGCCGGGTCACACTGGGCTGACTGACAGGGAGAGGGCCTGCAGCAGGGGGGCTGTCACACCTTGTGGACTGGATGGCAAAGGGGGATAATCACACATATCATGCACATTATCATGAGCAGCATCATTATTATCAGACAGTGCGATGTCCAATACAGCATGTGAAACCCCTCCAACCCCCGACCCCATGGGCACAGCATCACCAGCCACAGTCTGTGCTTCAGCCTCAGCCTCGGCCTCATCAGCACAAACAGTCTCAGAAATACTGTCCTGCTCCTGTGTGGGGCATTCTGGGACCTGTGGTGCCTCTGCTGGAGTCTGCAGTGTGTGCTCCTGTTCACACTCGGCTGCCTCAGCCTCATCAACACAAATAGTCTCACATATACTGTCCTGCTCCTGTGTGGGGCATTCTGGGACCTGTGGTGCCTCTGCTGCAGTCTGAAGTGTATGCTCCTGTTCACACTGAGCTGCCTGCTGCTGCAGCTGTTTTCCCTCCTGGAAGCAGAAGCGGGCAGCCTGTAACACTGGCCGTGTCCGCTGCTGGGGGGTCCCGTCGTGAACATCAGGGGTCCTGGCCTCTACAGCACAGTCCTGCTTATAGGAGGCGAACCGCTCGCTGTTCCTGTAGGTCTCTGCCAGGGGCCCCATGCTCTCCAGCACAGAATCAGTGTCCTGCACAACACTCGCCAGCTGTACACCCAGTGTGTTCAGTCTCAGGTCATACACGTCATTACTGGCAGGATTAGTGGTCTTTAGGTTATAGATAAAGTCTACTTCCATTTGCAGCGCTTTTTTTTGCTGCTGTAACTCACCCAGTTTTCGGACAAGTCCCGGTATCTCATCTGCTAGCTGCAGCTCGGGTGCACGCGCCGGCTCCACAGGCTTAGTCTTGACCACGGGTACAGGGGTTTTGAACACAGTCTTGTGCGGGTCCACCACGGATGGTTTTGTGGCCCCTTGGCTGGATGCAGGCTCCGCAGCAGGTTTATCGCTGCCACCTGACTGTGACCGTGTGCGTCCTGAGCACGCCATACTGCCATGCTGCTGTAGGTTCTCCTGCATTGTCTGCCTTTCCAAAGACGTCCGTCTCTGCTTGGAAGCAGGAGAGCTGGTCTGCACAGCTGGGGCCGATCTCACCTGTGCACCTGGCAGGAGCTGCTTACTGACTGGGGAGCTACAAGACTTTACATTCAGCTGGTTTCCATCACTCACTGACACATTGCCTTCTTGCTTCTTTGCTGGAACTGGAGAAGGTTTTCCTCCCAAAACTTTACTCACAATTGTTTCCTTCTTCATAGAACTGCTGCAGCTTTGACTCGCTGCATTCACTGGACTCACAGCGGCTTTGGGATTAACATTCCCATTAGAAGCCTGGGAGGCTAGTCCCAGTGTTGGCCGGGAAGCCTGGGCCTTGCCAGGGGAGCTTCCCCGCCCAGGGTGGCCCCTCCCTGGGCTTGCTCCAGACATCAGGAGAACCACTGACACACAACCTCACAGCTAGGAGGCAGTATTATAGTAGTTATATTCTTGTACATAAGAGCAGTAATATAGTTATATTCTTATACATAAGAGCAGTATTATAGTCGTTATATTCTTATACATAGGGGGCAGTATTATAGTAGTTATATTCTTGTACATATTAGCAGTATTATAGTTGTTATATTCATGTATATAGGAGCAGTATTATAATAGTTATATTCTTGTACATAGGGAGCAGTAGTATAGTAGTTATATTTTGTACATAGGGGCAGTATTATAGTAGTTATATTCTTGTACATAGGGGCAGTATTATAGTAGTTATATTCTTGTACATAAGAGCTGTGTTATAGTAGTTTTATTCTTGTTAATTGGAGCAGTATTATAGTAGTTATATTCTTGTACATAATGTCAGTATTATAGTAGTTATATTCTTGTTCATAGGAGCAGTATTATAGTAGTTATATTCTTGTACATAGGAGCAGTATTATAGTAGTTATATTCTTGTTCATAGGAGCAATATTATAGTAGTTATATTCTTGTACATAGGAGCATTATTATAGTAGTTATATTCTTGGGCATAGGAGCAGTATTATAGTAGTTATATTCTTGTACATAGGGGCAGTATTATAGTAATTATATTCTTGTAAATAGGAGCAGTATTATAATAGTTATATTCTTGTACATAGGGAGCAGTAGTATAGTAGTTATATTTTGTACATAGGGGCAGTATTATAGTAGTTATATTCTTGTACATAGGGGCAGTATTATAGTAGTTATATTCTTGTACATAAGAGCTGTGTTATAGTAGTTTTATTCTTGTTAATTGGAGCAGTATTATAGTAGTTATATTCTTGTACATAATGTCAGTATTATAGTAGTTATATTCTTGTTCATAGGAGCAGTATTATAGTAGTTATATTCTTGTACATAGGAGCAGTATTATAGTAGTTATATTCTTGTTCATAGGAGCAATATTATAGTAGTTATATTCTTGTACATAGGAGCATTATTATAGTAGTTATATTCTTGGGCATAGGAGCAGTATTATAGTAGTTATATTCTTGTACATAGGGGCAGTATTATAGTAATTATATTCTTGTAAATAGGGGCAGTATTATAGTAGTTATATTCTTGTACATAAGAGCAGTAATTTAGTAGTTATATTCTTGTACATAGGAGCAGTATTATAGTAGTTATATTCTTGTACATAGGAGCAGTATTATAGTAATTATATTCTTGTACATAGGGGCAGTATTATGGTAGTTATATTCTTGTACATAGGGGCAGTATTATAGTAGTTATATTCTTGTTCATATGGAGCAGTATTATAGTAGTTATATTCTTGTTCATAGGAGCAGTATTATAGTAGTTATATTCTTGTTCATAGGAGCAGTATTATAGTAGTTATATTCTTGTTCATAGGAGCAGTATTATAGTAGTTATATTCTTGATCATAGGAGCAGTATTATAGTAGTTATATTATTGTACATAGGAGCAGTATTATAGTAGTTATATTCTTGTTCATAGGAGCAGTATTATAGTAGTTATATTCTTGTTCATAGGAGCAGTATTATAGTAGTTATATTCTTGTTCATAGGAGCAGTATTATAATACTCGGCTCAGTACTTTATTTCCTGTGAGAGTACCACTCCTAATCCAGCCTCTGAAGCATCGGTCTGTAACACAAACTCCTTTTTTAAGTTTGGTGCGACCAGGACCAGATGCCTACACTGAGCCCGCTTGAGTTCCTGAATTTCCTTCTCTGTGTCAGTAGCCCATTTTACCACAGATGGCCTTGTTCCACCGAGGAGGAGGTCCGTTAATGGTACGGCAATCGTGGCGAAGTTTGGGATAACCGGCGATATCTCACATTCCCAAGAAATGCCCTCACTTGCTTCTTAGACAGCGGTTGCGGCCATTCATGAAATTGAAAAATAAGTCTTGCCAAATCAGACAGGGTGATTTTCTGGATTTGTTTTCTCATTTTGACTCTCATAGTTGTGGTCTACCTATGATGTCATTTACAGGCCTCTCTCATCTTTTTAAGTGGGAGAACTTGAACAATTGTTGACTGACTAAATACTTTTTTCCCCACTGTATAACCTAATAGGCCGACAATCAGATTGTGCTGACGATACATCGGCACGCGCACAGGCAGCCTGTGGCAATTTATGCTGACCTGCAGGACTCGGGTGGATCCGCGACCATGACTTGTATTCAGGCTGAAGACTTCACTAATTCTACAATTAATAATATACAAATAACATTGAAAAGTATAGAGTCTAAGATAAAGTTGGTCCTGGGTAATGTTTCCTCACTTCATGGGAACGTAGCTAAGTGCGGCCAGTCCAGCATATATTATGTATACATGTCACATTGCTGTGAAGATTCTCCCACTTTGAGGTTGGGCAGCTGCAGTCGACAGTCCTTTCATTGGAAGTAGTTCACAGACCTACTACTGTTCCTTTCTGTGCTACAATTGAGTCTTCTTTCAATAGCGCAGGTGAATTAGGGTTGTTGTATTCTTGCCCTTACATCGTCTTGATCTCATGCTGCAGCTCCTTTTTCATCCCGCTTTCTGTCTAAGATCAGACTTCTTTTTTTATTATTTTAGATTTTATATTCTAGGAAGGTTTCATGGAACTAGGAGACGCCATTAAAATGTTCTTAGCTGGAGAAGTTTTGTTTCTTTTTGTTAAATTGTTTGTAACAGATATTAGATGAGAAGTTTCCAATTTGTTCTTAGGTTTTTGGATGGAGCAATTGGACTCACAAGTAAAGTGCCTTCTGGATTCAGGACTAATAGGGTAACTTTCCAGAATAATCTGTCTGGTGTGTAAGCGAGGAGTAACACTATATCTGGCCATTATGTGATCTGTGTCCTGCATTTTATCCAGTTTTCCTGGGAGATCAGCTGACATGCTGACATGATGTCTTCTATACACAGCTCATCCTATAGAGAGATTCCTGCTCTCCATGGCTGAGATACCACACTGCGACAAGCAGGAGCCAGGGGAGGAAGAAGTGGCTCATAAGAAGAGAAAGAATTCTGATAAGAAATGTTACAAGGTTTCTAGCATCCACATATACCATTAATTTCTGCAGAGGTTGTTGGAAGTCCAATTCTTTTTTAATACTCATCAGCTAATGTGATAAGCTACTTTTTGTAGTCTTCTAGAATAATACATTTGAGAGAGTACTTTGGAGTATTTCTTTTTCTTTTGGCGCCATGATATTCAAAATGGTCACTTCAGAATATTGTATTGTGCACCCCGGAGAGGAGTGCATGTCCGATGCAGGGTATTGATGGGGGGCCACCATTGGAAGGTCCATGCTCCAGTTGGTTCAGGTTCATTGTCTTGCCCGTTAGTGCTACTTGTTATCCACTCAGGTTGGTTGCAAGTTGTCTCAGATTATAATGAGAATTTCCATTTCATTGTGAAGAAGGAGAAAATGGAGAAATTCAAAGGGGTTTTGTAAATTGTAACAATGATCAGATCCCCAGCAACAGGACTATGGAGACTTGTAATGTGTCTTTTGTGATCTTTGTAGGACCAGGATTCATTTCACACTCGCTCAACTCAACTCACACAAACTTTTCTTGAGAAAATAATAAGTGGGGTTCTCTTTAGCATTTACAAGGTGACCACATATGAAATGTATTCTGGTGGTCAGCTGATTCCAGTATGATCTGATTTATGTCTATGTGCTGTGTATGGTAAGATCCTAGTGGTGACAATAATCCTTCCTTATGGGTTGGCGAGCATTCATCTGGTGGACACCTACCTCTTCCGATTCCACTAATCCTTGCTTATGGTTTGGTGAGAGCCCATGTGGTGGACACCTGCCTCTCCCGACTCCAATAATCCTTTTTGGGATGCAAGCGCTCATATGGCAGTCACCTGCCTCTCTTTACTCCTCCATAGAGAGGAACTCTACAGAATATTCCAGAACTCTCTACAGGAAAGTAGAGAAATCTAACACCATACTCATCCGGCAGAGGCTTATGGAGGGCGCCTGATCCTTATCTTCTCCAGCAATACATGAGTTGGAGGCATGGTCATTCGATTCCACCAACATCAGGCGGTTTGGCCACATTTAAAATATCTTCTTGAAGCCCTTTACATTGGAGTCCCTTAGTTTAGTTTTAGACCCCTTACACGTCCAGTCACTGAGTATCACACAGCACCTTCCACTCCCTGACTTGGTACTCTTGAGTTATGGAGCTTAATACCTGAGAACAAAGACCTCGGATTTCAAGGAAATAAAACCATTATTGAGCAAAATGCGGCATAAATAAGTGATAAGTATCTACAATGCATTTTCTTATTATATGTACCGTAATATATTTCTCATCCTAAGATGACAGCCCTATGGATAATCATTGCACTCTCGTATCAGCCGGTGGCTCTCCTCTCCGTAACCTTATTGATTTCCCTATATACGCTATTTTATGGTTCAATAAAGGGTTGAATACCGTGAGAAACCTGTCTGAACTTCTGTCTCTTAGATAAACTGGATTTGATTACCACTAGCATGAGAAACACTCGCCCGATGGGCAGCCCTCTGCTCCCGTGTGATTTGTGGACTTTCTGGGGCTGATCAATGGTGATTATTCTAGGAGAAGTTCTCGGAACGGCGGATAATTCAGCTTTGTGTTTCCCGTGTGACAGAGAACGGTCACCTTTTCTATCCTTACTGACGAGGCAGCACGTCCTCCTCTCCCAGCTTATTACACCTCTCCATCCCATCATTTTATCTGAAGATTTCGAAGACTTCGGCTCAGCTGATTGTTCAATTTTATTGTGTCTAAAGGATTATATTACAGTATATGATCGACCTTCAGGTAAATTTTCTGAATCAGCTCAGACTATTGGTGATCATCGTCAAACATTGTGGTGCCAAACATAAGTCCGAAAATATAATGGTGCCAGAAAGTGTGCAGACATTTTCATTGTCCATTTTCACAATGTCTCAGGAAGTATCTGTTCTCCTTGCGAAGATTCGGCTACTGAGGATCCTGTAGGACAATACTCCAGGACGCCATACGACTTTTATGATAGATTTCTCATGACTGGCAAATCAGATTTCTACATAAAAGGAATCATTTTCATTGGGGGACCAGCGCCTACGGGGACATATCACCACAGCCACATGTAAAAACCTGATGACCTGTGACTTAGGTTGCCACTCAAACCAAAAGCATCAGATCCATCTCACACCGCTCAGCTCTCCATTGAAGATAATAACAGTCTCCAGCAGAAGCCATGACTCACTCCTGCCGTATACTAACCTTCCATCATTGTCCATTCTGCAAACTTCACCCAAGAGATGGGGGAATGGCAAGGAGGAGAATCACAGGTCCAAGACTCTACTGAAAGACTCACCATGGGGAGTAGGATATCAATCCTCTTCTCCATTGCTGTTCAGACTTTCCATAATGACATTTCTGCAGACATCTGTTGTTCCTCATCAGTGCACAGTTCGGGCTGCTTGGATGCAGTTTTGTGTAAAATGCCCATGTCCTGGAGTCACTCTCCTTATTGAAATCCAGCTGGGTGGGGGAGTATTTAGATCAAAATCTACCCCCAGTGCACTTCACCTTCTGGAGAAGAGTGACTGCTCTGAGTTTTGCATCTATCAGGGAGAACACTGGAGAGATCCCACCGCTGCCACCAATTTACAGAGGATGCAACTCCGCTGCTTCCAATCATCAGGACAATTGCGCAAACGACTGACCAGTGATGGACGAGGCCGCAGCTCTTTTCACTACTAGGGGAACTGACAGTGAACGTATGGTAGTGTGGGGAAGGTGACTTGACGGACAGACGTGACTGGCAGTAGAAGGGTGACAGCTGGGAAAGGTAGATAGGAGGGTGTAGTACCGAGAAATGACCACAAGATGGCAGGGGAGAGTAGTTGAGGACTGAACATCAGCTTATGGCTCAAGAAAACGCTTAGTCATGGGGCGGGAGATAGAAACCCAAGAGGGGAATTCCCCAGTGAGAGGCGATAAAAAGAACTGGTTGGGGTTCCAGACAGGCCAGTCCCGGGAGGAGCTCAGGAAAGGAAGATACAAGAGAGAAGACCAGAAACAGTGGAAGAGCTCGACCAGGGGACTGACAGTGAAGAGACAGTCAGGGGGGTGGCCCTGACTCGACAGACTGCAGGAGAGACGAGGCCCCGGGGGTACCAATTGGATGATGACCTCGGGCAGGTGAAGCGCTGGCGGTAGATTGGTCTAGGACAGCCCCAGCGAAAGATCCGCGAGGGACATTACTTCGACTGGAGCAAAGGTGCAGGTACCCGGGCCTGGAGATAGAGTGCTGTAAAGAAGCTGCAGTGCATGGTTGTGGTCGTCAGGAGGACGACGAATTAAATCCGGAACTGTTACAAGTGGAATCTGTCTCCATCTCGTCTTTGCCTCATCTGGTAAGCAGCGGTCCACCCCCCATCCCCGGCCCCTACCACAGTGTATATACCTCACATTCCAACACATGGAATATATATATATACCCCGTATGGTCACTGCTAGCTCCACAATAACAAAAAAAATTACTTGTTGCCACCACCATTCATTTATACAGGCCGACTGGATGTTACAGGTTGCATATGACTTAAGGGTGCGGTTTACAGAGCAAGAGGAACAGAACTATTACATTATTATTATTAACTATTATTAACTATTATTAAGTTAGTCAGCATGGGTTTGTAACTAATAAGTCATGTCAGACTAACTTAATTTCCTTCTATGACGGTATCACTGATTGGGTGGATCAAGGAAATGCTGTAGATATAGTATATCTTGACTTCAGCAAAGCATTTGACAAAGTCTCTCATACAATCCTTATTGAAAAAATGATTAAGTATGGAATGGACAAGGCAACTGTTAGGTGGATTCATAACTGGCTTAGTGATCGGACCCAAAGAGTGGTCGTAAATGGCTGCACATCCAGTTGGAAGAATGTCTCAAGTGGGGTACCACAGGGCTCTGTCCTGGGCCCTGTATTGTTCAACATCTTTATCAACGATTTAGATGAAGGAATTGAGGGTAAACTGATTAAATTTGCTGATGACACAAAGCTAGGAGGGATAGCTAATACTAGAGAAGAGAGAGAGAGGATTCAAAAAGATTTAAATAAACTGGAGAAGTGGGCAGCAACTAACAGAATGGATTTTAACAGGGAGAAATGCAAAGTACTACATCTGGGCAATAAAAATGGAAAAAGCATATATAGAATGGGAGGAATAGGGCTAAGTGACAGCACATGTGAAAAAGACTTGGGTATACTAATAGATCACAGACTGAATATGAGTCAACAGTGTGATGCAGCAGCAAAAAAGGCAAATGCAATTCTAGGATGTATTAACAGAAGCATACAGTCTAGATCACGTGAAGTCATTATTTCCCTCTACTCCTCTTTGGTCAGACCTCATCTGGAATATTGGGTCCAGTTTTGGGCACCACATTTTAAAAAAGACATCAACAAACTGGAGCAAGTTCAGAAAAGAGCGACCAGAATGGTGACCGGTCTGCAAACCCTGTCTTATGAGGAAAGGTTGCAGGATTTGGGAATGTTTAGTTTGCAAAAGAGAAGACTGAGAGGAGACTTAATAGCTGTCTACAAATATCTAAAGGGCTGTCACATTGTAGAAGGATCAACTTTATTCTCATTTGCACAAGGAAAGACTAGAAGCAATGGGATGAAACTGAATGGGAGGAGACACAGAATAGATATTAGAAAAAACTTTTTGACAGTTAGAGTGATCAATGAGTGGAACAGGCTGCCACGAGAAGTGGTGAGTTCTCCTTCAATGGAAGTCTTCAAACAGAGGCTGGACAGACATCTGACTGGGATGATTTAGCGAATCCTGCTTTGAGCAGGGGGTTGGACCAGATGGCCCAGGAGGTCCCTTCCAACTCTACGATTCTATGATTCTATGATATATATATTTATTTCAGAAACACAAAGATGATACAACATGAGAACAAAACAGTATGATGTATACAATTACATGGAATAAAAGAGATAACAAAAGAAAAAGTACTAAACCTAATGTCACAGAAATGGCACAGAGCTTAGCAGCGGGAGGTACTCCTTTTAGGAAAATGGACATAACCACAGCAAGCTGCACATTCTAGGACTGACATATGAGAGAAACCCAAGCTCGGATTTTTATTAGATCAAGGTTACACACTTGGTGGGCTCAAATGGAGACTGGTTGTGGGATGTGTTGGATCTAGTGATGAGCGAGTATACTCGTTGCTCGGGTCTCCCCAAACATGCTCGGGTGGTCTCCGAGTATTTTGACGTGCTCGGAGATTTAGTTTTCGTCGCCTCAGCTGCATGATTTGCGACTGCTAGAGAGCTTGAATACATGTTGTCAAGAATTGCAGTGGGGATATATTTGGGTATCCCACCTCTGCCACCAATATATCAGGAACCGGGGTTGTTTGGTTGCCCCCCGGTTCTTCTCAGCAGGGATTTATGTATATCCCGCTTTCCAATTTCCGGTTTGGACTTTGTAGCTCTCCGGCGCCCCCTTACCATCAGGTCAGTCAGGCAACTGCACCTAGGATAAGTAGTTGCCGGACGGACCGCCTCACCCTGTATGGGCTAATGGGAAGGCTTCAGTTAGGGAGATGACTAATCCCAGTCCTAGGCTGGATGTACACTTATCAAACTCCGTCCGTCACTGCCAAGGTCTTCCTCAAAAGCCCAGAACACCCTTCGCTGCCACCAGCTCCTGTTCCTTAAATATTGGGCAGGAGCCACCCCAATCAGTAGCGAATTTTGCCTCAGAGGATGTGAACGTACGTTATAGAGCAAGGAGAAATGAAGCTAGTAATTTTATAGATTTTACTACAAAAGGTAGGCAGTGTTTACAAAAGGTATAAAAAATATTACAAAGTGAGACAATTGAAATATGTACAAACGATTACAAAATAACAGGGATTAAAAGGAGAAAAAACACTTACAGTTGCTTAAGTCATTTCATAGCAGACCATGCGGTGTGGGGAGAGGCGATAAATCACAGTGCATCACAGAGCCTCTCTGTATCAGGGTTCCAAGGCAAAGACCTCTGCAAAATGAGCTCCCACTATCTTATACCCTCTGGTCGTGACATCACTGAGGTGGGCCGAGTTATGGAAGCACTCCTCTTTTCTCAGAGGGGCTAACACGAACTGAAAACTCATAAGTATGGGGGAGGGAACTTCGTATAGCGACGAACAAAGTATCATCTTACTCAGCATGACGTTAGTGTTCATTTGTCCAAACATGAAGTATTTGGTCCCCTTTGGAATAATTAACTGCAATCAGTCACTTCCTGTAGCCATCATCAAGCTTCCTACTCCTCTCAGCGGGATCTTGGACTCTTCTTACAAACTGCACCAGGTCTCTCATACACACATTGTAAACTTCTCCCCTTTTTATCTGGTTTCAGGTGTAATTTTCACATTGCCCATACCTGTTACTTGCCACAGGTGAGTTAGAACAAGCATCACTTTTGGAAATTTGACAACAATTTTGTCCTGCCGATTTTTGGAGTTTTGTGTGAAATTATGTCCAGTTTGCCTTTTTTTCTCGTTTTTGTGAGTTGTTTCAATACACATAAAGGAAATAAACATGTGTATATCAAAACATGTGTAACTGCAATAATTTTCTGGGAGAAATACTTAATTTTCTGGAACAATTTCAAAGGTGCCAATAATTTCGACCACGACTGTATTGTGCAGCCGTCTGGTTGTGGTGAAGCGCTTGCCAGCATCTGCCATATGAACAGGTCAGAATTTCAGCCTTTGGGACTTGGAATATTTTCGGATGTTCCACCCTGTGGGTCCCATACAATCGGCTGCTCCCTCTCACCTCGATCTCCAGTTATGACTCCCCACGTACTGGCTTCCGGAGGAGTCCACACAACTTCTCTTTCAGGCTTGTAAAGATCCAAGCAGGGTAAAGAAGTGATCCGACCATTCTTCAAGGGGCGTCTGCTTAGAAGCCGATCACTGTTTCATACATACAAGTAAAAAAGAATGAGTCACCTTAAATATGACCTCAGAGTCATGAAAGAAGATGTGTGAAGAGCTCGACGTGGATTTGGTGTCTTAAAGACATAGTATGCACAAACCCCAAAAGGGAACATCCAAGATCTTGTTATACAGCTACAAACCAGAAATCTATGACCGTTTCACAAGTCCGACATTCGCAGTCCAAATACAGACAGTCCCGTCCTGATCCAACTAATCAGCTCAGAGTTTGAATGAAGAGATCTGACCGATTCTGCGTTGTAGTCTGCTTAGACTAGTAAAACTGTCCTCAGTAGAGAAAGACTTTAGACCGTAACCAATTATCAGGTTTGAAAATCATGGCTGCCTTCTCCAGTGACAGCGCCACACCTGTCCATGTCTGGTACTGCAGCTTCAATGAAGTGACTTTAGCAGAGCTGCAGTACCAGACACAAGGCGCTAATTTTGGAAGAAAGCCTCCAGGACAGAATTCAGACTTTATTGAACATTTATTTTCCCCCCAAATCCCCCGGATCGTCACTGTAGGATTGTTCTTTATTCATATGTGTCATATAAAGCACAGGCGCGCTGCCTTCCGCATCAGAAGTGTGATGAAAGCTGTTTTCTGCTTGTAATGCTTTTCTCAAATCACTAATAAATGAAGGCGGTGAAGCAAGAGTCGTGTGCGTGCAGAACGGCGGCTCGGCTGCAGACTACTGAGCTCGTCTCTGGTAGCCGCTCTCTCCGGTGCGCACCGCGGGGGATATTAAACTGATTATTTATTTTCCAGCTTGTTTTATGATAAACATTGAACATGAAACCAATTTTCCAGTAAAACTTGGTTACTTTTCTCTTTAAATGACTAATTATGTCTGTAAGCAATCGTCGCTCCTGATAGAAGATCTCGCGCCTCTCGTTTATTCGGAGCCTCCGCTCCTTTCTGCTAAGTTTAGATTTAGTGGGAGATATAAATTGGCGACGTCCCGTTCCCTGTTTGTACAGATGGTAATTGCTCGGACTGTCTCCACTGCCATGTTTAGGGGCAGTCTGAATTTTCATACACGATTAAGATCTGCTAATGATTCCCACATCAGTTGGAGTCAGCTACATTAACACATTATAACTTGGCTTCTTAAACAAGTGGCAAACTATAACCTGGGGTCTTGGATAGTCACATGGTATAACTTGAGGTCTTGGGCAGTCACATACCATAACTTGGGGTCTTGGATATTCACATGCCATAACTTGGGGTCTTGGACAGTCACTTGCCATTACTTGGGGTCTTGGACAGTCACATGCCATAATCTGGGGTCTTGAACAGTCACATGTCATAATCTGGGGTCTTGGACAGTCACATCACATGCCATAACTTGGGGTTTTGGACAGTCACATGCCATAATTTGGAGTCTTCGACAGTCACATGCCATAGCTTGGGGTCTTGGACACTCACATGGTATAACTTGGGGTTTTGGATAGTCACATGCCATAGCGTGGGGTTTTGGACAGTCACATGCCATAACTTGGGGTCTTGGACTCACATGATATAACTTGGGGTTTTGGACAGTCACATGTCATAGCTTGGGGTCTTGGACAGTCACATGCCATAATCTGGGGTCTTGGACACTCACATGCTATAATTTGACATTTGGTGCCATAAGATTAGGATTTCATGACATTAGTGTTCACATATAAATGCTCAATTGCTCTCAACTAATCAATATTGTAAGAAATATTCTAGACAATTGAGATTGGCTGTAATCAGCTTAAAGTCTATGATGTCTTGACACTGCTCCTCCCAAAAGGTTCCTTCTGCTGGATGCCAGGCATAGCATGCAACCTAATGACAGATATGTAGTGTTCAATAGTATAACCCTACATCTTATGGTGGTAAGAGATCCAATTCCTAGATTCTGTAGTTGAGGTTTTCCTCCTTGGCTTCCAAGTTGGTCAAGTTGTGAATGACTTTTCATACTGACATAAGGCATATATCATATATGGTAGAAGGTCACAATTTCCCGATCCCCTCGATCACAGCCTCGGGTCTTCTCACTTCCTTCTATTTAGCCTTAAAGCTCTGAGACAAGAGGGCTGCAAAAAATCCAAGGAGAAAGATAAAAGCCCTACTAGTGAAGCCCAGGAGAAACCTCACATTTCCTGCCTAACGCTTTAAAGTTGCATTATTTTTAGTATTCTGGTGTCATTTTAAGTCTTCTTTCATGAGAATAAAAATAAGTTTTGACATTGTTGTCTCCCTGCTGATCTCCACTCACCGGCTGCACCTCTCACCGAGCACGGACATGTTGTAATCTGGTCTGAGCTCAGCTGTCACAAGGGCTTCATTCCCTGGAAAAAGTGCTTGTCTTTGTCTTTTAACAAAATAACATCAGCTGCCGGAGAGGTTTTTTCTCAGCAAATTATGTCTGAACAAATCCTCAGATATTCAAGAAAAAAGCACTTGAGATGTTTTGAATAAAGGTCGGAACAAAGAGCAAAGAAAGAGGAAGGTTATTGAACTCCCGGTAACGATACCCAGGCAGATTTATTCATGAGGAACATGTCCATCATATACATGCCGAGTATTCACACGGGCTGAAGTATACAGCATCCGGTTCAGGATACAACATGGCCACATTGGGCCCTAATGTCTCTGAAATGCGTGAATAGGATTGGCCTTGGCGCGTGGTGCTAGAACTCCGACCCAGCAGATAGGATGGGCCCTGGCGCACGGTGTTATTACTCTGACCCAGCGGTAGGATGGGTCCGGGAGCATGGTGCTAGCACTCCGACCCAGCGAATAGGATGGGCCCAGGCGCACGGTGCTAGCACTCCAACCCAGCGGATAGGATGGGCCAGGGTGCATGGTGCTAGAAGAACTCCGAATGTAGATAGGATGGGTCCTGGTGCTCGGTAGCTAGGATTCCGACCCAGCGGATTGGATGGGCCTGGGCAAACAGTGCTAGATCTCCGACCCAGCGGATAGGATGGGCCTGCATACCCGTTGATTTTCACTCTGATCCAGTGTATAGGATGGGCCCAGGAGCACAGTGCTAGCACTTCAACCCAATGGATAGGATGGGTCCGGAAGCATGGTGCTAGCACTCCAACCCAGCGGATAGGATGGGCCCTGGCACTCAGTGGCTAGCACTCCGACCCAGCGATTAGGATGGGCCAGGGTGCACGGTGCTAGACCTTCGATCCAGCCGATAGGATGGGCTCGGGCGCATGGTGTTAGCAGTCCGACCCAGCGGATAGGATAGGCCCGGGCGCACGATGCTAGCACTCCGACTCCATGGATAGCATGGGCTCTGGCGCACGGTGCAAGCACTCCGACTTATTGACTCAAGGGTTAGGGCGACCCTTAGGCCTCATCAGTCAATTAAAGGAGTAGAAATTATCTGCTTTTTCTTTACTGTTTTTGCCATTTTGAATATTGATGAAATCTTAAATCTGTGCACACTGGTGGTACAGACAGTTGAGGGTCCTGTGCAGGAGCAAAATATGAGCCCTTTGCAGCCCAGAAGCTCAGGTTATTGGCCACCTGACCTCTTAGGCCCCTGTGTCGGCCCGTCTGTACAGACCGCAGCAGTTTGGGCTCCAGCAATCCCGATCCTCCGTCCGTAGAGTTGGCATCTTCAGTCTTTGTTTCGATTATAGACCATCGTCGTAGTGTAGATATGACCAGACTCCAAGCTCAACTGCCGAATAATCGCATCTGTTCCTTCATGTTTCCTTCTGAGATACTTTCCTGATTTCTTGTGCTGAGATCTTTTTGACACTTCCAAACATGATGGGAAACGCTTCATCGATGCCCAATAGACTCTCGTCCTGCTTCCATAATGGCTTCCAGAGGTGAAGGGATGAAGCGGGAATTTCATCCACCTGATTGAATGTAGTAAGATCTGTCTTACTTATATTTTACCAGGTATTTTGTAACAGCAGGGAAGCCTGATAAAAAGCACGCCGTCCATGGTCGTTCCCATATGACCTGGACTTAGAGGTTACGGACGCCGTATGGGCAATTTTTATTACTTAAATGCAAGTATTTTAGGCCATAAATAATTTAGAATTGGGTTTCATTGTATTGTTTACACCGTTTGGGTTTTACAGACTTTTTATTTCCTCGCATATGGTTGCTGAATGAATTAACTAAGAGTTTGTCAGCGAGCTTCTTCTGACAAAGAGATTGTGATTGTTTTATCTGTTGTTTTTCTAACTTCTCATTTATGGCCACATTAAAGCTCAGCTCAACTTTGAAGTCTGCGGTTATAAATCAGCTAAGAAAACTTAGAAAAGTACAAATGTGCTTCAAACTCCCCGTCAGAAGGAGCTCACTGACAGATTCTTCTATAACTTGATTTTCAGCGAACAATTAAAAGAGTGCAACAAATAATCTGCAGAAGGCAAACGCCACAAACTCTATAAAGAAGCCGAATTACAAAAAATGATTTTTAGTGCAAAATAAATGCATTTAAGTGAAAAAATGTTCCTGAAGGTGTTCAAGGGATGCATTCGTCCTTCCTTTTCCATCTTAACCTTGTCATTCAAACTCAATAATTGTGAGTTTAATCCTCCTGACTGCTGTACCTACAAAGGGCAGTTTGGTGTCAGATCATGTGACTATTGGCTTTAGGAAAGCTCTTCGCCGCACCTGGGTCACTGAATCTTTCTGCTTTGGCTTCTTCTGGATCCAGGTAAACAGAGACCGAAGCTATCGAAACAGTATCCACGATGTCGCAGTCCATCTTCCCTCCTCGCCATCATATAGGTTGCACATGTACAAATTGGAGCTGCCAATGCAGCATTTCTCCATTTCCGCCTCGGTGACAGCCGGCGCCGGCGTTTCCATCACTGTACCGTAGATACTTTCACAAGTAAATATGAGTAAGTTATGATCTGCAGGAAGAGAGACGTGGACAAATGGCTGCAGATCCCGCATAATATGTCATTGTTCTCTCACTTCCAGTTTCGCAGCATAATGGCCGATAATTACGCCATTCACCCTCATAAATGGGATTCTGTGCATTTAACATATAATAAAACGCCACATCTCACTGCTCCCAGAATTGAAAATAGATTTTCTGATTAAAAGTTAATACGAAATTTACAAGATCCAAGGGCAGAAAAATATCCTGTAATGCAAACAGTGCAGAACCCAAGGACAATTCACGCCCATCTTAAACGGCGAGGACTGGTTGTGTGGCTCCAGGTGTAAGCAATGGCACTGACTGTATTATAGGGAGCGGCTAGTAATGAGGATGTCTATCCTGCGCACTGGTGGAGTGTGGTTAGTAATGAGGATGTCTATCCTCCGCAGTGGTGGAGCACGGTTAGTAATGAGGATGTCTATCCTCCGCCGTGGTGGAGCACGGCTAGTAATGAGGATGTCTATCCTCCGCCGTGGTGGAGCACGGCTAGTAATGAAGACGTCTATCCTCCGCCGTGGTGGAGCACGATTAGTAATGAGGATGTCTATCCTCAGCCATGGTGGAGCATGGCTAGTAGTGAGGACGTCTATCCTCCGCAGTGGTGGAACATGGCTAGTAATGAGGACGTCTATCCTCCGCAGTGGTGAAACATGGCTAGTAATGAGGACATCTATCATCCGCCGTGGTGGAGCACGCCTAGTATTGAAGACGTCTATCCTCTGCAGTGGTAGAGCGCGGCTAGTAATGAGGATGTCTATCCTCCGCCGTGGTGGAGCACGGCTAGTAATGAAGACTTCTATTCTCCGCAGTGTTGGAACGTGGCTAGTAATAAGGACATCTAGACACGCAGTAGTGGAGCGCAGCTAGTTCTGAGGACGTCTATCCTCTGCAGTGGTGGAGTGCGGCTTGTAATGAGGATGTATATCCTCCACAGTGGTGGAACGTGGCTAGTAATGAGGACGTCTATCCTCTGCAGTGGTGGAGTGCAGTTAGTAGTGAGGACGTCTATCCTCCGCAGTGGTGGAGCTAGTAATAAAGATGTACTTCCTCCACAGTGCCTGTTTTTGTTACTTGTGGCCTTCCTTTTTCCTTCTTCACTGGTGCGTGTTCTGTGTCCGGCTTTTGTCATTTGTTACCTTCTTTTTGCCTTCTTCACTTGTGCCTGCTTTTGTCACTTGTGACCTTGATTTTTGTCACTTGTGACCTTCCATTTGCCGCCTTCAGTCATGCCTGTTTTCTGTCCTGTTTTTGTCACTTGTGACCTTGGTTTTTGTAACTTGTTACCTCCTTTTTCCTTCCTCACTTGTGTCTGTTTTTGTCACTTGTGACCTTCCTTTTGCCGTCTTCACTTGTTACCTCGGTTTTTGTCACTTGTGACATTCCTTTTTCCCTCTTCACTTATGCCTGTTTTGTGTCTTGTTTTTGTCAATTGTTATCTTGGTTTTGTCACTAGTGACCTTCTTTTTGCCATCTTCACTTGTGCCTATTCTGTGTCCTGTTTTTGTAACTTGTGACCTTCCTTTTGACGTCTTCACTTGTGACGTCCTGCTTGGCAGCCATTGTTGGTGAGTTTTGCCAGCAAGCTCAAGACTTGCAGTATCCTGCAGTCAGCGGTGAGTGTGATTTCATCTGCGCACGGTGAGAAGGGGGAGTTGTATACCCCGATGAATATATTGGAATATACATTAGTCATTAATATGCCCATTATATGGATTTTGTATCCAGACGTTACAGAAAAGCAATATCACTGTGACATGTTGTGCAAATCACACGTATGTTATGTGCATATTACTTTTTTCCCCTCTGACTGCGAATATTAAAGTCAATTGAGCACCTTGCGCTCGATCCCCCGGGTACGCTGTCATTTCTCTATAAAGGAGTACTTAATATGAAGCCAGCTGTGCTTTGTACCGTTTTGTCTTTGAGTGTTATATAAAGTAGAAACATAGATAAGAGTTTAGCTATTAATGCAATCTATTACTCATTAACACGTTAGCGCTGTCAACATCTCTTTTCCCAGAAGACCTATTGTGCAATTTAAAGCTACGCTAAGGAGGTACGAGGCGGCGGCGGATTTATTCCTATACTACAAAAATGTATTTAAAATAATCCAAACAGAGATTAGAAGGAAACGTGGAGGCAATTAGGCAGCAGTTAGAGACACGGCACAAAATCGCAGGTGCTGGAAACGTTATCTTGTCACGAGCTGACATCACCGGAATAAGGAAAGAGGAATGACAGGGTTTTCTGCTACCATGGAGGCCTCTGCTCAGACATTAGTGGGTAAAGCAGCACATTGACTGATGCCTTCCAACTATGACCAGCCAGAGACGGAGTATGCAGGGTGGGCTCCTGTCACCCCGTCTCCCTCACACGAGAACTGACGCACGGCCACATTGCGATGGCCCTGGCATCAGCTCGGGATTGCCTACTGTTTACACCAACCTTGATTATATGGTCGTTTGTCATGATAATGATATTTTGCACCCATTAATGAGCATTGTGACCATTTGTGATCAGTTTAGGCATTTTTAATTGACCATGGACCTTTAGAGCTACATCATAAAATACATCGCAGCCAAAAAGAGGACAAATAAATCCTAACAAAACGCACCTGCAACCATTATGCACCAGTGTGCGATCGTCTCTCAGTGGTGCTACTGGGACTAAAGACTTGGCCGTTGGCCAATTGCCCAGTTCCCACATCTCCTAGCCCTATTGATTGGCTTCACCCTACTTTAGTGCCCTCCACAGAGTCTACCAGAATCCATCCTTCAGAAGTAAGACACACTTAGGAATAGTCAGTTCTCATGGTGTGGAAGAGGACAGAGGAAAGCTACAATGGCATCACTGTTAGGATCTGCCACGTCTGCAGATGCAAGGGTTCATGGTGCCACATAAATGACTGAATCCTTCGTAAGTGCCCCCATATCCATGCTGACCGTCCATTGTTCAGAATATTCGAGTCCACAGGAGACACCATCAGCCAAAGGTTTGTTTTGTGAGCGGCTCTTCCTGCTACACCCTTCTCACTGGTAAAACTGAATGCTGCGTTTAGATGAGTTCTCAATCCACTAAGAGAAGACGCAGCTGGACTCGTCTGATGGCCCCATGTCTTTCCTGAGGACAAAGTTTCGAGCATGTCTAAATCCAACATTCCTGATCGTTCCTTCTCTCATAGGTAAAATCAGGACATCTCAATATTAGTCGGCTGAAGACCAAAACCACTGAATCTGGTGCAGCGCTTATCGAATTGTGAGGTGCCCCCTGGTTGGTGGTGAGGTTCAGTTATAGGGGGGGGGGGGCATTTTGACAAAAAATGATAACTTGCTGCAAAATGCTGTTTTCTGACTGCACCAATCTCTGGTTTCACAACACAATTTACTCTTTTAATGTTTGGCTCTTTTAATGTTCTACCTGATTGGGTCACATATAATAAAATGAGGATCAGTGACGGCTCGGACACTGCCATGGAGTTAAACAGATTGGGGGAGCAGATGCATTAAAAATAATAAAATTAAAAAAAAAATACTTATTTTTTAATGTGTTAAAATGTTGCACTACAAAGAAATGATAGCACTGATGATCCGGGCAGTGCACATGCCAGGTCCCCTAGACCTCTGGGTGAATGCAGCTTTGTACTGTATCCGTGTCCACTCTGTGTTGTACAAGATGTCCATGCATCCCGGCGCAGGAGGTGCAATGATGTCACTGCATGGCACCGCCTGTGCCCATCCACTCGGCGATCAGGAAGAAGAGAACTTTATACGAGTATCTCGGATTCGATGAGATTACATTTTGTTGTTCTTGGAGTGGGAGGTGTGAAGATGTCATTATTAGTTTTTTGAGGATGAACTCGGGGGACATCATTACTTTTTCATTGAGCACTGAGAGGGCATTAACGCTGTCTTAGGGGGGCACCAAAGTGGCATTATTTATACTACAGGGCATTCGCTATCTCTGGGTCTGGGGCACAATTGTTGCGCTTGTCCTGGGGCAATCATCCCTCGCTACGCCGCTGTCACCCCATGTTGACGGCACCTCCATGTTTAATGTTTCACCTTCATATTGTAACATTCAATAAATAAATAAGAGACAATCACAAGTGATAATCAGATGGAAAATGAAGGGTGGTCGGTGGGGATTTCCATCCCGATGGGCGACTTTTTATTTTCCCCTCTGTTAGTGGGTTTGACCACTGTTCTGTGCCGTTCTGGAGGGCTACGAGGACACTGCAGTGCATTGTCTTCCTTGGAAGGATAGATTGGGTTTATTGTTTCATTACGCGCTGACTGGAATACCTGATAAGCCGAAACACAAAAGCAACACATCCAGGGCCTGATTCAATTTGGTTCAGCTTGTAGTAAAGCCTCTCACTACTCATTAGCTGTTCTAACAGCCTGGAAATGAAATTGATAGAGTGTCTTGCTATCCATAACGTTAATAACATGTTCATTACGGGCAGATGTTTATTTGCTAGTTGAATATAAGGAAGGGTTTTTTTTGGCCTTTTTTCCTGTTCAGTTCATGTGTGTGTTAAATTGCTCTGCATTAACAATGCAACCTAGTTGGTGTTTTATAGCCGGCAGAAAGCCATTCTTTGTAAATGTGGGCTTTAAACAAAACAGGCGGAATGAGCATCGAGCAGCGGCGTCACTGACCCACATCTAAGCACCACGCTGATTCATTTCACTGCGGCGTGTAGGCATTTTGCTACATGAAGGGGACAAGATGTTTGCAGGGGGCGCGAGGACGGATAAATATTGCTGCATTATAAAGAGTCTGCTGCAACTGTAATGGGGTCTGAGGTTACATTTACACCCGGGGTCTCAAATATTCCTCCACCAGAGTATGATGAGCTCGCAGGGGCAGATCAACAGTGCAGGATCATACAGAGGACACCGGTCCCAGGTCTCCACCATCAGAAGGCGCGCTACCATGTGCCCTCAATTCTTACAATCACAACCACGTTGGAAGAGCCGGACCTCCGGTGGCTTCTCTGCAATTCACCCTGCAATTACTATTACCCGGCCGTGTGTCAGTTGCCTCCTTCCATGTCGACTAGTTCAGTAGCCACAGACAGGCCATGATGCTGGACACGAGCGGCCTGTGGTCTGTATCGCTTGATGATGTGGAAACAGGATGGGGAACGTTTGTAATGGCTAATAATAATGGCTGTGATTGTTACTCCTGTACGTGACTTTCACAGGGGGCCATATGGGGTCCTACCTGTTTACCCACGCGCCAAAAAATAAAATGGGTTTTCCTGTTGCTTTAACACTGAGCAACATATCACCATTACTAGGTGGAATTCTATACACACAGATTTGTAAAGCCACCACTAAGGGGAGCTCACTACATGCAGATTCATACAGCCACCACTAAGGGGAGCTCACTACATGCAGATTCATACAGTCACCACTAGGAGGAGCTCACTGCATACAGATTTATACAGTCATCACTAAGGGGAGCTCACTACATGCAGATTCATACAGTCACCACTAAGGGGAGCTCACTACATGCAGATTCATACAGCAGCCACTAAGGGGAGCTCACTACATGCAGATTTATACAGTCACCACTAGGAGGAGCTCACTGCATACACATTTATACAGTCACCACTAAGGGGAGCTCACTACATGCAGATTCATACAGCAACCACTAAGGGGAGCTCACTACATGCAGATTCATACAGCAACCACTAAGGGGAGCTCACTACATGCAGATTCATACAGCAACCACTAAGGGGAGCTCACTACATGCAGATTCATACAGTCACCACTAGGAGGAGCTCACTGCATACAGATTTATAGTCCCCATTAAGGGGAGCTCACTACATGCAGATTAATACAGCCACCACTAGGAGGAGCTCACTGCATACAGATTTATACATCCACCATTAGGGGGAGCTAGCTACATGCAGATTAATACAGCCACCACTAGGAGGAGCTCACTGCATACAGATTTATACAGTCACCACTAGGAGGAGCTCACTGCATACAGATTTATAGTCACCACTAAGGGAAGCTCACTACTTGCAGATTAATACAGCAGCCACTAAGGGGAGCTCACTACATGCAGATTCATACAGTCACCACTAGGGGGAGCTCACTGCATGCAGATTTATACAGCCACCACTAAGGGGAGCTCACTACATGCAGATTCATACAGCCACCACTAAGGGGAGCTCACTACATGCAGATTCATACAGTCACCACTAGGAGGAGCTGACTACATACAGATTTATAGTTACCACTAGGAGGAGCTCGCTACATACAGATTCATACAGCCACCACTAGGGGGTGTTCACTACATACAGATTCATACAGCCACCACTAGGAGGAGCTCACTACATACAGATTTATACAGCCACCACTAAGGAGAGCTCACTACATACAGATTCATACAGCCACCACTAGGAGGAGCTCACTACATATAGATTTATATAGTCACCACTAAGGGGAGCTCACTACATACAGATTCATACAGCCACCACTAGGAGGAGCTCACTACATGCAGATTCATACAGCCACCACTAGGAGGAGCTCACTACTTACATATTTATACAGTCACCACTAAGGGGAGCTCACTACATACAGATTTATACAGCCACCACTAAGGAGAGCTCACTACATACAGATTCATACAGCCACCACTAGGAGGAGCTCACTACATGCAGATTCAAACAGCCACCACTAGGAGTAGCTCACTACTTACAGATTTATACAGTCACCACTAAGGGGAGCTCACTACATGCAGATTCATACAGTCACCACTAGGAGGAGCTCGCTACATACAGATTCATACAGCCACCACTAGGGGGTGTTCACTACATACAAATTTATACAGCCACCATTAGGGAGAGCTCGCTACATACAGATTTATACTGTCACCACTAGGGGGAGCTCACTACGTACAGGTTCATACAGCCATCACTAGGAGGAGCTCACTACATACAGATTTATACAGTCACCACTAGGGGGAGCTCACTACATACAGATTTATACTGTCACCACTAGGGGGAGCTCACTACGTACAGGTTCATACAGCCATCACTAGGAGGAGCTCACTACATACAGATTTATACAGTCACCACTAGGGGGAGCTCACTACATACAGATTCATACAGCCACCACTAGGAGGAGCTCACTTCATACAGATTTATACAGCCACCATTAGGGGGAGCTCACTACATACAGATTTATGCAGCCACCATTATGGGGAGCTCACTACATACAGATTTATACAGCAACCAGTACGGGGAGCTCACTACATACAGATTTATACAGCAACCAGTACGGGGAGCTCACTACATACATATTCATACAGCCACTACTAGGGGAAGCTCCCGACATACACATTTATACAGCCACCACTAGGGGTAGCTCACTACATGCAGATTTATACAGACACAACTAGGGGGAGCTCACTACGTACTGATTCATACAGCCACCACTAAAAGGTGCTCACTACATACAGATTCATACAGCCATCACTAGGAGGAGCTCACTAAATACTGATTCATACAGCCACCACTAGGAGGAGCTCACTACTTACATATTTATACAGTCACCACTAGGGTGAGCTCATTACATACAGATTTATACTGCCGCCACTCGAGGGAGCTCACTACTTACAGATTTGTACAGTCACCACTAGTGGGAGTTCACTACATACAGATTTATACAGCCATCTCTTGGAGGAGCTCACTACATACAGATTTATACAGCCACCACTAGAGGGAGTTTACTACATACAGTATTATACAGTCATCACTAGGGGGAGCTCATTACATACAGATTTATACAGTCACAACTAGGGAGGGCTCACCACATACAGATTTATACAGTCATCACTAGGAGGAGCTCACTACATAGAGATTTATATAGCTACCACTAGCAACAGCTCACTACATATAGATTTCTACAGCCACCACTAGGGGGAGCTCACTACATACAGATTTATACAGCCACCACTAGGGGGAGCTCACTACATACAGATATATACAGCCACCACTAGGGGGAGCTCACTACAGACAGATTTATACAGCCACCATTAGGGGGCGCTCACTGCATACAGATTTATACAGCCACCATTAGGGGGAGCTCACTTCATACATATTTATACAGTCACCTCCCAGGGGTGCTCACTACATACAGATTTATATTTATACAGTCACCACTAGAGGGAGCCCACTACATACACATTTATGCAGCCACTACTACGGTGGAGCTGTGTGCGTATGTGTGTGTATAAACTGTATATATGTGTGTGTACAGTATATATGTGTGTATCCAGTATGTGTGTATACAGTATATACAGTCATGGCCAAAAGTATTGACACCCCTGTAATTCTGTCAGATAATATTCAGTTTCTTCCTGAAAATGATTGCAAACACAAATTCTTTGGTATTATTATCTTCATTTAATTTGTCTTAAATGAAAAAACACAAAAGAGAATGAAGCAAAAAGCAAAACATTGATTATTTCACACAAAACTCCAAAAATGGGCCGGACAAAAGTATTGGCACCCTCAGCCTAATACTTGGTTGCACAACCTTTAGCCAAAATAACTGCGACCAACCGCTTCCGGTAACCATCAATGAGTTTCTTACAATGCTCTGCTGGAATTTTAGACCATTCTTCTTTGGCAAACTACTCCAGGTCCCTGATATTTGAAGGGTGCCTTCTCCAAACTGCCATTTTTAGATCTCTCCACAGGTGTTCTATGGGATTCAGGTCTGGACTCATTGCTGGCCACCTTAAAAGTCTCCAGTGCTTTCTCAAACCATTTTCTAGTGCTTTTTGAAGTGTGTTTTGGGTTATTGTCCTGCTGGAAGACCCATGACCTCTGAGGTAGACCCAGCTTTCTCACACTGGGCCCTAAATTATGCTGCAAAATTTGTTGGTAGTCTTCTGACTTCATAATGCCATGCACAAGGTCAAGCAGTCCAGTGCCAGAGGCAGCAAAGCAACCCCAAAACATCAGGGAACCTCCGCCACGTTTGACTGTAGGGACCGTGTACTTTTCTTTGAATGCCTCTTTTTTCTCCTGTAAACTCTATGTTGATGTTTTTGCTCTAAAAGCTCTACTTTTGTCTCATCTGACCAGAGAACATTCTTCCAAAATGTTTTAGGCTTTTTCAGGTAAGTTTTGGCAAACTCCAGCCTGGCTTTTTTATGTCTCGGGGTAAAAAGTGGAGTCTTCCTGGGTCTCCTACCATACAGTCCCTTTTCATTCAGATGCCGACGGATAGTACGGGTTGACACCGTTGTACCCTCGGACTGCAGGGCAGCTTGAACTTGTTTGGATGTTAGTGGAGGTTTTTTATCCAACATCCGCACAATCTTGCGTTGAAATCTCTTGTCAATTTTTCTTTTCCGGCCACATCTAGGGAGGTTAGCCACAGTGCCATGGGCTTTAAACTTCTTGATGACACTGCGCACGGTAGACACAGGAACATTCAGGTCTTTGGAGATGGACTTGTAGCCTTGAGATTGCTCATGCTTCCTCACAATTTGGTTTCTCAAGTCCTCAGACAGTTCTTTGGTCTTCTTTCTTTTCTCCGTGCTCAATGTGGTACACACAAGGACACAGGACAGAGGTTGAGTCAACTTTAATCCATGTCAACTGGCTGCAGGTGTGATTTAGTTATTGCCAACACCTGTTAGGTGCCACAGGTAAGTTATAGGTGCTGTTAATTACACAAATTAGAGAAGCATCACATGATTTTTCGAACAGTGCCAATACTTTTGTCCACCCTCTTTGTTATGTTTGGTGTGGAATTGTATCCAGTTTGGCTTTAGGACAATTCTTTTTGTGTTTTTTCATTTAAGACAAATTAAATGAAGATAATAATACCAAAGAATTTGTGTTTGCAATCATTTTCAGGAAGAAACGGAGTATTAACTGACAGAATTGCAGGGGTGTCAATACTTTTGGCCATGACTGTATGTGTGTGTATACGTATATACAGTATGTGTGTGTTTGTATGTATTATATATGTGTGTATACAGTATATATGTTTATATGTGTATATGTGTGTATACAGTACATATGTGTGTATACAGTATATATGTGTGTGTGTATACAATATATGTGTGTGTATACATGTATGTATACAGTATATATGTGTGTATACAATATATACTGTATATACAGTCATATGTAAAAGTTTGGGCACCCCTATTAATGTTAACCTTCTTTCTTTATAACAATTTTGTTTTTTGCAACAGCTATTTCAGTTTCATATATCTAATAACTGATGGACTCCGTTATATTTCTGGATTCAAATAAGGTTAATTGTACTAACAGAAAATGTACAATCTGCATTTAAACAAAATTTGACCGGTGCAAAAGTATGGGCACCTTATCATTTTCTTGATTTGAACACTCCTAACTACTTTTTACTGACTTCCTGAAGCACTAAATTGGTTTTGTAACCTCATTAAGCTTTGAACTTCATAGCCAGGTGTATCAAGGTATTTAAGGTGGCCACTTGCAAGTAGTTCTCCTATTTGATTCTCCTATGAAGAGTGGCATCATGGGCTCCTCAAAACAACTCTCAAATGATCTGAAAACAAAGATTATTCAACATAGCTTTTCAGGGGAAAGATACAAAAAGTTGTCTCAGAGATTTAACCTGTCAGTTTCCACTGTGAGGAACATAGTAAGGAAATGGAAGAACACAGGTACAGTTCTTGTTAAGCCCAGAAGTGGCAGGCCAAGAAAAATATCAGAAAGGCAGAGAAGAAGAATGGTGAGAACAGTCAAGGACAATCCACAGACCACCTCCAAAGACCTGCAGCATCATCATGCTGCAGATGGTGTCACTGTGCATCGGTCAACAATACAGTGCACTTTGCACAAGGAGAAGCTGTATGGGAGAGTGATGCGAAAGAAGCCGTTTCTGCAAGCACGCCACAAACAGAGTCGCCTGAGGTATGCAAAAGCACATTTGGACAAGCCAGTTACATTTTGGAAGAAGGTCCTGTGGACTGATGAAGCAAAGATTGAGTTGTTTGGTCATACAAAAAGGCGATATGCATGGAGGCTAAAAAACACAGCATTCCAAGAAAAACACTTGCTACCCACAGTAAAATTTGGTGGAGGTTCCATCATGCTTTGGGGCTGTGTGGCCAATGCCGGCACCGGGAATCTTGTTAAAGTTGAGGGTCGCATGGATTCAACTCAGTATCAGCAGATTCTTGACAATGTGCAAGAATCAGTGACGAAGTTGAAGTTGCGCAGGGGATGGATATTTCAGCAAGACAATGATCCAAAACACCGCTCCAATCTACTCAGGCATTCATGCAGATGAACAATTACAATGTTCTGGAATGGCCATCCCAGTCCCCAGACCTGAATATCATTGAACATCTGTGGGATGATTTGAAGCGGGCTGTCCATGCTCGGCGACCATCAAACTTAACTGAGCTGGAATTGTTTTGTAAACAGGAATGGTCACAAATACCTTCATCGAGGATCCAGGAACTCATTAATAGCTACAGTAAGCGACTAGAGGCTGTTATTTTTGCAAAAGGAGGATCTACGAAATATTAATGTCACTTTTATGTTGAGGTGCCCATACTTTTGCACCGGTCAAATTTTGTTAAAATGCAGATTGCACATTTTCTGTTAGTACAATAAACCTCATTTGAATCCAGAAATATAACTGAGTCCATCAGTTATTAGATATATGAAACTGAAATAGCTGTTGCAAAAAACAAAACTGTTATAAAGAAAAAAGGTTAACATTAATAGGGGTGCCCAAACTTTTACATATGACTGTATGTGTGTGTGTTTATACAGTATATCTCTATATATATATATATATATATATATATATATATATATATATATATATATATATATATATACTGTGTGTATGTGTGTATATATATGTGTATGTGTGTGGTGTGTGTATACAGTATACATGTATGTATGCAGTATATATGTGTGTATACAATATATACTGTATATATGTGTGTGTTTATACAGTGTATATGTGTGTGTTTACAGTATGTGTGTGTGTTTATACAGTATATATTTGCACGCATAGCTAGCCATCATCTCCACTGTCCTCTATTACTGACCCTGTGACAGTGATTGTTACTGATGTTTCAGCTCTTCTGTGGATTCTTCCTTCTCCTTTCTCTTTGTTACTTTGTTGCGCTCATTCGTTGAGTGGAATACAATGATATTCTTCTGTGTCACATGTAGAAATGGTAGAAATCGACGTCTTCTTCAACCACCTGTTCTTCCATCATCTAGCCCCATCTAAAATCTGCAAACTCTACCAGAGGCAGAACACAAGTGCTAATGAATTGCTTTTTTTTCAGGTCACTCAACCATAGTAGTCACTCGCTTGTTATTCCCTATGAGTAGCCCACTGCCGCTCAATTATTAACTCTTTCTCTCCCTTCTGTTTGTTTTTCTCACTGATTCTGATACAAGTGGAGTTTTATTCTGCCTGCGCCTGGAAACAATGAGTGCAGCAAAGTCCTCAGTAAACTACATCTCTCTAATAACAGGTTCTAACTGAAGTGCTTGGATTGAATAGCCCCACACACTTGTCACTGACCCACTGAATAGGACAGGAAGTCTAGGGCCAAAATGTGAACTTGTACTCAGGGGCCTAGCAGTGTTGCCTAGGGGCCACATGACAACATTAATGTCCACAGTTTCCCACAGATTGTTGCTCAAATGCGTGGACCCCCATGCACGCACATGTAATGATCCTGCCGACTATGCCAAGAGTAACACGATACAGGCGGTAGCCGCATGCAAGACACTCGTCTTTATCGCCCCAGCATGTTACATAAAAGTGTGATTCCTGGCTGGGTGTGTGGATGCAGGTCGCATGTAACCGATGGTGTGGGTTTGCCAGGACCAGATGGTACACAGTTCAATGAGGGAGACCACCATTCACAAGTAAAATCCTTTCACCTCCACTACTGGAGCCCTGGAACCCTTACACTTGGGACACCCACTAGTCCCACATACTCAGTCCTGGTAAGACCCATTACCTTTTGTGTTACAAGCGGGGGTTTGTGACTCTGCTTCCTATCCAAGGACCATTATCCAGAAGGCCACTCTGTTTCTTTAGTCAGCTTTCTTTAGGCATCTCTTCTACCTGTCCTCTCCAAAATGCTGCACCATCCTACATCTTCTCCTCATCTCTGTCTGCCACCTACCTGTCCTCTCCACAGTGCTGCACCGCCCTGCATCTCTTCCTCATCTGTCTACCACCTACCCATCCTCTCCACAGGAGTGCACCACCCTACATCTCCTCTTCATATCTATCTACCACCTACCCATTCTCTCCACAGTGCTGCACCGCCCTACAATTCCTCCTCATCCCTGTCTACCACCTACCTATCCTCTCCACAGTGCTGTACTGCCCAACAATTCCTATTCATCTCTATTTACCACCCTATCCGTCCTCTCCAGAGTACTGCAGCACCCTACATCTCCTCATCTCTGTTTACCACCCTACCCCATCCTTTCCACAGTGCAGCAGCACTTTACAACACCCCCTCATCTCTATATACCACCCTACCCATCCTCTCCACAGTGCTGCACTGCCCTACATCTCCTTCTCATCTCTGTTTACCACCCTACCTTTTTTTCCACAGTGCTGCACTATCCTACATCTCCTAGTTATCTCGGTCTACCACCCTACCTTCTTCTCCACAGTGCTTCACCACCCTACATCTCCTCCTAATCTCTGTCTACCACCCTACCCGTCCTTTCCAAATGGCTGCACCACCCTATATCTCCTCATCTCTATCTACCATTCTACCTTCCTCTCATAGTGCTCCATCACCCTATATCTCCTTCTGAACTCTGTATACCACTCTACCTCTCCCCACAGTGCTTCACCTCCCTACATATCCTCATCTCTGTCTACCACCCTACCTTCCTTTCTTAGTGCTCCACCTCCCTACATCTCCTTCTCATCTCTGTCTACCACCCTACCTGTCCTCTCAACAGTGCTGCACTGCCCTATATCTCCTTCTCATCTCTATATACCACCCTACCTGTCCTCCCCACCGTGCTGCGCCTCTTTACATCTCCTCATCTCTGTTTACCACCCTACCTTCCTCTCATAGTGCTCCACCACCCTACATCTCCCACTCAACTTTGTATACCACCCTACCCAACATCCCCACAGTGCTTCACCTCCCTACATATTCTTATCTCTGTCTACTACACTACATTCCTTTCAAAGTGCATCTCCTCCTAATCTCTGTCTACCACCCTACCTTCCTCTCCACAATGCTGCACCGCCCTACATCTCCTCATCATCTCTGTCTACCACCCTACCCATCCTCTCCACAATGCTGCACTGCCCTACATTTCCTCCTCATCTCTATCACCTTACCGATACTCTCCACAGAGCTGCATCGGCCAATATCTCCTAATCATCTCTGTCTACCACCCTACCTGTCCTCTCCACTGTGCTGCATTGTCCAATATCTCCTCCTCATCTGTCTATCACTCTACCCGTCCTCGCCACAGTGCTGCACCAAATTACAATTCGTTCCTCTGTCTATCACCCTACCCATTCTCTCCATTGTGCTTCCATGCTCTACATCTCCACCTCATCTATCTACCACCCTACTTGTCCTCTCCACAGTGCTGCACCACCCTACATCTCCTCATCATCTCTGTCTACTACCTGCCTGTCCTCTCCACAGTGCTACACCGCTCTACACCTCCTCCTAATCTATCTACCACCCTACCTATCCTCTCCACAGTGCTGCATCACCCTTCATCTCCTCCTCATCTCTGTCTATCACCCTACCTGTCCACTCCACAGTGCTGCACCACCCTACATCTCCTCCTCATCTCTGTCTATTACCTTACCCGTCGTATCCACAGTAGTGCTGCAGCTGTGACGTCTGCCTGCGGTCTGGACTGCAGCCAGACAGCACCCCGAGAAACACTGATACCCTTTACCCCTATACAGGGATCTGGATTTATAGCAGAGCCCAGGAGGCACTGTCTGAATAGGAGCAATGACCAGAGCAGGACGGTCGCCAGAAAGGTGTTCCAATACAGGACACAGAGGCAATGATGTCCGAGACTAAACCAGTCAGGCAGCAACGGTACAAAAACAGTAGACAGTAGCAGAGTCAGATTCCAGGCCGAAGCCAGAGTCATAAACCAGGAGAGTCGCAGAGGTACAGAATCGTTAGGCAGAAGCAGAGTCAGAATCCAGGCCAAAGTCAGAGTCATAAACCAGGAGAGTCGCAGAGGTACAGAATCGTTAGGCAGAAGCAGAGTCAGAATCCAGGCCAAAGTCAGAGTCATAAACCAGGAGAGTCGCAGAGGTACAGAATCGTTAGGCAGAAGCAGAGTCAGAAGTCCAGGCAAAAGTCAGAGTCAGTCAACAGCAATTCACACAGTAACACGCAGGGGAACCAAGAATATATCCGGCGGCTTGCAAGCCCAGTCCAAAGGTATTTGAGGGATCAGGTCATCCTTCACAGGCTCCCGGGCTGATGATGTCATCAGGACCGCCCCCAGGACCAGACCTGATGACGATGCACCAACCCCTTCATGACTGACAGAGGAGCGGAGTCTGTGTCCACTAGACGCCTGCGCAGAAGCCCTTTCACTGTTGCCGCCATTACTCGGGCGCGAGCCACGGCGCCTCACAGTGGCTGAGGGCGGAACAGCAGGCCCTGAATTCGACGATGACATGTCAGTCCGGCGCCTCCTGGTAGCCGAGGCCTGGACAGCAGGCCCCGAGCCCGAGAGCGGCGTGACAGTCCGTCGCCTCCTAGTGGCTGAGGGCGGAACAGCAGGCCCCGAGTCTGACGGTGACGTGACAGTACCCCCCTCTCCAGGAGGGGCCTCCGGACCCTCAAAACCCGGTTTGTCAGGGTGAAGAAGATGAAATCTCCTAATTAATGCCTTGGCATGGATGTTCCCCGCAGGAACCCAGGACCTTTCTTTTGGGCCGTAGCCCTTCCAGTGTACCAGATACTGTACTGAGCCCCTCACAAGGCAGGAGTCAAGGATACCCTGGACTTCATACTCCAGAGCTCCCCCGACCGAAACAGGAGGAGGAGGGGACTGAACAGGGTGAATGGGAGAACGATAAGGTTTGAGGAGAGACCTGTGGAATACGTTAGGCAATTTGAATGACTGTGGAAGTTTTAAGCGGAAGGCTACTGGGTTAACCACCTCGATAATTTCGTATGGGCCGATGAACCTGGGACCTAGTTTGGCGGACGGTACCTTAAGCTTGATATTTTTTGTAGAGAGCCAAACCTTGTCGCCAACTCCCAGGTGCGGCCCCTTAGATCGTCGTCTATTTGCAGCCGAAGCCTGTCTAACCTGAGCCCCTTTCAAATTAGAATTAACCTCAGACCAAATCGTTTTTAGCCGATGTATATTTTGCTTCACCCCAGGGAGCTCCGACATCCTGGCCGAAAACGACCCAAAGCGCGGATGTAGTCCAAGGTTACAAAAGAAAGGGGTAGTTTTAATGGAGTCTTGATATCGATTATTGAGGGCGAACTCAGTCAATGGCAAATGTTCCACCCAATCGGTCTGATGTCCTGACACATAACAGCGGAGGTATTGTTCCAGAGCTTGGTTAGTACGCTCAGTTTGACCATTAGTTTCGGGATGGTATGCCGAAGAAAAGGACAACTCCACACCAATGCGTCTACAGAATGCCCTCCAGAACTTCGAGACAAACTGGGTACCCCTGTCGGACACAATATTTGCCGGAACGCCGTGCAGACGTACAATGTGCAGGATAAACAACTTACTTAAAGTCTCAGAGTTAGGCAACCCAGACAGGGGAATAAAATGTCCCTGCTTGCTGAACCTGTCTACCACCACCCAGATACAAGTTTTCCCATCTGATGGCGGCAGGTCTGTAATGAAATCCATGGAGATGTGGGTCCATGGACTCTCAGGGGTGGGCAAGGACTGAAGCCAGCCGGCAGGGCGACTATAGAGGGACTTGGCGCGGGCACAGACTTCACACGCTGAAACATAGTCCTTACAGTCCTTGACCACCGTCGGCCACCAAAAGTTCCTAATTACCAACCTGGTGGTATTATTGAGACCCGGATGGCCTGCCAGGACAGAGTCGTGCGATTCTTTTAGAACCTGCAGACGAAGGTTAGCCGGAACGAACAATTTTTTTGGGGGCGTAGTGTCAGGAACTTGCTCTGAAGACCTACGGATCTCCTCCAGAAGGTCCAAAGACACTGCCGACACGACGATTCCATTAGCCAATATTGGGACTGGTTCACAGTCCTCGGTCTGTGTGGGGCAGAAACTGCGAGAGAGGGCATCTGCCCTCACATTTTTAGTCCCGGGGCGGAAGGTGATTATAAAATCAAACCTGGAGAAAAACAAGGCCCACCTAGCCTGCCTGGGATTTAGTCTTTTGGCTGACTCTAGGTAGGTTAGGTTTTTGTGGTCTGTAATAACAGTGACCTTGTGTTTGGCACCTTCGAGGAAGTGGCGCCATTCCTCGAAGGCCCATTTGATCGCCAGTAATTCCCGATTACCGACGTCATAGTTTCCCTCCGTGGCAGAGAATTTGCGGGAGAAAAATGCACATGGGCGAAGCTGAGTGAGGGATGCAGTGCCTTGCGAGAGCACTGCTCCCACTCCGACTTCGGAGGCATCTACTTCAACAATAAAGGGGTGGTCCAAGTTTGGTTGAATCAACACCGGGTTGGCCACGAAGCACTCCTTTAGTGTAGAAAAAGCTTGGGTTGCCTCAGGATTCCAATTAGTCACGTCCGCCCCTTTTCGGGTAAGGTCCGTGAGTGGCTTGGCAATCTCAGAGAAACCCCTGATAAACTTGCGGTAATAATTCGCAAATCCCAAAAACCGCTGCAGCGCTTTCAGCGATTTGGGTTGCACCCAATCCTTAATGGGTTGAATCTTGGCAGGGTCCATGCGAAACCCCTTGCCTGAGACCATGTATCCTAAGAACTGTACCTCTTCAGCAAAAAAAAAACACATTTTTCTAATTTCGCATACAAGGAGTTTTTTCGCAGTCTCTGCAATACCGAACGGACGTGTTGAGCATGTGTCACAGGGTCAGCCGAATCAATCAAAATGTCATCCAGATACACGACGACATACACCCCACAAATGTCCCTGAAAATGTCATTGACAAAGTGTTGAAATACGGCAGTTGCGTTACTGAGTCCGAACGGCATTACAAGGTACTCAAAGTGACCAAGAGGTGTATTAAAGGCCGTTTTCCATTCGTCACCGCTTCTTATGCGGACCAGATTATATGCCCCCCGGAGGTCAAGTTTAGTAAACCAGCGGGCTCCCAGTAGCTGATTAAACAGATCAGGAATGAGTGGGAGCGGGTACTGATTTTTTACAGTAATTGCGTTCAGCTCACGATAATCGATGCATGGTCTGAGTCCACCATCTTTTTTTTCTACAAAGAAAAACCCAGCTCCTACAGGTGAGGTGGAAGGTCTAATAAAGCCTTTACGTAGGCTGTCTGCTATGTAGTCATTCATGGCTACACGCTCCGGACCCGAGAGGTTGAATATTCTCCCTTTAGGGAGACGGGCACCAGGGACCAAGTCTATAGGACAGTCGTACTCTCTATGAGGAGGTAGTTTCTCAGACTCCACTATGGAGAAGACATCTTCATAATCTCCGAATGCATATGGAATGGAGGGGTTTTTAATTTTAACTTGGTTCACTGACAGTGACATACAGTGATTCTGACACCGTGGACTCCAGTGCACGATATCACCTATGCGCCAGTCAATAACTGGATTATGCTGGTGCAACCATGGCATGCCTAACACAACTGGATCTGATAAATTGTGTATAACAAAAAATGACATTTGTTCGTTATGTAATGTCCCCACTGACATAGAAATTTCGTCAGTAATGAATTCCACGCCTCCCTGGTCTATAGATGTACCATTAATTGTAATAGTCTGAATAGGCACTTTAAGCTTTAGCAGAGGTACACCCAGACTCTTAGCAAATAAAAAATCCATAAGGTTGCCGGCAGCACCACAATCCACATAAGCCTTCACACACAGACGTTTCTTAGCAAAAGAAAGGGAAACTGGTAACAACAGTTTGGCCGCTTTTGCGGGCAATACCTGACCCCCAGCGCTGTCCAGAGGGCGATGCTCCAGGAATGTGGATTTCCAACAGCCAGCATTTTCTTTGAAGCTTCCAGGCTGCAGCATGCTTGAGCCTGAGAGTGACCTTCCAGGCTGTGCAATGTAACAGGTGTTTGGGCCAGGAATCAGCTCAGTCAGGAGGAAGAAAAAAAAAAGGTAAGGAAAACTGCTTTTATATGTGTTAAGTATAGACACAAGAGCAGTTTTATTTTTTTGGGCCGGATATAATGTGACGTCTGCCTGCGGTCTGGACTGCAGCCAGACAGCACCCCGAGAAACACTGATACCCTTTACCCCTATACAGGGATCTGGATTTATAGCAGAGCCCAGGAGGCACTGTCTGAATAGGAGCAATGACCAGAGCAGGACGGTCGCCAGAAAGGTGTTCCAATACAGGACACAGAGGCAATGATATCCGAGACTAAACCAGTCAGGCAGCAACGGTACAAAAACAGTAGACAGTAGCAGAGTCAGATTCCAGGCCGAAGCCAGAGTCATAAACCAGGAGAGTCGCAGAGGTACAGAATCGTTAGGCAGAAGCAGAGTCAGAATCCAGGCCAAAGTCAGAGTCATAAACCAGGAGAGTCGCAGAGGTACAGAATCGTTAGGCAGAAGCAGAGTCAGAATCCAGGCCAAAGTCAGAGTCATAAACCAGGAGAGTCGCAGAGGTACAGAATCGTTAGGCAGAAGCAGAGTCAGAATCCAGGCCAAAGTCAGAGTCATAAACCAGGAGAGTCGCAGAGGTACAGAATCGTTAGGCAGAAGCAGAGTCAGAAGTCCAGGCAAAAGTCAGAGTCAGTCAACAGCAATTCACACAGTAACACGCAGGGGAACCAAGAATATATCCGGCAGCTTGCAAGCCCAGTCCAAAGGTATTTGAGGGATCAGGTCATCCTTCACAGGCTCCCGGGCTGATGATGTCATCAGGACCGCCCCCAGGACCAGACCTGATGACGATGCACCAACCCCTTCATGACTGACAGAGGAGCGGAGTCTGTGTCCACTAGACGCCTGCGCAGAAGCCCTTTCACTGTTGCCGCCATTACTCGGGCGCGAGCCACGGCGCCTCACAGTGGCTGAGGGCGGAACAGCAGGCCCTGAATTCGACGATGACATGTCAGTCCGGCGCCTCCTGGTAGCCGAGGCCTGGACAGCAGGCCCCGAGCCCGAGAGCGGCGTGACAGTCCGTCGCCTCCTAGTGGCTGAGGGCGGAACAGCAGCCCCCGAGTCTGACGGTGACGTGACAGCAGCACCCTATTTCTTCTCCTAATCTGTCTCCATATTACCCGTGCTCTCCATTCTGCTAATAATCTAAGACCAGCATCATTCGCAATCCCAGCCTCACACTTCTGTCTTCATGATTATTCTCTGCTGCTCCAATTCTCTGGAGTGTACTACCCCATATAATCAGGTTAATTCCCAATATTCTTTATTTTTAAGCGTACCCCCAAAACACATCTCTTATATGCAGGCCTATCACATTCACTAATCTGGTCTCTTCTCCTTTACCTCCCATTCCTACAGTGGATCCCTCTGTACTTCACATTTGTGAATACAGTTTTTCCTTCTTCTGTTAGTCATAATTTGAAGTACAAATCTAGATTTTTACCTTTTTATTAGTTATTTGTTCATCGTTCTTCTTACCATCAAGGATCCTTCATTATCTGAGAACAGAGAACCTGGAGTTGTCCGAGGTACGTCATCAGTGCAGCGTTAAGCAGCCTGAGAATGCTGAAAGCTTTTCTGAATGCTCTTCACTTCTATAGACGCCTGGATCTGAGCCGAGATAAAGGAACCTGAAGTGTGAGATCAGCTGACCCCACTCAGGATCGCCCTCCTGACCCTTGTGTGTGACGAGAGATTGAGGGTTGCAACAATGTATCCGAGTGTCACAGAACATTACTTTGTAGTGTCAGATATGTGACATGAGACTATGGCTCTGCTCTTACTTTTGGATGTTATCACTTCTTGGAGACTTTGCGCTGCCTCAAGGTCGCAGAAAACTCTTCATATGGGCGAAATGTATGAATAAATCCCAGTTTACCATTTTGTCTTCACTTTGATAAGAGATAATGAAGCTGATTGTTAGGTGACGGCCATTCGTGATGTTCTATCTGGCCGTGGCCATAAATGGTTTTGGATGAAGGACAGGTAACGGAGTGACCTCAATGCACTATTGTTCTTCCATTAATAGTGCTATCCTCAATGTCCAGGATCTGGTTCATTCCTTTTAAGAATATGAAATTTGGTGTTTTACAAGCAGGGTATCATGGGAGACAGATATGTAAATTAGCTGTTCTCCAGACAACTCTCTCTCTGGTATCACCTTTAGGGTATGTGCAGTGTGCACACACCATTTTCTACACTTGGACGGCACAGTTTTCTAAGTGAAACTTGCTTCAGAAAATGCCGGCGTCTTTGTTGCACTTCTAAGCTGCAGACACCTGGCATCTTCCACCTTTGTTTTGGGGCTCCTAAACATCTTTGGTTTGTGGCACCTTCCAAGCTGAAGACTCCTGAAGAACGGTCGGGTCACTTCTCTTAGCTGCTTTGTGCCTTTTAAAATCTAAAGATGATTAAAAGGCTGAAGGTGTGACCAGCGACCTAGAAGAGCCTGCACTCAACCTTTTACCTGGTTTTCGTTCACATTGTCCGGTGAGTTTCAGACCGGAGCCACCTGAGAAGATGTCGTGTGCACATATGCTTAGGCCATTACACTGTAATCAGTGCCTGGCTCATTAAGGAGTCTGTTCACATGGCGAGGAATATGCGTCGCACCAGATTCCCCATGCAGACAACTTTTCCAGGACCAGGCCACTTGGCCGCTGCCAAACATCCTGGTGATATTAATGGTTGCAATGTAGCAGATGAAGGTTTATCTCAGATCTCTGCAGTTACGGGGGGTTCTAGGATGTCAACACAACAATGTTCGCTGTACGGAGAAGCCAACATTATTTACATTCCTGCCACAATTGTGAATCTCTAAATATTAATGAAAATACATAGAAACCGTCTCCTGATTCCCGTAACTCCGGACGGAGAAACGATTATTCAGCCAAATCTCACAGAAAAGAATAGAACGCAAAATATATGAACACTTTATTACCCCTTAAATTAGTCCGGCGTCCAATTATCCCATTACTCAGCTTTAATAGATCCCATTAAAAGCTAATTCATAATTCAAAATCCCGCTAATATCTAATACATGAAAAATAATAAAAGCAGTGACATTTCATCCACACTTTGTTGAATAATCACCCGGTCTGGAGGAGAGGCGTGGACGGCGCCCTGGATATATGGGGGATTTCAGGATGCTTTTTGCAGAGTAATGATCGCACGTCCTATTATTTCTTATTACCGGCCATGTGCCTGAGTAATACCCTGCTTATTAGGAATGAGTAGACGAGGTGGACCGAATCTGACCCTGGTAATGGAGCGTAATCGCTGCATTTACCCTCTGCCCTCAGATATCCCTTTTATGATTCCTTTTCCATGTAACTGTGTCCGGATCTGTCCGCCGCCACTCCGTGTCCTTGGCTTCTCTGCTTATTGCAATGGGATTCCGGGGGTCTCAGTGCTCAGCGTTGCCGCTTTGCAGCTTCGTAGCCCTGGGTCTGTTTGCAATGAGTTGATATATTTTCCTGTGTTTGCATGGATGTAGTCCTGGGATGGGGCATATGTCTTATAGAGGAAAAATCTGCACAGAAGAAATCTATTTCCTGACTAAATTAACTCTGGGGGGAATGTCAGTGTTCAGTATTGGAGAAAAATAAGGAATTTACCCCCACGGAGACTCGTGTACGGGGCCTGTGTGGAGGGGTCTCAGATTGGTCTCTTGTCCCATTTCCTATAGTCATTTCTACAAATACTACAGGTTATTGGGGGATCCTGTGCAGAGTTTCCTAATGAATAGTATGGAGCCCTGTATTTCCAAAGTATGGGCATAATCAGGACACCCCAAGAGCTGAGCCCTGAGCCCTTAGTCCCTGGTTGCCTTCAGTCCTATGAGTGCCATTTCCTTGGATGGTGGCAGACGAGAGGAGCTGGAGCAGAAGTATGCGCCATTCCTTTCAATATTGGTAAGAACTCCAGTCCCTGTAATCTAATTAATACGTTAGCAAAACTCTAGATCTATTGCAATGTCCATCCTGACAGAGTGGCACACATCTAGCATATACGTCTCCCGACATAGTGTCACATTGTCAGGTTTTCTTTTAAGCTTCCCATTAGGTATCGGTCATCTCAGGATAACATGAGCCAAAAGAGACGATAAGGAAGGACATGTCTCCAGGTGGTCTTCCTCTGATAGTGTTAAACTGGAGCCCTCTGAAATCCAAGACCAATACATGCCCATGTTGCATTTTGAAGCCTTGTTTCTATTAATACATATTTGGAAGAGTCTTACGTAAATGCAGTTACTTCTCATTACCGGGATCTTCAGCCATGTATGGTGCTACCTATGGCTGCCCTTCTGGACCATCCTCATAGTTACAGATCAGTGTGCCCCTCTGTGCAGGGAGAATTTTACATTTTCCGATGTTCAGTCATTTTATAGGTTTTTCCTTCTGAATAAATAGAATAATTTGTGAATTTTCAGTACTGTGCCATAGAGGCGCTTTCCGTGCCAGCAATTATCATGGAGGGCTCTCACTTGTAATATCCCAATTTCTCACAATATCCACATGTCAGAGGGTTTATCAGATGAATGGCGCTAATACACAGCTGCCAATTATACCGCACCCTCCCGCTCAGAGGTTGACAGCTGAAGACATTGGGATTTGGCAATGTAACCCTCGTGCTTGTCTCACGGAAGGACATTTGACTCTGTCATGGCGTAGACTAGACGCGGTCTGCGGAGAACGTCCCGCCGCGTTCCTGGTGTTGGAGTGTAATTAGCATTTCTCACATGCAGATCGTGCCACAGATTGAAAACGCATTATCACATTCTCAGAGTGTAAATAACATTTCAGAGAATTCTTACAGTTTCCATCCCCGAAGGCTCCGTTATGGAATGGTATTAGCTGGAAAGTCTTCAGCCTTTTGATTGGTAATCTAAAAAAAATTTCCATTCCAAGCGCAATGTTCGGGCCAAAGGCAAAAAAGCAGAAACAAACTTAAGGGTTGTCAGCCGCGACAAAAGTCATCAGAAATGCGTTTTGTTTTCTGAGTTTAAATATAGACTGAAATCTCCAAATAGCAGAGTGATTAACAAGTAACGTCTTCTCCTTACTGGAAAGATCAAAAAACTGACCGGCATCTCTGAACATAATCCGATAAGTGTGAACAGGTGCGAGCCGACGCCATTATTCAATACTCACTCCTTTCCACTGAGTGCTCATCAGCCTACGGCATGTTTCTTTTCCTTAACGGACTCCGCATGGAAGCCACCAGATGAATGGCAGCCTGGAGCCGATAAACCGTGGGTTCAGCTATGGGCACGATAAGCAACATTCTGATATATCTGATACTTGTTGGAATCACTTTTCTGTACGTGACGACGTGTGATACTTACAGGACAATTCACCTCCATCGTAGTATGATTCCTAGAAGAGGGAAGTCTTCAGGACGGGATCGATTGAGGGAAAAATAGAGTTGTCAGTGCCAATGTCAGCGCCAGTATCGGGAAAGTGTCTGAGCCAGGCTTTTATGCTACATGTATTGTTTTTCTTTTTTATTTCCCATATCTCTAAAAACACAAACTCTGTAAACTTTATGCTTGTAGCCGCACTCTGAGATTACTGTCAGGCTGATATTTTCTGCTCTGTAGAGGTCACTTCTCCGCAGGTGACATTACAGTGACAGGTGACACTTATCTATGGATAACACAGGGTTCACAACAGATGGGCCCAGCTCACCTACTCCGTCCTGCACTATGACCTCCGTACTGATCACTGAGCATGCTAACAATGTTTTGCCATAGAAGTCAAAAAGTGGTGTCACAGTTCCCCCTCTCTGCGGAAAGACCTCCGCACTGATCACTGAGCATGCTCACAACTTTTTACCATAGAAGTCAGTAAGTGGTGTCACAGTTCCCCCTCTGCAGAATGAGTTCTGCACTGAACACTGAGCATGCTCACAATGTTTTGCCATAGAAGTCAATAAGTGGTGTCAGTTCTCCCTCTCTGCGGAATGAGTTTCGCACTGATCACTGAGCATGCTCACAAGGTTTTACCATAGAAATAAATAAGTGATGTGCCAGCCATGTGCTCCCGTTATATGTGCCAGCCACGTGCTCCCGTTACATGATGTGCCAGCCACGTGTTCCTGTGTCTTGTGCCAGCCACATGCTTCCATTAAATGTGCAATTCACATGCTCCCGTGCCAGCCATGTGCGCCTGTTACACATGCCGCCCACATGCTCCTGTTCTGTGTTACTTGTTCTGTGTTTCCTGTTGTGTGCCTCCTGTTCTGTGCCTCCTGTTCTGTGTCTCCTGTTTTATGCCTCCTGTTCCACGCATCATGTTCCGTGCTTCCTGTTCCTTGCCTCTTGTTCTGTGTGTTCTATTCCGTGCCTACTGTTCTGTGTCTCCTGTTCTGTGCCTTCTGATCCATGTCTTCTGTTCCATGTCTTCTGTTCCGTGCCTCCTTTAACTTGCCTTCTCCTGTTCCTTGACTTCTCCTGTTCCGTGCCTACTTTTCCATGTTTCCTGTTCCATGCCTCCTGTTCTGTACCTCCTGTTCTGTGCCTCCTGTTCTGTGCCTCCTGTTCTGTGCCTCCTGTTCTGTGCCTACTGTTCTGTGTCTCCTGTTCCGTGCCTCCTGTTCCATGTCTCCTGTTCTGTGCCTTCTCCTATTCTGCCTTCTCCTATCCGTTCCTCTTCCTTTTCCGTGCCTCCTGTTCTGTGCTTTTCCTGATCCGTGCCTACTGTTCCGTGATTCCTGTTCTGTGTTTCATGTTCTGTGTCTCCTGTTCTGTGCCTTCTCCTGTTCCATGCCTCCTGTTCTGTGCCTTCTCCTGTTCCATGCCTCCTGTTCTGTGCCTTCTCCTGTTCCATGCCTCCTGATCCGTGTTTCCTGTGCCTCCTGTTCTGTGCATCCTGTTCCGTGCCTCCTCCTGTGCTGTGCCTTCTGTTCTGTGCCTTCTCCTGTTCTGTGCCTCCTCTTCTGTCACTTCTGAAGATACAATTACAGTGTAATGTGAGGCTCCCGCAGACGAATCGCTCCGTGTTTCTATTCTCCCGATGCACAGGCTCAATAATTCAATACATAAATAGTTTTAATTGTGCTTGAATGAGTCGATCCAGCGCTCGTTTCCTATAATGACACCTTTATAAAAAATTGCCCAATCCCAGTAAAGTGCCACCACTCCAGCACTATTACCAGCGTGTTGTACGGGAATCAATATGTTTTCTGTATGTTTATTTTTCTTACCAATCTACAATATTTCATTGTGATATTCTGTAAGCTTTTCTTGAGCAGCTGGTAAACTCAACCCTGTGGAAAGTAATATGGAGCATGCTGAGATAACCTGGGTAGCTTCTGCATATACAGTAATTATATACTGTATGTAGAGGCGATATAACCTGAGCATCTTCTGTATATAATTATACAAGTATAGCTGGTATAACCTGGGCTACGCAACCCCCTGCCTGTCTCTCTTAATTGTGCACTTTGGAATTCTCGCTCAGTGTGTAACAAACTCTCCTTCATTCATGACTTTTTCCTTTCTAATTCTCTTAACCTCCTGGCTCTTACTGAAACCTGGATCCAGCAGTCAGACACTACCGCTGCTGCTGCTCTTTCATATGGTGGACTACACTTCTCTCATACCCCAAGATCAGACAATAGAGCAGGTGGAGGCGTTGGTCTGCTTCTATCACCAAAATGTACTGTACCTTTCAGGTTATCCCTCAAGTACCCTCACTTGTCTTCCCTTCTTTTGAGGTCCATGTCGTCAGACTCTACACCCCCTTCTCCATGCGAGTGGCGGTGGTGTATCGTCCTCCCGGCCCCTCCCATCAGTTCCTGGATCATTTTGCCACTTGGCTTCCACATTTTCTCTCCTGTGACATCCCTACCCTCATCATGGGAGATTTCAACATCCCCATTGCTCTTCCCCTCTCCCCATCTGCTACTCACCTTTTATCTCTAACCTCCTCGTTTGGCCTTTCGCAGCTTACTAATTCTCCAACGCATGATGACGGAAACTCCCTCGACTTGGTCTTCTCTCGGCTTTGTGCAGTGGATGATTTCGCAAACTCCCCTCTCCCGCTCTCTGACCACAACCTTCTTTCATTCTTTATCAAGAACTGCCATCCTGCTCAGGTCACCCCCACTGTCCATACTTATAGAAAAATACAGGCCATTAACACCCAGAAACTTACGAAGAACTTGCAGTCTTCATTGGCCCCTATCTCCTCCCTCTCATGTCCTGATTCTGCACTGAAGCATTACAATGAAACACTTCAAAGTGCCCTGGATGAATTTGCACCCGCTATAAATACAACACCACAACACAGACGGCGACAACCCTGGCACACCCTGCAAACACGTTTCCTGCAGCGATGCTCCAGGTGCGCCAAACGTCTGTGGAGAAAATCCAATCTACACGAAGATTTCATCCATTATAAGTTTATGCTTCGAACATACAACACTGCCCTTCACCTCTCCAAACAAACCTATTTCAACACCCTCATCACCTCACTGTCCAATAACCCGAAACGTCTCTTTGACACTTTTCATTCTCTACTCAACCCAAGAGTACAGGCCCCAACCACGGAGATCCGACCTGACGATCTGGCCAATTACTTCAAAGAAAAAATTGACCAGATCTGACAGGAAATTATCTCCCAATCACCTCATACCATGCACTGTCCTCCCTCCCCCACTGCATCTAGCTCACACTCTGATTTTGAACCAGTCACAGAAGAAGAAGTCTACAAATATCTCAAGGGCTGTCACATTGTAGAAGGATCAACTTTATTCTCATTTGCACACGGAAAGACTAGAAGCAATGGGATGAAACTAAATGGGAGGAGACACAGATTAGATATTAGAAAAAACTTTCTGACAGTTAGAGTGATCAATGAGTGGAACAGGCTGCCACGAGAAGTGGTGAGTTCTCCTTCAATAGAAGTCTTCAAACAGAGGCTGGACAGACATCTGACTGGGATGATTTAGCGAATCCTGCTTTGAGCAGGGGGTTGGACCAGATGGCCCAGGAGTTCTATGATTCTAAGTAAGCAGGCCCCTTGCATCTTCTCGCCCAACCACTTGCATCAGTGACCCATTGTAACAACCCTGCTGGCATCATTGCATGGCCTCCCATTCCCCGCACACCAACTTACTTTCTGCTTCAAGCCATGCTGTGAACTCTGTCTGCTGCCAGCCCTGAGCTCCAGGTGCTATGCCTCTTGTTTTCCTGCTTGCTCTCCATGTTTCCTGATTGTGTGTATAGGGGGGCGGCACCTGAACTCTCTGGTTCTTATGCAGTCAGGGTGCACCTGTGTAATATGTCCCTTACCAATCACCTAGAGCCCTTGACTATTTAGTTTCGCCACACCCACTGACCTTTGCCTGAGCAATGTCTAAACTCAGTTAGCGCCTTGCTGCTGAGGAAGCCAGGCCCTGTCCTATGTCTTGCCTTCTCTGAAGGCTCTTACTGCGAATTCCTGTGTCTTGGTACCTTGCCCAGTACTTCTCTGTCCGCCTGCCAGGAGGCAGAATATCCTAGTCCTTTTGTCTTTGTCCCTGTGTCTGTCTGAACTCAGTCTTACCTCTGTCTGTCAGTCTCCTTGTCCGTGGCTCTGCCTGTTCGGCTCCTTAGCCGCTCTGCCTGTTCGGCTCCCTAGCCGCTCTGCCTGTTCGGCTCCTTAGCCGCTCTGCCTGCACGGCTCCCTAGCCGCTCTGCCTGCACGGCTCCCTAGCCGCTCTGCCTGCACGGCTCCCTAGCCGCTCTGCCTGCACGCCTTGCAGCCTAGCCTGCTCTGCGGCTCTGCCTACTCCACACTCCAGCCTATATCCGTACCTGCACCTCCTGTGTGAACAGGTCCAAATACTGTTCCAACATACACCACTCCTTCCTGCCTACACCTGCTGTGTGAACAGGTCCTTACCTGTCCCTTCTCATACCACGCCCACCTGTCCTGTGTCTCAAGCCGTCACCTACCTGCTCTGTGTCTCCAAGCCGTGCCCGCTTGCCCAGTGACTCCAAGCCGTGCCCGCTTGCCCAGTGTCTCCAAGCCGTGCCCGCTTGCCCAGTGTCTCCAAGCCGTGTCTCCAAGCCGTGCCTGCCTGCCAGTGTACCAAGCCATGCATGCTTGCCCAGTGTCTCAGCCTGCCTGTTAGTCACACCTGTCCAAGTGACTTGTCCCCGAGTGGGATCAGCAGCCACAGCCAGACACCACCCTGGAGTGGCACCCGACAGCTACCTGCCGCACAAGCCTGACCTCACCATCAGAGGCTCCAGTGAAGACCGAGGTAGCTGTCGTAGTCACGCCCCTTCCAGGGTAGTCTGGTTTGTGGCACAGTGGGGCCACAACCCCCCGGTTTGCGCCATTCAGCCAAGGCGCGAGCGTGACAGTTTGCTCAAGCCATGGTCCCCGCTGAGTCCCATGTCCTTTCGCTCTCGGAACAAGATGAGCTTTTTTGCCAGTATGGGCAACCAAATAAATTTACCCGGTCTGAAGCCCAATCCTTCACTGCTCCACCCACCATTGTGGTCTCCAATAGACTGTTTGCTCAGCTAGAGGCTGGCATACCTAAAGTTGAACCTCCCTCGGACCTGCCAAGATATAATGGGGACCCTAAGCAGTGTCGTGCCTTTATGGAGCAGTGCCTACGCTATTTTCAATGGCATGCTCCCTACTTCGCCAGCGATCGGGTAAAGGTAGGATTACTAATGTCCTACCTAACAGGAGATGCATTACAGTGGCTTAACCCCCTTTGGGAACCGGGGGATCCTATCACCTTGAGCTTACCGGCCTTCCTGGTGGCCTTCTGCAAAGCCTTTGACAAGCCAAATACAGTGTCTCCTGAAGAGTCTTCCCCCCCCCCAAGCTTCCAGAAACGGACCAGATGAAGAGAACCCGAGGCTAATTCGTCTCATCCGTCTATGACCGTCCATGACCCACCTGTTCCACCACCTGCCAAGACAGCCCCCCGTGCAAGATCCAAGAGGTCTAAGAAAAAGGGGCTGGCTAGGTTGTCGCCAGAGTCCAGTCCTGAGAAGGAACATCCTGACGGTCTCTGCCCTGTGAAGCCAAAGCTCCAGAACCTTGGGTCAGTAGGAGAGACTGCCCTTGGTGAGAGTACCTCCACTCCACTAAAGTCTGTGACTGTTCCGGTGCCTTGTGGGAGTTTCGGCCCTGCAGTTGTATGTAAGCTGCAAGCCAGACGGAGTCTGTGTTGGGTTCCTGTTCCACAGTTCCAGAATCCTTTGAGGGTGTTTGGTGATGGCCGAGCCCTACTTGTGAACAGTCCAGTACTGAGGGGTCAGCTGCAACTCCTAATCAGAGCGTTATACACCAAGACATTTATTTTCCACCTGCTGTCCAGTTTGCCCACTGGTCATTCGGAGCCGGGTACTCTACTGCCCCTTCCGGTCCAAAGACCCAGCGTGGTGCTGCATTTGGAACTACCTAGCCAACGGAGGTTCCTAGTTCCACTACTGCAAGGCCAGTCTTCTGTATTGTCACCTTCTCCACCTGATCTGCTGGTTATTAAGTCATGGTGTGCTGACGTCACTGAAGAAAAGAAAGCAGTGGCGCCCTCTCCGCACACCTCCGATGACCTGTCCACAGGAACATCCGTGTCGCTTGATTGTCTTCCCCAGGATAGTGGGCTGAAGATGGATCTTGAGTAGATGCCCTCGGCTCCTCTATGGCCTGTGGGTGAAGGTCCCAGGATTAAGCAGCACTCCTTCGCCAACTTGAAAGAAGTGGCCCAGTCTTTTCCGGGTAACAGGCGGAAGTGGCTCCCCGTATGTATGCCTCCAGCTTCCATGTGGCCGGTGAATGAAGAGGTGAGAACAGTGGCCTATGTATCTCCGTTTTTTACCCATCTGGAGGAGGACGTCCAATTTTCTTGGAATAACGGCCTAAAAATTGACTCTGTGCAGGTGTCTTCAGTTTCTAGCTGGCCGGCTGATGTAGGGGCGAAGTCTGAAGCTGCCAGGGCCCCGCTTTTCGCCAATCTGGAGGAAGAAGTCCTTGTACCCTCTGTGTTGGAAACTGACTCCCTTGGGCACCAAGAAACCGGGCAATCTGGGATTCCTGATGGCACACATAATCTATTCGACCTGATGAATAACATGTTAGCCTGGACTGTGTGTGGTCCCTCACTCCTTCTGCAGGTCATTCTGGCAGGCTTGAGGAAGAGGGGCCGTAAAGGGGGGGTACTGTAACAACCCTGCTGGCATCACTGCATGGCCTCCCATTCCCCGCACACCAACTTACTTTCTGCTTCAAGCCATGCTGTGAACTCTGTCTGTTGCCAGCCCTGAGCTCCAGGTGCTATGTCTTTTGTTTTCCTGCTTGCTCTCCATGTTTCCTGACTGTGTATAGGGGGGCAGCACCTGAACTCTCTGGTTCTTATGCAGTCAGGGTGCACCTGTGTAATATGTCCCTTACCAATCACCTAGAGCCCTTGACTATTTAGTTTCGCCACACCCACTGACCTTTGCCTGAGCAATGTCTAAACTCAGTTAGCGCCTTGCTGCTGAGGAAGCCAGGCCCTGTCCTATGTCTTGCCTTCTCTGAAGGCTCTTACTGCGTATTCCTGTGTCTTGGTACCTTGCCTAGTACTTCTCTGTCCGCCTGCCAGGAGGCAGAATATCCTGGTCCTTGTGTCTTTGTCCCTGTGTCTCTGTCTGAACTCAGTCTTACCTCTGTTTGTCAGTCTCCTTGTCCGTGTCTTTCCTTGTGTCCTCTCTGTCTGTGCATCTGCACCCTCGCAGCTCTGCCTGTTTGGCTCCTTAGGCGCTCTGCCTGTTCCTCTCCCTAGCCGCTCTGCCTGTTCGTCTCCCTAGCTGCTCTGCCTGTTCGGCTCCCTAGCCGCTCTGCCTCTTCGGCTCCTTAGCCGCTCTGCCTACACGGCACCCTTGCAGCCCAGCCTGCTCTGCGGCTCTGCCTACAACACACTCCAGCCTATATCCGTACCTGCACCTCCTGTGTGAACAGGTCCAAATACTGTTCCAACATACACCACTCCTTCCTGCCTACACCTCCTGTGTGAACAGGTCCAAATCCTATTCCAACATACACCACTCCTTCCTGCCTACACCTGCTGTGTGAACAGGTCCTTACCTGTCCCTTCTCATACCACGCCCGCCTGTCCTGTGTCTCAAGCCGTCACGTACCTGCTCTGTGTCTCCAAGCCGTGCCCGCTTGCCCAGTGTCTCCAAGCCGTGCCCGCTTGCCCAGTGTCTCCAAGCCGTGCCCGCTTGCCCAGTGTCTCCAAGCCGTGTCTCCAAGCCGTGCCTACCTGCCAGTGTACCAAGCCGTGCCTGCTTGCCCAGAGTCTCAGCCTGCCTGTTAGTCACACCTGTCCAAGTGACTTGTCCCCGAGTGGGATCAGCAGCCACAGCCAGACACCACCCTGGAGTGGCACCCGACAGCTACCTGCCGCACAAGCCTGACCTCACCATCAGAGGCTCCAGTGAAGACCGAGGTAGCTGTCGTAGTCACGCCCCTTCCAGGGTAGTCTGGTTTGTGGCACAGTGGGGCCACAACCCCCCGGTTCGCGCCATTCAGCCAAGGCGCGAGCGTGACACCCATTTCCGTCACATCTCCAGTCCCTTTCCCCTGCTGTCACCACTCACCTAACTAAAATATTTAACCTCTCTCTCTCTTCTGGTATCTTTCCCTCCTCATTTAAGCATGCCATCATACATCCACTACTTAAAAAACCATCCCTCGACCAAAACTGTGCCGCTAAAGGGCCTGTCACACTAAGCGATATCGCTAGCAATATCGCTATAACTTGTGACGTTATAGCAATATTGCTAGCGATATCGCTGTGTGTGATACTTACCTACGACCCACTCCCCCGCTGGTTATCGCTGATTGAGCGAGAACGTCCTGGACCGTTTCTTGTCGTCACCTTCCTGCGGCGCTTCCTGTGGAGAGACGAACGTGGACGCGGACGGGAGGACGTCAGGATCGCCTAGTGTGACAGGTAAGTAGCGACCCCCGACCCTTCGATGTCGCTGGTGAGATCTGCCTGTGTGGCAGCTCACTAGCGACCACTTAGCGATGCACCAGCGATCCTGACCGCGTCATATCGCTGGTCGGGATCGCTGGTGCATAAGTGTGACAGTACCTTAACTATAGACCTGTCTCTAATCTTCCCTTAATCTCTAAACTCCTGGAATGCCTAGTCCACTCCCGTCTTATCCGCTATCTCTCTGATAACTCTCTTCTCGACCCTCTCCAATCCGGCTTCCGCTCCTTACACTCTACTGAAACTGCCCTCACTAAAGTCTCTAATGATCTACTAACAGCTACATCTAACGGTCATTACTCCATGCTAACTCTCTTGGATCTCTCTGCAGCATTCGATACTGTGGATCATCAGCTCCTCCTCACTATGCTCTGTTCCATTGGCCTCAAGGACACCGTTCTCTCCTGGTTCTCCTCCTATCTCTCTGACCGCTCCTTTACTGTATCTTTTGCCGGTTCCTCCTCCTCTCACCTTCCCCTTACTGTTGGGGCTCCTCAAGGATCAGTCCTAGGCCCCCTCCTCTTCTCCTTGTACACTGCCCCTATTGGTCAAACAATCAGTAGATTTGGTTTCCAGTACCATCTCTATGCTGATGACACCCAGTTATACGCTTCTACTCCTGACATCATGCCAGCCTTTCTAGAAAACACCGGCGATTGTCTTATCGCTGTGTCTAACATCATGTCCTCATTATATCTGAAACTGAACCTGTCAAAGACTGAACTCCTTGTGTTTCCTCCCTCTACTAATGTACCTATACCCGACATTGCCATTTCTGTGTGTGGCTCCACTATTACTCCCCAGCAACATGCCCGCTGTCTTGGGGTCATACTTGATTCCGAGCTTTCCTTTGCCCCTCACATTCGATCACTGGCTCTCTCTTGTCATCTTCACCTCAAAAACATTTCTAGAATTCGACCTTTTCTTACTTTTGAGTCTGCAAAAACTCTTACTGTTTCTCTTATCCATTCTCGTCTCGACTATTGTAACTCTCTTCTAATTGGTCTCCCTCTTACCAAACTCTCCCCTCTCCAATCTGTCTTGAATGCTGCAGCCAGGATCATATTCCTCACCAATCGTTACACCGATGCCTCTACCTTGTGCCAGTCATTACACTGGCTACCCATCCACTCCAGAATTCAGTATAAACTTATTACCCTCACCCACAAAGCCCTCCATGGCTCAGCACCACCCTACATCTCCTCCCTTGTTTCAGTATACCACCCTACCCGCGCCCTCCGTTCTGCTGATGACCTGAGGTTAGCATCCTCAATAATCAGAACCTCCCACTCCCGTCTCCAAGACTTTACACGTGCTGCACCAATTCTTTGGAATGCACTTCCCAGGTCAATACGATTAGTCCCCAATCCCCACAATTTTAAGTGTGCCCTGAAAACGCATTTATTCAGACTGGCCTTTCGTCTCAACATATTAACCTAATCTATCCCTGTGTGGCACAGCCAAAAGTTTTACCATAACCAGGTTCCCCGCATCATGTTCCCACATTCTTTATGCATCCATTAGCCCTCTGTGTCTGTACTGATACACACTTAACATTATGGCTGGTCCATACAATCAGGGCAACTGTTACCACCCACCTTTTGTGTCTCCTCTTTTTTTCCTCATAGATTGTAAGCTTGCGAGCAGGGCCCTCATTCCTCTTGGTATTTGTTATAATCTATGTGATTATTGTTATGCTGTAATGTCTATTGTCTGTACAAATCCCCTCCGAAATGTAAAGTGCTGCGGAATATGTCGGCGCTATAGAAATAAAATTTATTATTATTTATTATTATTATATAACTGGCTGAAGAGCACGGCGCTGCCCGGGCATAGTAACTAACTGTGGTTAATTGTAGCAAATTATAATTATCCTCCATCCCATAGTCCCGTGCCCATATACCCATCACGCATCCTCCATCCCATAGTCCCATGCCCATACACCCATCATACATATTCGCCATCCCATAGTCGAGTGCCCATATACCCATCATACATATCCTCCATCCCATAGTCCAGTGCCCATATACCCATCACACATCCTCCATCCCATAGTCCCATGCCCATATACCCATCATACATATTCCCCATCCCATAGTCCCATGCCCATATACCCATCATACATATTCTCCATCCCATAGTCCCATGCCCATATACCCATCATACATATTCGCCATCCCATAGTCGAGTGCCCATATACCCATCACACATCCTTCATCTCAAAGTCCCATGCCCATATTCCCATCATACATATTCCCCATCCCATAGTCCCATGCCCATATACCCATCATACATATCCTCCATCCCATAGTCCCGTGCCCATATACCCATCATACATATCCACCATCTCATAGTCCCGTGCCCATATACCCGTCATACATATCCTCCATCCCATAGTCCAATGCCCATATACCCATCACACATCCTTCATCTCAAAGTCCCATGCCCATATACCCATCATACATATCCTCCATCCCATAGTCCCGTGCCCATATACCCATCATACATATCCACCATCTCATAGTCCCGTGCCCATATACCCGTCATACATATCCTCCATCCCATAGTCCAATGCCCATATACCCATCACACATCCTCCATCCCATAGTCCCGTGCCCATATACATATCCGCCATCCCATAGTCCCGTGCCCATATACCCGTCAAACATATCCTCCATCCCATAGTCAAATGCCAATATACCCATCACACATCCTCCATCCCATAGTCCCGTGCCCATATACATATCCGCCATCCCATAGTTCCATGCCCATATACCCGTCATACATATCCTCCATCCCATAGTCCAGTGCCCATATACCCATCACACATCCTCCATCCCATAGTCAACCATTATGACATCATAATGAGCGGCGGCGGGGCTTGCGACCTATGATGACATCAGCGTCGCCATGGCAACCGTTGTGACATCATAATGAGGGGCGGGGCTTGATACGCACACACTGCTTCCCCAGTATGCAAATATGGGCATTATGACATCACAATGAGGGGCGGGGCTTGACACGCACACACTTTTTCCCCCAGTATGTAGATAGGGGCAAAATTGTTTGGTGAATTGGAAAGCACGGGGTTAAAATTTCGCCTCACAACATAGCTTAGGACGCTCTCGGGGTCCAGATGTGTGACTGTGCCAAATTTTGTGGCTGTAGCTGCGACGGTGCAGATGCCTATCCCGGACATACACACACACATACACACACACACACATATACACATACATACACACATACATACACACTTTGAGAAGAGCCTGGCGCTGCCCGGGCATAGTAACTAACTGTGGTTAGTTGTAGCAAATTATAATTATCCTCCATCCCATAGTCCCATGCCCATATACCCATCACACATCCTCCATCCCATAGTCCCATGCCCTTATACCCATCACACATCCTCCATCCCATAGTCTCATGCCCATACACCCATCATACATATTCGCCATCCCATAGTCGAGTGCCCATATACCCATCATACATATCCGCCATCCCATAGGCCCGTGCCCATATACCCATCATACATATCCTCCATCCCATAGTCCAGTGCCCATATACCCATCACACATCCTCCATCCCATAGTCCCATGCCCATATACCCATCATACATATTCTCCATCCCATAGTCCCATGCCCATATACCCATCATACATATTCTCCATCCCATAGTCGAGTGCCCATATACCCATCACACATCCTTCATCTCATAGTCCCATGCCCATATACCCATCATACATATCCTCCATCCCATAGTCCCGTGCCCATATACTCATCATACATATCCGCCATCTCATAGTCCCGTGCCCATATACCCGTCATATATATCCTCCATCCCATAGTCCCGTGGCCATATACCCGTGAAACATATCCTCCATCCCATAGTCTAGTGCCCATATACCCATCACACATCCTCCATCCCATAGTCCCGTGCCCATATACATATCCGCCATCCCATAGTCCCGTGCCCATATACCCGTCATACATATCCTCCATCCCATTGTCCAGTGCCCATATACACATCATACATATTCGCCATCCCATAGTAGAGTGCCCATATACCCATCACACATCCTTCATCTCATAGTCCCATGCCCATATACCCATCATACATATCCTCCATCTCATAGTCCCGTGCCCATATACCCATCACACATCCTCCATCCCATTGTCCCGTGCCCATATACATATCCGCCTTCCCATAGTCCCGTGGCCATATACCCGTGAAACATATCCTCCATCCCATAGTCAAGTGCCCATATACCCATCACACATCCTCCATCCCATAGTCCCGTGCCCATATACATATCCGCCATCCCATAGTCCCGTGCCCATATACCCGTCATACATATCCTCCATCCCATTGTCCAGTGCCCATATACACATCACACATCCTCCATCCCATAGTCCCATGCCCATATACCCATCACACATCCTCCATCCCATAGTCCCGTGCCCATATACATATCCGCCATCCCATAGTCCCGTGCCCATATACCCGTCATACATATCCTCCATCCCATTGTCCAGTGCCTATATACACATCACACATCCTCCATCCCATAGTCAACCATTATGACATCATAATGAGCGGCGGCGGGGCTTGCGACCTATGATGACATCAGCGTCGCCATGGCAGCCGTTGTGACATCATAATGAGGGGCGGGGCTTGATACGCACACACTGCTTCCCCAGTATGCAAATAGGGGCATTATGACATCACAATGAGGGGCAGAGCTTGACGCGCACACACTTTTTCCCCCAGTATGTAGATAGGGGCAAAATTGTTTGGTGAATTGGAACGCGCGGGGTTAAAATTTCTCCTCACAACATAGCTTAGGACGCTCTCGGGGTCCAGACGTGCGACTGTGCCAAATTTTGTGGCTGTAGCTGCGACGGTGCGGATGCCTATCCCGGACATACACACACACATACACACACACACACACACACATACATACACACTTTGAGCTTTATATATTAGATTATACATGTACAGCTGGTATAACCTGGGCATCTCCTGGATATAATTATATATGTACAGCTGGTATAACCTGGGCATCTCCTGGATATAATTATATATGTACAGCCGGTATAACCTGGGCATCTCCTGTGTATAATTATATATGTACAGCTGGTATAACCTGGGCATCTCCTGTATATAATTATATATGTACAGCTGTTATAACCTGGGCATCTCCTGGATATAATTATATATGCACAGCTGGTATAACCTGGGCATCTCTTGTATATACCGTAATTATATATGTATTGTTGGTATAACCTGGGTATCTGATGTGTATATGGTAATTATATATGTACAGCTGCTACAACCCGGGCATCTCCTGGATATAATTATATATGTATAGCTGGTATAACTTGGGTATCTGATGTGTATAATTATATATGTACAGCTGGTATAACCTGGTATATAATTATATATGAACAGCTGGTATAACCTGGGCATCTCCTGTAAATAATTATATATGAACAGCTGGTATAACCTGGACATCTCCTGTATATAATTGTGTATGTTCAGCCGGTATAACGTGGGCATCTCCTGTATATAATTATATATGTACTGCTGCTATAACCTGGGCATCTCCTGTATATAATTATATATGAACAGCTGGTATAACCTGGACATCTCCTGGATATAATTATACATGTACAGCCGGTATAACCTGGGGATCTCCTGTGTATAATTATATATGTACTGCTGCTATAACCTGGGCATCTCCTGTATATATTTATACATGTACAGCTGGTATAACCTGGGCATTTCCTGTATATACTCCTACATGTGATATGCATCTGTAGGTATATCTGTACACCTTGCTTGTATACTCGCTCTGCTGTATCCTTGTTTTCCATCCTGAACTTCTAGATAAAGTGACTCCAGTAAAGCTGGATCTTGACACTTTGACCAGCGCAGAGAAAATTGCTTGTCATGTTAAAGTGACGCTGCCAGTTAACCCGGATGGTCGTGTAGTTCGGCTGTCAGATCTAATGATAAACATTATCGTCTGAGCTGCTACTAATTGCATCATGTTTAATAATTACCCTGACACCTAAAATATGATGGTACGGAGTGCGCTAATCAGTGCGGGTCACAGCTAATGAACTCCTGCGTGCAGGAAATGATTGGCGGCTGCTCACTACACCAGCCCCACAGCTAAAACTTTAGGGTTATGGGTCTATTCATTTTTGCTTCTATACATTGATATTTTTCAAATCCTTTTTTTTTTACATTTCAAGATTTAGGCTCTTTTAACCTTACGTGAGTTTTGTTTGAATTCTCACTGGCTCCCTCCATTGTTTAATGTAATATATGCAAGTGATGTAGAGCCCAAGAGATGGTACGTAGAGCCCAAGAGATGGTACGTAGAGCCCAAGAGATGGTACGTAGAGCCCAAGAGATGGTACGTAGAGCCCAAGAGAGGGGACGTAGAGCCCAAGAGAGGGGATGAAGAGCACAAGAGAGGGGATGAGGAGCTCAAGACAGGGGATGAGGGTCCCAAGAGAGGGGACGCAGAGCCCAAGAGAAAGGACGAAGAGCCCAAGGGAGTGGACATAGAGCCCAAGAGAGGGGATGTAGAGCCCAAGAGAGGAGACAAAGGGCCCAAAAAAGGGGACGAGGAGCTCAAGAGAGGGGATGAGGAGCTCAAGAGAGGGGATGAGGGTCCCAAGAGAGGTGACGCAGAGCCCAAGAGTGGGGACATAGAGCCCAAGAGTGGGGACGTAGAGCCCAAGAGAGGGAATATAGAGCCCAAGATAGGGAATGTAGAGCCCAAGAGAGGAGACAAGGAGATCAAGAGAGGGGACGAGGGGCCCAAGAGAGGGAACGTAGAGCCCAAGAGAGGGGACATACTGCACATGAGTGGGCATAGAGCCCAAGAGAGGGGAGATACAGCACAAGAGTGGGGACTTAGAGCCCAAGAGAGGGAACATAGAGCCCAAGAGAGGGAATGTAGAGCCCAAGAGAGGAGACAAGGAGATCAAGAGAGGGGACGAGGGGCCCAAGAGAGGGAACGTAGAGCCCAAGAGAGGGGACATACAGCACATGAGTGGGCATAGAGCCCAAGAGAGAGGGGACGTAGAGCACAAGAGTGGGGACGAGGATCTCAAGAGAGGGGGTGAGGGGCTCAAGAGTGTGGATGAGGATGTTGAGCCCAAGAGAGTTGATGAAGAGCCAAAGAGTGGAAATGAGGAGCCCAAGAGAGGGGACATAGAGCCCTGGATGTTGCTTTCTGGCGGCCGTCTCCTGTAATAAATATAAATATATTTATAATATATACAGCTCTGGCAAAAATTGAGAGACCACCAAAATATTTTCAGTTTGCCTGATTTTTCTCTATATACAGTAAGTATATTTTTGAGTAAAATGTAAATTGCTCTTTCATTCTATTCTAACTACTGACAAGATGTCTTCAGATTTCTAAGCACTAAATTTTGTATTTATTTTCAGGAAGAGTTCAGAAATCAATATTTTGTGGAATAACCATGATTTTTAATCCCAGCTTTCATGCGTCTTGGCATGCTGTCCACCAGTCTTTCACACTGCTTTTGGTGACCTTATGCCACTCCTGGTAAAAAAAAATTAAGCAGTTCTTCTTTGTTTGATGGCTTGTGACTATCCATCTTCCTCTTGATTACATTCCAGAGGTTTTCAATGGGGTTCAGGTCTGGAGATTGGGCTGGCCATGACAGGGATTTGATGTGGTGGTCCTTCATCCACACATTAATATACCTAGCTGTGTGGCATGGCGCATTGTCCTGCTGGAAAAACCAGTCCTCAGAGTTGGGGAACATTGCCTGAGCAGAAGGAATCAACTGTTTTTCCAGGATAACCTTGTATGCGGCATGATTCATACGTCCTTCGCAAAGATTAAAGGGGTTGTTCGGGCTTTTCATGTAATGTCAGTGCATATCTGGGCTGCAGAATACTGACAATAAGTAATTTACCTTCTGTGGCCAGTTTGCAGCGTTTCCAAGATATGATCTCTTGCTTCTATGAAAAACGCCAGGGGGGGTGTTCTGGCATTGAAATGAGAACTGATCGTTTCCTCCTACTCTACTAAAAACCTGCCCTCTATAGCAACAACCCCACCCTCCATAGCAACAGGCCCTCCCCATCCACATGAACAAGCCTATCCCTCCTCACACAGTAACAAATCCTCCCCCTCTAGCAGCCTCAGTGCACAGAGCAAGACCACCCAGCTGCTCCTCCACCAGACACTTGCTGAAGGCTATGTGCACACGGTGCGGATTCTGCTGTGGAATTTTCCGTTCAGCTTTTGCTAAATCTGCAGGTAAAATGACCTGCGTTTTACCTGCAGTTTTAGTGCAGTTTTTGAGCGGATTTCCCCTGCAGTTTTCACCTGCAGATTTCTATAATGGAGCAGGTGGAAAACTCCAGCAAAACCGCACAAAAGAAGCGACATGCTGCTTCTTTTATTCCGCACCAAATCTGCAGCATGTGCACAGCATTTTTTGTTTTACATAGCCTTAAATGGTACTGTACATCACGTGCAGTTCTGCAGGGCCAAAGCTGCTGCAGAACTGCACAGAATCTGCACCGTGTGCACAGGGCCAAACAGTGATCTATGGAAAGTGAAACTAGTGAGGAGGAAACGACCAGTTCTCATTTCAATGCCAGAACACCCCCCCCGGACGTTTATCTTAGAAGCAAGAGATCATATCTTGGAAACGCTGCAAACTGGCCACAGAAGGTAAATTACTTATTGTCAGCATTCTGCAGCCCAGATATGCACTGAGATTATGTGAAAAACCCGGACAACCCCATTAACCTGCCCAATTCCAGCCTTGCTGAAGCATCCCTAGATCATAACCCATCTGCCACCAAATATCACAGTTGGTGAAAGATGCTGTGGCTTGTTCGCCTCTCCAGGTCGCCGTATAACCTTTAGATGACCAGGTGTTGGGCAAAGCTGAAAATTAGACTCATCAGAGAAGATTACCTTACTCCAGTCCGCTATGGTCCAATCCTTATGGTCTTTGGCAAACTCCAGACTGGCTCTCCTTTGCTTCTCATTGATGAAAGGATTTTTTCTAGCTTTACATGAGTTGAACCCTGCCTCTAGGAGCCTGTTACGAACTGTTCTTTCCGTGCACTTCACCCCAGCTGCCATTTGCCATTCCTTTTGTAGGTCACTTGATATCATCCTGTGGTTGCTGAGTGACATTCTAATAAGATGTCGGTCATCCCGGTCAGTGGAGAGTCGTTTTTGCCCTCTGCTGGTCTGTCCCCAATGTCTGCTGCTTGACCTTGTTGTAATGGACTGCCGTCTTAGAAATTTTAAATATGGAGGCAACATGACACTCACTGTATCCCTCTGCTAGTAAAGCCAGAATTGAGCCCATCTTTTGCTCACTCTAGACTTTTCTTTTCAACTCCTTTGGCATGGTTAAAAGTTATTATTTTCATTCCTGTTACTTTTGGGATATTACTAGCCCTTGTTTTGCCATCCAGCTTGTTCTATTGCAAGAGGATTGTGAACACCACAGCAGGGTTTTTTTTATACTTTCCTTTGTTAAATAAGATTTGGCTCAGGCGATCACCTAATCAGAAGCACATTAAGTAGAATGAGGCGTACTCTGGTTGGAATTCAACTGACCCTGGAATGGAATGGCTGTCAGACATGTAGAGAAGCTGATTTTGATAAAACTGTGCAGTGGACTCTTAACTTTTGCCAGAGCTGTATACATACCTACACATACACAAATTTCAGCCTAACAAAAACTTTTCTGTTTGCAATTACAATTTACTATTTTGGACAGTGAAGACTAATATCCCACTAGTATCCAAAATCTCCACCGGGTCTGTATAGGACCATTGAAGGGATGTCCAAAGGCTCTTTGCTATCTGCCATACAATTTTGCTGATGAATTTGGGTCAACATTTGGCTGCAATATCCTGGCCCCAAGGGACACTGATAAAGGCACAAAGTCCTATGCACCATAGGAGAAATTCCTGCACTTTCTTGTGTTAAAGGGAATCTGTCAACAGGTTTTTGCTATGCAAACTTAGACCTGCATGATGTAGGGGCAGAGACCATGATTCCAGCGATGTGACACTTACTGGGCTGTGTTTTGCTGTGTCAATACAACCCGTATTTTATTAGCATGAGATTGTCACTGCAGGACTAGCTGCCTTGTGCCTCCTGGTCCATCCTCATCCCCAGCCCTGATTAACAGCACTCTGTCACAATGTACACAGAAAGCTGTGGGTGTGGGGGATATATTGCTAGATTCTATCACAACTGCTTGACGCAACAAACTAAGTGACACCAGAATTAGGGTCTCTATCCCTACAACATGCAGCTAAAATATTACATATTAAATCCTGCTGACAGATTCCCTTTCAGGATTTCTCTCAGGTTGCATCCATGTTCATTTCCATGGACTCTTCTACTTCTACCTCTGTTATTGTAAGAACTTTCATAAGAGTCAAAAAGGGATGGGTAAATATACTACAGACCCCTTGTAAAGTAACTCAGACGACTAGAAGCAAAGTCATGTGAGGGCTTCCGTTGCTGTTAGCTAGAGATGAGCAAATTACTTTGCGGTAAATCAAATGTGACTCAAATTTCTAAAAAAAAAATCATATTTAACATTCGATCTGTGAGAATTTCAGTGACATGGCAGCCATCCGGACAATGCATGGGTGAGGTCAAAAAGAAAAGGGTTAAATAAGACAATACTGACTCTGCCATCTCGTTTCTGCTTTTGTCCGGGCTGTTAGTGCAACCTGCATTGGGTCATCTTCAGTGTTTTCTAATGCCCATCATCTTTTGGGGTCTCTGGCATTGACTGGACTGCAACATCATGAAGTCTCGGCCAGCCAGGACTCTCTGAAGATGGCCCAGTGCACACTTTACCTATAACTGGACTGGGACAGGTGAGGACCGGCTGAATCTCATTTTTTATTTTATACCCATGTTTCTTTTGCTCAGGGGTTTGGAGAGTGTCACAAATGGGTCACGTCCTCCTGGGAGATCTGGTGTTTGGAAAGTCACTACGTATGGTGAATTGCAGATCTTCCATTGAGGCGAAATGTTTGTTAAATGGATTTAGTTTCCTTTGGTGCTGAAGAGGTTAACTACCCTTTCTATGCTGGTCAGAAACGTGCAGCTCCATTCCATCTCACATTTCCCTAATGATTTACAGTCGCTGCCTGACAGAGAGACATCACGGTGCAATCATGGATATTCCATGTAAACTTCAGCACCGAATTTCTATTGATTCGCCCATCACTAATATTCACTCTACACTTACCCCTGGGGACCGCAGTGAATGAACAGATGCAATGTATCTTTCACCGGTGTCTATGGTAACACCAGATCATGTCCTTCAGCACTCAAGGATTAAAGTTGTGTTATACAAACTGTGTCAATGGAGACAAGCTCCCTAAATATGGCGACATTCGAGCCCAAACCCTCAAAAAACAGGAGGTGGCACCCCAGACCAGCCCTGTCACTGGCTTCTACACATTTGCGTTAGTTTGTACAGAAGCAATACATTTAATACTAAAGTTTTAGGTGATGACTTTGACCTAAAAGTTGACCTGCTGACCCCCCCCCCATGCACCACAAAGCTTGTTCCGATCAAAGGTGAAGTGACTTGAGATAATTTCATTTGCAGTAATGCTCTATTTTTACTGTCTCTTTATCACACGGACGAGATTACAGGATTAATCATTAGTATTAATAGAACGGGCACCTCCCGCTGTCTATAATGGCCCGGTAATTGCGATGAGACTTCTGTGACTTCAGAAAAGAGGAAGATTGAAGTCCAAGAAAAGTACTTAATGAAACATCAGCGGAGATCTGCAATGCAATTATGGCTTTAATTATGGCCGGCATATGATTATTGTAGATCAGATCTGCCACAAGTCACAGCACTACAGATTTGTTTTCCTTCTACTTTGTGTGTATGTGTGTGCATATATATATACTGTGTGTATGTGTTTGTCTACGCTAATGATTAGTCCCTTTTATGTTTGTCGTTGTCTTTCATGAATGATGTACTGCTTCTACCACTACTACTACCACTTCCTTGCAGTTTAAACTTCGCCTCAATTTCTAGCTCTCACCTTGCATTTTATTCCTTCATGCTCTGCTTTCAATCCCACGATGTATCAACACAGCTTCACGTGACCAGCAAGACCCAGTACCATCCGCGTCTGCTCGGGGAACAGTAATCTTCCTCCATACTATTGTCTCCAAAGTAGTGATGGGCGAGCACTAAAATGCTCGGGTGCTCATTGCTCAGGTCGAACAAATTGAAATGCTCAGGTGCTCGACCCGAGCAACGAGCACGATGTAAACCTATGGGAAACTCGAACATTTTTACCGCGCCCCCCCCCGAGGGTCTTTTTAGGGTCTAAAAACGGCAGAAATCGATAGTAACAGTGTTCAAATGCATGGGTACATCCTATACTGTTATTGCCTTTTCATTGAATGCAAAGCCTGCCCCAAATTTGGACTTACCCCAATAACCATTGGAACAGACGTCCTGGATGGCCACATGAAACGTTCCCATTATTCTTAATTTGGTACTCCCATACTGTTTTCTCATGAAGTGAATGCAAGGCCTGCTGCAAATTTTGACGCACCCCAGTAACCCTTTGAACAGATGTCCTGGATGGCCACATGAAACCAAAGTTCCCATTATTATTAATTTGATACAGCCATACTATTTGCTTATGCATTGAATGCAAGGCCTGCCCCAAATTTGGATGCACCCCAATAACCTTTTGAACAGACATCCTGGATGGCCATATGAAACCAAAATTCCTATTATTCTTAATTTGTTTGCCCACGAAGTGAATGCAAGGCCTGCTCCAAATTTGGACACATCCCAATAACCCTTTGAACAGATATCCTGGATGGCCACATGAAACCAAAGTTCCCATTATTATTAATTTGGTACTCCCATACTGTTTGCCTATGCAGTGAAATGCAGTGTTGAGGCTGAAGAAACTGCAGTGAAGAATTGCAGTGTTGAGGGTGAAGAACCTGCATTGGTGAATTGCAGTGGTGAGCCTTAAGAACCTGCAGTGGACAATTGCAGTGTTGAGGCTGAAGACCCGGCAGTGGAGCATTGCAGTGTTGAGGATGAAGACCCGGCAGTGGAGCATTGCAGTGTTGAGCCTGAAGAAACTGCAGTGGAGAATTGCAGTGCTGAGACTGAAGAACCTGCATTGGTGAATTGCAGTGGTGATCGTGAAGAACCTGCAGTGGACAATTGCAATGTTGAGGCTGAAGAACCTGCATTGAAACATTGCAGTGTTGAGCCTGAATAACCTGTATTAGAGAATTGCAGTGTTGAGGATGAAGACCCGGCAGTGGAGAATGTCAGTGTTGAGGCTGAAAAACCTGCAGTTGATAATTTCAGTATTGAGGCTGAAGAAAATGCAGTGGAGAATTGCAGTGTTGAGGCTGAAGAACCTGCATTGGAGAATTGCAGTGTTGAGCCTGAAGTACGAGCAGTGGAGAATTGCAGTGTTGAGGCTGAAGAACCTGAATTTGTGAATTGCAGTGGTGAGCCTGAAGAACCTCCAGTGGACAATTGCAGTGTTGAGGCTGAAGAACCAGTAGTGGAGCATTTCATTGTTCAGCCTGAAGAACCTGCAGTGGACAATTGCAGTGTTGAGGCTGAAGAACCAGTAGTGGAGCATTTCATTGTTGAACCTGCATTGGAGAATGTCAGTGTTGAGGCTGAAGACCCGGCAGTGGAGAATTGCATTGTTGAAGCTGATCAACCCCTACAGTTACCATTATTAGGAAGTGGGTCTCCCATACTGTTTGCCTATACAGTGAATGCAAGGCTTGCCCCAAATTTGGATACACCCCAATACCCCTTGAAGAGACGTGGAGGAGGGTCTGAAAATCTGTTCCCATTACAAAGGAGCGGGGCTCCTGTACTTGTAATGCCCATACAGTCAGTGTATTGTCTGACAAACATTTCCCCCAGGGATTATACATCAACATACTGTCTAAAAAAAATGTGTTTACGGGCATCATAAACACCCTTTACAACACTAATGTGGGTGTTGCATCACGGTCCAAGGTCACCCTGGTGATCTAGTGGTGGTGGATGAAGAGACGTGGAGGAGGGGCTCCTAAAAATCTGTTCCCATTACAAAGGAGCGGGTCTCCTATACTTGTAATGCCCATACAGTAAGTGTATAGGCTGACAAACATTTCCCCCTGTGGGGTATACATCAACATAATGTATAAAAAATTTGTTTATGGGCATCATAAACACCCTTTACAACACTAGTGTTGGTGTTGCATCATGGACCACGGTCACCCTGGTGATCTAGTGGTGGTGGATGATGAGGATGAAGAGAAGAAGGAGGATAGCAGCAAATAGACCAAATCAGGAACTGTATACACTTGTGTGGGTGGGAAGAGGTGCATGGGAATAGACCTTCCAAAAAAAGACACTGGTTTAGACTTTTATGTTATGCTGCTATCATTCGGTGATGTAAAGAAGTCTGGCCCAATCCAGCCACTGTTATCATTCAATGGTTTAGAGAAGTCTGGCTCAATCCAGCCCTTGTTCATTTTTATAAGAGTCAGCCTGTCAGCATTTTCAGTTGACAGGCGGATGTGCTTATCAGTTATAATTCCATCTGCGGCACTAAATGCCGCTCTGACAAAACACTAGCGGCAGGGCAGGCCGGGACCTCCAAGGCGTAGAGAGCCAGTTCATGCTACGTGTCCAGCTTGGATAGCCGATAATTAAAAGGCACAGAGGAATCACGGAGGACGTTGGTACGGTCAGCAAGGTACTCCCTCAGCATCTTCCAAAACTTTGCACTCCTTGTGAGAGTACCCTGCGCCTCAGGGCCAGTGCGATGGGGGAGTCTGAGAAAACTCTCCCAGAACTTTGCCAGTGTTCTCCTGCCTCTGCAGGATTGGAGATGTGTCTCTCTCGCTTGTACTCCTTGATTTTCCAATAAACTGTGACCTCTGCCACCGGCATTTTCAGATGTCAATTTTTTTAATAATTCCGCAACAATGGCCCTCTTGTACTGCACTATTTTCGTACACCTGTTTGCCTCTGGAATAAGAGATAGAAAGTTCTCCTTGTAGCATGGGTCTAGAAGTGTCACCAACCAGTAATGACTGTCACCCAAAATATTGAGAATACGAGGGTCATAGGAAAGGCAGCGTAATATAAACTCAGCCATGTGTGTCAGACTGCTAACAGGCAAGACTTCCGTGACCTCACCAAGAGGACGACTGACGATGCTCTCCTCCTCCTCCTCCCTGTCCTCAGGCCATCCACGCTGAACAGACAGTATGACAGTTGTGCTTGTAGTACCGTCTATAGCGCATGAAACTAGCTCCTGCTCTTCCTCATCCTCTTCTTCCTCATTGTCACCCAATCCATGTTGGGATGAGGTGAGGCTGGGCTGTGTGTAATCACCCTGTATGGGTCCTTGCTTTGTCTCATCATGCTCCGCCTGCAATGCATCCTCTTTGATTGTGCGCAGAGAGCATTTCAAAACACAGAGATGCGGGATGGTGATGCTAATTATGGCGTCATTGCTGCTCACCATCTTGGTGGAGTCCTCAAAGTTTTTGAGGATGGTACATATGTCTGACATCCATGTCCACTCCTGAGGTCTTATGTGTGGAGTCTGAACTGAAAACCGACAACTGCCCTCTTCTGCTCACAAATCCTTTCCAACATCTGCAGTGTAGAGTTCCAATGTGTGGGGACATCACACAACAATCGGTGAGCCAGAAGCTGTAAACGCTGCTGAAGCACGGCAAGAGCAGCGGAAGCTGTTGCTGACTTTCTAAAATGGGCACACACGGTGTACTTTGACAAGCAGATCCGGCAGGTCCGGGTAGCTTTTGAGAAACCATTGAACAACGAGGTTAAGCACAAGGGCATATGGTACATGTGTGAGCTCGCCTCACCTCAGAGCCACTACCAGGTTCCGGCCATTGTCACACACGACCATGCCTGGCTGTAGGTTCAGCTGTGTCAGCCACAGATCTGCCTGATCTTTCAGAACTGTCCACAACTCTTCAGCATTGTGCAGTTTGTCACCTAAGCATATCTTCAGCACAGCCTGTTGCCACTTGGCTGAGGCAGTGCTTCAATGCTTCCAGCTTGTGACTAATGTGGTCATTTCGGAGATGGAGGCTGAAGAGGAGGGTGAGGTGCAGGAGCTGTAGACTGTGGGGGCAACCCTGATTGACGTAGGGCCCGCAATCCTTGGCATTGGGAGGACGTGTTCCATCCCAAGGTCTGACTGGGTCTCGACGTCCACTATGTTAACCCGGTGTGCTGTCAGCGAGATGTACCGTGCCTGCCCAGAAGCACTTGTCCATGTGTCCGTGGTTAGGTGGACTTTCCCAGTAACTGCATTGTTGAGGGCAAGGCTAATGTTTTGGGATACGTGCTTGTGTAATGCGGGGACGACACACCTACAGAAATAGTGGCAGCTTGGGACCGAGTACCTCGGGACGGCCGCCACCATCAGGTTGCGGAAAGCTTCCGTCTCCACGAGCTTAAAAGGCAGCATTTCAAGTGCAAGCAGATGAGAAATGTGTGAATTTAGTAGTGTGGCCTGTGGGGCGTTCGATGCGTATTTGCGCTTGTGTTCCAAGGACTGGGGTATGGATAACTGAACGCTGCTCTGGGGCAAGGACGTGGACGTGCTGGATGATGCTTCTCGTTGAGTGTGTGCAACAACAGGGGCAGGGCAGGAGGCATCTTCGCATGCACCATGAACTGGGGATTGGCTTGCATGCACAACAGTGGAAGAAGCAGCGGTGTCACCCGCAGACATTGTTCCTGGACCCTGGGGTTCGGCCCAGAAAGTCGGATGCTTTGCTGCTATGTGCCTGATCATGCTGGTGGTGGTCAGGCTGGTAGTTTTGCGACCCCTGCTGATGCGGGCATGGAAGGTGACACAAATGGCCTGTTTGGGGTTATCAGCAGAGTCTTTAAAAAAATAACCCGAATCGGGAAAACTTAACAGTTGGACTGGCAACTTCCGTTGTGTTTGTGTTGCGAGGAACGGTTGCCCGCCTTCTGTCTGCAGTCACCACACTGCTTCTTCCTGCCTGTTGTGGTGCTACGCCTCCCTCCCCCTGTGTGCTGCTGTCCTCACTCTGCATGTCTTCCTGCCAGGTTGGGTCAGTTACTATATCATCCACCACCTCGACTTCCACTTCCGCACCCTGGTCCTCCTCCTGACTTTCTGGCAATTGTGTCTCCTCTTGTGACACGTTCCCACCGACTCCTTCGTGTGACCATGACTGCTCAAATATTTGGGCATCGCTACATGCGATCTCCTCTTGCCCAAGTTCCTACAAGTGGACCAGATGAGAGGCCCGAATCTATAAATGTAAAAGTGAACAGCTCTTCGGAGTGTCTAAGTGTGGGATCACTTGTCTCCGGGAACTCGGCATGGTGGAAGGAAGGAAGATCAGGGTGAGGAATATGCGGCCCAGACTTACGTCTACTCAGACTTGACCGTGTGGAAGACAGGGTGGGTGGTGGTGGAGGCAAAGGGACTGGAAGCATTATCCGCTATCTAACCAACAACCTTTTGACACTGCTCTGGGTTCAATAGTGGTGTGCTGCTACGGTCCCCTAGTAATTTGGACATGAAGGTCGGGCGAGAAAATATGGGTGTTTGTTGTGGCACAATTTTAGCTTGCCCGTGGCCTCGGCCTCTGTATGCACCATCACGTCCACTTCCTCGTCCCTTGCCACGCGCTTTGCCCATTTTAAATGGAGTACAATATTTTCAACGTTCACTACAAATGGCTGAATTTTGTAGCGATCTTATTCAGCTCTGGCAAAAATTAAGAGACCACTTCCAATTGTTCAGTTTTCTGAATTTTCTCTTTATAGGTATATTTTTGAGTTAAATATAAATTGTTCTTTTAGTCTACAAACTTCTGACACCATGTCTTCAAATTTCCAAGCAATAAAATTTTGTTTTTTTTTTCTGAAAGGGAGAAATGGTCAAAATTAAAAAAAAAACCAAAAAAAAACCAGTGCTTTCATACCTCAAATATTGCAAAGAAAAGAAGTTCATAATCATTTAGAAACAACTATACTAATGTTTTAACTCAGGAAGAGTTCAGAAATCAATATTTTGTGGAATAACCATGATTTTTAAAAACAGCTTTAATGCGTCTTGGCATGCTTGCCACCAGTTTTTCACACTGCTTCTGGTGCAAAAAGTTAAGCATCTCTTCTTTGTTTGATAGCTTGTGACTATCCATCATCCTCTTGATTAAATTCCAGAGGTTTTCAATGGGGTTCAAGTCTGGAGAATGGCCTGCCTATGACAGGGTTTTGATGTGGTGGTCTCTTAATTTTTGTCAGAGCTGTATGTGATCCGTGTGTGGGAAAACCACAGTTTAAAATATCTGTCCTGTAGGTAACATTTTCTTTTTCAGCAAACTGGTGTCAATAACTAGGCTAAGACACAGCAAAAAAAAATTCAATGGAGGCCTGAAATGGCACAATTTTGAGCGCACTGATGTGTGATGCCTGTGATGCAGATACCCCACTTTAAAATATCTGGCCTGTAGTTCTTTTTTTAAATAATGCAAAAGCCCAGTAATAGAAAAAATCATATTAAACAATGGCCATAGGTAATACCCAAACCACCAAATAGCGCTAGCCACGGATAACTCCTTCCAAACGTGTAAACATGCAAGAAAAATGGAGTGAGAATCCACTGATAAAATCAGATCACTATTTTTATTCGTAAGTATATCACAAAGATTAACGTACAGAATTAGACAAAAGTATTATGGCAGAATATTGACAAGAGACATCGGTGCAACACAAATACAGCACCAATAGTGTGACAGCAGGGTTCAGACATACTTTTAAGTATATATATATATATATATATATATATATACTAGATTATGGCCCGATGCTATCGCATCGGGAGGATGCGATAGCATCACACCTCTTTCCATGTTAACCCTCAACACACACACTCCTCTCACCTTTCACCATCTCCACTCACTCTTTCACTCCACATACGACCCCTTCTCTCACTCCGTCTCTCATACTCATGCCGTCATCGCCGCTGCTCCACGATCCCCGACATCTTCCGCTGGCGCCATCCTGGATCCAGACGTTGTCCACGCCGGCGACATGTTCTTGCGGCGACGCCATCTTGAGTATCGCGGGATTTCGCCGATCCAAAATAGCGTCGCCGCAGGAACATGTCGCCGGCGTGGATGCCGTCAGGATCCAAAATGGCGTCGGCTAAATCTCGCGAAATTTCGCCGACGCCATTTTGGATCCCGACGTCCTCCACGCCGGCGACATGTTCTTGCGGCGACGCCATCTTGACTATCGCGGGATTTCGCCGATCCAAAATGGCGTCGCCGCAAGAACATGTCGCCGGCGTGGAGGACGTCTGGATCCAGGATGGCGCCGGCGGAAGATGATGTCGGGGATCGTGGATCAGCGGCGATGACGGCGTGAGTATGAGAGACGGAGTGAGAGAAAGGGTCGTATGTAGAGTGAAAGAGTGAGTGGACGTGAGTGGAGATGGTGAAAGGTGAGAGGAGTGTGTGTGTTGAGGAGTGGTTTGTTGAGGGTTAACATGGAAAGAAGTGTGCGGTGACGTCACCGGTTACAACTGGACGGACGTTGTTACAACCGGAAGCTGCTTAGGGCATTTATTATTATAGATATATATATATATATATATATATAATGCCGGGGCAAACATAAAATGAGAAGCAAGGGGCCCCAGAGCTCAGATCAGCAAAGACATAGTAAGTCCCCAAGTGAGGTGTGAATATACACTCTGTCCCTCACTGACAAGTCACCAGGTCATAACCCCATATGAGTCTTACCCATAACTGCCCAAGGTGCCGCACACTGCGCCTCATAATACTTTTGCCCAAGGTGCCGCACACTGCGCCTTACTTTTGTCTAATTCTGTTTGTTAATCTTTGTGATTACTTACGAATAAAAATAGTGATCTGATTTTATCAGTGGATTCGCACTCCATTTTTCTTGCATGTTTACAAATGTAGTTCTTTTTTTGCAGCAAACTGGTGTCAATAACCAGGTTAAGACACAGCAAAATAAAAAATCAATGGAGGCCTGAAATGGCACAAGTTTGAGCGCACTGAAATGTGATGCCTGTGATGCAGATACCCCTCTTTAAAATATCTGGTCTGTAGTAGTTTTTTTTTTCCCCAGCAAACTGGTGCCAATAACTAGGCTAAGACACAGCAAAAAAAATTCAATGGAGGCCTGAAATGACACAATTTTGAGTGCACTAATATGTGATGCCTGTGACGGAGATACCCCACTTTAAAATATGTGGCCTGTATTTTTTTCCAGCAAACTAGTGTCAATAACTAGGCTAAGACACAGCAAAGTAAATTCAATGGAGGCCTGAAATGGCACAATTTTGAGCGCACTATGTGATGCCTGTGACTCAGATACCTAACTTTAAAATATCTAGCCTGTAGTTTTTTTTCAAGCACACTGGTACCAATAACTAGGCTAAGGCACAGCAAAGAAAAATTCAATGGAGGCTTGAAATGGCACAATTTTGAGCGCACTGATATGTGATGCCTATGATGGTGATACCCCACTTTAAAATATGTGGCCAGTATTTTTTTTTCAGCAAATTTGGATCAACAACTAGGCTAAGACACAGCAAAAAAATGCAATGGAGGCCTGAAATGGCACAATTTTGAGCGCACTGATATGTGATGCCTGTGATGCAGATACCCCACTTTAAAATATCTGGCCTGTAGTTTTTTAATTTTTACAGCAAACTGGTGTCAATAACTAGGCTAAGAAACAGAAAAAAAAAATCAATGGAGGCTTGAAATGGCACAATTTTGAGTGCACTGATATGTGATGCCTGTGATGCAGATACACCACTTTAAAATGTCTGGCCTGTAGTTTGTTTGTTTTTCCTGAAAACTGGTGTAAATAACTAGGTTAAGACACGGCAAAAAAATTAAATTCAATCAAGGCCTGAAATGGCACAATTTTTAGCGCACCGATATATGATCCATGTGACGGACAAAACCTAGTGTACAATATCTGTCCTGTAGGTGACTTTTTTTCAGCAAACTGGTGTCAAGAACTTGTATAAGACATTCCAACAAAATTTTACAGTAGCACAGAAATGGCAGAATTTTCTGTGCTCTCAGATGTGATCGCTATGATCGCCCAGACCCCTGTTTAAAATAAATACCATGTAGGTAACTTTTTTTTCAGCAAACTGGTGTCAATAAATTGTATAAGACACTCCAACAAAATTTTACAGTAGCCCAGAAATGGCAGAATTTTCTGTGCACTCAGATGTGATCATTGTGATGGCCAAACCCCTGTTTAAAATAAATACCCTGTAGGTAACTATATTTTTTCAGCAAACTGATGTCAATAAATTGTATGAGACACTCAAACAAAATTTTACAGTAGCCCAGAAATGACAGAATTTTCTGCGCACTCAGATGTGATCGTTGTGATGGCTAAACCCCTGTTTAAAATAGCTGCATTTTCACGCTATACTATGGAAAGGATCTGGCTGTATTCTGCAGGGCCAACAAGCAAATGGAGAAAAAAAACATGCTCTAGATTACTTTTGAAGAAAATAAACAGGATTAAGATGCAAAAAAGTTATTCCTGGCTACTGATATATGGGGCTATGTACAGTATATACGTGAAATATCTGTAATAGGCAGCAGGCAGTAATGAAATTAACCCTCTTGCTGTAGGCAATCAAGTATGCCACATACAATGCCTGCCTAGCCTACCTAGCAGTGATATCTATATACACCGTAATTAGTGCTCAGAAGGACTGTTGGTTTAGCTGAATTTGTGTATTCAATAATGGTATACCAACACTAACTTATACAGCACCAATTCTGTCCCTATCTCTGCAGCAACTCTCCCTACACTGCCTAAGTCCGGAGCACACTGTGACGAGCATGGCGTCGCCAGGTCTGATATAGACCTGATGACGTTGTGCGGCCAGCCAATCACTGTAATGCCACAACCAACATGGCTGCGGCATTACAGTGCATGGCAGACAGTCCCTGCATGTTGATTGGTGCTCTAAAGCGCGCCAAACATGCAGAGCAGGGACCCAAGCTCCTGCTGAGCAACATCAGAAATGCTCGGCGCTCGCTGAGCATCGCAAACAGGGAGAGTCTTTGGCGAGCACCGAGTACTACCGAGCATGCTCACTCGTCACTACTCCTAAGTCATCTTCTGGAATATAACTGTACAGTCAGTACAGTGTGTGGTCATCTTCTCCATTAGAACTTTGTGGTAGGATCTGCACAGTTATCATTATTAACTGCGAGAGGAGTTTCAGAATTCTATGGATGTATATTTGGATAGTTTTGGTATCGCAATACAGTATATGGTACTTTTTATTGTGATTTTCATATTACAGACGCCAAATGTATAATATTGAACAGTGCATATAATATATAGATATATAAAATATATTTTTATTGAAAGATTACTGCATAATAAAAATCTTTATTTTTATATAGCACTAGCATATTCCGTAGCGCTTTACAGTTTTGCACACTTTATCATCGCTGTCCCCGATGGGGCTCACAATCTAAATTCCCTATCAGTAAGTCTTTAGAATATGGGAGGAAACCCACGCAAACATGCGGCCAGCATACAAACTCCTTGCAGATGGTCCTTGGTGGGATTTGAACCCAGGACTCCAGCGCTGCAAGCCTGCAGTTCTAACCACTGAGCCACCGTGTTGCCAGGATAATGCATTTTCTTGGATAAGATTACAGTGACCATCCAAATATTAATTATTATTACATAGCTGCAGTATGCTATGCACTTATCACACAGAGGTCTTCTTATATGGGACATTTTGGCCCCTGTGGCACTGCTACCTCTGTACCCCTTATAGCTCAGTCACTACACAGATACAGCAGATATGTAGATATGTGGTTGAGTCAGGAACCCTTGAATCTCTGAGCACCATTTTAGCCTCATGATTTGTATCCAGTAAAGTCAATGTCGTGTTCTTCTCAGATTAAGAATCTTGTGTTTTATAGAATTGTTTTTGGCTAGGCGGCACGTGTGACATCATCTCTTTCATCATCTGGAGGTTCAGCCGCTTTAATCTCCTTAAACACAAGAACGGAGTCTCAGCAGGACGCCTGCAGTCACAGATTAATAAGGAATCTAGCCGCACGCACATCACACAATTAGTTAAACATATTTTCCTGCATTTTATTCAAAAGATGTTTTACAGAATTTATTTGATTTTATGATTTTTTTCCTAATGATTAATTATTTGACAGCGGGGGGTGGTGAGAAAGGAGGGGGAGAGGGAGGCGAAGGCGAGAAGATTAGTCCATAATAAGTTCTTACTATTATGTAATGTCTGCACCGTGCACAAATACACGCACACATTATTTTGCTCTAGGGATGAGCGAACGTGCTCGGTGATACTTGGTTATCACTCGAGTATCAAGGAGCTCAGATGTGCTCGTTACTCGGTGAGCAATGGGCAGTGCTCAATGTAAAACTCGAATCCTCGCCCCACATCTTTGGCGCCTGTTACGCAGCCAATAAGCAAGCAGGGATTGCCTGTGAGTCATTGTAAGACTGTAGCCATCTTGGTTGTGGCATTACTGTGATTGGCTGGCCGTGTGATATCATCGGAGGTTATAAAAGGACAGAAGCCGCCCAGCTCGGCACATTGACGCCATTGCACAGCTCTAACACTTCATATTGGAGGGAAAGAGTGCTTGTCCAGGGATGTGTGTGCACAGTATAATGAATCAGAGGCCTGTAGAGGTGACACTGGTGCTGAATCTGAGCCATCATACTAACAGCCCTTGTAAAGGCTAATTGTCTGTATGTATCACATACAATCTGCATTTAGCCTAGGGAGAGAGAGAGTCGCAAGAGCAGGGAGAGTGACAGAATCCAGTCTGTAGACAGGGATTAAGGTTGTGCAGTCCCTTGCAAAATATATAGCTACAGCATTTTTTTTTTCTGTGGGAAAAAATTTAATATATTATGTGATCCATTGAGTATTATGTTCTTTGTGGTACATTTTGGTGTTATATAACACTCCAAAAAGTGTTCAGATTTTCTTCTGGATTAAATTACTCACCCATAGAGTATTATGTGCTCTGGGGTACATTTCTGTGATATATATAGCACTCCAAAAAAAGTTAAAAAATGTTACTGGATTAAATCACTCACCCATAAACTATTCAGTGCTCTGGGGTACATTTTTGTGTTATCTAACACTCCAAAAAAGCTATAAAATTTTTTAATGGGTTAAATTACTCAGCCATACAGTATTCCATGGTCGGTGGTACATTTCTGTGATATCTATTATTCAAAAAAAGTTTTTAAACTTTGACATTTCAGTGGTATCTAGCCCTTCAAAAATTGTTAAAAAATGTATATGTATTGTATTGCTCATTTTAAATCTCCAAAAACTTGTTCAAAAATTTATCGGCATTATATTGCTCATCCATAGAGTATGACGTCTTAGTAGGTACATTTTGGTGGTATCTAACAGTCAAAAAAATTGTACAAAAATTTTAAGTATTATGTTTTTTATCCATAAAGTTTTACATGTTCTTGGGTCAATTTTGGTGCTCTATAACCTTCCAAACATTTGTTCAAAAATCTATCGGTTTTATATTACTCATCCATGGAGTTTTACATGTTCTTGGGTAGATTTCGGTATTATATAACCCTCTAAAATATTGTTAAAAAATTTGTTGGTATTATATTACTCATCCATAGAGAATTACGTCGTCTTGAATACATTTCGGTGGTATGTATATCCCTCCAAAAAATGTTAAAAAAAAGTATTGGTATTATATTGCTCATCCATAAAGTATTACATATTTTTGGGTACATTTCGGTAGTATATAACCTTCAAAAAAAATGTTCAAAAATCTATTGGTATTATATTGCTTTTCCATAGAGTATTACGTCTTCCTGGGTACAATTCAGTGGTATTGTTATGGGGTCCTACTCTGGTATCACACAATGAACAGAGTGAGAGGTAAGTGAACAGTCCCAAGAACCTTTATTGCATGCAAACTGAAAGGTCCATACAACAATCCACCACACAGAGGATAAAATAGTTCAGGAACACGGATACAGTCCAGTAACGGGTTAAAGCCCCGGGAGATGAGAGCTAAATCCTCCGCTTAGAGATTGATATGGGAGAGCAGCTCTTGATACATCTCCGTATAGGGCTCATCCAGTACTATCTTCCAGGGTAATCCGGGTCTCTCTGGAATGCTGGCCTTAGCATCAGCATCCCACACAGGATCTATCTTACTGGTCTCTCTGTCCTCCTCAGGCTCCCTCCTTATATCCATGAGTATGCAGACAGTTTGGATGGTTTTTAGTCCCCCAGACTTGGGAACAAGAGACCAAGGCCCTACAGGGGGTGATTTGCAGCATTTGGAGAGCAAAGGGGTCTTGAATAGTGATGGGCAAACCCCCTGATGTTCGAGATTGGCGGGTTCGCCCGAGTTTTTTTTATAAAGTTCAAGTTCGGGGCCGGAGATGACGCAAACTTGCATCCGAACCCCGAACTCGGACTTTACAGATATGAGATGGGGCGGGGGGAGCTGTAAAAAAGCAGAAAATTAATAATAAACATTATGATTATACTTGCCTGTCCAGCAACACATCCTCCTGTCCCGCTGTCTCCCGGCCACATCTGCTTCTGGGGTCGCTCATTAACTTCTGCTGGTATTCACTGCACTTGGCAGTCTTCGGCTTTTTCCGGCAATGTTCGGCGGTGACAGTATTACATGTTCTTGAGTAGATTTCTGTGGTATTTATAACACTACAAAAAAGCAGTGAGAAAATGTTCTGGATTAAATTACTTATCCATAGTTTTATTTGCTTTCTGATACATTTTGGTGTCATATAAAACACCCAAAAAACATTTAAAACCTTTTTATTGATTGAATTACTGATCCATACAGTATTAAGTGCTTTCTGTTATATTTCAGTATTATATAAAAGCAAAAAAAACCTTGAATTAATGTTTATGAACTAAATGATTCATCCATACAAGCTAACGCTGTTCTTCTTACATTTTGCTGGTGTATTGAACTCTATAAAAACATTCCAAACCTTTATATGGATTCAATGATTCATCCATACACAGTTCTTGTTACATTTCGCTAGTATATTAACCCCTTACCTACAATTGACGTAATATTCCGTCCATGTGACCATGGACCTAATTACCATGGACGGAATATTACGTCATCGCGATCAGCGGCGCCCACGTGGTGAGCGCCGCTGATCGCGGCCAAGTGTCAGCTAATTATCATAGCTGACACCCGGCACAATGTGTCAGGGGCGGTCCCGACACGTTAACCCCTTGCACACCCCGATCAAACGCTTCCCTGAGCCCCCCACGGCAGCGCAATGTGCAGCGCTGCTGCGGGGGGCTCTTTCCCTACTGGCCCCCGGATCCAAGATGGCGACAGGGGCCTGCAGGGAGCTGACTTCCTCACTGCCTGCAAAAGCAGCGATCTGTCACAGGACAGTGATGTCCCACCTGGGACAAGGTAATAAAGTAAAAAAAAAAAAAAGTGTTAAAAATAATTAAAAAAAAATCTCTAAATAAATTAGTAAAAAAATAAAAAATATTCCCCAATAAATCCATTTTTTCAAAATAAAAAAGAACAAAAACAATAAAAGTACACATATTTGGTATCGCCGCGTCCGTAATGACCTGCCCTATAAAACTGTCCCATTAGTTAACCCCTTTAGTGAACCCCTGAAAAAATAAAAATAAAAAACGAAGCAAAAAATAATGATTTATTATCATACCACCGAACAAAAAGTGCAATAACGCGCGATCAAAAAGACGCATATAAATATGCATGGTACCGCTGAAAACGTCATCTTGTCCCGCAAAAAACGAGCCGCCATTCAGCATCATCCGCAAAAAAATAAAAAAGTTATAGCTCGCAGAATAAAGCGATACAAAAATAATTATTTTTTATATAAAATTGTTTTCATTGCAAAAAACCAACAAAACATAAAAAAACGACCTAAATGAGGTATCGCTGTAACCGTACTGACCCGAAGAATAAAAACGCGTTAGCAATTTTACCGCACGCGGAACGGTGTAAACGCACCCCCCAAAAGAAATTCATGAAACGCTGGTTTTTGTTCATTCTGCGTCCCAAAAATCAGAATAAAAAGCGATCAAAAAATGTCACGTGCCCGAAAATGGTACCAATAAAAACGTCAACTCGTCCCGCAAAAAATAAGACCTCACATGACTCGGTGGGTCAAAATACGGAAAAATTATAGCTCACAATATGTGGTGATGCAAAAACTATTTTTACAATAAAAAGCGTCTTTTAGCATGCGACAGCCGCCAAACATAAAAACCGCCATAAATCGTAAATCAAACCCCCCATTATCACCCCCTTAGTTAGGGAAAAATAATAAAACTAAAAGAAAATGTATTTATTTCCATTTTCCCGCTAGGGTTAGGGCTAGGGTTAGGGCTAGGGTTAGGGCTAGGGTTAGGGCTAGGGCTCAGATTAGGGTTAGGGGTGTGTTGAGGTTAGGGTTGGAGTTATAATTGGGGGTTTCCACTGTTTGGGCACATCAGGTGCTCTCCAAAGGCAACATGGCGTCTGATCTCAATTCCAGCCAATTCTGCGTTGAAAAAGTCAAATGGTGCTCCTTCCCTTCCAAGCTCTGCCATGTGCCCAAACAGTGTTTTACCCCCACATGTAGGGTATCAGCCTACTCAGGACAAATTACAAAACAACTTTTGGGGTCCAGTTTCTCCTGTTACCCTTAGGAAAATAAAAAATTGGGGGCAAAAATATAATTTTGCGGAAAAAAATGTTTTTTTTATTTTCACGCCCAGGCGTTATAAACTTCTGTGAAGCACTTGGGGGTTCAAAGTGCTCTCCACACATCTAGATAAGCTCCGTGGGGGGTCTAGTGTCCAAAATGGGGTCACTTGTGGGGAGTTTCAATAGTTTAGGTACATCAGGGGCTCTCCAAACTCACATGACACCCGCATACCAATCCATCAAAGTCTGCATTCCAAAACGTCACTACTTCCCTTCCGAGCCCCGACGTGTGCCCATACAGTAGTTTTCGCCCACATATGAGGTATCAGCGTACTCAGGACAAATTGGACAACAACTTTTGGGGTCCAATTTCTCCTGTTACCCTTGGGAAAATAAAAAAAATGGGGACTAAAAGATGATGTTTGTTGAAAAAATACGATATTTTTATTTTCACGCCCGGTCGTTATAAACTTCTGTGAAGCACTGGGGGGTTCAAAGTGCTCACCACACATCTAGATAAGTTCATTAGGGGGTCTAGTTTCCAAAATGGGGTCACTTGTGGGGGGTTTCCACTGTTTAGGTACATCAGGGGCTCTCCAAACGCACATGACACCCGCAGACCAATCCATCAAAGTCTGCATTCCAAAACGTCACTACTTCCCTTCCGAGCCCCGACGTAGAATCATAGAATCGTAGAGTTGGAAGGGACCTCCTGGGCCATCTGGTCCAACCCCCTGCTCACAGCAGGATTCGCTAAATCATCCCAGTCAGATGTCTGTCCAGCCTCTGTTTGAAGACTTCCATTGAAGGAGAACTCACCACTTCTCGTGGCAGCCTGTTCCACTCATTGATCACTCTAACTGTCAAAATGTGTTTTCTAATATCTAATCTGTGTCTCCTCCCATTCAGTTTCATCCCATTGCTTCTAGTCTTTCCTTGTGCAAATGAGAATAAAGTTGATCCTTCTACAATGTGACAGCCTTTTAGATATTTGTAGACAGCTATTAAGTCTCCTCTCAGTCTTCTCTTTTGCAAACTAAACATTCCCAAATCCTGCAACCTTTCCTCATAAGACAGGGTTTGCAGACCAGTCACCATTCTGGTCGCTCTTTTCTGAACTTGCTCCAGTTTGTTGATGTCTTTTTTAAAATGTGGTGCCCAAAACTGGACACAATATTCCAGATGAGGTCTGACCAAAGAGGAGTAGAGGGAAATAATGACTTCACGTGATCTAGACTGTATGCTTCTGTTAATACATCCTAGAATTGCATTTGCCTTTTTTGCTGCTGCATCACACTGTTGACTCATATTCAGTCTGTGATCTATTAGTATACCCAAGTCTTTTTCACATGTGCTGTCACTTAGCCCTATTCCTCCCATTCTATATATGCTTTTTTCATTTTTATTGCCCAGATGTAGTACTTTGCATTTCTCCCTGTTAAAAACCATTCTGTTAGTTGCTGCCCACTTCTCCAGTTTATTTAAATCTTTTTGAATCCTCTCTCTCTTCTCTAGTATTAGCTATCCCTCCTAGCTTTGTGTCATCAGCAAATTTAATCAGTTTACCCTCAATTCCTTCATCTAAATCGTTGATAAAGATGTTGAACAATACAGGGCCCAGGACAGAGCCCTGTGGTACCCCACTTGAGACATTCTTCCAACTGGATGTGCAGCCATTTACGACCACTCTTTGGGTCCGATCACTAAGCCAGTTATGAATCCACCTAACAGTTGCCTTGTCCATTCCATACTTAGTCATTTTTTCAATAAGGATTGTATGAGAGACTTTGTCAAATGCTTTGCTGAAGTCAAGATATACTATATCTACAGCATTTCCTTGATCCACCCAATCAGTGATACCGTCATAGAAGGAAATTAAGTTAGTCTGACATGACTTATTAGTTACAAACCCATGCTGACTCTGTTTAATCATTTCATTCTTATCCAGGTATTGACATACATGTTGTTTAATAATTTGTTCAAAGATCTTTCCTGGTATAGAAGTCAGACTCACCGGCCTATAGTTGCCTGGGTCCACCTTCTTCCCCTTTTTGAAGATAGGAACAACATTTGCTCTTCTCCAGTCTTCTGGCACTTCTCCTGTTCTCCAAGAATTTTCAAAGATTATGGAGAGGGGTTCAAAAATTTCTTCTGCTATCTCCTTCAGTACTCTGGGGTGTAATTCATCTGGACCTGGAGACTTGAATTCATTTAGGTTAGCTAAGTGTTTCCACACTATCTTTCTGTTTATAGATATCCTGGATTCTTCTATTCCCTTAATAGGACAGTGAATAACAGTTGATGTTACATTTCCTTTCTGAGAGAAAACAGATGCAAAATAGGAATTTAAAAGTTCAGCCTTCTCAACATCCTGTCTTACCATTTCATCATTTTCATCCTGTAAAAATCCTATAGCATCTTTGACTTTTCTTTTACTTTTGACATATCCCCAAAATCCTTTATTATTGCTTTTGACATCTCTTGCAAGCCTCAATTCATTTTCAGCTTTAGCTAATCTGATTTGTGCCCTGCAGGTTCTGCAGACAGCATTATATTCTTCTTTAGATATGCCTCCCTCTTTCCATTTTATAAACATTTTTTTCTTCCTTTTTAGCATGTGCTTAAGTTCTGTGTTCATCCATCCTGGTTTCCTTAAATGCTTCCTATTCTTCCCTCTTTTCGGAATTGTTAACAACTGTGCTTTGAGAATTTCATTTTTCAAGATTTCCCATCCTTCCTGGACATTTTTGTCTTTAAGGATATCCAGCCATTGGATCCCTCCAATTCTCTTTCTGAATCCCTTAAAATCTGCCTTTCTGAAATCTAACCTTGATGTCTGAGTCTTCACAGGTCTTCCGCCTCTAGTTATCCAAAATTCTAAAATAGCATGGTCGCTACCTCCTAGGGTCCCAGCCACTTTTACCTCCTCAACCATTTCCTCCCTGTTTATAAGGATTAGATCCAAGGTAGCAGTTCCCCTTGTTTTCTCCCCTACCTTTTGGAAGATAAAGTTGTCAGCAAGAGAGGATAAGAATTTCCTTGACCTGTTAGTTTTGGATGAGAGAGATTCCCAACAAATGTCTGGATAGTTGAAATCTCCCATGACAACTATGTCATATTTTTGGGAGAATTTGGCCATTTGATGCATAAAGAGTTCATCCATATCTTCAGCTTGCACAGGCGGCCTGTAGTAAATGCCTACAATGGTGTCCTTTCCATTGTTCTGTCCTTGTATTCTTACCCAAACAGTTTCCACAGAACTCCCAGTCTCTGAAGCTTCAATCTCTGTGCAGATATACGCGTTTCTAACATACAATGCGACACCCCCTCCTCGTTTATCAAGTCTGTTTCTTGCAAATAAGTTGTATCCTTCTAGTCTTGTATTCCAATCATGTGTATTGTCCCACCAAGTTTCTGTGATTCCAATGACATCATATTTCTTTTCCTGTGTTAGTAGTTCCAATTCTCCTTGTTTGTTGCCCATGCTTTGTGCATTAGTATAGAAACATTTTAGTTCGTGATTGGTTTCTCTTTCTCCAATATTTTTATTAATTAGATTCTTTCGTCTTTGCTCTTCCTTTCCACTTCTAACAGCAGAGTTCTCAATAGCATTTGTCAGGTGTATGGCTTTTTCTGGTCTTTTGCTTCCCTTCCCACGTTGTTCTAGTTTAAAGCTCTCCTTACAAGTGTAGCAAGGCGACTTCCAAATACATGCTTTCCAGTCTTCGTAAGGTGCACCCCATCTCTAGCAAGTAGTCCATCGTATAAGTAGTTCACTCCGTGATCCAGAAATCCAAATCGTTGCTGACGGCACCATCGACGTAGCCAATTGTTCACCTGCAGAATCTTATTCCACCTCGTTGTTCCATGGCCATCCACTGGGAGGATGGAAGAGAAGACCACCTGCGCTCCCAGTTCTTTCACTTTCTTGCCTAAGTCTTCAAAGTCTCTGCAGATGGTTTCCAGGTCGTTTCTTGCGGTGTCATTTGTCCCCACATGTAGTAGCAGGAATGGGTAGTCATCTGTAGGTCTGAAGAGTCCTGATATTCTGTCAGACACATCTTTAATTTTTGCACCTGGAAGACAGCACATTTCTCTTGAAGTTATATCCGGTCTGCAGATAGCGGCCTCTGTTCCTCTCAACAGGGAATCCCCCATGACCACCACTCTCCGTTTCTTCTTCACAACATTTTTCTTTCTCCATCCAGGAGGACTCTGAAGGCGTACAAGGTTGCTGTTTGTTGGCAAAGTCTTATCCTGATGTATTTCTTCATCGTTCTCCTGCGTGAGAGCCTGGTACTGGTTTCTGAGCAGTATGGGTGCTGACTGCCTCCTGATCCTCCTGCTTCTCTGGGTCACATGTCTCCATTCCTCTGTTTCTTCAGGTGCACTTCGAATTTCTTCTCTTTCTGTAACATGAAGAGATAATTCTGCTCTGTCCAAGAACTCTTCACCTTCCTTAATGATCTTCAACGTAGCTAACCTCTCTTCGAGATTTTGCAACTTTTCCTCCAACAGGGACACAAGCTTGCATTTGTGGCATGTGAAGTTTGGCTTTTCCACTGGTAAATCTGTGAACATGAAGCAAGAAATGCAGCTCACCAAATGGCTCCTGGCCTCTTCCATCTTGAGATTTCTTAAAAATGATGAAAGATGAGCCAAAATTCGCGCGCCTATAGGCGCGCGGTTTTTCCGATTTCCTCTTTTCAGCTGCAACGGCCAAAACCCAGTGATCGTTGAGCTCGCGGAGACTCTTCACTTATCCCAGAAGGCACTGGGAATATGCAAATGATCTCCTCAAGACTCGTCCCCTGGTTTTCCGATTTCCTCTTTTCAGCTGCAACGGCCAAAACCCAGTGATCGTTGAGCTCGCGGAGACTCTTCACTTATCCCAGAAGGCACTGGAAATATGCAAATAATCTCCTCAAGACTCTTCCCCTGGTTTTTTACGTGTACCCACGTGGTTTTTGTTACGTGTACCCATACAGTAGTTTTCTCCCACATATGAGGTATCAGCGTACTCAGGACAAATTGGACAACAACTTTTGGGGTCCAATTTCTCCTGTTACCCTTGGGAAAATAAAAAAATGGGGACTAAAAGATCATGTTTGTGGAAAAAATACGATTTTTTTATTTTCACGCCCGGACGTTATAAACTTCAGTGAAGCACTGGGGGGTTCAAAGTGCTCACCACACATCTAGATAAGTTCCTTGGGGGGTCTAGTTTCCAAAATGGTGTCATTTGTGGGGGATTTCTACTGTTTTGGTACATCAGGGGCTTTCTAACGCGACATGGTGTCCGATCTCAATTCCAGCCAAAAACGTCAAATGGCGCTGCTTCCCTTCCGAGCTCTGCCATGCGCCCAATAGTGGTTTACACCCACATGTGGGGTATCAGCGTACTCAGGATAAATTGCACAATATCTTTTAGGGTCCTGTTACTTTTGGAAAAATAAGAATTGAGGGTGAAAAGATCATTTTTGTGAAAAAAATATGATTTTTTAATTGTACTGCTGTACGTTATAAACTTCTGTGAAGCCCTTGGGGGTTCAAAGTTCTCACCACACATCTAGATAAGTTCGTTGGGGGGTCTAGATTCCAAAATGGTGTCATTTGTGGGGGGTTTCCAATCGCGACATGGTGTCCGATCTCAATTCTAGCCAAAAACGTCAAATGGCGCTGCTTCCCTTCCGAGCTCTGCTATGCGCCCAAATAGTCATTTACACCCACATATGGGGTATCAGTGTACTAAGGACAAATTGCACAATAACTTTTAGGGTCCTGTTACCCTTGGAAAAATAAAAATTGGGGGTGAAAAGATCATTTTTGTGGAAAAAATATGATTTTTTAATTGTACCGCTGTACGTTATAAACTTCTGTGAAGCCCTTGTGGGTTCAAAGTTCTCACCACATATCTAGATAAGTTCCTTGGGGGGTCTAGTTTCCAAAATGGGGTCACTTGGGGGTTTTCCACTGTTTAGGTACATCAGGGACTCTCCAAACGTGACATGGCGTCCGATCTGAATTCCAGCCAATTTTGCATTTAAAAAGGTCAAACGGCGCTCCTTCCCTACTGAGGTCTGCCATGCGCCGAAACAGTGGTTCCCCCCCACATATCAGGTATCAGCGTACTCAGGACAAATTGCACAATAACTTTTGCAGTCCAATTTCTCCTGTTACCCTTGGTAAAATAGAAAATTGAACCTGAAGTATTTTTTTTGTGAAAAAAAGTTAAATGTTCATTTTTTTTTTTAATATTCAAAAAATTCCTGTGACGCACCTAAAGGGTTAATAAACTTCTTGAATGTGGTTTTAAGCACCTTAAGGGGTGCAGTTTTTAGAATGGTGTCACTTTTGGGTATTTTCTATCATATAGACCCCTCAAAGTGGCTTCAAATGTGAAGTGGTCCCTAAAAATAAAATGGTGTTGCAAAAATGAGAAATCGCTGGTCAAATTTTAACCCTTATAACTTCCTAACAAAAAAAATTTTGGTTCCAAAATTGTGCTGATGTAAAGTAAACATGTGGGAAATGTTATGTATTAAGTTTTTTGTGTGCCGTATCGCTGTGATTTAAGGGCATAAAAATTCAAAGTTGGAAAATTGCGAAATTTTCAAAATTTTCGCCAAATTTCCATTTTTTTCACAAATAAACGCAAGTTATTTGAACGCAATTTTACCACTAACATGAAGTACAATATGTCACGAGAAAACAATGTCAGAATCACCGGGATCCATGAAAACGTTCCAGAGTTATGACCTCATAAAGGTACAGTGGTCAGAATTGTAAAAATTGGCCCGAGAGTTAACGTGCAAACCACCCTTGGTAGTGAAGGGGTTAAACTCTAAAAAACTTCCAAAATTTGTTATGGATTCAATGATTCATGCATACAGTTTAACTTGCTTTGTGTAAATTTACAGTGGTTAAAATAAAAAAAAACTTGTTTTGGTACAGTTCGCAAAGTATTTTTTGTCCAAAAATTGACTATTGTCATATAAACTGTAGAACCTGCTTTGTGTTAAATTTCTCTGAAATTAAAGACAAAATTGGCCTTCTTAATATTTTATTGAGGCTGTCCAGTTGTTGCCTTCAAGGGTCTATAGATGACTCTGCTTGTAATTTTTGTCAGGCTTTGAACTCTGTGCAGAACTTTTAGGAGTGTAGGAGTACCAAAACTATGCTTTGCTCACACTATTTGAATGAGGTCTTTCAGTTGTTGCCTTCTACAGTGTATGGATGACCCTGCTTGTAATTCTTTCCAGTCTTTGCACTGTGTGCAGAACTTTTATGAGTCTAGTAGTATCACTACATGACAATTTGAACAGAATGTGTATGAGCCCCTCTTTATGTCTAATATGTGGTATATCTGAGTCCCTCTTATATCACATTTCTGGCAGTTTTTGATTCCTTCATAAATTACACTGAAATTTAATTTTTTTTAATAAAAAAATCAATTTCAGTGTACTTACATTTAAAAACAAATTATAATTTATCTTTATATAAAAGTCATTATACAGGAAATAATGTTTCTTAGCATTTTTTTGTAAACTTCAATTTCTTGTGGGTTTGGAATGTTTCATTGTCAGTCCTTAATGTGCAGTAAAAGTGACCCCATTATTTTCAGCAGCAGTCTGGGAGTCAATGATGCTTGCAGGGGTCTTCCCCATTCTGTTCTCCTTCCATTCAGTACTTTTTCCATCCACTTTAACATTTTCACTGCCCCACAGGCCCCCTCATAGAGACTTATGGAAAAATGTTCGGATTTCACATTGAGGCTATGTGCCCACGCTAGCGTTTTTAAACGCTCAGGAAAAGGATCCCCTTCCCAGAAAACGCGCGTCTTTTTCCGTGCGTTTTTTGCGCGATTTTTGACGCGTTTTTTGACACGCGATTTCTGGGATCATTGGGGATGGCTAAAAACGCTCAGCAATGTGGGAATTAATGAGCATGCTGCGTTTTTAGCCGCTAAGCGATTCCTGAGCGGCTAAAAACGCATGCATTGGCACAAAAAGCCAAAAACGCATGCTAATTAATTTGATGCATCTTTTAAGCGTTTCTGCAGCGTCTGATCTGGCTCAAACGCTGCAGAAACGCAGCCTTGTGATCACAGCAATGTGCCTGTGACTCGCAGGGCAGAATAAAAGTAAGTTTGAACCTTGTCAAGCTATTTGGACCAAGGAGTTTGATTAGGAAAACCCAGTATGGGCTTTTATTTTTGAAACGGACTGCAGGAAGGTAGTGGGGTCCGGTCCGTTTCCTTCTGCCCTGGTCTTATGAGTGGCCTATGGCCACAGGTTGGAAAAGGAAAAAAAACCCTGCTGGGAGGGTTGATTTGGTCAGTGTTGATCTGGTGAGGAAACATGGGAGGCGCTGGACCCAGACTTGTGACACCCATCGGACCGGACCGCACCGGACTGCTCCCCCCCCCCGGGTGAGTATAACAAAACTTATTTTTCTTACCTTTCAGGTCATATCTGGGGCTTATCTACAGCATTATACCCTATGAGGCGGGCAGCATGATACCCTATGAGGGGGAAAGGATGATACCCTATGAGGCGGGCAGCATGATACCCGATGATAAAGATGATGTGGTATGCTTTGGATCATGAGCTGTTCCACGCCTTCGCCATACTTTTCTCTTTCCATCATTCTGGTAGAGGTTGATCTTGGTTTCATCTGTCCAAAGAATGGTCTTCAATAACTGTGCTGGCTTTTTTAGATGTTTTTAGCAAAGTCCAGTCTAGCCTTTTGATTCTTGATGCTTATGAGTGGCTTGCACCGTGCAGTGAACCCTCTGTATTTACTTTCATGCAGTCTTCTCTTTATGGTAGCTTTGGATATTGATACGCCTACCTCCTGGAGAGTGTTGTTCACTTGGTTGGCTGTTGTGAAGGGGTTTCTCTTCACCATGGAGATTATTCTGCAATCATCCACCACTGTTGTCTTCCGTGGGCGCCCAGGTCTTTTTGCATTGATGAGTTCACCAGTGCTTTCTTTCTTTCTCAGGATGTACCAAACTGTAGATTTTTGCCACTCCTAATGTTGTAGCAATTTCTCGGATGGGTTTTTTCTGTTTTTGCAGCTTAAGGATGGCTTGTTTCACCTGCATGGAGAGCTCCTTTGACCGCATGTTTCCTTCACAGCAAAACCTTCCAAATGCAAGCACCACACCTCAAATCAACTCCAGGCTGTCACGCTCTTGCCTTGGCTGAATGGCATGAGCCGGGGGGTTGTAGCCCCACTGTGCCACAATCCAGACTACCCTGGAAGGGGCGTGACTACGACAGCTACCTCGGTCTTCACTGGAGCCTCTGATGGTGAGGTCAGGCTTGTGCGGCAGGTAGCTGTCGGGTGCCACTCCAGGGTTGTGTCTTTCTGTGGCTGCTGATCCCACTCGGGGACAAATCACTTGGACAGGTGTGACTAACAGGCAGGCTGAGACACTGGGCAAGCAGGCACGGCTGAGACACAGGGCAAGCAGGCACGGCTTGGTACACTGGCAGGCAGGCACGGCTTGGAGACACAGGGCAAGCAGGCACGGCTTGGTACACAGGCAGGCACGGCTTGGAGACACAGGGCAAGCAAGCACGGCTTGGAGACACAGGGCAAGCAGGCACGGCTTGGAGACAGAGGGCAAGCAGGCGATGCTTTGAGACAAAAGACAGGCGGGCACGGCTCGGAGAGGAACAGGTAGGGGCCTGTTCACACAGCAGGGGCAGGTATAGGTTTAGGCAGGATGAAGTGGAGTATGTTGGAACAGGTTAGGAACTGAGCCGCAGGAGTGCGGCATAAGCGGAGCCGCAGGAGTGCGGAGTAGGTGGAGCCGCTGGAGTACGGAGCCGCAGGAGTGCGGAGTAGGCTGGGCTGCAAGGGAGCCGGGCAGGCTGAGCTGCAAGGGAGCCGAGCAGGCAGAGCTGCAAGGGAGCCGAGCAGGCAGAGTTGCAAGGGAGCCGAGCAGGCAGAGTTGCAAGGGAGCCGAGCAGGGAGAGCGGCTAGGGAGCCGAGCAGGCAGAGCGGCAAGGGAGCCGAGCAGGCAGAGCGGCAAGGGAGCCGAGCAGGCAGAGCGGCAAGGGAGCCGAGCAGGCAGAGCGGCAAGGGAGCCGAGCAGGCAGAGCTGCAAGAGAGCAGAGCAGGCAGTGCTGCAAGAGAGCCGAGCCTCAGATAGGGAGGACACAAGGAAAGACACAGCAGAGAAGGAAGCCAAAGACAAGGAGACTGACAGACAGAGGTAAGACTGAGTTCAGACAGAGACACAGGGACAAAGACTCAAGGACAAGGATATTCTGCCTCCTGGCAGGCGGACAGAGAAGTACTAGGAAGGTACCAAGACACAGGAGTACGCAATAAGAGCCTTCAGAGAAGGCAAGACATAGGACAGGGCCTGGCTAGCTCAGCAGCAAGGAGCAGAGTTTAGACATTGCACAGTCAAGGGTTAGTGGGTGTGGCGGAACTAAATAGTCAAGGGCTCTAGGTGATTGGTCAGGGACAGATTGCACAGGTGCACAATGACTGCATAAAAACCAGAGAGTTCTGGCGCCGCCCCCCTATACACGCATAGCTTGGAAGCATGCAGGGAATTCACAGCATGGCTTGAAGCGGTACGTAAGTTGGTGTGCGGGGGATGGGAGGCCATGCAGTGATGCCAGCAGGGTTGTTACACAGGCCTTTTATCTGCTTAATTGAGAATGACATAACGAAGGGATTGCCCACACCTGTCCATGAAATAGCCTTGGAGTCAATTGTCCAATTACTTTTGGTCCCTTTAAAAACAGGGTGGCACATGTTAAGGAGCTGAAACTCCTAAACCGCTTCATCCAATTTTAATGTGGATACCCTCAAATGAAAGCTGAAAGTCTGACCTTCAACTGCATCTGAATTGTTTTGTTTAAATTCATTGTGGTAACGTCTAGAACCAAAATTAGAAAAATGTTGTCTCTGTCCAAATATATATGGACCTAACTATATATTCTATGAGGGGGCTGCATTATACTATATGAGGACTGCATTATATTCTATGAGAGGGCTACTTTATATTCTATGAGGGGGGGGCTACTCCAACCCCTGCTACATAATTAAGATGTTTACTACCTAATATTATTCCCTGATATTAGCGTGTTTTACGGCACAGTTGGTGGTCTGGTATTTATTTCTATGCAGCTACATAGTGGGCCCCAATAATGGTTTTCTCTGGTGGGCCCAAGGTAACATAGTAACATAGTTAGCAAGGCCGAAAAAAGACATTTGTCCATCTAGTTCAGCCTATATTCCGTCAGAATAAATCCCCAGATCTACGTCGTTCTAAAGAACCTAATAACTGTAAGATACAATATTGTTATGCTCCAGGAAGGCATTCAGGCCTTTGTTGAACCTCTCGACTGAGTTCACCATCACCACCTCCTCAGGCAAGGAATTCCAGATTCTCACTGCCCTAACAGTAAAGAATCCTCTTCTATGTTGGTGGAAAAACCTTCTCTCCTCCAGACGCAGAGAATGCCCCCTTGTGACCGTCACCTTCCTTGGTATAAACAGATCCTCGGAGAGATATTTGTATTGTCCTTTATATATTTATACATGGTTATTAGATTGCCCCTCAGTCATCTTTTTTCTAGACTAAATTATCCTAATTTTGGTAATCTCTCTGGGTATTGTAGTTCCCCCATCCCCTTTATTAATTTTGTTGCCATCCTTTGTACTCGCTTTAGTTCCATTATATCCTTCCTGAGCACCTGTGCCCAAAACTGTACACAGTACTCCATGTGCGGTCTAACCAGGGATTTGTTGAAGGTGCTCCAGTCAGATGCTGAATGTAGAAGCCAGGACCACCTAGAATGTAGCAGCTAGGAGGAGCATGTAGCAGCCAGGATCACCTAGAATGTAGCAAGTAGGAGGAACATGTAGCAGCTAAGACCACCTAAATTATAGCAGCTAGGAGGAGCACGTAGCAGCCAGGACCATCTAGAATGTAGCAGCTGGGAGGAGTGCATAGCATCAAGGAGGAGCATTTAGCAGCTAGGACCACCTGGAATGTACCAGATAGGAAAAGAACATAGCAGTCAGGACCACCTAGAATGTAGCAGGTAGGAGGAGCGTGTAGCAGCTAAGACCACCTAGTATATAGTAGTTAGGAGGAGCACATAGCAACCAGGACCACCTAGAATGTATCAGCGTGTAGATACTAGGAGGAGCACATAGCAGCTAGAACCACCTAGAATGTAGCAGTTAGGAGGAGCATGTAGTCGCTAGGATCATCTAGAATTTAGTAACTAGGAGGAGCACTTAGTAGCTAGGACCAATTAGTATGTAGCAGTTAGGAGAAGCTATTAGTAGCCAGGACCACCTAGAAATTTAGCATCAAGGAGGAGCACATAGACGCTAGGACTACCTAGAATGTAGCAGCTAGGAGAAGCACATAGCAGCAAGAACCACCTAGAATGTAGCGGCTGAGAGGACCGCATAGCAGCAAGGAGGAGCATGTAGCAGCAAGGACCTTCTAGAATGTAGCAGCAAGGAGGAGCTTTTAGTAGCTAGGATCACATATAATAATGTAGCAGCTAGGAGGAGCACATAGTAGCTAGGAGCACCTAGATTGTAGCAGCTAGGAGGAGAATGTAGCAGCCAGGACCACCTAGAATGTAGCAGCGTGTAGCAGCTAGGAGGAGCACGGACCATCTAGAATGTAGCAACTAGGAAGAGCACTTAGTAGCTAGGACCAACTAGAATGTAGCAGTTGGAAGGAGCATTTAGTAGACAGGACCACCTAGAATGTAGCATCTAGGAGGAGCACATAGTCACTAGGACGACCTAGAATGTAGCATCTAGGAGGAGCACATAGTCACTAGGAACACCAAGAATGTAGCAGTAAGGAGGAGCACATAGTAGCTAGGACCATCTAGAATGTAGCAACTAGGAGGAGCACTTAGTATTTAGGACCAGCTAGAATGTAGCAGTTAGAAGGAGCATTTAGTAGACCGGACCACCTAGAATGTAGCATCTAGGAGGAGCACATAGTCACTAGGACCACCTAGAATGTAGCATCTAGGAGGAGCATGTAGTCGTTAGAGCTACCTAGAATGTAGAAGCTAATACCACTTTGGATGTAGCAGCTAGAAGGAGCATGTAGCAGCTAGGAAAAGTACATAGCATCGAGGACCACATAGCATAGGCCTGGAGCTCGAGCAATTTTATTTACATCTTGCTTTAGGAAGCCACAACTGTCTGGGTTGCATCCATCTCTTAAAATCCATTGGGTTAGCGGCTTTTTGCCTTTTTATATAAGGTGCAGTATTTTTGGAGTCGTCATCCTGATCCATCTTTACACATCCCAATTACTTGTCATATAATTGCATTGCTTTTGCTGCGCTGGAGAAAAAGGAGCCCAAGTTCTAACAACCTGATCAATGATCCTTGCTTTATTTCTTGAGTGAGTGTGACAGTCCCCTTTCATCTCCGCTCACAATACCTTTCTTTTTTTTTTAGTTACACCCACGTTAATAATACATCTGGAGACAAAAACTGAAGCAAATTCCTTTCACTGCATTTTGGGGACATAAAATATTTCACAGAAGTTAATGGCCTGCACTGATCTCGTGACAAAACGTCTCAATGCTCCCCTTTTAGTTGCACACAGGATCAGCCGATCGGAACGTGTTATTTTCTTGTTCCACTTTTTGAAACACTTTGCTTTCTTCCATGAGGCCCTTAGACGGCATGCGTTATGTGACAGGTGTGGTTTTAATATTTATCAGTAAGGCTGGAGACACACTAGCAATTTAAAAATTGGTCAAATTTTGATGCAGGAGAGTCGGACGAGTGTAATGCAATTGTCATGCGAGTGTCATGCATTTTTTGTGTGAGTACAGTCCGATTTTTGACACCTAGCACCCGATTTACATCCGAATGCAGTGCGATTGCTATCAGACTGCAATGCGATTTTAACATGAGATTTTACATGCAGCAATTCTCTGTCATTTACACATTGTTTTGAAACTATTCATCAAAAACATATATACAGCTCTGGCAAAAATTAACCCCTTTACCCCCCAAGGGTGGTTTGCACGTTCATGACCGGGCCAATTTTTACAATTCTGACCACTGTCCTTTTATGAGGTAATAACTCTGAAACGCTTCAATGGATCCCGGTGATTCTGACATTGTTTTCTTGTGACATATTGTACTTCATGATAGTGATAAAATTTAATTCATATAACTTGCGTTTATTTGTGAAAAAAGTGGAAATTTGGCGAAAATTTTGAAAATTTTGCAATTTTCCAACTTTCAATTTTCATGTCCTTAAAACAGAGAAATGTGTCACACAAAATAGCTAATAAATAACATTTCCCACATGTTTACTTTACATTAGCACAATTTTAGAACCAAAATTTTTTTTTTGTTAGTAAGTTATAAGGATTAAAAGTTGACCAGCGATTTCTCATTTTTACAACACCACATCACATTTGAAGCCACTTTGAGGGGTCTATATGATAGAAAATACCCAAAAGTGACATCATTCTAAAAACTGCACCCCTGGAGGTGCTCAAAATCACATTCAAGAAGTTAACCCTTCAGGTGGTTCACAGAAATTTTTGGAATGTTTTAAAAAAATGAACATTTAACTTTTTAAAAAAAAAAATTAATTCTGATCCAATTTGTTTTATTTTATCAAAAGTAACAGGAAAAATTGGACCCCAAAAGTTGTTGTACAATTTGTCCTGAGTACGCTGATATCCCATATATGCAGGTAAATTATTGTTTGGGCGCACTGCAGAGCTCGAAAGGTAAGGAGCGCCGTTTGACTTTTTCTGTGCAAAATCAGGTCGCGTTTGGAGAGCCCCTGATGTGCCTAAAAAGTGGAAGCCCCCCACAATTGACACCATTTTGGAAAGAAGACGCCCTAAGGAACTTATCTAGATGTGTGGTGAGCACTTTGAACCCCCAAGTGCTTCACATAAGTTTATAATGTAGAGCCGTAAAAATAAAAATTTATTTTTTTCACAAAAATGATCTTTTCACCTCCAATTTTTTATTTTCCCAAGGGTAAGAGGAGAAATTGGACCCCAAAAGTTATTGTGCAATTTGTCCTGAGTATGCTGAAATCCCATATGTGGGGTTAAACCACTGTTTGGGCACATGGCAAAGCTCAGAAGGGAAGGAGCACTGTTTGACTTTTTCAATGTAGAATTGGCTGGAATTGAAATCAGACACATGTCGCGTTTGGAGAGCCCCTGATGTGCCTAAACAGTGGAAACCCCCCAATTCTAACTCCAACCCTAACCCCAACACACCCCTAACCCTAATCCCAATATTAAGCACAACCCTAACCACAAACCTAACCTTAACCACAAACCTAACCCTGGCACATCTCTAATCCTAACCCTAACTTTAGCCCTAACCCTAACTTCAGCCCCAACCCTAACCCTCACTGTAGCCTTAACCCTAAACCTAACTTTAGCCCCAACACTAAACCTAACTTTAGCCCCAACCCTAACTTTATCCCCAACCCTAACCCTAACTTTAGCCCCAACCCTAACCCTAATGGGAAAATGGAAATAAATATCTTTTTTTATCTTATTATTTTTCCATAACTAAAGGGGTGATAAAGGGGGGGTTTGATTTACTTTTTATAGCGGGTTTTTATGTTTGGCAACTGTCACACACTAAAAGACACTTTTAATTGTAAAACATAGTTTTTGCATCACCACATTTTGAGAGCCATAATTTTTCCATATTTTTGTCCACAGAGTCATGTGAGGTCTTGTTTTTTGCGGGACAAGCTGACGTTTTTATTGGTACCATTTTCGGGCACATGACCTTTTTTATTGCTTTTATTTTAGGAGGCAGAATGAACGAAAACCAGCAATTCATAATAATAATAATAAATTTTATTTCTATAGCGCCGACATATTCCGCAGCACTTTACATTTCAGAGGTGATTTGTACAGACAATAGACATTATAGCATAACAATAATCACATAGATTATAACAAATACCAAGAGGAATGAGGGCCCTGAATTGCTTTTGGGGGGATGGTTATGCCGTTCCACCTGAGGTAAAATTGATAAAGCAGTTTTATTCTTCAGGTCAGTACGATGACAGCGATACCTCATTTTTTAATGTTTTGGCGCTTTTATACAAGAAAAACTATTTCATAGAAAATAAAAACATTTCCGGTGACTACCTCTTGAAGCTCATCAAGAGAATGCCAAGAGTGTGCAAAGCAGTAATGAAAGCAAAAGGTGGCTACTTTGAAGAACCTAGAATATAAGACATATTTTCAGTTGTTTCACACTTTTTTGTTAATTATATAATTCCACATGTGTTAATTCATAGTTTTGATGGCTTCAGAGAGAATCTACAATTTTCATAGTCATGAAAATAAAGAAAACTCTTTGAATGAGAAGGTGTATCCAAACTTTTGGTCTGTACTGTATGTATACAGTATATGTGTGTCACTGACATACATATATATATATACATATACACTCACTGGCCACTTTATTAGGTACACCTGTCCAACTGTGTGTTAAGACTTAATTTCTAATCAGCCAATCACATGGCGGCAACTCAGTGCATTTAGGCATGTAGACATGGTCAAGACAATCTCCTGCAGTTCAAACCGAGCATCAGTATGGGGAAGAAAGGTGATTTGAGTGCCTTTGAACGTGGCATGATTGTTGGTGCCAGAAGGGCTGGTCTGAGTATTTCAGAAACTGCTGATCTACTGGGATTTTCACGCACAACCATCTCTAGGGTTTACAGAGAATGGTCCGAAAAAGAAAAAAAATCCAGTGAGCGGCAGTTCTGTGGCCGGAAATGCCTTGTTGATGCCAGAGGTCAGAGGAGAATGGGCAGACTGGTTCGAGCTGATAGAAAGGCAACAGTGACTCAAATTGCCACCCGTTACAACCAAGGTAGGCAGAAGAGCATCTCTGAACGCACAGTGCGTCGAACTTTGAGGCAGATGGGCTACAGCAGCAGAAGACCACACTGGGTACCACTCCTCTCAGCTAAGAACAGGAAACTGAGGCTACAATTTGCACAAGCTCATCGAAATTGGCCAGTAGAAGATTGGAAAAACGTTGCTTGGTCTGATGAGTCTCGATTTCTGCTGCGACATTCGGATGGTAGGGTCAGAATTTGGCGTAAACAACATGAAAGCATGGATCCATCCTGCCTTGTATCAACGGTTCAGGCTGGTGGTGGTGGTGTCATGGTGTGGGGAATTTTTTCTTGGCACTCTTTGGGCCCCTTGGTACCAATTGAGCATCGTTGCAACGCCACAGCCTACCTGAGTATTGTTGCTGACCATGTCCATCCCTTTATGACCACAATGTACCCAACATCTGATGGCTACTTTCAGCAGGATAATGCGCCATGTCATAAAGCTCGAATCATCTCAGATTGGTTTCTTGAACATGACAATGAGTTCACTGTACTCAAATGGCCTCCTCAGTCACCAGATCTCAATCCAATAGAGCATCTTTGGGATGTGGTGGAACGGGAGATTCGCATCAGGGATGTGCAGCCGACAAATCTGCGCCAACTGTGTGATGCCATCATGTCAATATGGTCCAAAATCTCTGAGGAATGCTTCCAGCACCTTGTTGAATCTCTGCCACGAAGAATTGAGGCAGTTCTGAAGGCAAAAGGGGGTCCAACCCCTTACTAGCATGGTGTACCTAATAAAGTGGCCAGTGAGTGTATATACCTATTCTGTGTGTATATATGTAATGAATTTTTTCTATTGTAACCTGTCAGTGTGTTTTTACAGTAGCCGCATATGAATTGCTGGCTTTACAAAGAACACCAGTGTGTAAAAATCCCGATTTTTTTTTTTATCACACCAATTGACTTCTGTTGCGGCAGGCGATCAGTTTTCTGAATACAATCGCAGCATGCTGCGATTTTTTTTTTCCAGCCCAATCGTGATCCGACAAGAGCTTAAAAAAAATGCAGATGAGCACACAATCATAGATTAACATTCGTCAGAATTCAATCTGATTTTTTCTCTGATTGAATTCGTCCAATTTCATCGCAAGTGGGCATGAGCCCAGATGATCACATTCAGCAGATCTGATCTCATGTTTTTTCTGACTTTTATAAGTATTTCACAATGATGATGGAGAAGCAGATAGACATCTCCAATTGTGGGTTCTACGACTCCTGGAGTGAACCCTCTGGGTCGCGATACCAACCCACCCCAGAGTGCACACAGGGAAGCATGCTGGATACAGGAGAGCGCAGAGCCACACTAGGACGCGTGCTGGATACAGGAGAGAGCAGAGCGCACACTGGGAAGCATGCTGGATATAGGAGAGTGCATACAGGGTAGCACGCTGGATACAGGAGAGTGCAGAGTGCACACTGGGAAGCACGAGAGTGCAGAGCGCACACTGGGAAGCACGAGAGCGCAGAGCACAAATAGGGAAGCATGAGAGCGCACACAGGGAAGCATGCTGGAAAAGAATAGCAGAGTGCGCATAGGAAGGCACACTGGGACCTGAGAATGAGAAGAGCACCCACGCTGGAACCAACACTGGTCCAGAACAGATGCTAAAGCAATAATCAGGCGCTTCCTCTTGCTGGAAGCAGCCTGATATACCTGTTGCAGTTGCAAGTAGAGGAGAACTTCCGGGTCAGGCCGCATGAGGACCGGAGGAGGCGTGCGGCCGCGGCCTAAGCAGCTGGTGCGGGTGCCCAGCGGATGAGATTCCCGGCGCACCCACCAAGCCGGAAGCTGAGGAGAGACCCCCCGGAGGAACCCGGCCAGTGGCACGCCGGGAAGCAGGACTGGAGGGCAGATTGTGTCATAACAGTGGGGAAGCAGCGTGACAAACAATATGGCAACCGTTGCAAGTTGTAACTAGAGATGAACGAATATTTCAATGTTTGGTTCGGATTACATTCGCCTAATTTGCAATATTCGCCGATTAATTTGTCGAATATTTGCCGAACATAACCGAACGCCATTCACCTCAATGGGAGGCAAAAACAAACGCATGCACAGCACCTTATACCGGCCCCAAATGTTGCCAAAACACATCAAATTAGGAGAAGGTCTAAGCGGTTTCTCCTTGTGGAGAGTGACATGCCAGCTCTGGCTTGTCAAGGTAAGGAGGCTTATTCGCCGTGCAATGCTCCTCTGGGAAAATAATATGCAAATTGCCTCTTCAGAGAAAAAGAGGACTTGAACTCTACCAACAGGTGGCGCTATAGAGTTCAAGTCCTCTTTTTCTCTGAAGAGGCAATTTGCAAATTAGGAGAAGACACCAGGAAAGTGTCTTCAATTCACCCACAGTACAAATTTTAGCATGGCACTGCAGCAATCAGCCAGGCATGAAGTATCAGGATCTGGAACAGCATTTATAGCTTTCAATTGAACGTCACAGTAAGATGAGGTGAGTGAGGGATCAGTGTAGGGCCCCTTTGCTGGGAGCCCTGATACCACATGCAACACCTCTACCTGCTTTCATGCTGAGCCACACTCAGTTGGCAATAATATGAGTTTTGTAGACTACCATTGTCAGAAAAATTTAAGGATAGTAAAACGGGTAGTTGAGTCGAAGAGAGCGGAGGCCTGATGGTTTCGGAGGCTTACTGCTACAGGCGACAAGCATGAAGGAAATCCAACCAGTAGTCTACACATTTACAAGAATTAGTGGCAGACACCAACAAAGTGTCATCAATTGCAATAAAGTAGAATTAGTATAGTGGGGACCGACACCTCTTCCACTACAGCCAACCCAGCAGATGGAGACTGTAACAGTCAAGGTGGTGGAATCACTGTTGCTTATCCCTCTGAAAGCCTGGAAGGGTTGTAACTAGGTGGCGTACCAAATCTCTACTCAGACAAGTGGCAGCAGTCGAAAACTGCAACCCAAGGAGGTACAAAGAGGTGACACCAGGTTCTACTCCATGGCTGACCTACAGAATATGGCAGCTGAACCCCTACAGCGGGTAAGATGCTACAGCCCAAAGGAGGGATAAAAAATGCAGGCAGGCACTGTAGGGACTCTGGAACCAAGGGTGCAGGTGGGACCGGCTGAGGAACAGAAAAGCTCTGGCAGGTGCGGGCTGGACCGGGTGTTAGACAGATGGGCGCTGGCAGGTACGAACTGGACCGGCTGATGGACAGAAGAGCACAGACAGGTATGAGCACACGGGTACAGATAGGTAAGAGCAGGCAGGCACAGAGTAGACAAGCAAACAGACAGACCTGGGGAACCTGACAACTAGCAAGCATGCAAGGCAAGCTAACAACATAGCTCAGACACCTCCATGGCCAAATTTTTTCTCACTTTGATCCATGGTCGGATGAAGTTTTGTCCGAGCATAAACCAAACCCTCATCAACAGATGTTGACCTCGTTGGGTGAAGGTGATCCATTTTTGACGAGACTCAGATATTTGAGGCACCCGCGGACTGTACTGTGCTGTCAAGGCAGGAAGAGGTGGAAGGTGACTCAGGGCGAGGAGTGGGAGAACAGAGAGGTTGACGATGAGGTAGTAGATCACACTTTGTGTAAACCCAGAGGCAGGCAGCTGAGTAACTCAGCAGAGGAGGAGAAGGAGGAAGACGAGGAGGTTACGTAGACAAAGAGTTGTGCAACCACGAGAACTAATGCATCCTGAAGCCTAACTTTGGCAGTGGACAGCAGTTTTCGAGGTTCTTCAGTTGGTTATCTTTGGTCTTTTTTTCAGACCGGCAAAAATCTAAAAGATCATGTTAGCTGTCAAATTTTAAAAAAAGACCTAGTAGAGTAAAAAAAAAAAAAAAGGAAATAATTTCAGTACTACAGTTGTGGCCAAAAGTATTGACACCCCTGCCATTCTGTTAGATAATACTCAGTTTTTTCCTGAAAATAATTGCAAACACAAATTCTTTGGTATTATTATCTTCATTTAATTTGTCTTAAATGAAAAAACACAAAAGAGAATGAAGCAAAAAGCAAAACATTGATCATTTCACAAAAAACTCCAAAAATGGGCCAGACAAAAGTATTGGCACCCTCAGCCTAATACTTGGTTGCACAACCTTTATCCAAAATAACTGCGACCAACCGCTTCCGGTAACCATCAATGAGTTTCTTACAATGCTCTGCTGGAATTTTAGACCATTCTTCTTTGGCAAACTGCTCCAGGTCCCTAATATTTGAAGGGTGCCTTCTCCAAACTGCCATTTTTAGATCTCTCCACAGGTGTTCTATGGGATTCAGGTCTGGACTCATTGCTGGCCACCTTAGAAGTCTCCAGTGCTTTCTCTCAAACCATTTTCTAGTGCTTTTTGAAGTGTGTTTTGGGTCATTATCCTGCTGGAAGACCCATGACCTCTGAGGGAGACCCAGCTTTCTCACACTGGGCCCTACATTATGCTGCAAAATTTGTTGGTAGTCTTCTGACTTCATAATGCCATGCACACGGTCAAGCAGTCCAGTGCCAGAGGCAGCAAAGCAACCCTGAAACATCAGGGAACCTCTGCCATGTTTGACTGTAGGGACCGTGTTCTTTTCTTTGAATGCCTCTTTTTTTCTCCTGTAAACTCTATGCTGATGCCTTTGCCCAAAAAGCTCTACGTTTGTCTCATCTGACCAGAGAACATTCTTCCAAAATGTTTTAGGCTTTTTCAGGTAAGTTTTGGCAAACTCCAGCCTGGCTTTTTTATGTCTCGGGGTAAGAAGTGGGGTCTTCCTGGGTCTCCTACCATACAGTCCCTTTTCATTCAGACGCCAGCGGATAGTACGGGTTGACACTGTTGTACCCTCGGACTGCAGGGCAGCTTGAACTTGTTTGGATGTTAGTCGAGGTTCTTTATCCAACATACGCACAATCTTGCGTTGAAATCTCTTGTCAATTTTTCTTTTCCGTCCACATCTAGGGAGGTTAGCCACAGTGCCATGGGCTTTAAACTTCTTGATGACACTGCGCACGGTAGACACAGGAACATTCAGGTCTTTGGAGATGGACTTGTAGCCTTGAGATTGCTCATGCTTCCTCACAATTTGGTTTCTCAAGTCCTCAGACAGTTCTTTGGTCTTCTTTCTTTTCTCCATGCTCAATGTGGTACACACAAGGACACAGGACAGAGGTTGAGTCAACTTTAATCCATGTCAACTGGCTGCAAGTGTGATTTAGTTATTGCCAACACCTGTTAGGTGCCACAGGTAAGTTACAGGTGCTGTTAATTACACAAATTAGAGAAGCATCACATGATTTTTTGAACAGTGCCAATACTTTTGTCCACCCTCTTTTTTATGTTTGGTGTGGAATTATATCCAATTTGGCTTTAGGACAATTCTTTTTGTGTTTTTTCATTTAAGAAAAATTAAATGAAGATAATAATACCAAAGAATTTGTGTTTGCAATTATTTTCAGGAAGAAACTGAGTATTATCTGACAGAATTGCAGGGGTGTCAATACTTTTGGCCACAACTGTACATGCATGAACTGGCACATGCGCAATCAACATGCGTTAATCTGGGAATGTCATTGTGCTAAAATGCAGACTAGCGAGTCTCACCAACCACCGTCCACCCCATCAATCGCATCTTCTGATTCTTCCTCCTCCCTCACCGTGGCAAGTGTTGTTACACAGGCCTAAGAACCTCCACTTGTTTATTCCCTACAGTTGGGGTGATTGAGAGTCTGTCAGCTGATACGGAATTGGACATGCCTGCTGTTTTTGACTGATCTTACATACCAAGCACACCCCATCTTTCTCAATCCACCGTAACATCCCGGCCTGCACCTCTGTCACAGTCCAGTGTATCAGCACAGCAGCAAACCCTCCTTTGTGCAGTTGTGCTCACGTAAAAGATCCATTACTCCTACATATGGCACAGTTAACAGCTTGCATTTCACCATCTTCAATCTACTAATAATAATAACCTTTATTTATATATCACAAATACATTACACATAGCTTTACGAGTCAGCAGTTCATATAAAACAGTCAAAACTTACCAAGTTTAAGATAATCAAACAATTCAAGCAAAAATAATGACGACCTTGCATTTCACAGCTTACAATCTACAATGAGGTGGGGGTGACACCAATTACAGGTGCTTATTTACAAGGATGGTCCAGCCATCTTGAGGAAATGGGGGGTAGATAAAGGCTGCATGAGCCTTTTGGGTACATTTGAATTTGATGGTAAATTATGTTCAGAGAAGTAAAGAAGAAGCTATATATTGTATATAAAGGACTTTGATTAGGGGATGTGATAGTCAGCCCTAAACAGATGTGTTTTTATGGAGCACCTAAAAATGTCTAAGTTTTGGTAATACTATAATGCTGTAGATAAGCCCCCGATGTAACCTGAAAGATAACAAAATGAGTAATATTATACTCACCGAGGGGGCGGTCTGGTCTTGGTCCGATGGGTGTTGCGGTCCGGCACTTCCCATCTTCTAATGGTGACGCCCTCTTCTTTGTTGCCTGTCGTGGCTCCTGCGCAGGCGCACTGCTCTGCCCTGTTGAGGGCATAGCAGAGTCCTGCAGTGCGCAGGCGCCTGACCTCTCCCAGCGATGTTGCCTGTGGTTCGTCGTGGTGTGGGGGCATGTTTTTACTGTGGGCAGACTGGTTATTTCATCGGTATCTGCCCAGCTCGCGCCAAATTATCTGTACCATCTAAGAAGCCGGTATAGGGACGTTAGTTAGGTGAGTGCAGGATGTGTCCATTTCCCATTTCCCTATCACAGGGCCCACCGTTGTTAAAGTTTTCCCTGGTGTGTCTTTTGTTTTGCCATTTAGTGACCGACCGATTGGTGGGTCATGTCACACTGGGCCAGTCACTCTGTGACAGCTGTAAAGTTGAAATTAGAATATATTTTATATGTATTAGGTTTGCATACAAGTTCATATCACTGCCACAACATGACAATATGTGATATGGCGGGCTGTATCACATTCAGTAACAGAATTTAGCTATTGAAAAAATATTAATTAGAATGCTATACTCGTGTATGGAGCACAATAGAAGCAGTGCACAATACACTTGCAGGACATGAGCCCTGCTGGCTTTGCCTGTGAACCTCAGTAATTGCCGGGAAAAAAAACATTCCGGAAGGTAAATTTTGCAGCCACACTGGACACTATCTAGCTGATATACAACCGCCTAACTAACTAGCTAAAATATTGCTGATAACAGTGGCAGCGTCAGGAGCAGCCTCTCTGTTAGTGTCAAAATGGCGCTCAAACAAGATGTCCGCTATTTATATGTAGAGGGACATGTGATTTCAGGAGCAAATGACACAAGCCGTAGTGTCAGGACATTGTGGGTGTTTCCTGAGCCCTGATTGGCTAGCCGCAATGTGCACACATAAAGTTAGGAGAAAAAAATGACTGCTTACAACAATGCCGCCCCTCTGAGCTCTGCAAACCCCCTTCGCTCATCAAACACGTGCCAAACGCTCATGATACACCACCATTATCATTGCAAAAGTGCTGAAAATGTAGCAATGCAAATAATTTCCTGCACTTTTACCGAATGTTACAGATTTTTACCTATTTTATTACATTTTGCTCATGTTTCCGATCACGAATCCGAATTTGCCATATTTGTGCCGAATTTGTTTGGCCATCATTTTCCGAACAAATTCGCTCAACTAGTTGTGACTTTCCTAAGTTCCTGAAGTTCTCATGATGGATCAGCACTGTTCTTGGTATCACTAGCCTCCTTGGACGTTTACAAGGCAGATCTTATATCTTGTTTATGTGGCAGACCAGGGATCTTATCAGCTAGATACAGTACTGATCTTGTCAGCTTGGCAGAAATCTGGACGGTTGGGCTAGGGGTCCTGTTACATTCCCGACAACGATACGACCTGGTCAGGATCGCTGGTGCATCGCTAAATGTTCGCTAGTGAGCTGCCAAACAGGCAGATCTCACCAGTGGTGCAGCAGCGGTAAATGATCCGTTGGCGGTCTCTCTTACCTGTCATACCGCAGCGATGATGACGACTTCCACCTGCGTCCATGTGTTGCTAGTCGGTGCCAGCGGGAACGAGGAAAAAATGGCCTGGGACATTCGAGCGCAATCAGCAATATCCAGCGGGGGGGTCGGTCGCAGGTATGTGTCACACAAAGCGATATCGCTAGCGATATCGCTGTTGCTTCACAAAATCGATGACGCTTTAGCGATATCGCTAGCGATATTGCTATGTGTAAAAGGCCCTTAGAACTTGTGTAAAATACACAATTTAAACCATTTTGGTGTCTCATGTTTTCCAGATTTTTTGGGAGAGCAGTTTCCTCCTAGAAGTAATTCGTTTCTAACTTCTTGAACATTTCAGATTCACGTTGCTTAAATCGAGGATGCCCAGCCGGGCATTTTCCTGGATTCTTTTTCAGGCCAGGAGGAGGTAAATATGCACCCACAGTTTCCTGCCTGGTTTTCTGCGCACTCATTCAGTCTTTGGTCCGGTCTTCAGACCTTTCACGTGGGGAAGAACACTCGTCATTCATGTCACATTAGGGCTTGTCAGCTCCAGAAGGTCCATAGACCAATCAATGATCAACAGAGGAGCCGTGGTGAGCGGCCAGACAGAGGAGTATAATAGGTTATGTTTAATCCTTTGCCTCCCCTCCATGTATTATTCTTTGAGATCTGGAGAAACTTTGGAAAAGAATAACTTTATTTTTGATGAATTTTTGATTCAGACCAAATTTTAATTCAGAATGGAGCAAATTGCACAAAATTGATTTTAGGCGATGCGCTCATCTGTGACATTTAAAATCCAAAGAATGAATGAAAGACGATCTCCAGGGAAAATTGGCAAGCTCTGTGGGTTGTGCTCTGTAGGTTGAGCTCTGTGGGTTGTGCTCTGCGGGTTGTGCTCTGTGGGTTGTGCTCTGTAGATTGGGCTTTGTGGGTTGGGCTGTGTAGGTTAGGTTTTGTGGGTTAGATCCTGTGTGTTGGGGTGTGTGGATTGGGATTTATTGGTTTGGGGTGTGTGGATGGGTTGTGTAGGTTGGGTTGTGTGGCTTGAGCTCTGCTGGTTTGGCTGTGGCTGTGTTGGTTGGGCTTCGTGGGTTGGGCTCTGTAGTTTGCACTCTGTGGGTTGGGCTTTGTGGATTGGGCTGTGTGGGTTAGAACCTGTGGGTTGGATTCTGGGTTGAACACTGTGGATTGGGCTTTATAGGTTAGGCTGTGTGTCTTGGCTTCTGTGGGGTAGACTCTGGGTTGGGCTCTGTGGGTTAGGTTCTGAGGTTTGCGCTCTGTGGATTGGGCTTTGTGGGTTGGGCTGTCTAGGTTGGGCTGTGTGGGTTAGGTTCTGTGGGTTAAATTCTGTGGGTTGGGCTCTGTGGGTTGGACTCTGTGGGTTGGACTCTGTGGGTTGGGTTCTGTGTGTTAGGCTTTGTGGATTAGTATCTGTGAGTTGGGCTCTGTGGGTTAGGTTGTGTGAGTTGGGCTCTGTGATTGCGCTCTGTGGGTTGGGCTCTGAGTTATGTTCTGTGGGTTAGGCTCTGTGGTTAGCGCTCTGTGGATTAGGTTCTGTGTGTTAGTCTTTAGGGGTTGGTCTCTGTGGGTTTTGCTGTGTGGGATGGGCTCTGTGGGTTAGGCTGTGTGTGTTGGCCTCTGTGGGTTAGACTCTGGGTTGGGCTCAGTGGGTTGGGCTCTGTGGGTTAGGTTCTGTGGGTTGGACTCTGTGGGTTGGGCTCTGTGTGTTAGGCTTTGTGGATTAGTATCTGTGAGTTGGGCTCTGTGGGTTAGGCTCCATAAGTTGGGCTCTGTGGGTTAGGTTGTGTGGGTTGGGCTCTGTGATTGTGCTCTGTGGGTTGGGCTCTGTGAGTTGTGCTCTGTGGGTTAGGCTCTGTGGTTAGCGCTCTGTGGGTTAGGTTCTGTGGATTAGTCTTTGGGAGTTGGGCTCTGTGGGTTTTGCTCTGTGGGTTGGGCTCTGTGGTTTAAGCTTTGTGGGTTGGGCTCTGGTTTAAGCTTTGTGGGCTGGTCTTTGTGGGTTGGGCTCTGTGGGTTAGGCTCTGTGGTTTGCTCTCTGCTGGTTGGGCTCTGTGGGATAGGCTTTATGAGTTAGGCTCTGTGGGTTCGTCTCTGTGAGTTGGCTATATGGGTTGTCTCTGTGGGTTGAGCTCTGTGGGATGGGTTCTATGAGTGAGGCTGTGAGGGTTAGGCTCTGTGAGTTGGTCTCTGTGGGTTGGGTTCTGTTGGTTGAGTTTTATGGATTAGGCTCTGTGGGTTAGGCTCTGTGGGTTGGGTTCTGTGGGTTGGTTTCTGTGGGTTGGGTACTATGGGTTAGGCTGTGTGGGTTAGGCTCTGTTTTTTGGGCTCTGTGGGTTAGGTTGTGTGGGTTGGGCCCTGTGATTCTGCTGTATGGCTTAGGCTCTGTGATTTGCGTACTGTGGTTTGTGCTCTGTGGGTTGGGCTCTGTTGGTTGGGCTCTGTGGGTTGGGCTCTGTGAGTTGTGCTCTGTGGGTTGGGCTCTGTGGTTAGCGCACTGTGGGTTGGACTCTGGGATGGGCTCTGTGGTTAGCGCTCTGTGGGTTGGGCTCTGTGTGTTAGGTTCTGTGGGTTTGTTTTTGGGGGTTTTGCTCTGCAGATTGGGCTCTATGGGTTGGGCTCTGTGGTTCAGACTTTGTGGGCTGGGCTCTGTGGGATGGGCTCTGTGGTCTAGGCTTTGGAGGTTGGGTTCTGTGGATTGTGCCTAGAATTGCAGCTCAGTGCCAGTTTGTCACTAAGTAAGCCCATGCTTACAGGGCATCATCTAATGTGACAGGCTAAGGCTTGCCTTAGTAATCTGATGGGGTCCAGACTGCTCTAGTGCCTGTGCTTGCTTAGAAGGAGGTCTTCTTACTAATCTCCAGCTGTTGCTGAAATCGGATGCATAATTTTTGAATGATCGGGCTCCACCATTTGTTACCATGTAACATGGCGTTTCCATGGTGACTATTGTTAAATGGAGGGTCAGTTCTTCACAGCACGTAGCCATGTTCTGCAGTTATCACCCAGTGGGGGGGTTTCTGTAGATTGATAATTATGGTAGAGACATGATGGGGCTTTTACATTCTGTACGAGCGGCTGATGTGTCATAGTGCGGCGCTGTGGGCCACGGCGGAGGAGACGTCACCATGTAGATGGAACCAAAGACAACAAACACAAAAGACCTTGTGTCATTGCTTTCATGTCACGAGTCAGGTCTGCTAACCCACAACACAAGGCGGCACCTATGTCTACTGCTCTAACTACAGAAGGCGGGGGGTAACATAATGCCCCTGGGCCCCAAATCTGTAAGGGACCCCACCTACAATGTGCCGTTGGACCCCGGAAGACTGCTACCTCTGCCCTATAGCTAAGATTTCTTGTAATATTTTGTAGGTAGAAATAATATTTTATAAAGACTCTGGATGAGTAATGAAGAATTTCCTCCCGTAGAGGAGATATATCAGCTGCCGGCATCATTCCATTCCACAGCAATATGTGAAATATGTACATTACCTGAAAAAAAACACTCTTCATCTATTCTGGGAGCAAAATAAAAGGAGAAGCCCCCACACCCGCCAGGCAGTGATTGAGTAATTTCAGCTGATGAGATGCATGGTGTAATGTACCTTTTTGTAGCTGCTCATATGTATTGTTCCAACATATTTACATCTATGAACCTTGTACATGATGAGAATTTGTACAAAGCTGCAGGAAAATGGCCACAACCGGCTATAAAAATGCCTGGAAGGAGACTGGCTGCAATTCAGCTGATCGTTATTGTCCTAGGTTTGAGCAGCAATCTAAATAGCCATTCACTGCAGACAATGGCGTGCTGTTATGCGGAAGGCGACGCTTGCAGAGAGCGGCGGACAACCTACCAGGCCCGTCCTCGGAAACCAGGGACATCACATCCATAACCCTACATAGTACAGAGAGGGAGGAATAAACCTCACTGGAGCAGATGATTCAAGAAGACGTCACATGCCAGAAGATTTCTGCAACATATCAGGCCAATAAGGGACCATTGGATGGAGCAGGTCAGCGCCCACAGGTATAAAAGGCGCTTTACTAATGAGAAAAAGCCCTGATGCTCTTGGTTCTTCAGATGTTACACCTAGTAATGTCATTTCACTGCTTGAACTGGCCATTGCCTGCCATTTCACCACTTTATCCCCCCAATGCTCCTCCATATTCTATAGTGAGGGCCAAGCACTGTCTATAGGTCCACTATCAGTAGTTACCCCCTGACCCTGAAGTGGACTCATCTGGTTAGTGGATAAGGAACAATTCCTTAACCTATATGGTTTAGTGGAAAAGTTCCACATGGTCAACCTGCAGCGTGACCTTTCCACAAGACCCCTCTGTGAGTAGACAACCCTGGTTTTGTGACAGAATAGAAGATTTTTTATATCTTGTGTAAATCGGTTCTTTGCTTGGAGTGGATCATCCTTCCAAAAGACACTTCCATACACCAAAAGAAACCTTCAGATTCCTAGAGACTCCATTATATTCTAGGAGACTACATCAGACTAAAGAAGATCCCATCAGACTAAAGAAGATCCCTCCAGACTGCAGGAAACCGACCCAGAATCATGGAGACTTCTACAGATTCAAGGGAACATCTCCAGATTGTTGTGGAGAGCCCTCAATAATCAAGGAAGACACCACCAGATATCAGGAAACTCCACCACACTCAAGAAGACCCTCCAGACTAAAGGAGATCCCTCCAGAATTTGGGGACCGCTCCATAGCACAGGAAAAATCCAGAACACCCCCTCAGAATCCAAGAAACTTCTCCACGCTACAGAAGACCCCAACAGACTCCAGGAACCCCCCCATGTCCATATGTATGTGGTGAGAATGAGAGAGAATTTCTCATTTTTTAAACCTGAGATTTGGAATGACGGTGATGTGATGAGAACTCGTATGATTTCTTCTCTCCTGATCAAAGAGGATAGATAATAAATACAACTTTTGGCCATTTGTAATCTTTACAGTGAGCACGGAAAGTATTTACATCCCTTTTAAATTTTTCACTCTTTGTTTCATTGCAGCCATTTGGTAAATTCAAAAAAGTTAATTTTTTTCTCATTAATGTACACTCTGCACCCCATCTTGACTGAAAAAAACAGAAATGTAGAAATTTTTGCAAATTCATTAAAAAGAAGCTGAATTCAGACCCTTTGCTCATTATTGAGTAGAAGCACCCTTTTGAGCTAGTACAGCTATGAGTCTTCTTGATGCAACAAGTTTTTCACACCTGGATTTAGGGATCCTCTGACATTCTTCCTTACAGAGCCTCTCCAATTCCATCAGGTTGGATGGTGAACGTTGGTGGACAGCCATTTTCAGGTCTCTCCAGAGATGCTCAATTGGGTTTAGGTCAGGGCTCTGGCTGGGCCAGTCAAGAATGGTCACAGAGTTGTTCTGAAGCCACTCCTTTGTTATTTTAGCTTTGTGCTTAAGGTCATTGTCTTGTTGGAAGGTGAACCTTCAGCCAAGTCTGAGGTCCAAGGCACTCTGGTAGAGGTTTTCATAGAATCGTAGAATGGTAGAGTTGGAAGGGACCTTCTGTGCCATCTGGTCCAACCCCCTGCTCAAAGCAGGATTCACTAAATCATACCAGACAGATGTCTGTCCCGCCTCTGTTGGAAGACTTCTATGGAAGGAAAATTCACCACCTCTCGTGGCAGCCTGTTCCACTCACTGATCACCCTAACTCTCAAAAAGTTTTTTCTAGTATCTAATCTGTGTCTCCTCCCATTCAGTTTCATCCCATTGCTTCTAGTCTTTCCTTGTGCAATTGAGAATAAAGATGATCCTTCTACAGTGTGACAGCCCTTGAGATATTTGTAGACAGTTATTAAGTCTCCTGTCAGTCTTCTCTTTTGCAAGCTAAATATTCCCAAATCCTGCAACGCTCCTCATAGGGACATGGTTTGCAGACCGGTCACCATTCTGGTCGGTTGGGGGTCGGAATATTTTCTGTACCAACTCTATGTGGATTGTTTCTTAAATATTTAATTTGTTTCTATCTAATTATTTCCCACCATGTATCAATTATTGAGTAATCGTCCATTGGAGGAAAGCACAAAAACATAAAAAAAGCCAAGAGTTTTATTTTGAAGTCGGTGACTAAAGTCCCTGTTTTTAATGACTACTCTCGAGCCATGGAAGTGTCTCTTCTCTCTTCTATCCCTCCGAGGATGAGATGACAGTAATATAAAAGTGTGCGCATACACCGCTTTATTGAAAAATTGGAGAGCCTTAACATTTTGAATAAGAAGTGTCTTCACTGCTCTGAATGTAATTACTTTCCGGGCGGAAGAGTCGTTTAATGTCTTTATTAGTTTTCAGTACTTAATAAGTGGGATGATAAATAGGCCGAACCTAATCGATCAGTATGAAAAACAAGCAATTAGGGAACTATTACAAAATCTGATTTGGGAGAGGCAAGCATTGGGGATTATTGGACGGGCTACAGGACTCTGTACATTAATTTGCTTGAGAGTCATTTATAGGAGTACAACCCATAAATAAGGAGATAATTTTGTGTGAAAATAATGAAGCAATTTACCTACAGAAGTATGAAAATGAATGTCGCAGACGATCAGAATATGTCAGGAATACAGACATTTTTAGTACAATTTCTTGTGGGAAGACGTGGAGTCTTATTGAAACAATGCGACCCCCACTGATCACTAAATATGGGGTCTGCTGCACCCCGTTTCTCCTCACATAGGTCTATGAATTTATAGATGGATATAGTGCCATACTCTGTATTACTGTATACTGTGCCATACAGCTGCACCTTGTTTTACTGTATATACTGCCATACATCTGCACTCTGTATTACCGTACTGCATGCAGTTCTAGACATCTGCAAGTTTTATTACCGTAGATAGTGCTGTACATCTGCACCCTGTATTATGGTATACTGTGCCATACATCTGCACCCTGTATTACCGTATTGAGATCACCGCTAGCACAGTGAGAAAAAGTCTCACAGTGCAGCGCTAAACTCAGCAAGTTCACCACAGTTCACTGTGAACTTTCGTGAACTCACTGAGCTCAGCGCTGCACCGTGAGACTTTTTCTCACTGTGCAAGCGGTGATCTCACTGAGGTCACAGCAGTTCATTGCCCTGGTTTTAAACACAGACTCATTGACCTGTGGGAACCTCGGTCACGTCAGTGGTTCTCAGTCTGGACGGTCGCATCTTGGCACTGTCCAGGTTGAAAACCATTTATCCCCAGATATGGATTACAGCATGAGACAGAACATTGGACTGGTGAGGGATATGGTTGTTTTTGCTTTTTTTGCTTTTTTTTTTTACATGAGACGATGACTTCAATGGAATGGGCGTTAGGTGAGTATAACTGTGTTTATTATTATTAAATAAAAAAGTGTGTTTTTTTATTTCAAATAAATGATTTATTCTGGCTGTGTTTATCTACAATATAACTAGGATTAGTAATGGATCGGTGTCTTACAGACGCCTCTCCATTACTAATCCGTGGGTTTGATGTCACTGGACAATACAAAGGTGACATAAACGCAAAAAATATTAACCACACTTTCTGGGGCGGCTGTGGGCTGCTCTTTTTAGTCGGGGGGGGGGGGGCAATATCCATGGCCCCTTACCAGCCTGAAAATACCAGTCCCAAGCTGTTTGCTTTAGCTTGACCAACCATGATAAAGCTGACAATTGAGGGTTGCAACCCGCAGCTGTCAGTTTTGCCCCTGTATAGTGCTGTACACCTGCATCCTGTACTGTACCCCTGTATAGTACCATGCACCTGCACCCCGCACTGTACCCCTGTATAGTGCCATACGCCTGCACTCCGCACTGTACCCCTGTATAGTGCTGTACACCTGCACTCCGCACTGTACCCCTGTATATTGCCGTACACCTGCACCCTGTACCATACCACTGTATAGTGCCGTACGCCTGCACCATACCCCTGTATAGTTCCGTACAGCTGCACTCTGCACCATACCCCTGTATAGTGCTATACAGCTGCACCCTGTACTGCACCCCTGCTGTATAATGCTGTACAGCTGCACCCTGTACTGTACTCCGTATAATGCTGTCCAGCTGCACCCTGTACTGTACTCCTGTATAGTACCGTACATTGACACTATATGTTTTCCAATAGTGCTTCTGTATCTTCATTTTTAGACATTTTTACTAGATTCTTTGTGACTTTCATTCCCATCGTCCATTTATAATGAGACATATATTTTAGAAAAACAAAATAGGTTTTATCTAAATCCGCTGAAGAAATGTCATTCCTGAGATATTCAACGTAATGGACGTTCATGTCGAGATAAATGTATGAAGGAAACTCAACGGTATGAATATTAATAGAAATGTTTTTCCAAGTGGAGAAAAGTTCACAAAAGTTGCGATGGTTTGAAATATGTTAATTTGGCATTTATAGCGGAGTGCGCGATTCTCCGGATTTATGTGTTGTTATTTATAATCTATGACACCTCGGAAAGTTTCAAGAAATTTAAGGTAAAAGTTTGATTCCATATCCATTTCTGGAGTTTTAGGACATGTCCTCCTCTGATGCTTTGTGCCCCGCTGTCCTTATTTCTCTGGATAAGAAGTTGTTACTGGTTGGTCTTTGTAAATCACCTAAGTAGATCATCACAGATGCCCGTCAGGAGAGAGCTGCTAGTACAGTAACTTAGTGAACAGTTGACAAAATCTAATCCACGGTAACATTACTCCAAATTGTGGCTGCTGGCACATGTCGCCATTGTTTCTCCTCTTTTTTTGGTTGCTTTTTTTAGCAACTTAACATAAACCCGCACCGGCATGAACATCTAAATGGCTATGGTGTCACATTCCCATTCACTCTTCCCTCCATAAGAGACTAATAGAGATCGATACTAAAGGGGTTTTCTGCTTTTCTATAAAGAGAAAGAAGCCATGATTACCCCAGAATCCACCCTCCGCTCTATCCTGCCTCTCTCATGGGCTCTGCCCGAGATGATGTCATATCCATTGCTGGCCTGACCGCTAGGACCACTAGGGCCACCAATTGACTGCAAGGTCTGTGGCCGAGTTGTCATCCCCTCCGGTCCGGTGTGGACCACTGAGGCATCATCGCTGTCTTCCCTTTGTAAACCTTTAAAGAAGAGCAGAAAAACCCTCTAATTACTTACAAGGTCACTAATCTTTTTCCATAAAGGTCGAATTAATAAAGACAAGAATATCCCCGGGGTCAGAGCTGCAGCTGGGCCACGTCGCAGGTTTCTGCTGTCACTTGTTTTGTCCCAGTTTTTTATACAGATTTTTATTGAGGCAAAAGTTACTGTAAGAACATAAAAAACAAGTAAAACTTTCCATCTGATTTCTTTTCCTTACAATGTCCTCCTCTCTGTCAACAAAGCAGCCTGTGGAAAAGTGGTCCTTGATTTTACAATCTTCACCTGTCACGTGAGTGCACAGAGAATCCCCAGGTGACACCCTCTGATATCCCCCCAGTGGCAGGTGACATCTAGACAAATATTTGGCTGTGCAGCAGTGAAGGACACAACCTGATCTCGTCCCTGGATATAAATGATGACAATTATAATAATAATAATGATACATATGATAACAATAGATATAATAATACAACTTTTATGCCCAAAAAATATTAAAGTGAATCTGTCTCCAGGTTTGGCCGATAGGAGTTATGGCCATCCCCTTTCAGGGCGCATACTATATTGCTGTAGATAAGCCCCAGATCTGACCTGTAAGAGAAGAAAAATAACTTACTATACTCTTCTGCGGGCCGGTCCAATCCGAGGGATGTCGCAGGTCCTGGTCCGGCGCCTCCCATCTTCTTGCGATGCCACTCTCCTGCTTGCTTCATGGCTCCCCGGCATCGCGCTCCTGCGCAGGTGTAATGGGCGCCAGGGTGGTAGTCATGGTGAGGGCCTGTTGTTGTTTCCTCATCACACCCCGAAGCTCCGCTACAGAAATAAAGTGCCCATTTTGTGGTGTACTGTGTGTCATGCAGTTCACCCACCTGTGGGTCAGAGTCCTTCTTAGCATGCTCCAATCTGTGGCAGACACACACAAATGGTATCAAAGTCCAAGTTCATTTTTGTCAAAACTTTACTTAATTCGTGCATCTTCAAAGCAAATTTAATCCAACACTCTTCAAACGTCATCAGAACTTCTTTTCCTGAGCTCTCTCTCACTTATCTTTTCTGTCATCACAATCTCCGGCAACGTGGTATCCAGTCCCGCAGTTCCCTGGATAATCCAGCTATCTGATACTAAGTGCTCCCCATCCACTTTCCCCATCCTGGCGAAAAATCAGGATGCCTCTGCAAATCCCTGTTTGGACTGTAAATCTCGGACATCACGGGAGGTAACCCGCAAACTAGCCACTGATTCTTCTAGGCTGCCTCGCTTCCCACGTGTTCCTAGATCTAGCATCTCCAGAACTTCTTTCAGTTCTTCTTCTGTCTCTCAACTGCAACTCACTACTCGAACTTTGCACGGTTGCTCTGTTTAACTCTCTGCAACTGACTACACCAGAGGAAACTTTCCTAAGCTACAGCTAACTCCTCATATACTATCTTCCTAGTGCTCTATCCAGTACCAGCATTTAACTATCACTATTCTTGCAGAAACCAATTAACTATTTTTATATTATCTAAATCTGAATCTAGCATACAGCTCTATACTGCCCCCCCAACACTAACCCGGAACTACACTACAGGCATTAACATAGAGTACAGTCAAATTATACACCATAACACACTATTGTTCAAGGGCATATTATAAACATCAATCATATATGCACATTAATCCACACTTTAGGATAAAACACATCAAACGTACCCGGTTTCAGTAGGCAAGCATGCACAGGATTGTAGGGCCCAAATCAGCTGCCCGCACACCCACTACACAGGCATACTTATCTGCCTCTTTCCTGGCACCAGCGCACTGCAGTACTTTCCTCTGCCCACAACAGGGCAGATAAGTACGCCTGCGCAGGAGCGCAATGCTGGGGAGCCATGAAGCAAGCAGGAGGGCGGCATCGCAAGATGATGGGAGGTGTCAGACCAGGACCTGCGACACCCAGGGTCGGACTGAGGCATCGGGACACAGGAGAATCCTCCGGTGGGCCTCGCCCCCAGCTACTGCCTCCTTCTTTAGTCCCTGCCCTGCGAAGTGTGCACCGAGTGGTGCACACTCTATTCTATAGCCGACAGCAGCGAGTAAGCTATGCAAATGACGTGAACAGTGCAGCCGCGAGGCAGCTCTTTCACATCACCTGCTTCTACTGCTGGCTACATTATTTTATGAGGGGGGCTACATTATTTTATGAGGGGGGCTACATTATATTCTGTGAGGGAGGCTGCATTGTATTCTATGAGGGGGCTACCCCTCTATGATACTACCCCAACCCCTGCTACATAATTATGATGTGTACTATCTTATATTATACCCTGATATTAGCGTGTTTTACCACACACTTGGTGGGCTTGTATTTATTTCTATGTAGCTACATAGTGGACCCTAAGAATGATTTTCTATGGTGGGCCTAAGGTGCTCCAGTCTGACGCTGGTGACACCCATCGGACTGGACCGCCCTTCAGGGGAGTATAATAAAAGTTATTTTTCTTCTCTTGCAGGTTGGATCGGGGGCTTATCTATATCATTATAGAATGCTGTAGATAAGCCCTGATAGGCAGCGGCCGTAACTCCTATCGGCCAAACCTGGTGACAGGTTCGCTTTAATCTATTTTCTACTTACTGTATTTTTATTGCTATTTTCCAGTAACTGAGTCATTGATCATCTAGAATGTCTGTTAATTAGGACAGTCTAATAATCCAGCTCTTCTTTTTTATTATGTCACAATTCAAAAAGTCAGAGAAATTATAAGTGGGGAAAGGAAATAGAATAAGACAAACACAAACCAGAATAATGTTCACTTTGGCCTCTCCTTTTAGTTCTAGATTGTTTTTAGACCTCCTGATAATCTGCTTTCTTGTCCCGTTATTGTCCTATGTGTTTTGATATTAATGTCTCATATTCATCTGACTTGGAATATGTCATGGGCAGTAAATGAGACTCATTGCATGTACACATTGTAGCAGAATGTTTCTACAGCTCTTAACATGTCGTCTGCCAGGAGTCGCAGTCTCTGATCTTATCCTGCGAGGTTTATCATTCACTCAAACATTTAAAGAACTCTCCACTAAGTTATGTATCCAGTGAATGCACGTAGTGTAGTTTGAGTGCATTAATAGCCTCACCTGCTGGTGTCCAGTGCTGCTCTGCTCCTCTTTTCAGTGACCTCAGTGATCTGCTCCTCTTCTCCATGACCTCACTGTTCTGAAGACTCTCCGGGTAATACTCTCCGGGTAAAGCTGTGCTTTGCAGACTCTCCATGTTATGCTGTGCTCTGCAGACTCTCTGGATAATGCTACGCCCTGCACTCTCCGGGTAATGCTGGGCTCTACAGACTCTCCGGGTCACGCTGTGTTCTGCAGACTCTCTGGGTCACGCTGGGCTCTGCAGACTCTTCGTGTAATGCTATGCTCTACAGACTCTCCAGTACAAGCTGCCCTCTTGTAGGACTGGTGGAGCTGATGGTCTGCTCACTGACACTCTAAGGGGTTAAATGTATTTTATATTCATGCATGTTGTCAAAGGCATGTTGTCAAGGGTAACACCCCCTGAGCTTGCAGTCTAGCCTAGGCAGGGTTTACTAATGGCCCACCCAGTTTAGTGAGTGAGAACTGAGCATTAGTGCCAAGTTCAGGAAATGACAGCTCAGTTAGTGGAGGACAGTAGTGTGAAGTGACAGCAGTATTCTCACACAATAGTCTGCTAGGGACAACATGGACCTCATACTTGGGGCAGTGTATTTCACAAAAATACTCTTCTGTGTGATTTCATCTGCCGGATTGGAGATTCTCGAGATGGACATTGGGGCCCTTGGGCCTGTGACGCTACAGGGAAAGGTGGACTCAAACTCTAAGAAGCCAGAAGTGTTGCAATTCGGGTGCACTGCTGGTGGTGGAGAAGAATTGCTAGTGCTAGGGAAGATAGCATGAAGGATGCTCTACCCATACTGAGAACCAGGGCTGAAGCTGTGTCCGGTCCCTGTGGGAAAGACGACAACCCTTTGGGTCTTATCCTATACGACTGTTTGTAAGGATTGCCAGTTGTCCATTAAAAGGACTGGATTGATTGCTGCCAAGGTTCCAGAATAAGAAAACCTGGAGTTAACAGACACCTATGGGCCAAAACTAAGTGTAATGCACCCCACACACATCAGCACATCGGGAAGGGGACACATGTTGTCTGTAGAGTGCCAGAGCGAGTGGGATCAGCAACTCACTTTGGTACTTTACATTTGGCGTAGTCGACAGAATGCCAGTTCCTTGCACAAAGAGAGCGGGGAAGAGCCGACTCATGGTCAGATTAAAGAGTACTGGAAGACGTGTGGCCAAAGATGGCAGCCAGAAGCATGGATTCCAAGATGACAACAGCAATGGTGAAAAGAAGAAGAACCCCCTATCATGGGCGTGGACAGCATCCAAGAGTGCAAAAATGTATCCAGACCCCATTATTATTGGCCATAATAAGAATGGGCCCAGCAACCAGAATTCATCCCAGAATTGGAGGTACATTCCGGAGGAAGGTGCGGCACAGCCCATCAAGTGGAAGAAGGCAATTTTAGGAGGTGTGGCTGAAAGTGGAGCCACCGGGATTGAAGTGTGATGCAGCGGTCGTATCAGGAGTTCGTCCTACGAAGAGAAGCACAGACGTGAACTTTGATCGGTAATGACACAAAGCGGATGGAGCACTGGTGGGTCTTCCAACTGTCCAGTTGACGTAAGTGAGAAGGACGAGATACAGTAAATTATCACTCCCGGGGCCACAGCGAGAAGTCATCTTACAATGGCGCTGCTCAGGGACCGGCAATCCTGCCACCAATAATGATTCAGTGCACAACCACACCACAACCGGACATGAGTCTTCTGATTCACGAGCTCAAGGAGCTGTGCTGAAGTCAAATGCCAGAAGGTCAAGCTCCCTCCACTCCAGGAGCTCAGTGATGATAAACAGGCCACAGCAGGCCAGGTTGTCTAGAAGTTTAAGGTCACCACTTATGGCCCTACCCAGGTGGGGTGTGGGAGCGTCACGTCAGGTGAGGAGAACCGCGGCCCAACCAAGATCCAAGATTAAACCTGGAAGTGGATGATACCCCCTCCACTGCTTTGACTGCCTTCATGTAAGAGAGGCGAAAGGCCCGGGAGAGGTTTTCAGAGAAGGGGTGACCTGGCACTCAATGTGATCTGTTGCCAAATTGAAGGTTTCACAGGGAGTTGTCTCAAACTGGCCAGGTGAGAAACCTAGAGAAAAATAGAAAAATCCCTGATAGGGGCGTACTGCCCGTTATAACAGAACAACGGTTTCCTGGAGTTTTTGAAAGTTTGTTTCATTAATCAAAGTAGGTTCTAGAGACTGTTTCTTGTTACCCTTGGGGCCGAAAGGGCTTGAAGCAATTGAGTTTCTTTGCCACCATAGTTTATTTTTGTTTTGTTATGCCAGTTGCGCCTGAGGGTCTAATACTCTCAACAACAGAGACTGTGTTACCTGGACTGTGCTTTTTTAAAAAAGTAAAAACTTGTTGCTGTGTTGGGCCCTTGTTGATAATATGGACATGGACACTGTGCTTCCAGGGTCCTTACCAAAAAGAACCGGTGCTACTGAACGTTTTAAGTTTTGATAAAGAAAAAACAGAAAATATATGATGGACTGTCTCACTTACCAAGAAGGGCCTTAACCAAGAAGGTCCGCGGCGGGTGCCCTAAGGTGGAAGAAGATATCGGTATAACTTTTCAGCTTAATATTTTATAATGTTTTATAATGTTTTAACCTTTGCACTAACTCTTCTTTTAAGGTTTGATATGGTCGAAGACGACCATAATTAAACTGGAGGAATTTAGGTGTGGTGGAGCACATAATCTGCTCCCTGAGACTCTAAGGAGTTAAATGTATTTTATTGTGAGTGATACACTTTGAGCTGTGTATCTAATCCTCACCTGTGTGATACTGTATGCTGTGCCATGTATCAAATGCTCTCCTATGTGATACTATATTCTTGTGCATAGGAGGAGTATTATAGTAGTTATATTCTTGTGCATAGGAGCAGTATTATAGTAGTTATATTCTTGTGCATAGGAGGAGTATTATAGTAGTTATATTCTTGTGCATAGGAGGAGTATTATAGTAGTTATATTCTTGTGCATAGGAGGAGTATTATAGTAGGTATATTGTTGTATGATGGGTTTCCTATAATTAAAATTTACCTAGTTAATATATATTGATATGATAGTGTCATTTTGTATATGAAATGTCTGCAGGTTTTCCGGATGTATTTTATGTCAATTCTATCACTTAGTTATTTCTGTTGCACTTTTATTGTTGGCAACAACTTGCTTAAAGTGAAGTTATTTTCTAGGACAGGTTTGTTCTGATTTGCGCTTTGTGAGATGCAGTCTGTGCGCTCAGATCTTGGCGCTTTGCGTGGTGTGCGCAGTGTTCAGACCTGTGATCAGTCTGTGCGGAGTCTCCTATGCTGTGTATAGGGCTGCACATTGTCTTCCCTCATCCTTTACCTTCCCATCCTGACAGCTACTCCCTCTGAGGCTGTCGGCCTCTACTCTGCTATTTTTAGAGGCATGGAGCGTTGCGGCCTCCTGTCACAGGATCTCACTTTGGCTCTGCAGCAGTTCTTTCTTTTTCAGTGGATCACCTTGTCATTTTTTTAACCGTTGGCTTCCTGATATTGTCTCTTATTCGGGTCCGTGCACATTACTATAATGAGGCTCCATACAGTGTCTGTGATGGAGAATATTCTGAGACCCTCGCACAGTGTAGACCCTTCTCTCCGCCTCGCTCACATTAGCTTTTAAATAATCTGCCCCATTCTCATTCAGGAGAGCGGGACAATGTTTTCTCGTGCACTGTCCATGTAGTATCTGTGCAGTGAGCGAGCACTGTCCATGTAGTGTTTTTGTGTTTTTGTAGTATCCATCCACTGACCTTGTAGTGTCCGTATGCTGTCCATGCAGTGTTCTTGTAGTGTCCATGCACTGTCCGTGTAGTATCCGTGCAGTGTACTTGTAGTGTCAAGCGTCGGACTGGAGCACCTTGGGCCCACCAGAGAAAACCATTCTTTGGGCCCACTATGTAGCTACATAGAAATAAATACCAGACCACCAATTGTGAGGTAAAACGTGCTAATATCAGGGTATAATATAAGGTAGTACACACCTTAATTATGTAGCAGGGGTTAGGGTAGCCCCCCCCATACAATATAATGCAGCCCTCATATAGTATAATGCAGCCCCCTCATAGAATGTAATGCAACCCCCTCATAGAATATAATGTAGCCCCCTCATAGAATATAATGCAGCCCCCGATAAAATATAATGCAACCAGCCTCATAGAGTATAATGCAGCCCCCCATAGGGTATTATGCAAGCGACCTTCATATAGTATAATGCAGCCCCCCACAGAATACAATGTAGCCCCCTCAGAGTATAATTCAGCCCCTCTCTTAGAGTATAGTGCAGTCCCCCTCATAGAGTATCATGCTGCACACCTCATAGGGTATCATGCTACCCACCTCAAGAGGTATCATGCTGCCCACCTCATAGGTTATAATGCAGCCCCCCTCATAGGGTATAATGCAGCCCCCCTCATAGGGTGTAATGCAGTCCCCCTCATAGGGTATCATGCTGCCATCCTCATAGGGTATCATACTGCCCCCCTCATAGTGTATAATGCAGCTCCCCCATAGGGTATAATGCAAATAGGACTCATTGATATGTATATAAAAAAACAAACACAATACTCACCTCTCCTCCTCGCTCCCACGCTGATTCTGGCTCTGCTCAGATGTTAGGAACTGCGCTGCCGTCTGCCCGGCACACAGCAGGTAAGCGATGAAGTGACGTCATTGTGCAACCGCTGTGTCAGAGGCAGAGCGGGGAATGATGGGAGAGGGAGCGTCATCTGATGCTCGCTCCTCCATTATTGCTTTCAACTGTATCGGCATTTATGACGTCGTTAAAGTTGAATGCAGCGTGCACTGGGGGGTGCGGCGCTGGTGCCGAGCCTCCCTGACTTACGGCCCCATAGAGGCTGCATTGTGCTGTGGCCCCTAAGGGAGCGGGGGCCCTGGTCTGCCGGCCTTGATAGAGGGCAGTGTTAGCCGCAGCCTGCAGCTAACACTGCCCGCTATTAAAGTAAAATGAATATTCATCCCTCTCCATGCCCATGGGAGGTGTGGGGAAGAGTGAATACAGTATTCATTTCTCTGTAACAGTGGGGACAGGCTTAGGTGCAGAAGCCAGCTTCTGCCTTCTGTCACCCGTGGCACTGGGGGCCCCCATAGCAGCTGCGTGGTGTGCCATCATTAGCGCCACGCCACTGGCTGGGGGCCCCTGGAGCAGTGGGGGCCCTATGCAGTTCTTGGCCTTGTATGCCAGCAGGTGTCAATGCCTGGGCCCACCAGAGAATCCTCCGGTTCTCAGGTGGGCTAGGGTGACCCTGGTGGTGACCATGCAGTGTCCTTGTAGTATATGTGATCTGTCTGTGCAGTGTTTGTGCAGTGTCCGTGTAGTGTCTGTGCCCTGTCCTTGTTGTGTCCGTGCAGTGTCCTTGTAGTGTCCGTGCAGTGTCCTTGTAGTGTCTATGCTATCCGTACAGTGTTCATGCAGTGTCCCTGCAATGTCCATGTACTGTCCATGTGCTGTCGGTATAGTGTCTGTGCTGTCCATGCAGTGTCCATGTGCTGTCTGTGCGCTGTCCTCGTGCTGTATGTATACTGTCCATGTGCTGTCCATAGTGTCGTGTGCTGTACGTGTTCTGTCCGTTGTGTGTCCGTGTAGAGTCCTTGTGCTGTCCGTGTAGTGTCCGTGTGCTGTCCGTGTAGTGTCCGTGTGCTGTCCGTGTTCTGTCCATTTTGTGTCCGTGTAGAGTCCTTGTGCTGTCCGTGTAGTGTCCTTGTGCTGTTTGTGTTCTGTCCATTTTGTGTCCGTGTAGAGTCCTTGTGCTGTCCGTGTAGTGTCCGTGTGCAGTCCGTGTAGTGTCCTTGTGCTGTCCGTGTGATGTCCGTGCACTGTCTGTATAGTGTCGGTGTGCTGTACGTGTGCTGTCCGTGCAGTGTCCATGTGCTGTCCGTGCGCTGTCCGTATAGTGTCGGTGTGCTGTCCGTGCAGTGTCCATATAGTTTCTGTGTAGTCAGTTTTTTACTCAGTAGCTATTAATCATTTACAGGATAATTTACAGTCTCCTGTGTTACAGAAATGTAATGTCTGTAAATATTGGAGACCGCTCTGATGGTCCGTGTACTGATGGTCCGTGCACTGATGGTCCGTGCAGTGATGGTCCTTGTACTGATGGTCTGTATACTGATGGTCGCGTACTAATGGTCCGTGCACTGATGGTCCGTGTACTGATGGTCCATGCACTGATGGTCCGTATACTGATGGTCCATGTAGTTATGGTCCATCTACTGATGTACTGATAGTCTGTACATTGATGGTCCGTGTACTGATGGTCAGTGTGCTGATGGTCCGTATACTGATGGTCGTGTACTGATGGTCCGTGCGCTGATGGTCCGTGTGCTGATTGTCCGTGTACTGATGGTCCGTGCACTGATGGTCCGTGTACTGATGGTCAGTGTGCTGATGGTCCATATACTGATGGTCGTGTACTGATGGTCCGTGCACTGATGGTCCGTGCACTGATGGTCCATGTACTGTTGGTCAGTGTGCTGATGGTCCGTATACTGATGGTCGTGTACTAATGGTCCGTGCACTGATGGTCCGTGTACTGATGGTCCATGCACTGATGGTCCGTATACTGATGGTCCATGTACTGATAGTCTGTACAATGATGGTCAGTGTGCTGATGGTCCGTATACTGATGGTCGTGTACTGATGGTCCGTGCACTGATGGTCCGTGTACTGATGGTCCGTGCACTGATGGTCCGTGTACTGATGGCCCGTATACTGATGGTCGCACTGATGGTCCATGTACTGATGGTCCATCTACTAATGGTCAATGTACTGATGGTCCGTACATTGATGGTCCGTGAACTGATGGTCGTGTACTGATGGTCCATGCACTGATGGTCTGTGTACTGATGGTCCATATACTGATGGTCCGTGCACTGATGGTCTGTATACTGATGGTCATGTACTGATGGTCCGTATACTGATGGTCATGTACTGATGGTCCATGCACTGATGGTCTGGGTACTGATGGTCTGTGTACTGATGGTCCGTGCACTGATGGTCCGTATACTGATGGTCCGTATACTGATGGTCCGTATACTGATGGTCCGTGCACTGATGGTCCATGCACTGATGGTCTGTGTACTGATGGTCCATATACTGATGGTCCGTGTACTGATGGTCTGTGTACTGATGGTCCGTGCACTGATGGTCCGTATACTGATGGTCCGTATACTGATGGTCCGTGCACTGATGGTCCATGCACTGATGGTCTGTGTACTGATGGTCCATATACTGATGGTCCGTATACTGATGGTCCGTGTACTGATGGTTGTGTGCTGATGGTCCGTGCACTGATGGTCCGTGTACTGATGGTTGTGTGCTGATGGTCCGTGCACTGATGGTCCGAAAACTGATGGTCGTGTGCTGATGGTCCGTGCACTGATGGTCCATCTGACATGTTATTTTTTTTCTCACACCCATCCAATTTTGCAGTAAAATCGCAGCTGAATACAGCAGAGAAGAATTAATAACATAACATTGTTCTCTGATTTCTACTCTCTAAGTGTGAGTGAACCTTAATGCCACATTCGCCTCTTTGTTTCATTCCCACAGACTTCAGTGGAAGGTTTAGTGCCAGTGCAGCCCCTGGGAAGAGGCAGTCTGAGCTAACTCAAGTTGTGTCTAACTTATTTGATGCAGATTGAGTTTCTGGTGAAGTCTCAAATTATCCCCTGCAGACCCCAGAGCTTAACACCCAGAGGGGTTAATAAGTAAGAATATTACTCCCCTCGCCCTTGGGTTCATGTTTCCCTTTTTATAACAATAAAATATTGGAACAGAATTTCACAAAGATACAATCAACATTTACAGGAAAAATCTCTCCCAAGTTGCAACATGTGGATCCAGCTCCAGAGAGCGCTCCTTGTGTACGGACCTCATGTCTGGACGTTAGTGCAACAAGCTCAGTCCTATACATTACAACAGACCCTCAGCTGCGCGATGCAGTCACTGACTGCGCACGTAAATTCATCAGATCTCAGTTCACTGACAGCAACCAAAGATCTTGTAAATGATGACAACTGCAAACGCCAAGGCCCCAACTCATCATTTGTGGGGGGTTTTAAGTGGCTTTTAAACTTTTCTTTTTTTTTTTGTGCCAAACTCTTTAAACTGGTGCATTCTGGGTTGATGAATTTTGTGGAAGATCAAAGATGTTCTTCTGTTGTCTTTTACCAGGTTTGTGCCTTTTTAGAGCAAAAAATTGAATGAGCATTTTAAAATGTCGCTTGTAAATCTTCACCTGCGTAAAAATAAATGTAACATTTCTTTTCCTCTAGGGTAAAATTGTACAAAAAAGTGCAACATTTTGAAAAGTTGCAAATGATGAATTGGATTAAAGCATCTAGATAAGTAGAACCACATTCATGATGCCGACCAAAAAGATAACAGAACGCGGCACCACGTAATGTTAATGAACAACGTGCAAATATAAAAAGTCTTTATTACAAACATTTTTGCTCCAGAAAAAAAGCTGAACGACAAGGATGAATCGGTGCCAACGTGTATGAAAAGTAATTGAACGTTTCATTCTATAAGTTTCTTGCTCCGTTTCATGACACTGTAGTCGGGACCGGCCATATAAAGGGCTTTTCCTTCAGAAATAGCGTCCCTCCGCTGCCAGTCAATGGAAACCCGCATGAATTTATTCACAGGCAGCAAGCAGCTGTCTGAAAATGGTGGCCAATTGTTATAATGTATTTTAAGACCCCATTAATTCCAGGCTTACATGCATGTAATCCAAGTATAATTACCAGCAAGGGCAAAGAGGAGAGGGCGCCGCCGTCACTGGTTACAATCTACGGGGACTGAAATATAAATATCAGAAAATTACAGAAGTTTTAGGAATATTCAGCCAGGAGACACGACGAAGAGCAGCAATTGTTTATATAATTTCATATGACAAACCCTTCACGAATCGCAGCACGGTATAGCATTATTCTCCTTGGCACTAAAATACATAGTACTGTACCGTGCCCTATTAGTGCCAAACAGGACCCAGATAAAGTGCCGATAGATGTTTGTGCATAACGCTTACAGGTCATGGGGAGCCTGGCACTCTGCTGCCTTATTGCTGATAGGTAGATCATAAAACCGTTCCTGGTGGTCCAGTGCAGATAGAAAGGTCATTGTGAAGACACTGCATGTTCAGTGCATGTCGGGGGTCATGGTAACATCTTTAGTAGCCCACTTCCTTTAGGGGGGCAATGTTAGGTCCCTAATAGTCCAGGACAGTGGAGGTTTACATGCTCCATTCTCAGGTTGCTCTTGGGTATGTAGTCATTGGGTTTCCCTTGGAAATGGTGGGCCTGGTCAATCGCCCAGTGTTGCCACCTGCAGAGGACATCACAAGGTGAGCTAATAATGTTGGAGGCATTGTTTTGGGATGGTTCGAAATCATCTGGAGAATTACATGGTGACCCGCCGGTACAGTTCCTTATGTTGGACACATTTCGATGAGCCAGTGATCCTCCAGTCACTACATGAACCCCAAAGCTAATAATGTGATTAGTCAGAATTTAGTAGGAACTAATGGAGAGTTTGATCCAAATCCAGAAGTGTTTTTCTAGTTATTGGACACTGCAATGGCAGCTAGTATAGAAGACTGAACTTTACGAAAATATTCTCAAATTTGGGGAAAATGTTCTCCAGACATACCCTGTATAGGTAGATAATCACATGCAATCGAGAGGAAAAAATTTGTTTCCTTTTGGTCTTGGAAAGAGTCGAGTTCCTCTGCCAACTTTCACAGTCTCTACTAGGACGGGGAATAAATTACACCGCGGTGATTTAATGTTTATTGCATCATATAATTCCTTGTTTTTAAGTGATTGTTCAGAGCTTTGGTTAAAATGCAATAAATAACCGAGAAACATAATTAAATTTAGAAAAGGAGGAAGGAAAGAAGGGAACAATAACGAATGGAGAAATAATGAAATGAAGATACAGCGAGAGAAGTGAATTTACCGCAATAAACGAATGTTAGAAAAGTTTCAGATGATGACAGGCTCAGTAGTTAAGTTTTATAATTAAATGTTATAATAACTTCTTGGGGATAAGTGTCAGACTCCTACAGTAAATCTTTATAATGTATTGGGAAATAACCTGGAAAATGTTTAGTTTCTTTTACTTTTATTGAAAGTTTTAAGAAAGGAATCAAGAAATTGCAACATTGATCCCAGGATGACAAGAGCAATGTAGCGCGGTGGGTGCATCGTGGATGGTGGTTTACAGTGTTGGGTGGTACCAATATAATATCGATTATAATATAGATCAAAATGGAAGAGAAACTGCAATAAGAGCTGGAAAGGCACCAGTAAGCCCCTGATTAAGAAACCTCAAAATAAGGATCACCTATACAGAGAGATTCTTAAAGCAACTTTGTCGAGAAACAGTAGCAAGTGTTAGGCGTCAGGTTCCTGCTGCTGCACAGCGGGAATCCAGAGCCTTGCATTCAGTGGTCTCTCCCCATCGACCGCAGAGGAGCCTGCTCAGCAGTCCCGTCGTCCCGACGCTCTGCTCAGACCAGCTCTGTGGGTCTGGCTGTTGCTGCCACATCTGGGCCAGCAACAGCAACACAGGCTGCTCATCAGCAAGCCACTCCAGAGGCTAAGTCCTTCCGTCTCTCCACTGAGCATGCTCACGAGACAATCTCCCATTGGAGATCGGGAGTCACATGCACAGGTCCTTCTCCAGATCTGATTGGTCCATCTCAGGGATCGGATCTGGAAGCTTCCGGAAGGTCCCGGCTATAAAAGGTTTGCATGGCCGCTCGGCCATGTGCTAGTATAGACTCTAGTTGCTTCCTGTGTGAATGATGACGGATGCATGGACTTGCAAATGACTCATTAAGATTCCCCTCCCTCTGATATTACGCGTGTGGATAGGGAACTGGTGATAGAGTCAACGCCAGTCAGTGGCAAGCTACAGGCCACAGTGCATATCATCCACGGTACTAGCGTCCAACAGTATGCCTGCTACCGGGCATTGTCGTACAGCGGCAGTGTGTCGCCGCGCTTCAGTCAGCAGTACTTATTGGCGTCCGCGGTTGCGATGCCGCACGCACGAAAGGTCTAGAAGGCGCTGACCCTTTGTCTTGGGCCCGAGTCCTGTGACCATATACCGTGCGTGCATTCCGCTGAGTTCTGTGACTTCAACAGGCTCGGTCTTTGTATTTAACACCTCTGCGTCTCTGTGCAGTAACAGAGTCCACCCAGCGCACGCCGGGTGACGTTCAACCCGCGTGCGTTATACCACCATATTGTGGATCTGCCATTACGTAGCAGCAGCGTAGCACCTCTGCACGGTGGACCCCGGGCGGCGAACACACTTACTATTATTTATTATTTAGTGCCTTCCGCCGTCCCTAACAGCAAGGACCATAATAGGGTAAATTGGTGGTTCACAAGCTTTTTTAGTAATGTACAGATCAGTGAACTCATTTTATACTTTGGCTGGCATCCAGCTGATAAGAACAATTAAGAAAAGTCTTGTGTTGTCCGCTGCTCTCAGCCAATCAGCATCACTATTCTGGTTTTCATTAGTGCTGATTGGCCGATTGACCGTTATCTCATCACGACGTCTCCCAACTGTTCTCTTCAGCTGGATGCGGACACTCTTTAATGGTCACCATGATTGTTAACTGTACAAATAGAAGACGAGTTAGCACATTATTTTTGATGAAGCTTTGTGAAATAAGACAGAACAACCAACATAAAAATATGTAGGAAAACAGAATGTAAAGTCTTTAGTTATAGTAAAAAGTATTAATTGAAGGTATAGCGATTGGGCCTGTGTGAGGACGGCCATGCTTCTTGTATCACACAGCGCCATATTCATACATGTATCCCCATGTACCCACCACTGTTTCCTCATGTACATTTTCTAGAAATGTTTATTTTTCAGCTGCTGTAAGGGATCTTTGGCCAGGGTGGTGGGAGGGGGCTCATTTCCCTGTTGCAGTTCTTCTTTGAAATCACATTTTGGTTGTTGGATACATTGTAACAAAGGACGTTTCCTATTTCCAGGCATCTCTTACAATTGCTCCCTCACAAGGAGTTAATGAAGAGTCTCAGTTTGATGGCATGCCACTATTTGGATGATTTTTGCAGTTCTTGAAGTTGAGAGACATTAGAGCCATTAATTCTGGCTTCTAATTTCGAGCCATCAAGGTTAAAAAGGGTATGACGGTCATTAGGGCTGAAATGATTTCATGTATGAACTTAGAACAATGAGGTCCATCAATAACCACTTCCCGCTCTAATGTCCCTGATGTAGTTAGTCGAGCCGTGGCGTAATGAGTCTCAGTGTGGGAAATGTGAATTGTGTCAGCCTTTATCTATGTATCACTGGCTTTCATTTCCACATACATCAAATCTTTAATCGAGCTCTCATACAGGCAGAACACGATTCGCCAATGTTCACATCTTGGCCGCTCAGAGCTGATGGCTCGCTGGTACAATTCTGTTACTTTACATGAGCGAAGTAGTGAACCATTAATATTCAACATCCGAATGACATTTCGGAATGTTGTCAGCCTGGAATTGGTCAGAACGGAATCCAGAGAGGCGGGATGAGGTCGTGTCAGGCTGGGGCATGGAAAGCTTCACAAATCAAAGGACGGAGACCTGGTAATATGAAGAGTAGCACGGTACTGACATTATTGGACTCTAGAAAATGATTCCAATCAAGCAGACAATAAAATTACCCTTTAATTCCAACTGGTCAGAATTACACGAGGATGGTTTGGGGTATTGGCATCAACAGACATGCCTGTTGGCAAAATAATGTTTGGGAAAACACCTCATCATGAGACCTTCCATCATCAGGCAGCCAAATATGCCAATAATACAGTACAAAGGATAAGCAGCTGCCAGGCAGTTCTGGCGCCGATGATCTCCGAGGTATCAGGGGATCTTACAGCTTCAGACATCACCTGTGTAACTCCATGTCTACTGATCGGGGAAACAGCGCTGTATCCACCGATCTGCAAGAAAGGTGAAGGTAAGAGAGGAGCAGATGAGAAGAGTGGCTGACAGGTGAGGGTATGCGACTGGGGGCAGGAAAGGAGGCAGGAGCTGACATAGAATGCACAGCACTCTCTGTAATAGCAATAGGTGGGGTCCTTCTACTCCAATTACAGAGCACCCCCTTGTCATAAAATGCCCCTCTGGCAGAAGAGCACAGTGAACTGCACAGGTGAGGAGGGAAACGATTGGACAGGTGGGAGCAGCTCATAACTGTAAGGGAGAGGTATGAGGTACAAGAATGGAGAGATGGGCTGTGGGGTGGAAGAATGAGGAGAGAGGTCTGTGGGGTAGAAGAATTGGGAGAGAGGAGTGTGGGGTAGAAGATTAGGGAGAGAGGGGTGTGGGGTGGAAGAATGGGGAGAGAGGGCTGTGGGGTAGAAGAATTGGGGGAGAGGGGTGTGGAGTAGAAGAATAGGGAGAGATGGCTGTGGGGTAGAAGAATGGGGTAAGATGGCTGTGGGGTAGAAGAATGGGAAGAATGGGGAGAGAGGGCTGTGGGGTATAAGAATTGGGAGAGAGGGGTGTGAGGTAGAAGACTAGGGAGAGATGGCTGTTGGGTAGAAGAATAGGGAGAGGAGTTTGGGGTGGAAGAATGGGGAAAGAGGGCTGTGGGGTAGAAGAATGAGGAAAGAGGGTTGTGGGGTAGAAGAATGAGGGAGAGGGTGTGGTTTAGAACAATGGGAAGAGAGGGGTGTGGGGTAGAAGAATGGGGAAAGATGGTTGGGTGGTATAAAAATGGGGAGAGAGGGCTGTGGGGTATAAGAATTGGGAGAGAAGGGTGTGAGGTAGAAGAATAGGGAGAGATGGCTGTGGGGTAGAAGAATGGGGAGAGGAGTTTGGGGTGGAAGAATGGGGAAAGAGGGCTGTGGGGTAGAAGAATGAGGGAGAGGGTGTGGTTTAGAACAAAGGGAAGAGATGGGTGTGGGATAGAAGAATGGAGAAAGATGGTTGGGTGGTATAAGAATGGGGAGAGAGGGCTGTGGGGTATAAGAATTGGGAGAGAGGGGTGTGAGGTAGAAGACTAGGGAGAGATGGCTGTGGGGTAGAAGAATGGGGAGAGGAGTTTGGGGTGGAAGAATGGGGAAAGAGGGCTGTGGGGTGGAAGAATGAGGAAAGAGGGTTGTGGGGGTAGACGAATGAGGGAGAGGGTGTGGTTTAGAACAATGGGAAGAGAGGGGTGTGGGGCAGAAGAATGGGGAAAGATGGTTTGGTGGTATAAGAATGGGGAGAGAGGGCTGTGGGGTATAAGAATTGGGAGAGAGGGGTGTGAGGTAGAAGAATAGGGAGAGATGTCTGTGGGGTAGAAGAATGGGGAGAGGAGTTTGGGGTGGAAGAATGGGGAAAGAGGGCTGTGGGGTAGAAGAATGAGGGAGAGGGTGTGGTTTAGAACAATGGGAAGAGATGGGTGTGGGGTAGAAGAATGGAGAAAGATGATTGGGTGGTATAAGAATGGGGAGAGAGGGCTGTGGGGTATAAGAATTGGGAGAGAGGGGTGTGAGGTAGAAGACTAGGGAGAGATGGCTGTGGGGTAGAAGAATGGGGAGAGGAGTTTGGGGTGGAAGAATGGGGAAAGAGGGCTGTGGGGTGGAAGAATGAGGAAAGAGGGTTGTGGGGGTAGACGAATGAGGGAGAGGGTGTGGTTTAGAACAATGGGAAGAGAGGGGTGTGGGGCAGAAGAATGGGGAAAGATGGTTGGGTGGTATAAGAATGGGGAGAGAGGGCTGTGGGGTATAAGAATTGGGAGAGAGGGGTGTGAGGTAGAAAAATAGGGAGAGATGGCTGTGGGGTAGAAGAATGGGGAGAGGAGTTTGGGGTGGAAGAATGGGGAAAGAGGGCTGTGGGGTAGAAGAATGAGGAAAGAGGGTTGTGGGGTAGAAGAATGAGGGAGAGAGTGTGGTTTAGAACAATGGGAAGTGAGGGGGTGGGGTTGAAGAATGGAGAAAAATGGTTGGGTGGTATAAGAATGGGGAGAGAGGGCTGTGGGGTATAAGAATTGGGAGAGAGGGGTGTGACAGAGTGATCAATGAGTGGAACAAGCTGCCACGAGAAGTGAGGAGTTCTCCTTCAATGGAAGTCTTCAAACAGAGGCTGGACAGACATCTGACTGGGATGATTTAGCGAATCCTGCTTTGAGCAGGGGGTTGGACCAGATGGCCCAGGAGGTCCCTTCCAACTCTACGATTCTATGATTCTATGAGGTAGAAGACTAGGGAGAGATGGCTGTGGGGTAGAAGAATGGGGAGAGGAGTTTGGGGTGGAAGAATGGGGAAAGAGGGCTGTGGGGTGGAAGAATGAGGAAAGAGGGTTGTGGGGTAGAAGAATGAGGGAGAGGGTGTGGTTTAGAACAATGGGAAGAGAGGGGTATGGGGTAGAAGAATGGGGAAAGATGGTTGGGTGGTATAAGAATGGGGAGAGAGGGCTGTGGGGTAGAAGAATGTGGAGAGAGGAGTGTGGCATAGAAGAATGGGGAGAGAAGGTGTGTGGGAGAAGAATGGAGAGAGGGGTGTGGGATAGAAGAATGGGGAGAGATGGGTTGTGGGGTAGAAGAATGGGGAGTGAGAGGTGTGGGATAGAAGAATGGAGAGATGGGGTGTGGAGAAGAATGGGAGAGATGGGATGTGGTATAGAAGAATGGAGAACACAGAGGAGGAGGAAAGGGACTGGGCCAATGAGGGGGAGAGATGGAGTGCAGGGTGTTATGATGAGTCACCGAAGGAGGAAAAAACAAAATACCAGCTAAGTCCAGAAAAACCAGAGAGGTTGGCAGCTATCGGATTGCAGACCCCTGAACCTATCCACAACAACTAGCAGTAGCCGTGGGGGGTTCCTACGGTGCCCTAGACCCCTCGATCACAGCCGGAGAACTATATAGCCTAAAGACAGAAAGGGGAAAAACTAAACTGCCCCAGAGCAGACCCCAAAGCAATAGGCAGCCCCCAACATATAATGACGGTGAAGCAAGATGAAAACACTAACACAGATAGAAAGATAGGTTGAGCAAATGATGGGGCCCAAGCTAACTACATAGGACAGGATAGGAAAGCTGCTGTCTGCCATCCGCAAAAACCCTATCAAAATGAGCCAACCGACTGATAGGAAAAACAGGCCCTGAAGTCGCTAGGCTTCGAAAGACTATATCAGCACTCAGGTATATTCTGAAGACAGAGCAAAAGATCAACAGATCAGAGACAAAAATGGAATTCAGCTCACCCCAGGCCGGGGATGGCAGAACGCCCAAAAAACAAGGCAAAACAAAAACAAAACTGAAGATTACAAAGCAGAAAAACTTAGCTTTGAGATGCAGGAATCAAACTGGTCTCCAAGAATCCAGCAGGAAAATCACCAGCCAGGAAGAAGGGCGTCGGCAGCCTTATATCCAGTCCTCAATTTCAGCCACCCAGTCATCATCTAGCTGCCCAGGTGTTTGGTAATCAGCCTCACCACCTTCCTTCACCAGAGGAGGGAGTTCATCAGACCTCAATGGTGAAGGGAAAAATGAACTCACAACAGTACCTCCCCCTTGAGGAGGGGTCACCGAACCCTCATCCATGCCACCAGGGCGATCCGGGTGAGCCCGATGAAAGGCACGCACCAATCTTTCGACATGAATATCAGAGGCAGAGACCCAGGAATTATCCTCCTGACCATAACCCTTCCACTTAACCAAATACTGGAGTCTCCGTCTAGCCAGACGGGAATCCAGTATTTTCTCTACCTCATATTCCATGTTGCCTTCAACTAATATAGGGTCAGGAGGTGCCACCACAGGAACTACTGGTTCAACAAACCTCTTCAACAAGGACTTATGAAACACATTATGAATTTTAAATGTGACAGGAAGAGCCAACCGAAAAGAGACCGGATTAATAATCTCCAAAATCTTGTAAGGTCCAATAAATCTAGGCTTAAACTTAGGAGAAGCCACCTTCATAGCGATATTTTTTGATGACAACCAAACCATATCACCCACCTTAAACTGGGGACCAGCGGTCCTACGCCAGTTGAAAAACCGCTGGGCCTTTTCCTGGGAGAGAGACAACTTATCCACTACTTGGTCCCAGATCTGGTGCATTCTCTCCACCACAGTGTCAACACCTGGGCAGGCAGAAGGCTCCACCTGCCCTGAAGAAAATCGAGGGTGAAAGCCAAAGTTACAAAAAAAAGGTGACATCAAAGTGGCAGAACTAGCTCTATTATTTAAAGCAAATTCGGCCAAGGGCAAAAATGAGACCCAGTCATCCTGATCGGCAGAAATAAAACATCTCAAATACGACTCCAAAGTCTGGTTTGTTCTCTCCGTCTGCCCATTGGTCTGAGGGTGAAACGCAGAGGAGAAGGACAACTGAATTCCCAGCTTGGAACAGAAAGTCCTCCAAAATCTAGACACAAACTGAACTCCTCTGTCAGATACAATGTTCTCAGGAATCCCATGCAAGCGAACCACCTGTTGCAAAAACAAGGGCACCAACTCTGAGGAAGATGGCAACTTAGGGAGTGGTACAAGATGGACCATCTTAGAGAATCTATCACAAATCACCCAAATAACAGTCATTCTCTGAGAGACAGGCATATCAGAGATAAAATCCATTGAAATATGGGTCCATGGCCTCCTGGGCACCGGCAAAGGCATCAACAAGCCACAAGAGGGAGAACAAGATTTAGACCGGGAGCAAGTCCCACAGGACTGCACAAAATTCCTGACATCATGAGACAAGGCGGGCCACCAAAAAGACCGACTCACCAGATCTCTAGTACCAAAAATACCTGGATGACCAGCCAATGCAGAGCAATGAACTTCAGACATCACTCTCTTCCTCCACTGGTCACGAACATACAACTTTCCACTGCAACAACGCTCAGGTTTGTCCTCCTGAAACTCTTCCAGAGCACGTCTCAAATTGGGCGAGATGGCAGAAAGAACTACCCCCTCGCCTAAGATGGTAGCAGGCTTAGTCACAACAGGGGAATCAGCAAGGAAACTCCTAGAGAGGGCATCAGCCTTGACATTCTTAGTGCCCGGAAGAAAAGAGACCACAAAATCAAAACGTGTGAAAAACAAGGCCCACCTAGCCTGTCTAGGATTCAAGCGCTTGGCCGACTCCAGGTAAATCAAATTCTTGTGGTCAGTAAGGACCACGACTTGGTGTTTGGCTCCCTCCAACCAATGTCTCCACTCCTCAAATGCCCATTTCATGGCCAACAGTTCCCGATTCCCCACATCATAGTTACATTCGGATGGGGAGAACTTTCGGGAAAAAAAAGCACAAGGATTCATTTTAGATGTCACAGGATCTTTTTGGGACAACACCGCTCCTGCACCAATCTCAGAAGCGTCCACCTCCACCTGAAACGGGAGTGAGACATCAGGTTGCCGCAAAACCGGAGCAGAAGTGAATCTTCGCTTCAGCTCCTGAAAGAAAGAAACAGCCTCCGGAGACCAATTCAGCACATCAGCACCCTTCCTAGTCAAATCCGTCAATGGCTTGGCAATACCAGAAAAATTAGCTATAAATTTCCAATAAAAATTAGCAAAACCCAAAAACTTCTGGAGGGCCTTCAAAGAAGTGGGCTGAACCCAATCATAAATGGCCTGTACCTTGGCTGGGTCCATTTCAGTAGTTGACGGAGACAAAATAAATCCTAAAAATGAAATCCTCTGTACCCCAAAAAGGCATTTCGATCCCTTGACATACAGGGAATTCTCCCTCAAAATCCGGAACACAGTCCGAACATGTTCCACATGAGAGTCCCAATTCTTGGAGAAGATCAAAATATCATCCAGATAGATAATCAAAAATTTATCCACAAAGTCTCGAAATATATCGTTCATGAAGCACTGGAAGACAGAAGGGGCATTAGTGAGCCCAAAAGGCATCACCAGGTACTCAAAATGTCCCTCCGGAGTATTAAACGCCGTCTTCCATTCATCCCCATGCTTAATGCGAATAAGATTATATGCCCCCCTGAGGTCAAGCTTCGTAAGCCAGCAAGCACCTTTAACTCTGGAGAATAGATCAGAAATCAGGGGTAACGGATACTGATATTTAACAGTAATTTTGTTGAGGGCACGATAGTCAATACAAGGCCTTAATGAACCATCCTTTTTAGCCACAAAAAAAAACCCAGCACCCAAGGGTGAAGAGGATGGTCTAATATGACCCTTCTCCAATGCTTCCTTAATATAGGATCGCATAGCCTCGTGCTTGGGTACAGATAAATTGAAAAGCCGACCTTTGGGTAATTTGCACCCCGGGTTCAGCTCAATTGCACAGTCATAACTCCTATGAGGAGGCAAAGACGCAGACTCATTCTCACTAAATACATCATAAAAGTCAGCCAAATAGTCAGGAACATCATGCGACTGGGGAGAGGTGGAGAAAACAGGAGCATCACTAAGGGCACACCGACAACCCCAACTCACCACAGACAAAGATTTCCAATCCAGAACTGGATTATGGATTTGCAACCAGGGAAACCCAAGAACAATGGTATCATACAAATTATGCAACACCAAAAATCTGCAATTTTCTTAATGGTCTGGGGCGACCCGCATTACCACCTGGGTCCAAAACTGAGGTTTATTCTTCGCCAAAGGAGTAGCATCAATACCCCTCAAAGGGATAGGCGTCCGCAGAGGTGTCATAGGAAATCCACAACGTTTAGCAAAATCCAAGTCCATCAGGTTCAGAGCTGCTCCTGAATCCACAAAAGCCTTGGTGGAAAATGTGGACAGGGAGCAGATCAGAGTAATTGCCAGAAGAAACTTAGGTTGAACACAACCCACAGAAAACGTGTGTGCACAACGTTTCTCTCGTTTAGGGCAGACAGAAATAATATGCAAGGCATCTCCACAAAAAAACACAGCTTATTACGCCTTCTGAACTCCTGACGTTGCGCCCTAGACAAAACTCTATCACATTGCATAGGTTCAGAGATTTGTTCAACAGGTGGCAACATCTCTTGTGTAGTTTTGCGTTCACGTAAACGTCGATCCACCTGAATGGCTAATGACATAGAATCGTCAAGACCAGAGGGAACAGGAAATCCCACCATAGTATCTTTTACAGTTTCTGACAAACCCTTCCGAAAGAGGGCTGCCAAGGCACCATCATTCCAGGTAGTAAGGACCGCCCACTTTCGGAATTTTTGACAGTACAACTCTGCCGAACCCCGACCCTGGCTTAATGCCAACAGGGTCTTTTCATCCTGATCAATAGCATTAGGTTCATCATACAACAACCCCAAGGCTTGAAAAAATGCATTCACATTATTCAGAATAGGATCATCAGGTTTCAAAGAAAATGCCCAATCCTGGGGATCGCCGCGCAGCAAAGAGATGACAATTTTAACCTGCTGCGCGGAGTTCCCCGTCGAGTTAGGCTTCAAGGTAAAAAATAATTTACAATTATTCTTGAAATTCAAGAATTTAGACCCATCACCAAAAAACACATCAGGAGTGGGAATCTTTGGTTCAGCAGCATGTGAATGAGCAAGATAGGCGGAAATTTCCCGCACTTCAGCAGCGAGCTGCTCCACACGATCAGACAATTGCTTCATATCCATGGAGAGAAAAATTCCCCCTACGGCCTCAGAGATATAGAGGAAAAAATATGCACACAAAAAAAAAAAAAATTCTGACACTTTTTTTTTTTTCCTTATTTTTTTATTTTTTTATTTTTTCACAATTCTCTCCTGCTATTGAGTACCCTAGGATCTGCGGTATGGCTGGTGATTCTGTTATGATGAGTCACCGAAGGAGGAAAAAACAAAATACCAGCTAAGTCCAGAAAAACCAGAGAGGTTGGCAGCTATCGGATTGCAGACCCCTGAACCTATCCACAACAACTAGCAGTAGCCGTGGGTGGTTCCTATGGTGCCCTAGACCCCTCAATCACAGCCGGAGAACTATATAGCCTAAAGACAGAAAGGGGAAAAACTAAACTGCCCCAGAGCAGACCCCAAAGCAATAGGCAGCCCCCAACATATAATGACGGTGAAGCAAGATGAAAACACTAACACAGTAGAAAGATAGGTTGAGCAAATGATGGGGCCCAAGCTAACTACATAGGACAGGATAGGAAAGCTGCTGTCTGCCATCCGCAAAAACCCTATCAAAATGAGCCAACCGACTGATAGGAAAAACCGGCCCTGAAGTCGCTAGGCTTCGAAAGACTATATCAGCACTCAGGTATATTCTGAAGACAGAGCAAGCTGTGAACAGAGGAATAAAGTTTACCTCCGGTCACTGCTGTTGGCTCATAAGACTACTGGTCCCTTCAGCCGACACCTGATGCTGCTAATAACAGGGAGAGTAGGAGCGGCTGATGGGAGTATTCATCATTAAAAAAAAAACTAATAGATGTGCCTTTTCTGGGCGGCTGTGGGCTGAAATTTTTAGGCTGGGGGGGCCATATTCATGGCCACTTATCAGTCTGAGAATACCAGCCCCAAAATTCTGCTTTAGCAAGACTGGTTGTCAAAAGTGGGGGGACCTCACACCATTTTTTAATTATTTATTTAAATAATTAAACATTATGGCGTGATAACCAGCCTTGCTGAAGCTGACAGCTGAGGGTTGCAGCCCTCAGCTGTGAGCTTTGCCTGGCTGGTTATCAAAAATAGAGGGGAATCCATGCCGTTATTAATTTTTTTTTTAATTTATTTACAGCGTAGGAGCCGACTAATGAATACACCCATCGGCCGCTTCTACTCTCCCTGTTATTAGCGGCATCTGGCATCGACTGATGGGAGCTGTAGTCCCATCGGCCAACACCAGTGACCAGAGGTAAATTTTGTACCTCCGATCACAGCTGCAGGCTCATGCTGTCATTTGACTGCTTGGAAATGGCGGCTGTCTGAATGGCGGTGATGATTTTACTGCCGATCAGAAGCAGTGTTTGCCGCGCTGTCATGCACATGACAAAGTGACAAACACCCGGTGTTCGGGAGGCCGAACCTGAACCGTAACACATACTTCCCGGGGAAGTCTTCGTTCGGGGTCCGTGCACGAACAGTAGGTATTCGGTCCAGACGCCAAACTTCACTGTTCAGGATTGCTCATCTCTAGTCACTAAACCATCTCAGACAGATGTCTGTCCAGCCTCTGACTTCCATTGAAGAACTCGCCACTTCTTGTGGCCGGCTGTCCCACTCATTGATCACCCTCAATGTCAAAAGTTTTTTCAGATATCTAATCTGTATCTTCTTTCAATTTCATTCCATTGCTTCTCGTGTTTCCGTGTGCAAATGAGAATAATGACGATCCCTCTACACTGTGACAGACCTTCAGATATCTGTAGACCGCTATTAAATCTCCTCTTAGCCTTCTTATTTTTTGCAAGCTACACATTCCCAGATCCTTTAACTGTTCCTCGTAGGACATACTTTGCAGTTCGCTCACCATCCTGGTTGCTCTTCGCTGAACATGCTCCAGTTTTTCAATGTATTTTATATAATATGGTGCCGAGAAAAGAGAGATGTCAGTGAAATAGATGGAGTATGTGGGAGACTGTCAGAAAATAGGATGGTAGAAGGTAAACCTGTACTTGAATTTTCTTCCATTTCCTCTTATGAAGAGGCACTTCATGTAACTTTGATACTTTTTCACCTTTGCACTGAAAGTTATTTGCCAAAAGCCCTTGAACTTTTCTAAACAAGCAGCGAACGCGAACATCCGGCGTTTAATTTCCAATCTCTTCTGCCTATAAAGCCTCATATTTCACAATTACAATTCAGCGGCATGAAACATTTATTCCTGCGCACGAACCTGGAAAATTTTCATCCTTTTGATTCATTTTCTCTTTTAAAAAATGAATCCTCAGTTCCCATAATGATCCTGTAGTTTATTCACTTATAAATTACCCTTTCATCAAGCGCTTGTTGTGCTTCTGTGTAGTCAAATAATAATAATGCCACTTTCCTGGCTTTTAATTAATCAAGTCTAGGACCCGCAAAGATCAAAAGCGCGTGTTTTACTTGATAACGGAAAGACCTATAATGTTTTGCCAAATTGGCACGCGCTTGTCATCTTTACATTTGCATTAAAGAAGTGACGTGCCCAATCTTGGGCTTCTAACTCCGTTATTTGGAATTATGCAGAAACTGCAATTTTTTATTTAAAGTTTGCAAAAGTTCATTTATGTAAAACAGCAAATCGCACAAAAGTTTCACAATTCCTGACGTATTAAAGATTTGTCCCAGAGAATTGCTAACAGGGAAACTCCCAGCATTGCCGCTGTCCATTATGGGTTCCACTATATGATCTCCACAAGGTCCGAGCCAGTCAGGATTGCGATTAATTTGGGCGAATTCCAAAATTTCATCATCAGAAGTGATCATGATGACTCTCCAGGGTGAAGTGTATGTAGTCAGTCCCTGGGCATTATGGGTGACATTATGGGTGGCGGTCTCCTTGCAATCTGCCATGGCAGACACACATGGTCCTGATTGGAGCAGCACTTATCAACTGGAATCAAGGTTCTTTTGATTGAGGCCCCTTTGGCCTTTGCCCCATGGAGATTACTCTGCATTTCTGCTTTCAATCTCCGGGCTCTTATCAGATCTGATTTGCCACTCTCTATAAAGCAACGCATCAGCCCCAACATGTTTAATCCCGCATTTTGTAGGAGAAGGTGGCCTCCAGAGCTGAACTCGCCTAGCTCCTTGGTAAACGCTTCTTTACAGGAGATTTATTTTAGCAAAAAATGTGAAAAGTTCCTTTTGTTTATATTATAAATGTGAAAACTGGGTTTTACTGTCATATTACTACTGAGCTGTGTCCTAATGATCGCATGGGACCGAGGCTGCACTACTGAGGAGAACCGTTCCACTTTGATATGAGTGCTGTATGATCAGCTACACTGGATCCAAATCACCAAATTCACCAAAATCCACGTGCTATGGATGAGTCCCAGATGGATCTGGTTGTGAATAGTGTCCGATGTCCTCAGGACCTGTCAGTGGTGCAGCCCTGGGATTTAAGTCTCTAACTTCAATCAATTATATTTCACCCTGGAAATATTACAATGGTTTTCACACTGTTCACGTGCACAATCGAGTCTTAGATCTTGTTTTCTGAAACAGCAGAACTAAACATAGTGGATCCAACTTGCTATTAAAGGGAATCTCCGTGATCATCCCTCCAGCGCTGTCTGTATGTCTGCAGGGGGTAGGAAGCTGAATAACATGACACCTTGATATCTGCGATCTTGTGTCTAATTCCAGAGAAAACCACATCTCACACTGGAAATTCCTCCTGTCATTTACAATAAGCTCTAGAGGCGGAGTCTCAGAACATCTATGACCCACCCATAGCCCTGAACAGCTCATTTAAATATAAGAAAAACTTGGATTTCTCTGGAATAAAACCTCCGATATCAGATGAAAGCCCAGAACAGGCTGCAGTCAAAGGTGGAGAGCAATCTGTGATTTGTTCTTTCACAGGAACCTATTGCTCAAGACAACGGCTTTCACCAACCAACCATGCTTGCCAAGTCATGCAGAACATGCCATCTGAAATCCCAAGTGTATGGCTGACCTAAAGACCCCAATACATTGTAGATTACAGATGGCCAACCTTGGCAAATTCAGCGAGCTATGGCCAACCATTTGTGTGAGGACCCACCAGTTAGAGGAAATAGGGATCAATCAGTTTGAATTCAAATGATCGATCCTTTATTTCCCAGACAGATAAAAACCTACTAAAGGGTTCTAAAAGTTCCCATAGAAGTGTGGAGCAGGGAGGACAGCGGAGTGTGGCAGAAGGAGGGAGGACAGCGAAGTATGGAGGCGGAAGGACAGCGGAGTGTGGAGGAGGGAGGACAGCGGAGTGTGGAGGAGAGAGGACAACTGCCCTCGCTCACCATTATGACACTGCTGAAGTCACACGTCTGCCCTCGCTCACCATTATGACACCGCTGATGTTACTCGCCTGTCCTTGCTCATCATTATGATGCCATTGGGGTCACACGCCCGCCCTCACTCACCATTATGACACCACTGATGTCACTCACCTGCTCTTGCTCTTCGTTATTATGCCATTGGGGGTCACACGCCCACCCTCTGTTATGAAGCCGCTGAGGTCACACGCCTGCCCTCGCTCACCATTATGATGCCACAAGGATTGCACACCTGCCCTCGCTCACCATTATGACGCCGCTGAGGTCACACGCCCGCCCTCGCTCACCATTATGATGCCACAGGGGTTGCACACCTCCCCTCGCTCACCATTATGACGCCTCTTGTTTGGCCGGTTGCTGGTGACATTTACAGTTAAGTTTCTATAAAATATCTTCTCCTTCTGTGTCAGTAGAAGATGCCACAATCTCCACACACAGGATGGGGTACAGGGCACAAGTTGTTAACAAAGAGGATGGAGACTGTCCTGACTGCGCCCATGTCCGCTCACATGCCTGGCACAGATAAGACCACCCGTGTTACGGCCTCTGGCCTGGCAATGGGGCTTCTAAGGAAACAAATTGGGCCTTGAAGATTTCCTGGTTTCTTTAAATAGCTTAGTGCAATAAGAGGTCTGTCTGATGGAGCATGAAATGGCGATGACACAAGCACTGGTAATAAGTCTTCAGGTTTCTAACCTGCGCCTGTATATGCTATATATCCCCTCAACTGAAATGTGAGACCACCGCAAATACAGAGTGGGAACCTCAGCTGTACACAACGCCTACAAAAACAAATTAATTTTTTTATTGTGCTTTTTATATTTAGACTATTCACACTCTATCTACATGAGGATACTTTTCTAAATGAAGTCTATTTTACATACTAATTGTATATTTAGTATTTTACACACTAGTTGTATATTATATATTTTACATACTAGTTGTATTCATTTGGCAGTGTCTCCATGGTTCTGTGATCTGCGTCCTCTGTAGACTGAGAACAATCTGGGATGTCACAGAGTCGGAAAATTTAATTTTTTTTACCATTTTAACTGAAGAGAACAAGCTGCTAATAATTCAGTACACCCTGAGAAAGGGTGGGTCATCTTGAGACCACAGCCTCTCATTTCACAAATACATATCACATGATCTGCTTTATCCAGTCAGCATTCAGGTTATGCAGGGGGAGGCGGGAAAGCTGCTGAGAATGATGATCTGGTGACGTCTGCATGGCTGAGGGTTCTGCACAGTGTCTATTAGGTGGACAGTCTATAATTAACATTTTTGCACTTGTAGTAGTTGTGGAAAATGTTGCACCTTTTTTTTCCCCAGCTACAATCACCTTTGGTAAGTCTTTGGAAAATGAACGGAGCTTAGAGGAGAGGAGTGTGGTTACAGGCATCTAACATACTCAGCATAAATTATGCAACACACGTTTGGTAAACGATGGCAGGAAGGCCCCGCTGCACTTTTCTTTCATTGGTGCCGATCCGGGCACATTTATTGTAGTGGTGCTGGACCGCTGCACATTTCTTGTAGTGGTCTCGATTTGGGCACATTTATTGTAGTGGTGGTGGACCGGTGCACATTTCTTGCAGTGGTCTCGATTTGGGCACATTTCTTGCAATGGTGCCGGACTGGTGCACATTTATTGTAGTGGTGCTGATCTGTGCGCATTTCTTGCAGTGGTGCCGGACTGGCGCACATATCTTGCACTGGTGCCAAGCGGAGCACATTTCTTACAGTGGTGCCGGAATGGTGCACATTTCTTGCAGTGGTGCCGGACTGGTGCACATTTCTTGCACTGGTGCCAAGCGGAGCACATTTCTTACAGTGGTGTCAGAATGGTGCACATTTCTTGCAGTGGTGCTTGACTGGTGCACATTTCTTGCAGTGGTGCCAAGCGGAGCACATTTCTTGCAGTGGTGCCGGATTGGCGCACATTTCTTGCAGTGGTTCCGGACTGGGGCACATTTCTTGCAGTGGTTCCGGACTGGGGCACATTTCTTGTAGTGGTGCCGGACTGGGGCACATTTCTTGTTGTGGTGCCGGACTGGGGCACATTTCTTGCAGTGGTGCCGAAATGGGGCACATTTCTTGCAGTGGTTCCGGCACACATTCTTTGCAGTAGTGTGTAGCAGCTGAATGATGTGCCCCATTCCATGGGAGACGCATCATGATTGATGTACACAACAGCAGGTCTGATGAATCGGGGGCCAGTTTTGTATTTTCCGGACCCTTGTCCTGTCGCTCCCCTCTACCACTATTACATGATGTATAAAACATTACGGAGGCTGCATAGAAAATCCATGAGGAGAAAACAAGCGACCTTTATTCTGTTTCTCATTTGCATCTTGTTACCCAGAAGCCTATGTGAAGCCTCCCGCCATGTGACAAGTGAGCCAATTAGATGGCGCTTACTGTCGAAGGACGGGCGACTCTGGAGGATTCTGACGCCTCTAGGAAGCTGCTGAGAGAAAGGAGAAAAAAAAAGGAAAAAATTGATCTTGAAGACCTGATGCCATCTGCAACATTTTAGAAGAGGCCAGCAGTTTTTGTGATTTTCCTGGGACACATTAGGAATAGAGGGAGATAAAAATAGCCGGCTGTTCGCCCTGGGACTGCAGCTGCCAAGAAAGCAATTAACATTTACATTCTAGATCACAACTTTCCAGGATAATAGGTTTAGTGGATTACAGAGCGAGAACGTAACCAAACAGATGTGACGGAACGGCGACTATCCGGGGAGGCGAAAACAGAGAGAGAAGGCCACGTGTGGAGTCAGCACAGGGGACGGATGGATCTCAGCATTTACCATTTCACAAACCCCAGAATATACAAACTGCTGTTTCCAGGTGGTGGAATGTGGAGAAAGGAACATCCGTAACTTGTGGAATTTAAAATGAAAATGTATCGTGTTCTAGGAAAAACGTTGACTCAAACACCAGATAAATGTCCTCTATCTAAGAAGCCCCGACCTGGAACCACCACCTCCTGCATGCATAAACCCAACCATTTCCCTCATTAAATGGTCACGTCGTCGACTCATCTGAAAGTTTAAGAATCTCAAGACAGAAAGCAATATTGTCCGGTGAATACCTACAGCTCCGTCTGCTCCGCGGGGAATATGTGCTGGACTGTTGGAATTCTGGGAGGATTCAATACCGTTTTATTATTTTCTTTTTTTGTTTAACCTATGGTGACACTTAATAGCCAGATCTCTCCTCGACCCTCCTACATCCTCAGCGGTCTATGTCCTGCTAAAAGTCTGAAGGCCACAGATAGAGGCCTCCGTGCACATTACAGCTTACATGTCACTACAGATGGAAGAGATTGCTACCTGTAAAAACAAGATGGCACATGGCATCCATTCCGCCCTGACACACCCCTCTATGTCCTGTTACCTCAAGCTTAAAAGTACTCACAGACCACAAATATGCTACACGTCTACCCCCCCCCCCGTATACTGTCCCCCATGATGAATCAGTCTCGTATGCAGATGGTTACAAAGTGGCAGATGCCAAAATGCAAGGTATGAAGAAAATGAAGATTCTGTCACTGCGGAAACTTGTTTTTCTGCTCTTTGATTGCAAAACACACAAGGAAAAAAAGTAATTTTTTGCAACTTCTTAGAAACAACCAGCTGTTAAATGAGCCTTCCCATTCATCATGAATGACAAAAAGTCACAGGGAGCTCACCCACTCTGACAAGCTTTAAGGGAGAAGATGGGAAAGAGTGTCCGCTGGGAATCATTGATCTCTCGTCTGCGGTCCCGCAGGGCCAGCATTGTGTGCATCTGAAATCAGACGTTTTCATGGAGCTGCATGAGCCGCGCCTGGAAATGAACGGAAAATAGAAAAAGTAGCAAATCTATTCTGTCTGACTTGTATGGAGACAATAATGCAGAGATTAATTGTTACATAAACCAAGTGTTTATACTGGAGAAGACTATGGCTCACGCGTTTCAGTCCTGATCTGTGGTTACATATTTAGGGGTCACTGCTGGGCCGGTAATGAGCTCTTTGTGTTCCTGGAGCTCACAATCACCTCCGCCGTTTGCCATATACCGATAAAAAGTGTATTTTTTTCCCACCGTGCTCTTTTGCACCCAGCGGTTAGACAGTTTAGCTTAGACCAGACCTGGACAAATTGCAGACCACAAACATCAACAATTAAGTGTCCACCCTTGGTGTATATACCCTTGTCTCCAAGTGCAAATATTGTATTATTGTACTCCAGACATGCACTCACTATTCTGCCATTCTAAGGGAGGAAACCTTACATCATTTCTTGCTACTTCTCCAAATGTATTGAGAGCCACCACTTACCTTTATGCTTTAACCAATACCAATAACCAATAGTGTTCCAGTGTCTACCATACATAGTACTCCAGTACATACCATCCATAGTGTTCCGGTGCGTACCATCCAGAGTGTTCCGGTGCCCATCATCCATAGTGTTCCAGTGCGTACCATCCACAGTGTTCCGGTGCGTACCATCCAGAGTGTCCCGGTGCCCACCATCCAGAGTGTTCCAGTGCGTACCATCCACAGTGTTCCAGTGCGTATCAGCCACAGTGTTCTGGTGCGTATCATCCACAGTGTTCCGGTGCCCACCATCCACAGTGTTCCGGTGCGTACCATCCACAGTAATCCGTTGCTTACCATCCACATTGTTCCGATGCATACCATCCACAGTGTTCTGGTGCATACCATCCACAGTTCCGGTGCGTACCATCCACAAAGTTCCATGGCCTACCATTCACACTGTTCCGCTGCGTACCATCAACAGTGTTTCGGTGCATACCATCCACAGTGTTCCGGTGCGTACCATCCACAGTGTTCCGGTGCGTACCATCCACAGTGTTCTGGTGCGTACCATCCAGACCCTTTTTTCTGACAAGTAAACCTGAAGCCATAATGATGTTCGCTAAGTGCTGGCGTCTTTTTTGACCACTTCGCTGCTGAAGTGTTTTGTTCTCGTATTTGAGATCCCCTCACATGAGATCCTCTTTCATAAGAGATCCCCTTGCATATGAGTGCCCCTCACATATGAGATCACCTCGCATATGAACGCCCCTCGCATATGAGCGCCCCTCGCATATGAGCGCCCCTTGCATATGAGATCCCCTTGCATATGAGATCCCCTCACATATGAGCACCCCTCACATATGATATACCCTCGCATGTGAGATCCCCTTGCATATGAATGCCCCTCACATATGAGATCCCCTTGCATATGAGATCCCCTCGCATATGAGCACCCCTCGCATATGAAATCCCCTTGCATGTGAGATCCCCTGGCATATGAAATGCCCTAGGATATAATCGCCTCTTGTATGTGAGATTCCCTCATATATGAGCTTCCCTCACATATGCGATCCCCTTGCATATGAGCGCCCCTCGTATGTGAGAGCCCCTCGCATATGAAACTCCTTGCATATTAGATCCTCTCACATATGAGAGCCCCTTGTATATATGAGATTCCCTCGTATGAGAGCTCCTCGCATATGAGATCCCCTTGCATATGAGCGCCCCTAGTATATGAGATCCCCTCGCATATGAAAGCCCCTCGCATTTGAGCTCCCCTCGCATATGAAAGCCCCTCGCATTTGAGCTCCCCTCGCATATGAAATCCCATCCCATATGAGATCCCCTCGCATGTGAGATCCCCTCACATATGATATCCTTTCGCATATGAGTTGTCACCGGATACAATTGCCCCTCGTATGTGATATGATATCCCCTTGCATATGAGCACCCCTCGCAAATGAGCAGCACTCGCATATGAGATCCTCTGGTATATGAGATCCCCTAGTATACTAGATCCCCTCGCATGCGATCCTCTCTTATATGAGATCCCCTTGCATATCAGAACCCCTCGCATATGAGACCCCTTGCATATCAGATCCCCTCACATACAGTATGAGAGCCCTTCGTATGTGAGCCCATTGCATATAAGATTCCCTCGCATAAGATCCCCTCACATATGAGCATCCCTCGCATATGAGATCCCCTCGCATATGAGATTCCCTTGCATATGAGAGCCCCTTGCATATGAGATTCCCTTGCATGAAAGCCCCTCGCATATGAGACCCCTCAAACTTGAGATTCCCTTGTATATGAGATTCCTTCGCAAATGAGATCCCCTCACATATGAGAACCCCTCGTATGTGAGCTCCCCTCGCATATGAGATTGCAAAGCAGGACTTTCCATCTAAGGTGAAATATCCCTGTGGTATCTTCGTTCCTGGGTCAGAGGCTAGGCCGCCGTGCCGACACTGATCTATGGATGAAAGCTGACGATGATTTCTAATTATCTGTGTGTTGCTTTGTCTTGTGCTGTGAACATGTTACAGTTATAACATTATGAATGATTGCATCATGTCGTCTCACTCAAAATCTCACTTTATGCGTGAAAGCTGAAAAAATGTAAATTATAGGTGAAAAATAATTATAAACCAAATGAGGTTGTTATCACGTTAAGCAGTAAACGATTGTGTCTATTATTACGACGTGTCAGCGCTATTCACCAGGAATCAAAAAGACTAACCATGAAGTATATTACATGCTGTGTATCTCCTACCTATGTTTCTCTAGGTCAGATGCGGAGAAAGCGCACTTTCATGAGCCCATGCGACGTTTCTGTTGTGTCTAGCCAGGTTTGGACTGGCCCATAGGGGAAGCGGTGAATCCCCTGGTGGGCCCCTGTGCAGCAGTAAGCCTCTGCCCACCTACATGAGCAGTTGGCACAACTCTATGTGCAGACAGAAGCAGCGTCTCATCATTCATCTGCGGAATATGTTAGCGCTATATAAAAATAAAGATTATTATTATTCATCCAACAAACGACTTATTATTAGTTTGTGAGCAAGGGAATGTGATATTTGCTTGTTGCTGAACAGTGGCCCCTGAGTGACTGGTGGGCTCTCGGCACCGCAGCCCGACACTGTGTATATATATCTATTAGAATAATATGTATCACACGTTCAGCTGTTTGATACATTTGGTTCATTGTCGGACGGTTGCTGTAAGTGTCCTCCATGTGTTATTGGTTTACTTTGGGCCAGAAGTGTGGATTTTGCAGGCAGCAGGGACATCTCCTTCACTGGAGGCCATGGGAGTTACCACAGATTGTCTGATAATATGTGGGGTGCTCGGCGCCTGAGGGGGATGTGGTAAGACTTGCACTGAAGTTCTTGTGCATCGTGAATCTCATCGATAATTCTTTCTTCTTTTCGCTTGTAGTTTCTGCTCAGAACCTGAAGGCCAGCCTGGATGCCATGGATCATCAGATCAAACGCCTGGAAGGTGACATCAAAAACTTCCCCAAAACCGATAACCCCAGCGATAAGTTTGTGGAGAAAATGACGATATCCTTTCATTGAAGTTTTGTCATTTTTTAGGTCATTCACATTAAGCAGAAACACAGCATGAAATTAACAGCTCAGCAACAGTCTGATTTCACACATGAGATGGTGAGAGTAGTGTTGGGGGATATGGGATGTTGCGTCCCATCCCAGAGACTGCCAGCGGCTATGTGGAACAATCTACACGTCGGCCGCAGCGCAGGCGGCGGAGGATCTGCTTACAATCAGATATTTAAGCAAATGCAGCGTTAATTGCACCTGAAATGCAGCGGGGGCTGACGCGGAAGCGGAACGTGAATCTGTAGAATTACAAGTTATTCACACTTTGTATCTGGAGATTTCATTTACTTCTGTTATTTTCATAGATTTGTTTTCTCAGTTTTTTTCTTAGCCCTTCCTCTCCTGAAGTATTATAGTAGAGGTGTAATATAGGTTGTATTGTTTATTGCACTTATAAAAAGAGGAAAAATAAGAAGTAACAATATTCTTACTTTTCTATCATTATTCCTGTTACATTATTACTAATAATGTAATAGGAATAATGATAATAATCTTTATTTATATAGCGCCAACATATTCCTCAGCGCTTTACAGTTTATCAGTTTCAAAACACAAGTCATAAGTAACAACGTTAACAATACAATAATTTAAGCGAAATAAGACGACCCTGCTCGTGGGAGCTTACAATCTACAATGAGGTGGGGGAGATACAAAGTACAGGTGTGTATTTACAATGGTGTATTTACAATGATGGTCCAGCCATCTTGAGGGAGTGAGGGATAGATGGAGATAGTGAATGGGCTACACACGCACACTTACACATAGAATGATTTTGATTAGTGAACGTGATAGGCCGCTCTGAACAAATGTGTTTTGAGGGAGCGCCTAAAACGATGCAAATTGTGGATAGTCCTAATTTCTTGGGGTAGAGCATTCCAGAGGATTGGCGCAGCGCGGGAGAAAAGTAAGAATATCCCATCTCTTGCCTCAGATATCTCCTCTGTGTCTTTGCTTTATCACACTGCTGTTTTGTTCTAGTTTTTAAATTGCAGCGTTATATTCAGTTCTTCAGTGGAAACAGGTGCTGGATTATCAGACCTTCCAGGTAATCAGACGTTGCTTCCCAGGACTTTTACTGCATTTGTATACTGTTTCTTACGTCTTCTATGTGATTTATGTTCCCAGCTTTTCTGTTTATCATGTATACTTTAGTTTCCACAGTGGGAGTAAGATGTTCTGTATCGTTTTTTGTGTATATTGATACATTTTGTTACATTTAAATAATATTAATCAGTAGGTAATCTGTTGTGATCTGATTGTCTCTGCACATATCATAGAATCATAGAATGGTAGAGTTGGAAGGAACCTCCTGGGTCATCTGGTCCAACCCCCTGCTCAAAGCAGGATTCACTAAATCATCCCAGTCAGATGTCTGTCCAGCCTCTGTTTGAAGACTTCCATTGAAGGAGAACTCACCACCTCTCGTGGCAGCCTGTTCCACTCATTGAGCATTCTAACTGTCAAAAAGTTTTTTCTAAGATCTAATCTGTGTCTCCTCCCATTCAGTTTCATCCCATTGCTTCTAGTCTTTCCTTGTGCAAATGAGAATAAAGATGATCCTTCTACAATGTGACAGCCCTTTAGATATTTGTAGACAGCTATTAAGTCTCCTCTCAGTCTTCTTTTTTGCAAGCTAAACATTCCCAAATCCTGTAGCCATTCCTCATAGGACATGGTTTGCAGACCGGTCACCATTCTGTCCGCTCTTTTATGAACTTGCTCCAGTTTGTTGATGTCTTTTTTAAAATGTGGTGCCCAAAACTAGAGACAGTATTCCAGATGGGGTCTGACCAAAGAGGAGTAGAGGGCAATAATGAATTCAGGTGATCTAGACTGTATGCTTCTGTTAATACATCCCAGAATTGTATTTGCCTTTTTTGCTGCTGCATCACACTGTTGACTCATGTTCAGTCTGTGAACCAGATCATCTGTCCTATCTGCTTACACTACTGTTCAAAAGTTTGGGGTCATCCAGACAATACTGTTTTTTTCCATGAAAACTCATACTTTTATAAATCAAATGAGTTGCCAAATGAATTTAAAATTTAGTCCAGACATTGACAAGGTTTGAAAAAAAAGATTTTTATTTGAAATAATAATTTTCTCCTTCAAACTTTGCTTTCGTCAAAGAATGCTCCCTTTGCAGCAATTACAGCATTGCAGGCCTTTGGCATTCTAGCAGTTAATTTGCTGCGGTAATCTGGAGAAATTTCACCCTATGCCTCCAGAAGCCCCTCCCACAAGTTGGTTTGGCTTGTTGGGCACTTTTTGCATACCATATGGTCAAGCTACTCCCACAACAGCTCAATGGGGGTGAGATCTGGTGACTGAGCTGGCCACTCCATTACAGATAGAATACCAGATGCCAGCTTTTTCCCTAAATAGTTCTTGCATAATTTGGAGGTGTGCTTTGGGTCATTGTCCTGTTGTAGGATGAAATTAGTTCCAATCAAGCGCTGTCCACAGGGTATTGCATGGCGTTGCAAAATGGAGTGATAGCCTTCCTTATTCAAAATCCCTTATACCTTGTACAAATCTCCCACTTTACCAGCACCAAAGCAACCCCAGACCATCACATTACCTCCACCATGCTTGACAGATGGCGTCTGGCACTCTTCCAGCATCTTTTCAGTTGTTCTGCGTCTCACAAATATTCTTCTTTTTGATCCAACTACCTCAAACTTGAATTCGTCTGTCCATAACACTTTTTACCAATCTTCCTCTGTCCAAGATCTGTGTTCTTTTGCCCATATTAAACTTTTCCTCTCATTAGTCAGTCTTAGATATGGCTTTTTCTTTGCCACTCTGCCCTGACGGCCAGCATCCTGGGTTCGCCTCTTCATTGTACACGTTGACATTGGCGTTTTGCGTGTACTATTTAATGAAGCTGCCAGTTGAGGACCTGTGAGGCGTCGATTTCTCAAACTACAGACTCTAATGTACTTGTCTTGTTGCTCAGTTGTGCAGCGGGGCCTCCCACTTCTCTTTCTACTCTGGTTAGAGCCTGTTTGTGCTCTCCTCTGAAGGGAGTAGTACACACTGTTGTAGGAAATCTTCAGTTTCTTGGCAATTTCTTGCATGGAATAGCCTTCATTTCTAAGAACAAGAATAGACTGTCAAGTTTCACATGAAAGTTCTTTTTTTTTCTGGCCGTTTTGAGAGTTTAATGGAACCAACAAATGTAATGCTCCAGATTCTCAACTAGATCAAAGGAAGGTCAGGTTTATAGCTTCTCTAATCAGCCAAACTGTTTTCATCTGTGCTAACATACTTGCACAAGGGTTTTCAAGGGTATTCTAACCATCCATTAGCCTTCTTACACCGTTAGCAAACACAAAGTACCATAAGAAACCTGGAGTGATGGTTGTTGGAAATGGGCCTCTATACACATATGAAGATATTGCATTACAAACCAGACGTTTGCACCTACAATAGTCATTTAGCGCATTAACAATGTATAGAGTGTATTTCTGAATCATTTAATGTTAGCTTCATTGGAAAAAACTGTGCTTTTCTTTCAAAAATAAGAAAATTTCTAAGTAAACTTCTGAATGGTAGTGTATGTAATTCACCAGGGGAGCATTAATGGCTCATAAGTCGTCCCACATCATCCTGACACTGTCCCCAAGCAGAATGTTCCCCCTGGATCCTCTCAGAGATGTGCTTATAGATGGGATTGTGTGGATCAGCAGACGATATGGTGTGATCTGATTGGACAGTTATGTCTATACTTTGGATTGCTGTGATAAACAGATGATCTGGTTTCAGATCACAAGCATTTGTAGATATTTTGTAACACATTATCCAGTAATATGTACTTTGTGAAGCGCTTATGTCCTGGCTTTTCTCTCCATGTCTCGTGTTGCTGTTGCTTTAGATGATCTTGATAAATGTCTGTTCTCTTTTCCTATGCGTCTTGGATTAGAGATGAAACTCGCAACTCGCATCTTCTTTCTGTTAGTATTTGTGTCACAATAACTGCAATCCTTAAAGGGGCACTGAATCTGTCTTCTACCTCCTCTCTATGGCCTCTTTCACACTTCCGTTTTTGACAATTAGTCAAGATCCGCCAATTTTGAAAAAAAACGGATCCGCCATTTTTCTTTGCGGATCCGTTTTTTTCCCCATTGACTTTCATTATTGGCGGATCCTGACTGATTGCCGTCCGTTGCATCCGTTTTTTTGAGGATCCGCCACAATGTTGGTGTCCGTCAACATCCTCAAAGATTTCCAAACGGAGCTTGCAATGTTTTTTCGGCCGGCGGATCCTCCAGACACTGAATTAACCCCAAAATATATATCTCTCTCTCTCTCTCTCTCTCTCTCTCCCTCCCTCTCCCTCTCTCTCCCTCTCTCTCTCGCTCTCTCTCCCTCTCTCTCTCTCTCTCTCTCTCTCTCTCTCCCTCTCTCTCCCTCTCTCTCCCTCTCTCCTTCCCGGCCAGTGGTTCCTTTAAATTTCTCTCTCTCTCTCTCTCTCTGGTCTCTCTCTCTCTCTCTCTCCCTCTCTCTCCCTCTCTCCCTCTCTCTCTCTCTCCCTCTCTCTCCCTCTCTCCTTCCCGGCCAGCGGTTCCTTTAAATTTCCTCATTTTCAGGATCCGTCTAAAAACGGATCCTGTGCCATCCGTTGACATCAGTTGAGAACGGATCCGCTTGTCTGGCTTTTTGATTGTAACTGATGCAAATAACTGAAGTGTGAAAGAGGCCTATGTGATATGTAATGGAATTACATCTATGCTTCCCTGTTATCAGCCATTCTAGACATTGAAGAAAATGAATAAATGAATAAATCCAACTGGTCACCAGCTCCTTCTGAACACGTTCCTACTGACGAGCATGGGGTCCAGAGGGCCATGAAAACCTCATCCCTATTTCCCTTGTGTGTGGGATAATGCAGCGATGATGTACTTACTGGTTACTGTCATGGCGGCACATGTCACTGGAGAAAGAAGCATGACGCGTTTCAGAGCTGACTGCTCCTTTCTCAAATGACAAGACTACAGTCTTGTTATGAGGAAGTAGATGGTGAAAGTGGGCCCAGAGAATGGGAGAAGAGAGAGCAAACATCAGGCCCTTTAGACCTTGGAGGATAACGGGGGAGGAGCAGCGTGTAGTCAGACATTGATGATCAGTGCTTGGGTCTAAGGCATTCACTTCTGATACTGTAGAATCGGGGTGTACTGGACGTCCATATGACCCGTTACCCCAGCATGCGGTCCTCTGCACCCCGAGTTGCCCACCTCCCGCTGTTCTCCATCCTCATGACTTGCTGCAGAATCCGCAGCGCGTGGAAGTTCCTGCGGCCGCAGCGCTCCAGCAATACGTGCACTGAACAGATATTTCCATGCCAATAAGCGGCGGCTCATATATATATTCCTTTTATATTTTTCTTGAAATTCTTTAATTTTCCAGATGCACCTGATTTAGATCATGAGTGACACCGAGTACACACTGACACTTTTACATTTTCTCTATTGTAATGCAAATTTCAAGATTTCTGAAACACGAAAAAAAAATTTCAATAGATCTCGGCAGGCTTTGAATTAGTGGATTGCATTAAGGCTGGGAATGATGGCGACGTATGGCGGGCGTGCGAGAGTAGGACATGCATCCTCCATGCATTATTCATCGATGTACATAAATAATACCGGGGAATGGGCGCAAAACGCTTGGCATCAAGATATTTTCTCATTCCTTTGTTGGTAAAAGTTATGTATATTGGATATACAGCGAGTGATATTTTATGTGACAGCGGGACATGAGGGCGACTCGCCACATATTCCTCTGGTTGCCTTTTTGAGCGCTTCTTGCACTGCTCCAGACATGTTTACTGCAAAGAATGCATTGGAGATTTACAAGATGAGGCATCTTAGAGACAGCCAGTGAATGCACAAGGAGATCTGGGGAGAGAGGAAATGTCCAAACATTAATCACTCCCTGCAGAGCCAGCTCCGGCCTGTGCTGCGGCCAGCAAACATGAGGCATCCTCACCCAGGAGTAGCCAGCAAACATGAGGCCTCCTCAGCCTCCTCACCCAGGAGAAGACCGCAAACATGAGGCATCCTCAGCCTCCTCACGTAGGAGCACCCAACAAACATGAGGCCTCCTCAGCCTCCTCACCCAGTAGCAAAGAGCAAACATGAGACCTCCTGAGCCTTCTCACCCAGGAGCAGACCGCAAACATGAGGCATCCTCAGCCTCTTCACGTAGGAGCAGCCAACAAACATGAGGCCTCTTCAGCCTCCTCACCCAGGAGCAGACAGCAAACATGAGGCCTCCTCAGCCTCCTCAGCCAGAAGCAAACAGCAAACATGAGGCCTCCTCAGCCTTCTCACCCAGGAGCAGACAGCAAACATGAGGCATCCTCAGCCTCCTCACGTAGGAGCAGCCAACAAACATGAGGCCTCTTCAGCCTCCTCACCCAGGAGCAGACAGTAAACATGGGGCCTCCTCACCCAGGAGCAGCCAGCAAACATGAGACCTCCTCAGCCTCCTCACCCAGGAGCAGACAGCAAACATGAGGCCTCCTCACCCAGAAGCAAACAGCAAACATGAGGCCTCCTCAGCCTTCTCACCCAGGAGCAGACAGCAAACATGAGGCATCCTCAGCCTCCTCACGTAGGAGCAGCCAACAAACATGAGGCCTCTTCAGCCTCCTCACCCAGGAGCAGACAGTAAACATGGGGCCTCCTCACCCAGGAGCAGCCAGCAAACATGAGACCTCCTCAGCCTCCTCACCCAGGAGCAGACAGCAAACATGAGGCCTCCTCACCCAGGAGCAGACAGCAGGTGTACGGTTCTTTCGAATTTTCTATCTATGGAGAGCTGAATGCAGCAGGGCTGAGTTTGTAGCTTGGTACAGGTCATTGTTATTAGGCCAGGTAACCCACTCCTCTATATGTAAGGTGGCAGCAGCAAGTTCAGCTCTGCTACATGTGTAACGCTTACTCAGTGCGTCTTGACCTGTATGTCACTGACAATTGTCAGTCCTTTGGCTGTGAACAAATGGAGGGAAGATTATCATAGATGGACTAATATCCTGTGTGTTACGGGCCAGTGATTGGTGCATCGTTAGCCCTGGAGCGATGGCTGAGGCCATGGTGCTGATTCCTGTGTCTGCAGATCTTTCCACCACTTGTACGTCCACCATGTGGCCGGCGCTGAGCCCTCCGCATCCAGACAGTCCTTCATTTTTAATGGCAGTGGGAGATTTAGGGGCAGATTTGGCTGCGAAGACTGCGCCATGCATTTCGGGTATTGAAACTTTAACTTTAACCGTCTGAAGTCTTTAAATCTCTCGGCCTCATTTAAAAACGCAAAACCCAGCGATTCTCATGGTGAGACTGAGCCAAATTGCAGCAGCATGTGCCCATTAATAATGAGGCAATACTGTAATTAGGGGATGACCGTGCCTCCATAAATCCCATAACATCGCCTTTTTACTCACACACACCTAGTTCTGGCCAAAAATATGTGAACCCTCCTGATTACTGGGTTCAGGGGGTTTAGACAAATGCAAATTATCCAGCAAAAAGAAATGGGGGGGAGTGAAAGGGTTAATGGGGCTTTAAAGGGGTCAGGCGTAAATATGAGGAAGGAAGGGGGCAATATGAGGCGAGGGGAGAGTGTGGAGCGCCTCTTGGATCCAGCAGGAATTGTCGTCCGCCCCTAATAAATATATATATATATATATAATATATATATATACTGTGTATGTGTGTATATATATATATATATATATATATATATATATACAGTGCCTACAAGTAGTATTCAACCCCCTGCAGATTTAGCAGGTTTACACATTCGGAATTAACTTGGTATTGTGACATTTGGACTGTAGATCAGCCTGGAAGTGTGAAATGCACTGCAGCAAAAAAGAATGTTATTTCTTTGTTTAATTTTTTTTTAAATTGTGAAAAGTTTATTCAGAGGGTCATTTATTATTCAACCCCTCAAACCACCAGAATTCTGTTTGGTTCCCCTAAAGTATTAAGAAGTATTTCAGGCACAAAGAACAATGAGCTTCACATGTTTGGATTAATTATCTCTTTTTCCAGCCTTTTCTGACTATTTAAGACCCTCCCCAAACTTGTGAACAGCACTCATACATGGTCAACATGGGAAAGACAAAGGAGCATTCCAAGGCCATCAGAGACAAGATCGTGGAGGGTCACAAGGCTGGCAAGGGGTACAAAACCCTTTCCAAGGAGTTGGGCCTACCTGTCTCCACTGTTGGGAGCATCATCCGGAAGTGGAAGGCTTATGGAACTACTGTTAGCCTTCCACGGCCTGGACAGCCTTTGAAAGTTTCCTCCCGTGCCAAGGCCAGGCTTGTCCGAAGAGTCAAGGCTAACCCAAGGACAACAAGGAAGGAGCTCCGGGAAGATCTCATGGCAGTGGGGACATTGGTTTCAGTCAATACCATAAGTAACGTACTCCACCGAATGGTCTCCGTTCCAGACGAGCCCGTAAGGTACCTTTACTTTCAAAGCGTCATGTCAAGGCTCGTCTACAGTTTGCTCATGATCACTTGGAGGACTCTGAGACAGACTGGTTCAAGGTTCTCTGGTCTGATGAGACCAAGATCGAGATCTTTGGTGCCAACCACACACATGACGTTTGGAGACTGGATGGCACTGCATACGACCCCAAGAATACCATCCCTACAGTCAAGCATGGTGGTGGCAGCATCATGCTGTGGGGCTGTTTCTCAGCCAAGGGGCCTGGACATCTGGTCCGCATCCATGGGAAGATGGATAGCACGGCCTACCTGGAGATTTTGGCCAAGAACCTCCGCTCCTCCATCAAGGATCTTAAGATGGGTCGTCATTTCATCTTTCAACAAGACAACGACCCAAAGCACACAGCCAAGAAAACCAAGGCCTGGTTCAAGAGGCAAAAAATCAAGGTGTTGGAGTGGCCTAGTCAGTCTCCTGACCTTAACCCAATTGAAAACTTGTGGAAGGAGCTCAAGATTAAAGTCCACATGAGACACCCAAAGAACCTAGATAACTTGGAGAAGATCTGCATGGAGGAGTGGGCCAAGATAACTCCAGAGACCTGTGCCGGCCTGATCAGGTCTTATAAAAGACGATTATTAGCTGTAATTGCAAACAAGGGTTATTCCACAAAATATTAAACCTAGGGGTTGAATAATAATTGACCCACACTTGTATGTTTAAAATTTATTAAAATTTAACTGAGCAACATAACTTTTTGGTTTGTAAGATTTATGCATCTGTTAATAAATCCTGCTCTTGTGTGAAGTTTGAAGGCTCTAACTTATTTGCATCTTATCAAACCTGCTAAATCTGCAGGGGGTTGAATACTACTTGTAGGCACTGTATATATACACTCACTGGCCACTTTATTAGGTACACCTGTCCAACTGTGTGTTAAGACTTAATTTCTAATCAGCCAATCACATGGCGGCAACTCAGTGCATTTAGGCATGTAGACATGGTCAAGACAATCTCCTGCAGTTCAAACCGAGCATCAGTATGGGGAAGAAAGGTGATTTGAGTGCCTTTGAACGTGGCAAGATTGTTGGTGCCAGAAGGGCTGGTCTGAGTATTTCAGAAACTGCTGATCTACTGGGATTTTCACGCACAACCATCTCTAGGGTTTACAGAGAATGGTCCGAAAAAGAAAAAAAATCCAGTGAGCGGCAGTTCTGTGGCCGGAAATGCCTTGTTGATGCCAGAGGTCAGAGGAGAATGGGCAGACTGGTTCGAGCTGATAGAAAGGCAACAGTGACTCAAATTGCCACCCGTTACAACCAAGGTAGGCAGAAGAGCATCTCTGAACGCACAGTGCGTCGAACTTTGAGGCAGATGGGCTACAGCAGCAGAAGACCACACTGGGTACCACTCCTCTCAGCTAAGAACAGGAAACTGAGGCTACAATTTGCACAAGCTCATCGAAATTGGACAGTAGAAGATTGGAAAAACGTTGCCTGGTCTGATGAGTCTCGATTTCTGCTGCGACATTCGGATGGTAGGGTCAGAATTTGGCGTAAACAACATGAAAGCATGGATCCATCCTGCCTTGTATCAACGGTTCAGGCTGGTGGTGGTGGTGTCATGGTGTGGGGAATTTTTTCTTGGCACTCTTTGGGCCCCTTGGTACCAATTGAGCATCGTTGCAACGCCACAGCCTACCTGAGTATTGTTGCTGACCATGTCCATCCCTTTATGACCACAATGTACCCAACATCTGATGGCTACTTTCAGCAGGATAATGCGCCATGTCATAAAGCTCGAATCATCTCAGATTGGTTTCTTGAACATGACAGTGAGTTCACTGTACTGAAATGGCCTCCTCAGTCACCAGATCTCAATCCAATAGAGCATCTTTGGGATGTGGTGGAACGGGAGATTCGCATCAGGGATGTGCAGCCGACAAATCTGCGCCAACTGTGTGATGCCATCATGTCAATATGGTCCAAAATCTCTGAGGAATGCTTCCAGCACCTTGTTGAATCTCTGCCACGAAGAATTGAGGCAGTTCTGAAGGCAAAAGGGGGTCCAACCCCTTACTAGCATGGTGTACCTAATAAAGTGGCCAGTGAGTGTATATATATAATAAATAAACATTTGTCTATAATGACTGAACCTCTCCATGTTGATTGTGATCAGCTGGGAAGGATGTTCTCAGATATTACAAGAGCGGAGACAGGTCTGGATCAGATGCTCGCTAAGTGTCGTGTCCTCTTGGATCCAGCAGGAATTGTCATCCACCCCTAATATATATATGATAAATATGTGTCTATAATGACTGAACCTGTCCATCTGGCGTGTGATCAGCTGGGAGGAATGTTCTCAGATATTACAAGAGTGGGGATAGTCTGGGTCAGAGGCTCGCTAAGTGTCGTGACCTTTGGCATGGAGGGCACTATCGGGGGGACTTTGGTTACATCCCAATATAACTGGCAGGCATAGGTCCTGCATGGTTAGGGGTATTAACTGTGTGGTGTTAACACCATACTCCCTGGGCTGGGGTGGTGCGGCCAGAGACAGTCTGTGGTGTTTTCCTCTGGGCCTATTGGCCTGTAGGACAATGTTTATTATTGTGCAGTCGCCAATGTTGTGGCTACTCTGGATTTTCCTAGAATTTAATAAAAGTCTGCTGTGGCCATTTTACCTAAGCAGTAATGTGTCTATTTACTATGGGAAGGATCTGTTATTGACTGAGGAATAACGACCGGATCCCTCTTAGTTTGTCTAGTTACTTTACGTGGCTGTACATGTGGCGTTGTGATAAAATTCCACTGGTGCCAGTACAAGTCAGTGTGGACAGCTGCTGGAGTTATGCAAAGAAGGAGCTCCACACACAATAAGATCAGCATGCACAATGCCATGCGTCTGCTGGAATCATGTAAATCACATCATCACTGGACTCTGGAGGAGCTCCCCACAATAACATCAGCATGCACAATGCCAGGCGTCTGCTGGAGTCGTATACAGTGCATTATCACTGGACTATGGAGTAGCTCCACACAATGAGATCAGCATGCACAATGCCATCTGTCTGCCAGAGTCGTATATAGCTCATCACTGGACTATGGAGGAGCTCCATACAATAACATCAGCATGCACAATGCCATGTGTCAGCTGGAGTCGTATACAGCACATCATCACTGGATGAGCGCTACACAGTAAGATCAGCATGCACAATGCCTTGTGTCTGCTGGAATCGTATGCAGCACATCATCACTGGACTCTGGAAGAGCTCCACACAATGATATCAGCATGCACAATGCCATTTGTCTGCTGGAATCGTATGCAGCGCATCATCACTGGACTCTGGAAGAGCTCCACACAATGATATCAGCATGCACAATGCCATGTGTCTGCTGGAGTCTTATACAGCGCATCATCACTGGACTCTGATGGAGCTCCACACAGTAACATCAGTATGCACAATGCCATGCGTCTGCTGGAGTCATATATAGCGCATTATCACTGGACTCTGGAGTAGCTCCACACAATAACATCAGCATGCACAATGCCATGTGTCTGCTGGAGTCATATACAGAGCATCATCACTGGACTCCACACAATAATATCAGCATATAAAATGCCATGTGTCTGCTCGAGTTGTATACAGCGCATCATTTCTGGATCTATCTTCAAACTGATGTTCAATAAGATAGGTTTGGAGGTGGGGAGAATCCTGGGAACAGGTCATTGGAAGAACGTCGGGACTGTGTGGAGAAATCGTCTCCATTTCCCAACTTTCGGAGAATGGCCACGCAAGGAGCCGGGGATCAGATTCAGGGACTGGCCTTACATAGACCAGGGGATCAGGTTCAGGGACTGGCCATCCAAGGACCAGGGAATCAGGTTCAGGGACTGGCCTTACATATACCAGGGGGATCAGGTTCAGGGACTGGCCATCCAAAGACCAGGGGATCAGGTTCAGGGACTAGCCTTACATAGACCGGGGTATCAGGTTCAGGGACTGGCCATCTAAGGACCAGAGGATCAAGTTCAGGGTCTGGCCATCCAAGGACCAGGGCATCAGGTTCAGGGACCGGCCACACAAGGACCAGGGGATCAGGTTCAGGGACTGTCCTTACATAGACTGGGGGATCAGGTTCTGGGACTGGCCATCCAAGGACCAGGGGATCAGGTTCAGGGACTGGCCATCCAAGGACCAGGGATCAGGTTCAGGGACTGGCCATCCAAGGACCAAGGGATCAGGTTCTGGGACTGACCATCCAAGGACCAGGGGATTAGGTTCAGGGACTGGCCATCCAAGGACCAGGGGATCAGGTTCAGGGACTGGCCATCCAAGGACCAGGGGATCAGGTTCTGGGACTGGCCATCCAAGGACCAGGGGATCAGGTTCAGGGACTGGCCATCCAAGGACCAGGGGATTAGGTTCAGGGACTGGCCATCCAAGGATCAGGGGATCAGGTTCAGGGACTGACCTTACATAGACCAGGGGATCAGGTTCAGGGACTGGCCATCCAAGGACCAGGGGATCAGGTTCAGGGACTGGCCATCCAAGGACCAGGGGATCAGGTTCTGGGACTGGCCATCCAAGGACCAGGGGATCAGGTTCAGGGACTGGCCATCCAAGGACCAGGGGATTAGGTTCAGGGACTGGCCATCCAAGGACCAGGGGATCAGGTTCAGGGACTGACCTTACATAGACCAGGGGATCAGGTTCACATTCAACTACACGGGATATTTCAATGGGAGACCTGGCAACATATAGTTGCACACACACAATGTAGGGAAAGTACAGGGGATGCTCATTCGCCTCCCGACTGGAGAGGGTGCCTGTTATACAGGATGCCTCCCAGCCATTGGCTGGGGGCATTTTCAACCTGCGCGCGCTGCCCCCTTAAGAACAAGGGAGCACGTGCGTGCCCGCACTGAGCGCACTCCCGGGAAGCCTATGCAGCGTGCAGTGGAACAAGAGGTCACTGCTTGGCCAAGGCAGTGAGAATGTCTGTATCCCTGCATGGAGGAGGAAGGGGAAACATGCAGGGACGATGGCATTGGTGTTACAACAATTCAGTCCCATAAAAGTGTTTGGATCTGAGATGCAGTACTACACATAAGCCATGATCAGTGGATGGCGCTCTTTCTGAAAGGAAGCAGACATCGTTTTCTTATTGTGCCTCTTTAAAGGGATGGTGGCCTAAGATGGCATAGGTATTTTGACTTCTAATTGCCTTGTTTTGGCTTTTTCTGTGAGGTGACAGGTCCTGGTCAGAAATAACAAATGTCAGCGCATTTTATTCCCATCCATCTCCATCGACTTCTCAGCTTTTCTGCTATTTTAAGGGATTTCATACAGGGAACCTAAATCCAATGTATATGTCGTCAGTGGATGAACTCGTGAAATGATGACCGCTCGCACACGCCACAATTTCTCCATCGCACGCGGTGACAGCTCCGCCGCTGCGCTGCCAGCATCCGCGGCCACAGATGAATATTCATAGAGGACTCTGGAAGCCGTGATTAAGCCATCATGTTTATGCACACAGATCCCGGCTGATGAATCACCGTCCTCACTGCTGTAAATAATATTAATGATGCCGCACGAGATGGATAAATGCTGCAATATGACAAATCCACCTTCACTTACAAAGATATACAGTATTAACCTCTCTGCCTCCGCTGCCTCTCCCGAGACTCTAAGGGACTGTCAGCAGGGGCAGGGTGGAGAGAAAGCCTGGTAACAGGGGGACCTGGGATCAAAGCCCACCATGAGCCACACTGCAAAAACATTATATAGTCTATTATCTATCTATCTATTATCTGTCTATTATCTATCTATCTATTATCTGAGTATCTATTATCTATCTATTACCTATCTATCATCTGTTATCTATTATCTATCTATCTATTATCTATCTATCTATTATCTATCTATTATCTGTCTATCTATTATCTATCTATTATCTATCTATTACCTATCTATCATCTGTTATCTATTATCTATCTATCTATTATCTATCTATCTATTATCTATCTATTATCTGTCTATCTATTATCTATCTATTATCTGAGTATCTATTATCTATCTATTACCTATCTATCATCTGTTATCTATTATCTATCTATCTATTATCTATCTATTATCTATCTATTACCTATCTATCATCTGTTATCTATTATCTATATATCTATTATCTATCTATCTATTATCTATCTATTATCTGTCTATTATCTATCTATCTATTATCTGAGTATCTATTATCTATCTATTACCTATCTATCATCTGTTATCTATTATCTATCTATCTATTATCTATCTATCTATCTATTATCTATCTATTATCTGTCTATCTATTATCTATCTATTATCTATCTATTATCTGTTATCTATTATCTATCTATCTATTATCTATCTATCTATTATCTATCTATTATCTGTCTATCTATTATCTATCTATTACCTATCTATTATCGATCTATCATCTGTTATCTATTATCTATCTATCTATCTATTATCTATCTATTATATATCTATCTATCTATTATCTATTATATATCTATCTATCTATTATCTATCTATCTATCTATTATCTATCTATTATCTGTCTATCTATTATCTATCTATTACCTATCTATTATCGATCTATCATCTGTTATCTATTATCTATCTATCTATCATCTATCTATTATATATCTATCTATCTATTATCTATCTATTATATATCTATCTATTATCTATCTATTACCTATCTATCCATCTATCTATCATATGTTATCTATTATCTATCTATCATCTATCTGTCTATCTATTATCTGTCTATCTATTATCTATCTAATTATCTATCTATTACCTATCTATTATCGATCTATCATCTGTTGTCTATTATCTATCTATTATCTATCTATCTATTATCTATCTATCTATATATCTATTACCTATCTATCTATCTATCTATCATCTATTATATATCTATCATCTATATATCTATTATTTATTATCTATCTATCTATCTAGACAAAAAAAGACAAAAAAAAAAAACTACCAGCACCTCCTAGTGCGAATACTTGCAAGCTGCAAAAACTGCACAATATAGATAAAAAGAATACAGCAGCACATGTGCATGAATCTAGGCCATGTGAAAACACAGAAAAACATTGAATTTAGATAATAATCCTCAAAAATATTTTTTCAAAAATTTTTTTTTAAACTTACAGTAAGATGAAAATGAAGGTTCTTAGTGCACAAATTGGCCAATTCATGTAAGCCCATCAACCACGGCAAGGTGACCTCCCTCTGATGGGTCCCTGCTCTACCATACATAAGCCACTTCTGGGCCACCAGCCTACAATTTTGGACAAACATGTCACTACCGGGCTAAGCCTACAATTTATGGGCAGGTACAGCTGATTGCGGCCACCTGCAAGGCCAATGGGAGGGGTGCAAGATCTATCTATCTATCTATCTATCTATCTATCTATCTATCTATCTATCTATCTATCTATCTATCTATCTATCTGTTATCTATCATTTATCTATTATATACAGTAGCTATTATCTATCTATCTATCTATTATCTATCTAGCTCTCATCTATTTATTTATCTACCGTATCTGTCTATCCTATGTTAGGCTAGTTTCACATTAGCGTTTCTTAGCACTGCGCTTCGTGTGCAGTAGAAACGCATGCAAAAAACGCATCATTCGTTTTGCATGCATTTGCGTTTTATAGGCGCATGGGTTTTAACCAGTTTCTAGCCATGTTAACTCTTAAAACGCATGCAGTTTCAAACGCAGGCGTGCGCATGTCCATGCACACTCCTGCGCTCCCATAGACTGTAATGTGTTATTTTTGCGCATTCCTTGCGCAAGTGTGCGCATGCGTTTTTTATGCCGTTGGACAGACACAAAAATGCGACAGGTTACGTCGGGCGCGCCTAGGTGCACACTACAAAAAACGCATGCGCACGAAAACGCATACAAACGTTTGCAAACTCTAGACCATGCGGCCGCCATGTTAAACATAGGGGAGCATGGCGCATGTGGGTCGCACTCCCAGGGCTGTGGGGTACTCGGTACCGGGCCGGTGTCAGGAGAATGTGTCACAGCAGAGGTGACCCGGTCCGTGGCCCTGGGCACCCAATAATCAATGGAAGTTTGTAATGTAGTTTAAGTGGAATAGAATAGTTCGTGATGCCACCTGTGGTGTTCGGAAAGTGAGATGTTAGGCCGACGCTGCATGCAGATCCTCTGGGGCTGGTGGTGTGTTGCAGCATAGATGGTGTAGCTCCCCACAGGTGAAGCTGTAGCCCCAGGGCCGTGTAGTTGTAATGGTTGAGGAGAGGCTCAGGCAGTGTAAAGGATGGTACCCAGATGTAGCAGTGCTGAGCGGGTTGGCGCAAGAATGAATGGATGACACCGGGGCTTGTAGTTCTAAAGCTTTACTCACAGTCTGCGGTACACAAGGGTGCCTGCCTCCGGGCCGTGACCTTCGGGTCAGAGACTCAGCCAACCTCCAGGCAAGATGGAAAGCTCCTCTCCAACACTCCGCCAACATGTACCTTTCCTGAACGACTCCTCTATTGCGCCTCTAAGTGTGAAGATCTCCAATACCGTGGTACACTGGAGTTCCTCCTGACTGATGTTCCCTAGCACTCTACTTGTACGGCAGACAGCTGTAGCCTCTCTCGGGGACCCCTTTCTCCGGAGTCCTGGCTCTCTATTCGATTGCTGTTGTGCCCCAAGTCTTAGATGGGAGTAGTGCATTTACAGCCAACTACTCCACTGGTGTCTGCTGCAGAACCAAAAGTGTCCATACAACCTCGGGGACCGGGCCCCGGCCTTGCGCTGAGAACCTATAGGCAGGGTTCCTCTTCTAACCCACGTCCTCTCTGTTCTCCTTACTCCTTCGTTCCGTACTTGTCTTTCTCTCTCTTATGGAAGCTTAGGTTGCAGTTCTACGTCTTTCTCCTTCTTTTCCCTTTCCCGTGCCAGCTGGCTCAGATCACTGAGGCAGCTGCAGCACTCCTTCCTCCATCCCTTCTTCCAGGGATCCTCACTCCTGTCTGAGTGACTTCCTACCCGACTGACCTTCTGTCAGACTGACCTGTTATCCTACACTTTCCCACTCTTTTATGTATCTAAACTCCACCCACCTCCCAACGCATCCAGTGTTCCAAGCAGGGAACCACCAAAGGTACTCTGCTACTCTCTAAGCACTGAGCCGCAATGTGGTTGTGCAGAACTACCCTATTGTGTGGGGTGCGAGTGTTGGAGTGTGGAAAGGAGTTCCCACCTTACCTGGACAGTGGGGCACTACACCTTAAGAGAAGGTGCAGTACCTCTGTGGCGACCGAGCCTCAGGGGCGCCACACCTGCTTATAGCAGCCATTAATGCAGATATTTCCATGCACACTGCAGCACGTTCTTATTCCGGATCCTGCCGCCCAGAGTATTTTCCATGATGAGTTACTCTGCCCCCAAATGACCACATTGGCTGCTTTTCTTCTGGGTCTCACCTGCTTACAGCAGCCATTAATGCACACTGCAGCACGCTCTTACTCTGGATCCTGCTGCGCAGAGGATTTTCCATGATAAGTTACTCTGCCCATATTGGCCACTTTGATTGCTTTTCTTCTGGGGTCTCTCCTGCCTATAGCAGCCATTAATGCACATATTTCCATGCACACTGCAGCACGCTCTTACTCTGGATCCTGCCACAAGGAGGATTTTCAATGATCAGTTACTGTGCCACCTATTGGCCACGTTGGCTGCTTTTCTTCTGGGGTCTCGACAGCTTACAGCAGCCATTAATGCACATATTTCCATACACACTGCAGCGCACTCTTACTCCGGACCCTGGTGCCCGGAGGATTTTCCATGATGAGTTACTCTGCCCCCAATTGGCCACGCTGGCTGCTTTTCTTCTGGGGTCTCGCCTGCTTACAGCAGCCATTAATGCACACTGCAGCACGCTCTTACTCAGGGTCCTGCCGCGCAGAGGATTTTAGGCTTCGTTATTTAATTAACATCCTTGTTAAACACATGCGTTTTCCTTAGGGCAAGAAATGCCCCTTGTGACCCTTTTTCCAACCTGTTTCCTCTGGCACAGTCCCAAGTCCACACAATTAGCGGCATGTTGACTTTAGAGGCATTTCCCGGTTGTTTAGAGCCTGTCACATTATGTTCAGCCACAAGGGAAGAATCATGAAGTCGCACCTCTATCCTGGGGGAGCCCTCGTCCTCCACAACAAACCATTACACAGGAGAATTACGCAGCACAACCACAATGAGCTGCACAGTCTGACAGACCTTCAGCTTCATACAGAAAATCAATTTCTGAAGAAAAAGCCCAGAAAATAGAAATACACAGATTTAGCAGAGCTGGATCTGTCTGTCAGCTGTTACACATTCAGAAGAACATAGAAATGTTATCATGTATAAAAGAACAACACAGAGAGAAAGCACAAAACATGGAAAGTAACCCACACTTCTGCTGCTGTAATACATATAGAAATCTCTGTCTCAGGAGCTCGGCTACATCCCCCTCACTGTCCTGTCAGACAAGCGGCTGCAGCAGGAGCCTCCCCCCTCTTCACTATCCATAGCAAGAATACACATCATTAATCCTCACCTTCAGCCAAAAAAAAAAATGAAACTGATCAGCAGGAGAGTTCTCATAAGATGGACTCATAATCAAGTAAAAACAGAAAAAAGCACAACCATATACACACTATAAATTTCACCCTGTCACTTATGGTGAGACATTCTTTCCTAGTTTTCTGGAACTGGTACAGACTGTTTATCTGTGCACTCCAGGCCCTATAGATCTATGAGGATCCTTTTGTGTTGGCTCTTGGAAGTGTTTGTTCCTTGAAGAACAGTTGAGGCTTTTCTTAGAGATTCTCTCCTTCACACCGTTATGGGGATCATTAGATCTTGTTGCCTCTCAATCCCTTTCTTCAGTGAAATAATGTCTATCGGATCCAGAAGCCTTGAGAGAGGAGGTATAGTTATAGTGAGTGCACCCTTTTCAGCATCTGTTCTTATCACTTCATTCAGGGGCAGACATATTGTGATGCTACACAGTGGCACAGGACATCCGGGGGCCCATTCCTGCCTCCTATAATATACAGTATGTAATTGTGTGGTATGATGCGCTATTGGACTGCAAATGGCTGATTTTCTGTTCTTTCTATCTGTATCCGGCCATGACAGCATGGTTTGTCACTTGGTATAAGACATCCATGGGGCTTTAGTTTTCTTCTAAGTATCGAACCTCGCTGACCCCACACCTGGCTCCAATCTGACGCTGAACATTACTCCTCTAGGACAAAGCCCGTAGATTTGGTTTCGCTCTTTTCAATGATTTGGTTTTTGTACATCGGTGTCTTGGTGTTTCCTGGAGAACATCTCCCTCTGGTTCATTGAGGTCTCCGCTCCCCAGGAGTTAGTCATGTTCCTGTGGAGATTGGACCTTTTGTCTCTCCTGTGTCATCCATTCTGCCTCTGTTTTTTCTCTGTAAACTATCTGGACGTTTTTATTCTGTGACTCGTATGAAGTTTGCCTTCCACTTTTATTTGTATTTCATTATTGACTTTAATAGTCAGGTCTGATCCATCCAATGGCTAAGAATGGGCCCCGCTCTGGGTCTCACGTATCAGACACATTCGCATCATTAAAGCTTGTGAATACATTTAATGATGGCGTAGGACAGATGTGTGAATGCAGATTTATATAGAGGTCATTCATTCACCTTCATAGACTTGGCGCCATCAGTGCTTTGGCGTCGGATCTGCTTCCATGGTTGTGAGAGGAGACATCTTGTCCATGTGCCACCCTCATGTGCAGTAGATTTGGGCCCAGTCCTCATTTGCTCTTCCAGGTCTGAGGTCACATCTCGTCGTATTCGTCATTAATCATCTACATTTAGCGCCTGTCTTATAGCCTCACGTTTCTGATGAAACCATTAAAGGTAGTGAGATATTTCCAAGTCTTCGCCACATAGACGTGTTCTTCCGCTCCTCCCCAGTAGTTTATATAAGTTCTGTTATATGGTTTTGGCTGCTTTTAGATATTGTAAGACGAATGATAGACCTAAGTGGCGATAATTCACCGAGCGCCTCCATGACCGTTCAGGCATAATTGATGGAAAGCATTGTTCTATGAACGTTTTTGCTCGAGCCCAATCATCTATTCACACCCTAATGCATTTGTTCGGCGTTGTTCTTTCTCTTAGTAGTTTATGAGTAACAAATTGTCAAATAAATTACGTGAATTCTGCATCAGTGTGAGAAAAGCTCATTGTAAACTGCAGTTCAGGTTCATGGTTAAGGAATCGTCACCACAGCCTGTGGCGCCACCGCTGCCTGTACCTCCACCACTGTCTGTACCTCCACCGCTGCCGGTACTTCCAAAGCTATCTGCACCTCCACCATTATCTACACCTCTACCTCTATCTGCACCTCCACTGCTATCTGCACCTTCACCACTGCCTGTATCTCCACCGCTATCTGCAATTCTACTTCTATCTGCACCTCCACTGCTATCTGCACCTCCACCGCTGCCTACATCTCCGCCGCCATCTGCAACTCCATTGCTGTCTACAACTCCACCGCCATCTGCAACTCCACTGCTGCCTACATCTCCACCGCCATCTGAACCCCCACCGATGCCTTCACATCCTACACTGTCTGCGCTTCCACTGCCACCTGAACCACCAGTTCCGCCTGCACCTCCACTGCTGCCTGGTTCTTCCCCACTGCCTGTGCCTCCACTGCCATTTGCACCTCCGATGCCTCCTGCACCACCACTGCCATCTGCACCTCCACATCTGCCTGCACCTCCACTGCTGCCTGCACCTCCACTGACATCTGTACCTCCACAGCTGCCTGCACCTCCACTGCCGTCTGCACCTCCACCACCGTCTGCACCTCCACCGCTGTCTGCACTTCCACCACCGCCTGCACCTCTACCACCGCCGACGCGTCCACCGCTGCCTGTGCCTCCACCGCTTCCTGCCCTTGCACTGCTTCCTGCCCCTGCACTGCTGCCTGTACCTGCACTGCTGCCTGTGCCTGCACTGCTGCCTGCCCCTGCACTGCCATCTGCACCTTCACCCCTCGTCTGCACCTCTACCGCTGCCTTCACCTCCACTGCTGCCTCCACTTCCACTGCTGCCTCCACTGCTGCCTGCACCTCACTAGTGAAGGGGAGCTGTGTAGATGGGTAGTATGAGGTCCTCTAGAGGTGTGACTGCACTTGAATATTAGATCCTAGAAACCTGGATGTAAATGACCCTGTTCTTGGTTAACCCTTTGGTCTACATATAATTTTTACATCAGTTGATAAAGTTGACTCTCGGCTTCTACTTTTCATAGATGTCTCCATATTTCTATTGATCGTCTATGAGGAGTAGGGTCCTGGACTACATGCAAACTGCACTGTGAGATTTGGGCTCAACAACACAGACATCACTAGATGCAATCAGCCATTTACCTACAGAAAAGAAAATATCAGAATAACTATCAATGATATCACATTGTGCAGAGGTGACAAGCGGCTGCTTTGTGGCCTCTGGACAGAAGGTCCAGCCCAGGTCTCTACACCTTTCCTTCTAGGCAGTAATAATCTGGTCAGGTCTTCAGACTCCTGCACACATTGTCGGAAATGAAGAGGCATGGAAGGGGATGCAGATCTCACGTTCTCCTTCTCTGGGGTTGACACCCTACAATCTATGGGGTCCCTTCTTAGTGTTTGAGTCTGGCGGATCCCCTGCAGCAGGTTACCGTATAATCATGGCGGTATATGACTATGTGTAGGGTCCTTCTTTGTGCCTCATTCCTATTGAATGTGAAGCTGCAGATCACCTGCAGATATAGCAGAGCTTGCAGTGGTTCTACTCTTCACCTGCTGTATGCCGCTCTGCTATGTCTGTGGCTGTCATACTATCCATAAATCCATTACTACTCGGTGTTACAGGAGGAGGGTAAGGCCTAGCATTGCCTTTATTACTGCATGGTTACATGAAAGACACAGCTCCATCAGCTCAACTTTCTCTTGTAACTTTCTTATGTTTCTGATGTTGCATCCAATATTAGGGCCGTCCTCAGTCGACAGGATTGCTATGGATAGCTTCAGGCAATCACCGACATAGGTCGTATTGAGAGTGGCGCTGTAACCAGTGGTGTAGCTGTAGTCATTATTGTGCACCGTTGCGTGGCATCCCTCGTGAGGTCCTCTGGGGAGCCCGCTGTGGTAGTGGACAGAGCCACCGTCCTGCCCTGCCGCGGTGGTCCTGTCATCACGAGGCGATGGACGTGCACATTTCAGTCTCATGTAATCTGTTCCTGGCACTTGGCATTAATTATCACGGTGTATTGCTGTTTTCTACCTTCTAGCAATAATGGCAGAGACTGCACTCCGCAGAGCCTCCAGATTAGTTTCCAGAAGCGTGGGAATTGTGGCCGCCCTCACGTGGTCGCATGTCGATCTCCCTGTATGACTTATTCACTAATTAATCCTCCCGTGTTTAACAAGTCTGCATTTCCGCTGCGTTTGGCCCCAGGCCAACCATCACATCAGCCCACACCCTGGCTCCATTGTATTCTGGCCCTAATGTGCCTTATTTCTTCGCTGCCGCTGAATTTACACATCACAGGTCGCTTTCTGTCTGCTGACATTTTACCAGCTGCATCCTACAAGTCGCCAACCCTTCAGGTCTCCACTTACTGCCATGTTTTTACTTTACGTGATCAGTGTAATTCTGGAAGAGAGAAGGGAAGGTAGCGGCAGCTGGCAGGCCGAATGGTGGGCGCTGTGGGGGGATTCGTGCCATCGTAGCGAATCCTAATACTGCCGAGAATGGGGCATTGTGGAAAGAGTTCCCTCGCTGCTGAGCAGCCCCAGCCTGTCTACCTCATTGGATTTAGGATTGCCGAGCATGACTGCTGAAAAACCACAAACATAGGAAAAATGTGAAGAAAGATTGTGGAGACAGGAGAATATTTCCTTCTTGCCCTAAAAACTAGGAATAGTCATGTCTGTTGGCGCAGTACCGTCACATCTGCGCAGTGCTGTGACTCCTGGCATTATGTCATCCGGTGACCTTTGCCCATTATTGTGTTCATATGCCATTGTGGCCGTGGAGAGCACATAAGATCCTGAATTTTTATAGTGGGGGGTCCTAATATAAATAAAGAATGATAATGCTAAATAAGTGGCTCTTGTAAAAATATAAGCAAAAGAATGTTCAAAAGCGTTACCTTTACAAAGTTCTTGTTTTCTTTGGCTGCAGCGAAAATGCAATATTGCAGATATATGGCCATGCACACGATGCGTCCGTAGGAGAACGCACAGTAATCCCGGCACGTAATGGCCCTCGGGGTGAATGCGCCTGTATCAGACCCAATAAGGCCGCGCTCCTGGACGGCCTTCAAACTTCCACAACTTGACACTACTAATACAATGTCTCTAACTTTGCTACTTTCATTGGATGCCTGAATTTGACAGTTTCCTATATTTTCGGCTTTTGTGTAAGTGGATTATTTATTATCAGGCAGAGGGAGGATGGCGAATTCTCCGTTAGCCCTAAACCATCACACTTTGTTATTCTGTCATGATTTCTGGCTGCGCGCTGCTATTTTCATACATTATTTCTTCTGGGTGTGGGCTTTGATTTAAGATGCAGGTGTAAAACCTCTTCTGGATGGAGATTGAAGGCTGATCCGGAGAGGCCCTGCGAGGAGCAGGTGTGCGCACATCCACTGGCACCAGAGATTTCCACAGAAAAGCAGAATGCATTGAGAATGAGGTTCTGACAACCTGGTGAAAGCGAGCGCCGAGCCGCAGACAACCTTTCATGTTATCAGGTTAGTGCTGAGATAAGAATGAGCCACATGGAGCAAGAAAGCTTCAGGGAAACAATCCACAGCTTTGGGACTTTGTGACTCGCATCTGCCATCATGGAATTTTCTGTTCATAAACAAACAGGACGTTTGTGGACATTTCCTCAGTGGGATTATCTGCACCCCACAGTGCGGCTGTATCACGTGAGAGATTCCCAGGTGATGTCACATCCATGCATGCTGTGATTTAGTCATGTGCCAATACCCCGTGGTACTGGCTCACAAATATATCAGTACCTTACTGTACGCCATGTCCGCCATGTCACTCCCACAGACACCTTTCTGTGCTCAGTGAATGGGGCAGCACTTTGTACAAAAGTAAACGTGCCATTAGACGTGCCATTAGGCCCCATGTGTGAATGACCAAAATATCTCAATGGTGGATAGAGACAGAAAGGCCCCTGTGCACACACAGTATCTGAGCCCTATGCATCCAATAGTTCTGTCCATGACAGGTGCTCCCTGCTGCTTGGGTGATCTATGTCGCCCCGTCACCTGCTGGGCCCCTGTGCACACACGTCCAGCTGCTCATGGCAACATATAAGGAGCGGACGACCCCCCGGTCACTGTAGGATCCTGTAACACCACATCTACACAGACAGATATGTCACAGCGTTATTACAGCCAGTGGCTGACACTGCCGGCAGCCGCTCATGGCAACATACAGTATAAGGAGCGGAGCAGACGACCCCCCGATCACTGTAGGATCATGTAACGCCACATCTACACGGACAGAGATGTCACAGCGTTATTACAGCTGGTGGCTGACACTGCTGGCAGCCGCTCATGGCAACATATAAGGAGCGGATGACCCCACGATCACTGTAGGATCATGTAACACCACATCTGCATGGACAGATATGTCACAGCGTTATTACAGCCGGTGACTGACATTGCCGGCAGCCACTCTTGGCAACATTTAAAGAGCGGATGACTCCCGGTCACTGTAGGACCCTGTAACGCCACATCTACACAGACAGATATGTCACACGGTTATTACAGCTGGTGGCTGACACTGCTGGCAGCCGCTCATGGCAACATATAAGGAGCGGATGACCCCACGATCACTGTAGGATCATGTAACACCACATCTACATGGACAGATATGTCACAGCGGTATTACAGCCGGTGGCGGACACTGACGGCAGCCGCTCATGGCAACATATAAGGAGCGGACGACCCCCCAGTCATTGTACGATCATGTAACACCACATCTACATGGACAGATATGTCACAGCGTTATTACAGCCCGTGGCTAACACTGCCAGGAGCCGCTCATGGCAACATATAAGGAGCGGAGCGGACGACCCCCCATGTGCTAGTGTGATAGGCAATGTGGATATCATTTTGTGTATATTTCTATTTCACTTATTTTCATAGTGTTTTTCTTGTATGTCTATAGCCTGACTGTATCTGTCTCTTGATGACCCCCTGTAGTTCTTTAATCCCCAAGGCTCCTTTGTTCTCCTCTGGGAGGCCTGGAAACCGCCCCAACCTGTTTGACTACCCCTGGACACAAGGAAGGGGGTGGGGAGGACAGGAGCTGGTCAAGTCAGTTCCTGTGTGGAGTGGATTGTGTAAAGACTGCACTTCAGAGAGAAGGACCCATTTTATCCTCTGGTGCTAGAGTTTTGGACTCTCATCTCCCTGGACATTTTATCCTGTTACTGGACTACATTCTTGTTCTGGACTATTGTATCCTCAGTGTGGTGGATTGTTTATGGACCTTCTAATTTTGCCTGTAATAAAGGTCTTGGGATTGTTCACCCTTCCCTCGCTCTGCTGATTGTGTGGTATCGGAGAAGGACCCCGTGACAACTGGTGGCAGCAGTGGAATCAACAGAGCGTAACCCAAAGGAGAACCACCCACAGAGTGAGTACAGAAATTGGACTGTATCCAGTTTACAGGAGAGAGCCAGAGACCTGGACCTGAACTACCAGGGACTGACTAAAGAGGCCTTAATCGGTCTACTGGTGGGCGCTAGCCCGGCCACCTCCTCCCAGATGTCTGAAAGACGAGCACTGGAGACAGGGATCCCCATCCAGAAAAGCCAGTGGTTGGTGTGGTATGAAGAAGAGATGGCGGTTCTGGGCCCCGGCATCTCTCAGGAGTACAAGTAGGAGGCTGCCCGCCGGGCACAGCGGAGACAGGAAGCAATGGAGCTTGAAAGAGGGAGTAATGCAATGTGGAGTGTAACCCCAACGATCCGGGAGCCTGTACGGATCACCCGGACAGAGTTTAAGCCATTTGATGAGGCTTCCGGAGATGTGGAGGGGTTCTTCAAAAACATTGAGCAGCAGTGTGCTGTGATGGAGGTGCCCCACTCTAGCTGGATGCGTTTGTTAGTGGGGCTCCTGAACGGAAGCATGGCGGAGGCTTACCGAACCATTGACGCACCGTGGAATCGGGATTATATTGTAAAGCGGACTATCCTGGATTACCATGCTATCACCCCAGATTCATATAGGGCCAAGTTCCGAGACCTCCCATGCACCACAGGGGGGATCGTTTAGGATGTATGCACATACAGTAAGATGTCCCAGGCATGTCGGAGATGGCTGGAAGCAGAAAACGCCTTTACTGTGGAAGATGTTATACAGGCGTTCCTTATAGAACAATTTCTTGCCAAGTTCCCCGCAGAGGTACGGGAATGGGTCCGGGAGTGCACGCCGTGTACCGTGGATAGAGCTGCAGCCCTGGCCGATGAAGCCCTTACTATCCAGCCGCAATGGAGGAGGCTTCTGGACAATGAACCACGGCCTGCTCCCGTGCCCCGTCCCCCTCCAATTATATCTGCCCTTCCACCTAGTCGCAAGCCGATGACAATCACGCCTCACAATCCTAGGCCCCAACAGTTCTGACCACGACCTGGGGGTATCACAGAGAGGAGGTGTTATGGGTGTGGGCAACCTGGACATTTGCAGTCTGGCTGTCCCTCCAGGATTTGGAGGAAGCCCCACGCAGCCGCACCTCGTCCTGTGCATCTTGTGCACTCCACCCCACCTGAGGAAGAGCTACCACCACCCCCACCAGAGTGGACCACCGACCACGGCACCATAGATACTCCTCCTGGAGTGTACGGACTCCGGCCTCTGTCCTTTAGTTACTCAGAGCAACGGCAATGCCACCTGCAGGATGTCTTAATTGATGGATACAAAGTGTCAGGATTTAGAGACACGGGAGCATTCTTGACTATCGCTGACCCCCGTGTGGTTGGACCCGAGGCAATTTACCAGGGTCCAGAAATTCCCATTGTCCTGGCGGGGGGTGCCCGCAAATATATACAGCGAGCTTCTGTGCATTTGGATTATGGTTGTGGAGAAAAACTGTGTTGGATTGGAGTTATGGGAGGACTGCCTGCAGATATCCTGCTTGGTAACGACATTGGGGAGTTACAGTGCCAATTTGTGGGAGCAGTCACCCGACTACAGGCCCTTCAAGCACTACTTCATCCGGACCTCACCGGGGAGCAACCACCACGAACCGCATCAGAGTCGGTAAGCAATACGTTCGCTGCTACTACATTGGGAGAGTCTTGGGACAGAGAGGAGTTTAGGAGAGAAATAGAGGGTGACACTACCTTAGCAGCCCTTAGGCGAAAGGCAGAAACTGGGCACATGGGAGATAATGGGGGTGGCTTCACTCGAGAAAACGGACTGTATTATCGTGTGACAAAGGGCAGTGACCAGGGCAACCCTGACGCAACGACCAGGCAACTCATTGTCCCTCAGAAGTACAGGGCACAGCTACTCCAACTGGCCCATGACATCCCCTTGGCTGGGCATCAAGGGAGAAAAAGGACTGAAAAGAGACTCACCCAAAGTTTTTACTGGCCTGGCGTCTCGCAGTCGGTAGTACATTGTTGCCGCACCTGCGATGTGTGCCAGCGAATGCGGCATCCAGGAGCTCGACATAAGGTACCCCTGCAATCCCTGCCCATAATTGAGGAACCATTTCAACGTGTAGCTGTCGACATCATAGGTCCTCTGGCCCACCCCAGCCGGTCAGGGAAAAAATATATCCTGACCGTGGTGGACTATGCCACTAGGTATCCTGAAGCTGTGGCCCTGTCCAGTATTACATCAGTAAAGGTAGCCGAGGCCCTTGTTACCATCTTTACCCGGGTAGGGTTTCCTAGTGAAATATCAGATCAAGCCACTCAGTTCATGTCAGGTCTGGTCCAGTCCCTATGGCATACCTGTGGTGTTCGAGCCATTCGCACAACCCCATACCACCCACAGACCAACGGACTATGTGAACGCTGTAATGGAGCCCTAAAAAATATGCTGAGGGCTTTTGTTGACGTTGAAAAAGACTGGGAAAACTACCTGCCACATCTCCTCTTCGCCTATCGGGAGGTTCCCAAAGAGTCCACAGGGTTCCCTCCCTTCGAACTACTGTTTAGCCGGAAGGTCCGTGGGCTTCTCACTCTTCTGAAAGAACATTTGGAGGGAGACATCTCAGATACCGGAATGCCCATCGTTCCCTATGTTCTAGAGCTCAGAGACCGTCTCGCCCAGCTAGCTACCTTTGCTAAAGAACATCAGCGAATGGCCCAGTCCAGACAAAAAACCTGGTATGACCGTAATGCCAGGACCCGGGAATTTATGGAAGGACAGCAAGTGCTCATGATTACTGCTTCCCCTGCCAACAAGCTTCAAGCAGTGTGGGAAGGCCCTTATCAGGTTGTCAAAAAAATTAATGACACTAACTACCGTATGTTATTGCCCTGGACTCTAGTGGTCGACGACAGAAAACCGTCCACATTAACATGCTGAAAGACTACTACGACCGATCTCTGCCTGTTCTAGCTGTCTTCCACTCCCCTAGTGATACCGCCGACGACGAGTATCTCCCCGATCTCCTCCAGGTTGCCCAAGCGGGAGGATCACTGGAACAAGTGCCCCTGAGCTCCCATTTATCGGATATACAAAAGGACGATATTGTCGCCTTACTAAGGCCGAGGGCTGCTGCTTTCTCCTCAAAGCTGGGGAAGACTACTCTCACCAGCCACCATGTGGAAACCCCCGGACAATGCCCCATCCAGCAGCCTGCCTACCGGGTTCCAGAGGCTGTTCAAGGCATGATAAAGAACGAACTGGAGGAGATGAAACGACTGGGAGTTATTCAGCCATCTCACAGTTCTTGGGCCTCTCCTGTTGTCCTGGTCCCCAAGAAGGATGGTACAACACGATTCTGCGTTGATTACAGACGATTAAATGATGCCACCAAGAGTGATGCTTATCCCATGCCCAGGATTGATGAGCTATTGGATCGTCTGACCAGTGCCCAATTTGTGACCACGTTAGACTTGAGCAAGGGGTACTGGCAGATACCACTAATGGAGGACGCTCGGGAGCGCTCGGCCTTCATTACTCCATTTGGGCTTTTTGAGTTCCTGGGAATGCCCTTTGGGATGAATACTGCCCCCGATACTTTCCAGAGACTGTTAGATCGACTGTTACAACAATGTCAGGACTTTGCCTGTGCTTACTTAGACGACATTTTCATTTTTAGCACAACCTGGGAGGAACATCTTAAACACTTGGGCATAGTGCTAGACTGTATCCTTACTGCAGGACTGACCATTCGCCATGATAACTGCCAAATAGGGATGGCTGAGGTGCAGTACCTCGGGCATAGAGTAGGGGGGGGACCCTAAGGCCTGAGCCTGCCAAGGTGGAAGCCATTAGCAACTGGTGTAGACCCCAGACTAAAAATCATGTACTTGCATTTTTAGGAACTGCTGGTTACTATCACAAATTTGTTTCTAACTTCAGCACCTTGGCCAAGCCCCTAACTGACCTGACCCGCAAGAACATGCCTAGGAATTTGACGTGGACGACTGCATGCGAGGATGCCTTTTCAGCGTTAAAGACCGCCGTCGTCACTGCTCCTGTCTTGGCTGCCCCGGATTATAAGCGCAGGTTCCTTGTGCAGACAGATGCATCCACCTTTGGGATTGGGGCAGTACTTAGCCAAGTGAACGCCGCCGGAGAAGAGCATCCTGTTGCTTTTGCCAGTCGGAAACTACTGGATCGGGAAGTTGCCTATGCCACTATTGAAAAGGAGTGCCTTGCCATCGTATGGGCGCTAAAAAAATTGCAGCCATACTTGTATGGCAGAGACTTTACAATTGTTACAGACCACAACCCCCTCACATGGCTGAACCGCGTATCAGGGGACAATGGAAGATTGCTGTGGTGGAGCTTGTCTTTACAACCCTACAGCTTCTCCAGCCAACACCAGAACGCCGATGGTCTGTCTCGACAAGAAGAACCATAGGCTCCCCAGGCCGACCTACCCCTGCCACTGTACAAGGAACTATAAATGGTTGAGCAATGTGGACTAAAGTGAGCAGGCCAGAGGTCTGTGTAGACCTCATAGCTTGCTCACTTATTATGTGGGGAGAGGTTGTGATGGTGTGATAGGCTATGTGGATATCATTTTGTGTATATTTCTATTTCACTTATTTTCATAGTGTTTTTCTTGTATGTCTATAGCCTGCATCTGTCTCTTGATGACCCCCTGTAGTTCTTTAATCCCCAAGGCTCCTTTGTTCTCCTCTGGGAGGTCTGGAAACCGCCCCAACCTGTTTGACTACCCCTGGACACAAGGAAGGGGGTGGGGAGGACAGGAGCTGGTCAAGTCAGTTCCTGTGTGGAGTGGATTGTGTAAAGACTGCACTTCAGAGAGAAGGACCCATTTTATCCTCTGGTGCTAGAGTTTTGGACTCTCATCTCCCTGGACATTTTATCCTGTTAACTGGACTACATTCTTGTTCTGGACTATTGTATCCTCAGTGTGGTGGATTGTTTATGGACCTTCTAATTTTGCCTGTAATAAAGGTCTTGGGATTGTTCACCCTTCCCTCGCTCTGTTGATTGTGTGGTATCGGAGAAGGACCCCGTGACTCCCCAGTCACTGTAGGATTATGTAACGCCACATCTACACAGACAGAGATGTCACAGCCTTTATTATAGCCGGTGACTGACATTGCCAGCAGCCACTCTTGGCAACGTTTAAGGAGCGGACGACCCCTGGTCACTGTAGGACCCTGTAACGCCACATCTACACAGACAGATATATCACAGCGTTATTACAGCTGGTGGCTGACACTGCTGTCAGCCATTCATGGAAACATATAAGGAGCTGAGTGGACGACCCCCCCCGGTCACTGTACAGTCTTGTAACGCCACATCTACATGGATAAAGATGTCAAAGCCTTATTACAGCCGGTGACCGACACTGCCGGCAACCGCTCATCGAAACATATAAGGAGCTGACGACCCCTGGTCACTGTAGGATCCTGTAGCGCCACATCTACACCGACAGATATGTCACAGCGTTATTACAGCTGGTGGCAACATATAAGGAGCGGAGCAGAACCCCCCCGGTCATTGTACGGTCATGTAACACCGCCTCTATGTAAGGTGTAAGGTCAAAGTGTTGCACAGTCTCAGAGTGACGGCGTAGTGTCCTGGCTCCCTAACATGTGGTCTTGTAGTAATGGAACAAGCTGCTGGCCGAGAGTGGGGCTTAAGCTCCGCAATAGGGGAATAGGTGAAGGCTGCAGTCTCAATGTTACAGACAGCGTGCATCGGAGGATTAGTACTGCGCAAAGTGTCAGTGATTGTCAGCGGTTCAGACCGGTTGGTGCTGTAGAAGTCAGAGGTCAGTGAGGAAACAGTCTTTGGAAGTACCCAGTCTGTTTGCACGGAGGTTGGAAGGGTGCAACTCGGACCTGTAGATTGGCGTCAGTCAGTGGAGAGGAAATCAACCTTCTCCTAGAGCACATGCTGGGTACCCGCCAAAAGCCCGGTTTTCACTCGCACAGTGTGCTGTTCCGTCTAAGTTATGATTATATGGTTTGATAGATTGAATTATATTACCATTCTTTGTATAAGTCTTGCATTTGGTCTGCTGCCACCTGCTGTCCTTTTTCTGTATGGCAGCCTGCAGCTAATTAATTCTAGCACATGCCTTCCACTTCCAGGTCAGGTCACTCCTTCTCTTCCTGCTGGCTGCCATTCTTAGTTTCACTTCACCCGGGAGAGACGTGCCTGTACCTAGCTGTGAAAGGCATTCGTTTTTTTATCCCATTTGTTGTACATTTGCTGCACAAGTGCTGCACCTTGCTGCACACACTTTGCTGTACCACCTTGGTTGTTACATCTGCATGTCTGGAGAAGTACTGCATTACCAATCTTACGCTGTATGTCCAGATTTCCAATAAACAAGTCTGGACTTCACAATCCCTGGTGTGTATCATCTCTCCGGACGCATGAACAGCAAAACAGCAACAATGGTTCTGTCTGCTCTGCATCGAGGAAACGGAAGGTAGGAATCTCTCCCAGCGTCAATCAACTACACCTCCATTCGCCTCATGTGGGGACAGAACACACAGTCCCCTTTATATTAGACCCGCCCCTTTCAGTCAGGTGCAAAGGTCTGCTCTGGTCAGAAAGTTGTTCCCCTGGCAACAATGGTGACCGCCCCGACAATTCCGGCCCAGACACACGAGAGACACCACTAGCCCGGTCCATCTTCCTACATTTACATGGACAGATATGTCACAACGTTATTACAGCTGGTGGCTGACACTGCCGACAGCCGTTCATGGTAACATATCGCGGGTAATCATTTCTGAAAGCTGGAAGTGATGTTTTATCATCCTGTTGAAAGGCGCCACGTTGTAAGTGGCAGCGGGAATGTGCTATTACTATATCCTCGGCATATATTAGTAGGGTTATGTATACAAATCAATAGAGATAATATCCGCTATGTCACCGGGAGAAGCCGTTATGTGCAAATAAAATTCTGCATTAAAATCGATACAGCAGAACTTTTAGTCGCACATAACAAGGTCACCGGCCGCCATCCATCCGTGCAGCTTTTCTCCCGCTGACAAGAATTGCAGCAATCTAGTGCAGGACATAATCCTTGATTGACCAGGCGCAGCCGGGCGCTGCATTGTGAGATCTCAGGGGATTCTGCCCCACATTATGGATGACCAGAGATTTCATTATCACGAATCCATTGCGGCCCTACAAGGTGGAAGGAAATGCAATGTAAAAGCTGTCAATGCGGAGGACACAAATCACACACAACTAGTCTGGGATTTCCCACTAGCAAAGAGGAAAGTAACGTGCGTGACACCATTTATTTATTGTAGATGGAAATCATTTACTTGAAAGTAAAAGCAAATATTGTTTCATGGACGGCAAATTAAAAGAGCATTAACCAGTGTAACCCGTAGCAGAAGTGCATCGTGACAATAAGAGGATTGCAAAATGCCCCCAGGAGCCCAGCGATCAGCTGCAAAGAAAGCAAGAATTTATTTTCCTGCAGCGCCCCCTTAGGTAACATGAAGCTTCACACAATGTCCATTCATATCAATGGTTGCCTTTGTTGTCATGCCCTCCATAGAGGCAGATGCTCAAACATAGAAAGGGGGATCCGAAACAGAGGACCCTTCTCTACTGACTGAGTACTCATTAAAAAAGTGTGAAATTTTTTCTAAACATGACAGTCCCTCGATGATTGCTGTGGCTCATCTGCCATTGCACAAAGTAGCAAAATGTCAGGTGCCAAAACAAAAAACAAAACTAAGCTTATACCCTAAAGCAAGTAAGTCAGTGAATAGTCGTAGTCCATGTAAATGACATCAGGGACTTAGCTAGCACTACTGTCATCAAAACGACATAAAAGCCATCCCACTACCACAAGGTGCACCCATCGGGATGGTCCTAACCTCTGCTAACCAGTAGTAAACCTTACCATGTGTCTATAAGTGTGAATAAGGGCCGAGCAGGACAGGGTCAGACGGGGAAGCTATGCAGATTAAATGCCCAGCTCAAAAAGGGGGACCCGGCCCCTGTTTGTACAAAATACAAGAAAATACAGCAAAACCAAGGAAATGATCCGGACTATAAACTGGTATACGTGCATAGTGTAAGAGCACGTTCACACTGTGGTCATTTCACAGAGAAAACATGTCGGGTGAGTCTGAACCATCAGCACTCCAGAGGATCCTCCAGGGAGCATGGGCACAGGAATGGATCCGAAAGCTGCTGTAGAAGACAACCCATGTGGGGGAGACGTTGTGGCCTACCAGTCATCACGATATCTTGTATAGGATGAGCAAGCTGCAATGATGACATGTATGTAATAGTGGACGTCTGCTCTGTGGAGATGAAGGGCCACCTCTGAATCATATAACTCCAAGGATTCAAGGAACCCGATCACTATGAAAAAACAGACCTTCTGGGTTCTGCTCTGATTCAGTACCTTCACTGACATCTGCGTGATGATGGTGGAACGAGGATGATTGCACAAATCTCAGCCCCATGATTGACGATGTATTGGCAGTGCAGTGGTGGTACATGATATCCACATCTGCAGACCTCACTAAGGACAAACTGAGAAGGTTAAAGTAGAAAATGCAGAATGACATCAAATAACCAGCACGTGGGCATCCTGTGCGCCTGCTGGCAGTTGCACCATGCTGACTGAGAGGTCCAATGTGTCCAAGGGCACCAGGTCACGAATAGGGGGAACCATAATGGCCGTCCCTCCCAATGACTGGGCATATCCTTCAGTTCTATGAGATTCCTGGGTCGTCTTGCATCCTCTGCTATTTTGAGGTCTCGCCACAGATTTTCAATCATGTTCAGATCAGGGGACTGTGAGGGCCACCGTAAAACCTTCAGCCTGCACATTTTCAAGTTGTCTATTGTGAATTTTGACGTGTGTTTAGGATCATTATCCATTTGTAGAAGCCATCCTCTTCCTCTTTTCACCTTCAGCTTTTTTTACAGATGTTGTTACGTTTGCATCAAAAATTTCTTGAAATTTCATCGAATTCATTCTTCCCGCTATCCATGAAATGTCTGCAGTGCCATTGGCTGCAGCCCAACCCCAAAGCATCATTCACCCACACGCTTAATGGTTTGCGAGATGTTCTTTTCCTGAAATTCTGTGCCCTTTTTTCTCCACACATATCTTTGATCAATAGATATACAACCTGTTGTATTAGATATACAGCCTGTCTGTTGTATTTGATATACAGCCTGTTTTATTAGATGTACATCCTGTGGTATTATATATACAGCCTGTTGTATTAGATATACAGCCTGTTGTATTAGATACACAGCCTATTTTATCAGATATACAGCCTGTTGTATTAGATATGCAGCCTGTGGTATTAGATATATGAAGCGCCCGCCAGGGCCGTGGGGATACTCGGTACTGGGTCAGTCCTTAAGGGGATGTGTCACGGCAGTAGTGACCCGGTCCGTGGCCATGGATGTCCAATGAAAAATTATGATTAAAGGGGAAATAAAGTTTATAAGAGATGGTTTGTGATGCCACCTGTGGTACTCGGCCAAGAATGGCCGACGTTACTTAAAGAGACCGCTGGGGCTGATGGTGATGCAGCAGAGTTGATACAGCTCTCCATAGGTAGAACTTAGTCCCAGGGCAATTATATTGTTAAAGATGGTGATGAATGTAGTGCAGGGAGGATGGCGCAGTAAATAACTCCGAGGACACAGCAGGGTACAGTTTCAACACTTTTACTCACGGTTTGAAGTGCAGGCCGGGGCACTAGTTACAGATGACAATGGAGGTCCGGGGAGCCTGGAAGCAACTTAGGATACACTAAGCCAGATGTGTTTTGAGGCCTCCTTACTGCGCTGTCCTCTGAGGTCCTTGCTGCCTAAAGCTATGCTCAGTCCTCTGTTCCGTATTGTTCTGAAGTACTTTCTTGTATGGCAGGCAGCTTGAGCCTAGAGCCTATTGCAGGTGTCGCTCCTTTATGGCAGCTCCAGGCTCAGGTCTGCTACTGTGCCTTCGGGTTTTCGCTGGGCCAGGAGACCAGCAATCCCCTGCCCTCTGGATTCAGCTGCTGGGAATGTTGTACCCGTCAGCCACGGACTCCGGCGTCCGGCTTCTAGCGCTGTACTCTGGGGTAAACTTGGTCACAGCTCCACTCCCCAGGTTGTCTCACTTCTCTCTTCACTCAGACTCTGTCTCTCTCAGTTCCAGACACTGACTGACTGACCCCACCTCCAGACCATAACTAATAGAGAAGCTCCCCTGAAATTGGGTTTAGAGCTCCCCCTTCTGGTCTGGAGTCAGGAAAAGTGTTGGATGTAAGAGTTATCTGGTCAGGGAACCCCTCCTTGCTTCCAGGCATGTCATCACCCCCCTGTGAGGGAGGCAATGCCACTGTGGCAACCGGACTCCTGGGGTGCCACATATACAGACTGTTGTATTAGTTATGCAGACTGTTGTATTAGATATGCAGCCTGTTGTATTAGACGTACAGCCTGTTGTATTAGATATACCTCCTGTTGTATTAGATATACCCCCTGTTGTATTAGATATGCAGCCTGTTGTATTAGATATGCAGCCTGTTGTATTAGATATACAGCCTGTTGTATTAGATATGCAGCCCGTTGTATTAGATACACAGCCTGTTGTATTAGATATAAAGACTGTTGTATTAGATATGCAGCCTCTTGTATTAGGTATACAGCCTGTTGTATTAGATATGCAGCCTTTTGTATTAGATATGCAGCCTGTTGTACCAGATATACAGCCTGTTGTATTAGATATACAGCCTGTTGTATTAGACATGCAGCCCGTTGTATTAGATATACAGCCTGTTGTATTAGACATGCAGCCCGTTGTATTAGATACACAGCCTGTTGTATTAGATATACCTCCTGTTGTATTAGATATACCTCCTGTTGTATTAGATATGCAGCCTGTTGTATCAGATATACAGCCTGTTGTATTAGATATACAGCCTGTTGTATTAGACATGCAGCCCGTTGTATTAGATATACAGCCTGTTGTATTAGACATGCAGCCCGTTGTATTAGATACACAGCCTGTTGTATTAGATATAAAGACTGTTGTATTAGATATGCAGCCTCTTGTATTAGGTATACAGCCTGTTGTATTAGATATGCAGCCTTTTGTATTAGATATGCAGCCTGTTGTATCAGATATACAGCCTGTTGTATTAGATATACAGCCTGTTGTATTAGACATGCAGCCCGTTGTATTAGATATACAGCCTGTTGTATTAGACATGCAGCCCGTTGTATTAGATACACAGCCTGTTGTATTAGATATACCTCCTGTTGTATTAGATATACCTCCTGTTGTATTAGATATGCAGCCTGTTGTATCAGATATACAGCCTGTTGTATTAGATATACAGCCTGTTGTAATAGACATGCAGCCCGTTGTATTAGATATACAGCCTGTTGTATTAGACATGCAGCCCGTTGTATTAGATACACAGCCTGTTGTATTAGATATACCTCCTGTTGTATTAGATATACCTCCTGTTGTATTAGATATGCAGCCTCTTGTATTAGATATGCAGCCTGTTGTATTAGATATGCAGCCTGTTGTATTAGACGTACAGCCTGTTGTATTAGATATACCTCCTGTTGTATTAGATATACCCCCTGTTGTATTAGATATGCAGCCTCTTGTATTAGATATGCAGCCTGTTGAATTAGATATACAGCCTGTTGTATTAGATATACAGCCTGTTGTGTTATACGGCCTGTTTTATTAGATATACAATCTGTTGTATTAGATATACCTCCTGTTGTATTAGATATACCTCCTGTTGTATTAGATATGCAGCCTGTTGTATCAGATATACAGCCTGTTGTATTAGATATACAGCCTGTTGTATTAGACATGCAGCCCGTTGTATTAGATATACAGCCTGTTGTATTAGACATGCAGCCCGTTGTATTAGATACACAGCCTGTTGTATTAGATATACCTCCTGTTGTATTAGATATGCAGCCTCTTGTATTAGATATGCAGCCTGTTGTATTAGATATGCAGCCTGTTGTATTAGATATACAGCCTGTTGTATTAGATATGCAGCCTGTTGTATTAGACGTACAGCCTGTTGTATTAGATATACCTCCTGTTGTATTAGATATACCCCCTGTTGTATTAGATATGCAGCCTCTTGTATTAGATATGCAGCCTGTTGAATTAGATATACAGCCTGTTGTATTAGATATACAGCCTGTTGTGTTATACGGCCTGTTTTATTAGATATACAATCTGTTGTATTAGATATACAGCCTGTTGTATTAGATATGCTGCCTGTTGTATTAGATATGCAGCCTAAGCCATGCATGTAGACAGTGTGGGAAACAATTGGTACTTATCCAGGTAGATTTATCTTAGGGTCCCGTTTCACATAGTGACGCACCAGCTATCCCTACTACGATATGACCTGGTAGGGATTGCTGGTGTATCGCTACATGGTTGCTAGTAAGCTGCCAAACAGGCAGATCTCTTCAACGACGCATTAGCGATCCCGGCAACGATACTACGACCTGGTAAGGATCGCTGGTGTGTTGTCACACAGCAGCTATTCTGAACGATTCCAGCCTGCGTCCCTGAGTTCTGCGTCGCCAACGAGGTCACAGGACATTCGAGCACGATCAGCGATATCCAGCAGGGGGGCCGGTCGCCGCTATATGTCACACGTAGCGAGATCGCTGTTGCGTCACAAAATCGGTGGCGATCTCGCTATGTGAGACGAGGCCTTTAACCTCAACGCGTTTCACCACCAGGGATAATTAGGCGGTATGATAGATTGATGATAGATTGATGCTTTGTGGTGTAAATGACTTCCTTCTCCTATATATATGATATATAACAAGTAACTCCACCCCCAACTTGTTAATTATGACCCTGTGTGCTGCCATGTGTTGGTCATCGGTAAAACAGCACGTTCAGAAGTGCGCTTTAGTCTGGAACTCACGCCCAAATGTTACGATGCTGTGCGCTCCACTCCTGGACCATTGTGCCCATGACCAGAAGTGCGCCCCAGTCCGGAATGCAAACCCTGAGGTAAGGGGCTGCGCATGGTGGATCGAAACAAAAAGCCAGCAATTGGGCAAATGTTCTTGCACTTACGCATGTATCCGGTAGTTGTGCTCTCCAGCATGGAGTGCAGTGGCAGAATAGTATGCGCTCCAGCCTGGAACACAGGGATGATACAGCACTGCAGCCAGAAGTGAAAGGTGGTAATGGAGGTGCACATCATGATCCCCCCCCCTCCTAATATAGCGTGCCTTCGGGATTAAACAATGACAGTGTTTAGGGTAATCTAACCAGATAGATACAATAAATGATGCCATGTAATAAATTCTCATTAGTATTAGGTCATCATTCATATAAGGCCCAGCAATTGAAAACGAAGCGGTGGTTGAGGGGTGGGGGGTATACATATACCTATGTTTCTAGGAGGGTACATTGATTAATCAATTTAAATAAATACAAATATCAAAAACATGAAGAAAAGGCATGACCTTAAATTACACATAAATATGTTACCCAGAAGAACTGGGGAATCAAAGTAATGGCAGTTTCATAATGAATCACGATGTCACATAGGTCCCTCTGTTAGATTGGCTTTAGAGAAACCTGGGGGCTAATGAGTCCATTCGGAAAATCTTCTCACATTCCATTTGAAGAAGATTTTTATCAAACTACCCCCCCCCCCTTTGGTTGGGTCTGACGACCTCTGTGGCACAAAACGTGATAACCTCCAAATTGGCCTGATGGAATTGATTGACATATCTAGCCAATGAGCTCTCTGACAGTGTTACCTATGTAGTCCAAAGGACATGTGCAGGTCGCCAAGTACACCAGGCCCATAGTCCTGCAGATCGAAAAAATCCCTATGATAGAAATTAATTCCTGTAGATAAAAAAAAAAGGATTTGCATGGTTTCATCCACCTGCAATTCACACACTCACCACATTTGAAAAACCCACAAATCTTTCTGTCCAACCAAGAACCTACAGGTGACAGTTTCCTAAAGAAACTGTGTACCAAATTATCCCTAATGGAGCGCCCCCTCCTGTAAGTAACTGCTGGTGACTCCCCCACAACTCCCACAAGATTAGGGTCAGCAGTGAGGATATCCCAGTGTCTCTTTAAAACATGATTAAGTTGTCAATTGAAAGTTCCTATGATGGGAGTATTGTCAGACCCTGGATTTCTGGGCTTTACATTGATTGTTAGTAATTCCTCTCTGTTACTGGATTGACCATGTGTGAATGCTGCTTCCACAATGTAGTGGGGATGTCACTTATCCTGGAAACTTGCAAATATGTTCTCAACCTGTCTACAAACGTCATCCATTTTCAAGCAGTTCCTTCTTAGCCTCAAAAATTGCCCCTTAGGGACACCGCGTTTTTGAAGCGTAGGATGATGGCTATCCATCTAAGGCTAGTTTCACACTTGCTTTTTTTTGCAGCGCGTTTTTCCCGCAAAAAAACGCATTGAAAAAACGCATACATAAGCATACAACTGCTGCGTTTTTTTCAAGCATTTTTATGAGCATGCATGAAAAAAACGCAGCGTTTTTATGCGTTTGTATGCGTTTTTAGCGCGTTTTTACCGCGTTTGCGTTTTTTTCCAACATTTTTAGGTGGCCCCTCACACTACCCAAACCATGACTTTACTAACCCTAACCCTGACCCTAACCCTAACCCTAACCCTGACCCTAACCCTAACCCTAACCCTAACCCTAACCCTGACCCTAACCCTAACCCTGACCCTAACCCTTAACAAAACCATACTTAACCCTAACCCTGACCCTGACCCTAACCCTAACCCTAACCCTAACCCTAACCCTGACCCTAACCCTAACCCTAACCCTAACCCTGACCCTAATCCTTAACAAAACCATACTTAACCCTAATCCTGACCCTAACCCTGACCCTAACCCTTAACCAAACCATACTAAACCCTAACCCTGACCCAAAACCCAACCCTAACCCTGACCCTGACCCTAACCCTAACCCTAAACCCCCTTAACTAACCCTAACTCTAACTCAAACCCCTAAATTCCATGGTTAAAAAAAAAAAACGCATATGCAAAAAAACGCTTACATGAGCATGCCAGTGCGCACATATGCGCATCCATAGGCTATAATGGCCCTTTTTAGCGCAAAACGTGCGCATATGTGCGCATGCGCTTTTTTGCAGGGCCAAAAAATGCAACATGATGCGTCTGGAAAATCCAATCGCACACCCCAAAAAAACGCAGCGCATGAAAATCGCATACATGCGCTTACAAGCGCGCAAGTATGCGCACCCATGTTAAAGATAGGGGAAAAAACGCATGCGCAGGTTAGCGTTTTTTTCCAGCGCTAAAAAACGCAAATGTGAAACCAGCCTAAGGAGGCTGTTTGTGCTCATGGGTTTACAATATATCTATGTTCCCAATGTGTCATACCGATTCTTTTGAATCATAACACCAAGAAAGTGTAAGGTGTCAATTCCTATTTCCGATGTAAAGCTAAGACCTACATTGTTGATATTCAATTCTCTTGTGAATTTCAAGAAGCTCTCTTGTGTACCTTGCCATATAATGAAGATGTCGTCGATGAACCTGAACTGTACCCCAATATGGGGATACCACCATTTTGGATCATCGCTGAACACAATGGTTTCCTCCCACCAGTCCAGGAGCAAGGTGGCATACGATGGGGCACAGGACCTCCCCATTGCCATGCTCCTGAGCTGGTGGAGTAAATCTTAATAAATTCAAGATGAAATTGTTATGTCTCACACACTCGACAGATCTAGATCTCAGGAAATGGCCAACAACATTGAAGCCCTGCTCATGCGGGATGTTGCTATGTAGAGCCTCAACATCAACTGAGGTTAAGACGGAACCCTCAACATGGATGCCCTCCAATTTCAGAAGAAGATCAGAGATGTCCCTAATGTATGATAGTAGGGACAAGACAAAGGGACGAAGGATCTTGTCAATGTATATACCCCTATTTTGGATGAGAGAATCAACTCCTGATACAATGGGGCATCCCCTAGGGGAAAAAGTAGGCACTAGAGGATGTATTGAAAATAAGACTTCATATTCATTCCTTGATATCAGTCACAAGATCAATGCCCTCTCCAGAATCATACCCAGTTCCTCCTTGTATTTACTCTTGTGGTCACCTAGTAAGACTTCATAAGGACATTTCCAAATATTTAGATTGTCCCCTAATGACTGGGTTCCGTCCTTTATCGGAAGATTTGACTATCAGAGTCTCATTATTTGTCAGATCCCGTAAGGCCTGGTTTTAACCCTCTTATAGATTAGAGACAGGAATGGAGGGAGTGGATGATATTTTAATTTTAAGTAGTAATTTTTAATTTTTAATTATTTACTCTTTGACTTGCAAATGTAACTGTTTAGTTGTTAGATGTTCTGAATACCAAAAAAATGGAGTAAATTGTCCATGAAAGATACAAAATTGTATTAATTAACAATGATACTTAGGCAAATGCAATTATAGTACATAGTGAGACATGATCAATAGCTCAGATCAGGTGTTAAAAAATGTGACACCCACTATTCAGATTTTAATAGGGATGGGAAGAGTTAATGTTAGCTTGTATTACACTCTGAATGCTAGTGCCCAAAGTGTTCACTCACAGTGGCTGCTATGTCTGCCGCCCACATAATTTATATTAACCAGGCAATGTTACCAATCATCAAGTCACGGTAAACATCTTAGATTACACTAGTCAAATGAACAATGAGACAAAAGCTCTTACCCATAAATAACGTGTGTGGGATGTCATCGCAGCAGCCTCAGGCCATTAGCTGCAACACAACCCCAAAGCATGATTGATCCACCCCCATGCTTAATGGTTGGCAAGATATTCTTCTCCTGAAATTCTGTGCCCTTTTTTCTCCATCTTTGATCATTGTGGACAAAGAGATCTACTTTAACCTCAGTGGTTCACAGTACTTGTTTACAAAATTCATTAGGTTTGTTTAGTTGTCCTTTTGCCTACTTCTGACCCTGAATTTTATGGTGAGGACGCAGGAGATGTTTTCATCTGATGACTCTTCTATGAAGGCCATATATTTCTGCATATGTCTCTGAACAGTAGAACAATGTATCCAGATTCTGGATTGTACTCCAGATTCTGCTAAATCTTTCTGAAGGTCTTTTGTAGTCAAGCAGAGGTTCTGATTTGCCTCCCTATCAATCCTAAGAGCAGATCTTACTGAAGATTTGTTTGGTCTTTCAGACCTTATCTTGACCTTCACTGTTCCTGTGTAACATCCCTGCTGGCATCACTGCATGGTTTCCCATTTCCCATCTTACTCACCACTTCGGGCCATGCTGTGAGTTCTGTCCTCTGCCTGCTACATGCTGTGGCCCTCATGTCCTGCGGCTCTGCTCCACACCCGTTCCGCACCTTGCGGTTCTGCTCCGCTCCTGTTCCGCACCTTGCGGTTCTGCTCCATTCCTGTTCCGCACTTTGGAGTTCTGCTCCGTTCCCGTTCCGCACCTTGCGGTTCTGCTCTGCTCCCGTTCCGCACCTTGAAGTTCTGCTCTGCTCCCGTCCCTCGTCCTACGGTTCCAGTCCCTGCAGTCTGAACTGGTTCCTACCTGTTCTTTTATCCTACCCATGCCTGCCTGCCTGCCAGAATGCCAGCCGTGCCCGCTAGAGTACCAGTCGTGCCCATCTGTACTTGCCCGCACCTGTCATTAGTGTTCCATCCCCCAGTGAGATCAGCTACTACAGCCAGACACCACCCTGGAGTGGTACCTGGCAGCTACCTGCCGCCCACGCCTGACCTCACCACTAGAGGCTCCAGTGAACACCAAGGTAGCGCTTAGTCACGCCCCAACAGGGTAGTCTGGTTTGGGGCACAGTGGGGCCACAATCCTCGCTCGCGGCATCCAGTCTGGGCGCGAGTGTTACATCCTGTTAACTGACATTTCTTAATTACATTTTGAACTGAGGGAAGGGCAACTTGAAAACGCATTGTTATCTTCTTGTAGCCTTTTCCTGCTTTCGTGGCCTCCACAATTATCATTTTCAGAGTGCTCAGCAGGTTCTTATTGTATGAGCACACGCTGCAGAATGCTCTGCGGATTTGTCCGCGCGGATTTAGTAAAATCCGCAGGTAAATCCGCAGGTCAAAAGACCTGCGGTTTATCTGCGGATTACCCTGCAGTTTTGCCCTGCGGTTTATCATCTCTACAATGGAGCAGATGGCAAACCGCAGCGGAATCCGCAGAAAAGAATTGACATGTCATTTCTTTCTGCGGATTGAAAACCGCAGCAAAACCGCGCGGAAAAATCCGCACCGTCTGCACTGCGGTTATTGTTTTCCATAGGTTATAATGCTACAGGGCCAAAACCGCTGCGGATCCGCAGCAGAATCCGCAGCATGTGCACACACCCTTAGGGTATGTGCGCATGCTGCGGATTGGGGTGCAGATTTGGCCGCGCAGATTTTGTAAAATCCGCAGGTAAATCTGCAGGTCAAAAGACCTGCGGTTTTACCTGCGGATTAGCCTGCGGTTTTGCCCTGCGGTTTTTCATCTCCACAATGGAGGAGATGGCAAACCGCAACGGAATCCGCAGAAAGAATTGACATGTCAATTCTTTCTGCGGTTTAGAAACCGCAGGAAAACCGCGTGGAAAAATCTGCACCGTCTGCACTGCGGTTTTTAATATCCATAGGATATTATGGTACTGTACACCGCAGCAAAAACTGCTGCGCATCCGCAGCAGCCAAATCCGCTGCGGAACCGCAGCAGAATCCGCATCGTGTGCACACACCCTTAGAAGAACCCATGGCTGCTGGTTTTTGGCACAAGGTTAGAGGAGGCTGGTGATAGGAAATTTGCATCACCTGGCCTTTCCTAACGATAGTGAACGTGTCATAGCCCTAACAGGCTAATTAAGGTCTGAAACCTTGGTCAAAATAATCTGACCACACAAATCTGCAAGGGTGGCAAAACTTTTGCATCTGCCCTCTTTCCTTTTTGTAATTTTTAAAATGTAAAGAATGACAATATATACAGTACTTTTTGCCTAAAATACAAAGGAAATGCGTCATCTGTAACTTTAGATCTCTTAGAGATCATTTCATTTTCAACTTGCTTAACTATTCACAATAACAGTAACTTTGACCAGGGGTGCCCAAACTTTTAAATCCCACTGTATATGGCCGTACCCCATAATAACCGGACACATGTCCATGTAAATTACTGTCCCCCCTAATGACTGGACCCATGGCCATGTAAATGACCGCACCCCCTAATGATCAGACATATGGCCATGTATATGGCCGCACCCCCTAATGACCGTGCACATGGCCATGTATATGGCCATACCCCCTAATGACCGGACACTTGGCCATGTATATGGCTCTACCCCCTAATGACTGGACACTTGGCCATGTATATGGCTCTACCCCCTAATGACTGGACACTTGGCTATGTATATGGCTCTACCCCTTAATGACCGGACACTTGGCCATGTATATGGCTCTACCCCTTAATGACCGGACACTTGGCCATGTATATGGCCAAACCCCCTAATGACCGGACACTTGGCCATGTATATGGCTCTACCCCTTAATGACCGGACACTCGGTCATGTATATGGCTCTACCCCTTAGGCCTGTATCACACTTCAGATTTTAGTGTCAGTCAAAATCCGCGAAAATGGCGGAAAGCGGATCCGTTGCTAAACTGATGTGAACGGATGCCACAGATGAATGAAGAATTTTAAAAGAACCGTAGCGAGAGAGAGAGAATTTTTTCCGTCCACCAGAAATGATTTCAGGGTTAAATTTCAGGCTGACTTCCTTCCTCCGGGCATGCGCACTCTAAAATGCGGATCCTGCAGCAAAAAAAACGTTGCATGGTCCGTCCGGCCATGTCGGCGGATCCGCAAAAAAACAGATCCAACAGATGGCCATCCTTCAAGATCCGCCGGTAATGCATCTCAATGGGGAAAAAACGGATCTGCCAAAAAAATGGCGGATCCGTTTTTTTTTTCAAAACGGCGGATTTTGACTGATGGTCAAAAACGGAAGTGTGAAACAGGCCTTAATGACCGGACACTTCGCCATGTATATGGCCATACCCCCCTAATGACCGGACACTTGGCCATGTATATGGCTCTACCCCCTAATGACTGGACACTTGGCCATGTATATGGCTCTACCCCCTAATGACTGGACACTTGGCCATGTATATGGCTCTACCCCTTAATGACCGGACACTTGGCCATGTATATGGCTCTACCCCTTAATGACCGGACACTTGACCATGTATATGGCCAAACCCCCTAATGACCGGACACTTGGCCATGTATATGGCTCTACCCCTTAATGACCGGACACTTGGTCATGTATATGGCCAAACCCCCTAATGACCGGACACTTGGCCATGTATATGGCTCTACCCCCTAATGACCGGACACTTGGCCATGTATATGTATCAACCCCCTAATGACCGGACACTTGGCCATGTATATGGCTCTACCCCTTAATGACCGGACACTTGGCCATGTATATGGCTCTACCCCTTAATGACCGCACACTTGGCCATGTATATGGCCAAACCCCCTAATGACCAGACACTTGGCTATGTGTATGGCTCTACCCCTTAATGACCGGACACTTGGTCATGTATATGGCCAAACCCCCTAATGACCGGACACTTGGCCATGTATATGGCCGTACCCCCTAACGACCGAACACTTGGTCATGTATATGGCCAAACCCCCTAATGACCGGACACTTGGCCATGTATATGGCTCTACCCCCTAATGACCGGACACTTGGCCATGTATATGGCTCAACCCCCTAATGACCAGACACATTTCTATAAATCCATCTACTGTGCTTGTAATGTGGAACGCAGCGTTATGGACACAGTGAAAATATGCTGCGAACCAAGCGCGGCTATTCCTGATCGCGGGCACGCAGGATAATTGCTCTTTTGTGAGCCGCATGAATCTGCGATGTGGAGGAGCCGCTTTCTCTCCTGCATCTGTTTACATCACATTAAGTGCGGTTTTCGGGGTCATCCATCCGCCGTATTACCGGAGGACATAGACACAAGTCTATTGGAATTAGCTACTGTGCAGAGCAGCAATTGATTCCACTTGCTGTAAACCACTAATTAAAGACAATGTGATTTGCAGCTGGAGGAAATCTTACAAGTGGAGAAGCCGCTGATTAGATATCTGTGCCCGATAATGTAGAGTGGCGTGCGTGGGGTCATGTCCATGTGACCGGTCCTCTGCATGTACAATTATCTGTATATATCACAATATATGGAGTCTTACCGTCCGGCCTGCACTATTGTCATCGTGCTGCAGAGAAGTGCGGCAATTGCCAGCAGTGCTGCTGTGTCATCGGCACATGGCACCGCTGCCCGTGGTCCTCGATACAAAGTCTTCAACAGCTTCCCCAAATATCACGGGTCCTATATTATTCTATCTACATTGGCCCGGGGGTGACCACTATCTCTGCCAAAGTGGCTGGCATGTAGTGAAGCCTGTAAAGCCTACAGATGGGGTGTCAATGTGGCTGATGCAGCCAATGGCTGGTCCTATCGTAGCCCATAGTGAACCTAAGAGTTGAGAGTTCTCTCCGTTCGGCCTCTATGACTATTGGGGTAGATCCCGATCACTACGAAGAGCATTGACCATGATTGGTGCCCCCATGTCGGACATGTTAGTGCCGTGATGCCTTCTGGGTATTCTACCAGCTGCACGGACACAATGGAGATTGCATGATGCAACTGATGGCCATTTTATCATTTCAGTTGTTGGGTCCCTGCATATTCCCCATATATATATCTCCCCTTAGTGTGAGCTCCTGAGGCTTCTCCTGGAATATGATAATACCAGGGATGTGGACCCAGGCAGCGGTCAGCGCCCCACGAAGGGTGTAGAATAATGCTCTTAATATATTGGTCGGTTCGTTAATTTGCCCTCTTTACGCGATGGAGATTACTGAAAACTTCCTCCGGGATCTGCATTGACCCATCCACACGGGAAGCTTTGGCCTCACCTGCTGCTGATTTGTAGCATGCATCAAGTAGCAATAGCCAATTATTGACTATGCAATCTGGGTTTGCACGCACGAGGAATACATAAGGCGTCTGTGCCGCGCCAGTAATGGGAGTCATGTCAGGAGCTCCTAATGGGGTGCATCAGCCCGGCTACTTTGCAGTAAGCGTTGCTCAGCTTTGCCATCTGTATTCATTCTGACTCCTTTTTTACAGGCTAATTCATTTGTTTTCCAGCAGGGAGGGGGTTCTGACTCCTTTCTTTCTACTTTTCCTTCCTTTGCTTCTATGGATCGGCAGAGATGGATGGTCCCATATATATAGATATTTGCTGCTTTATAATGTTTTATTAACGACGCCGGCCTGATAGAAGCCATTGAAGTGGTCATATATAAAACATGAAATTCTCTGAAGGCCAAACCTTGTGCCTCTCGCTGCCTGCTGAGTGCGCAAACGCTCTACTTAATCTCGCCGACTCCTGCCCAGGACATGGAAGTCTGCAAAACAGAGGGAGCTTAGAGGAAAGCACAAACCGCCTTCATGTGTCGCCTCTGCGGAGGCTTCTGGGGCAGTCCTAGAAGTGTTAGAGGGAAGGATCTTCTCCGTCACAGGCTCTCATTGGGTGAGAGCAATCTAGTGACCTAGTTCTCATAGAGAGGGATCTAGTTCCCATAGAGAGTGATCTAGTTCTAAGAGTGAGCTAGTTCTCATATACAGCTATCTAGTGTTCTAGTCCTGCGAGCAATCTAGTTCCCATAGAGAGTAATCTAGTTATCTATCTCACAGGCAGCGATCTAGTGATCAAGTTCTCATTTACAGTGATCTAGTGTTCTAGTTCTCATAGTGATCTACTAATCTAGTTCTCATAATGATCTAGTTCTCATAGAGAGGTCTAGTTCTAGTATACAGTGATCTAATGTTCTAGTTCTCATAGTGATCTAGTAATCTAGTTCCCATAGAGAATAACCAAGTTCTCAAAGCTTGACACAGTGATTTTTTTCATACATACAGAACGTTCTAGTGATCTAATTCTCATAGAGAGAACTAGATCTAGTGATCTAATTCTCATAGAGATCTAGTTCTCATAGAGAGCGATCTTGTTCCCATAAAGAGCAATCTAGTGATCTAATTCTCATTGAGAGTGTTCTAGTGTTCTAGTTCTCATAGTGATCTAGTAGTTTAGTTCTCACAGAAAGCAATCTAGTGATATCATTCTGAGAGTGATCTAGTGATCTAGGTCTCATAGACAGAGCAGCTTGTGGAGTTCTCTGATTTACAGTCAAGTGACTGAAAGTCAATCCCTGCCCTAGAGAGGAGAAAGGAGGGAGATGAAGCTGACAGTTCAGGAAAATCTCTCCCATGATAAATCTGGCTCTGAAACGGATTACATTAAGTGGGACGTGCATCTCTGAACCGTAGTCTCAATCTATTATCTATCAATTATCTGTACATTATCTATCTATCTATCTATCTATCTATCTATCTATCTATCTATCTATTAATCTATCTATAACCTATCTATATCTATCTATATATTACCTATCTATTATCCATATCTATCTATCTATTTATTATCTATCTATATCTATCTATCTATTACCTATCTATGATCGATCTATTATCTACAGTATATCTATCTATCTATCTATCATCTCTTATATATCTATTATATCTATTATCTATCTATCTATCCATTTTCTGTCTATTATCTATCTATCTATCTATCTATATAGCTATCATCTATTTATCTATCTATAACCTATCTATATCTATCTATATATTACCTATCTATTATCCATATCTATCTATTACCTATCTATTATCTATCTATCATCTCTTATATATCTATCATCTATCTATTATCTATCTATCTATATGTCTATTATCTATCCATTATCTGTCTATCTCTCTATCTATCTATCTATCTATCATCTATCTATCTATCCATTATCTATCTATCTATCTATTTATCATCTATCTATTATTTATCTATTATCTATCTATTATCTGTCTTTTATCTATCTATTATCTGTCTATTATCTATCTATTATCTATCAATTTATTATCTATCATCTATCTATTATCTATCTATTATATATCTTTCTATCTCATCTTTCTATCTCTTCTTTCAATCTCGTCTTTCTTTGTATCTCATCTTTCTTTCCATCTCGTCTTTCTTTCCCGTCTCGTCTTTCTATCCCATCTTTCTTTCTATCTCGTCTTTCTTTCTATCTCGTCTTTCTTTCCATCTCGTCTTTCTTTCCCGTCTTGTCTTTCTATCCTGTCTTTCTTTCTATATCGTCTTTCTTTCTATCTCGTCTTTCTATCCCGTCTTTCTTTCTCGTCTTTCTTTCTATCTCGTCTTTCTTTCTATCTCGTCTTTTTATCTTGTCTTTCTTTATATCTCGTCTTTCTATCTATCTCATCTTTCTTTCTATCTTATCTTTCTATCCCATCTTTCTATCTCATGTTTCTAGCCCATCTTTCTATCTATCTCATCTTTCTACCCTGTCTTTCTTTCTATCCCGTCTTTCTTTCTATCTCATCTTTTTTTCCTGTCTTTCTCTCTATCTCGTCTTTCTTTGTATCTCATCTTTCTATCCCGTCTTTCTTTCCATCTCGTCTTTCTTTCCATCTCGTCTTTCTTTCCATCTCGTCTTTCTATCCCGTCTTTCTTTCTCTCGTCTCTCTTTCTGTCTCATCTTTCTTTCTATCTCGTCTTTCTTTCTATCTCGTCTTTTTTTCCCGTCTTTCTCGTCTTTCTTTGTATCTCATCTTTCTATCCCGTCTTTCTTTCTATCTCGTCTTTCTTTCTATCTCATCTTTCTTTCTATCTCGTCTTTCTATCTCATCTTTCTTTCCATCTCGTCTTTCTATCTCGTCTTTCTATCCCGTCTTTCTTTCTATCTCGTCTCTCTTTCTGTCTCATCTTTCTTTCTATCTCGTCTTTTTATCTTGTCTTTCTTTATATCTCATCTTTCTATCTATCTCATCTTTCTATCTATCCCATCTTTCTATCTATCTCATGTTTCTATCCCATCTTTCTATCTATCTCATCTTTCTACCCCGTCTTTCTTTCTACCCCGTCTTTCTTTCTACCCCGTCTTTCTTTCTATCTTATCTTTCTATCTCGTCTTTCTTTGTATCTCGTCTTTCTTTCTATCTCGTCTTTTTATCTTGTCTTTCTTTATATCTCATCGTTCTATCTATCTCATCTTTCTATCTATCTCATCTTTCTATCTCATCTTTCTATCTATCTCATGTTTCTATCCCATCTTTCTATCTATCTCATCTTTCTACCCCGTCTTTCTTTCTACCCCGTCTTTCTTTGTATCCCATCTTTCTATCTCGTCTTTCTTTGTATCTCGTCTTTCTTTGTATCTCGTCTTTCTTTCTACCCCGTCTTTCTTTGTATCCCATCTTTCTAGCTCGTCTTTCTTTGTATCTCGTCTTTCTTTCTATCTCGTCTTTCTTTCTATCTCGTCTTTTTATCCCGTCTTTCTTTCTATCTCATCTGTACTTATACTTGTGATACATTTCTCTGGTTTGTACCTTTTTGTCTGTGTAGCACTTTCTAATTACAGGATGTAATATTACATTGTGCAGTGATTTGTCGCGTTCTGCTCCGGAGATTATCATTTCGGTCACATGGACGCTACCGGTCAGCGGGTGAATTACGAGGTGAATTGTGAGGTCTTTGCAGTCAAGTGTTCTTCATTCTGTTGCGTTATTACAATGTTACAAATTACTCAGATTTAATTGAAGTCTTGTAAAACAATGTAAAGTGTAAGATTTAATGAGACCCCGTCTGGCTGTGTGACTACCACATGATAACTGATGGATGGAGCGGGAATCTGACCATCTCCGTGATTAGGAGTCCAGGATTAGAAGCAAACATGTCATCATCTTCTTTCAGAAACCGCGCTGGTTTGGTATAGCAGCTCAGCTCCATTAAAATGAAATCGGTAAATGTGGTTTAGCTGCAGTACCAGGCACAACCTGTGGACAAGTGTGGAGATGTTTCTGGAGAAAGCTAACATGCATTTTTTTTATTACTATTTTTGCACAGCCATTTTAAGTAAAGTTCAAAGGGTATCCAGTTAATGCACTGTTGGCATATTTATGGAGTATGTGGGGCTCCTACTAGTGGCATATCTTGAAGTTTGTGGGCCCCAATGCAAAGTCTCCAACAGGGCCCTTAATTATCACAGGTTATTAATGGTAATAGTTTTTCATATGGGCCAGAGGAGCTTTTGAACCCCTCTAGACTCCAGGGCCCGGGTAGAATTCCAACCCCTGCACTTATTATAGTTACGCCCCTGGCTCCTGCATCTAAAAAAAGGGGGTGTGATGGTGGAAGTAACTGTTGGAGCTGAGCTGTTCAACTGCATTGCTACACAACATGTGGATGAGTAGAGCTCCATTACTGATGAGTATCTAATCCTGCACAACCCCTTTAATGCCTCAACATGACAGGGCCCCCTTACTCCTGCTCTCCCTTCCTTACCCCCTTGCTCTGCCTTCTCCTGCCCTCCTCTAGTCTAGTGCTTCTCTCTCCTGAGAGTTCTTTAGAATTGTTTCCAGAAAAGATGATGGTGCAAATTCAATGCATTGTAGCAACATGAAAATGCTGGACAGGCTGCAGTGCACTTCACAACCACTGAGTGGCCACATAGACACATATAGCATAAACGTCTCCTGACAGAATATCACATCATTTAGTTACTTTCTTGCAGTTGTTCATGTGGTGCCATGAAGGGGAATATAAATGGGACATAGCAGGTATACATAGAAAGCTGGAGACATTATCTTTCTGTGCACAAGTCCTCACAACCCCTATGTGGCTCCTCCTCTCCTGTCACCTGCCTCGTGGCTGTATCTCCCCATTGGCGCTGTTCTGTGTTTCATGCTGGGCCGCTTCATTCCCTTGTTTTACTATTTACTCCACGCTGTCTCAGACATAATTAATTAGCTCCTTCCAGTTTCCATACAATCCGGGCTCCGCCTGGCTCTAGCACTTTTTCTGGCAGATGAACGAAGTTTGCAGATTTCAGGTTCTGTTATTGGGGTGCACAGATGGTCGCGGGGAATATTTTCCATTCCTTGCCTTCTAGTGAGACATTTCAGGAACTGGAGAACAGATTGTGCAGCGTCTTTGTCTCTGGGATGAGTTCACATGGATGTATATATGTTGTGTGCACACTGTATGTCGGTAGCATTATAGGGCACCCACGAATGGCGCGTATCTCACATGCTGTAGCATGCACATTCCCATACACATGCTGAGGGTCTGTTACAATGCATTCAGCAGAGATCTGCCTGTCCTGGACTGGAGCCATGTCTTCTGTTGATACATGAGTCTTCGTTATATTGTCATTCATTAGAAAGCTACGAGGACGCTGAGCACAAGGTATATGGCGGAAGTAGTAGAACCCTTCAGTATGCAATGATGGGACTAATAGTCCCACTGGTCAGGTCTGAACGCCACCAATGATCAGTGTCCTCCTGCTAAAGTCCTGGAGGCAGCCGCACATCCATCAGGACCTGTCCATTCCAGGGGACCCCAGACATTACCCCCCAATGTTGTATCTTCATGCCCTAACAATGAGGAGGTCTTTACCTGAAGACGATGGGTCTCGCGTCTTCCCCTAGACCCCCAGGGCAGGTGACTGCCTCTATGGCTGACAGCTTTTGCCCTCTGGTGTCAGTGCAGTTAGTGCCATACATCCCCTAGTACATGTTTTGCATGTCACTCAGACAAGGGGGAGATGGATGAGCCTCATTTTAATGCTTCACTCTTGTCATAAGGAAAGCTGATGAATTAACACTTTAATTTTCCCACATATTCCATCGGGGATAAATACAGTAAGGCGTATGGGAGATGCAGCAGAGCTGAACGTGCAGAGAGGTTGGTATGGGTGGGAGAGTAACTCTAGGGGGTGGCAGGCACAGCCGGACCCTCGGGTCTTGGGCCCCCACAAGTTCTTTAGGACAATATGAAGCCCAAGACATATGGCATCAGATAACAAACTCTGCTGACTCCGCTGACAATCCTTGCATTCTGCATTGTGGCTCAACCCCTAAAAACTTGGCGGAATATCGCCCATCCCTTTATTCACACCAGCTCTGATTGGCGTCTTTTCATTAAGAAGCAAGTCGGCGACAGGCGCAGAATTCACTGCAGATTTTACGTCTGTATTTTATGACAAACAGATGTCAGGATCAGAAACTGCCACAGAAGCCGTATTAATATTCATCATGTGCACAAATATCAGCGGTGAGCAGCGATGTGGGAGAGGGGCGACGCGTCACACTATACACTGTAGCCTTTCGTTTCTGGGGATCTTGTTGCACAGCGGACCATGGGAAGGTTTGGAATATGGGAGGGTTCTGACAACTGCAGGGTTCGGACCATGGGAAGATTCAGACCGAGGAAGGGCTCGGACTACAGGAAGGTTCGGGCCACGGGAAGGTTCGAAACTGAGGAAGGGTTTGGACAGCGAGAAGGTTTCGGACCATGGGAGGGTTCGGTCTGCAGAAGGGTTTTGGACCATGCGAGGGTTTGAGAACTGCTGGAGGGTTCGGACTGCAGGAAGGTTCATACCATGGGAGGGTTTGGACCATGATAACTTTCGGACCATGGGAATATTCGGACCACGGAAGGGCTTGGACCATGGGAGGGCTTGGACTACGGGAGGGTTCGGAGCACGAGAAGATTCGGACCAAGGAAGGGTTCGAACTGTGGGAAGGTTTCAGACAATGGGAAGGTTCGGACTGCAGGAAGGTTTAGGACTATAGGAGGATTTTGACCGCTGGAGGGGTTGGACTGCTCGAGGGTTCGGACCGTGGGAAGTTTCGGATGACGGGGATGTTCAGACCTAGGGAGGCTTTGGACCACGGGAGGGTTCAGACCATGGGAAGTTTCGGACCATGAGAAGGTTCGGATCACGGGAGGGTTTGGACCATGGGAGGGTTTGGGGTAGCAGCACCTTTGTATTCCTCTCAGTAAATCAGCCTATTGCAATTTGAAAATACAAATGTAATTTCACTTGATACAAAATGGCAACTTATTAAATGTACAAGTGAAGGGAGAAGACGAGATAGTCTGAAGGAGCAGGACACGTGTGTGGCAGAGATCATGGAGACTTCTCCTCTCCTAGTCACTTCTGTACTTGTAGAATGCTTTATAGGCACAGTGACCACGCATTTCAGTCCATTTCGAGATGGATCACTCCAAAAAGTCATCATAAAAAGAAAAAATATTGTTATCTGTGCTCGGGATCATATCCAGAGGCTGCATGATTTCACAGCTGAGTCCTCCATGCGATCAAGTGATGAGGAAATGTCCTGAAATGCGTTGACGTATAAGAGTTATCCAGGAATAGATAAGCGTGGCTGCCTTCTTCATATTCCAGTGCCACCCCTGTCTGCAGGTTCCGTTCGGTATTGCAGTTCTGCGCAGTTCAGTATTTTTCAGAAGGAAACAGGTCAACGGATAGACAATATTATTTTCTAAAACGCATGGTTATTTTCAATAGAAAGTTTTATTCTTTCAAGAACTCAAGGATTTTGTGATTTGCATGAAAGTCATTAGGACACATTCCCGCCGTCCTGTTTTACATATTATGGAGAATGCAGTGGCTGTGGGGCCCCAGAGGAGATGGGCCCAGTCCTACGATGCTTCAGCTGGTCTTTCTACGGACTCTTTCACACGCAGGAGCTTGTTCCTCCGAGTTCTCCTGTGTTCTCTTTGGCTGACCTGTTGGCTGCTGGCCGATCTCCAAAACATCTCTCTTGACCATCGGTGTTCGGAGGATTCGGCAGACATTAGGAACAGCTCAGGCAGACAATGGGGCTGGGAAATGTCCAAGAGTCATAGAAAATGTGGTGGACGGGGAAATACAGGTGTCTCCTGATATTTGGGTAGGAAACCCTGGACCACACCAGTGCAATCGTTTCTTAAAGGGGTTGTCTTGCTACAATATTTTGGATTTAGTAAATGGTGCTCAATTGCTTAGGACGCCCTTGTATTCCAGAGCTGAGATCCTGACTTATCTGCCATGTAGGACACGAAGGCTGATTATTTTTGTCTGTTGAACATCCCCTTTAAGTTCCCTCACACACTCTTTGCTGGATGCAGCTTTCCGTCATTTTCTTCAAAGGAAATGAAATATTGAAGGAATTAAAGAAAAGTATTCTGCCTTATTAGTAGATAAAGGTTATCATCGCATAAATTATTCTTCAATGGACAAGCTCAGACTTTTTGCAAAAAGACGATAAAGAAAATAAAATACAAATTCTTCATCTTTAGTTTGGGGGAAGGGGAGTACAAAATAAACACTGGCCATAGTGACAAATGATGAGCAGATACACCAGTGATAACATCTCAGACTAGTGGCGGTAGTGGGGATCTATTAACCCTTTGTCAGATGATCCAGGCTTTGTTATAGATTTGGGCGGCTCTGCAGGTTCTTTATTGCAATGTCCTCAATGACTTTGTTATCGATCAGCTTGCAGCAATGTATCATGTCCGTATATATGTATCCCAGCAGGGCAATATCCCATGAGGGTGAGACCAGAGCAGGGCGGCATTAAAGCGGGGCGACATCCAAGCAGGGTGAAATCCCATCAGGGCAGCATCCCATTGGGGTGACATCCAAGCGGGGCGAGATTTCAGCAGGGCGACATTCCAGTGGGGAGGCATCCTAACAGGGCTAGATCCCGGCAGAGCGACATTCCAGCAGGGCGGCATCCCAGCGGGGCAGTATTACAGTGGGGTAACATCCAAGAGGGGCAACATTCTAGGGGGCTGAGATCCCAGCAGGGTGAAATCCCATCTGGGCAGCATCCCAGTGGGGTGACAAACAAGTGGAGCGACATCCCAGTGGGGCAACATTCCAGTGGGGCGAGATCCCGGCAGAGCGACATCCCAGCAGGGCGGCATCCCTGTGGCGCGGCATCCCAGCGGAGTAACATCCAAGCATGGCGAGATACCAGCAGGGCGACATTCCAGCAGTGTATGGTATATAAGGCAGAATGGTGGCTCAGTGGTTTGCACTGCACTGTATATAAGGCAGAACGGTGGTTCAGTGGTTAGCACTGTATGATATATTAGGCAGCACGGCGACTTAGTGGTCAGCATTATACTATTTATAGAGCACCATGATGGCTCAGAGGTTAGCATTGTACAGTATATAAGGCAGAATGGTGGCTCAGTGCTTACCACTGTACTGTATATAGGGTAGCTGGATGGTTCAGTGGTTAGCACTGTACTTTATATAAAGCAGAACGATGGCTCAGTGGTTAGGACTGTATGGTATATAAGGCAGCATGGCGACTTAGTGGTCAGCACTGTATATAGAGCAGCATGATGGCTCAGAGGTTAGCACTGTACAGTATATAAGGCAGCATGATGGCTCAGTAGTTAGCACTACTATATAGGGAAGCATGGTAGCTCAGTGGTTAGCACTGTATATAGCGCAGCATTGCTCATTGTTTAGCACTGTACTATACGTAGGGCAGCATGATGGCTTAGTAATTAGCACTGTACTATATATAGAGCAGCACGGCAGCTCAGTGGTTAGCACTGTTCTTTATATGGTGCACCACTAGCTCACTGGTTAGCAGTGTACTTGATATAGTGCAGCATGATGTCTCAGTTGTTAGCACTGTACTATTTATACGGTGGCATAATGGCTCAGTGGTTAGAATTGTACTATATAGTGAAGCACAATAGATCAGTGGTTAGCACTGTACTATATATAGATATATATAATTATATATATAATACCTAATATATAAAGCTCAAAGTGTGTATGTATGTATGTATGTGTGTATGTATGTGTGTATGTCCGGGACAGGCATCCGCACCGTCGCAGCTATAGCCACAAAATTTGGCACAGTCACATGTCTGGACCCCGAGAGCATCCTAAGCTATGTTGTGAGGCGAAATTTTAACCCCGCGCGTTCCAATTTACCAAACAGTTTTGCCCCTATCTACATACTGGGAAAAAAGTGTGTGCGTGTCAAGCCCCCCCCTCATTATGATGTCATAATGCCCCTATTTGCATAATGGGGAAACAGTGTGTGCGTATCAAGCCCCGCCCCTCATTATGTCACAATGGTTGTCATGGCGACGCTGATGTCATCTTAGGTTGCAAGCCCCGCCGCTCATTATGATGTCATAATGGTTGACTATGGGATGGAGGATGTGTGATGGGTATATGGGCACGGGACTATGGGATGGAGGATATGTATGATGGGTATATGGGCATGGGACTATGGGATGGAGGATATGTATGATGGGTATATGGGCACGGGCCTATGGGATGGAGGATGTGTGATGGGTATATGGGCACGGGACTATGGGATGGCGGATATGTATATGGGCACGGGACTATGGGATGGAGGATGTGTGATGGGTATATGGGCACTGGACTATGGGATGGAGGATGTATATGATGGGTATATGGGCACGGGACTATGGGATGGCGGATATGTATATGGGCACGGGACTATAGGATGGAGGATGTGTGATGGGTATATGGGCACTGGACTATGGGATGGAGGATGTATATGATGGGTATATGGGCACGGGACTATGGGATGGCGGATATGTATGATGGGTATATGGGCACGGGACTATGGGATGGAGGATATGTATGATGGGTATATGGGCATGGGACTATGAGATGAAGGATGTGTGATGGGTATATGGGCACTCAACTATGGGATGGCGAATATGTATGATGGGACTATGGGATGGAAAATATGTATGATGGGTATATGGGCATGGGGCTATGGGATGGAGGATATGTATAATTGGTATATGGGCACGGGCCTATGGGATGGAGGATGTGTGATGGGTATATGGGCACGGGACTATGGGATTGCGGATATGTATATGGGCACGGGACTATGGGATGGAGGATGTGTGATGGGTATATGGGCACTGGACTATGGGATGGAGGATATGTATGATGGGTATATGGGCACGGGACTATGGGATGGAGGATATGTATGATGGGTATATGGGCATGGGACTATGGGATGGAGGATATGTATGATGGGTATATGGGCACAGGCCTATGGGATGGAGGATGTGTGATGGGTATATGGGCACGGGACTATGGGATGGCGGATATGTATATGTGCACGGGACTATGGGATGGAGGATGTGTGATGGGTATATGGGCACTGGACTATGGGATGGAGGATATGTATGACGGGTATATGGGCACGGGACTATGGGATGGCGGATATGTATGATGGGTATATGGGCACGGGACTATGGGATGGAGGATATGTATGATGGGTATATGGGCATGGGACTATGAGATGGAGGATGTGATGGTATATGGGCACTCGACTATGGGATGGCGAATATGTATGATGGGTGTATGGGTATGGGACTATGGGATGGAGAATATGTATGATGGGTATATGGGCATAGGACTATGGGATGGAGAATATGTATGATGGGTATATGGGCATGGGACTATGGGATGGAGGATATGTATGATGGGTATATGGGCACGGGCCTATGGGATCGTGGATATGTATGATGGGTATATGGGCACGGGACTATGGGATGGAGGATAATTATAATTTGCTATAACTAACCACAGTTAGTTACTATGCCCGGGCAGCGCCGAGCTCTTCAGCTAGTGTATATATATATATATATACACTCACTGGCCACTTTATTAGGTACACCATGCTAGTAAGGGGTTGGACCCCCTTTTGCCTTCAGAACTGCCTCAATTCTTCGTGGCAGAGATTCAACAAGGTGCTGGAAGCATTCCTCAGAGATTTTGGACCATATTGACATGATGGCATCACACAGTTGGCGCAGATTTGTCGGCTGCACATCCCTGATGCGAATCTCCCGTTCCACCACATCCCAAAGATGCTCTATTGGATTGAGATCTGGTGACTGAGGAGGCCATTTGAGTACAGTGAACTCATTGTCATGTTCAAGAAACCAATCTGAGATGATTCGAGCTTTATGACATGGCGCATTATCCTGCTGAAAGTAGCCATCAGATGTTGGGTACATTGTGGTCATAAAGGGATGGACATGGTCAGCAACAATACTCAGGTAGGCTGTGGCGTTGCAACGATGCTCAATTGGTACCAAGGGGCCCAAAGAGTGCCAAGAAAAAATTCCCCACACCATGACACCACCACCACCAGCCTGAACCGTTGATACAAGGCAGGATGGATCCATGCTTTCATGTTGTTTACGCCAAATTCTGACCCTACCATCCGAATGTCGCAGCAGAAATCGAGACTCATCAGACCAGGCAACGTTTTTCCAATCTTCTACTGTCCAATTTCGATGAGCTTGTGCAAATTGTAGCCTCAGTTTCCTGTTCTTAGCTGAGAGGAGTGGTACCCGGTGTGGTCTTCTGCTGCTGTAGCCCATCTGCCTCAAAGTTCGACGCACTGTGCGTTCAGAGATGCTCTTCTGCCTACCTTGGTTGTAACGGGTGGCAATTTGAGTCACTGTTGCCTTTCTATCAGCTCGAACCAGTCTGCCCATTCTCCTCTGACCTCTGGCATCAACAAGGCATTTCCGGCCACAGAACTGCCACTCACTGGATTTTTTTTCTTTTTCGGACCATTCTCTGTAAACCCTAGAGATGGTTGTGCGTGAAAATCCCAGTAGATCAGCAGTTTCTGAAATACTCAGACCAGCCCTTCTGGCACCAACAATCATGCCACGTTCAAAGGCACTCAAATCACCTTTCTTCCCCATACTGATGCTCGGTTTGAACTGCAGGAGATTGTCTTGACCATGTCTACATGCCTAAATGCACTGAGTTGCCGCCATGTGATTGGCTGATTAGAAATTAAGTCTTAACACACAGTTGGACAGGTGTACCTAATAAAGTGGCCAGTGAGTGTATATATACTATTATTTTTAAACACTGTTTTTCGGTGATTTCTTTGTATCTCTGTTCATACTGCACAAACACACACAAATGATACACAATTTGAAAGGTAAACTTGCCCCATTCAGCAAGAAAATAGCCAAACAAACCACACATTCATGATTTGATCACAAAATACAGTTTAAACATTCATTTTCATAAACCTGCAGAAAGACACAATGACATGCAGGTGGCACCTCAACCGGAAGACATTTTTCATCAAACCAATTTATTGTATTACCAATCTACATATATAAATACCTGTCTGTGATCATCTCATGAAATACATTTACACTACCGTTCAACAGTTTAGAGTCACTTAGAAATTTCCTTATTTTTGATAGAAAAGCAGTTTTTTCCAATGAAGCTAACGTTAAATGATTCAGAAATACACTCTATACGTTGTTTATGTGGTAAATGACTATTCTAGCTGCAAATGTCTGGTTAGTAATGCAATATGTTCATAGGTGTATAGAGGCCCATTTACAACAACCATCACTCCAGGTTTCTTATGGTACTTTGTGTTTGCTATCTGTATAAGAAGGCTAATGGATGGTTAGAATATCCTTGAAAACCCTAGTGCAAGTAAGTTAGCAGAGCTGAAAACAGTTTGGCTGATTAGAGAAGCTTTCAACCTGACCTTCCTTTGAGCTAGTTGAGAATCTGGAGCATTACATTTGTTGGTTTTATTAAACTCTCAAAATGGCCAGAAAAAAGGAACTTTCATGTGAAACTCGACAGTCTATTCTTGTTCTTAGAAATGAAGGCTATTCCATGTGAGAAATTGCCAAGAAACGGAAGAATTCCTACAATGGTGTGTACTACTCCATTCAGAGGAGAGCCCAAATAGGCTCTAACCAGAGTAGAAAGAGAAGTAGGAGACCCCGCTGCACAACTGAGCAACAAGACAACTACATTAGCATCTGTAGTTTGAAAAATCGACACCTCACAGGTCCTCAACTGGCAGCTTCATTAAATAGTACACACAAAATGCCAGTGTCAAAGTCTACAGTGAATAGGTGACTCCAGGATGCTAGCCTTCAGGGCAGAGTGGCAAACAAAAAGCCATATCTGAGACTGGCTGATAAAAGGAAAAGATTAATATGGGCAAAAGAACACAGACATTGGACAGAGGAAGATTGGTATAAAATGTTATGGACAGACGAATCCAAGTTTGAGGTGTTTGGATCACACAGAAGAACATTTGTGAGATGCAGAACAACTAAAAAGATGCTGGAAGAGTGCCAGAAGCCATCTGTCAAGCATGGTGGAGGTAATGTGATGGTCTGGGGTTGCTTTGCTGCTGGTAAAGTGGGAGATTTGTAAAAGGTAAAAGGGATTTTGAATAAGGAAGGCTATCACTCCATTTTGTAATGCCATGCCATACCCTGTGAACAGCGCTTGATTGGAGCCAGTTTCATCCTACAACCGGACAATGACCCAAAGCACACCTCCAAATTATGCAAGAACTATTTAGAGAAGAAGCAGGCAGCTGGTATTCTATCTGTAATGGAGTCGCAGCACAGTCACCAGATCTCAACCCCTTTGAGCTGTTGTGGGAGCAGCTTGACCGTATGGTACGCAAAAAGTGCCCATCAAGCCAAACCAACTTAAGGGAGGGGCTTCTGGAAGCATGGGGAGAAATTTCTCCAGATTACCTCTGCAAATTAACTGCTAGAATGCCAAAGGTCTGCAATGCTGTAATTGCTGCAAAGGGAACATTCTTTGACGAAAGCAAAGTTTGAAGGTGACAAAATTATTATTTCAAATAAAAATCTTTTTTTTCAAATCTTGTCAATGTCTGGACTAGATTTTAAATTCATTTGGCAACTCATTTGATTAATAAAAGTATGAGTTTTCATGGAAAACACAAAATTGTCTGGGTGACCCCAAACTTTTGAATGGTAGTGTACATTTGACCAACTTGCTTTTTCTGAAATTGCCTGCGCCTCCGACGACCAATGTGCGAAAATTTTGCATGGTCCAAGCTAGTATATATACAGTATATATAGCAGAATTTTGTCTCAGTTGTTAGCACTGTTATTTTGCAACACTGGGGTCTTGAGTTGAAATCCCACCAAAGACAACATCTGTCAGGAGTTGGTATGTTCTCCCCATGTTTGCCTGGGTTTCCTCCGCGTTCTCTAGATTTTTATCACACTCCCAAGACAAAGTGATAGTGAATGTAGATTGTGAGCTCTGATTGATCAGCAATGATGCCTGTAAAGCACTGCGGATGGCGCTATATAAGCAAAGCATAATAAATAAATTCCCAGGCATTCAGTCATGTAACTTAGAATCATAGAATGGTAGAGTTGGAAAGGACCTCCTGGGTCATCTTGTCCAACCCCCTGCTCAAAGCAGGATTCACTAAATCATCCCAGACAGATGTTTATCCAGTCTCTGTTTAAAGACTTCCATTGTAGGAGAACTCACCACCTCTCGTGGCAGCCTTTTGCACTCATTGATCACCCTAACTGTCAAAAAGTTTTTTCTAATATCTAATCTGTGTCTCCTCCCATTCAGTCTCATCCCATTGCTTCTAGTCTTTCCTTGTGCAAATGAGAATAAAGATGATCCTTTAGAAAGCTATTAAGTCTCCTCGCACTCTTCTTTTTTGTAAGCTAAATATTCCCAAATCCTGTAACTGTTCCTCATAGGACATGGTTTTAGACCGGTCACCATTCTGGTCGCTCTTATCTGAACTTGCTGCAGTTTGTTGATGTCTTTTTTAAAATGTGGTGCCCAAAACTGGACACAGTATTCCAGATGAGGTTTGACCAAAGAGGAGTAGAGGACAATAATGACTCCACGTGATTTAGACTGTATGCATCTGTTAATACATCCCAGAATTGTATTTGCTTTTTTTGCTGCTGCATCACACTATTGACTCATGTTTAGTCTGTGATCTATTAGTATACCCAAGTCTTTTTCACATGTGCTGTTGCTTAACCCTATTCCTCCCATTCTGTTTGTTTTTTCATTTTTATTGCCCAGATGTAGTACTTTGCATATTTCCCTGTTAAAAATCATTCTGTTATTTGCTGCCCACTGCTCCTGTTTATATATTTTTGAATCATCTCTCTTCTCTAGTATTAGCTATCCCTCCTAGCTTTGTGTTATCAGCACATTTAATCAGTTTACCCTCCATCCTTTATCTAAATCATTGATAAAGATGTTGAACAGTACAGGGCTCAGGACAGAGCCCTGTGGTACCCCACATGAGACATTCTTCCAACTGGATGTGTAGCCATTTAGGGCCACGCTTTGGGTCCGATCACTAAGCCAGTTATGAATCCACCTAACAGTTGCCTTGTCCATTCCATACTTAGTCATTTTTTCAATAACGATTGTGTGAGATGCATTGTCAAATGCTTTGCTGAAGTTAAGATATACTATATCTACAGCATTTCCCTTATCCACCAGTCAGTGATTCTGTCATAGAAGGAAATTAAATTATTCTGACATGACTTATTAGTTTCAAACCCATGCTGACTCTGGTTAATCACTTCATTCTTATCCAGGTACTGGCATACATGTTGTTTAATAATTTGATCAAAGATCTTTCCTGGTATAGAAGTCAGACTCACCGGCCTATAGTTGCCTGGGTCCACCTTCTTCCCCCTTTTGAAGATAGGAACGTTTGCTATTCTCCAGTCTTCTGGGACTTCTCCTATTCTCCAAGAATTTTCAAAGAATATGGAGAGTGGTTCAAAAATTTCTTCTGCTATCTCCTTCAGTTCTCTGGGGTGTAATTCATCTGGACCATTGATTGTGTCCATCAATGCAAATTCTCCAACAGGCCCCAACACTTACAGGTCTTTACCCGTCCTGGTTTGATTATATGGGCTAAAGGGGCCTGTTAAAAAAAAAAAAAAATAGATGAGGATGGTGACGCTTGTTACTTCCAGTACTGTGGGGTTTTATCACTTGGAGTGCAGGTAGTGAGGCGCAGCACTAGACCATATCTATGGCACCCCAAGAACCCAGGAAAGATAAAACTATATACGTAGGTGTGAGGATCTGACCGCAGACATTGTCCAGTGCGGATCACTGGTGCCTCCCTAATACACAACCCTGCAGATAGGCCGGAGACTCGGCTTCTGGAACATTCTTCGTTCTATGAGTTAAAAGTAGAGATGGGTGAACCTGTAAAGGTTGCCATCCGTACTGAACACCTACTGTTCGGGCACAGACACCGAAAACGAACTTCACCATGAAGTCTGTGTTAATGCTCCGGTTTTGCCCGGAACCCAAACTTTTTTTTAACTATTCGGCCGAACCAGCTCAACCTCAACATCCAGGGGTCCTCCCATCTCTAGTTAAAAACTAATGTTTAAGGGGGTGGGTTTGAACATTTCTACCCAACCAGGTGGCTGATTCCAGGTGAGGGAGAACAATAAGCCACATATTTAATGAGGCAGTTGTTGCAGTGACACCGAGGGGTGAAGATCTATTGGTGAGCTCCTGGTGCCCACGTATGAATGGCCTATGGAGATTGGAGGTCGGTTGCCAGCTGGAGCTTGATACACATGCTACAGTCGTGCCCTTGCTTCCCAAATGTCCCCGGCCCCCACCTGTCCTGGCTTCCCACATGTTCCCACCAGATCCAGGTGCAGGTCTGCCATGATGTAGTGTGAGGCACAGAAGGATGATGGGAGGGGAGTGATTGCACTCAGATACAATTACCCACAACATGTAGAAAATAGCACAAGTGTGAAGAAATTAGCAGCCGACCTGCAACAGCAGTCAGTGCTCAGCTGTCATCGTGGTGTTAGCGGGATGTAAGTGGGTCACAGGCCTGAAATAGGGGTGAGAACGAAATAGAGGATCCAGCAGAGCTGAGTGTGCACTTTTTTTTCTTGGTCTCATTGTTTGCTGAGTGTCATAGCAGAAAATCCAAAGATTACAAATGAAACATTGCAATGAGATTTCCAAATGCCAACCTGGGCTCTGCTGCATCCATAGCAGGACCTCTCTGATCCTGCCGCCTTCTACATCTTTCCCATACCCCTCCCCTGGATAATCGTTGTAGGTTGCAGCTACCTTTATATCGTACACGCAGGTTATTGATAAACTATTGATATATTTCTATGATACTGAATTGCTACGTGTTATTCCTCGAGATAAAATTTGTATCTGCTCAGGAGCGCCACTGTAAAATCTCCAATGGGCCCCCTATTACTGAAAGTCTTCTCATATAAGCCATATAGACTTTTGGGACCCCCTGTGCTTCAGGGCCGGGTGCGATTGCAACCCCTCCATCTATTGTAGTTTTGCCCCTGTATCCACTGCAATCCAGGATTTTTGCAATTCGAACCACTCAAATCCAGAAAAATGGAGGTTGTTCGACCGCGTTTTTGCTGCATTCAAAATGCCAGGAAGGTATAAAAAAAAAGATGACTGCTTCTGCCCTGGCCTCCCCTGAAAAGAAGACACCGATTCGGTTGTCAGTGTTACTAGGCCATCTCTTTTGTCTTCCGGTGGCGGCATCTTTAGCATCTCGGGATGTGATGTCATAATGTTGCAGTCTGGTCAGTGCAGGAGATGTCACAGACACCAGGCACTGGAAGACCCTACTGGTGACCTCACAGACAAGGAGTGGCTGTGCGGCGGTGCACGGAGTCGGGTGATTGCCATTAATGCATATTATTTTTCACATTCTATAAATTCCTGAACAGATTGGAGTGAGCTGCCATCGTGTGCTGTCACCTTGTCCTCTCTGTCCTCTCCTATGTAATGTCTCCGCGGTGGAGTGGTCCTTTAAGGACACATTTACATTGGAACCTGATTGGTAAAACAAATACAATCCACAATGCGCCAGTAGCATCCCCTGCAGTTCTCCCGACCCACACTAGGGGTCCGAGGGTGAACTAAGCTCGGCCTCGAAGGGCGGCACAGGGGTTACCGGTCTTGTGCTGGAGACGTGCCGGATTTCCGGACTTCCTGGTTACTGGGAATATTGGATGCAGAATACAGGATCTTCTTATGTTTCGTGGATACAATGTTACTAACTTCTCCCCGGTTCTATCTTTACTTTAACCTAAAATCTGTGTGGAAATTGCACCATGTGCAGCCAATCACCCGGCCAAAGATTCCACTCGTTTTCACAGTATGCACTATCAGGGAAAATCATATATCATTATGGCTATGCCGCGGCGACATGGCTGCCTTGATTTGACTACGTCCTTTCGTGCTTCTGTAAAATTCCAATAATCAAGACTCGGTAACCACATCCCGGAGTGAGATGGCTGCCGCCGCCTCGGCTGGTGAGTCCTCCGTGGATGGACGGGATACTGATGACGCTCGGCTGCTGCATTTTTTGATATTTTCCCTCCATCTACAGCCGAGATCTTCATGTTTCTCCAGAGGGAAAGTTCTCTCAGTTTTAGCGGCAGATAATGTGTTTGTTTTTTGTGCGTTGAGAATCCGGCGAGTTCCTGTGAATTATTCCTCACGACCCAGGAGCTTTTCTCACTTTATGAAAAATGAATGGGAACTTCCCGGAAAAATATATAAATATTTGTGTCATCTCAAAAATAAATATTTTGAATAAAAAATGTAAATATAAAATATTTACCTCTGAGATATTTTCTTTTTTTTATTAAAGCTTTTTCGGGAAAAGAAGACATTTCCCTCTTGCACTGTCCTTCATCTCGTCTCCCCCTGGAGTCAGAGCACTTAAGTAATGGCAGCGCGTGAAAAGCAACAAAAGATAGAGAGAAGTTACCGCATGTCTGCAGTCACCCTGTATCTGCGGTCACCACGTGTCTGCGGTCACCCCATTTCTGCGGTCACCCCGTGTCTGCGGTCACCCCGTGTCTGCGGTCACTGCGTGTCTGCGGTCACCCCATGTCTGCGATCACTGCATGTCAGCGGTCACCCTGTGTCTGTGGTCACCCCATGCTTCGGTCACCACAAGTATGCGGTCACCCCGTGTCTACAGTTACTGCATGTCTGCGGTCACCCTGTGTCTGCGGTCACCACGTGTCTGCATTCACTCCGTGCCTACGGTCACCACAAGTCTGCGGACACCCCAAGTCTGCGGACACCCCATGTCTGCGGTCACCCTGTGTGACAGTACGGCTGCTTCCGTCCACCAATCGCTGCTATCCTGCATGTTACAATTATCAATGCAGGTAGCACTATATTTAATTGTGCTGTATACCTGGATCGCTCCCAGGGCTGTGGGGTTACTCGGTACCGGGCCGATGTCTCAAAGGGATGTGTCACGGTGCCGGTGACCCGGTCCGTGGCCCTAGGCATCCATCAAAAGGGGTGAAATGTAGCCGAATAAAGTTTATAGGTAGATGATACGTGACGGCCCCTGTGGTGCTCGGCGATGAAGGGGTTAAGCAGAGGCTGCAGTGCAGATCCTCTGGGAGAGATGGTATAAGGCAGCAAGATGTAAGAGCTCCCCACAGATAGAGCTGTAGTCCCAGGGCAATAGTAATAGGTGTTGAGGAAGAGGGTGTAGTGTTAGGCACAGAGATGTAGCAGTGCTGAAGGGGTTGCAGGAAGAAGGCAATGACACAACAGGGTGCAGTTTCCTTTACCTTTACTTTGCTTTGTAAATGCAGTCCAGGATCCAGATTACAGGTGGAACAGGAATTAATCAGCCTGGAAGCAACTTAGGAATCTCTCTATGCAGATGGCTTGTGTAGTATCCTTCCTATCGCTTATTTGAGGCACTTGCAGTTCTGAGTTACACTGAAGTTCGTATGGCAGGCAGCCGTAGCCTCCTCTTTCTGGCTCACACACGTTGCTGCTGTGCCTCCGAGTCTTAGTTGGACAGAGCATTTACAGCCTTTTGTTCCTCCGGTTTTTGCTGCAGGACCATCAGCATCCATACCTCGGATACCGGACTCCGGACAAGGCGCTACAGCTAGAAGTGAGCCTGACTTCAGCTCAATCCTCCAGCTCATCTCTCCCACATCCACACACTTCACCTTCTCCACACGAACTCCCACTAACTTCCATTTCCTGGCCACAGAGAGCAGCTCCTCAGCAGTTTGGGTTCAGAGCTCCCTCTGCTGGCCTGGAGTGGGAACTGTGCTGTGTGCTGGATTTACCTGACAGAGATCCTTCATTGCTTCCAAGAATGACATCACCCTCACTAGGAGGAAGGTAATGCCACTGTGACGACCATACTCCTGGGGGCGCCTCATATCGTTGTGCAGTCCTAAGTACACGTATAGACTTTCCACCACCGCAGACACCTGAGGACATTTTTGGCATAAGTTGCAGGCAAGGCATTCAGCTCTGAATTTCCTGCACTTCATGCACCATGAGCTTTCCCGCCACATATGATGAATGTGTTCACAGAGCAAGGTGTGAACAGATCCCAAAAGAGTTTGTACAAAATAACAAATCCTCAGCTGTGAAAAGTGCTAGGTCTGTAGAGTTTTTGAGTCTAGATGTTGGTTCAAATGATTCCAGTCACTGACAGACGGCGGAGATCTTGAGGTACTTTAGAAGTCCCAGCAGTCACAGACAATAAACTGATCACTAGCGATCGATCTGATCTGGGATTGTGGCAGGGAGTGTAAGCTTTCTCTGCAGCACCCCCGCAGGTGATGTATATAATACAGCGATACTTGTGTCACATGCACGATGTGGCTACTCTCGACGTTTGCTGAATTCCCAAGTAACTAACTAAAGTGAACATCCCCTCTAAGCCTCTTTCGGACGGCATTTGTTGATTTGGGGCCTTGACAGCATCTGCTGGCGAGGGTGACGCAGGATTTCGGGAGATCTTTACTTTTGCTGATACAGATTGAAGTGATTGCAGAGTTTGACGGCACTTTTCATAATCAATAAAATTTCGTGCAGACTTGAAAGCAGATAGACGTTTCCAAGTGCCGGCCGACAAGATGAATGGATTTTTTCTTTCTTAATAATCTTGAAGTATTACATTTAACATGTCTGAGTTGTCACTTTTGATGTATAAGTAAATGATGATGTGCATTTCATTCCAGCTAAGGATTGCAGGAAAGGTCGCCATCTTTATCGTAAGCCAGCGGTAGATTTGTTCTGAGGGTCACGGCTGAAGAGCGACATTTCTGCAAGGTTGTGAATTATCTGGTGTCACTTTCTGACACCTCATTCTGTGACATAAGGTAATGAAATGGGGAGGTATCCGGAGCTTCCATCACATTAATATTTACTATCCGTACATATCTCGTAATGAAGAAATCTCATCGGACAAATAAAAAATGTTTGGTGTGATTATTACTGTGATCAAAAATAAACAAAATGACTTCTTCATATAGAGAAAGATGCAGAGCTACAAATCCAATGTAAAGTACCTGTATTATAGCCTCTATACCCAGGAGCTGCACTCACTATTCTGCTGGTGCAGTCACTTTGTACATATATTACAGTACTGATCCTGTACTGATCCTGAGTTACATCCTGAAGTATACTCCAGAGCTCTACTCACTATTCTGCTGGTGCAGTCACTGTGTACATACATTACTGATCCAGAGTTACATCCTGTATTATACTGTGGGGAGGTTGACCTGACGGATGGATCTGCCTGTAGTGAGGGGCAGAGGGATGGCCCAGTGTAGGAATGAAAGCGCTGAGATGAAAAGAAAAGGGTGCCGTGCTGTAGTGTGACCATTAGAGGGCAGTGGGGAATGTAGGAGAGAGTGGTTATGTAACTGCCTGGGGTCAAGGTCACTGCCATTGGTTAAGAATAACTGTCAGGTGATAGTGGGCGGAGCTACCAGGGCTGGTAGTATAAAGGCTGAGGGAAGGTTCTAGAAGTTCTAGTCAGCCAGGGGAGCTCACTAGATAGGAGGGCCTGCCATAGAGAGAAAGACGGTATAAGGCCCTCAGAGAGTAACTGACAGTTGAGACGGTCACGGGGGTGGCCCAAAGGACAGTAGCGGCAGACGGAGACGGTCTGAGAGTACCAAGTGACGGTGTACTTTGAATGGTGAAGCACTGTGGTGGATGTGCCTAGGGCAGCCATAGTGGACAGAGTCACAAAGGACACCACGACGTACAAAATAAGAAGTGAAGGTACCCGGGTCTGTGTATAAAGGAAATGCGAGATTCCTGTGGCGAAGTGCGGAAGTCGTTAGAAAGGCGATGAATAAACACGGACCTGTTGAACTCAATTTCTGTCTCAGTCTCAAGTCTGTCGGCATCAAGAAGTGGGTCACCCCCAATTCCTGTAGGATCACCTTCCCCGCACCTATCCTACATTTGGCATAGACGTCAGGATCATTGCTGCCAATACAACATCTTCAGCGGCAAGCCTGCTCCAGAAGAGCCAAGGGACCCAAGTTGCTTTTTGCCCTTGTGGTGGATGATTATAAAAAAAAACTGGACTGTGGATTGCTGGCTGTTAACAAGCGGATCCGGAGCGGAAAAGTGCTTTGTTAAAAAATGGCTGTGGCGATTTGGCGTCAAAAAGAAGCACATGAGGTTGCAGCCACCTTGAGCTACCAGGAACAGCTGCTAGAGGAGCTGTTGCCGACCGTCCGTGCGGAGTCATCGGGCCTGGAGGCTGGCCCTGCCGAACAGCGGGGTGAAGAACATTGGCTGCTGGAGGAGCTGCGGGATGGACTGTCAGGAGCCGCGGTGTCGGGGAAGGTGAGCGTTACTCCGGCTCAGCCGGCGGCACCGCAGGCAGACCCCGCCCCCATACCCTGTGTACAAGACAGGCCCCAGGGCCCTGACACCGGCCCCCGGCCTCCCCGCCTGACCTCCCGTTCTTCAGCGACCCCGGGCCCGGATGACTTTGCAGCTCCTGTCAGCGATCCTGAGCCGCCCCGCCCATAGGCACCTAGTTCCGTGTTGCCGGCGCGGAACCGACCTGTGGCTGTCCCTGCCACGCTCCATCTTCCGACGGCGGCCTATCCATCAGGGCCTGCCGCCATTTCGGCCCCTGCTGTGGCCTGCTCTGCGGCCTACCCGCCGATGCCTGTGGCCGCCTCTGTCCCGTCTGTGACTCTGGTTGTGACCTGCTCCCCAATGTCTGCGGCCGCCTCTGCCCCGCTCTTGATCCCGACTACGGCCCGCCCACTAGACTCTGCGGCCTACACCGGACCCTCCGCCTGGGATGCGAAGATTAGGAGGCCAATGAGTTGGAGGTGTGGGCACCGTTACACGAGAAGGAAGAGGCAGCCATGACTACCCCTCAATCATATGGGCGGCTTGTATATACTAACACCGCAAAAAGCTATGGATTTATCCGGGACCTCGCCACCGGCCACAAAGACTACCTCACTGTGACCCCCGTCAGACATGGACGGGCACTGCGATAGGGAGACCCGGTCTCCTATTGCAACAAATACTGCCTCTGCGGCTGCTATGTGGTAGCAGTCATCACCTACCCTGAGGGGTATGAGCCTCCATAAAAAGAGACAAGGACTCCTGGGTCTCGGGCATCAGGGACACTCGAGGCCCAGAACATTTCAAGCATCCCGGGGGCTTCACGGCTGTGGAGTTCCCTGCTAATTGGCGAAACATTGGCCGTCAGGAGGTGGTCCGGAGTATCCTTCTAAATGGACTGCCGGGACTGTCATGCGCCATTGTATGACCTAGGGACAGTTTGAAGTCCCCAACTGGGTAATAAGTGCCTACTCTTGGTGTAGCAGGGATGCTTACGGGGGAGTGCTCTCCTCAAAGGAAGGGGGAGCACTAATGTTCATAATATTTATGTTTTGGTTAAAAGGAAAAATGTTATGCCTAAAAAAAAATTAATTAACTTTGATAGAATTAAGCATGGCATAGTAAAAGCTATAGACGGTTTTGAAGATGTTATGCTTTGAAAAGTGCTAAATGGAAAATTTACAGAGTGATAGTCTAATACGGTTAGAAGTAAGCATAAGATGTATAGTAAAAAAAAAAACTGTGTTTAGTATATATAGCCAAATTTGAAATGATAAAGTGTTATTTAAAAAAAAAAGTGTGCTCAACAGGTCCCGGGTACATGTAGTATGCTGACCACGACTTATTCAAGTTGACAGGATGACGAGACAGGAAGAAGGTAGACAGACCAGGGTACATGAGTCAGGCCCCAAGGAGATAAGATTGTCGGGGACAACAATGGATAAAGGAAGGAGGAATGTGGGGAGGTTGACCTGATGGATGGACCTTCCCCGCACCTATCCTACAATACTCCATAGCTGCACTCACTATTCTGCTGGTGCAGTCACTTTGTACATACCTTACATTACTGATCATGTACTGATCCTGAGTTACATCCTGTATTATACTCCAGAGCTGCACTCACTATTCTGCTGGTGCAGTCACTGTGTACATACATTACTGATCCTGTACTGATCCTGAGTTACATCCAGAATTATACTCCTGTAATGTTTTAGGTAAAACTACGTCAGAGAGTGGACCCACTGGATCGTGGATCCGGAGCCCCTGGGCCGAGCACGCCAGGTGAAGACCGACCCCTATACAGGGATCGTTTGGGGCAGGACCACAGAGGACGGAGGCGCGACAGCCGGAACGAAGAGGGACGGCTCCACGGACATAAGGGGCTCGGAAGACAGAGGGCTGAGATACGAGCAGGGACCGGAGGCACAGAGGAAAACACAATACGGGGAATGGCAAGAGGACAGGCCAGGGCTGACTGGAGACAGAGGGAAGGGGCACAGAGGATAGCAAGGAAGCAGCGCCTGGACAGACTGGGGAGGGCGAGGGAGAAGACGAGGCCGAGGACGGCAGGGAGGCAGAGCCTGGTGGTCCTGGAGGAGGACAAGGCAGAGGACGGAAGAGCTACAGGAGAACTGTAGTGGCCAGAGGGTGCAGAAGCTACACAATCATCAGGCGTCCTCCTAACAGCGAGGACGCCTGAAATATACTAACCCCCGGAAGTGCGTCCCCCAGTCCAGCCCCTCAGCGCCGCCCACCGCTGGTGAGAGAGAGCGGGATGGGGCGTGCGCGTGGCAGGGGGCGGGTGCCAGGAGCCGCAGTGAGGGAGAACGTGCGACGGAGGGGCATCGGCGGGCATAGCCGCTGATGTCACAGTACCCCTCTCCTTACGTCCTCCCCTACTGAGATTGGCCAAAAATTTTTTCAGAATCCGGGGAGCGTTGATATTTTCTCGAGGCTCCCAGGACCTTTCCTCGGGACCAAAACCCTCCCAATCGATAAGAAAAAGGGTCTTACCCCTGACTCTTTTCATAGCCAAGATGTCCTTGACCTCGAAGACGTTGTCCGAGATAACAGGTGAAGGAGGGACGATGGAAACTGGTTGGAACCGATTCAGGACTACGGGTTTCAAGAGCGAGACATGGAAAGCGTTGGGAACCCGGAGCGAAGCAGGCAACCTCAGTTTATAAGCCACTTCATTAATGCGTCCAATCACTTCAAACGGCCCAATGTACCGAGGACTCAACTTGTAAGAGGGAACTCTCAGACGGATATGTCGAGTTGAAAGCCAGACTTTGTCACCTGGATGGTACGGAGGCACGTCCTTTCGTCTTTTGTCTGCATGTTTCTTGATTCGGTTGTTGGCACCCTTGAGCGCTTCCCTGGTCTCTCTCCAAATCTGCGAGAATTCCTTTGCGAGAGAATCAGCTGCGGGCACTCCCGTAGACGTGGAAAAAGGTAACGGAATACCTGGGTTTTGACCGGTTACCACAAAAAATGGTGACTTGGCGGGAGATTCGCTGGGATGGTTATTGTGCGAGAATTCAGCCCAAGGTAGGAGCGCGACCCAATTGTCCTGATGGGCGTTGGAGAAGTGACGTAGGAAGGTGGTTAACACCTGATTAATTCGCTCCACTTGCCCGTTGGTCTGAGGATGGTATGCGGAGGAGAAGTCGAGAGATGTACCCATAAGCCGGCAGAGAGCCCTCCAGAAGCGGGAGGTGAACTGGACCCCCCGATCCAACACAATCCGCTGAGGAAGACCATGCAGCCTGAAGATCTGGTGGATGAAGATCTCGACCAACTTCGGGGCGGATGGCAGTCCCGGTAAGGGAACGAAGTGGGCCATCTTGGAAAAACGATCTGCTACGACTAAGATGTGGTACATCCAGCTGAGCGGGGTAAATCAGTCACAAAATCCATGGCGATCTGCTGCCAGGGGGCCTCAGGAACTGGCAATGGGTGAAGAAGACCGGCGGGCAAAGTCCTAGCCACCTTGTTCTGGGCACAGATTGTGCACGAGGCTACATAGTCCATCACATCCTGGCGAAGCGTGGGCCACCAGTAATACCGGGAAAGCAGCAAGAGAGTCTTCTTAGTCCCAACGTGTCCAGCAATTTTGGAGGAATGCCCCCAGCGCAACACCTCTGTACGTCTGCCTTGAGGGACGAAAGTTTTACCAGGCGGAGGAATAGCAAAATTCACAGGGGCCACGGTGATCATCTTAGTAGGCTCGATAATATAGGATGGGACTTCATCCCTCTCCGATGACTGTAACGACCTGGAAAGGGCATCGGCCTTGATGTTCCTATTACCAGGTCGAAAGTGAAGTTGAAAGTCAAAGCGGGAGAAATACAGGGCCCACCTGGCTTGCCGGGCATTGAGTCTTTGGGCAGACTGCAGGTAAGCCAAGTTCTTGTGGTCCGTGAGGATGGTGAAGGGATGTACAGCCCCCTCGAGTAAATACCGCCATTCAGCCAAGGCCATCTTAATGGCAAGTAATTCTCGGTCTCCAATGGAGTAGTTGCACTCCGCAGGCGAAAAGGCTTTAGAAAAGAAGCCGCAAGGGGCCAGCCGTCCGGATGAAGCCTGCTGGGACAGGACCGCCCCCGCTCCAGTGGAGGAGGCATCCACCTCTAGGACGAAGGGCCTGCTGGTCACAGGCCGATGCAAAATGGGTGCTGATGCAAAAGAATGTTTCAGAGCCAGGAAGGCGTTTTCAGCTTCGGGGGACCAGCTGTTGGGCTTCGTTCCCTTACGGGTCAAGGCCGTGATGGGTTTGGTAACCGTAGAAAAATGAGGCACGAATTGACGGTAATAATTTGCGAACCCAAGGAACCGCTGGATGGCCTTTATCCCCACTGGACGGGGCCACTTGAGTACCGCACTGAGTTTTTCGGGATCCATCTTCAGACTGGAATCGGTGACGACATATCCCAAGAAGGGTAGTGACGTCTGCTCAAAAAGGCATTTCTCAATCTTGGCGTAGAGTTGGTTCTCTCGAAGGCGATGCAAGACCAAGCGTACGCTCTTGCGATGGGAGGACAGATCGGGCGAGAAAACGAGAATGTCGTCTAGATAGATGACCACACAGGAATAGAGTAGATCCCTGAACACCTCGTTGATAAATTCTTGAAACACAGCGGGGGCATTGCAAAGGCCGAATGGCATGACTAAGTATTCATAATGCCCGTCACGAGTATTGAAGGCCGTTTTCCACTCATCCCCAGCACGGATCCGGACCAAATTGTAGGCTCCCCGCAGATCTAACTTCGTGAAGATCCGAGCTCCTCTCAGCCGGTCAAAGAGCTCCGGAATCAACGGAAGGGGGTAACGATTTTTAACGGTGATATTGTTTAGGCCCCGGTAATCAATACAAGGCCGCAGTGATCCGTCTTTCTTCCGGACGAAGAAAAAACCTGCGCCCGCAGGAGAGGAGGACTTCCGGATAAACCCCTTGGACAGGTTTTCATGAATATATTCCGTCATGGCAGAGGTCTCGGCAGGAGAAAGAGGGTACGTTCTACCTCTGGGAGGAACCGCTCCGGGAATCAGGTCGATAGGGCAGTCATAGGACCAGTGCGGGGGCAGGGAGTCCGCTTCCCTCTTGCAGAAAACATCAGCGTAGGCGTGGTATGGAACAGGAAGGCCCGGGAGATCCGTTGGCCTAGGCTGAGAATGGGAACGAACAAGGGTACGCAAACAGCTTGCATGGCAGGTGTGCCCCCAGCGCAAGATCTCCCCGGAACGCCAGTCGACAACTGGCTCATGCCGCCTAAGCCAAGGTAGTCCCAAGAGAATGGCGTGGGATAGTTGAGGCAGGACATAAAAGGCAATCTTCTCGGAGTGAAGTGCGCCAATTTGTAGTTTTACTTCAGTGGTAACCGTGGTGCTGAGCCCAGGCAGAGGTTTGCCATCGACGGAGGTGATAGCTCGGGGATTACTTAAGACGACCACGGGAATCTGGAGTTTGTCAACCTCTTCCTGGCGGATGAAGTTGCCTGCTGCGCCCGAGTCCACATACGCCTCCATGGAGCCACGCCCCCGACCTGTAATAAGCAGAGATGAAAGAGTAAGTGGAAGAGAGGGGGTCTGATCACCTAGGGGGCCCTCTCCTACCTGGCCTAGGCGGATGCGTTTCCCGGTCTCTCAGGACAAGTGCGTACGAAGTGATTGGCCCCTCCACAATATAAACAGAGTCCCTTAGTCATCCTCTCCTTACGCCGTTGTTCGGACAGCTTGATGCGATCCACCTGCATAGGCTCGGGAGCAGAGTTACTAGGGAGAGCAACAGCGCGCGGAATGGGAGCTTGGTATAATCTAAAGGGCCTCTTTTCCCTGGCTGACTCTCTAGCGCGTTCCTGAAAACGCAGGTCAATACGAGTAGCCAGAGAGATGAGATCTTCCAGGGTGGTTGGGGGGTCACGCCCGGCCAACTCATCCTTGATGTTACTAGAAAGACCTCTCCAAAAGGCACCGACCAGGGCTTCATTATTCCACCCCAGCTCCGAGGACAAGGTCCGGAAACGGATGGCGTATTGCCCAACCGTAAGGGACCCCTGGCAGAGGTTAAAAAGGGCCTCTGTAGAGGAAGCAAGGCGTCCGGGTTCATCAAACACCTTACGGAATGTTTCCAAAAAACTCTGGATATTAGTCACCACCGGGTCATCCCTCTCCCACAACGGATTCACCCAAGCCAACGCCTCTCCCTCTAGATGGGACACTATAAAGGCCACCTTAGCACGGTCCGTGGGGTATTGTTGGGGCAGAAGATCAAAGTGCAGTCTGCACTGGTTTAAAAATCCCCTACACAACTTTGGGTCCCCACAGTACCTAGGCGGCTTACCAAGACGGGGAGGTGGGAAAGAGACGGCGTCCCGGGCTTGGGTAGAAGCGGCCGCAGAGGACTGCAAAGAAAGCAGCCGATCATCCACGGACGCCATATACCCCAAAATGTGAGATTGCGCATCGCGCTGCTGAGCGAGCTCCTGCTGGAGGCTGACTAAGAGAGGTGCATGCGCTGGGTCAGCGGTTTGCAGGGCGGAGAGCCGGTGTCCATGGACTTCATGAATGACATAATTCGGGTCTGATTCTCTCTTAAGAAAAGCAGTTCCTTTTGAGTGGCAGCCGCGGCACCGGCGGGGTCCATGGCCTGATGATACTGTAATGTTTTAGGTAAAACTACGTCAGAGAGTGGACCCTCTGGATCGCGGATCCGGAGCCCCTGGGCCGAGCACGCCAGGTTAAGACCGACCCCTATACAGGGATCGTTTGGGGCAGGACCACAGAGGACGGAGGCGCGACAGCCGGAACCAAGAGGGACGGCTCCACGGACATAAGGGGCTCGGAAGACAGAGGGCTGAGATACGAGCAGGGACCGGAGGCACAGAGGAAAACACAATACGGGGAATGGCAAGAGGACAGGCCAGGGCTGACTGGAGACAGAGGGAAGGGGCACAGAGGATAGCAAGGAAGCAGCGCCTGGACAGACTGGGGAGGGCGAGGGAGACGAGGCCGAGGACGGCAGGGAGGCAGAGCCTGGTGGTCCTGGAGGAGGACAAGGCAGAGGACGGAAGAGCTACAGGAGAACTGTAGTGGCCAGAGGGTGCAGAAGCTACACAATCATCAGGCGTCCTCCTAACAGCGGGGACGCCTGAAATATACTAACCCCCGGAAGTGCGTCCCCCAGTCCAGCCCCTCAGCGCCGCCCACCGCTGGTGAGAGAGAGAGGGAGGGGGCGTGCGCGTGGCAGGGGGCGGGTGCCAGGAGCCGCAGTGAGGGCGAACGTGCGACGGGTGCGCGCAGGTAAGGGGACGCTGCGGCGCGCGCTGCCGCTGGAGGGGCATCGGCGGGCATAGCCGCCGATGTCACAACTCCAGAGCTGCACTCACTATTCTGCTGGTGCAGTCACCATGTAAATACATTACATTGTTATTATTTTTCATTGTTCTTTTATTTTCTGACATAAAACTCCAGAATTTTCTAGATTTAAGCAGAAAACATCTTTTTTTATCGGTACACAAGCCTGCTGCTCAGCACTGACTGTATCTTTGCTCTTTCTAAATGTTTAAAAACCTTGAATTCCACTTGAAGGTCTTTTTTCCTGCAGACGCCGGGAGACGACGCCTCTGTGGCCTGTAAAGTATTCGGAGCTGTGTACGAGCCGCGTGCTGATTGCTGCTCATCAGCGGGGAGGTTGTTGTGCTGGAGATGTTGATCTGACGAGCTGGAATCATCCTCCGGAGAGCTGGTTTTTAACAACTAGATGGAGTCGACCTTATGCGGAGAAGCCGAGTTTGCAAACCTGGCAATCACTGTCCTCCTAAATGATGAGAGATTTCCAGTTTGGCCGTCGCCGCATCCAGTCTGCTGACAAAAACAATCCCTGCAAAATGGAAATACTGGGAAATAATGAGCATAAGAGGAAATAAATCACTGTTTATATTGTGCAATTGTTCGCGCGACAACGCTAACCTCATCAGTGCCTCTTCTAGTTTACGAAGCAGCCGGACTGGCCGAGAGGCAGTGGCTGCGCCGTCTTAGGCCTCATTTAAGCCTTATTTTTCTTGTAAGCAAGAAATGGACATATTTTCATCAATGTCCCATCAGTCATCAGTGTACGGTCCTTGTGTCCCATCAGTCATCAGTGTACAGTCCGTGTGTCATATCAGTCATCAGTGTACGGTCCTTGTGTGCCATCAGTCATCAGTGTACAGTCCGTGTGTCCCATAAGTCATCAGTGTACGGTCTGTGTGTCTCATCAGTCATCAGCGTACCGTCTGTGTGTCCCTTCTCCCATCAGTCACCAGTGTACAGTCCGTGTGTCCCTTTTCCCATCAGTCATCAGTGTACGGTCCGTGTGTCCCTTTTCCCATCAGTCACCAATGTACAGTTCGTGTGTCCCTTTTCCCGTCAGTCATCACTGTATGGTCAGTGCGTCCGTTTTCCCATCAGTCCTCAGTGTGTGGTCCGTGTGTCCTTTTTCCCATCAGTTATCAGTGTACGGTCGGTGTGTCCCTTTTCGCATCATTCATCAGTGTACGACCCATCCGTCACTTTTCCCATCAGTCGTCAGTGTACGATCCGTGTGTCCCTTTTCCCACAAGACATCAGTGTGTGGTCCGTGTGTCCCTTTTCCCATCATTCATCAGTGTACAGTCCGTATTTCCCTTTTTCCATCAGTCATCAGTATATGGTCCGTGTGTCCCTTTTTCCATCAGACATCAGTGTACGGTCCATGTGTGCCTTTTCCCATCAGTCATCAGTGTACGGTCCATGTGTCCCTTTTCTCATCAGTCATCAGTGTACGGTCCGTGTGTCCCTTTTCCCATCAGTCATCAGTGTACGGTCCGTGTGTCCCTTTTCCCATCAGTCATCAGTGCACGGTCCATGTGTCCCTTTTCCCATCACTCATCAGTGTACGGTCCGTGTGTTCCTTTTCCTATCAGTCATCAGTGTACGGTCCGTGTGTCCCTTTCCCATCAGTCATCAGTGTACGGTCCATGTGTCCGTTCCCATCAGTCATCAGTGTATGGTCCGTGTGTCCCTTTTCCCATCAGCATCAGTGTACGGTCCGTGTGTCCCTTTTCTCATCACTCATCAGTGTACGGTCCGTGTGTCCCTTTTTCCATCAGCCATCAGTGTACGGTCCATGTGTCCCTTTTCCCATCAGTCAGCAGTGTACAGTCCATGTGTCCCTTTTCCCATCAGTCAGCAGTGTACGGTCCATGTGTCCCTTTTCCCATCAGTCATCAGTGTACGGTCCGTGTGTCCCTTTTCCCATCAGTCGTCAGTGTATGGTCCATGTGTCCCTTTTCCCATCAGTCAGCAGTGTACGGTCCGTGTGTCCCTGTTCCCATCAGATAGCAGTGTACGGTCCGTGTGTCCCTGTTCCCATCAGATATCAGTGTACGGTCTGTGTGTCCCTTTTCCCATCAGTCGTCAGTGTATGGTCCATGTGTCCCTTTTCTCATCAGTCATCAGTGTACGTTCCGTGTGTCCCTTTTCCCATCAGTCATCAGTGTACGTTCCGTGTGTCCCTTTTCCCATCAGTCATCAGTGTACGTTCCGTGTGTCCCTTTTCTCATCAGTCATCAGTGTACGTTCCGTGTGTCCCTTTTCTCATCAGTCATCAGTGTACTGTCCGTGTGTCCCTTTTCCCATCAGTCATCAGTGTACGGTCCGTGTGTCCCTTTTCCCATCAGTTGTCAGTGTACGGTCCATGTGTCCCTTTTCCCATCAGCCGTCAGTGTACGGTCCATGTGTCCCTTTTCCCATCAGTCAGCAGTGTACAGTCCATGTGTCCCTTTTCCCATCAGTCAGCAGTGTACGGTCTATGTGTCCCATCAGACATCAGTGTACAGTCTGTGTGTCCGTTTTCCCATCTGACATCAGTGTACGGTCCATGTGTCCCTTTTCCCATCAGTCAGCAGTGTACGGTCTGTGTGTCCCTTTTCCCATCAGCCGTCAGTGTATGGTCCATGTGTCCCTTTTCTCATCAGTCATCAGTGTACGTTCCGTGTGTCCCTTTTCCCATCAGTCATCAGTGTACGTTCCGTGTGTCCCTTTTCCCATCAGTCATCAGTGTACGTTCCGTGTGTCCCTTTTCTCATCAGTCATCAGTGTACGTTCCGTGTGTCCCTTTTCTCATCAGTCATCAGTGTACTGTCCGTGTGTCCCTTTTCCCATCAGTCATCAGTGTACGGTCCGTGTGTCCCTTTTCCCATCAGTCGTCAGTGTACGGTCCATGTGTCCCTTTTCCCATCAGTCAGCAGTGTACAGTCCATGTGTCCCTTTTCCCATCAGTGAGCAGTGTACGGTCTATGTGTCCCATCAGACATCAGTGTACAGTCTGTGTGTCCGTTTTCCCATCTGACATCAGTGTACGGTCCATGTGTCCCTTTTCCCAACAGTCATCAGTGTTTTTCACGTATGGAAAAATGATAAAGCCTCTATGATACTTTGCAGTGTTCAGGCGTCACACGCACTGTACTGATGTAATCCAAGCACTGTACGTGTTATAATTGGACCACCTTAGACTATTGCTGTAGTCATGTAAAACACATGTGTGAATGAGGCCCTAACATTTGTAGAGTCGTCCGTCTCTGCAGTACTGGTGCTGGTCTGACCATTGTGGTGTCGCCGGACATGAGAGTGGTCATGTGCCGCTCTTCTGCACTCATTCTGCAATAAAGCCTGTGTCACACACACGGAACATTTTAGTAGACATCTTGGATGCTGCCGCCGTCCATTGTAGTTAGTTCTTGTTACATTTACCGTACTTATCGTTGGTATAATTTTTTAGCTTTTTGTGCTTGTTGTCTGCTGTTGGGTTTGTGGATGGGACAGTCTGTGGTCTGATAGCGGGAGTCAACACTGTGACTCATCTTCAGCCTCCATGCCTGTTCTTTGGCGCCTGTGCCTTCACCGCTGCTGGTACCTGGGTGAGATGTGAAGAAAGCACAATCCACCCTGCAGCCATCCACAAGAGAAAAGCACTCCTGAGTGCTCATGTGGAATGATATAGTGAGATGTGGCGTCTATTGTAACCTGTGTGGCTGGTGGAAATCCTAGCCCTAGGAGTAGGTTATACGAGAATCGAAGGGGGACCTCTCCGTGTGGTGACAACATGGCCGTGTGTCTTCTTTAGCTTGATGTCAAGCACTTGTGTATGGGCCACATGATCCTTTACCGTGTGCTGTGTACGTGTAGTTTATTGTTCTGTACTTCAGTCAGGAAACGTCCGTCCCTGTTTACCCCTTGGAACATGACATCATCCAGGTAAGGGTCTCTACTTCAGGGTATTTCCAGATGTCAGACACGTAATAGAGAGGTTTTCTCACCCTCTTGGGCCACCAATGTCACACTACTAGGACACATCCCCTCTATGAAGTCTGGAATTGGGGTCTTCCAGAGAGGGTGTCTGTCAGACGAAGGTGGTCCGGGGCACATGCTGGATTGCCACAAGGTATCATGATCTCCAGTATCAGAATACTGCAGACATCAGTGGTTACATTGGATTCTCATACAGTTCTCAGGCCGGCTACCCCCGAGCACAAATATAACCAATTCTGGATGGAAATATCCTATTAATATTCTAAATGTGCATTGAAATCCGGGTGTCGTCTGATAGCAACTTCTAGGCAGATGGTGCCGGATGATAACTCGACATCACGCTCCATCCTCACAATCCAGAAGTACACGAGATACAAGAATGTGACATTGGCGGAACAAATGGTGGCAAAAATACTCTAACCTTCAACTTATTAGAGAAAGAATTACAGAGAAGATGTCACAGTAACTGTCAGGTCCTGGCAGGAGGCTGGTCACAAATGGAGGCTGGGATGGAGCTCTGGCATTCAGCTGGAACTGCAAAAAGAAAATGGATGAAGTAAGATTAGGTCTGACTACTGCCGGCCTGAAAACAACAAGTGCAGGCAGCTCAGCATTGTGTCCAATGGCTGCTCATACATCAATCATGGCCAGATTACAGCAGACACGAAAGGTCAAACTGCCTGTGTCCTCCACCTCCATCAACCTCCTCAGGATGCAATTCTCAGATACCTGCCACTGCTATCTGGGCACTGTACAGGAGGAAGAGGTGAGCTGTGACATCATCTATAGTGACTGGTGGATCCTGTGTTATCTACTCTATATAGAGGTGTTATCAGTCATTGTACAGGAGGAGAAGGAGATAAGCTGTAACATCATCTACAGTGACTGGTGGATCCTGTGCGATCTACTGTATGTAGAGCTTTTATCAGTCATTGTACAGGAGGAGGTGAGCTGTGACATCATCTATAGTGACTGGTGGATCCTTTGTTATCTACTGTATATAGAGGTATTATCAATCATTGTACAGGAGTAGGAGAAGGAGGTGAGTTGTGACATCATCTAGAGTGACTGGTGGATCCTGTGCAATCTACTGTATGCAGAGGTGTTATAAGTCATTGTACAGGAGGAGGGGGTGAGCTGTGAAATCACCTATTGTGATGGTGGATCCTTTGTTATCTACTGTATATAGAGGTGTCATCAGTCATTGTACAGGAGGAGGAGGTGAGCTGTGACATCCCCTATTGTGAATGGTGGAGCCTGTGTTATCCACTGTATATAGAAGTGTCATCAGTCATTGTACAGGAGGAGGAGGTGAGCTGTGACATTATAGTGACTAGTGGATCCTGTGGTATCTACTGTATGTAGAGGTGTTATCAATCAATTTACAGGAGGTGGTGAGCTGTGACATCACCTATAGTGAATGGTTGATCCTGTGTTATCTGCTGTATTTAAAGGTGCTATCAGTTGTTATAAAGGAGGAGTAGGTGAGCTGTGACATCACCTATAGTGAATGGTGGATCCTGTGCTATCTGCTGTATATAGAGGTGTTATCAGTCATTGTACAGGAGGAGAAGGTGAGCTGTGACATCACCTATTGCGATTAGTAGGTCCTGTGTTATCTACTGTATGTAGAGGTGTTATGAATCAATGTACAGGAGGTGCAGGTGAGCATGACATCACCTATTGTGAATGTTGGTGTCACGAGGGTGTCATATTCCCCTGGAAGACCTGAAGTTACACAGTCACTTTGGGTAATGAATTGCAGTTCTTTTTTAGAGGTGGTGTGATTTCTGTCCCATATTAAATAGATTTAGTTTCTTCTGACACTGAAGAGGTTAATGACCATTTCTATGCTGGTCAGAAACAGGCAGCTCCTTTTCAGCTGCTTCTGCTGTGATCATTACCTCTTCCCATATAAACTGGTAAGACCTTCTTGTTCCAGCCCATGAAAGATTTGTCTTCCTGTGCTGTGTGCTAAAGCTAAGTAGTTGGAGTAGAGTTTTTGTAGTAGTGTTCTGTTGGTTGCTGTATTACATGTGTGTTTATCTCCTGGTCTCTGTTTCCATTTTGTTTATTCCTCCCTGTCCCTATCCTCCTCGTATTGTTGGTTGGTGCTTTGGTATGATAGAGGTTTTCTGTTATCCCTGTTTTGCCTTTGAGTCTTATTTACCTTACATTTCCGTCCCATGCCTCATGGTGTGGGGGAGAGGACAGATCAGGGTAAAATTTAACAGGATCATAGTAAGGTTGGGGACTCGGGCCTCTATACCTTCAAGAGTATCTCCAGGACAAGGATAGTTAGGGTCCCAGTTCCAAGGACACTTACAAGTGTTATTAGTTATTGTACAGGAGGAGGAGGTCAGCTGTGATATCACCTATTGTAAATGGTGGATCCTGTGCTTTAAAGGGAATTTGTCACCCCATTTTAGCCGTATCAGCTGCCGGCACCGCCATCAGGGGCTTATCTACAGCATTCTGTAATGCTGTAGATAAGCCCCCGATGTAGCCTGAAAGATAAGAAAAAAGAGTAAAGGGGGTTTTACACATAGCGATATCGCTAGCAATATCGCTAAAACGTCACTGATTTTGTGACATAGCGATATTGCTAGCGATATCGCTATGTGTGATACTTACCTCTGACCGGCTCCCCCGCTGTCCGTCGCTGATCGCGCGAGATCGGGCGGCTCCATTTCTCGTCGTCAGCTTCCTGCTGGGCTTCCTGCTGTGTGAGACGAGCGACGCTGGACGCGGGCGGGAGGACGTCAGGATCGCTGTGTGTGAAAGGTGAGTATCGTGCGCTGCGTCGCTGCTGCATCGCTGTGAGATCTTTCTGTGTGAAAGCTCACTAGCGATCATTTAGCAATGCACCAGCGATCCTGACCGGGTCGGATCGCTGGTGCATCGCTAAATGTAAAAGGGCCTTTAGAGTATACTCACCCGAGTGTCCTGTCCGGTCCGATGGGTGTTGCGGTCCGGTCAGGCACCTCCCATCTTCATAGGATGCCATCCTCCTTCTTAATTCTCCCTCGGCTCCTGCACTGGCGTACTTTATCTGCCCTACTGAGGGCAGAGTAAAGTACTGCATTGTGCAGGCGCCGGGAAAGGTCAGAGAGGTCCGGCGCCTGCGCACTGCAGTACTTTACGCTGCCCTCAACAGGGCCGATAAAGTATGCCTGCGCAGGAGCCGAGGGAGAAGTAAGGAGGAGGACATCATCGTATGAAGAAGGGAGGTGCCTGACCGGACCGCGACACCCATCGGACCGGACAGGACAGCCGGGTGAGTATAATCTAACTCTTTTTTCTTATCTTTCAGGTTACATCAGGGGCTTATCTACAGCATTACAGAATGCTGTAGATAAGCCCCTGATGGCGGTGCCAGCAGCTGATAGGGCTAAAATGGAGTGACAGATTCTCTTTAAGCTGTATATAGAGGTGTTATCAGTCATTGTACAGGAGGGGGAGGAGGTGAGCTGTGACATCACCCACGTTTTGTGAATGGTGTGTTATCTGATGTCATTGTCATCCTGGAGATAATGAGACTTCTGAAAAGCTTTCAGTAAAGAACAGTAAATACGAGTCTAGACTAGTCCAGAGTCCATTGTAGAAATGATACAATGTCTTTTGATACTTTTCTAATGCAGATTGTGTCATGAAAAAAGCCATAACAAAAACTGTGTAAGAAATTCATTTTTGTCATTCCCTTTTACCTGGAATTAGTGGCAGGAAGATGCGGATATCTGATAACACTTCAATGGCTCTGAGTAATAATCTTCCTAGAATATTATTAAGAATTTCCCAAATCCTGAAATAGTTTTGATATTTCCCATCCACTTTTCTGGGCTCCTGGTTCTGGGCTGTGGATAGGGGATCACTAATCATATGATCATTAGGGCAGTGATTATTGCCGGAGGGACCCAGTGCCCTGAACCTTTGACCTTGCGGCCCAGATCCTTTATTGTCCAGTCTGAAATCCTTACATCAAATCCCCATTTGTCCTATATATTTTATAAAGTTGTTTTTTTTTATAAAGATGACCCCAAAAAATAAAATTAAAAAAGTCTAATCAAAATGCATGAATAAATACCAAAAGACCGGCACTGAATATATGGAGAAAATGTCCTACACGTCCCATAATGACGGCCCTCTCTCCTTCATTCTGCTTTATCTCATTTTATTGGTCATTTTTCACACAGTTATACAGAATTCAGAGCGAGATCCAAAGAATAAAAAGCCTGTTATTTCCCGGCTTCAGAATGAATACGGCTCCTGTGTTTAATCACGAAGTGCGGATCACGTGACGCTGCATCCGGCCGGCCATTGTTATTACGTGTCCTTTCAGTCCGGTACAATGCAGACTTTGATGTGTCGCCGGCACATAGAATAGTTCCCCATGTTTCTCCTTTCTCCCCAATGCCCTCCGGGGCATCTCCTGCTGCTTTGCTTTTAATTAGATGTGTGCTTGAAGAAGTGTGAATGCAGGATCCCATCCTAAAAGGACGTTCTCAAAAAAAGCAGAAAATAGCGCAGATGGGCGAAGTATTTAGAAGCACCGGCTGGAAAGGACCTGTGTGGGTATATGGACATGGTATTAATGAAAAGCGAAGGGATTATCGCATGGGAAGATCGGTGATGACTGGAGTGACAGGAGGAGGGTGGCGCTCATCAAAAGCTGTGTAATGATAAGGGCCCGCACAAAGCTCAGCGCAGGGGCCTGGTGCAATCTGCACGCTGAAAAACGTGTAATATCCAGGATGACTCAACTCTCTCCTCATAGCGGCCTCACTTGTTATGTACAGCACAATCTTATTACATAGTGCCCCCACCTTGTGTACAGCACTGTACCTTATTACATAACTTCCCCTATTGTTATGTATAGCGCCGTCCCTTATTACTCACTGTCCTCTCTTGTTATGTACACCACTGACCCTTATTACATAGTATCCAATATTGCTAAGTACAGCACTGTGCCTTATTACACAATGCCCACTCTTGTTATGTACAGCACTGTCCCTTATTACTTAGTGCCTTATATTCTTATCTACAGCACTGTCCCTTATTACATAGTGTCTTCTTTTGTTATGTACAGCACTATCCCTTATTACATAGTGTACTGTCTTGTAATGTACAGCACCATATCTTATTACATAGTGCCCTCTCTTGTTATGTATAGCGCTGTTTCTTTTTGTATACTGTACTCTCTTGTTATGTACAGCACCATCCCTTATTATATAGTGTCCTCTCTTGTTATGTACACGACTGTCCCTTATTACATAGTATCCTGTCTTGTAATGTACAGCGCTGTATCTTATTACATAGTGCCTCTCTCATTATGAATAGCGCTGTCCCTTTTTATATAGTGTCCTCTCTTATGTACTGCACTGTCACTTATTACATAGCTACCTCTCTTGTCATGTACAGCACTACTCCTTATTACATAGTTCCTTCTTGTCATGACCCTGGACAGGATGGTTCCGCTTCCATCCTGGTCAGTACAGGGTTAACTTTAGTTTGCCTCTCTTTGGTTCTAGGGCGGCTATTTAATGATGGCAATTCCTGGGTCTGGTGTCAGTGATACTTCCGTATACTCGGCTAGTGGTTGCTGACCCAGGTTAATTCCGTAATTGTTGTGCCTCTGTGCTTGTGTGCCTTGCTGTGTATAACCCGATTCGTCCTCTGACTCTCGCCTCTGTATGCTGCTTTGTACTGCCCTGTCTCTCCTGGATATCTGCCTCCCTTGGCTTTTCTCCGTTTGCTCTTTGTCTTATCACTAGGTACTAAGCATTCATTTGACTTGACCCTTGGCTTTCCTTGACCACATGTATTATCTTTACTTTGCACTCTGTGCATTTAGCTGCCTTCGCTGCACTCATACACCCCCTGGTCACGTGACTGCTCAGTGCCTGGTCCTGTGCGCTGCTCACTGCTTAGTCTCAGGTTCGTGTGCACAGCGTGCCTTGTTCCTGCACTCCCTGCGCTCGTGCACGTGCTCCCTGACAGCGCCCCCTAGGCAGCCCAAGTGACACCACCAGTGTCATCACATTTCTCTTGTTATGTACAGCGCTGTCCCTTATTACATAGTTTCATACCTTGGTATGTACAGAACCGTCCCTAATTTCTCAGTGTCCTCTCTTGTTATGTATACCACTTTGTCTTATTACATAGTATCCTCTATTGTTCTGTACAACACTGTCCCTTATTACACAGTGCCCACTCTTCTTATGTACAGTACCGTCTGTTATTACATAATGCCCTGAGTGGATTCTCGTTTTTTTATTTATAACTCCCTGTTCTTTGAACAGGGAGTTGCTTTATTACATACTGTTCTCTCAGATGTACAGGGTGGGCCATTTATATGGATACAGCTAAATAAAATGGGAATGGTTGGTGATATCAACTTCCTGTTTGTGACACATTAGTATATGGGAGGGGGGAACCTTTTCTTTCAAGATGGGTGGTGACCATGGTGGCCATTTTGAAGTCGGCCATTTTGGATCCAAATTTATTTTTTTTGGTAAGAGGGTCATGTGACACATCAAACTTATTGAGAATGTCACAAGAAAAACAATGGTGTGCTTGGATTTAATTCAGGATTGCTACTTCCAATAGGTGGCACTAGAGTTCTAGTCCTCTTCCTCTCTGAAGAGACAATTTGCTTATTTCCCAGAGGAGCATTGCGGCTTTAAGTCTCCTCATCTCGGCATGCTTAGCATGTCATTCTCCGCATGGAGAAATTATACTTCTTGGATATCGGTCAGATGCCTCTTACACAGCCAAACCAGATCTCACACTTTGCACTGACGAGGGGCAGTACCCCAAAACACAGTGTCTGCAAATTGAGATTCTGGCTTTGGCTTTTATCTTAAGTCATATAACAAGGCGTGTTTAAGAGTCAACATTAACTTTTAGGATTGCTACTTCCAATAGGTGGCACTAGAGTTCTAGTCCTCTTCCTCTCTGAAGAGACAACTTGCTTCTATCAGTCAAGAGTGGGAGAAGAGGGTTGCATTGACAAGCCATCACAATGGGCCGCACTTTGAACACATTTTATAAGTGATCATAAACTTGTAAATAACTCTTGAAAGAATAGTTACGTTAAAACCAAGCACACCATTGTTTTTCTTGTGAGGTTCTCAATAAGTTTGATGTGTCACATGACTCTCTTCCCATTGGAAAAAATGAAGTTGGATCTAAAATGTCCAACTTCAAAATGGCCGCCACCTGAAACGTTTCCCACCTCCCATATACTAATGTGGCACAAACAGGAAGTTGATATCACCAACCATTCCCATTTTATTTAGGTGTATTCATATAAATGGCCCACCCTGTATAATGCAATGACTGCTGACGGAGCATGGGAAAGCTTCTTTTCTGATGGATAAGCTGATGGACTGGTCTTCTGGTCAGATGCTGCTCTGTCAGCAGTCACTTTATTTAATATCTAGCAAGAGAGGACTATGTAATAAAGAGAGGATGATGTGGTTAACAATAATGAGAATACGCTATGTAAGGGACGGTACTGTACATGAGAAGGCAGCGCTACTTAATAATGGATTCTACCATAGGTAACTGGAGAGGATGGTACATAATAAGGGACAATGTTATATATAATAAAAGAGGAAACTATACTTATAGACAGCGCTATTTATAACAAGGGTGTACACTATATACTAAGGGATAGCCCTATATATGGTATAATAAGGCTACATTCCTGTATCCATATGAAGTGTCAGTGTGTTGCCCAATTTTTTTTTTTCTCGAACAGCAATACAGACCCATTAAGTATGTCCTCATAGTCGGATCAGAACGGGACATGCTCTGAGTCTCGCAGATCTCATTTTCGGATCCTTAATTTTCACAGATATATGAATGAATCTGTAAAACTCTGAGCCCACGTGCTGTCTGCTAAAAAAAATCTGACAGCACACGGACACGGACATAACACACGAATGTGAGAATACGGCCTAAGGGAGGTTGCTTTACAAATAATAGAATGACTTTACGTCATATAGTACAAAGAATGAATGCATCCAGTGACCACTGACGTCTCGTCTGATCAGATACGTTTTCTGCTGTTTCTTTGCCATCTGGTCTGACCTTCATGCCGACATCTCCCAGCCACGACTCGTCATGTCATGAATACAAATATAACAATGTCACATATATTGTATACATACATTTTTCTCCTCATAATTTCCATTGCCAAATAAATATAAATGAATCAGTCTCTGTGACTCTTCCCCCAATTAATTTGAAAGCTATGTGCACATGTTGCATTTTTTTTTTTCACTTAGATTTGTTGCGGAAAATGCCCAATGTTTTACAGTACAAGCAAAGTGAATGATATTTCTGAAACCTCATTCACTTGCTGCAGATTAAAATTTGAAGCGTGTCAATTTTTCCTGTGTATTTGAGTGGGGAAAAATATGCAACAAAAACGCATGAAAAAACACCTCAAAAACACATATTTTACCTGGAGTGTTCCCTGCCAACACATTCTGCTGCAAATCCTGAACATGTGCTCACAGCCTTAGTCCATGTCCTGTAACTCCCACACACATTCATTATAAGGCTGGGGTCACACCGACGAGAAATACGGTCTGTACTTTCCATGCGTAATACGGAGAAATGTCCCCTAAATAGTGCTCCGTATGTCATCCGTAATCAAGGTGTGGTCGCGTATTTTGCGCATGTCAGCATCCGTATGTAATCCGTATGGCATCCGTATGGCGAGATTTTCTCGCAGGCTTGCAAAATGGACATATAATGGAGCCCTATGACAGGTTAAAACCCAAACGAAAGAATAGATAGAATGCATATATATATATATATATATATACAGTTGTGGCCAAAAGTATTGACACCCCTGCAATTCTGTCAGATAATACTCAGTTTCTTCCTGAAAATGATTGCAAACACAAATTCTTTGTTATTATTATCTTCATTTAATTTGTCTTAAATGACAAAGCACAAAAAGAATTGTCATAAAGCGAAATTGGATATAATTCCACACCAAACATAAAAAAGAGGGTGGACAAAAGTATTGGCACTGTTCGAAAAATTCATGTGATGCTTTTCTAATTTGTGTAATTCAACCTCTGTCCTGTGTCCTTGTGTGTACCACATTGAGCATGGAGAAAAGAAAGAAGACCAAAGAACTGTCTGAGGACTTGAGAAACCAATTTGTGAGGAAGCATGAGCAATCTCAAGGCTACAAGTCCATCTCCAAAGACCAGAATGTTCCTGTGTCTACCGTGCGCAGTGTCATCAAGAAGTTTAAAGCCCATGGCACTGTGGCTAACCTCCCTAGATGTGGACGGAAAAGAAAAATTGACAAGAGATTTCAATGCAAGATTGTGCAGATGTTGGATAAAGAACCTCGACTAACATCCAAACAAGTTCAAGCTGCCCTGCAGTCCGAGGGTACAACAGTGTCAACCCATACTATCCATCAGCGTCTGAATGAAAAGGGACTGTATGGTAGGAGACCCAGGAAGACCCCACTTCTTACCCCGAGACATAAAATAGCCAGGCTGGAGTTTGCCAAAACTTACCTGAAAAAGCCTAAAACGTTTTGGATGAATGTTCTCTGGTCAGATGAGACAAAGGTAGAGCTTTTTGGGCAAAGGCATCAACATAGAGTTTACAGGAGAAAATAAGAGGCATTCAAAGAAAAGAACACGGTCCCTACAGTCAAACATGGCGGAGGTTCCCTGATGTTTTGGGGTTGCTTTGCTGCCTCTGGCACTGGAATGCTTGACCGTGTGCATGGCATTATGAAGTCAGAAGACTACCAACACATTTTGCAGCATAATGTAGGGCCCAGTGTGAGAAAGCTGGGTCTCCCTCAGAGGTCATGGGTCTTCCAGCAGGACAATGACCCAAAACACACTTCAAAAAGCACTAGAAAATGGTTTGAGAGAAAGCACTGGAGACTTCTAAGGTGGCCAGCAATGAGTCCAGACCTGAATCCCATAGAACACCTGTGGAGAGATCTAAAAATGGCAGTTTGGAGAAGGCACCCTTCAAATATCAGGGACCTGGAGCAGTTTGCCAAAGAAGAATGGTCTAAAATTCCAGCAGAGCATTGTAAGAAACTCATTGATGGTTACCAGAAGCGGTTGGTCGCAGTTATTTTGGCTAAAGCTTGTGCTGCCAAGTATTAGGCTGAGGGTGCCAATACTTTTGTCTGGCCCAATTTTGGAGTTTTGTGTGAAATGATCAATGTTTTGCTTTTTGCTTCATTCTCTTTTGTGTTTTTTCATTTAAGACAAATTAAATGAAGATAATAATACCAAAGAATTTGTGTTTGCAATCATTTTCAGGAAGAAACTGAGTATTATCTGACAGAATTGCAGGGGTGTCAATACTTTTGGCCACAACTGTATATATATATATATATATATATATATATATATATATATATATTTACATTTCTTAGAGTTCTACATAGGAGAATAGCAGCTAGTTCAATTGTAAAATCATTATAGAACCAGACATGAAATGACACATGGTTTACATACAGTAAATCATTTCATTTCATGTATTTTTTTATTTGTCCCTGACTAATAATTAAATTAGCGTTTATGTGTAAAATTTGTGATGTCTATGTGTTAAATTAAGAGGTTAATTCGTTGGAAAAAATGCGTGGGCTCCCGCGGCAAAATCGCAACCAGAGAGGTAAAGCAGGTGAGTGAGGGCAGATGATTTTAATAGCCTTGAGAGAGACCATTGTTTTTGCCCCCCCCCCCCCCCGGCTTCAAAAATGTGCCCCCAGTCACCCTAGAAAAGGTGCATCTATAAGATGCGCCTTTTCTGGCACTCATCCTCTTTATTCCCATTGCCCTGTAGTGGTGGCTAATGGGTTAATATTAATGGGTTAATGTCATCTTGCAATTGGAAGGTGACATTAAGCCAATTAATAATGGAGAGGTGTCAATTAGACACTTATTCATTATTAACCCTTGACTATTAAACGGTTAAAAAACACACACAGATTATTTTAATGAAATGAAGACACCTAGTTTTTGACAAGATTTATTGCTCTGGTAATCCAAAAATAAACCATCGACCTGTAACAAAAATAAAACAAGAAAGCAGCCATATCCTTACCTCTCCGCTGCTCAGTCACGTCCCCCGCTGCAATCCATCAGAAAGGGTTAAGTGGTTTAATGCGACCAGCCCCATGTAAACCACTGCCAGAATGAATTATTTCATCTCTGCGCAGTCTCACTGGCTGCCCGGAGATGAACTAATTACCGTGGGAAAGTTTCTGCATTTTTTCCCAGGTCAGTCAGTGACGTCAGTGAGGCTGCGCTGAGTCCCCTGGCTGACCTGAGGTGAACTGATGAGCGGGGGAAAAAATGCAATTCTTTCGTTTCACTGAAAAAGACCTGGGTGTATGGGTGGACGACAAACTCACATTTAGTGGCCAGTGTCAGGCAGCTACTGCAAAGGCAAATAAAATAATGGGATGCATTAAAAGAGGCATAGATGCTCATGAGGAGAACATAATTTTACCTCTATATAAGTCACTAGTGCGACCACACTTAGAATACAGTGTACAGTTCTGGTCTCGGGTGTATAAGAAAGACATAGCTGAACTGGAGCAGGTGCAGAGAAGAGCGACCAAGGTTATTAGGGAACTAGGGGGTCTGCAATACCAAGACAGGTTATTACAATTGGGGTTATTTAGTTTGGAGAATCGAAGGCTTATGGGTGATCTTATTACAATGTATAAATATATGCGGGGACAATACAAAGACCTTTCTAATGATCTTTTTACTCTTAGACCTGTGACGGAGACAAGGGGGCATCCTCTACGTCTGGAGGAAAGAAGGTTTAAGCATACTCACAGATGCGGATTCTTTACTGTAAGAGCAGTGAGACTATGGAACTCTCTGCCATATGATGTTAAAAGAAAAGGGGGAGACAGGGCGCTTCCAATGCGTAGGTCTGTATGGAAAGTAGATGAGTGCACAGCAAGTGTTAGGCTCACCTGATAGGGTTGTGAGAGTCACAACACCTATAATCGCATAAACCAGCTGCAGCAGTCTGCACGAGGTCCAAGGACTTGGTACAAAGAGAAGGCTGGTAGTGCAATAAGAGACTGCGCTGCTGTGGTAGAGTTCAAGGTATCTTTATTGCCAATGCGTTTCCTGAGCCAGTCCCAGCTCACTTCATCAGGGCATGTTACAGAAGTTCATTGCAGGGGTATATATACACATAAAAAAAAAAGGGGGGAGGCGCCAAGAATAGTGAGGTGACACGTCAGCATGGATACATATACATGAATCATACAAAACAATAAAACTTTATTACAACCATATTAAAACGATGTTTAAAATGCCATAAAAAGAGTGTTGGTATAAAAACCGTGATTAAAAATAAAATGACACGGGGGGGATCACGAGGTAAAAGATTAAAAAAATGGCTCTCGAGTCCTGGGGTGGATTAGAACTTGCCTCAGAGGATATAACTAATGGTATTAGTCCACTATGCTACATGTGAAACTGGAAAGTAAGGAGAAAATGGTTAAAATCATGTGTAAATAGCTAAAACTAGTATCAAATATCTTTTTTCTAGGTGGAGAAAAGAGAAGAACAACAAGAAGAAACTCTAGAATAGGTGATATAAAAATGGTTAAAAATTAAGTGTTAAGACATAATTAAAATAAATAAATAAAAAAATAAAAAAAAAAAAATACCTAAAATTTTTCTTTAAAAAACGAAGATGATGATATAAAGGAATTGAAAGGATAAGATATTAAAACACAGGGTCAAAATAAAATCAATAAAAAACAATAGATTTGAGTTTGTAGATCCAAAAAACTTCCTTTCTGCATAGTGATTGAAACCTATTGGGGATGTGGTCTGGTATGTGATCAATGGGATAAATGGTGGCTTTACTGAAATCTCTGGAAGGTGTGGTGTCAAAGTGTCGTGAAAGTCCATGTTTTTGGAAGCCTATTTTGATATTGTGACGGTGTGAATTCATGCGACAATGTAGTGCGACCTGCATACAATCTGGGACAAGGACAGGAAATGACATATATAACATGAGAGGAATGACAAGTGAGGTGGAATTTGAGGGGAAATTTTTCCAGTGTAATGGGGTGGACAAACACAGACGTGCAGTGTGAAATGGTATGACAGCAAGCACAATTAGGACGGTGACACTTATAAATCCCTGGTGATGAAATGGTATGGGTAGTAGGCTTCTGGGGTAGAAGTCTACTTGGAGCCAGAATATTCTTTAATGACCTGGCCTTTCGGAAGGTGATAGGTTTGTCTGGAAGGACCCCATTAAGTGTGGGGTCCTTCTTAATGATGGGCCATAAATTATTTAGAACATCTCTTATCCTGTTCTGTTGTGAACTGAATGTTGTAATAAAATTTGTTCTAAAGAGTTCAGCATCATCTTTCTTTTGTTTAGCCAGAGATTTGCTGAGGAGAATATTCTGATTAAAATTTTTAAAAACATTATCACATGTAGAACTAATGAGTTTTTTGGGATACCTCTGAGCAAGGAACCTTTCCCTCAGGACCACGGATTGTGTGTTAAAATCCTCATCATTAGTGCAGTTCTTTCTTATCCTTTGGAACTGATTGTGAGGAATATTAAAAAGCCATTTTTTGTAGTGTCCACTCTTAAAATGTACATAACTATTAGAATCCACCTCTTTAAAAAATGTTTTACTGCAAATCTTGGAATCCCTGATGAAAAATGTGATGTCTAAAAAATCCATGGACTGATTATTAACATGTGGGGTAAAAGTCAAGCCCAATGGATAATTCTGGATGGAACAAACAAGAGCACCCACATCTAAAACGTCATTGTCCCAGATTAAGAACAGGTCATCAGTGTATCTTCTGTATAAAATGATGCCTTTATTAAAAGTCTCATTGGTGATAAAATTTTGTTCAAAGACCCCCATAAAAAGATTTGCATACGTAGGTGCTACTCGTGATCCCATAGCGGTCCCACGTGTCTGGTGATAAAATTCCCCAGGAAAGTAAAAAAGTTATTATGCAAAATAAAATCCATCCCTTTGTAGATAAAAGCTTTTTGTGCAACAGATAAACGAATGTCTGATAAAAGGAACCTGTTAAAACATTCAAGACCCAACTCATGTTCAATGTTTGTATATAAAGCAGATACATCAAATGAAATAAAATAATAAGAGTCTTTCCATAACACATCATGAACCGGATTAATCAATTCAGAGGAGTCCTTCAGGTGGCTGGGTAACAAGAGAACATGATGCTGCATTATTCGGTCAATAAAAAAGGAGTTTCTTTGCTGATTCTCCTGTGGTGACCAAGCCTGCTACCATCTTAGGCGAAGGGGTAGTTCTTTCTGCCATCTCGCCCGATTTGAGACTTGCTCTGCAAGAGTTCCAGGAGGACAAACCTGAGCGTTGTCCCAGTGGAAAGTTGTATGTTCCTGACCAGTGGAAGACGAGAGTGATGTCTGAAGTTCATTGCTCTGCATTGGCTGGTCATCCAGGTATTTTTGGTACTAGAGATCTGGTGAGTCGCTCTTTTTGGTGGCCCACCTTGTCTCATGATGTCAGGAATTTTGTGCAGTGCGGTCTAAATCTTGTTCTCGCTCTAGTGGGTTGTTGATGCCTTTGCCGGTCCCCAGGAGCAGGGGTCCCCAACCACCGGTCCGCGGCCCGCTGCAGTGCCCTTGCCAGTCCGCGGACACAAGGGGAGCCAGGGGCGGTCAGTGGCGTAGCGGGGGCTGGGGCGGCGCGCAGCAGTTCTTAGCGGCGGCCAGGGAGCGATCAAGCAGCTCCGCTGCCTGCAAGAGGGAATAGCAGGAGCGGAGCTGCAAGGACCCGTCCAGCTTCCTGCCCGCCACCCGCGCTTCCTGTCTGACTGACACAGAGAGGAGCGCGCCGCTGCTGTGTCAGAGCGAGGAAGCGCGGGCGGAGGGCAGGTGAGAGGAGAGAGGTGGTGTCTGTGTGTATGTATATGTATAATATGTATGTGTGTGTATGTATGTATGTATGTGTGTGTGTGTATGTATGTATGTGTGTGTGTACATGTATGTCTGTGTGTGTGTACATGTATGTCTGTGTGTGTGTGTGTGTTGGTCTGTGTTTGTGTAGCCTGGCCCTGGAGGAGATGGGGACATGAGGAGAAGGCCATGAGGGAAGTGATGGAGAGACAGCAGTGATGGGGTGAAGGCAATGATGGGGAGAGGGGAGTGATGGGGTGAAGGCAATGATGGGGAGAAGGGAGCGATGGGGTGAAGGCAATGATGGGGAGAGGGGAGTGATGGGCTGAATGCAATGATGGGGAGAAGGGAGTGATGGGGTGAAGGCAATGATGGGGAGAAGGGAGTGATGGGGTGAAGGCAATGATGGGGAGAGGGGAGTGATGGGGTGAAGGCAATGATGGAGAGAAGGGAGTGATGGGGTGAAGGCAATGATGGAGAGAAGGGAGTGATGGGGTGAAGGCAATGATGGGGAGACAGCAGTGATGGGGTATGTGACGTCCGCCTGCGGGTCTGGGCTGCAGCCAGGCAACACCCCGAGAAACACTGCTACCCTTTACCCCTTTTCAGGGATCTGGATTTATAGCAGAGCCCAGGAGGCGCTGTCTGAATAGGAGCAGTGACCAGAGCAGGACGGTCACCAGAAAGGTGTTCCAATACGGGACACAAACGTGGAGATATGCGAGTCTAAACCAGTCGGGCAGCAATGGTACAAAAACGGTAGACAGAAGCAGAGTCAGATTCAGGCCGAGAGTCATAAACCAGGAGAGTAGCAGAGGTACAGAATCGTTAGGCAGAAGCAGAGTCAGATTCAGGCCGAGAGTCATAAACCAGGAGAGTAGCAGAGGTACAGAATCGTTAGGCAGAAGCACAGTCAGATTCAGGCCGAGAGTCATAAACCAGGAGGGCAGCAGAGGTACAGAATCGTTAGGCAGAAGCAGAGTCAGATTCAGGCCAAAAGTCATAAAACAGGAGAGTAGCAGAGGTACAGAATCGTTAGGCAGAAGGAGAGTCAGAAGTCCAGGCCAAAGTCAGTCAGTCAGAAAGTAATACACACAGGGGAACCAAGAAAATATCCGGCGGCTTGCAAGACCAGTCCCAAGGTATTTCAGGGATCAGGTCACCCCTCATAGGTTCCTGGACTGATGATGTCATCAGTACCGCCCCCAGGACTAGGCCAGATGGAGATGCAGTAACCTCTTGATGACTGACAGAGGGGTGGAGCCTGCGTCCACCAGATGCCTGCGCAGGTGCCCTTACTCTGTCAGCACCATAACTCCCGGGCGAGCCATGGCGCCTCCTAGTGACCGTGACAGGAGCAGCAGACCCAGAATTTAACGGCGACGTGACAGACCGGCGCCTCCTAGAGGTTAAAGCTGGGACAGTAGGCTCTGAGCCTGACGTGACAGAACCACGGCCCCTTCCAGTGGCCGAGGCAGGAACAGCCGTCCCTGAGTCTGACGATAAAGTGGCGGTCCGGCGCCTCCTAGTGGCCGCGACCGGAACAGCAGGCCCTAAGTCTGGCAGAAACGTGACAGTACCCCCCCCTCCAAGAGGGGCCTCCGGTCCCTCAAAACCCGGTTTATCAGGGTGAAGGAGGTGAAACCTTCTAATCAACCCCTTGGCATGAATGTCACTAGCGGGGACCCAAGACCTCTCCTCTGGGCCATAGCCTTTCCAATGAACTAAATATTGCACAGACTTTCTCACTAAACGGGAATCAAGGATGCCCTGGACTTCGTACTCCAAGGCACCCTTGACCAAAACTGGAGGAGGAGGGGACTGGACGGGATGAATTGGGGAGCGGTACACCTTGAGAAGGGATTTGTGGAAAACATTAGGAATTTTAAAAGACTGAGGGAGCCTTAAACGAAAGGCTACCGGGTTAATTACTTCTAATATCTCGTAGGGACCAATAAACTTGGGCCCCAGTTTGGCAGATGGCACCTTAAGCTTAATGTTTCTGGTAGACAGCCAAACTTTGTCCCCAACTCCTAGGTGCGGCCCCGTGGACCTCCGTTTATTTGCGGCCGAAGCCTGCCTGACCTGGGACCCTTTCAAGTTTGTGTTCACCTCCGACCATATTGCCCTTAAGTGAGGTATGGAATTCTCTACTCCCGGAAGCTCCGACATCTTGGCCGAAAATGAACCAAAACGTGGGTGCAAACCATGATTGCAGAAGAACGGGGTGGTTTTGATAGATTCCTGGTACTGGTTATTTAGAGCGAACTCAGCTAGTGGGAGATGTTCCGCCCAATCAGACTGATGTTCCGAGACATAGCAGCGAAGATATTGCTCTAGAGCCTGGTTGGTACGCTCCGTTTGACCATTGGTCTCAGGGTGGTAAGCGGAGGAGAAGGATAATTCAATACCAATACGTTTGCAGAATGCTCTCCAGAATTTGGAAACAAACTGGGTACCTCGGTCGGACACGATATTCTCTGGAGCGCCATGCAGCCTTATTACATGAACAATAAACAACTTACTCAGAGTTTCTGAATTAGGTAATCCAGAGAGGGGAACGAAATGACATTGCTTACTGAACCTGTCCACCACCACCCAGATACATGTCTTCCCCTCTGAGGGTGGTAGGTCAGTAATGAAGTCCATGGAGATGTGGGTCCATGGACTCTCTGGAGCGGGCAAGGACTGGAGCCAGCCGGCAGGCCGATTGTGAGGGGACTTGGCGCGAGCACAGATTTCACAAGCTAGTACATAATCCTTGCAGTCCTTAACTACCGTTGGCCACCAAAAACTCCTAGTCACAAGTCTGGCGGTATTATTGACCCCAGGATGGCCTGCCAGGACGGAGTCGTGCGACTCCTTCAGAACTTGTAGGCGAAACGGCGCTGGAACAAACAATTTCTGGGGGGGCGTCGAGTCAGGGGCTGGTTCTGGGGACCTACGGATCTCCTCCAGAAGGTCCAGAGACACAGCCGACACAACAATACCATTGGCCAGTATTGGAACTGGCTCTGAGTCTTCAGCCTGTGAGGGACAGAAACTTCGAGAGAGAGCATCAGCCCTCACATTTTTGGTACCAGGACGAAAGGTTATTAAGAAATCAAACCTAGAGAAGAACAAGGCCCACCTCGCTTGTCTAGGATTTAATCTTTTAGCTGACTCCAGGTAAGTCAGATTCTTGTGATCTGTAATCACAGTGATCTTATGTTTGGCGCCTTCGAGGAAGTGGCGCCATTCCTCGAAGGCCCATTTGATCGCCAATAACTCCCGATTACCTATATCGTAATTCTTCTCAGTGGCAGAGAATTTGCGGGAGAAAAAGGCACATGGGCGAAGCTGAGTGAGTGATGCAGTGCCTTGCGACTGCACTGCTCCCACTCCGACCTCAGAGGCGTCCACCTCTACAATAAACGGGCGGTCCAGATCAGGCTGAACCAAAACTGGGTTGGCTACAAAGCACTCTTTTAACGTAGCAAAAGCCTGAATTGCCTCAGGGTTCCAATTGGTCACGTCTGCCCCTTTTCGGGTCAAATCCGTGAGTGGTTTAGCAATTTCGGAGAAACCCCTGATGAATTTTCGGTAATAATTTGCAAACCCTAAAAATCGCTGCAGCGCTTTTAGCGACTTGGGTTGCACCCAAGTTTTAATGGGTTGGATCTTGGCAGGATCCATACGGAAGCCTGTGCTTGAAACCACATATCCTAAAAATTGTACCTCCTCCGCAAAAAAAACACATTTCTCCAGTTTAGCAAACAGGGAGTGTTCTCGCAGTCTCTGCAGTACAGAGCGAACGTGCTGAGCATGTGTCACAGGGTCAGCAGAATAAATCAAAATGTCATCTAAATACACGACGACATACACCCCACAAATGTCCCTGAAAATGTCATTTACAAAGTGCTGGAACACGGCAGGTGCGTTACTGAGTCCGAAGGGCATTACCAGGTACTCAAAGTGGCCAAGAGGGGTATTAAAGGCTGTTTTCCACTCATCCCCGTCTCTTATGCGGACTAGATTGTATGCCCCCCGGAGGTCCAGTTTAGTAAACCAACGGGCTCCCATTAGCTGATTAAAAAGATCAGGGATGAGTGGAAGCGGATACTGGTTCTTTATAGTGATTGCATTCAATTCCCGGTAATCAATGCAGGGTCTGAGACCACCATCTTTCTTTTCTACAAAAAAGAAGCCAGCTCCAACTGGTGAAATGGACGGTCTAATAAACCCCTTTTTTAAGCTATCTGCTATGTACTCGTTCATAGCCTGACGCTCTGGACCTGAGAGATTAAATATTCTCCCTTTTGGGAGACGGGCATCTGGAATCAGATCTATAGGGCAATCATACTTTCTGTGAGGGGGTAGCTTTTCAGATTTTGCAATAGAAAAGACATCCTCAAAATCTCTGAAGGCAAACGGTATGTGGAGGGGTTTAACTTTAACTTGGTTTACTGTTAGCGACATGCAGTTTTCCTGACAGTGTGAACTCCAGCGTATAACATCGCCTAGGTGCCAGTCGATGACTGGATTATGCTGGCGTAGCCATGGCATCCCCAAAATGACTGCAGCAGACAAATTATCCATCACAAAAAATGACATAACCTCGGTATGCAATGCTCCCACCGATATAGTGATTTTGTCAGTAACAAATTTAACCCCCTCCTGGACAATAGATGTGCCATTAATAGCCGTAGTTTTTATAGGGGCATTAAGTCTTAATAGGGGTACACCGAGACTTTTAGCAACCAAGAATCCATAAAATTCCCTTCAGATCCACAATCCACATATGCGTTCACACACTGAGATTTCTGACCAAAAGAAAGGGCAATAGGCAATAAAACTTTAGCCGCATCTGCGGGCAATACCTGTGCCCCTGGGCAACCATAGCCAGAGTTGCCCAGAGGCCGATGTCTCAGTAGTATGGATCTCTGACGCTCAGCTCTCTCTCTGAAGGCTCCAGACTGCAGCATACTGGTGCAGGAAGATGAAAGTGCTTCTTCAGGCTGTGCACTGAACCAGGTGTTTAGGCCAGAAATCAGCTCAGTCAGAAGGGAGAGAAAAAAAAAAAAAGTTCAGGGAGACTGCTTTTGTATATGCTGGATATATACACAAGAAGCAGTTTTTTTTTATGTGGCCGGATATAATGTGACGTCCGCCTGCGGGTCTGGGCTGCAGCCAGGCAACACCCCGAGAAACACTGCTACCCTTTACCCCTTTTCAGGGATCTGGATTTATAGCAGAGCCCAGGAGGTGCTGTCTGAATAGGAGCAGTGACCAGAGCAGGACGGTCACCAGAAAGGTGTTCCAATACGGGACACAAACGTGGAGATATGCGAGTCTAAACCAGTCGGGCAGCAATGGTACAAAAACGGTAGACAGAAGCAGAGTCAGATTCTGGCCGAGAGTCATAAACCAGGAGAGTAGCAGAGGTACAGAATCGTTAGGCAGAAGCAGAGTCAGATTCAGGCCGAGAGTCATAAACCAGGAGAGTAGCAGAGGTACAGAATCATTAGGCAGAAGCAGAGTCAGATTCAGGCCAAGAGTCATAAACCAGGAGGGCAGCAGAGGTACAGAATCGTTAGGCAGAAGCAGAGTCAGATTCAGGCCAAAAGTCATAAAACAGGAGAGTAGCAGAGGTACAGAATCGTTAGGCAGAAGGAGAGTCAGAAGTCCAGGCCAAAGTCAGTCAGTCAGAAAGTAATACACACAGGGGAACCAAGAATATATCCGGCGGCTTGCAAGACCAGTCCCAAGGTATTTCAGGGATCAGGTCACCCCTCATAGGTTCCTGGACTGATGATGTCATCAGTACCGCCCCCAGGACCAGGCCAGATGGAGATGCAGTAACCTCTTGATGACTGACAGAGGGGTGGAGCCTGCATCCACCAGATGCCTGCGCAGGTGCCCTTACTCTGTCAGCACCATAACTCCCGGGCGAGCCATGGCGCCTCCTAGTGACCGCGACAGGAGCAGCAGACCCAGAATTTAACGGCGGCATGACAGACCGGCGCCTCCTAGAGGTTAAAGCCGGGACAGTAGGCTCTGAGCCTGACGTGACAGAACCACGGCCCCTTCCAGTGGCCGAGGCAGGAACAGCCGTCCCTGAGTCTGACGATAAAGTGGCGGTCCGGCGCCTCCTAGTGGCCGCGACCGGAACAGCAGGCCCTAAGTCTGGCAGAAACGTGACAGGGTGAAGGCAATGATGGAGAGATGGCAGTGATGGGGTGAAGGAAATGATGGGGAGAAGGGAGTGATAGGGTGAAGGCAATGATGGGGAGAAGGGAGTGATGGGGTGAAGGCAATGATGGGGAGAAGGGAGTGATGGGGTGAAGGCAATGATGGGGAGAAGGGAGTGATTGGGTGAAGGCAATGATGGGGAGAAGGGAGTGATGGGGTGAAGGCAATGATGGGGAGAAGGCAATGATGGGGAGAAGGGAGTGATGGGGTGAAGGCAATGATGGTGAGAGGGGAGTGATGGGGTGAAGGCAATGATGGGGAGAGGGGAGTGATGGGGTGAAGGCAATGATGGGGAGAAGGGAGTGATGGGGTGAAGGCAATGATGGGGAGACAGCAGTGATGGGGTGAAGGCAATGATGGAGAGATGGCAGTGATGGGGTGAAGGAAATGATGGGGAGAAAGGAGTGATGGGGTGAAGGCAATGATGGGGAGAAGGGAGTGATGGGGTGAAGGCAATGATGGGGAGAAGGGAGTGATGGGGTGAAGGCAATGATGGGGAGAAGGGAGTGATTGGGTGAAGGCAATGATGGGGAGAAGGGAGTGATGGGGTGAAGGCAATGATGGGGAGAAGGGAGTGATGGGGTGAAGGCAATGATGGGGAGAAGGGGGTGATGGAGCACTTATTCAAAACCTATGGTGAGTTGAGTCACATTATAAATGTTATTTAATTATAAGTATGCACTGCTACACTACAACCGTGTCCATAGCCCCACCCCCTTATGACCAAAGCCCCGCCCCTGCCACACCTCCATCCCCGTCCTGCCGGGCCATGGAAGAATGGTCTTGCTTGAAACCGGTCCCTGGTGCAAAAAAGGTTGGGGACCACTGCCCAGGAGGCATGGACCCATATTTCAATGGATTTCATCTCTGATATGCCGGTCTCTCAAAGAATGACTGTTATTTGGGTGATTTGTGATAGGTTCTCTAAGATGGTTCATCTTGTACCACTCCCTAAGTTGCCATCTTCCTCTGAGTTGGTGCCCCTGTTTTTGCAACAGGTGGTTCGCTTATACGGGATTCCTGAGAACATTGTATCTGACAGAGGAGTTCAGTTTGTGTCTAAATTTTGGAGGACCTTCTGTTCCAAGCTGGGAATTCAGTTGTCCTTCTCCTCTGCTTTTCACCCTCAGACCAATGGGCAGACAGAGAGAACAAACCAGACCTTGGAGTCGTATTTGAGATGTTTTATTTCCGCTGATCAGGATGATTGGGTTTCATTTTAGCCCTTGGCCGAATTTGCGTTAAATAATAGAGCTAGTTCTGCCACTTTGATGTCACCTTTTTTTTGTAACTTTGGGTTTCATCCTTGATTTTCTTTAGGGCAGGTGGAGCCTTCTGTCTGCCCAGGTGTTGACACTGTGGTGGAGAGAATGCACCAGATCTGGGACCAAGTGGTGGATAAGTTATCTCTCTCCCAGGAAAAGGCCCAGCGGTTTTCCAATCGACATAGGACCATTGGTCCCCAGTTTAAGATTGGTGATATGGTGTGGTTATCATCAAAAAATATTGCTATGAAGGTGGCTTCTCCTAAGTTTAAGCCTAGATTTATTGGACCTTACAAGATTTTGGAGATTATTAATCCGGTCTCTTTTCGTTTGACTCTTCCTGTCACATTTAAAATCCATAATGTGTTCCATAAGTCCTTGTTGAAGAGGTTTGTTGAACCAGTTGTTCCTGGGGTGGCACCTCCAGACCCTGTATTGGTTGAAGGTAACATGGAATATGAGGTAGAGAAAATACTGGATTCCCGTCTGGCTAGACGGAGACTCCAGTATTTGGTTAAGTGGAAGGGTTACGGTCAGGAGGATAATTCCTGGGTCTCTGCCTCTGATATTCATGCCAAAAGATTGGTTCGTGCCTTTCATCGGGCTCACCCTGATCGCCCAGGTGGCGTGGTTGAGGGTTCGGTGACCCCTCCTCAAGGGGGAGGTACTGTTGTGAGTTCATTTTCCCCTTCACTTCTGAGGCCCGTGGAACTCCCTCTTCTGGTAAAGAAAGGTAATGAGCCTGATTATCAGGCACCTGAGCCTAATGAGGATGACTGGCTGAGTGGAGTTACTGACTGGATATAAGGCTGCCGACGCCCTTATGCCCTGCGGGTGATTTCTCTGTGGACTTATAGGACACCAGTCTGATTCCTGCTCCTCTAAAGCTAAGTTTTCTGCTTTGCCTGTTAGCATTTGTGTTTTGTTTCTGTTTTCCTTGCTTTTCTGGATTCTGCCATTCCCTGCTGGGGTGAGCTAAATCTCCTTTTGCCGGTTGCTCTGTCTTCAGAATATTCCTGAGTACTGACATAGCTTTTTTGAAGCCTAGCGTCTTCAGGGCCTTTTTCACTGTCAGTCTGTTGGCTCTTATTTTCATAGGGTTTTTCATGGATTGCAGACAGCAGCCTTCCTGTCCTTTCCTATCTAGTTAGCTTGGGCCCCGTCTTTGCTCAGTCTATCTTTCTGTCTGTGTTAGTGTTTTCATCTTGCTTCACCATCATTATATGTTGGGGGCTGCCTATTGCTTTGGGGTCTGCTCTGGCGCAGTTTAGATTTCCCCTTTATTTCTTTAGGCCTATTTAATTCTCCGGCTGTGATCGAGGGGTCTAGGGCACCGTAGGAACCCCCCACGGCTACTGTTAGTTGTTGTGGATAGGATCAGGGGTCTGCAATCCGATAGCTGCCAACCTCTCTGGTTTTCTGGACTTAGCTAGCATTTCTGTTTTTGCCTCCTACGGTGACTCAATCATAACAGATGTGGGTGCTCTTATTTGTTCCATCCAGAATAATCCATGGGGCTTGACTTTTACCCCACATGTTAATAATCAGTCCATGGATTTTTTAGACATCACTTTTTTCATCAGGGATTCCAAGATTTGCAGTAAAACGTTTTTTAAAGAGGTGGATTCTAATAGTTATGTACATTTTAAGAGTGGACACTACAAAAAATGGCTTTTTAATATTCCTCACAATCAGTTCCAAAGGATAAGAAAGAACTGCACTAATAATGAGGATTTTAACACACAATCCGAGGTCCTGAGGGAAAGGTTCCTTGCTCAGAGGTATCCCAAAAAACTCATTAGTTCTACATGTGATAATGTTTTTAAAAATTTTAATCAGAATATTCTCCTCAGCAAATCTCTGGCTAAGCAAAAGAAAGATGATGCTGAACTCTTTAGAACAAATTTTATTACAACATTCAGTTCACAACAGAACAGGATAAGAGATGTTCTAAATAATTTATGGCCCATCATTAAGAAGGACCCCATACTTAATGGGGTCCTTCCAGACAAACCTATCACCTTCCGAAAGGCCAGGTCATTAAAGAATATTCTGGCTCCAAGTAGACTTCTACCCCAGAAGCCTACTACCCATACCATTTCATTACCAAAATATTCAGGATTGAGAGTCCTCAGTAGTTGATACCTTTTAATGGCTAACTGAAAAGATGGTAACACCATCTTTCAGTTAGCCATTAAAAGGTATCAACTACTGAGGACTCTCAATCCTGAATATTTTTCTATCCACTGGCTAACACGGTACAAAGATATACATCTTTCCTGTATCATTTCATTACCAGGGATTCATAAGTGTCACCGTCCTAATTGTGCTTGCTGTCATACCATTTCACACTGCGCGTCTGTGTTTGTCCACCCCATTACACTTGAAAAATTTCCCCTCAAATTCCACCTCACTTGTCATTCCTCTCATGTTATATATGTCATTTCCTGTCCTTGTCCCGGATTGTATGTAGGTCGCACTACACAAGCACTACATTGTCGCATGAATTCACACCGTCACAATATCAAAATAGGCTTCCAAAAACATGGACTTTCACGACACTTTGACACCACACATTCCAGAGATTTCATTAAAGCCACCATTTATCCCATTGATCACATACCAGACCACATCCCCAATAGGTTTCAATCACTATGCAGAAAGGAAGTTTTTTGGATCTACAAACTCAAATCTATTGAGCCCAATGGTCTTAATATCATCAATGATGTTTTTTATTGATTTTATTTTGACCCTGTTTTAATATCTTATCCTTTCAATTCCTTTATATCATCATCTTCGTTTTTTAAAGAAAAATTTTATGCATTTTTTTTTTTTACCTATGAATTTTTTTTTTATTTTTTTTTTTATTTTTATTATGTCTTAACACTTAATTTTTAACCATTTTTATATCACCTATTCCAGAGAGTTTCTTCTTGTTGTTCTTCTCTTTTCTCCACCTAGAAAAAAGATATTTGAGACTAGTTTTAGCTATTTACACATGATTTTAACCATTTTGTCCTTACTTTCCAGTTTTACATGTAGCATAGTGGACTAATACCATGAGTTATATCCTCTGAGGCAAGTTCTAATCCACCCCAGGACTCGAGAGCCATTTTTTTAATCTTTTACCTCGTGATCCCCCCCGTGTCTTTTTATTTTTTAATCACGTTTTTTATACCAACACTCTTTTTATGGCATTTTAAACATCGTTTTAATATGGTTGTAATAAAGTTTTATTGTTTTGTATGATTCATGTATATGTATCCATGCTGACATGTCACCTCACTATTCTTGGCGCCTCCCCCTTTTTTTTTTTTTGTGTATATATATACCCCTGCAATGAACTTCTGTAACATGCCCTGATGAAGTGAGCTGGGACTGGCTCAGGAAACGCGTTGGCAATAAAGATACCTTGAACTCTACCACAGCAGCGCAGTCTCTTATTGCACTACCAGCCTTCTCTTTGTGCCATATGATGTTGTAATGAGTGATTCCCTACTAAAATTTAAGAAGGGACTGGATGCCTTCCTTGAAAAGTATAATATTACCGCGTATATACACTAGTTTCCTTGGTATTGCGTTGATCCAGGGAACTAGTCTGATTGCCGTATGTGGAGTCGGGAAGGAATTTTTTTCCCCAATGTGAAGCTTACTGTTTGCCACATGGGTTTTTTTTTGCCTTCCTCTGGATCAACATGTTAGGGCAAGTTAGGATAGGATATGGGTTGAACTAGATGGACTTAAACTCTTCCTTCAACCTTAATAACTATGTTACTATGTTATTAAACCTGTCAGTGTGATTTTACTGTATCGCACACTGAATTGCTGGCTTTTCTAAAGGACACCGGGTGCGTATTTCTCGCAAGTCACACATCTGGTCCGTTTGCAATGGGGTTTTTTTGCGCACCCATAGACTTGCATTGGCGTATTGCGGGCGGAATACGCTGACAATCGCAGCATGCTGCGATTGGCACGGTTCGTAAAATACGCGCGAGAAATATACGGCTGACGGGAGCTGCCCAATAGAGAATCATTGGTCTGTGTGCAATGCGTGGTTTTTACGCATCTCACTCGTCCGTATTTCTCTCTAGTGTGATCCCGGCCTAACTCCTTCATAGGTCTAATAATCATATGCTATCATTATTATGAATTAGAGGGTAGAAGAAGATATTATTAGGATCTTATAATGAATTGGGTAGAGATGGTTCTAACAAGTACTTAGCAAAATTTGCACCTGGGTCACCACCTGCATGTTGGCCACATGTATGGGCCCTTGTAGCATTCTAGATACTATAAAGACACGTGTTTGTGTCACGGGTGTGTCAGAATCTACAGACAATCGCTCTGCATCCGACTGCAGAAGGTCTCTGTGTTTGGCATTGCAGACGCCTTCTTAATCCTTCTGACTTTTGAACCCAGTGGCAACCTCCCTCGGGCTCTAATTGACACACCTGGACCTGGGTATTTATAGACTCTCAGTCTGCTTCAGGGAGCCACCAGTGATATTCACATTTTCTCTTGTGAAGGCTTGGAGCTGTAGCAGTCGGCTAACTTCCTGTCTGGTAGTATTGGAGGGCGTTTGGTGTTACCTCTCTGATTCTGCTCAAGCTAAGTTGCTCCCCCATCGTTTGTCTTCCTTCTCTTTAGTGTGCAGTGGGGCCTGACCAGTGCTCATCCCCCCTTCCTTACACAGGGCTTAGTTCGAGGGATATACAGAGCTTAGGTTCCTGCTCGGAGATTGGTGTGAAACCAATATAGGTACGGTAGGGGAGGCAGGGTGCTATTAGATCTGCCTAGAGGTCTCCACTTCCCCTTTCCCTAGCGTTTTTGCTTCCTTCCCCTCGTGTTGCACTTAGTCTTCCCACAATGTGTGTGACATTTTGCCTCCCATATAATGATGCCCCCAATCCTTGCCACTTCTTGTTTTATTGTCCCCAGGTAAGGAGTTCCTGGTATATTGTTCCCCATCCTGGGCTCTTTCCTGATATAATATCCACCATTCTCGGCTCCTTCTTGATATAATATCGCCCAACTTGGGCTCTTTCTTGATATAATATCTCCCATCCTGGGCTCTTTCTTGGTATAATGCCCCACATCCTAGACTAATTCTTTGTATAAAGCCTTCCATCCTGTGCCCTTTCCTGGTATAATGTCCCCCATCCAGAGCCCCTTCCTGGTATAATGTACCCAATTCCTGGGGCATTCCAGCTAAAATGTCCCCCATCCTGGCGCCTTTCCTGGTATTAAGTTTCTTATTCTTCTCCTACCCATCTACAAAAAAAGTCTCTTCTTAGTTGTGTTCTCCTCTTTAGCTGGCGTTGGAGTCGACAGCTGACTTCAGCTTGCCACCATGGCGCATGATATCACTGCTATGCACCACCCGTCACATGCACACCAATTTCAGCTGCTGGCCTCTGATTTTCTGGCAGCATGTATTGGAACGCAGAGATCCAGTGGGTCTCTGTTCGGCAATACACTGAAGCTGAGATAGTCGCTGGTGTCGGCAGGCCCCTCCACCTCTGCGCCCCAGCGCATCTGCACTGTCAGTATGTCTGTCCCTTAGTATACTCCACCATAGGGTTGAACAAGATTCACACCGTCAGTATGTCTGTCGCTTACTACACTCCACCATAGGGCTGAACAAGATTCACACCGCAGTCTTTTGGACCAGTTTACTCCACCATAAGGCTGAACAAGACTCACATTACAGTCTGTTGGACCAGTATACTCAACCATAAGGCTGAACAAGATTCTCACCCCAGTCTGCTGGACCAGTATACTCCACCATAAGGTTGAACAAGATTCACACCGCAGTTTGTTGGACCAATATACTCCAGCACTGGACTGTACAGGACTCACACCGCAGTCATGAATAATTTCATGAACACATCTCAATAGTTTCAGGTTTCAGTTGCTGCTTTCATCTTGTTTTATGGCGTCAGCTGATCACAGATGGTGTACGGTGTCGCACACGAGAGCCGCAGCTCTCAGAGATTTGCAGGACCCCTTGGCACTTCCATAAATACATATTTTACATAAATAATTGTGATTACTGCAGTTTACCATCAAATTATTTGTTCCTGTTACTAACAAGCCTGAAGACTTTCCATTCCTCCGAGTGCTATGGTTATCAGGCTGTGTATGGAGAATGCTAATGTCCTTGCAATCTCCTTCTAATGATGAGCGCTGGTAACTTATTCATGTAGATACAGTGGTTCAGTAAGAAGTCAGTATTCTGAAGGTGAGAACATCACTGGTGTCATTTCTCCCAGCTGAGGATGGAGAAGGTCAATAAAAGGGCAAACATTCAGCATCAAGTCACGAGCAGGAACATAGCCGTAGACCGGTGTCAGATCGGCCTGTCCTAGAGACCAAAGCTGCATGAGCCATTTCCTATAATTCCTGCCACATATAGGACCGGCACCTGATCGGCCCGTCCTAGAGAACATAACCTGGAATAGCCATATTCTATAATTCCCACCACAGATAGGTCCTGCACCAGATTAGTCTGTCCTAGAGATCACAAGCTGGATGAGCCATATCCTATGTTTCCCACCACATATAGGACCGGCACCAGGTCGGCCCATCCTAGAGATCGCAAGCTGGATGAGCCATTTCCTATTATTCCCGCCACAGAAAGGACTGGTACCAGGTTGGTCTGTCCTAGAGATCACAAGCTGGATGAGCCATTTCCTGTAGTTACTACCAGAGACAGGACTGGCACCTGGTTGGCCCATCCTAGAGAACACAAGCTGGATGAGCCATATCCTATAATTCCCACCACAGATAGGACTGGAACCAGGTCGGCCTGTCCTAGAGACCACAAGCTGGATGAGCCATTTCCTATAATTCCCGCCACAGATAGGACTGGCACCAGGTCGGTCTGTCCTAGAGATCACAAGCTGGATGAGCCATTTCCTATAATTCCTGCTACAGATAGGACCGGCACCAGGTCAGCCCATCCTAGAGCCCACAAGCTGGATGAGCCATTTCCTATAATTCCCGCTACAGATAGGACTGGCACCAGGTCGGCCCGTCCTAGAGACCACAAACTAGGTGAGTCATTTCCCATAATTCCCACCACCGATAAGCCCAGCATCAGGTTGGCCCGTCCTAGAGACGACAAGCTGGGTGAGCCATTTCCTATAATTCCTGCTACAGATAGGACTGGCACCAGGTCGCCCCGTCCTAGAGATCACAAGCTGGATGAGCCATTTCCAATCATTCATGCCACAGATAGGACCGGCACCAGGTCGGCCCATCCTAGAGACCACAAGCTGGATGAGCCATTTCCTATAATTCCTGCCACAGATAGGACTGGCACCAGGTCGGCCCGTCCTAGAGACCACAAGCTGGATAAGCCACTTCCTATAATTCCTACCACAGATAGGACCGGCGTCAGGTCGACGTGTCCTAGAGACCACAAGCTGGATGAGCCATTTCCTATAATTCCTGCTACAAATAGGACTGGCACCAGGTCGGTCTGTCCTAGAGATCACAAGCTGGATGAGCCATTTCCTATAAGTCCTGCTACACATAGGACCAGCACCAGGTCAGCCCATCCTAGAGCCCACAAGCTGGATGAGCCATTTCCTATAATTCCCGCTACAGATAGGACTGGCACCAGGTCGGCCCGTCCTAGAGACCACAAACTAGGTGAGTCATTTCCCATAATTCCCGCCACCGATAAGCCTGGCACCAGATCGGTCCGTCCTAGAGACCACAAGCTGGGTGAGCCGTTTCCTATAATTCCTGCTACAGATAGGACTGGCACCATGTCGGCCCGTCCTAGAGATCACAAGCTGGATGAGCCATTTCCAATCATTCATGCCACATATAGGACCGGCACCAGGTCGGCCAATCCTAGAGACCACAAGCTGGATAAGCCATTTCCTATAATTTCTGCCACAGATAGGACTGGCACCAGGTCGGCCCGTCCTAGAGACCACAAGCTGGATGAGCCACTTCCTATAATTCCTACCACAGATAGGACCGGCATCAGGTCGTCGTGTCCTAGAGACCACAAGCTGGATGAGCCATTTCCTATAATTCCTGCTACAAATAGGACTATCACCAGGTCAGCATCCTTGGTCTCCTGTGCTCTTGATACGCTCTCGACTGGTCCTGACTACATTTCTGCAATTCACGCTACTGTCTCAAATAAGAGATAACTTTGAGAATTCTCCGCAGAAGACCCCACCCCTGTGTAGGCCACAAGGTTGGAGTCCTACTTCATCGCCTATCTATAAACAAATGGATTATAATGTTAGGGCCTACAGACAGAGGGTGGTCAGTCAGAACTAGTCCTTTAAGAGCATGTCCGAATAAACCTACTGCACAAGACAGCATTGTTTTTTGCATTTTTTTCCTCAACTGCCTCTTTTATTTACATTACAGTCAGAGCTTTATAATAAGAAAATACTTTGAGCTTCTTTCTGGAATCTAAAGTTCCTGTCCAGAAAGAAGAAATATATAAAGTTGAGTTTTGCTTAGAGCAAGATAACCCATGCGTGGAATAATTCAACAAAACCTCCGCGGTCTGTGGTGAAGAATCAGAGCTCGGCTTGAAAGCCGGACGGATTGTCAGAAATGTCTCTCTTGCTGCTTTGAGGCGAGTGTGAAGGATTCTGCACCTTGAAAGACGCTTTTTCCCACTTTGCTCGGCCTGTTGACTGGAGCTTCAGTCCGACTTGTAGTTATTTTCAGGCTGTGAGTTTATGGCGTTCCCTGAAGTATACAGTCGATACAGAATAAAGATTGTTCATGGTGGATACTTTCACTCAGGAGTTCCAAGTCGTGCTTGCCGTGAGCTAAAGTTCATATGTAGGGTCTTTGAAGGTTGATGAGGAGCGTGCACTGGAGGATGAAGGAGTCGCTATTACAAAAGATCATTTATTATTTACAATGATAACGATGTAACAATGTAGCGTTGGCCGACAAATGATGGCCATGGCGGCTTCCTGCTTTATCGTCTTACAGACATGGATACGGTTGTGGTGACAGCCGGGGCACTGGACAGTGCATCGACCTTCAGGATCATTGTTATTGCAACAGTTATTTATTATCTAAGGGCTTATTCAGATATTACATGTCACAAACATCCTGTGTGCACAAATAGGAGTCTGCACAATTGCAACATATGACTGCTGCAGCCAGTCACTGGGATCATCGGTCTTTTGCTGCCTACATTGGCATGACCAGTGATCTGCTGCAGTGGTCACATGCTGAAGTTGTGATGTGTCTGTGAGGAGACTGCAGCCACGTAGGATGCAGTAACGGACTGTACATAGACCAAGGGTGAAAGGGGTTTATTATACAGTAGGAACTCCACGCAGAGAGAAAACGGAGGGATAATATTCCCTAATACAGCAAAAGGCTAATGGGGATAACTTAAGGAACAGGGACAAGTAAAGCCGACAATACAATAAAATATAACTTATCACTCAGGCGCCAGTGACGGTTGAACTTCTGTGACTGGTGCTGCCTAGATTGCGTCGCAGTGGGGGTCTGTCACAATCCTGAGGTAAATGATGTAGTATCTTTTGACGTTGGCGGTGTCCTTCCGTGGTCCTGACGATGGCGGCGAATCCTCGGGATCCTGATGCGGGTCTTGGGTCCATCAGATGAGGTGATGAAGAGGGATACATCCTCAGCGGTGAGGGTCCCAACACTACGGAGATTTGCAGCACTGCCCAAACACAGTTTACAATGGGCAGCCCGGTTTGCTGTGCCGAATCGACATACGCCTAAATCCCGTTCACAGAACTTGTCTCTCATGGTCAGTACTGTCACCGGGGGCGGCTGGCAGCGTTGTCAGCTGTGTCAGCGGTCTCAGCGAGGGCAGTGATGTCAGCTGGGACAGCGGTGTCTGAGCGGTACTCAGTCGACGGCCTCCTGTCAAAGCGCTCTGCTGTCCCAGACTCTGCTCTTCCCAGACGCCTCTCAGCTGATTTTACCTCACAGGCGTCCTGTGCGCCCGAAGTTCCCGCCCAAACTGTCTGGTCACTCGCGCGCTGCAGCTCTGTCCGCTTAGCCATGCCCCCTTTTCTCAAACACAGAGTACGGTCTGGAGTCTCAAGCTTTCTACCCCGCAATATAGGTGACAGTCCCGACGGTTCCAGACCCTTCAAGGAGGAGACATGCCTAGTTAATTCCTTCCCCTTACATGTCCACTGCAGCTATCTCAGTAACACCAGGGGGTAAGTAATGCTGATTTTAAGGACTATAATGTTACAGGAGGAAACCCCATATGTCCTGGTGAATGGCGGCTGCATATAAATCGCTGGATGACTGATTTACACATTAATGATTCCATATTGGCCAGATTCACACATCCGGGTGTCACTGAGCGACTCCTCTGCACCACCAGACTTATTGCTGGGATTACTTGTGTCAGTGTCAGTGTCAGTCCGATGCTGCACAGTCTCCCTTATATTACAGTATATATCATATATAGTGGTCTGTGGATTAAATCCAAGGAATCTTTCCTGCAGTCCATGCCGATATAGGGCACGATGAAGTTAATATGGTTTATGAACAGAGATGCAGCAACAGGAGGGGAAGACGTGTTTGGTGGAGTCCAAGTTTATGACTTCCATAAACTCTCATTACCCTTAATATTTAAAGTGAGACGCTAAATGCGGCCGAGAAATACAGCGCAGCCATCACCGCCAGGATATTTAGGAGCTGGGTCGGGATTTCAGCTCCGGTCACAACATAGAAAACAATAAATCAAGGTCTAAAAGATGATCGTTTGCATCTAAAATAGGGAACTCGGCGCTGCTTAAACCGCCCATCGCTTCTACCCCAGAAACTTCTGGTTGTCATTTGAGGTTTTCTTAAATTTCCTAGAGGGGAGAAGAAAGGTGTGAAAAGTAATGTGGATAGAGCGTTGTGCACTGGCTGTGTACTGCCATTCAGACCATGCACCCACTAGGAGCACTCGTGGACCATACATCCACTAGGAACACTCGTGGACCATACACCCACTAGGAGCACTTGTGGACCATACATCCACTAGGAGTGCATGTGGACCATACACCCACTAGGAGCCCTCGTGGACCATACACCTGTTAGGAGCACTCATAGACCATACACCCGCTAGGAGTATTTGTGAACTATACACCCACTAGGAGCACTCATGGACCTTACACCCACTAGGAGCACTTGTGGACCATACACCCACTAGGAGCAGTCGTGGACCAATCCCCCTACTTTGAGCACTCGTGGACCATATACCCGCTAGGAACACTTGTGGACCATTCACCCGCTAGGAGCACTCGTGCAGCTTACACCAACGAGCACTTGTGGACCATACACCCACTAGGAGCACTCATGGACCAAATACCTGCTAGATTCACTCGTGGACCATACACCCACTAGGAGCACTTGTGGACCATACACTCACTAGGAGTACTCGTGGACCATAGCCACACTAGAAGCACTCATGGAGCATACACCCACTAGGAGCACTTATGGACCATATAGCCACTATGAGGCTAGTGTGGGCAACTGGGGCGGTCTGCTAATTTTTCTATGCATGGACCATTTTCCAGTTAGAGGTTCCTTCAAAAAGACGTGTATTGTAGTGGAAGCCCAAGTGGTTGTTTTGGGGCCCCTGGAGAAAAAGTTTAAAGAGTGGTGAGATTTTGTGCAAGGATCTTTTCTACACAGGCCATATGTTAAAAAGTGTGTGGGAGAATTAAAGGGATCCTTGAGAAATAGTAAAACATGGCTGCCTTCTGGTAGAAACAGCAATCCCCTGACCACAGGTTGTGTGTGGTTTTACAACTCAGTCCAATCCACTTCACTGGAGCTGAGCTGCAACCGAGGGTAAAATTTATTGTGTGCAGAAAAACCAAAATCAGAAAAAGTTGCCGGAATCATAGGAAAAATTTCATTTTTGAAAAATATCCCCTCCTCAAACCATGAGGCTGTTCTCTGCCCTCCTTGTCTGTGATACTTTCCTTTGTTAAATGGTTCTTCACTAGATATCAATCCCTGTAAAATCCCTACATCTGTAAGACCCCTACACCTGTAAGACTCTACACCTGTAAGACCCCTCCACCTGTACGACCCCCACACCTGTAAGACTCTACACCTGTAAGACAACGCCTTCTGGGAACTATGGAACCACATGGGCACAAAAGACAAGGAAAACAACATCCATATCCAAAATGGCAACATCTAGCTCCAGTACTTCAGAGACCTCTATAAAGACATTCCAAAGGAAGAACTAAGCCAAGAACAGGAAAGCATAATGGCAAAACTAAAAGCAATGGAGGAAAAAGTAAAAAATTTCCAAAACCCGTTGATGCATCTATTACATTACATGAAGTAGCAGAGAGAATCTCTTCCATAAGATGTAGAAAAGCCGGTGGCCTGGATGGAATCTTACCTGAAATGCTGAAGTACAGCCCACCAGAAATACAGGCCGCAATGGTTAAACTCTTCAATATTGTGCTAAGTGCCGGCTACTTCCCTCGTACCTGGAACCAAAGCCTCATCACACCCATCCACAAGAATGGGGACAGGTATGACCCTGCCAACTACAGAGGAATATGTGTCAGCAGCAACCTGAGGAAACTGTTCAACAGCATCCCGAACAAGAGGATCCTCAGTTTCCTCACCGAGCACAACGTCCTCAGCAAGAGCCAAGCAGGGTTCATGCCAAACCACCGCACGACTGACCACATCTATACCCTGCACAGCCTCATTCAGAGCCACGTTCATAATACAAAGAACGGGAAGATATACGCCTGTTTCATGGACTTTAAAAAGGTCTTTGATTCAATGTGGCACCCAGGCTTATTCCTGAACCTGCTGGAGAGTGGAATAGGAGGAAAGACCTACAATGTTATCAAAAGCTTCTACACCGAGAACCTCAGCAGTGTGAGTGTGAACGGCAAAAGAACGGCTTATTTCCAGCAGAGCCGGGGAGTCAGACAAGGCTGCAGCCTAAGCCCAACGCTCTTCAACATTTACATCAATGAGCTGGCTACCACTCTGGAATCTTCCACAGCACCAGGTCTCACCCTCCACGATGCGCAGGTGAAATTCCTGCTTTATGCAGATGACCTGCTGCTTCTGTCATCAACCGAGAAAGGCCTCCTAGACAACCTGAAAATCTTAGAGAAATTTAGCTCCACCTGGGCACTACCGGTCAACCTAAAGAAAACCAACATCATGGTGTTCCAGAAGAGAGAGAGAAAATCAGACTAGCACCCTTCATTTGTCCTCAACAACTGCGCCCTTACAGGAATGGACAAATATACCTACCTGGGCCTAGAGATTCACCGGTCAGGGAGCTTCAAACAAGCCATAGAGACCCTGAAAGATAAGGCCTGCAAAACCTTCTATGCCCTCCGAAGGAAACTCTACCATCTGAAGCCACCAGTGAGGGTCTGGTTAAAAATCTTCGACTCTATCATCGCCCCAGTCCTCCTGTATGGCAGCGAAGTCTGGGGTCCTCACACCTACCCAGACTGGTCAAGGTGGGATTCCAGCCCAACAGAAATATTCCACCTGGAATTCTGCAAGCACCTTCTCCAAGTCCATCGGAGCACCTCCAACAGTGCTTGCCGGGCTGAGCTGGGCAGATTCCCTCTACACCTAATGGTTCTAAAGAGGGCGCTGTCATTCTGGGCTCACCTACAAAGGAGCAATCCAAGCTCCCATCACCATAAAGCCCTGACACATGTAGGTGGAACAGAAAAACCAGGACCCTTGGAACAGCTCACCCAAACCCAACCTGACCAGAACACCAATCACAACAACCTGAGAAAAGCCAGAATCAGGAAGATAGCAGTCGAAGGCCAGGACAGGTACGTAAGTGACTGGAAGAACGACATCATCAGCTCACAGAAACTGACCATGTACCGGAGTCTACAGAGAGACTACAGACTGGCCCCATATCTGGAGAAACTCCCAGACCCCAGAGATCGCAAGATCCTGAGCCGATATAGACTCAGTCCCACAGTCTGACCATCGAATCTGGCCGACACAGGCAGAGCTACAAGCCCAGGGAGGAAAGACTGTGCCAACACTGTGACCAGGAGGCCCTGGAGGATGAGACCCACTTCCTGCTACACTGCTCCAAATTCTCAGCAGTTAGGGACACTCACTTCAGGAGACTCTCACATCTCTTCCCGGATTTCATCACCATGAAGGAGGAAGAGAAAACATATATCCTGCTGGGGGAAGAAGAGAGAGCAGTGGAGATAGCAGCGCAATATGTGAGCGAATGTCATAGACTGCGAGAAAGAGAACTATGAAATGCCAAGGACTTCTATGGCCCCCACCCTGGATCTGCCCCATCCCCCCCATCCACCTTCCCTATGCCATGGACTTCTATAGCCCCCACCCTGGATCTGCCCCCATCCCCCCATCCACCTTCCCTATGCCATGGACTTCTATAGCCCCATCTTGCATCTGCCCCCATCCACCTTTCCTACAACCCCAACCCAGCATCCCTACAGTCCCTATCCCCATTCCCTTTTGTTCACTTGCTTTGGCAAAACTAATGTGTATTTAGTCCTGTCAATAAAGCTTCTTTAAATTTGAATTTGACTCCTGCACCTGAAACACCCCTACACTTGTATTAACCCTAGACCTGTAAGACCCCTAGACCTGTAAGACCCCTACACCTGTAAGACCACTACACTTGAAACACCTCATACACCTGTAGGACTCCTACACCTGAAACACCCCCTACACCTGTAAGACCCCTACACCTGAAGCACCTCCAACACCTGTAAGACTCCTATACCTGTAAGACCCCTACAGTTGAAACACCCCCTACACCTGTAATAACCCCACACCTGTAAGACCCCTACGCCTGTAAGACCCCTACACTTGAAACACTCCCTACACCTGTAAGACTCCTACATATGTAACAACCGCTACACCTGTAAGATCCAGCCCTAGACTTGTAAGACCCCCTAAACTTGTAAGAACTCCTACACTTGTATGACCCCTAGACCTGTAACACCCCTACACCTGTAAGACAGTTACATCTATAAGACCCCTGCACTTGTAACACAGCCAACACTTGTAAGACCCCTACACCTACACTTTCAATACCCCTCGTCACCTATAAGACCCTCTACAGTTGTCTTGATTTAACAGGTCCCTTTTGTCACATTATTTTCAGGGGTACCATCATTTCTGTCCAGGCCTACACTATTTCATGAGTGTTCTTTTTTTTTATTTCTGTGGAAGCATGGTTGAAAAGCAATGTCTGACTTTCATTTGTTTAATTTCAGATTTTTGATCTATTATTACTTTTGTCAGATTCAATTTTTTTCTGTGACCATTGTGGGTTTTTCTGTCATTAAATGAGGAGTACCAACAATTTTGGCGACGTGTGTATGTGCCGTATATGTTTGCATCTTTGGTGTGTTTTCCATTCAGTGTTCCGCAACTCAGGATAATATAGTTTGTCAGTAAGAACATTTCCAGTTTTCTACATGTGACGTTTTGCTCATCTCCTGGTAGCTGACACTTTTAGGCATTTTTTCACAGCGCTGTAGAAATAATTGTCGCACGGTAAATATATAAAGTAATAGTTTGGTGACATCCAGCAGATAGTAACCCTGCGCCACTTGATGTGGAGAATCGAAGCAGGAGGAATCTCCGGTACAACATCTGCCTCCCCTGCTCCGTGCTATTCCTGTGTATCTGGAGCAAGTGATGCAGAAATGTCAGTGATATGAAGAACATCCTCATTGGAACCTCGAAACGGCAGAACAGATGTTCCTCATTTCCAGGGCTCTGGGGCATTAACACTGCATCCAGGGTGTAGACTGTGGAAAGTAAGAAATCACTACGTTTATCATGAAATATATTGTTCTTAAATTATAGCCGCTCCATAGGGAAAGCGATTCTTCTCACAGGGGAACGGTGGATTCATCTCGGAGGTGAACGGCGGATTCATCTCAGAAGTGAATGACGGATTCATCTCGGAAGTGAACGGCAGATTCATCTCGGAGGGGAACGGACGGATTCATCTTGGAGGTGAATGGCGGATTCATCCCGGAAGGCAATGACAGATCCATCTCGGAGGGAAACGATGGATTCATCTTGGAGGTGTATGGCGGATTCATCTCGGAGGTGAACTGTGGATTCATCTCGGAGTGAATTCATCTCAGAGGGGAACGGAGGATTCATCTCGGAGGGGAACTGCGGATCCATCTCGGAGTGGATTTATTTCAGAGGGGAACAGCGGATTCATCTCGGAAAGCAATGGCGGATGAATCTTGGAGGGGAACGATGGATCCATCTTGGAGTGTATTCATCTCTGAGAGGAACGACAAATCCATGTCGGAGGGGAATGGCAGATGCATCTTGGAGGGGAATGGCGGATTCATCTTGGAGGTGAATGGCAGATTCATTTAGTCGGAGAATGGTGGATTCATCTCAGAGGGGAACGGCGGATTCATCTCGGAAGGGAGCGGTGGATCCTTCTCGGAGTGAATTCATCTCAGAAGGGAACGGCGGATTCATCTCTTAAGGGAGCGGTGGATCCTTCTCGGAGTGGTTTCATCTCAGAGGGGAACGGCAGATTAATCTCAGAGGGGAACGGAGGATTCATCTTAGAGTGGAACGGTGGATTCATTTCGGAGGTGAACGGCGAATCCATCTCGAAGGGGAACGACGGATTCATCTCGGAGATGAACCGCAAATCCATCTCGGAGGCGAACGGCGGATTCATCTCGGAGGGGAAAGGCGGATTCATCTCAGAGGGGAATGGCGGATTCATCTTGGATGGGAACAGCAGATCCCTCTCAGAGGAGAATGGTGGATTCATCTCAGAGGGGAAAGACGGATCCATCTTGGAGGGGAATGGCAGCTACAACAAGGAGGGGAACGGTGTATCCATCTCGGAGGGGAACGGCGGATCCATCTCGGAGGGAAAAGACGGATCCATCTCGGAGGGGAATGGTGGATCCTTCTTGGATGGGAACTGCACATTCCTTTTGGAGGAGAACAGCGGATTCCTCTCGGAGGGGAACGGCACAGTGTTCCTATTACATCTTGTATTGTGACATGTCTAAAATGATTACACATGGTATATCGGATATGAGCTAACATTTGACATAGCTCAGGGGATATAGTGCATGGGTTATCTTAAAGGGGTTTCTCAGGAAGACTCTTTAGGGCATATGGCTTTATTAAAAGGGAAGACCATCTCCAATCATCTCTCTATGTTGTGGATTGTCTATGTAGGACAAATAATTTAGGGGATGGCCTGGCAGCCACGTCCCCGAGAGAGCTCTTCTGTTCCATAACATCCATATTTTTCACTCTCTGGTCCAGTTATTTGTCCACTAAGGGTCTGGTAATGGTTGGCCACATTTTCCAGGGGGCATCCTCTATGCAAAACAAGATCGCGCTTTAGCAGAGTTGAGGATTTTCTCTGGTAAGAGCAGTGACTTTTTGGTTTTCCTTTTTTTTCTTCTGTTATGCCTGGACTAGAACAGCAGTGCAGGATGGGATACATGGCATCTTGGAGCATGGAACAGCTGAGCTGAGTGTGCGGACGACGTCTTGGTCATAGAACAACAGAGATGAATAGGGTGAATGACATCTAGCTTATGAAATGACAGCTGAGTTTGCGGAACAGCACTTTGGTCGTAGTATGACAGAGCAGAGTGTACAGAACGGCACCTTGTTTGTGATATGGCACAGCTGAGTATGCAGGATGGTACTTTAGAACGGCAGAGCTGAGTATACAGACAGGCGGCTTAGGACAGATGAAACAGAGCCCAGTGGGACACTAGAGTTTGTCAGGCGACTCCCTTTCAGGTACAAACAGCAAATTCCAGCAGTAAAGCTGATCACGGTTTGTCATGCGATGTGGTAGGGACGAAGATGCCAACTTCCTGAGTACTCAGGTGGGTGATCGCTGCCTGTGACTGCCTACAAGTGTGTGATCGCATAGGTGAGCACCAGGTTATCACGGTAAACCAAGTGCATGGGAGTAGAGTTCTCACCGCTGAGGATGGAGGACGCAAAGCCCGGCGCTGGAGCCAGAACAGGGATGAAACATCTTACTCGGCCTTGGATAGTTGAGTTTCATGTACTGATGCAGCATAAGGGCCACATTGATGGCAGCCATGGGGCCCCTCTGTAAATATATCAGTGTCCAGGACAGGATGATGAGAATATAGAAGTATGTATCATTGACACATATCTCCTAGTTCACATCAATTTCTCAGGCTGAGCACATCCTCTGGGTCTTTTGGGAAGCAAAAAGTCTATCTAAGTCCATAAAAGAGGTTCATAAACCGTGAAGTAAGTAAATTTATCAAGCGTGGGGATCGGGAATATCATAAAGATTAGTGTCATAAAGAGGAAGAAAGCGATTGAAGCTAAGCTGATTAATATGAGCGCAGCTCCTCTAATGTTCTCGTCTGCAGAGGAGATAAAACCGATCTGAGACGGCCGAAGACAACACGGACTATCCCTGGTGTCCCCAGTGTATCCAAAAAATGCTCCGTTGTCTCATTGCCCGGCAGGACACAAAGCGCTTGGCTTACTTTTATTAGACTTTCACTAATTAATTGTTTGGTCTGAGGATCGATGAATCTCCGGTGTCTGCGAGATGACTTCACACAACTTCTAAGATGTTTCCTTCTAGTAGTCTTTGCCTGGATGGGACATTGGTTATGACCGATATCGGTGGTGGTAACGAGGCTGCAGGCAGCACTGGCTGGATTTGTTTTTCCATTTTCATGAATTAAATAAACAATAGATAAAAGAAAATGGAGACGTTATTCTTGGTGAATATGCACAGAGCTGTTCATCCACATGTATGGGGTGAGCTCGGGAGTGGAGCCCCATCCTCACGAAACTGATGCCGGCTGTAATGTACATTGAGCCTCATCCTGTAAGCGGCGACTGCAGCTGAGCTCTGACTGCTGCTGCTTAACCAATCAGATGCTGATGTCAAATGCTTACAGTGGTATATTAATGGAGCGGCTCCAATCCCCTAATCCCCCATAATGGGTTCCCACAGCAGTCAGGAGCCAGCTGACGGACCCCATAGCTGCTACCTTGGTATCTTGTGTAGCCTAGCCATGGGCAGGGCTTCATAAGAGAACGTCACCAACACAATATACTGCAAACTGAGTGACGGCAGTACAAAGAACAAGCAGTTTCACGTTCCCTGTCACATAATATTGGTATTGTCGATGTTCAGGTGGGGTGTCTTACATACTTCATAACCCTCCATGCACGATCCATCCCCTAAAACCCCAGTGCCCCCCCATACCAAATAAAGACACTAACATCAAATGTTGGATAATATTGGCCACAGCAGCCTTCATTATAAGCAAACAAATATTAACATTAGATAAATAACAATAAATAACCTGGGGTGGGTCCTTGAAGCTCGAAAATCTGGTGATTAACCATACTGAAACTGTGGACAAAACAGACCACAACTTACTCCCAGCCGATACCCCACTGGTTCGGGAGCACCCAATAAAACCCGAAGGGTACCAATGTCCACTCAACCCCGAGGATCCAGCCAAACAGAGCTAAAATCCCCCCAAAATCACCAGACCAGAGAACCAAAATATAACACCAACTGAGGAATCCATATACCCCCGGAGCCCCAAACCAATTTAGCACCAACTTCAAGGACCCCATCCAACCGCAGCATGGCCACCATGACCCAAAACAAAAATTTAGAACCAACCCACCAGACAAACTCAATAAGGGCGGTCGGGCGGGACTGCTCACGTCAATTCCAGAGCGGGAACTGGCCAACCCCCTCCCTAGCTTGCCCCATAAAAACCCCCTAGCTTGCATAACCCACCCCATTAATACTATCCCCACATCTCCAAACCCTTGTCGTGCCGGCCTTCACTTAACGCTGTGGGGGGGAAGGGCAGCTTGCTCCGGCCTGTACTTTTTATTATAAAAAAGGAAACATTTTAATCGTCTCCATTTTCCCAGTTTAAAAATAAAAAATCAACATTTGCTGAATCCTTAAAAGTTATGTCTATCAACGTGTAAAAGGAATTTAGCCCCGAGGTCAGCACCATTAAGAGAAAGAATGTCCCTAATGCTCTAAAATTGGTGTTTTTCAGTCACCGCACCTCTATCAAAAATAGAGTATAAAGCAATCATGTATGTACCCCAAAATGGCATCAGTAAAAACATCAGGTCAGAGTGTAAAAAACAAGCTCAGCAGTAGTAAGGTACTGCTCACAGAAAATGGCCGCAGAAAATAATTTATTTTTCACAATGTTTAGAATTTTTTCTTGAACACTAAAATAACAAAAATTTGGCATTTCCATAAATGTACTGACTGGAAGAAACAAGTTATCAGTTAATTCTTGCCATACAATGAATATGCTTAAATGGTTTCTCTTTAAAGTGTGAACAAAGCCTAAAAATTGTCTACATCATAGTCAGCTAGCTCAGAGAATTTAAGAAGAGTTGACGTGTAGACAAGTTCATAGTAGTCAATTCCACCTCCATTGCTAAAGCTACTTTCTAAGATGGAATTGATACTTTGTTGCACCGGATTCTTCCTGCTTTGATACATGAGAATCAACATTTTCTGCATTTTTATGTTTCCTTTGCTGCAGGAAGACACAAAATTGTAACGTTCTCAGCTCGGGCACCAGCTAGAAAATTGACTGGAAATTCCGCAAACACCTTCACTTCTCGTCCTTCCGTTGGTTCCGGTTTATTTTGTGCAATATTCCAGAGGTTGTAGTAAACATACAGAATCCACGTCTACTACTACAACCAACCTCATCTCTCTGAGATTAAGTGATTCTTCATGAACTTTCCTGGGTACAAAACTCTTACAAAAATGATCAACTTCCACACGAGTTTCTGGAGATAAAAAAATCATTTATGGAGTGAAAACAGATGGTGTTTGAGATGATTCTATGATTTGCATATCGTGTGCTAAAAACATGTTCATATTGTGGAAATATGTTCACTAAGCCGAGAAAGTGTTCATATTAATAGGAGGCGCGGCGGGATAGTTATCTAGAAATAAGATGTTAGGTAGAAATAGAAATAAACCGTCGTCACCTCTCCCGAACTGTAGAACAAAGGAGGTGAAATCTGATAATGCACAATCTGGAGGAAATGCAGAAGGTTCTGGGAAGCAGCGGCATCATTTTTTCCTTTTGATCCATTGAACACATTTTTTTATTTTCTTAAAATACTACTTTGCTTAAAGGAGTCAATGTAAAATATGGGCTAAAACTCATGAAACAAATGATGATTTTTGTTCCTGATAATGATCTTTTCAATACCGATACACTCATACAATTCTGTACGATGTCTCCGGCAGTCGTTGCTCTCATCATTGTGTAAGATGTATCTGGCAATCATTACCCTCGTCATTTTGTACGATGTATCCGGCAGTCGTTTCTCTCATCATTGTGTACGATGTATCCGGCAGTCGTTACTCTTAATGTTGTATATGATGTTTCCGGCAGTCACTACTCTCATCATTGTGTACGATGTATCCGGCAGTCATTACTCTCATCATTGTGTAAGATGTATCCGACAGTCGTTACTCTCAGTGTTGTGTATGATGTATCCGGCAATTGTTACTTTCACCATTGTCTACAATGTATGCAGCAGTCGTTACTCTCATAATTGTGTAAGATGTTTCCGGCAGTCATTACTCTCATCATTATGTACAATGTATCTGGCAGTCGTTACTCTCATCATTGTGTACGATGTATCCGGCAGTCGTTACTCTCATCATTGTGTACGATGTATCTGGCAGTCGTTACTTTCACCATTGTCTACAATGTATCCGGCAGTCGTTACTCTCATCATTGTGTAAGATGTATCTGGCAATTATTACCCTCGTCATTGTGTACGATGTATCCGGCAGTCGTTACTCTCATCATTGTGTAAGATGTATCCGTCAGTCGTCACTCTTAATGTTGTATATGATGTTTCCGGCAGTCACTACTCTCATCATTGTGTACGATGTATCCGGCAGTCATTACTCTCATCATTGTGTAAGATGTATCCGACAGTCGTTACTCTCAATGTTGTGTATGATGTATCCGGCAATTGTTACTTTCACCATTGTCTACAATGTATGCGGCAGTCGTTACTCTCATCATTGTGTAAGATGTATCTGGCAGTCATTACTCTCATCATTATGTACAATGTATCTGGCAGTCGTTGCTCTCACCATTGTGCATGATGTATCTGGCAGTCGTTACTCTCATCATTGTGTACGATGTATCCGGCAGTCATTACTCTCATCAATGTGTATGATGTATCCGGCAGTCGTTACTCTCATCGTTGTGTACGATGTATCTGGCAGTCGTTACTCTCACTATTGTGTAAGATGTATCTGGCAATCATTACCCTCGTCATTGTGTACGATGTATCCGGCAGTTGTTACTCTCATCATTGTGTAAGATGTATCCGACAGTCGTTACTCTCAATGTTGTGTATGATGTATCCGGCAACTGTTACTTTCACCATTGTCTACAATGTATGCGGCAGTCGTTACTCTCATCATTGTGTATCGTGTATGTGGCTTTCATTACTCTCATCATTATGTACAATGTATCTGGCAGTCGTTACTCTCACCATTGTGTATGATGTATCCGGCAGTCATTACTCTCATTGTTGTGTACGATGTATCCGGCAGTCATTACTCTTATTGTTGTGTACGATGTATCCGGCAGTCGTTTCTCTCATTATTGTGTATCGTGTATGTGGCTTTCATTACTCTCATCATTATGTACAATGTATCTGGCAGTCGTTACTCTCACCATTGTGTATGATGTATCCGGCAGTCATTACTCTCATTGTTGTGTACGATGTATCCGGCAGTCATTACTCTTATTGTTGTGTACAATGTATCCATCAGTCGTTACTCTTATTGTAGTGTATGATGTAACCAGCAGTCGTTACGCTCATCATTCTCTATACTGTAGTGATACGTGACCGATTCAATGTGCAGATAGTTTGTATTAAATTTTGATAATTTGGAGAGAAAATCAAGGTATAAAATCTCCATTGTGGAAATCGGTTTCTCTCTGCAGATTTTGAGCTTTTAGTAGCCGACTCCTGGGTGTTTACTTTGTATTTTGCCAATCACTGTTCTTTGTTTCCCCTTTTGTTTTCTTTGTTCTTTTTCTGTATCCAGCCATTTAGAGATAAAGATTTTCAATTGCATAGACCCAGTAATGTAGACACATAATTAGAAAGATTGTGCAGAACATTCCATATTTACAGCAGAGGTTACCTGTCCTGTACCCACAGCCAGAGGTAAAGCATGGCCCTGCTGCCCCATCTCCCACAACAAGGTACAACTGCTGACAAGTCCAATATGTTCCCATTGCTGCACACCGTAACTTGCCATGCGTTCTTTTTAAATGGACAGTTCCTGTTCAGCAGCGTTTTGCCAGAACTAGAGGTGCTTGAACTCACTTTCCCTTGCTTCAGTTCTCCTATATCTGAGGGCAGGTAGCTATATTTTTATAGACGAATGACAACTATTCTGACAAAGTTTTGATAGAAAGTTTTTGTACAATACCTCTGACTAAAGCTCTGTGTAAACCCGTCAGAGCGTATTCACTAGCATGAGATGGCACGGTGTTCGAGTTTGTAGACATTTTGATTTTAAGAGATTTTCCTTAACAAGTACTTACACCTTTGTGAAGAGCGCCCGGGAGCAGTACGAGAAGCTTTCCAACATGTCCAACAACATGAACAAGCTGTACAACAACCTGGGAGAGTTCTTCACCTTCGACCCCAAGGCAGTCAGCGTGGAAGAGTTCTTCGGAGATCTCAGCAGCTTTCGCTCGCTCTTCTTGGTGAGTACGAGCCTCTTTACTGTTATTTTGCTTCATGTGTCGACATAAGTCTCCAACATTCTCTGCAGAATATGTTTCCATCACGCTGACATGATCTCCTACCCTAGACATGATGGCTATTGAAGCCATCCTTCTGTAAGGATGTCACCTGCATGTCCCAACATTGATGATATTACAAGAGGTACAAGGCCACTTACACCATGAAGAGATCTAATGAGACCTTGTGACATGTAGAAGGACTGAGATCACCCACATAGTTCTCAAAACTCTCAGTAAACCACTAAGTTTTCTCCATGGGTTCTCTTAGGGTTCTGATGGCCATGAGGGCTAGGTATGAGGCGTTGTGTCCTACGTTCTCCTAACAAGAAGTCATGTTCTTCATAGATCATTCACAATTGGCTCTTTAGCAAGCTTTTAGTGCAATGTTCCCCAAATACTTAGAGTAGAAGTAGAGGTCCCCCTGAGTGACCAAAGGATCCATCAGCCCTTCCATGGTAGTAGAGTTGGGATGAATTGCTTTGCTTAGTACAATATACGTCCTGGCACAACTGAAATAGGGAAACCTGTTATGATTGAGTCACCGTAGGAGGCAAAAACAAAAATGCTAGCTAAGTCCTGAAAACCAGAGAAGTTGGCAACTATCAGATTGCAGACCCCTGAACCTATCAACACAACTAGCAGTAGCCGTGGGGGGTTCCTACGATGACCTAGACCCCTCGATCACAGCCGGAGAGATACATAGGCCTAAAGAAAGAAAGGGGAAATCTAACTGCCCCAGAGCAGACCCCAAAGCAATAGGCAGCCCCCCACATATAATGACGGTGAAGCAAGATGAAAACACTTACACAGACAGAAAGACAGGCTGAGCAAAGACGGGGCCCAAAAACTACCAAGATAGGAACGGATAGGAAAGCTGCTGTCTGCAATCTGCCAAAACCCTATCAGAGACAAAAGCCAACAAGCTGATATAAAAATGGCCCTGAAGCAACTAAGCTTCAAAAACTAAATCAGCACTCAGGTACCTTCAGAAGACAGAGCTCACGGAACACTGCACACTCCAGCAGGGAGTGGCAGAATCCAAATAGCAAGAAAAACAAAAACAAATCTTAGATGCAAAAGGCAAAACAGAAAACTTAGCTTTAGGAGAGCAGGAATCAGACTGGTGTCCAAGAGTCCACAGAGAAGTCACCCGCAGGGCAGAAAGGGCGTAGGCTGCCTTAAATCCAGGCAGTGACTCCACTCAGCCAATCGTCTTCATTAGTCCCAGGTGTCTGATAATCAGGCTCACTACCTTCCTTCACTAGATTAGGGAGTTCACCAGGCCTCAGTGACGGAGGGGAAAATGAACTCACAACAGAAACCTATAGGTTCCTGAATTTTAAGGGTTTGTTTAGGTGGCTTCATGAGCCCAATCAATATTATGTGACGTTTCTGAAAGACTCCTGGATACAAAAAGATGCTCCATTTGCATTCCTTCTACCTGTCCCCATCTGTCCCATCACATCTTTCCATTTAAAAGTAAGTGGCAGCAGCCAGAACGCCTTCATGCATCATCCATTCATATCTTCCTATGTTCAAATATTTATTCAGGCATTTTGTTTTCAACCGTAACATTTCTTTTTGTCTGTATACATATTGATTGGATTGATTTCATGTTTTGCCATTGCATGAAGGAGCGGCGGGTTGTCTGACTGAGAGCTGAAGGCTTTTGTTCTTGAAATAGATATAGAACGATTGGCTGCGGCTCAGCGACTGGTGCTGCAGATAGGCGGTAAAATAATGGGGAGTTCTGCCATTAAAATACGCAAGAGAAGGGAATTAAACAGCGGGACAAAAGTTTTCAATTCTACAAAATCCAAACTCAGAGAATTGGCCATTAATGGGAATTTACGTCCCAGGTGTAGAAGAAAAGTAAGCAAATCGACTTGGTGAAAATGTTACAATGTAACATGATACGTCATTATGCAAAAGACTTCAGGAGCTTTGTCCAATTTCCAGAGAAACTAAGCAGTATCATGTGCAAGAACATAACGGGAAGTGTGAAAATATTCCCATTCCTCTACTCATATCTGTGTCCTGGCAGATTTCACTGATGTGACTGTCAAATCTGATGGAATTACAAATTAAACTACGAATGGGACCTCCAACGAGAAGGGAATTCAACAAGGGGCAACAAGTAAGGCCAGGTTCACATTGCGTTAATGCAGTCCGTTGAACGCATAGCATTGACGTACTGCATTAATGCTACTGTCATTTTGTGATCGCTTTACCGATCACACTAGCGTAGCTTCCCTATCTGTGCTAGCGGTGACGGACCCCCGAACGCTGCAGACCGCGTCCGGGGGCCCGTCACAGAATGACGACACATCGCGAACGCATGCCGATTATGACATGCGTTGGTGATGTGCTTGTCTATTGCAGTCTATGGGTACGTTAACGCATCTGTTACATAGCGTTAATGCTGCTATGTAACGGATGCGTTAAACACTGCCCACAAACGCAATGTGAACCCAGGCTTTATATAACAGATCTGTTGCATAGAAAGATAATCTCGTTTCATCATCTAAATGCCATTTGTCTGCCTAAATGTGTTTCTTCACTTTGCTTTTAATCTGTCTCAGTTTGGGGGTTTAGGGTCTCTTTGGCTCAGGTGTGATTTATGTATATTGCTAGGGGTTCCCTTAGTATCCGGGTAGAGCGATCCCCTAGTGGCTGCAGGGTTTATCAGGGCTCCTAGGGACAGTCTACGTTGAGCGGGGACGCCAAATTCGCCCCCCCCCAGGGTGCCAACCTCTGCTGCCAGGAAGGAGTCAGCCTAGGTAACATATTAGGGACTCCTAGACAAACCCCCATTTTAGAGTTTTTTCAGAGTGAAGGTTTGTGTGCATTTTGTTTTGTTTTTTTTATTGTTTGGTGGTTTAACCGTTTATGTTTTTTTAACCAATAAAGTACATTTTTATGTTTTTTTTCATTATTTTTCTATTGGATACCGCATGCATATCTAAATTTTAGATATTTTATAATGAAAAGAATGGAAACAATGAACAAGGATCGGAGACCAAAGATAAGGGGAAGGAGGGAAATATATATAAAAGAAGACAATGGGGAATGAGAGAAAATATGGGAATACAAATAGAATATGAATGAGGGACAACATGGGGGGAACAAAAAATAAGAATGACGGAATTATGGGAAACTGAAAATGGGAATGAGGGAGAAAATAGAGGAGCGATGAGAATAAGAATTTTGAAACATTGGGAATGGGCATGAAGGACAAATGGGGAATGATGAGAATGGGAATGGCCCAAATCCCTAAGATAAAGAAAAACAGCGCAGCTAGTATGGGGGTAGCAGTAGCAAGGGGAAATAGGACCCTGACTTGTCTGCATTAGTTGTGGTTGTTGCTGGATGGCCAAGGTGCGATCATCACCCAGGACTCTCCTGCTTCACCTTATACAGCAGATCTGTACACCGCGATCTCGCCAAGCACCGCAAGTGTTTTACCTTAACTTGCATTGAAAGATATCAGGAAAATTGGCATCTGCTCCTGCGGGATTCTGGGTGACTTCAGAAGCGATTGCGATGGACTCTGGTGATTTTCTTTTAGCGTTTTGTAGAATGTGAGACAATCAATGTCAATCCCAAAACCAACTTTTCTTCCTGTGATCAAACCTGTTCTGAGAGATCCAAATAGCAATCAATCCTCGAGGAGCCGCTGACGCGCACTCAGGTGTCCTGCACAATCCTCTGCAGAAGAAGCACATTGCTGCATTACATTTTATCGAAAAAAAAGTCCACCGTTTATTTCACGATTGTTACTGCCATCTCTTCACTCACTGCAGGAAATCTACATCGTTTTTATTGTATCTGTTCTAGATTCTGTTTGTCTGTTACTGGCCACAGTGTGAATGTGCCCCTACACTCTGCACTTACACTAACAGGTGTGCCGCTCCGTGTTTTCTATATTTCTACAGTGTTATCGGGAAGCAGATGATAAATATATACATTCTATGAGAATACAGTATGTAAGTTGACATAGAGGAAAATTAAAATCCAAAAGACTTAACCAGAAGTAGAAGAGCTAACTATAAAATCATTTTGAAGTAGAATTACGGTACACATGGAACAACTGGAATTATTTAGATCTAGGGGAAGAGAAAGTAATTAAACAAGGGCACTACAGAGACCTCCTGCAGTGGCCAGGTAATTAAACAGGAAAGCGTTTCTCTAAGGTCCATATACCAAAAGGACATGTGTTTAAGCACAGGGGGAGAAAAGCAGAAGTTTCCTTTATTCCCAAGAAGGACAACCTGAGTCAAAAGGATATTTTCTGAACGTGTTCTAGACTCGGCACCGGTTTGGGGTTTCTATTGATCAAATTTTTATGGGATATACGAGTTTCAGCATCATAGCGAAGGGACGGATCTGATGCAATCACTCACATCCCTGTAGGTTACTAGAAACCATCCAATTGAATAACATCCTGAAAGATGATGCTATACCAATCATATTTGGTCTCTAAATAATGGTAAAATCATGATAAAAATATGACGGCAATGTCCAATGCTGGCTTGCGATCTTCAGAGGTGAAGATATATTGTAAGTTGGGGATCTCATAAAATCCCGAAGGGCTGAGAGCATCCTACAACCCAGCCCACATGAAGTCATCAAGGGGAGGTGTGTTGCCGTAATTTAGGAGCTAATAAAAGCAGAAACTAGGCTTGGATAAATTATCAGTACTAAGAAAGCATAGTTCTGTTCATTTTTCTTAGTTGTTTCCCTTTGCTAACTCTGATCCATTTTTGTGACTAGGTTTAGTAAGTTTCTTTTGTTATTCCTTTTTATTTTAACCCCTTCACTCCTGGAGCTTTGTTCGATTTTTCGTTTTTCGCTCCCCTTCTTTCCAGAGCCATAATAACTTTTTTATTTTTCCATCAATATGGCCATGTGAGGGCTTATATTTTGCAGGACGAGTTGTACGTTTAAATGACACCATTGGTTTTACCATGTCGTGTACTCGAAAACGGGAAAAAAATTCCAAGTGCGGTGAAATTGCAAAAAAGTGCAATCCCACACTTGTTTTTTGCTTGGCTTTTTTGCTAGGTTCACTAGTTGCTAAATCTAACCTGCCATTATGATTCTCCAGGTCATTACGATTTCACAGACACCAAACATGTCTATGCTCTCTTTTATCTAAGTGGTGAAAAAAAATTCCAAAGTTTTCTAAAAAAAAAAAAAATTGCGCAATTTTCTGAGACCCATAGCGTCTCCATTTTTTGTGATCTGGGGTCAGGTAAGGGCTTATTTTTTGCTTGCCGGGCTGCCGTTTTTAATGATACCACATTTGTGCAGATGCGGTCTTTCGATCACCCGTTATTGCATTTTAATGCAATTCGCGGCGACCAAAAAAAACGTAATTCTGGCGTTTTTAATTTTTTTCCCGCTACGCCGTTTAGCGATTGGGTTAATGCTTTTTTTTTATTTATCGATCGGGCGATTCTGAACGCGGCGATACCTAATATGTGTATGTGGGATTTTTTTTTATTGTTTTATTTTGATTGGGGCGAAAGGGGGGTGATTTGAACTCTTAGGTTTTTTTATTTTTTTATTTTTAAACTTTTTTTTTACTTTTGGCATGCTTCAATAGCCTCCATAGGAGGCTAGAAGCATGCACCACCGGGCGGCGCTCAAAGCCATCTGCCTGGAACAACTATAGAGGTCTCATAGAGACCTGTGGCTGTCCAGGCAACATGACGCCGACCCCCGATCACGTGACGGGGGTCGGCGATGAACTCATTTCCAGCCCGGCTATGTAAATGCCCGCTGTCAGCTTTGACAGCGGGATTTAACTAGTTAATAGGAGCGGGCGGACGGCGATTCCGCTTGTGCCTATTGCGGCCACATGTCAGCTGTTCATAACAGCTCACATGTTGCGGCTTCGAGCTAGGCTCACAAAAATCTAGAATACATTAAAACAGCTAAAAGATTGACTCCCAGACAGGCCCGTTGGTCACTTTTTTTTCACAGTTTTAATTCTCTATTGCGTTCCGTCTTGGATCTAAAAACGTGAAAGCAGATGCATTATCACGTAGTTTTGAACCATTGTCTGGCCCTGATCCGCCGTCATCCATTCTTCAACCCGGGGTGGTTATAGCGGAGGGAGCTGTCATCGGAATTGGAGCGGGAGATTGTGGGGGCTCAATCTTTAGCTCCAAAGTCCAAACCTGCTCATAAATTGTTTGTCCCACAACACTTACGTTTTGATCTCCTGCGAGAATTTCATGACTCAAAATTGGGTGCTCATCCTGGTATTGCAGCCACGTGTGAGTTTTTTGGTGGCCATTAATGTCTGCAGAGATTAAGAAACATGTCACAGCATGTGGGGTTTGCGCCCGTTCTAAGAGCTCTCATTGCCGGCCGGCCGGGGAATTGGTACCTTTGCCAATTCCGAGAAGACCTTAGACTCATTTGTCCATGGACTTCATCACCAATCTCCCTCCGTCCCGGGGTAACACGGTAGTTTGGGTAATTGTGGATACATTTTCTAAGTTGGCACATTTCGTACCCATGGCCAAGTTACCGTCAGCAGAGGTTCTTTCGAAACACTTCCTTTCCCAAATTGTTCGCCTCCATGGTGTACCTACTAACATTGTATCTGATAGGGGCACACAATTTGTAGCAAAATTTTGGCAGGCTTTTTGCAGGAAGTTGGGGATATCTCTATCTTTCTCCTCAGCTTATCACCCAGAGAGTAATGGACAAACTGAGCGCACCAATCAGTCACTGGAACAGATCCTCCGGTGTTTGACTTCCACGTTGCAGGATGACTGGTGCGATGCCTTGCCATTGGCGGAATTCGCTTTCAACAACCGAATAAACCAATCCACTGGTAGGTCACCTTTTTTTATTAATTACAGATTGAACCCTCACTTTGGTGAGTTTTCACGCCTGGATTCAAACTGTCCGGGGGCTGAGGACTCTGTCAGAAGGATAAGTGATCTATGGTCTAAGGTTCGTTCAAACATTTTCAAAGCACAAGGGAAATATAAACATTTTGCAGATAATAAGAGGGACCCGGGTCAGACACTACAATGTGGGGATAAGGTGTGGCTCTCTACGCGTAACATAAGTTTAAAGTTGCCCTCCGCCAAGTTGGGGCCCAAATTCATTGGCCCTTATGTGATAACCAAAGTGATTAACCCAGTGGCCTATCGCTTACTCCTCCCCTCATCTTTGAAACTGCATAATGTTTTCCATAGGTCCTTACTCAAACCTGTAGCCTCAGTGGTAGAGGAACCTGCGTCTGTACCATCTCCGGTGTTGGTGGACAGTCATATGGAATTTGAAGTGCAAAACATTGTGCAGTCCCGATGGGTTCGCGGTTCACTGCAATATCTCGTACATTGGAAGGGGTATGGTCCGGAGGATCTGTCGTGGATACTGGCCAGGTTGGTGCACGCGGATCGCCTGGTTAGAGCGTACCATGCTCGATATCCGGAGAGACCTGGGGGTCTTGAGGCCCCCCGTTGAGGGAGGGGTACTGTCATGGTTTATTTAGGGTTCAGGGTAGGTGGTGTAGGAGTTAATGTGGAGAGCCCCTCTTTGGATCTGGGGAGGGTTTTTACAGCTTCAGGGGAGAGCCATCCCCTATCATTTATACTCCTAGTTTGAGTGTGCCCGACCCTGCTCCGTTTGTGCCTCTCGCCTGTCCCTGTGTGCTTGTTTGGTGTTTGATCCGGTTTGGCCACGGTTATAGTCTCTTGAATTCCGATTCTGTACCTTTGCTGCCATTCCGTGTATGACCCCCTGGCTCCGTATTGACCTCCCTGTGATCACCCTTCTTGTACCTCTGCTGCCGTCCTGTGTATGACCTCCTGCTACGTTTGACCCTCCTCTGGTATCCATTTCTGTACTGTACTGTCTGCCCCGTGTATGACCCTCGGTTCGTCTGACTACCGCTATTTATTTAACGCTGCTCCTTCAACAATACTGTGACCGGCGCTGCTGTAGCCCGGCGGTGAGCTCCGCCCACCCCTCTGACGCGCAGTCACGTGGTAACAGGTCCTGCGGGCATCGAGCGCTTCTCTGTTCTGGAGCAGGATTCCCCTCACCAACGCTGCACTCCTGCCTGGCAACATTGTGGGTAAGGAGCCGCTTTATACTTACTATCAGGGTTTGAGGATGAATGAACACTAGAATCACTGCGTTGAGAAACATGTGATGGTGTCTCCGCAGTGTTAGATGTTGATCTCCATGAGTTCAATCATCCTCATTTTTCACAGTCTTTTACTAGGCATTGCTCCTACTAGCCAGTTTCCACACTGATGAAGGGCAATACCCCGAAACAGCTGTCTGTGGATGGATACCATGTTTTGGCATGGGTGGTTTCCTTCATTGGAGACTGCCCTTCCCGTGGTTGTTCCTTCCCGGGGAAAGACCTGGCTAGTCATGCTTGCGTTGAGAAACATGTGATGGTGTCTCCACGGCTTGTGTTTTGCGAGGAATCGGAGACTGTCCTGAAGGGTCCTGGTGGCACAGTCTCTTAGGGCCAGTGGAGAGTAGAAGAAAGTCCTACATATATGAGCACACAGATCTTTCCTCGTATTACTCTCAATGTAGGACCCACTTCCTGACACACTTCAGACCGTATTCCAGATACTGGGGAAGGTGGTCACCTGTCCATCTCCTCCTCTTGAGACTGTCGCCTCGCACCCAAGATTCTGCAAAAGGCAATATCCAATACCTGATACTATTCGCCCACAGGGAGCTACTGTTTGAATCCATGCTCCCAAAATTTCTTTCAGAAACAAGGAGTCAAAGAAAACCCTTGGATTTAACATATCCAGCCCGCCCTCAATCCACCGTAGGAACGTTATACCCCTCTTTATCAGGTTCATCCTGTTCCCCCACAAGAGCTGGAAGAACAGGCTGAGGAGGATTCTGGCAAAGGGAAAACGACAGAGACATACAAGAAGACGGGGACCAGGTAAGTCTTCAACATAGCGACCCTTTCTCTGTAAGTCAGCCTCCAGTTCTTCCATCGCTGAACCTTTGCATATCCGGTCTTCAATTTTTCCTCCCAATTTAGGCTGGCATTATCTTCCCGCCCAAATTTAACCCCCAAGATCTTAATATTGGTGGAGGCCTTAAACTGTGGCAGATCAAAGTCTGGGTCAGATTGCAATGTCCAGAGAGCTTGACTCTTCTCAAGGTTGACCAGAGACTCGGAGGCCCCTGAGTAACTTCTGATGGCTGCAGACAACATCTGCACCTCATGAGGATTAGATATGACCAGCGTCACATCATCCGCGTAGGCAACCACTCTCAGAGGCAAGCAGTGGGGGACCGGCACCCCCCAAAAGTTACACTCCTGCAGTGACCTCAAAAACAGGTCTATGGCAAAAACATACAGGAGTGGACTCAGCGGGCAGCTCTGTCTCACCCCTGCCTCAACTCCAAAAGTGCCAACCTGCCAACCATTAATCAGAGGAAAGCTCACCGCCTCTCTGTACAAAGTCTTCAGCCAATCCACAAATTATCCTGGAATACCATACTTTGACAAAGTGGCCCACAGATAATCATGATCAACTCTGTCAAACTCTTTAGCCTGGTCCAGACTGACAACATACCTCCCACACCGCAGAGCTTTACATCTCTCAAACATCTCCCGTATCGAGATGACCGCTCCAGAGATGTTCCGCCCTTTTACCATGCCAAACAGAGCCTACCAATAGTGCTGGGGACAAACAGACTAACCTAGAAAACAGGATCTTTGACAGAATCTTCCTGTCAACATTCAAGAGGGCAATGGGCCTCCAGTTCTTAATGTCGCTCGGCTCCTTACCTTTAGACAGTAGAATTAATGAGGACACTCTCATGGATGGAGGCATCAGGTGATTTTCTAGACAATTTTTGTAAACATCCACAAGAATTGGAGCCAGGAGGTCTCTGAATTTCTTATAAAATTCTGCTGTTATACCATCCGGACCTGGTGCCTTCTTCAGATGTAACTTATCAATGGCCTCCTTAACCTCCTCCACCATTAATTCTGCTGTCAAAGGAGAAAAGTCCAGATCATTAGTATCAGGCGTTGGAGTTGCCTCCAAGAATTGAGTCATTTTACGTTTATCCAAAGCCTTCTTCTGAAACAAGTCAGTATAATAAGATTTCACAACCCCCAGGATACCCTCCCGAGATTCCTGCAATACACCCTGGGAGTCAATGAGACCTGCGACCGATATATTGGCCACCCGCTCCCGGCAATTCTCAAAGGGATCAGGTGCCCCTAAGACCCCATAATCCCGTTCGAGAACCAAGGAGGTATACCTGCTGTACTGATACTGCCTTATCTCAGATTTCAGCCGGACGATCTTCTCTTTGTTACCCCCGCCCTCAGAATAGAGTGACTCCAATTCCCACCAGTCGGCCATGTTGTCATAGAAGTCCACTCTCTGTAGATGACCCTGCAAAAGGGTGTGGACACAACTCTGGACAGAGACATCATGGAGGAGGCTGGAATTGAGTCTCCATAACACCCTACCAACATCAGCTCTCTTAGCGGCCCCCAGGCAGAAATATAGGGCAAGATTGTCTGAGTATGGTACGACTCTCTCACTCATGGCACCAATGACTTCCATGGGACTTACAAAAGCCAGATCTATTCCACTGCCTTTATTGGAGCAGGAATAGGTTAATTTTGGCTTTCAACCTCCCCGTTTAAAGACGTCACCTAATCCGGCCTGCAGGACTCTGTTATTCAAGATCCTACCATCTCTCGTCACGTTTCTACCTGAGGAGCTGTCAGCTGATGTCAGTATGGCATTAAAGTCCCCTGCCATTATCACTGGAAGAGAGGTGAACAGATAAGGCTTGACATCATTAAATAACTGTATTCTGTCAGTCACCGTCTGTGGCCCATAGATGTTAATAAGCCGGAGTCACCTCCCATGGACCATGACTTCCAGGACCAGAGACCTTCCCATAACCACCTCCGTCATCCTATGTACTGTCACATCCCTGGTGTTAAACAGGATGGCGACCCCGGCGTACGGCTCCACAGCCAGTGACCAAAAAGAGGGACCAGACCACCATTCCCTCTCAGCCTCCCTCATAAGCCCCTGAGTCGTCAGCCGCGTCTCCTGCAGAAAGATGACATCTGCGTCCAGGTATCGGAGATGGTCATGGACAGCGTGCCTCGTCTTCCTCACCTTAATGCTGTTCACATTACTGGATGTTATTTTTAATGAGAAATCCGCCATCACAATACCACAACAGAGGAGCAGAGATATAAAAGCCGTCATCATAAGTCTGGGTCACAGATGATCTGACTACCACCGGTCTCCATGTCAGACTGTATCTGAGTGTCAGCAGGTACGGGCTTCCGTTTCATAGGGGGATGGTCCGCTACGTCCCTGTCATACTCGGTCTCTATTCTTTTTGTCTCTTCCTCCAAGTCCCCATCAGACTCAGACAAAACATCAAACTTATTGGACACGACCATCACACCTGCCAAACTCTGGACTTTTTTCCTGCCACCCTGGCTAGTGACATACTCCTCCTCAGGTTTACGGGAGGTCTTGTCCTTTTTTTTTCCTTTTTACCTGATTACAGCCACTTTCTTCAGCTAAAGATGGTGATACTGAAGCAGTGGCTGTATGTGGCTGCTGGACCTGAGGGACGACATCCATGCTCCCCTCTGTACCCTCTGTGCAGTGCTGCTCTGATGTTTCCTGAGCGGACCCCTGGTGGACCTCTGACCTGGTCAGTACTGTCGCTGACATTAAAGCCTCCTCCTCCTGAGCCTCTGTCCCTGTCACTAACTCCTCATCAGGAAGGAGCTTGCATATATTGTGCCAGGCATCTGGACAGTCCCTGTGAGGGTGGCCGACCTCCCCAAAGAGGTTGCACTTGATGTTCTGGCAATCTGCCGCTAAGTGACTGACTTCCCCGCACAGGCTGCACTTTACCACGGTACAGGTGTTTGCCAGGTGACCCACTTTACCACACTTAAAACACTTTCGTGGCTGCCCAGGGTAGAAGCAAACTCCCTTCTCCCTCCCAATAAAGAAGGAGTTGGGTAAGTGAGCCGTGATGTTGACGTGCTGGCGCAGTTTCACCAGCACCTTCCACCCACCGGTCCAAATACCGTCCTCATCCGTTTTTGGTGAGGTCTGAGACAAGGTCACAATGCCTCCGGAGCCACACCACAATGTCCTGCGGGGGAACAGCCTCATTCCAAAAGATATTAACCGTGGCGGTATCCGGCTTACATATTGGAATGAAGCTGAACTTATTCCAGCCATCAGCGTCCCTGAACTTGGGGAAATTGGCCCAGAATCTGTCCAGATCAGACATGAGCTTAAAACTGATGTCATAGTCCTGTCTGTCTGGCAGATTGATGACCGCCAAGATATTAACCGGCGCAAACCCCATCTGGCGGCACAGGAGCTCCCTGACCACCAGCCTCCTCTCCGGCAGGTCCTCCTTGGCACCTCTGTGCCTGAACCGCACAACATTCCTCCTTTTGAATGCCTGACCGGTGTAATTGGCGCCGGAGGTAATGGACGGAGTGCCACAGCTCCAAACATTACTGGGAGGGACCTGTGGGGCCACACTGGGCTGACTGACAGGGCGAGGGTCTGCAGCGGAGGGGCCTGTTGCACCTTGTGTGCTGGAAACCAAAGGGGGGAAATCAGACATTTTGCACATTATTATCATCATCATCATCATCAATCTCAATAGCTTCATCAGGATGCGCAATGTCCACCACAGACTCTGTACCCCCTTCAGCCCCCAACCCCACATGAACAGTATCAATATCCCCAGAATTAGTGCTCTCCCGGACACCAACAGTAGATGTAGTCTCATGTCCACTGTCTTGCTGTTGTGCTGGGTATGCTGGGACTTGTGGTACCGCTGGGATCTGAGCCTCTTGCTCCTGCTTGGGGTCTGCCGCAGGTAGTTGCGGCTGCTGGTGCAGTATCTGACCCTCCTTGAAAAAGAAGCTACCGGGCTGCAGCACCGGCCGTACCTGCTGCCAGGTCCCACCTGGGACAATGTCTGTGCGGGAGCCAGCGAGTCCTGCGTGTAGGACCTAAACCGCTCCTGGTTCCTATATGTCTCTGCCAGGGGCCCCATCTTCGCCAGCACACAGTCCATGTCCCGCACCACAGTCGCCAGCTCTACCCCCAGTGCATTCAGTCTCTGGTCATATGCAGAGTGAGCCCCAGGATTAGCAGCCTTCACCTTGTAAATGCAGTCAATTTCTATTTGCAGAAGATTCCTCTGCTGCTGCAACTCACCAAACCTTCTGACCAGTCCTGGTATCTCCTCTGCCAGCTGTAGCTCCGGGGCACCCGGCGGCTCCTTCTGGGGTCTTGCTTTAGGGGGTGACACCTTGGTTTTTAATATCGCTGGTTTTGTGGCTCCAGCCTCCGCAACACTTTTACTGCTGCCACCAGCCTGCAATCTTGTGCGTCCAGAGCTCGCCATGCTGGTCACCACATGTCTCAGCTGAAGGTTTTCCTGGAGTGTTTGCTTCTCCAGAGATGTCCGTCTCTGTTTGCCTGGAGTGAGCTGCACACCTGAGGCTGGTAATGGACTCTGCCTCACCTTCTGTGCAGCCACCTGCCCTCCAGCTCTCAGGTTCTCAGCAGAAGATGCCTTCTGGGATTTCCTTCCAGGCTCTGGACACTGTTTGCCTTTACCGGCCGACTGTTTAACTGTAACATCCTTGCACACAGACAATGCTTTCTCTTGTTTCTTTCCTGTGCTGAACTTCAACACATGATCTTTCTCCATGCTGCTGGGATTTCCATTCTGAGGTTTATTTTCCCCAGAGGCAACTCTGGGATTTCCATCCACATGAGAAGGTTGGGAGTTTCCTCCCAGTGTAGGCCTGGAAGCCAGGGCCTTGCTTAAGGAGCTTCCCCGCCCAGGGTGGCCCCTCCCTGGGCTTGCTCCAGACATGAGGAGAACCACAGACACACAACCTCACAGCTAGGAGGCAGTATTATAGTAGTTATATTCTTGTACATAGGGGCAGTATGATAGTAGTTATATTCTTGTACATAGGGGCAGTATTATAGTAGTCATATTCTTGTACATAGGGGCAGTATTATAGTAGTTATATTCTTGTACATAGGAGCAGTATTATAGTAGTCATATTCTTGTACATAGGAGCAGTATTATAGTAGTTATATTCTTGAACATAGAAGCAGTATTATAGTAGTTATATTCTTGTACATAGGGGCAGTATTATAGTAGTTATATTGTATATAGGAGCATTATTATAGTAGTTATATTCTTGAACATAGAAGCAGTATTATAGTAGTTATATTCTTGTATATAGGAGCAGTATTATAGTAGTTATATTGTATATAGGAGCATTATTATAGTAGTTATATTCTTGTACATAGGGAGCAGTATTATAGTAGTTATATTCTTGTACATAGGAGCAGTATTATAGTAGTTATATTCTTGTACATAGGAGCAGTATTATAGTAGTTATATTCTTGTACATAGGAGCAGTATTATAGTAGTTACATTCTTGTACATAGGAGCAGTATTATAGTAGTTATATTCTTGTACATAGGAGCAGTATTATAGTAGTTATATTCTTGTACATAGGGGCAGTATTATAGTAGTTATATTCATGTACATAGGGGCAGTATTATAGTAGTTATATTCTTGTACATAGGAGCAGTATTATAGTAGTTATATTCTTGTACATAGGGGCAGTATTATAGTAGTTATATTATTGTACATAGGGGCAGTATTATAGTAGTTATATTATTACATTCTATGGACATTATCATACAGAGTGACAAATTGAGTGCTTTTGACCTATCATTAAGAATCATGTTTTCCATCTGTAGGTTTATAGGAGGGATTTTCTGAATGAAATATAACATTGTCAGTATTCTGTAAGAACATTGTGGACACTATAACTTAGGGATGAATTCTGAATTTTTCTTTTAGATCAAACGCTTTTGTTGTTGGACTGACGCCTGATTACGAGCCCTCACATCAGTTCTGTGAACTATGCAGATGGTTTTAATCTTGATTTAATTTTTATTTTTCTTATCAATAAGAACAAACGTGTAAAAAAACAAACAAACCAACAAACAGGATGTCTCGCAGGTAATGTGCTAAATACCCAGAAGTCGATTGTGTACAGATTGTTAATTAGCAGCCGATAATGATAAACTGTGAAGCTTCACAATAATATGTTCTTCCAGGACCGTCATTGGCTGCAGACTAGATGAAATGTTTTCTCTGAGTCTCCATGTTCTCAGCTTGGGATGTATGTGAAACCTCCCGATATTTTCAGCTGTCATGTTTCGATCCCCTCAGAAACTTGTAGTTTAATCTGAATATAATACTGGAAATGGTTTTATTTTTCTCAACAAACTTCAGCTTTTTGATTTGTTGCCATTCTCTCTAGGGAGAGATTTCATTAAAGCCCAGAAAATATCCCCTAAATTGCATCCTTGTTCTACTGAGAATGTCAAGCCGCCCTACAAGGGAGAGCTCATAGCGGAGGTTCCCAATCTGATAGCGGATGTTCCCGATCTCATAGCAGAGGTTCCCGATCTCATAGCGAAGGTTCCCGATCTCATAGCGAAGGTTCCCGATCTCATAGCCGAGGTTCCCGATCTTATAGCGGAGGTTCCCGATCTGATTGCCAATGTTCCCGATCTCATGGCGGAGGTTCCTAATCTCATAGCAAAGGTTCCCGATCTCATAGCAAATGTTCCCGATCTCATAGCCGAGGTTCCCGATCTTATAGCGGAGGTTCCCCATCTGATAGCCAAGGTTCCCGATCTCATGGCGGAGGTTCCTAATCTCATAGCCAAGGTTCCCGATCTCATAGCAAATGTTCCCGATCTCATAGCGAAGGTTCCCGATCTCATAGCGGAGGTTCCCGATCTCATAGCGGAGGTTCCCGATCTGATTGCCAAGGTTCCCGATCTCATGGCGGAGGTTCCTAATCTCATAGCAAATGTTTCCGATCTCATAGCAAATGTTTCTGATCTTATAGCCGAGGTTCCCGATCTCATAGCCAAGGTTCCCGATCTCATAGTGAAGGTTCCCAATCTCATAGCCAAGGTTCCCGATCTCATAGCGAAGGTTCCCAATCTCATAGCCAAGGTTTTTGATGTCATAGCCGAGGTTCCCGATCTCATAGCCGAGGTTCCCATCTCACTGCGTCTGTTTACACAGTGACAAGCCTCATTAGCCTCCCACCGCTCCATTGCTGCTTCATTGTCCCTGGTGGTTTCTCTTCTAGTGATGGTGTTTCACAGCCACTCTCATGACCACTGCCTCTAGTCACTGGCTTCAGCGTTCTCGTGCCTCGCATGTAGCCATCGTTGGTGAAGTTATTGATTGGTGGCAGCGTCTCATGCAGAAAATCATCACTAAAGGACAAATGTAAGAACCCTGGAGAGGATGAAGTTTTTCTGTGATTTCAGAACATTTCTGTTTTTATTCATTCTTTTTTATTCCTTTCATCTCATCTGAGTGTGGAGGAAACATCATAGTATCTTCATATAACTCCTGCTCCAGGCCTATAGCGCATTGAGGGCTAGGGGCAGACATATCATTGGTGCCACTTGTGTAGCCGCACAGGGGTCCCAGAGGTCCGGGGGCCCATTTCTACTTCCATCACAGGTGGAATTGTGCATTATAATGAGCTATTGGGCTGCAAAGGGCCCGTTTTGTGCTTGTACAGGGACCTTCTGTCTGTGTCCAGCGGCCGAGGCAAGGCAAGTATTCAGTGCTCCTAAATCTGTGGACGCCGTCTCTCGGATCCCCTTCTCCAGTCCGGTATTGAGCCCCTTATCCCCAACCACATGGAGTGATTTTTAGCAAATTGCCCTTTGGTCATTTAGTGTTTTTTTGCTGTTTGTTGAAATCTTACCAATTTTGAACATTAAAAAGTTTTTTTATTCTTTTCTGTTCTTCTTTAAGTGTTTGTGTTTTTATGTATCTATTGTATTACCATGTCCCTAATTTTCATTTTAGAAAAAGTCTGTAAATTAGAAGATTAGTGGATTTATTTTTTTTAACTGAGGATACTTATTTATAATTTGGGTCCTGACAAGTCTTTGCGTCTCTTCTTAAAAAATCTGAAGAGTAGAAGCCGGAGTCTGCAGAAGACACAATGTGCAGGATTCATGTGTCACTGCCAATGTGCAGCACAGCGGTCGATGACAAAACCCCTCTCATCCTCATCTTGTGCGGGATGTGGCGGCAGCAACTGGTACAACATCGCTGTCTCCGGCTGCTCAGCCTCCAGTTGGGTACTCATAGTATTGCTTGCTGACACTGCGGACAAGTTGACGGCTTTCTGGATGGTTGTGTTTTTTACGGCCTTGCTATGTTATTCTATGGATCCACCATGATTTGCCAAGAGCTCGATGACCCCCTTAATAGGTATTGTGTGAACAGTCCTCCAGCCCTTGAAGTAATAGAGGTCCCCACTGTTCAGCTTGTTTCAGAGACGTCCCCTAACCTCATCAACGTTACACTGGATTCATGATATTCTATCACTTGTCTCTTTTTCAGCTTTGTTCTTGGATATTGGGCGGAGCTGATTGCAGTGGCCCTTCCATTCTTCTTAGGGCCCCTCTGTATTTAGATCTGGCCTCTGTTAGGTATATAAGCAGATGAAATGTTGGAGTGGGCCTGAATCCCGGCGCGGCCACCGACGGTCGCTCTGAGCTTGTTAACACCTGGCGATGTTGTGTAACATGTGAATATAATCTTTATCCCCAACGTTTAAGCTAAATGGAAGTGACTGGACCTAAACTGCACACTGTATTTTTAGCAGCTGCAGAGTTTTGCCGCTGAAGCCCTGGGGATTCGCCACCCTATATTACATCTGCATGGCCGCCCCTGTATCATCCCGCTGATCCCAGCTCTGCTGTCGGCTGTATTAATAATTCACTTGTTGAGGTGTTTAGCAATGCGCTCCCGTTTACTTGTCAGATCATTGCAAAGAGGAAGCATTTAAGCTTCATTTACTACTTGTTGGGTCTCTACTTCTTCTGCAGTCCGCCAAAGAATCGCTTGGGTCGTGTCAGCGCTTGTTGTATCACAGGGCAGGCAGGAAAATAGGGGCAGCATGGAGTGTGGGAAAGTAGAGGCAGCATGGAGTGTGGGAAAGCAGGGGCAGTGTGGAGTCTGAGAAAGCAGGGGCAGCACAGAGTTTGGGAAAGCAAGGGCAGCACAGAGTCTGGGAAAGCAGGGGCAGCACGCAGTCTGGGAAAGCAGGGGCAGCACGGAGTCTGGGAAAGCAGGGGCAGCACGGAGTCTGGGAAAGCAGGGGCAGCACGGAGTCTGGGAAAGCAGGGGCAGCACGGAGTCTGGGAAAGCAAGGGCAGCACGGAGTCTGGGAAAGCAGGGGCAGCACGGAGTCTGGGAAAGCAGGGGCAGCACGGAGTCTGGGAAAGCAAGGGCAGCACGGAGTCTGGGGAAGCAGGGGCAGCACGGAGTCTGGGAAAGCAGGGGCAGCACGGAGTCTGGGGAAGCAGGGGCAGCACGGAGTCTGGGGAAGCAGGGGCAGCACGGAGTCTGGGGAAGCAGGGGCAGCACGGAGTCTGGGGAAGCAGGGGCAGCACGGAGTCTGGGGAAGCAGGGGCAGCACGGAGTCTGGGGAAGCAGGGGCAGCACGGAGTCCGGGGAAGCAGGGGCAGCACGGCGTCCGGGGAAGCAGGGGCAGCACGGCGTCCGGGGAAGCAGGGGCAGCACGGCGTCTGGGATAGTAGGGGAAATACGGCGTCTGGGAAATCAGGGGCAGATTGGTGTTTGGGAAAGCAGCAGCAGCACGGAGGCTGGGAAAGCAGGGGCAACATGGCATCTGGGAAATCTGGGGCAGAATGGTGTTTGGGAAAGCAGGGGCAGCATGGAGTCTAGGAAAGCAGGGGCAGCATGATGTCTAGGAAAGCAGTGGCAGCACGGAGTCTGGGAAAGCAAAGCCAAAAACTCATTGTCTTGTGTTGCCCTCTTGGACGACATTCCGTTCTGGTTCTGGATCCCAGAAACTCATTCAACTTTTATGCACATACACTGATAACATCCTAACCTGTGACCTGTTTACTTGTAATCTTTAGTAGCCAATCAAACCCATTTGTGTCAACTTCTGTGCATATTACCAGGCAAAAATCACCAGGGTATGTAAAATTTTGATCAGAGTCATTTGGATGTTTTAGGTTGTCATTATGATTTAAAAAGAGAAAACACAGTAGCTTGTAATAAATGGCTTCATCCAACCACTAACCTTTAGTGGAGAAAAAGTTTTGGTATTATTATCCAGATTCTCTGAGAAAAGGCCAAGAAAGCAAAAACTCTGCCAGGGTATGTGAACTTTTGACCACAACTGTAGTTCTGCACAGGAGCTGCAGAACATTATATTTATCTAGAAAATTTGCACAGTTGCATAACATTCAATGAATAAAATCTATGAGATATGTGCATACAAGCCTAGCCCCCGTGCCACTTCCGCTGCAGCCGTGGTGCTGTTCTTCGTTATTTTTGGGTCTTTCATTTTTTCCAGTATATTTATTAGATTTTTTAACCCCTGACGCTATATTTCTTGTGCAGATTTCTGTCAGTCAGGACAGATTGCTTATTCCATGGAGAATGATTACAGGCAGGACTGCCGGCAATGCACATTTCCAGGCAGTGCATTAGATAAATGTGATCAGACCGCGTGTGCGATTTACTCTTGTTGGACATATGATTACATATAAATTAATCTAATTTCAATTTGTTTGACGACTGTTCAGACTCCCGAAGACATTAATGTATTATTGATCGATTAAATGCTAAAAGGAAACTTAAGAGCCTCTCGCCTGGATCAGGGCCCTCTGCACTGCGCAGGAGCTGTTGAGGACGGATGCTGCTCACATGGCACTCACTGAAAGACAAATTTATTATCTGAGGGAATCAGATCAATAACCCAAAGCTGGAAGCAGTTATCTGCTATTTATCGTGTGGGGGGATTGCTCTCTAGACTGGAGAGAAGCATTTATCCGGATCCAGCGACTGCGCAAGATCAACATCCAGTGACCGCACCAGGTCCAGTGACCATATCAGATCCTGATCCAGTGATCGCACAAAATCGAGATCCAGTGACCACATGAGATCAATATCCAGTGGTCACACCAGATCAAGATCCAGTGAGTGCACAAATTCCAGAACTATTTACTGCACCAGATCAAGATCCAGTGACCACACCAGATCCAATAACTGCACCTGATCAAGATCTAGTAAATGCATCTGATCCAGGGACTGCACCAGATCCAGTGACTGCACAAAATCCAGAACCAGTGACCGCACCAGATCCAATACTTGCACCAGATAAAGATCTGATGACTACACAAAATCCAGAACCAGTGACCACACCAGATCCAGATCCAGTGACCACATCAGATCGAGATCCAGTGACCGCACAAAATCCAGATCCAGTGACTGCACCAGATCCATTGACCGCACCAGATCAAAATCCAGTGACCACACAAAATCCAGGACCAGTGACCACATGAGATCAATAGCCAGTGGCCACACAATACTCAGATCAAGTAACTATACCAAATCAAGATTCAGTGACTGCACCAGATCGAAATCCAGTGACCATTCAAAATCCAATGACTGCACAAAATCCAGAACCAGTGACTGCACCAGATGAAGATCCAGTGATCACATGAGATCAATATCCAGTGGTTGTGCCAGATCCAGTGAAAAATCTGAGAGTCAGCCATCCCAAGCCATAGTGAATAATAGTTGTCATTGTTAGAGCCCTCACTCACACAAGATCGATATAGATGGGATTTGGGCCTTTCTGGAGAAAGACTGACCATTTTAAACAATTGCTCCAATATGCGCAGTTATTGGATGTTTATGGAGTTGGTCTTCTCAAGGACGAGGGTCAGACCTATGCCCACTTATTCATGGAAGAGACATGACTGCAGCATCAGTAAATCTGGTACAGACCATTCTAGTTCTGATCACGTAATCAGGTGGTAATGTTCTAAATCTCAGGTAGGTGATCTTGACGCCTTGGTAGGGTCTTCTCCAAAGTGGGCTATAGGAAGGCAGTAAGGTGTTTCCTGTGATCAGGAGCCCAATGGCCGCAGCTGAAAGCTGCTCCTCCAGTGTAAAAATTGATGAGCATAAACATGAATGCAACCCATGGATGGACAATGATGTCTATGGGCACGGTGGAATGTTTCATGTTCCCTGCAGTGTTTCTCTATGGTAAGTGAGCATTTCCTAGGTCTAGATAGTAGCTGGGGACTGACAACTGACAAACAGGTCTGTCTAAGGCAGAACCATAAAAAGTCGCTTTGAAAAATTGGATTGTTTTAAGCATTTATTGAGATAATGTTAAAATTAAAAATGAAGACAAAATACAGGAAAAGTGACCACTGGATCCTCAGATGAGCGTCTCACTCTTGTGATGTCACTAGCCTTACTCTGGAGGTTCAGCATCTGACCAACCCTAAAGGAGTCTGTGACCTTAGTATTATAGAAGCTGCCATAAACACCATCCTTTGTAGGAAAATGCAGCGTTTTATCCACACAAACTGGTGGTCCTGCTGCCCGTGCTCAGTCTAACTAGCATTTCCAGAAGCCACATGCTCCCGGTCGACCTCCATGATTGGTGTAGTGGATCTGTCACAGAAAATTGTCCTTTTTCTTAATGAGCTTTATTTTCTCAGCTCTTTTGATGCGGTTGAAGGTGTTTTGCGCCGGCACCTCATGCTGGTTCAACCAGAATGATTCATTTGTTGCCAGAGGCCTCTCTAAACAAGAGGTCACGGCCCCAGCAGAAATAACCAGCAAAATATACATAAGTTCCCCATGTCCTACTTACACGCAGCTTTTATTTTATCAGTGGTGCAAAGTAATATTCAGCTCAGCCACTGACAGGCTGACAGCTAAATTTGTCATCTATATTGGCTGCGCCTGGTCCCGGCTCCATAATATGCTGCAAAATTCAGGACCATTTAAAGAAGCGATCATTGGGGAAATGTACGGAGGCAAATAGAGGGGTCACCCCTGCTCCTGACCACGCTAGAACATTTCCCCTGTCACTTCTACAAGTCAATTTGACTATTCAATGTCCCATATGACAATGGACCAAAGGTGCAACGACATCAGCAACATGCAGCCCAGCAAAGCCATCAGGAAACCCTGTCTATAATTTCATTCCTTCAGCTTTGATGTGTTTGCATACTTGGCTTTTGATTTCTGTGCATTATGTGACAATGGTGGCACTATATGGCGGATGACATGCCACATCTCCAATCTAACCGTATAACCTCTGGCTATTTACCAAGGAATCTGTGTTCTTCATGAACATCTGTCTCCTTGAAGCTTGGTCAGTAACAGCTAAAACGCCATCTGTTCTCTAATAACTTGAATATTATTAGTTTAGGTTGGACATGAATCAAAGCCATCAGCAATATTCACAATCATTCTGTTAGATGCCTCCTTTCAACTTTTGACTTCAGTATATATACTGTGTGCACTAATGAGAGCTATAAATGCAAAATTCAGATTCACAGACTGAACCATACAATAAGCTGCAGCTCTGACTGTAGCAAAATGTAACTTTAGAAATGAAGCAAAGTGAAATGTTAGCAATGTAACTAAGTGCGACATGCAATAAATGTAGAATGTGTGACATGTAATAATTGTAGAATGTGCGACATGTAATAAATGTAGAAAGTGGGACATGTAATAATTGTAGAATGTGCGACATGTAATAAATGTAGAAAGTGTGATATGTAATAAATGTAGAAAGTGGGACATGTAATAATTGTAGAATGTGCGACATGTAATAAATGTAGAAAATGTGACATGTTATAAATGTAGAATGCACCAAGTCTTGCAAAGTGTAGCTTTCTAAATGTAACAGAGCTGAACTTAGCTGGTCTGCACAGCTTTTGTATCACTATCAATCCTGAGAGATGCAAATTATTTGCTGCAGTTCTATGTAAAGCTGCTGCCTCAATCATGAAATGAGAATAGTAAAATGTCACAATCTCAGGGCTCCATGAGAAATGAATACTTCATCTTAGTATGATTTCCCAGTTTCCTTTCCATGCATTTAGGGACATACAAAGCCTCTCTAAAAGCACCCACTACCCCTTCTTAGATCCAGCTGATCTCTCTTCTATTGTCCCAATTCTTCTAGAGGAGGGAGGATAATGTAGCGTCTAATGCAGGGATGGGGAACCTTTTTCTAGCAGGGGGTCATTTGGAAATTTCCACCATCATTCAAGGACCACACAAAAATGATCACCTTGAAAACTACCCTGATATTTAGATAAACAATTAATTATGGTAACTCACCCGTAATGTGACGGCTGGAGCTGCTTGTCTTTGGTGCAGCTGTGATAGTTGATACTGATCATGTTGCTTCTCACAGCTGCTTTCCCAGGTTTGTGTCGGCCAGGAGAGCAGTCAACTTTTTGTCATAATAAGTTTTGTAAATCATATACATCACGCTGGGAGTACTGTAAATACATCACATAGGAGATGCTGAGATAACTGTATATACACCACATAGGAGACTATGTGAATGCTATATAAGCATCACATATGAGACACTGTGACTGCTGTCTATACATCACATAGGAGATGCTGGGACTGCTGTATATACATCACATAGGAGACGCTGAGACTGCTGTATCTATATCACATAGAGGACGCTGAGACAGCTGTATATACATCACATAGGAGATGCAGGGACTGCTGTATATACATCACATAGGAGATGGTGGGACTGCTATATATACATCACATAGGAGACGCTGGGACTGCTGTATATACATCAAATAGGAGACGCTGAGACTGCTGTACATACATAACATAGGAAACATTGAGACTGCTGAATGTTTATCACATGAGACTGTGGGGTCATATAAATTACAGGAGGGGTTGGAGGGCATAGACATCACAGGAGATGCTGGGACATTTTCATCACTGTGGAGGCTGGGTGGAATAGACATCACTGAGGGGCTGTATACATCACTAGGAAGCACAGACAGCACTAGAGGTATATATGTCCCTGGGGGAATATACATTATTGGTGGGGTCATATACATCACTGGAGGGTATATACAGCACTGGGGGCTATATACATCACAGGTGGGGGATATACAGCACGAGGGGATGTACAGTACTCGGGGGGGATATACGGCACTTCTGGGGTAAATGATGCAGCACTGGGGAATATACATATCCATATCACTTTGGGGCACATACAGCCCTGGGGGGGATATATAGCACTGGGGGAGTGGGCTATACAGCACTAGGGGAGGGGGGATATACAGCAGTGGGGGGACAGGCATTGCTGAGGAGGCACATAGATCACTGAGTGGGCCTCATAGATCACCGGGCGGGCCACAGATTACTGGGGGGTGCCATGAAGATCTCAGTGTGGGGCACATAGATCACAGGGGGGCACAGAGATCACAGGGGGTGGCTTGGAGATTACAGAAGGGCACATAGGTGGAGGGCACAGAGATCACAGAGGGGCACATAGCTGGAAGGGACAGAGATCACAGGGGCACAGAGATCACATGGGAGCACAAATATTGCAGGCGTACATAGCAGGGGGCACAGGAATCACAGGGGGCACATAAATCAGGCAGGGGGCACAAAGCTGGGAGCCACAGAGATCACAGGGGCGCACATAGCTGGGGGGCACAGAGATCACAGGGGGGTATATAGCTGAGGGGCACAGAAAAACAGCAGAAAGGCCCAGAGCTGGAGGGCACATATAGCTGGAGGGCACATAGCCAGGGGGCAGAGAGATCACAGGGGGAACAGAGATCACATGGCTGGGGGCACAGAAATCACTGGGGGCACACAGCTGGGGGGCACGGGGATCACAGGGAGAGAAAGCTATGGGGCATAGAGATCAAAGGGGGGGCACATAGCTGGGGCCACAGACATCACAGGGAGGGTACAGAGATCACATGCGGGCACATAGTTGGGGGGCACAGAGATCTTATTGGGGCACATAGCTGGGGGGCAAAAAGATCACAAGGGGGCACATAGCTGAGGGGCACAGATAAACAGCAGAAAGGCCCAGAGCTGTGGGCACAGAAATTACCAGCAGACATGCCCAAAGCTGCCGACACAGAGATCGCTCTGGACTCTCTAGCAGCAGCTCCTCTTTCGGGACAGGAGGACAGGTGCGCATTGAGCGCTAACCCCATCTCCGATGACGTCATTATTCATGTGCAGGCAGTGTTCTGTAATGAACGCTGCATACCATGCACTTTGGGGCTAAAGGGCCGGCAGCTGGCAGGAAACGGCTGCCGCCTGAGCATTGTGGACTCCGGGGACCTTCCCGTGGACTGCATGAAAAGTCACCACGGGCCGCATGCGGCTCGCGGGCCGGAGGTTCCCCACCCATGATCTAATGGAACGTGAATCTAAAAGAAAAAGACATAAAAGCGGTGCTCCATACTGTAAAGACTTAAGGTAAATGTAGTGACTGAGCAAGGTGTTCTTAGCAGAGAGATGAGTCTGTAGAGCGTGGCCCCTCCGCTGTTCCTCCTTGTGCCGGTGAAGTATGAAGGCTGCCGCGATGAGTAATGCAAGTTGTAGAAGAGAAATACAGAACCACTGGTGCTGCTGTAATATGCAGGTGCTAGGATGCAGTGACACAAATGCTGCAGAGCAGGAATTAACTATATTTAATTAGTCAACAGTAGGGAACTCTGCGCAGGGAGATAGCAGGGTAAAAGGGTACAAAACTAAACTGAATAAACTGCAGCCTGTCACTCGCAGAAGGTCCCGTGGATAGCAGGATGCTGTCGGCGGTCAGTGTGGTGTCTGCTGGCGTTCTCGCCCAGCACACGGTCCTACTTCTGCCGGCAGCGGGCGGTCTCCAGTTTTGCCCCCTGAGCCCCTAGTCCATATATCCACGGAGTCAAAGAATAGAGCTCTCCGCAGGATTCCTCTCGGCGTGTGCCTCTTTGAGCAGCTGCCGTCACCTGAAGGGCTGCGCTGTAATGCACCTTCGCACACCTGCTGGTTTCGGTGAGCCCCTCACTATGTCGTCTTTTCTCTTCACACCGGTTGCAGTTTGCATCTCATCAGCGTTCTGGTAGGAAAAACGCTTGTTGCCTCACAACCCATTTTACCTCACACTGACTGGCCACACCCCCTTCACCCTGGTTACTGACTCGCTCCAGCTGCAATCTCATTCCCCCAAGGAACAGGAGGTTCGGCCCAAGCAGTTCTGGATCTGACGCTTCAGCAGCCGTAGCAGCCCGGCCCTCCCTTCTACATCACTGGAAAAAATGACGGTTCTTGGGCAGAGGTGAAGTCACGTTATTGAGGTTGCATGCTTCGGCACCGTACAGGGGCCTTCATCAGGCCGAATGCATAGCCTCAATAAAGTGACAGTCTCTCTGCCCATGACCGTCATGTTTCCATCAGCACCCAGTGGCTCCTTGCTTTTCTTTCTTTTCCCTGGCAGCATCTAATGGAGCATGGCTGCATGGAATCCAAAAGGGAATCCCTTGTACAGCTCCATGTAAAAGCTAAACTCTGAGCGAGCATTGTGGCGCTTACAGCGGTTGCTCCGGTCACATTGTGTTGCACGGTGATATAATATGGTAGCGAGATTGAGCCCTGACACCATATAACGAGGACTTTGTTTGTCCACAGTTTATCCTTATGTTCCTGATGCTCATTAGAGAAGGACATGGATACTTGTTACAGCCTTAGTCATATTTCTTGGCGGCTTTAGGACACATGATTTGACACCTTATTTTCCACGGTGCTAAGAACCTGCCTATTAGAAGATGACGACCCTTCTATCCCGTCTTCCTATGTATTATCAACTTTTACTTACACACTATTCCCTTTAATACCAGTACATCTGGTTACAATAAGAATCAATGTGTCATGCTCGCTTCGTTTAGCTTGGCTTTCGTCACTCTCTGAAGGGCAATGGACGCCATCTTGAGCCGAAGGAGCTTTACACTTAAGATGCAGAGCGACATCTTAATTACTATTTTATGTCGTCTGCTGTAAAAACTTTACAACACAAATAGTAGAAAAATGGTCCCAAAAAATCAAAAGCTTCATTAATTTCCATTTTACAAGTCCAGGGAGAGCGAGAATACATGACCCCTTTGATTTCTAGGGAACCATTAGCGGAGACAGAGGAAAATCTAATTGTGTTTGTAAATCATATGGGAGAAAAAGTTAAAGATACAGAATGGAGGAATAAGACAAGGAATCGGAGAGATCTCATTGCCCTCTGCTCTGCAGAAACGTATGAGGAGGAAACTCATTTCTTGGAAGAGTCACAGGATTTAGGGAGGCGAAACCCCAAGTTACCAGGAAACATAGTGGTGACATTCGACAAGACCCTGCAGCGTGTATACTTTTTACAGGCGCCACGATGACTGACGTATTCTGCCATTTGCAGACAATCAATGGGGGTAGTGCACAACTTATGTCCGAATATCATATAAGAGATGTAAATTATAGACCCAGGCGGCGCTCCAAGTACTAACAAGAAGGAAAGGCAATCTACAATGTGCAGTAGTGACCCATATCCCAGACCTTTACACACATTAGAAGGCCAACAAGTGGTCGAGATAGAAGTGGCAGCACCACACTGCTGGTACAACAGAACGATGAGGAATCATCACAGTGAACATAGTTAGATCTATAATTCATAGAAAAGAGTTGTAAGGGACCTCCAGGGTCATCGGGATCTCCAGGGTCCTTGTGTCCATCCCCCTGCTCAATGCAGGAGTCCTTAAATCATCCCAGACAGATGTGTGTCCAGCCTCTGTGTGAAGACTTCCATTGGAGGAGAACTCACTCCACTTGTTCCACTCATTGATCACCCTCAATGTCAAAAAGTTTTTTCTAATATTTAACCTTTAGCCTGAACTCAACCCAACACCTCCTACTCTCTTTTATAGAGCCAGCAATCACACCTGCATGATAAATGTGCACTTTAACTAAAGTGTAATACCACTAACCACTACCGGGGTAACTTAGACCAAACGACACCACGTGTAATGACCCTAATGGCCACCGGGGGCAATCAACCCACTTTGGCACCAAGCCAAAGGAAAAAAAGTTCACTATATACATTAAATCTATCAGCTCAAACTCAGATCATGACAGTACCCTCCCCTTAATGAGGGGCCTCTGGACCCTCAAGACCACTCCTCATAAGGGAAACACCTTGCAGCGGGGATGCCCAGATCCAGAGTTTAACACCCCCACTACCTGAACCTCAGGTTTATGACAAACGAGTACCGTTGGTATTGGCAATGTATGTTCTGGAGGTACCACACATCTCCGAAGCGCCGACCTGGGGAACGAGTTGTGTATGTGTATGTTTGGTATGAGCTGGTAAGACTCCACAACACACTTCCACTGGATGTTTTTTGGTGGCCACGCATACATGCTCATTCACACACAGGTCCGGACCTGAACGTTTATTGCCACTCGTTCGTTTGTCACCACTTGGAGAACTCTTTCTGGAATTGACAACAGAGGCGTCCCCCTGTGTCACCACACTCACACCCCCCACTTCACCATGGGATACACCACCCTCCAACCCTTTCCACCACGAGGTCTGCGCCTCACAGGGTTGGCTAGCGGCGAGGGCTGAGACTTGCCCCTACTCTCCTGCAGCACATCCACTGCTCTCACTGGGGAGGAAGGGGTCCGTTGAAGAGAGACGGCAGAGACAGTAGTCCCTAGGCAGCAGCCCTCACACGACTGCCCCCAGCTGACTACTTCCCTCGCTCGCCAATCTATCACCGGGTTGTGTTTTTTCAGCCAAGGGAAGCCTAAAACGATAGGTACTGACATTCCCTCCAAGACGTAGCATGACAAGGACTCCTCATGATGTCCTATACGCAGATGGATGTTTTCTACGACTTGGGTAAGGCTCCCCTGGCTCAGTGGAACAGAGTTAATGGCCTTGATGCTTATAGGTTGGGCCAGTGTCCTACACTTCAGGCCATGAGTCTGGACAAAGCGAGCATCCACCAGACAGACTCCTGCTCCGCTGTCCACAAGCACCGGTACCACCTCCGGTACCCTGCCAGCCAACACTTCTGCTGAAATAATACCTTGGGAGGGCAAAATGGAGGAAATGTACACTCCCTGGTCGTCTCCCTCCAAACGACCAGGGGTATGCGGCTTCTGAGATGACATAGATAATTTGGCGCGCAATGGGCAAGCCTTAAGGACATGACCAGTCTGCCCACAGAAAAAACATGCCGACACCAATCCCTGAACCGTAGGCAGGCCTTAACTCAACCCAACACCTCCTACTCTCTTTTATAGAGCCAGCAATCACACCTGCATGATAAATGTGCACTTTAACTAAAGTGTAATACCACTAACCACCACCGGGGTAACTTAGACCAAACGACACCACGTGTAATGACCCTAATGGCCACCGGGGGCAATCAACCCACTTTGGCACAAAGCCAAAGGAAAAAAAGTTCACTATATACATTAAATCTGTCAGATCAAACTCAGATCATGACAAATATAGCTACAATAATACTGCTCCTGTGTACAAGAATATAACTACTATAATACTGCTCCTATGTACAAGAATATAACTACTATAATACTGCCTCTTATGTACAAGAATATAACTACTATAATACTGCTCCTATGTACAAGAATATAACTACTATAATACCGCCTCATATCTACAAGAATATACCGTATATGCTTGTGTATAAGCCGACCCCCCAATTTTGCCACAAAAAACTGGGAAAAACTTATTGACTCGAGTATAAGCCGAGAGTGGGAAATGCAACATGCTCCATATTAATATATGCCCCATATAATAATGCTGCACAAAGGTTATTGGTGGCCCATAACATGCTCCATATTACTATATATGCCCCATATAATGCTACACAAAGGTTATTGGTGGCCCATAACATGCTCCATATTAATAAATATGCCCCATATAATGCTGCACAAAGGTTATTGGTGGCCCATAACATGCTCCATATATGCCCCATATCATAATGCTGCTGCTGCGATTTAAAAAAAAATGACTTGCTCACCTCTCCTTATGGCATGGCTGGCTCACCCTCCCCCAGTGCTACTCACTCTCCTGGCGTCTGCATATCCGGCTCTGCTACATCTCTTCCTGTCTTCTTCCTGTGCAGTCTCATGGTACCGCTCACTAAAGTCATTAATATGCGGCTCCACCCCTATGAGAGTGGAGACACGTCTATATTCATGACTTTAATGAGCGGTACCATGTGACCGCACAGGAAGAAGACAGGAAGGGAGATACAGACGCCGGGACTGAGATGTATTAGAGCCGGATATGCAGACGCCAGGAGAGTTGAGTATCATGTCCCTCGCTGGCTTTCAGGAGTATGACTCGTGTATAAGCCGAGAGGGTCTTTTTCAGCCCAAAAAAGGGGCTGAAAAACTCAGCTTATACACGAGTATATTTGGTAAGTACTATAATACTGCTCCTATGTACAAGGTTATAACTACTATAATACTGCCCTTATGTACAAGAATATAAGTACTATAATACTGTCTCCTATGTACAAGGTTATAACTACTATAATACTGCCCCTATGTACAAGAATATAACTACTATAATACTGACCTTATGTACAAGAATATAACTGCTATAATATTGCCCCTATGTACAAGAATATAACTACTATAATACTGACCTTATGTACAAGAATATAACTGCTATAACTGCTATAATACTGCCCCTATGTACAAGAATATAAGTACTATAATACTGCCTCCTATGTACAAGGTTATAACTACTATAATACTGCTTCCTATGTACAAGAATATAACTACTATAATACTGCCCCTATATACAAGAATATAACTACTATAATACTGACCTTATGTACAAGAATATAACTGCTATAATACTGCCCCTATGTACAAGAATATAAGTACTATAATACTGCCTCCTATGTACAAGGTTATAACTACTATAATACTGCCCCTATGTACAAGAATATAACTACTATAATACTGCTCCCTATGTACAAGGATATAACTACTAGAATACTGCCCCCTATGTACAAGAATATAACTACTACAATACTGCCCCTATGTACAGGAATATAACTACTATAATACTGACCTTATGTACAAGAACATAACTGCTATAATACTGCCCCTATGTACAAGAATATAAGTACTATAATACTGCTCCCTATGTACAAGAATATAACTACTATAATACTGACCTTATGTACAAGAATATAACTGCTATAATACTGCTCCTATGTACAAGAATATAAGTACTATAATACTGCCGCCTATGTACAAGAATATAACTACTATAATACTGCTCCTATATAGAAGAATATAACTACTTTAATACTGCTCCTATGTACAAGAATATAACTACTATAATACTGCCCCTATGTACAAGAATATAACTACTATAATACTGCCCCTATGTACAAGAATATAACTACTATAATACTGCCCCTATGTACAAGAATATAACTACTATAATACTGCCCCTATGTACAGGAATATAACTACTCTAATACTGCCCCTATGTACAAGAATATAAGTACTATAATACTGCCCTCTATGCACAAGAATATAACTACTATAATACTGTTCCTATGTACAAGAATATAACTATTATAATACTGCCCCTATGCACAAGAATATAACTACTATAATACTGCCCCTATGTACAAGAATATAACTGCTATAATACTGCCCCCCTATGTATAAGAATATAACTACTATAATACTGCTCCTATGTACAAGAATATAACTACTAGAATACTGCCCCTATGTACAAGAATATAACTACTATAATACTGTCCCTATGTACAAGGTTATAACTACTATGATAGATTATTATTTGTCTCTTTGCCTTATCTGATATTTCTTCCTGTTGCAGTGAAAGTGTTAATAGTGGAGCCCCGTTTTCCAGCATCAGTGTGTGGCATGGCACTGGTCTATCGGAGCCTCTTCTCCATGGTGTCCCCTCAGTGCACTAATTGGTCTCTTAGCACTAGGAGAATGGCGGATACAATAAGGCACTGCAGGGTAAATAAATAAATGATAAGATAAAATACAAGGGCAATGCTCACCTCCAGCACTACCCGGGCACCATCGGCAGCACAGACCGTAGAGAATAACAGTTCATGTTTCATTACAGTTTTCTCCCACTTAAAGCTAAAATTGTTCTTAAATGTTGAATAAAACAATTTGCGACATTTCTCTTACTGGATACTAGAACGTTCTCTGCTATTTCTTGACCCTTCTACATGGAGCCTCCACTCAGTAACAGAAGGGTCCTCAGACCGTACTCCACACATCTGGAGGATGCGGCACTTTTCTGCATTGCACATTGAGTTTATTGGGATTCATGTAATACTTTATTTTCCCTGTGGGGGCGCTGCAGGAATAATGAACACCTGCCTTCCTTGCAGTTTGCAGGGGGACAGGCTTTGTAATGTTGGGGGATTGCTAGCATGAAGCAGTCGCCTAATGTGGAGGGTCCCTCCATGTGTGAACACTGATATTACTTGATTCAAACTTTTCCGTATTAGGAGGCCACCTGTGCTGCCGCTCGTCTCTTACCGTTCTGCTTTGTAACCGTTGACCTGTTCCGGAGCTGACCCATGTTCTGTGCCCCCTGCGGTGTTGTGGGGCTTCTACGCGGACGTCACGTTTAGGCTATGTTCACACTGCGTCCTGCGGACACCGGAGCATCCGCATCGTTTTTGTAGCAGAAGACACTTAAGAAATCCAAAGGTGGCGTTTTACCAGACGTGCCTTTTCTGATGTCTACGTGGTATCTTGCTGGGTCTTTGCCACCGGAGGATTTTAAAAAATACCACATATAACATTGTAGGGACATCCACGGAGAAAACGCCATATTAATGAGCCGCTCCATAGTAATGACTCCCTCCATAGTAATGACCCCCTCCATATTAATGACCCCATCCATATTAATGAGCCCCTCATATTAATGAGCCCCCACCATATTATTGACCCTCTCCATATTAATGACCCTCTCCATATTACTGTCCCCCTCCATATTAATCAGCCCCCACCATATTAATGTGTCCCCTCCATATTAATGACTCCCTCCATATTAATGACCCCTCCATATTAATGACTCCCTCTATATTAATGAGCCCCTTATATTAATGAGTCCCTCCTTATTACTGTCCCCCCTCCATATTAATGTGCCCCTCCTTATTACTGTCCCCCTCCATATTAATGACCCCATCCATATTAATGAGCCCCTCATATTAATGAGCCCCCACCATATTATTGACCCTCTCCATATTAATGACCCTCTCCATATTACTGTCCCCCTCCATATTAATCAGCCCCCACCATATTAATGTGTCCCCTCCATATTAATGACTCCCTCCATATTAATGACCCCTCCATATTAATGACTCCCTCTATATTAATGAGCCCCTTATATTAATGAGTCCCTCCTTATTACTGTCCCCCCTCCATATTAATGAGCCCCTCCTTATTACTGTCCCCCTCCATATTAATGACCCCCTCCATATTAATGACCCTCTCCATATTACTGTCCCCCTCCATATTAATCAGCCCCTCCATATTAATGAGCCCCTCATATTAATGAGCCCCTCCATATTACTGTCCCCCCTCAATATTAATGACCCCCTCCATATTAATGACCCTCTCCATATTACTGTCCCCCCTCCATATTAATCAGCCCCTGCCATATTAATGAGCCCCCTCCATATTAATGACTCCCTCCATATTAATGACCCCCTCCATATTAATGACTCCCTCTATATTAATGAGCCCCTTATATTAATGAGCCCCTCCTTATTACTGTCCCCCTTCCATATTAATGAGCCCCTCCTTATTACTGTCCCCCCTCCATATTAATGACCCCCTCCATATTAATGACCCTCTCCATATTACTGTCCCCCTCCATATTAATCAGCCCCCTCCATATTAATGAGCCCCTCATATTAATGAGCCCCTCCATATTACTGTCCCCCCTCAATATTAATGACCCTCTCCATATTAATGACCCTCTCCATATTACTGTCCCCCCTCCATATTAATCAGTCCCCGCCATATTAATGAGCCCCCTCCATATTAATGACTCCCTCCATATTAATGACTCCCTCCATATTAATGAGCACCCTCCATATTAATGACACCCTCCATATTAATGAGCCCCCTCCATGTTAATGAGCTCCCTCCATATTAATGACCCCCTCCATATTAATGAGGCTCCTCCATATTAATGACCCCTCCATATTAATGAGGCTCCTCCATATTAATGACCCCTCCATTTTAATGACCCCCACCACATTAATGACCTCCTCCATATTAATGAAACTCCCTCCATATTAATGACCCTCCTACATATTAATGACCCCCTCCATATTATTGAGCCCCCCCATATTAATGAACCCCCTCCATATTAATGAAGCTCCCTCCATATTAATGACCCCCCTCCATATTAATGACCCGCTCCATATTACCGTCCTCCCTCCATATTACTGTCCCCATCCATATTAATGACTCACTCCATATTAATGAGCTCCCTCCATATTAATGATCCCCTCCATATTAATGACTCACTCCATATTAATGATCCCCTCCATATTAATGACTCACTCCATATTAATGAGCTCCCACCATATTAATGATCCCCTCCATATTAATGAAACTCCCTCCATATTAATGACCCTCCATATTTATGACCCCCTCCATATTAATGAAACTCCCTCCATATTAATGACCCTCCATATTAATGACCCCCTCCATATTAATGACCCTCCATATTAATGACCCCCTCCATATTAATGAGCCCTCGCCATATTAATGACCCTCCATATTTATGACCCCCTCCATATTAATGAAACTCCCTCCATATTAATGACCCTCCATATTAATGACCCCCTCCATATTAATGACCCTCCATATTAATGACCCCCTCCATATTAATGAGCCCTCGCCATATTAATGACCCTCCATATTTATGACCCCCTCCATATTAATGAAACTCCCTCCATATTAATGACCCTCCATATTAATGACCCCCTCCATATTAATGACCCTCCATATTAATGACCCCCTCCATATTAATGAGCCCTCGCCATATTAATGAGCCCCCTGCATATTAATGACCCTCCATATTAATGACCCTCTTCATTTTAATGATCCCCTCCATATTAATGTCCCCTCCATATTAATGATCCCCGTCCATATTAATGACCTCTGCCATATTAAAGACCCTCTATATTAATAACCGCTCCATATTAATGACCTCCCTCCATATTAATGACCACCTATATTAATGACCCCCACTAGATTAATGACCCCCTCCATATTAATGAAGCCCCTTCATTATTAATGACCCCCTCCATATTAATGACTCCCTCCATATTAATGACTCCCTCCATATTAATGACCCCACAATATTAATGACTCCCTCCATACTAATGACCCCCTCCATATTAATGACCACCCTCCATATTAATGACCTCCCTCCATATTAATAACCCCCTCCATATTAATGATCCCCTCCATTTTAATGAAACCCCCTCCATAAAATAACCCCCCCTCCATATTAAAGACCGCTCTCCATATTAATGACCCACTCCATATTAATGACCTCCCTCCATATTAATGACCCCCTCCATATTAATTACCCCCCACATATTAATGACCCACTCCATATTAATAACCCCCTCCATATTAACGATACCCTCCATATTAATGACCCTCCTCCATATTAATGACACCCCCTCCATATTAATGACAGCTCCTCCATATTAATCACCCCCTCCATATTAATGAAACCCCCTCCATATTAATGACACTTCCTCCATATGAATTACACTCCCTCCATATTAATGACCCTCCATATTAACGACCCCCCTCCATATAAATGAAACCCCTCTATATTAATGACATCCCTCCATATTAATGACACTTCCTCCATATTAATGATTCTCTCCATGTTAATGACTTCCCTCTATTTTAACCCCTTAATGAACAGAGGTATTTTTGGTTTTGCATTTTCAGTTTTTGCTCTCCTTCTTCCCAGAGCCATAACTTTTTTATTTTTCCGTCAATATGGCCATGTGAAGGCTTATTTTTTGCAGGACAAGTTGTTCTTTTGACCGACACCATTGGTTTTACCATGTCGTGTACTCGAAAATGGGAAAAAAAATTCCAAGTGCGGAAAAATTGCAAAAAAAGTGCAATCCCACACTTGTTTTTTGGTTGGCTTTTTTGCTAGGTTCAATAAATGCTAAAACTGACCTGCCATTATGATTCTCCAGGTCATTACGAGTTCATAGACACCAAACATGTCTAGGTTCTTTTTTATCTAAGTAGTGAAAAAAAATCCAAACTGTGTTTAAAAATAAAAAATCGCGCCATTTTCCAAGACCTGTAGCGGCGCTCATAGCAATGCGGCACTGACAACCATAGAGGTCTCCATATTAATGATCCCCCTCCATATTAATGACCCCTCCATATTAATGACACCTCCTCCATATTAATGACTCTCCTTGATATTAATTAAACCACCTCCATATTAATGACATCCCCTCCATATTAACGAAACTCCCTCCATATTAATGAAACTCCCTCCATATTGATGACCCCCTCCATATTGATGACCCCCTCCATATTAATAACCCCCATCCATATTAATAACCCCCATCCATATTAATAATCCCCATCCATATTAATGACACCCCTCCATATTAATGACACCCTTCCATATTAATGACTCCCTCCATATTAATGACACCCCCTCCATATTAATGAAACCCCCTCCATATTAATGACCCTTCTCCATATTAATGTCACCCCTCCATATTAATGAAACCTCCTCCATATTAATGACCCCCATCCATGTTATTGACACCCCCTACATATTAATGGCCACTGCAGGGAGCACGTAGCATTGACACCAGCCGATCGTGTAATGCATGTTTGGGATGGATCATCTGTACCGAGAGCGTGGGCAGATCTCTACTGTGACCCACTCTCTACCTTGTAATGTTTCTCTGTAGCGCCTCTACTAGTAACAATACAGTATAGCAGGCACCAACCGTGGGACAGTCTACAGCCCAAATAATACCACAAACTTCAAATAGTTCACAATCCCCTTAAAATTAAAGAGTAAATGGCACAAACCGATCTGAGCACATATTAACCCCTTCATGACCGGCCAATATTCAGTTTCTTTGCACTTTTTGTTGTTTCCTCTTCTTTCTTGAGAAATAACTGTATTTTTCCATCCCCATCGCCATATGAAGCTTGTGGTTTTTGTGGGACGTGTTGTAGTTTTGGATGACACAAGTGATTTAATCATAAAAAGTACTAGAAAAGGAAAAAATAAATGTGGCGTGAAATGGTGAAAAACGCATAATTCCCCATTGTACATTGGGTTTTGTTTTTATGGCGCTAACTGAAAGGTGACACGGACCTGGCGTCACGATTCTCCAGGTCACTGTGATTACAGCGATACCAGACTGATATTGTGCATTATTGTATTTTTATTTATGTGGTGAGATACAATTGGTTTATACAGAGGAGGACACTGACAGCTTGGGGTCCCTGTGCAAGAAATGTCTGGGCACAGGCTTGGACTCCTGTTCTCCGGTGGGCCCAGGCACTGACACCTGCTGGCATACTGGCCAGCAAGTGCCTAGGGCCCCCACTGCTCGAGGGGCCCCCAAGTCAGTGGGTATGGGGCCCCTGAGTCTAGGGGGCCCGCCCTGTGCCAACTAGCAGCAGCGGGAGACAAGTTCCAGTCCCCGCTGCTAAAGCGAAATTAATATTCACGCTTCTCCACGCCCATATGGGCATGGAGAGGCGTGAATACCATTCCTCTTTAATAGCGGGCAGCCCATCCCCAGCACCGCACCACACACACAGCACCGTATCACTCTCACACACACAGCACCACATACACACGCAGACACACAGCACAACTCACCTCTTCTCAGCTGCAGCACATCCCGGCTTCCTGCTTTCTGGGCGTTTCCTGTCTCTGACAGCCCAGCTGGATGACGTCATCATCCAGCGTGCCATATCAGAGGGAAAGCTGCCGGAGAGAAAGAGGCTTCCGAGATGTGCTGCTGCTGCGGGGAGATGAGTTGTGCTGTGTGTCTGCGTGTGTATGTGGTGCTGTGTGTGTGTGAGAGTGATACGGTGCTGTGTGTGATGAGTTGCTATGTGAGTGAGTGATGCGGACCGATGCTGTGTGTGAGGGGTGGGGAGAGGCAATGATGGAGGTAATGGGCAATGATATTGGTGGGGGAAGCAATGATGTGTAGGGTCGGTGGGCCGAGCTGGGGGGGGTGGTCCCTCTTCTTACTGCGCAGAGACGAAACAGAGACAAGATGGAGGCAGATTCTGAACAGGTCCAAGTTTATTTCACTTGCCGTCCGTCTGATGGCCTCAGAACACACCGCACTTTCTTTACCTCACAGCCCTCTGTTTCCAGGGCCGCTTCTTACACACCGTACTCTGTACTGGGGATGCGTGTGCGTACACCGTCCCCTCTTCACTCGTCGACGCTCCTGACAGGTCCGTCACTGTGGCCGCCTTAGGCCCGTAAACCAACAGCGCTTCCACTGATCAGTCGTCGTGTCAAATATGGTGTCTCACACCCAATGCCTCGTCCCTTCTGCGGTTCTTCCTGTCAGGACCACCCCCCTGACGTTCTCTCTCCTCAGTCCCCCTGGTTTAGATTCTCCTCACAGCGCACAGACTGTCGCAGTCCTCCTGTCACTGGAGCTCCCCATGGGGACTGGAACCTTCTGGAACCCTCCCTCAGTATTTATAGCTCTCCCGGTCCCCTGTCACTGTAACCCCGCCCCCCATGACCAACGGTTTCTAAAGCCCTAAGCTGATGTCAAGTCCTTTGCTCACGCTCCTCCCTGCCATCTAATGGTCAACCCAAGGTACTGCACGTCCACTACACTTTCCTAGCTGTTTCCCCACTGTAATAACAGACACCTACCTACACTGTGCAAACCTTTCCTTCTTCACTCTGACTAGGCCGTCCGTCTGTCAGGTCACCTTCCCTACACTCTCCCTTCCTTTGTCCATTGCCGTCCTCGACAATCGTCATCCCTGCCTTCGTCGTTCTGAAGCTACACCTACCTTCTGTTGTCGGACCAGCTGTTGAGCCAAACCCACTATCTGCAGGGGCCGAACCATACTGGGAGCACTATGCTCTGAGCAGCCTACTGCTACTCACCAGCGCGCACGCCACATGACAACGTCTTTCAAATTGGGCTAGGTACACCCATATTCTCTCTATGGCGTGTACCTTCCCCTACTCTCCCCTACTGTCACCTTCCACTATTCGGTACGCCATGATCGAGGTCTCTTACCTTCCAGATCATTACCAGCGCCCGCCTTCCTTCTTCAGGGATGTCCGTGGTGTTGGGGACCTGACCTAGGACGGCTGTCTTTCTCACGTTTTCCAACTCATTTTCCCTTCTTTCAATTACATGTCATGGTCGGTGTCCCGGTCTCCCAGACCTCCTCAACTCTTAGATCCCTACCGGATCTCACACTTTCCTTTGGTCCCACAGACCTTCCCTTACCCGGACCTGTTGCATTTTACTTTGGCATATTATACATTAAACAAATTTATAATAACACAAGTACCCATTTTTATATTTTTTTTCGTTTTCTTTTGCTCATTTTAAAACCAACATAATACAACATAACATTGCAGATCCCCTCTCGTCCTCCCCCCTTCCTTGGACCAGGACACTCCTCCGCTTTTCCGTATTCCCATTCTGTCAGGCAAACATATTTACATACAAGGAACATAGAAAGAAAAAAGAAAGAGAGAAAAATAGTTGCATCAGATAAACATCAACAAAACATTTTTTTTTTCCAAACGCAATTGTCCTTATAACCTGCTGCAAACTCCTGACAGTTCAATCCGTCTTCTAGCGGTCAGTAGTGAGGGACCCCACAGCAGTGGAGTTCCGGGAATACTGAGGGTGTCCATTCAAGTCCTCTTTACGGGGGTTCGCTTCCTTCGGGCTCCGCTAGCACTGCCACCGCATAATACCCACGGGGGCAGTACTCTTTATAGTAGGAAACCCAGTCCCCTTCCTTAAGCGCCCGACCATGCCGTTTGGAGGCCACATTCACATATACCTTCTGGCCAGTCGTGTCACGGATGAAGCCGTACCCCCTGTCGACATTGGTGTATACCAGCCATCCGCGTGATCTCTGCACCGCCATGCCAGCCTCCCCCTTTGAGTGGAGCAGGCTCCATACCTCCTGCTCCCGAACTTTCTTCTGTTTGATCACCTCCACGACCCAAACGGAGGGTGCCGTGCCAGTCCCAGAGTCCGGTGGGCGGGACTTCGCTGTAAAAGCGCGTGGGGCAGAGGCGGCCGATGATATCTGCGGCCCAGCAGCCGCTGGGGCCGGGTGGCGGATGGGGACAGCCGGGTCCTTGAGGGCTGGAGTTACAGGGCCTGTCAAACAGGCCGCAGCCGGTTCTAACGCTGGCATAACCGCGGCCGCATCAAAATCTTCCAGCAGGGCCGGAATGACGGCCGGTTCTGGTGATGGAACTTTTTCCGGCCGAGGGAGCACAGCCGTGTCTTCTGCAAACGAGCTCCACTCTGATGACTCCGGGCGGGATGGCCCAGGTACGGGGGCAGGGCCCTTGCTCAACTCTGCATATACCATAGGGCCCTCTGCAGCCAGACCTTCCGGTATGCTGGAGACTGCTTGCTGTGGCAGAATGATAGGGGCCACTTGTGAAGCCGCTGGCAGAGCCGGGGGAATTCTCACCTTCCCCGGCGCCGCGGTCTCCACCACGTCACCACGCGGCTCCTCCCGCAGTCTCCGCTCTCCAACTCGGTGTTCAGCGGGCCTAGCCTCCAGGCTCAGGAGCTCCATGGGGTAGTTCGCCGCCGGTATCAATGGCGGCCGCTCCTTCTGGCTCCGCACCAGCTCCGCTTCTTGTCCAGGGACCCGTGGATGACGTGTTCTCTTGCCGCCATCGCCACTCCAGGCGGCCGATGCCCCGACACCCGCAGTGTCTCATACCGTCCGGTGGACAGGAATCAAATGGCGCCAAGCAGCCGCACCCCAGCTTTCCCTTGGGGTCACTCACTCTGTGGGGTGGGGCGTCGGCAGGCCTTTCCACCCATCTGCCGGGGTCCAGTACATGGGAGCGTCGGCCTCCGGGCACATCCTGCTGTCCACGGGGGTACGTTGGAGGGGGTCCCAGTCCATTCAACACGACTGCAAACACCCGGACCTCTCCCCTGCGCTGTAGTAATGCCACCATCTTGCGCAGCACCTGATGCCGCCCCGGATCTTCTGTCAGCACCACTGAGTCACCACAGCGCTCCCAATTTGTAATCCACAGGTAAGCCAGTTGTAATCCACAGGTATTTATAATCCAAGCTGCACAGTCCAAGTCCTTCTCCATCTTTAAGGCAGGCCTGCCGCAGAAGATGATGTATTAGCGGAGGCTATCCTGCCGACTACGCCAAATGTAGGGTCGGTGGGCCGAGCTGGGGGGGGTCCCTCTTCTTACCGCACAGAGACGAAACAGAGACAAGATGGAGGCAGATTCTGGGTGCAACAGAACAGGTCCAAGTTTATTTCACTTGCCGTCCGTCTGATGGCCTCAGAGCACACCGCACTTTCTTTACCTCACGGCCCTCTGTTTCCAGGGCCGCTTCTTACACACCGTACTCTGTACTGGGGACGCGAGTGCATACACCATCCCCTCTTCACTCGTCGACGCTCCTGACAGGTCCGTCACTGTGGCCGCCTTAGGCCCGTAAACCAACAGCGCTTCCACTGATCAGTCGTTGTGTCAAATAAAGTGTCTCACACCCAATGCCTCGTCCCTTCTGCGATTCTTCCTGTCAGGACCACCCCCCTGACGTTCTCTCTCCTCAGTCCCCCTGGTTTAGATTCTCCTCACAGCGCACAGACTGTCGCAGTCCTCCTGTCACTGAAGCTCCCCCTGGGGACTGGAACCTTCTGGAACCCTCCCGCAGAATTTATAGCTCTCCCTCCCCTGTCACTGTAACCCCGCCCCCATGACCAACGGTTTCTAAAGCCCTAAGCTGATGTCAAGTCCTTTGCTCACGCTCCTCCCTGCCATCTAATGGTCAACCCAAGGTACTGCACGTCCACTACACTTTCCTAGCTGTTTCCCCACTGTAATAACAGACACCTACCTACACTGTGCAAACCTTTCCTTTTTCACTCTGACTAGTCCGTCCGTCCGTCAGGTCACCTTCCCTACAGATGTAAGTGATGGGAAATGATGGCAGTGGGGGAGACAATGATGGAGGTGATGGGCAATGATGGCAGTGGGGGAGACAATTATGGAGGCGATGGGCAATGATATTGGTGGGGGAAGCATTGATGGAGGTGATGGGCAATGATATTGGTGGGGAGAGGCAATGATTGCAGTGGGGGAGACAATGATGGGGGTGATGGGCAATGTTGGTGGTGGGGGGAGGCAATGATTGAGGTGATGGAATGGGCAGTGATGGGGTGGTGGGGGAGAATGATAGGGGTGGTGAGGGAGAAGGCAATGATGGAGGTGGTCATGAGGACAATGATGGGGGTGGAGAGGGGCTGCATTATACTTTATGAGGGGGCTACATTATATTCTGATGGGGACTGCATTATTCTCAGGGGACTACATTATATTCTGGGGGGCTACATCATACTATATGAGGGCGCTACAGTATACTCTATGGGGGGACTGCATTATATTCTGTGGAGGGGCTGCATTCTCTCAGGGGACTATATTATATTCTGTGGGGGCTACATCATACTATATGAGGGGGAAGCATTATGCCCTATGAGGGGGCTACAGTATACTCTTTGGGGAGGCTGCATTATATTCTGTGGTGGGGCTGCATTATACTATATGAGGGGGGGGCTGCATTATGCCCTGTGAGGGTGCTACATTATATTCTATTGTGGGGACTGTGTTATACCTTATGAGGGGGTTGCATTATATTTTTTTCGGTGCTGCATTATACCCTATGAGGTGGGCTGCATTATATTTTATGAGGGAGGCTACATTATAATCTATGAGAGAGGCTACATTATAGTCTATGAGGGGGCTACCCCTCTATGATTCTATCCCAACCCCTGCTACATAATTAAGACGTGTACTACCTTATATTATACCCTGATATTAGTGTGTTTTACCACACAATTGGTTGTCTTGTATTTATTTCTATGTAGCTACACAGTGGGCTCCAAAAATGATTTTCTCTGGTGGGCCCAAGGTGCTCCAGTTCGACGCTGTCTGGGCACCCCTTTTATGGGGACAAAGCTATATTATATATATATATATATATATATATATATATATATATATATATACAGCTCTGGCGTAAATTAAGAGACCACCACATCAAAACCCTGTCATGGGCAGCCCAATCTCCGGACCTGAACCCCATTGAAAACCTCTGGAATGTAATCAAGAGGATGATGGAAAATCACAAGCCATCAAACAAAGAAGAACTGCTTTGATTTTTGCAGCAGAAGCAGTGTAAAAGACTGGTGGCAAGCATGCCAAGACGCATGAAAGCTGTGATTAAAAATCATGGTTATTCCACAAAATATTGATTTCAGAACTCTTCCCGAGTTAAAGGGAACCTGTCATCCCCCAGGCGTTTTTAACCCCTTCCTGACATCAGACGTACTATCCCGTCCATGGGACCTGGGCCCCTATGCCCATGGACGGGATAGTACGTCTACCGCGATCTGCGGCGCCCACGTGGTGAGCGCCGCTGATCGCGGCCGGGTGTCAGCTGATTATCACAGCTGACACCCGGCACAATGTTTCAGGGGCGGTCACGGACTGCCCCCGACACGTTAACCCCTTGCACACCGCGATCAAACATGATCGCGGTGTACCGGGGGTTAAAGGGAAACATCGGCAGGGAGGGGGCTCCCTCCGTGCTTCCCCTGAGCCCCCCACGGCAGCGCAATGTGCAGTGCTGCTGCCGGGGGCTCCTTTCCTGCAGGCCCCTGAATCCAAGATGGCGACGGGGGCCTTCGGGGGCCTGGAGGAAGCTGGCTTCCTCAGTGCCTGCAAAGCGCAGGCAAGAGGAAGTCTTCTTCAATGCCTGCAAAGCGCAGGCAAGAGGAAGTCTTCTTCAATGCCTGTGACAGATTGCTGATCTGTCACAGTGATCTGTGATGTGACAGATCAGCGATCTGTCACAGAACAGTGATGTCCCACCTGGGACTATTTAATAAAGTAAAAAAAAAATAACAAAAAAGTGTTAAAATAATTTAAAAAAAATCGCCAAATAAATTACAAAAAAAAAAAAATATTCCCCCAAATAAATCCATTTTTTGAAAATAAAAAAAAAACAATAAAAGTACACATATTAGGTATCGCCGCGTCCGTAACGACCCGCCCTATAAAACTGTCCCATTATTTAACCCCTTTAGCGAACCCCTTAAAAAATAAAAAACGAAGCAAAAAATAATGATTTATTATCATATCGCCAAACAAAAAGTGTAATAACGCGCGATCAAATGACGCATATAAATATCCATGGTACCGCTGAAAACGTCATCTTGTCCCGCAAAAAACGAGCCTCCACACAGCATCATCAGCGAAAAAATAAAAAAGTTATAGCTCGCAGAATAAAGCGATGCAAAAATAATTATTTTTTATATAAAATAGTTTTCATTGCATAAAACCGACAAAACATAAAAAAACGACCTAAATGAGGTATCGCTGTAACCGTACTAACCCGAAGAATAAAACCGCTTTATCAATTTTACCGCACGCGGAACGGTGTAAACGCACCCCCCCAAAAGAAATTCATGAAACACTGGTTTTTGTTCATTCTGCGTCCCAAAAATCGGAATAAAAAGCGATCAAAAAATGTCACGTGCCCAAAAATGGTACCAATAAAAACGTCAACTCGTCCCGCAAAAAATAAGACCTCACATGACTCGGTGGGTCAAAATATGGAAAAATTATAGCTCTCAATATGTGGTGATGCAAAAACTATTTTTACAATAAAAAGCGACTTTTAGCGTGTGACAGCCGCAAAACATAAAAACCGCCATAAATAGTAAATCAAACCCCCCGTTATCACCCCCTTAGTTAGGGAAAAATAATAAAATAAAAAAAATGTATTTATTTCCATTATTCCATTAGGGCTAGGGTTAGGGTAGGGTTAGGGCTAGGGTTAGGGCTAGGGTTAGGGTTAGGGCTGAGATTAGGGTTAGGGGTGTGTTGGGGTTCGGGTTGGAGTTAGAATTGGGGGTTTCCACTGTTTGGGCACATCAGGGGCTCTCCAAATGCAACATGGCGTCTGATTTCAATTCCAGCCAATTCTGAGTTGAAAAAGTCAAATGGTGCTCCTTCCCTTCCAAGCTCTGACATGCGCCCAAACAGTGTTTTACCCCCACATGTAGGGTATCAGCCTACTCAGGACAAGTTGCAAAACAATTTTTGGGGTCCAATTTCTCCTGTTACCCTTAGGAAAATAAAAATTTGGGGGCAAAAATATCATTTTTGTGGAAAAAAAAGATTTTTTTATTTTCACGTCCGAGCGTTATAAACTTCTGTGAAGCACTTGGGGGTTCAAAGTGCTCACCACACATCTAGATAAGTTCCGTGGGGGGTCTAGTGTCCAAAATGGGGTCACTTGTGGGGAGTTTCAATAGCTTAGGTACATCAGGGGTTCTCCAAACGCACATGACACCCGCAGACCATTCCATCAAAGTCTGCATTCCAAAACGTCACTGCTTCCCTTCCGAGCCCCGACGTGTGTCCATACAGTAGTTTTCGCCCACATATGGGGTGTCAGCGTACTCATGACAAATTGGACAACAACTTTTGGGGTCCAACTTCTCCTGTTACCCTTGGGAAAATGAAAAAATTGGGGACTAATTGATCATGTTTGTGGAAAAAATACGATTTTTTTATTTTCATGCCCGGGCATTATAAACTTCTGTGAAGCCCTTGGGGGTTCAAAGTGCTCACCTCACATCTAGATAAGTTCCTTAGTGGGTCTAGTTTTCAAAATGGGGTCATTTCTGGGGGGTTTCCACTGTTGAGGTACATTAGGGGCTCTCCAAAGGCAACATGACACCCGCAGACCATTCCATCAAAGTCTGCATTCCAAAACGTCACTACTTCCCTTCCGAGCCCTGACGTGTGTCCATACAGTAGTTTTCTCCCACATATGGGGCGTCAGCGTACTCAGGACAGATTGGACAACAACTTTTGGGGTTCAATTTCTCCTGTTACCCTTGGTGACTAAAAGATCATGTTTGTGGAAAAAATACAAATTTTTTATTTTCACGCCCGGGCGTTATAAACTTCTGTGAAGCACTGGGGGGTTCAAAGTGCTCACCACACATCTAGATAAGTTCCTTGGGGGGTCTAGTTTACAAAATGGTGTCATTTGTGGGGGGTTTCCACTGTTTAGGTACATCAGGGGATTTCCAATCGCGACATGGTGTCCGATCTCAATTCCAGCCAAAAACGTCAAATGGCGCTGCTTCCCTTCCGAGCTCTGCCATGCGCCCAAATAGTGGTTTACCCCCACATGTGGGGTATCAGCGTACTCAGGACAAATTGCACAATAACTTTTAGGGTCCTGTTGCCATTGGAAAAATAAGAATTGAGGGTGAAACGATCATTTTTGTGGAAAAAATATGATTTTTTAATTGTACGGCTTTATGTTACAAACTTCTGTGAAGCCCTTGGGGGTTCAAAGTTCTCACCACACATCTAGATAAGTTCCTTAGGGGGTCTAGTTTACAAAATGGTGTCATTTGTGGGGGGTTTCCACTGTTTTGGTACATCAGGGGTTTTCCAATCGCGACATGATGTCCGATCTCAATTCCAGCCAAAAACGTCAAATGGCGCTGCTTCCCTTCCGAGCTCTGCCATGCGCCCAAATAGTGGTTTACCCCCACATGTGGGGTATCAGCGTACTCAGGACAAATTGCACAATAACTTTTAGGGTCCTGTTACCCTTGGGAAAATAAAATTGGGGTGAAAAGATCATTTTTGTGGAAATAATCTGATTTTTTAATTGTACCCGCTGTACGTTATAAACGTCTGTAAAGCCCTTGTGGGTTCAAAGTTCTCACCACATATCTAGATAAGTTCGTTGCGGGGTCTAGTTTCCAAAATGGGGTCACTTGTAGGGGGTTTCCACTGTTTAGGTACATCAGGGGCTCTCCAAACGTGACATGGCGTCCGATCTGAATTCCAGACAATTTTGCATTGAAAAAGTCAAACGGCGCTCCTTCCATTCTGAGCTCTGCCATGCGCCGAAACAGTCGTTCCCCCCCACATATCAGGTATCAGCGTTCTCAGGACAAATTGCACAATAACTTTTGCAGTCCAATTTCTCCTGTTACCCTTGGTAAAATAAAAAAAAAATTGAACCTGAAGTATTTTTTTTGTGAAAAAAAGTTAGATGTTCATTTTTTTTAAATATTCAAAAAAATTCCTGTGACGCACCTAAAGGGTTAATAAACTTCTTGAATGTGGTTTTGAGCACCTTAAGGGGTGCAGTTTTTAGAATGGTGTCACTTTTGGGTATTTTCTATCATATAGACCCCTCAAAGTGGCTTCAAATGTGATGTGGTCCGTAAAAATAAAATGGTGTTGTAAAAATGAGAAATCGCTGGTCAACTTTTAACCCTTATAACTTCCTAACAAAAAAAAATTTTGGTTCCAAAATTGTGCTGATGTAAAGTAAACATGTGGGAAATGTTAGTTATCAAGTTTTTTGTGTGCCATATCTCTGTGATTTAAGGGCATAAAAATTCAAAGTTGGAAAATTGCGAAATTTTCAAAATTTTCGCCAAATTTCCGTTTTTCTCACAAATAAACGCAAGTTATTTGAATGAAATTTTACCACTACCATGAAGTACAATATGTCACGAGAAAACAAAGTCAGAATCACCGGGATCCATGGAAGCGTTCCAGAGTTATGACCTCATAAAGGTACAGTGGTCAGAATTGTAAAAATTGGCCCGGTCATGAACGTGCAAACCACCCTTGGGGGTGAAGGGGTTAACTAAAAGAGCCACCTTGTCCAGCACTAATGCTGCATTCTGTCAAGGTGGCTCTTTTTGTTGGGGTCCCTTCCACCGCTGAAAGAATCGTTTTTATAATTTGTCACTCATACCTCTAGTTTGTCTGGGGGCAGGTCTTTCCCCCTCGGACACAGACGCTTCCCAGCCTTCAGTCATTTCCTCCAATCTTCTGGGCACCACCTCCTCAGCGTTCAGTTATTTACCCGGCGCCTGCGCTGTAATCTTGTTTCTTGGGCATGCACAGTTAGCGCTGCACATTCACTGACATCAATTGATGTCTTCCTTCTCGTGCCTGCGTGGATGCGCGGCCTGAGATCCCGCCCCGCATTGTGAATAAATCAGAAGAGACTGCGGGGCGGGATCTCGGGCCATAATAAATGAGTTTAATATATACTAAGGGACTGTGCTATACATAAGTGAGCACCCTATATACTAAGAAACTCTGCCATACATAAGTGAGTACACTATATACTTAAGGACTCTGCTATACATAAGTGAGCACCCTATATACTAAGAGACTCTGCCATACATAAGTGAGTACACTATAAACTTAGGGACTGTGCTATACATAAGTGAGCACCCTATATATTAAGAGACTCTGCCATACATAAGTGAGTACACTATATACTTAGGGACTGTGCTATACATAAGTGAGCACCCTATATACCAAGAGACTCTGTCATACCTAAGTGAGTACACTATATACTAAGGGACTGTGCTCTTCATAATAAGTGAGTGCACTATATACTAAGGGACTGTTCCATACATAATAAGTGAGTACACTATGTACTAAGGGGCTGTGCTGAACATAATAAGTGAGTATATTATATACTAAGGGACTGTGCTGTACATAATAGGTGAGTACACTGCATACTATGAGACTGTGCTATACATAAGAGATTGCACTATATACTAAGGGACAGTGCTATACATAAGTGAGTACACTGTATACTTAGGGAATGTGCCATACATAATAAGTGAGTACACTATATACTAAGGGATGGTGCTATACATAAGTGAGTACACTATATACTAAGGGACTGTGCTATACACAATCAGTGAGTACACTATGTACTAAGGGACTGTGCTGTACATAATAAGTCAGTACGCTATATACTAAGGGACTGTGCTATACACAATCAGTGAGTACACTATATACTAAGGGACTGTGCTATACATAATAAGTGAGTACACTATATACTAAGAGATTGTGCTTGTGCTATACATTATAAGTGAGTACACTATATAGTAAAGGACAATGCTATACTGTACATAAGTGAGCACTATATACTAAGGGACTGTGCCATAAATAATAAGGGAATACACTATATACTAAGGTACTGTGCTCTTCATAATAAGTGAGTACACTGTATACTAAGGAACTGTGCCATACATAATAAGTGAGTACACTATATACTAAGGGACTGTGCTATACACAATCAGTGAATACACTATATAATAAGGGACTGTGTTGTACATAAGTGATTACACTATATACTAAGGGACTGTGCTATACATAATAGGTGAGTACACTATATACTAAGAGATTGTGCTATGCATAATAAGTGAGTACACTATATGCTAAGGGACTGCTATACATAAGTGAGCACACTATTTATTAAGGGACTGTGCTATACACAATCAGTGAGTACACTATATACTAAAGGACCATGTTGTACATAAGTGAGTACGCTATATACTAAGGGTCTGTGCTGTACATAATAGGTGAGTACACTATATACTAAGAGACTGTGCTATACATAATAAAAGAGTACACTATATACTAAGGGACTTTGCTATACATAATAATAGAGTACACTATATACTAAGGGACTGTACTATACATAATAAGGCTACATTCCTGTATCCATGTGCAGTGTCGGTGTGCTGCCTGCTTTTTCAGACGCAATGAGCATGTCCTGTTCTGATCCTCAAAATCAGAACAGGACATTCTCTGACACTCATGGATCTCATTCTCAGATTCGTAATTTTCATGTATGTGTGAATAGACCTATAAAACACTATGAGTCTGTGTTCCATCTGATAAAAAAAACCTGGAAGCACAAACATTTCCCACAAATGTGAGATTGTAGAATAAGGGATTTTACAGATAACATTATCACTCCAAGTCACACAGTGCAGATACAGAATTATTATTTATTATTATAGCGCCATTTATTCCATGGCGCTTTACATGTGAGGAGGGGTATACATAATACATACAAGTACAGTAATCTTAAACAATACAAGTCACGACTGGTACAAGATGAGAGAGGACCCTGCCCACGAGGGCTCACAATCTACAACGGGATGGGTGAGGATACAGTAGGCGAGGGTAGAGCTGGTCGAGCAGCGGTTTGGTGGATCGGTGGTTACTGCAAGTTGTAGGCTTGCCGGAGGAGGTAGGTCTTCAAGTTCTTTTTGAAGGTTTCCATGGTAGGCGAGTGTCTGATATGTTGTGGTAGAGAGTTCCAGAGTAGAGGGGAAGCGTGGGAGAAATCTTGTATGCGATTGTGGGAAGAGGAGATAAGAGGGGAGTACAGAAGGAGATCTTGTGGGGATCGGAGGTTTCGTGCAGGTAAGTACCGAGAGACTAGGTCACAGATGTACGGAGGACTCAGGTTGTGGATGGCTTTGTATGTCATGGTTAGGGTTTTGAACTGGAGTCTTTGGGTAATGGGGAGCCAGTGCAGGGATTGACAGAGGGGAGAGGCCGGGGAATAGCGGGGGGACAGGTGGATTAGTCGGGCAGCAGAGTTAAGAATAGATTGGAGGGGTGCGAGAGTGTTAGAGGGGAGGCCACAGAGCAGGAGGTTGCAGTAGTCAAGGCGGGAGATGATGAGGGCATGGACTAGGGTTTTTGCAGATTCTTGGTTGAGGAATGTACGGATCCATGAAATATTTTTGAGTTGAAGTCGGCAGGAAGCGGAAAGGGCTTGGATATGTGGTTTGAAAGAGAGATCAGTGTCAAGGATAACCCGAGGCAGCGAGCTTGTGGGACTGGAGAGAGTGGGAAGCCGTTTACTTTAATGGATAGGTCCGTTGGGGGGGTCACATGAGATGGGCGAAAGATGGTTAATTCTGTTTTGTCCATATTAAGTTTTAGCAATCTAGCGGAGAAGAAGGATGAAATAGCAGACAGACATTGAGGGATTCTGTTTAGTAGGGAGATGATATCTGGTCCAGAGATGTAGATCTATGTGTCATCAGCATAGAGATGATACTGAAAGCCATGAGATTCTATGAGCTGTCCGAGGACTGAACCTTGCGGGACTCCGACGGATAGGGGGCGCGGTGAGGAGGTGGTGTGCGAATGGGAGACGCTGAATGTCCGGTCTGCTAGGTATGACGCAATCCAAGATAGGGCCAAGTCTGTGTTACCAAGAGATTAGAGGGTCTGTAGTAATAGGGAATCGTCCCCTGTGTCAAAGACAGGGGACAGGTCCAGGAGGAGGAGGACAGAGTAGTGTCGCTTGGCCTTGGCGGCTAGTAGGTCATTGGTGACCTTAGTTAGGGCAGTTTCAGTGGAGTGGTGTGGCCGGATTGCAAGTGGTCAAGGAGGGAGCAAGAAGAGAGGTGGGAGGATAATTATATCTACATATAGGCACTTACTGCTGACATCTCGTCTGATTAGAGCCGCTTTCTCCTGTTTCTTCTCCATCTGGTCAGACCTTCATGTCAACATCTCCCATCCACGACTCGTCTTGTCACAATGATCATTGCAGCCCTGAAAATAACAAGGTCACATACATTGTATACATACATGTGTCTCGTCCTGAATATAGATATGTACCCCACCATTAATATGCTATTAACCACGCACCATTAAAAATATAAAGTGATAAGTTGCACTGTGTCCCCCCATTACCTATAATCTCTGCCGTCCAATAATATAAATTATTCAATCTACATAATGTCAATTCTTGAGAAACTAGGTCTGAGCTGAAAAAGTAAATTAATCTGTATGCAATATGTAAATGCATATAAACACATGACCTTTACACAGAGAAAACCAGAAACAAAAAACAAATATCCTAAAATAAAAAAGGTAAAAAATAAATTGCATGAAGGTAGTAATAATAATAAGGGTATTTAGTAAACAGAATTTTGATCAAAAGAATATACAAGCCATCCCGCCACGTCAAGGCAACCCTTGTGGGACAGTGCTAACTCTTGTATTTAAAACCTTTCCACTTGTCAAGTGACGTAAATGTGAACAAGGACGGAGGGACTGAACCACCAGTCAAAGCATAGGCCAGACAGTATGGATTTCCCAACTCAGACACAGGGTGGTCACACCCTTATATGCACAGAATGCACATTGACCTAAATGAGAAACTTTTTTATTTTAGGATATTTGTTTTTTGTTTCTGGTTTTCCATAATGTCAATTCTTGCAGCGTATTTCACCGGTACTAATGGGGAAATAACGTAACAAAAGCATGGCAAAAATGTGGAAAAAAATAAATGCATTTTACACAGCTTCCTTCCTGCCAACACATTAGGTCATGCAGCATAATTTTCTCCTGCAAATCCTGAACGTGTGCACATATCCTTAGTCCCTGTCCTGTGTAACCCCCCGTCATTATAAGTCCTTGATAGCATCATGATGAATTCGGGGGTGGGTGAATCCACCATCAGGTACTGAGCATCCTCTGCCACCTCCAAATTCATTATAAGTCCCTGACAGAGTCTTTTCCCCCTTTCAGTTCACCTCATCGCCTCCTTTCCCACTTCCCAATAAATTTTAGTGTCCTCCCCATCTCCCAATTCATTGTGATGCTATTGGGGACTTATCAGGGACTTAGCACCCTCCTCCACCACCCAATTCATTTTACATCCATATCTAACATCCTCCTCCCACTGTTTGTAAGTCAGTTATAAGTCCCCCTTTCTCACATTCTAATACCCCACATCCCTCATTGTCCTCGCCCTCTCCACCACCTCCATCATTGCCCTCTCCACCACCCTCATCACTGCCCTCTCCACCACCTCCAGCATTGCCCTCTCCACCACCCTCATCACTGCCCTCTCCACCACCTCCAGCATTTCCCTCTCCACCACCCTCATCACTGCCCTCTCCACCACCTCCAGCATTGCCCTCTCCACCACCTCAATCATTGTTCTCCCCATCACCTGCATATACACACACACACACACCTCTCCGCACATTCCACCGTAGCATCATCATCGCTGGCAGCTTTTTGTCTGACACAGGCGTGCGCCGAATGCTGACGTCATCCAGCCACGTGGCTGTCAGACAGGAAGCGCGGTCAGAAAGCAGAGGACAGATCCCTGCAGCTTTGCTCCACTGCCATTTTCTCCTGTAGGCAACGGAGCTGCAGGGATCGCTCCATGCCCGCCGCACATGAGGACAATCTGGCCAGGGCCCCCCGGAGCCTGAGAAACAAGCCAGATTGCCCTCAGTGCTAGCTTCCCTGCAGGGGCCCCCTCCACCTCCGGGCCCGAATGCAGCTACACCGGTTGCCCATGCGGAATGTCGCCCTTGGGTTTATGTTCCCATATTGTGAGAAGTGTAACTTGTGTATTTCTCCGCCGGTGGATGTTCATCAGAGCCGCTGCTTCGTGTCTGGCGAGCTGAAGCTTTATTGGTGGAATGTCTGAGGACAGTTGATATTTTGGGGGGTTTTTTTGCATTTTTTAGAGGAAGTTTAGAACCAAATGAAAAACGATTTTGTCATTTTATTTGTTGTATTTTTGTAATTAATATTCATTTCAGAGCAGATTTATAAACAAAATATATAGATTATTTTAATTGAAAATAGGGGATGCTTCAATGTCTGTGGTTTTATGTTGTATAAAACTTTTTTTTTTTTCATTTTCTAAACATTTGTAATATTCTTTTTCTTATTAATTTCAGCTTTTTCTCCTGTATCTTTTTTAGTCCTTTAAGGACTGTTTTGCATACGTATATTGCTTGGGAGCCTTCAGCATGACCTGGCTACCATTTTATCTGATCAACTGTCATCGCGGACGGAGGCGATGGGAAACGGCGCATAAACCGAGCAGCAATTGTATCTTTCTACTGCCACTATTAGTGTTTGATAGCAGCATCTAAATGATAGAACAGCAGCGACTGGAGCCGGCTCCGGTCGCTGCTGGTGTCGGCAGATGACGTATAGCACAGTGCTTGAGCTCGCTCCATACACCCCATACGTGAACTGTGGTGGACATGTACACTCACTGGCCACTTTATTAGGTACACCTGTCCAACTGTGTGTTAAGACTTAATTTCTAATCAGCCAATCACATGGCGGCAACTCAGTGCATTTAGGCATGTAGACATGGTCAAGACAATCTCCTGCAGTTCAAACCGAGCATCAGTGTGGGGAAGAAAGGTGATTTGAGTGCCTTTGAACGTGGCATGATTGTTGGTGCCAGAAGGGCTGGTCTGAGAATTTCAGAAACTGCTGATCTACTGGGATTTTCACGCACAACCATCTCTAGGGTTTACAGAGAATGGTCCGAAAAAGAAAAAAAAACCAGTGAGCGGCAGTTCTGTGGCCGGAAATGCCTTGTTGATGCCAGAGGTCAGAGGAGAATGGGCATACTGGTTCGAGCTGATAGAAAGGCAACAGTGACTCAAATTGCCACCCGTTACAACCAAGGTAGGCAGAAGAGCATCTCTGAACGCACAGTGCGTCGAACTTTGAGGCAGATGGGCTACAGCAGCAGAAGACCACACTGGGTACCACTCCTCTCAGCTAAGAACAGGAAACTGAGGCTAAAATTTGCACAAGCTCATCGAAATTGGACAGTAGAAGATTGGAAAAACGTTGCCTGGTCTGATGAGTCTCGATTTCTGCTGCGACATTCGGATGGTAGGGTCAGAATTTGGCGTAAACAACATGAAAGCATGGATCCATCCTGCCTTGTATCAACGGTTCAGGCTGGTGGTGGTGGTGTCATGGTGTGGGGAATTTTTTCTTGGCACTCTTTGGGCCCCTTGGTACCAATTGAGCATCGTTGCAACGCCACAGCCTACCTGAGTATTGTTGCTGACCATGTCCATCCCTTTATGACCACAATGTACCCAACATCTGATGGCTACTTTCAGCAGGATAATGCGCCATGTCATAAAGCTCGAATCATCTCAGATTGGTTTCTTGAACATGACAATGAGTTTACTGTACTCAAATGGCCTCCTCAGTCACCAGATCTCAATCCAATAGAGCATCTTTGGGATGTGGTGGAACGGGAGATTCGCATCAGGGATGTGCAGCCGACAAATCTGCGCCAACTGTGTGATGCCATCATGTCAATATGGTCCAAAATCTCTGAGGAATGCTTCCAGCACCTTGTTGAATCTCTGCCACGAAGAATTGAGGCAGTTCTGAAGGCAAAAGGGGGTCCAACCCCTTACTAGCATGGTGTACCTAATAAAGTGGCCAGTGAGTGTATGTCACACGCTGGTAAGGGTTTAAAACAGCCATTCTCTTAATTAAAAAAAATGTAAAAGTCAGAAAAGATTATGAGCAAAATGAATGATAAATAATGAAAATGAATTGAAAACAATTTCTGTTACTGTCCATTCAGGTGAGGAGAATCTTGGTGCCTTCCCCTATACGGCTCATCCATGTTATCCCGGCTCTTGTTGGGGTTCCTAATCGCTCCGAATGATTCCTGGGACTCATTCTGATGTGTATGGCGGTCCTCTTTTATTGCTGGAGGCCTGCACTGGTTGCGGAGGAGCTGCACTACCACTAGCAGTCGGTATATTAGAGGTTATTAGAATGATTATCATCGAGTTACAGAAGCTTCCACTCGGCTTTATAAGGAGCCGACAGGGCAATCATCTCCAAATCCCAGAGCAATCTAGGACAAAAAAAGCCATCAGGCGCTGGAGAAGTGTTCAGCCGCTCCCAGGTAGAGAATTCACAGTATGTAAAATTCATTACAAAACACTGAAGAGGCTGCAGCGGCTCAGCGACTTCAAAGACACATAAGAAGCTCCGTATTCGTTCTGCTTCCCGTCCCCGCGCTCGGTGCCGGCAGAAAGCTGCTATTTTTAGGAAAAACCTGGAGACCTGAATTGGTGTACGATAATTTAGAGTTTAGAGGAGACTTTGTACACCGAGTGCTCACCGTGCAGAATGGGCAGAGAATATATGGCACAGATTCCGCCTCTCTCGCTGGGGACCGACCTGGGGGGAATCGCTGCCAAAGTTACTCTCACAATCATGAATAATAAAAAGTCTGGATGGGAAAAGAAATGAAGCAGCGGCCCCAGAGATTGTGATGTGCCCTCCGCAGCTCTTCAGTACGGCAGCATCATTTAACATCAAGAATGTTGTCTTATTGACTTCTCCAGTGTTACATTGTTACAAGACGCTGCAGTAAAGGCTCCAGTCAAGCTGAGAAATGGATACAATTGCAAAATGCTTAAAAACAAGTACCATCCAATGTGACCCTTATTATAAGGCTTTTACTCATGAGCCGAGGGGTTTTTAATTCTATAGTGCACAGCTCATTGACTAGGGTACTGCTCACTTCAGCAGTGTCAGAACGGTCAGTTACCTATGAAAGGAGCATGAAACGCTAACAGGTCGATGCTTTACAACCTGCTCGCTCTGCTCTGAGCTGCCTGATTGCAGGATCTGACTGCACAGCTCCCCTACAATCCCCCCATGCTGCAGAGGCTCCGCCCAATGCTCCGCCTACTGCCACATGCGTCCAGCGTTTCCCTGCATACCTATCTTTAACATTAGGTACGCAGGGAGATGCGTTGAATGAGGATGCGTCTGCATGCGGCGATTTGACGTTGGCGGCGATCGCACAGAACCGCAAAACTGACTGAACCCGCGTGGAAGATAGTTGTCGGCCCCGGCATATCCCTTGTGACATAAACGGCATAATTAAAGAGAACCTGTCAGCAGGATTTTGTACAGTAACCTACAGACAGTGTCAGGTCGGTGCTATTATTCTGATTACAATCTTACCTGGTGATGAAATCCGTCTTGTGGTTGTTGTATAATCGGGATTCTCAGTTTTGAGTTAATGAACTGTTCTCGCCCTGGGGCGACCTGTGGTGGGAGCTTTATGTGGGGCGCTGTTTAGCTATTCACAATGCAGACTGCTGACAGATCACTGATCCCTCGCTGACCTGCCCCCTAGTTTACATAATGATTGTTATATATATATATATACATATATATATATACAGTACAGACCAAAAGTTTGGACACACCTTCTCATTCAAAGAGTTTTCTTTATTTTCATGACTATGAAAATTGTAGATTCACTCTGAAGGCATCAAAACTATGAATTAACACATGTGGAATTATATAATTAACAAAAAAGTGTGAAACAACTGAAAATATGTCTTATATTCTAGGTTCTTCAAAGTAGCCACCTTTTGCTTTGATTACTGCGTTGCACACTCTTGGCATTCTCTTGATGAGCTTCAAGAGGTAGTCATCGGAAATGGTTTTCACTTCACAGGTGTGCCCTGTCAGGTTTAATAAGTGGAATCTCTTGCCTTATAAATGGGGTTGGGACCATCTGTTGTGTTGTGCAGAAGTCTGGTGGATACACAGCTGATAGTCCTACTGAATAGACTGTTAGCTGCTTTTTTTCTTGCCATAATACAAATTCTAAGTAAAGAAAAATGAGTGGCCATCATTACTTTAAGAAATGAAGGTCAGTGAGTCCGAAAAATTGGGAAAACTTTGAAAGTGTCCCCAAGTGCAGTGGCAAACACCATCAAGCGCTACAAAGAAACTGGCTCACATGAGGACCGCCCCAGGAAAGGAAGACCAATAGTCACCTCTGCTGCGGAGGATAAGTTCATCGGAGTCACCAGCCTCAGAAATCGCAGGTTAACAGCAGCTCAGATTAGAGACCAGGTCAATGCCACACAGAGTTCTAGCAGCAGACACATCTCTACAACAACTGTTAAGAGGAGACTTTGTGCAGCTGGCCTTCATGGTAATATAGCTGCTAGGAAACCACTGCTAAGGGCAGGCAACAAGCAGAAGAGACTTGTTTGGGCTAGAGAACACCAGGAATGGACATTAGACCAGTGGAAATCTGTGCTTTGGTCTGATGAGTCCAAATTTGAGATCTTTGGTTCCAACCATCGTGTCTTTGTGTGACGCAGAAAAGGTGAACGGATGGACTCTACATGCCTGGTTCCCACTGTGAAGCATGGAGGAGGAGGTGTGATGGTGTGGGGGTGCTTTTCTGGTCACACTGTTGGGGATTTATTCAAAATTGAAGGCATACTGAACCAGCATGGCTTCCACAGCATCTTGCAGCGGCATGCTATTCCATCCGGTTTGCGTTCAGTTGGACCATCATTTATTTTTCAACAGGACAATGAACCCAAACACACCTCCAGGCTGTGTAAGGGCTATTTGACCAAGAAGGAGAGTGATGGGGGGGTACGCCAGATGACCTGGCCTCCACAGTCACCAGACCTGAACCCAGTCGAGATGGTTTGGGGTGAGCTGGGCCGCAGAGTGAAGGCAAAAGGGCCAACAAGTGCTAAGCATCTCTGGGAACTCCTTCAAGACTGTTGGAAGACCATTTCCGGTGACTACCTCTTGAAGCTCATCAAGAGAATGCCAAGAGTGTGCAAAGCAGTAATCAAAGCAAAAGGTGGCTACTTTGAAGAACCTAGAATATAAGACATATTTTCAGTTGTTTCACACTTTTTTGTTAATTATATAATTCCACATGTGTTAATTCATTGTTTTGATGCCTTCAGAGTGAATCGACAATTTTCATAGTCATGAAAATAAAGAAAACTCTTTGAATGAGAAGGTGTGGTGTGTCCAAACTTTTGGTCTGTACTGTATATATATATGTATTGTGGTAAAAAATAAATCCCCTTCTGCAGGCAGACATCAGCGTTGGCCTCGGCGCTGCAGCCTGATCGCATATGTACTGTACATATAATTAATTTGTTAAAGGTTATCCTGAAACTCATTTAAAAAAAATCTGTTTTGAAAATGGCGCCGCTTGCGCAGTAGCAGCTATTGGTGATCCGACAGCTGCTACTGCGCAGGTGGCACCATCTTTGTAGAGAAAAAAAAATCCTCCTCCAAGATGGCACTGCTGGTGCATGCATAGTAGCAGCTATTGGATCACCTTCATATACACCGATAGCTGCTACTGTGCAGGCTGTGGCTGTGGTTTACAAATACTGATGTAAAATACTGAATATGTGAACAGGGCCTTATTCTGTATATATACACTTCTCCTGTCACATTGTCGGTCGGAGAGGCTGTATTGCACTTCTGGATTGTCATTGGTTTATTTTTTATATTCCTATGGCCAAACAAAAACAAATCTTGGAAAACCTGTTTTAATGGGTTACCCCAAGTAATACCCTCTCCTCAGTATATGGGATAACGTGCCAATCTCTGGGATCCCCATAATCTCGAGAACCGGACCTCAGAGGAGCATCACGTAACTAGATCTGTGGTTGATTGTGTGCACTGTGACGTCATTCACATGTGGCTCCTCAATACCTCGTTCATAGCTGGTGATGTGCTCTCAGCTCTAGTGTTTCATGGAGCGGCGTGGAGGTCGCTTTTCAGTACTAGTCTACGAGAGCCTCGTTGCGGCCCTCATAACCATCATTGACAGCTTGTGATGTAACTTCTGACTTCCGGCTGTCTGAAGCTGAGCTTACAAAATGGCGCCATGGGACTAGAGTGGTGCTGAAAAGCGGGGAAGATGCCAGAGGGTGAGGATATCACTGGGGATAGGGAGTTTAAACTTGAAGCACCACTCCAGCATTGAAGAAAAATAAACCACTGGAGTAAGTAAATAAAAGTCCACTGATCGGGGGGGGGGGCATGTGTTATAGTATGTGGGCTGGTGGGATTTGTGTGGCAGAGCTGCTGTTTTGTCTCTCAGTCTGGCCCTGTCGTTATATCTTTAGATAGTCTTTATTGGTTTTCTTACTGTAACCTTGTAAGTGTGCGCCGCGGAGATCGGGGACCGCCATGTTCACAGAAATGCAGATTCTTGTATCGTCTGACATTTACACATAACATGGACGCGGCGGATAATTCATGTGCACCCGGGGTTAACGTCACATGTCTTCTGATGTTGGAAAGGGCGAAGGTTTCTTGTCTGTGCGAAATATGACAAAGTCTGGACTGTTACTGGAGGTAATTAAAAGGCAGGCGCTGCACTACCTTTATATGCCTCCCACCTATAGATCTCCAGACCACCGCCAGAATCGGAGCCAACCTGGAACCCCGCCGATGAGCTAAGAGGATAGTGATACATTGTAGCAAACCCTCCGCTGTGTGAGCAAGGCTGGGCCACAATGGGTTTGCGGTATCTGAATGTACACATTGCAGATTGTCTTTTACTTAAGTAAAGATCTTGGATATGAATCTGAATCAAAACACAACGGATATTATAGCCCTGTTAACCCTTGCAGTACTGGACTCTCTGACTGACCCGTGACTTCCCACTGTGGGATTACTCATATAATATGGATGTTAGTCAGGCTGGAATAATGAACACTCGTGGTGTAGCATGGCTGCTGGCAGTAGTAGTTTGCCGGCAGATAGGAGTGCCATGGTTGCAGACTCACTGGACTATGACTGCTCTGTGATCTATCTGGAAGATATGACACCATCTCCTGCATAAGATGTTATTATTTCCTCTTAGGGTTAATGGAGCAGAGGGTCCGGTACTGGATCTACAGGACTACCCATGCGGTACTAGGGTTAATGGAGCGGAGGGTCCAGTACTGGAAGTACAGGACTTGACATACGGTACAAGGGTTAATGGAGCAGAGGGTCCAGTACTGGAAGTACAGGACTTGACATACGGTACAAGGGTTAATGGAGCAGAGGGTCAGGTACTGGATCTACAGGACTTCACATGTGGTACAAGGGTTAATGGAGCAGATGGTCCGGTACTGGATCTACAGCACATACTGTACAATCGTTAATGGAACAAAGGGTCCAGTACTGGATCTACAGGACTTCACATGTGGTACAAGAGATGCCATAATAACAAGTCACCCGACTGAACCCATGGACCGGGCGCCTGTAATGACAGCGGAGAACTCTGTACTTATTTCATGTATATTTATAAATGTCAGAACGTTTCTTTTTCATGTAGGATTAGTGATGATCCGGCCGTTCTCTGCTCTGGATCAGGAGAATCAGGACTGCAGAAATCACAGCAGGAGGCGGGAAAACAGGACAAGATTAATTACTGAGCAATGTCAGACACAACTGAGGTTGGAGCAGCGATCACCCGACATTCCAGAGAAAGATACATTGTAACAAGATGAACATGTGACCTTACACTGTCTGGGGAAAGTCCTCGGCCACGCGTCCTAATCACTAATTTCAGATTTCTCCTTCAGTTTCATTGTCCCACAATGTATAATGTCTCATCCCATCACCCCAAACCTCCTCTGATATAACATCAGCACAGACACTGCTTCATGACTGAGCAGCTGCATGCAGCTGTACATCACCAAGCACAATGCCGAGCATTGGATAGAATGGTGTAAAGCCGCCATCACTGGACTCTGGAGGATACTGTTCTCTGCAGTGACGAATCCCACTTCTCTATCTGCGTCTGATGGAGGAGTCTGGGTTTAGTGATTCCAGGAGGACGTTACCACCTGACTGCATTGTGCCCTCTGTACAGATGGTGGAGGAGGTGTGGCGGTGTTTGTGACAGAGCAGGAAGGGACACCAGGCCGAAGATCAATCCAATGGGATTTATTGAAACAGGGAGCCTAGAACATAAAATATCAATAGCGTTTCTTAGAGTCCACAATGAGTTCACACCAAGAGGGAAACAGTTCCTGGGGCGCCAAGGAAAAAAACAAAATAATCCTGGGATGAGTTCAATGGATCCAACAGATGAGGGACATAACACCATTCCACATGGCAGCTTTTAACTCTCCACACACAGGCACTAGGATCTCGCCTCAGCATAAGGTCCTAGCCCCTGGCTCGTCAACACCCAACTGCCTGGGCCAAACGTGTCTATTGTTCTATGTCCTGGGATCCACCCCTCCATAGGGGAGGGCTCCCACCTACGTTTGACTATGTGGCTAACATAAGAAGTTTCCAGAAGCTACAGCTTGTATTGGATAAGTCCTATGCTGAGGAGAACAAAGACAGACTCCCCCACTGTTTGTTGACTCAGGCCTGATTACATTACAGTCCAGGGACACAGGCCGGTGGAGGGACACGCTATTACAGGAGGATAATGCTATGTGCTGTTATCACGCACTCTATACGCCGTACACACCACACAAACACTCACACTCACTCTCACACACTCACTCTCTCACTCACACATTCATGCAGCCTCTTGCGCAACACCACCAGCGGAACACCGTCGTACTGCACCTGCGCGAATTCCGAGAAGGCACAGTGAATCATTCGGCTGATCCCATTGACAGATGCACGACGTGTCTACAGGCAGAGGAAGCCGGTCACATTAAAGGGGTTTTCCCACTAACGAAAGTTCATTTTAAAAATTGTCTGTGTCTGACCATGTACGGAGCATATCACATCTCCTGGGCACGGGAGGAAGCAAAAGACAATGCTGACATTACAGCAAGGGATTACAGAGGATTCATTTTGTGAGGGACACGCTGTGACAGGAGGATAATGCTATGTGCTGTTATCACACACTCTATACGCCGTACGCACCACACAAACACTCACACTCTCACTCTCACACACTCACTCTCACACTCACACACTCATGAAGCCTCTTGCACGACACCACGAGCGGAACACCGTCGCACTGCACCTGCGCAAATTCCGCGCAGGCGCAGTGAATCATTCGGCTGATCCCATTGACAGATGCACGACGTGTCTACAGGCAGAGGAAGCTGGTCACATTAAGGCTATGTGCACACGTAGCATTTTAAAACGCTCACTAAAAACCGGACTCCTTCCCAGAAATCGCGCGGTTTTTTCCGCGCGATTTCACCGCGATTATGATCGCGATTTTGCCGCGATTTTCGCGTGCGTTATTCAAGCACTTTCCAAGCGATTTGAAGCATCGCTTGGAAAGTGATTGACAGGTTGGTCACACTCGTCAAAAATAGTGTTTGACAAGTGTGACCAGGTTTTTACTATTGAGGCCGCCTATGCGGCATCAATAGTAAAAGATAGGATGTTAAAATGCTAAAAAAAAAAAATAAAAATCGGGGTATATTTACCTTTCGGCGTCCCGCGCCGCATTCCCGGGCCTCAGCGCTCCCAGCGATGCCTTGCGAGACCTGTGATGACGTAGTCTCGCGTTGCTATAGCGATCTCGCGAGACCACGTCATTACAGGGCCTTGCCGCAAGGCATTACTGGGAACGCTAGGCCGGGAATGCAGCGCGGGACACCGGAAAGTAAATATACCCCGATTTTTTATTCTTTTTTTACAGGGGTATGGTACCCAGGGCCTGGAGGACAGTCTCCTCTCCTCCACACCGTGGGTACCAACCGCACATGAGACGCTTAACTTCCCGCATGGTGGGCATAGCCACATGCGGGAAGTAAGCGATTCTCATGCATTCCTATGGGTGCGGAATCGCGGCAATTCTTTACGATTCTGCACAAAAGAATGAGCATGCTGCGATTTTTTCCGCGATGCGATTCCACCGTGGAAAAAAAGCGCTGCATTAGCACAGCATGTGCGGAATACCATAGGAATGCATGGGGGGCGTTCTGTACACGATTTTTAAGCGTTTTCGCGCCGAAAATCGCGGCAAAAACGCTTAAAAATCGCTACGTGTGCACACAGCCTAAAGGGGTTTTCCCACTAACGAAAGTTCATTTTAAAAATTGTCTGTGTCTGACCATGTACGGAGCATACCACATCTCCTGGGCAGGGGAGGAAGCAAAAGACAATGCTGACATTACAGCAGGGGATCACAGAGGATTCATTTTGTGAGGTAAAATATTTCACTGACTATATTTAAACAATATTTTACCTCACAAAATGTATCCTCTGCGATCTCCTGCTGTAATGTCAGTATTGTCTTTTGCTTCCTCCCCTGCCCAGGAGCTGTGGTATGTTCTATACACGGTCAGACACAAACAATTTTAAAAATGATTTTTTGTTTGTGGGTAAACCCCTTTAAATACAAATTCCTCCTGTCATGCTGTGCACTGACTGTTTAGTGATGGGGTACACAGGTCAAACAAGAGATGATATGAGAGGAGAAGACAGCAGATGGGGGAGAGAGACAGAGCACAGGGGGGAGACAGCTCAAACGGGACAGCACATGATGGGAGAACACAGCACAAGAAGGAGAGAGACAGCAGACAAGGGGGATAGCACATGGGGTAGACAGGTCAAAGAAGAGAGCACAGATGGGAGAAGTCAGCACATCGGGAAAGAGAGAGTGGATAGGTGAGTGAGCTCATGGGGGGGGGGGGATTCTCAATGCTGCAAAGCCTGCCCCCATCGCGACATTACCACCCTCCCGATGCGATGGCATCGGGTCTCCATCTAGTCTCTAATAGTCTGCAATGATATGATCCGCAATGATTGCTAATAATCTGAAGTTATCCCTAATGATCAACAATGATCCCTGAACACTGTATGATGGCCACGTCACTGTTATCTCCACACTATATGATGGCCCAACAGATAACTGCTAGAGCTGGGGTCCTGGGTTCAAATCCCACCAAGGACAACTCCGCTTTCCTCCCACATTCCAAAGACATACTGATAAGGATTCTAGATTGTGAACACCATCGGAGACAGTGATGATAATGTCTGTAAAGCGCTGTGGAACTAATAGCGCTATAGAAATGAATAAAATAAATATAGTATAATGCACCAAGTAGTCCTCAATACAGTATAATGTACCTTCCATAGGCAGACTCAGTTTAATGCAAACTCCATAGGCAGAATCTTTAAAGTATAATGTACCCCCCATAGGCAGTCTTTATAGTATAATGCACTCCCCATAGGCAGACTCTGTAGTATAATGCAGCCCCCATAGGCAGACGCTATATAGTATAATCAAAAAAGATAAGGGAGAAAAGCAGCACACTCCGTTTACAGTATTATAAATAACCCAAGTCCTTTATTTCAGAAAAGCATACATGGACAAGGTTTGTGAGGGCAGGATAAGCGCAGGCATGCAGGCAAGAAACAGGACTACGGCCGTTTCGCGTTAAACATGCTTCCACGGGTCCATCCTGCACTTATCCTGCCCTCACAAACCTTGTCCATGTATGCTTTTCTGAAATAAAGGACTTAGGTTTTTTATGATACGGTAAACGGAGTGTGCTGCTTTTTTCCTTATTTTTTTGGATTTCCTCATGTGTGCTTCCTCAAGAAAGCACCTTCATTACCGTGCTTTCACCCTGCAAAGTGTTGCTGACTCAGAGTCCACCCGCTCCACCAGTTAGTAGACTGTTTCTTAGGCTAGTTTCACACTAGCTTTTATTCCACGCAGCGCACGGCGCCGCCAAGCCCCGCCCCCTGCCGGCTCCCTGCCCGCCCCATCCGGTCATCACCGCCTACTATCGCACATGGACGCATGCGATCTGCGCACCCTATCTTTAGCATAGGGTGCGCAGATCGTGCGCTGGCCGTGTGCTAGTAGGATTTTGGCGTGCGCTGCGCACTTTTGAAGGTGCGCCCGTGTGCGCCGAACGCAGCATGTTGCATTTCGGTGCGCTCGGCGCACCTTCAAAAGTGCGCAGTGCATGCCAAAATACTACCAGCGCACGGCCAGTGCACGATCTGCGCACCCTATGCTAAAGATAGGGTGCGCAGATCACATGTGTCCATGTGCGATAGTAGGCGGCGATGACCGGATGGGGCGGCCAGGGAGCCGGCAGGGGGCGGGGCTTAGCGGCACCATGCGCTGCGTGGAATAAACGCTAGTGTGAAACTAGCCTTAGTGCCATTCTATTTTTTTTTTTTTATTTATCTATATAAAGTAGTATAATGCACCCCCCATAGGCAGACTCTATAGTATAATGCAGCACCTCATAGGCAGACTCTATAGTATAATGCAGCCCCCATAGGCAGACTCAATAGTATAATGCAGCCCCATAGGCAGACTATATAGTATAAAGCATCCACCATAGGCAGACTCTGCATAATGCACCCCCATAGGCATTGTTAAATATACTCATTTCCGTATATTTATTTATTCAGGACTTGTTACCAGATGTGATTATCTAATGGAAATTTCACAAAGTTTTTTTATAAAAAATGTAGTGGTTTATTTGGATTGCCCACCAAAAAAAAGATCATTATAGTGAAATATGAAAATAGGTAAAATAGTTATAAAGAGATTGTCCATTTGTTCTTAGCAAAGTTTGTTCCTTCTTTCCTGGAACTCTGAATGGAAAAGACCTCTGTCTCTGTCATAAGCTTTTCTTGAAGTCACACGTGGTGATTAAGTTACATACCAGCTGTCCATTCAACATAGTGGCCGTAGTGGCGAAGAGAGTGAAGAAGAGAGAGCCCCCCCTCCTTCCTGCAGGCCATTATATACGTCTCTCAGAGCACATGGTCTCTATATATATGGGGTTGACATTTACCATGAGCTAAACTTACAGAAATAACATATGTAGTGTCAGCGGAAAGCAATTTGTTCAGTACAGAACTGAGTGTAATAAGAATATAAATACATATCCAATAATTAATATTTAACAGGCAGACTCTATAGTATAATGCAGCCTCCATAGGCAGACTCTATATAGTATAATGCAGCCTCCATAGGCAGACTCTATATAGTATAATGCATCCACCATAGGCAGACTCTATAGTATAATGTAGCACCCCATAGGCAGACTATAATATAATACAGCAACGCTTAGAACTCTTAGAACTCTATGCACCTTCATAAAAATAAATAAATCCAATACTCACCTCTCTTCCGCTGCTCCGGGCTCATGCACATCTCCGGACAGCGGGTGCTGAGTAGTAACGTCATCACGCCCGCTGTCAGTGTCTGCATCAGTGATGTCAGATGCTGAGAGGCAGATGATGGGAGAGGGAGCTCCTTCTCTCATCAATGTGGTCAGCTGTATTGGCATCAGTTGAACCTGCGATGATGGGCGGGAGGACCCACTGCTGGCATTGGGTCCCCCTTCTGCTCATGTGCCTCATAGTGGCCAGGTGGCAGAGCAGGGAGATCGAGTCTCCCTGCTCTTCAGCAGTATGTTACTGTACGCCGATACATTGTATGGTGGGCAGAACTCCCTGCAAGGACTCACTGCATGATGGGCAGGACTCCCTGTATGGTGGGCAGGACTCCCTGTATGGTGAGCACTGCAGGACTCCCTGCATGAACTCCCTGTATGGTGGGCAGGACTCCCTGCAAGGACTCCCTGTATGGTGGGCAGGACTCCCTGCAAGGACTCCCTGTATGGTGGGCAGGACTCCTTGCATGGTATCCCTGTATGGTGGGCAGGACTCCTTGCATGGTATCCCTGTATGGTGGGCAGGACTCCCTGCATGGTCTTCCTGTATGGTGGGCAGGACTCCCTGCTTGGTTTCCCTGTATGGTGGGCACGACTCCCTGCATGGACTTCCTGTAAGGAGTGCAGGATTCTCTGCATGGGTTCCCTGTTTGGAGGCTATCCTGGGACTGCAGATTTAATAGCTGCAGGATGTGTCAGACTGGGGTGAATCTTGACTCTTTAATAAGAGCCATAATGGACATTTATCTTTTTTATTTGCAGGAGGCGGTCAAAGAAAATAATAAGAGGCGAGAAATGGAGGAAAAGATGAAACGAGCAAAAATCGCAAAGGAGAAAGCTGAGCGTGAAAAAATGGAGCGAATGCAAAAGAAGAAGCTGCTGATTGATATGAATAAAGGTAGGAGCGGAGGCTGGAGCGATTGTCTGCGCGTTCACCGCCATCTTCAAAGGCAAAACTTCCATGTAATTAACTTATGTAGATTCCTTCCTTCACAAACCTCCAAATCCACTGGATACATTTTATCTGATTCTTATATTACTCGTCAGTTAATTAGATATTGTCCCATCTCTGCGACCTGAGTGGGGAGACAGATGCAGAATGGAGCGACTATGCTCCGCCCACTTGTATTATTTGCACATTAGGCATATTTGCACCTTTTCTGAAGGTTGATGTCACTGATTTTTCCGCTCCTAATTACTGCTGCCTTTTGCCTTCCTAGCAGAGTTTGGAGAGATTTCATTACTATGTTAATGAGGCTGCGTCTAATATATTGTTCGTGTACAAAGAGCTTCATTACGGACATGGAATATCGACTCCATCACTAATGGACGCAGATAACATGTCACCTATCCACTGTCAGTAGAATCGAGGACCCTATATCACTTAAAGGGGTTGTCCAGGAATACACAGGAGACAATGTAATTTGTTTCTGTAACATTTAACTTGTAAAGGTGAGAGATACGCATATTCAGAATTTTACTGTCTGTGCGGGTTTTTCTGGGGAATTCAATTTTTAGAGAAGTTACTCCCTTATTATGGTCTGGGGTCTCTCCATACCCAGGAGTCTTATAAATGTGAGATGTTAAATAAATCCTTATACTTACTTCTCCAGATGCTTCCTGCCCAATGTCCTGTCCTTCACTCACTCCTCTGGCTGCTTCCTGCTTGATCTCCGGTCCTTCACTCACTCCTTCAGCTACTCCCTGCCCAATGTCTGGTCCTTCACCCACTCCTCTGCTCACTCCTCCAGATGTTCCCGGCCCAATGTCCGGTCCTCCGCTCACTGATCCGGGTGCTCCTTGCCCGATGTCTAGTTCTCTGCTCACTACTCTGGATGCTTCCTTCCTGATACCTGGTCCTCTGCTCACTTTTCTGACTGCTTTCACTCACTCCTCTTTCACTCACTCCTCTGCTCACTCTTCTGGGTGCCCCTTGCCTGATGTCTGGTCCTCTTCTAACTCCTCCGCTCACTCTTCTGGGTCCTCCCTGCCTGATGTCTGGTCCTCTTCTAACTCCTCCACTCACGCCTCTAGGTGCTCCCTGCCTGATGTCTGGTCCTCTTCTGACACCTCCGCTCACTCCTCTGGGTGCTCCCTGCCTGATGTCTGGTCCCCTTCTGACACCTCCACTCACTCCTCTGGGTGCTCCCTGCCTGATGTCTGGTCCTCTTCTGACACCTCCGCTCACTCCTCTGGGTGGTCCCTGCCTGATGTCTGGTCCCCTTCTGACACCTCCACTCACTCCTCAGGGTGCTCCCTGCCTGATGTCTGACTCCTCCGCTCACTCCTCTGGGTGCTCCTTGCCCGATGTCTAGTTCTCTACACTAACTACACATTTTCACTGTCTTCCGTGGCCTGCAGGACAGTACAGTAGGTAGGGAGCATTGGGCCAACCAGAGAGGTGAGCTTTTTAACCTTTTGCCTTCTTACTACTGTTCAGCGAGATGGTTGAGCTTCTGTGACCAGGTGACCAAAGACAGCTCTTCATGGCCTCCAGAATGGCCAACTCTGCTTAAAACGTCATATGTTTTGTCTTCGGGATACGCCTTTTAAACTTCTTTATTGACAATACCCAGTGATAAACCACTTTTATTTTGTGCCCTCATTCTTCACGAGCGCAGCGCTCCTCTGCCTCCTGGCTTCCAGGGACGGTGTTCTCCTGCTTGATTGACAGCCCAGATCATCAGAATTGCTGTGCTGCTGGTCAGAACTTAGCTCTCTGCAATGCTGCTAGGAGAAGCAGCACTAAATGTGTTAACAGGAGCAGGTCTTCAGTCCTAAAATGTTGACATCTGGTCTGCGACCTGCAGGATTTATTCATTTGCTTATATTTATTTTATTTAGCATTTTGCAGCATTTTATGTGACCATTATGTAATAAGTAATTCCCCTGACCAACCATAGCTATTCAATATGATGAAAATAATACAAAAAAACCCCATAGCAATTAAATTAGAAGAAAAAACTCGTCCATGAGCCCTGTAATCTACTGCAGGTATAGCTCTAGATTTGCATCTTCTTCAGATGACATTTTTCTGTCATTTTGAAACAAACCTTCGCCCTCTCGAGTCCGGTCCGTGATCTGTGCAGCACGGGAGCCGCTTCCTTTAAAGCCATTACTGGACATTTCGCATACGTAAGCAAATCACCTCCACAATTACAATTTCATCTCACAACTATCTCCTAATCCAATATATTTCTACAAAATTAAACCTGGAATAGCCGCCCGTTAGACTGCAGACTGAAGGCTTTTTGCAGCCAGTCATTTTTGTCAGCAGAAGCTGGAGAGGAGATGGCACAAGGAAGAATGAGATGGGCGAGGAGATTAGAGGCTGCTGCAGTTTACCGTTCCCCTTCTGTGCACATTGCCATTCTGCAGCATACCTCTGCTAATCCTTTGCAATCATAAAATATATAACAATGCCCAGTGTGAGACGTCAGCGGCTTCTTTTTAACCACTGCACGTACTTTGACACATTTCCTAAGGATCCAGATAAAAATGTAACGGTTTCTGAGGTTGAAGGTAAATCTGTGAGATGATGGCAGAGATTTCATCCAGCACGAGGGTTAATGATACATTATGAAATATGTAAAAATCACATTCCCTTAAAATAATAATATGAAAACCTGAAAGTCATCCTTGTCTACAAAGAAATGACATTTTCTGTCTCTGACAGGCATATCTGGCATTAGTCTCATTTCAGGGTGGTGACTCTTGTACAGTGAATATGTCCAGTGATAAGTGTCAGCTCCTACATCTAAAGCCCCCGTTAGACACTGCGATATCGCTAGCAATATCGCTGTAAAGTCACCGATTTTGTGACGTAGCAGCGATATTGCTAGTGATATCGCTGCTTGTGATACTTACCTCCGACCGGCTCCCCCGCTGGTTATCGCTGGTCGCGCGAGAAGCTCCTGGATCATTCCTCGTCGGCCACTTCCTGCTGGGCCTGCTGTGGCGCCGACGAGCGACGCGTGGAGCCGGGCGGGAGGACGCAGGATCGCCGCGTCTGACAGGTAAGTAGTGATCCCCGTCCCCAGCGATGTCGCTGGTGAGATCTGCCTGTGTGGCAGCTCACTAGCGACCACTTAGCGATGTACCAGCGATCCTGACCGCGTCATACCGCTGGTCGGGATCGCTGGTGCATCGCTAGGTGTAACGGTACCCTAAATCAATCAATAACTGGGAAGTTTTGCCGTTCAGAAGTATAGATAAACTCTGAGGTGTCGGAGATCTGCAACTGTGGACATTCTGGTTCATATCTTACTGTGAGAAAGACAAACAGAAGAATTGTCATTAAAGTGAATCTGTCGCGTTCGAACATGGGTAGGACTGGCGAATGACACAGCATACAAATAAGACGGGATGGAAAATGGAGAGGAAGTCCCTAACAGTAGGGGGCGAGGGATGGGAACACCTCCCGACACCAGCTTGTGGATGTCCCTAATGCCCTAAGCGAGTGCTTCCCCCCGCGTGCCAATCCCTGATTGTCACCTCAATATACCCTGACTAGTGCACTGGCCGGCAAGGATGCTAGCGTCACCACTGCAGATGGTAAAAACACAGGGGCAAGAGACGAACATGGGACAGGCAAAGAAAAAGGGAAAAAATACTCAGCTTCAGGCTCTGCTGCTAATCTCCAAATCATCGTAGAAAACGGCACCAGGAATCCGAACTCCCACTGCAGCTACACAACTGACACCAGAGAGCTCCTCACATCTAGCTTGTCTGCATAGAAGTAACTCTTTACCATTGGATCAGCTGATGGGTCATGTGACTATTTAAAGGAAGGTGGAAGTGGTCACCAACCAACATCAGCTTGACCAGCCTAAAAGAAGCTGCCAGCAAGAGACTGACATTAACTCTCATTAACTCTTACTGAACCAAAGGGGAAAAAAAACATTTAAATTACAGCAGAGCCAGAGCTGCCACGAATTCCACAATGAATCGTGATAGTACTCCCCTTTTAATGAGGGGCCCTTGGACCCTTAAGACTTTACTTCCCCAGAAACGACGCACTGCAAGGACGCATCAACCCACTAGTATACACCTCCGTAGTCACCTGATCCTCAGGTTTACAGCAAACGCAACCCAACGGTGATGGTAATAACGTAGGCTCCAGAGGCACAACAAATCTCCAGAGTGCCGACCTGTGGAATACGTTGTGTACGTGCATCACTGAGGGTAACTCCAACTGGAAGGTCCTAGGGCTGAGAATGGCCGACACCCGATATGGCCCGATCACCCTAGAACTCCAGGGCCCAGATGCATACTTCGACCTGATGTTTGAAGTGGACATACACACATACTCATTCGCACATACTGTAGGTCCGGACCTGAACGTTTATCACCACACGTATGTTTGCCACAAGAAGGTACTGTCCTTGAGGGACATACAACAGAGGCATCCCCCATGTCACCAAACTCATACCCTCAGGATACTCAGAGGAAACCACCACCCTCCCCAGACCACTCTTTATGGGAGGACGTGGAGTTACAGAGTTTACCTGAGGTGTGGGTAGAGTCTTGCCTCTATCCCTGGTAGCACCTTAGCTGTCTCCACTAGAGAAGAAAGGGTTGATTTAAGAAGGATGGCAGAGATTGTAGCTCCCAGGCAACTGTTTTTACAAAACTTACCCCAACTGACTATTTCTCTGGACCACCAATCGGGAACCGATTGTGTTTTTTTTTTTTTTTTAGCCAGGGAAGGATTAAGACTATGGGAGTAGGCATATCCTTCAAGACGTAGCAGGACAGGGACTCTTCATGAAGAATCCCTATGCACAAGTTCACATTATGTATGACTTGGATCAGATCTTCTGGCTGACAGGAACAGAATCAATCACACAAATAGAAATGGGTCTTGCCAGACCAGACGATGTGTCCGAACAAAGCGAGAATCCATCAAACAAACTCCAGTTCCACTATCCACAAGAATCGGAATAGTCTCAGTTTTCCCACTAACCTCTTATTCAGGCAAAATAGTAAACAGATGAGCAAATGTACATATCCTGGTCGCCTCCCTCCATATGACCAGGGGAACGCGGCTTTTGTGATGGAGTACCAATTTTGATTTGAGATGGGCAGACTTTAATATAGTGATCAGTAAGACCACAGTTAAAAAATGCCCCCGTCCCACGGTGAACTGCAGGCAACCTAGCATGAGAGGAGACACCCACACTTGCATGGGTTCGTCCGTCTGCACCTGTTTGTCCTCATCCCTAGGAAAAACAACAGTGGGCAGAATGGGTGTATATCTCTCCCTGAGGCATCTATCCAACCGGATAGCAAAGGCGATGGTGGCCTCCAACGCCCCGGGAGTATCATACTGCACCAGAGCATCATGAAGCCTAGCTGACAGACTCTGGCAGAAATGGCTCTTAAGAGCAGGGTCATTCCACTGAGTGTCAGTGGCCCATATCCACAAATTCGAGCAGTACTCATCAGCCAACCGGGCCCCCCGAGCAGTACTCCTCAGGCAGCTGGGCCCCTGAGCAGTACTCATTAGCCGGCCGGGCCCCCTGCTTGATCTTACAGAATTTAGACTCAGCCAAGAGACCCCAACAGGATCCCCATACACCACCAAAGACGCAAAAACCTCATCCACTGAACACAAAGATGGTGAGTCAGTCGGCAGGGAGAAGGCCCAGGACTGGGGATCAATCTTAAGAAGGGAGACTATAATCCCCACTCATTGTTCCTCACATCCTGAGGAACGAGGATGGAGCCTGAAATATATGTATGTTTTTTAAGGAAGACTGTAAACTGTATCTCTATCTCTCCAGAGAATCTGTCAGATAGAGAAATCTTAGGGTTCTGGTTGAGCCAAGACAGGAGCTGAGGCCAAGAACCCAGACACAAGCTGAAGCTGCTGAACCACCTGTGACCGCAACTCCATAACCTCATCTGTGAGGGTCTGGATCAGGCGTGCAAAAGTCTCTGCTTAAGCCATAGGGTCACTGGAAAAATGGTACGATCGGTTATAATGTCACGTTCGAAGACAGATAAATCCGGTGGAAGACACAGCATACAAATACGACGGGATGGAAAAAGGAGAGGAAGGCCCTAACAGTAGGGAGTGAGGGATGGGACACCTCCTGACACCAACCTGTGCCCGTCCCTAAGCTTACCTAATGCCCTATGCATGTCCCCCCCCCAGCTACCGTCACGTGCCTAGTCCCTAGCTGTCACCTCACTATACCCTGGCTAGTGCACTGGTCATCAAGGAAGCTAGCATCACCACTGCAGATGGTAAAAACACAGAGGAAGTGACAAACACGGGACAGACAAAAGAAAAAGGAATAAATACTCAGCTTCAGGCTCTGCTGCTAAGCTCCAGAGCAGCATAGAAAACAGCACCAGGAATCTGAACTCCCACAGCAGCAACTCCACCGACACCAGTGAATTCCTCACTCCAGGCTGGTCTGCATACAGTAACTTTATTACTGACGATCAGCTGTTGGGTCATGTGACTGTTTAAATGTTGGTTGGAGTGGTCACCACCCAACATCAGCTGACCAGCCAAAAAGCAGCTGCCAGTAAGAGAATGACATTAACTCTTGCTGGACCAAAAGGAAAAAGCAACATTTAAATTACAGCAGAACTAGAGCTGCCTCAAATCCCATAATGAATCGTGACAGAATCTGTCACCTTCTGGGACGCATTTACCGAAGTAGCAGTGACTCGCCGACACCTGCGCAGAATATATGAGTGCTGGGTGAAGGCGCGGGATTCCGGCGCCACAATTGCACATCACATGACACTGTGATGCTGATGGGAGGCAAATCTATTTCTCAGCAACAAGACCGCAGCTATGAGGTGTACAGGTAGGACTAGTGTAACATTTCTATGACCTGTATGCCCATATTAATAGGTCATACACGTTCTGGGGGGGTGGGGGACAGAAGGTAACAAGACCATTGATATTAAGATACAGGTAGGACTAGTGTAACATTTATATTACCTGTATGCCCATATTAATAGGTCATACATGTCCCAGGGGGACAGAATGTAACATGACCATTAATGTGAGGCAGACAGGTAGGACTAGTGTAACATTTCTGTAATCTGTATGCCCATATTAATTGATCTCCCATTCCAGGGGGAAAGATTCCCTTTAATCACATGATTAATATTAACATACAAATGCTCTTATCTCCTGACTCCACAATCCCTAGCCCTTATAACCAAAGTCCCTATTTCTCACCCCATTGTCCCTATCCCTCGATCTCACAGTCCTTATCTCCTGTTCCCACAGTCCATATCTATTGATTCCCCAGTCCTGTCCATCATCACCATAGTCATTATCACCCCCATCCTTACATCCCTATCCCTTGTCCTCACAGTCATTATCCATCGTCCCCACAGTCCTTATCCCTTATCCCCAAATACCCTATTTCTCATCCTCACAGTCCCTTTCTCCCATGTTCACAGTTCATCATCCTCACAGTCTCTGTCCATCATCCTCATAGTCACTACACTATCCCACAGTCCCTGCTGATCGTATCATCACTGCTGTCCGTACCCATCATCCTCACAGTCCCTGTCCATCATCCTCGTAGTTCCTATCCTCCATCCCCTCTGTCTCCTATCTGTATTCATCGTCCTCAAAGTCCATGTCCATTATCCTCATAGTCCCGATCCCCCATCCCCACAGTCCCAGCTGTCTGTATCCATCGTCCTCACAGTCCCTGTCGTTCATCCTCATAGTTCCCATTCCCACAGTCCCTACTGTCAGTATCCATCGTCTTCACAGTCCCTGTCCATCATTCTCATAGTCCTGATCCCCCATCCCCACAGTCCCTGCTGTCTGTATCCATCGTCCTCACAGTCCCTGTCGTTCATCCTCATAGTTCCCATTCCCACAGTCCCTACTGTCAGTATCCATCGTCTTCACAGTCCCTGTCCATCATTCTCATAGTCCTGATCCCCCATCCCCACAGTCCCTGCTGTCCGTATCCAACATCCTAGCAGTCTCTGTACATCATCCTCATAGTCCCTGTCCCCCATCCCCAGAGTCCCAGCTGTGTGTATCCATCATCCTCATAGTCCCTGTCCCCCATCCTCACAGTCCCAGCTGTCCATATCCATCATCCTCACAGTGCCTATTCCTTACTCTACACATATTTTGGTGATATTAATGTGTGTTTGGACCTGACAAGCTTCTTCTATCTGATGTTAGATACCTACTAGATTACAGACAGATGACTAGAAAGATATCCCTATCACAAGAAAGATATATATCTTTGTACCATGTCAGCCAGTAGATAGAAAAATATTTAGAATTGAGAGTCCTCAGTGGTTGATACCTTTTAATGGCTAACTGAAAAGATGGTAAAAACAATGTATAGTCACTGCACACGCTGATTGTACTTAATGTGAAGTAAATTTATTGCTTGACAGTGAGGAAGCGACATCAAACGACGTTTCGGCCACATCGGCCTTTATCACAAAGTCGCTGTAATAAAATACATACATAAAAATATCAAAAAATTGTAAACTTTATACAAAATATATACACATAGTATCCAGAGAGCATGGAATATAAGCACTAGAATTATTTAGAAAGATGTGGAGACATCAAACACGTGAAACTGAGAGATAACGCGGTAGATAAGAAACATGAAGGAGCGTGGTCATACCCTTTTCAATTGAATGTAGGGTCTGTTTTCACCAAATCGATAGTGTCACTGCTAGGCATAAATGAGTTGATAGCATATTCTGTAAGTAGGGATAGATGAACATATCGTTAGGGTAACATAAATAAAGAAAAAAAGACAAAAAGAAAAAAGAAAAAAAAGACAAAAATAAAAAATAGGAATAAGAATGAAAATAAAAATAAAAATAAAAAATAAAGAGTAAAAAATGAAAATAGATCAAGTACTAAACTGGGTGTCTGGAGGACAGATGGATAAAACAGATTAACCAGCATAAGTGGCGTAGCTAGTTGTATACAAAAAAGACAGTGAGGGACTGTAAAAATATGCCCAGGTATCTAGCTGTCCAGACAAAAGCTGTATTCTATTTAGGGAAAACAAAGAAATATACCAAAGTTGCCGCTAAATCCTGTTCCTTGAAGAGGTGGTGGACTGGTAAATATGCCACTGCTAAACAAAGAAAAAGGGGGTACATTAGAGATGTGGCAGGATTGGTGGTCCTGGATTGGGACCATACAAAAGTTGGTGATGCAGCGGTGGTCCTGGGTAGGGACCATGGTAAGGTTGGTGGTACAGCAGTGGTCCCAATGGGACAGTACTTACTATTATTGGTGGCTCAGTGGAGTGTTTTCCCTACCCAGGACCACCGCTGCATCACCAACTTTTGTATGGTCCTAATCCAGGACCACCAATCCTGCCACATCTCTAATGTACCCCCTTTTTCTTTGTTTAGCAGTGGCATATTTACCAGTCCACCACCTCTTCAAGGAACAGGATTTAGCGGCAACTTTGGTATATTTTTTTGTTTTCCCTAAATAGAATACAGCTTTTGTCTGGACAGCTAGATACCTGGGCATATTTTTACAGTCCCTCACTGTCTTTTTTGTATACAACTAGCTACGCCACTTATGCTGGTTAATCTGTTTTATCCATCTGTCCTCCAGACACCCAGTTTAGTACTTGATCTATTTTCATTTTTTACTCTTTATTTTTTATTTTTATTTTTATTTTCATTCTTATTCCTATTTTTTATTTTTGTCTTTTTTTTCTTTTTTCTTTTTGTCTTTTTTTCTTTATTTATGTTACCCTAACGATATGTTCATCTATCCCTACTTACAGAATATGCTATCAACTCATTTATGCCTAGCAGTGACACTATCGATTTGGTGAAAACAGACCCTACATTCAATTGAAAAGGGTATGACCACGCTCCTTCATGTTTCTTATCTACCGCGTTATCTCTCAGTTTCACGTGTTTGATGTCTCCACATCTTTCTAAATAATTCTAGTGCTTATATTCCATGCTCTCTGGATACTATGTGTATATATTTTGTATAAAGTTTACAATTTTTTGATATTTTTATGTATGTATTTTATTACAGCGACTTTGTGATAAAGGCCGATGTGGCCGAAACGTCGTTTGATGTCGCTTCCTCACTGTCAAGCAATAAATTTACTTCACATTAAGTACAATCAGCGTGTGCAGTGACTATACATTGTTTATGCGATTCTGGGACTATCCGTTCCTTCTCACTGGCACCGCGAACTCGAACCCTCTGGCCGAGTGCTAACCATCTGTATTACCTGAAAAGATGGTAACACATTGCAAGCTTTCGAGACCTGAGTAGTATCGAAAGCTTGCAATTTGTTACCATCTTTTCAGTTAGCCATTAAGGCTATGCCCACGTTGCAGAAATGCTGCAGAATTGTCTGCAGTATTTCCCAACTCTCCACCGCGGGTAAAATGCATGCGGAATTCGCATGCGTTTTCCCACAAAACACAAGCGTTTTTAGCTTGCAGAATGCTTGCGCTTTTCCAAGCGATTTGAAGCATCGCTTGGAAAAGTGATTGACAGGTTGGTCACACTCATCAAGCATAGTGCTTGACAAGTGCGACCAACTTTTTACTATTGATTCTGCCTATGCAGCATCAATAGTAAAAGATAGAATGTTAAAAATAATAAAAAAATAGGGATATACTTACCCTCTGTCGGCCCCCGGAGTCCTCCCAGTCGACATTGGCGCTGCTAGCAACTTCCGTTCCCAGGGATGCATTGCACGAATGACCTCTGATGACGTAGCATCCATGCGAGACCACTACGTCATCAGAGGTCATTCGCCCAATGCATCCCTGGGACGGAAGTTGCTGGCATCGCCGCTGAGGGCCAGGAGGACTCCGGGGGCCGACAGAAAGTAAGTATACAGTCATATGTTAAAGTTTGGGCACCCCTTTTAATGTTAACCTCTTTTCTTTATAACAATTTTGGTTTTTGCAACAGCTATTACAGTTTCATATATCTAATAACTGATGGACTCAGTTGTATTTCTGGATTCAAATGAGGTTTATTGTACTAACAGAAAATGTGCAATCTGCATTTAAACAAAATTTGACTGGTGCAAAAGTATGGGCACCCTTATCATTTTCTTGATTTGAACACTCCTAACTACTTTTTACTGACTTCCTGAAGCACTAAATTGGTTTTGTAACCTCATTGAGCTTTGAACTTCATAGCCAGGTGTATCAAATCATGAGAAAAGGTATTTAAGGTGGCCACTTGCAAGTAGTTCTCCTATTTGATTCTCCTATGAAGAGTGGCATCATGGGCTCCTCAAAACAACTCTCAAATGATCTGAAAACAAAGATTATTCAACATAGCTTTTCAGGGGAAGGATACAAAAAGTTGTCTCAGAGATTTAACCTGTCAGTTTCCACTGTGAGGAACATAGTAAGGAAATGGAAGAACACAGGTACAGTTCTTGTTAAGCCCAGAAGTGGCAGGCCAAGAAAAATATCAGAAAGGCAGAGAAGAAGAATGGTGAGAACAGTCAAGGACAATCCACAGACCACCTCCAAAGACCTGCAGCATCATCTTGCTGCAGATGGTGTCACTGTGCATCGGTCAACAATACAGTGCACTTTGCACAAGGAGAAGCTGTATGGGAGAGTGATGCGAAAGAAGCCGTTTCTGCAAGCACGCCACAAACAGAGTCGCCTGAGGTATGCAAAAGCACATTTGGACAAGCCAGTTACATTTTGGAAGAAGGTCCTGTGGACTGATGAAACAAAGATTGAGTTGTTTGGTGATACAAAAAGGCATTATGCATGGAGGCTAAAAAACACAGCATTCCAAGAAAAACACTTGCTACCCACAGTAAAATTTGGTGGAGGTTCCATCATGCTTTGGGCTGTGTGGCCAATGCCGGCACCGGGAATCTTGTTAAAGTTGAGGTTCGCATGGATTCAACTCAGTATCAGCAGATTCTTGACAATAATGTACAAGAATCAGTGACGAAGTTGAAGTTACGCAGGGGATGGATATTTCAGCAAGACAATGATCCAAAACACTGCTCCAAATCTACTCAGGCATTCATGCAGAGGAACAATTACAATGTTCTGGAATGGCCATCCCAGTCCCCAGACCTGAATATCATTGAACAGCTGTGGGATGATTTGAAGCGGGCTGTCCATGCTCGGCGACCATCAAACTTAACTGAACTGTAATTGTTTTGTAAACAGGAATGGTCACAAATACCTTCATCCCGGATCCAGGAATTCGTTAATGGCTACAGGAAGTGACTAGAGGCTGTTATTTTTGCAAAAGGAGGATCTACGAAATATTAATGTCACTTTTGTGTTGAGGTGCCCATACTTTTGCACCGGTCAAATTTTGTTTAACTGCAGACTGCACATTTTCTGTTAGTACAATAAACCTCATTTGAATCCAGAAGTATAACTGCGTCCATCAGTTATTAGATACATGAAACTGAAATAGCTGTTGCAAATGCCAAAATTGTTATAAAGAAAAAAGGTTAACATTAATAGGGGTGCCTAAACTTTAACATATGACTGTATCCCTATTTTTTATTTTAATTCTATTTTTTACAGGAATATGGTACCCAGGGTATGGAGTAGAGTCTCCTCTCCTCTAGACCCTGGGTACCATCCGCATATGAAGCGCTCACTTTACGCATAGCCACATGTGTAAAGTGAGTGTTTCAATGCAATCTTATGGCGGTGGAATCGCCGCGATTCTGCAGAATTAATGGACATGCTGCGGATTTTACCGCTATGCGATTCCGCAGCGGAAAAATCCGCAGTATTGGCACAGCAACTGAGGAATCCCATAGGATTGCATGGGAATGCATTTTGTTAGTGTTTTTTAAGCATTTCCGCAGCGGCAACGCTTAAAAAACACAACGTGGGCACACAGCCTAAAAGGTATCAACCACTAAGGACTCTCAATTCTAAATATTTTTAGATATTAGAATCCCTATTCCAAAAATGTTGGGCCGCTGTATAAACTGTTCAGAAAACAAGAATGCAATGATTTGGGAATTTCTTATCACTGCATTTTATTCACACAGATCAGAAGGTGGGATGGGGTTAACAAAATTCTGAAAAAGTAACTGGTACTAGTGAAAAACTGCTGGAGGGTCAGTGTTCAACTAAGTCACATGACTGTGTATAAGGAGCATGTGAGAGAGGCAGAGTCTCTCCGAAGCAAACATGGTCAGAGGTCACGGTCTATGAACAGCTGCGTCTTTCAGAAAAATGTTCCTTAACATAAAACTACAAAGACAGTGAATATCCATCTACAAGACCTAATATCATCACAAGATCCAGAGGTTCTGGGGAAATCCATGTGCACAAAGGACAAGGCTGACAGTCAGTATTGGAGGCTTGTGATCTCCGGGTCCTCAGGCAGCACTGCCTTAATTACAGGGAGGATTCGGTCATACAAATCAATGCATAGGCTCAGGAAAACGTCCAGTAATCATTGTCTGTTATCACAGGTCACCGTACAATCCACAAATGCAAATAAGAGTGCCATCATATAAAGAAGCCAAATATCAGCACAATCCAGAAACGCTGATCTTCTTTGGGGCAAAACTTATTTATAATGGACGGAGGCAAAATGGAAAACTGTTCTGAGGTTGAAGTAAGCACAATGTGAAATTCTTTATGGAAACCTCAGACACCGTGTCCTGTGGACTCAGGAGTAGAGGGAACATCCAGCTTGGTATCGAGCAGCGGGACAATCCAGCATTACTGCCTGTGGCAGGAGCAGCTCACACATGAAAGGCGCCACCAATGCTGAGCGTTATATACAGGTGATAGAGCAACATCTGCTCCATCCTGACTTTTATATCAGTGAAAGCCTTGTGTATTTCAGCAGGACAATGGTAAACCACACCCTGCCTTCATAACAACAGCAGGGTCCGTAAAAGAAAAGTTCAGTGATGCAGCTCGGATCGAAAACATTTGTTGCATTATGAAACTAAAAATCCGGCAAAGACCCCGAACTGTGGGGCAGCGAGAATCTGACATCAGACAAGAAATGGACAACATTCTCCTCCAAAACTCCAGTGATTGTCTCCTCACTTCCCCAAATTTTACAGTCTGTTGTAAGAAGAGGAGGAGATGCTGCACAATTGTGGACACTGCCCGAACATATTGGAAAACACTGCCCGGGCACAAATGTGGACACGACCTGAGCATAATGGAGGACATTGCCCGGGCACAATTGTGGACACGGCATGAGCATAATGGAGGACACTGCCTAGGAACAATTGTGGACATGGCCCAAGCATAATGGAGGATACTCCCAGACACAATTGTAGACACAGCCTGAACATAATGGAGGATACTGCCCAGGCACAATTGTGGACTTGGCCCAGACATTATGGTGGACACGGTCATAGCACAATGATGGACACGGCCAGAGCACAATGGGGAACGTGGCCCGGGCACAATGGTGTACAGGGCTCAGGCATAGTGGTGCACATGGCCCGAAAACAATGTGGGATCATAATGAAGTATACGGCCCATGCACAATTGTGGACACAGCCTGGGAGCAATGATGGACACAGTTCAGGCATAATGGTGGACACTGCCCGGACACAATTGTTATGAGATGTGTCTTTGTCATCAATTTCTAAGCTAGTTCTTTTTTAAGTGAAATGGAAAAATGTCCAACATTCAACTTCTGATCTGTTCTCTGTTCTGTGTGATAGCTCAGCCAATCAAGAGAGACTATGATAGCCTATATAAAAGGCAACACAGGGAATGCCATTTTATGTTTATTCAGGCTAGTGAGAGGATGCCAGAGCTCACAGTTTATCCATATAGATAGAGAAAGCCCTAAACCATTGGACAAATACGGTACAATAGACTGTAATGTCTTATATTCCTTCAGTAGTTAAGGAGATGAGTGTAGTAATCTGTGGATAATGCAAATATTGAATTGATAGAGAGAGAGCGATAGGAGATGTGCAAGCAGAAGTACCAGATTCCATGTGACTAATCAATGATAGGTTGAGGTGGTATCTGCCCTGCAACATTTGAATTACAATTACACATTTTTTGCACTAGAAAGCAGCAGTAAGGTAGCACAATAGAAAGATAATAAGAAACCAGTGTCAGATGGCGAGCTGGATAGGTACATGCAACTGAACGGAGATTGTGCATTTGTGATATTTGTAGACTTAATAGCTGTCTACAAATATCTAAAGGGCTGTCACATTGTAGAAGGATCAACTTTATTCTCATTTGCACAAGGAAAGATTAGAAGCAATGGGATGAAACTGAATGGGAGGAGACACAGATTAGATATTAGAAAAAACTTTTTGACAGTTAGAGTGATCAATGAGTGGAACAGGCTGCCACGAGAAGTGGTGAGTTCTCCTTCAATGGAAGTCTTCAAACAGAGGCTGGACAGACATCTGACTGGGATGATTTAGCGAATCCTGCTTTGAGCAGGGGGTTGGACCAGATGGCCCAGGAGGTCCCTTCCAACTCTACGATTCTATGATTCTATGATTCTGCAATCCTTTCTGTGAAGGTGGAATAATCGTTTTTTTTTTGTTTTGTCTTTAATGAAAAATAAAATTCCCCCAAATCAAGACCATCATAAAATCATATGCACGTCACAATTAGAGTTGAGCGAATTTGTTCGGGTTCCCTCTTATTCGACAAGCTATAGCGCTTACCGAATAAGCTGCAGAGGGAACACAGCTTCCTGTATCGCGCCGGCTGATCAGCTGTTCGGTTCCGCAGCTGCATGTGACGTGGCTGTGTCACAGTCACAGCACATGCATGGAGAGCTCCACACACAATAATTATTAATTTTTAGAGCACAATTGATTCCTGGTTATGTACATGAGAATTGTTGCATACAAGATACAAACATAAATGACAGTGACCAAACTAACAATGACAGACAAGTGCACAGGAGAGGGGACCCTCCCTTGTGGGCTTACAGTTTACCGGATAATGGGGAATGAGACAGTAGGTTGGGGCAGGTGCGAAGTGGGGCTGAAATTCAGCCCTGGCATTTGAAATCACACAGGTCCATGCTGTCACTGTCCCCAAGAACCAGATGGGATATCTTACTAATATTACAAGACCAATATTTCTAATAATATCCATGGCCTGCTGAGGTAAGTGACACAGTCAGCAACTCTTAATAGCATGGGTGTCTTCAGAACATCAATTCTATCAACAATGTAGCAAACAAGGCAGCCCACAACCAGACAGGCAATTCTGGCATTTTCCAGAATTGCCAGATGGACAGTCTGGCCCTGGGTGGGGGGGGATTTGCAGTAGCTCTGGTGTAGGTGAGAAGGGAGCTCCAATAGCATTGGTAAAGAGGCAGCTCCGGTGGTGGTAAGGCGGCAGTGGCATTGTTGCAGGCTGTAAGTTTACTTGAAGAGATGTGATTTCAAGAGCTGTCTGAAAGTTGCAAAACCGGTTATGTTGAAGCACAGAATTTCAGAGTATGGGAGATGCTCGGGAAAAGTCTTGAAGGCGATTGGGCGAGGAATGGATAAGTGTGGAGAGATGAAGTTTTTATGGCTGGAGATTATGTGTGGGGAATTATTGGGAGATTTAGTTCGTAGATATGGAGGAGAGATTATGGACGGCTTTGTAGGTCAGTATTAATAGTTTGAACTGGATACGATGAGAGTTTTAGCAGGGAGGCCATCAATGAATATATTGCAGTAGTCAAGGTGGGAAATGATGAGGGCATGTACTAACATTTTCGCAAATTTGGTAGATTCAGAGTTAAGGAAAGGATGGATTATGGAAATAATTTTACAGGCATCAGGAGGTGGCGAGAGCTTGTATGTACGGATTGAAGGACATGGTAGAGTCGACGGTTACTCTGAGGCAGGGACTTGCGTTACAGGGCAAGCGTGATGTCATTTGAGATAGATAGATTAGGTAGGGAAGGTATGTGAGATGGAGGAAAGATGATGAATTAATGTTCTGGGAAGTGTGATGAGAAGGAGGTGGATATGGTTGATTGACACTCTGGGATTCTGGATTGCAGAGAGGAAACGCCTTGGCCAGAGAGGTAGATCTTAGAGTCATCAGCGTATAAATGGTACTGAAAGCCATGGGACTTTAGGGGTTGTCCTAGGCGAAAGGTATAGATAGAAAGGAGCAGGGGTGGACAGGATTAGGTGTCCCAGGACAGAACCTTGAGGGACACCGACAGAGAGAGAGAGAGAGAGAGGGTGAGTGAAGAGGTAATGTGGGAGACACTATATTTGCGGTTATAAAGGTATGAGAAGATCCAGGAGAAGACGAGGCCTTTGATCCCAAGACACAAGATGTAGTAGGAGGGAGTGGTCAACTGTGTCGAAGGAGGTCTAGAAGAAGGAATATAGAGAAGTGTCTGTTCAGTTTTACTATAAGTAAGTTATTGGTAATTTCGGTCAAGGCAGTTTCATTGGAGTGGTGGGGATTGAAGCCAAATTGTAGGTTGTCAAGGAGTGAGTTAGATGAGAGGAGGGAGGAAAGTCCAGCATGGACATGCTGTTCGAGGACATTGGAAGTGAACGTGAGCAGCGATTTGGGGAGATTGCTTGTATGTTTGAAGGCAGAAGGAAAGGTACCAGAGGTTAGAGTTAGGTTGAAAAGCTGGATTAGAGCTGGGATGAGCCTGGTGGCGAGTTTGGGGAGGAGTTGGGATGGGTTGGGGTCAAGAGCACAAGTAGTGAGGTGCAATATGGAGAGGAGATGAGTAAGCTCTCCTTCAGTGATTGTGGGGAGGAAGGTTATGGGGGAAGGGCAGTGGTCTGTTAAACAAACGATTTGTGATGGATGGGTAGTAAAAACTTGTCTTGTTTAGTCGACCTTATTTTTGAAATGTGCAGTGAAGATAGATAATAGATGATAGATAATAGGTAACAGATAATAGATCATAGATAATAAATCGATAATAGATAGATAGCAGATAATACATAAATAGATGATAATAAATATATGATAATGGATAGATGATGATAGATAATAAATGGATAATATATAGATAATAGATAGATAATAGATAGTAGATATATAAATAATAGATAATAGAGCTAGATAGAGAGATAATGGACAGATGAGATATATATATATATATATATATATATATATATATATATATATATATATATATATATATATATTGAGGTAGCGCTGTCATTCAAGTAGGGGATTCTCGCTTGGCAGCCAAATAATCACATCCGGCACGGGTTTCCCATAAAACAATCTCAGTCCGTGTGGTTTATTCAGGCATCTTAAACCATAACCAGCAACATAAAGTTCATATTCACAGCAAAGTGTCCTTGACAGAGCTTCACTCTGTCCTCCCTGTGGTCACACAGGTTATACAGTGTTCCATACGCAGGCTTTTCAGCCTCATAGTTATCTCACCCGTCAGGGTTCTTCCTCATGGCTGTTTCTCCATGCTGCAGACGTTCATTCCCTCCTCTGGGGACTCGCAGACAAGTGCAGCCACTACACACAGGCACATCAGGGAGGCAGACACATCACCCAGCGAGACCTTCCAAATGGACCAACCGGGTCCGTGCATTCACCCCTTGTGACCTACCCTGGCCACCTTACATGGTCCTTTGCTATGACCTCATCACAGGTCCTTGAACCCTTCACACACACTTTGCATTAGCATTCTTAAACACACCCCCTGAGTGTGTTTGTAAGTAACTGGGCCCGCCCGTCTCTCCAGCTACCTGGAGACTTCTCCCTGACACATTGAAACAACACGTCAGCAGTATCACTGCTGATCAACACACACATAAGTCTCCATCTCAAGGCCACCCACCTTGAGATACATAATGGTCATTCATGACTCTGCCATTCATCCTCTCTCCTAGGACACCCACACAGTGCCCCCTAGCGGACACAGTGGTCACTACACCACAATATATCTAACATATAAAGCTCAAGTGTGTGTATGTGTGTATGTCCGGGATAGGCATCCGCATCGTCGCAGCTACAGCCACAAAATTTGGCACAGTCACACGTCTGGACCCCGAGAGTGTCCTAAGCTATGTTGTGAGGCGAAATTTTAACCCCGCGTGTTCCAGTTCACCAAACAATTTTACCCCTATCTACATAATGGGGGAAAAAGTGTGTGTATCAAGCCCCACCCCTCATTATGTCATAATGGTTGCCATGGCGACGCTGATGTCATCATAGGTTGCAAGCCCCGCCGCTCATTATGATGTCATAATGGTTGACTATGGGATGGAGGATGTGTGATGGGTATATGGGCACTGGACTATTGGATGGAGGATATGTATGATGGGTATATGGGCACTGGACTATGGGATGGAGGCTGTGTGATGGGTATATGGGCACTGGACTATGGGATGGAGGATATGTATGACGGGTATGGGACTGTGGGATGGAGGATATGTATGATGGGTATATGGGCATGGGAATATGAGATGGAGGATGTGTGATGGGTATATGGGCACTTGACTATGGGATGGAGGATATGTATGATGGGTATATGGGCATGGGACTATGGGATGGAGGATGTGTGATGGGTATATGGGCACTGGACTATGGGATGGGGGATATGTATGATGGGTATATGGGCACGGGACTTTGGGATGGCGGATATGTATGATGGGTATATGGGCACAGGACTATGGGATGGAGGATATGTATGATGGGTATATGGGCATGGGACTATGAGATGAAGGATGTGTGATGGGTATATGGGCACTCGACTATGGGATGGCGAATATGTATGATGGGTATATGGGCACTGGACTATGGGATGGAGGATATGTATGATGGGAATATGGGCATGGGACTATGGGATGGAGGATGTGTGATGGGTATATGGGTACTCGACTATGGGATGGAGAATATGTATGATGGGTATATGGGCACGGGACTATGGGATGGAGGATAATTATAATTTGTTATAACTAACCACAGTTAGTTACTATGCCCGGGCAGCGCTGGGCTCTTCAGCTAGTGTATATATATATATATATATATATATATATATATATATATATAATATAGATAGATAATGGTTAGATAACAGATATAAAATAGACAATACACAGATATTCTGTATGTTGCCCTTTTTACCTCTGTAAATCCCTGCAATCTTTTCCCAATACATAATTGAATTTCTAGCGGTCACTATAATATATATCCTGTGTTTGTGCCATAGACGTGTGTAATCTCCTACTTAAACAGTGTTTCATTGTTGAGTCATGTTCACTTTGGGCTGCACATTCACAAATCTGCCAGCCGCTCGCTGCTCTTACACCAGACTGCATTAACTTGCATTTTTTCTTCTTCTACGGATGTGGTTAACACAATGAACGTAACAATGTTATTAGGTTTCCATATCCCAGTGGTGAGAAGTCACTTTGTCAAAATGACAGCTTGAGAAAATATGTGCTCTTTTCTTCTGTGGCCTGCGTGTCATATTTACTTAGTTTGGCCAGAAATAAGCTGCGTTCTGCATTTTCTCTGCTCCTCCGAGCTGTCGCCAGTGACTCTTGCTTATGAAATTACACTTGCAGCTTTTGATACATTTTTTCTTTTTATGTCTTGTATCTTGTTGCAATTTTGCCAAGATGTTTATTATAGAATCTCATTGTGGTAATCGAGCGCAGAATGGAGCTTTATTTCCCTGTGTAATAAACTGCTCTTTAGAAATCTGAGCTGCTGAGATCCACCAGTATGAAGCCTCTTATTACCACTCCATAATCTGGAATTAATACAAGAGCAAATTAGAAAAATAAACATCTTTAGGATTTAATATTAGGGGAACGTTATCTCTGCACCTCTTCATTGCCGAGGAGTCCCAGCAATTGGAACCCAAATGATCAGCAAGTGAATAGTTGAATACATATCATATGACCATTGCTTCCCCCCAAAGGAAAGAGAAAGGTGAGAATCACAAGAAAAATAAAAAATACCAATTCCCATTCAAACATGTGGTACTCCAACTTCATTTTTTAAAAGAAACCTAATACAGTCATATGTTAAAGTTTGGGCACCCCTATTAATGTTAACCTTTTTTCTTTATAACAATTTTGGTTTTTGCCACAGCTATTTCAGTTTCATATATCTAATAACTGATGGACTCAGTTATATTTCTGGATTCAAATGAGGTTTATTGTACTAACAGAAAATGTGCAATCTGCATTTAAACAAAATTTGACCGGTGCAAAAGTATGGGCACCGCAACATAAAAGTGACAATAATATTTCGTAGATCCTCCTTTTGCAAAAATAACAGCCTCTGGTCGCTTCCTGTAGCTATTAATGAGTTCCTGGATCCTGGATGAAGGTATTTGTGACCATTCCTGTTTACAAAACAAGCTCAATGAGGTTACCAAACCAATTTAGTGCTTCAGGAAGTCAGTAAAAAGTAGTTAGGAGTGTTCAAATCAATAAAATGATAAGGGTGCCCATACTTTTCCACTGGTCAAATTTTGTTTAAATGTTAGTACAATAAACCTCATTTGAATCCAGAAATATAGTCCATCAGTTATTAGATATATGAATCTGAAATAGATGTTGCAAAAACCAAAATTGTTATAAAGAAAAAAGGTTAACATTAATAGGGGTGCCCAAACTTTAACATATGACTGTATATCTGATAACTACTATAATACTGCTCCTATGTACAAGAATATAACTACTATATTACTGTTCCTATGTACAGGAATATAACCTCTATAGTACTGCTCCTATGTACAGGAATATAACTACTACAATACTGCCCCTATGTACAAGAATATAACTATTATAATACTGCCCCTATGTACAAGAATATAACTACTATAATACTGCTCCTATGTTCAATAATATAACGACTATAATACTGCTCCTATGTACAATATAACTACTATAATACTGCTCATATATACAAGAATATAACTACTATAATACTGCTTCTATGTACAAGAATATAGCTACTATAATACTGTCCCTATGTACAAGAATATAACTACTACAATACTGCTCCTATGTACAAGAATATAACTACTATAATACTGCTCCTATGTACAAGAATATATAACTACTATAATACTGCTCTTATGTACAAGAATATAACTACTACAATACTGCTCCTATATACAAGACTATAACTACTATATTACTGTTCCTATGTACAAGAAAAGAACTACTATAATACTGCTCTTATGTACAAGAATATAACTACTATAATACTGCTCTTATGTACAAGAATATAACTACTATAATACTTCCTCTATGTACAAGAATATATCTACTATAATACTGCTTCTATGTACAAGAATATAGCTACTATAATACTGTCCCTATGTACAAGAATATAACTACTACAATACTGCTCCTATGTACCAGAATATAACTACTATAATACTGCTCCTATGTACAAGAATATAACTGCTATAATACTGCTCTTATGTACAAGAATATAACTACTATAATACTTCCTCTATGTACAAGAATATAACTACTATAATACTGCCCCTATGTACAAAAATATAACTACTATATTACTGTTCCTATGTACAAGAATATAACCTCTATAATACTGCTCCTATGTACAAGAATATAACTACTACTAGCTGAGGAGCCCGGCGCTGCCCGGGCATAGTAACTAACTGTGGTTAGTTATAACAAATTATAATGTTTATTCTCCATCCCATAGTCCTGTGCCCATATACCTATCACTCATCCTCCATCCCATAGTCCCGTGCCCATATACCCATCACACACATCCTCCATCCCAAAGTCCCGTGCCCATATACCCATCATACATATCCTCCATCCTATAGTTTAGTGCACATATACCAATCACACATTCTCCATCCCATAGTCCCGTGCCCATATACCCATCATACATATCCTCCATCCCATAGTCCCGTAGCCCATATACCCATCATACCCATCATATATATCCTCCATCCTATAGTCTAGTGCACATATACCAATCACACATTCTCCATCCCATAGTCCCGTGAACATATACCCATCATACATATCCTCCATCCCATAGTCCCGTGCCCATATACCCATCATACATATCCTCCATCCTATAGTCTAGCGCACATATACCCATCACACATCCTCCATCCCATAGTCCCGTGCCCATATACCCATCATACACATCCTCCATCCCAAAGTCCCGTGCCCATATACCCATCATACATATCCTCCATCCTATAGTTTAGTGCACATATACCAATCACACATTCTCCATCCCATAGTCCCGTGCCCATATACCCATCATACATATCCTCCATCCCATAGTCCCGTGCCCATATACCCATCATACCCATCATACATATCCTCCATCCTATAGTCTAGTGCACATATACCCATCACACATCCTCCATCCCATAGTCCCGTGCCCATGTACCCATCATACATATCCTCCATCCCATAGTCCCGTGCACATATACCCATTATGACATCATCTTCACCATGGCAACAATTCTGACATCATTGTCGCCATAGCAACCTATTATGACATCGTCAGCAACCATTATGACACCACCGTCGACATGGCAACCATTATGATATCATCGTTGCCATGGCAACTATTATGACATCATCGTCGCCATGGCAACTATTATGACATCATCTTCGCCGTGGCAACCTTTATGACATCGTCTTCGCCGTGGCAACCTTTATGACATCATCGTTGTCATGGCAACCATTATGACATCTTTGTCTCCATGGCAACCTTTATGACATCATCGTTGATACACACACATACTGTACATACAGTTGTGGCCAAAAGTATTGACACCCCTGCAATTCTGTCAGATAATACTCAGTTTCTTCCTGAAAATGATTGCAAACACAAATTCTTTGGTATTATTATCTTCATTTAATTTGTCTTAAATGAAAAAACACAAAAGAGTATGAAGCAAAAAGCAAAACATTGATCATTTCACACAAAACTCCAAAAATGGGCCAGACAAAAGTATTGGCACCCTCAGCATAATACTTGGTTGCACAACCTTTAGCCAAAATAACTGCGACCACCCGCTTCCGGTAACCATCAATGAGTTTCTTACAATGCTCTGCTGGAATTTTTGACCTTTCTTCTTTGGCAAACTGCTCCAGGTCCCTGATATTTGAAGGGTGCCTTCTCCAAACTGCCATTTTTAGACCTCTCCACAGGTGTTCTATGGGATTCAGGTCTGGACTCATTGCTGGCCACCTTAGAAGTCTCCAGTGCTTTCTCTCAAACCATTTTCTAGTGCTTTTTGAAGTGTGTTTTGGGTCATTGTCCTGCTGGAAGACCCATGACCTCTGAGGGAGACCCAGCTTTCTCGCACTGGGCCCTACATTATGCTGCAAAATTTGTTGGTAGTCTTCAGACTTCATAATGCCATGCACACGGTCAAGCAGTCCAGTGCCAAAGACAGAAAAGCAACACCAAAACATCAGGGAACCTCCGCCATGTTTGACTGTAGGGACCGTGTTCTTTTCTTTGAATGCCTCTTTTTTTCTCCAGTAAACTCTATGTTGATGCCTTTGCCCAAAAAGCTCTACTTTTGCCTCATCTGACCAGAGAACATTCTTCCAAAACATTTTAGGCTTTTTCAGGTAAGTTTTGGCAAACTCCAGCCTGGCTTTTTTATGTCTCGAAGTAAGAAGTGGGGTCTTCCTGGCTCTCCTACCATAGTCCCTTTTCATTCAGACGCCGACGGATAGTATGGGTTGACACTGTTGTACCCTCGGACTGCAGGACAGCTTGAACTTGTTTGGATGTTAGTCGAGGTTCTTTATCCAACATCCGCACAATCTTGCGTTGAAATCTCTTGTCAATTTTTCTTTTCCGTCCACATCTAGGGAGGTTAGCCACAGTGCCATGGGCTTTAAACTTCTTGATGACACTGCGCACGGTAGACACAGGAACATTCAGGTCTTTGGAGATGGACTTGTAGCCTTGAGATTGCTCATGCTTCCTCACAATTTGGTTTCTCAAGTCCTCAGACAGTTCTTCGGTCTTCTTTCTTTTCTCCATGCTCAATGTGGTACACACAAGGACACAGGACAGATGTTGAGTCAACTTTAATCCATGTCAACTGGCTGCAAGTGTGATTTAGTTATTGCAAACACCTGTTAGGTGCCACAGGTAAGTTACAGGTGCTGTTAATTACACAAATTAGAGAAGCATCACATGATTTTTCGAACAGTGCCAATACTTTTGTCCACCCTCTTTTTTATGTTTGGTGTGGAATTAGATCCAATTTGGCTTTAGGACATTTCTTTTTGTGCTTTTTTCATTTAAGACAAATTAAATGAAGATAATGACACCAAAGAATTTGTGTTTGCAATCATTTTCAGGAAGAAACTGAGTATTATCTGACAGAATTGCAGGGGTGTCAATACTTTTGGCCAGAACTGTACACACACATATACTCCTATGTACAAGAATATAGCTACTATAATACTGCTCCTATTCTATAATATTGCTCCCTATGTACAAGAATATAAGTACTATAATACTGCTCCTATGTACAAGAATATAACTACTATATTATTGCCCCCTGTGTACAGGAATATAGCTACTATAATACTGTTCCTATATACAATAATATTAACTACTATAATACTGCTCCTATGTACTGAACAAGAATATAACTACTATAATACTGCCACTATGTACAAGAATATAACTACTATAATACTGCTTCTATGTACAAGAATATAACTACTATAATACTGCTCCTATATACAATAATATTAACTACTATAATACTGCTCCTATGTACTGTACAAGAATATAACTACTATAATACTGCCCCTATGTACAGGAATATAACTACTATAATGCTGCCCCTATGTACAAGAATATAACTACTATAATACTGCCCCTATGTACAGGAATATAACTACTATAATACTGCCCCTATGTACAAGAATATAACTACTATAATACTGCTTCCTAGCTGTGAGGTTGTGTTGTGTGGATCTCCTCATGTCTGGAGCAAGCCCGGGGAGGGGCCACCCTGGGCGGGGAAGCTCCCCAGGCAAGGCCCAGGCTTCCCGGCCTACACTGGGACAAGCCTGCCAGGTTTCTCTCAATGAGAATGTTAATCCCAAAGCCACTGTGAGACCAGTGAATGCAGCGAGTCAAAGCTGCAGCAGTTTGATGAAGGAGGAAAAAGCTGTGAGAAAAGTTTTGGGAGGAAAACCTCCAGTTCCAGCAAAGAAGCAAGAAGGAAAAGTGTCAGTGAGTGATGGAATCCAGCAGAATGTGAAGTCTTGTAGCTCCCCAGTCGGTAAGCGGCTCCTGCCAGGTGCACAGGTGAGTTCGTCCCCAGCTGTGCAGATCAGCTCTGCTGCTTCCAAGCAGAGACGGACGTCTTTGGAAAGATAAACAATGCAGGAAAACCTACAGCAACATGGCAGTATGGCGTGGTCAGGACACACACGGTCACAGTCAGGTGGCAGCGATAAACCTGCTGCGGAGCCTGCATCCAGCCAAGGGGCCACAAAACCATCCGTGGTGGACCCGCACAAGACTGTGTTCAAAACCCCTGTACCTGTCATTAAGACTAAACCTGTGGAGCCGGCGCGTGCACCCAAGCTGCAGCTAGCGGATGAAATACCGGGACTTGTCCGAAAACTGGGTGAGTTACAGCAGCAAAAAAAAGCGCTGCAAATGGAGGTAGACTTCATCTATAGCCTAAAGACCACTAATCCTGCCAGTAATGACGCGTATGACCTGAGACTGAACACACTGGGTGTACAGCTGGCGAGTGTTGTGCAGGACACTGAATCTGTGCTGGAGAGCATGGGGCCCCTGGCAGAGACCTACAGGAACCGTGAGCGGTTCGCCTCCTATAAGCAGGACTGTGCTGTAGGGGCCAGGACCCCTGATGTTCAGGACGGGACCCCCCAGCAGCGGACACGGCCAGTGTTACAGGCTGCCCGCTTCTGCTTCCAGGAGGGAAAACAGCTGCAGCAGCAGGCAGCTCAGTGTGAACAGGAGCATGCACTTCAGACTGCAGCAGAGGCACCACAGGTCCCAGAATGCCCCACACAGGAGCAGGACAGTGTATGTGAGACTGTGTTGATGAGGCTGAGGCAGCTGAGTGTGAACAAGAGCACACACTACAGACTGCAGCAGAGGCACCACAGGTCCCAGAATGCCCCACACAGGAGCAGGACAGTGTATGTGAGACTGTTTGTGTTGATGAGGCTGAGGCAGCCGAGTGTGAACAGGAGCACACACTGCAGACTCCAGCAGAGGCACCACAGGTCCCAGAATGCCCCACACAGGAGCAGGACAGTATTTGTGAGACTGTTTGTGCTGATGAGGCCATGGATGAGGCTGAAGCACAGACTGTGGCTGGTGATGCTGTGTCCATGGGGTCGGGGGATGGAGGGGTTTCACATTCTGTAATGGACGTCGCACTGTCTGATGATAATGATGCTGCTCAAGATAATGTGAATGATCTGTGTGATTATCCCCCTTTGCCATCCAGTCCACAAGGTGTGACAGCCCCCCCTGCTGCAGGCCCTCTCCCTGTCAGTCAGCCCAGTGTGACCTGGCAGGTGCCCCCCAGGAATGCCTGGAGCCGCGGCGCCCCATCCTTCACTTCCAGCGCCAGGTATACCGGCCAGACATTCAAACGTATTAATGTGGTAGAGTTTAAATACATAGGTGCCAAGGAGGATCTGCCACAACGCAGGTATGTGGTGAGAGAGCTGCTCTGCGGCCAGATGGGGTTTGTGGCAAATGAGATTCTGGCAGTGTCTAATCTTCAGGACAGGCAGGGCTACGAGGTCAGCGTCAAGCTCATGTCTGACCTGGATAGACTCTGGGCCAATTACCCCAAGTTCAGAGATGCTGAGGGCTGGAATAAGTTTGTGTTAGTTCCTATCTCCAGGCCAGACACTGTCACAGTGAATATCACCTTCTGGAATGAGGCCGTTCCTCCACAGGACATCGAGGTGTGGCTCCGGAGACACTGTGACCTCGTCTCTGGACTCACCAAGGTCAGAGATGAGGATGGTATCTGGACAATGGGGTGGCGGGTCTTGGTGAAACTGCGTCAATGTGAGAATATCACTGCCCACTTACCCAACTCCTTCTTCATTGGGAGGGAGAAGGGAGGATGTTATTATCCCGGGCAACCCAGAAAGTGCTTCAAATGTGGTGGGAGAGGTCATCTGGCTAACGCCTGTACTGTGGTGAAGTGCAGTCTGTGTGGGGCAATCGGCCATGTCGCTGCAGACTGCCGGGACGTCAGGTGCAACCTCTGTGGTAAGATGGGCCACCCTCACAGGGACTGTCCAGACGCCTGGCACAACATCTGCAGAGTCTTCCCTAATGAGTTTGTGATGGCAGGGGCAGAGGCTCAGGAGGATGAGGATGTGGTGGCAGGGACACATGGGGAGGAGGAGTTAATGTCAGGAGAGATGCTGACCAGCTCAGATGCCCACCAGGAATCCACTCAGGCAGCACCAGAGAAGCAGGGTGCAGAGGGGAACATGGAGGTCGTCCATCAGGTCCAGCAGCCTCAGATACCCCCCCCTTCAGCATCGCTGTCTGTATCTGATGACTGGAGCATTAATCAAAACAAAAGGAAGAAAAAGAACACATCCTCCCGTAAACCTGAGGCAGAATATGACACTGGTCAGAGTGCTAGTAAGAAGGTTCAGAATTCAGCAGGAGTGATGGTCGTGTCCAACAAGTATGGAGTTTTATCTGAGTCTAATGATGATGGAGTTGAGGAAAGTTGATGCTGAGTGTGACAGGGACATAGAGGACCATCCCCCGCCAAAGCGGAAGCCCTTATCTGTAGACCCTCAGGTAGAGTCTGACATGGACACCAGTGGTGGACAGAACATCTCTGACTCATGATGATGGCTATTACTCTGCTCCTTCTATATTGTGTTGTGATGGCGGGGTTCTCATTGACAGTGACCTCGAGTAATGTGAATAGCATTAAGCTGAGGAGAACTAGACACGCGGTGTATGAGCATCTCAAATATCTGGACTCAGATGTCATCTTCCTGCAGGAGACACGACTGACATTTCTGGGGCTTATGAGAGAGGCTGAGAGGGAATGGCGTTCCGGTCATTCTTTCTGGTCACTGTCCTGTTTAACACCAATAATGTGACTGTGCATAGGATGACGGAGGTGGCCATGGGAAGATGTCTGGTCCTAGAAGTCACTATCCATGGGAGGCGACTCCGGCTTATTAACATCTATGGGCCACAGACGGTGACTGACAGGATCCAGCTGTTTAATGACGTCAAGCCTTACCTCTTCACTTCTCTTCCAGTGGTGATGGCGGGGGACTTTAATTCCATACTGATATCAGGTGACAGCTCTTCAGGCAGGACAGTGACCAGGGACGGTAAGGTCCTACATAACGTCATAATGCAGGGAGGACTGACTGACGTTTTCACACAGGGTGGTCGACAGGAGCAGTAGGATAGATTTTGCTTTTGTCAGTCCTACTGAGGCTGTCTGCGCCCTGAGTGAGAAGGTCGTCCCTTACTCTGATCACCTCGCCTTGTGCTTCTCTCTGGGGACCTCTAACCGTCCGGACATTGGTAGAGGGTTGTGGAAGCTCAATTCCAGTCTCCTGGATGATACCTATGTTCAGAGCCGTGTTCACTCCCTTATCCAGCTTCATCTAGACAGGGTTGACTTCTATGACAACATGACCGACTGGTGGGAGGACATCAAGGAGGATATCAGATCCCTCTTAAAGAGACTGTCAGTTAATAAAGGGAGGAAAAAGTACATCCAGTACCTAAAGCTGTGCAAAGAATTGGAGTCACTGTATTCGGCGGGCGGGGATGATAAAGTGAAGATCGACCAGCTGAAATCTGAGATAAGGCAGTATCAGTACAGCAGGTATACCTCCCTGGTTCTTGAACGGGATTATGGGTCTTTAGGGGCCCCTGATCCCTTTGAGAATTGCAGGGAGAGGGTGGCCAAAAAAATGGTCACAGGTCTCATTGACTCCCAGGGTGTATTGCAGGATTCACGGGAGGGTATCCTGGAGGTGGTGAGATCTTACTATGCTGACTTGTTTCAGAGGAAAGTTTTGGATAAACATAAGATGGCTCAATTCTTGGAGGCAACTCCAATGCCTGATACTAATGATCTGGACTTCTCTCCTTTGACAGAAGAATTAACGGTGGAGGAAGTTAAGGAGGCTATTGATAAATTATATCTGAAGAAGGCACCAGGTCCAGATGGTATAACGGCAGAATTTTATAGGAAATTCAGAGACCTCCTGGCTCCAATTCTCGTGGATGTGTATAGAAATTGCCTAGAAAATCACCTGATGCCTCCATCCATGAGAGTGTCCTTGTTAATTCTGCTGTCTACAGGTAAAGAGCCGAGCGACATCAAGAACTGGAGGCTGATTGCCCTCTTGAATGTGGACAGGAAGATTCTGGCAAAGATCCTATTTTCTAGATTAGCCTGTTTGTCCCCGGCACTGTTGGCAGGCTCTCAGTTTGGCACAGTAAAAGGGCGGAACATCTCTGGAGCAGTCATCTCGATATGGGAGATGTTTGAGAGATGTCAAACTCTGTGGTGTGGGATATATGTTGTTAGTCTGGACCAGGCTAAAGCCTTTGACAGGGTAGATCATGACTAATTGTGGGCCACTTTGTCAAAGTACGGTATTCCGGGACAATTTGTGGATTGGCTGAAGACGTTGTACAGAGAGGCGGTGAGCTTTCCTCTGATTAATGGTTGGCAGGGTGACACTTTTTGAGTTGGGGTGGGGGTGAGGCAGGGCTGCCCACTGAGTCCGCTCCTGTATGTTTTTGCCCTAGACCCATTTCTGAGGTCACTGCAGGAGTGCGATTTTAGGGGGTGCCGGTCCCCCACTGCCTGCCTCTGAATGTTGTTGCCTATGCGGATGATGTGACGTTGGTGATCTCCAATCCTCAAGAGGTGCAGATGTTATCTGCATCCATCAGAAGCTACTCAGAGGCCTCCGGGTCTCTGGTCAACCTTGAAAAGAGTCAAGCTCTGTGGACATTAGATACTGAGCCCAGCTTTGATCTGCTGCAGTTTTCCAAAGCCTCCACCCATATTAAGATCCTAGGGGTTAAATTTAGGAGGGATGATAATGCTATGCTAAATTGGGAGGAGAAATTGGAAACCGGAAATGCAAAGGTTCAGCGATGGAAGAACTGGAGGCTGACCTACAGAGAAAGGGTCACAATGTTGAAGACTTACCTGGTCCCTGTTTTCTTGTATGTCTCTGTCATTTTCCCTTTGCCAGAATCTTTCTCAGCGAGGCTCTTCAGCCTGTTCTTCCAGCTCTTGTGGGGGAATAGGTTGAACCTAATAAAGAGGGGAATAACGTACCTACGGCGGAGAGAGGGTGTGCTGGATATGTTGAATCCAAGGGTTTTCTTTGACTCCTTGTTTCTAAAGGTGAATTTTGGGAACATGGACTCAAACAGTAGCTCCCTGTGGGTAAATAGTATCAGGTACTGGATATTGCCTTTTGCAGAATCTTGGGTGCGAGGCGGCAGTCTCAAGAGGAGGAGATGGACAGGTGACCACCTCCCCCAGTATCTGGACTACGGTCTGAAGTGTGTTAGGAGGTGGGGTCTGGAGAAGTCTTACATTGAGAGCAGTACGAGAAGAGACCTGTATGCTCGTGTATGTAGGACTTTCTTCTACTCTCCACTGGCCCTGAGAGATTGTGTCACCACCACCCTGGAGGAAAGCCTTAGGTTCCTAAACGGGAAATGACTTCCTCCTAAACTGTTTGATATCACTTGGCTTTCACTGCATAGTCGGCTCTTTGTCAGGGGGAACCTGAAACATCTGTGTTTCTCTGATCGGAATTGTCCCCTTGGTTGTCGGCAGGAGGAGACTATAGAGCACTTTATATGTGATTGCTGGGGAGGGAGGAAGATCTGGGAGGAAGTGTCAGATAATCTAAAAATCCCCAGACTGCGGACCCTAAAGTACCCTGACATAATCTATGGTGTCCCCTCCACTGTTAGTGACCTCAACAGAGAGACGATGTACATTATAATCAGTGTCATCAAATACTATCACTGGCACATGAGAACCCGGGTGTCACTGCACAATGAGCTGTTCGATCACACCACTGCAGCCAATCAGGTTATGTCAGAACTCCGGTGGATAAAATCACTGGAAGTTGGAAGGAGTCCGAGAGACAAAACGTTATGGAGAAACGTAAAATTCAGTTAGGAAATATGATAATTTTTTTTTTTTCTCTAACTTTCTTTTTCCATCCCCAGGTGTGGACACTTTAATTTATTTATGAATATGATCTGATTATTTAGTGCTGTGTATATGTATTACCTAAGTAGTTTGTGTTTTGTAATGCTGGATGATTTTTGTTTTATTATAATTGTATTTATGTTTGGTTTTATAATAAAAATTGCCCTTATATACAAGAATATAACTACTATAATACTGAAAATATACAAAAAAGTTTAGTGTCTGCTCACCTCCTCCTGGAGCGCACGGATCCTGCTGTGCGGCAAGTTTTCAGAACTTAGAAAAAAAGTCCAGCTCTGTAAGTTCATAAAATCCATTTTTCTTTTATTCCATAACTTCCAATAGCATAAAAGCAATAGACATATGCAATAAAAGAAAAATGGATTTTATGGACTTACAGCGCTGGACTTATTTTTTCTAAATACTATAATACTGCTCCTAAGTACAAGAATATAACTACTATAATACTGCCCCTATGTACAAGAATATAACTACTATAATAATGCTCCTATGTACAAGAATATAACTACTATAATACTGTCCCTATGTACAAGAATATAACTATCATAATACTGCTCCTATGTACAAGAATATAACTACTATTAGCTGAGGAGCCCAGTGTTGCCCGGGCATAGTAACTAACTGTGGTTAGTTATAACAAATTATAATGATTATCCTCCATCCCATAGTCCAGTGCCCATATACCCATCACTCAGCCTCCATCCCATAGTCCCTTGCCCATATACCCATCATACACATCCTCCATCCCATAGTCCCGTGCCCATATACCCATCATACATATCCTCCATCTCATAGTCCCGTGCCCATATACCCATCATACATATCCTCCATCCTATAGTCTTGTGCACATATACCTATCACACATCCTCCATTCCATAGTCCCGTGCCCATATACCCATCATATATATCCTCCATCCCATAGTCCCATGCCCATATACCCATCATACATATCCTCCATCCTATAGTCTAGTGCACATATACCCATCACACATCCTCCATCCCATAGTCCTGTGCCCATATACCCATCATACATATCCTCCATCCCATAGTCCCGTGCTCTTAGACCCATCATACATATCCTCCATCCTATAGTCTAGTGCACATATACCCATCACACATCATCCATCCCATAGTCCCGTGCCCATATATCCATCATACATATCCTCCATCCCATAGTCCCGTGCCCATATACCCATCATATATATCCTCCATCCTATAGTCTAGTGCACATATAACCATCACACATCCTCCATCCCATAGTTCCGTGTCCATATAACCATCACACATCCTCCATCCCATAGTTCCGTGCCCATCTACCCATTATGACATCATCTTCACCATGGCAACCATTCTGACATCATTGTCGCCATAGCAACCTATTATGACATTGACAGCACCATTATGACATAACAGTCACCATTGAAACCATTATGACACCACCGTCGACATAACAACCATTATGAAATCATCGTCGCCATGGCAACTAATATGACATCATCGTCGCCATGGCAACTATTATGACATCATCTTCGCCGTGGCAACCTTTATGACATCATCGTTGTCATGACAACCATTATGACATCATTGTCTCCATGGCAACCTTTATGACATCGTCGACATGGCAACAATTATGACATCATCGTTGATACACACACACATACTGTACATACACACACATACACTCCTATATACAAGAATATAACTACTATAATACTGCTCCTATATACAGGAATATAACTACTATAATACTGCTCCTATATACAATAATATAACTACTATAATACTGCTCCTATGTACTGTACAAGAATATAAGTAATATAATACTGCCCCTATGTACAAGAATATAACTACTATAATACTGCCCCTATGTACAGGAATATAACTACTATAATACTGAAAATATACAAAAAAGTTTAGTGTCTGCTCACCTCCTCCTGGAGCGCACGGATCCTGCTGTGCGGTAAGTTTTCAGAACTTAGAAAAAAAGTCCAGCTCTGTAAGTCCATAAAATCCATTTTTCTTTTATTCCATAACTTCCAATAGCATAATAGCAATAGACATATGCAATAAAAGAAAAATGGATTTTATGGACGTACAGCGCTGGACTTATTTTTCTAAATACTATAATACTGCTCCTATGTACAAGAATATAACTACTATAATACTGCCCCTATGTACAAGAATATAACCACTATAATACTGCTCCTTTGTACAAGAATATATCTACTATAATACTGCCCCCTATGTACAAGAATATAACTACTATAATACTGCCGCTATTTACAAGAATATAACTACTATAATACTGCCCCTATGTATAAGAATATAACTACTATAATACTGCCCCTATGTACAAGAATAGAAATACTATAACACTGCCCCTATGTACAAGAATAGAAATACTATAATACTGCTCCTATATACAAGAATATAACTACTATAATACTGCTCCTATGTACAAGAATATAACTGATATAATACTGCTCCCTATGTACAAGAATATAACTACTATAATACTGCCCCTATGTACAAGAATAGAAATACAATAATACTCCCCCTATGTACAAGAATATAACTACTATAGAACTGCTCCTATGTACAAGAATATAACTACTATAATACTGCTCCTATGTCCAAGAATATAACTACTATAATATTGCCCCTATGTACAGTTGTGGCCAAAACTATTGACACCCCTGCAATTCTGTCAGATAATACTCAGTTTCTTCCTGAAAATGATTGCAAACACAAATTCTTTGGTTTTATTATCTTCATTTAATTTGTCTTAAATGAAAAAACACAAAAAGAATTGTCCTAAAGCCAAATTGGATATAATTCCACACCAAACATAAAAAAGAGGGTGGACAAAAGTATTGGCACTGTTCGAAAAATCATGCAATGCTTCTCTAATTTGTGTAATTAACAGCACCTGTAACTTACCTGTGGCACCTAACAGGTGTTGGCAATAGCTAAATCACACTTGCAGCCAGTTGACATGGATTAAAGTTGACTCAACCTCTAACCTATGTCCTTGTGTGTACCACATTGAGCATGGAGAAAAGAAAGAAGACCAAAGAACTGTCTGAGGACTTGGGAAACCAAATTGTGAGGAAGCATGAGCAATCTCAAGGCTACAAGTCCATCTCCAAAGACCTGAATGTTCCTGTGTCTACCGTGCGCAGTGTCATCAAGAAGTTTAAAGCCCATGGCACTGTGGCTAACCTCCCTTTATGTGGATGGAGAAGAAAAATTGACAGGATTTCAACGCAAGATTGTGTGGATGTTGGATAAAGAACCCCGACTAACATCCAAACAAGTTCAAGCTGCCCTGCAGTCCGAGGGTACAACAGTGTCAACCCGTACTTTCCATCGGCGTCTGATTGAAAAGGGACTGTATGGTAGAAGACCCAAGAAGACCCCACTTCTTACCCCAAGACAGAAAAAAGCCAGGCTGGAGTTTGCCAAAACTTACCTGAAAAAGCCTAAAACCTTTTGGAAGAATGTTCTCTGGTCAGATGAGACAAAAGTAGAGCTTTTTGGGCAAAGGCATCAGCATAGAGTTTACAGGAGAAAAAAAAGGCATTCAAAGAAAAGAACACGGTCCCTACAGTCAAACATGGCGGAGGTTCCCTGATGTTTTGGGGTGACTTTGCTGCCTCTGGCACTGGATTGCTTGACCATGTGCATGGCATTATGAAGTCTGAAGACTACCAACAAATTTTGCAGCATAATGTAGGGCCCAGTGTGAGAAAGCTGGGTCTCCCTCAGAGGTCATAGGTCTTCCAGTAGGACAATGACCCAAAACACAATTCAAAAAGCACTAGAAAATGGTTTGAGAGAAAGCACTGGAGACTTCTAAGGTGGCCAGCAATGAATCCCATAGAACACCTGTGGAGAGATCTAAAAATGGCAGTTTGGAGAAGGCACCCTTCAAATATCAGGGACCTGGAGCAGTTTGCCAAAGAAGAATGGTCTAAAATTCCAGCAGAGCATTGTAAGAAACTCATTGATGGTTACCGGAAGCGGTTGGTCGCAGTTATTTTGGCTAAAGGTTGTGCAACCAAGTATTAGGCTGAGGGTGCCAATACTTTTGTCTGGCCCATTTTTGGAGTTTTATGTGAAATGATCAATGTTTTGCTTTTTGCTTCATTCTCTTTTGTGTTTTTTCATTTAAGGCAAATTAAATGAAGATAATACCAAAGAATTTGTGTTTGCAATCATTTTCAGGAAGAAACTGACTATTAGGCCTCTTTCAAACTTTCGTTTTTGAACATCAGTCAAAATCCGCCAGGTTTTGAAAAAAATGGATCCGCCATTTTTTTTGCGGATCCGTTTTTTTCCCCATTGAGTAGCATTACTGGGGGATCTTGACGGATGGCCATCCGTTGGATCCGTTTTTGTGAGGATCTGCCAAATTATTTTCGTACGCCGGCATGCTTGGACGGACCTTGCAACGTTTTTGTTGTTGTTGGATCCGCATTATCCATTGCGCATGCCCGGAGAAAGGAAGTCAGGGAGAAAATTAACCCTGAAAACCTTTCTGGCGGACGAGAAAAAAAATTCTCTCTCTCTCCTCTCTTTCCGGCCAGCGGTTCCTTTAAAATTCTTCATTCTCAGGATCCGTCACAAAACGGATCTTGTGGCATCCGTTCACATCAGTTAGGAACGGATCCGCCTTTCCGTCTTTTTGGCGGATTTTAACTGACACAAAAAACTGAAGTGTGAAAGAGGCCTTATCTGACAGAATTGCAGGGGTGTCAATACTTTTGGCCACAACTGTACAAGAATATAACTACTATAATACTGCCTCTATGTACAAGAATATAACTATTATAATACTGCCCCTATGTACAGGACTATAACTGCTATAATACTGCCCCTATGTACAGGAATATAACTACTATAATACTGCCCCATGTACAAGAATATAACTACTATAATACTGACCCCTATGTACAAGAATATAACTACTATAATACTGCTCCTATGTACAAGAATATAACTACTATAATACTGTTCCTATGTGCAAGAATATAACTACTACAATACTGCCACCTATGTACAAGAATATAACTCCTATAATACTGCTCCTATATATAAGAATATAACTACTATAATACTCCCCCTATGTACAATATAACTGCTATAATACTGCCCCTATGTACAGGAATATAACTACTATAATACTGCCCCTGTGTACAAGAATATAACTACTATAATACCGCTTCTATGTACAGGAATATAACTACTATAATACTGCCCCTATGTACAAGAATATAACTACTATAATACTGCCCCTATGTACAGGAATATAACTATTATAATACTGCCCCATGTACAAGAATATAACTACCATAATACTGCCCCCTACAGTTGTGGCAAAAAGTATTGACACCACTGCAATTCTGTCAGATAATACTCAATTTCTTCCTGAAAATGATTGCAAACACAAATTCTTTGGTTTTATAATCGTCATTTAATTTGTCTTAAATGAAAAACCACAAAAAGAATTGTTCTAAAGCCAAATTGGATATAATTCCACACCAAACATAAAAAAGAGGGTGGACAAAAGTATTGGCACTGTTCGAAAAATCATGTGATGCTTCTCTAATTTGTGTAATTAACAGCACCTGTAACTTACCTGTGGCACCTAACAGGTGTTGGCAATAGCTAAATCACACTTGCAGCCAGTTGACATGGATTAAAGTTGACTCAACCTCTAACCTATGTCCTTGTGTGTACCACATTGAGCATGGAGAAAAGAAAGAAGACCAAAGAACTGTCTGAGGACTTGGGAAACCAAATTGTGAGGAAGCATGAGCAATCTGGAACTTACCTGTGGCACCTAAGGGTATGTGCACACGTTGCAGAAAATTTCTGCACAAAAACCTGAATCCCTTCCCAGAAACCGCACCTATTTTTTCCGCGGCGGTTTTTGTGCGTTTTTTGCGCGGTTTTGATACGTTTTTGATGCGTTTTTTACCGCAGCGGTTTCTAAAAGCATGGGAGAAGCCTAAACCGCGGAAAAAAACGCAAAATTAATGTGCATGCTGCGGTTTTTACCGCGATGCGGTTTTTTCGCGGTAAAAAACGCATCAATGTGCACAAAAAGTGCAAAATGCATAGGAATGACTGTGCACCTTATTTTTAGCGGTTTTATAGCGGTTTTATAGTGAAAACCGCGGTAAAAACCGCTACAAAGACGCTGTGTGTGAACACAGCCTAATACTGCTTCTATATACAAGAATATAACTACTATAATACTGTTCCTATGTACAAGAATATAATTACTATAATACAGCTCCTATGTACAGGAATATACAGTGGGGCAAAAAAGTATTTAGTGAGTCAGCAATAGTGCAAGTTCCACCACTTAAAAAGATGAGAGGCGTCTGTAATTTACATCATAGGTAGACCTCAACTATGGGAGACAAACTGAGAAAAAAAAATCCAGAAAATCACATTGTCTGTTTTTTTTTTCATTTTATTTGCATATTATGGTGGAAAATAAGTATTTGGTCAGAAACAAGCAATCAAGATTTCTGGCTCTCACAGACCTGTAACTTCTTCTTTAAGAGTCTCCTCTTTCCTCCACTCATTACCTGTAGTAATGGCACCTGTTTAAACTTGTTATCAGTATAAAAAGACACCTGTGCACACCCTCAAACAGTCTGACTCCAAACTCCACTATGGTGAAGACCAAAGAGCTGTCAAAGGACACCAGAAACAAAATTGTAGCCCTGCACCAGGCTGGGAAGACTGAATCTGCAATAGCCAACCAGCTTGGAGTGAAGAAATCAACTGTGGGAGCAATAATTAGAAAATGGAAGACATACAAGACCACTGATAATCTCCCTCGATCTGGTGCTCCACGCAAAATCCCACCCCGTGGGGTCAGAATGATCACAAGAACGGTGAGCAAAAATCCCAGAACCACGCGGGGGGACCTAGTGAATGAACTGCAGAGAGCTGGGACCAATGTAACAAGGCCTACCATAAGTAACACACTACGCCACCATGGACTCAGATCCTGCAGTGCCAGACGTGTCCCACTGCTTAAGCCTGTACATGTCCGGGCCCATCTGAAGTTTGCTAGAGAGCATTTGGATGATCCAGAGGAGTTTTGGGAGAATGTCCTATGGTCTGATGAAACCAAACTGGAACTGTTTGGTAGAAACACAACTTGTCGTGTTTGGAGGAAAAAGAATACTGAGTTGCATCCATCAAACACCATACCTACTGTAAAGCGTGGTGGTGGAAACATCATGCTTTGGGGCTGTTTCTCTGCAAAGGGGCCAGGACGACTGATCCGGGTACATGAAAGAATGAATGGGGCCATGTATCGTGAGATTTTGAGTGCAAACCTCCTTCCATCAGCAAGGGCATTGATGATGAAACGTGGCTGGGTCTTTCAACATGACAGTGATCCAAAGCACACCGCCAGGGCAACGAAGGAGTGGCTTCGTAAGAAGCATTTCAAGGTCCTGGAGTGGCCTAGCCAGTCTCCAGATCTCAACCCTATAGAAAACCTTTGGAGGGAGTTGAAAGTCCGTGTTGCCAAGCGAAAAGCCAAAAACATCACTGCTCTAGAGGAGATCTGCATGGAGGAATGGGCCAACATACCAACAACAGTGTGTGGCAACCTTGTGAAGACTTACAGAAAACGTTTGACCTCTGTCATTGCCAACAAAGGATATATCACAAAGTATTGAGATGAAATTTTGTTTCTGACCAAATACTTATTTTCCACCATAATATGCAAATAAAATGAAAAAAAAACAGACAATGTGATTTTCTGGATTTTTTTTTCTCAGTTTGTCTCCCATAGTTGAGGTCTACCTATGATGTAAATTACAGACGCCTCTCATCTTTTTAAGTGGTGGAACTTGCACTATTGCTGACTGACTAAATACTTTTTTGCCCCACTGTAGCTACTATAATACTGTCCCTTTATACAAGAATATAACTACTATAATACGGCTCCTATGTTCAGGAATATAACTACTATAATACTGCTGCTATGTACAAGAATATAACTACTATATACTGCCCCTATGTACAAGAATATAACTGCTATAATACTGCCCCTATGTACTGGAATATAACTACTATAATACTGCTCCTATGTACAGGAATATAACTGCTATAATACTGTCCCTATGTACAGGAATATAACTACTATAATACTGCTGCTTTGTACAAGAATATAACTACTATAATATATTCCTGTACATAGGGAGCAGTATTATAGTAGTTATATTCCTGTACATAGGGAGCAGTAACTACTATAATACTGCTTCTATATACAAGAATATAATTACTATAATACTGTTCCTATGTACAAGAATATAACTACTATAATACTGCTCCTATGTACAGGAGTATAGCTACTATAATACTGTCCCTATATACAAGAATATATCTTCTATAATACGGCTCCTATGTTCAGTAACATAACTACTATAATACTGCTGCTATGTACAAGAATATAACTACTATATACTGCCCCTATGTACAAGAATATAACTACTATAATACTGCCCCTATGTGCAGGAATATAACTACTATAATACTGCTCCTATATACAAGAATATAACTACTATAATACTGCCCCTATGTACAGGAATATAACTACTATAATACTGCTCCTATTTACAGGAATATAACTACTATAATACTGCTCCTATATACAAGAATATAACTACTATAATACTGCTCTTATGTACAAGAATATAACTACTATAATACTGCCCCTATGTACAAGAATATAACTACTATAATACTGCCCCTATGTACTGGAATATAACTACTATAATAATGCTCCTATGTACAGGAATATAACTGCTATAATACTGTACTTATATACAGGAATATAACTACTATTATACTGCTGCTTTGTACAAGATTATAACTACTATAATACTGCCCCCTATGTACAGGAATATAACTACTATAATACTGCTTCTATATACAAGAATATAACTACTATAATACTGCTCCTATTTACAGGAATATAACGGCTATAATACTGTTCCTATGTACAGGAATATAACTACTATAATACTGCTGCTTTGTACAAGAATATAACTACTATAATACTGCTCCTATGTACAGGAATATAACTACTATAATACTGCTCCTATATACAAGAATATAACTACTATTATACTGCCCCTATGTACAGGAATATAACTACTATAATACTGCTCCTATTTACAGGAATATAACTACTATAATACTGCTCCTATTTACAGGAATATAACTACTATAATACTGCTCCTATATACAGGAATATAACTGCTATAATACTGTCCTTATATACAGGAATATAACTACTATAATACTGCTGCTTTTTACAAGATTATGGCTACTATAATACTGCCCCCTATTGACAGGAATATAACTACTATAATACTGCTTCTATATACAATAATATAACTACTATAATACTGTTCCTATGTACAAGAATATAACTACTATAATACTGCTCCTATGTACAGGAATATAACTGCTATAATACTGTCCCTATGTACAGGAATATAACTACTATAATACTGCTCCTATATAAAAGAATATATTTACTATAATACTGTCCCTATGTACAAGAATATAACTGCTATAATACTGCCCCTATGTACAAGAATATAACTACTATAATACTGCTATTATGTACAAGAATATAACTACTATAATACTGCCCCTATGTACAAGAATATAACTACTATAATACTGCCCCTATGTACAAGAATATAACTACTATAATATGGCTCCTATGTTCAGGAATATAACTGCTATAATACTTTTGGAAGTGCATTGAGCAGCAAGGCAGTGTGCTGGTAAAAGGGAAAAAAAAAAAACAAACTCTTTTATATCTTCTGCCTGAGCGAGTGTGAATGAGCTGAGTGTGACCAGAGCGTAAGTGCGAACTGTGGTAAGTGTGTGACTTGAGATTCAGTGACTTTGGATTCAGGGAGTTTCCAAGGGAGGTATTACTGAATTACTGATATATTTTATTAATACTTTTTATTTTATTTTTGCTTATCTTTCCTGTCTGGTGCAATCCCCATTAGGATGTGCTCCACTATTGCCAATGCCATCCAGTGCACGTCTTGCTGCATGTATGAAATCCTTGAACAGCCGGTCGAGGGTGCATACTGCTGTGCGAGATGTGAGCATGTTGTGCATTTGGAAGCCCAGATACTGGATCTAAATGTGCAGCTGGCAACACTGAGATCCATAGACAATATGGAAAGGAGTCTTCTGCTCACTGAGCAGACGCTCAATGGGATAGATGAGAGGGGGGATGCTAGGTTGGAGCTGCAGGACAATGAAGCAGCTAGCTGGGTGACAGTTAGAAGGCGAGGTAGAGGAAAGAGTGCCAGGGAGGCTAGTCCTGATCTGGCACACCCCAATAAGTTTGCTAAGTTGGCAGATGAGGGGAGTGTTAGTGCAGGAGTAGCACTGCTGCAGCAAGGCATGTCCTCTGAAAGCCAGACGAGTGTCTGCTCCAGTAAGGGGGGAAATAGGAGAGCAGGGCAGGCCAGACAGGTTCTGGTAGTGGGAGACTCAATTATTAGGGGAACAGATAGGGCAATGTGTCACAAAGACAGGGATCCTCGAACGGTGTGCTGCCTACCTGGCGCTCGAGTCCGACACATCGCTGATCGGGTTGACAGATTACTGGGAGGGGCTGGTGAGGATCCAGCGGTCATGGTGCACATTGGCACAAATGACAAGGTTAGAGGTAGGTGGAAGGTCCTTAAAGATGATTTCAGGGAATTAGGCTGTAAGCTTAAAGCAAGGACCTCCAAGGTGGTATCTTCGGAAATACTTCCTGTACCACGTGCCACGCCAGAGAGGCAACGGGAGATTAGGGAGGTTAATAAGTGGCTCAGGAATTGGTGTAGGAAGGAGGGGTTTGGGTTCCTGCAGAACTGGGCCGACTTCTCAGTTGGCTACAGGTTCTACGCTAGGGACGGGCTGCACCTCAATGGGGAGGGTGCAGCTGTGCTGGGGGAGAAAATGGCTAGAAGGTTGGAGGAGTGTTTAAACTAGGGACGGGGGGGAGGGTATTCCTTTTATAGGAGGGGAAGACAGTGCAGATAGAGACCTGGGCACAAATAATGACATTGGGGGTGGCATGGGGGGTGGGGTTAGAACAGTTAATAATTTAAGAAAGAATAGAGGTACAGAGAGATACATAAAGTGCATGTATACTAATGCCAGAAGCCTCGCCAACAAAATGGAGGAATTGGAGTTAATGTTGTTGGAACATAATTATGACATGGTGGGGATATCTGAGACATGGCTGGATGAGAGCCACGACTGGGCGGTTAATTTACAGGGCTATAGTCTGTTCAGAAATGACCGAACAAATAAGTGAGGGGGAGGCGTGTGTTTATATGTAAAATCATCCTTAAAACCCATCCTTCGTGATAATATATATGAATCTAATGAAAATGTAGAGTCCCTGTGGGTAGAGATAAGGGGAGGGGGGAAAAATAATAAATTACTGATAGGGGTTTGTTATAAGTCTCCAAAAATAATGGAAGCAACAGAGAATATCCTCATAAAGCAAATAGATGAAGCAGCGACTCAAGGAGAAGTCATTATTATGGGGGCTTCAACTACCCTGAAATATATTGGGGAACCGAAACCTGCAGTTCCAGCAAAGGTAATAGGTTTTTGACTACTATGAGAGACAATTACCTTTCACAACTGGTTCAGGACCCAACAAGAGGGGGGGCACTGCTAGACCTAATATTAACCAACAGGCCAGACCGCATATCAAATGTAAGGGTTGGGGGTCACTTGGGTAATAGTGATCACAAATTAATAAGTTTTCATGTATCCTTTAATAAGATGTGTAGTAGAGGGGTTACAAGGACACTAAACTTCAGGAAGGCAAATTTCCAACAGATGAGAGATGATCTTGGTGCAATTAACTGGGACGATATCCTGAGACATAAAAATACACAAAGAAAATGGGAGACGTTTATTAGCATCCTGAATAGGACCTGTGCACAATATATACCGTATGGGAATAAACATGCGAGAAATAGGAGGAAACCACTATGGCTAAATAGAACTGTAAGGGGCGCAATAAGTGACAAAAAGAAAGCATTTAAAGAATTAAAGCAAGTAGGTAGTGATGGGGCATTAAATAAATACAGAAGATTAAATAAATTCTGTAAAAAGCAAATCAAAACAGCAAAGATTGAGACAGAGAGACTCATTGCCAGAGAAAGTAAAAATAATCCCAAAATATTCTTTAACTACATAAATAGTAAGAAACTAAAAAATGATAGTGTTGGCCCCCTTAAAAATAGTCTGGGTGAAATGGTGGATGAGGAAGAGAAAAAAGTCAATATGCTAAAAGACTTTTTTCAACAGTATTTGCACAAGAAAATCCCATGACGGATAACATGATCAGGGATAAAAATTCTCCGTTAAATGTCACCTGCTTAACGTGCAGGAAGTACGGCGGCGTCTAAAAATCACTAAAATTGACAAATCCCTGGGCCCGGATGGGATACACCCCCGAGTACTGCAGGAATTAAGCACAGTCATAGATAGACCATTATTTTTAATCTTTAAAGATTCCATAATAACAGGGTCTGTACCACAGGACTGGCGTATAGCAAATGTGGTGCCAATATTCAAAAAGGGGACAAAAACTGAACTTGGAAATTATAGGCCAGTAAGTTTAACCTCAACTGTGGGTAAAATCCTGGAGGGTTTTCTAAGAGATACTATACTGGAGTATCTGGAGAAGAATAACCTTATGACCCAATATCAACATGGGTTTACAAGGGACCGTTCCTGTCAGACTAATCTGATAAGCTTTTATTAAGAGGTAAGTTCAGGACTGGACCAAGGGAATGCAGTGGACGTGTGGTGTGCATGGACTTTTCAAAAGCTTTTGATACGGTGCCACACAAAAGGCTGATACATAAAATGAGAACAATTGGGATAGGGGAAAATATGTGTAGGTGGGTTAAGAGCTGGCTCAGGGATAGGAAACATAGGGTGGTTATTAATGGAGCACACTCGGACTGGGTCACGTTTAGCAGTGGGGTACCACAGGGGTCAGTTTTGGGCCCGCTTTTTTTTAACATATTTATTAATGACCTTGTAGGGGGCATAGAGAGTAGAATTTCAATATTTGCAGATGACACTAAACTATGCAGGGTAATCAATACAGAGGAGGACAATTTTATATTACAGGAGGATTTATGTAAACTAGAAGCTTGGGCTGATAAATGGCAAATGAGCTTTAATGGGGATAAATGTAAGGTCATGCACTTGGGTAGATCAAACAAGATGTATAATTATGTGCTTAATTGTAAAACACTGGGCAAAACAGTCACTGAAAAAGACCTGAGTGTATGGGTGGACAACAAACTCACATTTAGCGGCCAGTGTCAGGCAGCTGCTGCAAAGGCAAATAAAATAATGGGATGCAGTAAAAGAGGCATAGATGCTCATGAGGAGAACATAATTTTACCTCTATATAAGTCACTAGTGCGACCACACTTAGAATACTGCGTACAGTTCTGGTCTTCGGTGTATAAGAAAGACATAGCTGAACTGGAGCGGGTGCAGAGAAGAGCGACCAAGGTTATTAGGGAACTAGAGGGTCTGCAATACCAAGACAGGTTATTACACCTGGGGTTATTTAGTTTGGAGAATCGAAGGCTTAGGGGTGATCTTATTACAATGTATAAATATATGCGAGGACAATACCAAGACCTTTCTAATGATCTTTTTACTGTTAGACCTGTGACGGGGACAAGGGGGCATTCTCTACGTCTGGAGAAAAGGTTTAAGCATACTCACAGACGCGGATTCTTTACTGTAAGAGCAGTGAGACTATGGAACTCTCTGCCATATGATGTTGTAATGAGTGATTCCCTAATAAAATTTAAGAAGGGACTGGATGCCTTTCTTGAAAAGTATAATATTACAGGGTATATACACAAGTTTCCTTGATATTGCGTTGATCCAGGTAGCTAGTCTGATTGCCGTATGTGGAGTCGGGAAGGAATTTTTTTCCCCAATGTGAAGCTTACTGTTTGCCACATGGGTTTTTTTTTGCCTTCCTCTGGATCAACATGTTAGGGCAAGTTAGGATAGGATATGGGTTGAACTAGATGGACTTAAAGTCTCCCTTCAACCTTAATAACTATGTTACTATGTTACTGCCCTCTTTATTGCTGTGCACACATTGTGATGCTCTCTTGATCCAGTGATTCCCAGTCTCTATGTGTGAAAAACAATAAAAATGTGTAAAGTGATTTTATAGGAATGCTAGTAAAATTTAGAGTGGCTATCAATCATGCTTGCGAACTGATAAAAGGGCATTTCATTATGAATTCTGAGCCAGCTGTTACTCAATTATACTTGAGGGAGTCTAAGTGATGTCAAGTCTCGGTAAGAACTGCTTATTTGTCAAAGATAACGGCTTCCAAACAGAGGAACCAGGTTTAGAGACAACAAAGCAGAGATAAAAGTTTCAACACTTAAGAATAACTGGTACAAAAGCCACTTTTAATGGGCAAGTGAAGATTTCATTTGGAAGTCACTTTGAGAAGATAAGATGCTGTTCCCCCTGGGCAGGCTGATCTGTCACCCGCCGCCTCTGTTCTATGACTACAATCATATTATTTTGCTTTCTGAAAGAATCAATGGTGAGAGTGACATGCACGGAAACGTCTCCATGACACGTCTTCCAGATTTTCCGCTCAGATCTTTTCAATTTACTGATGAAGTTTGAATGGTTGCATCACATATGACGGGTGACCCACAATCCTCTGCTGCGCGGCTGTTTGATGTCGCCATAAAAAAAGAAAAGCAACAGGAATTATGGAAAACATATTTATTGTTTTCTGATGTTTGTTCTGATCACTGCCATCTGTCACTTTTTATTCTGTAATTAAGGATTTTGATAGTTTTATTTATTGTTTTTGGTTTATAGGAGTTGTGAGGCAGTGACCGGTGTCACAGGTAGGGGTCGCTGTTTATTCTCCCCAGGATACGCACGGAGGCTTATTGAGCTCATGAGGGGGCATTGCAGTCACAGGTGTAGCTGTGATTGCAATGGTGAAGCAGTGATCGATGTCACAGGTAGGGGCAACTGTGTGTTCTTCCCAAGTTGCACACGGAGGCATATGAAGGCGATAGGAGTGCATGGCAGTCATGGGCGTAGCTGTGACTACAGTGCAGACTAAAATAATAAAAATAAGTGCTAGCCTTGGACATGCTAGTGTCCAAGGCAGATGTAGGGAAAACCTGCTCTGGATGTTGTGTTGTGAAACAGACTGCAGGATGGTAGTCGTGCAGTCCATTTCATTCTGGCCCGGTTTTCCATGTGGCTGAAGGCCACAGGTTCTTATGTTAAAAGCCCTGCAGGAAAGGGTTTGAGTATGTCAGCAGTCTGAGGTGTGACAGGGCCAGAGTGAGTTTGTGCTTGTTACTGTGCAGAGCAGTCGGTGTTGCAGAGCATGGCCTGTGTGAGGTAACACAGGACAGAGTGTAGCCAAAAGGCCTGGCACCCACAGCATACACAGTCACAGGTCTCGGATGTGGATATTTTGTGCCCGGAGGTGAAGCGAAGGTAGACAGTCCTGTGCCAGGAGGTGTGGCGTGTTTAACGGATGCAAACAGGTGGACATGGTGCCTGGCTGCGATCCGGAGGATATCAAGTACTGTGTGCGGCTGTGTATGTGAGTAAAGAGACATTAACACAGAGGTACAGTCACCCGCAGCAACTGCTCAGAGGTGGACTAGTGTGTGTAGTGGCTGCAAACTAAAGGAGGCTGTGAGTAAGGCCGGGGTCTCCCGCATCTCAATACCCGGCACTGCCGCCGGCACTCGGGACCGGAATGTACGGCTGCATGTATTTCTATGCAGCTGAGCACTCCGGTCCCGAGTGCCGGCGGCAGTGCCGGGTATTGAGATGTGGGAATCGTGCGAGTTTCTCACTAGTGTGACACTGGCCTAAGAGACATTGACACAGCACTGCATTTGCCCCCGGACACTGGACAAAGGGAAGTCCGGCATGTTTAGTGACTGATTTAAAGGATGCCGTGTACTATGTAGTGCTATGAACTGGTGTGAACTGAACACTAATGATATGCACTTGTGTGATGTGAACATTTAATACTGTGAAGAAACACATTAAAGGAATTTTATGTTTGAACTTTGTGGGTCACTGCCTCATCACTGCACAAGTGTGCTACTGCTGCACTACAGAGTTCACTTACTAAATATTCCACTCCTGATCACAAGTGTCTGTTAGGACATAAAAAAGGGGCAACTGAGTATTCCCCCGTACACTGAGATCAGCGCTGCTATAGAAATCCTTCTCTGCACAACATAATGCACCTCAGTTGCTGCAGAAACTCAGTATGAGGTGCATTATGAGGCACTGCAGCAGATGAGGTGCATTATGAGCGCTGCTGCAGCACCTCACAATGCACCTCATCTGCTGCAGCACCTCATAATGCACCTCAGCTGCTCCAGTACCTCATAATGCACTTCAGCTGCTGCAGAATCTTGTAATGCACCTCAGCTGCTGCAGCACCTCATAATGCACTTCAGCTGCTGCAGCACCTCATAATGCACCTCAGCTGCTGCAGCACCCCATAATGCACCTCATCTGCTACAGCACCTCATAATGCACCTCATCTGCTGCAGAACCTCATAATCCACCCCTGCTGCTGCAACACCTCATGATGCACCTCAGCTGCTGCCACGCCCCGTAATGCAACTCAGGCGCTTCAGAACCTCATGATAAATCTCAACTGCTGCAGAACCTTATAATACACCTCAGCTGCTGCAGAACCTCATAATGCAACTCATCTTATGCAGAACCTCATAATGCACCTCAACTGCTGCAGAACATCATGACATGATAAACCTCAGCTGCTACAGAAACTCATAATACACCTCAGCTGCTGCAGAACCTCATAATGCACAACAGCTGTTGCAGAATGTCATAATGCACCTTAGCTGCTGCAGAACTTCATAATGCAACTCAGCCGCTGCAGAACCTCATAAACCTCAGCAGCTGCAGGATCTTATAATACTACTCAGCTGCTGCAGTGCCTCATAAGGCACCTCAGCTGCTGCAGAACCTCATAATACACCACAGATGCTGCAACACCTCATAATGCATCTCAGCTGCTGCAGAACCTCATGATAAACCTCAGCTGCTGCAGAACCATATAATAAAGCTCAGCTGCTGCAGAACCTCAATGCACCTCAGCTGCTCCAGCGCTCCATAATGCACCTCAGCTTCTGCAGAACCAGTTAATGCTAGTACTTCAACATTTATTTCCACCAAGATACTCTGCAGAAGCTGAGGTGTGATACTACTAAGAATCACAGTGATATCACTATCTCAACATCATATAAAGATACAAGTGATGACAATACTATTAATAAGGATCATGGTGATATCACCATGGTGATGTAAGAATGTGGCGGGGACGCTCACGTGCCTTCTCTCCCCTGGTAGCTGTTCACATGATTATATGTGGCACCTCATTGTTTATTATTGTGAAATGTAACATTTGTGTACTGTATTGTCAAGTACTATGTTTAGGATTAGGGATAGAAGTTAACATAGAGTAACAGCGGGGTTAGAATAGAGGGGGGTACATTAGAGAATAGATAGGAGTGTTAATTAGATGCAGGCAGCAAAGGGGTTAAACAAATGGGAGGGGCCACAGAGCAGAGCAGCACAGAGCAGGGAGGTATAGGACAGGCACTTCCTGATTAGAGCCAGAGCCAAGGCAGCCTTGCCCAGGGCAGGGTGCATGCAGTAAAGGCCCCGTCTGACATCGCAAGATTGCAAGCGAGATCGCTAATGCATCACCGATTTTGTGACGCAACACTATCTAACCTGCGATCTTGCTACATGTGACACATAGCGGCGACCTGCCCCCCTGCTGGATATTGCTGATCGTGCTTGAATGTCCTGGGCCATTTTTTCATCGTCGGCGTCCCGCCGGCCAGCATGCATCGCTGTGTTTGACGCCGATGAGAGACCTCGTTGGCGATGCAGAACTCAGGGACGCAGGCTGGAATCGTTCAGAATAGCTGCTGTGTGACAACGCACCAGCGATTCTTAGCAGGTCGTGTCATTGTCGGGGTCACTGGTGCATCGTTGAAGAGATCTGCCTGTTTGACATCTTACTAGCTATCATTTAGTGATACAACAGCGATCCCTACCAGGTCGTATCGTTCTCGGAATCGCTGGTGAGTCGCTATGTGAAACAGGACCCTAAGAGAAGTAGATGACTGGCTGTGGGGATAAAGCTGTGATGACAGTAAGGGGCCCAAGGTGGAGATTAGTGAAGTCGGGCAGCAGCTCAACAGGACCATCCCCAAGAAGGATCCGGGGTTTAGGACCAGGGCGGGAGCCGCTGAGATGGCACTCCCCGCACCTTTCCCAATTGCAACCGGACGAGGGGCTGATAGGGAGCTGGTGACGTGTAAGGCAGAGATGGTACACTGACTGTCCAGAGATGCAGCAGGGATTGCTGAGAAAAGAAAGGTAGGGACAGAACAGAGTTTGACTTGAGATACGGCAGTGAATGCCAGGAGGAAAGAGAGAGAGATTACAGAAAGAATAGAGTCTGCCCGGAAGGCAGGGAAAGTGCAGACTATGTGGCGCTGTGTGGATTGTGCTGCCCGTGTGATGTCTGGTAAAGTTAAGCTGTTGTAAAAAGACCTCATCTCTGAAGTGATTTGTGGAGCTCATGGATGCGGAGCCGATATGACAGCAGCTGAGAGCAATCTGACAGAGCCTGTAAGTGTGCTGTGGCGCATGCTGCACATGCAGCAGAAAGGACATTGTATTTTATCTGTGGGGCTCCAGGGTGTGGGAACACTACAGCTCGTTGCCAGGACTACCACCCTGGCCGCCTTACTGCGACATCATATAAAGATACAAGTGGTAATACTACTAATAAGAATCATAGAGATATCTGTTATGATTGGGTCACCGAGGAGGAGAGCAAGCCCAAGCTAAGCCAGAGAAAACCAGAGAGGTTGGTAACTAAGCAGATTGCATACCCCTGATCCTATCCACACAACAAGCAGTAGCCGTGGAGTGTGCCTACGATGATCCTAGATGCCTCGGCACAGCCGGAGAGCTAACTAAGCCTAAAGCAAGAAAGGGGAAATCTAAACTGCCCCAAAGGAATAGATAGCCCCCAAACATATATTGTCGGTGAGACAAGATGAAAACACAAACGCAGGTAGGAAAATAGACTGAGCAAACGATGGGGCCCACACTGACTAGACAGGAAAGGAAAGACGCTGTATGCAATCACGCAAAAAAACCTGCAAAAACGTCCAACACATCTGATGCAAAAAATACTGAAGTCGCACGACTTCACCCACTATATCAGCACTCTGGTATATTCTGAAAGCAGAGCTAAAAGAGGCCAATCTAATAAGGGACAAAAACAAACTGGCACAAGCAGTAACATATGGATGTTGATTCAGCACAGCCCCAGCCAGCTCTGGCCCACACAAAACTGAAATACACAAAACCAGATTAAATGTGAACAGAATAGCAGATGAACACTTAGCTGAACATGCAGGTACTGAGCTGAAAACTAAGACCTCAGGAGGCAGGAAGAAAATCACCAGCAGGGATAGAGGGAGTCGGCTGTCTTAAATCCAGTGTGAAACCCCAGATCTCCAATCGTCGTCCTCATTATCAGGTGGCAAGCCTCTGTTAATCAGATCAGCTCCATTACCTCCAGTAACCACCAGAGAGAGCCCAGAAAGAGAACTTGCAACCCCTCTGTCAATTTGACCAGCTCCACTACCTTCAGTAGTAACCAGAGGTAGGCCAGAAAGCGAATTCACCATGGCGGCATCATATAAATAAGATACAAGTGGAATCAATACTACTAAGAATCATAGTGATATCACCATGGCAACATCATATAAAGATGCAAGTGGTGCCAATACTTCTAATAAGAACCATAGTGATATCACCATGGCGGCATTATATAAATAAGATACAAGTGGAAACAATACTAGTGAGAATCATAGTGATATCACCATGGCAACATCATATAAAGATACAAGTGGTAGCAATACTACTAATAAGAATCATAGTGATATCACCATGGCGACGTCATATAAAGATACAAGTGGTGACAATACTACTAATACTGATCATTGTTACATCACATGGTAAGAAAAAAAATTCTGATAACTGTAGTAATAACATCATTATTGTTGATAATTATTGGGTCTTACAGGGAATTACTTCATATTATTTTGCCCAGCCACCATGGAACTGATTTTTCCAGCTCACAACAAAGTGTTAGAAAACAAGTGCACCCTCCACTGGTTTATTTATAGCCTCTGGGAGGACCCCCACATGTTAGAGAAGACTCTGCATCTCTTCTTTGAACCCCCCGGAGCGGCACACCTGGGGGGATGTTAGGGTTGTTTTTCTTCTGCTTGGCATTAATAATGAGACAAATTTACTATTAGAAAGATACATAACAGAAAAGGTCGTAGAATGATTATTCACATTGTTACAAATTATGTTCCTAATTTTCGGTCTTCAAAAAAAGACACTTTTGTCATTAAATGCAAATGATATCAATGGCAAGTTGGTCTTTGCTACATCTGTCTCAGAGCAGATTGAGAAGAGGCCCCTACACTTTACAATCACTTTACAATCCAGCTGTGACCTGGAGATAGACAAACCCAGCTGAGTCTATCCCGTGTGCAGCATGTTATATTGTGTTAATGTATACAGAGTATATAGCAGTCTCCTGAGCGCCCCCTAGTGGTGGCTGTAGGCAGTGAGCATTTTATCATTTAAAGGGGTTGTCTGGTAAAAGTAAAGTATTTTTTTTCCATAGAATAAATGATAACTCATTAACAGGTGGGGGTCCAACTGCTGAAGCCAGCACAAATCGGCAGAACGGGCACTTTTATCCCCATTAGGACAGAGAAGCAATGCACATGTCACGACACAGCTGTCAGGTGATCCGGGACCAAGGGATCCTTCCCTGTCCATAACAATGGGGGGGCCCTAGCTCGCCCTTATCCCCAGGATACTTCTGAAGGTGAAGATGCTGGGTTCTCCACCCTTGCCTTGTCTCCTGATTTAGCCATCTGTCCTCTTTCCTCACCCGAGGAAGAGGTGTAGTAAACCAACCCAATGAACAAGGCAACACAAACAAGGGTTAACAGAAAACTCCAGGCATACAAAATATTCACTCACATATAACAGAGGAATGCACTGGGGTTGTGAAGGTAGAGGATTAACCCCTGTTATGCCAAAAGAAATAAACTCATTTAAAATGAAGGAGAAGTGCTTCTTCTCAGCAAAGGAGTAGGAGCAATGAGACACTCCGGTCTTCTGGCTCCACATTGTTGCGTTAACCCCATGATAGCACAGTGCTGTGCTCTCATTCCTCCATAGAGGATGAATTCAGTCAGACATGTGAACTGCTCTCCATTCTGCAGGTATTAAAGTGCTCAATTCTGATTATAGGTGCAAGTCCCAGAGGTCAGACCCGCACTGATTAATAAGTTATCACTGATTATGTGAAAAGGTGATAAAGTAGTTTCACTTTGTAAAGTACTGTGGAATTAATGGCGCTTTTTAAATTATTAAAATAAATAAACTTTAACTTAGTGCAGTAATGATAAAAAAAAGCCCTGATCAATATAAGAAGATATATTCTGAACTAATCAAAACTGAATCTGGACTTATTTATTAAAATGCAAAACTAAAATAAACCGATGCAAAAATAATGCTTTTGGTTGGTCAGTTGTAGTTTCATAGTCCCATAGTTTTTAAGGTTGCACGTCGACATCAGTCCATTGTGTACAACCTATAGCTAAACATGTTGATCCAGAGGAGACAAAAACCCCATGAGGCAGATGCTAATAGCTCCATGTTAGGGGACAATTCCCTCCCAACTCCACATATGGCGATCAGGCGAGTTCCCTGGATCAACGTCCATCTGAGAATCCAGTGTCCATAACCTGGAATATTATATTATTCCAGAAATTCGTTCTATACTCATAATGAATCAACCATTATAACATCATGCGGCCGAGCATTCTATAGTATCATTGTTTTAGAGTAATGAATCCATAATATCACTGCTCTTACAGTAAAGAATCCATAGTCTCACTGCTCTTACAATAAAGAATCCATAGTCTCACTGCTCTTACAGTAAAGAATCCATAGTCTCACTGCTCTTACAATAAAGAATTCATAGTCTCACTGCTCTTATTGTAAAGAATCCATAGTCTCACTGCTCTTACAGTAAAGAATCTGCAGTCTCACTGCTCTTACAATATAGAATCCAGTCTCACTGCTCTTACAATAAAGAATCCATAGTCTCACTGCTCTTACAGTAAAGAATCTGTAGTCTCACTGCTCTAGCCTGTTACAGTAAAGAATCCAAAGTCTCACTGCGCTTACAGAAAATAATCCAAAATCTAACTGCTCATACAAAAAAGAATAAACGGTCTCACTGCTCATAGAGTAAATAATCCATAGTCTCACTGCTCATACAGTAAATCCATAGTCTCACTGCTCTTACACTAAAGAATCCATAGTATCACTTCTCATACAGTAAAGAATCCATAGTCTCACTTCTCATGCAGTAAAGAATCCATAGTCTCACTGCTCATACAGTAAAGAATCCATAGTCTCACTGCTCATAGAGTAAATAATCCATAGTCTCACTGCTCATACAGTAAATCCATAGTCTCACTGCTCTTACACTAAAGAATCCATAGTATCACTTCTCATACACTAAAGAATCCATAGTATCACTTCTCATACAGTAAAGAATCCATAGTCTCACTTCTCATGCAGTAAAGAATCCATAGACTCACTGCTCATACAGTAAAGAATCCATAGTCTCATTGCTCATACAGTAAAGAATCTATAGACTCACTGCTTTTACAATAATCCATAGTGTCACTGTTCTTAAAGTAAAGAATCTGCATCTGTGATGTAAAATATTCAAAGCTGTCTTTGTCAAAGGGGTTGACCAGTTTTGGAGACCATTTTTATATTTACTTAAGTGTATGTGTTTGGGGCTAAGAATACATTGTGTCATTGGGTTTCATTAAAATGTTAGCACTGTTTGCCTTCAATTTCTTTTGCGTTGAATTGTCTGTTCCTAGCTGTAAATTGGGTTAACTGAGAATCTATCAGTGAGCTGACCTGTGACGGTCTTATGGAATATTTGCAAAATCTTTAAAGAAACTCAATTGCAAAATTGATTTTCAGCCCCAAATACATGCATTTTAGTTAAAAAAAAAAAAAAAAAAAAAAAAGTCCACTAGGGCTGCGTGCCCACGATGCAATTTTTAAGCGTTTTTGCCGTGATTTTCGGTGCGAAAACGCTGCGAAAACGTTTAAAAACCTCATACAGAACGCCCTCCATGCATTCCTATGGCATTCCGCACATGCTGTGCTAATGCTGCGCTTTTTTCCGCGGTGGAATCGCATCGCGGAAAAAAACGCAGCATGCTCATTGTTTTTCCGGAATCGCAAAGAATTGCCGCGATTCCGCACCCATAGGAATGCATGAGAATCACTTACTTCCCGCATGTGGCTATGCCCACCAAGCGCGAAGTTAAGCGTCTCATGTGCGGATGGTACCCACGGTGTGGAGGAGAGGAGACTGTCCTCCAGGCCCTGGGCACCATACCCAATGGCGGATCCTAATAGGGGCGGATGGGGCGGTCGCCCTGGGCCCAAGGTTTTTTGGGGGCCCAGGGGCAGGGGCGGGCTGGGCCGGGTGGCAGAGAGGCAAATGCCACCCGGACCGCTCCCCCAGCACCTGTACAGGGCCGGCCGTGCCCTGTGCTGCCTGTGACGCCGCCGGCAGCAGACAGCCGCCCGCGTCACATTCTATGAGGGGCCGGGAGCTGTGCACGGCCGTCACCTTGACGGCTGCTCAGCTCCGGCTCCCTCCGGCTATACTTCCGGGTCAGATGTCGGGCGTGCGCGATGACGTCATCGTGCACGCGCCGACATGTCCCGGAGGATGCTGAAAGCAGAGGCGCTGCTGGGGAGTGAGCCGGCTGTGAGGTAAGTATGGGGAACTTTTTTTATTTTTTTTTATTTATAAAATGAATTAAATGGGGGAGGGGGTGAGTGGGGGCTGTACACAATGAAGGGGGGGTGACTGGGGCCTGTATATGATGACGGGGGGGTGACTGGGGGCTGTATATGATGAAGGGGGGTGAGTGGGGGCTGTATATGATGAAGGGGGGTGACTGGGGGCTGTATATGATGAAGGGGGGTGACTGGGGGCTGTATATGATGAAGGGGGGTGACTGGGGGCTGTATATGATGAAGGGGGGGTGACTGGGGGCTGTATATGATGAAGGGGGGTGACTGGGGGCTGTATATGATGAAGGGGGGTGACTGGGGGCTGTATATGAAGAAGGGGGGTGACTGGGGGCTGTATATGATGAAGGGGGGTGACTGGGGGCTGTATATGATGACGGGGGGTGAGTGGGGGCTGTATATGATGAAGGGGGGTGAGTGGGGGCTGTATATGATGAAGGGGGGTGACTGGGGGCTGTATATGAAGAAGGGGGGTGACTGGGGGCTGTATATGATGAAGGGGGGTGACTGGGGGCTGTATATGATGAAGGGGGTGACTGGAGGCTGTATATGATGACGGGGGTGACTGGGGGCTGTATATGATGACGGGGGGGTGACTGGGGGCTGTATATGATGAAGGGGGTGACTGGGGTTGTACAAGATGAAGGGGGTGAGTGGGGGCTTCACAGGATGAAGGGGGGATGAGTGGGGGCTTCACATGGTGGAATGGTGGCGGGTTTTCCGTATGGACCCGCAGCAAACCAAGTGCTGCGGTCCGTACGGCTGTCAATTCCCGCACGGGGACCGCAGCGCTCAGGTGGGAAGGGGGGTACAGGGGCCCAAGTTTTATGAACAGCCCCGGGCCCATAGTCCACTTAATCCGCCACTGACCATACCCCTGTAAAAAAAAGAATAAAAAATAAAAAATCGGGGTATATTTACCTTCCGACGTCCCACGCTGCATTCCCGGGCCACAGCGTTCCCAGTAATGCCTTGCGGCAAGGTCCTGTGATGACGTGGTCTCGCGAGATCGCTATAGCAATGCAAGACTACGTCATCACAGGTCTCGCAATGCATTACTGGGAGCGCTGGGGCCCGGGACGCCGGAAGGTAAATATACCCCGATTTTTTATTTTTTTATCATTTTTAACATTCTATCTTTTACTATTTATGTCGCATAGGCAGCCTCAATAGTAAAAACCTGGTCACACTTGTCAAACACTATGTTTGACGAGTGTGACCAACCTGTCAATCACTTTACAAGCGATGCTTCAAATCGCTTATAAAGTGCTTGAATATCGCACGCGAAAATCGCGGCAAAAACACGAACATAATCGCGGTAAAATCGCGCAGAAAAGAACGTGCGTTTTCTGGGAAGGAGTCCGGTTTTGAGTGTCCGGTTTATAACGCTACATGGGCACATAGCCTAAAGGTGACTAACCCCTTTAAATAATTTTCTGATTTTACCAAAAACGTTATAACACAAAACTGTACGATTTTCCAATATGCTCCCTGCATCAGCCCTGTTTTTTTTCTCTAGATTTTGGCTTGTTGTTCTAGGACCCTTCATACATCCTGTGTTTCATACACAGAGGTGTGCGGCTCGTGACCGTACGTGTGTAAGACCTGTGTCCGGTACTGAACGTTGCACCTGTGCGATCAACAGGAGAACCGGACAGATTTTGTTCCACTGAGAAAAAGCGATGATCCAACTGAATGACAACAAGCGGAGATATTGAAAAATAATGCACTTAGTAATGTAGGAAAGCCAAATAAATATTACACATCCCTCCTGAACGCGTCCGCAGTAGTCACACTACACCAATCTTCCCCGAGCGCCTTGAGACATGAACACAAATAACTCTGTAATGTCCTCTTCATTTGGACACTTAAGAACAAGCCACTGAATATCTTTCCCATTTCTTCTGTGTGCCGGAGCAATTCCTCTCCTGTCACATGAAGCCTGGAGCACAGGAGATAAATATCCATGTGTGCTCTGTAATATATGATGATACATGAAGTCCTGGGTTAACCGCCCCTCTCCTTTCACTCTTGTTCTGTCCTTTCCCCCTTGTGTTGTTTTGTATCATTATTATTATTGGTACATCAGCATTAGATTTGCACAAGATGTTGTCCGCTGGGAACAGAACCCTGAAGAACCATTTTGTTATATAATTGTTTTTTTTTTTTATCCTGCTGGCAATTCAACAAAATAATAATGGAATTTATTGGAATGCGGCAAAAAACAAGAGCCCTGTGGCTTAAAAAGCAATCTCTGCACAGCACAGTACATTGCTAATTTATCTGCTACAAACGGGAAGTCAGGGGCTAAATATTTACAGATACAAACATCCAAATGGAATGTGACCGACTTCAGGGGACAGATCCAAGATTTGCCATTCAGTTCTGTAATATTGTCATGTGCTGTTTCTCAATGGCTCTCATTGGTGCTCGAGTTCAGAAACTTCCTCACTAGGAAGGTTTAAGGCATCAAAATCTAAGAGCGGCAAGTAAAAACTGTTTGACTGAGTCTAGGACTTGTGGAGCAAGTTTGTGCGTTTTACTTCCCCATTCACTCATACAGAAAGCCTGTGAATCCTGTTCTGTCACCTACTCATGCGGAAAGCCTGTGAGTCTTGCTTCTGCTTCTCCCACCCACTGATAGAGATAGCCTGTGAGTCCTGTTTTTCCTGCCCACTCATAGAGAAAGCCTTTGAGTCCTGCTTCCCCACCCACTCAGATAAAGCCTGTGAGCCATGCTTCTTCCGCCCACTCAGAGAAAGCCTGTGAGCCATGCTTCTTCCGCCCACTCAGAGAAAGCCTGAGTTCTGCTTCTCACACCCACTCATACAGTAAGCCTATGAGTCCTGCATCTGTCACCCACTCATACAGAAAGTCTGTGAGTCCTGCTTCTATCACGCACTCATGCGGAAAGCCTGTGAGTCTTGCATCTGTCACCCACTCATACAGAAAGCCTGCAAGTCCTCGTTCTGCTTCTCCCACCCACTGATAGAGGAAGCCTGTGAGTCTTGTTTTTCCTGCCCACTCATAGAGAAAGCCTCTGAGTCCTGCTTCCTCAACCATTTAGATCAAGCCTGTGAGCCCTGCTTCTTCCGCCCCCTCAGAGAAAGCCTGAGTCCTGCTTCTAACACCCACTCATACAGAAAGCCTGTGAGTCCTGCTTCTCCCACCCACTCATACAGAAAGCCTTTGTGTCCTGCTTCTTTTATTCTCTCATAAAGTCTGTAAGTCCTACTTCCCCCACCCACTCATAGAGAAAGCCTGTGAGTCTTGCTTCCCCCACTCATGGATAAAGTCTTTGAGTCCTTCTTCCCCCACCCACTCATACAGAAAGCCTGTGCATCTTGCTTTCCCCACTCACTCATGGAGAAAGCCAGTGAGTCCTGCTTCTCACACCTACTCATAGAGACATGGTTGTGTCTGGTGTAGGGTTGGAGTATGGCACGGGCACTGTTGTGTCTGGTGTAGGGTGGAGAAAGACACGGGCACAGTTGTGTCTGGTGTAGGGTGGATTGTGATACAAGGGAACTGTTGTGTTTGGTGTAGGGTGGAGCGAGACACAGGGGCACTGTTGGGTCTGATGTAGGGTGGAGCCAGACATGGGCACTGTTGTGTCATGTGTAGGGTTAAGCGAAATACAGGGACGCTGGTGTGTCTAGTTTTGAGTGGAGCAAGAAACAGGCATTGTTGTGCCTAGTGTAGGGTGGAGCATGACACAGGGATGCTGTTGTATCTGGTGTGGGTTGGAGCGAGACAGAGGGGGCACCCTTGTGTCTGGTGTAGGAGTGGAGCATCACACAGAGGCACTGTTTTGTCTGGTGTAGGATAGAGTGTGACACAGGGGCGCTGTTGTGTCTAGTGTAAGGTGGAGGAAGAAACAGGCACTGTTGTGACTGGTGTAGGGTTGGAGCATGACACAGGGACACTATTGTGTCTGGTGTAGGGTAGAGCATGACACAGGGGCACTGTTTTGTTTGGTGTAGGGTAGAGTGTGACACAGGGGCACTGTTTTGTCTGGTGTAGGGTGGAGCGTGACTCAGGGATTCTGTTATGTCTGGTGAAGGATGAAGCAGGAAACAGGGATGGTGTGTAGGGTGGAGCGAGACACAGGGGTCACTGTTGTGTCTAGTGTAAGGTGGAGAAAGACTCAAGGGCACTGTTACTGTTATGTCTGGTGTAGGGTGGAGAAAGACACAGGAGCGCTGGTGTGTCTGGTGTAGTGTGGAGCGTGACACAGGGGCACTGTTGTGTCTGGTGTAGGGGTGGGTGAGATACAGGGACGCTGGTACAGGGTGGAGCGAGACTCAGGAGTATTGTCATGTCTGGTGTAAGATCGAGCGTGACCCCTTGTAGCCCTCCACATTGTATGATAGATCTTGTGGGGACTATTGGGGGCTATTAAAATAAAAAACTAATTGATCCCAGGTCTTCATGTGTTCACTGACATACATCTGCAGGGCAGACCAACACAGTGATAGCATCGCAGCGGGACAGCAAAGGACGTCAGTGTCCCAGCGCAATGACTTCATCACGTCTCTCTGACCCGGGACTTGTCCTGTGCATCTCTCTGCTGCTCTGCAGACCCCATGACTACAGAATGGGGAACGGCAGTTCAGGGAGATGTGCACACGCCGGGGTAAGGGTAGCAATAGCTCCGCGTGGGCTCATCTGAGTGTAAAGTCCAGTGCGACTGCATTCTCTGGCAAGCCCTCGGTAACTACGCTGCTGCAATGTATCTTTTACTAAGAGTCTGACTTTACTGATTTCCCATGAACACCTGCTCTCTGCTCTGAACGTATTATTTAATCAGGAGCAGTTCTTCACTTCATTATATATGATTATCGGAGCAATTAAAATGGTCTTTTTACAAGCAGAACGAGGATAATGTGGCGAAATAAGCCTCCTCACTCACAATTAGGAGGAATTAATTGTTGAAGTTGTATTACTGATCTCCCAGAGCACACATGAAGATAATGGAGATTACGGGGATGGGGAGCACTTGATAACGATCGCTGGAGTCGGAGTACCCTTCCCACCCCTGAGGAAGGTTCCTTCATGATCATCCAGCTTCTTATGTGTCTCATCGATTTAGGATCTAAAAGTCTCAAGTGAAAACTTTATTTTTTTTCTCATTATTGTACACTCTGCACCCCATCTTGACTGAAAACCCCCCAGAAATGTAGAAATTTTTGCAAATTTATTAAAAAAGAAAAACTGAAATATTACATGGTCATAAGTATTCAGACCCTTTGCTCAGTATTGAGTAGAAGCACCCTTTTGAGCTAGTACAGCCATGAGTCTTCTTGGGAATGATGCATCAAGTTTTTCACACCTGGATTTGGGGATCCTCTGCCATTCTTTCTTGCAGATCGTCTCCAGTTCAGTTTGAACGGTGAACGTTGGTGGACAGCCATTTTCAAGTCTCTCCAGAAATGCTCAATAGGCTTTAGGTCAGGGCTCTGGTCACATAGTTTTTCTGAAGCCACTCATTTGTTATTTTAGCTGTGTGCTTAGGGTCATTGTCTTGTTGGAAGGTGAACCTTCAGCCAAGTCTGAGGTCCAGAGCACTCTTGAAAAGGTTTTCATCCAGGATATCTCTGTACTTGGCTGCATTCATTTTTCCTTCAATTGCAACCTGTCGTCCTGTTCCTGCAGCTGAAAAACACCCCCATAGCATGATGCTGCCACCACCATGTTTCACTGTTGGGATTGCATTGGGCAGGTGATGAGCAATGCATTGTTTTTCTCCACACATACCGCTTAGAACTTTGTGGTGATAATTTTTATCTTCATCTCATCAAACCAAAGAATCTTATTTCTCATAGTCTGGGAGTCCTTCATGTGTTTTTAGCAAACTCTATGCAGGCTTTCATACAGTTAGGTCCATATATATTTGGACAGAGACAACATTTTTCTAATTTTGGTTCTAGACATTACCACAATGAATTTTAAACCCAACAATTCAGATGCAGTTGAAGTTCAGACTTTCAGCTTTCATTTGAGGGTATCCACATTAACATTGGATGAAGGGTTTAGGAGTTTCAGCTCCTTAACATGTGCCACCCTGGGAACAAAAGTAATTGGACAATTGACTCTAAGGCTATTTCATGGACAGGTGTGGGCAATCTCTTCGTTATGTCATTCTCAATTAAGCAGATAAAAGACCTGGTGTTGATTTGAGGTGTGGTGCTTGCATTTGGAAGGTTTCGCTGTGAAGGAAACATGCGGTCAAAGGAGCTCTCCATGCAGGTGAAACAAGCCATCCTTAAGCTGCAAAAACAGAAAAAACCCATCCAAGAAATTGCTACAGCATTAGGAGTGGCAAAATGTATAGTTTGGTACATCCTGAGAAAGAAAGAAAGCACTGGTGAACTCATCAATTCAAAAAGACCTGGGCGCCCACGGAAGACAACAGTGGTGGATGATCACAGAATAATCTCCATGGTGAAGAGATACCCCTTCACAACAGCCAACCAAGTGAACACCACTCTCCAGAAGGTAGGCGTATCAATATCCAAATCTACCATAAAGAGAAGACTGCATGAAAGTAAATGCAGAGGGTTCACTGCATGGTGCAAGCCACTCATAAGCATCAAAAATAAAAAGGCTAGACTGGACTTTGCTAAAAAAAAAATCTAAAAAAGTCAGCACAGTTCTGGAAGAACATTCTTTGGACAGATGAAACCAAGATCAACCTCTACCAGAATGATGGATAGAGAAAAGTATGGCGAAGGTGTGGTACAGCTCATGATCCAAAGCATACCACATCATCTGTAAAACACGGCGGAGGCAGTGCGATGGCTTGGGCATGCATGGCTGCCAGTGGCACTGGGTCACTAGTGTTTATTGATGATGTGACACAGGACAGAAGCAGCCGAATGAATTCTGAGGTATTCAGTGCCATACTGTGTGCTCAGGTCCAGCCAAATGCAGCCAAACTGATTGTCCATCTGCAGTATGAAATGACGACCAATGACCCAAAGCAACCCAGGAGTTTATTAAAGCAAAGAAGTGGAATATTGTTGAATGGCCAAGTCAGTCAACTGATCTCAACCCAATTGAGCATGCATTTCACTTGTTAAAGATTAAACTTCAGACAGAACGGCCCACAAACAAACAGTAACTGAAAACCACCACAGTGAAGGCCTGGCAGAGCATCAAAAAGGAGGAAACACAGCGTCTGGTGATGTCCATGCGTTCAAGACTTCAGGCAGTCATTGCCAACAAAGGGTTTTCAACCAAGTACTAGAAATGAACATTTTATTTACAATTATTAAATCTGTCCAATTACTTTTGGTCCCTTTAAAAACAGGGTGGCACATGTTAAGGAGCTGAAACTCCTAAACCCTTCATCCAAATTTAATGTGGATACCCTCAAATGAAAGCTGAAAGTCGGAGCTTCAACTGCATCTGAATTGTTTTGTTTAAAATTCATTGTGGTAATGTCTAGAACCAAAATTAGAAAAATGTTGTCTCTGTCCAAATATATATGGACCTAACTGTATGTCTGGCACTAAGGAGAGGTTTACGTCTGGCTACTCTGCCATTAAGGCTCGACTGGTGGAGGACTGCAGTAATAGTTGACTTTGTGGAACTTTCTTCCATCTCCCTACTACATCTGTGGAGCTCAGCCACAGTGATCTTGGGGTTCTTCTTTACCTCTCTCATCAAGTCTCTTCTTCCAGAATTGCTCAGTTTGGCTGGACAGCCAGGTCTAGGAAGACTTCTAGTGGTCCCAATCTTCTTCCATTTAAGGATTATGGAGGCCACTGTTCTCTTAGGAACCTTGAGTACTGCAGAAATTATTTTGTAACCTTGGCCAGATGTGTGCCTTGCCACAATTCTATCTCTGAGCTCATTGGCCAGTTCCTTTGACCTGATTCTCATTTGGTCTGACATGCACTGTGAGTGCCTTTCACAAGTCCTATCAGTTTAATTAAACACAGCTGGACTCCAATGAAGGATTAGAACCATGTCACGGAGGATCACAAGGAAATGGACAGGATGTGACTAAAAAGATGAGTGTCTGAACAAAGGGTCTGAATACTTATGACCATGTGATATTTCAGTTTTTCTTTTTTAATAAACTTGCAAAAATTTCTACATTTGTGTTTTGTTTTCATTCAAGATGGGGTGCACAGTATACATTAATGAGAAAAAAAATGAACTTTTTTGAATTTACCAAATGGCTACAATGAAACAGAGTGAAAAATTTAAAGGGGTCTGAATACTTTCTGTACCCACTGTATATTACTGTCTATCATCTATCTATCATCTATCTATGTATTTTCTTTCTATATATTATCTATGTATGTATCTATCATCAATCTACAGTTGTGTGAAAAAAGTATATGACCCCTTCCCTATTTTTTTGCAAGTTTGTCACACTGAGGGTATGTTTCCACGGGCCGTATTACATCTGGATTTGCTGCGGATTGATCGCTATGTACAGCAGCAGCGTTTAATCCGCAGTGTCCAGATGTTATAGTATAGTGGAGGGGATTTTATGAAATCCTGTCTCCATTATGCGTCCTAATACGCAGGTGACACACCCATGAAACCGGACATGCGGCGCGTCTTTTTACATAACCCGGTCTATGTTTGCGAAGCGGTGATGCCGCATGTGATCAATGAACACATCCGGAAACACCACATGTACAGAAGGGGGCGGGGCTTTGGGCGGAGCGGACTTTCCGCTCTGTCCAAAGCACAAGGAATGTGCTACGTGTAAACTCACCCTTAAATGTTTCCGATCACCATACAAATGTAAATATTAGGCAAATATAACACAAGTAAACACAAAATACAGTTTATAAATCAAGGTCTTTATTTTTAAGAGAAAAAGAAATCCAAACCTACAGGGCCCTGTATGAGAAAGTGATTGCCCCCTAAACCTAATAGCTGGGTGGGCCGCCCTTATCAGCCACCACTGCAGTCAAGTGTTTTCGATAACTTACAGTGAGTCTTTTACAACGCTCTGGAGGAATTTTGGCCTCTCATCTTTGCATACTTGTTGTAATTCAGCCACATTGAAGGATTTCTGAGCCTTTTTTAATGTCATGCCACAGCATCTCAATTGGATTTAGGTCAGGACTTTGACTAGGCCACTCAAAAGTTTTAATTTTGTTTTTCTTAAGCCATTTAGAGGTGGACTTGTTGGTGTGTTTTGGATCATTGTCCTGCTACATAACCTAAGTGCGCTTCAGCTTAAGGTCACGAATAGAAGGCCGGACATTATCCTTCAGGATTTTTTGGTAGACATCAGAATTCATGCTTCCGTTTAACACAGCACGTCTTCCAGGTCCTGAAGCAGCAAAACAGCCCCAGACCATCACACTACCACCACCATATTTTACTGTAGTTTTGATGTTCCTTTTCTGAAATGCTTCTGAAATACACCTTCCAAAAAGTTCAGTCTTGTCAGTCGACAGAGTACCCTCCCAAAAGTCTTGGGGATTATCAAGATGTTTTCTGGCAAAACTGAGATGAGCCTTTATGTTCTTATTGCTCAGCAGTGTATTTTGTTTTGGAACTCTGTCATGCAGGCCATTTTTGCCCAGTCTCTTTCTTATGCTGGACTCATGAACACTGACATTAACTGAGGCAAATGAGGCTTGCAGTTCTTTGGATGTTGTTGTGGGGTCATTGTGATGTCTTGGATGAGTTGACGCTGCACTCTTGGGGGTAATTTTGGTCGGCCGGCCACTCCTGAGAAGGTTCACCACTGTTCCATGTTTTTTCCATTTGTGGCTAATGGCTCTCACTCAGGTTCGCTGGAGTCCCAATGCTTTAGAAATGGTTTTATAACCTTTTCCAGACTAATAGATCTCAGTTTCTTTGTTTCTCATTTGTTCGAGAATTTCTTTGAATCGTAGCATGGTGTCTATCATTTGAGGAGCTTTTGGTCTTCTTCGCTTTGTCAGGCAGGTCCTATTTAGGTGATTTCTTGATTGAGAGCAGGTGTAGCAGTAATCAGGCGTGTCTGTGAGAAACATGGAGAAACATGCAAAAGAATAGGCTATCAGGAAGGGGGCAAACAATTTTTCATTGTCTGTCTGTCTAGATAAAATTAGTAAGCAGCACACCATTTCTTTAGTACAAAAAAGCAATTTTAATAACCCATTGTGTGACGTTTCAGCTCTGTGTTTGAGCCTTCTTCAGGCTTAAACAAGGCTCACACACAGAGCCGAAACATCGCAGAATGGGCCATTAAAATAGCTTTTTTGCACTAAAGAAATGGTGTGCCGCTTCCTCATTTTCTCTACTATAAGGACTATATGTACCTATTAAGCTCTGCACCCAACTATTACAATTTTTTCAGGTGCTGTTCTTTCCTTTCTTTTTTCTATCTATGTACAGAGTGATTGCACAAGCAGAATAGTGAGTGCAGCTCTGGAGTATAATACAGTATGTAACTCAGGATCAGTACAGGATCAGTAATGTAATGTATGTACACATTGACTGCACCAGCAAAATAGTGAATGCAGCTCTGGAGTATAATACAGGATGTAGCTCAGGATTATAGACAAGCAGGTCGAGTTTGATTTGAATTAGTTAAAATTCGCAGTTCCATGCAAATTGATGCGCTTTCAGATTCTATTCAGGATTCACAAAAAATAATTTGCCTGGCACCATTTTGCACACTGGAGAAGCATCAATGAGTGCTAATGTGCCCGAGAATTTACTTGCCACAGAACAAACTTTTGTAGAAAATCTGGTACGATTATATCGGGCCAGAAGCTAGCCCCGGTAGCATGGAAAGTTAAACCAAGAAACAGATGAGTGGCTTCATGTTTTGAGATAAAAGAGCAACCCAAAGTTAAATTAAATATTTAATCTCCTTAATGGCACACTAGACAGTACACTATGTAAATGATGGTTATACAACGGTCAGATATGCAAATACAATAATGATAGGACAAAAGATAAAAGTTGATGGATCATGCCAAATACTGGGCTGATGTTCAACCATATGTTCGCTGGGCTGCAGGGGGCATGGGCAGCCAGCTGGCTCCTAGGTCCTTCAAAACACATTACTCGATGTAACCCCCCCCCTTTCAAAGTGCATTAGCATAACAGAAAGAGCGACCACATGACCCTATACTAGCCTTTTTCCCCTTTGGGTAACTCTCCCTTGCCCTCTGGGCTGAACCCATGTCCCCTCATCTTGCCTGTAGCAGCTTAAAACTCAAAAACCTAAAATGAGTCATAATTCTTTAATGGATAGTCCAAAGGAGGCAGATTTGGCACCATGGGATCCGGTCGGGCCTCTTCTACACCTTCAGACTAAACACATCTTTGCTATCTGGTTCCTACTGGTCATTCTACGTATTTCCCTTCTGGGGTGCTAGAACAAATTGAAATCCTGGAAGGCATTCGCCATGTTCTTGCAATCTCAGAAATATACACGATGTATGGATAGGACATGTAGCATCTCCATAACTCATTATGGAATTAAGTTTTCTAGAATGTTCTTTGGAATCTTCAGCATGACTCTATATTACAAGCAAGCCTTTGTCTTGCTATGGCCCTGCTAAAGGTGTGAGATCGGTCACTCACAACCTTTGGAGGCTAGACCCCTATGTTGAACTAGGTGCCATCTTTTTCCTTGAGGCTTTGAGAATATTGGACTTCCTGCTGAGTCCCTGCTGAACAAAGGAAAGAGGGTGTCATAATCCCAGGACAAACAGGATACAAATGATTGGCATGAAATTATATCTGCAATATTCTTCACCGTATCCAACTGTGACCCTAAGCAGAGATAAGCTGATCTTTTCAAGTTCTAATCTGTCAACTTCACCAAGTTGACCTTATGTATTCCCAGGGGTGCGGAACGTCACGTTGCTGAAAAGGCGGGCAAACGTATCGCATTACTTGATCCTTCTGACATAATAGCGAGATGCGGGTTCATCACAGATATGTAATGCTTTGTATGTTGTGACCTCAAGAGTATCTGTGTATTTGGTGTTTTGAGCTTTCGCTACTCACACTTGTTTTATGTTTTTTGTTCTCTCGGCACCTGGAATGCAGAACTCAGAACATTGCTGAATTTCTCCCCATCAATTACTGTGTATGAATTCCAGAAAAACTAATAAAGTGATTACGCTTGTTTCCTGTCTTCTTAATTAAATGCTTAGGAAGCTTTGCCATGGATGCCAGGTGCGCGCTCTGATTTGATCCCTGTGTAACTGTCTCCTGCCGTGTGCGACCATAGAACAGACGCGGGCAACTGGCAAAATACAAGAAAGCAGCGATGGAATATGTGGTGCCTTGCCCCACAGCTGGTATATAAGTAGACATGGGCATGGATCAGGGTGCTGGCATCTCAGTGGTATTGGCAGCGTCACTGCCTGAACCAAGAAGGGCTCTTAGTAGCCTTAGTGGCGGACTCCGATACTGAGCGGATAAGTAGGCTTTCGTTCACATGAGCCGATAATCTGCACATATATTCCTGTTATCTCAGAAGTTGTTTTTATATCTTTTTACTAGTCAAAAGGATGTTGCTTAAAAAATGCTTATTTCAAATAACGCCACATGGCACACCAGCAGCAAGCGCAAGCACAGGACAATAGCACATGGTACAGCAATCATGTGTTGACCAAAACCGGTGCCCATATGCAGGATGTGGACCAAAACCGGTGCCCATGTTCTGGGTGTGGACCATAACCATTGCCCACGTGCAGGGTGTGGGCCAAAACCAGTGCCCCCGTGCAGGGTGTGGACCAAAACCGGTGCCCACGTGTGGGATGTGGACCAAAATAGCTGCCCACGTGCTGGGAAGGAGAGTGCATACTGGCCGGTAATCTTGGTGTTAGCAAATTCTTGGAAATGTTCTCCTCCCGTTCTCCTCCACATGGGGACTTAATATTAGGGAACCTGCAACTGACCGACGAGGCCGAAGGATCCAGCCCTAAAGGTCATGAGTCGGCTATGAAGGAGGAAGTGATGGAACATGGATAAACAGCTGTCCTCCCATAGTATCATGCAAATGCTCAACAATCAATTTAAGAACTGCAGTGGCTTTGTGGCAATGCACAGTCGCAGCGACTGAATCCTAGGAGCGCAGTGATGAGCGAGAGCACCTGATGAAGAAAAACAGTGTCACGGAGGGTAATTGATGGCTTTACTTGGATGATCCAGGTGCAAACATCTGGGGCAGGCAAGACACAAGACTATGCAGCCAGTAAAATCATACAGGACATGTGTAAACTGAAGCAAGTTCAGAGAAGAGCGACCAGGATGGTGAGCAGACTGCAAAGTATATCCTACGAGGTACAGTTAAAGGATCTGGGAATGTTTAGGTTGTAAGAAAGAAGGCTAAGAGGAGACTTAATAGCTGTCTATAAATATCTAAAGGGCTGTCACAGTGTAGAGGGATCATCATTATTCTCATTTACACATGGAAACATGAGAAGCAATGGGATGAAACTGAAAGGGAGATACAGATTAGTTATTAGAAAAAACTTTTTGACAGTGAGGGTGATCAATGAGTGGACAGGCTGCCACGAGAGGTGGTGAGTTCTCCTACAATGCAAGTCTTCAAACAGAGGCTGGACAGACATCTGTCTGAGATGGTTTAGTGACTCCGCATTGAGAAGGGGGTTGGACACGAAGACACCGGAGGTCCCGATGACCCCAGAGGTCCCTTCCAACTCTAACATTCTAGGATTATATGAAATTAATTTATCCTCCGCTGCCCCCATGACTGTGATTGCTACTCAGCCAGGTGCCCCCTACTTCTGTAATCTAAGAGCAAGTAATTGATTGAGTCTTTTATCCAACAAGATACAAATTTGTTCATCAACCATAATCTACATCTAGAAGAAGAGCCTGAGGGGTGCCGTTGGCTGCGGATATTAGGCCATTGTTTGAGGGTTGCTGTGGATTTGTGTCTGGCCGCCCCTATCACATGCATGCACAGCATTGTGACTGATGTCAGAAGCTTTACAGTGCACTATGTTCCCAGCAGCGACCTCCAATTTATACAGGACCATCAGCCTATTTACCTTCTGTTCTTTATATTCTGACACCTTAGAGACCTTGTGAACATGGGAAGCAATGGCTCCTCTTTGGGATCAGAGCTGATGGGCCAGCCTCTATGCCCCACACATATTAGAGATCCTTGGCTGCGGAAGACCATCCTGCAAACTGGGATAATTACGTAAGTATGAAACTCACTCCACCAGATACGCCGTATACCAGAAACACCCACAATACACACACTATACCATGAACATACCCACGAGATCTGTTGTACATCAGGGACCCCAACATTACCCTCTGATACCATGAACACCCCACAAGATCTACTGTACATCATGGACACCCACATTACCCGCTGTATATCTTGATCACCCCACAAGATCTACCGTATACCAGAAACACCCACAATACCCTCTATATACTGTGAACACATGAACACAACAAAATAACACTGTGTTATCAAGATTTTGTCCCTTGGACAATTTTCAGTGTTCCTGGTAGATTTTTTCATGCTGATTTTTTCAGAAATGACTTCAGATTTTTCCTATCACATAAGGTTTTTGAGAAATGACACGAAACATTATAATATTCTATAATAATTCTAAAAACTCGTATATGAACTTTTTCTGAAACAGTATATTCTGAATTTTCCATTGAAATAACAAATCGCTGATCTACACATATGCAAGCACTTATTATGTGAATTCCGCGCAGGCGCAGTGAATCATTCGGCTGACCGTGTACGAAGCATACCACATCTCCTGGGCAGGGGAGGAATCAAAAGATAATACTGACATACTAAGAGCATGGCTGAATGGCTCACGACCTTCAATGCCGTTCGCTGTCCCAATGATAAGCAGAGAGATCATGTAACAGATTGCTACTTCTGCCTTGCAAATGTAACAGGATATTCAGCAAAGAACAAAAAATCAATAGAATATCCTAATCTTCCTTCAGCCATAAGACCAGTGCCACACGATGAAAGTCTTCTTGTTCCAAAGCCGCCCAAAGTATGGACAATGGAGGACGATGAAGATGAACTAACAATGACAGTGGAAAATGAAACTGCTGCAGACCCAGACTTTGAGCCTTCTACCTCTAATCCGCATCTGTTCAATCAAGCTGATCTGAGTGACTTGGTCAGAGATTTGAAGTTGCCAAAGAGGCAGGCAGAATTATTGAGATCAAGGCTACAAGAACGAAATCTCTTATTACCAGGAACAAGAGTTTCTGTTTTTTGCAGTCATCAAGAAGACCTAAATCAATTTTTCAACCATGTCAACAGTTTAACCGTTAGAAACAACGTCTTGGGGTTGTTTGGTGCTCTTGGATGCGAACATGGCCCGAAGGAATGGTGACTGTTCATTGACTCATCAGTTTTAAGTCTGAAGGCTGTTTTACTACACAACGGAAATATCTATCCTTCTATACCTATTGGACATGCTGTACACATGAAAGAAATGTATGAGAATATGGAGTTACTGTTGACCCACATTAATTATAGAAATTATAACTGGAACTTATGTGGTGATCTAAAATTTGTTGCACTTCTTCTTGGACTGCAGCTTGGATATACCATGTATTATTGTTTTATTTGTGAGTGGGACAGTCGTGCACGAGAAATGCACTATTTCAGAAAGGACTGGCCACTCTGTGAAAACCTGGTTGCTGGACAGAAGAATGTTAAACATAATCCTCTTGTTGATCCAGCAAAGATATTTCTCCCTCCTTTGCATATGAAATTTGGACATATAAAGAATTTTGTCAAAGCAATGAACAAAGAATTGAAAGCCTTTTCTTACTTGCGACAGAAATTTCCAAGAATAAGTGATGCAAAGATTAAAGAAGGTATTTTCATTGGCCCACAGATCAGAGATATAATGAATGACAGTAGCTTTGATGGTCTTTTGCAAGGTGCTGAACAAGTGGCATGGAGAACCTTTAAAAATGTGACCTTTAACTTCCTTGGCAACAGCAGGGCACTGAACTTTGAATAAATCGGGGTCAACATGCTCACAGCATATCATTTGATGAAATGCAGTATGTCACTAAAAATACATTTTCTACATTCTCACTTGGACTTTTTTCCAGCCAATCTTGGTGCCGTTAGCGATGAACACGGTGAAAGATTTCACCAAGTCATGACCAAAAAACAAGAAAAGTAGCATGCAAATAACAGGGATCACCAAATATAGAGTATCAAAATCTTTATTCAAGTGACAACACAATAATACTACAAGGTTAGAAACATTTAAAATTGCGTGGTGCAAAAAAAAGAAAAATCGTACAATGACCCACAATAAGGCCATGCCTTTGCCCAACCCCTAATAACTCATAACCTCCTAGCTACACCAAAACATATCATTTATGTAGGACATAATTATTATTATTGTTATTATTATTATTATTTATTTATATAGCACCATTAATTGCATGGTACTGTACATGAGAAGGGAGTTACATACAAAGTTATAGATATCGTTAACAGTAAACAAATTTACAATGACAGACTGGTGCAGAGGAGGGAGGACCTTGTCCTTGCGGACTTACATTCTCATAATCCAAACAATTACAGCACATACAGTTGTGGCCAAAAGTATTGACACCCCTGCAATTCTGTCAGATAATACTCAGTTTCTTCCTGAAAATAATTGCAAACACAAATTCTTTGGTATTATTATCTTCATTTAATTTGTCTTAAATGAAAAAACATAAAAAGAATTGTCCTAAAGCCAAATTGGATATAATTCCACACCAAACATAAAAAAGAGAGTGGACAAAAGTATTGGCACTGTTCGAAAAATCATGTGATGCTTCTCTAATTTGTGTAATTAACAGCACCTGTAACTTACCTGTGGCACCTAACAGGTGTTGGCAATAACTAAATCACACTTGCAGCCAGTTGACATGGATTAAAGTTGACTCAACCTCTGTCCTGTGTCCTTGTGTGTACCACATTGAGCATGGAGAAAAGAAAGAAGACCAAAGAACTGTCTGAGGACTTGAGAAACCAAATTGTGAGGAAGCATGAGCACTCTCAAGGCTACAAGTCCATCTCCAAAGACCTGAATGTTCCTGTGTCTACCGTGCGCAGTGTCATCAAGAAGTTTAAAGCCCATGGCACTGTGGCTAACCTTCCTAGATGTGGACGGAAAAGAAAAATTGACAAGAGATTTCAATGCAAGATTGTGCGGATGTGGGATAAAGAACCTCGACTAACATCCAAACAAGTTCAAGCTGCCCTGCAGTCCGAGTGTACAACAGTGTCAACCCATCTGAGTGAAAAGGGACTGTATGGTAGGAGACCCAGGAAGACCCCACTTCTTACCCCGAGACATAAAAAAGCCAGGCTGGAATTTGCCAAAACTTACCTGAAAAAGCCTAAAATGTTTTGAAAGAATGTTCTCTGGTCAGATGAGACAAAAGTAGAGCTTTTTGGGCAAAGGCATCAACATAGAGTTTACAGGAGAAAAAAAGAGGCATTCAAAGAAAAGAACACGGTCCCTACAGTCAAACATGGCGGAGGTTCCCTGATGTTTTGGGGTTGCTTTGCTGCCTCTGGCACTGGACTGCTTGACCGTGTGCATGGCATTATGAAGTCAGAAGACTACCAACAAATTTTGCAGCATAATGTAGGGCCCAGTGTGAGAAAGCTGGGTCTCCCTCAGAGGTCATGGGTCTTCCAGCAGGACAATGACCCAAAACACACTTCAAAAAGCACTAGAAAATGGTTTGAGAAAAAGCACTGGAGACTTCTAAGGTGGCCAGCAATGAGTCCAGACCTGAATCCCATAGAACACCTGTGGAGAGATCTAAAAATGGCAGTTTGGAGAAGGCACCCTTTAAATATCAGGGACCTGGAGCAGTTTGCCAAAGAAGAATGGTCTAAAATTCCAGCAGAGCATTGTAAGAAACTCATTGATGGTTACCGGAAGCGGTTGGTCGCAGTTATTTTGGCTAAAGGTTGTGCAGCCAAGTATTAGGCTGAGAGTGCCAATACTTTTATCTGGCCCATTTTGGGAGTTTTGTTTGAAATGATCAATGTTTTGTTTTTGCTTCATTCTCTTTTGTGTTTTTTTCATTTAAGACAAATTAAATGAAGATAATAATACCAAAGAATTTGTGTTTGCAATCATTTTCAGGAAGAAACTGGGTATTATCTGACAGAATTGCAGGGGTGTCAATACTTTTGGCCACAGCTGTATATAAGATGAAGGTATACCAACTTATACCATACAAGTGAAGCTGTATAGTTGAAGAAGTACTGCAAAGAAAACAGAATAGACAGAATAAAGTGGTCAGACATGGCCAGCTATCAAGAAACACGGTGTAGCAAGAACCTCTCCCAGGAACCAGGATTAGCTTTTGCCAAGCAATACAAATGACCCAAATAAGGTGGCTAAAAAGTCTCATACAACCTGGACCTGGCGAGAGAATCACCCATGTAAAGCAAATCCTGCGTGGGATGCCAATAATGCTGTGGGTGAAAGGAGTGGGGGAAGCAAGGGCACAAAAATGCCCAACGCGTGTCGCCAGAGAACCTGGCTTCTGCACCAAGACATTGCGCTGATGGAGAAAAGGTACCAGGGAAAGAGGAGTACGTCAATGCTGGCTGACTATTGCTGGAATCTTATTCGAGAAGCATCTGACACGGATTATAAACGAAAGTCGTCTGCAAAACACTTTTGAACAAATGCTTTTGCTACTGACATCGATGCACATGTATGTAGTGTCTCGGACGTCATAATGTAGAATATAAACTACATATTCTTGTTCAGCATATCAAAATCTATAAAATACAATAAAATTTTCTCAGGGGACAAGAACTTCCCTGAAATGTGTTGCGCAGTGTTATGGGTTGACCTGGGTTGGAGTAGTGGTAATGCAATCACTAGGGGCAGTACCGACAGTGTAGTCAGGAATAGCCAGCGGTCAGTACACGGTAGCAGCAGTATAATCTTGGATGAAGCAGCAGGTGAAAGGAAAGCTTAAGTAATGGCTGGGAGCTCAATCTCACAAGGAAGGAAGTGCAGTACCAGGTTTAGGTAGGGTGGAGTCAATCAGGAACTTAGGGTGGAGTCAGTCAGGAACAACACAGGTACTAGTATCTGGGTTAGCAAAGAACTGTCCAGCGAGCTGAATATCTCAGAGGGAAGAGCTGCTGTCTGGGGCACAAGACCTGCCGTATACCATGAACATCCCACAAAACCCGCCATATTCTAGGAACACCCCATAAGTCCAGCCATATACTAGAAACCCTCATAATACCCGCTGTGTACCGTGAACACCCACATGACAGTATGATTTGGAGATGCTCTGACCCCGTCATGTAAACATACTTTGGCCCCTGTCAGTCATGCAGATCCCTAAAATTTCTCATTGCTTCTGCTTCCATTACACAAATCTCAAGAACTGTTTTTACACTGAAGCCTCAGTGATTACAATGTTATTGGTATAACACTCTGGACATCACAGATTTTTACACTTCTTGTGTATTAATCCCATGAAAATAATGTGGAATGAAATCTGGACGTCTCTCAATGTTTATTTTCTTCCCATGTTTTGCTACTTTTTGTTCATTCAGGTAAAGTAAATATGTCTGTGGTTCAGGTGCAGCGGAGGACGGGCTAACATATCTTGCTGCATATCCAAGTTTCAGGACGGCATGAGCATTGTTTCCTCTTTCAGCTGCTTTCCAGGAGTCTTAATGTTCATTTCAACAAAGCTCTGACCTGGAGGAGCAGAAATTGCTATATTCCTAGTACAACTTCCCATGCCAGCATCCGGAGCTGCAGGGAATTCTATACCAAACCGGCTCTCCCCTGGAAAATGCTTAAATTACAAGAGAGAGACATCTTATGACATGATCTGATCTCCTGCTGTTGACAGCTGGGGTGGGATGTAATTGTCAGACAAGAACCATGGGAGACATATTCATATTTGATAAGCAGAAATTCAGCAACAAATGTATTCATGGCGTATATGTTATTCCTCACGATGCAGACTATATGCTGCTATACAATATGTATCACCTACCTTCACATTGATTCATAAAACTGATTTGTGCCCTAGAAACATTTTAAAGTGAGTCACACGTCATGTGATCATGTGAAATTATTTCTATTCTGCAATTCTACAGTCCGCGAGTTATAAAACTCATGTAAGAATTCATGAAAAATTCAACCACTGCTCCTCAAGGTCACATCATTTAGGAGATCAGTGTTTCCAAAACATTTAGTCTAAATAAGTAACAAGAAATTCAACTCACGGCCGACATATAATAATGATAAATAGACGCTATACAGGTCAGCAAGAATAAATGACTTCCAAAATACCTTATAAATGTCCTCTCATGGGGGACCAGGAGAAGGTGCAAATGGAAAACGCTTTTTAAACACAATTCTGATTCCTAAATGTACTTGTCAATCTTTAAAATCAGTTTGCCCTGTTGTTGGTACATATTTTCTATGTAGTACAATTACGTGTTTTACATTACCACATACATACAAGATTGTAACTACTATAATACTGCTCCTCTGTGCAAGAATATACGGTAACTACTATAATACTGCCCCTATGTACAAGAATATAACTACTATAATACTGTCCATATGTACAAGAATATAACTACTATAATACTGCTCCAATGTACAAGAATATAACTACTATAATACTGCCTCTTATGTACAAGAATATAACTACTATAATACTGCCTCCTATGTACAAGAATATAACTGCTATAATACTGCCCCCTATGTACAAGAATATAACTACTATAATACTGCTCCTATGTACAAGAGTATAACTATTATAATACTGCTCCAATGTACAAGAATATAGCTACTATAATACTGCCCCTATGTACAAGAATATAACTACTATAATACTGTTCCTATGTACAAGAATATAACTACTATAATACTGCCCCTATGTACAAGAATATAACTACTATAATACTGCCCATATATACAAGAATATAACTACTATAATACTGCTCCTATGTACAATAATATAACTACTATAATACTGTTCCTATGTACAAGAATATAACTACTATAATACTGCTCCTATGTACAATAATATAACTACTATAATGATCTTTTTATTTAAAAACTGGCAACCATATATTACAAAAATGTTACATTAAAATCTCAAAGCAATAAATAGTAAAGGCGATAAATGTTGTTAAATCACTTAAACAATAGCATTAGCAAACATTGACAAATCCCGATACGTGGATGTTCCTCCAGTTCACATTCCCTGGGTTCCCCTTTATATCCTTCTTATATACGGCCTTGAGACTTTCTAGGATTTTATACCTGACAGTATCACAGGACAGGACTTCCTTATTGATGAGCAGGCAGCACCGCGCACACCACAGATGGTAGATGGTCACCACATTTATTATATACAGAGAACTTCTGTTATACGCCCTGAGCTCAGGCTGGAAGTCTCCGTACAGCAGCTGACCAGACGACTGTCCCACCAGGTGCGGTAACTTTAGGGACAAGGACACAGACTCCCATACCTGCTTACTGAAGGGGCACTCTAACAGCAGATGGTCCATCGTCTCCAGTATATGGGGGCACTCTTCTCTGGGACAGGATCTGTCTGATACATTCCTGCACTTTAGATTATCTCTAACGTACATTTTACCATGGAGTGCCAGCCACGCTACGTCTCTCATATGAGGTGGAACTCTGGGATCGAGCACGTTTTTTACAGCCCATTTTACATCCAGACTCGGAGCGCCCCTCAGTTGTACCTGGACACTGAAGTGAGATGACAGGACATTCTTATACAGCTCCTTCCTACTAAGCTGCTTGACGTCATCATACAAGATCCTCCATCTGACGACGTTACTTGTTATGTGGACACCATACCAAGAAACATTATTCTTTAGTCGTCCTGAGATTCTCTTGATGGGGTCCCCTACCGACCACACAGACACAAACTGCTGGATCTGGCTCTTAAACAAACAAGACCATGGCACCTTCTCTGAATTCTTACAAAACGAAAAATTCTTCATGAGAAACAAAAGATTAAAGAAGAGCTCCGGACAAGGCATGGCGAGACCACCATCCTTATGAGGGAGATAAACAATGTTTCTCCTGACCACATTCACCCTGTTGCCCCACAAGAAGTGAAAGAAGACATTGGTACGTCTGGGGAGCAACGTATCTGGCAGCGGGAACACCACACTGATATAGAGGAACAGCGGGAGCAGGAAGGTCTTCAGCATGCGGATCTTCTCCAGAAATGTCAGCTTCCAGTGTCTCCAGCTCTGCACCTTCCGCTCACACACCACCAGCTTCTCCTCCCAGTTCACCTTCCCATCATCTACAGCACCAAACACAACTCCCAAAATCTTTATCTGATCCTGAACTGTTCTAAAGGGCACAGAGAAGACATCACGGTCACTCCCCAGCCACAACGCCTCGCTCTTCTCCATGTTCACAGAGGAGTTAGATACTTGGGAGAAGGCCGTGATCTCCTGCTGTAGAGCCGCACAGTCATCTCTAGAGGACACCACAACCGACACATCATCCGCATAGGCACAGAACTTTACCTCCTCTACCATACTTTGGAGGTGGCACCTCAGCCCTGTAAAATCTCTATGATCCTGCAGTTTTCTGAGGAAAGGATCCAGACTGAAAACATACAACAATGAGCTGAGAGGACAGCCCTGCCTCACCCCTGACATGATCGCAAAGGGCTCAACCAAGTGACCATTAATCAGCGGCAGGCTTGTAGCTTCCTTATGCAGAAATCGCAGCCACTGCACAAACCGCATCGGGAGGCCATACTGTAACAACACCTGATACAGGTAATCATGATGGACTCTATCAAAGGCTTTACTCTGGTCTAAGCCCACAATATACGCCCCCACATGGTGCTGCTTAATGTATTTCACAGCTTCTCTCACCAACAGCAATGAGTCCTCTATCGTCCGACCCTTCACAGCACACGTCTGGTTGGCAATGATGAGCTCACCCGCCACCTCACTCAGCCGATAATACAAGATCTTGGCCAGAATTTTATAATCCGTGTTCAGCAGAGACAATGGACGCCAGTTCTTTATATCTTTTAGATTTCCTTTTTTTGCCAAAAGGACCAGAACAGATTTATACTGGGACGGTAGAAGCTTCCCTGCAGAGAGGCAATCATTATAGACCTGCACCAGGTCTGGAGCTAATAAGTCCCTGAACTCGCTATAAAACTCGCTGATCAGACTGTCCAGCCCCGGGCTCTTGTTGGCCTTTAAGGAGTCAATGCTCTTCTTCACCTCCTCCTCAGTTATGGGACCGGCCATACTATCTGCCTGTCTGGGGTCTAATGTTGGTAGGGACACCCCCTCCAGGTAGATATTAATGGCTTCCTTATTAATATGAGCCCCTTTATAGAGATCTCTATAATAATCAGCAATGATCTTGTGGACTTTCTCCTGCTCTGACTGCTCCACCCCATTCTCATCCAACAAACCAGTGATTAGCTTCTTACTGACCCTGTTTTTACAGGCAATGAAAGGATCTGGGTTATGAACGCCCCAATTATCAAACTGTCCCTCCGCCTTGAGAGACTTGAGGTGATCATACTGCAGCTCCCTCATTCGCTGCTTTATATGGCTGACGCTCCGTCCATCCACCTCCTCACCACCATTCATCCTGCTATATAGCTGACTCAGTTGCAGTCTCAGGGCAGAGTATCTCATATAATCCATATTACTATGTCTCCTGGCTGCTCGTATAATAAACTGCTTGATGTCACTTTTCATGGTCTCCCACCACTCAGCTGTGTCATCACACATACATTGGGTGGTCCTACGATCATTATAGAAGGTGGTGAAGGCCTCTCTGATCCGTGGATCTTGGATCACGGAGCTATTCACCTTCCAGTACCCCTTTCCACAGACCACAGCTTGGGCCAGATCCAGCGTCACGCTCACCATGCAATGGTCAGAGAACTCCAGAGGGCTGATCCTGTACTGAGAGCATCTCGCCTCTCTCTTTATATACACCCGGTCTATTCTGCTGGCATTACCACCCTTATGGTATGTGTATGTCTTACTGGTATGGTGGGAACCATAGGGGTCTACTAGATGGGCCTGTTGGACTATATTATTAAGAAATGTCTCATCATATCTCAGTTTCCTGTGACTACTGAATCTATCCACATTACAAGACACATTATTAAAATCCCCACACAATATAAACACTTTAGAGGTAAAGCAATATGGCTTCACATGGTCAAACAGTTCCCTCCGCTCTTTCCTTGTCTGCGGAGCATAAATGTTTATTGCTCTATAATGGATGGAGTCCAGTACAAAGTCCAGCATCAGACAGCGGCCTGGACAGATCTCCAGGACTCTGTCCACCTGGACATCGATGGTATTAAAGAGGATTCCCACACCGTCATTCCTCTCTAGCCCGAAGGACCAGAATGATGGACCTAGTCTCCAGTCTCTCTTGGCTGCATACACATGGGCATTACATTTCAGATACGTCTCCTGTAAGAAGAAGACGTCAGATCTCTCATCAGACAATCGCTGGTAGATCGCCTGCCGCCGGCTACCAGTCCTCACACTGTTCACATTAATAGAGCTTAGTCTCAGCCGCATCCTGATCACTTAGACTCTCTGGTCTTCTTTCTCCTTCCACTGCTGTCACCTGCAGTGCCCCATCTCTTTGTGGACACGGGAGGGTCAGGATCCACCTCATCAGAGTCATTTTCTATGATGTATGAAGAACCTTGCTCCATTTGTGCCTCTTCTTCTTTGTCTTCTTCTCCCAGTACATTGTAACGTCCTGGACTTATCACCAGCGCTGGAGGCTCAGAGGTTTTCTGGACTGTTGTGATTTTCCTGGAGGAATCCACAAAGGCTTTTTTCCTTTTTATGGTCACAAAACCTTCGTCATCCACGCTGGACACTGCGGAAAGTTTATCTACTTCTACAGATGTACTGGACTGAAGCTTGGATGGTTTGGTGACAGGTTTTCTAGACACCTTAGTGACTAGTATTTTAGGTCTTAATTAGTGTTGAGCATTCCGATACCGCATGTATCAGGTATCGGCCGATACTTGCTGTATCGGAATTCCGATACCGACTTCCGATATTTTTTCAATATCGGAAGTCGGCATCGGAATCGGAAGTTCAAAGTTGATTGACAGCCTGACGTCATCATGATGCGCGGTGTGTGCGCATCATGATGCGCCGTCATTTCGGGCCTTCCGGGGGTCTCTGCCGGCCTGCCGGGGGGCTGTGTGGACTGCCCGGGGTCTGTGTGGACTGCCCGGGGTCTGTACCGGCCTGCCGGGGGGCTGTGCCGGCCTGCCGGTGGTCTGTGCACCCTGTGGGGGTCTGTACCGGCCTGCCGGGGGGCTGTGCCGGCCTGCCGGTGGTCTGTGCACCCTGTGGGGGTCTGTACCGGCCTGCCGGGGGGCTGTGCCGGCCTGCCGGTGGTCTGTGCACCCTGTGGGGGGCTGTGCCGGCCTGCCAGGGGGCTGTGCCGGCCTGCCGGGGGGCTGTGCTGATGTCCGGGGGTCTGTGCAAGCATCGTCCGATGGGACTACAAGTCCCATCTGGCGATGCCTGCTACCATGACAGTGATTGACACATTAGCCAATGATGGGACAGTAGTAGTCCCATCATCCGGCTAATGTGTTAAATGTTAAAAATAAAAAATAAAATACTACATGCATGCTACATACATACTACATACATACTACATACATACTACATGCTACATACATACTACATATATACTACATGCATGCTACATACATACTACATATATACTACATGCATGCTACATACATACTACATGCTACATACATACTACATATATACTACATACATACTACATACATACTACATGCATGCTACATACATGCTACATGCTACATACATACTACATATATGCTACATACATACTACATATATGCTACATACATACTACATATATGCTACATACATACTACATATATACTACATGCATGCTACATACATACTGCATGCTACATACATACTACATGCTACATACATACCACATATATACTACATACATACTACATGCATGCTACATGCTACATACATACTACATACATACTACATGCTACATACATACTACATATATACTACATGCATGCTACATACATACTGCATGCTACATACATACCACATATATACTACATACATACTACATACAATACATTCATACAATACATACATAGACATACAGTACATATAACATAGAGTAACATACTTACCAATACTTGTCACATTGTTCCCCGAAGCCATTGTCTTTTACGGAATAAATATTAACATAACAAACCACAAAAATACTCACCCACGATCCGAAGCAGTCCACGAGTGTGTCCCACGACGATCTTGGGTAGAGAACTGCAGCATCAGCTGTTGCTGCCGTTCTCTACGGGCTGCAGGAATCCAATGACGGAAGGTAGGTATCCTTCCGCACTGTATTCCTCCGCCACTTAAAAAAAAAAAAAGTCCCTAGTCTCACTTTATGCCATTGCTGCGTGGGAATTTCCCACACAGCAATGGCATAAAGTGAGACTAGGGACTTTTTTTTTTTTTAAGTGGCGGAGGAATACAGTGCGGAAGGATACCTACCTTCCGTCATTGGATTCCTGCAGCCCGTAGAGAACGGCAGCAACAGCTGATGCTGCAGTTCTCTACCCAAGATCGTCGTGGGACACACTCGTGGACTGCTTCGGATCGTGGGTGAGTATTTTTGTGGTTTGTTATGTTAATATTTATTCCGTAAAAGACAATGGCTTCGGGGAACAATGTGACAAGTATTGGTAAGTATGTTACTCTATGTTATATGTACTGTATGTCTATGTATGTATTGTATGAATGTATTGTATGTAGTATGTATGTAGTATATATGTGGTATGTATGTAGCATGTAGTATGTATGTGGTATGTATGTAGCATGTAGTATGTATGTAGTATGTATGTAGCATGCATGTAGTATGTATGTAGTATGTATGTAGCATGCATGTAGTATATATGTAGTATGTATGTAGCATGCATGTAGTATATATGTAGTATGTATGTAGCATGTAGTATGTATGTAGTATGTATGTAGTATGTATGTAGTATGTATGTGGTATGTATGTAGCATGTAGCATGCATGTAGTATGTATGTAGTATATATGTGGTATGTATGTAGCATGCAGTATGTATGTAGCATGCAGTATGTATGTAGCATGCATGTAGTATATATGTAGTATGTATGTAGCATGCATGTAGTATGTATGTAGCATGTAGTATGTATGTAGCATGCATGTAGTATATATGTAGTATGTATGTAGTATATATGTAGCATGTAGTATGTATGTAGCATGCATGTAGTATATATGTAGTATGTATGTAGCATGTAGTATGTATGTAGCATGCATGTAGTATGTATGTAGTATATATGTAGTATGTATGTAGCATGTATGTATGTAGCATGCATGTAGTATATATGTAGTATGTATGTAGCATGTAGTATGTATGTAGCATGCATGTAGTATGTATGTGTTATGTATGTGTTATGTATGTAGTATGTATGTAGTATGTATGTAGTATGTATGTAGTATGTATGTAGCATGCATGTATGTAGTATGTATGTGTTATGTATGTGTTATGTATGTAGTATGTATGTAGTATGTATGTAGCATGTAGTATGTATGTAGCATGCATGTAGTATGTATGTAGTATTTTTTTTTTTTAACATTTAACACATTAGCCGGATGATGGGACTACTACTGTCCCATCATTGGCTAATGTGTCAATCACTGTCATGGTAGCAGGCATCGCCAGATGGGACTTGTAGTCCCATCGGACGATGCTTGCACAGACCCCCGGACATCAGCACAGCCCCCCGGCAGGCCGGCACAGCCCCCCACAGGGTGCACAGACCACCGGCAGGCCGGCACAGCCCCCCGGCAGGCCGGCACAGACCACCGGAGCCTGCACAGACCCCCTGGCAGGCCGGCACAGCCCCCCGAAAGGCCCGTACAGACCCCAGAGAGGCTGTACAAGGGAAAAACAGGATTTTTCTTATTCCGATACCGGAAGTCCCATTGACTTGAATGGGACTTCCGGTATCGGAATCGGCGATACCGATACTTTTTTTTAAGATCGGCCGATCCATTCCGATCCGATACTTTGAAGTATCGGACGGTATCGATCAACTCTAGTCTTAATTTAGTGGCTAAACATTGCTTAGATCTCACTTTACTGGCTGATGGTGGCTTAGCTCTGGCTGGTGGTACTTTAGGTGTTTCTTCAGTGGCTGGTGGTCCTAATAGTGCAGCATCCATCGATATTATATCAGACTCTGGAGCAGGCTCGCTGTTACTGTGACTTATCACCTCATCAGTGCCGGATTCTTGGACAACATCTGCACCTCTTGTGGTTTCTTTTCCCATAATTTCCAAGGAGGTCAGGCCATTATATTTATTATGCTCTGCATGAGGGCAATCACGAAACGTATGCCCGGGTCCTGAGCACAGGTTACAGATGACGGTTCCTGTGCATTTGTCCTTTGCATGCCCGAACTGTCCACACAATGAGCACGTGATACGAGAGCAGTTCATGGCGAGGTGCCTGCCCCCACATCTATGGCACAGACGTGGCTGACCGGGGTAATAGCATATCCCCCTCTCTGAGCCCAGGTAGAAGGAGTGTGGCAGATGTCTGGTTATACCATTCTCCTGTAGAAGCTGGATTTTCACAGAATATCCTCCATTCCATATTTGCTCCTCATCATAGATCTTCTGGGGATGACTTCTCACCATGCACTGCCGGCTCAACCAGTGCTGCAGATCCGCCAGAGCCACCACCTCAGACTGGAACAGGACAGTGGCCGTTATTTCCTGCGGCTTAGACAGCTGGATACAATGGAGATGATCCCAGATCTCATCATCTCTAGTGTCATTATAGATGTTCCAGAACATATCCAGATCACACTGAAGCTTAAAGCTGATGTCATAGATCCTGCTGGATGGAACATGGATCAGTGCGTAGACCTCAGATGCCTTAAACCTCATAAAGTCTTTCAGAAGAACTTTTCCAATATAAATTCTGGATGGGATGTTCTCCTCTGGTCCCGTGTACTTTATCCTGACTGCATTCCTCCTCTGAGGTGGAGGGTTCACTAGTCTTGTGACATTGGAGAACAGTCTCCTGAACTGATGTTGGTCAGCAGGAGGATCAGTGCCGGAGGTTTCCCCAGCCGCAGGTGGAGCAGTGCTGGAGCTCTCCCCAGCCGCAGGTGGAGCAGTGCTGGAGCTCTCCCCAGCCGCAGGAGGATCAGTGCAGGCGCACTCCCCAGCTACAGGTGGAGCAGTGCTGGAGCTCTCAACAGCCCCATGATCACTGACACGTGTTTGTGCTGAAAAAATGCCCAGATCCACTTCTGATTGTTGCACAATGTGATCTTCATTCATTGACATGGAGGGTTCAGAGTCCATTACCACTGACGGTTCAGAGTCCATTATTATTGCAGTGTGGTCTCCATTCACTGACATGGAGGGTTCAGAGTCCATTACCACTGACGGTTCAGAGTCCATTATTACTGCAGTGTGATCTCTATTCACTGACATGGAAAGTTCAGAGTCCATTATAATGTTTGTATCTGTTGCAGACATACATTCACTAGCACCAGTGAGCGGGGTCTCACACACAGCACTGAGTGGAGTCTCACTCACAGCACTGAGCGGGGTCTCGCACACAGTGACAGTACAGGGGACACTTACTTCATCATTTACAGGAGCTGAGCTCCCTTCATTGCTGCACACAGAGTCCACTGCGGTTAACCCCTCGGTTGCTGACACTTTCCTCTGCAGCGCTCACAGCATTGTCTGCTGCCTCAGACCCCTCACATTGTGCGGCTGATAGAAGTGCTGCATTTCTTACCAGATATCCTTGCCCCACACTGTGCACAATTTCAGATTTAATGTCCTTACTAATGGAGTGTTTTCTATTCTCCTTCTGGACTCTGGCTCCCCTCTTTTTCTCCATAGCCCAAGTTTCCTTTCTGGGCACAGAGTTCACATCTTTGTCCAGGTTTCCTTTCCGAATGTCCTGCTCTCGTCTGCAAACATCCAAGCTCTCACATTTCATCAGTTTTATCTTTGGATCAGTCTCATTCTTAATTTAATCTTGTAATTTGCTGATTTGCATTTCCATCTTAAAAATGCTTTGCCTTGTAACTTTACCACTCAATCCAGCAACATAACAAGCAGGTTTAGAAGACTCACCAGCCACCATGTCCAGCTTTCCATTACCATCAGGTCCATGCGGCAGGCCACACTCCAGGCTAGGGGCTTTCCCTGGATCATCAGCCCAGCTTCCCTCCCCTCCACCTGGGTCTGAAGCCATGCCTCCGCCCTGCTGGGAGCTCACAAACACACGTCTATCCTCTCCTATGTACAAGAATATAACTACTATAATACTGCTCCAATGTACAAGAATATAACTACTATAATACTGCCTCTTATGTACAAGAATATAACTACTATAATACTGCCTCCTATGTACAAGAATATAACTACTATAATACTGCCCCCTATGTACAAGAATATAACTACTATAATACTGCCCCTATGTACAAGAATATAACTACTATAATACTGCTCCTATGTATAATAATATAACTACTATAATACTGCTCCTATGTATAATAATATAACTACTGTAATACTGCTCCAATGTACAAGAATATAACAACCATAATACTGCCCCCTATGTACAAAAATATAACTACTATAATTCTGCTCCTATGTACAAGAATATAACTACTATAATACTGCTCCTATGTACAAGAATATAACTACTATAACACTGCCCCATGTACAAGAATATAACTACTATAATACTGCCTCCTATGTACAAGAATATAACTACTATAATACTGCCCCTTATGTACAAGAATATAACTACTATAATACTGCTCCAATGTACAAGAATATTAGTACTATATTACTGCCTCTTATGTACAAGAATATAACTACTATAATACTGCTCCTATGTACACAAATATAACTACTATAATACTGCCCTCTATGTACAAGAACATAACTACTATAATTCTGCTCCTATGTACAAGAATATAACTACTATAATACTGCCCTCTATCTACAAGAATATAACTACTATAATACTGCTCCTATGTACAAGAATATAGCTACTCTAATACTGCTCCTATGTACAAGAATATAACTACTCTAATACTGCTCCTATGTACAAGAATATAACTACGATAATACTGCTCCTATGTACAAGAATATAACTACACTAATACTGCTCCTATGTACAAGAATATAACTACGATAATACTGCCCCTATGTACAAGAATATGACTACTATAATACTGCTCCTATGTACAAGACTATAACTGCTATAATACTGCCTCTATGTACAATAAGATAACTACTATAATACTGCCCCTATGTACAAGACTATAACTATTATAATACTGCTCCTATGTACAAAAGTATATTTATTATAATACTGTTCCCTATTTACAAGAATATAACTACTGTAATACTGCTCCAATGTACAAGAATATAACTACCATAATACTGCCCCCATGTACAAAAATATAACTACTATAATACTGCTCCTATGTACAAGAATATAACTACTATAATACTGCTCCTATGTACCAGAATATAACTACTATAATACTGCCCCCTATGTACAAGAATATAACTACTATAATTCTGCTCCTATGTACAAGAATATAACTACTATAATACTGCCCCCTATGTACAAGAATATAACTACTATAATACTGCTCCTATGTACAAGAATATAACTACTCTAATAATGCTCGTATGTACCAGAATATAACTACTATAACACTGCCCCATGTACAAGAATATAACTACTATAATACTGCTCCAATGTACAAGAATATAACTACTATAATACTGCCTCTTATGTACAAGAATATAACTACAATAATACTGCCTCCTATGTACAAGAATATAACTACTATAATACTGCCCCCTATGTACAAGAATATAACTACTATAATACTGCTCCTATGTACAAGAATATAACTATTATAATACTGTTCCTTTGTACAAGAATATAACTACTATAATACTGCCTCCTAGCTGTGAGGTTGTGTGTCAGTGGTTCTCCTGATGTCTGGAGCAAGCCCAGGGAGGGGCCACCCTGGGCGGGGAAGCTCCCCTGGCAAGGCCCAGGCTTCCCGGCCTACACTGGGACAAGCCTCCCAGGCTTCTACTAATGGGAATGTTAATCCAAAAGCCACTGTGAGTCCAGTGAATGCAGCGAGTCAAAGCTGCAGCAGTTCAGTGAAGGAGGAAAAGGCTTTGACTAAAATTTTGGGAGGAAAACCTTCTCCAGTTCCAGCAAAGAAACAAGAAGGAAAAGTGTCAGTGAGTGATGGAAACCAGCTGAATGTGAAGCATTGTAGCTCCCCAGTCAGTAAGCAGCTCCTGCCAGGTGCACAGGTGAGATCGGCCCCAGCTGTGCAGATCAGCTCTGCTGCTTCCAGGCAGAGACGGACTTCTTTGGAAAGGCAGACAATGCAGGAGAACCTACAGCAGCATGGCAGTATGGCGCGGTCAGGACGCACACGGTCGCAATCAGGTGGCAGCGATAAACGTGCTGCGGAGCCTGCATCCAGCCAAGGGGCCACAAAACCATCTGTGGTGGACCCGCACAAGACTGTCTTCAAAACCCCTGTAACCGTGGTCAAAACTAAACCTGTGGAGCCGGCGCGTGCACCCGAGCTGCAGCTAGCGGATGAGATACCGGGACTTGTCCGAAAACTGGGTGAGTAAGGCTAGTTTCACACTAGCATTTAAACGACGCGCGCACGGCGCCGCTAAGCCACGCCCCCTGCCGGCTCCCTGCCCGCCCCTTCCTGTTATCGCCTCCTCCGAGCGCAGAGGGCTGCATGTGTTATGCGCACCCTATCTTTAGCATAGGGTGCGCAGGCCGTGCGCAACTATGAATACAGCGTGCGCTGCGCATTTTTGGAGGTGCGCCGTGCGCGCTGAACGGAGCATGTTGCATTTTGGCGCGCACGGCGCCATATTCATAGTTGCGCACGGCCTGCGCACCCTATGCTAAAGATAGGGTGCGTATAACGCATGCAGCCCTCTGCGCTCGGAGGAGGTGATAACAGGAAGGGGCGGGCAGGGAGCTGGCAGGGGGCGTGGCTTAGCGGCGCCGTGCGCGCGTTGTTTAAACGCTAGTGTGAAACTAGCCTTACAGCAGCAAAAAAAAGCACTGCAAATGGAGGTAGACTTCATCTATAACCTAAAGACCACTAATCCTGCCAGTAATGATGCCTATGACCTGAGACTGAACACACTGGGGGTACAGCTGGCGAGTGTTGTGCAGGACACTGAATCTGTGCTGGAGAGCATGGGGCCCCTGGCAGAGACCTACAGGAATCGCGAGCGGTTCACCTCCTATAAGCAGGACTGTGCTGTAGAGGCCAGGACCCCTGATGTTCAGGACGGGACCCCCCAGCAGCGGACACGGCCAGTGTTACAGGCTGCCCGCTTCTGCTTCCAGGAGGGAAAACAGCTGCAGAAGCGGGCAGCTCAGTGTGAACAGGAGCATACACTTCAGACTCCAGCAGAGGCACCACAGGTCCCAGAATGCCCCACACAGGAGCAGGACAGTGTATGTGAGACTGTTTGTGTTGATGAGGCTGAGGCAGCCGAGTGTGAACAGGAGCACACACTGCAGACTCCAGCAGAGGCACCACAGGTCCCAGAATGCCCCACACAGGAGCAGGACAGTATTTCTGAGACTGTTTGTGCTGATGAGGCCGAGGCTGAGGCTGAAGCACAGACTGTGGCTGGTGATGCTGTGCCCATGGGGTCGGGGGTTGGAGGGGTTTCACACTCTGTAATGGACGTCGCACTGTCTGACGATAATGATGCTGCTCATGATAACGTGCATGATATGTGTGACTATCCCACTTTGCCATCTAGTCCACAAGGTGTGACAGCCCCCCCTGCTGCAGGCCCTCTCCCTGTCAGTCAGCCCAGTGTGACCCGGCAGGTGCCCCCCAGGAATGCCTGGAGCCGTGGCGCCCCATCCTTCACTTCCAGCGCCAGGTATACCGGCCAGACATTCAAACGCATTAATGTGGTGCGGTTTAAATACATAGGTGCCAAGGAGGATCTGCCACAACGCAGGTATGTGGTGAGAGAGCTGCTCTGTGGCCAGATGGGGTTTGTGGCAAATGAAATACTGGCAGTGTCTAATCTTCAGGACAGGCAGGGCTACGAGGTCAGCTTCAAGCTCATGTCTGACCTGGATAGACTCTGGGCCAATTACCCCAAGTTTAGAGATGCCGAGGGCTGGAATAAGTTTGTGTTGGTTCCTATCTCCAGGCCAGACACTGTCACAGTGAATATCACCTTCTGGAATGAGGCCGTTCCTCCACAGGACATCGAGGTGTGGCTCCGGAGACACTGTGACCTCGTCTCTGGACACTCACCAAGGTCAGAGATGAGGATGGTATCTGGACAATGGGGTGGCGGGTCTTGGTAAAATTGCGGCAATGTAATAACATCACTGACCACTTAGGCTACTTTCACACACCAGGTTTTCGGCGTCAGGCGCGATCCGGCGTCGTGCCGGAACGCCGGATCCGGCAAATGTTTTGTAAAACCGGATGTGACGGATCCGGTTTTCTGCCGGATCCGTCTTTTTCTTGACAGACAAAACCGGATCCGTCTCATCCGGTTCATCCGTTTTTCTATCCGTTTTTCGACGGATTACGCCGGATCCGGTTTTTAAAATTGACCCTTGTGGCTACTGAGCATGCTCAGACCAAAAAAACCGGATCCGGCCACCGGATCCGGCTTTCGCCGGATCCGGCGCATTGCGGCGCTCATAGGCTTCCATTGTGTGAAAAAGCCGGACGCGCCGGATCCGGCGTGTCCGGCTTTTTCGCCGGAGACAAAAAACGTTACAGTAGACGTTTTTTCCAGACGCCGGATCCGGACACATTGCCGGATCCGGCGAAAACCGGATGAAACGCATGGCCATCCGGCGCGATCCGGCGCAAATGCAAGTCAATGGGGGGGAAACCGGATCCGGCATTGCATTTCGCCGGATCCGGTTTCTGTCAAAAGCGCCGCATCGCGCCTGAAGGCGAAAACCTGATGTGTGAAAGAGCAACCCAGAAAGTGTTTCAAATGTGGTGGGAAAGGTCATCTGGCTAACGCCTGTACTGTGGTGAAGTGCAGTCTGTGTGGAGCAATCGACCATGTCGCTGCAGACTGCCGGGATGTCAGGTGCAACCTCTGTGGTAGGATGGGCCACCCTCACAGGGACTGTCCAGACGCCTGGCACAACATCTGCAGAGTCTTCCCTGATGAGTTAGTGATGGCAGGGGCAGAGGCTCATGAGGATGTGGTGGCAGGGACACATGAGGAGGAGTATTTAATGTCAGGAGAGATGTTGACCAACTCAGATGCCCACCAGGAATCCACTCAGGCAGCACCAGAGAAGCAGGGTGCAGAGGGGAACATGGAGGTCGTCCATCAGGTCCAGCAGCCTCAGATACCCCCCCTTCAGCATCGCTGTCTGTATCTGATGACTGGAACCTTAATAATAATAAAAGGAAGAAAAAGAACACATCCTCCCGTAAACCTGAGGCAGAATATGACACTGGTCAGACTACTAGTAAGAAGGTTCAGAATTCTGCAGGAATGATGGACGTGTCCAACAAGTATGGAGTTTTATCTGACTCCAATGGTGACGATTATGAGGAATCATAGAATCATAGAATCGTAGAGTTGGAAGGGACCTCCTGGGCCATCTGGTCCAACCCCCTGCTCAAAGCAGGATTCGCTAAATCATCCCAGTCAGATGTCTGTCCAGCCTCTGTTTGAAGACTTCCATTGAAGGAGAACTCACCACTTCTCGTGGCAGCCTGTTCCACTCATTGATCACTCTAACTGTCAAAAAGTTTTTTCTAATATCTAATTTGTCTCCTCCCATTCAGTTTCATCCCATTGCTTCTAGTCTTTCCTCGTGCAAATGAGAATAAAGTTGATCCTTCTACAATGTGACAGCCCTTAAGATATTTGTAGACAGCTATTAAGTCTCCTCTCAGTCTTCTCTTTTGCAAACTAAACATTCCCAAATCCTGCAACCTTTCCTCATAAGACAGGGTTTGCAGACCGGTCACCATTCTGGTCGCTCTTTTCTGAACTTGCTCCAGTTTGTTGATGTCTTTTTTAAAATGTGGTGCCCAAAACTGGACACAATATTCCAGATGAGGTCTGACCAAAGAGGAGTAGAGGGAAATAATGACTTCACGTGATCTAGACTGTATGCTTCTGTTAATACATCCTAGAATTGCATTTGCCTTTTTTGCTGCTGCATTACACTGTTGACTTATATTCAGTCTGTGATCTATTAGTATACCCAAGTCTTTTTCACATGTGCTGTCACTTAGCCCTATTCCTCCCATTCTATATATGCTTTTTTCATTTTTATTGCCCAGATGTAGTACTTTGCATTTCTCCCTGTTAAAAAACATTCTGTTAGTTGCTGCCCACTTCTCCAGTTTATTTAAATCTTTTTGAATCCTCTCTCTCTCTTCTCTAGTATTAGCTATCCCTCCAAGCTTTGTTGAGGAAAGTTGATGCTGAGTGTGACAGGGACATAGAGGACCATCCCCCGCCAAAGCGGAAGCCCTTATCTGTGGACCCTCAAGTAGAGTCTGACATGGACACCAGTGGTGGACAGAACATCTCTGACTCATGATGATGGCTGTTACTCTGCTCCTTCTATATTGTGTTGTGATGGCGGGGTTCTCATTGACAGTGACCTCGAGCAATGTGAATAGCATTAAGCTGAGGAGAACTAGAGACGTGGTGTATGAACATCTCAAATATCTGGACACAGATGTCATCTTCCTGCAGGAGACACGACTGACATCTCTGGGGCTTATGAGAGAGGCTGAGAGGGAATGGCGGTCCGGTCCGTCTTTCTGGTCACTGGCTGTGGAGCCTTACGCCGGGGTCGCTGTCCTGTTTAACACCAATGATGTGACTGTGCATAGGATGACGGAGGTGGTCATGGGAAGATGTCTGGTCCTGGAAGTCACTATCCATGGGAGGCGACTCCGACTTAATAACATCTATGGGCCACAGACAGTGACTGACAGGATCCAGCTGTTTAATGACGTCAAGCCTTACCTCTTCACTTCTCTTCCAGTGGTGATGGCGGGGGACTTTAATGCCATAATGACATCAGGTGACAGCTCCTCAGGCAGGGCAGTGACCAGGGACGGTAAGGTCCTGCATAACGTCATAATGCAGGCAGGACTGACTGACATTTTCACGCAGGGTGGGCGACAGCCAAAATTCACATATTCATGTTCCAACAGGAGCAGTAGGATAGATTTTGCTTTTGTCAGTCCTACTGAGGCTGTCGGCGCCCTGAGTGAGAAGGTCGTCCCTTACTCTGATCACCTCGCCTTGTGCTTCTCTTTGGGTTCCTCTAACCGTCCGGACATTGGTAGAGGGTTGTGGAAGCTCAATTCCAGTCTCCTGGATGATGCCTATGTTCAGAGCCGTGTTTACTCCCTTATCCAGCTTCATCTAGACAGGGTTGACTTCTATGACAACATGACCGACTGGTGGGAGGACGTCAAGGAGGATATCAGATCCCTCTTAAAGAGACTGTCAGTTAATAAAGGGAGGAATAAGTACAGCCAGTACCTAAAGCTGCGCAAAGAATTGGAGTCACTGTATTCGGCGGGCGGGGATGACAAAGTGAAGATCGACCGGCTGAAATCTGAGATAAAGCAGTATCAGTATAGCAGGTATACCTCCCTGGTTCTTGAACGGGATTATGGGTCCTTAGGGGCCCCTGATCCCTTTGAGAATTGCAGGGAGAGGGTGGCCAAAAAAATGGTCACGGGTCTCACCGACTCCCAGGGTGTATTGCAGGATTCACGGGAGGGTATCCTGGAGGTGGTGAGATCTTACTATGCTGACTTGTTTCAGAGGAAAGTTTTGGATGAAGATAAGATGGCTCAATTCTTGGAGGCAACTCCAGTGCTTGATACTAATGATCTGGACTTTTCTCCTTTGACAGCAGAATTAACGGTGGAGGAAGTTAAGGAGGCTATTGATAAGTTATATCTGAAGAAGGCACCAGGTCCAGATGGTATAACAGCAGAATTTTATAAGAAATTCAGAGACCTTCTGGCTCCAATTCTCATGGATGTGTATAGAAATTGTCTAGAAAATCACCTGATGCCTCCATCCATGAGAGTGTCCTCGTTAATTCTGCTGTCTAAAGGTAAAGAGCCGAGCGACATCAAGAACTGGAGGCCGATTGCCCTCTTGAATGTGGACAGGAAGATTCTGGCAAAGATCCTATTTTCTAGATTAGTCTGTTTGTCCCCGGCACTGTTGGCAGGCACTCAGTTTGGCACAGTAAAAGGGCGGAACATCTCTGGAGCAGTCATCTCGATACGGGAGATGTTTGAGAGATGTAAAGCTCTGCGGTGTGGGAGATATGTTGTTAGTCTGGACCAGGCTAAAGCCTTTGACAGGGTTGATTATGACTATCTGTGGGCCACTTTGTCAAAGTACGGTATTCCGGGACAATTTGTGGATTGGCTGAAGACGTTGTACAGAGAGGCGGTGAACTTTCCTCTGATTAATGGTTGGCAGGGTGACACTTTTGGAGTTGGGGCGGGGGTGAGACAGGGCTGCCCAATGAGTCCGCTCCTGTATGTTTTTTCCCTAGACCCGTTTCTGAGGTCACTGCAGGAGTGCGATTTTCAGGGGGTGCCGGTCCCCCACTGCCCGCCTCTGAATGTTGTTGCCTATGCGGATGATGTGACGCTGGTGATCTCCAATCCTCGTGAGGTGCAGATGTTATCTGCGTCCATCAGAAGCTACTCAGAGGCCTCTGGGTCTCTGGTTAACCTTGAAAAGAGCCAAGCTCTGTGGACATTAGATACTGAGCCCAGATTTGATCTGCCGCAGTTTTCCAAAGCCTCCACCCATATTAAGATCCTAGGGGTTAAATTTGGGAGGGATGATAATGCCATGCTAAATTGGGAGGAGAAATTGGAAACCGGAAATGCAAAGGTTCAGCGATGGAAGAACTGGAGGCTGACCTACAGAGAAAGGGTCACAATGTTGAAGACGTACCTGGTCCCCGTTTTCTTGTATGTCTCTGTCGCTTTCCCTTTGCCAGAATCTTTCTCAGCGAAGCTCTTCAGCCTGTTCTTCCAGCTCTTGTGGGGGAATAGGTTGAACCTAATAAAGAGGGGAATAACGTACCTACGGCGGAGAGAGGGTGGGCTGGATATGTTGAATCCAAGGGTTTTCTTTGACTCCTTGTTTCTAAAGGTGAATTTTGGGAATATGGACTCAAACAGTAGCTCCCTGTGGGTAAATAGTATCAGGTACTGGATATTGCCTTTTGCAGAATCTTGGGTGCGAGGCGGCAGTCTCAAGAGGAGGAGATGGACAGGTGACCACCTCCCCCAGTATCTGGACTATGGTCTGAAGTGTGTTAGGAGGTGGGGACTGGAGAAGTCTGACATTGAGAGCAGTACGAGAAGAGACCTGTATGCTCGTGTATGTAGGACTTTCTTCTACTCTCCACTGGCCCTGAGAGATTGTGTCACCACCACCCTGCAGGAAAGCCTTAGGTTCCTAAACGGGAAACGGCTACCTCCTAAACTGTTTGATGTCACTTGGCTCTCACTGCATAGTCGGCTCTTTGTCAGAGGGAACCTGAAACATCTGTGTGTCTCTGATCGGAATTGTCCCCTTGGTTGTCAGCAGGAGGAAACTATGGAGCACTTTATATGTGATTGCTGGGGAGGGAGGAAGATCTGGGAGGAAGTGTCAAATAATCTAAAAATCCCCAGACTGCGGACCCTAAAGTATCCCGACATAATCTATGGTGTCCCCTCCACTGTTAGTAACATCAACAGAGAGACGATATATATTATAATCAGTGTCATCAAATATTACCACTGGCACATGAGAACCCGGGTGTCACTGCACAATGAGCTGTTCGATCACACCGCTGCCGCCAATCAGGTTATGTCAGAACTCTGGTGGATAAAATCACTGGAAGTTGGAAGGAGTCCAGGAAACATAACGTTATGGAGAAACGTAAAATTCAGTTAGAAAAATATGATAGTTTTTTTTTTTTTCTTAACTTTCTTTTTCCATCCCCAGGTGTGGATACTTTAATTTATTTATGAATATGATCTGATTATGTAGTGCTGTGTATATATTACCTAAGTGGTTTGTGTTTTGTAATACTGGATGATTTTTGTTTTATTATAATTGTATTTATGTTTGGTTTATAATAAAAATTGCACCTATGTACAAGAATATAACTACTATAATACTGCCCCTATATACAAGAATATAACTACTATAATACTGCCCCCTATGTACAAGAATATAACTACTATAACACTGCCCCATGTACAAGATTATAACTACTATAATACTGCCTCCTATGTACAAGAATATAACTACTATAATACTGCCCCTTATGTACAAGAATATAACTACTATAATACTGCTACAATGTACAAGAATATAACTACTATAATACAGCCTCTTATGTACAAGAATATAACTACTATAATACTGCCTCTTATGTACAAGAATATAACTACTATAATACTGCTCCTATGTACAAGAATATAACTACTATAATACTGCCCCCTATGTACAAGAATATAACTACTATAATTCTGCTCCTATGTACAAGAATATAACTACTATAATACTGCTCCTATGTACAAGAATATAACTACTCTAATACTGCTCCTATGTACAAGAATATAACTACTCTAATACTGCTCCTATGTGCAAGAATATAACTACTATAATACTGCTCCTATGTACAAGAATATAACTACACTAATACTGCTCCTATGTACGAGAATATAACAAACTATTATACTGCCCCTATGTACAAGAATATAACTACTATAATACTGCTCCTATGTACAAGACTATAACTGCTATAATACTGCCTCTATGTACAATAAGATAACTACTATAATACTGCCCCTATGTACAAGAATATAACCACTATAAAACTGCCTCTATGTACAAGACTATAACTACTATAATACTGCTCCTATGTACCAAAGTATATTTACTATAATACTGTTCCCTATTTACAAGAATATAACTACTGTAATACTGCTCCAATGTACAAAAATATAACTACCATAATACTGCCCCTATGTACAAAAATATAACTACCATAATACTGCTCCTATGTACAAGAATATATCTACCATAATACTGCTCCTATGTACCAGAATATAACTACTATAACACTGCCCCATGTACAAGAATATAACTACTATAATACTGCCCCTATGTACAAGAATATAACTACTATAATACTGCCCCTTATGTACAAGAATATAACTACTATAATACTGCTCCAATGTACAGAATATAACTACTATAATACTGCCTCTTATGTACAAGAATATAACTACTATAACACTGCCTCTTATGTACAAGAATATAACTACTATAATACTGCCTCTTATGTACAAGAATATAACTACTATAATACTGCCCCCTATGTACAAGAATATAACTACTATAATTCTGCTCCTATGTACAAGAATATAACTACTATAATACTGCCCCCTATGTACAAGAATATAACTACTATAATACTGCCCCTATGTACAAGAATATAACAACTCTAATACTGCTCCTATGTACCAGAATATAACTACTATAATACTGCCTCCTATGTACAAGAATATAACTACTATAATACTGCCTCCTATGTACAAGAATATAACTATTATAATACTGCCTCTTATGTACAACAATATAACTACTATAATACTGCCTCTTATGTACAAGAATATAACTACAATAATACTGCCTCCTATGTACAAGAATATAACTACTATAATACTGCTCCTATGTACAATAATATCACTACTATAATACTGCCCCTATGTACAAGAATATAACTACTATAATACTGTTCCTATGTACAAGAATATAACTACTATAATACTGCCCATATATACAAGAATATAACTACTATAATACTGCCCCCTATGTACAAGAATATAACTACTATAATACTGCTCCTATGTACAAGAATATAACTACTATAATACTGCCTCCTATGTACAAGAATATAACTACTATAATACTGCTCCTATGTATAATAATATAACTACTGTAATACTGCTCCAATGTACAAGAATATAACAACCATAATACTGCCCCCTATGTACAAAAATATAACTACTATAATACTGCTCCTATGTACAAGAATATAACTACTATAATACTGCTCCTATGTACAAGAATATAACTACTATAACACTGCCCCATGTACAAGAATATAACTACTATAATACTGCCCCTTATGTACAAGAATATAACTACTATAATACTGCTCCAATGTACAAGAATATAAGTACTATATTACTGCCTTTTATGTACAAGAATATAACTACTCTAATACTGCTCCTATGTACAAGAATATAACTACTGTAATACTGCTCCTATGTACAAGAATATAACTACTCTAATACTGCTCCTATATACAATAATATAACTACGATAATACTGCCCCTATGTACAAGAATATAACTACTATAATACTGCTCCTATGTACAAGACTATAACTACTATAATACTGCCTCTATGTACAAGAAGATAACTACTATAATACTGCCCCTATGTACAAGAATATAACTACTATAAAATTACCTCTATGTACAAGACTATAACTACTATAATACTGCCTCTATGTACAAGAAGATAACTACTATAATTTGCTGTAATTACGAAGAAGTGTGTTGTTTGCGCTCATCTTCGGATGTTGGTTGTGTTTGTGATGTCTGTCTCCATACTGGGAATGAGCTCCACTCATTGTCTGTAACTTTCCATTACCTTTATGGAGAGACCTGGTGATGGACTATAGACCAATTATGAAAGGCAAGCTATAGCCATTTGTCAAGCTGTCCGATGTAATCATTCTGGTTATAGCAATTGTACAAAGACAGATTTTCCTTCTCCCTTCGTTCTTCAATATCCAATCTGGCTTTAACCATTCCCCATGATGAGGCGTGTGGTCGGGAATGGAGGACTTTGCCTCATATTTACACAGGAAATTGTATTTTGTGCTATGTAGAAACAGAGTGAAGCTGATTGTGGTGAGGCTGATTGTGGTGAGACAGATCTACTCCTCATCTCACATCTGTTATCAGTCATCTAGAGTAAAAATCACAAGTTATAACACCTCTGAAACTGGCTCATAAAGAAGGAAGAGAAATCAGCTGGTTACAACGACGTTTCCGACCTCATCCTGATGATTGGCTGATTGTTTGATGGGCGAACCCCTGGATTTTTTGGGTCAGACGAAAATTTACCAAAAAAATTTGGTTTAGGTACCAGAATAATACCTGAACCCCATGCAGATGAATGGGGGGCCAGAACATCCATTGTTTGCCATGCTTTGATCTGTCTCTGATCGGCTTTAAGATTGTTACTGGTGGTCAGAGAGCTGTAGTTTCTACGCTGTCAGATGACTGCTCAAGCCAGCAACTGTCACCAGACTTAAAAAGTTTACCTCCAGTAACAGAGGCGTTGTCTGATGAGAGAGTACTACTCCCATCAGCCTACACCTGCTGCCGTTAGTAACAGCGAGAGCAGGCGCCGCTGAAGGGAGTATTCATCAGCCAGTGCCTGTGCTATAAAATGACGTGGAAGTCAGAAAAAAATGATGTGGGATCTCTCTATTTTTGATAACCAGCCAGGTAAAACTGATATCTGTGTGCTGCAACCCTCAGCTGTCAACTTTTATCATGGCTGACTATCAATAGAGGGGTACGAATGCTTTTTTTTGTTAATTATTTAAATAAATAATAGAAAAAAGTGGTGTTAAATCCCCATATTTTTGACAACAGCCAAGCTAAAGCAGACAGCTGCGTGCTGGTATTCTGAGGCTGGTTATGGCCATGAATATTGTCACCCCCCACCATCCCCAGTCTAGAAATAGCAGCCTTGCATGTATTAGAATTCTGGCACTTTGCCCTGCGCTTCCCACTTGACCTGTATCGGTGGCAAGTGGAGTTCATATCTGTGGAGTTGATGTCACCTCCAGGGACATCAAGCCCATGGATTAGTAATGGAGACGCATCTTTAAGACACCTATCCTTTTCTAACCTCATAGTCAGATTGTAAATCAACATACACCCAGAATAAAGTCCTTTATTTGAAATAAAAATATGCACGGTTTTACAAATGTGTTTAAAAATAATAAACAGTTATATTGACCTAATGCCCAGTCCATTGAAGCCCTAGTCCACTATAAAAAAAACACCGAAAATAAGAAACAGAAAAAATACTTTCCTAACACCCATTCCATTGAAGTCATCGTCTCCTGTAAAATAAAAACAAAAATAAAGAACAACCATATCCTTCACCTGTTTGACATACTGTCTCACACCATAACCCATGTCTGCGATAATTGGTTTTCAACCTGGACAGTACTAAGATGCGACCGTCCAGGCTAAAAACCATTGGAGAATGAACTGCTGTAATCACAGCTTCTGTGACTAGTGGTGATGTTATCAAGGTTACTGCAGGTCACTGAGGTTCTTGTTAAACAACCATGATAAAGCTGAGTGCTGCAGCCCGCAACTGTCAGTTTTTGTCATCCTGGTTATCAAAAATAGATAAGACCCCATGTCATTTTTCTTAACTTATTTTTAGCGCAGGCTTATGAATCCTCCCATCTGCAGCGCCTGCTTTTGCTGTTATCAGCAGGCATACTCTGATGGGAGTAGTACTCACATTAGCCCGACGCCTCTGTGACCAAAGGTAAACTTTTTGCTGCTGGTTCACAGCTGCTAGCTGTCAGTTGAATTGCAGCTCTTTGACAAGCAGTAATGATCTTACTGCCGATCAGAGCCACCAGTGTTTCTCACACTGTCACGCAGATGACAGTGTGGAACACACCCGATGTTCAGGGGGGCCGACACCGAACTGTAAAACTGACTTCCTGGAGAAGTCTGTGTTCACGGACAGTAAGTGTTTAGTAAGGACTCCGAACTTTACTGTTCTGCTTTGCCTATCACTATAATCTATATCTGAGGTGTGACGTCTCCTGGCAACTCCTCTCAGCAGTCAATAAGAGGCTGCGGCTTTTCTTACTGCCTGATTCTATCAGATATTTTTGTGCAGTGACCTTTGCGAGGGTAATGTAGTATTAATTTGTGGCCATACAGGACTGATGGACGCCTCACATCTCCTACAGAGCAGCGCTTCTCTCTGACTTACATCGGCGGTTCCAAGTTTCTCTACGATGTCCATGTGCCATATTAGACTCAGTAAATTGGCTGCGTCAGTCGCATTATCACTGAAAATGCTAAAAGAGAAGAGGGGGATGTCTTATCTAATGAACTGAGCCAGCCCCTTCATGTCCTTACAGGGTATGGGATGTGTGCTGCTTGTGTCAAAATGAATAGGAAAAAGGATCAAGGCAATTACCTAACCCGGTCCCCTTCTCCATCATAGTTAGTATAACAGAGAGAAGAGGGCCGAGCTCAGGACCTGAGCAGGACTGACAGCCCCCTTCTCCATCATAGATAGTATAACAGAGAGAAGAGGGCTGAGCTCAGAACCTGAGCAGGACTGACAGCCCCCTTCTCCATCATAGTTAGTATAACAGAGAGAAGAGGGCCGAGCTCAGGACCTGAGCAGGACTGACAGCCCCCTTCTCCATCATAGTTAGTATGACAGAGAGAAGAGAGCGCACCTCAGAACCTGAGCAAGACTGAAAGCCCCCTTCTCCATCATAGTTAGTATAACAGAGAGAAGAGGGCTGAGCTCAGAACCTGAGCAGGACTGACAGCCCCCTTCTCCATCATAGATAGTATAACAGAGAGAAAAGGGCTGAGCTCAGAACCTGAGCAGGACTGACAGCCCCCTTCTCCATCATACAGTAGTTAGTATGACAGAGAGAAGAGAGCTCAGCTCAGAACCCGAGCAGGACTGACAGCCCCCTTCTCCATCATAGATAGTATAACAGAGAGAAGAGGGCTGAGCTCAGAACCTGAGCAGGACTGACAGCCCCCTTCTCCATCATAGTTAGTATAACAGAGAGGGCCGAGCTCAGAACCTGAGCAGGACTGACAGCCCCCTTCTCCATCATACAGTAGTTAGTATGACAGAGAGAAGAGAGCTCAGCTCAGAACCCGAGCAGGACTGACAGCCTCCTTCTCCATCATAGATAGTATAACATAGAGAAGAGGGCTAAGCTCAGAACCTGAGCAGGACTGACAGCCCCCTTCTCCATCATAGATAGTATAACAGAGAGAAGAGGGCTGAGCTCAGAACCTGAGCAGGACTGACAGCCCCCTTCTCCATCATAGATAGTATAACAGAGAGAAGAGGGCTGAGCTCAGGACCTGAGCAGGACTGACAGCCCCCTTCTCCATCATAGATAGTATAACAGAGAGAAGAGGGCTGAGCTCAGAACCTGAGCAGGACTGACAGCCCCCTTCTCCATCATAAATAGTATAACAGAGAGAAGAGGGCTGAGCTCAGAACCTGTCAGGACTGACAGCCCCCTTCTCCATCATAGATAGTATAACAGAGAGAAGAGGGCTGAGCTCAGAACCTGAGCAGGACTGACAGCCCCCTTCTCCATCATAGATAGTATAACAGAGAGAAGAGGGCTGAGCTCAGAACCTGAGCAGGACTGACAGCCCCATTCTCCATCATAGATAGTATAACAGAGAGAAGAGGGCTGAGCTCAGGACCTGAGCAGGACTGACAGCCCCCTTCTCCATCATAGTATAACAGAGAGAAGAGGGCTGAGCTCAGAACCTGAGCAGGACTGACAGCCCCCTTCTCCATCATAGTATAACAGAACCTGAGCAGGACTGATAGCCCCCTTCATGCCGTTTATCATAGGGTGGGGGATGAACTTCACCTCTGTCAGAGTCAATGTGGAAATGGCATTTACAGGAGAGGAAGAGGAGGGGATGTGTTAACGAGACAATGTTGCAGATTTTATAATTATGTTATTAATAAGATATTTAGTAAATATCAACATAACTTTTCATGTCTCCCAGCAGCCCTTCCAAGTAATGATAAATCCCTTCTGCCATTGTCAGTAAATCTTCCCTCGGGTCAATTCCCACGCACAGTTGTGCAATTGTTGTTGATTTCCAGCTGCAAATTGGTAGAAGAAAATCTGCTTCAAACTAAATCAGAGATTTGCGAATGACACTCACCTAACAGCCATTCCCACGTTACGGCAAACATCTGCTGCGTAAATGGACCAGAGCTGCGGATTGTGCAGCGATTTATTTTACGGATCGTCTGGCGTATTCTACTTCTTGTGTCTGTACGTATTTTGCAATGCAAAGCGCAGGATCAGTCGCTGCTGATTTCTTGCTTTTTTCCGCTAAAAGAATCTGCAGCATTCTGACCATAAGGGAATTCACCATTAGGAGAGTTCTGGGTACAGAGATAAAGTAAAGTGGAATATTCCCTCAGAGCGGCGCTTCTGCCCTGCCCCTGACATGTTTTTAACGTTAACTGGCGAGAAGTTCGTCCTATGGTAGATCAAGATTGATTTAGCTAATTTAGGTGATGATTTCTGGGTCAGGGGCTTCTTCAGGGGACACTTAGAGGGAGAATCAGCCACGGCTTATTAGTTTTGTTTCTATGAACCCCCAACACATCGTTAATATTAAGGTAGACGAGGCCGTTATATTGGGAAATCAGCGGGATAAAAAGTGAGTTCTGTTTAATGGCGTCTCATAAATAAGCGCGGTGTGTGGTCGAAGGCAGACTGACAGTGCTCAGAACGTTACTGCTGATGTATGGCTTTAATTCCAGGCTTTTATGAAAATGTGACTATTTACTGACTTTTATTGTCCAAGTTTAATTGCGTTGAGATTAATTTCACTTTGTCTTTTCCCCATTCACAGAGGGCGATGAGACAGGAGTTATGGATAGTCTGCTCGAGGCCTTACAGTCAGGCGCAGCGTTCAGAGACCGCAGAAAACGAACTCCGAAAGTCAATGGTAAGTGAGGTCTGACACCGGCATTGTCCCGTCGGTCTGGCAGCGATGCTGTGTGACTGTTTGCTCAGATGGGAGCACGTGGGTGGTCCCAGTGACTGTGATGGTGCACCCCCACTGAGCATGTTAGGAAAGGTGCAAAACTCTGCATCGTACAGACCAGTACGGAACTGAGCAGGGCGCATGTGGATATTTAGTGCTGAAGGGGCCGCCACTGCTTCTGCTCCACGGTAATATTTATGTATCGTGTGTCTGTGTACAGTTATATCTCTGTACTATGATGTCTGTATGGTTATAGTTATGTACCATGACTTCTGTGTACGGTTATATCTTTGTACTACAGTATGACGTCTGTGTTTGGTCATGTCTTTGTACTGACGTCTGTGTACAGTTATATCTATGCGCGGTTACATTTATGCACTATGACGCCTGAGCACAGTTATAGTTATGTACTGTGACGTCTTCATACAGTTATATGTATGAATCATGATGTACGTGTACTGTTACAGTGCCTTGTGAAAGTATTCGGCCTGATGGAACTTTTCTACCTTTTCCCACATATCATGCTTCAAAACATAAAGATACCAAATGTAAATTTTTCGTGAAGAATCAACAACAAGTGGGACACAATTGTGAATTTGAACGAAATTTATTGGTTATTTTAAATTTTTGCTGAAATTCAAAAACTGAAAAGTGGGGCGTGCAATATTATTCGGCCCCTTTAACTTAATACATTGTTGCGCCACCTTTTGCTGCGATTACAGCTGCAAGTCACTTGGGGTATGTCTCTATCAGTTTTGTACATCGAGAGATGGAAAATCTTGCCCATTCTTCCTTGGCAAACAGCTCAAGCTCAGTGAGGTTTGAAGTTATCTTGAAAGTCCATGTGGGTTTATTTGCTTCATAAACCACCAAAACACCAACAAAAGGTAAACAATCCTTACATCAGGCAGACAAAACCTGAATGTCCATAGCGGAGCTCTGCTCTATTTCAAGCCTGTGAGCACACCGGCTGTGCAATGCATGCAGGCTTGGTCTGGAGCCACACACAGGAAGGCTTTTTCCCTCCCAAGACACAGACCACTCTGTAGTGTCCAAACTGGACATATGGAAATCTGTCCACACTGGCAGACTCCCAAACACTAACTGCCATGTGCCAAACACACCTCCATTAGGTAGGCTGTAACCACACCCACAGGTGAGATACATGGTCACATGATCATGTCATCACTGCAAGTCTTCAACCACCTGCAGGTCCTGTCGGTAAAAAGGGTACAGTGAGCACCCTCACCCAGAGGTGAAGTATGTGGGTAGCCAGACCCTCCCATATCTCATAGCTACCCCCGCAACCCAGATCCAGGTGCATTAAACGACATCTTAGTGCTCCCGTGCACTAAAGCCAAAATACTCCGGGTTGCATCACAGGGAGCAGCCATCTCTGCGACACATACCTCCCATTGATTACACGGCCATTAGCCTCCTTACAATGGTTATATTTATGCACTGTGACATCTGTGTATGGCTATATTCATTCGCTGTGACGTCTACGTACAGTTATATTTATGCACTGTGACGTCTATGTACGGTTGTATTTATGCACTGTGACGTCTGAGTACGGTTATATTTATTCGCTGTGAGGTCTATTTATGGTTATACTAGATTAAGGCCCGATGCTATCGCATCGGGAGGATAGTGATGTAGCGTTGACCATGTGTTGTGTGGCACTGTGAGCAGCACACCTTGAGAAGGAGATGTGGTGAACAGCCATCCCGCCTATCTCTTTAGCTGTTCCCAAAAACCCAGCCCTGTTAAAAGAGGAAAGAATGTAAAGTTGGGCAAATGCGCGTTGTTGCTCATCTGAGGGATATAGTGTTCCAGTTCTATGATAGATCTGGCCATGTATGCGGAAACAGTATGGGCCATATCCAGGAGGTGGTCAAATATTTGCACCCATGGAGGCAAAAGCAAAGGAACTGTTAATACTTTGACTATTATCCATGAAATTTTTGCTAAATTCACTTTGCCCTTTCAGCAAACGTGTAAAGACATCAGGATATTGTAGTATGGGTACATGGACTTTACCCTTCTGACAGCAGAGCGTAAAGTTGTTATCAGAAGGTATCTCTGCTAAAAAATGCAAAGCTTGGCAATGCTCACATACATGGGTCATGTCACCACAGCTGTGTTCAGTAATACTATTTTCATCATTAGTGAAAATGTGAGGTTGTAGTAGAAGTGCATGTCCAAACGGGGGGTTGTGCCTAGTTTTGAGACCAACGTATATTTGTCTTGGTTGCACTTTCTGCGGTCTAACTGTTGCAGCTTGTATGTGAAGAAACTGTGTGTCGGTATTGACTAATGGTGGTATTGATAGGGCAGAAACAGATTGCTGATTAGTTATGTCAGTGAACGGCATATAGGAAGAAGTGTGGTAGTAACTTGTTCCACATGCTGATGTGGAAGCATCCTGTTGTGAGTCTACTAATAATGATGAGGAAGAAGCCGTCTGTTGTCGGCGGTGACGGCGTGCAGAGGCTTCTTCAGCCAATCTAATGGATTTAGAGTTAGTTGATTCGTGTGTGAGACGACGGCGTTTATAAGCCTTACTCTTGCCAAGGCGGTGCTGTTTTTCCTCAGGAGTCTCATTAGCACGGCGTTGTTTTTGACGTAGTGCTAAAGCTGCTTTCCTTTCACTGGTATTGGCATACTTTTTGGTATGACTCAAGTTGGCACAGGTAAAGGAGTCTATTTGGCAGTTATCTGGCAGTGAAGAAGGCGTCCTGGAGTATTGTAGTGTAAACAGATACTTATAGTCTTCTTATAGAAGTGGGGTACAGAAAAACAGGGCATATAAATGGCGAGAGATAAATGACTTATTAACTGGTGTAATTATGCAGAAGACTTAAGGCCCCGTCACACTAAGCGACTTACCAGCGATCCCGACACCGATATCAAGGTGTCAGGATCGCTGGTAAGTCGCTATGTGATCGCTGGTGAGCTGTCACACAGACAGCTTCACCAGCGATCAGCACAGCGATGCCGAGCGCCCGGCATCGCTTGCCATCGCTGTAAAAAATAGAATCAAAATAAAAAATATAGTTATTCTCACCTTCCGACGTCCCGTTCAGCCATCCTGCCTCTCTCCACGCTCCGGTTCCAGTGATCCTTTGCACGAATGACCGCGAGACTTTGTTATCCCTCGAGACCGTGACATCTCGCGGTCATTCGTGCAAAGGATCACTGGGACCGGAGCGTGGAGAGAGGCAGGATGGCTGAATGGGACGTCGGAAGGTGAGAATAACTATATTTTTTATTTTTGTTATTATTTTTTACACCTGATCGCTGGCGATGCGTGCTGGCCAGCGGGAGACCAGCGACCAAAGAAATGTCCAGAGGTTTCTTCCAGCGATCAGCGATACCGGCAGAGGGGCCGCTCGCTGATCGCTGTCACACACAGCGATCTCGCTGGTGAGATCGCTGTTACGTCACAAAAGTTGTGACTCAGCAGTCAGCAGCGATCTCGCTACCGAGATCGCTTAGTGAGACGGGGCCTTTAAACTGGGGTCCTCCTGTAGTTATGCTTAACGTCCTCCTAGTCAAGGCAAAATTGACCCTGTAATTGCCCAGCAGTAGTTATGAAGTGGTAGAGGCAAATTGGCCCTGTAATTGCCCAGCAGTAGTTATGAAGTGGTAGAGGCAAATTGGCCCTGTAATTAGACACCGGCAGTGAACAGGCAGAGGAGCAAGGCAACACGTCCGCACAGCAAGTCGGCGTGAGGTAAATGACTAAATTCTGCGGGATCCAAGATGGCGTCGGCGAAATCTCGCGAGATTTCGCTGACGCCATCTTGGATCCCGACGTCGTCCACGCCGGCGACATGTTCTTGCGGCGATGCCATCTTGGATCGGCAAAATCCCGCAATCCTCAAGATGGCATAGGCGAAATCTCGCGAGATTTCGCCGACGCCATCTTGAGTATCGCGGGATTTCGCTGATCCAAGATGGCGTCGCCGCAAGAACATGTCGCCGGCGTGGACAACGTCTGGATCTAGGATGGTGCCGGCGGAAGATGTCGTGGATCGTGCCGATGCAGACGGCGATCGTCGAGCAGCGGCGATGACGGCGTGAGTATGAGAGTTGGAGTGAAAGGGTCGTATGTGGGGTGAAAGGGGGGGGACGTGAGTGCAGATGGTGAAAGGTGAGAGGAGTGTGTGTTGAGGAGGTGTGTGTGTTGAGGAGGAGTGTGTGTTGAGGGTTAACAAGGTGTCACGCTCACCTCCTCCCCGGCGCCTGGCACGCTCACCTCCCCGGCTCTGGTCCGCTCTTCGGTGCCTGCGGCCGCTGTCTCAACCGCCGCTGTCTCTGCTACCTCTGCCTGGGTCTCTCCATCTGCCAATGCCGCGGCTCCCCCCCCTTGCGGCGCCTTCGGTCCCCGCCGCCTCCCGTGCCTCCACGCCATCTGGGCCTCTCCGGCGCGTCCGCTCCTCTCGCGCCTCCACGCCATCTGGGCCTCTCCGGCGCGTCCGCTCCTCTCGCTCCGCCCCCTCTGCTGGCATCTGTCAATCATCCTTCCTGCGGCCAGCTCCTGCTCCTTCACACAGGCGTAGTGCTAGATACGCCCCCTAGACCTGGCGTCCTATCTCCTCGTCCCATGGTTCAGCTGCACTCTGACCCGGAAGTTCTCTAGCATGTCCTATATCAGGCAGTCTCACCCTATGCTCACTGCCTATCATTTGTGGTATCGGGTCCACGCGCTCCTGCATTCCTCTTCGTTCCTGCGCTGTCTACCTCTCCGTGGCCTCCGCTGTTCTTCCTGTTTGTGACTTTCCTGTGTTCCCTCCTAGATCCAGTCCGTTCCTGCTTCCGTCCTCCTGCTCCTGTGTCTTGTCCTGTACCGGTTCCTGCCTCCCACCTTTGCCAGTCTCGTCTGCCGTCCACCACCATTCCCGCAGTCTCAGCAGCCATCCCTGTGGCCGTCGTCATCTCTCATCTGGTCGCCTTTATTTCCCTGCCTGCTTACTTACCCGGCTGTTCCCAGGTATCAGCTTCCACGCCGAAAGTCTCCCTTGGGTCTGCCCCTAACGCTCCCTGTATAGGGGGTGGTCCACCTCGTTCAGCTCGCCCGAGGGAGGTTCGTCATCGCGGTCCTGAGGGTTCACTCCGGAGGTCCCCAATCTCACAGTATAGTCAGGCCATGGACCCCGCTGGTACCCCGACCCAAAAGGAACTCCTGTTCCTGCGAGAGAATCAGACGAGGATAATGTCCTTCCTCAAGTCTATGGAGTCTCGTCTGTCCTCCCTTCAGTCCTCAGATCCCACCAGCGCTTCCCAAATGGCGGGTCTCCAGCAGGAGCTCGCTCAGCAGCGCGACACTCAGGCCCATATTTTAAATTATATGGCCTCAGTGGATAACCATCTCCTGGCCCTCCAGTCCGCAGCCTCTGCTCCGGTCCAGGCGGTAACCCCCCACCCCTCACCCCGTTTGGCAAGATCTCCACGGTATAATGGGGATCCCAAATTATTCAGAGGGTTCCTAAACCAATGCCTGCTCCACTTCGAGCTGTCTTCCCTGCAGTACCCTACGGATCAGGCTAAGGTGGTCTTTGTTGTATCTCATTTGGAGGGGGAGGCTCTAGCTTGTGTAAATTCTCTCTGGGAGCGAGACGACCCCATTGTATCCCAACTCTCCAATTTTTTGACACCTTTCGGAAGGTGTTTGATGAACCGGGACGTTTGTTCTCCACTACCGAAGCGTTGTTTAATCTCCAACAGGGCACGCTCTCGGTAGGCCAGTACACCATACGCTTTCGCACCCTATCCTCTGAACTGGGGTGGAATAACGAGGCCTTGGTAGGAGCTTTTTGGCGGGGGCTCTCTGGCCGAATCAAAGACGAGCTGGCGGGACGAGATACTCCAGCCTCCTTGGAGGATTTCATCTCCTTGGCCACCCGTATCGACCTCCGCTTTCAGGAGCGATCCCGAGAGGCTGCTAGAGAGAGGAGGCCTTGCGTCCTGCCAGTCGCTCGAAGTCCACCTCGCTCCCGCTCAGTGATGTCCTCGGCGGCTTCTGCACCGGAACCCATGCAAGTGGATCGTCTCAAGCTGGTGGAGGAGAGTCGGAGAGAGAGGATTGATCAGGGGCTCTGTTTCTATTGTGGGAGTGCATCCCACTTCCTCCGTTCATGTCCTATACGCCCGGGAAACGCCTCCGCCTAGGTCAGGTAAGAGAGGCCTCCCTAGGTGATTGTGATTCCTCTCTACCCCTGATTCTTTCCGTTCTTTTGCACGTAGGCTCCAATCGATCCTCTGACTGGGCCTACATTGATTCAGGTGCTGCCGGCAATTTTATTCAGTTTGAGGCGGTTAAAAGACTTCGGATCCCTGTCCGATCCCTGGAGACTCCTCGGCAGATTGCTTCGGTCGACGGTCGACCCCTGCGGATGTCCGTCACTCAGGTCACTGAAGAAGTGGAACTGCAGATTGGAGCCTTACACCAAGAGAGGATAGTCTTTTATGTTCTGCCTTCGTTATCTCACACCATCCTCTTGGGCCTGCCCTGGTTAAGAACTCATGAGCTTGTTTTGGATTGGCGCTCTGGGGACATCCTGCGTTGGGGACAGTCGTGTCAAGCCGAATGTCTGTCTGCCGTTCAACCGAAGAACATCAAGCCTTCTGCTCCAGTCCCTACAGGATTACCTTTCTGCCTGGCACGTTCACCTCCCCGGCTCTGGTCCGCTCTGTGGCGTCTGCGGTGGCTGTCTCAACCGCCGCTTTTTCTGCTACCTCTGCCCGGGTCTCTCCATCTGCCGATGCTCCACCGCTTGCGGCGGCTTCGGTCCCCGCCGCCTCCCGTGCCTCCACGCCGTCTGGGCCTCTCTGGCGTGTCCGCTCCTCTCGCTCCACCCCCTTTGCTGACACCTGTCAATCATCCTTCCTGCGGCCGACTCCTGCTCCTTCACACAGGCGTACTGCTAGATACGCCCCCTAGACCTGGCGTCCTATCTCCTGGTCCCATGGTTCAGCTGCACTCTGACCCAGAAGTTCTCTAGCATGTCCTATATCAGGCAGTCTCACCCTATGCTCACTGCCTATCATTTGTGGTATCGGGTCCACGCGCTCCTGCGTTCCTCTTCGTTCCTGCGCTGTCTACCTCTCCGTGGCCTCCGCTGTTCTTCCTGTTTGTGACTTTCCTGTGTTCCCTCCTAGATCCAGTCCGTTCCTGCTTCCGTCCTCCTGCTCCTGTGTCTTGTCCTGTACCGGTTCCTGCCTCCCGCCTTTGCCAGTCTCGTCTGCCATCCACCACCATTCCCGCAGTCTCAGCAGCCATCCCAGTGGCCGTCATCATCTCTCATCTGGACGCCTGTATTTCCCTGCCTGCTTACTTACCCGGCTGTTCCCAGGTATCAGCTTCCGCACCGATAGTCTCCCTTGGGTCTGCCCCTAACGCTCCCCGTATAGGGGGTGGGCCACCTGGTTCAGCTCGCCCGAGGGAGGTTCGTCGTTGCGGTCCTGAGGGTTCACTCCGGAGGTCCCCAATCTCACACATGGCAAGAGGTGTGTAGTGACGGCTCGCATGGTGAGGAAGGTGTGTGTTAGGAAGGTATATCGTGTCGGGGGGTGTGCGGGGGGCAGAAGAGGCCTGGATGTGACGTCACCAAGTTACAACCGGACAGAAGCTGCGTTACAACTCGACGGAAGCTGCTTAGCGCATTAATTATTATAGATTTATTCGCTGTGACATCTGTGTACAGTTTTATTCATTTGTTGTGACGTCTATGTACGGTTGTATTTATGTACTGTGACGTCAATGTTGTATTTATGCACTGTGACATCTGTGCAAGCTCTTTCCCATCTACTTGTGCAGGAGCCACTTGCAGTACTGCTCACGGCCACGATCTGATGTAGGGCACTGTGCCATTTCCTGCACATTCGATCAGCTGATCGTTGGTGGTACTAGAAATGAGACCCCCACCAGCTGAAAAGTAATCACTGCAGATGGAGCAGATTTGGTGAAGCCATATGAAGTTGCTCCATCTCTTCCGGTAATCATTCCCAGAAGCCTCGCTGACAACCCCTGATCTATCCGCAGTAATAAGGTGTGCTCCACCAGTAAGCAATGAGAATCTGCTGGTGTGACAATGAGTTATGGCAGAGATTTCTGGTGGATATTAGCCATGAGTGATAGCTGCTTCATTCTGGAGGGAATGAATGGAGCTCATCAATCACATCTGCAGCCAAAACTCGGGGAAGACTTGATGCTGGATGAACATGTTCTTGTGTGTCTGCAATTACCATAATGATTCTGTACTGTGTGATTATGGGGGGCCGCATCCATCACCAGCCTACAACCCCTCTGTAGGGTCATGTCTAAACAGTGTGCCATGTCTGCGCCTCCATACCTTAAAGAGCAATGTCAAGTAAAGGGCCTGTTACACATAGCGATATCGCTAAAGCATCATCGATTTTGTGACGCAGCGATATTGCTAGCGATATCGCTACATGTGATACTCACCTCTGACCGCCCCCCCCCCACTGCTGGCTATCGCTGATCGCGCGAGATCAGCCTGGTCCATTTGTCGTCGTCGGCTTCTTGCTGGCGCCGACGAGCAAGGCATGGACGTGGGCAGAAGACGTCACCCTCGCCGCGTCTGGCAGGTGAGTAACGACCGCCGAGCATTGCTGCGTCGCTAGTGAAATCTGCCTGTTTGGCAGCTCACTAGCGACCATTTAGCGATGCACCAGCAATCCTGACCAGGTCATATCGTGGTCGGGATCGCTGGTGCATCGCTAAATGTAATGGGGCCTAAAGCCTCCTGCTGGGACGCCCACAGCCTTTAATGCTCTTCTCCCAGTCCCTCTAAAATCCAAATCCAGTCCGAGCGGTAAGCTTGTTCCACTGGTGTTGGGGCTGGAACCACATCTGTACTGGTGGGTCACCATCCTGGATATGTGCAAGTAGCCAATAACTGTGTGGCCACTGAACATATTCTGGCCTCTGTGATTGATACACTTCATATGCGATCTATACCCGGGCTCTTCACCAGGCTCCATCTGCCATTTATAATCCTGGTGTCTTCTTATGCGATGAGGGACTAGTGGACATTGAAGACACTTTAAGACCGGCCAGTACAGCACTTTACTGAATGCAAACCTGCCCAGTGCACCCTACTGTTTACTCTGCACCCCGATATATCGTGTATATGGTGGTGATAGCACCTGTGCACAGTGTAAATAGCGTATGTCATGATCCAGTCCGAGGTTTGTTTTCTGCTATTCTCTCCCTGGACTGGTCATACGGGGGATAATCCCCTTTGCCTTGGTTTGGATTTGTTTTTGCTATTTCAATTCACTGAGGCCTGCAGGTGAGGTCAGTGATAGTTCATGCTTCCAGGCTAGAGCAAATGACCCGTATACCCTAGTGATCCTTCTACTTCTGGTTTCCCGTATTCGTGTCTGACCCGTTCCCTATCCCTGACTTTGTGTACGTTTGGTTGTTTTCCTACAGTGTATGACTTGGCTTGAACTCTGAATCCCGCTTCCTATTTTTCTGTCTCTGATACCAAGTTACCGTCCCGGCTTATGACTCACTGGCTTGTACCTTGACTCCCCTTTCTGTGTCACATCTTGGATCCCATCTGGCTCTGACTTCTGGCTTTTCTCAGACTACGTGCATTGCTGTGCCCAATGGTACTTCGTCTTTCTGTTTGTTGCTGATCTGGCCTGTCTGACTACTCTGCCGCCTCCTAGTGACGGCCTGCACGTCTGCACTGTGGTGCTACATAGTGAGTGCAACTCTTTTTCCCTTAACAGCGCTCCCTGGTGGAGGTTGTACAGTGTGTCGTGGTGATAGCGAATGCGCACAGTGTAAATAGCGTGTGTATGGTGGTGATAACGCATGCGCACAGTGTAAATAGTGTGTTCACAGTGTAAATAGTGTGTGTGCTTAGTGTAAATAGTGTGTGCACAGTGTAAATAGCACGTGTGCCCAGTGTAAATAGCATGTGTATGGTGGTGATATTGCGTGTGCAAAGTGTAAATAGTGTGTTCACAGTGTAAATAGTGTGTGTGCACATGTAAATAATGCATGTGCACAGTGTAAATAGCACATGCGCACTGTGAAGGACACATAAAATACACAATGGTTACGTAAACTTCATGATCGTGTGTCAGATGTACGACGTGTAATCATCAACCATTATTAGGAATGTGGCCTAACTTGTTCGGCCGATACATGTGGGAAATGAAAGGTGAGTTCGGAATCTTCTGCCCACGATCGTGTGAGATCATGACACGTCCTGTGAGCCCTGTAAGGTCCTCAGACATCAGACATGTGCGGCTCGTAACCAGCGATCGTCCCTCATTACAGTCCTGGGCCAGGATTCGACACAGTCATCACTTATGCTGCAAATCGCCGGCTCCCGGGACACAAACCAATAATCTGGAAGCTGAATTGTCAGCAGAGAAAAAATTCAATTCACGTCAGAAACATTTCTTCCCCAAAGACACGACTGTTTCCTGGAGAATAAGAGATGGCGGTGAGAAGTCGCATCCTCCTGCCACCACCGCTCACACACTTAGGTCTGATGGATGGAAGAAATCAAAACTGTAAAGATCTTCATTTCACAAAGACTAGATCTTCATGTTCACAAAGACTGGGGTCACACAGCGAACAGCAGAGCTGGGGCCACTGTCACACCAGAGCGGGAGCCACAAAGCAAACAGCAGAGCAGGGACAAGTGTCACAGTAGAGCGGTGGCCACTGTCACAGCAGAGCGGGGGCCACATAGGAAACAGCAGAGCAGGGACCACTGTCTCAGCAGAGCGGGGCCACTGTCACAGCAGAGTGGGAGCCACTGTCACAGCAGAGCGGGGGCCACATAGGAAACAGCAGAGCAGGGACCACTGTCACAGCAGAGCGGGGGCCACATAAGAAACAGCAGAGCATGGGCCACTGTCACAGCAGAGCGGGGCCACTGTCACAGCAGAGCGGGGCCACTGTCACAGCAGAGTGGGAGCCACTGTCACAGCAGAGCGGGTGCCACATAGCGAACAGCAGAGCATGGGCCACTGTCACAGCAGAGCGGGCATTGGAGCCACTGTCAAAGCAGAGTGGGGCCACTGTCATAGCAGAGCAGCGGCCACATAGGAAACAGCAGAGCTGGGGCCACTGTCACACCAGAGCGGGAGCCACAAAGCAAACAGCAGAGCAGGGACCACTGTCACAGTAGAGCGGTGGCCACTGTCACAGCAGAGTAGGGCCACTGTCACAGTAGAGCGGTGGCTACTGTCACAGCAGAGCGGGGGCCACAAAGGAAACAGCAGAGCTGGGGCCACTGTCACACCAGAGCGGGAGCCACAAAGCAAACAGCAGAGCAGCGACAAGTGTCACAGTAGAGCGGTGGCCACTGTCACAGCAGAGCGGGGGCCACATAGGAAACAGCAGAGCAGGGACCACTGTCACAGCAGAGTGGGAGCCACTGTCACAGCAGAGCGGGGGCCACATAGGAAACAGCAGAGCAGGGACCACTGTCACAGCAGAGCGGGGCCACTGTCACAGCAGAGCGGGGGCCACATAAGAAACAGCAAAGCATGGGCCACTGTCACAGCAGAACGGGGCCACTGTCATAGCAGAGTGGGAGCCACTGTCACAGCAGAGCGGGAGACACATAGCGAACAGCAGAGCATGGGCCACTGTCACAGCAGAGCGGGCGTTGGAGCCACTGTCAAAGCAGAGTGGGGCCACTGTCATAGCAGAGCTGGGGCCACTGTCACACCAGAGCGGGAGCCACAAAGCAAACAGCAGAGCAGGGACCGCTGTCACAGTAGAGCAGTGGCTACTGTCACAGCAGAGTGGGGGCCACCTAGGAAACAGCAGAGCAGGGACCACTGTCACAGTAGAGCAGTGGCCACTGTCACAGCAGAGCGGGGACCACATAGGAAACAGCAGAGCAGTGACCACTGTCACAGCAGAGCGGGGCCACTGTCACAGTAGAGCGGTGGACACTGTCACAGCAGAGCGGGGGCCACATAGGAAACAGCAGAGCAGGGATCACTGTCACAGCAGAGGGGGACCACTGTCACAGCAGAGCGGGGGCCACATAGGAAACAGCAGATCAGGCATCACTGTCACAGCAGAGCGGGGCCACTGTCACAGCAGAGCATGGGCCACTGTCAAAGCAGAGTGGGGCCACTGTCATAGCAGAGCGAGCGGGCGTGGGAGCCATTGTCACAGCAGAGCGGTCGCTGGGGCCACTATCACAGCAGAGCGGTCGCGGGGTCCACTGTCACAGCAGAGCGGGTGCCACTGTCCATATCGGCTGATAGTTTACAAATTAAACCCCTGAATCCTATGATGAGGGGCGTGCACCATATACAGGCACAAACTACCCGGCCAAAGCCGGTACAGAGCCGGACTCTGCATTTCTGGATGTTACTAATACAAAGCAGCAGTAACAATGTAACAATTGTGTCTCCAATTAAAGGGGCATTCCCATCATATAAAGGGACGGTATAGTGCCTGAATATGCATTCAGTCCATAATCAGTAAGGGTCCATCCCAATACTGAGAATCGAGGGGATGCAGTGCTGTACGTACGCTGTGCGTCCATGTAGGTCAGACATTAGTTATGGCGCTCAGATGGTATATGGTGGTAGAAGGATCGGTCTCGGCCATCATTGCTTCATCAGATTGGTAGTGCAGGTCCTTGGTGGCGCCCCTGTCAGGCAATGCGGGATACTGTATGATATATCTGGATAGATCCTTAAAACGATAAATGGAGGATAAAGCAGGGTCCTCGTGATGTTACAAGGAGTCCAAGGGCACAGAGGGGCTTGTTTTGGCTGAATGTTCCCTTCAGAGGCCAACCTTGTGTATAGGATGCATCTCCTACATTAAGGATCTTGCCGTTTCCTTCGAAGCGTGCTCGCCCTAAACAAACATGAGATATTTAGTGACATTCAGTGAAGTTCAGGCCTCCACCCTTCTCTGTTACTAACGAGCTCGATGTTACGACGCCGTCACGCCATAATCAGCGCCAGATACTCCGCTGTGCTTTTACTATAAGTTATACTATAACTTTTACTATAAGTTTTTCCCCAATTTCCTCAAATTCTGCTAAAACTTTGTGCCGGGTGAAGCTTCTTGTGTAAATATCCGTCACATGGCCATGACAGCTGGAGAATACTCCAGACTCTTGCAGACCTTGATTTCCCTGGTTCCTACATCGGGGGGATCCATGTGAGGGGCAGAGTTAGTATAATTGCTTTGTGACCTAATTATGCCGGCGATGGATGACATGTAGAATTTGAAGCCACCAGTGTTTTACCCTCTGCGAGTCTGGACAATGCACAAAGCTCGAAAGTCCTGATAAACGGAGCGTTAAGACGACAGAGCCGTTTTCTTGACCTCATTTTTCATCACAATTAGCATTTATATAACATCAATATGAGGCCGACGCACGTTCTGCATGAAATGATCACGGCACAGATCATGGCCTCTGGGAGGACATGCTGTATTGGACAGGGCTGTGGCTCATGCTCCTCATTGGTGCCATTCTTCGGCCTCGAGCTTCACGGATCCTGCTGGACGTTCGTCTTCGTTAGTTTCTCATGTGAAATATCTCCTTCATCATGTGACAATACAGAGACGCTCAGTGTCAGGAGCCGGGGTTATTGTCGGCCTTTACATGTTTGGAAGTTCATCTGTCTCAGTCGAGTTATTGGGATTATTGGGGTATGCTGCTGGACCCCATATTCAACACCCAGCCCACCTCGCTTCAGTTGCACAGTGGATTCCCTCCGGTGACGGGCCTCACATGGACACCGTTATCATCCCAGCATTTTCTTGTTTCTAGATAACCTTTCCTGAAATCTTGGGCAGCTGACCGACCACTAATAGAGAACCTTCCCAAACCTTATCATGACCTATAAAATGCTGACTATTGGTTATAATGCATATCGGCTTCTCAGGACGCGTTTATGTTACCACCGGTGGAACATTGACTATTATGGGCTCTCCAGGAATATTCCCAATGTTCGGAGCCATCAGTGACCGTCCTCAGGGTAACTCACAGGTTTTATTTATCATATAGCGACCATAACAGGCCAGACATGGATCTTACTGACCATGTTCTGCAAGGAATACAGAGATGGACAACATGAAGTCAGCGCGTGTTCAGACTTCTATAGCAGAAATTCAGAAGTGACCACATGAGATACAGCGGCACAAGGAGCATGGGACTCATCAGAGGCGCTGATCCCTGGCCTCCAAACACCAAGAGAAGACTTTGTGTAAAGCCGTTACTGACCATTGCACATTTTGTGATGCAGCCGGTGGTTTCCATTTATTTATATAACATAAATGTCTATAAAATGGTTCCATACGTGTCCTACAGATCTTTCAAAAATGGAGCTCAGTCCGAAAATCAATGGTGCTTGTTAAATGTCCTAATGATGTGTTTTTAGAGATTGAGGAAAGCTGCGATAAGATCCTGATGAAGAAAAGCAAAATCATTAATGGTCAGGAAAGGTCCCACAAAGTCTGGAGGTATCAGGGCACAGATATCGCCTGTGCGGGACATGGACATCACCTGTGCTGGAAATAGACCGTGAGCGCCACCTATCGGGCGTGAATACTGCCTGTGCAGGACATAGAAACAACCTGTGCGGGGTGTGAGCACCACCTATCATGGGTGCGGATGCTGCCTGTGCAGGCCATAAACAAACCCTGTGCGGGGCATGAGCGCCACCTATCAGGGGCGTGGATGCTAGCTGTGCAGAACATAGACATAACCTCTGTGGGGCGTGAGCACCACCTATCATGGGCGTGGATGTTAGCTGTGCAGGAGATAGCCACACCCTGTGCGGGGCATGAGTGCCACCTATCAGGGGCATGGATGCTGCCTATGTAGGACATAGACACAACCTGTGCAGGGTGTGAGCGCCATCTAGCAGGGGTGTGGATGCTGGCTGTGCAGGACATGAGTGCTGCATTTCCAGGGCATAGATGCCACCTGTGCTTGACATGGACATCGCCTGTGCAGGACATGAATGCCGTCTTCGCTCGACATGAACATCGCCTGTGCAGAACTTGGTCACATCCACCCTGGACCCCAGTAGTGATTGTGTGGTACTTACAGGTACACAGGATGCAGTGACGATTCACGAGACTGTTTGGTGTTTTTTATAATAACGTTTATAGGCCTAGAGGTAACTATCCTCAGTCACAACCTGACCAACAAAAGGGGTAACAAGGGTTGCCCTCGCAGGGGCTCAATACAAGCAAACACAACCAGAGTAGAACACGTCTAACCCTGCAAAGGCCGGTCACTATAGGGCTGCGGTATGGCCGACTACGGGTCCTTAGTTATAAAAGTGTCACTTAGCCTCTCTGATGTCCGGCAGGGTCCTGAACGATGATGCTTCGTCGTTGCAGCCGCTGGGCCCAGCCGATGAGGATCTGACGAAGACTTCGGGCGTTCCTGTGCCCAGGTGAGGTGGGGGCACAACAGGCCCCGGAAGAGTTCCGCAAGGCGGCGCCCCCCCGGCGGAGGCGGTGCAGTGCCGCTTGGGGGCTGGAGAATGGAGGCTGCAGGGACCACGCTGGCAGCAGACAGGCCACAGCCGCGAACTGGAGTGAGGCGGCATCGGCCGCGAGTGGCAGCAGGTAGGCCGCAGCTGCGAATTGGAGCGGGGCGTCGTCTGCTGTGGGCGGAAGCTGACGTGACGCACCCGCAGGGCGGAGTCTGGCGGCCGCGGACGGACCGCGGGGCGGAGTTGGGCGGTGGCTGCTGTGGGCGGGAGCGGACAGACCGCACCAGCGGGGCAGAGTCAGGCGGCAGCTGCCACGGGTGGGAGCGGATGGGCCACACCCGCGGGGTGGAGTCGGCCACTAGGAACGCGGCTGAACGGGCGGCGTCTCCCTCCTGGACGGCTAGGTGCCGCCTCCCTTCTGCCTGCGGTGAGTCTCCCTGCAGTCTCTCTGGTCACTGCTCTCCCCTGGCTTTTGCTCTGGCTCTCTGGCGCTTCCTGGCTTCCTTCCTCCACCTCTCCTGATCTGCTGACTCCCTGTGACTAGCGTTCTCCTCCCCTCTTATATTGGCTCCTCCCCCAGCCCACCTGTCAGTCTCCACGGTCCGTCCCTGAACTCTGTCCCCCGGAACCCAGGTGACGGTCCCCTTGGTTCTGACCCCCGGACACTCGGCGGGGACCCTTTCTCCCACAATTGCACTAAAGTTGCTTTAATAAGGGGCGTCTTCTGCTGGCACTTTAAGGGCCCCTGCTGTAAGGGCCCATTATGTGGGGCCAGTTCACGCCTCATGGCACAACATTATGAAACAAAACATAAATGATTGTGATTTTTCAATTATTCGCCTCTCTCAGCTCGATCTGCGGATTATTTACGCCGCCACCTTCTCCGGCTCCTTGTGTGACCGAGAAGCCGGCTCCTCGTGTGACCGAGAAGCCGGCTCCTCGTGTGACCGAGAAGCCGGCTCCTCGTGTGACCGAGAAGCCGGCTCCTCGTGTGACCGAGAAGCCGGCTCCTTATGAATGAATAATTATAACATTAACTGCGACTTTAACTACGTAATATGTCATTTCTAGTAATTCTAATTGTTTTCCTGTGTCTGTACGAAGCCTCTTGTAAGAAGCAACCTTTCCTCCACGGTGAATCCATCACACTACAAAGCCATGGCTGCCAATTTGCCTTTCATTTTCCAGAAATGTCGTGTTCTTGGACGGTCGTCTCCGGAGCGATACTTCTATCACCACTGTATACACATCACTTATGAGTAACAAGGTTCTCCCCACATGTGTTACCTCTTATTAAATTGGCTGCTGGAACCGAACGTGCAGGATGAGCAATTAGGAGATTTCCCTTCTCCTGGTGGAGGAGCGCTCCGCGCTGGCGTCGCACTTGTACTGTGACCTCGCTGAAATGCAAAGGGCATTGGTTAAGTGACATTCATCAATAGGTAGATGTTCTGCCCGGTGTCTGTACTCCTCTAATTAGCTGCGACCTTTACTTGCAGCCTCCAGACGTAATAAAAGAGACGGCGACTTCGAAAATTCCCACCTTCCCTTAATATTAGTTTAAGTATTTTTTCTTTTTGTAGCTTTTTTCTCCTCAAGTCTTGTGTGATGGCACCGAGCTGAAGTCTCCAGAATCCTTGGTAGCCGCCAGATATCACGTGTCCTTGCTCAGAAATAAAGCGTGTTCCTGTAATGACTGTAGGGGAATGCATTAGTGATACCGCAGCTGGATTGTGATGCACCTCGTGCCATGCAGATGTGAGCAATCTATACTGCACAGATAATATATGTCATCGGGCGGCTCGCTGGTGCCAGAAACGTATATTTCCCTTCCTCTGATATTATGTGAAATAAGACCAGGCCCCACTCCGGGACCTGGCATCTCCAGAGCCGCCTTCCAGAAGTGACTCGCTGTATTTTGCCACCAATAAATCTTTAGAACAAATCGGAGGTTTGGCTTCTTCCTTACAGTTTTGAGGTCAATGGTTTCTCTGCAGACTTTATATGGAGGGAGATCTAGTTATCGGATATTCTGCACAAAGTCGGATCCTTTATTGGAAACTTCATCTAAATTGTAAGCAGCTGAGAATAATAAATGGAAACTCTGCTATGTTTTCCTCCTGGTTTCCGTCTCTGCAGATCACGACCACTTAGGGTAGGTCCACACCAAGGTTTTGGCAAGAATTTTGAAGTGAAGTAGATCCATTCAATAATCCACATCACCAGATAAACTGTAACTGCTATTACTATTGGTTACAGTGGAAAATGCCCAAATGTGGGAAGGACAGGGTAGCGCCGTGCACACAGAGTAGCGCCGTGCACACAGGGAAGCACCATGCAAACAGGAGAGCGCTGGGCACACAGGGTAGCTCCGTGTACACAGGTTAGCTCCATCCACACGGGAGCGCCGTGCCCACAGGGTAGCGCCACGCACGCACAGTAGCGTCGTGCACACACGGGAGCGCCGAGCACAGGAGAGCGCTGTGCACACAGGAGAGCGCCATGCACACAGGATAGCGCGTGCACAAAGGAGAGCGCCATGCACACAGGAGAGCGCCATACACAGAGGGTAGCGCCGTGCACACAAAGGAGTGCCATGCACACAGGAGAGGGCCGTGCACACAGGCGAGCACTGCACATAGAGTAGCGCTGTGCAAACAGGGGAGCACTGTGCACACAGGGGAGCACCGAGCACACAAAGGAGTAGCGCCTTGCACTCAGGGGAGCGATGTGAATACAGAGGAGCTATATGCACACAAAGGAGAACCGTGCACACAGGGGAGTGCCTCACACATAGGGTAGCTACGTGCACACAAAGGAGGGCCGTGCACACAGGGGAAGTGCTGTGCATACAGGGGAGCACCGTGCACACAGGGGAGCGCTGTGCGCACAGGGTAGCTCCATGCACACAAAGGAGTGCCATGCACACAGGGGGGCGCCATGCACACAAAGGAGCGCCGTTCACACAAAGGAGCGCCGTTCACACAGTAGCACCGTGCACACAGGAGAGCTCTGTGCTGCACATGTAGGTACGTGAGCTGACTGGGGGTGACCCCTTTTCTCACCGCTAACAGACTGAGACGGCGACTGAAGTGCGTCCAACAGGTCCTCTTGACGACCGCAGCAACATGCAGCAGCAGCTAGACACTCTCCGCACACAGGCCCGGGTACCTTTGCTTCCTTCTCACTTCGGTATGACGACCCTTGCGGCTCTTTCACTGCAGCTGCCCTAGGCCTACCACTACAGCGCTTCGCCTGCCTGAGTCCGTCCGTCTAGTGGTACCCCCAGGCTCTCTCAGGCTGCGGCTCTCTCTCTGTCTGTCTGCGGCTTCTCTTGTCTCTCCGTCTGCAGCTTCTGTCAGGGCCACCCCCCTGACTGTCTCAGATGTCAGTCCCTTCGGGAGCTTCACCACTGTACTTCTCTTCCTCAGGTCTACTCTTCTCCTCAGCTCCTCTCCCTGGACTGACTGCTTCTAGAACTCTCTACATCCTTTTTATCCCCCTCCTTGAGGAATCCTCCCAGAGTTCCTGTAACCCCGTCCCCCATGACTGTGCGGTTTCGTAGCCATAAGCTGATGTTAAGTCCATTTCTCACAACTCTCTCCACTCCCATCTTGTGGCCAAACTTCAATATTGCACCCATCTCACTATTTCAGCTGTCTCCCATCTATAAATGCAACAGTCCACCTAAAGCACATTATACCTTTACCTTCCCACTACAGACATGTCCGTACTTCAGTCCACCTCCCCTATACACACCTGGGAGAGCCGTGCACACAGGAGAGCGCCGTGCACACAGGAGAGCGCCGTGCACAGAGTAGCGCCGTGCACACATGGGAGCGCCATGCTCACAGGAGACTCTGGATCCACTGATATTAAAAGGGAATTTAAACTGATTTCTGATGTGGACGTTAGTGCAGAATCGGCTTCAAAATTGCAATAAAAATCTGTGTGCACCAAGGTTATGTTCAAACAAAGGTTTTATTTTCCTTTGATTTTGGATGAGATTCAGCTTTGACATCCTTATCAGAAAGGCCTTGAAGCCTCGTATTGATCCCAATGACGCTACTGGTGCAGCCGCTGCTGGGTTTTTTTCCACGTGTAAAAAGAAATGTTGCAAATTCAACTGATGAATCAAGTGATGCAGAAAAAAAACCCATAAAAAAACCCACAGCTAAAATACAGAGAAAAGTGGTGGAGTGTATGTGTATATGGACTTATCCTCGAAGACTTGATTCCAAGATGTTTGCCAGCTGTAACTTGGAAAAGTCCATTCACCTGCAGCCATACTCAGACGTAGGAACTTTGAGAACAGATCTGCCGGGTGTGAATACATCCCTAGGGGTCTGCACACGGAGCGAATTCCCTGCAGTGCACCGCCATCATTTCTGCATGTGCTGCATACGGCTTTCTGCATGTTAGCTAAAGGCGTAAGTTTATTAGTGAAGGTGACTATTGTCCTCATGGTCCCATCATCATTGGTCAGTAATTAGCGATCGGGGGAGGGGATATGGACCCGTTTCCCCCGGGCGCTGCATCTTTGCGGGATTAGTTTTGCACCTCGTCAGTCATTAGGACTTTTCTGCCGTGTGTTTTCATGCAGGGTCTCCTCTAATTACAGAATTTTCCTGCCATTTCACTCGTCCCGTAACCGTGAGCGCTGGAGACAAAGGCGCAAAGCGGCGTCTCGAGTACAAAGCCGCGCTTGCTGTTTAGCAGACGGAGCCGAATTAAAACAAACTTGCTTTGCTCAACTTTGACACTAATGGGAATATTTTATGCAGCCGTTTGAGGAGCTGCCACGGTTCATTTGACTTCCTGCAGGTGGGGACAAGAGGAAAAGTGAAAAAGCGCAGACAGGCAGCAGATTTATTGTGCCGCGGCTCCACCGCAATTTTCTGATTAGTCAAAGTCTGTAATTAGAGAGAAAAAAACTCATTGGATTTAGGTCAAGTGCCAGGAAAAAATCCTTACTTCTAAAATTCCTGCTCGGGAGCTCGGACAAAGCGAGGAACAATCTTTGCCGAATGAAAGGACTCGTCACAATTCACATGAGGCTAAAGGGAGACTGTCAGCAGGATCTCAGCCCCAAATTCTTTATATGCACTTGTGGATATTTCAAAGACAAGTGCAGCGATCCTCGCACCCAGCCACTACGTTCCTCCATTGCATTTGAAATGATATACAAATTAGTCTGAAGAACTATGGTAGATCTGAAGCCTCTGTCACTCCAACTCTATTCCTCACCTAGCACCGCCTCCTCTTGTTTAACTGTTAGCCTCTGTGGTGTGTGACTTCAGGCACAGGAGCCATCAGTGAAGGAGAAGGTGGCATTGGGCAGGGAATAGATCTGGAGTGACAGAGGCTTCACATCTACCATAGCTCTTCAGCCTCATTTCCATTCTCAGTAAAGCAGAGCGGACCGGCTGGGCGCAGGGATTGCTGGACTTGTCTTTGATAGATCAACATGAGCATATAAATAGTATGTGGTACCAGATTCCCCTTAAGCAGTAAAAATTTAAAGGGTTGTCCACAACTTAAAGGGAATCTGTCACCCTTTTTTTTTAGATATTATATAATGATATCATTCAATTGTGTGTCACATAAGGATTCTCTAAGGCCGGTTTCACATTAGCGCTTTTTCAGCGCGCGCACGGCCGGGGGTAGCTCCGCCCCCGAGCTGGCTCTCTGCCCGGCGTGCCCGCCCCTTGCTTGTAGCGCCGCCTACTAGCGGACAGCGGCGCCTGCGATCGGCGCACCCTATCTTTAGCATAGGGTGCGCAGATCGTGCGCAGGCCGTGCGCTAGTTGCGCTTTGACCTGCGCTGCGCACTTTTGACGGTGCGCCGTGCGTGCCAAAATCCGAAAAGTTTGATTTTGGCGCGCACGGCGCACCGTCAAAAGTGCGCCGCACAGGTCAAAGCGCAACTAGCGCACGGCCTGCGCACGATCTGCGCACCCTATGCTAAAGATAGGGTGCGCCGATCGCAGGCGCCGCTGTCCGCTAGTAGGCGGCGCTACAAGCAAGGGGCGGGCACGCCGGGCAGAGAGCCGGCTCGGGGGCGGAGCTACCCCCGGCCGTGCGCGCTCTGAAAAAGCGCTAATGTGAAACCGGCCTTAGTACTTTTGCTTCCCCCTGACCCCGCACCTTTCATGCATAAATACCTTTTTTAAATCGGTTCAGATGTATATAAACTGCCGCTGTCCGGTCCACTGGGCGGGGCTTATTCAACTGCTCCCCCCTCCCTGTCTTGCTCTACGCATTTCTTCTTGTGTAGAGCAAGACAGGGAGGGGGGAGCAGTTGACTAAGTGTGGCGCCCCTGAGGCTCAGTCGCCACAGAGGTACTGCACCTTCTCCTAAGGTGTGGTGCCCCACCATCCAGGTAAGTTGGAGGCTCCTGACCACGCTCCAACACTCGCACCCCACACAATAGAGTAGTTCAGCAAAACCACATTGTGGCTCCTTGCTTAGAGAGAAGCAGAGCACCTTTGGTGGTTCCCTGCTTGGAACACTAGACGTGCTGGGAGGTGGGTGGAGTTTAGAATATATATATGAGCGGGATGGTTTAGGATTACAGGTCAGTCTGACAGGAGGTCAGTGAGAGAGGAAGCCACTCAGGAGGAGTGGGGATCCCTGGAAGAGGGATGGAGGAAGGAGTGCTGCAGCTGCCTCAGTGACCTGAGCCAGCTGGCATGGGAAAGGAAAGAAGGAGAAGGACATTGAACTGAAGCCTGAGCTTCCATAGAAGGGAAAAGACAAGTACGGAACGTAGGAGAAAAGGGAACATAGAGGACGTGGGTTAGAGGAAGAACCCTGCCTAGAAGTTCTCAGCGCAAGGCCGGGGCCCGGTCCCCGAGGTTGTATGGACACTAATGGTTCTGCAGCACACACCGGTGGAGTAGTAGGCTGTAAATGCACTACTCCCATCTAAGACTTGAGGGCACAACAGCAACACGGATAGAGAGCCGGGACTTAGGAGTAGAGAGTCCCCGAAGCAGGCTACAGCTGTCTGCCGTGCAAGTAGAGTTCTTGGGAACATCTGTCAGGAGGAACTCCAGTGTAACACAGTACTAGGAGATCTTCACACTTAAGGCGCTATACAGGAGACGTTCAGAAAAGTCACATAAGTTGGCGGAGTGTGGAAGGGAGCATTCCATCTTGCCTGGAGGTTGACTGAGTCCCTGACCTGGAGGACACGGCACAGAAGCGGGCACTACAGACTGTGAGTAAAGCTTTGGAACTACATGCCCTGGTGTCCTCCATTCCTTCCTGCGTCTGTCCACCTGGCACTGCTACATCCCCTGCGCCGGACACTACACCATCTGAGTGTCTCCATATCTACACTGCCCTGGGACACCAGCCCTGCCTGTGGAGGGTTATACCATCCTTGCTGCACCCCACCATCTGTCCCAAAGGCTCTGTCTGCAGCGTCGGCTTAACACCTCCCTTGCCGAACACCACAGGTGGCGTCACAAACTATTCATTTAAAAACATTCACATCTTCCTACTACTTGGGAGCCCAGGGCCACGGTCCGGGTCACCGCCACTGTGACACATCCCACTGATACCGGCCCGGTACCGAGTACCCCACAGCCCTGGGAGGGCGACCCATAAACCCCGCCCAGCGGACCGGACAGCGGCAGTTTACATACATCTGATATAAAAAAAGGTATTTATGCATGAAAGGTGCGGGGTCAGGGGGAAGCAAAAGTACTAAGAGAATCCTTATGTGACACACAATTGAATGATATCATTATATGATATCTCAAAAGAGGGGTGACAGATTCCCTTTAAATACTCAAGAAACCTGACTAAATTAAAAAAGTAAACATTCTACTGCACTAGCGCCACTCCAGCTCCCGACGGTCCATCTCGCTCGTGTTGCACACCTTCGCCTTCTTTTTACGGTGTGATCTCTTGTATCATTGGTGGATATTCTGCTTTTTCTGACTTGTTTTTTTTTTTTCTTGCATTATTTGCTGGCCTTCCTCCCACGGTTTCAGAGCTCGCTTCTGTCTTTCTCTTCTGTCTTTCTCTTCTGTCCTGTCTCCAGATTTTGGTGCTTACAAGAGAGAAGTCACAGGGACTAATGAGAGATTTACTCGCATCATTGGCGCACCTGAGAGCGATCCCAAATCTAATAGCTAGAAATACAGTCCGGATCGAAGATGATGGATGTGCGCCTCGTGCTGCGAAGCATTATTACAGGACTCCGCCGTTATTGATAAGAAGGGACAGGAGTTATAGAAAGAACCGCTATTTATAAGGGAGGACAAAGATAGTCTAGGTAATTGTCTCCAAAAAAGACGGCGGCTTCAGAAATGGCCCCCGGGGGCCCCAGCGCAGACTGATCTGTTGCATAATCCCTTTTTATTGCACTTTTATTTAGTTTTATGTTTTTTGGTAATTAAAGTAATAAAATTAATGTTGGGTCCTGGCGGAGAAGCGGAAACACAACAATCCCACAGTGTCGATAAGACGATCGCCGTGGATTCTTCATCTGACGCTCAAAGGGAGTTCAACTAGCGGAAATTAAAGGGGAAGCAGCCGATATGTGAAAAGTGATGTAGACGGACAGAACATATGGAGGCGCTGTAACCCTGCCAGTGTGCCTAGTAGTAGTCTGTAGGCCCGCGGGGGCCCGGGTCATCTCCCCTCTGTGCCCGTCGGTCATTGTAATTTGTTCACTGTAATTTATATTACTACTATGTGCCACTGCCCTCTATATGGGTACTATCCTGTACAGCACTATGTGGGTATTATCCTGTACGGCACTATGTGGGTACTATCCTGCACTGCACTAATATGTGGGTACTATCCTGTACTGCACTGATATGTGAGTACTATCCTGTACGCCACTGCTATATGGGTACTATCCTGTACTGAACTGATATGTGGGTACTATCCTGTACTGCACTGATATGTAGGTACTATCCTGTACTGCACTGATATGTAGGTACTATCCTGTACTGCACTGATATGTAGGTACTATCCTGCCCTGCACTGATATGTGGGTACTATCCTGTACTGCACTGATATGTGGGTACTACCCTGTACTGCACTGATATGTGGGTACTATCCTGCACTGCACTAATATGTGGGTACTATCCTGCACTGCACTGCTATATGGGTACTATCCTGTACTGCACTGATATGTGGGTACTGTCCTGCACTGCACTGATATGTGGGTACTATCCTGCACTGCACTGATATGTTGGTGCTATCCTGTACTGCACTGATTTGTGGGTACTATCCTGCACTGCACTATGTGGGTACTATCCTGCACTGCACTGATATGTGGGTACTGTCCTGCACTGCACTGATATGTTGGTGCTATCCTGTACTGCACTGATTTGTGGGTACTATCCTGCACTGCACTATGTGGGTACTATCCTGCACTGCACTATGTGGGTACTATCCTGCACTGCACTGATATGTGGGTACTGTCCTGCACTGCACTGATATGTTGGTGCTATCCTGTACTGCACTGATTTGTGGGTACTATCCTGCACTGCACTATGTGGGTACTATCCTGCACTGCACTGATATGTGGGTACTATCCTGCACGGCACTAATATGTGGGTACTATCCTGTACTACACTGATATGTGGGTACTATCCTGCACTGCACTGATATGTGGGTACTATCATGTACTACACTGATATGTGGGTACTATCCTGCACTGCACTGAAATGTGGGTACTACCCTGTACTGCACTGATATGTGGGTACTACCCTGTACTGCACTGATATGTGGGTACTATCCTGTACTGAACTGATATGTGGGTACTGCACTGATATGTGGGTACTATCCTGTACTGCACTGATATGTGGGTACTATCCTGCACTGCACTAATATGTGGGTACTATCCTGCACTGTACTGATATGTGGGTACTATCCTGTACGGCACTGCTATATGGGTACTAACCTGTACTGCACTGCTATATGGGTACTAACCTGTGTGCAGGACCGGCTCCAGGTTTTTGTGGGTCCCGGGCGAAAGTGTCTCAGTGGGCCCCTTTAACACATACCACAATTCATGATGCACAGATACGGCAAAGAAATATAGGTATAGTACAATGCCAAAGATATCACTTACTTCTTACATTACATGAGTGATCTCTATTGTAAATTCTACAATAGCTCAGAAACCAGCAAATCCTCGCAGAGCACAGTGCGTGCCCTAGTGGGGATTCAAAAGTTTTCATTTACGACCGGACAGTATAGAACTCCATACAGTATTCTGGGCATCACATAGTCTTCCATACAGTTTATTGGGCCCCATATATTGCTTCATACAGAATAATGAGCCTCATATAATGCTCCATATAGAATAATGAGCCCCAAATATTGCTTCATACAGAATAATGGGCCTCTACTAATGCTCCATACAGAATAATGAGCCCCAAATATTGCTTCATACAGAATAATGAGCCCCATATATTGCTCCATACAATATAATGAGCCCCATATATTGCTCCATACAGTATAATGGGCCCCATATAGTGCTTCATACAGAATAAAGGGCCCCATATATTGCTTCATACAGACAAAGGGTCCTCATATAATGCTCCTTACATAATAATGGGCATCATATAATGCTCTATACAGGATAATGGGCCCCATATAAAGCTCCATACAGGATAAAGGGCCCCATATAATGCTCCATACTGGATAATGGGCCCCATATAATGCTCCATACTGGATAGTGGGCCCCATGTAATGCTCCATACAGGATAACGGGCCCCATTTAATGCTCCATACAGGATAATGGGCACCATATATTGCTCCATACTGGATAATGAGCCCCATATATTGCTCCATACTGGATAATGGGCCTCATAATGCTCCCAACTGGATAATGGGCTCCATATAATGCTCCATACAGAATAATGGGCCCCATATATTGCTCCATACTGGATAATGGGCCTCAGATAATGCTCCATACTGGATAATGAGCCCCAAATAATGCTCCATACTGGCTAATGAGCCTCATATAATGCTCCATACTGGATAATGGGCCCCATATAATGCTCCATACTGGATAATGATCCCCATATAATGCTCCAAACAGGATAATGGGCCCCATTTAATGCTCCATACATATAGAATGGGCCCCATATAATGCCCCATAGAGAATAATGGGCTCATCTCCCCCGCTGGGCTCATTCTTATCCCCGCTGGGCTCATTCCCCCCCGCTCACTCTCATCTCCCGCGCTGGGCTCATTTCCCCCCACCCGCTCCGTCTCATCTCCTCCCGGGGGTTGGGCTCATTCTCTCCCCGGCCCCGCGCTGCTCATTCTCAACGTTGCTCACCTGAGTCCAGGTGCCGGTAACTTTTTCCACCCTCCGCCCAACATCATACTCACCACTATGTTTTTTCCTGTGACAGCGCGCGGTCACGTGGTACCGCTCATTAAGGTCATGAATATGGGTGCCACGCCTATGGGAGTGGAGTGGCATCCATATTCATGACCTTCATGAGCGGTAACATGTGGACCGCGCGCTCTCACAGGAAAAAACATAGTGGTGAGTATGATGTTGGGCGGAGGGTGGGGGACCGACCCTGGACTTATAAATAAAAAACACTTGTTCAGGTGCGGAGTGGGCCCCCCGTCTCGCCAGGGCCCTGGCATTTGCCCGGGTACGCCGGGTGCTGACGCCGGCCCTGCCTATATGGCACTGATATGTGGGTACTATCCCTTAATCCATTATTGAGCGGATTCTGCAGCAGCCTTATTGCATCCATAGCAGAGATCAACGGCAAAGAGATAAGCTCTTCATACGGAGGTGCCTTGAGAGCGGCAGCCGCCATCACCGGAGGAGGACAAGGAAGCAGCCCCATAAAACCTCTTGCTACAGTGTCTTGCATTATTGTATTTATGGCCTGATGAGAGAATATGAGGAAAATATTGAAATCTTACTAATATCATCTATAGTCATCCAATAAGGAAAGATTAATATGATAGCGAAAAAGCCTGATACTTCAAGTAGTGATGAGGAAAAGTAATAAACCAAATTCATCTGCTTGGAGCATTCACTGGGGGAAACGGTTACACTAAAGGTTTAACTTCATCACCTAAATTATACTCCAGAGCTGCACTCACTATTCTGCTGGTGCAGTCACTATGTACATACTTTACATTATTGATCCTGAGTTGCATAATGTATTATTCTCCAGAGCTGCACTCACTATTCTGCTGGTGCAGTCACTGTGTACATACATTGCATTACTTATCCTGTACTGACCCTGAGTTACATCCTGTATTATACTCCAGAGCTGCAGTCAGTATTCTTCTGCTGCAGTCACTGAGTACATACATTACATTACTGATCCTGGGTTACATTCCGTCTTATACTCGAGCTGCACTCACTGTTCTGCTGGTGCAGTCACTGTGTACATACATTAAATTACTGATCCTGAGTTACAACCTGTATTATACTCCAGAGCTGCACTCACTATTCTGCTGGTGCAGTCACTGTGTACATACATTACATTACTGATCCTGTACTGATCCTGAGTTACATCCTGTATTATACTCCAGGGCTGCACTCACTATTCTGCTGGTGCAGTCACTGTGTACATAAATTACATTACTGATCCTGTACTGAACCTGAGTTACATCCCGTATTATACTCAAGAGCTGCACTCACTATTCTGCTGGTGCAGTCACTGTGTACATTCAGTACATTACTGATCCTGAGTTACATCCTGTATTATACTCCAGAGCTGCACTCACTATTCTGCTGGTGCAGTCACTGTGTACATACAGTATATTACTGATCCTGAGTTACATCCCATATTTTACTCAAGAGCTGCACTCACTATTCTGCTGGTGCAGTCACTGTGTACATACAGTACATTACTGATCCTGTACTGATCCTGAGTTACATCCTGTATTATACTCCACAGCTGCACTCACTATTCTGCTGGTGCAGTCACTGTGTACATACGTTACATTACTGATCCTGAGTTACATCCAGTATTATACCCCAGAGCTGCACTCACTATTCTGCTGGTGCAGTCACTGTGTACATACATTACATTACTGATCCTAAGTTACCTCCTGTATTATACTCCAGAGCTGCACTCACTATTCTGCTGGTGCAGTCACTGTGTACATACATTACTGATCCTGAGTTACATCCTGTATTATACCCCAGAGCTGCACTCACTATTCTGCTGGTGCAGTCACTGTGTACATACATTACATTACTGATCCTAAGTTACCTCCTGTATTATACTCCAGAGCTGCACTCACTATTCTGCTGGTGCAGTCACTGTGTATATACATTACATTACTGATCTGGTACTGATCCTGAGTTACATTCTGTATTATCCTCCAGAGATGCACTCACTGTTCTGCTGGTGCAGTCACTGTGTACATACATTACATTACTGATCCTGAGTTACATCATGTATTATACCCCAGAGCTGCACTCACTATTCTGCTGGTGCAGTCACTGTGTACATACATTACATTACTGATCCTAAGTTACCTCCTGTATTATACTCCAGAGCTGCACTCACTATTCTGCTGGTGCAGTCACTGTGTATATACATTACATTACTGATCTGGTACTGATCCTGAGTTACATTTTGTATTATCCTCCAGAGATGCACTCACTGTTCTGCTGGTGCAGTCACTGTGTACATACATTACATTACTAATCCTAAGTTACCTCCTGTATTATACCCCAGAGCTGCACTCACTATTCTGCTGGTGCAGTCACTGTGTACATACATTACTGATCCTGAGTTACATCCTGTATTATACTCCAGAGCTGCACTCACTAGTCTGCTGGTGCAGTCACTGTATACATATATTACATTACTGATCCTGAGTTACATCCAGTATTATACTCCAGAGCTGCACTCACTATTCTGCTGGTGCAGTCACTGTATACATATATTACATTACTGATCCTGAGTTACATCCTGTATTATACCCCAGAGCTGCACTCACTATTCTGCTGGTGCAGTCACTGTGTACATACATTACTGATCCTGAGTTACATCCTGTATTATACCCCAGAGCTGCACTCACTATTCTGCTGGTGCAGTCACTGTGTACATACATTACTGATCCTGAGTTACATCCTGTATTATACTCCAGAGCTGCACTCACTATTCTGCTGGTGCAGTCACTGTGTACATACATTACATTACTGATCTGGTACTGATCCTGAGTTACATTCTGTATTATCCTCCAGAGATGCACTCACTGTTCTGCTGGTGCAGTCACTGTGTACATACATTACATTACTGATCCTAAGTTACATCCTGTATTATACCCCAGAGCTGCACTCACTATTCTGCTGGTGCAGTCACTGTGTACATACATTACATTACTGATCCTAAGTTACCTCCTGTATTATACTCCAGAGCTGCACTCACTATTCTGCTGGTGCAGTCACTGTGTATATACATTACATTACTGATCCTGAGTTACCTCATGTATTATACCCCAGAGCTGCTCTCACTATTCTGCTGGTGCAGTCACTGTGTACATACATTACATTACTGATCCTGAGTTACATTTTGTATTATCCTCCAGAGATGCACTCACTGTTCTGCTGGTGCAGTCACTGTGTACATACATTACATTACTAATCCTAAGTTACCTCCTGTATTATACCCCAGAGCTGCACTCACTATTCTGCTGGTGCAGTCACTGTGTACATACATTACTGATCCTGAGTTACATCCTGTATTATACTCCAGAGCTGCACTCACTAGTCTGCTGGTGCAGTCACTGTGTACATATATTACATTACTGATCCTGTACGGATCCTGAGTTACATCCAGTATTATACTCCAGAGCTGCACTCACTATTCTGCTGGTGCAGTCACTGTATACATACTGTATATTACATTACTGATCCTGAGTTACATCCTGTATTATACCCCAGAGCTGCACTCACTATTCTGCTGGTGCAGTCACTGTGTATATACATTACATTATTGATCCTGAGTTACATCCCGTATTATACTCCAGAGCTGCACTCACTATTCTGCTTGTGCAGTCACTGTGTATATACATTACATTACTGATCCTGTACTGATCCTGAGTTACATACCATATTTTACTCAAGAGCTGCACTCACAATACTATTTTATGTACCCCAGTAATTACTTTGATTCCGTTTCTTCTCCTGACATGATGATGATGATGATGGACATTTTGCATGGTGGGGTCTGTAGTGCAGTGTAGTGTAGTGTAGTCTGTAGTGTAGGAATAATACAATGTATAGTCTTTGTCTCTGAAAAGAATATCTTGAGCATTTTCTGTAACTGTAGAGATGGCAGAAGGCTAAGTCGTAGAAATACAGAAGCACAGAGGCCGCAATTTCCTTGTCGGCTGCGAGAGCGCTGTACATTGATTGGCCCCGGGGGATCCGTTACTTCTACTGCCAACTGTCCCTAATTTCAGGGACCGGCCCTAAACTTGTAGTAAAATATTTGTTGACTGCGGACCATTTGTCCAAATCTGACAGTTTTGTGTCGTAAGCGTCATATACTGGAGATTATCTAAGTGTGCACTATAGAACCAATAAACCCCCAATACTGTCCATTAATAAAAGCCTGCACCCTGGATACAGCTCTATGGTCAAATAATACTGCCATACCATGACTGCATATTACTGCCACACAGTGTGTACCACCCAATCGTACTAAGACCAATATTGTTACCATACAGTGACCATAATAATGGATTCCAGCTCTGCACACCATATGTGCCTCCGTATTGTAATAATGCCCCATGTGAGGCAGTGAGGGGATCATATGCGAGGGTTGATATGTGTCCCCCAGGATGCAGATGGAGTCTTATTGAACCCTCTGGTGCGCCTTGTGTTCACAACAGGACACCTGTGAGTCACAAGGCAAAATAAAAGAAAGTGTGGATTGGGTCCAAGTAGTGACTCAGTCAGATTTTTAGGAAAACCTGTTAATGGATTTTATTTTTAGAGGGATTTGCAGGTTTGGTAGTGGGGCGAATCCCTCTCTCCACTACGGGTTTTGGAAGTGTCTCTATGGCCACGATTCTATTTAAATCTGTCAGCTTTTGTCTTTGGTGTGTCAGTTTGGGAGTTTGCAAGCTGCAGAGCAGGAGGCTCTGTGCAACCAAAGTCTGTGTGGAGCTAGCACAGAGCCAGGGATGTCCAGGCGGCTGACGCACCCAAGAAACATGGCGGTGCTATTGCCTGCGGCAATGGGTTCGGAACACGGACCGTATATATGGAAACCTGACTGCGATCCGGAGGATATCACTCCTGTATGTGAGTCTGCCAATAAAGACTTGTTTATGTTGGACATTTCTGTGGTTCCTGCCTATCTGTCGCACTGCACCAACCCCACTGCACTACGCCCCTCTGTGCCTCCTTATTGTAATAATGCCCCCTCTGTGCCTCCGTATAGTAATAATGCCCCCTCTGTGCCTCTGTATTGTATTAATGCCTCCATTTAATAATGTCCCATCTGTGCCTCCAAATAATAATGTCCGCTCTCTGCCTCCTTATTGTAATAATGCCCCCTCTGTACCTCCTTATTGTAATAATGCCCCCTCTGTACCTTCTTATTGTAATAATGCCTCCATATTGTAATAATGCCCCCTCCATGCCTCTATATAATAATGCCCCCTCTGTGCCTCCTTATTGTAATTGCTCCTATCCTCTGGAATGCTCTACCCCAAGAAATCAGGACTATCCACAATTTGCATAGTTTTAGGCGCTCCCTCAAAACACACCTGTTCAGAGCGGCCTATCACATTCACTAATCAAAGTCATTCTCTGTGTAAGTGTGCGTGTGTAGCCCATTCACTATCTCCATCCATCCTTCACTCCCGCAAGATGGCTGGACCTTCATTGTAAATACACCATTGTAAATACACCCCTGTACTCTGTATCTCCCTCACCTCATTGTAGATTGTAAGCTCTCACGAGCAGGGTCGTCTTATTTCGTCTTATTTTGCTTTAATTATTGTATTGTTAGCGTTGTTACTTATGACTTGTGTTTTGAAACTGTTAAACTGTAAAGTGCTGCGGAATATGTTGGCGCTATATAAATAAAGATTATTATTATTAGTATTTATTATTAATAATGCCCCCTCTGTACCTCCGTATAGTAATAATGCCCCCTCTGTGCCTCTGTATTGTATTAGTGCCTCCATGTAATAATGTCCCATCTGTGCCTTTAAATAATAATGCCCGCTCTCTGCCTCCTTATTATAATAATGCCCCCTCTGTACCTTCTTATTGTAATAATGCCCCCTCTGTGCCTCCTTATTGTAATAATGCCCCCTCTGTACCTTCTTATTGTAATAATGCCTCCATATTGTAATAATGCCCCCTCCATGCCTCTATATAATAATGCCCCCTCTGTGCCTCCTTATTGTAATAATGCCCCCTCTGTGCCTCCGTATAGTAGTAATGCCCCCTCTGCACCTCCATATAGTAGTAATGCCTCCTCTGTGCCTCCGTATAGTAGTAATGCCTCCTCTGTGCCTCTGTATAGTAGTATTATAGTAGTATTACCCCTCTGTGCCTCTGTATAGTAGTAATGCCCCCTCTGTGCCTCCGTATAGTAGTATTGCCTCCTCTGTGCCTCTGTATAGTAGTATTGCCCCTCTGTGCCTCTGTATAGTAGTAATGCCCCCTCTGTGCCTCCGTATAGTAGTAATGCCCCCTCTGTGCCTCTGTATAGTAGTATTGCCCCCTCTGTGCCTCTGTATAGTAGTAATGCCCCCTCTGTGCCTCCGTATAGTAGTAATGCCCCCTCTGCGCCTCCATATAGTAATAATGCTCCCTCTGTGCCTCTGTATAGTAGTATTGCCCCTCTGTGCCTCCGTATAGTAGTAATGCCCCCTCTGTGCCTCCGTATAGTAGTAATGCCCCCTCTGTGCCTCTGTATAGTAGTATTGCCCCCTCTGTGCCTCCGTATAGTAGTAATGCCCCCTCTGTGCCTCCGTATAGTAGTAATGCCCCCTCTGCGCCTCCATATAGTAATAATGCTCCCTCTGTGCCTCTGTATAGTAGTATTGCCCCTCTGTGCCTCTGTATAGTAGTATTGCCCCTCTGTGCCTCTGTATAGTAGTATTGCCCCCTCTGTGCCTCCGTATAGTAGTAATGCCCCCTCTGTGCCTCCGTATAGTAGTAATGCCCCCTCTGTGCCTCCGAATAGTAGTAATGCCCCCTCTGTGCCTCCGTATAATAGTAATGCCCCCTTTGTGCCTCCGTATAGTAGTAATGCCCCCTCTGCACCTCCATATAGTAATAATGCTCCCTCTGTGCCTCCGTATAGTAGTAATGCCTCCTCTGTGCCTCCGTATAGTAGTAATGCCTCCTCTGTGCCTCTGTATAGTAGTATTGCCCCTCTGTGCCTCTGTATAGTAGTATTGCCCCCTCTGTGCCTCCGTATAGTAGTATTGCCCCCTCTGTGCCTCTGTATAGTAGTAATGCCCCCTCTGTGCCTCCGTATAGTAGTAATGCCCCCTCTGCACCTCCATATAGTAATAATGCTCCCTCTGTGCCTCCGTATAGTAGTAATGCCTCCTCTGTGCCTCCGTATAGTAGTAATGCCCCCTCTGCACCTCCATATAGTAGTAATGCCTCCTCTGTGCCTCCGTATAGTAGTAATGCCTCCTCTGTGCCTCCGTATAGTAGTAATGCCTCCTCTGTGCCTCTGTATAGTAGTATTATAGTAGTATTACCCCTCTGTGCCTCTGTATAGTAGTAATGCCCCCTCTGTGCCTCCGTATAGTAGTATTGCCTCCTCTGTGCCTCTGTATAGTAGTATTGCCCCTCTGTGCCTCTGTATAGTAGTAATGCCCCCTCTGTGCCTCCGTATAGTAGTAATGCCCCCTCTGTGCCTCTGTATAGTAGTATTGCCCCCTCTGTGCCTCTGTATAGTAGTAATGCCCCCTCTGTGCCTCCGTATAGTAGTAATGCCCCCTCTGCGCCTCCATATAGTAATAATGCTCCCTCTGTGCCTCTGTATAGTAGTATTGCCCCTCTGTGCCTCCGTATAGTAGTAATGCCCCCTCTGTGCCTCCGTATAGTAGTAATGCCCCCTCTGTGCCTCTGTATAGTAGTATTGCCCCCTCTGTGCCTCTGTATAGTAGTAATGCCCCCTCTGTGCCTCCGTATAGTAGTAATGCCCCCTCTGCGCCTCCATATAGTAATAATGCTCCCTCTGTGCCTCTGTATAGTAGTATTGCCCCTCTGTGCCTCTGTATAGTAGTATTGCCCCCTCTGTGCCTCCGTATAGTAGTAATGCCCCCTCTGTGCCTCCGTATAGTAGTAATGCCCCCTCTGTGCCTCCGTATAGTAGTAATGCCCCCTCTGCACCTCCATATAGTAATAATGCTCCCTCTGTGCCTCCGTATAGTAGTAATGCCTCCTCTGTGCCTCCGTATAGTAGTAATGCCTCCTCTGTGCCTCTGTATAGTAGTATTGCCCCTCTGTGCCTCTGTATAGTAGTAATGCCCCCTCTGTGCCTCCGTATAGTAGTATTGCCCCCTCTGTGCCTCTGTATAGTAGTAATGCCCCCTCTGTGCCTCCGTATAGTAGTAATGCCCCCTCTGCGCCTCCATATAGTAATAATGCTCCCTCTGTGCCTCTGTATAGTAGTATTGCCCCTCTGTATAGTAGTATTGCCCCCTCTGTGCCTCCGTATAGTAGTAATGCCCCCTCTGTGCCTCCGTATAGTAGTAATGCCCCCTCTGTGCCTCCGAATAGTAGTAATGCCCCCTCTGTGCCTCCGTATAGTAGTAATGCCCCCTCTATGCCTCCGTATAATAGTAATGCCCCCTTTGTGCCTCCGTATAGTAGTAATGCCCCCTGTGCCACTGCAGTTCCCGCTGTCTGCTCCCATGACGAGTGTTGCTCGCCTCTTCCTCCTCCCTGCAGTTTACAGTGGTGTCATTGTGCCGCCTGTTGTCCCCTGCATGATTCCGGCCAGTGACAGCCATACACCAGCCTGTGACCTTTCTCTGCTGCAGTTTTTACTAGGAAACAAAGTTACAACTTGTGGACACCATAAAAAGTAATGAGGACCCTTCTCCTTGCCGTGCTACACACTTTGTTATCGACCCATCTGGCATTTGCCAGAATTGCTAAATGGGCAGTCTGGCCCTGGCTTTGCATTTAGAATACGAAGATTACGTGAATATTTTTGTGCTTTAAAATTACAGGAAAAGGAAAATAAAAGTTTGTGTCAAAAAGTAAAACAAAAAATAAGTGAAACCATAGAAAAATAGCAAACTTTTCAAGTAAATCTTAAAGTTTGACAACATGCACGTTTGGTGTCTACAATCACAGCAAACTCTCCAGTAAGGTCAGGATTAGTGTTGAGCATTCCGATACTGCAAATATCGGGTATCGGCCGATATTCGCTGTATCGGAATTCCGATACCGAGTACCGATATTTTTACAATATTGCATACCGGAATCGGAAGTTCCCATAATGCAATGAGTCAGTGTTGTGGCTGTGATTAGCTGCTGAAATGATGTCATCATGATGCGCGGTCTGTGCGGGCCTGCCGGGGGTCTGTGCCGGCTGCCGGGGGTCTGTGCGGACTGCCGGGGGTCTGTGCGGACTGCCGGGGGTCTGTGCGGGCCTGCCGGGGGTTGTGTGTGTGTGCAGGCATCGTCCGATGGGACTACAAGTCCCATCGGGCGATGCCTGCTACAATGACAGTGATTGACACATTAGCCAATGATGGGATAGTAGTAGTCCCATCATCCGGCTAATGTGTTGAATGTAAAAAAAAAAAAATATACATACTACATACATACTACATATATACAACATTCTTACAACATACATACATACTACATACATACTGCATACATACTACATACATACTTCATAGATACTACATTCATACAACATACATACATGCATACTACATAGATACTACTTTCATACAACATACATACATAATACATACTACATATATACTACATTCATACAACATACATACATACTACATATATACTACATCCATACATGTATACTACATACATACTACATATATACTACATTCATACAACATACTTGCATGCATACTACATTCATACAACATACATGCATACTACATACATACTACATATATTCTACATTCATACAACATACATACTACATACATACTACATATATACTACATTCATGCAACATACATACATACATATTACATACTACATGCATACAACATACATACAACATGCTACAGACATACTACATACATACTGCATACAATACATTCATACCTTCATACAATACATACATATAGACATACAGTACATATAACATAGAGTACATACTCACCATCACTTGTCACTTTGTTCCCCGAAGCCAGTGTCATCTATAAAAAATATGAAAAAAACAAACAAGCAATATACTCCCTGATCCGCAGAAATCCACGAGTGTCCCACGGCGATCTCCTGCACTGCATCACTGAGAGGTTACTATGGTTCACTGGTCTCACTTTATGGCAAAAGCTGCGTGGGAACTTTCTCACACAGCAATGCCAAAAGTGAGACTAGGGACTATTTTTTTACAGTGGCAGAGGAATACAGTGCGGAAGGATACCTACCTCCCGTCATTGTATTCCTGGGGCCCCTAGAGAGCGGTCGCATCAGCTGATGCTGCTGTTCACCACGGGAGATCGTCGTGGGACACTCGTGGATTTCTGCGGATCAGGGAGTATATCGCTTGTTTGTTATTTTCATATTTTTTATAGATGACACTTGCTTCGGGGAACAAAATGACAAGTGATGGTGAGTATGTACTCTATGTTACTGTATATGTACTGTATGTCTGTATGTACGTTGTATGTATGTAGCATGTTTTATGTATGTTGTATGTATGTTGTATGTCTTTAGCATGTTTTATGTATGTTGTATCTATGTAGTATGTACTATGTATGTATGTAGTATGTATGTTGTATATATGTAGCATGTGTATATATATATATATATATATATATATATATATATATTTTTTTTTTTTTACATTCAACACATTAGCCGGATGATGGGACTACTACTGTCCCATCATTGGCTAATGTGTCAATCACTGTCATTGTAGCAGGCATAGCCCGATGGGACTTCTAGTCCCATCGGACGATGCCTGCACACACACACAACCCCCGGCAGTCCCGTACAGACCCCCGGCAGTCCCGCACAGACCCCCGGCAGTCCCGCACAGACCCCCGGCAGTCCCGCACAGACCCCCGGCAGTCCCGCACAGACCCCCGGCAGGCCCGCACAGACCCCCGGCAGGCCCGCACAGACCCCGCCCGCACACACAGGCACGCACAGTGTCCGCCCACGCACCGCCCATGCTCTTCCCCCCTCCCGAACAGGATGTGCAGGTAAAGAAAGGGTTTTTTTTAATTCCGATATTTCTGTCCCATTGACTTGAATGGGACTTCCGGTATCTGAATCGGCAATACCCGATATTTTTTGGGTATCGGTCCGATCCAATCCTATCCGATACTTCACGGTATCAGATGGTATCGCTCAACACTAGTCAGGATGCAATTCATAGGAGATTTTCACTGCCACAATGGCAAATACTGTAGATCTGTTTTTCTGGAATCTTTTCTAAATAAAATGCTATAACTGTGATCTGTAATCTGCAGCTATCAATAAGTTCATCTGAAAAGTCCGGACATGGCTACAAAATGTCACAATACAGTTCAAGGCGTCATTCCACAGAATTATGCAAAGGATCTTCTACAGGGTTAATGCAACACCATCTCTAGTCTGGATACAAATGAAATGCAATTGATAACATTGTGATTGGAGAACATTTATTGTGAATCGGCAAAGTATAAAAACGTAAAGCCAAAAATAAAAATCCTTCATTGCTCGTCTGTTACTTCTAGGAAACATGGAGGGTTATCCTCGTGTATTGCATCCATTACTCGTGATAAATAGGATTTCCACGGCTCCGGTACGGCGGTGGCGGTGAATATGTCGTCGCCTCTGTCAGGAGCTGCGCTCACTAAATTAATATTTTAGTTTCCTATTTTCTCAGACGAAACGTATAATCACAAACTATCAGTGTCCTGTGGCTGCCTGGAAATGAGAATCCAGCAGTCCCTCGAAAATGATGCTGCGCTTTGGGCAGAGCTCATCCCAAGGCCTGTCCACTCCAAGAAGCCATCACGCTGAAAAAAAAAATCATTATCTGCAATTGCCTGGGGTCCGTGACTCTTTGATTCCCTTTTAACGATACGGCTATATGACGGTATAGATCACCGGAGTTATTCTATTAAATTGCATTAGAAGTGATGAATGTTAGGAGACAGCTTAAGAAAAACCGTTCCATGTGATGGCTTTACCTCTGGGGCGAAGAGATAATATAAGGTACGAAAATGAAGTTTTCAATGTTTTTGGAAACATTCAAAACAAATTGTACTTTGAAGAACTCAGGAATTGGAAAGTCTCTTATGCAAATGGTCAAGCAGAGCCGAAACCGCTCAGAAATATAAATATTTTATCTTCCGCCAACATGGCCGCAGCGCTCTGGAGCCGGCGCTCGGGGGCTCGATTAGCTTGTTTATGCTGTTTAGACGCCAGCTGTGGGCCAGGATTCACAGCACATGATATGGATAACTCCAGAGTCCTGGATCTGAGCTGTCTAGGGATTAAGGTTATCTCTGCTTATGGCATACATTTATACAGAGTGGCTGGCCATCGGCCGTTCTGCTGTAACACTGGCAGTGGTTGGGTACTTATCTGTTCTTCAGCTGCTGTGGTGTATCACTGCCAACATGATGGCATCTAATGACAAGCTAGCACTCTAATTTTACTGATGCATCAAGTGCCGTTGTTAAGCCATATGTCATATGAGTCCATTGGGCCAAATGCTGTTGTGTGCAGCCATATCCCACATGGGTCCATTGTTTCCAAGTGCTGTTGTGTGCAGCCTTATTAGTCTGGGAGGAACCAATATCCGTGGCCCCTTCCTAGGCCATTAATATCAGCCCGTCGCTGTCTGCCTAGCCTTTGCTGGTTATTAATTATAGGAGGACCCTACTTCATTTTTTTGGAGGGAGTCCCCCATTTTAATAACCGGTAAAAGCTACAGATAGAGCTGCAAGCTGATATTAAAAACATGGGAAGTTCCATGAGTATTACCCTCTTCCCAGGCAATAAACATCTGCTCCCAGCTGTCCGCTTTCCCTCTGCTGGTTAATAAAATGTCAGGGGACCGCACACCATGTGTTTCAGATATTTATTTAGTAATAAAATACATGTACAGTAAGCTGCACACACACTGTGCTAATTATTTATGTCACTGACAACTTTATATCTATCTATTCTATGTGTATATATCCATTCTATTTTGTTGGGTCACACTGTGAATTTACTGTACGCGGCAGATGAAATGTCAGGTTTTCAAGGCTATTGGTGTGTAAAAATTGGACAGCACTTGTATGGTCCTAGTGATGTGCAAATTTTTTTCTCGCACCCATAGACTTGCATTGGCGGGTCTCGCCCGATATACGAGGACATTCGCAGCATGTTGTTCAACATCTTTATCAACGATTTAGATGAAGGAATCGAGGGTAAACTGATTAAATTTGCTGATGACACAAAGCTAGGAGGGATAGCTAATACTAGACAAGAGAGAGAGAGAGAGGATTCAAAAATATATAAATAAACTGGAGCAGTGGGCAGCAACTAACAGAATGGTTTTTAACAGGAAAAATGCAAAGTACTACATCTGGGCAATAAAAATGAAAAAGCATATACAGAATGGGAGGAATAGGGCTAAGCAACAGCACATGTGAAAAAGACTTGGGTATACTAATAGATCACAGGCTGAATATGAGTCAACAGTGTGATGCAGCAGCAAAAAAGGCAAATGCAATTCTAGGATGTATTAACAGAAGCATACAGTCTAGATCACGTGAAGTCATTATTGCCCTCTACTCCTCTTTGGTCAGACCCCATCTGGAATACTGTCTCTAGTTTTGGGCACCACATTTTAAAAAAGACATCAACAAACTGGAGCAAGTTCAGAAAAGAGCGACCAGAATGGTGACCGGTCTGCAAACCCTGTCTTATGAGGAAAGGTTGCAGGATCTAGGAATGTTTAGTTTGCAAAAGAGAAGACTGAGAGGAGACTTAATAGCTGTCTACAAATATCTAAAGGGCTGTCACATTGTAGAAGGATCAACTTTATTGTCATTTGCACAAGGAAAGACTAGAAGCAGTGGGTTGAGACTGAATGGGAGGAGACACAGATTAGATATTAGAAAAAACTTTTTGACAATTAGAGTGATCAATGAGTGGAACAAGCTGCCACGAGAAGTGGTGAGTTCTCCTTCAATGGAAGTCTTCAAACAGAGACTGGACAGACATCTGACTGGGATGATTTAGCGAATCCTGCTTTGAGCAGGGGATTGGACCAGATGGCCCAGGAGGTCCCTTCCAACTCTACGATTCTATGATTCTATGCTGAGATTTTTTTTCTCAGTCTGATTTCAGAAGAGCTGTGACTCATAGAATAACATTGGTATACTGGACTGTGACATTCTGTGAAACTCCCCCACAGACCAGTCAATCAGGGGATGCGTATGACTGGGGCACCCCAGGGTGAATCCAGGAAATGCAGAAGATGACATCAGCGCATGTCAGCGGCGGCTGCAGCCGGGGTCAGGTGATGCGGACTGAGCGAGCAGCGATAGCGCCACTTGCAGGCACAGATGGCAGTATGTATTTACATATGTATGTACAAGGTGTAACTCGATGGGCGCACTATATAATTTAGCGGCAACCTCTTTAGGTAAAGCACGGACGCTTCATAGCGCTGAGCAGCTGAAATCGGTCCATGAAAATGTGAGGATAAACTAGGACGGTCTCCTGCTGCGTCCATGCCCGAGTGATGGGGTCTTGGCACAGCACTGGTGGTTCTAGCTGTGGTGTCTGTTTGATGCTCAACACCAGATATGTGCGGCTTTAAGGCTGGAGGGCTCATTACCTTCCCCACCAAAATATGTCACTTGGAGCTGGAACCCGGGGAATAAGGATTGTTAGTAGTGAAAGTTTGGGACCTCCAGCAACAGCCCCCCACCGTCACAGCTGCCGCGGGCACCGCAAAGCAACATCTCCATTTCTCATGGACAGAAGGAGAGATTTACAGGGCGATATATTTCATTTTTTCCGCTGGATGACGTTTCCGATGACCTTGATGGAACACAAAAGTCTTATTTTTCCTTGACGTTTAACCATTTAGCAGCAGCTATAAAATAATTACCGTATGAGCTGTGGCTTCTATACGTGAGCGGAACAGTAATACCATCATTATATCCTCCATGTGCTGATAATTTATGGCCATATTATCGTCTAGCAGATGGAACGGCACAAACTTCACTCACAGAATTCAGTCTTCATTCGACATTCATGGAAAAGTTCATTTCTTTGATGGGCGCGGGATATGACTGAGGAACCAACTTCAGAGCCGTATGCCCGTTTGTGACCTTTATGGTAGGAGTAGAGAAATGACCACATGTTCTGCCATTACTGCTCCAATGATGTTGCACAAGTGGTGACACGGAGGAGACTGGGAATGGTGGGAACACGAGCATTTGGTAGTTGCACATCATTGAACATTGGGAGGCAACACATGATGTCCATATGAGATGGACAGATCGCGAGATTAAGTCTGTTTCCTCTTGGGGATCGATGATGCTGGAGATGAGACAATCACTTCCAGGCATTCGAATGGATCTCAAATGTACCAAAAATCTGCGGAATCGCCAGAATCCAAATTGTTGCAATTCAGTTAGCACGAATCTACCAAAATATCTGCCTGACGACCGCTAGTTCTCTGCAATCAAGAGGCCTGGAGTTGGGTGTCACCGATGCCAAAAATGGCCCAATGAAGACCGCATTGCACAGGTGGTGGGACCAGGACAGGAGCTGCATGGCAGGACACGGGCAGGGACTTTTCTTTAAATTTTTTTTTTACATATATTTGTATGTCTTGGAGAAAACTCAGATGATGTAAATAAAATGTCCTAACCAATTATGGACAAACTGCAGCATTGGATTTCCACTTTCCACCTTTCTTATTTTTATGTGACACAAAGACGGATGTATCACCAGGGATGGCATCTCCAATGTCTTGTTTCCCAGCAGGAGTTGTCCGGCAGCTTCTTTCCCCTCTTCCCACTGAAATAAACTTACATGCGTTTTTGATGCATTTTTCCGCATGCTTTTTGATGCGTTTTTTCATTGCATGCATTTTTTTTGTCACTTGAAATAAAGCTAATTGAAAGTTGGCTTCTGGGAAGGAAAAAAAAAAGTGATTTCTTGTTTGCAGATATATTGGGGTAGTTTCCCACTGTCAATAAATGCTGTGGGTTGGACACTGCGTAAATCCGCAGCATCTGCAGTATATGTTACAGCATAGTGGATGGGATTTCAAGAAATCCCATGCCCATTATGCGTGCATCGGCGCCCGCGGCTCACCCGCGAAGACTGACATGCGCGTCTTTCCAGACCGTATGTCAATTTATGTAGCGAAGACACTCCGTCTTCACTGTGTAAATTACCTATTCACTAGCATTAGATGTGTTAAAACCGCATTATCTTCCTAGTCTCATGCATATTAAGTGCGGGAATGCAGTTCACTACTCGTGTACTAATTTAAATAATGGTAAATCTTGTGACACAGCCAGAAGTACATAACACAGTAAGTGGGGAAAAGTACAGAGTCCCCTCCTTTTTTAATAATTAATTTAAATAAAATGGCGTGGGGTCCCCCTATATTTGTTAACCAGCCATAGTAAAGCAGACTACTGGGACTGGTATTTCAGGCTGGTAAGTATCCAATATCCTTGAACCTTACCAGCCTGATAGTACCAGGCCACAGCAGTCTGCTTACCTTGGATGGTTAGCAAAAATTGTGGGATCCCCTAAAAAAAAAAAATGGTGTGGTGTCCCCCTATTTTTGTTAAACAGCCAAGGAAAAAGCAGACAGCTGTGACCTGGTATTCTCAGGCTGGCGACGCCCATGGATTTTGGCCCTCAACAGCCTAAAAACAGCAGCCCGCAGCTGCCCCACAATTGGCACATCCAAAGATGCGCCAATTGTGGCACTTTACCCGGATCTTCTCACTTGCCCTGTAACGGTGGCAAGTGGGGTAATTTTTGTGGGGTTGATGTCACCTTTGTATTGTCAGGTGACATCAAGCCCCCAGATTAGTAATGGAGAGGCGTCTATAAGACACCTATCCATTACTAATCCTATAGTTGTATGGTAAATAAAGACACAGCCAGAACAAAGTCTTTTAATTGAAATAATGACACAGACTCCTTTAATAGATCTTAATTAAACCATACTTACTGCATTGTCTATTCCATCAACGCCCTCATCTCCTGGAAGAGAATTAAAATAAAGCAACAATATCCTTACCTGTCCGCCGAGAAGATATACATACTGTCCCACGAGTCCAGCTCTGCTACATCTGGATGCCTTTGGCTGAAAGGTGGCATTATGCCACCACTCAGCCTGATATCCAGACACAGCTGAGCGTCAAAATGATGACCGCTGATGACCGGAGATGTCCCCAGCGGTCACGTGCACGGCAGTTTTCACGTTCAGCTCAGCTCATCGCGAGAACTGCAGTGTATGCAACCGTCCGGCTGAAACAAGGTACAACATTATTTAAATTAGTAGACATGCGTAATAAGCTGCGTTCCCGCACTTAATAAGCATGTGACTAAGATTATAATGTGGTTTTACTGCATCTAATGAAAGTGAATGGGCAATTTACACAGTGAAGATGGAGCGTCACTGCTACATAAATAGACATGCTGCGGTCTGGAAAGAAGCACGGCATGTCTGTCTCCGCAGGTAAGCCAGAGGCATCTCAGGACGCATAGTGGAGATGGGATTTCATGAAATCACATCTACTATGCTGTAACATCTGGAAGCTGCAGGTTTAACGATGCGGATGTACGGAGTGTCTAACCTACAGCGTTTACTGACCATGGGAACATACCCTAACTGAACCAGCCTCACCTAGAGAAACCAAGTCCGATGCATCAACAAGCTGCCGCTGGCTGCTGGTAGAGGCCACAGCTGCCGGCCTCACAACTCCTGCAGGGACCAAAGTGGATGCTAGTGACCCCTGTATCAGGGTCATGGGGGCTCGCTGACCCCTTTATGGCATACGGAGGGTTGGCCTCAGTCCTTCTGGCAGCCACTTCCCAACCACTTCAACCATGGTGAGGTCCCAGCAGCGTCATCATGAACCGTTCAGCACTGGAGGACCACACACAAGAGACTGTTTATCATGGCGATGCCTCATTACTATTTCAAGGGATTGTGAAGAGTTATAAAATCGGTATAGACTGATAGGGGTCATCCTTTAAGGATGCGCAGTATGCTTTGCCCAACTGCGGGCAATCCGAAAAGCATTAGTGCGCATGCGCTGGTGAACTATGTCCCGGATCACAGCAAAATACTTCCAGGATATAGTAAATCCGGTGCATGCACACTAATGCTTTTCGGCTTTGCCCGCAGTTGGGCAAAGCATACTGCGCATGCGCGGGAGGCAATTTGAATGCGCATGCGCGGGACCTGTACGCGGACATGCTACTGACAGAACGGAATGCGTACAGCACGCACGCCGATTTGAGGTGGAGAGAGGGGCCAGAACCAACGCCCATCGGACCGGACTGAGGATATTACTATACCGCGCGGGGTCAATATAAAAGGTTTTTATGGGGGAATCAGGAGGTTTCACAAGTAGTTGGGGAATGTATACCTCACACTCTGTTTAGATGATATTTTTCGTTGATAGGCCAAAAAACTGGTGACATAATCTCTTTAAAGGGTTGATTTGTGACTTGTATGATCACTACTTCCAACAAGTGGAGCTATAGAGTTCAAGTCTTATTTCTCTCTGAAGAGGCAATTTGCGTGTCTATGGCAGAAATTGCTCCATGTGCCTTGCGTCTGACAACTCTAAGAGCCTCATGTGGAGACCCCGGTCTTATAAATGGCCTCCAACAGTTGAGGCCTCGGGCGACGTCGCATTAGCCCCGGAGCTTTGGCCTCCACAAGTTCTCATCTTCAGTTCCCCCGGGTATTTTTGGTTTATGACTAGGTCCTTATTCAGATGGATGTCACTTGCGTTGCTGGTTTTCTTTCTCCGGCCATGGAGATGACTGAGCTCCGCAGAACATCGTCATCCAGACTGCACGAATCCTGAAATGAAGCGTTGTCCTACTCAGAAATAACCGAGCCCAAAGGTCAGAATGAGGGAATTTATAGCCAGAACATACCGTGCTTCATTTTTCTCCTGCAACTTTGACTCCACAAAAGGTGAGGTCTTTTCTTAGATCATTTGACAATACGGCAGCATACAGCGAGGAGAAATAGTGACCAAATTATCGGAGCACTAAAAACCCTCCGTGACAAAGAGTGGGTAGAAAACTGTAGAGGACGGCGGGGGTAGAGGGAGTGAGAGGAGCAGGAGACGGGTCGAAAGGCCTCCATGGCCTTGACAGATCGGAGCTGAACGTCAGCTCTGCGCTGTCACTCATTGCCACTCATATTTTGGAAGCTGACCGCTGTGATAATTGATGTGATGGTCCAGCTTGATGGAGGCACTTCTGGGCATAGCCAGCCTCACAGAAGCCAAGAATAGAGGGAAGGTGGGAGAAAACACTGCTCATGTCTCCTAACAGGCATGTGGCCCACTTGTTTCTGCAGAACAGAAAAGCATGCTTTATAAAAGCCGTCAAAAAAAAAAAAGATGGACTATGTAATAAATGCAAAAAAGAAGTAAAAAAAAACAGACTTCTCTCTGCCAGACAGGAATAATACGGCCATTCAGGCATATACAATGAGCGGACGTATTTGACCGGCAGGTAACAAGAGGACACCGCTGCGGAAATAATCTGATTTTAAACGGACCCGTCTTCTGAAGAACCTTTTGCCGGTCTTTTGTGCCAAGGACAATGCCGAGTCCATCTCTTGGAAAAGCTTTTAAGTTTGCCAAGCCTGGCAGAAGATTTGTAGAATAAAAAGACAACAATTATTGAACCACTAAGCAAAGTACATGAATGCCGCCGTATATCTGAGCCTTCTGAGCTGTGTATACACTGAGCAGTGGAGGAGGCGGACAATGGTGTCCACAGATTCCTGATCATAAGTTATATAAACCCGCACCCTGCTGATCAGGAGGATTGAAATTGAATACATTAGTTTATAAGGAAAATAATTTACAATAGATACAATGAGCAGAAGATTAAAATGGTTACCTCTAATACTCCCAAGTGGTCAATAGAAGAATCAGCCGTAAAATCTTATACATACGGGCAGTATTATAGTAGTTATATTCGTGTACATAGGAGTACTATTGTAGTTACATTCTTGTACATAGGGGGCAGTATTATAGTAGTTATATTCTTGTACATAGGAGCAGTATTATAGTAGTTATACTCTTGTACATAGAGGGCAGTATTATAGTAGTTATATTCTTGTACATAGGGGGCAGTATTATAGTAGTTATATTCTTGTACATAGGGGGCAGTATTATAGTAGTTATATTCTTGTACATAGGAGCAGTATTATAGTAGTTACAGTATACTCTTGTACATACAGGGCAGTATTATAGTAGTTATACTCATGTACATAGGAGCAGTATTATAGTAGTTATATTCTTGTACATAGAGGGCAGTATTATAGTAGTTATATTCTTGTACATAGAGGGCAGTATTATAGTAGTTATATTCTTGTACATAGAGGGCAGTATTATAGTAGTTATATTCTTGTACATAGGAGCAGTATTATAGTAGTTATATTCTTGTATATAGGAGCAGTATTACAGTAGTTATACTCTTGTACATAGAGGGCAGTATTATAGTAGTTATATTCTTGTACATAGTGGCAGTATTATAGTAGTTATATTCTTGTACATGAGGCAGTATTATAGTAGTAATATTCTTGTACATAGGGGCAGTATTATAGTAGTTATATTCTTGTACATAGGAGCAGTATTATAGTAGTTATATTCTTGCACATAGGGGCAGTATTATAGTGGTTATACTCTTGTACATAGGAGCAGTATTATAGCAGTTATATTGTTGTACATAGGAGCAGTATTAGGCTGGAGTCACACACGACGTATAAAAATATGGTCCGTTTTTCACGGACCACAATTGCACAAATGCAGCGGCTGTGACGTGAAGATGTGGGATATTAGTGGTAGTTGTCCGGTGGCTCTGGCTGACGGGATGATGTGGGATATTAGTGGTAGATGTCCGGTGTCTCTGGCTGACGGGATGATGTGGGATATTAGGGGTAGTAGTCCAGTGGCTTTGATGGGATGATGTGGGATATTATAGTGAATGTGGCTATGCAGAGTGGGCGTGGCTCTACACTCAGCTTTATATATATATAGATATAATCATTATAATTTTTTATAACTAATTGTAGTTAGTAACTATGCCCGGGCAGCGCTGGGCTCTTCCGCTAGCATATATATATATTTATAGTTCATAGAGTTCTACATGGCTTAATAGCTGCTAAATCAATTACCGGCTTCTGTAAAATCATTACAAATCCCGACATGAAATGACACATGGTTTACGTACAGTAAACCATTTCATTTCATTAAGTTTTTTATATGTCTTTGAGTAATAATTAGATTAGTGTATGTGTGTAAAATTTGGGACATGTAGGTAGGTGTCAAATTAATGGGTAAATTCATTGAAAAAAACTGCGTGGGCTCCCGTGGCATTTTCTCCGCCAGAGAGGGAAAGCCAGTGAGTGAGGGCAGATAGTAATAGCCTAGAGACGGACCATGGTTGTGTTAGGCATCGGGTTTCTGCATCTGCTCTGCAGGAATCCAGAGCCTCACATTCTGCGGTCTCCTACTGTTTACCGCAGAGGAGATTGCTCTGCAGCAAATCTCTCCAGAGACTAAGTCTCTCTGTCCTCCTACTGGGCATGCTCACGAGACGATCTCCCATTGGAGTTCGGGAGTCATGTGCCCAGGTCCTGCTCCAAACCTCATTGGTCCATCTCGGAGATCTGGAAGCTTCCAGAAGGTCCCGGCTATAAAAAGCACTCATGGCCGTTCGGCCATGCGCTAGTATAGTCGCTACTGTGTGAATGATGATGGATGGATGATTCTGGTGACTGACTCATTAAGATCCCCTCCCTCTGATATTACAAATGTGTACAGGGACTTAGATTAGAGTCAGCGCCAGCGTGTAGCAAGCCTCAAGCCACTACTACATCATCCACAGTGCTAGCGTCCGACATTGCGCCTGCTTCTTTGCTTTGTCGACTAGCGGCAGTGTCCTACGCCGCGCTGCAGTTGCAGCCCTCCTTGGCGTCCGCAGTAGCGACGCCGCACGCACGGTAGGTCTAGACGGACGCAGCTCCTCTGCCTCAGGTCCTGCTCCTGTGACCTGATACCATGTGTGCATTTACCTGAGGCCTGTGACACTAACAGGCTCAGCTTTTTGTATGTTTATGTTACAGCGCCTCTGTGAGTTAACAGAGTCCGCTTTGCGCACGTGAAGTTGAACCCATGCGCATTATACCGCCATATAGCACGTCTGCCATTACTCAGCAGCAGTTATAACACCTTCTGCACGGTGGACCCCGAGCGGCAAACGCACTTTATTATGTATTTTATTTAGTGCGTTCCGCCGTTCCTAACACGTTGTTGCCCCCAGCCACCCCACAAAAGGCCGATCTATACCGCTGACGTCACTGAGGCTGCACTGACTTGTTGTTTTTTTATTTTATTTTTTTTTACAGGACAACAAGGGATTCTGTTGGATCGGCTGCATAATAAATTTGGTCAAAAAACATTGTGTCATTATTTCATTAAAATAATTTTTAATTAATGTGTGTGTCTTATTTTAACCCTTTACTACTATAGGCTTAATAATGGATATGTGTCTTATTGACACCTCTCCATTATTAACCAGGCTTAATATCATCTTTCAATAGCAAGGTGACATTAACCCCTTATTAACCCACAATGCCACCGCTAAAGGCAGTGGGAAGGGATAGGCTAAGTGCCAGGAAAGCCACCTTTTCTGGGGTGGCTGGAGGCAGGTTTGTAGCTGGGGGGGGAAATAACCATGGTCCATATCTAGGCTATTAATATCTGTCCTCAGTCACTGGCTTTCCCTCTCTGGCGGAGAAAATTGCGTGGGAGGACATAGCCTTAAATTTAACCCTTAGAGTTCCAAATTTTTCCTTACACAAACTAATAAATTTAGTAAACACTGACATATATAGATCGTTTTGATATGACATGGTTTACTATATGTAAACCATGTGTCATATCATGTCGGGTTCTGTAATGATTTTATAGAAGCCGTCAATTGATTTAGCTGCTATTATGCTTTGTAGAACTCTATGAAATATAAATATATATGTGTCTCAGTGATGTGTGTGTGTGTGTGTGTGTATATATATATATATATATATATACTGTATATATACAGTGTATGTAGATATGTATTGTATGTGTATATATCTATTCTTTCGTTTCTTTATTAAACATGTCAGTGTGATTTTACTGTATTGCGAACTGAATTGCCGGCTTTTGTAAAGGACACCTGGTGCGTATTTGTCACAAGTTACACGTCTGGTCCGTGTGTAATCCGTTTTTTTTCTCTCCCACATAGACTTGCATTGGCATTTTTCGGGTGTAATACAGTGCAATTCGCAGCATGCTGCGATTTCCTCCTCACGTATATTACGGCCAAAAAAAATCGACTGATGGGAGCTGCCCCATAGATTAACATTGGGACGAGTGCAATGCGATTTTTTTTTTTTTGTACATAGCACTCGTCCGTATTTCTTGCTAGTGTGACTCCGCCCTTATAGTAGTTATATTCTTGTACAGAGGAGCAGTGTTATAGTAGTTATATTCTTGTATATAGGGGGCAGTATTATAGTAGTTATATTGTTGTACATAGGAGCTGTATTATAGTAGTTATATTCCTGTCCATAGGGGGCAGTATTATAGTAGTTATATTCTTGTATATAGGAGCAGTGTTATAGTAGTTATATTCTTGTACATGAGACAGTGTTATATTAGTTATATTCTTGTACATAGGGGCAGTGTTATAGTAGTTATATTCTTGAACATAGGGGCAGTATTATAGTAGTTATATTCTTGTACATAGGAGGCAGTATTATAGTAGTTATATTCTTGTACATGGAACAGTATTATAGTAGTTATATTCTTGTACATAGGGAGCAGTATTATAGCAGTTATATTCTTCTACATAGGAGCAGTATTATAGTAGTTATATTCTTGTACATAGGAACAGTATTATAGTAGTTATATTCTTGTACATAGGAGCAGTATTATAGTAGTTATATTCTTGTACATAGCAGCAGTGTTATAGTAGTTAAATTATTGTACATAGGAGCAGTATTATAGTAGTTATATTCTTGTACATAGGGGCAGTATTATAGTAGTTATATTCTTGTACATAGGGGTCAGTATTATAGTAGTTATATTCTTGTACATGAGGCGGTGTTATATTAGTTATATTCTTGTACATAGAGGGCAGTATTATAGTAGTTATATTCTTGTACATAGGGGGCAGTATTATAGTAATTATTTTCTTGTACATAGGAACAGTATTATAGTAGTTATATTCTTGTACATAGGGGCAGTGTTATAGTAGTTATGTTATTGAACATAGGGTCAGTATTATAGTAGTTATATTCTTGTACATAGGAGCAGTATTATAGTAGTTATATTCTTGCACATGGAACAGTATTATAGTAGTTATATTCTTGTACATAGGGAGCAGTATTATAGTAGTTATATTCTTGTACATGGAACAGTATTATACTAGTTATATTCTTGTACATAGGGGCAGTGTTATAGTAGTTATGTTATTGAACATAGGGGCAGTATTATAGTAGTTATATTCTTGTACATAGGAGGCAGTATTATAGTAGTTATATTCTTGTACATGGAACAGTATTATAGTAGTTATATTCTTGTACATAGGGAGCAGTATTATAGTAGTTATATTCTTGTACATAGGAGCAGTATTGTAGTAGTTATATTCTTGGACATAGGAACAGTATTATAGTAGTTATATTCTTGTACATGGAACAGTATTATACTAGTTATATTCTTGTACATAGGGGCAGTGTTATAGTAGTTATATTCTTGAACATAGGGGCAGTATTATAGTAGTTATATTCTTGTACATAGGAGGCAGTATTATAGTAGTTATATTCTTGTACATGGAATAGTATTATAGTATTTATATTCTTGTACATAGGGAGCAGTATTATAGTAGTTATATTCTTGTACATAGGAGCAGTATTGTAGTAGTTATATTCTTGGACATAGGAACAGTATTATAGTAGTTATATTCTTGTACATAGGGAACAGTATTATAGTAGTTATATTCTTGTACATGGCAGCAGTATTATAGTAGTTATATTCTTGTACATAGGAGCGGTATTATGGTAGTCATATTCTTGTACATAGCAGCAGTATTATAGTGGTTAAATTCTTGTACATAGGAGGCAGTATTATAGTAGTTATATTCTTGTACATGGAACAGTATTATAGTAGTTATATTCTTGTACATAGGGAGCAGTATTGTTGTAGTTATATTCTTGTACATAGGAGCAGTATTATAGTAGTTATATTCTTGTACATAGGGAGCAGTATTATAGTAGTTATATTCTTGTACATAGCAGCAGTATTATAGTAGTTAAATTCTTGTACATAGGAGCAGTATTATAGTATTTATATTCTTGTACATAGGAGCAGTATAAGGGTATGTGCACACGTTGCAGATTTCCCTGTAGAATTTTCTGCACGGAATCTGCATCTCTTGGCAGAATCCGCAGGTCAAAATCTGCGCTTTTTTTGTGGATTTTGTGGGTTTTTGTGCGGATTTCCTGCGGATTCTTTGCAGATTGGCATGCGTTTTTACTCCTGCGGATTTCTATAATGGAATGGGTGTAAGAACGCATGCAGATCCGCACAAAGAAATGACATGGTCCTTAAAATAAACCGCTGCGGATTCCGTGTGGAATTTTCCAGAGCATGTGCACAGCATTTTTTCTCTCCATTGATTTACATTGTACGGTAAATCACTTGCGGATCTGCAGCAAATCTGCAACGTGTGCACATAGCCTTATAGTTGTCTGTAATAGTCTCTTTATTTGTACCTAAGGTCATGGAAGATTTTTCTGGTTGGTGCCATGTTCTGCATTGTGTAAATTAGTGGTCATAATTTTTGGGGATTGACATCAGTTGAATTCCAAATTATTTGAATTTGCTAAGAGCAGCAAATTTCTAAAAATTGTAGAGCTGTTGATTCCCATCAAATTGGTTTGCTTATCTATAAAGGCCTTGCAGGTGTAGTTAAGATTCCTCAGCTTGTGTGGAGTCTTCCTCCAGCGATCTGCACACCGTGGCCCCATCCTCCGCATATACCGGCGCCTCATTCACACGGGCTGGGACAGTCGCCGCGGTCCGGGCTTACTGACGCCATCCTGGCTTCTCGGCAGCTGCAGTGTCACATTGTTGCACAGTATTTAGCTCATTACACAATTCTCATTAATCCCCTCATTTGTCCTTTATTTTAATCGCCTTTGTTAATAGTGTTATCCACGTGGCTCCTGGCAGTCCAATCTTTTATTTGATAAAAAGAAATACATTTAACATCATTTTATTTAATTTCTTTTATGCCCCCCCCCCCCCAATTTATTTTAATGGCTGAAGAAACCCAAGATATTTTTTTTCCAAAATTTAATATTTAACAGTGTTTTGTAGAACGTTGACAATTTATATTAAAAAATACTTTCATGGCGCTGGAAATTAATTATGGTAATTCAAAATGAAGGAAGCCATGCTTAAAATATAAGACTTTTTCCAGCATTTAAAGCTCCAGTGTAGTTTCCGGCCATGTGTTTAGTCGGAATAATAGATCACGGAATCCTTGGAGAACTAATTATGTTGTTTCAGATGAATTGCAAATGCATCATTTAACTGTATTATCACTATGCATATGTCATTTACAATAAATCACCAGCGCACAAAACGATAGAAATAGCTGAAATGTCATCATTGATGTTTCCCAAGTAGTTTATTAGACTTGTTTAAATGTCTGATTGGCCACAAACTCTGTGCCGGGCGAACTGAGAGGAATGCGAGGAAACATCGGAATTTATAGAATCTTGTGTTATCACCAATATATCGCTGCACCGCGCTCACTCCTGTCTATAGTATGACCGCTGACCATAAGAGTCACAGCACCACACCTGTGCATGGTCAGGTCTGGTATTGCATCCCATCTCCATCAGCTACCATACCACAACCTCTTTACTGGCAGGGCTGTAATTATCTGGTCAAGCTGGGATGGAAATATGCTGCAAGACACAAACATTCAGAGACTAGTGAAGGAAAAACAGCACCTCAAGGTTACACTTAAAGGTACAGTTCTGTCAGTGTTTGTTTCCTCTTCATCAGCATTCTGCCAGCACTATAGTAGATGGAATATCAGTAAGCGATGTATCTGCTCTTGTTCAATTCCTCACCTGATCTGATCATGTCACCACTTCCTGCAGAGGGATAAATACTCTTCACCACTTCCTGCAGAGGGATAAATAACCATCACCACTTCCTGCAGAGGGATAAATACCCGCCACCACTTCCTGCAGAGGGATAAATACCCATCACCACTTCCTGCAGAGGGATAAATACCCATCACCACTTCCTGCAGAGGGATAAATATCCGCCACCACTTCCTGCAGAGGGATAAATACCCATCACCACTTCCTGCAGAGGGATAAATACCCATCACCACTTCCTGCAGAGGGATAAATACCCATCACCACTTCCTGCAGAGGGATAAATACTCATCACCACTTCCTGCAGAGGGATAAATACTCTTCACCACTTCCTGCAGAGGGATAAATACTCTTCACTTCCTGCAGAGGGATAAATACCCGCCACCACTTCCTGCAGAGGGATAAATACCCATCACCACTTCCTGCAGAGGGATAAATACCATCACCACTTCCTGCAGATGGATAAATACCCATCACCACTTCCTGCAGAGGGATAAATACCCATCACCACTTCCTGCAGAGGGATAAATACCCATCACCACTTCCTGCAGAGGGATAAATACCCATCACCACTTCCTGCAGAGGGATAAATACTCATCACCACTTCCTGCAGAGGGATAAATACTCTTCACCACTTCCTGCAGAGGGATAAATACTCTTCACCACTTCCTGCAGAGGGATAAATACCCGCCACCACTTCCTGCAGAGGGATAAATACCCATCACCACTTCCTGCAGAGGGATAAATACCATCACCACTTCCTGCAGATGGATAAATACCCATCACCACTTCCTGCAGAGGGATAAATACCGGCCACCACTTCCTGCAGAGGGATAAATACCCATGACCACTTCCTGCAGAGGGATAAATACCGGCCACCATTTCCTGCAGAGGAATAAATACCCTCCACCACTTCCTGCAGAGGAATAAATACCCGCCACCACTTCCTGCAGAGGGATAAATACCCATCACCACTTCCTGCAGAGGGATAAATACCCATCACCACTTCCTGCAGAGGGATAAATACCCATCACCACTTCCTGCACAGGGATAAATACCTGCCACCACTTCCTGCAGAGGAATAAATATCCCCACCACTTCCTGCAGAGGGATGAATATCCCAACCATCACTTCATGCAGAGAGATAATTACGCGCCATTGCTTCCTGCAGTAGGATAATAAAACACCACCGCTTCCTGCAGTAGGATAAATACCCGCCACCACTTCCTGTAATCATTCTGCACATAGATGGATGCCATTTCACAACAAGTTAGTGATTACCAGCAATGATAATTAAGCAGTTAGACTTTGTGGCGGATTTTCCCCATAATAAGGCACTTATCATACAGTAGTGGGGTCTTCTTACCATACCCTTTTAATGAGGAACTTCTTAGCATACAGTAATGGGGTCTTCTTACCATACCCCCATAATGAGGCACTTCTTAGCATACAGTAGTGGGGTCTTCTTACCATACCCCCATAATGAGGCACCTGTTAGCATACAGTACTGGGGTCTTCTTACCATACCCCCATAATGAGGCATCTCTTAGCATACAGTAATGGGGTCTTCTTACTGTACCCCCGTAATGAGGCACTTCTTAGCATACAGTAGTGGGGTCTTCTTACCGTACCCCCATAATGAGGCACCGCTTAGCATAAAGTACTGGGGTCTTCTTACCATACTCCCATGATGGGGCACTTCTTAGCATACAGTAGTGGGGTCTTCTTGCCGTACCCCCATAATGAGGCATCTCTTAGCATACAGTAGTGGGGTCTTCTTGCCATACCCCCATAATGAGGCATCTCTTAGCATACAGTAGTGGGGTCTTCTTGCCATACCCCCATAATGAGGCATCTCTTAGCATACAGTAGTGGGGTCTTCTTGCCATACCCCCATGATGGGGCACCTCTTAGCATACAGTAGTGGGGTCTTCCTACCCTACCCCCATGATGGGGCACTTCTTAGCGTACAGTAGTGGGGTCTTCTTACCATACCCCCATGATGGGGCACTTCTTAGCATACAGTAGTGGGGTCTTCTTATCATACCCCCATGATGGGGCACTTCTTAGCATACAGTAGTGGGGTCTTCTTGCCGTAACCCCATGATGGGGCACTTCTTAGCATACAGTAGTGGGGTCTTCTTACCATACCCCCATGATGGGGCACTTCTTAGCATACAGTAGTGGGGTCTTCTTATCATACCCCCATGATGGGGCTCTTCTTAGCATACAGTAGTGGGGTCTTCTTGCCGTACCCCCATGATGGGGCACTTCTTAGCATACAGTAGTGGGGTCTTCTTGCCGTACCCCCATGATGGGGCACTTCTTAGCATACAGTAGTGGGGTCTTCTTGCCGTACCCCCATGATGGGGCACTTCTTAGCATACAGTAGTGGGGTCTTCTTGCCGTACCCCCATGATGGGGCACTTCTTAGCATACAGTAGTGGGGTCTTCTTACCGTACCCCCATGATGGGGCACTTCTTAGCATACAGTAGTGGGGTCTTCTTGCCGTACCCCCATGATGGGGCACTTCTTAGCATACAGTAGTGGGGTCTTCTTACCGTACCCCCATGATGGGGCACTTCTTAGCATACAGTAGTGGGGTCTTCTTGCCGTACCCCCATGATGGGGCACTTCTTAGCATACAGTAGTGGGGTCTTCTTGCCGTACCCCCATTTTCTTCTGCTCTTTTCCTTACCGGCTGTAACCATAGAGGACGTAGTGTTTTCCGTCGCCCCCTGACCAGGTGCGGAGCAGTGAGATTCCGCCATTACATTGCGCAGTGTCCAGAATAAAGATACAGAGTAAGAAATGTGAAATAATGAGACCGTTAGTAATCCTAATTAGAAATCTGCCATAAAGAAAGAGATTTTAGAAAGTGAGCGGTGTAATGTATAACGACACTCCGCCATATAAAGAATATAAACCTTACAACTCAATTAACCAAATGTCAGCGACGTGCCGACGTCTCGCATGAATCAGTCTAGAAACATCCCAGAGACGGTTTTAGGTTAAATAATAGTGGAAATAATAAAAGATGAGAAGCCGCGGACGGAGGATTTATAGGCGCAAGGAAATGTCTGCGTCAGACTTTATATCACTCCGTCTATAAAACAATGGCTGACACAATAACGGTGCTGGGGTGCCTCCCGGACTACGGGACGTTCTGGACTATTGGGATCTGCGCCTGTTCCCTCTTCTTATGTTCCTCCATGAGGAGCCTCTAAGGCTTCCAGTGGCCATTTCCGTCGGACACATTTCTGGATGTCTTGTCGGGAGTCGCATTTTGCGCACGAGCGTCTACCCGTCAGGAAGACGCTGGATCATCGGGACAGAGCAGAATACGAGGCTTATATTAGTGGTGCCTGGGATTGGGAATTTAGTTGATAGTCACATTTAAAGGGATATTCTCATCTTGTTAAATGGGTTGAATTGCAAAGAGATTATAACAAGCAACTTCACATTCTGCCTCTTGTTAAAATCCTGTTGGTTCTGAAGAAGGGAGGATTTTAAATTTCATAATTTACTGCTTGTTACCTAGGTTACCGGCCACCGCTGCAGATTGGAGGTGTCTGGTCTCTTTGGCAGGGAGGAGGCTCTGAAGCCCCAGTGCCCATGTGCTTCGTGTTGCAGCATCCGATAGTTCTGGGCCGTGGAGCAGCATTGTGACCCAAACAGCGAGTCTTCAGGAGCGCAGCACCCCCCAGCAAGCAGGAGACTGTGGCCGGTAGTGACGCGCTCCTGAAGACACCCGAGAAGCCCCTTTATACCAGAACTTCTAGTCCTCAAGTCATTTTTGTGTTACATTTTGTCACAGTTTTTGATACGTCAATTTGGCAACAAAGTAACAAGAATTGATATTCCCATTAGGTGTGAAGCCTAGACAATGCTCTGTGAGCTAAATTACCCGAACTCCAGACTGACACATTGTAACGGCTACCGCAGTGTTTCGCTCAGTTACATTTCAGATGCTCGGACACAATGTTGTACGGGGTCTACTCATCACAAGAGGCTGGGAGAAGTTTGCAGGGATCTGGTTTGATGGCCCCAACATGGCTGCCACAAGACCCCTGGATACAATTGTATCACAGATCACTGGGGTCCGGACGAGTTCTGTGCAGGGTCCGCACCGCCAAAGGGAAATACGTTATTCTCATAAAATCCTAAAAATATTGATAGCTGGAACAAAGTCTGCTAGAGAACTGCAGAACTTAATGCCCCTATCGGATTCACCTTTGTCTGTCTAAAACCCCTTTAATGGATGCGGTCGCCTCTGAGGGAATTTATTTCTTATTAACTGCCTGTACTTTTAGCTAAAAATCATTTTAGTAATTTGGTTTCATTAAAAAAATGTCAGTTTTGCTGTGTACAGCGTCTGTGTTTCATCACTGTCTGCAGTGCGGGGAAGGGTCTGCAGGCAACGCTGGGAAGGATCTGCAGGCAGCGCTGGGAAGGATCTGCAGGCAGCGCTGGGAAGGATCTGCAGGCAGCGCTGGGAAGGGTCTGCAGGCAGCGCTGGGAAGGGTCTGCAGGCAGCGCGGGGATGGGTCTGCAGGCAGCGCTGGGAAGGGTCTGCAGGCAGCGCTGGGAAGGGTCTGCAGGCAGCGCTGGGAAGGGTCTGCAGGCAGCGCGGGGAAGGGTCTGCAGGCAGCGCGGGGATGGGTCTGCAGGCAGCGCGGGGAAGGGTCTGCAGGCAGCGCTGGGAAGGGTCTGCAGGCAGCGCTGGGAAGGGTCTGCAGGCAGCGCGGGGATGGGTCTGCAGGCAGCGCAGGGATGGGTCTGCAGGCAGCGCTGGGAAGGGTCTGCAGGCAGCGCTGGGAAGGGTCTGCAGGCAGCGCTGGGAAGGGTCTGCAGGCAGCGCAGAGAAGGGTCTGCAGGCAGGGCGGGGATGGGTCTGCAGGCAGCGCGGGGATGGGTCTGCAGGCAGCGCTGGGAAGGGTCTGCAGGCAGCGCGGGGAAGGGTCTGCAGGCAGCGCGGGGATGGGTCTGCAGGCAGCGCGGGGATGGGTCTGCAGGCAGCGCGGGGAAGGGTCTGCAGGCAGCGCTGGGAAGGGTCTGCAGGCAGCGCTGGGAAGGGTCGGCAGGCAGCGCGGGGATGGGTCTGCAGGCAGCGCAGGGATGGGTCTGCAGGCAGCGCTGGGAAGGGTCTGCAGGCAGCGCTGGGAAGGGTCTGCAGGCAGCGCTGGGAATGGTCTGCAGGCAGCGCAGAGAAGGGTCTGCAGGCAGGGCGGGGATGGGTCTGCAGGCAGCGCGGGGATGGGTCTGCAGGCAGCGCGGGGATGGGTCTGCAGGCAGCGCTGGGAAGGGTCTGCAGGCAGCGCTGGGAAGGGTCTGCAGGCAGCGCGGAGAAGGGTCTGCAGGCAGCGCGGGGAAGGGTCTGCAGGCAGCGCTGGGAAGGGTCTGCAGGCAGCGCTGGGAAGGGTCTGCAGGCAGCGCTGGGAAGGGTCTGCAGGCAGCGCGGGGATGGGTCTGCAGAAAGGCACAGACCCTGGGCGCTGGCCGATGGCATGACACTCTAACGCCCCAGCTGTGCCGCCCTCCTCCTTCCGTGCTGCTTGGTTCAGGGTGACAGTGTGATCCGGATCATCAAATTCTGAGGCGAATCTAATGAATCAGGATGATAATTTATCCATCTTCTGTAATTTGCTTTCACTTGTGTTTAACCCAGCCTTGTTGGTGGGCGCTGGAGCCGCTATTAGGGTTGGCATGTGGGTCATTGCTCCCCTTGGTCCTACATGACCAAATCTTGTCATTTCTGGGTAAGGCTCATTATATTTAGTGTCATTTATTGTGCCACTTTTGCAGATTTATCTTTGGCATTATGCAGACCTGGACACCTGATGTGATCTACGTGCTGGATTCCTAACTACAATGATTTTTGCCGACCACCAATATTGCCGTCATTGCATTCAGGTTGTCGTTGTGTTGCACTGTCTGCTGCCATCTCCTCGGATCATTGACTACAATTCCTCCGTCCTTCATGTTACAGTATAGGAGAGCGTTCACAAGCAGACGCTCGGACTTCTGCACAGACTCCTTTCACTTCTACACAGAATCAGACTAGCCATTAAAGTTCCCAGGGGTCCCGCAGGTGGGCTTCAAGTGTAAGTGGCTAATGGCATATTTCTCATAGGAAAAATGGGAAGTGACCTTGAATTCCCCAAACCATTAACCAAACCTCTGTATGTTGCAGGTTACATGAAGGGTGTGATTTCAGCTCTACGGTTGCCTCTTGCTCTGGTGTTCTCCAGCGTTCGCTCTTTATATATTGTGGAGTATCTGCTTCAGACCCTGATTTCGGGCACGTCCCTTCAAAGCCCCAGCATTGTTCCCAAGTATTATGCCCACCGGCTTTGGCTGGGAGCGGCCTCCTGCGTGGCCACATTAACCCCTGTGTCTGCAGTCATTGCAGGAGAGAAGAACCCCCAGAAGTCAATGGAAGACGCTCCATCCTTACCCGACCTCTCGTGACATATTGTCCACAGGATGTTTCTTGGGAAACGTTCACCTGAAGATTTTAATTTGTGGGCATTAGAGATAAGCAATAAGATCCACATTGCCCTAATCTGAGGTCCTGTCCATTCCCCCATGCCAGCTGGTCTTCATTTCTGCTCCCCGCATCTTCATCCCACCACACCATGATGGTGACTCTAGCACTAAATAGGCCCAGAAGGTTTCATGACTAGTCACTGCAAGGCCGTTTCATTGGAGTCTGAGTCTCCAAAAGGTGATTTTCAGGGATTGTCCTGTGAAAACTAGTTGACTATTTATATGGTGATCAATTGGGGTCCAGCCAATAGGAGCCCCACTGATCGGCAGAATGGGTACTTTGAACCCCAATGGGGAACTTCCATACCAGTTACAAAATTAAGTGGCAGGTCAGACACTGTCCGCAGCTGTATTTATTCTCTATGGGGCTGTTGGACAAAGCCGAGCACAGCACAGTGTGCGCCTTAGTGAATTATTGGATCAGTGGCAGCGCAAGGGTTCTGCCCTGCATTCTAACAGGGATAAAACCTCTGCCAATCAGTGCAGGTCCCAGTACTCAGACCCACTCCGATCACCTATCCTATGGCTAATTCTTCAGTGGATAGGTAACAACCTGTTTTCACAGGACAAACACTTTAAAGCTTTGTGACCTTTTATTTTTACATAAGCTGATATTTGTGTTACAAGTTCCTTTTGTACTAGAGGCAGTGATAGCTGTAATTCAGCTGAGGTTTGTGCTGTAAGTTCCTCCTGAACTAGAGGCAGGGAAAGGTGTGGTTCACCTAATGTTTGTGCTGTACCTTCCTTCTGTACTAGAGACAGGGAGAGCTATTAAGCTGATGTTTATGCTGTAAGTTCCTCCTGTGCTAGAGGCAGTGAGAGCTGTGATTCAGCTGATGTTTGTGCTGTAAGTTCCTCCTGTGCTAGAGGCAGGGAGAGCTGTGATTTAGCTATTTCTGCTGTAAGTTCGTCCTGGACTAGAGGCAGTCAGAGCTGTGATTCAGCTGATGTTTGTGCTGTAAGTTCCTCCTGTACTAGAGGCAGTGAGAGCTATGGTTCAGCTGATGTTTGTGCTGTAAGTTCCTCCTGTGGTAGAGGCAGGGAGAGCTGTGATCCAGCTGATGTTTGTGCTGTAAGTTCCTCCTGTGATGGAGGCAGGGAGAGCTGTGTTTCAGCTGATGTTTGTGCTGTAAGTTTCTCCTGTGCTAGAGACAGGGAGAGCGGTGATTCCACTATTTATGCTATAAGTTCCTCCTGCACTAGAAGCAGTGAGAGCTGTGATTCAGCTGATGTTTGTGCTGTAAGTTTCTCCTGTGCTAGAGGGACTTGGAGCTGTGATTCACTTGATGTTTTTGCTGTAAGTTCCTCCTGTGCTAGAGGCAGTGAGATCTGTGATTCCGCTATTTATGCTGTAAGTTCCTCCTGTACTAGAAGCAGTGAGAGATGTGATTCTGCTGATGTTTTTGCTGTAAGTTTCTCTTGTGCTAGAGGCAGGGAGAGCTGTGATTCCGCTATTTATGCTGTAAGTTTCTCCTGTACTAGAAGCTGTGAGAGATCTTATTGTGGTGCCCCTGAGGCTCAGTCGCCACAGAGGTACTGCACCTTCTCCTAAGGTGTGGTGCCCCACCATCCAGGTAAGTTGGGGGCTCCTGACCACGCTCCAACACTCGCACCCCACACAATAGAGTAGTTCAGCATAACCACATTGCTGCTCTTTGCTTAGAGAGAGGCAGAGCACCTTTGGTGGTTCCCTTCTTGGAACACTAGACGTGCTGGGAGGTGGCTGGAGTTCAGAGTATATATATGAGCGGGATGGTTTAGGATGACAGGTCAGTCTGACAGGAGGTCAGTGAGGAAGGAAGCCACTCGGGAGGAGTGGGGATCCCTGGAAGAAGGGATGGAGGAAGGAGTGCTGCAGCTGCCTCAGTGACCTGAGCCAGCTGGCACGGGAAAGGAAAGGAAAGAAGGAGAAGGATGTTGACCTGAAGCCTGAGCTTCCATAGAAGGGAAAGGACAAGTACGGAACGTAGGAGTAAAAGGGAACACAGAGGACGTGCGTTAGAGGAAGAACCCTGCCTATAGGTTCTCAGCGCAAGGCCGGGGCCCGGTCCCCGAGGTTGTATGGACACTAATGGTTCTGCAGCAGACACCGGTAGAGTAGTGGGCTGTAAATGCACTACTCCCATCTAAGACTTGAGGGCACAACAGCAATACGGATAGAGAGCCGGGACTTAGGAGTAGAGAGTCCCCGAAGCAGGCTACAGCTGTCTGCCGTGCAAGTAGAGTTCTTGGGAACATCTGTCAGGAGGAACTCCAGTGTAATACGGTACTGGAGATCTTCACACTTAAAGGCGCTATAGAGGAGACGTTCAGGAAAGGCACATAAGTTGGCGGAGTGTGGAAGGGAGCTTTCCATCTTGCCTGGAGGTTGACTGAGTCCCTGACCTGGAGGACACGGCACAGAGGCGGGCACTACAGACTGTGAGTAAAGCTTTGGAACTACATGCCCTGGTGTCCTCCATTCCTCCCTGCGTCCATCCGCTTGACACTGCTACATCTCCTGCGCCAGACACTACATCACCTAAGTGTCTCCAGATCTACACTGCCCTGGGACTACAGCCCTGCCTGTGGAGGGCTATGCCATCATTGCTGCACCACACCATCTGTCCCGGAGGGTCTGCATGCAGCGTCGGCTTAACACCTCCCTTGCCGAGCACCACAGGTGGTGTCACGAACTATTCATTTAGCTCACATCTTTCTATTACTTGGACGCCTGGGCAACGGTCCGGGTCACCGCTGCTGTGACACATTCCACTGACACCGGCCCGGTACCGAGTACCCCACAGCCCTGGGAGGGTGACCCATTATTCAGCTGATGTTTGTGCTGTAAGTTTCTCCTGTGCTAGAGGCAGGGAGAGCTGTGATTCCGCTATTCATGCTGTAAATTCCTCCTGTGCTAGAGGCAGTGAGATCTGTGATTCAGCTGATGTTTGTGCTGTAAGTTCCTCCTGTGCTAGAGGCAGTGAGAGCCATGTTTCTTATATAGATTCAGACCTTATAACATTTCTATTCCACTTTTAATCTACTTTATATTTGTTGCTGTTCCCACTGCACATGGCTTTGTGATGCTCCTGTATTATCACTGCCCTCAGTTCCCTGAAATCCACAGGGCAAGTTTAATGTCTGTAACTTCTGATCAAATTACTTCTGCGTTGCGATCAGTTGCTGCCGGCAATGAAGCCATTATTTCTGTTTTCATGTTTGATAATTGGGGTCCAGTGTCTGACGATAGATGTTTGGGTGCCACAGAGGATCATGTCCATCCTGGAGATGTTTGCGGCCTGGTGTGCAGCAAAGCCCTAATCATCAATGAACCGAAACAGATGAAGCAGAGCTGGGTTTGTAATTTTGCTTCTTTTATAGGGCATGTCACATTCCGCTCTGCTGCAGCTGTACATTGCAGGTCCGGGATTCTTGCATTAGTCCTCTCTGCATTCAGAGCCGCTCAGCACTTTCTTTCTATTGCTCTTTTTCTAATTTGAGAACTTGACTCCGTTTTCTCGCTGCTTTGTTAGATACCCGGGGAGACATGAAATAAAACATAACCTTTGCACATCCGCAGCCTTCTTTTTCCTCTTTTACACCCTTCTACAATTGCACGAAGGCCGACACAATAAAACGTGTTTACTTGAGTGCCGCTGGGCTTCCGTTCTGGAATCTTTCCGATAAGTGACTCTGTGTTCCTTTGTTTCTGACAACTCTGCTGCTAAGAGTTCAACCTAATAAACGTCCATATAATAATCCCACGTCCTACCACACATGGGTCTTTAACCGAGGCCTAGCCTTTCTTTCACCCCATTTGCAAGTGTACTTTATTATCTCTTGTGCAATAAGCTTATGTAACCTCCAAGCGTTAACTGGGAACGCAGAAACCCGCCATTGCCTAGGAACTGTTGGAATGCCGTGGCGGGCCGAGGGGTCAGTGCGCCACCAGTACTGTAGTCTAATCTGCCATAACCGCAGAAATACATACTTTATTATTAAGGAGGCTTAGAAAAATGCAAAGGCTCCATAGTAAAAAACGATACGGTGTCGGCTTTGTCTTAATGATAGGAACTGGAAAGAAGACAGCTGTAAACTAGGAGTGTGAACCCCATGTGTGAGGCTAGTGACTGCTGCTCCCACTGGTGAGACATGGAACTACAACGCAAGCCGCTACTTACCTGAAAGTTTGCACCTTCCTTCCCCTATACCACATCATTGGCACCGCCATCTGGATAGCTGTGGATCCAACTGTGAATGTTCGGGAAGGATAACCCATGTCACCCCTGTGAGAGGCGGCGCCAGCAACATGACCATCAACTTTTGTTTCCACTTGTTCCTGTTCAGGCCAAGAGTTATCCGGCTTAGAAAAGTCATTATTTCTGTGCAATGTCTAGTTGTGCAAAAAAGATTAAACTTAGTCACTTTTAGAAAGGTTTTGTGGCATTAATTGTGAGAAGCTTAAAGAAAGGCGTTGTGCCAACCGCCACCTGGTGGATGTACTGCTACTCCTGCCAGAAAGTGGCGCCATATAACGCTCATAGCCGGGGCATTTACCAAACACGCACCAAATTCCTGAAGAAACATGCAGCTTGTAAAGGGAAAGTGTCATCTGAAAAAATATATATTTCAGTTCTCTTCCACATCACAATCTGGATTAAAGATCAGAAATCTTGTAATTTTCACACCGGCCGCTGAGTTATTATTAGACTCTAATTTTACTATTGTTTCAGGAAATTTACACGAACAGCAATGGACAGACTCAGACCACATATTTTGTATTGAAGCATCTAATATGTGTGTGCAAAAGTAATTGTGAAGTGAGGAGGAGGTGAGCTGTGACATCACCTATTGTGAATGGTGGATCCTGTGTTATCTAATGTATATAGAGATGTTATCAGTCATTGTACAGGAGGAGGAGGTGAGCTGTGACATCATCTGGTGTGAATGGTGGGTCCTGTGTTATCTGCTGTATATAGAGATGTTAGTGTACAGGAGGAGGTGAGCTGTGACATCATCTGGTGTGAATGGTGGATCCTGTGTTATCTGCTGTATATAGAGATGTTATCAGTCATTGTACAGGAAGGGGAGAAGGTGAGCTGTGACATCACCCAGCTATTGTGAATGGTGGATCCTGTGTTATCTAATGTATATAGAGATGTTATCAGTCATTGTACAGGAGGAGGAAGTGAGCTGTGACATCATCTGGTGTGAATGGTGGGTCCTGTGTTTCTGCTGTATATAGAGATGTTAGTCAGTGTACAGGAGTAGGAGATGAGCTGTGACATTATCTGGTGTGAATGGTGGATCCTGTGTTATCTGCTGTATATAGAGATGTTATCAGTCATTGTACAGGAAGGGGAGAAGGTGAGCTGTGACATCACCTAGCTATTGTGAATGGTGGGTCCTGTGTTATCAGCTGTGTAAACACATGTGCCTTCTATCATAATCCTGCCTGTGATATTTAAACATTTGAAAAATCTTCTGTAAAAAAATGGAAGCTTAAGTCTAAAGTGTCCCAAGTGGCAGGTGTAAAATTAGGGCGATTTCTCTGTTTTTTTCTACATACGTGTTTCTGGTATGAAGATCAATTGCAAACATTTTTCTAATAAACATAAAATCCTGATTTAATCAATAGGTCATCTTCGGATGCTGCTTTCCCTTTACTGAATTTGGTGCATCTTATGGCAGCGGGTTAACCGGATCGATGTAAGAGTCTTTATGCATCAGCCCCATACTCTCTTACACAGAGGAAAGGAAGTAAAGAAGTAAATAAAAAAGGAAAAAAGAAAAATTCTGTAAATATCAGACAACAGTGAGGAGGAAGACAGAATGGAATTCACGTGGAACGTTTCTTCTAATAATGGCTTTTTATTTATTCTTATTTGCGACAATAATTTAGAATTGCGACAAAACAAAGCTTTACTGAAAGGATAAAAAGACGAGTCTGGATCTATCTGGAGACACAAAATAAAAATAAGAAGCGAGTCGTCGGCGTTCCGTTTCAAAGGCCTTTCAAGCCGCTCTGTTTCAAGGACGTTTTATCTTAGTTTTCCTCCTCTCCCTTGGTCTTTCTTGCATATATTTTCATGTTGAGTTCAATGATACGAATAATAAACCTTTTATGATGACTGTGATTATTTTTAAGAGTATTTGTCAAGGTCTCCCTTCTATGGAGAAACATGGGTAGCGAGGAGACAATTACAGAGAATTCTGAAAACTCTCACTGGAAAGAAAGCTGTGATGCCAGAAGCAGAGAAATCGGCCTCCAGCCACCACAAATGAACAGAAATTTCCACCTAGTGACATTTTGTTGCCAAAATAAATTTTATATACTGATCTAGGGAATACAGCTGTTATAGGAGCAGTCTTACCACCAATGGACATTCAGCTCTCACCTTCAGTCCCGCCCATGACCAACTTGAGTCCCACCCAGGAACATCCGCAAACGCCCACTAGGAGCAGAGCGCACATAACGATGCCCCACCTTCAGTTCTGCAGCTGGAAACGTGCGAGGAAAATATAAAGAAACTTAGAAGTGTTGTTGGGGACATAAAATCTATAAATTAACCCCCAGAGATATGTAGACAAAATCTGAAATTTTATTCACTTTGTACTCATAAATATATGCAAAATCCTAAATTCCTAATAACATAAATTTCAATATATCGTTGCAGGACAATGCAAAAAGTCTCTGAGACAAATTGTAAAAAGCATGTGGGACGCCTCAAGCTTAATCCCAACCATGTAATTATTGGGCATCTGGGTCAATAACGAGCAAAGACAACAAAAAGTGAAATGACTATGAGGAGTGAAGCAATGGAAGTCCGTGAGCCTGGTCTTTGCCCCTCCGTGTCCGCAGCTAATGGAGGATGATTGGGATAGGAGACCATTGTCATTCTTGGATGTACTGTTCAGGGTCTTCCATTGCCCCCTCCCTACGGTCATTTGCTTTCGTTCATCATTGACCCGAATCCTGTACAGCAGGATATTTGCAAGGTTTTGTTTAATTTTGTGGTTTTCAGCATTGTTTTTTGCATTTTTTTAGGGCCGTTTCTGTACTGTCCTGTTGGATGCGTCCATGTACATGATGTATGGAATTTATAATATTATTTTGGATTTCATATCTGTTTACCAGTGAAGAGAGAACAATGTTTCATGCTTTCTGTATGTTTTGGAGCTGATATGTAAGTTTTGTTTGTCACTTATAATTAGAGCTCTGTTGGTGGGTTGTAGGTTTCCATATCTCCTTATTCCTGATTTCTGCGCTATCTCTATACATGCAGGGAATTTCGATATTGTCTAGATGTAACCTACTTAGAAAGTGCAGCTCGTTCTCCGTGCCGAGTCCCCCGACCCCTCCAGCTCCATAGATCTGCGCTAGGTGTACCGATGTGCCGACAGGTTTCACCAGCAGCAGATATCATCACAGATTGACTGTAAAGTTGCATGTCTCTGCTTTGGAAAGCTGCAAGTTAGCAATTTGCCAGGATATCCACAAAGGAAGCACAAAGAGCATAATAATGTCTTTTAGCGTATGCTCCACGCTGTGAGGCCAGACATGTACCATCAATAAATAAAGAGGCTGATTGCTGTAAAGAGTACTTGAGTTGATTGGGTTTGATTGGATAGAGCTATGTGGAGGTGAGATGCCCCCCTGGGGGTCCGACGCGCCAGGTGATCAGTACGGGAAAAGCAATTTCACTCAATCGGGGAATATATACCAAAAGAACAACTACTAGATGGGGTGAAGTTCATCCTTCAGTTAAAAAGAAGAGAATTCCCTGGACAATTTATTTTTCAACAAATGCATCCAGCAAAAAGTCAGCAGTGATTGAAGCTGGCGATTCGGTAAAGATATCTCCCCATTGAGTGCAATGTATGAGAACCAGTCCATCATCCCGACTTTTGGAGAAGATGTAGGGCAGGTAAACCAGGGAGACAAGGAACGAAGCAGACATGTTACATCAGCACGCTCAAAAGGAAACAAAGGAAACTAAACATTGGACAGAAATAAGGAGCTGATGAAACGTAAGGTCCTTTATAAAAGCAAATATCATTCTGATAATAGCAATATCGAAAAAAGGTCTTTCTTAAAGCTGGTAGAAAACAATGATTGAAAATCTGTTGAATTTCATTCTATTCCCACTCTGTCCAGATCTTTTACTGATCTGCGCCTGGTCAACTTCAGCCAGCTAGAAAAATAATTTAGTTTGTGGGCAGGTCTCCATCCCATAAAATGAAAGCCTCGAGTGCTGAGACGATTGCCTCCGACCGCTCGCATTAATGGCTTCATAAAATGATACAGTGTTGCTCCTTACAGACAGCAGCGGCTTCTACTTACTCATCGCTGGACTGTTCAGATGACATTGAAGTCTTTTCTTCATAACCAGGGAGCAAAGAGGGTGAGAATAAAGATGGACGTCGGGCCCCAGCATGTTACTCTTACTCGGCAGTGACTGAAGAGGGCCCCTGTATGAGTACAGTATAAGGGCCCCATGTGCGAGAACAGTATAGGGGCCCGTGTGCGAGAACAATATAGGGTCCCCTGTGCGAGAACAGTATAGGGGCCCCTATGTGAAAACAGTATAGGGGCCCAGTGCGTGAGCAGTATAGGGGCCCCTGTGCGAGAACAGTATAGGGGCTCCTATGTGAAAACAGTAGAGGGCCCCTGTGTGAGAACAGTATATGGGCCCCTGTGCGTGAACAGTATAGGGGCCCCTGTGTGAGAACAGTATAGGGGCCCCTGTGCGTGAACAGTATAGGGGCCCCTGTGTGAGAACAGTATAGGGGCCCCTGTGCGTGAACAGTATAGGGGCCCCTGTGTGAGAACAGTATAGGGGCCCAGTGCGTGAACAGTATAGGGGCCCCTGTGCGAAGAACAGTATAGGGGCCCCTGTGCATGAACAGTACAGGTGCTTCTTATGTGTCTGGCAGAAGCTGCTTTGGAGGTGATAGTGGCCCCTGTATCTCTAGGGCCCGTGTGCGCGGCAGACATTGTTGATCTTTTGCCGCTTTTATGCCAGTTCCGGCCCAGTCAGTTAAGACAGATTGTACATTCCTGGCAGTGGCACATTGCAGCTGAACGATTTGCAGTAACAGGAACAAGAAGGGTGATATGGAGCGCCTTTATCTCCTACAAAGGAAGGAGCAGAGAAGGGGTATGGCCACAAGCAAAGCATACACATGAGAGGAGTGCTCCCGACTCCAGTCACTTACCATTGAGAATGGCCTTTGTGGCGTTGACTTGGATTTGAGGCCTCTGCAGAATGTCTTTCTCTTACATTCATTGTGGCTGAGCATGGATGTCCTAGATCCTTCCTTTGGGAATTCCCATAATGTGCAGCACACCGCTAATGTCCACTTGCTTCTTCTCATCTCTGAGAATCTTTAAAGCTCTCTTGTAATTAACAGTCAAAAATAATGAATTTTCGATGTTATAAATTACATGTTCAATTACTGGTAACCAAAATTATCTTGAGCAGAAAAATAATGATTTTGTCCTATAGAAAAGCTTCATTACACCATTGTGGATGTTCTACTACGGCTGGAGATTAAGGTAACTCTCGTTCTTAAATTAAATGTCAAATATAATTTGCCCAGAGACTCGTGAAGGCTGAGGCTGATTGTACCAGGAATGTACATTCATTTTACATAAAATTCAGCAGGAGCCGCATAATGCCGAGTCCTAGGAGAACCTCACCACCGGTGGTGGAAAGTGCAGGTACCCGAGCATGGATTGTATCAGGGTAACACAAAAATGGTAATTCTGTCCTCTGCTACGTGCTCCTGCACCAATCATCACAGCTACTCCAGCATGCAGACAGAAATATAACCATTAGTGATTCCTGACAGTTGACCACTGCTTATGGCTCTAGCTGTTACTTAGACCACAGCTTGTGGTTGTAGGCGTTACCTTTACCACCATTTATGGCTCTAGGTGTTACCTGGACTATTTACCATGCTACAAGGCATTACCTGGATCAATACTTATGGTATATAAACCAAAATGTGAGGAGCCATTTCTACCGGCTACACCAAGTTGTCACGAGTGTGTAACACCAACCTTGGAGATCTGGTGGTTGAAGATCACTGCATATTGTGAATCACATATCTTCCATTTAGCCTGTATGTTTGTATCCCATATTAAAAGAATTTGTTTTCCTTTGGTGCTGAAGAGGTTAATGACCCTTTCTATGCTGGTCAGAAACATGCAGCTCCATTTCAGCTGCTTCTGATCTGGTCCTTACTCGTCCTATAAAATCTGGCCAGACTCTCTCTGTCCTGCCGGTGAAAGATCTGCTTCCTTGCTCTTACGAGATACTGTGCTGAATAGCAGTTTGTTGTGGCTATTGGGGATTTGTCTTCCTGTGCTAAAACTAAGTAGTTGAGTTTTGGTGTTCTGTGGTTTGCTGTTGTATGTGTGTGTGGTTGTCTCCTGGTCCCTGTCTCCATTTAGTTTATTCCTCTGTAATACCCTGCAGGTACGGAGGATGTCGCCATGGATCCGAGACAGACCAAGAGTTATAGGTTTATTTACAGGGATTTTCTCTACATGCAGGGAGGAGCAGTAGGGGGTTAAATGTGACAAAGTAAAACAGTAAAGCAGAACAATAGAGCATAAGGAAACAATTAAAAGCTATAGAAGTGTTTTAACGGTTAAACGCAGGTAATTATAAGTTATCAGTCCAGGGAAAGCTTGACTGAAGAGTCTACTTCTCCCACGTCGGCACCGGCAACAGCCGTGCTTGCAGCCTCTAAAGTCTCTGCTCTAGATGAAGTTGGGACCTCCAGGGGTTAAAGCAGGGAGTTGGGAGCTGATGAGAACCTGGGTCTCCCTGCCCTGAGTCTCACCGCAGGAGCGATGCTGCGCACGCTGTTAAGTCTCTTTCTCACAGGGGCTCCAGCTCGTCACTGCGGTCCCCGGGACTGCGCGCTTGTGTCACTTTCTCTGCACTAAAAAGTCTCCTCTGGTTACTGAAGCTGCCGAGTCCACATACTCACATACGGTGCTCACAACGCCTTGTCCTTCAGTCTCATTCCTCAGACGGGGAACTCTCTGGGAGCGCGGTGCAGCAGCCTGCTCTCTGTCCCACGCGCTCTGCTTTCGCGCCGCACAGTTTCCTGTCCGCCGCCCCTTCATTCCGGTCACAGCCCCCCACGGTCACATGGTCTAGACCATCCAGGTCAGAAAGTCTTCCCCCCCGGCAACCCTGCTGTCTGGCTAGGTGGTTCCGGACACAGAGCAGAAGAGGTAACCCCTTTTGTGCCTTTCTCTCTCTTCACCCCCTTACACCTCCATGTCCCTATCCTCCTCCTATTGTTGGTTGGTGCTTTGGCATTATAGAGGTTTTCTGTTATCCCTGTTTTGTCTTTGTGTAAGGTTTACTTTTCATTTCTGTCCCATACCTCATGGGGTAGGAGAGGGGACAGATCAGGGATTAACAGGACCATAGTAAGGCTGGAGACTCGGGCCTCTCTACCTTTTTAAGAGTTTCCCCGGGACAGGGATAGTTAAGGTCCCAGTTCCAGGACTGAAGAACGTCAGGGCGTGACACAAGTTATCCTATCATGTCTTCTGTCTGGGTTGCTCAGTGTGAGGATCTTTCATTAAATACTCATCTTTTAATATTTTGCCATGAGCAAAAATCTCAGAAAACCCAAGATAACTGTTTTGCCTGCTATTATTAATTTTCAAACTTTTTCACCTCCACTGTTAATTGACTTCAGCACAGCTGCGAGCTTGGATTGTGAAGGTCTCTGAGCGTTTATGGAGACACAATTAAACCCTCACAATGCGCGGAGATGTAATTCACCAACCATCCATTGTATTTGTTAAGAGAAATTGGTAATAAAGTTTAAAAAGTGCAATTTTTCATGTAACAATCAGACTTTGAACTGAAATCATTATCTAAAAAGCTGGGGAGTAACCTATCTAAACCTCAGCTTATAAGTGGAGCTAAATAATAAGTCCCCGGCGCTCAGCACACGTGACGTCAGCGCATTGTATGGCATCCAAAAGCTTATTTCTCCATTGACCTTGCAAGTCTATTATTGTTTTCTATAGCCTAATCCACATTCAATACCTATAACCCTAATTTTCCCGATGTTGTCATTGTGCTCATTAATACCTCCCAAGGTTGCAGAGAGAAAGAACGTGCTCACTGTTAATGGATGTTGATGTTCCAAGGCCCTGTCTCTTCAGATCCATATGACTTACCTTATCAATGCACATTCCTGTCCGTTTCAGTATTTCAAGACCTAAGTAGCACATCTGAGCACCATCTTTGAGAATCCTGCTACCAGCGTGATACTCTGAATGTGCTTAACCCATGTTTTAATCTGCTGTCAATCATCACTGAGCCAGGATTCCAGAGCAAGCTGCAGCCTGGAAATAAGAGTGTCGGAGCAGAGGAAAAACTGGTAATACCGCCATAGCTACTGCTATGGAATGCTTCACTATACGAGGTGTAATGTAACTAAAATAGTGCTCTATGAGGATATTATGTAACAGTGTTCACAGAAAACAGTACTATATAAGTTATATTATTGTATATAGAAGCAGTATTATAGTAGTTATATTCTTGAACATGGAGAGCAGTATTATAGTAGTTATATTCTTGTACATAGGGGTAGTATTATAGTAGTTATATTCTTGTACATAGGAGCAGTATTATAGTAGTGATATTCTTGTACATAGAGGGCAGCATTATAGTAGCTATATTCCTGTACATAGGGGGCAGTATTATAGTAGGTGTATTCTTGTACATAGGGGCAGTATTATAGTACATATATTCTTGTACATAGGAGGCAGTATTATAGTAGTTATATTGTACATAGGGACAAATATCTAAAGGGCTGTCACATTGTAGAAGGATCAACTTTATTCTCATTTGCACAAGGAAAGACTAGAAGCAATGGGATGAAACTGAATGGGAGGAGACACAGATTAGATATTAGAAAAAACTTTTTGACAGTTAAGAGTGATCAATGAGTGGAACAAGCTGCCACGAGAAGTGGTGAGTTCTCCTTCAATGGAAGTCTTCAAACAGAGGCTGGACAGACATCTGACTGGGATGATTTAGCGAATCCTGCTTTGAGCAGGGGGTTGGACCAGATGGCCCAGGAGGTCCCTTCCAACTCTACGATTCTATGATTCTATTATAGTAGTAATATTCTTGTACATAGGGGCAGTATTATAGTAGTTATACTCTTGTACATAGAAGTATTATAGTCATTATATTCTTGTACATAGGGGGCAATATTACAGTAGTTATATTCTTGTACATAGGGGGCAGTAATATAGTAGTTATATTCTTGTACATGGGGCAGTATTATAGTAGTTATATTCTTGTACATAGGAAGCAGTATTATAGTAGTTATATTCTTGTACATAGGAGCAGTATTATAGTAGTTATATTCTTGTACATAGGAGCAGTATTATAGTAGTTACAGTCTTGTAAATATGAGCAGTATTATAGTTGTTATATTCTTGTGCATAGGAGGAGTATTATAGTACTTACGTACTAGATGGAGGCCTGATGCTATCGCATCGGGAGGGTGGTAATGTCACGATGGGGGCAGGCTTTGCAGCGTTGAGAATCTCCCCCCCCCCCCATGTGCTCACCCACCTATCCACTCTCTCTTTCCCCATGTGCTGACTTCTCCCGTCTGTGCTCTCTTCTTTGACCTGTCTACCCCATGTGCTATCCCCCTTGTCTGCTGTCTCTCTCCTTCCTGTACTGTGTTCTCCCCTAATGTGCTGTCCCGTTTGAGCTGTTTCCCCCCTCTGCTCTGTCTCTCTCACCCGTGTCTGACTGTGTACAGAATATATCACAGCTCCTGGGCAGGGGAGGAAGCAAAAGACAATACTGACATTGCAGCAGGAGATCGCAGATGATACATTTTGTGAGGTAAAATATTGTTTAAAAACAGTCAGTGAAATATTTTAATAATTGTAATGTCAGTATTGTCTTTTGCTTCCTCCCCTGCCCAGTAGTTATAGTCTTGTACATAGGGACAGTATTATAGTAGTTATATTCTTGTACATAGAGGTGGTATTCTAGTAGTTATATTCTCTCAGTCAGTATTTACATCCAAAATGGATATATTACACAATATAGTTGAGTTTGGGAGCAGCAAACTCCTTGTCACATAGCGAGTATAGGAATGACGGTGGGAAAGTGTTCAAGTGACATCATCAAAGCTGGTTACACAGTGTGATACCTACTGTCTGACTGGTCACGACTGGTATCCTGCAGGAAAGATGGGTATATGGGTATAGCGCCCCTCTCTGTAGAGTGACACATAAAGCTCAGCGCCTCTGGATCCTGATCATTCTAGAATAACCGATGAGGGCAGTGAGAGCCCCAGCACTGGTCACGACAGATCTCCTACAGGAAAGATAGGTATAGTGCCCCTCTCTGTAGAGTGACACCTAAAGCTCAGTGCCTGAGGATCCTGACCATTCTAGAATGACCGATGAGGTCAGTGAGAGCTCCGGCACTGGTCATGACAGGACTCCTGCAGGAAAGTGGGTATAGCGCCCCTCTCTGTAGAGTGACACATAAAGCTCAGTGCCTCTGGATCCTGACCATTCTAGAATGACCTATGATGTCAATGAGAGCCCCGTCACTGGACATAACAGGTCTCCTACAGGAAAGATAGGCATAGCGTCCCTGTCTGTAGAGTGACACATAAAGCTCAGCGCCTCTGGATCCTGACCATTCTAGAATGACCGATGAGGTCAGTGAGATCCAAGGCATTGGTTACGACAGGTCTCCTGCAGGAAAAATAAGTATAGTGCCCCTTTCTGTAGAGTGACACATAAAGCTCAGCGCCTCTGGATCTTGACCATACTAGAATGACCAACGAGGTCAGTGAGAGCCCCGGCACTGGTCACGTATGAGCCTGTCACTAATGTGTGTGAAACGTGTCCTAATCCAGAAAAAGATCAGCTCTTGGGATCAGAGGGTCCAGAGGAGATTACTTTTTCCAGGTAATTGTCGGGGTGGATTCCGGTGATTGAAGTCGGTTTTGCTTTCCTGGTTATTGGATTATGCTAGATCGGATCCAAGACATAATATCAGAAGAGTGGAGCAATAAACAGGGGCCATTATTATATAGATGCATTGTTACACTCAATACTCTGCATTATATTTGCTGAATGAATGTCCTGCAGTCAGGATTTAATGGCGTCCTCCTGTAATTGCTGATATACTTAATGGAAGTTCACATCTGCGATATCTATGGCTCCGGTTTGTCAGCCTGAAAACCATAACAATGTGCAGCGTTGACACTTGGTGATATTAATGACATCCATTTCCAGAAGACATGAAACAATCTTGATCTCATCACATTCCCATCATCACACTGACTGTACAGGAGTTTCCTTGTTCCGCTGTGTACAATATCCAGTATGTATCTCACACTGAGAGGACGCGTCCATTCATCTGGCATCCAATTCCAGTAAGAGTACAGAAATGGCTCAGCTTCACTAAAGAGCATGAAAGGGGCTTAGCTTCAGTAAGAGCATGGTTGTGTCTCAGCTTCAGTAAGAGCATGGCGGTGGCTCCGCTTCAGTAAGAGCATGGCGGTGGCTCCGCTTCAGTAAGAGCATGGCGGTGGCTCCGCTTCAGTAAGAGCATGGCGGTGGCTCCGCTTCAGTAAGAGCATGGCGGTGGCTCTGCTTCAGTAAGAGCATGGCGGTGGCTCTGCTTCAGTAAGAGCATGGCGGTGGCTCCGCTTCAGTAAGAGCATGGCGGTGTGTTATGATGAGTCACCGAAGGAGGAAAAAACAAAATACCAGCTAAGTCCAGAAAAACCAGAGAGGTTGGCAGCTATCGGATTGCAGACCCCTGGACCTGTCCACAACAACTAGCAGTAGCCGTGGGGGGTTCCTACGGTGCCCTAGACCCCTCGATCACAGCCGGAGAACTAGATAGCCTAAAGACAGAAAGGGGAAAAACTAAACTGCCCCAGAGAAGACCCCAAAGCAATAGGCAGCCCCCAACATATAATGACGGTGAAGCAAGATGAAAACACTAACACAGATAGAAAGATAGGTTGAGCAAATTATGGGGCCCAAGCTAACTACATAGGACAGGATAGGAAAGCTTCTGTCTGCCATCCGCAAAAACCCTATAAAAATGATCCAACCGACTGATAGGAAAAACAGGCCCTGAAGTCGCTAGGCTTCAAAAGACTATATCAGCACTCAGGTATATTCTGAAGACAGAGCAAAAGATCAACAGATCAGAGACAAAAATGGAATTCAGCTCACCCCCGGCTGGGGATGGCAGAACTCCCAAAAAACAAGGCAAACAAAAACTAAACTGAAGAGTACAAAGCAGAGCAGAAAAACTTAGCTTTGAGATGCAGGAATCAGACTGGTCTCCAAGAATCCAGCAGGAAAATCACCAGCCAGGAAGAAGGGCGTCGGCAGCCTTATATCCAGTCCTCAATTCCAGCCACCCAGTCATCATCTAGCTGCCCAGGTGTCTGATAATCAGCCTCACTACCTTCCTTCCCCAGAGGAGGGAGTTCATCAGACCTCAATAGTGAAGGGAAAAATGAACTCACAACAGCGGTGGCTCCGCTTCAGTAAGAGCATGGCGGGAGCTCAGCTTCAGTAAGAGCATGGCGGGGGCTCAGCTTCAGTAAGAGCATGGCGGGGGCTCAGCTTCAGTAAGAGCATGGTGAGGGCTCAGCTTCAGTAAGAGCATGGCGGGGGCTCAGCTTCAGTAAGAGCCTGGCGGGGGCTCAGCTTCAGTAAGAGCCTGGCGGGGCTTAGCTTTGGTAAGAGGATGGCGGGGGCTCAGCTTCAGTAAGAGCCTGGTGCTGGCTCAACATCAGTAAGAGCCTGGCGGTGGCTCAGCATCAGTAAGAGCCTAGCGGTGGCTCAGCATCAGTAAGAGCCTGGCGGTGGCTCAGCTTCAGTAAGAGCATGGCGGGGGCTCAGCTTTAGTAAGAACCTGGCGGTGGCTCAGCTTCAGTAAAAGCAGGTGGGGGCTCAGCATCAGTAAGCGCCTAGCGGGGCCTCAACATCAGTAAGAGCCTGGCGGTGGCTCTGCTTCAGTAAGAGCAGGCGGGGGCTCAGCTTCAGTACGAGCATGGTGGGGGCTCAGCATCAGTAAGAGCATGTCGGACACTCATCCTCAGTACGAGCATGGCAGGGGCTCAGCTTCAGTAAGAACATGGTGGTGGCTCAGCTTCAGTAATAGCATGGTGGTGGCTCAGCTTCAGTAAGGGCATGGCAGGGGCTCAGCTTCAGTACGAGAATGGCAGAGGCTCAGCTTCAATACGAGCATGGCAGGGGCTCAGGTCTGCAGTCTCGAGGTGGATGTCAAACCACTGCAGTCTTCAGTAGTCATTGCAGCAAAGCTGGAGCCACTGTTCATAAATCTAGTCTAATCATTTGGAAGCAGTGAGCACTGGAGACAATGGGCTCTATTCAGAGATAAGTCTTTGGACCCCCATTTTGCTAATAATTTGTGTGTTTTCCTTTTGGATTTTACTAATGATTGGTTCATTATAAAAGCCTGAAGTTCTTACCATTTGTGTGCGTTTCGACCAACCTAATCATTTACGTGTTTCAATCTTGTTAAATTAATGTTACAGAACATTAAACGAGTGGATTTTCTTCCCCCGTAAATCAGTCTATTAATTATGGTTCTGTTAATTGTCCTCTTTCCTCTTTCTTTTCATTCTAACAATTAAATCCGTCTCACTTTGCAATTGTGGAGCCATTTTTTTCCCTTTGACCCCTCTTGTCTTTAGATTAGTTTTTCACTTCATTCACCTAATGAAGCTGGATTAATTTATTTGATTTAATTAATCTCCACTGGGCTGGAGGGGTTAAAGTCATTTCTGTAAATGCAGTAAGGAGGAATGGTGAACACTGAACAGTGATTGCTGCAAGGTAATGACGACACTGGAATCGCGGAACATTCAGTGTGAAGACTGCATTTATCTCACAGACGAACTTCTGCCTTCTTATTCTGCAGGAAGACCGTACACGAGGTCACATCTTATGTCCCGAAATGTCTCTAACAAGCACAGGTGTGTGCAGGAAGAGCGCAGACGAGCATCACATCTTATGTCCTGAATGTCTCTAACAAGCACAGGTGTGTGCAGGAAGAATGCAGATGAGCGTCACATCTTATGTCCTGAATGTCTCTAACAAGCACAAGTGTTTGCAGGAAGAATGCAGATGAGCGTCACATCTTAGTGTATGTTCCGAATGTCTCTAACAAGCACAGGTGTGCAAGAAGAGTGCAAATGAGCGTCACATCTTATGTCCCGAAATGTCTCTAACAAGCACAGGTGTGTGCAGGAAGAAAGCAGACGAGCATTATATCTTATGTCCTGAATGTCTCTAACAAGCACAGGTTTGTGCAGGAAGAACGTAGATGAGGGTCACATCTTATGTCTCGAATGTCTCTAACAAGCACAGGTGTGTGCAGGAAGAGCGCAGACGAGCATCACATCTTATGTCCTGAATGTCTCTAACAAGCACAAGAATGTGCAGGAAGAGCGCAGACGAGCGTCACATCTTATGTTCCGAAAGTCTCTAACAAGCACAGGTGTGCAGGATGAGCGCAAACGAGCGTCACATCTTATGTCCCGAAATGTTTCTAACAAGCACAGGTGTGTGTGTAGGAAGAATGCAAATGAGCGTCTCAATTTATGTTCTGAAATGTCTCTAACAAGTACAGGTGTGTGTAGGAAGAGCGCAGACGAGCGTCACATCTTATGTCCCAAATCTCTCTAACAAGCACAGGTGTGTACAGGCAGAACGTAGACTAGCGTCACATCGTATGTCCTGAATGTCTCTCACAAGCACAGGTGTGTACAGGAAGACCACAGATCATGGTCACATCTTATGTCCCCAATATCTCTAACAAGCACAGGTGTGTGCAGGAAGAACGAAGACGGGTGTGTAGGAAGGACAGTCAGGGCTTGTGCGGATGTCATGATGGCGCTTAACAGGTCCCAAGTTGGAAGTCAGGGTTTTCACAGGAAATACTCTCATACAGTCCATGGTAATAGCTGCTTGAGTCCATGACTTTGTCCTTTCTCCACAAACTTGCAGTAAATATAGACATTTCAGGAAATTTGATGCGATGCTTGTCTGTGTTTTCCCCCCCTCCCCCCCCCCCGCGTCACTTGCCTACCTCCGTCATGCTCCGGCCTCCCACTGTCCACATTAATCCTTCTGGACTCCCGATATACATCTCTCTTACCCATCCACCTCCCTCCTCCCAGCTTCAATTGTCCACCTCCATCATTCACCTCCCTGCTCCATCCCCATCCTCCTGGCCTCCATCCCCCTCCTCCCGGCCTCCCTGATCTACCTCCCTCATTCTCTGACCTCTCACTATTCACCTCCTTCCTTCCAGACTCCCCATATTCATCTTCCTTACCCATCCACCTCCCTCATTCACCTCTTGGCCTCCCTGGCCTACCTCCCTCGTTTTCTGGCCTCCCACTGTCCACCTTCTTCCTTCCGGACTCCCCATATCCACCTCCCCCGTTCACCTCCTTCCTCCACCCCCCTCCTCCCGACCTCCCTCCTTTATTACCTGGCCTCCCACTGTCCACCTCCATCCTTCTGGATTCTTCATATCTATGTTCCTTAGGGTATGTGCACACGCTGCGGATTCTGCTGCAGTTTCTAATCCGCAGCATGTCAATTCTTTGTGCGCCATGATCAGGTGTCAAACAGCAGGGCAAAACCGCAGGCTAATCCGCAGATAAACCGCAGGTCTTTTGACCTGCGGATTTTGTAAAATCCGCAGCACAATCCGCAACGTGTGCACTTGCCCTTACTCATCCACCTCCCTCAATCACCTCCCGGACTCCCTGGTCTACCTGTCCACCTCCTTCTTTCCAGTCTCGCCATATCCATCTCCCTTAACCATCCACCACCCTCATTCACCTCTTTCCTTCCAGGCTCCTCAAGTCATGACTTATTTTGCAGAAAATAATAGGCTCACTCTTTGGAATTCAAACATTCCACATTCTCCACCATCATCATCTGCTGGGAGAGAGTAATGAGGCCCTGTACACATCAGACTGTGCACCAATAATACAGATACCAGACAACTTCAGTCTAATGTGTATGTGGTCTTAACCCTTCATCCAGACACACACAATCATATCATACAGTTGTGGCCAAAAGTATTGACACCCCTGCAATTCTGTCAGATAATACTCAGTTTCTTCCTGAAAATGATTGCAAAAAAAAATTCTTTGGTATTATTATCTTCATTTAATTTGTCTTAAATGAAAAAACACAAAAAGAATTGTCCTAAAGCCAAATTGGATATAATTCCACACCAAACATAAAAAAGAGGGTGGACAAAAGTATTGGCACTGTTCGAAAAATCATGTGATGCTTCTCTAATTTGTGTAATTAACAGCACCTGTAACTTACCTGTGGCACCAAACAGGTGTTGGCAATAACTAAATCACACTTGCAGCCAGTTGACATGGATTAAAGTTGACTCAACCTCTGTCCTGTGTCCTTGTGTGTACCACATTGAGCATGGAGAAAAGAAAGAAGACCAAAGAACTGTCTGAGGACTTGAGAAACCAAATTGTGAGGAAGCATGAGCAATCTCAAGGCTACAAGTCCATCTCCAAAGACCTGAATGTTCCTGTGTCTACCGTGCACAGTGTCATCAAGAAGTTTAAAGCCCATGGCACTGTGGCTAACCTCCCTAGATGTGGACGGAAAAGAAAAATTGAAAAGAGATTTCAACGCAAGATTGTGCGGATGTTGAATAAAGAACCTCGACTAACATCCAAACAAGTTCAAGCTGCCCTGCAGTCTGAGGGTACAACAGTGTCAACCCGTACTATCCGTCGGCGTCTGAATGAAAAGGGACTGTATGGTAGGAGACACAGGAAGACCCCACTTCTTACCCCGAGACATAAAAAAGCCAGGCTGGAGTTTGCCAAAACTTACCTGAAAAAGCCTAAAACATTTTGGAAGAATGTTCTCTGGTCAGATGAGTCAAAAGTAGGGCTTTTTGGGCAAAGGCATCAACATAGAGTTTACAGGAGAAAAAAAGAGGCATTCAAAGAAAAGAACACGGTCCCTACAGTCAAACATGGCGGAGGTTCCCTGATGTTTTGGGGTTGCTTTGCTGCCTCTGGTGCTGGACTGCTTGACCGTGTGCATGGCATTATGAAGTCAGAAGACTACCAACAAATTTTGCAGGATAATGTAGGGCCCAGTGTGAGAAAGCTGGGTCTCCCTCAGAGCTCATGGGTCTTCCAGCAGGACAATGACCCAAAACACACTTCAAAAAGCACTAGAAAATGGTTAGAGAGGAAGCACTGGAGACTCCTAAGGTGGCCAGCAATGAGTCCAGACCTGAATCCCATAGAACACCTGTGGAGAGATCTAAAAATGGCAGTTTGGAGAAGGCACCCTTCAAATATCAGGGACCTGGAGCAGTTTACCAAAGAAGAATGGTCTAAAATTCCAGCAGAGCATTGTTAGAAACTCATTGATGGTTACCGGAAACGATTGGTCGCAGTTATTTTGGCTAAAGGTTGTGCAACCAAGTATTAGGCTGAGGGTGCCAATACTTTCGTCTGGCCCATTTTTGGAGTTTTGTGTGAAATGATCCATGTTTTGCTTTTTGCTTCATTCTCTTTTGTGTTTTTTCATTTAAGACAAATTAAATGAAGATAACAATACCAAAGAATTTGTGTTTGCAATCATTTTCAGGAAGAAACTGAGTATTATCTGACAGAATTGCAGGGGTGTCAATACTTTTGGCCACAACTGTAAGTGCATTACTGTGCCAGTCTGAGGACAAGAAGCAATAGATCCCTCCAAAGCGCTGAGTCCGGGTCTGTGTGGTACAAGCCTTCCGGGTCTTGTATATGAAAACTAATTTTCATTTATCTGTTTTGGGTCTTTTCAGTTATTGGGGGGTCGTTGGTTCAGGATCCTCGTATCTTGGCAAATTGGGGATAGACATGTAAGCTCTGTGGAGGACTCATCCTGCAGTGGTTGGTGGGACATGACTCCCGAGAGGAGCCTCATGTTTACCTCTGCTGTGGCACCCACTACGCTCTGTCCCACTGGTGGGTTGCCCTTTATTCACTTGTATCAGTATTGTTGCCATTCATTAGACTTTACTGAAACGAGCTGCCAACATTTAGCCGCCTATTGCCAACAAATATACGACCTGCACACGGGACGCGTTCTATACGTATTACAAAACCCAACATGGCCAAAAAGTTTAAAAAAAAAAAAAAAATGTTCAGCAAAGATTAAAATCAGAACAAGTCTAAAAGTGGCACAAAATAATGGAGGCTGATACTACGTGCAACAAGATGGGGGTCCTGGAATATTCACCAGAACCCGAGCACAATGCCAGCGCCGGGCAGATCGTCTGTCCACAATCATGTAGGTAATAGTAAGAAGACCTTATCAGCGAGGTTCGGGGAACAATACAAGTCCTCTAATAACACATGCCCTTACGTGAAGCTGCCCAGCAGATGGGCATTGTACCAGGGTCCCGGTGAATATTCAGGACCCCATTTCGGCATGTAACGTGTGACCTCACTTTATATGTGGCTGGTTTTAGATTTATCTTGATTTAAACTTGTATTGAATCATGTTTCCATATTTCTTGTATTTATGGCCTAATCTGAGCCAATGAAAAAATGTCAGAATGTCAGATCTGGCAAGTCCAGATAGAGCGTCAAGCAGCTCTGGATTCTAGTGTATTCACTCTCCACCCACCCACCCAGCCTGACTGACAGCTGCAGTTTGTACTGAGCAGTGTGAGATCTCAGCAGCAGAAGCAGGTAGGAGGGATGCTGAGGAGCTGTCAATTGGGCAGAGATTCAGCAGCACAAGGTAGGAGGACACTGAGCTGTCAATTGGGCAGAGATTCAGCAGCACAAGGTAGGAAGACACTGAAGAGCTGCCAGTCAGACTAAACAGATGGAAATTAAGAAGCAGCAAGGGCGAGGGATACTTTTATGCAGTCACTCAAGCAAGGTGGGTTACATTCAATAGCAGCAAAGTCAGGGACGAATTTAAGAGGTGGGTGGCCTGGGGCCCATTTTGGAGGGAGGCCCATTTTTCAAGGTGTTGAAATATAAAAACACAAAATGAAACGAACACAAGTTTATTTACAAAAATCATTTACGCAGAGTAATTCAGGTAAAATCATTCATTTTTTACAATCCAGGCACTTTCCTTGATTTTCATGCTGCAAAATCACTAGCGATGTCACTAAAGTCCAATTCACGCAGTATATCTGACTCGATGCTCATGATAGCCAAATTTACAAGTCGTTACTGCTTCATGGATGTCCTTAATTGGTTTTCAACTAATTTGAGTTTTGAGAAGGAACGCTCACCACTGCAATTTGTTACCATCAAAGTTAGATATATCCTTAGAGTTATCTCAATATTTGGGAAAGTGCCCTGCACACCCTTTTCCATGATAAGCTTGTACATGAAAAGTTCAGTGCTGATATCTTTTGGCTCCTCGTCTGTGAATAAATTGGCAAATGTTACAAACTGAAACAGTTCATCGATAAATGTAATGTCCAAGTCATCAGAATAAGACCTGACGAGTTGCTCTGCTGTGGCCTTAAGCTCGTCTGAAGACAGTTCTTTCAGATGGCTAAAACAGCTAAATTTGCTTGATATATCTTTATATACTTGAAGACGTTGGTCAAGAGAAGCGATAAACTGATCAATGATAGGTAAGAAAGTTTCTGTTCTGTATTTTTCAGAAGGGCTGAGTTATGCTTCTTCCATAAGGCCATAATCCAATGGATTGAGACACACGTTTCGGCGCCTGTGTCGAGTTATCGTCTGAACATACTCAGATGAACCAGACAGCTCTTCACCTTGCTTCTCAGAAATTTTGAAGGAGTCAAGCTTTGATGCGACATAGTTTTTTAAGCTGGTCAGTGACGCCACAGCAGTGTTTAGGTTGAGTTTTGCTTGTTGTAAATTTACCAATTTCAAGCTGATTCATTTGTCTTAACAGTCCTTCTGCTTCACACCGTACACAGCTTTTATCTTCAAAGTCATCAGCAATCTGTTTAAGTACATCTTTAATCTGCTGATAGTCATGCTTAAGGTCCTTAGTAGCGTGAGCTCTGCAGGACCAACGCGTTATTGTGACACGTTTGAGAGTCAATGCTGTTGCTGACTAAATATTTTTCAAAGCCTCAAGTCAGGAGCTGATGCCGATGAAACTGTGAAGAAGAGGAACAGCTTTTTAAGGAAGTCAAAAAAATGTAGAGCACTCAAGCAGCTTTCTCCAGCATTTTTAGCTACCAGACTTAGAGTGTGCCGTACAAGGAATCCAGGATGCAAGATTGTTCTTCTCTCTCACTTTGGCTTACAGGCCATTGTATTTGCCACTCATTGCAGATGCATTGTCATAACTTTGACCGTGGCAATTTCCCAGGTCTAGGTCATGTCTCTTCAAAAAATCCAACAAGGCATTGAACATGTCTTGAGCACCATGGCCTTTGTAACAAAGCGTTCCACATGGCCATCTTTCTCCATATACCTCAATACAAGGGTTAGTTGGTCAACGTGAGCTGCATCGGGTGTAGAGTCCAAAGAGATGGAGTAGTATTTTGATTTGTTAACTCGAGAAATAATTTCTCTGAGGACTTGTTCGTCCATTACATTGATAATTTCTTCCATAATTGTAGATGACAGGTAGTTTGTATGACCCTTGCTGCGATTGGCTTGAGTTTTGATATGCTGTGCAAGAAAGTCGTCGTACTGGGCGATGAGTTCAAGAATGCCCAGAAAGTTTCCATTTCTAGGTGATCCAACCAATTCGTTATCTCCTCTAAATGATAAGCCACCTTCGGCAATAAACTGAATAACATTTACTATTCGTGTCAATACTGACCTCCAATAATGCTCCTGAGCCTCGACCTGTAGTGTTAGCTCCGTATCAATTCACCCCATCGCTTTTAACCTCATATTGAAAGCAATTGTAGAATTCAGATGTTCCGCTGACTGCTCATGACTTTTTATACGTTCTTGTGAATGTTTCCAATCACAGAATCCATTAGACGAAAGCTGAGAAGACTCAGATGCTGTAATAAAGCACATCAAGCACATCAATCTGCACATGAAGCAGTAAATGCGTCCTTTAGAGGGAGAGAAGCATAACCAATTCCTCGTTATTACTTCTCCATTATGATTTTGACGAAGGAAAAGCCCAAGTATGCACATTCTTGGAATATTGTGGTCCTTTCTAGGTTTCTGAACCGATTGTGCAATGAACAAACTTTCATTACAGTGCTGGATTGTTGATACATCCCTTTTCAGACAATCTTGCATCTGTTCCAAAATAATGGATGGCCAAAGTCCAATGTCAGTGACTGAAGATCCATTCTAGAGTGAAGTCCTGCCGCGCTCCGCGGTGGAGAATCCTCTTCTTGCGCCAACATCGTGGCTCTGCCTCCTTCCTCAAAGGTAGCTGAACAAACTCTCATCTGATCTAATCCGGGGGAGTGATCATATAGCTGAATAGGTAGCTCCTAGAAGCTTCTGTTGGGATCGGAGGAGGCTGCCGAAAGCCATAAGCTAAGCATTAGGTACAGGGTACTAAGGAAGTCTGGCTAGCCAGGTCAGTGGATGCTGAGGCAGATCAGGTGCCATGACTCTGCCGCTCTGCGCCAGCCACTGAGATGTAGGACCGTAGCCATGTCCCTACACTTTCAATTGTTTCTCTTTTGTTAAATGGTCCTTATCATTAGAAACGGTTCACAGCAAAGAGATGTATGTTTTACATGTTTTGAGATATTTATCCCTATATTGGTGGGAGGCCCCCGCTTGGTGGGTGGCCCAGGGCCCGGGCCCCCCCCCAAATCCTGGCCTGAGCAAAGTGGAGGGATGCTGAGGAGCTGTCAATCAAGATGCATGGTTGCAGATTGCGTTTGACTTTCAAAAAGGATTATGCTGCCATTCTGACAAAGGTTGTCATACAGTGGGTATGGAAAGTATTTAGACCCCTTTAAATTTTTCACTCTTTGTTTCATAGCAGCCATTTGGTAAATTAAAAAAAAATCATTTTTTTCTCATTAATGTAAACTCTGCACCCCATTTTGACTGAAAAAAAAAAAACAAAATGTAGAAATTTTTGCAAATTTATTAAAAGAGAAAAACTGAAATATCACATGGTCATAAGTATACAGACCCTTTGCTCAGACACTCATATTTAAGTCATATGCTGTCCATTTCCTTGTGATCCTCCTTGAGATGGTTCTTCTCCTTCATTGGAGTCCACTGTAAGTACAACAGCTTCCTCAGGTGTAGGATGAATTTCATTGTGAATATTAGAAACTCTAATGATAGATCCACCATACCTGTACACTCATGTGCCATCTAAATGCATGTGGATTAAGAGCTTCATTTTTCTCACAGCTTTTAATGTAAGTTATTTGTAGTGCAGAAGGACTATCTAGGTGAATGAGGGAGTGTAACGTCCATCTGTTGTGAGTCTGAGCTGCAAGTAAGACAGCACCCCAAGAAACCCTGAGACCCTTTACCCCCCATACAGGGATCTGGAATTACAGCGGAGCCCAAGAGGTAGCTACCTATGAGAGCAGCGGACTGGAGCAGGACGGTCGCCAGAAAGGGACTAATAAATGGAACCGAAAGCGTAGTCAGGAGTCAAAGTCAAAACCGGGCGAGCAGCAGAGGTACAAAATCGCCAGGCTGTAGAAGGGTCAAAAAATCCAGGCCATAGTCAAAATAGTAACTAAACACTAGATCACTGGGGAAACCAAGACTATATCTGGCGGCCTGCCGGACAAGCTCCAAAGTATTTGAAGGACACGGCTACCTCTCACAGGCTCACAGCCTGATGACCTAATTAGGACCACCCCCAGAACCAGGCCAGATGGCGATGCACGACTGGCACCAACCACCTCACCTCTGACAGAAGAGCGAAGCCTGCACCCAACAGACGCCTGCGTAGGGACCCCTTCTCTGTCACCAAAATCACCCACAAGAGAAACACAGCAATGCCCAACGACAGGGGCATGCGTCTCAGGAGCGGGACCATATGAGGATTTAGCCCTCCTATCACCGGCACCACCAGTCGAAGGAGTCCAGCTCCTCCCAGCAGCTGAGGCAGGAGCACCAACCACCGAGTCCAACGGCGACGTGACACCGCCTCCCAGCGGCCGAGGCAGGAGCACCAGCCACCGAGTCCAACGGCGATGTGACAGGGAAATGGACATATGAAGCTGGGAGGAGTGAGGTGGATTGGTAAAGGAGGTGGATATGGGAGTCCAGAAGAAGGTAGGTGGATATAGAGAGGCTGAGAGGAGAGAGATGGACGGGCAGAGGCCAGGAGGGTGATGGGGGAGCAATTAGGTGGATGGGTAAGGGATATTGACATGGGGAGTCCAGATAATAAAGAAGGTGGACCAAGGAGGCCAAGAGATTGAAGGGCATTGGGGAATCAGTCAGCGGCTTTCAGAGCACATGAGCGTTGGCTGAGTCCTGTGTATGGAGACATTGGGAATGATAGCAGTTAGGGAATGATTGTTTGCGCAGGTTCTTTATTGATTATAAGAAGAATCAAAACCCTACAATCTGTTGACCGCGTTAATCATTGGGGTAATGAGGGGAAGTTTCCCTCTTTCTCGCTGTACGTGTCAGCACTTGACACAATGTAGCAGAAGTTAATCCTGTCGTCTTAGGTCAGAGAGCCATATAAAGTGTGCCGCTCACAGCCGCCCCAGGAGCAGTCGCCCCTCACATGGCAGTATGGAATCACAGGCCGTATAAAATGTGCATCGGTTATGGGGGTCATCAATGTTTTTCCGGTAAAGAAATAAATGATAAAGATTCTTCTAGACTTTGCAATGTCCGGACATTATACACGCACTGCACTGCTGCCATCTGTGCACAGATCCATAGACTTGTATTGGCCTTTGTTATCTGTGCTGCTGGAGAAACATGCACGTGTGAAGGAGGCAAATTCTCGGGCTCCCCGGACCCCTCCTTGGTCGCTCAGCACTTTTCGCTCCTGGGAGAAGACACTTTTCCTTATTTTGTAGTTGTCAGAAGTCAAAAGCCATCAAAGCAATATGTTTCCCTCATGTGGGCAGACAACAAAAGACGGCGGAGTCGGAGCGTCACCGGCAGAGCCGGGATGGAGAGCGGTACATTACCCTGTCAGTCTCTCCTCACACACCCGCTCAATAAAAGCCGAGAGATGACCAAACAACCATAATCCTTTGCAAACGATTGCAGTCATTACGGCTCTGAAGAGGCCGTGATGGGCACAGGGAGATGGCAGATTGTACTGAATGATTTCTTTATGTGACAAGCAAAAGATATTTCTAGAGGAGCTGTCATAGGGACGCGGCTCCATCTAATAATGACCAATCCAGCAAAACGGTGCCCTCTCCTCAAAGGGCAGTGCCAGCTGCAGGGCCAAGCACAAGCCTGGTTGCTGGTGTAAAGCATGGCACACTGACCCTCCGATTGCCATCGAGGAGGATCCGCTCTGTACACGGTAGCTCATTTGCAGATTCTCCCTGAATTTCAGGTCAATAACCCTGCACCATGTTCTGCGGAGATGATTTAGGACGGCGGATCAAGAGTTCACGCTTTGCCCTGTATCGGTGGGTCGGAGATAATGGTAAGGGGATCCCTGAACAATATTAATTTTACTGACCTGTAAATTTGTTTTTTGAAGCCATATTTGCTCAATTTAAAGGGCCATTCTGACCCGAGACATTTATGGCTACAAGGAAATTCTACAAATATCTGAGAGATGTAGGTAGAATCAAAGAATGCAGGGGTGGATTAAGGGTAGCCAGGGCCCGGGGCAGTTCAGACTCTGTGGGCCCCCCTCGTCACGTATCGTAGAGCCACACTCTACATAGAGAATAATGGGGCCACCAGCACCGACCTCCACCCACAGAGCCGCACTCCACATAAAGAATAATGGAGCCTCCAGCACCGACCTCCACCTGCAGAGCCCCACTCCACATAGAGAATAATGGGGCCTCCAGCACCGACCTCCACCCGCAGAGCCCCACTCCACATAGAGAATAATGGAGCCTCCAGCACCGACCTCCACCCGCAGAGCCGCACTCCACATAGAGAATAATGGAGCCTCCAGCACCGACCTCCACCTGCAGAGCCCCACTCCACATAGAGAATAATGGAGCCTCCAGCACCGACCTCCACCTGCAGAGCCCCACTCCACATAGAGAATAATGGAGCCTCCAGCACCGACCTCCACCCGCAGAGCCCCACTCCACATAGAGAATAATGGAGCCTCCAGCACCGACCTCCACCTGCAGAGCCCCACTCCACATAGAGAATAATGGAGCCTCCAGCACCGACCTCCACCTGCAGAGCCCCACTCCACATAGAGAATAATGGAGCCTCCAGCACCGACCTCCACCCGCAGAGCCCCACTCCACATAGAGAATAATGGAGCCTCCAGCACCGACCTCCACCCGCAGAGCCACACTCCACATAGAGAATAATGGAGCCTCCAGCACCGACCTCCACCTGCAGAGCCCCACTCCACATAGAGAATAATGGAGTCTCCAGCACCGACCTCCACCTGCAGAGCCCCACTCCACATAGAGAATAATGGAGCCTCCAGCACCGACCTCCACCCGCAGAGCCCCACTCCACATAGAGAATAATGGAGCCTCCAGCACCGACCTCCACCCGCAGAGCCGCACTCCACATAGAGAAAAATGGAGCCTCCAGCACCGACCTCCACTCCACATAGAGAATAATGGAGCCTCCAGCACCGACCTCCACCCGCAGAGCCTCACTCCACATAGAGAATAATGGGGCCTCCAGCACCGACCTCCACCCGCAGAGCCTCACTCCACATAGAGAATAATGGAGCCTCCAGCACTGACCTCCACCCGCAGAGCCGCACTCCACATAGAGAATAATGGAGCCTCCAGCACCGACCTCCACCCGCAGAGCCGCACTCCACATAGAGAATAATGGAGCCTCCAGCACCGACCTCCACCCGCAGAGCCGCACTCCACATAGAGAATAATGGAGCCTCCAGCACCGACCTCCACCCGCAGAGCCGCACTCCACATAGAGAATAATGGAGCCTCCAGCACCGACCTCCACCCACAGAGCCGCACTCCACATAAATAATGGAGCCTCCAGCACCGACCTCCACCCGCAGAGCCCCACTCCACATAGAGAATAATGGAGCCTCCAGCACCGACCTCCACCCGCAGAGCCGCACTCCACATAGAGAAAAATGGAGCCTCCAGCACCGACCTCCACTCCACATAGAGAATAATGGGGCCTCCAGCACCGACCTCCACCCGCAGAGCCTCACTCCACATAGAGAATAATGGGGCCTCCAGCACCGACCTCCACCCGCAGAGCCTCACTCCACATAGAGAATAATGGAGCCTCCAGCACTGACCTCCACCCGCAGAGCCTCACTCCACATAGAGAATAATGGAGCCTCCAGCACCGACCTCCACCCGCAGAGCCGCACTCCACATAGAGAATAATGGAGCCTCCAGCACCGACCTCCACCCGCAGAGCCGCACTCCACATAGAGAATAATGGAGCCTCCAGCACCGACCTCCACCTGCAGAGCCGCACTCCACATAGAGAATAATGGACCACCCCCGGGTTAGCCCCCCCTTAGTGAGAATTTGGGTAAAAAATGACTACATTCGTTAGATCTTTGTTAGATCCGGTTTGATCAACCAAAACTAACGTTAGATCACCCCTACAAAATGAGATATTTACGATCTTTTCCAGGGGGGGCTAACCCGTAGCTAGCCCCCCCAACTATGAAATTTGCCGTTTTTTGGATGGATTCTGATAGATATTCATAATGGAGCCTCCAGCACCGACCTCCACCCGCAGAGCTGCACTCCACATAGAGAATAATGGAGCCTCCAGCACCGACCTCCACCCGCAGAGCCGCACTCCACATAGAGAATAATGGAGCCTCCAGCACCGACCTCCACCCGCAGAGCCGCACTCCACATACATGGCTGCTCTCAGTGCTCTGTGCTGTGCGCACAGGACCTGTGATGAGGTCACAGGAGGGGAGGAGACAGGGGTCACATGATCGGGGGCCCTGACACCTTACCTCCTGTGATCTCATCACAAGCCTTTGCACGCTACCAGCAGCACCAGCGTTCACGCTACTTGTAGATGCTGCTGGTAGCAGAGCACATAATGCCGCCCCCACGGTCACTCACTTTTAGGTGGGGAGAAGATGGAGTGCCATTGCAGCAGCCAGCAGGAATGTGGTGGGGGTCCCCTTAGAAGCTCTTGTGGTGGGGGCCCCGGGGCTGAAGCCCCGCCTGCCCTGCTCTATAATCCGGCCCTGCGCGGTGGCGGATTATAATGGGGCAATTTACTGGCCTGGGCTGTGGGCCCCTTATCCCCACTGGGCCCGGGGCAACTGCCCAAATTGACCTCATTATAATCCGCCACTGAAAGAATGGTAGAGTTGGAAGAGACCTCCTGGGTCATCTGGTCCAAGCCCCTGCTCAAAGCAGAATTCACTAAATCATCCCAGACAGATGTCTGTCCAGCCTCTGTTTGAAGACTTCTATTGAAGGAGAACGCGCTACCTCTCGTGGCGGCCTCCTTCAATAGAGGAATATTGGATATGTATCTCTTTTTTAGTGGTGTTTTATGATTGTGTATTAATAAAGGCTATTTAATTTTATGCTGGATGCTTCCTAGATCTCATTTGATGGTGTATGCTTGACATGGTTGTGGACAGGGTTCCTTCCTTGTCCTCTTCAGGGTTAATTTTGTATGGCCTCCTTTTAGTTTGGGGAGGGCTATATTTACACACCTTTGTCTAGGGATCCTTGTCAGTGATTCATCTGTTTTGGCTGTGTGTCTGACCCCCTGGTGTGCTTGCATACTGTGTAGTCGGTTTGCCATCTCATGTATGATCCGGTCCATTTTCTCGTTCTGTGCATTGCTTTGTGATTCTTTGCTTACTGTCTCTTTCTCACTCTGACCTTCGGCTTGGTACTCTTACTAATCTGTCTGCCCCGTTTGTACTGCTCCACTATCTTCGGCTGCCTGACCTTCTGCTACGTCCTGACTACTCTCAGCGTCTCGCTCTACGGCACTTCATCGACCTCCTGGTTTGACTTCGGCACGTTCAGACTACTCTCAGGTTTCTATGTTCACCGCTGCTACTCAGTGTCTGGCTCCGCCTCCGGCCACTCTCCCAATGGTCGCGCATTTCAGGTCCTGCGCTCCGGCAGGTAAGCTCACCGCAGCGCTACCCTCTCACCCCCTGTCCTTCTGTATCTCTTGCACAGACTCCTGCTGTAAGTCTGCAGCAGGGTTCTTGATAATGCTTCTGCTAGTACATCCCAGAATTGCATTTGCCTTTTTTGCTGCTGTATCACACGGTTGACTCATGTTCAGTTTATGATCTATTAGTATACACAAGTCTTTTTGCATGTGCTGTTGCTTAGCCCTATTCCTCCCATTCTGTATATGCTTTTTTCATTTTTGTTGCCCAGATGTAGTACTTTGTATTTTTCCCTGTTAAAAACCATTCTGTTAGTTTCTGCCCACTGCTCCAGTTTATTTATATATTTTTGAATCCTCTCTCTCTTCTGTAGTATTAGCTATCCCTCCTAGCTTTGTGTCATCAGCAAACTTAATCACTGTACCATCAATTCCTTCATCTAAATCATTGATAAAGATGTTGAACAATACAGGGCCCAGGACAGGGCAGAGCCCTGTGGTACCCCAATTGAGACATTCTTCCAACTGGATGTGCAACCATTTACGACCACTCTTTGAATCCACCTAACAGTTGCCTTGTCCATTCCATACTTAGTCATTTATTTCAATAAGGATGGTGTGAGATACTTTGTCAAATGCCTTGATGAAGTCAAGATATACTATATCTACAGCATTTCCCTAATCCCACCCAGTCAGTGATTCTGTCATAGAAGGAAATTAAGTTAATCTGACATGACTTATTAGTTACAAACCCATGCTGACTCTGGTTAATCACTTGATTCTTATCCAGAAACTTACATACATGTTGTTTAATAATTTGTTCAAAGATCTTACCTGGTATAGAAGTCAGACTCACCCTGGGTTCCCCTTTTTGAAGATATGAACAACATTTGCTCTTCTCCAGTCTTCTGGGACTTCTACTGTTCTCCAAGAATTTTCAAAGATTATGGAGAGCGGTTCAAAAATTTCTTCTGCTATCTCATTCAGGTACCACACGTGTCTCCAGGAAAGGTACCCCTGACCGAGGCAGAGGAAGATGGAGGGGCATCCACACATATGTACCGCTCTCCGTCACTTTTATGGGGGTCGCAGAAATATCTCAGCCATATCTATGGGGTTCCTGGGTCCCACATCCACCCCTGGTCTTGTCACCATTCAAAATCATAATGATCAAAGTGAAAGTCTTGTGGCAGCAATTATTAGCCTATGAGACATTAGACATGGATCTGCTCACTCGGTGTTGGTGCCGTGTGGCGGCCATTGTTGCAGTGGTGCTGTGCCGATGGGGTGACCCGGAGCCATGGGGGCTGTCGGACACTTGGGTAGTTCCTCCTGACACACTAAGGGTCGCAGTACTGCGTCTGGCAGCCAATGAGAGGTTCACTGTGACGTGGCAGCGGCTTCTACCTTCTCTTTTGTAGGGTATGCGCAGCCGCAAATTGTGTGCACTATACGGACGCGTTGCCAGGCGTCTTCTACAGGTATATCAGATGACGAGCCTTGTGGGGTACAGAGCTCAGGGGCCTCAGTCTGCGCACAAAATTTCAGTATATGATGGTGCTATATATGCGAGGAGAGATTAAGCACAGCGGCCGTCCTTTTGGATAGTTTCACACAATGGCTAAAAATAATAAAGAGGCGGTCAAAACATGATTATCTTCTAAAAACAGCACCACCCGTGTCTACAGGTTGTGTGTGGTATTGCACCTCTGCATTATTCACTTTCATGGATCCAAGGTGTAATACCAGACATCACCACTAGAGCGAGGTGGCTCCATATTTGGAAGAAGGCAGCCATAATACTTTTTAATAGTATCACTCACCTAAATTATTTATTGGTTGTCTCTTATGACTATAAATTATTGCACCCAGTGTTGTCACTTTGCCACATTTAAGGTTTCCTGGAATCCCCTCACTGCCATTGTCTGATGACAGAAAACCTGAAAGTGGACAAACTATTAAGAAATAAACTGATTGTTATCAGAGGCTCGGATGGAGGCAGCGCCGAGAGAGGCTGTCACCCTCCATGGCATCTCCTCACCTGTCTCATGCCCTCGGCCACATTCATTACACCCAGTGATCAGTGGTGCCAGGTCTTCAGAGTTACCAGGAGCCGCTTATCCTCAGAGACAAAAAGCAGCTTAATAAGTAATGGCCACAGAGGAAGGAAATAGTGACGCGATCTACACGAAGCGAGCGCAGAACGCCGGACACTACAATAGATGCTTAGGGTTCCTATGAAATGAGAGCCTTGTCTCGATGTTCCTGGATCCACTGTGCATCCTCTTTTATACAGTCGTGATGACGGCCTAGGGCGGTGGTACAAACATTGCAGCGGTGTGAGTTGCTTCCAGTAGAGTCTCTGCCGTTTTGCCACATTACGGATGGGATCTTCCCACTACCATCACCCTTACCAATCATAGTCATGTCTGTTCTTCAGCGCTGTATACGGTCTCATTATATCTTCTCTATACTCCATATATGGCCAATCTTCCTGTATCGCGAGTATATCTTTAACGTCTAACAGAAGCCTGAAAGCTCTGCCATCTGAAAATTCCTCCGGGTTGTGCGTTGTTTGTTTAATTTTTGCCAAGATCGGCGTGAGTAAAGTAACAGAGGGCTTGTGGGCCCCGGCAGGAAATTTAGCTTATTTATAAGCACACTTGACATTTAGATTTCCTTTAACCTTATGAGAAGTAGTGATATATAACGTCTGGAGCCAATTAACATGGGAGTGTGACTTCGCTGCCGCTATATTTTTATGACAAGGGACTGCTTTCCACACTGGAGAGTGATCCCAGGTGAGGACATCATATGCCGTGACACTTTCCTTTCTTAGCCAAATACCAGGCTCATCCGCGTCTGGCAGAATGTTCTAGCCCGACTTTGTTTCATCTGCCACTACTGACAAAATGGATTTACAAATGAGCGAGAGGCCAGAAAATCTGCACTCTAACATTGAGGAGCCATGTCAGGTCTCGGGGAATCACGAAGTTCATTTCCAGACAAGCTCAAGTGTAGAACGATTGACATATTGAGCTTCTATTGATGTACTTGCCGATGTAGCGTACAGTACAATGGCTCCCAAAATGTCTAAATATATGTGTGTGTGTGTGTATATAGACGGAACCAGGATTATTCTGACTCCATAACGAGGCTGATTTTGAGGGGCACTTGAGAGTCTGTTTCTGTGGCTCTCTATGTACCGTTACTCACAAAGTGATTTCATCAGCTTGAACTCAACTGTAGGAGGCATGTGTGATGATGACTGTGACAGGTGTTTCCTTGGCTTCTATGGCTTAGGGCAGGAAGATAACTCTGCCTACAGCCGGGCCTCAGAGGACGAGCATCTCATTAACTGAAAACGTCTAGCAAGGATTACACAAGAGCCACAAGACAGATTTCTTAACCCTAGGTATCAATTTAATCAGTTTAACACTGCCAATCTGACAATGCCTGTAGTTTACTTAGCAAAATCCTGATGACAAGTTCGCTTTAAAGGGGTTACATAGTGTAGAAAACTCAGTTCTACATATCTGAGAAGCGATAAAGGGGTTCTAAGCCTATCACCTTAACTCACTAACCTAACTCTCCCCTGGTCTCTCCTTAATGTTATTCATAATCTGCTCCCTCCTATTCATCTGTCTCCACTTCCTCCATGCACCCAATAGCACACGATAACTGCACTCAGACAGATCCTGCCTGATGATTGGATCATACATGTACATATACTGATTCTGTCTGATTGCCGGTTCATACATGTACAGATACTGACCGATGACCGGATCATACAGGTACATGTACAGATCCTGGCTGATGAACAGATCGTACAGGTAATATACAGGTACTGGCTGATGACCGGATCATACACTTACATATACAGGTACTGGCTGATGAGCGGATCATACATGTACATATACAGCTACTGACTGATGACTGGCTCACACAGGTACATATACAGGTACTGTCTGATGAGACCGGATCATACATCTACATATGCAGATCCTAGCTGATGACCGGATCATGCAGTTTTATATGAAAACCCTTATAATAATTGCAGGGAAATGAGGGGTCGATGGGCACCAAAGTCCGCTAGCCAAAACCGCATGGACCAGGGATCGTCCTACCTATTGCCCACTCTCCTGTTAATGTGGGCATAACGCTACTCAGACAACACAGGGTGAAGGTAAAACAGTGTGGCAATACTTTATTGAACCACAACACACAATAGCAAACAGAAAAGACCCAGCAATTTCCCCCAAGATGGTGCACATTACCATCAGAGCTCCCAGGGTTGCTATTCCACCTGTGATACCCACACAGAGAAGAGGTAACCACAAGCGTAGGAAGGTGACCGAGAACAGTCCATAGAGTCCATACAAGGTCCAAAGCCAGTTGACACCAGAGTTACCACCTGGCTTATCTGACCATCTCCATGGAACCAGGCGACCAGCGGGTCCTAAACCTGGTTTTCTCCAAATGTTTCCATGGTTCCGCGATGCTCAATGGATCACTTCTGTGTCCTTCCATCCGGAGCCAAAAACCCCTAGGTTGTTTCCTATAGAATCATAGATCCGTGTCCCTTGTGATGGTGCCATGATGAATTGGCTGCAGTCCTGTCTCTCGTCCGTTGAGTGTATTGCAGAATGTCTGACTGGTAGCTTTCTGTGATGAGATCTCTGAGTCTTTTTATACCCGAGGAATGTAAGCTATTTTTAGAATTACCCAGTGTCCTCCAGTCCAGCACTACTTGACCATTCAATAAATTTGCACAGTCTTTCCCTCGGTACTTTGAAGTAAAAAAACTGGTTGTATAATACAATGCACAATTAGCATATCCGCAAACAAAGATTACACAATGTTATATGGTATATCAGCTTGCAAGTCACTATTACAGACTTACACAAACGAAAGTCTGTGTTCTTGAAATCAACACTTACATCCAAAAGCCAATATTCAGATAAAAAGTCAATTCTTCTTGGTTTGCAAAACATAGTCGTTTGGGTAATTAAGATATAATCTGGTTTCTTCACAATAGTGATGGCCAGACTGTACATACCAGAATGTTCTACCTATTGTGCACCCCTATTTCCTTATAGGATTGTAAGCTGGCGAGCAGCTGGACCCTCACTGCTCCTGTATGTGTTACATTGTATTGTTTTAATTGTCTGTGCGTGTCACTGCTATATTGTAAAGTGCTATGGAGAATGTTGGTGCTATAGAAATAAAATTATTATTATTATTATTATTATTAATAAATATGATTGGGGTTAGAGGACGTAATAATAATAATAAAAAAAAACCTGTGGTCACTTCCCTTCCGTCAATTTTCTACTGCAGCTGTGTCACCCTCTAGTCTGCCAATATCAGGCATGGCATCACATGAAAGTTTCAGCCAATCACGGTCCACAGTGCGCCTGCAACTGTCTCATCCTGTCCAAGTCAATATATATTTTGGCAGAATGAGAGAAGTGAAGCTGCTCAGAGACCTCTATTTGGCTGCCGCCATCACCCGACAGCCCGAGTGTTCAGAGGGGGACACAAGAGTGAGAGTGAAGTGGCGCTCCTCTGGGTCAGGATGGCTGAATTGTCATGTGTGAGAGTGGAGTGGCACGTCTCTGGGTTCAGGGCAGCTGAATTGTCATGTGTGAGAGTGGAATGGTGCTCCTGGGTTCAAGACAAATGAATTGCCATTTGTGAGAGTGGAGTGGCGCCGCTCTGGGTTCATGGCAGCTGAATTGTCATGTATGAGAGTGGCGTGGTGCTCCTCTGGGTTCAGGACAACTGAATTCTCATGTTTAAGAGTGGATTGGCGCTCCTTTGGAAATTTAACACAGCTTTTTGCTTTTATCCTATTACACCTCCCTTGGGACAAATAAGTTTTACTTAGAAAGAAGTGGGAAAACTCCTTCAATGGATATGGAATAGTCGTTCAAGATTTTTTCGGCAGAGTGGAGAGTGGTTATGGAACCTCTCGCTCTGGCCAATCCATCCTCTTCTGGATTACAAACTCAACCCTATGACATGAATGGACACTGTTATGCTTTGTCTCACCTGTGGTGGTGATGCAGGATCCTGAACCCCTGCTCCCAGGTTTCCTTTCAGGCCACTACTGACCACTATTGGTTCCAGCAGGGGAGACTATTTATGTGTAAGCCGTTCTCAGACTGCCAACGCTTTATTAATGCCACTGACCACCTATCTCGTGGACTACACTGTATGCGCACAGCCATCACTCGTTAGGAAGTATGAACCCGGTGCCAAACTTGATATGTGGCCCTGGATCATATTTATGACGATGAACACCAATTAACATTTTTTAGAAAACTTTTTTTTTTACTAAATATCCCAGAGGTGAAGCTGCGCTTCCATCCACATTGCTATGCCGAGCCCCGTTGATGCCCCCGAAGGGCCGTATATGGGGCTGGGATTTTCTCCTCTTCACGATAAGTTTATACTTTAGTCTGGATTGAAGCAATTTTGATGCCAAGACAGGAATGAATACAAGAGCTAAAATGTATCAATATTTCTCTTTTTCTTATTTTAGTTTATAAAAACTCAATAAAACCCACGTGAGTCCAACATCCTCCTACATAATCTTCACTTTTCCTCCAAAACCCGGCCCAGTCCTCCACCTGTTCATTAAATCTTGATTTATCGTCTGGAGGAATTATTAATTTTGCCTTTGGACAGAATTAGGTGTGATAGTTGAATTGACTTGGAATATTTCAATACTTTCTGGAATGTAAATGTTTTTCTCAATTTTCTCCTAAGTCTCATGTGGGGTCGGGGGAATAATTCTGCTTATTAACTATCTCTTCCTTTACATTTGTTTCTGTGAAACGAAGTTACAATGGACAAATTTGGTTGTTTTTCTGCCATGAAAATCTATTTTCATCCATTTAGTCTTCTTTTCATAGCAGAACATGGCGTCTGCCTCCTAAGAAGTAATATACGGGATCAATGAGACATTTCATAATTTGTTGCTCCGCAGATCAAAGCCCATTTAGCTGAATTACACGAGCATCGATTCCTCTCGGTTTTTACACTTCTGTGCAATAAACACCCCGCACTTTTCCGCCGCCGATTTACTTAAGAGCTGTTGATTACTTACCAATCACCCGAACCTCGAAGGACATTATATCCTGTTGCCTGATAATATTTCCTTAATTGCCTTGGTTTTATGACTTGTCGTCCATTTTATTCTTCCGAGCCGCAGATCACAGGTTTTTGGTATAGAAAATCAATGGAAAGCATGGAGAGTTTCATGTAAAGCACCCCCAGGCTGTCGCTGTGTGTTGTACTGACTTTATAGAAAGCGTCTCAGCATATGGTGGCTCGCGCCATCGAAAAGACATATGACAGACGCTGGGGAAAACAAGATCTATGCCTGTACAACGCGACGAGCGTCACAAATGGGTTTCTCCATGAGCAGGACACTGTGAGGATGAAAGATGATGCCAGTCTCACCTCCAACGTATTCCCAAAGACGTGCAAAGATGGCATCTACATATTCTAATAGAAGTCAGTGGCTGCGTGTGACTGCAGGGGGTCTTGACTACTGGGTGCCCCGTGATTAGTAAAAGGAGGACAGCATTGCTGCACCTCTGACATATTACTCGGACCCGACACCAGTTTTTGATTTGTGGGGGTCTGATTTGTGACCCCTTTAATGATTCTCAGAGCATGAAAATAAAACCAGACCCCAGTCACTAGAACAAGACTGCATCCCCTTTATTAGCAAGATTGGTAGGATTACCGGCAGATGGCCCCCCAATTATGGAAAAATGTGATCATTTATCCCATTGATTTCTCCGTTACGCTTTTTAATTGGCTTTTAGGCTTGGGTGTATTTAAAGGGTCTATCTACAGGAGTTTTTGAATTTGACACCATCCCTTTAATGCACACGGCTTTGGTTGCTAGGAACATCCTCCATAAACAGGTGAATACATTCAAGCTTCAGCAAAGTGACCACGTCACGTCCATTTTAATAAAGATAGCGTACTGTCGGCAGTTCTTTAGCATTTCTCGCTTTCTCCGGTGCATAGAGAATTCTGCTTTATTGAAATGTCACAGTGTTGCCAATACGTCTGCTTTTCATTTTGTTTTCTCAATAATCTGCTTTTCTGATTGAAATCTTGCGCATGACGAGGTCAATGTTTATTGCTTTTCTCTTCTTTAGGGAGAATTCAGATTTAGATTATTGGTAAAACCCGTTGGACATGAGGTAGAGGCTTCAGACGTAGGAATGAGAAACGTGTAAGCTCCAAACTCATTCCTGGTGTCAATGAATCCGCTTCATGTGATGGACAGGCAGCCGCTTCTCTTATATCTTCTCATAGGTATCGGGGCTGAAGATTCCTACAACCCAACACCCACTGGTACAGGGCTATAGACACGTCATAGTCACAATCTGTGGCCATAACACAACGTTATCAGATTACTCTGTGCCCTATACCCACTGGTCCAGGGCTACGGAAACATCATAGGCACATAACACAACATTATTAGATTACTCTGTGCCCAACACCCACTGGTCCAGGGATATGGACACGTCATAGGCACAATCTGTGGCCAGAACACAACATTATCAGATTACTCTGTGCCCAACACCCTCTGGTCCAGGGATGTGGACACATCATAGGTACATTCTGTGGCCATAACACAACATTATCAGATTACTCTGTGCCCAATACCCACTGGTCCAGGGGCTCTAGAAACCTCATAGTCACAATCTGTCACCATATCATAATGTTATCAGATTGCTCTTACTCTTCGAACAACATGTTTCCCACTATTGTAGGTTTTCCTGGTTATACTAATAGAATTCAGATGCAATTACCATTCTGTTTCCCATCCATTCACACACTGAGGATTTTCTCGCTTTCACCAATCTTTGTTTTGTTGACATCCATCACTGTGGAGGAAATGTCACCACATGGGAATCACTTGGTTTTCAATGTCACACGACTACTTTATTATGGATGGGGCACGGTCATTAATAGAGAAACTCCTGATAACCTAATTTTTCTGTCAACCTCTGCCTTTGCGAAGAAAAGTCTTGGTTTTCAGAAGTGGAAGGGCTTCCACTTTTGCGCTGTGAGTTCTGCATGCTGGGATGAAGTGCTGAGCCTCAGGTATAATGTCCTTGGCTTCTGCACCCACCAAATCCTGTAAGTCCTTACTCCAACCATTGGGTTCCACTCTGGTGGTGGATCAGTGCATGCCTCTGACCTAATGATAAGAACAGCTTGATCTGTATGGGAGTGTGGACCCCAACTGCCGAGTGCATTGTGACATGGGTCTACACATATGGAAATCACTGCCTCCGTAACCGTACTCACATACTGACACCACCACCTCAGTTATCGCGCTCATATACGGGACCCAACACCTCACTAATCGCGCTCACATACTAGAACCGCTGCCTCAGTAATCGTGCTCACATACTGGAACCGCCACCTCAGTAATCGCGCTCACATACTGAAACTTCCACCTCAGTAATAACCCTCACATACTGGAACCGCTGCCTCAGCAATCGCCCTCACATACTGGAACCTCTGCCTCAGTAATCGCGCTCACATACTGGAACTTCCACCTCAGTAATAACCCTCACATACTCGAACCGCTGCCTCAGCAATCGCCCTCACATACTGGAACCTCTGCCTCAGTAATCGCGCTCACATACTGGAACCGTTGCCTCAGTAATCGCGCTCACATACTGGAACCGCCGCTTCAGTAATCACACTCACATACTGAAACTTCCACCTCAGTAATAACCCTCACATACTGGAACCGCTGCCTCAGCAATCACCCTCACATACTGGAACCTCTGCCTCAGTAATCGCGCTCGCATACTGGAACTTCCACCTCAGTAATAACCCTCACATACTCGAACCGCTGCCTCAGCAATCGCCCTCACATACTGGAACCTCTGCCTCAGTAATCGCGCTCACATACTGGAACCATTGCCTCAGTAATCGCGCTCACATACTGAAACTTCCACCTCAGTAATAACCCTCACATACTGGAACCGCTGCCTCAGCAATCGCCCTCACATACTGGAACCTCTGCCTCAGTAATCGCGCTCACATACTGGAACTTCCACCTCAGTAATAACCCTCACATACTCGAACCGCTGCCTCAGCAATCGCCCTCACATACTGGAACCTCTGCCTCAGTAATCGCGCTCACATACTGGAACCGTTGCCTCAGTAATCGCGCTCACATACTGGAACCGCCGCTTCAGTAATCACACTCACATACTGAAACTTCCACCTCAGTAATAACCCTCACATACTGGAACCGCTGCCTCAGCAATCACCCTCACATACTGGAACCTCTGCCTCAGTAATCGCGCTCGCATACTGGAACTTCCACCTCAGTAATAACCCTCACATACTCGAACCGCTGCCTCAGCAATCGCCCTCACATACTGGAACCTCTGCCTCAGTAATCGCGCTCACATACTGGAACCATTGCCTCAGTAATCGCGCTCACATACTGAAACTTCCACCTCAGTAATAACCCTCACATACTGGAACCGCTGCCTCAGCAATCGCCCTCACATACTGGAACCTCTGCCTCAGTAATCGCGCTCACATACTGGAACTTCCACCTCAGTAATAACCCTCACATACTCGAACCGCTGCCTCAGCAATCGCCCTCACATACTGGAACCTCTGCCTCAGTAATCGCGCTCACATACTGGAACCGTTGCCTCAGTAATCGCGCTCACATACTGGAACCGCCGCTTCAGTAATCACACTCACATACTGAAACTTCCACCTCAGTAATAACCCTCACATACTGGAACCGCTGCCTCAGCAATCACCCTCACATACTGGAACCTCTGCCTCAGTAATCGCGCTCGCATACTGGAACTTCCACCTCAGTAATAACCCTCACATACTCGAACCGCTGCCTCAGCAATCGCCCTCACATACTGGAACCTCTGCCTCAGTAATCGCGCTCACATACTGGAACCATTGCCTCAGTAATCGCGCTCACATACTGGAACCGCTGCTTCAGTAATCGCGCTCACATACTGGAACTTCCACCTCAGTAATAACCCTCACATACTGGAACCACCACCTCTGTAATCGCGCTCACATACGGGAACTGTCGCCTTAGTAATCGCGCTCACATACGGGATCTGTTGCCTCAGTAATTGCGTTCACATACGGGAACCGTTGCCTCAGTAATCGCGCTTACATACTGGAACCGTCGGCTCAGTAATCGCGCTCACATATGGGAACTGCTGCCTCAGTAATCGTGCTCACATACAGGAACCGCTGCCTCAGTAATCACGCTCACATACGGGAACCGTCGCCTTAGTAATCGCGCTCACATACGGGAACTGTCGCCTCAGTAATCGCGCTCACATAATGGAACTTCCACCTCAGTAATCACCCTCACATACTGGAACCACTGCCTCAGTAATCGCCCTCACATACTGGAATCGCTGCCTCAGTAATCACCCTCACATACTGGAACCGCTGCCTCAGTAATTGCGCTCGCATACTGGAACCGCTGCCTCAGTAATCGCGCTCACATACTGGAACCGCTGCCTCAGTAATTGCGCTCGCATACTGGAACCGTTGCCTCAGTAATCGACCTCACATACTGGAACCGCACCTCAGTACCTGCCCTCACATACTGGAACCGCTGCCTCAGTAATCCCGCTCACATACGGGAACTGTTGCCTTAGTAATGGCGCTCACATACGGGAACTGCTGCCTCAATAATTGCGCTCACATACGGGAACCGTCGCCTCAGTAATCGCGCTCACATACTGGAACCGCCGGCTCAGTAATCGCGCTCATATATGGGAACCGCTGCCTCAGTAATCGCGCTCACATACTGGAACTGCTGCCTCAGTAATCGCGCTCATATATGGGAACTGCTGCCTCAGTCATCGCGCTCACATATGGGAACCGCTGCTTCAGTAATCGGGCTCACATACGGGAACCGCTGCTTCAGTAATCACACTCACATACGGGAACCGCTGCTGCACTAATTGCCCTCACATACTGGAACCGCTGCCTCAGTAATCGCGCTCACACACAGGAACCGCTGCCTGCCTATTCGCACTCATATACTGGAACCACTGCCTCAGTCATCACGTTCACATACGTTACGTGACCTGCCACGTCAGTCATCACGCTCACATATGGGAACCGCTGCCTTAGTATTCACGCTCACATACTAGAACTGCTGTCTCTGTCATCGCGCTCACATACGGGAACTGTCGCCACAGTCATCGCGCTCACGTACTGGAATTTCTGCCTCAGTAATTGCCCTCAGATACTGGAACCGCTGCCTTAGAAATCACCCTCACATACTGGAACCGATGCCGCCAGCGTCGGACTGGAGTACCTTGGACGCACCAGAGAAAAATCATTCTTGGGGCCCACCTTGCATTTATATAGAAATAATACCGATTCTGTTGCAAAATGAGGTAATATATAAAAGAGTGTTTATTAGCCTGCCACGGTAACTTTCAAAAGGAACCTGAAGACTCTTTTTCACATGTAAACATAACATGCCATAGAATAAATGGCACTATAATAGTGAGTAATAATAATAATTAGCCAATAAATAACCATTTTAACTAAATGTATAAATAACAAACTAAAGAAACACTCCAGGCAAAAATGAAAAACTTATGTCTCGTTCAGGGCCTGTTGGAAAGTTGCATAACACAACAGTAAATAATTTCAGGGTACTTGTCCTTAAAGTATAAGTCCCACAAATGGAACATGCATGTATTTTAAGCACAGGGCTCCGTCAAACAGTGATGTAAGTGGTGAGGTAGACAAAATTTTGTCCATCTCTCCACTAACCGTGAAACAGTTGCCCGTTCCATTTGTGAGAACCACGTCTACCATTGTGGCACATCCTGGAAATATTGGAGTAACCATTAAAGTGCAATAACAAAAAAATGAGTATTATTTACTAAATAAAAATAAATATTATATAAAACTGAACAAAATGTATAATTCCCAAAGAAATAGGAATTTCACCTTTCCCAATTTTAAAAATTGGAAATCAAATTTGCCTATAAGCCATCTCAGCTCACATACATACTTTATATACAATATAGTGCACACATGCAGTATATAAATATAATATACACAGACACACATCCTATATACTGTACACACACAGTTATAAATATATATGAATACTTACCAGATCCTGGTGCTTCACTTGTGCTGCACACATCTTCATGCCCACCTGTCAAACCTCTTCTGTACTGTGAGACTCCCCCCTCCCCCTCACTCTTAGGCTATGTGCACACGTTGCGGATTCTTCTGCGTTTCCGCAGCGTTTTTGGCCCTGCGGAAACGCAGCCGTTCCGCAGACGTGGTACAGTAGAATGAAAGCCTATGGCATTTCAAATCCGCTGTGCTCATGCTGCGTTTTTTTCCGTGCGGTTTTGCTGCGGTTTACAAACCGCAGCATGTCAATTCTTTGTGCGGATTCCGCAGCGGTTTCACAGCTTTAACATAGTAGAGGTGTGAAACTACAGGGCAAAACCGCAGATAAACCGCAGGTCACTTTACCTGCGGTTTTACCTGCGGATCCGCGCGGAAAAACCCGCAGGTGAATTCACAGCGTGTGCACATAGCGTTAACTTAACCTAAGACTTGCAGGGAGAGAGAGGGGTGATGTAGGGGGGTTTGAGAAATATGAGCAAGGACTTCAGAGCATGCACAATGTTATTCACTGTAAGGAATGCTGTACACTATCTGTGAACTTCAAATGCAGGGGGCCCCCTTTGTGGGTGGCAGGAGCTGGGGCTGGGAGTGGGCCCACCGGAGGATTCTCTGGGGTCCCGGTGCCCCAGTCCGACCCTGGCTGCCTCAGTTATCGTCCTCACATACTGGAACCGCTGCCTCAGTAATCTCGCTCACATATGGGAACTATCGCCTCAGTAATTGCCCTCACATATTGGAACCGCTGGCTCAGTAATCGCGCTCACATATGGGAACTGCTGCCTCAGTAATCACCCTCACATATGGGAACTGTCACCTAACTAATTTCGCTCACATACTAGAGCCGCTGCCTCAGTAATCACCCTCACATACTGGAACTGCCACCTCACTAATCACCCTCACATACTAGAACTGCTGTCTCACTAATCGCGATACCATACTGGAACCGCTGCTTCAGTAATCGCCCTCACATACTTCAACCGCTGCCTCAGTAATCGTGCTGAAATACAGGAACCGCCGCCTCACTATTCGCACTCACATACTGGAACCGCTGCCTCAGTCACTCACATATGTGACCCGCCGCCTCAGTCATCGTGCTTACATATGGGAACCGCTGCCTTAGTAATTACGCTCACATACTGGAACTGCTCCTCAGTCATCGTGATCACATACGTGACCCGCCGCTTCAGTTATTGTGCTCACATATGGGAACCGCTGCCTCAGTCATCACTCTCACATACGGGAACTGTCGCCTCAGTCATCGCACTCACAAATACATTTCGGAAGTTAAAATAGAAAGGTTCACGCTTCGGATTATTATTTTTGAAGCATTAGTGCAGCCAATCCTCTGCAGCATTGAGGAGTTTTTTTTTTGGGGGGGGAGGGAGGAGGGTATTTCCCATTTCCCCCAAAAAAGGACATGTCAATTATTTCTGCAGTTTATCCTTTTTTGCCATGTGGATGTAAATTTTCCATTGTAAGTGAATTGGTGACAAATCTGTGCCGAAATCCATGTGAAGACTGACGTACATGTGAACCTCACGGTTTCTCACTGCCTTTTCTATCGCGTCTTTGAACATTTTTTCCTGTTCTTTCTTGCACTCTTTTAGTATCAATATAATATTTGGTGCATTAAAAAAACAAAAACATTTACTTCTTCCATCAGAAAACATAACTTGTCTTATTAAACAACAACGTGTTTTTTCCACCTGATTAGAGAGATGTCAGGGATTTACTTGTCTATCCCACTCTCAGTTCCGGTTCGGAACTTGCAGCTCTCTGGTGCCCCATTACCCTCAGGTCAGTCAGGGAACTGCACCTAGGTTAAGTAGTCACCGGATAGGCTGCTTTGCCATGTCTTGGCTATTGGGCACTCTGCAGTGAGGGCAGTATGTATACCCCCAGTCTCAGGCAGGAAATACACACATAAATCTCCGTTCCGTCACTGCCAGGGTTTCCCAAATCCCCCGGAACACTTTGCTGCCACCAGCTCCTCATTTTACACTAAAACCAATATCGAGTCAGGAGCCCACCCACAGGATAGCGTAGTTTAGAGCGGAACATGTGGCGGTTCATTCATAGAGCAAGCAAAATAAAACTAGTAAATTTTATAGATTAACTCCAGAAAATATAGACAGTGTTTACAAACATACAAAAGATATTACAAAAGTAGACAAAATACTATATATACAACAGTTACAAATAGAAAAGGATTAAAATAAGAACTTACTACATCTCAGTCACTGGTATGACGTGTTGATGAGGGGAGGTGAGTTCCCAAAGACAAAGATTCAGTCCACAGCATGGATGGTAGATGGCTGTCTTCCCCAGGTCTGAACACACTCCTGATTGAGCATCTGAGCTTTATACCTTTACCCAAAACCAAGGGACTCCCCCCTTGCTGACCTCACTTGATGGGCTGGGTATGCCCCTTTTGGAAAGTTATTAAAAACTTCTAGTTGCCTTATCTTCGGCTGGGGAGCTTGCAGACTGACAACAGGGGTATCATATGTTCAGTTATGAATTTATCTTTCTTTTGATACCAAACATCATGTATCTATATATTACTGGGAGACATATACCCTTTTCTTGGTTTCTGGTGGATGCAGAAGTCGCAAAACGCTGCTTCGTGTAGCTTTAATTATGCTGATCCCGAAAATATAGGTTTCTTGCCTCTAGGTGTTAGGAACGGCAGAACGCACTAAATAAAAATAAATAATAAAGTGCGTTCGCCGCTCGGGGTCCACCGTGCAGTAGGTGTTACACTGCTGTAGGTAATGACAGAGGAGCAATATGGCGATATAATGTGCACGGGTTCACCTTCACCCGAAGTGTGCAAAGCGGGCTCTGTTCACACACAGAGGCGCCGCAACATAAACATACAAAACGCTGAGCCTGTTAGTGTCACAGACCACAGGGAAATGCACACACTGTATCTGGTCACAGGAGCAGGACCTAAGACAGAGGATCTGCGTCCCTCTAGACCTACCGTGTGTGCGGCGTCGCTACGAGCGCCAAGAAGGGCTGCAGCGCGGTGTAGGACACTGCCACTCGACGACAAAGCTGGAAAGCAAGCGCAATGTCGGACGCTAGCGTAGAGGTGCGGTGTGCACAGTGGCCTAAGGCTTGCCACTGACTGGCGCTGACTGCTAAACTAATTCCCTATCCACAAGTGTAATATCATAGGGAAGGGGTTTTATAATGAGTCAGTCACCAGAATTATGCATCCGTCACCATTCACACATAGCAAGTATAGTCTATACTAGCGCATGGCCGAACGGTCATGCACGCTTTTTATAGCCGTGCGGGACCTTCCAGATCTCTGAGATGGACCAATGAAATCTGGAGCAGGACCTGGGCACATGTCTCCCGATCTCCAATGGGAGATCGTCTCGTCAGCATGCCCAGTAGGAGCACAGAGGAACTTAGTCTCTTTAGCGGTCTGCTGCAAAGTAATCTTCTCTGCAGTAGATAGACAGCAGGAGACCGCAGAATGTGAGGCTTTGGATTCCTGCAGAGCAGATGCAGAAACCAGATGCCTAACACTAGGCTTATTGTGTGTTATTAAATTCGATCTGAAATAAACAAAGGAACATGTATCTGGAAAACTTATTTCCTGCCAGTTGCTTCCTGCTTGAGCCTGGCAGACCAGAATCTCACATTACACAAAGCTCCTTTACCTGAAGGGAGGGGCGAGTGGACATTCCAACAGTGGAAAGAGGAATGCAGCATGAGAAGCTCAGTGTTACACTGCAAAAACCTAATGGGGTGGGGCAGCATGTCATTCACAAACCAAGGAGATGTAGCAGGCAGCACTGGATGGATGCATCAGTTATTTACGCAATAACTCATATTTTCCTGACAAGAGAATTTGCAGCAGTTTTTGTTGTGGATTAGGAAGCAAAATATGATGCAATAATTGTCAGAAGACCGAGTCCCAATTCATTAAGATGGGACTTTGTGTTAGTAAGTGGTCTTCGCTAGGGATGAGCAAGTAGTGAAATACTCAGACTCGCTGTACTCGTTATGAGTAGCTCCCAATACTCGGCTACTCATAACGAGTAGCGAGTCCAATGTATGTCTATGGGCGGAGACTATGTGTGCGGGGGTCTGTGGAACTGTGTGCGTGTGGGCTCTGCCGGGCTGATCGGGGGTCTGTGCGGGCTCTGCCGGGCTGATCGGGGGTATGTGCGGCACAGACCCCCGATCAGCCCGGCAGAGCCCGCACAGACCCCCGATCAGCCCGGCAGAGCCCGCACAGACCCCCGCACACACATATGACGCTGCGCGGTCAGCCAATCACAGTAATGCCACACCAAAGAAGTCGGTGGCTTTACTGTGATTGGCTGACACATGCCGGGCAGGAGATCCTGAATATTGCGAGGCAAGTAGTGAAATTTACTCACTAGGATTCGAGTACCGCGAGTACCGCATTACTCGCCGAGTACCAAATCCTAACGAGTATACTCGCTCATCCCTAGTCTTCGCCAATAGATGAATGTGGTGCAGCTTTCGACTCCGGCGCGCCTCTGACAAATCAGCACTGGGCAGGGGAGATCTCTGCTCTCATTTATGACACTTGTGTGGCACGAGTTATTATTGTAGGATGCTGACGTCCCCCCCATCCTCAGGACTGTCCACAACTGGTATAAAAAAGACAAAAGTTGTAAAATGATTAGAGTTGAGCGACTTTTGTTTTTTTAGGGTCGCGTTTCGTTTCGTGAAACCCGACTTTTCCAAAAGTCGGGTCGAGCAAGATCGTCCGATTAAAGGGAAAAGTCGGGGTCGTCCCGAAACACGAAACCCAATGTAAGTCAATGGGGAATAAAAGTCGGCAGTGAGAGGAGGACAGGAAACACACCTACAGTGCCCATTTGAATGCCAAAAGCATCAATTCTTCTTTCTTAAGCTTGTCAACCTTAATTAACTTCATAATACAAGTTACGCACTGAAAAATGGGGGTTATTTGGCTACAAACTGTGGGGGGGGAGGGCTGGCTCCAGGTTTTCATGTGCCCTGGGCGAAAGAGCGCCCCTTTAACACATACCACAACTCATCATGCTCCGATACGGCAGAGAAATAGCGGTATAGTCCAATGAAAAATACCTCACTTTTTACATCTCATGACGAGGCCCATCTATTTCTCCATACAGAATCATTGGTCCCATATAATGTTTGAAACAGTATATGATGAGCTCCACATAATGCTACAGTATATATTGGTCCTCATGGATGAAGCTCCACTGTCTTATGGGCCCAAATAATGCTCCAAACATAATGGGCCCCATTTCTAATGCTCTAGTGTATAATGGGCCCTGTAAATGCTGCTCCAGTGTCTGATGTCCACCTTTGGAATGTTCCAGTGTATGGTGGGCCCCATCTATCATTCTCCAGAGTATAGTGCTCCCCAAAAATTGCTGTCCCAACATTGAAAACAATCAAATAAGTCTCCTCGCTAGGGAATCCCTGTACTTGTCTGGACAGGTGCTGTAGCTTGCTTAACAGCTCGCCAGCCGTTCTCACGCCCAGTATGGATTACACGTGATTGCACAAAGGTGAGAAAGGGTACCGTATCCCCAGATAACATGTATGGATAGCGTACACATTCAAAATATATGTCTCAGGAGGCAGGCTCAGACGGTGTTAGGCCCAGTATGGATTGCACGTGATTGCACAAAGGTTAGAAAGGGTACCGTATCCCTGGATAACATGTATGGATAGCGTACACATTCAAAATATATGTCTCAGGAGGCAGGCTCAGACGGTGTTAGGCCCAGTATGGATTGCACGTGATTGCACAAAGGTTAGAAAGGGTACCGTATCCCCGGATAACATGTATGGATAGCGTACACATTCAAAATATATGTCTCAGGAGGCAGGCTCAGACGGTGTCAGGCACAGTATGGATTTGACGGCCCAGATTACACAGCGGAGGAGCAGGGAGAGGTAAAGATTGCAAATGCTGGGGCCCTGCCCAAGCAAGGGGGGCCCACTCGTTCGCGTCGGTACTGGCACTGGGCCCCTCATAGTACAGCGGTGTGTCTGACGGCGGGTGTGCACCACCACCGTCAGAGACACTTGATTGCACTATGAGGGACCCTGTGCCAGTGCCCGCGCCCAAGAGTCGGCATACCCACCTGTCCAGGGCAACGGCACTCGCACGGTGTCGTGCGGTAGGTGGTGACCCCGGCCATGGGGGGGGGGCAGCACAGTTAGGGAGTTTTAGAAAGTGGCATATGTTGATGTTGGACATTCAGCTGATGCAAAAGGCGAAATAGGTGAAGTACCAGGAAGAGGTGGACCAAAGCAAGCCATTTTTCTGTCACCCTATGTGTCATCAGGGGAAGGTGGGACAAAATCCTTGGAAACCCATGCGTGGTTCATTTTAATGAAGGTTAGATCATCCACATTTTGGGTTGACAGACGGGTCCTTTTTTCTGTCAGGATTGATCCAGCTGCACTGAAGACTCTTTCCGATAGCACACTTGCAGCTGGGCAAGCGAGCTCCTGTAAGGAATATTGGGCCAATTCAGGCCAGGTGTCCAGTTTAGCGGCCCAATAGTCAAAGGGGAATGACCTGTGTGGGAGAACATCGATATGGGAGGAAAAGTAGTTTGTAACCATAGTTGACAACTGCTGTCTCCTGTCACTTTCCATCGATGCAGTATTACCAGTTGTGTGAGCGGTATTTGAAAAATCAGTCCACAACATTGTCATGAAACCCCTGTCTCCAACGCCACTTCTGCTGTGTGCACCACGAACACCTCTGCCAAGCTGCCCCCGGCCCGTACGGCTCGTGTGAGAACCATCACCGCTGCTGTGTGCTGGGAATGCCTCAAGCAACCGATTTACCAGAGTTGCTTGTTTATTAGCCAATATTAGGTCAAGGTTCTCCTGTGGCATGATGTTTTGTAATTTGCCTTTATAGCGTGGATCCAGGATGCTGGCCAACCAGTAGTCGTCATCGTTCATCATTTTGGCAATGCGGGGGTCCCTTTTTAGGATCCGCAAGGCATAATCTGACATGTGGGCCAATGTTCCCGGTGTCAATGATGCACTGCGAGTGCTGGGTGGAGGAGCACTTTCTGGCAAATCCACATCCCTCCAGTCACGCACAAACCCTGTACCAGACCTTGCCACGCCAACATTTTCACTTGCCCCACGAGATGCATCCTCCTCCCCTAAGTAATCATCCCCATCATCATCCTCCTCCTCCTCTTCTTCCTCCACCTCGTCCAGGAGAGGTCCCTGAGCAGACAACGGCTGAATGTCATCAAGGATTCCCTCCTCCTCTTCCTCCTCATCAACATTGGCTGCAGACGCCTGCTCCTTAAGGTGCGTCAAAGTTTGCATGAGCAGACGCATAAGTGGGATGCTCATGCTTAGGATGGCGTCGTCTGCGCTTACCAGCCGTGTGCATTCCTCAAAACACTGAAGGACTTTACAAAGGTCTTTCAGCTTCGACCACTGCACACCTGTCAACTCCATGTCTGCTCTCAAAGTGCCTGGCCGTGTATCCTCCCACAAATGCATTATGGCCTGCCTCTGCTCGCACAGCCGCTCCACCATGTGCAGGGTGGAGTTCCACCTTGTTGCAATGTCGATAATGAGGCGGTGGTTGGGAAGGTGGAGCAATCGCTGCAGCTTCTGCATACGAACGGAGTGTACAGGCGACCGGCGGATGTGCGCGCACAGTCTTCGCACCTTCTGGAGCAGGGCTGTTAACTCCGGATAATTTTTGAGGAAGCACTGCACCACCAGGTTCAAGGTGTGAGCCAAGCAAGGTATGTGGCTGAGTTTTGAAAGGGCTATGGCTGCCACAAAATTACGGCCGTTATCACTAACTACCTTGCCTGCCTCAAGATGTACACTGCCCAGCCATGACTCAGTTTGTCGCTTCAAGTACTCGGCCAGCACCTCGGCGGTGTGTCTGTCGCCCAAACACATCATCTGCAACACAGCCTGCTGACGCTTTCCACTAGCTGCTCGATAGGGGGACACATCGTGTGCAACAGTGGCAGCTGCAGATGGAGTGCTCGTACGACTGCGCTCTGTGGACGAGCTTTCGCTTCTGGAGGAGGAGGAGGAGGGTCGAACGCCTACAGTCAACTGTTTCCTATACCGTGGGCTAGGCAGCACTGTCCCACCACCGCTGTCCCCTGTTGACCCTGCATCCACCACATTAACCCAGTGCGCAGTGATGGACACGTAACGGCCCTGGCCATGCTGACTGGACCATGCATCAGTTGTGAGGTGCACCTTTCCGCTCACTGACTGCTTGAGTGCATGGACAATGCGGTCTTTCACATGATGGTGGAGGGCTGGGATGGCTTTGCGAGAGAAGAAGTGGCGACTGGGTAGGTCATAGCGTGGTACTGCATAGGCCATGAGTTCGCGGAAAGCTGTGCTTTCCACCAACCGAAAGGGCATCATCTCAAACGAGATTAGTTTGGCAATGTGGGCGTTCAAACCCAGTGTACGCGGATGAGAGACTGAGTACTTTCTTGACCTACTCATAGTGTCTGGGAGGGTGAGCTGGACTTGAGAGCTGCATATGGTGGAAGTAGCGGTGGACAGGGTGGACTGAGAGAGGGTTGATGATGGTGATGGAGTTGGTGTTCTTTCTGATGGCCTTGAATCAGTCTTTCGTTGATATAACAGTGGGATTCTCTGACTGCTGTGGTCTTGCAACGACACCTCAACATTTGCTGCTGTGCTAACCGGTGGGCTTTAAGTGGGGGAAACAATGTAGCGTTGCTGACTACCTTCGTTGTGATCAGTTGCACATGTGGCACTTGAGGTTTGGTGTTGTGTCCACGCTTGTAAGTGCATGCTGGTTAAATGTCTAAGCATGCAACTGGTATTCAAATTTTTCAGATTTTTCCCTCGGCTAAAGGTCTTTGCGCACTTCTTACAGATAACCTTGGCCTGATCATGAGGATTTTGTTCAAAAAAGTGCCACACTGCACTCTTCCTACTTTGGCAGACATTTTGCGGCCTAGCACGCTGTGATCTTTTGACCCTCTGGACAAGCTGTCCAGCAACTCTTTTGATGTTTGGAACCTGTCTTTGGAGTGCTCCGGGCCTGCCAGATAACAGCTGTTGCGATGTCGATGTCTGCTGTGGATGCTCCTCATCTGAGCTATTGGAAGCAGCACCCTCTTCCCCCAATGGATGCCAATCTGGGTCAACAACTGGGTCATCCATCACCTCCTCTTCTATGTCATGTGCTCCTTCCTCTGTGTCACCGTGTATGGTGGTATAGTGTGCGGGAAGGGGCACCTGAGTCTCATCAGGGTCAGAATCTGGCTCTGTACACTGCGTGGACAATGTAGTGCTCTGAGTGAATGTACCAGCAGAATCATCCATCAGCGGCTGTGCATCAGTGCACTCCATGTCAGATTCATCTTGGCCTGGGTAATTCACCATTTGACTTGATAATCCAGGCATGGTATGTGAAAACAGCTCCATGGAGTAATCAGTAGTATGGCCTGCGTCATCCTTCAATCTTGGTTGGGGTGAAGGACACAAGGAAAGGTGTGGTTCATGAACATGAGCCTCCAATGACGACTCAGTGCTTTTACTTTTTACAACTGAAGAAGAGGAGGCGATAGAGCTGGAGGCTGAGTCAGCAATGTAAGACAAAACTTTTTCCTGATGCTCTGGCTTTAAAAGCGGTTTGCCAACTCCTAGAAAACTAAGCGTTCGAGGCCTTATGTAGCCAGACGATGACACAGGGTCAGCACCTCCTGCATTCGGTCCTATTTTGCTCTTGCCACTACCATCAGATCCACCACCAACACCATCATTACCAGCTGCCAACCCCCGCCCAATTCCACGGCCTCTTCCACCAGCCTTCCTCATTTTTGGTAGAAATGTAGACAAAATCCAACAAACTATATAGTAATGTAAAACAAGGTACAAGGTGTCTATAGGACAGGGGAGATTTTGAATATCTGCACACACTTTTGGACAGTGGACACTTTTGGATTGTGTGAGGCCCACTGATATCTCAGCGCTATGTGACAGGCTCGATGGCACTGCTGTGACAAAAGTGACTAGAGGATAAGGGAGATTTTGAATATCTGCACACACTTTTGGACACTGGACACTTTTGGATTGTGTGAGGCCCACTGATATCTCAGCGCTATGTGACAGGCTCGATGGCACTGCTGTGACAAAAGTGACTAGAGGATAAGGGAGATTTTGAATATCTGCACACACTTTTGGACACTGGACACTTTTGGATTGTGTGAGGCCCACTGATATCTCAGCGCTATGTGACAGGCTCGATGGCACTGCTGTGACAAAAGTGACTAGAGGATAAGGGAGATTTTGAATATCTGCACACACTTTTGGACACTGGACACTTTTGGATTGTGTGAGGCCCACTGATATCTGAGCGCTATGTGACAGGCTCGATGGCACAGCTGTGACCAAAGTGACTAGAGGATAAGGGCGATTTTGAATCTCTGCACACACTTTTGGACACTGGACACTTTTGGATTGTGTGAGGCCCAATGAATATCTGAGCGCTATGTGACAGGCTCGATGGCACAGCTGTGACAAAAGTGACTAGAGGATAAGGGAGATTGGATTGCTTTTAAAAAAGCAGTTTGCGGAGCAGTGGGTAAACAGCAATGCAGGAATGTCAGGAAGCCTTAGAAGGCAGCCCAACAACCAACACCACTGATACACCACTATATAGCCTCCCCTTGCACTGCACACACAGTGACTGGTGTGTTGTGCAGGCCAAATTGCTAGCAGCAGAAGCAGTTTTTTTTTCTTCTCAGCAGGACAAAAAAAAAAAATTGGGATTGCTTTTAAAAAAGCAGTTTGCGGAGCAGTGGGTAAACAGCAATGCAGGAATGTCAGGAAGCCTTAGAAGGCAGCCCAACAACCAACACCACTGATACACCACTATATAGCCTCCCCTTGCACTGCACACACAGTGACTGGTGTGTTGTGCAGGCCAAATCGCTAGCAGCAGAAGCAGTTTTTTTGTCTTCTTCCCTGCCTAACGCTCTCCCTACAGAATCAGCAGCAAACCTCTCCCTATACTAAGATCGGCAGAAGTAAGATGGCGGTCGGCGTGCACGCCCTTTTATACCCCCTGTGACGCCCACCAAAGCAAGCCAATCACTTGCATGCCCTTCTGAAAGATGGTGGTGACCCGTGCCTATGTCATCACGTTGCCCACAGTGTCCGTGGATCCTGATTGGCTGAAAAAGAGCGCAAAACAAACTTTTGAAACGCGACTTTGGCGCGTAAGTCGCCGACCTCGTGGCCGACCTCATCCTAGGGTCGGGTTTCGTTTCATGAAACCCGACTTTGCCAAAAGTGGGTGACTTTTGAATTTTTTCCACCCGTTTCGCTCAACTCTAAAAATGATCACAAAAATGTCACAACATTTTGACCAGTTCTGCAGCAGGATTCTGGCAATCAACGTCTGATGAATTGGGCCCGCAGTGTGAACATATGCTAAGAAATCTGCAGAAAACAAAGTTTCCTGTTGCAATGATTCATAAGAGGATCCTCAGTCAATTTCCTTCTCGAGTTTGGAGGGACTCATCTGAATGATTCATACAGTTCTTAACGAATCGATAATCTGCTTCTGGATCTGAGAATAAAACTGATCATTGCTTGTACTCTGAAAAACGCTGTCGATATTGTGAAGATTTTATGTGGGGCGTGAATCGAAGACCCCCCTCTCCCCCAAAAAAAGGAAATAAGAAGAGTGCAGCGTCCACTGTGTGGTGTGCGAGGTATAATGAAGGGAGAATGGCTTCAGTCTGAATATTTCCCCTTCCTAATTTCTGTCTAAAACAAGGAGGAATGAAAGACGATGATCTATGGAGGTGGGCAGAGCGGGCAGAAGAAGAAAAACATCATTAAAGTCAGCTGTTTGATGAGAAACAGATACATACATAACAGCGCTACCGGGGAGCGAGCCTGGGGAAATTAAACCAAAATGGATGATCCACAATGGAAGGGAAATATCAAACTTATAGCAAACAAGAAAAGGAATTGTAAATTCACATGTCTATGTATGTGAGAGTAAACACAGTAAGACGTCTACGCGATGCGCGGTCTCAGCATGAGAGACTCCTCTGAAGCCTCTCCTGCAACCTTCACTCAACTGTGATCAGTCCAGACCAGCACCGAAGATAACTGGAAGTTGACTCGGAAAGTTATTCTATATGAGAAATCCTGATTTTGCACTGGAGAAACCAAGGAACAACAGCCATCCAAGATACACCAGCCAGATGCAGCGCATGTCTGATCGGGCGCTGGAGATACCATGGAACAACAGCCATGCAAGATACACTGGCCAGGCGTGTTACATGTCTGATCGGGTACTGAAGACGCCATGGAACAACAGCCATCCAAGATACACCGGCCAGGCGTGGCACATGTCTGATCGGGTACTGAAGATGCCATGGAACAACAGCCATGCAAGATACACTGGCCAGGCGTGGCACATGTCTGATCGGGTACTGAAGACGCCATGGAACAACAGCCATCCAAGATACACCGGACAGGCGTGGCACATGTCTGATCGGGTACTGAAGATGCCATGGAACAACAGCCATGCAAGATACACCGGCCAGGCGTGTTACATGTCTGATCGGGTACTGAAGACGCCATGGAACAACAGCCATCCAAGATACACCGGCCAGGCGTGGCACATGTCTGATCGGGTACTGAAGATGCCATGGAACAACAGCCATGCAAGATACACTGGCCAGGCGTGGCACATGTCTGATCGGTCGACTGTAGACGCCATGGAACAGCCATCCAAGATACACCGGCCAGGCGTGGCACATGTCTGATCGGGCACTGGAGATGCCATGGAACAACGGCCATCCAAAATACACTGGCTTGGAGTGGCACATATCTGAATGGAGACGCCATGGAACAACAGCCATCAAAGATACACCGGAAAGGAGTGGCATGTGTCTGATAGGGTGCTGGAGGCGCCATGGAAAACCAGCCATCCAAGATACACCGGCCAGGCGAGGCACATGTCTGTTGAGACTGATGGTTTGGGTCATCAGAACCACAGTCAGATCGGGAACCAGGACCTAAGTCTGCAATATGGGCCAAGAAATGTGAGATGACCCGTCCACCATTGTGACACTAGAATAAAATATGTGTATTATTGTCCAGTTAAGGTAAAATATATGTATGTGTATATATATATATATATATATATATATATAGTATTGGTAGGAGTACTGGTAGCGTCCATGGGTCTCATATGGGGACGGATAATTCAGGACACATTGTGACCGTGCTCTGCCTTCATTGGGCTGAAGCCATGTCCATACCCAGGGGGTAGTGCTTACAATCAGCGTTACTTCACTGCATGAGTTTGCCTTTATTGCTGCACTTAAACCACTTTTTATAAGTAAGCGATGACGAAGCTCATATTTTTGGCAGGATAATGCAACCAGGCAACGCTCTATTGCATGTGGTCCATGGTGGTACCATGGTCAGTGCTGCAGAGTCAGAACATACAGTAAGTAGACTTGAGCAAACTCAGGGTTCGTACTGGACAGTTCGTGTCTGGTGCTAAACACCTAACACAGACTTTTCCTGGAAATTCGTTGCAACATTTGGAGTTCCGGAAGAGAGAAAATTTTCAAGCTCAAAAGTTTGGGCCGTCATTGTTTTCAATTGCATTCTAGTTCAGTTCTGGTACCTGAACCGAACTGTGGAATAAAGTTTGGGTCGGGTACCAGAACCCGGACATCCACTGGTTCGCTCATCCATAACAGTACATGAAAGGCGCAGAAGAAAGAGTTGCTAAGTTGTGCTAAGCCTGAGGGGACCTTACAAAAATTAGACTTATCATTGTAATATACAATCACTTCATCTGTACACAATGATTCTAAGGCACAAAAGTGACTTACAAACTCAGAAAGGAGCAATTAGCTGCTACAGGTCTGAGACGAGTTTCCTTGTTATGCTGTTGGGGGCAATAAAAAGTTTCCAAAACTTTTTTTTCCCTTTTAAATAAGATTATTATTTTTTCTTATTATTTATTTATATAGCGCCATTAATTCCATGGTGCTGTACATGAGAAGGGGGTTACATACAAAGTTATAGATATCGTAAACAGTAAACAAGTTTCCACAACAAATGTATAATGACAAACTGGTACAGATGGGAGAGGACCCTGTTCTACTTTTAAATAAGATGTTGGACATGTGAAGCCCTGGCGATAACAGAACTACCTGTTCCTTGGTAGAAGCCGCAGCTTATTGTAGATTAATGTGTTGCAGAACCACCAGCGATTTTAATTGGATGAAGGAAGCAGAAGTGGGTCAAGGCTGCGCCGCGGAGAGGTGTTGTGTTGTCCTGTGGATAAATAATTAAGGCAAGGTGCCATCTGTCAGTTCTCAGCAGATGATTCACTTAGACTTTGTCTAAAAATCAAAGCATGCACAGGCTCTGGCATGTCTGGGCTTTGGAGACAGCCGAGATCAACCCTTAGACGGCCTGATCCAAGAATCTGAATCAGCAGCTGCGAATGTGACGGCATCTTAGGAGTCAATGGGAATGGCCATTAGCTTGCTGTACTAATTGGATCAGGAGCTAGTCATCTGTGGATCAGTCACCTGTGGATCAGTCAGCCGTGGCGTTTCTGGAAAAATTCCTCAAAATGACTTTAGATCTTAAATATTCATTAGTTCTCAGTAATTAACTTTTTTTTACTTGTGTCTTGGAGTTGCACCTTTTAAGACCACTTTGCTTTGTGTGATTTGTGCACCCGTGAAGCCATTTTCATTGGAGTTTTTTGTCATCTTGCTAACCTCCCCTGGTGGAGAAATCTGTGGTCTGAGCAGAACGATTTTATGCACTATCTGCAGGTTCGACATCGCTGCACAGACAAAGTCACTGATCTCCAAGCTAGGTCTGATGTGTCCATGTGCAAGGATGAAGGGGATGAAAAGCCTAAATACTAGGGACGAATAAAAGGCCAAATAGATGGGCAGGAGAAGCCCCCTGAGCTCTGAATTTGCAGCTCCACAAGCAGATGAGTGAAAAACTTGACAGAAGCATAGCAGCCATTATCCATGTGGTAATGCATAGTATTGACACACCAATGGGAGCCCCCAATGTTTCAGCATGTGTCCGCATTGTCCCATTCACTATGAGCGCAGGGAGCGCTCTTCAGATTGATCTCAGTCACCGATGTAATATACAGCACTTCTGTGGCCATTATCCATGTGGTATTGTGTAGTATTGGCACCCCAATGGGATCCCCCAGTGTTTCAGCATGTGTCCATATTGTCCCATTCAGTATGATTGCAGGGAGCGCTCTCCAGATTAAGCTCGGTCTCCGATTTATTGGACGACACGTCTGTGGCCATTATCCATGTGGTATTGTGTAGTATTGGCACACCAATGGGAGCCCCCAATGTTTCAGCACACGTCCACATTGTCCCATTCACTATGAATGCAGGGATCGCACTTCACATTGAGCTCGGTCTCCGATGTAATAGACAGCACTTCTGCGGCCATTATGTTTCCGTCACCGCTCTCGACCGCTTCCTGTTAAGTGGCATTTCCTGCTGTAATTCTGCTCCCCCTCTTCATTCCTGTGATAAAGTGCGCCGTGACTTTCTGAGGTCTCGTCTGACTCAGGAAAGGGCCCCTGTGCAGGAACAGTATCTGGAGCCCACAAGCTCCTACAGATGCAAAATAGCACCTGTTTGTGGAAGTAGAAATGGGCCCCTGGAACTCTTGGGCCCCTGTACGGCAGGTCAGGTTGCACCAATAATATGTCCACCCTCGGTGTTAGTGATTATTCAGTTTCACCACTGTAAAGTATAAATATTCAATCATTCTCTATATCAGGGGTGAGGAACCTCAGGCCCAGCTGTTTATGGCCCTCAATGACCTTTTATCCGGCTCCCAGGCAGATTCCCGGGGACCACAGCGCTTGGGCTGGGAGATGTACAGCTCTGACAAAAATTAGGAGACCACTGCAAAATTATCAGTTTGTCTGATTTTTCTCTTTATAGGTATATCTTTGATTAAAATGTACCGTCTTTTATTCTATAAACTACTGACAACATACTGTATCTTCGAATTTCCAAGCACTAAATTTTTTATTTATTTTCAGAAAATGAGAAATGGTCAAAATAACAAAAAAAATGCAGTGCTTGCAGACCTCAAATAATGCTAAGAAAACAAGTTCATAATCATTTAGAAACAACAATACTAATGTTTTCACTCAGGAAGAGTTCAGAAATCAATATTTTGTGGAATAACAATGATTTTTAATCACAGCTTTCATGCGTCTTGGCATGCTGTCCACCAGTCTTTCACACTGCTTTTGGGTGACCTTATGCCACTCCTGGTACAAAAATTTAAGCAGTTCTTCTTTATTTGATGGCTTGTGACTATCCATCTTGATTACATTCCAGAGGTTTTCAATGCGGTTCAGGTCTAGAGATTCGGCTGGCCATGACGGGGATATGATGTGGTGGTCGTTCATCCACAGATTGATTGACCTAGCTGTGTGCCATGGTGCATTGTCCTGCTGGAAAAAACAGTCCTCAGAGTGGGGGAACATTGCCTGGGCAGAAGGAATCAACTGTTTTTCCAGGATAACCTTGTATGCGACTTGATTCATATGTTCTTCGCAAAGATTAACCTGCCCAATTCCAGCCATGCAGAAGCATCCCCAGATCAACACCGATCCTCCACCAAATTTCACAGTGGATGCAAGACACTGTGGCTTGTACGCCTCTCCAGGTCTCCGTCTAACCATTAGACAACCAGGTGTTGGGCAAAGCTGAAAATTAGACTCATCAGAGAAGATTACCTTACTCCAATCCTCTATGGTCCAATCATTATGGTCTTTGGCAAACGTCAGCCTGGCTTTCCTTTGCTTCTCATTGATGAAAGGTTTTTTTCTACCTTTACATGACTTGAGCCCTGCCTCTAGTGTTAGGCATCGGGTTTCTGCCTCTGCACAGGAGGAATCCCGATGTTTGCCTTCTGTGGTCTCCCATACCTCTCGAGCCGCAAAGGAGCCTGCTCAGCAAAGACGTCGTTCCCAGCGTCTTGCTCAGTCTAGCACTGTTGGTTTGGTTGCTGCTGCCACCCCTGGTCCAGCTATAGTAACGCATGCTGGTCAGCAGCGAGCTACTCCAGGAGCTAAGTCCTCCTTTCGGTCTACTGGCATGCCCGTGGGACGATCTCTCACTGGAGAATGGAGGTCACATGCTCAGGTCCTTCTCCAGCTTGGATTGGACCATCAGGAAGGTCCTGGAAGGACGCTGCTATAAAAGGTTTGCATGGCCGCTCCGCCATGCGCTAGTATGCACTGTATTTGGTAGAGATGTGTGTGATGATGGATGCTTGTGAACCGCTGAATGACTCATTATGAAACCCCTTCCCTTTGATACGCATGTTATTAGGGTTAAAGTTCAGAGCCAGCGCCGAGTTGTGTGGCACTGCCTAGCGCCGCAGTGCTCCCACCTCCTCACACAAGCTAGCGCCTGTGTGCGCCAATCTACCTAAGGCACCACGCTACAGCAGGTACTGCAAAATCATTAGTGCGGCGCCGTGCACGTCCTATGCGCTTTCCAGGCCTCAGTTTAGGCTGGCTAGTGGAGTCTGCCAGAGCTGCGCTGTGCGGTAAGCAACGTTCAGCTGCACCCTATGACTTCTAACAAGGCACAGCATCCTATAGGTGTCTGTTCAGGCATCGTGGTTGCGGTGTCGAGCACTAGTGTGACTAGAGGGACTCTAACCCAGTGTCTCAGGGGTAGAGTCCTGTCTCTATACACCAGTGCTCACATTGCCGAGTTCTGTGAGCATAAACAGGCTGCAGCATTTGTGTTTGGCGTTCGGCCGGCTCTGTGAGGTAACAGAGTCCGCCTCTGTACACATTAAGTGGAGTTAACCCCATGTGTTCCTCTATTGTACCGCCATATAATGTCCGCCATTACCGAGCAGCAGTTACCATCTCTGCACGGTGGACTCCGGGCTGTGAACGCACCTTATACCTTCTTTATTATTTGGTGCGTTCCGCCAGCCCGCAACATCTAGGAGCCTGTTACGAACTGTTCTTTCCGTGCACTTCACCCCAGCTGCCATATGCCATTACTTTTGTAGGTCTCTTGATGTCATCCTGTGGTTGCTGAGTGACATTCGAATAAGATGTCGGTCATCCCGGTCAGTGGAGAGTCGTTTTTGCCCTCTGCTGGTCTGTCCCCGATGTCTGCTGCTTGACCTTGTTGTAATGGACTGCCGTCTTAGAAATTTTAAGGATGGAGGCAACGTGATGCTCACTGTATCCCTCTGCTAGTAAAGCCAGAATTGAGCCCTTCTTTTCCTCACGCAAGACTTTTTTTTCAAATCCTTTGGCATAGTTAAAAGTTATTTTTTTCTTTCCTATTACTTTTGGGACATTACTAGCACTTGTTTTGCCATCCAGCTTGTCCTATTGCAAGAGGATTGTCAACACCACAGCAGGGTTTTTTTTTATACTTTCCTTCGTTAAATAAGATTTGGTTCAGTTGATCACCTAATCAGAAGCACATTAAAGGGAATCTGTCACTTCTTTTTTGAATATGAGCTGCCGGCACCGACATCAGGGGCTTATCTACAGCATTCTGTAATGCTGTAGATAAGCCCCTGATGTAACCTGAAAGACAAGAAAAAAGAGTTAGATTATACTCAACCCGGCGTCCGGTCCGGCACCACCTTACTTTATACGATGTCGTCCTCTTCTTTTCTTCCTGTCGTGGCTCCTGCGCAGGCGCACTGCTCTGCCCTGTTGAGGGCAGAGCAGAGACCTGCAGGCGCCGGGAGACGTTTGGAGCCCCAACAGGAAGGAAAAAAGAGGACAGCATCATATGAAGATGGGAGGAGCTGGGCCGCAACACCCATCGGACCAAGACCGGACTGCCCCTGGGTGAGTATAATATAACTCCTTTCTCTTCTCTTTCAGGTTAGATCGGGGGCTTATCTACAGCATTACAGAATGCTGTAGATGAGCCCCTGATGGCGGTGCCGGCAGCTCATATTCGAAAAAAAGGGTGACAGATTCCCTTTAAGTAGAATGAGGTGTAGTCTGGTTGGAATTCAACTGACACTGGAAAGGAATGGCTGTCAGACATGCAGAGAAGCTGATTTTTATAACTGTGTAGTGGTCTCTTAATTTTTGCCAGAGCTGTATTCTGGTGGCTGCCGGCTCAATAATTTGTTCTTTCTCTGTGAGTACGAGGATGAAGTGTTCACTACTGAATGCAGAGGTGCATTCTTTGAAAGATTAGGTCTTCACACCAGTGCCAGCGTCTGAACGTCCCTTGTTTGTGGAATCAGTGCCCAATTTGTACAAATTGGTATAAATATACAATTGGCCCTAGACAGAAAATAAATTCCACACCTCTGATCTACATAGTGATGTAAGCACTCGGCGTATGTACACAAATCACCTGAAAACTCCAGAGCTGCACTCACTATTCTGCTGATGTAGTCACTATGTACATTACATTACTGATCCTGAGTTACATCCTGTATTATACCCTGGACTGCACTCACTATTCTGCTGGTGCAGTCACTGTGTACATACATTACTGATCCTGAGTTACCTCCTGTATTATACTCCAGATCTGCACTCACTGTTCTGCTGATGCAGTCACTGTTTACACACATTACATTACTGATCCTGTACTGATCCTAAGTTGCCTCCTGTATTATACTCTAGAGCTGCACTCACTATTCTGTTGGTGCAGTCACTGTATACATACATTACATTACTGATCCTGTACTGATCCTGAGTTACATCCTGTATTATACTCCAGAGCTGCACTCACTATTCTGGTGGTGCATTCACTGTGTACATACATTACATTACTGATCCTGAGGTACATCCTGTATTATACTCCAGAGCTGCACTCTCTATTATGCTGGTGCAGTCACTCTGTACATACATTACATTACTGATCCTGAGGTACATCCTGTATTATACTTCAGAGCTGCACTCACTATTCTGCTGGTGCAGTCACTGTGTACATACATTACATTACTGATCCTGTACTGATCCTGAGTTACATCCTGTATTATACTCCAGAGCTGCACTCACTATTCTGGTGGTGCAGTCACTGTGTACATACATTACATTACTGATCCTGAGGTACATCCTGTATTATACTCCAGAGCTGGACTGTCTATTATGCTGGTGCAGTCACTCTGTACATACATTACATTACTGATCCTGAGTTACATCCTGTATTATACTCCAGAGCTGCATTTACTATTCTGCTGGTGCAGTCACTGTATACATCCATAACATTACTGATCCTGAATTGCCTCCTGTATTATACCCCAGAGCTGCACTCACTGTTCTGCCGGTGGAGTCACTGTGTACACACATTACATTACTGATCCTCTACTGATCCTGAGTTGCAGCCTGTATTATACTCCAAAGCTGCACTCACTATTCTGCTGGTGCAGTCACTGTGTACATACATTGCATTACTGATCCTGAGGTACATCCTGTATTATACTCCAGAGCTGCACTGTCTATTATGCTGGTGCAGTCACTCTGTACATACATTACATTACTGATCCTGAGTTACATCCTGTATTATACTCCAGAGCTGCATTTACTATTCTGCTGGTGCAGTCACTGTATACATCCATAACATTACTGATCCTGAGTTGCCTCCTGTATTATACCCCAGAGCTGCACTCACTGTTCTGCCGGTGGAGTCACTGTGTACATACATTACATTACTGATCCTGAGTTACATCCTGTATTATACTCCAGAGCTGCAGTCACTATTCTGCTGGTGCAGTCACTGTGTACATACATTACTGATCCTGAGTTACAGCCTGTATTATACTCCAGAGCTGCACTCACTATTCTGCTGGTGCAGTCACTGTGTACATACATTACGTTACTGATTCTGTACTGATCCTGATTTACAGCCTGTATAATACTCCAGAGTTGCACTCACTATTCTGCTGGTGAGGTCACTATGTACATACCTTACATTACTGATCCTGAGTTAAATCCTATATTATACTCCAGAGCTGCACTCACTATTCTGCTGGTGGAGTTAGGTGTGCATACATTTCCTTTTCTGTGTTGATTTTGGTAAATGATGTAAAGTGTGTGGTAGATTGGCTCACTCGGCTACAAACGGAGGTAGACACGTGTACACTACAGCTTTAAGAACTTCCATTGGTTTATTGTAGGCAGCATAAACCCAAGTGTGGTAAAGAAAATACAGCCCTTGAGGCAAGACAGGAAAAGAAAACAAAATAGTGGCAAAACAAACACAGTCCTACTGTGAGCTGGGTTCCCCGTGCTCACGGCTGACAAAACACACATGGCTCAGGTTCTCTAGTCCATGTAGCACTCTCCTGCAGCGCGCCTTCTCCAGGCGAACACACTGAACACTGAAAGCTCTTTCCTTCAGACATTTAAGCCCAGACCTCCTGGACTCTACCACGTGACTGATCACATGGCTGTGACCTCACCCAGGTCCTGTCAACACACAGTGGTGCCAGCTGTGTAGGTGGAGATATAGGGGGAAACTCTCTCAATGTCCCCCTAAAAACCAGCCCATAACATAACTTAACCCTTAACACTTACTGTGCTGGAGGAAATAAAACTCTGGATTTTATATTACTGACCCTATTAGGCGTAGTGAAACATATCTCCCCTCTATTACATTACCAGTGACTGTCACATATTCCCTCTTTGCCCAAAGCCGGGGCTTTTGGCACCTTCACTGGCTAAGCAGAGGAGTCTGGACAGCGCATCTGTGTTCCCATGCAGCCTGCCTGGCCTGTACTCGACGTGAAAAATAAAATTATGCAGTGCTAAAAGCCATCTCGTCACCCCGGCATTCTTTCCCTTCCTTTCCCTCATCCATCTCAGGAGTGCATGATTAGATACTAGCCTGAGCTTACGGCCTAGCAGGTAGTACCTCAGAGTGTCAATCGCCCATTTGATGGCCGAGCACTCTTTCTCCACGATGGGATAGTTCTTCTAGCAAGAGGAGAGTTTACTGTTCAGGTATAGGACTGGGTGTTTGCCGCCATCTATTACCTGTGACGTAAGTGTCCGTTTGGAGCACAAACTCCTTAGTGAAATCCGGTACGACCAAGACTGGTTGTCTGCACAGGACAAGCTTCAACTCCTGGAATGCCATCTCAGCTTCAGAGGACTATGTGACCATCGTTGACGTTGTCCCTTTAAGGAGATCAGTCAGAGATGTGCGGCAACCATGGCGATGTTCGGGATAAACTTTTAGTAATATCCCACAATGCCCAGGAATGCTTTCACCTGCTTTTTGGAGACTTGCTGCAGCCATTTTGGATTGACTCCACCTTGTCTCTCTGTGGCTTCATTTCGCCCCTTCCAACAATGTAGCCCAAGTATTTTGCCTCTTCTTTCCCAATGGCGCACTTCTTTGGGTTTATGGTAAACCCTGCCTTCCTCAGTGCATCCAGTACTTCCTGGACCTTCTGCAGGCGACTTCCCCACTCCGAGCTGAAAATCACGAGGTATGGTCCAAATAAGCGGCTGCGTACTTCTTGTAAGGAACTAGGATCAGGTCTATAGCCTTCTGGAAGGTAGCTTGCACTACTTGTAGACCGAATGGCATTCTGGTATACTGGAAGCATCCATCAGGTGTAGAGAAGGCCGTCTTCTCCTTGGCACTTGGGGACAGGAGAATCTGCCAGTACCCCTTCATTTGGTCCAGGGTGGTGATGTATCTGGTTGACCCTAGCCTCTCAATGAGCTCATCAACCCAGGGCATTGGATACGCGTCAAACTTAGACACCTCATTTAGTTTCCTGTAATCGTTACAGAAGCGCCACTCTCCATTTGGCTTCAGCACAAGGATAATAGAGCTGGACCAACTGCTCTTTGAATCCTTGATGACGCCCAGGCTCAACATTCTCCTCATCTCCTTTGAGATCATCTCACATCTGGCTTCGAGAATCCGATACTGCTTCTGATTCACCCTCACGTGTGGTTCAGTCAGAATTTTGTGCTCCACAAACTGCGTACAACCTGTGAAATTGTCTCTGCCACTGTGACATCCTCGACCATGGCTTCAGAACTGGCTCCACGGCACGCAGTCTCCTCCGGTTCCCAGTCTCGCCACGGTTTGAGCTGGTTGATGTGGTACACTTGCTATGGCTTTTGTCTCCCTGGTTGGTGAACCTTGTAGTTGACATCACTCAAATTCTCGACCACCTCGTATGACCCTAGCCACTTGGACAGTAATTTATTTTCCATGGTGTGAATCAACACCAGCACCCACTCTCCAGGGCAAAACTGTCTCAGCCTCGCGGCACGGTTGTAGACCCTCGCCTGGGCATCTTGTGCTTGAAGGAGGCTCTCTTTCACAATCGGCATCACCCTTGCGATCCGGTCTTGCATTTGGGCCACATGCTCAATAACGCTCCGGTAGGGTGTAACTTCTGCCTCCCAGGTCTCCTTTGCAACATCTAGAAGTCCACGGGGATGCCGTTCATACCACAGCTAGAATGGCGAGAATCCCGTAGAGGACTGAGGAGCTTCCTTGATAGAGAACAACAGGTATGGCGGTAGGCAATCCCAGTCACAGCCATCCCTCTCCACAACCTTCTTAAGCATAGACTTAAACATCTTCTTGAATCTCTCCACCAGGCCGTCCGTCTGTGATGGTACACCAACGTGCAGAGTTGTATAACCTAGAGAGCCTTAAACAACTCCCTCGTCACTTTGGACATAACAATGTGCCTTGGTCTGTCAGCATCTCTTTCAGAGTTCCGTCTGAGAAAAAAAATGGACTCTCGGGCTATGCTCCTGGTGGAGGAGTTTCTAAGGGTTACCACCTCTGGGGACCGTTTTGCATAGTCCATCACCGCTAGAATGTATGGTGCACTCTGGTGGACTTAACCAGGGGCCCCACAAGGTCCATGACAATCCTGTCAAATGGGATCTCTATAATGGGCAATGGCATTAGGGGACTTCAGAAATGGGACACGGAGGCTGTAAACTGACAAGTATAGCAGGACCTGCAATAGAGAACAATCTCCCTGTGACACCCAGGCCATCAGAACCTCCTAAGGGCCTGCTCTTGTGTTTTGTCTACTCCCAGATTCAATGGAGAAAGGAAAAAGATCCATGCACAAAGGAGCTCACACCCATAGATGAGAATGTATGTAGGCAATAATATGTGTGAATATATGAAAATTCGTAGACAAAAAGATCACAATAAAATCAAAAAAGACAAAACACATTATTTAGGTCCCATGAAACAACAATATAACAACCACATAGGAAAACCACATTATAATAAATACAAGTGGGTAAACCACATTATAATAAATATCAGTGGGTAAACAGTCCCTTTAACACTGCAATAAATATAAGCCTAGGATGTGTGCAGATATAATGCCAACCTGGGAGTCCCCACGAGGCTATAGAAAGCAAAGCCCTGTATGCAGAATTAGTAACCACATGAAGTACTTATAAAAAATAGAAAGCGAGTGTCCCTTTGGGAAAGGGAGAAAACTCACTTAAATGAAAATGACCTGCATGGAAGATAGCACCAAAATAGGCTGTGAGGCTTAAAAATAGCAAGCAAGTCACCAAGCAGGACATCACATATCAGGGCATAAGGGACGTCAGAGCAGGAGGGACAATAGTCCCGGGACCAAGATGATGTGGGTTTCATTTAACCTCTTCAAGACCGCAATACGTATATATACTGACCTGAGATATAAGAGAATATCATCCCCATAAAGGTGACAATCCAGCAGTTTTCGGCTGTCCACTATATCTGACAACTTGCCGTATCACAAATTATCAGTGTTGACACCGTCCATATCTGTTTAACCCCTTAGTTGCTGCTGTCAAAAGTGACTACATCAAATAAATGGTTAAAAGATTGTGGGGGCTTGCACTTTAATCTAATTGACACACCGAGATCATGATTGTGTGTTCCTGATGTTTGCCATAGCTGTTCATGGCCAAATAGCGGCCTTAGAGTCTCCCGGCTATAGCGGTCAGTTCAGAAGTTAGCGACATTTAGGTGGTAAACAAACACTTTTTCATTCCGGCTATACCACTTTGCATTAATTCCTAAAAATCACCTGAAGGGTTAATAAACTACCTTACAGCGGTTTTCAATATGTCAGAGGGTGCTGTTTTTAAAATGGTATCACGTTTGGGGTTTTCCAATATATAGCACCCCTAAAGTCACTTCAAACCTGGAAAGGTCCCTCAAAAAAATAAATTTTGTAAATTTCCTTGAAAAAATGAAAAATTGCTGCTACATTTTTAAACCTCCTAAAAGGCTAGCAAAATAAATTACAGTTTAAAAAATTGTGCTGATGTAAAGCCGACATGTGGGAAATGTTGTTTATTCATGTTTTTCTGTTGTATGACTATCTGGATTAAAGGGATAATCATTCAAAGTTTGAAAACTGCAATTTTTTTTACATTTTTGTCAAGTTTCTGATACTTTTATAAATAAACACAAAATATATCAATCTAAATATACTATTATCATAAATTATAATGTGCCGCGAAAAAACAGTATCAAAATCACTGGGATTTGTTGAAGCATTCCGGAGTTAGGCTGTGTGCACACGCTGCGGAATCCGCTGCGGATTAATCCGCACGGATTTTGCAAAAACCGCAGATAATCCGCAGGTCCAAAGACCTGCGGATTATCTGCGGTTTTGCCTGCGGTTTGGTCCTGCGGATTCACTATCTCCACAATGGTGGAGATAGGAACCCTCAGCGGTTTCCGCAGAAAGAATTGACATGCAATTCTTTCTGCGGATTCAAAACCGCAGCAAATCCGCGCGGTTTTTTCCGCAGCGTCGGCACAGCGGTTTTTTTTTTCCCATTCAAATGAATGGTACTGTACACCGCAGCTAAAACTGCTGCGTGTCCGCAGCGGCCAAAACCGCTGCGGAAACGCAGCGGAATCCGCAGCGTGTGCACACAGCCTTATGACCACATAAAGTGATATTGGTCAGAATTTAAAAAATTGGCCCGGTCACGAAGGGTTAGTGAGTTTTCTCCCTTTCCCCAAGGGACACTTGCTTTCTATTTTTTATAAGTACTTCATGTGGTTACTCATACTCCATACAGGGCTTTGCTTTCTATAGCCTCCTGGGGACGCCCAGGTTGGCATATCTGCACACATCCTAGGCTTATATTTATTGCAGTGTTTCAGGGACTCTTTAACCACTCATATTTATTATAATGTGGTTTATCCACTTGTATTTATTATAATGTGGTTTTCCTATGTGGTTGTTATATTGTTGTTTCATGGGACCTAAATTATTTGTTTTGTCGTTTTTAATTGATTTTATTGTGATCTTTTTTGTCTACGAATAAAATTTTTCATATATTCACAATTATTATTGCCCACATAAATTCTCATCTATGGGTGTGCGCTCCTTTTTTTCCTTTCTCCATTGCATCTCCTTTTCTGTGCATTTTGCAGCACCCCTGTTAATATAATTTCTGATGTTCTATGCCTTTCAGTAGTGCTCCCTGTTTTTTGTTTTTTTTCACTATTGTCTACTCCCAGATGTCCACCCAAATATGGGAATGGGCCATGTCTAAGACCCTACTCCTATAGGGACCCGGTACTAACAACTGCACTACCGCTTCATTTCTCAGCTTAGTGACCCGATATAGCAGCTCTCCATTTAATGCAAAATGAGGAAACCTGGTGTCAGCCCCAGCAACCCCATTTATCATGGTCATGTTTTCCAATGCCCCTTTTAGGGCAAGATCCTGCATTAGAGCAGTCCCAAAATTTCCCCCAGAAACCCCCAGTTCAAGAATCTCGGCCTCACTGGTCACCGACTCATCCTCGTCACCAGCCAGGACACACAAGGGGAATTCATCCTACTCCAACTGTGATGGGGTTCCATCAGGGTTGGACTGGCTTCTATCTGGGACACTTGGTATCCCCGACTTTCCCCACAAGTCGCAGAACAGGCTAAAGTCCCGCCCCATTATCACCAGGTGTAGCAAGTTCTTAACCACCCCAACCTCCTGCGACTCAACCTCACAGTTAGTTTTTATAGTCACTCTGGCAATGGGATAGTGGTTGGCATCCTCGTGGATACAACGGACGCCCACATTTTTCCCTGTGACCAACTGGTGGGGGAGTGTGGCCTTTATCATGGTCACCAAGCTCCCTGAGTCTAACAGTCCTGACACCAGTACTCCATTTATGGTCACAGGACATAACTGTGGCCCCTCTCCAGTCTTATTTTCCACTCTGCAGGCTGGATATGCATAGTAGGAGTAGCCCCTCCCTAGGCTGCAGTCCATCTCTTTGGGGGACAAGGAACAATGGGCGGCTATATGTCCTGGACTGCGACATCTCCAGCAAAGCGATTCTCTCCCTGTGGCCGTTGACATCCCCTCAGCAACCCCTTGGGATCTAGGACTCCCCCAGTGGTGGCTCTACTACCCCTCTTTTGGGGCTCAGGTTCCCGATGGATATCCCAGTATGGGGAACCACCACCCCATGCTTTCATTATGAACCTCTCGACCACCTGGAACCGTTCCACTAGGCCCACAAGTTTGTCCGCATTTCAGGGAGCTCCCTGGGCAACCTAGTTCTGCACCGGCCTAGGAAGGGAGAACATGAATATGTCCATGACAATGCGCTCGACCATCTGGGGTGGAGTGGAGGATTATGGCTGTAGCCATTTTTGCACCAGATGCAGTAGGTCAAACATTTGGGACTGAGGCGGTTTATCTCCATAATACGCCCAGTGGTGAACCCTTTGTGCTTTCACTGACACAGTCACTCCAGCGCGTGACAAAATTTCAGTCTTTAACTTGACATACTCATGTGCATCCTGTAATGCCAGATCATAATAGGCCTTCTGGTGCTCATCAGTCAAATAGGGGGCCAGCACCTCCGCCCACTGCTCTGGTGGTAGCTTCTCACGCTCTGCCACCTGCTCAAATAGTCAAATACGCCTCCACATCATCACTCATGGTCATTTTCTGCATTGCTCGTCTTACCGTCTTCCGGATGTACATGTCATCTCCTGGACTTGGGGTAGGGGCTGCTGGCCTTCCACGAACTGCCTCTGCAAGCAAGCTAATCTGCTTCTGGTGCTGCTGCATAAGCAGCTTACTTGTCTCTTGTTGTGCTATCTGTTGCTGCTGTAATTGTTGTTGGTGCTGCAATTGCTGTTACTGCTGTGCTTGCAGTAGATGCTTTAGCAGTTCCTCCATCTTGCCTGATGTCGTACGCTGTCTTGTGGCCATCCCACGTGTTCACTGGAAATGCTGCCCGCACTTCTAACCCCACCTGTGGTAGAGTGGCTCATTTGGCTGCACATGGAGGTAGACACGGGTACACTGCGGCTTTAAGAACTTCCATTGGTTTATTATAGGCAGCATAAACCAAGGGGTAGTAAAGAACATACAACCCTCTGGGCAAAATAGGAAAGCAAAATTAAATGGTGGCAGAACAAACACAGACCTGCTGTGAGCGGTGTTCCTCCCATTCATGGCTGACAAAAACACACACGGTTCAGGTTCTCTAGTCTATGCAGGACTTTCCTGGAACGCTCCTTCTCCAGGCATACACTGAAAGCGCTTTCCTTTAGCCATTTAAGCCCAGACCATGTGACTTCTCAACCACGTGACTGATCACATGGCTGTGACCACATCAAGGTCCTGTCAACACTCAGTGATGTTAGCTCTCTTGGGGGAGATATGGGGGACACTCTCCCACCCGCTCTATGAATGTCCCCCTAAAAACCAGCCGAAAACATACGTTAACTTAACCCTCACAGCATTTACTGTGCTGGAGAAAATAACACTCTGGATTTTATATCACTGATGCCATTAGGCGTGGTGAAACATATCTCCCCTCTGTAACATTACCAGTGACTCTGTCACAAATGTTACAAGTGATCATAGAACGTCAATTACGACATGTCGTGGGACCCCCTTTTCCCTTATCCCACATATTATGGTGCCTTTGCGGCAGTAAAGTAAGAAGTTTGTTTATAGGCTTCAGGTTTGTTTTTACTTTCATGCATTAAACACTAATTTTATCAGTAAAATGAAAGCATTTCCCATGACAGGTTTTTGAAACGTTATATTTTTGTTATTAGATTCAGCTAAAAACTTTTTTTTCCCAATAAAAGATAAATAGTTACCAGTGTAACTCCTGGGGTTGCAGTTCTGATTAATGGATAATTTACGCTTCTCATCAGACAATATGAATCAGAGAGCGGCCTAAGTGATTTATAGATTCTGCCACAAAACATCAATTTAAATTATTGGGAAAAAAAGTCACCAAAAAAACCGGCAAAAAGCATCAGGTAAAACAGCCCTGATAAGTGACAAATAGCTGAAAGCAAAAAGTGGCCTAATTTTCATGACAAATTACTACATCAAACAAGTGTTGTCACACTGTATAATTTACAGCCAAGACGATTGCCATGTGTCTGATTGATGTTTCCATTACGACTTACAGTGCACTTAAGTGGATCATTATAATTGTTCTTACATAATAATCACAAAAACGGGACTTTCCTGATCTCGAAGGAACAGAATAAGTGCATAATAAGGTAATAAATTCACGCCATTGGCTCAATAATTTGAGTTTAGTGCAGAATAAAGAAAGTGCTGGGAGCGTATCCACAGAAAGAGGAAATATTGGCATATGTTTATTAAAAAGAGATATTCTTCACCGTAGAGGAGAGCTGATGGGACATGTGTTTAAACTTGGTAATAAACCTGAATTTGTGTATCACCTTTCTTCCAATATCATCCTACTCTAACCCAAGGGTCATGATGAATGCATCAATATATTAATGTATGTGGAGTCAAAGAAAGCATCTCAATGTGAATATTACTGCTCTTAATACTCCTTGTATCCATAGGTGAAATTAGCATCCATGTGAATTTAGAGAGTTTAGAAATCCTTTCTTTGTCATTAGGAGAACTTAGAATATGTTCTTTTCTGGATTATAGGATCATTTTCTCTTTTTCAATCTCAATGGGAATAGAGAAAAGAAAAGAAGTTTCTCATTCCAACCTGAAAGAGCGTCAATGAGTTGTGGGAGCAAACAACATATTCCACAATTCTCAGCCAATGCTAATTATGTTTTGACCATTATTATTGGGCCGATAAGTTCATTCGCTATCTTTTCCTTCTTATAGAAGTAGTAGTTTTCTAGAATATCTTTTACCAGGTTTATTATCTCCAAGTTGTTGGCCAGTCTTAATGAAGGAAGCACTAGTGCCAAATCCACTAAGAGACGTTGCATTTTTTAATGACTGTCCACAGTCTGTGTACGCTGGCCAAGGGCAAACAGTTGCCATAATTTATGCTGCTTATATGTTGTAAATTATGATGAATTTGTCGGGTGTGTTTGACCGTGCCCGTTCAACCTGCTCTCCACCCACTTTTTAAAAAGTTGGCACAGTTGGCTGGAATTGACGTAAAAACACCCAAAATTCGAAAATTTCAAGCAGTTTTAAGTTGCTAAAAAGTTTGGCAAAATTTCATGTCATGCGGATTTCTGTTGAAAACTCCCTAAAGGTCTGAATGTGCCTCAAGAAAGATGGCTGCTTTAGTACCTGGATATAGCCCCCATGTTCTTCTATAAGGGCAGGAATACCTGCATTACGTGACTTCAGATGCAGACTTTCCATCCACCTACGTAAGCCATGGAGGCCCCGCTGTCAGGGGTCTAGTTAGGATTTCCATTATATTTGACCCTGGTACTTGTCATAGTGATTCTTTATTTATGATTGATATAGGGTGGATCGGACACATAGATACAGATGTGCTAGATGCTGCCCCAGAGATTGGAATTGCATTCACTGTGTAATAATAATAATAATAATAATAATCTTTATTTATATAGCGCCAACATATTCCGCAGCGCTTTACAGTTTAACAGTTTCAAAACACAAGTCATAAGTAACAACATTAACAGTACAATAATTATAGCAAAATAAGACGACCCTGCTGGTGAGAGCTTACAATCTACAATGAGGTGGGGGAGATACAAAGTAGAGGTGTGTATTTACAAGGATATATTTATAATGATGGTCCAGCCATCTTGAGGGAGTGAGGGATAGATGGAGATAGTGAATGGGCTACACACGCACACTTACACATAAAATGACTTTGATTAGTGAACGTGATAGGCCACTCTGAACAGATGCGTTTTGAGGGAGCGCCTAAAACTGTGCAAATTGTGGATAGTCCTAATTTCTTGGGGTAGAGCATTCCAGAGGAGTGGCGCAGTGCGGGAGAAGTCTTGGAATTGGGAGTGGAGGTGCGGATTAGTGCAGAGGTTAGTCGAAAGTCGTTTGCACAAGGCAGCGGTCGGTTAGGCCGATAGACAGAAATGAGGGAGGAGATGTAGGGGAGTGCCACACTGTGGAGAACTTTATGGGTGAGAACAAGTACTTTGTATTGGATCCTATAATGAATTGTCAGCGAGTGTAACGATTGGCGAAGAGCGGACGCGTCCCAGTACCGATTAGCCAGTTGGATGACCCTGGCTGCTGCATTAAGTATGGACTGTAGAGGGGAAAGTCGAGTAACGGGGAGGCCAATTAATAGAGCATTGCAGTAGTCCAGGCGGGAGTGGATCAATGCGACAGTGAGGGTTTTTGTTGTTTCCATGGTGAGAAAAGGGTGGATTCTGGAGACGTTCTTTAGGTGTAAGCAGCAAGAGCGGGCAAGAGATTGTTTATGGGATGTCAAACATAACACCTAGACAGCACGTCTGCTATCGAGGTGTTATTATGGTGCCATCTACGGAGAGGGAAATGTCGGATTTAGGGAGGTTAGTAGACGGCAGGAGCAGAAGAAGTTCAGTTTTTGAGAGGTTGAGTTTCAGATAGAGAGCGGACATGATTTTGGAGACTGCGGAGAGACAGTCACTGGCGTTCTGTAGTACCGCGGGGGTAAGGTCGGGTGATGACTTGTAGAGTTGTGTGTCATCAGCATAAACATGGTATTGAAAGCCAAATCTGCTGATGGTCTGTCCAAATGGGGCCGGGTAGAGAGAGAAGAGAAAGGGGCCAAGGACTGAGCCCTGAAGTACCCCGACAGCGAGAGGAAAAGGAGATGACATGGAGCCAGCAAACAAAACACTGAAGGACCGGTCAGAAAGATAGAAAGACAACCAGGAGAGAGCAGTGTCCTTAATGCTTAGTGACTGGAGCCTAGAGAGAAGGAGACAGTGGTCAACAGTGTCGAAAGCTGCAGAAAGGTCGAGAAGAATGAGCAGAGAGTGGTCACCGTTACATTTTGCTGTCAGAAGGTCATTGGTAACTTTGATGAGTGCAGTTTCAGTCGAATGTAGGGGACGGAAGCCGGACTGTGAAGGGTCTAGGAGGGAGTGAGTGGAGAGGCAACAGGTAAGGCGGGAGTAGACAAGGCGCTCCAAAAGTTTAGAGATGAAGGGGAGATTGGAGACTGGTCTGTAGTGGTTTGTGCAGGATGGGTTGAGAGCAGATTTCTTTAGTAATGGAGTAACGATAGAGTGTTTGAAGGAGGATGGGAAAATGCCCGAGGAGAGGGAGAGATTAAAGATTGTAGTTAGGTGAGTTGTGACAACTGGAGAGAGAGACTGGAGGAGATGTGAGGGAATGGGGTTGATAGTGCATGTAGTCCGACGAGAAGAAGAGAGGAGTTTGGAGACTTCTTCTTCTGTGATGGGATCAAATGTGGAGAGTGAGCCAGAGGAAATGCAGGGAGTGATGGGAGTCACGGTATTTGGTGGCTGGGAGGGGATTTCCTGACGGATATTATCTATTTTATCTGTAAAGTGGGAGGCCAGGTCATCCGCACAAATGTCTGTGATAGGGCTTGTGCTTTTGGCCTGAGGAGGGAGTGAAAGGTGTCAAAAAGTTTCTTGGGGTTGTTGGCTAGTGAGGAGATCAGGGTGGTGAAGTAGGTCTGTTTGGCGAGGTGAAGGGCAGCGTTATAGGTTCTTAACAGAAATTTGAAGTGGATGAAATCTGCTGGTGTGTGGGTTTTTCTCCATCGGTGTTTAGCACTCCTAGAGCATTGCTGGAGAGTCGAGTTTGCGATGTGAGTCAGGACTGTTTTACTCTGTGTTTGGAGGTTCTGAGGGTGAGGGGCACCACCTGGTCAAGAGTGCTTCTAAGAGTGTCATTGTAGTGATGAATAATACTCTAATTCACCGCACACTCAGAGGGTTTTTTTTATGCAAATAAGTGCTTATTTTTATTATATACAAAACATGTGGGAACCAAACAAGTATATATAGCACGAAGAAGAAGCGATGTAGTGATGAACAGCCAGATCAGGACAGGAAAAAGAGGAGACTGGGGACAGGGAAGATTGTAGGGAGTCTGAAAGTGTCTGCGGGTTAATAGCTTGTAGATTTCTGAATGTGTGATAGGTAGGAGTGTGCCAAGGTTTGCGAGGATTTGTGAGCATGAAGGAGAGAATGTTGTGGTCTGAGAAGGGAGGCGGTGAGTTATTTAGGTAGGAGATTGAGCAGAGCTGGACAAAGACCAGGTCAAGGATGTTACCGTCTTTGTGTGTCTCAGAGGTTGAGAGCTGTGAGAGGCCAAGAGAAGTGGTTAGTGATAGAATCTGGGATGCAGCTGTGGAAGTGGGGCTGTTAATGGGGATGTTGAAGTCCCTCTGGATAAGGGTTAGTAGTTCTGAGGACATGAAGTGCGGCAGCCAGGCTGAGAAGTGGTCAAGGAAGTGGGTGGGTGAACCTGGGGGCCGGTATATGACCGCTACTCTGAGGGGGAGGGGACGGAAGAACCTGTATGGACTTCAAAAGAAGGGAATGAGAGTGATAGAACTGGGGGGATGACCTGGAAAGTTCATTGTGGGGACAGGAGTATGCCGACTCCATCATCAGGTCTGCTTGTGGGTCTCGGGGAATGAGTGAATTGTAAGCCACCATGGGAAATGGCAGCAGGGAAGACAGTGTCAGAGTCCTATATCCAGGTTTCAGTGAGGGCCAACAGATTCAGAGAGTTGTTCAGAAAGTAGTTGTGCAGAAAAGGAAATTTGTTACATACAGACAGTGGATTCCAGAGGGCACAATTGAAAGAAGAAGATGAAGGAATGCAAGTAATATTAATAAGATTATTATGGTTTTGATATGGGGTAGGGTAGGGGTTGAGGTTGGGGGATGGTGGACCAGGGTTTGGGGGAGATGTCCCCTGAAATCAGTAGAAGTAGGAACATAAAGAGCAAGTACAGTAGTTCTTTGAAATGTTAGAAGTTTTTTTGTGCAATGTGTTTGGGCAAGATGGGCTGAGGTTTTTCAGGAAGGTGAGAAGTGCATGGGAGCTGTACATGGGAGAGGGAAGTATAGAGGGGCTGATGTGTATGATTGGTGATGGAGGAGGGATGGGGCGGTGAATGTGGATGGCAAGGGAACACAGGAGAATAGAAATAAAGGACATGGTTAAAAAGGAGAGCAAAGTGTGATTTACCTGACTCCTGCCATGACTAACTGCCAAGGAGTAACTGTTTTTTGCTGGATGCTTAGCTAATGCGATGCTTTTCTTAATGCGTGCGACCCCTCACATGCGTGTTCCCCTTAGAATGATTCTAAATTTATACACCCCAATACAGGGCCAGGAGAGAGGGATTGTGGGAGCTGATTAGTTATAAAATTAGCAACAGCTGCTCCACACATCCTGGTGTGCAATAGATGATCAAAGACGCAGTCCTGATTCCATCTCTATGCTAAAACACCTCTCCTGAGATAACATCTACAGAGTTCCCCTCCCATGGATATACAACAGTAAGTACTGAGACCAATGTAACACATGAATTATAGCAAAGAAGTTGAATGACATGGTTACCATTCAGGGCCGGCCCGAGAGATTACGGCGCCCTAGGCGAAACTATTTTGATGCGCCCCTACTATTCTTGGCAGTAGATGAAAACTTGGGATATAAATTTAGGAGCAAAATAAACCACAACAACAATGATTAATTAACTCTCTCCTAACTCTTTAATCTTCTGAGAAGTTGTATAGGACAAATATATACAAAGTAATCAATAACACAAAACAAAAACGACCATAGGTAATTAAAATTTTTGTTTCCTTGCCTTTTTTTTTTAAAAGGATGACACTAAGTCACCGAGATTAATTTGTTTAGCAACTTCAGATTCTATCGAAATTGTTGCCAACCCAACCAACCTCTCTTGCGTCATATTTGCCCTTAAATGTGTACTCTTTTCTTTCCATCCCTAAAACTTTTTGCCTTTTGAAAAGATTTTTTATAATTTTTTCTATTTTTTCTCTGGCGCCCCCTTTGGGTCGGCGCCCTAGGCGGCCGCCTAGTTCGCCTATACGTTCGGGCCGGCCCTGTTACCATTCACACTGCTTGCTAACATTGAATACAGTGAAATACATGCAGGCTGGTTCAGATCAGAAGTTGAATGACATGGTTACCATTCACAATGCTTGCTAACATTGAATGGAGTGAAATACATGCAGGCTGGTTCAGATTAGAAGTTGAATGGAGTGGACTGCTACGCATGGACTGGCCAGGGCTCTGGACTCAGACATTGTGTAGACTGCTATGCACAGACTGGTTGCGGGCTCTGGATCCAGACCTTGTGTGGACTGCTATGCACAGACTGGTCGCGGACTCTGGACCCGGACCTTGTGTGGACTGCAAAATGACTTGACTTTCAGGCTGGGTCTGCTGGACCCTGAGCAATAGAGTTCTTCACACCATCACCAGCTGCTCCATTGACAAAGCATAGCCAACATGCTTCTGTGCACACCATAAGAGGCCCACCCTGCTACTCTGGGGTCCATAGAGGACCTAGGTGACATTGACCTTCTCTTTTACTAATGGGAAAACCCATCCAGGGCTTGTTTCTACAGGGAATTGACCCAACAGTGATGGAAACGAGGTGGAGAGTAAGAAAGTCCTCCATGTCTCAATGAATCAGATTCAGAAAGTGGCTCCTATTGGGGTAGCAGAACCCAAGACAAATAGTGTATTTTACCGCCATAGTTTCCAACCGGAGACTCTGCAGCTATGCAGCTGTTTCTATACATGGAGTTGTATTTGCAGCATCTGGACCAAGTTCTAGATCGCAGCTCTAACCCTTTCTAGATCACCTGCGGGTCACTGGATGCGGCCATAAAGCAGAACGGTCAGAGTCTGGTGACCCTGATAAATGCCTCTGGGGAGGAGGTCTCTCTGTGCCCCCTCTGTACTGTATAATAAGCCTTCACATGGTGTGCCAAATATAGGAGCCGTGATTGGGCCTGTCGTCAGTGTCTGGCATTTTCACATAATTTTCGGTACCATCTCTTGGTCTTATCAGGACTCCAGTCGGAGATTCTTAGGCTTTGTGCACATTTTTAGATGAATGCATTAAGACTACGGCTGAGATCCTCATATTTATGTATTTTTAGACATTTTGCTCTGCTTTAGAGTAGATAATAATCTGTATCTGTCAGATATAACCTTATTTTTTTTGCATAAATTGAACTTGCCTATATAACAGATCCAATCCTTCTTACTATCTGGCCGAGAATTATCACATTTTTCTATGGCAGATTCTGAGACGTTAATGGACTGAATTCTGGCTAGTGGCCACCGCCTACTGGGACCAGACATAAAGGACGGGAGGCCCAGGTTAATTTGTTACAGCTCAGACTCGTACATATTGAGAGCACATATGGTACATTTCTCAAAAAACCATCCCAAAACCTGCTTCTAAAGAGTTTAATATCCACTGAGAGTCGCGACTTGTTGGACCATGCACAATGCAATTAAATTCTGTACAAGAACATTTGCCGGAAAACGTCTAAAGTTTTCATGTCATAGAAATGTCCAATCACAGCAGATCGGAGAGATAAATTCTCCTGTTATTGCTACAAGTCTTACAAAGTCATGTTAAATCAGCTGGAAGCAGCTACGAGTCCCCATTTGGCAAACATGTGGCTTTACATCCTACATGCAAGATGGGGTTGCTCTAAACTTGCTGCTGCCCCAGGCTTTTGTGTTGGGGAGCAGATCTTTGCTACACAGTCCATGCTTAGCAGTCTACACAAGGTCTGCATCCAGAGCCCTGGCCAGTCCAAGCTTAGCAGTCCACACAAGGTCCGAGTCCAGAGCCCTGGCCAGTCCATGCTTAGCAGTCCACACAAGGTTTGAGTCCAGAGCCCTGGCCAGTCCATGCTTAGCAGTCTACACAAGGACAGAGTCCAGAGCCCTGGCAAGTCCATGCTTAGCAGTCCACACAAGGTCTAGGTCCAGAGCCCACGGCCAGTCATACATTGCAGTACACACAAGGTCCGAGTCCAGAGCCTACCGGCCAGTCCATGCTTAGCAGTCCACACAAGGTCTGGATCCAGAGCCCCGGCCAGTCCATGCATTGCAGTGCACTCAAGACGGGTCCAGAGGCCGTGGCCAGTCCGTGCATTGCAGTACACACAACACAAGGTCTAGGTCCAGAGACCCGACTAGTCCATGCATTGCAGTCCACACAAGGTCCGGGTCCAGAGTCCGCAACCAGTCTGTGCATAGCAGTCCACACAAGGTCTGGGTCCAGAGCCCGTTGCCAGTCTGTGCATTGTACACTAGGTCAGGGTCCAGAGCCCGCGTCCAGTCCGTGCATTGCAGTACACAGAAGGTCTAGGTCGAGGGCCCGCGGTCAGTCTGTGCATAGCAGTTCACACAAGGTCTGGGTCCTGAGCCTGCAGCCAGTCCATGTATTGCAGTACACACAAGGTCTGGGTCCAGAGCCCTGGCCAGTCCATGCTTAGCAGTCTACACAAGGTCCGAGTCCAGAGACCTGGCCAGTCCATACTTAGCAGTCCACACAAGGTCTGGGTCCAGAGCCCTAGCCAGTTCATGCTTAGCAGTCTAGACAAGGTCCGAGTCCAGAGCCCTGGCCAGTCCATGCTTAGCAGTCTACACAAGGTCCGAGTCCAGAGCCCTGGTCAGTCCATGCTTAGCAGTCCACAAAAGGTCTGGGTCCAGAGCCCACGGCCAGTCCGTGCATTGCTGTACACACATTTTCTGGGTCCAGAGCCCTGGCTAGTCCGTGCATAGCAGTCCACACAATGTCCGAGTCCAGAGCCCGTGGCCAGTCCGTGCTTAGCAGTCCAAACAAGGTCTGGGTCCAGAGCCCTGGCCAGTCCATGCATTGCAGTCCATTCAAGATCCAGGTCCAGAGCCCGCGGCTAATCCGTGCATTACAGTACACAACACAAGGTCTGGGTCCAGAGTCCCGACCAGTCTGTGCATAGCAGTCCACACAAGTTCTGGGTCCAGAACCGACGACCAGTCTGTGCATTGCAGTACACACAAGGTCTGGGTCCAGAGCCCGCGGCCAGTTTGTGCATTGCAGTACACACAAGGTCTGGGTCCAGAGCCCGCGGCCAGTCCTTGCATAGCAGTCCACACAAGTTCTGGGTCCAGAACCAATGGCCAGTCCCTGCATTGCAGTACACACAAGGTCTGGGTCCAGAGCCCGCGGCCAATCTGTGCATTGCAGTTCACACAAGGTCTGGGTCCAAAGCCTGCATCCAGTCCATGCATTGCAGTACACACAAGTTCTGGGTCCAGAGCCTGTGGCCAGTTTGTGCATTGCAGTCCACACAAGGTCCAGGACCAGAGCCCCGCGGCCAGTCCATACATCGCGGACAAGACAAGGTCTGAATCCAGAGCCCCGCAGCCAGTCCATGCATTGCAGTCCACCAAAGGTCTGGATCCAGAGCCCCACAGCCAGTCCGTGCATCGCGGTTAACACAAGGTCTGGGTCCAGAGCCCCACAGCCAGTCCGTGCATCACGGTAAACACATGGTCCGAGTCCAGAGCCTGCAGCCAGTCAGTGCATCGTGGTCTACACAAGGTCCATGTTTGACCATCGTCTGAATTCACCCTTATACATATCCTTTCCCACAGTTCTACATATCAATGTTCTCTGCTTCTCCACTGCGAGCTGCCGGCAAATCAGATGTACATTGCGTTCCCCTTAATTTCCCAGTGTCGGCCGTGTACAATCCATTGTCCTCCAGATAGACATCTTAGAGCTGAGATATTGGATCCAGTTGACCTTGGACAAGTCACCTCTGGAGATGCCTTTCTTCATACCTCTGCAGACAGGTAGGGAACCATGTGTTTTGCTCACAGCTGAAGCTTTGTGCCTGAAACATTATTATATGACAAGCAGAAGAATGTGAAAATGATCATATTTAGACGTATGCAGACGAAACGTCTTCCAATAATGGCCAAGCTGCGCGATTCTTCCCGGAGCCGGAGTGCAGCTGTGCTTACCTCTGACAGGGAAAATGGCGAGCCGTTGGCATTGATTCATTTTAACCTTCACAATCTTTCCCACCTCTTTCTTTCTGAAGCCACATGTGATGGCAGAGAATTGTTTTCTGATTTCTTCCCTTCTTCATGTGCCGTTCCATTCGCTTCGCACGCTGTGTGACCTTTCTTGCTTTTGGAGTAAGTGCAGTTCCTCTGACAGCGCCCATTGTTCAGGAGGCCGTGCAAATAGAGATCTCTGAAAGCCTTTTCCACATGTGTTTGAACACTTTTTCTGGTGATGCAGACCTTGGATCTGACCAGACACATGCGGTATATATACATTTACATTGTATCTATATATTGTGTGTGTGTGTGTATATATATATATATATATATATATTTATATATACACACACACATATATATATATATATATATATATATATATATATATATTGTGGCAGGGCTAAGGGTCGTGTAATTGATGGGAGATATGTGTCTCATAAATGGCTTATCTCCATAATGTAAGGCAGAAGTAAAGCATAACAGATATTGTTATTGTTTTTGTTTGAAGGACCTGTGGTGAGGTCACAGTCATGTGACCAGTCAGCTGCTGGGAACGTGGGTGTGGCTACAGCCTTATAATGTGACCTGCTCCTGAACCAGGGAGCTGTATGTGGGGAGGACTACACCTCCCAGCATGTGCTGAGACTCGCGGTCTGAGTCTGCAACCACGAAGGTTTATGTTTTGTTTGCCTAAGCTAGAGGCTATTTTTGGTGATACGCTGTTTTATGGTTTATGACAGAAATAAACCTCATGAACTTTGGAAGAACCGGTCTCCTGATTGTCTCCCGCTGCACCTGAGCGAGTCACATCCCCACAATTGGTGGTACACATGCGGGCAGCGGTCCCAGCAGAGACTTGAGACAGTTGCTGCATGTCCTGGGTGAAGTTTGCAGCGGGGCAACAAGCATTGCCTGGAATCATGGAGGACCTCATGAAACACCTGGTCCAGTCCCAGGCACTGCAGCAGGAAACCAACAAGCTGTTGTTACACCAGATCCAGCAAAGCCAGCAGGAGCAGCGGCAGCAGTTCCAGCAGAGCCAGCAGGAACAACGGCAGCAGATGCAGCTTCTGGCAACCGCCATCCAGGAGTGCAGGACGAGCGCCCCAACCCCAGGTCAGGCTGATGCCACCGACGTCGAGAAGGCGGTAAGACGCGCATTACAAAAAATGACCCCTGAGGATGATGTGGAGGCCTTCCTGACGGTGTTTGAGAGGGTGGCTGAGAGGGAAAAACTTCAGCCAGAGCGGTGGGCGGAGGTACTGGCCCCTTACCTAACGGGGGAGCCCCAGAAGGCGTACTTTGACCTGACGGTACAAGATGCCAGAGAGTATCCCAAATTAAAAGCGGAAATTCTCGCACGCTTGGGGGTAACAATGACTACCAGGGCACAGCGAGTTCATCGCTGGGCCTATCACCGGGACAAACCCCCGCGCTCCCAAATGTTTGACCTGTTGCACCTGGTCCAGAAATGGCTGCAGCCAGAGTCGGCTTCCCCTGCACAGATGGTAGAGCGAGTTGTGATGGATCGGTTTGTGTATTCTCTGCCGAGACCTCTACAGACTTGGGTTGCCCAGGGTGATCCCCAAAATGCTGATGAACTGGTTGGGCTGGTCGAGAGATACCAGGGGATGGAAGGTTCCTTGGGGAAGTAGCCCATTCCATATTGGGGGTCCCAGCAGGGGGCAGAGTCACAAAAAGGGGTGGTGCGTCCAAGGTCAAAAGGGGCGGGGGAGGCGGTGCCCAAGGTCCCCTCGGGTGTTATTTGCTGGAAGTGTCATGGGCCAGGACATATAGCGGCCCGTTGTCCCCAGACCACCGAGCAGATGGACTGCAGCATGGGACGCCGTAGTTCATACTACGCATATCCAGCTTGCAGTGTGAACTCGCTACCTAACAAGGGGCCACAAGCGTGTCCCGTGAAGGTGAACGGTCGAGCAGTAATGGCGCTTCTGGACTCCGGGAGCTTGGTGACCCTTGTGAGGGCCAGTTTTCCTCTAAACATACTCCCGGGTAAAAAGATTGGTGTTCGGTGCATACATGGCGATGCAAAGGACTACCCTATGGCTAGGGTGAAGATTGAAACGGCGCATGGCACCGAGTCGCATGAAGTTGGCGTTGTTCGAGACTTGTTGCATCCCATAATTATTGGCCGGGATTTCTGTCTGTTTTGGGATCTGTGGGGGATGGGTTCTGAGTGTGCTAGCAAGAGCAGGGAACCAATCCACCCCACTGAGGTATCGCCACCACCAGAGGCAGACGAGTTCCCTTTATGTGTCCTTGTTGGGGATGAAGAGGAAGGGTCCCCTGTACCTGACATCCCAGAGTTAGGGGTGGCCGGGGAGAATTTTGGGACTGCCCAACATAGGGACCCCACACTAAGGGAAGCCTTTAACAATGTCACCGTCATTAATGGGGTTGCACAAGAGCCGGGAGCAGACACAAGGTTTCCCCATTTTATGTTGAGTGGGGAATTGTTGTACCGGGTCACGAAAATAAGGGAGGAGGTGGCAGAGCAGTTAATAGTACCAGGCCCCTATAGATGAAAAGTGTTGGACATGGCCCATTCACACATTTTGGGGGGACACCTGGGGGTGGAAAAAACCCAGGAACGGATTGTACAGAGGTTCTATTGGCCTGGGTGTCACCGGGAAATAGTAAACTATTGCAGGTCCTGCCCGACATGTCAGTTAACTGCCCCCACATCTCATTTTCGGAACCCTCTTGTGCCACTGCCCATTATTGAGGTGCCATTTGAGAGAATTGCCATGGACTTGGTCGGTCCCTTAGTTAAATCAGCTCGGGGCCATCAGTATATATTAGTCATCCTGGACTATGCCACACGCTATCCTGAGGCCATTCCCCTGAGAAACTCCTCTGCGAAGAGTATAGCCCGTGAGCTGGTCCATGTGTTTTCCCGGACGGGTTTGCCGAAGGAGATCCTGACCGACCAGGGGACACCTTTTATGAGCAAGGTGATGAGAGAATTGTGCAGAGTCTTGCAAATTTCCCAGCTGAGGACTTCAGTGTACCATCCACAGTCAGATGGCCTTGTTGAGAGGTTTAACAAGACCCTGAAGAGCATGCTGAGAAAAGTCATAGAGGAAGATGGTAGAGACTGGGATTGTCTCTTACCGTATTTACTGTTTTCTATCCGTGAAGTTCCCCAGGCCTCCACGGGGTTCTCCCCCTTCGAGCTTCTGTACGGCCGGCATCCGCGAGGTCTCCTAGATATAGCCAAGGAAACCTGGGAAGCCGAAGTCACGCCCCACAGAAGCATGATTGAGCATGTGGCACTGATGCAGCAGAGGGTTGCGAAGGTGATGCCCATTGTTAAAGAACATCTCCGCCAGGCACAAGAGGCTCAGGCCAGGGTCTACAACCGGTCAGCCAGAGTGAGGCAGTTCAATCCGGGAGACCGAGTTCTCGTGCTAATACCGACGGTGGAAAGTAAGTTCTTGGCCAAGTGGCAAGGGCCATATGAGGTGGTGGAGAAACTGGGAGACGTAAACTACAAAATCCACCAAGACGGAAGCCATACCAGGTTTACCATGTTAACCTTATCAAGCCGTGGCAAGATAGAGAGCCAGCGGTAACTCCGTGCTTGCTGGGCAACCTAGAAGGGGAGGTTGGAGCCGTTACCATAGCGGAGACTCTATCGAAGGCCCAGAAGCAGCAGTGCCGGGAGTTACTCCAGAAAAACCGCGACCTGTTCTCAGAGTTGCCGGGGTGCACGAAGGTGGTGGAGCACGAAATTCTGACCGAGCCACATGTGCGGGTGAACGTGAAACCATATCGTATTCCTGAGGCCCGGCGAGAGGTAATCTCCAAGGAGGTGCAGCGTATGTTGAAGCTCGGGGTCATTGAGGAATCCAAGAGCGGCTGGTCGAGCCCGATTGTCCTGGTCCCAAAACCTGATGGTGAATGGAGGTTCTGCAACGATTACCGGAAGCTGAATGAGGTCTCCAAGTTTGACGCTTATCCCATGCCACGCGTTGATGAGCTCATCGAGAGACTTGGACCTGCCAGGTACATAACCACTTTGGATCTGACCAAGGGATATTGGCAGATCCCCATGGCACAGGAAGCCAAGGAGAAGACGGCATTCTCCACACCAGACGGGTGCTTCCAGTATGTCCGGATGCCGTTTGGCCTACAGGGAGCTCCAGCAACCTTCCAGAGGGCGATGGATAGAATCCTTGCACCTCATAAGCTATACGCTGCCGCATACCTGGATGATATCGTCATCTTTACCCCGGACTGGGAGACTCACCTGGAAAAGGTCCAAGCAGTGTTTGATGCTCTAAGAGAGGTGGGGTTTACAATAAACCCGAAGAAGTGTGCCTTGGGGAGAGAAGAAGCCAAGTACCTCGGATATGTAGTGGGGCGTGGCGAGATCAAACCCCAAATCAATAAAGTGGAGGCAATTCAAACATGGCCGAGACCTCTGTCAAAGAAGCAAGTTAAAGCCTTCCTGGGGATTGTGGGATATTACAGGAGGTTTATCCCAAACTTCGCCACAATGGCTGCACCTCTAACTGATCTGCTTAAAGGGACAAAGTCAGTGATGGTCAGCTGGTCCGAAGAAGCAGAGTCAGCCTTCCAAGAAATGAAGGGAGCTCTTTGTAAGCAACCCGTTTTGGTGGCCCCAGACTTTAAACGTGAATTTGTCCTCCAGACAGATGCCTCAGATGTCGGGGTAGGAGCTGTCCTTTCCCAAGAGATACGTGGGGAGGAGCATCCTGTTCTCTACTTGAGTAGGAAGTTGACTTCTTGTGAGAGAAATTACTCAGTTGTAGAGAAGGAGTGTTTGGCCATAAAATGGGCAGTGGACACATTACGGTACTACCTGGTGGGACGGAAGTTTAGGTTAATATCCGACCATGACCCACTCAGGTGGATGAGGGAAACCAAGGGCAAGAATGCTAGGGTCACTCGCTGGTTCTTAGCCCTACAAGACTTCAGTTTCCATGTAGAGCATAGGGCCGGGAAGCTACATGGGAATGCCGATGCCCTCTCCAGAATCCCTTGCCTGGTAGGTGAAAGTGCCAAGCCCCACGGCTTTAGGCAGAGGGGGGAGGTATGTGGCAGGGCTAAGGGTCGTGTAATTGATGGGAGATATGTGTCTCATAAATGGCTTATCTCCATAATGTAAGGCAGAAGGAAAGCATACCAGATATTGTTATTGTTTTTGTTTGAAGGACCTGTGGTGAGGTCACAGTCATGTGACCAGTCAGCTGCTGGGAACGTGGGTGTGGCTACAGCCTTATAATGTGACCTGCTCCTGAACCAGGGAGCTGTATGTGGGGAGGACTACACCTCCCAGCATGTGCTGAGACTCGCGGTCTGAGTCACATCCCCACAATATATATACAGTCATGGCCAAAAGTATTGACACCCCTGCAATTCTGTCAGATAATATTCAGTTTCTTCCTGAAAATGATTGCAAACACAAATTCTTTGGTATTATTATCTTCATTTAATTTGTCTTAAATGAAAAAACACAAAAGAGAATGAAGCAAAAAGCAAAACATTGATCATTTCACACAAAACTCCAAAAATGGGCCGGACAAAAGTATTGGCACCCTCAGCCTAATACTTGGTTGCACAACCTTTAGCCAAAATAACTGCGACCAACCGCTTCCGGTAACCATCAATGAGTTTCTTACAATGCTCTGCTGGAATTTTAGACCATTCTTCTTTGGCAAACTACTCCAGGTCCCTGATATTTGAAGGGTGCTTTCTCCAAACTGCCATTTTTAGATCTCTCCACAGGTATTCTATGGGATTCAGGTCTGGACTCATTGCTGGCCACCTTAGAAGTCTCCAGTGCTTTCTCTCAAACCATTTTCTAGTGCTTTTTGAAGTGTGTTTTGGGTTATTGTCCTGCTGGAAGACCCATGACCTCTGAGGTAGACCCAGCTTTCTCACACTGGGCCCTACATTATGCTGCAAAATTTGTTGGTAGTCTTCTGACTTCATAATGCCATGCACACGGTCAAGCAGTCCAGTGCCAGAGGCAGCAAAGCAACCCCAAAACATCAGGGAACCTCCGCCATGTTTGACTGTAGGGACTGTGTACTTTTCTTTGAATGCCTCTTTTTTCTCCTGTAAACTCTATGTTGATGCTTTTGCCCTAAAAGCTCTACTTTTGTCTCATCTGACCAGAGAACATTCTTCCAAAATGTTTTAGGCTTTTTCAGGTAAGTTTTGGCAAACTCCAGCCTGGCTTTTTTATGTCTCGGGGTAAGAAGTGGAGTCTTCCTGGGTCTCCTACCATACAGTCCCTTTTCATTCAGATGCCGACGGATAGTACGGGTTGACACCGTTGTACCCTCGGACTGCAGGGCAGCTTGAACTTGTTTGGATGTTAGTGGAGGTTCTTTATCCAACATCCGCACAATCTTGCGTTGAAATCTCTTGTCAATTTTTCTTTTCCGGCCACATCTAGGGAGGTTAGCCACAGTGCCATGGGCTTTAAACTTCTTGATGACACTGCGCACGGTAGACACAGGAACATTCAGATCTTTGGAGATGGACTTGTAGCCTTGAGATTGCTCATGCTTCCTCACAATTTGGTTTCTCAAGTCCTCAGACAGTTCTTTGGTCTTCTTTCTTTTCTCCGTGCTCAATGTGGTACACACAAGGACACAGGACAGAGGTTGAGTCAACTTTAATCCATGTCAACTGGCTGCAAGTGTGATTTAGTTATTGCCAACACCTGTTAGGTGCCACAGGTAAGTTACAGGTGCTGTTAATTACGCAAATTAGAGAAGCATCACATGATTTTTCGAACAGTGCCAATACTTTTGTCCACCCTCTTTGTTATGTTTGGTGTGGAATTATATCCAATTTGGCTTTAGGACAATTCTTTTTGTGTTTTTTCATTTAAGACAAATTAAATGAAGATAATAATACCAAAGAATTTGTGTTTGCAATCATTTTCAGGAAGAAACTGAGTATTATCTGACAGAATTGCAGGGGTGTCAATACTTTTGGCCATGACTGTATATATAGTACAGACTAAAAGTTTGGGCACACCTTCTCATTCAAAGAGTTTTCTTTCATGACTATGAAAATTGTAGATTCACTCTGAAGGCATCAAAACTATGAATTTGCACATGTGGAATTATATAATTAACATAAAAGTGTGAAACAACTGAAAATACTGTATGTCTTATATTCTTATATTCTAGGTTCTTCAAAGTAGCCACCTTTTTCTTTGATTACTGCTTTGCATACTCTTGGCATTCTCTTGATGATCTTCAAGAGGTAGTCACCGGAAATGTTTTCACTTCACAGGTGTACCCTGTCATGTTTAATAAGTCGGATTTCTTGGCTTATAAATGGGGTTGGGACCATCAGTTGTGTTGTGCAGAAGTCTGGTGGATACATGTGGCGCCCCTGAGGGGTCAGTCGCCACAGAGGTACTGCACCTCCTCCTGAGGTGTGGTACCCCACTATCCAGGTAAGGTGGAGACACCTGACCACACTCCAACACCTGCACCCCACACCACAAAGTAATGTAGCAAAGCACGTTCGGCGGCTCCCTGCTTGGAGTGTAGCATAGCACCCCTTGGTGGCTCCCTGCTTGGAACACGAAACGTGCTCGGAGGTGGGTGGAGTTTAGTTCGCACAAAAGAGCGGGAAGAGTTGAGTCAGTCAGTCAGTCTTTTCACTCAGTCAGTGAGTGAGGATGTAGAAGGGCAGAGTGTGAGAAAGAGAGATCCCCAGGAGAGGGATGGAAGAAGGAAGTGCTGCAGCAGGCCACAGTGATCTGGGTCTGCTGGCACTGGAAGGAGACATAGAAAGGAAGCTTGACTCTCCACTGTAAAGAAGGATTAGTATGGAACGTAAGGAGAATAAGGGAACAAGGACCAGGGTTAGAGGAGAACCCTTTTCAAGTTCTAAGCGCAAGGCCGGGTCCGGTCCCTGAGGTTGTACGGATACTAATGGTCCTGCAGCAGACACCGGAGGAATAGAAGTAGTGACCACTTTATTCCCACACAAGACTTGGGGGCACAACAGCAACATATTAGTGAGCCGGGACTTAGTAGCAAGGAGTCACCGAAGCAGGCTACAGCTGTCTGCCGTACAAGTAGAGTTCATAGGAACATCTGACAGGAGGAACTCCAGTGCAACTCAGTACTCGGAGTACTTCATTCAAAGGCGCTATAAGAGAAGACGTTCAGAAAAGGCACATATGTTGGCGGAGTGTTGGAAAGGAGTACTTCATCTTGTCTGGAAGTTGGCTGAGCTCCTGACCCGGAGGACACGGCTGCGAGGCGGGCACCTGTACCTGCAACAGACTGTGAGTAAAGCTTTGGAACTACATGCCCTGGTGTCCTCCACCTATTCCTGCGCCAACCTGCCCAGCACGGCTACATCCGTTGCGCCTGACACTACACCATCTAAGTGTCACTTCACCTACACTGCCCTGGGACTACAGCCCTGCCTGTGGAGGACTTTAACATCACTGCTGCACCACACCATCTGTTCCAGAGGATCTGTCTGCAGCGTCGGCTTACATCTCTATTGCCGAACACCATAGGTAGCGTCACGAATCACTCATCATAAGCACACTGAACATTTCCCTTTTACAATGGGCGCTCAGGGCCACGGGCTGGGTTCCAGCTGCCATGACATCTCCCATTGAAGCTCATCGGGCCCAGTACCGAGTACCCCACAGCCCTGGGTGTGAGGGCGTCCCATACACAGCTGATAGTCCTACTGAATAGATTGTTAGAATTTGTATTATGGCAAAAAAAAAACAGCTAAGTAAAGAAAAACAAATGGCCATCATTACTTTAAGAAATGAAGGTCAGTCAGTCCGAAAAATTGGGAAATCTTTGAAAGTGTCCCCAAGTGCAGTGGCAAAAACCATCAAGCGCTACAAAGAAACTGGCTCACATGAGGACCGCCCCAGGAAAGGAAGACCAAGAGTCACCTCTGCTGCGGAGGATAAGTTCATCCGAGTCACCAGCCTCAGAAATCGCAGGTTAACAGCAGCTCAGATTAGAGACCAGGTCAATGCCACACAGAGTTCTAGCAGCAGACACATCTCTACAACAACAGTTACATAGTAACATAGTTAGTAAGGCCGAAAAAAGACATTAGTCCATCCAGTTCAGCCTATAAAATTCTGTCAGAATAAATCCCCAGATCTACGTCCTTCTAAAGAACCTAACAATAACTGTAAGATACAATATTGTTACACTCCAGGAAGACATCCAGGCCTCTCTTGAACCCTTCGACTGAGTTCACCATCACCACCTCCTCAGGCAGGGAATTCCAGATTCTCACTGCCCTAACAGTAAAGAATCCTCTTCTATGTTGGTGGAAAAACCTTTTCTCCTCCAGACGCAGAGAAGGCCCCTTGTGACCGTCACCTTCCTTGGTATAAACAGATCCTCGGAGAGATATTTGTATTGTCCCCTTATATACTTATTCATGGTTATTAGATCGCCCCTCAGTCGTCTTTTTTCTAGACTAAATAATCCTAATTTTGCTAATCTCTCTGGGTATTGTAGTTCCCCATCCCCTTTATTAATTTTGTTGCCCTCCTTTGTACCCGCTCTAGTTCCACTATATCCTTCCTGAGCACCGGTGCCCAAAACTGTACATAGTACTCCATGTGCGGTCTAACCAGAGATTTGTACAGAGGCAGTATAATGCTCTCATCATGTGTATCCAGACCTCTTTTAATGCACCCTATGATCCTGTTTGCCTCGGCAGCCGCTGCCTGGCACTGGCTGCTCCAGGTAAGTTTATCATTAACTAGGATCCCCAGGTCCTTCTCCATGTCAAATTTACCCAATGGTTTCCGTTCAGTGTGTAATGGTGATATTGATTCCTTCTTCCCATGTGTATAACCTTACATTTATCATTGTTAAACTGCATCTGCCACCTTTCGGCCCAAGTTCCCAACTTATCCAGATCCATCTGTAGCAGAATACTATGTTCTCTTGTATTGACTGCTTTACATAGTTTTGTATCATCTGCAAATATCAATATTTTACTGTGCAAACCTTCTACCAGATTGTTAATAAATATGTTAAAGAGAATAGGTCCCAACACCGACCCCTGCGGTACCCCATTGGTCACAGCGACCCAGTTAGAGAATATACCATTTATAACCACCCTCTGCTTTCTATCACTAAGCCAGTTACTTACCCATTTACACACATTTTCCCCCAGACCCAGCATTCTCATTTTGTGTACCAAACTCTTGTGTGGCACGGTATCAAACGCTTTGAATAATTCAAGATATACTACATACAATGACTCACCTTGGTCCTGTTAAGAGGATACTTTGTGCAGCAGGCCTTCATGGTAAAATAGCTGCTAGGAAACCACTGCTAAGGACAGGCAACAAGCAGAAGAGACTTGTTTGGGCTAAAGAAAACAAGGAATGGATATTAGACCAGAGGAAATCTGTGCTTTGGTCTGATGAGTCCAAATTTGAGATCTTTGGTTCCAACCACCGTTTCTTTGTGCGACGCAGAAAAAATGAACGGATGGACTCTACATGCCTGGTTCCCACCGTGAAGCATGGAGGAGGAGGTGTGATGGTGTGGGGGTGCTTTGCTGGTCACACTGTTGGGGATTTATTCAAAACTGAAGGCATACTGAACCGGCATGGCTACCACAGCATCTTGCAGCGGCATGCTATTCCATCCGGTTTGCGTTTAGTTGGGCCATCATTTATTTTTAAACAGGACAATGACCCCAAACACACCTCCAGGCTGTGTAAGGGCTATTTGACCAAGAAGGAGAGTGATGGGGTGCTATGCCAGATGACCTGGCCTCCACAGTCACCAGACCTGAACCCAGTCAAGATGGTTTGGGGTGAGCTGGACCGCAGGGTGACGGCAAAAGGGGCCAACAAGTGGTAAGCATCTCTGGGAACTCCTTCAAGACTGTTGGAAGACCATTCTGGTGACCACCTCTTGAAGCACATCAAGAGAATGTCATGAGTGTGCAAAGGAGTAATCAAAGCAAAAGGTGGCTACTTTGAAGAACCTAGACTATAAGACATATTTTCAGTTGTTTCACACTTTTTTGTTAATTATATAATTCCACATGTGTTAATTCATTGTTTTGATGCCTTCAGAGTGAATCTACAATTTTCATAGTCATGAAAATAAAGAACACTCTTTGAATGAGGTGTGTCCAAACTTTTGGTCTGTACTGTATATATATATATATATATATATATATATATATATATATATATATATATACAGTCATATGTAAAAGTTTGGGCACCCCTATTAATTTTAACCTTTTTTCTTTATAACAATTTTGGTTTTTGCAACAGCTATTTCAGTTTCATATACAGTCATGGCCAAAAGTATTGACACCCCTGCAATTCTGTCAGATAATATTCAGTTTCTTCCTGAAAATGATTGCAAACACAAATTCTTTGGTATTATTATCTTCATTTAATTTGTCTTAAATGAAAAAACACAAAATAGAATGAAGCAAAAAGCAAAACATTGATCATTTCACACAAAACTCCAAAAATGGGCCGGACAAAAGTATTGGCACCCTCAGCCTAATACTTGATTGCACAACCTTTAGCCAAAATAACTGCGACCAACCGCTTCCGGTAACCATCAATGAGTTTCTTACAATGCTTTGCTGGAATTTTAGACCACTCTTCTTTGGCAAACTACTCCAGGTCCCTGATATTTGAAGGGTGCCTTCTCCAAACTGCCATTTTTAGATCTCTCCACAGGTGTTCTATGGGATTCAGGTCTGGACTCATTGCTGGCCACCTTAGAAGTCTCCAGTGCTTCCTCTCAAACCATTTTCTAGTGCTTTTTGAAGTGTGTTTTGGGTTATTGTCCTGCTGGAAGACCCATGACCTCTGAGGTAGACCCAGCTTTCTCACACTGGGCTCTAAATTATGCTGCAAAATTTGTTGGTAGTCTTCTGACTTCATAATGCCATGCACACGGTCAAGCAGTCCAGTGCCAGAGGCAGCAAAGCAACCCCAAAACATCAGGGAACCTCCGCCATGTTTGACTGTAGGGACCGTGTACTTTTCTTTGAATGCCTCTTTTTTCTCCTGTAAACTCTATGTTGATGCTTTTGCCCTAAAAGCTCTACTTTTGTCTCATCTGACCAGAGAACATTCTTCCAAAATGTTTTAGGCTTTTTCAGGTAAGTTTTGGCAAACTCCAGCCTGGCTTTTTTTATGTCTCGGGGTAAGAAGTGGAGTCTTCCTGGGACTCCTACCTTACAGTCCCTTTTCATTCAGATGCCGACGGATAGTACGGGTTGACACCATTGTACCCTCGGACTGCAGGGCAGCTTGAACTTGTTTGGATGTTAGTGGAGGTTCTTTATCCAACATCCGCACAATCTTGCGTTGAAATCTCTTGTCAATTTTTCTTTTCCAGCCACATCTAGGGAGGTTAGCCACAGTGCCATGGGCTTTAAACTTCTTGATGACACTGCGCACGGTAGACACAGGAACATTCAGGTCTTTGGAGATGGACTTGTAGCCTTGAGATTGCTCATGCTTCCTCACAATTTGGTTTCTCAAGTCCTCAGACAGTTCTTTGGTCTTCTTTCTTTTCTCCATGCTCAATGTGGTACACACAAGGACACAGGACAGAGGTTGAGTCAACTTTAATCCATGTTAACTGGCTGCAAGTGTGATTTAGTTATTGCCAACACCTGTTAGGTGCCACAGGTAAGTTACAGGTGCTGTTAATTACACAAATTAGAGAAGCATCACATGATTTTTCGAACAGTGCCAATACTTTTGTCCACCCTCTTTTTTAAGTTTGGTGTGGAATTATATCCAATTTGGCTTTAGGACAATTCTTTTTGTGTTTTTTCATTTAAGACAAATTAAATGAAGATAATAATACCAAATAATTTGTGTTTGCAATCATTTTCAGGAAGAAACTGAGTATTATCTGACAGAATTGCAGGGGTGTCAATACTTTTGGCCATGACTGTATCTAATAACTGATGGACTCAGTTATATTTCTGGATTCAAATGAGGTTTATTGTACTAACAGAAAATGTGCAATCTGCATTTAAACAAAATTTGACCGGTGCAAAAGTATAGGCACCTCAACATAAAAGTGACATTAATATTTCGTAGATCCTCCTTTTGCAAAAATAACAGCCTCTAGTCGCTTCCTGTAGCTATTAATGAGTTCCTGGATCCTGGATGAAGGTATTTGTGACCATTCCTGTTTATAAAACAATTCCAGTTTAGTTAAGTTTGATGGTCGCCGAGCATGGACAGCCCGCTTCAAATCATCCCACAGATGTTCGATGATATTCAGGTCTGGGGACTAGGATGGCCATTCCAGAACATTGTAATTGTTCCTCTGCATGAATGCCTGAGTAGATTTGGAGCAGTGTTTTGGATCATTGTCTTGCTGAAATATCCATCCTCTGCGTAACTTCAACTTTGTCACTGATTCTTGCACATTATTGTCAAGAATCTGCTGATACGGAGTTGAATCCATGCGACCCTCAACTTTAACAAGATTCCCGGTGCCGGCATTGGCCACACAGCCCCAAAGCATGATGGAACCTCCACCAAATTTTACTGTGGGTAGCAAGTGTTTTTCTTGGAATGCTGTGTTTTTTAGCCTCCATGCATAACGCCTTTTTGTATGACCAAACAACTCAATCTTTGTTTCATCAGTCCACAGGACCTTCTTCCAAAATGTAACTGGCTTGTCCAAATGTGCTTTTGCATACCTCAGGCGACTCTGTTTGTGGCGTGCTTGCAGAAACGGCTTCTTTCGCATCACTCTCCCATACAGCTTCTCCTTGTGCAAAGTGCGCTGTATTGTTGACCGATGCACAGTGACACCATCTGCAGCAAGATGATGCTGCAGGTCTTTGGAGGTGGTCTGTGGATTGTCCTTGACTGTTCTCACCATTCTTCTTCTCTGCCTTTCTGATATTTTTCTTGGCCTGCCACTTCTGGGCTTAACAAGAACTGTACCTGTGTTCTTCCATTTCCTTACTATGTTGCTCACAGTGGAAACTGACAGGTTAAATCTCTGAGACAACTTTTTGTATCCTTCCCCTGAAAAGCTATGTTGAATAATCTTTGTTTTCAGATCATTTGAGAGTTGTTTTGAGGAGCCCATGATGCCACTCTTCATAGGAGAATCAAATAGGAGAACTACTTGCAAGTGGCCACGTTAAATACCTTTTCTCATGATTTGATACACCTGGCTATGAAGTTCAAAGCTCAATGAGGTTACAAAACCAATTTAGTGCTTCAGGAAGTCAGTAAAAAGTAGTTAGGAGTGTTCAAATCAAGAAAATGATAAGGGTGCCCATACTTTTGCACCGGTCAAATTTTGTTTAAATGCAGATTGCACATTTTCTGTTAGTACAATAAACCTCATTTGAATCCAGAAATATAACTGAGGCCATCAGTTATTAGATATATGAAACTGAAATAGCTGTGGCAAAAACCAAAATTGTTATAAAGAAAAAAGGTTAACATTAATAGGGGTGCCCAAACTTTTACATATGACTGTATATCCACACATTTTATCCATATATTGTATATATACATTGTATCTACTGTATATATTGCAGGCATCTTCCAATGGCTCGCGCTCTGTGCACACTGCTAAGTGTTAGGTTAGTGGGATCTGTTCTTTGTGGCTTTTATTATCACCTTGTGTCTTTTGTATTTAGCATTTAATGTGTCGTCTCCATCTTATGATGTGCTCGGGGTCTGGAGGAGGAAATATGGAGTAGCACTATGGCCCCGATTCATCAAATCGATAATCTCAGGGGACTTGACTTTTTATTTTTTCTGGATCGTGTATCAAAAAATTACAGACAGACAATATTTTTACGGACACTTTGGAAAACCATTATAAATCATTATGGTTGTCAGTGATACTCGTGTACAGCCCAGAATTCTGATGTCAGACATCAGCCGCGGTAACGGTGTCCTGGGCTGTCCTGGAATTTCAGGACAGTTGGCAATCCTAAAGGAAAGGCTTAGGGGGTCTTCCGGTGTTTGTATATCATAATGAGATCTGTATAATGATCTTCTCACACCAAGGCCTGATACAATCACAACATGACATTCTGTATGTTCAGCATAATCATAGACAGTTATTCTTTACTGTAAGAGCATTGAGACTGGGGATTATTGTATGAGCAGTGACACTGTGATTTATTGTTTTGTAAGCAGCAGTGAGACTATGGACTCTTTACGATAAGAGTAGTGAGACTATGGACGTTTTACTGTAAGAGCAGTGAGACTATGGCTTCTTTACTTTAAGAGCAGTGAGACTACAGATACCTGTGTCTTTTTATTACATTACAATTATGAAGTTACATAACGTCACCATCCAACATCCTACTGGACTTCTTCCATCCCTACATGGTGACCAGCAGAGACAACTGTGATTTATGAATGTGCAGACTTGTGCCTCATTGTAAAGGGCTATAAAAAGGGAAATATTAAATAACATAGAAAAGCATAAAATCCAATGAGGGGGGCACATGACGCAGCTCATAGTATTTCATAGCTCATAATGTCCCGTAGCTCATAGTGCCCCATACACCATAGCCCATAGTTCCCCGTGCACTGCAGCTCATAGTGCCCCGTGCACTCTAGATCATAGTGCCCTGTGCCCGTGCCATCTAGCTCATAGCACCCCGTAGCTCATAGTCAGGGGTGAAGCTAGCCTCTCTGCTGCCTGAGGCGAACTGCAAAATGGCACCCCCACCCCGCAGTAAAATCAGTACAAATAAATCTGGTTTACTCTTTACTAGCCTAACCTGACATACATGTAAAATAAATACACTTTTAAATAGGAATATATTTGAAACATCGATCTTTACATTTCTTCAGGGACTCAATGCCATGCTGCCTGAGGCAAAGCGATCAACTTGCTTCATTTTAGGTGGCCAGGGAACAGTGCTAACTGTAGCGCTTCTTCCCCGGCGGCAATCTGTGTGGTACTGATGCGGCACACAGTTGCCACACGTATTACACACAGACACGGATATCTCCAGTACTGGTTTTTCTGGTACCGGAAATATCAGGATGTGTGAAACCAGCCTAAAGCCACATTCACACGTTCAGTATTTGGTCAGTATTTTACCTCAGTGTTTGTAAGCCAAATCGGGAGTGGGTGATAAATACAGAAGTGTTGACGTGTTTCTATTATACTTTTCCTCTGATCGTTCCTCTCCTGGTTTTGGCCTTCAAATACTGAGGTAAAATACTGAACATGTGAATGTGGCCTGATAGAGGGTTTCTGTTACTTCTGACTTCCCGCAGACAGAAGTTGCAGTCACAAGATGGCGCCGATAAGGCTGGGGTCACATTGCGTTTTGGCAGTCCGTTAGATGGACTGCGTTACACCGCGACATAACGCTGTGTAACGCAGTCCGTTAACGCTGCCATTGACCCCCATTACCGGGCGCATGCCGTGAAGCGGCATGCGTTTGCGATGTGCCGTCATTCAGTGACGGAGCCTCGGACGTGGGCTGCAGCGTCTGAGGCGCCTTCACCGCTAGCGCAGATGAATCATCTGCGCTAGCGGGTATAGCATAACACAATCACATTATGCTATACCGTTTAACCAGCCCGTCAACGCTGTGCGTTGAATGGGCTGGTTAAACGCAATGTGAATGTAGCCTAAAAGGTGAAGACGACAGCAGGGAGTATAGGAGCAGGGCATGGACCATACATTAGAAGCACCATTCCAGGGCAACTCCCCCCCCAAAAAAATATAAAGTGGTGCTTAGAGTCCAGAAGCCCAGCATTAAATCTACACCTAAATACATACACTGGGAAACCTAAAAAATACAGCAAAGACCCAATAATTGGAGCAGATTGTTAACAGCTATATATATATATATATATATATATATATATATATATATATATATTAAAGACGAAATGTGGAAAAATGCAGTGTTTCTGCATTTAGGACCAAGGGGCACAGGGGGCAGACAACCTGGATATATCGGCAGTGGCCAGGGTATAGGATATGGGGCCATTTTGCTGACACAAATTACTTGTGAATAAAACTGGGGATAAATCTTATAAATTAGTGCTTAGTAATAGTGTAACAAATGCTGTAAGAACAATGGAGATTCCCCCTGCTTTGTCCCGGCTCCACACCTTCCTGGGAGCAAACATTGCCTATGTGCCACTAGGAATTTCGGGGCAGTATAATTTTTGGGGCCCCCTTGAGACTCCGCCCAGGCTCCACCCAGCCCTGCCTCCACCCCTCGAACTGTCCACAGTCCCACCGCCCTCTCTTGGAAAAACTGCACTACTCACCAATCACATATTAACAGTTCCCATCACCAGATCACACGTATAACCAGCAGCTTTTGTTTTGGCCAAAAGATTTTTAAAGCCGCCACCATGACAAGGTAGACTCTTTTGGCCGGGCCCTACTCTACTGTAACCTATTAAACATTTGTTAAAATATCCAATACAATTTAGGTATATTTTTATTTATTTTTCAATTTTTAAATGATCAATAATGTCACATACAGGGGACAAATACCACTGCACCATGACCAAACCATATATTACCACCTCATAGTGACCTATAATAACACATACAAAGGAACAAATACCACCACACCATGTCCAGACAAAATATTACCACCACATAGATACCTATAATACCACATACAAGGAACAAGTATCGCCACATCATGTCCAGACACCATATTACCACTACAGTGACCGAATAATACCACATACAAGGAACAAATACCACCACACCATGACCAGACCACATATTACCACCATATAGTGATCAAATAATACCACATACAAGGGACAACTACCACCACACCAGGAAGGGCGGAGCAGGAAGCCGTGCTGACTCGCGCGTGCACAGTAAGAAAAAACGCCACCGTGGCCATCTTGAAAAAGGGCAAAGATATGGTCATGACAATTGGTCCTCTATATTGCGCCTGCGCTGTAGGTTATTCACCTTAAATTAATATGGGTTTTAACTTTCCTATATAGGGCATTGATACCCTGATTATATACATCTCTATAGCTAATTTTTATCATTGTTGTGCTTTAGAAGGATCTTTATTCTTTCAGGTGTTTTTTCCCATATCTTTGCCCTTTTTCAAGATGGCCGCTGTGGCGTTTTTTCTTACTGCGCATGCGCGAGTCAGCGCGGCTTCCTGCTCTGCCTCCTCCTAATTTCGGTCTAACGTCTGACATCACGGGGCCCCGTGCAGTTGTCAGCGTCAGCTGCGAGGATGGTGGGGGCGGCGGGAGGGCTGTCTGTTCTCTTCTGCGCTATTGGCCCTTCATCTTTTTGGCCTTCTATTTATAGCATTCACAACAGCTTTGCGACACCCCCCCTGAGGAAGGAACTATATCCGAAACGCGCGTTGGGGTCTGTCAGCGTGTGGTGGTCCGGGTCCCTCTCCCTGGTACTGTATGTGTTGGTATCACTAATAACTGCCTGGCCTATTAGGTTTTTTGAGTTTTATATATACATAATCTGTATGTTAACCAGTCTGGGACTTTCCCTTTACTTTGTGCTTATACTGGCTATCCATTTAACTTATTAACTCTTGATGCTCTTGGCCTTTATGTCCATTTTTTTACTTATACCTTTACACACAACCGGGCTGTATACCAATGTGTTGAGGTGCACTGTTCATCCATATGCTGTCTGTTTCTTTGTGTCACTTTTATATTCACTATATTGACAATTTTTAACTGTGTCCATAATAAAGATTTGTGATTTTAAAATATTTGGACGTTTCTGCACTGGTCTTTCTTCTGATCTAAATTGCATGCTTTCAGTGTGTCCCACACCTCTTTACAATGAGCTTGCATTATTTTTCATCATATTATTTTTATTTATGACTCTTTATACATAATGCTATATACTTCTAGCTCATTATGCCGCCTTTTTTGCTGTTTATCAGAGTGGAGAGGCCGGGGATTAGCGTGGGGACAAGTGGATTAGTCGAGCAGCAGAGTTTAGAATAGATTGGAGGGACGCCAGAGTGTTAGAGGGGAGACCACAGAGCAGGAAGTTGCAGTAGTCAAGGCGAGGTTTTGCAGATTCTAGATTAAGGAATGTACAAATCCAGGTTGAAGTCAGCAGGAAGTGGAAAGGGCTTGTATATGTGGTTTGAAGGAGAGATCAGAGTTAAGGATTACCCCGAGGCAGCGAGCTTGTGGGACTGTGGAGAGTGAGCAGCCATTTACTTTAATGGATAAGTCTGTTGAGGGAGTTGAGTGAGGTTGGGGAAAGAACCTTGCGGAACTCTGACAGATAGGGGGCGAGGTGAGGAGGTGGTATGAGAGTGGGAGAAACTGAATGTCCAGTCTGTTAGGTATGACGTGATCCAAGATAAGGCCAAGTCTGTGATGCCAAGAAATGAGAGGGTCTGTAGTAATAAGGAGTGGTCCACTGTGTCAAAGGCAGAGGACAGATCCTGAATGAGGAGGACAGAGTAGTGTTTCTTGGCTTTGGCAGTCAGTAGGTCATTAGTGACTTTAGTTAGGGCAGGTTCAGTGGAATGGTGCAGTCGGAAGTCAGATTGTAAGTGGTCGAAGAGGGTGCGTGAGGAGAGGTGGGAGGACCGTTCAAGATATGGACTTGTTGTTCCAATAGTCTTGATGCATAGAGGAGATGTGATATGGGGCGATAGCTAGACACAGAGGATGGGTCAAGAGATGACTTTTTGAGGATGGGTGTAATCGAGGTATGTTTGAAGCATGAAGAGAAAACACCATTTGTAAGTGATTGGTTGAAGAGATGGGTTAGGGTTGGGATGAAAACTGTGGTGAGGTTTGGGATGAGGTGGGATGGGATTGGGTCGAGTGTACAGGAGGTGAGATGTGGAGGAGGGCAGAGCAGTTAGGAGTAGGGGCTCTGGGGGTTGTAAACCAAAAACTTTCTCTGATGTTATCAAACTTCTGCTTGAAGAATGAGACAAAGTCTTCAGCTGAGATGAGTGGAGAAGGAGGTGGTGCTGGGGAACAGAGGAGAGAGTTGAAGGTATTGAGTAGCTGTTTAGGATTGTGAGACATGGAGGATATGAGAGATGGGAAGCATGTTTGTTTTGCTGCACTGAGTGTGGTCCTGAAAGTAGTGAGGGACTGTGTGAATATGATGTTGGAGTGGGATCTTTTCCATCTCCACTCAGCAACCCTGGACGACCACCTCAGTTCTTTGATCAGGCTGGTGTGCCAAGGTTGCCTGTTAATTTTACGAGCTTTGGTATGTGTGAGAGGGGCGACCGATTGGAGAGCTGCAGCTGTTGCAGTGTTATATAAAGCAGCAGTGGCATCCACATTGTGTAGGGAAATTATGTAAGTAAGAGGGAGAAGAGATTCAGAGAATGAGGGTAGATAGAGGTGTTTAAAATTTCTGCGAGGGTGTGCAAGTTTGTGAGGTGAGGATTGTTGACCTGGCGAGGAAAGGGAAGAAAATGTGAGTAGATTGTGGTCAGAAAGAGGAAGAGGTGAGTTACAGAAGTTAGATAGGGAGCAGAAGAGGGTGAATATGAGGTCCAGTGTGTGGCCATATTTGGGAGTGGCTGCAGAAGACCATTAAGCAAGGCCAAAGGAGGAAATGAGATATAGAAGTTTAGTGACAGCTGAGTGGGAAGTGTCAAAGGGGATGTTGAAGTCTCCCATGATGATAGTGGGGATGTCAGCAGAGAGGAAATAAAGTAGCCAGGTGGTGAAGTGGTCGAAGAATGTGGTGGCTGGCCCTGGGGGGCGGTAAGTGACAGACGGTTGGAGGGGGAGTAGATGCGCACAGAGTGCACCTCGAAGGAAAAGAAGGTAGCAGTGGGTTGTGGTTGAAGGACCAGTTATCTGACAGGAGAAAAACAACTCCTCCGCCATACTTGCTATTGGGGCAGGGGCTGTGGGAAAGGTGGAATCCATCATACGAAAGTGCAGCGGAGAGGCTGTGTCAGAGGGGGTGAGCTAGGTTTCGGTGATGGAGAAGAAGGAAAGTTTGTTAGTAATAAAATTATGATGGATGTATGAAAGTTTGTTTCAGACAGAGCGAGGGTTCCATAGACCTCCTGTTACTGGGACTGGGGAAGCAGGCGCCGGGTGAATGGGTATAAGGTTAGGGAGGTTACAGAAATTTGTGATAGAGAGTGGATGGGAGGTAGAAATGACTGTGGGGATGTGGTGAGGAAGGCTAGGATTTAGGGAAATATCACCGGTAGTGAGAAGGAGCAGAGAAAATGATATCAGGTGGGAGCAGGAAAGGGCATGAGGGGGCTGTCTGTGTTTGGAGACAGAGTATAGTATGTTGAGGACAAGTTGTGAGGAGGAGGTGAGATGGATGGGGAGGATAGAGGGAGAAATGAACAGATCATTACTAGGTGTAGGGATTAGGGGGGTTACTAAAAAGTGAAGGATTATAGGGGTGAGAATGAAAGCAAACAGAAACATTGTTTAAAGTGACTGTATCCAGTTACCTTCAGTTCCATTCTGGTTCAATTCTGGATTAATTCTTTCATAGCTCCACACACTTCTATGATGCACTAATGTGATGCACTGGGCAGACTGACTGTAATGTTGTGGTGCCACCAATCCCTTTCTGCAGGGGCTAAGAGGAGGAATATGAAGTAAACTCGATCTTCCCCAGCATACAACTGCCACACCTCCCCCCAAACACAAGCCTCCACAATCCTGGGGTCTGATTGTGACAGATTGTGAGCGATCCAACTTCAATGTGGGAGAAATCACAAAGTATAAGAAAAACTTTCTACCTTTTTTTATTTACTGACGATTCTAAACTTATTTCATGACCTTCAGGTGGATCCTTCTTTACATGGAAGTTTGCCGGCCCCCGCGACCCTTGTGATTTCCGTGAGGATTCCCTGCTGTCCGATTTTTAATAAACACAGAAATAATTATTTGCCTAATAGGCTTCACATTGCCTCCGAGGTACGGTGACATTTACAAAGAGTTGTGGCGCTTCTCGCCGGCATTTCGCGCCATCTCCGTGTCACCTCATGCTGTGTTTTCAAGGCAACTGCATAGCAAGAAGCTTTTCTTATAAAGCAGAAGTAATCAGAGGGAGGACGCGGCTTTGTATCCGCGCAAGTCACGGAAAAGTTTTCCAGTTGGAGGAGAACCTAAGTGTCTTTGCAACGTCTTGAAAGTTATTTTGATACTTAAGAGCAGAGGAGGATTGTGCAGGACTGAGGATTGTGCAGGACTGAGGATTGTGCGTGACTGAGGATTGTGCGTGACTGAGGATTGTGCGGGACTGAGGAATGTGCGAGACTGAGGATTGTGCGGGATTGAGGATTGTGCGGGACTGAGGATTGTGCGGGACTAAGGATTGTGCGGGACTGAGGATTGTGCGGGACTGAGGATTGTGCGGGACTGAGGATTGTGCGGGACTGAGGATTGTGCGGGACTGAGGATTGTGCGAGACTGAGGATTGTGCGAGACTGAGGATTGAGCGGGATTGAGGATTGTGCGGGACTGTGGATTGTGCGGGACTGTGGATTGTGCGGGACTGTGGATTGTGCGGGACTGAGGATTGTGCGGGACTGAGGATTGTGCGGGACTGAGGATTGTGCGGGACTGAGGATTGTGCGGGATTGAGGAATGTGCGGGATTGAGGAATGTGCGGGATTGAGGAATGTGCGGGTTTGAGGAATGTGCGGGATTGAGGAATGTGCAGGATTGAGGATTGTGCAGGGCTGAGGATTGTGCAGGATTGAGAATTTTGAAGGACTGAGGATTGTGCAGGACTGAGGATTGTGCAGGACTGAGGATTGTGCAGGATTGTGCAAGACGGATGATTGTACAGGATTGAGGATTGTGCAGGACTAGGGATTGTGCAGGACTAATGGTTGTGCAGGGTTGAGGATTGTGCAGGACTGAGGATTGTGCAGGATTGAGGATTGTGCAGGATTGAGGATTGTGCCAGACCGAGTATTGTGCAGGATTGAGGATTTTGCAGGACTGAGGATTGTGTAGGATTGAAGATTGTGCAGGACTGAGGATTGTGCAGGATTGAGGATTGTGCAGAATTGAGGATTATGCAGGATTGTGCAGGATTGAGAATTGCGCAAGATTGAAGATTGTGCAGGATTGGAGATTGTTCAAGATTGAGGATTGTGGTCAGAGGGACTGGATAATTGTAATGGGGGGCAATATTGATAATGGAGGGGCCATAAAACAACTCGAGCACTACCCTGGCTGCACAAGGGCTATAGAATTGCCCCATTCTCCAGATTAGGTCTATGCTGCCGTTCTTTGCATGGCAGGTGTCCAAGCGTGCCACCCGTGGAGCAGCACTGAACCGATAGGGCACACACCCAACCTCGGACCATACAAGGTGTATGATCAAGGGCTTCACTGCATTGTCTGTTGGGGTCTGTGGAGGTCTGAAATCCACCACTTTCTGATTGACTCATTTTTCTGCTCTGTTCCTCCATCTTGAGGTTCGGACTGGCACACAGGATAACAGGAGAATACCCCATTGGGCCACCACCCTATTATATGAGCAGTATTTGGCACAATTCACCAAATAAAAGCAGAGGTTTCATCTTGTTAATTTAACAATCAGCCCAGTTTAGATTTATAGAAACTTGTGAATGAGGATGAAGTCACATTCACATGTAGCTGAACACTGGGGCCTTGAAGTTAATGTTTCTGGCATGCCCTTGGCGCTCCAGTCCGACACTGGGCACAGGTATCACCATTTACTCCAGCTAAGTCGCATGCTCTGATGAGGCCTCTCACACAGTGTGTAGTAGTTAAATGCTTTACACTGCAGCTTTACTTTTCCTGACCCTCAAGACAGCCTCTATTAATTGGAGGCGGCCTGAGATCTACACTGATCACCGAGCAGGCAACAGGCAACCAAGTAACGCCTGACCCGGCCAGGTGAAAAGTGCACATTGGGAACTATAGGGGAACAAGAGCCCCCCAGAAAAAAATGGGTACTAAAGGGGGGACGGATGGGCAGAGAAAGGCAGGGAGCAAGGTGTACTGGTGCAAAATGGAGGTGGCCCCATGGCTGGAGAGGAAGAAAAAAGCCCTTAGATGTTTTGTTGTGATGGTCTCTGCTTATAGTGGGATTATGGCTCTTCTCACACAAGGTGGCAGGAACCACAAGCTTTGACTGGTGGCTTTCTGGTCTGTGGGGGAACACAAGGTTCACCACTGCTCCCCAGCTGGATGGAGGCAGCCATGAAGGTTGGTCAGGGTTCACCAGCAGATCCTTGGGGGATCCAGTGGTGGTGCGCCGACACCGCTTAGTCAGTAGGGGGCAGATGTGGACCGGGCCACCATGTCAGGTACGACAATTAGTGTTAATAAGGAGCAGTTATTGACACATATTGATTGCGTTAATGGCTGGGGTATGACGTGTGTCCTCTTGGCATGTGTAGCCACTTTGTATCAGCCATTTCTAGGGAGCGGTCTATGTAGCAGCTTCCACTGTACATTGCAGTGATTGGAAATCCATATCTCATCCGTTAGTATATGTTCCCACGGTCAGGAAACGTTGCGGGTTGGACGCTGTGTCCTTGCGCAGCATCCAACCCGCAGCATCCAGATGTTACAGTATAGTGGATGGGATGTCAAGAAATCCCATGCCCACTATACGTCCGGGGCTAGCAGCGGATACTGCGTCCAGGTCCATACGCCCAGGCACTACACCTGCACGTGTTCATGTAACCTGATCTACTGATACCAGACTGTTAAAGCGCCTCAGGCATTAACCTCTTAGGCATAAACTCTTACAGGCATAAAGCTCCTAGAGACTTAAGCTCCATTGCCTATTCCAATTTCTCCCAGATTCACCAGAGCACTACACGTGTTATAGACAGTTGGTCATTGCAGTAACCTCCAAAATCACTGCCTTGTAATAGGATATTATATAATTCTCCACTTTTAACTTCATCATCTGCAGCAGTCGGCAGACTGACGAAGGCCAATTGTAGGCCGAAACGTCTTTTGTGACTGCCACAATAAAAACTTATTTTGAAAAAGGATCATTCAGTTGAGTGCCAAGTTACTTTATTATTGACTATACGTGCACAGACGCCTGCTGCTCATCCGCAGAGACGGACATGTGGTGCTCCTTTCCAGACTGCAGCATGTCAATTTATCTTGCGGAGACGCGCGTCTCCACAAGATAATTATCACCATTGCAATGAATAGTACACGGTGAATCTGCACAGTTCAGTGATCACATGCGGAATCACATGCGTTAAAAAGCCGGCAGCGGACATTGTGCTGCGTCCAAAGCGCTGCCGGTTACTGACCGTGTGGACGTAGCCTTACAGTTTGGTTACTGATCTGCTAATTACTTTCCCTTCCTGACAAAATAACATTTTTCAAAAAAAGTGAATATTTTTTTGCATTTTTTGCTAGATTTGATTACAGTAATGCCGCAGACACGTGCGCACGGCACAGATACCTCCTGATCCACTGGCAGGACCAGTGAGGCCCCTCTGGATTTCTTGCATGTTCCTCGCCTGTAATTGTCTTTCAGACCTTCCTCCTTGTGGGCAGCAGGCTGCGCTCGTCAGGCTGCTCCATCACAGTAAGGCTGACCCGAGTACATACACCGTGTACTGTGCCAAGGAGAGACAGCTCCTGGGGCACTAACACTGTGTGAACGATGCCCCATTCAGTCTGTGCCGTGGCAAACTATTTACAGCATTTAATGGCCAACCTTAGGCTGTGTAACCTTCCACATTACTGTGCCGACTGCTCCGGGATCCGGAGCAGGAGGCAAGTGACAAACGAGTTTGATGTTTTACTGGCGGAATGAATCAAGCTGCATGTTCCTCTGGGGGCGCTCACAGGGGCCCGGCACGACGACAGGGGTCACCACCTAATTTCAGACACTTTACTGACAGAGGCAGGTGACCGATAATTGGTTTTATCAATAAAAGGACAGAAGGGAGCGCAGCACCGGATACGATGAATTGCATTAAAAGCACCAGCGCCAAGCTACAAATTCTCAATGTCACCTCTTGTGTAAAGCGAAAAATTCTATAATTATTTCCTTATTTCTCTGTTTATATTCATAGAAGAAGAAATGATATTTGTGAAGATTCATGGTCCTCAACCCAACTGAATCTGAAAAAATGGACACGAGCTGAGCTGGGGCCAGTGATATACAATGGCTGAGTTACAGGGTTTTGTTAGCAGTCCTATTCCCAGAGGTTTCTGAGAGAAAGAAATGAAAGACAAGAAAGCTCTCAAGTGACCCATTGTTCTCCTTGTACCATGTACCAGAACTAGGCCAAAAGGAAAACCATAGTAGATAGCCTGTGTGACCAACAACATGAAAATGAATATAACTGCTATAATACTGCCCGTATGTACAAGGATATAACTGCTATAATACTGCCCCCCTATGTACAAGAATATTACTACTATAATACTGCCCCTATGTACAAGAATATAACTACTATAATACTGCCCCTATGTATAAGAATATAACTATTATAATACTGACCCTTATGTACAAGAATATAACTACTATAATACTGCCCCTATGTACAAGAATATAACTACTATAATACTGCCGGTATGTACAAGGATGTAACTGCTATAATTCTGTCCCCTATGTACAAGAATATAACTACTATAATACTGCCCCTATGTACAAGAATATAACTACTATAATTCTGCTCCTATGTACAGGAATATAACTACTATAATACTGCCCCTATGTATAATATAACTACTATAATACTGCCCCTATGTATAAGAATATAATTATTATAATACTGCCTCCTATGTACAAGAATATTACTATTATAATACTGCCCCCTATGTACAAGAATATAACTACTATAATACTGCCACTATGTACAAGAATATACTATAATACTGCTCCTATGTGTAAGAATATAACTATTATAATACTGCCTCCTATGTACAAGAATATTACTATTATAATACTGCCTCCTGTGTGCATGAATATACCTACTCTAATACTGCCCCCTATGTACAAGAATATAACCACTATAATACTGCCCCCTATATACAAGAATATAACTACTATAATACTGCCCCTATGTGCAAGAATATAACTACTATAATACTGCCCGTATGTACAAGAATATAACTACTATAATAATGCCCCTATGTACAAGAATATAACTACTATAATACTGCCCCTATGTGCAAGAATATAGCCACTATAATACTGCGGCTATGTACAATAATATAACTACTACAATACTGCCCCTATGTACAAGAATATAACTACTATAATACTGCCCCCTATGTACAGAATATAAATACTATAATACAGCTCCTATGTACAATAATATAACTACTATAATACTGCTCCTATGTACAAGAATATAACTACTACAATACTGCCGCTATGTACAAGAATATAACTACTATAATACTGCTCCTATTACATGGGATGAGGCCTCTCCTATATTAGACAGGATGTAGGCCTCTCCTATATTACATGGGATTTAGGCCTCTCCTATATTACACAGGATGGAGGCATCTCCTATATTACACATGATGGAGGCCTCTCCTATATTACACAGGATGAAGGGATTTCCTATATTACACAGGATGGAGGCCTCCCCTATATTACATGGGATGACGACCTCTCCTATATTACACAAGATGGAGGCCTCTCCTATGTTACACAGGATGGAGGCCTCTCCTATATTACACGAGATGGAGGCCTCTCCTATGTTACACAGGATGGAGGCCTCTCCCATATTACATGGGATGAGGCCTCTCCTATATTAGACAGGATGGAGGCCTCTCCTATATTACACGAGATGGAGGCCTCTCCTAGGTTACACAGGATGGAGGCCTCTCCCATATTACATGGGATGAGGCCTCTCCTATATTAGACAGGATGGAGGTCTCTCCTATATTACATGGGATGGAGGCCTCACCTATAATACACAGGATGGAGGCCTCTCCCATATTACATGGGATGTGGCCTATCGTATATTAGACAGGATGGAGACCTCTCCTATATTACATGGGATGGAGGCCTCTCCCATATTACATGGGATGAGGCCTCTCCTATATTACACAGGATGGAGACCTCTCCTATATTAGACAGGATGGAGGCCTCTCCTATATTACACAGGATGGAGGCCTCTCCTATATTATACAGGATAGAGACCTTCCCTATATTACACAGGACGGAGGCTTCTCCTACATTACACAGGATAGAGGCCTCTCCTATATTACACGGGATGGAGGCCTCTCCTATATTAGACAGGATGGAGGCCTCTCCTATATTACACAGGATAGAGACCTCTCCTATATAACACAGGATGGAGGCCTCTCCTATATTACACGGGATGGAGGCCTCTCCTATATTACACAGGATGGAGGTCTCTTCTATATTACACAGGATGGAGGGCTTTCCTATATTACACAGGATGGAGGCCTCCCCTATATTACATGGGATGACGACCTCTCCTATATTACACAGGATGGAGGCCTCTCCTATATTACACGAGATGGAGATCTCTACTATATTACACAGGATAAATACAGACCAAAAAAGATAAAGTAACAATTAGGATACCAAACCAACCATCAGCCATAATATGATAATGCAGGCACCCTATAGGACACTCCTGAATACAATCATAAAAACCAAAGGACCATATAGGAGTAAAGAGTCCATATTAATATTACAAATACAAATTTTATTCAACATATATCATGCAAATAACAATACATACAATTATACACTAAAGGATCAGGTAGTGATGACCAAGGTCACGTTATAAAAATGTGCAAAACCGCTTCAGTGCTACAAAAGATCATGGACACAAAAACAGGGTACATATTCAGATCCTTCTTCACCAGAAATGTCTGTTGCATGTGCATAAGAAAAATACACTGGAATATAGTGGATCATTCAAGCGTAGTGCTCACCTATATTGTGTCAAACAGGACCCGAGCCCGCCGCACATTTTTATAACGTGACCTTGGCCATCACTACTATATGGTCCTTTGGTTTTCATGATTATATTACACAGGATGGAGGTCTTTCCTATATTATACAGGATGGAGACCTCTCCTATATTACACGGGATGGAGGCTTCTCTTATATTACATGGGTTGGAGGCCTCTCTTTTATTACACAGGATGGAGGCCTCTCTTATATTGCTCGGGATGAGGCCTCTCCTATATTACACGGGATGAGGCCTCTCCTATATTACAGGGGATGAAGGCCTCTCTTAAATTACAAGGGTTGGAGGCCTCTCTTAAATTACAAGGGTTGGAGGCCTCTCTTATATTATACGGAATTGAGGCCTCTCCTATATTACACAGGATGACGACCTCTCCCTATATTACACGGGATGTAGGCCTCTCCTATATTACACGGGATGGAAGCCTCTCTTATATTACACAAGAAGGAGATCTTTACTATATTACACAGGATGAAGGTCTCTGATATATTACACGGGATGGAGATCTCTCCTGTATTATACGGGATGGAGGCCTCTCCTATATTACATGAGGATGGAGGCCTCTTATATTACACGGGATGGAGGCCTCTCCTATATTACATGGGATGAAAACTTCTATATTACACAGGATGGAGGCCTCTTATATTACACGGAATGGAGACCTCTTATATTGCATGGGATGAAGGCATCTCCTATATTACATGGGATGAAGGCCTCTCTTATATTACACGGAATGGAGACCTCTCTTGCATTACACGGGATGGAGGCCTCTCCTATATTACACAGGATGGAGGCCCCTCTTATATTACACAGGATGGAAGCCTCTCTATTACAAGGGATGGAAGCCTCTCCTATATTACATGGGATGGAGGCTGTCACGGATCGGGGTTTGTATGACCTTTGGCCGCACACGGCTATCACATGTGCAGGGGGGCTTATCTTAGTTATCCCACCGCTGCCAACAATGTGATGAAAACAGCAAGCTAGTCTTGCCCTAACAATTTACTGCAGGGGTTTATTGTAGATATCCCACTGCTGCCACAATATGTCATGAACTGCCAGGATTTATGTATATCCCACTTTCCAGTTCCACTTTGTAACTCGTAGCTTGCCGGCGCCCCCCTCACCCTCAGATCAGTCAGGGAACTATACCTAGGATAATTAGTCGCTGGACGGGCTACTTGTTGTGCACTGGCTATTAGGCCGCTTCAGTGAGGGAAATTATAAATGCTTTTGCTGCAGCCACATAATCAGCTTATAAAACCCCTTCCGTCACTGCCAGCTAGTCCACCAAGCCAAAACACACTTCGCTGCCACCAGGTTCCGATTTTCTCTATTAATATTTAATGTTAATAAAGGGGTATGAAGCCAACCCAAATTAGTAGCGTAATTAGCTTATAGGCACATGAATTCGTCACAGAGCAAGGAGACGGAACTAATAAATTTTATATTTACTCCAAAAAGTAGGCAGTGTTTACAGAGATGTAAAAAGATTTTACAGTGGGAGACAATTAAAATATGTATAATAAGAATACACAAAAAGGGGGATTAAGAGAAGAAATAAAACTCACATGTTACTTAGAGCATTTCAGGCAGAACCAGGCTGGTAGGAGGAGCCAAACGTCACCATGCATTGGGGTCTTGGAGCAACTGCGTCCCAGGCTAGAATGGGGCTGTCCAGTCTGAAAGTGACTTATACCTCTGGGCTTGTGACATTACTAAAGGGGCTGGTTTTTCGGCCCCCTCCCACAGTTTTCAGAGGTACAATCTGGCTAAAAAACTTCTAACAATCATAACTTGGCTTGAGAACCTAGCAGAATATCGACAGACACATCACCCAGCTTATCTTGCAATCAGCTTTCTGCTGACTCCAAACACTGGCTGTCTGTTCCCCTCGGTTCAGGAGAAATCTATTTCTCTGGTTCTGTCGGTGCTATAATTTAGCAACAGGCGCTGTAGCGAAGCTTCATCAGAGCACGTTCTAAATATGTATCTGTCATTTTTCTGTCATGGATTGAGTCCGAGTTACGGTCTCTTTAATATTTCACACACACATGGGCTTAGACAAAGAAAATTTCTCTCCTGGCTAATTAACATTCCTTGCAGTGAGGAGGGCGGGTCAGGAAGGAGTGAGTGGCTGTAGTCTCATGTTACAGTGAGTGTGTGTGAAGTTGCAGGCAGAGGAGAACAACCAGGCTGCAATGTGTGACAAGGGGGAAGGGAGGTCGCTTGGCTCTGTGCTGCTATGAATCATTCTAGAGAGTGTAGAGAATTGAAAATTCTGGAATGTTCCAGAAAAGTCATACATGATATTTTACATTATCGTTACAGAGGCCTCTCCTATATTACTCAGGATGGAGGCCTCTCCTATATTACTCAGGATGGAGGCCTCTCCTATATTACAAAGGATGGAGGCCTCTCCTATATTACACGTGATAGAGACCTTTCCTATATTACTCAGGATGGAAACCTCTCCTATATTACACAGGACGACGGAGGCCTCTCCTATATTACACGAGACGGAGGCCTCTCATATGATGAAAGATTAGAAAAGTTGGGCTTATTTAGCTTGGAATACAGGCGCTTCACAGGTGATCTCATTAACATGTATAATACATGTGAGGTTAGTACAGAGGACAGCACAGAACTTATTCCTTCCAAGGAACATACTGAGGACCAGGGGGCACGCATTACGGGTGGAAGAAAGGCGATTCTGGCGGCTAAATAGATAGAGCAGTCAGACTGCGAAATGCCGAACCCCAAGAGGTAGTAATGGCCAACACTATAACAGCTGTTATACAAGGGCCGGATGATTTCCTCTGTGCAGAATTTTGTTGGTTATAGTTAAATTAGTGACAAAATGTACAATTGGTGGATAAAGGGAGAACTTGATGGACGGAGGCTTTTTTTCAAACTATGTAACTGTGATCTGATTGAACACCAGGAGCCGATAGAACTCCTGGAACATAGACAATCACTGACTGGACACCTCTGTCTGCTAGTGACCCTGGTGTCCCTCATTATCATTACAAGAACAGATGTCATCTATTTTCTAGAGAAGAATGGATGACACTGATAATAGAAGATGATCAGAGCTCACCTCGTCCCTTTCTCTGCACAAGTCACAGAGCATGTCTAGAATGCTCTCCCTTAGAAATCAAAGCTCACTTCCTGCCCCTCTCTGCACAGTAACCTCTGCACAGTGACAGAGCATGTCGCCCACGGTACTCTCACTTAGAAATCAAAGCTCACCTCTTTCCCCTCTGTGTATAATAACCTCTGCACAGATGACAGAACATACCCACAATAGTCTCCCTTAGAAATCAGAGCTCACCTCCTGCCTCTCTCTGCACTGTAACCTCTGCACAGTCCCAGAGCTTGCCCACAATACTCTCCCTTAGAAATCAGAGCTCACCTCCTGCCACTCTCTACACTGTAACCTCTGCACAGTCACAGAGAATGCACACAATACTCTCCTTTAGAAATCAAAGCTCACCTCCTGGCCCTCTCTGCACTGTAACCTCTGCACAGTCACAGAACATGTCCACAATACTCTCCCTTAGAAATCAGAGCTCACCTCCTGCCCCTCTCTGCACTGTAACCTCTGCACAGTCACAGAGCATGCCCACAACATTCTTCCTTAGAAATCAGAGCTCATCTCCTGCCCCTTTCTGCACTGTAACCGCTGCACAGTCACAGAGCATGCCCATAATACTCTACCTTAGAAACCAGAGCTCACCTTCTGCCCCTCTGCACTGTTACCTCTGCACAGTGACAGAGCATGCCCACAACACTGCATTCTAAATAAATCTCTGGAAGATGTGACCAGAGCTCGGGCATTATGGCTGCCTCCATATTCATGGAAAGGAAATAGAATTTAATAACAAATCTACAAATCACTATCTTTATTGTATGTTGCACTTGCAGCCGGAAGATGTGTCTGTGCTGTGACGTCCCCAAGGAACAAAGTGACAATGCAGAAGGTTAGAAAATGCGGCTCCATCCAGAGTCTTCGCATCTTGCCTTTCGCCCTTGGATGCTGCTGTGATTAACTGGTGCCAAGCGTTCTCGAGTCTCTAGGCACTGGTGCGCTGTCACATGCTGCGCTCCTCACTGATGTGCCATCTGATGCCTGACGGCAGGATGCGCTTGGAGGCCAAGCTGCTGATGGTCCCAGCCACTCCACTCAGCGTTTTAAGCTCCAGATCACATTCTGGATTGATTCCATCAGACTGGACACCAGCGAGCGACTGCCACCCTTAGCGGTGGGAACGAGGGGAGCGGGGACCATTTTAATGTCACTTTAGTTTCTTTTTAAGAACAAGCACGAGAGGCTCGGAGGAATTCCCGGGGTCTGATTGCTTACTGCAGCAGCTCCCCAATGGTTTACATGTGCAGAGCCAATTATACGGTCAATTTTGAGCGTGACCGTAAAATCCTGCGCCTCGCATCTGAGCTATGCTCCTTTATGTAATTATATGTATACAGCCAGTATAACCAGTGCATATCCTGTATTATTATTTATTTATTTCACGGCGTTTCACATGCGAAAATGGGTACAAGCTCTGGCAAAGGTTAAGAGACCACCACATCAAAACCCTGTCATGGGCAGACCATTCTCCAGAGCTGAACCACATTGAAAACCTCTGGAATGTAATCAAGAGGATGATGGATAGTCACAAGCCATCAAGTAAAGAAGAACTGCTTAAATTTTTGTGCCAGAAGCAGTGTGAAAGACTGGTGGCAAGCATGCCAAGACGCATGAAAGCTGAACTCTTCCTGTGTTATAACATTAGCATTTCTAAATGATTATGAACTTGTTTTCTTTGCATTATTTGAGGTCTGAAAGCACTGTTTTTTTTCAAATTTTGTCCATTTCTCCTTTTCAGAAAAAAACAAACAAAATTTATTGCTTGGAAATTTGGAGATATGTTGTCAAAAGTTTATAGAATAAAAGAGCAATTTACATTTTACTCAAAAATATACCTATAAAGAGAAAAATCAGACAAACTGAACATTTGGAAATGGTCTCTTAATTTTTGCCAGAGCTGTATATGGTTAATAGATCGCCCCTCAGTTGCCTTTTTTCTAGACTAAATAATTCTAATTTTGCTAATTTCTCTGGGTATTGTAGTTCCCCAAATCCCCTTTATTAATTTTGTTGCCCTCCTTTGTACTCGCTCTAGTTCCATTATATCCTTCCTGAGCACCGGTGCCCAAAACTGTAAACAGTACTCCATATGTGGTCTAACCAGGGGTTTGTACAGAGGCAGTATAATGCTCTCATCATGTGTATCCAGACCTCTTTTAATGCACCCCATGATCCTGTTTGCCTTGGCAGTCGCTGCCTGACACTGGCTGCTCCAGGTAAGTTTATCATTAATTAGGATCCCCAAGTCCTTCTCCATGTCAGATTTACCCAGTGGTTTCCTGTTCAGTGTGTAATGGTGATATTGATTCCTTCTTCCAATGTGTATAACCTTACATTTATCAATGTTAAACTGCATCTGCCACCTTTTGGCCCAAGTTCCCAACTTATCCAGATCCATCTGTAGCAGAATACTATGTTCTCTTGTATTGACTGCTTTACATAGTTTTGTATCATCTGCAAATATCGATATTTTACTGTGTAAACCTTCTACCAGATCATTAATAAATGTGTTGAAGAGAATAGGTCCCAACACCAACCCCTGCGATACCACACTGGTCACAGCGACCCAGTTAGAGAATATACCATTTATATCCACCCTCTGCTTTTTATCACTAAGCCAGTTACTTACCCATTTACACACATTTTCCACCAGACTCACCATTCTTATTTTGTGTACCAACCGCTTGTGTGGCACGGTATCAAACGCTTTGGAAAAATCAAGATACACCACATCCAATGACTCTCTTTGGTCCAGTCTATAGCTTACCTCTTCATAAAAACTGATTAAATTGGTTTGAAAGGAGCGATTCCTCATAAACCCATGCTGATATGGAGTTAAGCAGTTATTCTCATGGAGACAATCCAGAATAACATCCCTCAGAAACCCTTCAAATATTTTACCAACACTAGAGGTTAGACTTACTGGCCTATAATTTCCAGGTTCACTTGTAAAGCCCTTTTTTAATATTGGTGCCACATTTGCTATGCATCAGTCCTGTGGAACAGAGTCCGTCGCTATCCTATCGAGTCCTTAAATATAAGAAATAATGGTTTGTCTATTATATTACTTAGTTGTTTTAGTAATCGTGGGTGTATGTGTGGCGCCCGAAGTCTTTACCGCCACAAAAGAGTTAAATATGTACTGTTTTATATGTGTTTTGTAAGCAATGGGAGTTATGCTTTCTCTGCTAGAGACCACAACACACATACACGATTTACCTCACTCCCTTACTTGTCTGAAGCTTAGAGCTTTGCAGACGTGCCCTACTGGGAGGGGGAGGATTCGAGAGTTGTTGTTTCAGTGAAGGAGGAGAAGAAGAACGCTCTTGGAAGCCATGATGACATGTGGTCCCTCCAGGAGTAAAGCTAATAAGAAGCATCAGGGAATCAGCCCCTAGGCCATCCATGCTTTCAAAGCAGGGTGGTAAGCTGAGAGACTGTGTGAGTTTATACAACCAACGGCGCAGTGTTTTTCCCGGGATTACAGCAGCAAACTAGGATCAGTGAGGATTGTGCAAGAAGAGCTTCACACAGGAACCAAGCTGCAAGTTGCCTAAGGAGAAAACACAGTGAGTAGAGGCTATACTAGAAGTTCCAAACCCTGGGAAGCCTTGGTCCCTGAAGGGATTAGAATAGCAGGAAGCTTACACTCAGTCACAGCAGATGGAAGGATAACTCCCATTCTCCAGAGCAGACTGTAACCTGGTGAGAGTTGTAATATCTCCTCTGAACTGCACCTGAACTACAGTAAATGATAAAGTGACTTTCCTTGTCTCCTTCCTGATTACTCCGTGCCTTCTACTTCCATCACAATCTCTGGGGGCCAGCCATGGATGGGGAGGGTTAAACATCTGCACTGCCATCACCATCTACTCCCCCAGGGATCATCTGCAATGCTGGCTATACTACAGTCAAACACTCCAACTGGCGTCACAAATGACTACATGAACTTTATCCCTAATCAATACTCCCCTTTTACATGACCGCCTGGGGCCACGGACCGGGTCGCTGCCACTGTGACACATCCCTTTAAGACGACTGTCCCGGTACCGAGTATCCCACGGCCTCTGGGGCACGTCATTTGCCATCTGGCCCGAGAGATTTATCTATTTTAATCTTATTTAGCCGGTTTCGCACATCTTCTTGGGTTAGATTGGTGACCCTTAATATAAGGTTTTCTTTGTCTCTCGGCATTTCACCTAGCATTTTATTTTCCACCGTGAATACCGTGGAGAAGAAGGTGCTTAATATATTAGCTTTTTCCTCGTCATCTACAACCATTCTTTCCTCACAATTTTTTAAGGGACCTACACTTTCACTTATGATTCTTTCACTATTGATATAGTTGAAGAACAGTTTGGATTAGTCTTATTCTCCTTAGCAATGTGCTTCTCAGTTTCCTTTTTGGCAGCTTTAATTACGGTAGTTTTTTAGATAAAGTATTTTTCTCCCTATAGTTTTTTTAGAGCTTCAATGGTGCCATCCTGCTTTAGTAGTTTAAATGCTTTCTTTTTACTGTTAATTGCCTCTCTTACTTCTTTGTTTAGCCACATTGGATTTTTCCTATTTCTTGTCCTTTTATTCCCACAAGGTATAAACCGCTTACAGTGCCTATTTAGGATGTTCTTAAACATTTCCCATTTATTATCTGTATTTTTATTTCTGAGGACATTGTCCAAGTCAACCAGATTAAGGGCATTTCTAAGCTGGCCAAACTGCCTTCCTAAAGTTCAGTGTTTTTGTGACTCCCTGACATGTCCCCTAGCGAAAGACAAGTGAAACTGTACAATATTGTGGTCGCTATTTCATAGATGCCAAACGACCTGCAGATTTATTATTCTGTCAGGTCAATTAGATAGTATTCAGTCTAAAAGTGCTGCTCCTCTGGTTGGATTCTCCACCAATTGTGGAAGATAACCAAGAAAAATTATTAGCAGAAACCTGTTGCCTTTATGGATTTCGCGGGTCTCTGTTTCCCAGTTAATATCCAGGTAGGTAAAAAAAAACATAATAAGGACCTCATTATGGGTTCCAGCTTCATCTATGTGCCTTAGTAGTAGACTTTCCATGATTTCTGTTATATTTGGGGGTTTGTAACAGACCCCAATGAGAATTTTGTTACTATTACTCGACAACTTCAATCCCTTTGCAAGTATCCTCCCTTAAAGTGGGCTTTAGAGAAGACTTTACATAAAGACAAACCCCTCCTCCTCTATGATTTTTACGATCCTTTCTAAACAGACTGTAACCCTGTAAGTTAACTGCCCAGTCAATGCTTTCATCTAACCATGTATTGGTTATTCCCACTATGTCATAGTTACCTGTAGATATTTCTGCTTTTAGTTCTTCCAAGGTTGTAGGCTTGTCAGAAGATGTGGGTCTTCAGGTTCCTTTTGAAGGCTTCCAAGGTAGGCGAGAGTCTGATATGTTGAGGTAGAGAGTTCCAGAGTAGGGAGAAATTTTGTATACGATTGTGGGAAGAGGAGATAAGAGCGGAGCAGAGAAGGAGATCTTGTGTGGATTGGAGATTGCGTGCAGGTAAGTACCTGGAGACAAGGTCACATATGTATGGAGGAGACAGGTTGTGGATGGCTTTTTATGTCATGGTTAAGGTTTTGAACTGGACTCTCTGGGTAATGGGGAGCCAGTGAACGGATTGACAGTGGAGAGGCTGGTGAATAGTGGAGGGACAGGTAGATTAGTCGAACAGCAAAGTTTGGCATAGATTGGAGGGGGTGCAAGAGTGTTAGAGAGGAGGCTACAAAGCAGAACGTTGAAGTAGTCATGGCAGGAGATGATGAGGGCATGCACTAGGGTTTTTGCAGATTCTTGGTTGAGGAATGTGCGTATCCGTGAAATATTTTTGAGTTGGAGTCGGCAGGAAGGGGAAATGGCTTGGATATGTGGTTTGAAGGAGAGATCAGAGTCAAGGATTACCCTAAGGCATCCAAGCTTGTGGGACTTTGGAAAGTGAGCAGCAATTTACTTTAATGGATGGATCTGTTGGGGGAGTCGAGTGAGATGGGGGAAAGATGATGAATTCTGTTTTGTCTATTTTGAGTTTTAGAAATCTGGCAGAGAAGGATGAAATAGCGGACAGACAATTTGGGATTCTGGTTAGCAGGGAGGTGATATCTGGACCAGAGAGGTAGATCTGTGTGTCATCAACATAAAGGTGATATTGAAAGCCGTGAGATTCTATGAGCTGTCCCAGGCTGAAAGTGTAAATGGAGAGCAGGGGCCATAGGATTGAACCTTGTCGGATGCTAACAGATAGGGGGCGAAGTGAGGAGATGGTGTGCGAGTGGGAGATTCTGAATGTCCGGTCTATTAGGAAGGATGAGAGCCAAGATAGGGCCAAGTCTGTAATGCCAAGAGATGAGCGGGTCTGTAGTAAGAGGGAATAGTCCACTGTGTAGAAGGCAGAGGACAGGTCCAGGAGTAGTGCTGCTTGGCTTTGGTGGTTAGTAGGTCATTGGTGACTTTAGTCAGGGTAGTTTGTAAGCGTTCGAAGAGGGAGCGTGAGGAGAGGTGGGAGGACCGTTCAAGAAATGGACATGTTGTTCCAGTAGTTTTGAGGCATAGAGGAGACGTGATATGGGGTGATAGCTAGACACAGGATAGGTCAAGAGATTACTTTTTGAGGATGGGTGTAATCAAGGTATGCTTGAAGCATGAAGAGAAAACACCAGTTGTACACAGGAGGTGAAATGTAATCTTGAGAGTAGAGCTGAAAGTTGATCTTCTGTAATGGTGGAGAAGTTGGTTTTGGAGGAGTAGGGCAGAGCAGTTAGGAGTAGGGGCCCTGGGAGTTGCAGACCAAAAACTTTCTCTGATGTTATTCTGCTTGAAGAATGAGGCAAAGTCTTCAGCTGAGATGAGTGGAGAAGGAGGTGGTGCAGAATTTAAGGTGTTGAATAGCTGTTTAGGGTTGTGAGATATGGAGGATATGAGAGGTGGGAAGCATGTTTGTTTTGCTGCAGTGAGTGTGTCCTTGAAAGTAGTAAGGGACTGTTTGAATATGATGTTGGAGTGGGATCTTTTCCATCTCCACTCAGCAACCCTGGAAGCCCATCTCAATTCTTTGGTCAGGCTGGTGTGCCAGGGTTGTCTGTTGATTTTGGGAGCTTTGGTATGTGTGAGAGGGCCGACCAATTCCAGAGCTGCAGCTGTTGTGTTATATAAAGTCAATAGATGAACAGTCGCACTCAAGTGTGGATTAATCTTGCCAAACAATCTTCAAGATTTTTGAATTTTTTTTATTTCATTTGCAATAAATCAAATAGTGTAACACCGCAGACAAAGGAAGTATCCAAAATGTGGGTATAATATGGTTATCCAGGATGTGAGTATAATATGGTTACGTTTCGACCTACTAAGAGGCCTTTCTCAAACCATACTCAAGAAGTGTCAAGGTGAAAGGTTAATGAGAATATTTTCAGAAGTCCCAAACAGGGGCTGGTGACATGGGAACAGCCTGGACCTGCGGTGTCCAGGCTGCTCCCATGTCACCAGCCCGTTTGGGACTTCTGAAAATATTCTCATTAACCTTTCACCTTGACACTTCTTGAGTATGGTTTGAGAAAGGCCTCTTAGTAGGTCGAAACGTAACCATATTATACTCACATCCTGGATAACCATATTATACCCACATTTTGGATACTTCCTTTGTCTGCGGTGTTACACTATTTGATTTATTGTAAATGAAATAAAAAAAATTCAAAAATCTTGAAGATTGTTTGGCAAGATTAATCCACACTTGAGTGCGACTGTTCATCTATTGACTATTGTTAGTGGACCCTCCACGTACAGTCAGCACCTATCTCCATAGCAAGAGTGCGCGTCTTTTCTCTTCTGCTTGTGTTATATAAGGTGGCAGCAGCGTTCGCACTGTGTAAGGAACTTATGTCTGTAAGAGAGAGGAGGGATTCAGAGAGTAAGTTTAGATTGAGGTGTTTAAGATTTCTTCGAGGGTGTATGTTAGGCATCGAGTCTCCCCTACTGCACAGGGGGAATCTCAAGCCATGTTCTCTGCGGTCTCCCATTCCTCTGTGGCCGCAGAGATTACTGCTCAGCAGAGGCGTCGGTCCAGACGTCTTGCCTAGGCTAATGCTAGGCGTCTGATTGCTACTTCAGGCTCTGCTGTAACACCATGCTTGAGTCAGCAGCAAGCAGACGCTCCAGGGACTAAGTCTTGTATTTTTCCTACTGAGCATGCCCGTGGTACGACCTCTCATTGGAGGTCGGAGGTCACATGCGCAGGTCCCGCTCCTGCTCGGATTGGTCCACCACTGGGAAGGTCCCGGAAGGACGCCACTATAAAAGAGTCGCATGGCCGCTCGGCCATGCACTAGTATAGACTCTTAAGCTTATTTGTGTGTATGATGAAAGATGCATGTATCTGGTGACTGACTCATTAAGATTCCCTCCCTCTGGTTGTGTTTGCATTAGGGATTCAGAGTTGGAGTCAGCGCCAATGGGTGGCTATGCTCATGCCACTGTGCACCTAGTACTCTGCACACACTAGCGTCCGATAGTGTCGCCCACTGCAGGGCACGATTGTACCGCGGCAAGCGGCAGCGACCGCCTGTGCAGCGTCTTGCGCAACCTGTGCGCTTATCTGGCCCAACCCTGGGTGATTAGAGGCGTTTGCCTGAGCAGCTCTGTGCACACCTGCACGGTTATCTGGGATTTTTATCCCCTGCTGGCACCGCTGCAGCAGCGCCGAGTGCTAGTGGACTAGAAGGACTCTAATCCCGTGTACTTGGGACAGAGTCCTGTGTCCGTATTCTAGCGCTCATCTGGCCAAGTCCTGTGAGTTTAACAGGCTTTGGCATTTACTTTGTGCGGCACCGCGGTTCTGTGAAGTAACAGAGCTCGCGTCTGTACACACCGGGTGACGCTAACCCGCGTGTGTTCATTTATTGTCTGCCGTATAACCTCCGTCATTACCGAGCAGCAGTTCTACACCTCTGCATGGTGGACCCCAGGCGGCGAATGCACCTCATTGTCATTTTTATTATTTGGTGCGTTCCGCCAGCCTAACAGTGTGCAAGTTTGTGGAGTGGAGATTGTGGACAAGGAGAGGAGAGAGAAGAGAATGTAAGTAGGTTGTGGTCAGAAAGCGGGAGCTGAGAGTTAGAGAGGATAGATAGAGAGCAGAGGCAGGTGAAGATGAGGTCCAGTGCGTGGCCATCTTTTGAGTGGCTGCAGAAGACCAATGAGCGAGGCCGAAGGAGGAAGTGAGACATAGAAGTTTAGTGACAGCTGAGAGGGAAGTGTCAATGAGGAAGTTGAAGTCACACATGGTTATAGTGGGCATGTCAGTGGAGAGAAAATGAAGTAGCCGGGTAATGAATTGGTCGAAAATGGTTGTGGCTGGCCCTGGGGGGCGGTAAATGACAGCCAGTTGGAGGGGGAGTAGATGAGCACAGAGTGCACCTCAAAGGGAGGGAGGGTAACAGAGGGTGGCAGTGGGATTGGAGTAAAGGAACAGTTATCTGACAGGAGAAAACCAAGTTCTCCACCATGCTTGTTGCTGGGGTGAGGGGTGTGGGAAAGGTGGAATCTACCATACGATAGTGCAGCAGGAGAGGCTGTGTCAGAGGGAGTGAGCCAGGTATCGGTGATGGCAAGGAAGGAAAGTTTGTTAGTAATGAATAGATCATGGACGTAGGAAAGTTTGTTGCAGATGGATCAAGCGCTCCATTCAGCTACTGTTAGTGGGACTGGGGAAGCTGGAGCTGGCCGAATGGGTATAAGGTTAAAGAGGTTATGGAGATTTTTGATAGAGAGTGTATAGGAGGTAGAAATTACTGTGGGGATATGTTGAGGAGGGCCAAGATTGAGGGAGATGTCGCTGGCAGTGAGGAGGAGCAGAGAAAGTGTTAGCAAGTGGGAGCAGGAGAGGTCATGAGGGGGCTGTCTGTGTTTGGAGACAGAGTATTGTATGTTGAGGAAAAGTTCAGAGGAGGAGGTGAGAAGGATGAGGGGGCTGGAGGGAGAGATAATCACTAGGTGCAGGGATTAAGGGGGTTACTAGAAAGTGAATGATTACACTGGTCAACAGCATTTTTGGTGCCAAAGATATTTCATCGAATTTAGGGTATTTTTGGGGTGCTGATTCTGAATATGTCATCAGTTTTGCCAGATTGGCTCAAGTTTTTGAGATTTTTGGTATCTTATTTATAGCACTTGTTGGTAAATGCGACGCATCATCTCATTAATTTCTTTGGATTAGTACTTGAACTGAGCAGTTCTCAATATAGTTTTGTGTTAATTAGTGTTCTAAAAGTTTGTTCATAGCTTGATTTTTGCACTAACTTTATGTTGTTGTCTGTTTTCCAGTGAAAAGCATGAACTCATCATGAAGAAGTTGTCTTAACGATCCAGACTCATTCTGTTACATTTGTGGTGAATATACACTGCCAAAACATAGAAGAAACATAACACACTTCGTAAAAAAAGTGTATTTTGCCTATTTTGGGGTTATGCTTGGGGACCAAGACAAGTTTTGGGCACCACACATAGTGTGCAAAGCATGTATCGAATTATTACGAAAATGGAGCAAAGGACAAAGAAAAAGCTTCAAATTTGGTGTTCCAATGGTGTGGAGAGAGCCAAAAAATCATCATGATGACTGTTATTTATGGTAAACACAGGTACAGGCACATCTTCACAATGAGGGACAGGCCTTCTTGCAGATTCCATGTTACTCCCATTTTCGTTTCTTATGCTTATTGAATCCTTGCACTTGCACTGCACAGAAATAACAGTCATCATGATGATTTTTTGGCTCTCTCCACACCATTGGAACACCAAATTTGAAGCTTTTTCTTTGTCCTTTGCTCCATTTTCGTAATAATTCGATACATGCTTTGCACACTATGTGTGGTGCCCAAAACTTGTCTTGGTCCCCAAGCATAACCCCAAAATAGGCAAAATACACTTTTTTTACGAAGTGTGTTATGTTTCTTCTATGTTTTGGCAGTGTATATTCACCACAAATGTAACAGAATGAGTCTGGATCGTTAAGACAACTTCTTCATGATGAGTTCATGCTTTTCACTGGAAAACAGACAACAACATAAAGTTAGTGCAAAAATCAAGCTATGAACAAACTTTTAGAACACTAATTAACACAAAACTATATTGAGAACTGCTCAGTTCAAGTACTAATCCAAAGAAATTAATGAGATGATGCGTCGCATTTACCAACAAGTGCTATAAATAAGATACCAAAAATCTCAAAAACTTGAGCCAATCTGGCAAAACTGATGACATATTCAGAATCAGCACCCCAAAAATACCCCAAATTCATTAAAATATTTTGGACACCAGAAAAAAAATTTTTTTTCGTTGACCTGTGTTATAGGTGTGAGAGTGAAAACAAACAGAAACATTGTTTACTGTGACTGTATCCAGTTACCTTCAGTTCAATTCTGGGTTAATTCATAACTGCACAACTTCTAAGGCCTTTATCACATTTCAGTTTTTTGACATCAGTTGAAATCCGCCAAAGATTAAAAAAACGGATCCGCTTGAGAGCAAACGGATGCACCGGATCCATTTTTGGTTGGATCCGCTGCAGCCGACAAAGTACTGATATTTAAAGGAACTGCGATCTGGAAAAGGAGAGAGAGACGCTTCCAGAACGCTATTGAGGGTTAAAATGGCATGCGCACATAATTGTATAAGTACAGCTGGTATAACCTGGGCATCTCCTGTATATAATTATACATGTACAGCTGGTATAACCTGGGCATTTCCTGTGTATAATTATATATGTGCAGCCAGTATAACCTGGGCATATCCTGTATATAATTATATATGTACAGCTGTTATAACCTGGACATCTCCTGTATATAATTATACAAATACAGCTGTTATAACCTGGACATCTCCTGTAAATAATTATATATTTACAGCTGGCATACCCTTGGCATCTCCTGTATATAATTATGCATGTACAGCTGGTATAACCTGGGCATCTCCTGTGTACAATATATATGTACAGCCGGTATAACCTGGGCATCTCCTGGATATAATTATATATGTACAGCTGGTATAACCTGGGCATCTCCTGTATATAGTTATACTAGCTGAAGAGCCCGGCGCTGCCCAGGCATAGTAACTAACTGTGGTTAGTTATAGCAAATTATACTTATCCTCCATCCCATAGTCCCGTGCCCATATATCCATCATACATATCCTCCATCCCATAGTCGAGTGCCCATATACCCATCACACATCCTCCTTCCCATAGTCTCATGCCCATATACCCATCACACATCCTCCATCCCATAGTCCCGTGCCCATATACCCATCATACATATCCACGATCCCATAGGTCCGTGCCCATATACCCATCATACATATCCACGATCCCATAGGCCCGTGCCCATATACCCATCATACATATCCTCCATCCCATAGTCGAGTGCCCATATACCCATCACACATCCTCCATCCCATAGTCCGATGCCCATATACCCATCACACATCCTCCATCCCATAGTCCCATGCCCATAGACCCATCATACATATTCGCCATCCCATAGTCGAGTGCCCATATACCCATCACACATCCTTCATCTCATAGTCCCATGCCCATATACCCATCATACATATCCGCCATCCCGTAGTCCCATGCCCATATACCCGTCATATATATCCTCCATCCCATAGTCCCATGCCCATATACCCGTCATACATATACTCCATCCCATAGTCCAGTGCCCATATACCCATACACATCCTCCATCCTGTAGTCCCGTTCCCATATACCCATCATACATATCTGCCATCCCATAGTCCCATGCCCATATACCCATCATACATATCCTCCATCCCATAGTCCAGTGCCCATATACCCATCACACATCCTCCATCCCATAGTCCCGTGCCCATATACATATCCGCCATCCCATAGTCCCGTGCCTATATACCCGTCATACATATCCTCCATCCCATAGTCCAGTGCCCATATACCCATCACACATCCTCCATTCCATAGGCCCGTGCCCATATACCCATCATACATATCCTCCATCCCATAGTCCCATGCCCATATACCCATCATACATCCTCCAACCCATAGTCCAGTGCCCATATACCCATCACACATCCTCCATCCCATAGTCGAGTGCCCATATACCCATCATACATATCCTCCATCCCATAGTCAACCATTATGACATCATAGTGAGGGGCGAGGCTTGATACACACACACTTTTTCCCCATAATATAGATAGGTGTAAAATTTGTTTGGTGAATTAGAACGCGCGGAGTTAAAATTTTGCCTCACAACATAGCATAGGACACTCTTGGGGTCCAGGCGTGTGACTGTGCCAAATTTTGTGGCTGTAGCTGCGGATGGTGCGGATGCCAATCCCGGACATACATACACACATACAGTCATGGCCAAATGTATTGACACCCCTGCAATTCTGTCAGATAATACTCAGTTTCTTCCTGAAAATGATTGCAAACACAAATACTTTGGTATTATTATCTTCATTTAATTTGTTTTAAATGAAAAAACACAAAAAGAATTGTCCTAAAGCCAAAATGGATATAATTCCACACCAAACATAACAAAGAGGGTGGACAAAAGTATTGGCACTGTTCGAAAAATCATGTGATGCTTCTCTAATTTGTGCAATTAACAGCACCTATAACTTACCTGTGGCACCTAACAGGTGTTGGCAATAACTAAATCACACTTGCAGCCAGTTGACATGGATTAAAGTTGACTCAACCTCTGTCCTGTGTCCTTGTGCGTACCACATTGAGCATGGAGAAAAGAAAGAAGACCAAAGAACTGTCTGAGGACTTGAGAAACCAAATTGTGAGGAAGCATGAGCAATCTCAAGGCTACAAGTCCATCTCCAAAGACCTGAATGTTCCTGTGTCTACCGTGCGCAGTGTCATCAAGAAGTTTAAAGCCCATGGCACTGTGGCTAACCTCCCTAGATGTGGACGGAAAATAAAAATTGACAAGAGATTTCAACGCAAGATTGTGCGGATGTTGGATAAAGAACCTCCACTAACATCCAAACAAGTTCAAGCTGCCCTGCAGTCCCAGAATACAACGGTGTCAACCCGTACTATCCGTCGGCATCTGAATGAAAAGGGACTGTATGGTAGGAGACCCAGGAAGACTCCACTTCTTACCCCGAGACATAAAAAAGCCAGGCTGGAGTTTGCCAAAACTTACCTGAAAAGGCCTATAACATTTTGGAAGAATGTTCTCTGGTCAGATGAGACAAAAGTAGAGCTTTTAGGGCAAAAGCATCAACATAGAGTTTACAGGAGAAAAAAGAGACATTCAAAGAAAAGTACACGGTCCCTACAGTCAAACATGGCGGAGGTTCCCTGATGTTTTGGGGTTGCTTTGCTGCCTCTGGCACTGGACTGCTTGACCGTGTGCATGGCTTATGAAGTCAGAAGACTACCAACAAATTTTGCAGCATAATTTAGGGCCCAGTGTGAGAAAGCTGGGTCTACCTCAGAGGTCATGGGTCTTCCAGCAGGACAATAACCCAAAACACACTTCAAAAAGCACTAGAAAATGGTTTGAGAGAAAGCACTGGAGACTTCTAAGGTGGCCAGCAATGAGTCCAGACCTGAATCCCATAGAACACCTGTGGAGAGATCTAAAAATGGCAAAAATGGCAGTTTGGAGAAGGCACCCTTCAAATATCAGGGACCTGGAGTAGTTTGCCAAAGAAGAATGGTCTAAAATTCCAGCAGAGCATTGTAAGAAACTCATTGATGGTTACCGGAAGCGGTTGGTCGCAGTTATTTTGGCTAAAGGTTGTGCAACCAAGTATTAGGCTGAGGGTGCCAATACTTTTGTCCGGCCCATTTTTGGAGTTTTGTGTGAAATGATCAATGTTTTGCTTTTTGCTTCATTCTCTTTTGTGTTTTTTCATTTAAGACAAATTAATTGAAGATAATAATACCAAAGAATTTGTGTTTGCAATCATTTTCAGGAAGAAACTGAATATTATCTGACAGAATTGCAGGGGTGTCAATACTTTTGGCCATGAATGTACATACATACAGTACATACATACATACATACATACATACACACCCACATTGATCTTTATGTATTAGATATGCACAGCTGGTATAGCCTGGGCATCTCCTGTATATAACTATATATGTATAGCTGTTATAACCTGGGCATCAACTATATAGAACTATATATGTACTGCTGGTATAACCTGGGCATTTCACCAGAACTGTGTCATATTTTCCCCCATGTACATACTTTTCCTTTCTCACCTGCAGTCAGACTTTGAGCCAAGAATGAACTATTAAAAGTGGCAGCACTATTTTTCCATCCTATTAGATATGGCAGCGCTGTTTCCTCCGTCCCGTCCATTAGATATGGCTGCACTATTTCCTCTGTCCTGTCTATTAGATATGGTGGCACTATTTCTTCATCCTGCCTATTAGATATGGTGGCACTATTTCTTCATCCTGCCTATTAGATATGGCGGCACTATTTCTCTGTCCTTCCTGTTAGATATGGCGGCACTATTTCTCCATTCTATTAGATATGATAGCATTATTTCCTCTGTCCTGTCCATTAGCTTTGGCAGCACTGTTTCCTCTGTCCCGTCCATGAGTTATGGCGGCACTATTTGCTCCTTCCCGTCTATAAGGCTATGTGCACACGGTGCGTATTCTGTGTAGGAATTTCTAGAATGGAGCAGGTGGAAAATTGCAGCAAAAGCGCACAAAAGAAGTGACAGCAGATGTTGTTTCACATAGGCTTTAATGCTACTGTACATCACATGCAGTTCTGCTGTGTATACGCAGGGCCAAATCCGCTGCGTATATGCAGCAGAATCCGCACTGTGTGCACATAGCCTTAGACATGACGGCACTATTTCTCCATCCCGTCTATTAGACATGGCAGCACTTTTTCTCCTTCCTGTCTATTAGTTTATGGCGGCACTATTTCCTCCGTCCCGCCTAATAGATATGGCGGCATCATTTCTCCATCCCGTCTATTAGACTTGGTGGCACTCTTTCTCCGTCCTGTCTATTTCATATGGCAGCTCTATTTCCTCCATCCCGTTCATTAGATATGGCAGCAGTATTTCCTCCTTCCTACCTATTAGATATGGTAGCACTATTTCTCCGTCCTGTCTGTTAGATATGGCAGCACTATTTCTCCATCCTATTAGATATTGGTGCACTATTTCCTCTGTCCTAATAGATATGGCGGCACGATTTCTCCATCCTGCCTAATAAATATGGCGGCACTCTTTCTCTGTCCTGCCTAATAGATATGACTAGAGTTGAGCGACTTTTGGTTTTTTAGGGTCGCGTTTCGTTTCGTGAAACCCGACTTTTCCAAAAGTCGGGTCGAGCAAGATCGTCCGATTATAGGGAAAAGTCGGGGTCGTCCCAAAACACGAAACCCAACGTAAGTCAATGGGGAATAAAAGTCGGCAGTGAGAGGAGGACAGGAAACACACCTACAGTGCCCATTTGAATGCCAAAAGCATCAATTCTTCTTACTTAAGCTTGTCAACCTTAATTAACTTCATAATACAAGTTACGCACTGAAAAATGGGGGTTATTTGGCTAAAGTTGTGGGGGGGGGGAGGGCTGGCTGCAGGTTTTCATGTGCCCTGGGCGAAAGAGCGCCCCTTTAACACATACCACAACTCATCATGCTCTGATACGGCAGATAAATAGCGGTATAGTACAATGAAAAATACCTCACTTTTTACATCTCATGACGAGGCCCATCTATTTCTCCATACAGAATCATTGGTCCCATATAATGTTTGAAACAGTATATGATGAGCTCCACATAATGCTACAGTATATGTTGGTCCCCATGGATGAAGCTCCACTGTCTTATGGGCCCAAATAATGCTCCAAACATAATGGGCCCCATTTCTAATGCTCTAGTGTATAATGGGCCCTGTAAATGCTGCTCCAGTGTCTGATGTCCACCTTTGGAATGTTCCAGTGTATGGTGGGCCCCATCTATCATTCTCCAGAGTATAGTGCTCCCCAAAAATTGCTGTCCCAACATTGAAAACAATCAAATAAGTCTCCTCGCTAGGGAATCCCTGTACTTGTCTGGACAGGTGCTGTAGCTTGCTTAACAGCTCGCCAGCCGTTCTCACGCCCAGTATGGATTGCACGTGATTGCACAAAGGTTAGAAAGGGTACCGTATCCCCGGATAACATGTATGGATAGCGTACACATTCAAAATATATGTCTCAGGAGGCAGGCTCAGACGGTGTTAGGCCCAGTATGGATTGCACGTGATTGCACAAAGGTTAGAAAGGGTACCGTATCCCTGGATAACATGTATGGATAGCGTACACATTCAAAATATATGTCTATACAGCATGAGGCAGGCTCAGACGGTGTTAGGCCCAGTATGGATTGCACGTGATTGCACAAAGGTTAGAAAGGGTACCGTATCCCTGGATAACATGTATGGATAGCGTACACATTCAAAATATATGTCTATACAGCATGAGGCAGGCTCAGACGGTGTTAGGCCCAGTATGGATTGCACGTGATTGCACAAAGGTTAGAAAGGGTACCGTATCCCTGGATAACATGTATGGATAGCGTACACATTCAAAATTTATGTCTCAGGAGGCAGGCTCAGACGGTGTTAGGCCCAGTATGGATTGCACGTGATTGCACAAAGGTTAGAAAGGGTACCGTATCCCTGGATAACATGTATGGATAGCGTACACATTCAAAATATATGTCTATACAGCATGAGGCAGGCTCAGACGGTGTTAGGCCCAGTATGGATTGCACGTGATTGCACAAAGGTTAGAAAGGGTACCGTATCCCTGGATAACATGTATGGATAGCGTACACATTCAAAATATATGTCTATACAGCATGAGGCAGGCTCAGACGGTGTTAGGCCCAGTATGGATTGCACGTGATTGCACAAAGGTTAGAAAGGGTACCGTATCCCTGGATAACATGTATGGATAGCGTACACATTCAAAATATATGTCTCAGGAGGCAGGCTCAGACGGTGTTAGGCCCAGTATGGATTGCACGTGATTGCACAAAGGTTAGAAAGGGTACCGTATCCCTGGATAACATGTATGGATAGCGTACACATTCAAAATATATGTCTATACAGCATGAGGCAGGCTCAGACGGTGTTAGGCCCAGTATGGATTGCACGTGATTGCACAAAGGTTAGAAAGGGTACCTTATCCCTGGATAACATGTATGGATAGCGTACACATTCAAAATATATGTCTCAGGAGGCAGGCTCAGACGGTGTTAGGCCCAGTATGGATTGCACATGATTGCACAAAGGTTAGAAAGGGTACCGTATCCCTGGATAACATGTATGGATAGCGTACACATTCAAAATATATGTCTATACAGCATGAGGCAGGCTCAGACGGTGTTAGGCCCAGTATGGATTGCACGTGATTGCACAAAGGTTAGAAAGGGTACCGTATCCCTGGATAACATGTATGGATAGCGTACACATTCAAAATATGTCTATACAGCATGAGGCAGGCTCAGACGGTGTTAGGCCCAGTATGGATTGCACGTGATTGCAGAAAGGTTAGAAAGGGTACCGTATCCCTGGATAACATGTATGGATAGCGTACACATTCAAAATATATGTCTATACAGCATGAGGCAGGCTCAGACGGTGTTAGGCCCAGTATGGATTGCACGTGATTGCACAAAGGTTAGAAAGGGTACCGTATCCCTGGATAACATGTATGGATAGCGTACACATTCAAAATATATGTCTATACAGCATGAGGCAGGCTCAGACGGTGTTAGGCCCAGTATGGATTGCACGTGATTGCACAAAGGTTAGAAAGGGTACCGTATCCCTGGATAACATGTATGGATAGCGTACACATTCAAAATATATGTCTTAGGAGGCAGGCTCAGACGGTGTCAGGCACAGTATGGATTTGACGGCCCAGATTACACAGCGGAGGAGCAGGGAGAGGTAAAGATTGCAAATGCTGGGGCCGTGCCCAAGCAAGGGGGGCCCACTCGTGGGCGTCGGTACTGGCACTGGGCCCCTCATAGTACAGCGGTGTGTCTGACGGCGGGTGTGCACCACCACCGTCAGAGACACTTGATTGCACTATGAGGGACCCTGTGCCAGTGCCCGCGCCCAAGAGTCGGCCTACCCACCTGTCCAGGGCAACGGCACTCGCACGGTGTCGTGCGCTAGGTGTTGACCCCGGCCATGGGGGGGGAGGCAGCACAGTTAGGGAGTTTTAGAAAGTGGCATATGTTGATGTTGGACATTCAGCTGATGCAAAAGGCGAAATAGGTGAAGTACCAGGAGAGGTGGACCAAAGCAAGCCATTTTTCTGTCACCCTATGTGTCATCAGGGGAAGGTGGGACAAAATCCTTGGAAACCCATGCGTGGTTCATTTTAGTGAAGGTTAGATCATCCACATTTTGGGTTGACAGACGGGTCCTTTTTTCTGTCAGGATTGATCCAGCTGCACTGAAGACTCTTTCCGATAGCACACTTGCAGCTGGGCAAGCGAGCTCCTGTAAGGCATATTCAGGCCAGGTGTCCAGTTTAGCAGCCCAATAGTCAAAGGGGAATGACCTGTGTGGGAGAACATCGATATGGGAGGAAAAGTAGTTTGTAACCATAGTTGACAACTGCTGTCTCCTGTCACTTTCCATCGATGCAGTATTACCAGTTGTGTGAGCGGTATTTGAAAAATCAGTCCACAACATTGTCATGAAACCCCTGTCTCCAACGCCACTTCTGCTGTGTGCACCACGAACACCTCTGCCAAGCTGCCCCCGGCCCGTACGGCTCGTGTGAGAACCATCACCGCTGCTGTGTGCTGGGAATGCCTCAAGCAACCGATTTACCAGAGTTGCTTGTTTATTAGCCAATATTAGGTCAAGGTTCTCCTGTGGCATGATGTTTTGTAATTTGCCTTTATAGCGTGGATCCAGGATGCTGGCCAACCAGTAGTCGTCATCGTTCATCATTTTGGCAATGTGGGGGTCCCTTTTTAGGATCCGCAAGGCATAATCTGACATGTGGGCCAATGTTCCCGGTGTCAATGATGCACTGCGAGTGCTGGGTGGAGGAGCACTTTCTGGCAAATCCACATCCCTCCAGTCACGCACAAACCCTGTACCAGACCTTGCCACGCCAACATTTTCACTTGCCCCACGAGATGCATCCTCCTCCCCTAAGTAATCATCCCCATCATCCTCCTCCTCCTCCTCTTCTTCCTCCACCTCGTCCAGGAGAGGTCCCTGAGCAGACAATGGCTGAATGTCATCAAGGATTCCCTCCTCCTCTTCCTCCTCATCAACATTGGCTGCAGACGCCTGCTCCTTAAGGTGCGTCAAAGTTTGCATGAGCAGACGCATAAGTGGGATGCTCATGCTTAGGATGGCGTTGTCTGCGCTTACCAGCCGTGTGCATTCCTCAAAACACTGAAGGACTTTACAAAGGTCTTTCAGCTTCGACCACTGCACGCCTGTCAACTCCATGTCTGCTCTCAAAGTGCCTGGCCGTGTATCCTCCCACAAATGCATTATGGCCTGCCTCTGCTCGCACAGCCGCTCCACCATGTGCAGGGTGGAGTTCCACCTTGTTGCAATGTCGATAATGAGGCGGTGGTTGGGAAGGTGGAGCAATCGCTGCAGCTTCTGCATACGAACGGAGTGTACAGGCGACCGGCGGATGTGCGCGCACAGTCTTCGCACCTTCTGGAGCAGGGCTGTTAACTCCGGATAATTTTTGAGGAAGCACTGCACCACCAGGTTCAAGGTGTGAGCCAAGCAAGGTATGTGGCTGAGTTTTGAAAGGGCTATGGCTGCCACAAAATTACGGCCGTTATCACTAACTACCTTGCCTGCCTCAAGATGTACACTGCCCAGCCATGACTCAGTTTGTCGCTTCAAGTACTCGGCCAGCACCTCGGCGGTGTGTCTGTCGCCCAAACACATCATCTGCAACACAGCCTGCTGACGCTTTCCACTAGCTGCTCGATAGGGGGACACATCGTGTGCAACAGTGGCAGCTGCAGATGGAGTGCTCGTACGACTGCGCTCTGTGGACGAGCTTTCGCTTCTGGAGGAGGAGGAGGAGGAGGAGGGTCGAACGCCTACAGCCAACTGTTTCCTATACCATGGGCTAGGCAGCACTGTCCCACCACCACTGTCCCCTGTGGACCCTGCATCCACCACATTAACCCAGTGCGCAGTGATGGACACGTAACGGCCCTGGCCATGCCGACTGGACCATGCATCTGTTGTGAGGTGCACCTTCCCGCTCACTGACTGCTTGAGTGCATGGACAATGCGGTCTTTCACATGATGGTGGAGGGCTGGGATGGCTTTGCGAGAGAAGAAGTGGCGACTGGGTAGGTCATAGCGTGGTACTGCATAGGCCATGAGTTCGCGGAAAGCTGTGCTTTCCACCAACCGAAAGGGCATCATCTCAAACGAGATTAGTTTGGCAATGTGGGCGTTCAAAACCCAGTGTACGCGGATGAGAGACTGAGTACTTTCTTGACCTACTCATAGTGTCTGGGAGGGTGAGCTGGACTTGAGAGCTGCATATGGTGGAAGTAGCGGTGGACAGGGCAGACTGAGAGAGGGTTGATGATGGTGATGGAGTTGGTGTTCTTTCTGATGGCCTAGAATCAGTCTTTCGTTGATATAACAGTGGGATTCCCTGACTGCTGTGGTCTTGCAACGACACCTCAACATTTGCTGCTGTGCTAACCGGTGGGCTTACAGTGGGGGAAACAATGTAGCGTTGCTGACTACCTTCGTTGTGATCAGTTGCACATGTGGCACTTGAGGTTTGGTGTTGTGTCCACGCTTGCAAGTGCATGCTGGTTAAATGTCTAAGCATGCAACTGGTATTCAAATTTTTCAGATTTTTCCCTCGGCTAAAGGTCTTTGCGCACTTCTTACAGATAACCTTGGCCTGATCATGAGGATTTTGTTCAAAAAAGTGCCACACTGCACTCTTTCTACTTTGGCAGACATTTTGCGGCCTAGCACGCTGTGATCTTTTGACCCTCTGGACAAGCTGTCCAGCAACTCTTTTGATGTTTGGAACCTGTCTTTGGAGTGCTCCGGGCCTGCCAGATAACAGCTGTTGTGATGTCGATGTCTGCTGTGGATGCTCCTCATCTGAGCTATTGGAAGCAGCACCCTCTTCCCCCAATGGATGCCAATCTGGGTCAACAACTGGGTCATCCATCACCTCCTCTTCTATGTCATGTGCACCTTCCTCTGTGTCACCGTGTATGGTGGTATAGTGTGCGGGAAGGGGCACCTGAGTCTCATCAGGGTCAGAATCTGGCTCTGTACACTGCGAGGACAATGTAGTGCTCTGAGTGAATGTACCAGCAGAATCATCCATCAGCGGCTGTGCATCAGTGCACTCCATGTCAGATTCATCTTGGCCTGGGTAATTCACCATTTCACTTGATAATCCAGGCATGGTATGTGAAAACAGCTCCATGGAGTAATCAGTAGTATGGCCTGCGTCATCCTTCAATCTTGGTTGGGGTGAAGGACACAAGGAAAGGTGTGGTTCATGAACATGAGCCTCCAATGACGACTCAGTGCTTTTACTTTTTACAACTGAAGAAGAGGAGGCGATAGAGCTGGAGGCTGAGTCAGCAATGTAAGACAAAACTTTTTCCTGATGCTCTGGCTTTAAAAGCGGTTTGCCAACTCCTAGAAAACTAAGCGTTCGAGGCCTTATGTAGCCAGACGATGACGCAGGGTCAGCACCTCCTGCATTCGGTCCTATTTTGCTCTTGCCACTACCATCAGATCCACCACCAACACCATCATTACCAGCTGCCAACCCCCGCCCAATTCCACGGCCTCTTCCATCAGCCTTCCTCATTTTTGGTAGAAATGTAGACAAAATCCAACAAACTATATAGTAATGTAAAACAAGGTACAAGGTGTCTATAGGACAGGGGAGATTTAGAATTTCTGCACACACTTGTGGACAGTGGACACTTTTGGATTGTGTGAGGCCCACTGATATCTGAGCGCTATGTGACAGGCTCGATGGCACAGCTGCCTGTGACAAAAGTGACGAGAGGATAATGGAGATTTTGAATCTCTGCGCACACTTTTGGACACTGGACACTTGTGGATTGTGTGAGGCCCACTGATATCTGACCGCTATGTGACAGGCTCGATGGCACAGCTGCCTGTGACAAAAGTGACGAGAGGATAATGGAGATTTTGAATCTCTGCGCACACTTTTGGACACTGGACACTTGTGGATTGTGTGAGGCCCACTGATATCTGAGCGCTATGTGACAGGCTCGATGGCACAGCTGCCTGTGACAAAAGTGACGAGAGAATAATGGAGATTTTGAATCTCTGCGCACACTTTTGGACACTGGACACTTGTGGATTGTGTGAGGCCCACTGATATCTGAGCGCTATGTGACAGGCTCGATGGCACAGCTGCCTGTGACAAAAGTGACGAGAGGATAATGGAGATTTTGAATCTCTGCGCACACTTTTGGACACTGGACACTTGTGGATTGTGTGAGGCCCACTGATATCTGAGCGCTATGTGACAGGCTCGATGGCACAGCTGCCTGTGACAAAAGTGACGAGAGGATAATGGAGATTTTGAATCTCTGCGCACACTTTTGGACACTGGACACTTGTGGATTGTGTGAGGCCCACTGATATCTGAGCGCTATGTGACAGGCTCGATGGCACAGCTGCCTGTGACAAAAGTGACGAGAGGATAATGGAGATTTTGAATCTCTGCGCACACTTTTGGACACTGGACACTTGTGGATTGTGTGAGGCCCACTGATATCTGAGCGCTATGTGACAGGCTCGATGGCACAGCTGCCTGTGACAAAAGTGACGAGAGGATAATGGAGATTTTGAATCTCTGCGCACACTTTTGGACACTGGACACTTGTGGATTGTGTGAGGCCCACTGATATCTGAGCGCTATGTGACAGGCTCGATGGCACAGCTGCCTGTGACAAAAGTGACGAGAGGATAATGGAGATTTTGAATCTCTGCGCACACTTTTGGACACTGGACACTTGTGGATTGTGTGAGGCCCACTGATATCTGAGCGCTATGTGACAGGCTCGATGGCACAGCTGCCTGTGACAAAAGTGACGAGAGGATAATGGAGATTTTGAATCTCTGCGCACACTTTTGGACACTGGACACTTGTGGATTGTGTGAGGCCCACTGATATCTGAGCGCTATGTGACAGGCTCGATAGCACAGCTGCCTGTGACAAAAGTGACGAGAGGATAATGGAGATTTTGAATCTCTGCGCACACTTTTGGACACTGGACACTTGTGGATTGTGTGAGGCCCACTGATATCTGAGCGCTATGTGACAGGCTCGATGGCACAGCTGCCTGTGACAAAAGTGACGAGAGGATAATGGAGATTTTGAATCTCTGCGCACACTTTTGGACACTAGACACTTGTGGATTGTGTGAGGCCCACTGATATCTGAGCGCTATGTGACAGGCTCGATGGCACAGCTGCCTGTGACAAAAGTGACGAGAGGATAATGGAGATTTTGAATCTCTGCGCACACTTTTGGACACTGGACACTTGTGGATTGTGTGAGGCCCACTGATATCTGAGCGCTATGTGACAGGCTCGATGGCACAGCTGTGACAAAAGTGACTAGAGGATAAGGGAGATTGGATTGCTTTTAAAAAAGCAGTTTGCGGAGCAGTGGGTAAACAGCAATGCCAGCGTGTCAGGAAGCCTTAAAAGGCAGCCCAACAACCAACACCACTGATACACCACTATATAGCCTCCCCTTGCACTGCACACACAGTGACTTGTTTGTTGTGCAGGCCAAATCTCTAGCAGCAGAAGCAGTTTTTTTGTCTTCTTCCCTGCCTAACGCTCTCCCTACAGAATCAGCAGCAACCTCTCCCTATACTAAGATCGGCAGAAGTAAGATGGAGGTCGGCGTGCACGCCCTTTTATACCCCCTGTGACGCCCACCAAAGCAAGCCAATCACTTGCATGCCCTTCTGAAAGATGGTGGTGACCCGTGCCTAGGTCATCACGTTGCCCACAGTGTCCGTGGATCCTGATTGGCTGAAAAAGAGCGCAAAACAAACTTTTGAAACGCGACTTTGGCGCGTAAGTCGCCGACCTCGTGGCCGACCTCATCCTAGGGTCGGGTTTCGTTTCATGAAACCCGACTTTGCCAAAAGTCGGCGACTTTTGAATTTTTTCGACCCGTTTCGCTCAACTCTAGATATGACGGCACTCTTTCTCCATCCTGTCTATTAGATATGGTGGCACTGTTTTCTCCGTCCTGCCTTATAGATATGGCGGCACTATTTCCTTCATCCTGTCTATCAGACATCCATCACTTCACCTTTAGGAGCCGACAAGCAGGGATTGACTTTCGGTTGTCATCGCTCCCTATATTTGTACAGCTCTATGAGAGGGATAATTTCAGATTCATTATTTATAATTAAGCCTTCAGTTCTTCTCATTAGCTGCTTCACTCATCAGATCTGTCTTTGTTTCTCAGCCTCACACGATTCTAAACCTCTGAATATTTGACATTTTTTCACCAACCCTTAATATCGTTACGCACATGTAGTGAATGTAGGGGCAGTCTAATGGGAGGCAGGACACAGAGTCTGCACAGTGCAGCCTTTGTGACCCGGTATGTAAATTTTTGGACCATTATCTTAAACCATTGGTCAAATTGCTACCTTCTTACATTAAGGACACGACGGACGTCCTCACATGGGTCAATGGCGTTTTTTGTGGATACTCACACCCTCCTTGTCACTGCCGATGTCAATCCCTGTACACCTGTATTGATCATACCCTAGGTCTGGATGCGGTTCGCCTCTTCCTGGGCATGTCTGACCTGGACGGCCCATTGTGCGATTTACTCCTCGAGCTGTTGCAGTTTGTTCTTACCCATAACTTTTTTGTCTTTAAAGATCAGTTTTATCTTCAGCAGTGTGGCACGGCCATGGGCGCGACCAATGAAGAAAAAGTCATGTTTTCCCATACCCACAATGAACAGCTGGTTCCTCTTCTTGCTGCTCGGATGGCGCATTGTGGTGAAGTCATTGGGTTGGGATGTCCCTGTGTCCTCCTGACCCCTGGTTGGCCACAAGACTAAAGCATCCTGTGACTTTTGGCAGTTGAGGAGCCCATGGCTCTCTGCTTCATCATAGTTGTCACTTGGATCTGCATTTTGTTATGTGTATACCACACTCACACATGAGTAAAGGGAGTAAGGAAGACTTGCTATAGAGAGAAGCCAAACCTATGCCCAACTGGTCCCTGTATAGACTATTCAATACCTAGCCCCACAACTAAAAATACCACCTCAAACCCAATTCCTTAAAAAGCCGTCGAGGGGTTTCTCATGCCTCCTGATGAACCAGAGGGGAGTCCACAACACACTGCCAACAAAGGGGAAGGAAGATGTGCAGATGTACACAAAGACCTATGGTGAGAAACTTAAAGCACATTCAGAAAAAGGGAGAGAGAGAAAACTAAGGAGACACAAAATAAATGAAACTAAAATAACCTCCCAGAACCCGAAAAGTGGTCAAATTAAAAGGTTCTGGAAAGGTAAACAAACAGACACACAGCAAGAATACAAGCGGTAAGTCTTGCAGGGTCTAAAGGGCTGGGACATCTTTGCACAAGTCCACCATGAAGTATAGCCAGCAAGGAAGTGCAGTGAAGGAATAATATATAAATCCTCATCCAGAATGTGATAGGGCAACCAAAATGGGGAAATGGAAGACACCTGGAGAGGAGCAAACCAAGAAGAGACAATAAAGACAATAGGGACAATCAGCATTTGGACAGGGAAGGAATAGAGCAATAGCTCAGCAGACAGAGGACCAGACCATAAAGCAGCAAATCACCGATCAAATCCCCAAACAGCGCCATAACACATTTGTTGATTCAAGTGGTGATGGCCGGAGGTGACCACTTCCTGTTCTGAACTTGTGAGTTGCCCTCCCAGGGCTGTGGGGTACTCGGTACCAGGCCGGTGTCAGGGGGATGTGTCACAGCAGAGGTGACCCGGTCCGTGGCCATGGGTGCCCAAGCAATTAGGAAGATGTAGTTAATGGTAGAATAGTTTGTGACGCCACCCGTGGTGTTTGGCAAATATGGTGTTAGGCCAACGCTGCATACAGATCCGCTGGGACTGAATGTATGTGCAGCTTAGATGGTAAAGCTCCCCACAGGTGGAGCTGTAGTCCCAGGGCAGTGTAGATGTAGCTGGCACGGGGATGTAGCAGTGCCGAAAGCGTAGGGAACAGACAAGAAACAGCGGTTGTAGTTTCTGTACCTTTACTGAGTATATGCAGTCCAGAGTCCTGATTACAGATGGTATTGGAGCAGGTTAGCCTAGAAGCAGATCAGGATTCTCTCTCAGCGGAAGGGCTGTGCAGTCTCCTTCCTAGTGCTTTGTAGTGTGAAGCACTCCAGTACTTGGTTACTCTGAAATGCCTCTCTGCAGATGTTCCTAGAACTTTACTTGTATGACAGACAGCTGTAGCCTCTCTCGGGGACTCCTCTCCTGAGTCCTGGCTCACTAATCAATTGCTGTTGTGTCCCAAGTCTTTGCTAGGAGCACGGCATTTACAGCCTCCTACTCCTCTGGTATATGTGGCAGGAACGTCAACATCCGTACCACCGTGGAGACCAGGCTCCAGTTCTGTGCGCTCTCAAGCTGAGGGAGCTCGCCTTCTGCAGCTCAATCTCTCAGCTTCACACCTCCCATCTGCACACTTCACTGTTGTGAGTTCATTTTCCCCTCCGTCACTGAGGCCTGGTGAACTCCCTATTCTAGTGAGGGAAGGTAGTGAGCCTGATTATCAGGCACCTGGGACTAATGACGACGATTGGCTGAGTGGAGTCACTGACTGGATTTAAGGCAGCCTACGCCCTTTCTGCCCTGCGGGTGATTTCTCTGTGGACTCTTGGACACCAGTCTGATTCCTGCTCTCCTAAAGCTAAGTTTTCTGTTTTGCCTTTTGCATTTAAGGTTTGTTTTTGTTTTTCTTGCTTTTTGGATTCTGCCACTCTCTGCTGGAGTGTGCAGTGTTCCGTGAGCTCTGTCTTCTGAAAGTACCTGAGTGCTGATTTAGTTTTTGAAGCTTAGTTGCTTCAGGGCCATTTTTATATCAGCTTGTTGGCTTTTGTCTCTGATAGGGTTTTGGCAGATTGCAGACAGCAGCCTTCCTATCCGTTCCTATCTAGGTAGTTTTTGGGCCCCGTCTTTGCTCAGCCTGTCTTTCTGTCTGTGTAAGTGTTTTCATCTTGCTTCACCGTCATTATATGTGGGGGGCTGCCTATTGCTTTGGGGTCTGCTCTGGGGCAGTTAGATTTCCCCTTTCCTTCTTTAGGCCTATGTATCTCTCCGGCTGTGATCGAGGGGTCTAGGTCATCGTAGGAACCCCCCACGGCTACTGCTAGTTGTGTTGATAGGTTCAGGGGTCTGCAATCTGATAGTTGCCAACTTCTCTGGTTTTCAGGACTTAGCTAGCGTTTCTGTTTTTGCCTCCTATGGTGACTCAATCATAACACGTCACCCTCCGCAGACTATCTGAACTCTTTTCCTCCTGGCCCTCAGAGGACACCCCTTTCCAGAATCCTGATTCAGAGTTCCCCCTGCTGGCCCGGAGTGGAACTGTGTTGCATGCATTAGGTTAACTGCTGGAGAGACCCATCACTGCTTCCAAGCCTGGCATTACCCTCCCCTGGAGGAAGGCAAAGCCAGTGTGGCGACCATACCCCTGGGGGCACCACATTCCCCCCTAGTGAAAGTCAGCACTCCTGGGCTGAACAAACACATGAAAAACAGCATATAAACATTTAAACAATAATAATTTGTACAAGATTTGAAAAAGGGAAAAATGTGCAAAAACCAAGAGCTCAAAAATGGTCCTATGATGATAAGTCCAGCATCAATGTCCATGGTCCATTCCTGGGCAAATAGTAAATGTTTTTGACCACACACAAGTCCTGTGGTTCAGTGTCCATAAAATAAACAAAAGAGAACTCTTACAGGTCACCTGTAGGCACAAAAGCTTGAAAAACAGTTACATATTTACATAATTTCAATATTTACATCTATTTTGCTATATGCGATATCTAACTGGTAGTATGCCTTGTGTGGTGTGAGTGGATCTGCGTAACCCTAGTGTAGGCAAACTAGGTAGCATTCTCCTACCGACTCTTAGATTCACCAGGGGCATAACAGGTTCACCACTGGCAGGGCGAGGGTTCTCTGGCTCCACTGCTGGTGTGGCAACTGCTGCCTGATTTTCCTGATTCTCAGGATTTTCTTGAGTCCCGTCTTCCGGAGCTACCACTTGGGGGAATAACAACACTGGCACCACTATTGCATCATTAACTCTAGTCCAATTCACAGGGAATTCTCCCAGCACGGTACTTTTCTTCCTCTGTACAGTCATGGCCAAAAGTTTTGAGAATGACACAAATATTATATTTTCACATGATCTGCTGCCCTCTGGTTTTTATGTTTTTATCACATACAGAAATATAATTGCAACAATATTATGAGTAACAAAAGGTTATATTGACAGTTAGAATGAGCTAATGCAGCAAGTCAATATTTGCAGTGTTGACCCTTCTTTTTCAGGACCTCTGCAGTTCTCCCTGGCATGCTCTCAATCAACTTCTGGATCAAATCCTGACTGATAGCAGTCCATTCTTGCAAAATTAATGCTTTTATTTTGTCTGAATTTGAAGGTTTTTGTTTGTCCACCCGTCTCTTGATGATTGACCACAAGTTCTCAATGGGATTAAGATCTGGGGAGTTTCCAGGCCATGGTCCCAAAATCTCTCTGTTTTGTTCCCTGAGCCATTTAGTTATCACCTTTGCTTTATGGCAAGGTGCTCCATCATGTTGAAAAAGGCATTGTTGATCGCCAAACTGCTCTTGGACGGTTGGGAGAAGTTGCTCTCGGAGGACATTCTGGTACCATTCTTTATTCATGGCTGTGTTTTTAGGCAAGACTGAGAGAGAGCCCATTCCCTTGGCTGAGAAGCAACCCCACACATGAATGGTTTCAGGATGCTTGACAGTTGGCATGAGACAAGAATGGTGGTAGCGCTCACCTCGTCTTCTCCGAATAAGCCGTTTTCCAGATGTCCCAAACAATCGAAAAGGGGATTGATCAGAGAAAATGACTTTACCCCAGTCCTCAGCAGTCCACTCCCTGTACCTCTTGCAGAATATCAGTCTGTCCATGATGTTTTTTCTGGAGAGAAGTGGCTTCTTTGCTGCCCTCCTTGAGACCAGGCCTTGCTCCAAGAGTCTCCGCATCACAGTGCATGCAGATGCACTCACACCTGCTTGCTGCCATTCCTGAGCAAGCTCTGCACTGCTGGTAGCCTGATCCCACAGCTGAAACACTTTTAAGAGACGGTCCTGGCGCTTGCTGGTCTTTCTTGAGCGCCCTGGAGCCTTTTTGGCAACAAGGGAACCTCTCTCCTTGATGTTCTTGATGATGCGATAGATTGTTGACTGAAGTGCAATCTTTCTAGCTGCGATACTCTTCCCTGTTAGGCCATTTTTGTGCAGTGCAATGATGACTGCACGTGTTTCTTTAGAGATAACCATGGTTAACAGAAGAGAAACAATGATGCCAAGCACCAGCCTCCTTTTAAAGTGTCCAGTGGTGTCATTCTTACTTAATCATGACAGATTGATCTCCAGCCCTGTCCTCATCAACACCCACACCTGTGTTAATGGAGCAAGCACTGAAACGATGTTAGCTGGTTCTTTTAAGGCAGGGCTGCAATGATGTTGAAATGTGTTTTGGGGGATAAAGTTCATTTTCTAGGCAAATATTGACTTTGCAAGTAATTGCTGTTAAGCTGATCACTCTTTATAACATTCTGGAGTATATGCAAATTGCCATTAGAAAAAATGAAGCAGTAGACTTTGTAAAAATTAATATTTGTGTCATTCTCAAAACTTTTGGCCATGACTGTAGGTGGGATGTTATCCGATCCTTCCGCTTTTTCTTTCAACTGGTCAGGGCATAACTTCAAGTGATCCCTGGATACCGCTGCTGAGGTCTCTCCTCCATCTTAGCTAACAAGGCATTCTTTGGCATTATCAAAGTTCGAGGGCAGAATTGTATAGGGCTCCTCTTCCCATTGATCATCCAGCTTATGCAGTCTTCTTTTTCTCTTGAGAACTTGTTCTCCCGGCGAAAAAGGAACAGCAGGTGCATTTTGGTTATAAAGTCTCTCCTGCTTCTGCCTTGCCTGAGCCAGACTCTTCTCCACACACTCCTGTACCCTTCTGTACTGCTGCTGCCTCTCCTTGTCCCAGTCAGCATCTGGTGACGTTACTTCAGGCGTCAGGACTCCCATGTCCAAGTCAATAGGCAGCTTACCAGGCCTTGCTCTCATCAGGTACGCTGGAGTACAGTTGGTAGAGTTCACTGGGATATGGTTGTAGAGGTCCACCAGATCGGGCAACTTTTCTGGCCACAGATTTCTCTCCTCCAAGGGCAATGTCTTCAGTAAATCAGTCACTACCTGGTTCATCTTCTCGCACATGCCGTTGGTCTATGGGTGATAAGGTGTTGACCGGATCTTCTTACACCCATATAAGTTGCAAAATTCATGGAACACTTCTGCCTCGAAAACTGGACCTTGATCTGTCAGCACCCTCTCAGGATAACCATGTGGTCTGCAGAAGTGCTGCTGGAACGCTCTGGCTGCGGTCCTGGCCGTTAGATCTTTGACCGGCACAACCACCAGGAATCTTGAATAGTGGTCCACTATGGTAAGGGCATAGAGGTAGCCTGACCGGCTTGGAACCAACTTCACATGGTCAAGGGCTACCAACTCCAGTGGCTGTTTGGTTATGATTGGCTGTAGGGGAGCTCTCTGGCTGTCTCGATCCTTTCTGCGCAGGTTACCTTGTCCACACTCCCAGCACCACCTCTCAATGGCTTTTCTCATGCCCGTCCAGTAGAACCTCTCTCAGAGCAATGTTTCCAACTTCTTCCATCCAAAGTGTCCAGCTCCATTGTGGTATGCTCCTAGGACCATTGATGCATCTCTCTATGGGACCACCACCTGCCAGACCAGCTCATGTGTGCGGGCATTGATACTCCTCCGACACAGCTTCCCTTCATAAATGAACAGCCGACCTCTTTCCTTCCACAACTGATAAGTTTCTTCAGGAGCATTCAACTCTGGGTGTGAGTCACCTTGTGTCAGCAGCTCTTTTACCAGGCGGACTGCAGGGTCATTATCTTGCGCTTCTGCCCAATCATGATGGGGCAACGGATTCAAAGTGACTTCCTTCAAGCCAGGCCACATGTTTCTCACTCCTTGAGCACGTTGGGCCACCAGTGGCCGGTGGAAGGGAGGCAATTCTACCTCTTCTAGAGCCTCGGGGTCTTCTCCTGCATCTGGCAGATTAGGCATCCTGGATAGCGCATCAGCATTTGCATTCTTGTGCCCTGCCCGGTACTTGATGGTAAACTCATAATTGGATAACCGAGCCATCCATCGCTGCTCCTGTGCTCCTAGCTTGGCAGTGTCCAAGTGGGTCAACGGGTTGTTGTCCGTGAAGATTGTAAATTTGGCCGAAGCTAGGTAATGTTTGAACCTTTCAGTGACAGCCCAGACTATGGCAAGGAACTCCAGCTTAAAAGAAGTGTAATTATCAGGGTTCCTCTCAGTGGGACGCAGCTTCCTGCTGGCGTTGGAGATCACTCTCTCTTTTCCATTCTGTACCTGCAACAGTACTGCTCCTAATCCCATGTTGCTGGCATTCGTGTACAGCACAAAGGGTTTGTCATAATCTGGGTAGGCCAGAACTTCTTCACCTGTGAGAGCCATCTTCAATCTGGTGAAAGACCTCTCCAACTCTTCAGTCCATTCAAATGTGGAATTCTTCTGCTTGCCTTTCTTGGACTGCCCCACCAGAAGGTTTTGCATCGGGGTGGCTATTTCAGTAAAGCCTTTGATGAATCTCCGGTAGTAGCCTACCAGTCCAAGGAATTGGCGTACCTCATGGAGGTTGCTGGGCTTCGTCCAGTCCCGGATGACCGTGACCTTGTCGGTCTGGTGCCACACCTTCTGCACTGACCACATGACCGAGGTATTGTACCTTAGGCTTCAGGAGGTGGCATTTTGAAGGTTTCACTTTCAGGCCAAAATTGGAAAAAGCTTCAAACACTTCGGCCAGGTGTTCCAGATGCTCTTCATAGGTCTTGGAGAAAACAATGACATCATCCAGGTACAACAGGACTGTTTCAAAGTTCATGTGTCCCAGGCAACACTCCATCAGCCGTTGAAAGGTTCCTGGAGCAGTGCAGAGCCCAAATGGCATATAATTGAACTCACAGAGACCCATTGGAGTGGTAAATGCGGTTTTCTCCTTGTCTGCCTCTGCCAATACCCACTGGTGAGATCCAAGGTGGAAAAGTAGTTAGCAGTTTTAAGTGCAGCTAATGACTCTTCAATTCTAGGCAATGGGTAGGCATCTTTATGTGTGATACTGTTAATTTTCCTGTAATCAACACACATTCTCATAGTACCATCCCTTTTTCTTTACAAACACTATTGGAGCTGCCCATGGGCTACAACTGTCCCTAATGACCCCAGCTTCCTTCATCTCTTTCAACATACTCTTAGCACATTGGTACTGTGTTGGGGGTATAGGTCTGTACCGCTCCTTTATGGGTGCATGGTCTCCGGTGGGGATATGATGTTGGACCCCTTTTGCCTGCCCAAAATCTAGTGGGTGTTTGCTGAATACCCGCTCATACTCTTGTGTCACTCTGTAAACCCCATTTCTCTGGCATGAAGGTGTAGAGTCAGTTCCCACCTGCAGTTTCTGGCACCACTCTTCTAGCTGCTTCACAGGGCCATTGTCCTCCACCGGATCGGATGAGACCAAAGGCTCTGCTGCCTGCAATGAGTTGTTATTAACAGTGAGCAGTTTAGCAACTGTGGCGTACCGAGGTATTGTGGCTTTCTCCTCCCCACAATTCAGAAGGCGTGCAGGTACTCTCCCCTTTCGTACATCAACCACCCCTCTGGCTGTCAGGACAGTGGGCCTGCTATCTGAATATACTGGCTCTACCAATGCCTGGTAATCCTGCCCTCTGAGCCCTATGGCTGCCCAACACCAAACCAACATTTCACATCTGGGGGGTATTACAATGGGAAAAGCATCACTCACTCTGACGCTGCCAATCTCTCCACCAGAGAGTTCTACCTGTTGCCTTTGCATCAGGGCTCGGATCTCCTTCTGCAGGACTCTTTGTTCTCCGGAACCAGCAGTCGCAGCCACCTGTTGCAACAAGACAATAACCTCGGACAGACAGTTTTCAATTACTTTTGTACCAAGAGTCATCATGGGATTACATTCACATCGATCAATATCAACAATTATCAGTCCTTGTGATTTTAACTCTACCCGCCCCACTTTAACAGTAATTTCCTTGCATCCAATCTGTGGCAAGGTATGCCCATTACTAGCAACTACTGTTAGTTCATCAGTTGGGCCACGGGTGAGTTCAGAATCAGCCCAGTACCTCTTGTACAAAATATACGGCATAGTGGTCACCTGGGAGCCAGTGTCCAGCAAAGCGTTCATGGGGATGCCGTCAATCACCACAGGAAGGATTGGTCTCCCTCCCACATATTTGGCTCTCCAGTTCTTTGGGCCTGGTGATCTTACTCCTGGGGGTTGGCCCTCTACCCCAGGGGTTGCTCGGTTAAAGGACAGTACCTTGCAAGATGACCTGCCTTGTAACAGCGGCGACGGATGGGACGTCCGTTCTGGTCGTAGCGATCGTTGTTCCTCCCTAAAAGTGGCAGGGTTCTCCTCCTCCGGAGCCACGGGACATCCTCTGGACTGGAAGCAAGCTGGACCTTTTCTTTGGAGGAATCCTGCAGGGACTGCACAGTTCTGGTGAGTGCAGCCATTCCTTTGGTCAGCTCCTGGACCTGAAGACGCAGCTCCTCAGTTGGATCTTTATCCAGGGTCTGGGCATCAGCCTCCACAGGGATGGAAGGAAAGGATGTAGCTTCCTGATGGTAGGTGATCGCTGGGCGCCTAGGGGGCGCTGGACGGCTGTCAGAGGATTCCTGTAGTACCTGGATAGCCCTGTCCTTGAAATTAGCAAAGTCCAGATCAGGGTCTTGCAGGGTTAGAATACGTAACTGCTCTCTGTGGGTACTGGACAGGAGCCCTTCAATGAACTGTTCCTTTAACAGTTGATCTTCTTCCTTTACACTGTCAGGGTCAACTTGTTTAACTGCTCGCAGCGCCTCCTGCAGGTTGAGGGCATAGTCCCTGATACTGTCCTGTGCCCTCTGTTTACAGCCAAAGAACCGCATCTTAATTGCAGCTGCAGGGCGGGTGTCAAAAGTGCTTCTAAGCTTGGCCAGGACCTTTGCAACAGTCTCTTTATCAGTGTCCTGCCAGGCTTTCACCTCCCTCAGTGCTGCACCCGTTAGCTGTCCAATCAGGATATTCACTTTCTGGCTTTCAGACAGGGGGTAAACTTTAAACAAGCTGCACAGTCTCTCTTTAAATTCACTCAGCATGGATAGCGGCATTATGGGGACCGCTGCGGCAGGCGCTCCTCCTTGCGGTGCTGCGGGATTGGCGGCGGCATCCGCCGCTGCGTTGCCGCCCAGCGCGGACATTCTCTCTCCCCCCTAGTTAACGTTAGCCAGGGCCGGTGGTTGCGGAAGCTCACCGGCGGCCGCTTCGCAGGCCCAATGCTCGGGGCTGTAGGCCTCAGCTCCGGGCTGTAGGCCTCAGCTCCTCCTCCTCTCGCGCACTGTCCTCTCTTCCCACGCGGCACTTCTCTTCTTCGCGCTCTGCGGCAGGCTCCGCCCACGAAGGCCGCCCCTCTTTCTTCCCGCGCGCGCCAAGCAGCGCGGCAATGGCGGCAAATGGCGCCAAATTCATACAGTTCACAAACACAGTCTATGGCACACAGGACCCGGGGATACCGGGCTCCGTAATCCTGTTCGTGACGCCAAATTGGGTCGCCCTCCCAGGGCTGTGGGGTACTCTGTACTGGGCCGGTGTCAGGGGGATGTGTCACAGCAGCAGTGACCCGGTCCTTGGCCCTGGGCGCTCAAACAATGGGGAGATGTAGTTAGTGGTAGAATAGTTTGTGACGCCACCCGTGGTGTTTGGCAAATATGGTGTTAGGCCAACGCTGCATACAGATCCGCTGGGATTGATGGTATGTGCAGCTTAGATGGTACAGCTCCCCACAGGTGGAGCTGTAGTCCCAGGGCAGTGTAGATGTAGCTGGCACGGGGATGTAGCAGTGCCGAAAGCGTAGGGAACAGACAAGACACAGCGGTTGTAGTTTCTGTACCTTTACTGAGTATATGCAGTCCAGAGTCCTGATTACAGATGGTATTGGAGCAGGTTAGCCTGGAAGCAGATCAGGATTCTCTCTCAGCAGAAGGGCTGTGCAGTCTCCTTCCTAGTGCTTTGTAGTGTGAAGCACTCCAGTACTTAGTTACTCTGTAATGCCTCTCTGCAGATGTTCCTACAACTTTACTTGTATGACAGACAGCTGTAGCCTCTCTCGGGGACTCCTCTCCTGAGTCCTGGCTCACTAGTCAATTGCTGTTGTGTCCCAAGTCTTTGCTCGGAGCAGGGCATTTACAGCCTCCTACTCCTCTGGTATCTGTGGCAGGACCGTCAGCATCCGTACCACCGTGGAGACCAGGCTCCAGTTCTGTGCGCTCTCAAGCTGAGGGAGCTCGCCTTCTGCAGCTCAACCTCTCAGCTTCGCACCTCCCGTCTGCACACTTCACCCTCTGCAGACCATCTGAACTCTTTTCCTCCTGGCCCTCAGAGGACACCCCTTTCCAGAATCCTGGTTCAGAGTTCCCCCTGCTGGCCCGGATTGGAACTGTTTTGCATGCATTAGGTTAACTGCTGGAGAGACCCATCACTGCTTCCAAGCCTGGCATTACCCACCCCTGGAGGAAGGCAAAGCCAGTGTGGCGACCATACCCCTGGGAGCGCCACACTTGTAATATCAATATCTGTGAAATGGAAGACAAAAGACATGTATAGAGTATTAAGACAAGAGGGGACTAAGGAAAAGAGCAACTTCATATGAAACGCCAACTGAGCTCTGAACCTGCAGCTGCACAAACATGTCAAAGTATCTGGAAACTTTATTAGGAAAGTAGACAACACAAAGCAACTTGAATCACTTTCAAAATAAAGGGCCAAATAATTAAGCAGCCTTCTCCCTTTGAGTATTTGGGCGAGCAGTTAATGATGAGTGGACATTCATTAGTGGTCTACCCATGACATAATGCATGCTCATTAGAGAACGCGGCTCAAGCTTTGGATTATTGGATCTCCCAGATTATCAGACACTCCAGTAAAGGAAAGAAATGGAAAGGAAGAGACCAGGACACAATTAGTTCCTCTGTGGTAGATTTCCATTAAATGAGCAGGAAGGAGCAGGAAAGGAGCCCATGATTTAAATATGAGCCATCGCTCCAGCTCCGTATCAAAGATTCCTGACACCGCTTGTTGTACTTGTTAATTTTCAGCATCATCTCGCAGATCCGGGGGGATTCAGCAGCAATGTAATTAGACCACAAGTGGCAGTCACTTTCTAGTCGGAGATACTGTATGGAGGGAGGTCATTCATATTCCTCGTAATGAATCAGGTTCTAGAGGGGGATCTGAACATACAGTTGCTGTGAATGTGTAACACGGGGACGTAGACGTTTACAGGGGCAAAACCAGCACGAAAATTGCTTCAGTCGAGATCATGTTCATGTTTCTGTTCTAGGCTGAGGGTATTTTGGGGGTGGTACAGGAGTTGGGGATACACAGGAATGTTCACACCATCAGACATGATTAAGCCGGTGGGATGTTGACCACCTAGATTCTGGGATGAGAATAGATATATTGTATCTAGGTGACCCCAGGAGTCAGTAGGATTTATTTACTGGAACCCCTGAAAAGCTTTTCCTCCTGTGCCTGGTCAGTATTCTGTGGACTTCCCAATGAGCGCTCAGGAAACTCCCGGAGATTCCTCAAGACACTGGTTGGTAAGTAGGGTTCTATATGGGGAAGGTCTATGACGCAGTAAGGGAGCAGGTGAGGACTATAGGACCAAGAATCCCATGTGTAAAGAGAGTCTACCAGCACAGAATGACTTTTCAAACCAAGTCCAGGCGGTCGGTGCATCATGGCGGCCAAAGATTTCAGTGTTTTTGTCTCTATAAAGCCAGAGCTATCAATCAAAGGAGAGGGGGTGCAGATATAGGAAGACAAGTAGGTAGAAAGCTGCACCTCAATGTCTGGCTGAGCTGTCATTCAGAGCAGACTGGGAGGGGTTGTGGAGCATTCAGTGCCAATCACCAGCAGCAGTTTTATTGTCTGACTTGCACAGGGAGGAGAGGGTTAAACATCTCCTTCTGTAGGACCAGGAGTGACAAGGGACAGGACTGCGCCAGTGTCTGCATGATGGTGATTTCTGCGGTCACATGTGGGTCCGGACTGGTAAATGTCATCACACGTTATACTGCGCACAGTGACTTATCTGTCAGTTTAATGACTTCACGAGAATAGTGTGACCTGGAGCCATCGCTGCCCGAATGTCACATTCTCTCCACATGTAAAAGATGACATATTAATACATGATGATGTCTGTACTCCAGGAAGGAAAAGTGTACGAGGAGGTCGCTGCCATGTGTCAAGTTAGAGACTAGAACACTACAACTCCCAGCATGTCCTGACAGCTCCCACCTGGTAGTTGTACTTAAGTAATAGCCAGAGAACGAAACGTTTGTAGAACTATGAACTGGGGAAGTTGGAATAAGCCTTGAAGGGAGACTGTCAGCACAGAATGACTGTTTCAACTGAGCACTGGCACTCAGTGCACCCTCGGGCTCAGTGCATCGTCAACGCAGCCTTTGGACTCAGGACACCCTCGGGCTCAGGGCACAGTCGGCGCGACCTTCGGGCTCAGTGCATCGTTAGCGTGGCCTTCGGGCTCAGGGCGATCTCTGAGCTCAGGGCAACCTCTGGGCTCAGGGCACCCTTGTCCTCAGTGCACCCCAAACAAGACTTGCCTTGTATTCAGCCCTCTCTGCATACAGACGTTCCATATACAGACACTAGATCCTAGACCCTCTCGTATAACAGGTGTGATGCAGGGAAGTAGCCATGGGTGAAGTACTCTTATTTCACGCCCTGACATGCTACATTAAGGTGGGGGGTCCTGGCTGGATGCATGGGCTTCATCTATGGGGGCGATACCCCCTTGCATGATACTGATGACTTCAATTGGCCAGGACCAGATGGTGAAAAGCTCAATTAGGGAGACCACCAATCAAACATAAAAAGTCTTTTAGTGATCTACAACATGGAGGGAACAATGCACAATAGAAGGCGGTTGCATCACTTCACGAATGTTTCTGTAAGAACATGGAGAGTCTTCACGCACACTCTCTCTTCCTTCTCTAGACTCGCTTGTTTCTGCCTCAGTTCATTCCTCTGCCTTCACCACAACCCAGGACAAAACTTCGGGAACTTCCCCAGTCCCCACTAACGACACCACAGTCCTTTAAGTTGGAGCCATACTCCAAGCCGCAGTTCTGCGTCCCCTTACGGGCGCTAGTATAAGAAGGGGCCAGGACGGTAGTCATGGCTGAGGACACCAGGGCCTTGGTGTCCCTTCCTCTTCCCACAGAAAAATTGTCAGCTTCTACCGGAGTACCTGTTCACCATCAGGAATTTCACTGCGATGTGACACAGCACCTGCACACTCAGCTTCTGTGCATAGGGTAGAAAGAACGGACACAGATACCGGTTCAGATGCCAACCAAACGATTTTACTTTTCTCTTCAACGGTCCCGGACACATCAGTTACATTACAGTCCACACAGAATTCGTCCTGCACTTTCCCTTTCCTGCTTTCTTTGTCCTCAAGCACATTACTGGGTAGTAGCGCCCTTGGCGGTACCGCAGCATCACTCCTGAAAGATCTCAGGACATAGGGGAATCCCATTCATCCATTTCGCCATGGATTTGCAAGCTTCAGCCCTATTTAAGATCTAACACATGGTGAATATTCTGCGCCCTGCACGACTTTTGGACCACATACTGCAATTTCCTGGGTGCTCCGGTCTTATCCAGCACCCGTTTGACTGTGCCCGCACTTTTCTTCTTCATAACGTTGCGTAGCTGCTATGGTGTCCTGGGCTTAGAGCCCTTGTGGACACTTCGGGCGTGCTCACCCTTCTGCCTGTTCCTATCTCCTACACTTGCTTAACCCATAGCAGCTCCTCCTACAGTTAACCCTATGTGAACTTCCTATAGCTATACCTAACAAAACCCACTAGTATACCCCCATCTAGTGGCCCACTATAGAACTATACTTATTCATATCTAGAAACTCTATACTAATAGTGCCCCTTCACTATTGAACCCGAAGGATGCACCAGCTTACCCTAACCTATGCATTTATAATACAACACAATATATTACAATTTGTACAACATGGTAACACATATAATGTGGCAGTACCAATGAGAACGGCGGTAATACACAATAGTGTAGCAGTACCGGAGCATAATGATACCTGTCCAACATTTACAATATACACAATATACTGTAACGTTCCACACTGTCTGTGGACGGGGATTACTCACGTTGCCGGTCTTGGAGGTAAACACTGGCACACTCCGGGTTAAAACAAGTCCATTCGGTCCATCCAGCCTTCACAGCAGTCGAAAGCAACATAAACAGTCCTTGGCTGGGTTTTGTACCCTCAGGTCCTGTGAGCACACAGGCTAGGGCAATGTTCAGCCCGGAGGCTCAGTCTTGATTCGTACACACAGGAGGGCTTCTTCTTCTTCTGCATAGAGACCACTCTCACAGTGTCCCACCTGGACACATGGAAGTCTGTGCACACTGCCAGACTCCCAAACACTCTCACATGTGCTAAACACCTCAATTACATAGAAACGCATCCAGGCTTCCATCACAGGGCCACCCACCTCTGCGATACATACCGCCCATCAATCACATGACCAGTCTCCATGCCACAATACTTATATTAGAACTCCTTAAAGGGGAGGTGGCATTAAAGGGGACATTTCAATTCACTTCCCTACACTAGTTTTACACTATGGCCTTTAGTTAGCACTCTTAGCAGTCTGCTGACCCCTTGCAATTTCTGCCGGAGCATGCTCTTCTCATGTTCCCAGTTCTGTCCTGGACCTTTATCTCTTTAACTTGTGAATTTGGGGCTGTACTGTCAGGTGTACTGTCCCAGGACCTGTCGCCAGTTGACCACTCTGTCCTTCCATCACTTCTACTAAGGATCACGCTATTCTCTGCCTCGGTCTCCATCCAAGTCATGAGCCTCTGCTGACGGGTCAGACCTTAGGCATGTTTCTACTGCCTGCTAGGCCTTATCTGACGTCCTGATGTGTAACTGCCTCTGCCCCTTCAATTTATCCCCTCCCACTATGGGCTGTTTCCAGCTATTAACGCTGACTCTCCCTACTGTCAGGCAGATTACAACACAAAGACTAATAACGCATGTCACAACACACACTATACATCATAAAAGTACTTGTGTCTTCAAGGGGGAATGTGGACAGTATGTCCATCTCCTTACACAGGCCCAAGACAGACCCCTTTGCTTACAGACCCCAGACTGACTTGAAGCAGTGGGGACCGTTCCTGTGTTGCCCCTGCTCCTCTTTATTTCAGACATGTGATAGGACTTATGGGAAGAAAGACGCTCGGGAATAGGGAGAGGTGAGCATGTAGGGCATCTAGGGGTAAGAAGGGTCCGGGCCCTTTTCCAGGAGTTTGGGCCCTTTTCCAGGAGCCTCCCATTGTATCACATCAGGAAACTCTCCTGCAATTTGAGAGACCAGCTGCAGACAATGGAAAGAGATTAATGCTTCCATTCTTTCCTTGATGTCCAATAATCTGGCATCAGCATCCAGAGATATCGGCACTGGAGAAACGTTCTGCAGATTTTCCATGAGACACAACTGACAAGTAGGTCAGACCCTCGTGTGATTGAAAGACTTGTGCATAAAGAATGAGGTGTGCGCACAGTGAGGCGGCCGCCATCGTAGCTCTCCACAGAGAATCCTGCGGCCGCTTTTCATGCCTGTGTAACTTTCTATAAAGCTGACCCGGCTTTTCTGTAGTGTTTGTATCTCCAGGCGTTCTTTCATATCAAGGGCTCAGCTCTTCATTGTAACACTCGCTGGATCCCTTCCCATACTTCACCGCTGCAAAAGAAAATCAGATACTGTGCATACAAAGACTATGGGAAGCAGAGGATTCATCATCCAGATCATACTCTCATCATTCATTGTCACATCCGCATCACCAGACCAAGTATAACTGTACATAGATCAGTGCCATATACTATGGGGTAGAAGATGTGCATATGAGAAGAAGTGGTGGGAATACCCTAGTAAGACAGACAACGACAAAAGACACAGATGTAGCAGAGCCGAGGCTATAATCTAATGTGACACCAGATGGATTCTCAGTTGTGGGATAGTCCGGAATTTTGGGAACTGCAATGTGAAGTTATGTTTTTGTGCTGGAAAATGCTCTGCAATTTACAGATGAAGCAAAGTAGATGTGTGAGAAATATTATACTAGAGATGAGCGACTTTGCCTTTTTTCGGGTCGAGTCGGGTTTCATGAAACCCGACTTTCTCAAAAGTCGGGTCGAACGAAATCGTGAAAAGTCGAAGGCCGACTGAAACACGAAACCCAATGCAAGTCAATGGGGAACCAAGGTCGGTAGGGAGTGGAGGACAGGAAAAACACCTACAGTGCCCATTTTAATGCCAAAAACATCAATTCTTATTACTTAAGCTTGTCAACCTTAATTTACTTTATAATAATAGTTAGGCATTGAAAGCTGGTGGTTATTTGGCTAAAGTTGTATGGGGGGTAGGGCTGGCTCTAGATTTTCGTGGGTCCAGGGCTAAAGAGTGTCAGTGGGCTCCTTTAACACATGCCACAATTCATGATCCTCTGATACGGCATAGAATTAGCGGTATAGTACAATGAAAAATACTTCACTTCTTACATCTCATGACTGATATCCATTTTAAATTCTCCAATAGCTCCAAAAATGGACAGTATATTACTCCATACAGTATTATGGCCACCGAATAGTGCGCTATACAGAGTAATGAGGCCCATATATGTCTCCATACAGAATCATTGGTCCCATATAATGTTTGAAACAGTATATGATGAGCTCCACATAATGCTACAGTATATGTTGGTCCCCATGGATGAAGCTCCACTGTGTTATGGGCCCAAATAATGCTCCATATATAATGGGCCCTATTTCTAATGCTTCAGTGCATAATGGGCCCTGTAAATGCTGCTCCAGTGTCTGATGTCCACCTTTGGAATGCTCCAGTGTATGGTGAGCCTCATATATCATTCTCCAGAGTATAGTGCTCCCCAAAAATAGCTGTCCCAACATTGAAAACAATTAAATAAGTCTCCTCTCTAGGGAATCCCTGTACTAGTCTGGACTCCTCGTCGTCCCCATCTTCCATCTCACTGCACTTGGACTGTCTAGGCAGAGGGCGTACAGACGTGATGTCATCGCGCTCTCTGACCAGAATGTCACTGTCAGGAAACGCGGAAGACGTCATGGCGATGGAGCAGGGAGAGGTGAGTATTTCAACTTTGCAAGTGCTGTGATCCTGAGCAAGCAGGGGGGCCCACTCGTTGGCGACGGCACTGGCACAGGGCCCCTCATAGTACGCCGGTGTGTCTGACGGCGGGTGTGCACCCCCACCGTCAGAGACACTTGATTCTACTATGAGGGACCTTGTGCCAGTGCCATTGCCAAAGAGTGTGCCCACCCACTTGTCCAGGGCAACGGCACTCGCACGGGTGCGTGCGCCAGGTGGTGACCCCGGCCCTGTTGGGGCAGGCAGCCCAGTTAGGGATGTGGAAAAATTGGCATATGTTGATGTTGGACATTCAGCAGCTGCAAATGGAGTAATTGGAGAAGTCCACGGAAGAGGAGGACAAAAGCAAGCCATTTTTCTGGCAACCTACGTGTCAGCAGGGGAGGGCGGGACAAAATCCTTTGAAACCCATGCATGGTTCATTTTAATGAAGGTTAGAATGATCATCAACATTTTGGGTCGACAGACGGATCCTTTTTTCTGTCAGGATTGATCCAGCAGCACTGAAGACTCGTTCAGATAACAGCAGGGCAAGCGAGCTCCTGTAAGGCATATTGTGCCAATTCAGGCCAGGTGTCAAGTTTACTGGCCCAATAGTCAAAGGGGAATGACCGGTGAGGGAGAACATAGATATGGGAGGAGAAGTAGTTTGTTACCATAGTTGACAACTGCTGTCTCCTGTCACTTTTGATCGATGCAGTATTACCAGTCGGGTGAGCGGTACTTGAAAAATCAGTCCACAACATGGTCATGAAACCCCTGTGTCCAACGCCACTTCGGCTGTGTGCACCACGAACACCTCTTCCATGTTGCCCCCTACGGCTCGTTGGAAAAACATCACCGCCGCTGTGTGCTGGGAATGCCTCAAACAAACGGTTTACCAGAGTTGATTGTTTGTTAGCCAATATTAGCTCTAGGTTCTCCTGTGGCATGATGTTTTGGAATTTGCCTTTATAGCGTGGATCCAGGATGCTGGCCAACCAGCAGTCGTCATCGTTCATCATTTTGGCAATGCGGGGGTCCCTTTTTAGGATCTGCAAGGCATAATCAGACATGTGGGCCAATGTTCCAGATGTCAATGATGCACTGCGAGTGCTGGGTGGAGGCGCACTTTCTGGCAAATCCACATCCCTCCAGTCACGCACAAACCCTGTACCTGACCTTGCCACGCCAACATTTTTTCTTGCCCCCTGAGAAGCATCCTCCTCCCCAAAATAATCATCCCCATCATCCTCCTCCTCCTCTTCCTCTTCTTCCTCCACCTCGTCTACGAGACTTCCCTGAGCAGCCAATGGCTGACTGTCATCAAGGCTTCCCTCCTCCTCTTCCTCCTCGGCTGCAGACGCCTGCTCCTTAATGTGCGTCAAAGTTTGCATGAGCAGATGCATAAGTGGGATGCTCATGCTTATGATGGCGTCGGCTTCGCTTACCAGCCATTTGCATTCCTCAAAACACTGAAGGACTTTACAGAGGGCTTTCAGCTTCGACCACTGCACACCAGACAACTCCATGTCTGCCTGCAAACTGCCTGCCCGTGTATCCTCCCTCAAATGAATTACAGCCTGCCTCTGTTCGCACAGCCTCTGAACCATGTGCAGGGTGGAGTCCCACCTTGTTGCAATGTCGATAATTAGGCAGTGCTTGGGAAGGTGGAGCAATCGCTGCAGCTTCTGCATACGACTGGAGTGTACGGGCGACTTGTGGATGTGCGAGCACAGTCTTCACACCTTATGGAGCAGGGCTGTTAACTCCGGATAATTAGGAAGCACTGCACCACCAGGTTCAAGGTGTGAGCCAGGCAAGGTATGTGTCTGAGTTTTGAAAGGGCTATGGCTGCCACAAAATTCTGGCCGTTATCACTAACTACCTTGCCTGCCTCAAGATGTAGACTGCCCAGCCATGACTCAGTTTGTCGCTGCAAGTAGTCGGCCAGTACCTCCGCAGTGTGTCTGTTGTTGCCCAAACACATCATCTTCAACACAGCCTGCTGACGCTTACCACTAGCTGTTCGATAGTGGGACACCTCGTGTGCAACACTGGAAGCTGCGGATGGAGTGCTCGTGCGACTGCGCTCTGTGGACGAGCTTTCGCTTCTGGAGGAGGAGGAGGAGGGTCGAACGCCTACAGCCAACTGTTTCCTATACCGTGGGCTAGGCAGCACTGTCCCACCGCCGCTGTCCCCTGTGGACCCTGCATCCACCACATTAACCCAGTGCGCAGTGATGGACACGTAACGGCCCTGGCCATGCCGACTGGACCATGCATCTGTTGTGAGGTGCACATTTCCGCTCACTGACTGCTTGAGTGCATGGACAATGCGGTCTTTCACATGATGGTGGAGGGCTGGGATGGCTTTGCGAGAGAAGAAGTGGCGACTGGGTAGGTCATAGCGTGGTACTGCATAGGCCATGAGTTCGCGGAAAGCTGTGCTTTCCACCAACCGAAAGGGCATCATCTCAAACGAGATTAGTTTGGCAATGTGGGCGTTCAAACCCAGTGTACGCGGATGAGAGACTGAGTACTTTCTTGACCTACTCATAGTGTCTGGGAGGGTGAGCTGGACTTGAGAGCTGCATATGGTGGAACTAGCGGTGGACATGGCGGACTGAGAGGGGGTTGGTGATGGTGTTGGTGGTGTTGCTGATGGCCTAGATTCAGTCTTTCGTAGCAATAACATTGTGATTCCATTACTGCTTTGCCCTTGCGATGACACCTCGACATTTGCTGCTGGTGGTGTGTTAACTGGTGGGCTTACAGTGGGGGAAGCGATGTAGCGTTGCTGACTACCTTCATTCGGAGCAGGTGCACATGTGGTACGTGAGGTTTGGTAGTCCGTCCACGCTTGCAAGTGCATGGTGGTTAAATGTCTAAGCATGTAACTGGTATTAAAATTTCTCAGATTTTTCCCTCGGCTAAAGGTGTTTGCGCATTTCTTACAGATAACTTTTGCCTGATAATTAGGATTTTGTTCAAAAAAGTGCCAAACTGCACTCTTCCTACTATGGAAGACATTTTGAGACCTTACACGCTGTGCTAATTTGATCGTCTGGCCAAGCTGTCCTGCAACTCTTTTGGTTTTTGTAACACGTTTTTGGACTGCTACGGTCCTGCCAGATAACAGCTGTTACGATGTCGTTGCCTGCAGCGGCACCCTCTTCCCCCAATGGATGCCAATCTGGGTCAACAACTGGGTCATCCATCACCTCCTCTTCAATTTCATGTGCACCTTCCTCTGTGTCACCGTGTAAGGTGGTATAGTATGCGGGAAGGGGCACCTGAGTTTCATCAGGGTCTGATTCTGCCTCAGCACACTGCAAGGACAATGTAGTGCTCTGAGTGAATGTACCAGCAGAAAAATCTAGCAGTGGCTGTGCATCAGTGCACTCCATGTCAGATTCATCTTGGACTGGGGAATTCACGATTTGACTTGCTAACCCAGGCATGGTATGTGAAAAGAGCTCCATGGAGTAATCGGTAGTGTGACCTGCCACATCCTTCACTTTTGGTAGGGGTGAAGGACACAAGGAAAGGTGTTGTTCCTGACCAGGAGCCTCCAATGACGACTCAGTGCTTTTATTTTTTGAAACTTCAGAAGAGGAGGCGAGACAGCAGGAGGCTGTGTCAGCAATGTAAGCCAAAACTTGTTCCTGAAGCTCCGGCGTTAAAAGTGGTTTACCTACTCCCCAAAAAGAGAGCCTTCAAGGCCTTGTGGAGCCAGACGATGACGCAGGCTCAACACCTCCAGCCTTAGGTGCTATTGTGCTTTTGCCACTACCAACAGATGCAACACCACCACCACCACCATCGGGACCAGCTGGCAACCCCCGCCCACTTCCATGGCGTCTTCCACCATACTTGCTCATTTTTGTGAAAATGTACCCAAAATACCACCAGCTATATGGTACTGTAAAAGAAGGTAGAAGGTGTATCTACTATTGGTGAGAATTTGAATCTCACTAGAGATTTGAGGGCGCAGAACTATTGTCTGTGGCCCAGTAGAGATTACACCTTAATGTAACAGGCTGAAATCGGATGGTGTATGACAAGGTGGAGGGTGTCTATAGGATTGGTGAGAATTTGGATCTCACTAGAGATTTGAGGATGCTGAACTATTGTCTCTGGCCCAGTAGAGATTACGCCTCAATGTAAGAGGCTGAAATTGGATGGTGTATGACAAGGTGGAGGGTGTCTATAGGATTGGTGAGATTTTGAATCTCACTATAGATTTGAGGACGCTGACAATGATGCTGTCAGTCCAAGTATGGACGCAGGCAGCCTAATAAGCATGACTGCTGCACAGTGCACACACAAAAGGGTGGAAAAATGAATGCTTGGTAACTGTGCAGAAAAGAGGAAGAAAAGTATTTTTGCTTTTAAAAAAGCAGTTTGCACAGCAGTGTGCAAACAGCAATGCAGCTATCAGGGAGCCTTATAAGGCAGCCTAATAACCAACAGAGCTGATGCACAAAAATAGAGACTCCCCTGTCACTGCACACAAAGTGTTGTGTTGTAAATGGAAATCGCTAACAGCAGAAGCAGTTTTTTTGGTGGTTCTTCCCTGCCTAACGCTCTCCCTACAGAATCAGCAGCAGCTCTCCCTATGCTAAGATCGGCATAAGTAAGATGGCGGTCGGCGTTCACGCCCTTTTATAGCCCCCGTGATGCCACACAAAGCCAGCCAATCACTTGCATGCCCTTCTCAAAGATGGTGGTGACCGATGCCTATGTCATCCCGTTGCCCACAGTGTGCGTCCTCCATCATTGGCTGAAAAAGGGCACTGGAAGCATCTTTTGAAACGCGACTTTGGCGCTCTGGTCGCCGACCTCGTGGCCGACCTCACTCTATGGTCGGGTTTCGTTTCATGAAACCCAACTTCAGCGAAAGTCGGCGACTTTTGAATATGACCGACCCGTTTCAATCAACTCTAATTATTACTATGGAAAAATCTAAATATTCACTGATGAGATACTGATCAAAAACAGCAAGAAATATTATTACTGACAAACACCAAACAGTAAGTTTCCCTACGCAGATTCTAGGGGATGGTAAGCAAAGAAAGCACTGACAAAAGATCAGTATACAAGTGATAAAACAGAGAAATGATCACAGAAGCCGACAGTTACAATATTGCACACAAACAACAAAAGACATTATTGCACATCTGCGGAACAGTACTGAATATTGGCAGTTACCGGCAAGAATCCTGTCATGATCTGACAGTTTTAAAATGCACTGGGTGAACTTTTTTTACTTTGGAAAGTTCCAAGGTGTCTTGACTGTCCCCGGTGGTGGTTTTGATATTGCACTTTAGGTTTTTGTGCACTTAATCATGTATCAGGTGTGACACCCTATAAAGGTGTGCTAGGGGTGTGCAATTGCTGCCTGTGATATTGTGAGTTTGTGTTTCACTCTGAGTTGGAGAGCCTGGAGGAAGGATGGAGCTGGTGAGGAGTCCTGCGCAGCTTAGCCAGGGGGGACGTGTTTCAGCTATGGTGTCTGGACGAAGGGCTGGCATGGCGTGGTGGAGTCGCAGTAATGGTGTCAGCGGGAAGTGTCTGCATGGGCTGGTGGAGTGGCGACTATGGAGAGTGGCACTCACCATGTGGGACTTGGTTGCTGAGCTGGACTCAAGCATGCTCGACTTCGTGGTAGAAGCTGAACACTTCCTTGGGACTCTGGTACTAAGCAGCTGCAACTGGTGGTGGACTCTGCTCCAAGGCTGCACTAAGGTGAAGGATCCTGTTATGGTGATGGATCCAGGTGGAGGAGAAGATGCACTCAGGTGGAGGGCTCTGTTGCTGGGAGCGCACGCAACAGAGCAAAGCTAAGTGGTGTTTCCCCTGTATTGTCTCTTTCCTCATGTGTTATTAGTGCAGTGGTGGGATTAGTCTCCGCACCGACCCATTCCCTAGTGAGGGTTTAGGGTCAGGGTGAGCAAGGGCGTTAAGGTACGCGTGCGGCGACAGGTTCAGAGCCTGTATTGGGAATGTCAGGAGTGCAGGGACACTGGCTCAGGGGAGCTTAGGAGGTCTCCACGTCCCCCATTCCCTATCGCAGGGCCCACCATTGTTAAAGTTTCCCAGGTTCCCCCTTTATTTAAATTCGCCGTACTGGAGGCGGGGTTTCCAGATTTTATGTATATAACGTGTAATACCCAAATTCGCCAGGTGGAGGCGGCGTATCCACCTGCACGTTTTATTATTTAAATGCGCCCCACTGGAGGCGGTGTATCCAGGGTCACATGTGTCACATGGGTTCGCCTTGCGGAAACATCTGCGTCCTGACACACGTGATCATGACATTATCACAGGCCCTACAGTTTTTTTTCTGGTGAGCTTTGGCCATGTTGAGACCGCTGAGTAATCGCTTCCGGGCCTCACTGATGTGAGTGGGGAGCGGCAAGGTGTTTAGAGCCGCTGCAGCAGCAGTTATCACGGTCTGGGGCCTCTGCTCAGGTAACCAGGAAATTAAAATGGCGGCTTTGGCAAATTGCGGGTCTGGCAAAAGCCCCTGGAGTCGCTGCTGGGGAGCGGGACTTGCTCATGCACGTGGGCGTACCCAGGCAGGTGGGAGGAATGGTGCCCCACGGAGCTGCTTGGTGTTCCCCGAGGTGAAGGGGTGCGTTCCAGTGATGAGCAGACTGATGTAGAGTCCGCGGGGTTTACGCCAAATCCTCAAATACCACCGTAGAAGCCGCCCCTCCTGGCCGTGTGGAGGCGGCCAGTGAGTGTATATTTCCTCCATATGCGTTCCCACTCCTCCTGGTGTGAGCAGCAGGTGTGCTGCGGGGGAGTAGGGACAAATCTCAACCCTCGCCATTAAACCAACCCTGGGAGGCGCAGACCTCATGGTGAAGAGGGTTGGAGGGTGGTGATCCCTTGGTGAATAGCGGGGGTGTGAGTGTGGTGACACAGGGGGACGCCTCTGTGATCAGGTCCTGAATGAGTTCACCAATTTTTTGGACAAACGAATGTGTGTAATAAAAGTTCAGGTCCGGACCTGTGTGTGAACGAGCGAGTATGTGTGCCACCAAAAAACATCTTGTGGAAGTGTGTTGTGGAGCCTGATCAGCTCATAACAAACAAACATACACATACATAAACTCGTTCCCCAGGTCAGCGCTGTGGAGATGAGTGGTGCCTCCAAAATGAACTTTATTGCCAATACCAGCGGTGCGTTTGTCATAAACCTGAAGTGTCAGGTAATGGTGGGGTGAACTCAGGGTCTGGGCGTCCCCGCTGTGGGTGTTTCCCTAATGAGGGGTGGTCTTGAGGGTCCAGAGGCCCCTCATTAAGGAGGGGGTACTGTCATGATCTGACAGTTTTAAATTGCACTGGGTAAACTTTTTTTACTTTGGAAAGTTCCAAGGTGTCTTGACTGTCCCCGGTGGTGGTTTTGATATTGCACTTTAGGTTTTTGTGCACTTAATCATGTATCAGGTGTGACACCCTATAAAGGTGTGCTAGGGGTGTGCAATTGCTGCCTGTGATATAGTGAGTTTGTGTTTCACTCTGAGTTGGAGAGCCTGGAGGAAGGATGGAGCTGGTGAGGAGTCCTGCGCAGCTTAGCCAGGGGGGACGTGTTTTAGCTATGGTGTCTGGACGAAGGGCTGGCATGGCGTGGTGGAGTCGCAGTAATGGTGTCAGCGGGAAGTGTCTGCATGGGCTGGTGGAGTGGCGACTATGGAGAGTGGCACTCACCATGTGGGACTTGGTTGCTGAGCTGGACTCAAGCATGCTCGACTTCGTGGCAGAAGCTGAACACTTCCTTGGGACTCTGGTACTAAGCAGCTGCAACTGGTGGTGGACTCTGCTCCAAGGCTGCACTAAGGTGAAGGATCCTGTTATGGTGATGGATCCAGGTGGAGGAGAAGATGCACTCAGGTGGAGGGCTCTGTTGCTGGGAGCGCACGCAACAGAGCAAAGCTAAGTGGTGTTTCCCCTGTATTGTCTCTTTCCTCATGTGTTATTAGTGCAGTGGTGGGATTAGTCTCCGCACCGACCCATTCCCTAGTGAGGGTTTAGGGTCAGGGTGAGCAAGGGCGTTAAGGTACGCGTGCGGCGACAGGTTCGGAGCCTGTATAGGGAATGTCAGGAGTGCAGGGACACTGGCTCAGGGGAGCTTAGGAGGTCTCCACGTCCCCCATTCCCTATCGCAGGGCCCACCATTGTTAAAGTTTCCCAGGTTCCCCCTTTATTATTTAAATTCGCCGTACTGGAGGCGGGGTTTCCAGATTTTATGTATATAACGTGTAATACCCAAATTCGCCAGGTGGAGGCGGCGTATCCACCTGCACGTTTTATTATTTAAATGCTCCCCACTGAAGGCGGTGTATCCAGGGTCACGTGTGTCACATGGGTTCGCCTTGCGGAAACATCTGCGTCCTGACACACGTGATCATGACAAAACCTTCACACTCCGGTCACTATCTGACGCCAATGTCTCGGCATGTCGATGGCAGCTTCCTGGTTATGCCTGCTTGGCGGGGCTCACATATCTCTTTCATGGGGGCCCCCACATCTCCTTGATGGGGCCCTCCATACCTCCTAGTTGGGTCCCCACATACCGCCTAGGTGGGATCCTCATATCTCTTTGGTGGCGCTCCCTTTACCTCCTTGGTGAGGCCCCCACATCCTCTTGATGGGGCCCTGCATACCTCCTAGGATGAAGCCCTCATACCTTCTTGGTGGGGCCCTCCACTTCTTCTAGGTGGGGCCCTCCATACTTCCTAGGTGGGAGCCCACATACCTCCTAGGTGAGTCTCCACATATGGTACCTCCTAGGTGGGGCCCTCATATCGCTTTGGTGCTCCCCTTACCTCATTGGTTAGGCCCCCCACATCTCCTTGGTGGGGCCTTCCATATCTCCTAGGTGGGTCCCCACATACCTCCATGGTGGGGCCCTCATATCTCTTTGGTGCTCCCCTTACCTTCTTGGTGAGGACTCCCACATCTCCTAGGTGGGAGCCCACATACCTCCTTGGTGGCGCCCTCCATATTTCTTTGGTGGATCCCCCTTATCTCTTTGCATATGAGGCCCCACCAAGGAAATATGAGGGGCCCCACCAAAGACAAATGTTAACCTAAATAGGTTGGTCTTTGGCTAGTACTTGTGATCCATGGACAAGTGTCCCTCCCACCCCAATGCTGTTGATGAATTTGAGAAGTGTTTGAAGGGGTCCTGTCACCAGGGTTGGCCGATATGGGATAAGAGGATAAGACCACCACCTTTCAGGCCTGATATATAACAGTCTATAATGCTCTATATCTGCCCCCAACCTGAAACATAAGAAGAAGAGCTTTTATTATACTGCCCTGAGGGCGGTCCGGTCCGAGGGGTGTCGCTGCTCTAGGTGCGGTGCCTCCCATCTTCTTACGATTGCCGCCTTCCTTCTTGCTTCATGTGGATGACGCATCCCTACATCTTCCACACAGGCTCCCCGACATTGCACTCCTAGGCAGGCGTACTTCTCTGCAGTGTGCAGGTGCCGGGAAAGGTCAAAGAGCCCTCAACAAGGCAGGAGCGCGATATAGGGATGCGCCACCACTCGGACCGGACCGCCCGGTGGACTATAATAAAAGTTCTTTTTCTTATATTTCAGGTCGGGTTGGGGGCAGATATACAGCATTATAGACTGTATCAGGCCTGAAAGGTGGTGGTCTTTTCCTCTTATCCCATATCGGCCAAACCTGGTGACAGGTTCCCCAAACAGTTCTCAAACGCAGTTAACAAAAAAAAAAAGCCATGTGTGCAGGAGATTCCTGAAATCTCATAGCTTATGCTGGTCCAGGAAAACGCAGCTTCTTCTCTACACAAAAAAATGAAGCAGGAAAAAAAACACTGCAAAAATGCTGTGTGTGCACATGGCCTAACACTTCTGAAAGCTTTTGATATTCACAATTGTAACTAGCCATACAGTTTAGAAGACCTGTAGAAATGTGGATGATGTGCTGCATCCTGTGTTATCTACTGTATATAGAGGTGTTATCACAGGATCCACCATTTACAATAGGTGATGACACAGCTCACCTCCTCCTCCAGTACAATGACTGATATCACCTCTATATACAGTAGATAACACAGGATCCACCATTCACAATAGGTGATGTCACAGCTCACCTCCTCGCCTTATCTTATAATGACTTTTTATTATAAACTTAATGTACAGAGACCATAGTCTATACTGAGGATACCTGCATCAGATCTTAATTGGTCTGCATGATTAAGTTTTATGTCAATGTTGCAACTCTGGAGGAAAATAGAGATTAGTGGAAATGACTGCAATACTGATTTACACCACATGATGGGACTCTAGGGTGTGTCATGTGACTGACAATTGCTTTAGAAGAATGGCTATAGGGATAATTTCCTTTAACAGCAAACCAAGAGGTCAGAGGCGGAACTGCAAGTAAAGATATCAATGCGTGGATTACAAAGATGCAGCAGTAATGGTAGAAATGTTACGTATGCTGTCAAAATCAGGACTGGAGGCTTCACCCACAACCAAAATCATCCTCACCACAATTATTTGCTGATATGTTGTGATCTCGGGATTGAAAATTGTCTATTGCAACAAAGTTAATAACTGTTTCTAAAACTGAAAAATTCTTGAGGATCTGCCTTCAATCTGATAGGAATGGGGATGTCCTGACAGCTGGTGGCCACACTCATGCCATGGAATCCTCAGTCTTTGTAAATAAACCCTTTGTGGCAGATTATTAAAATTGGCACCAGTAAAATAGGCTCAACAGGATTAACTGTGACTGCCTCATAACTCAAATTGTGGCTGTCTCTACTGAGCCTGAAGCTGCCAGGTGGCAGTGGGAGCCACAAGGCGGCAAAAGTAAGCACAAAGTGACAGTGGGAGCCAAAAGATGTCAGTGGGAGCCATGAGGTGGCAGAGGGAGCCACAAAACTCCGTATGAGTCACAATGCTCCATTGGTAGCCACAAGATGGCAGAGTCAGTCACAATATTCCAGTGGGAGCAGCAAAGCGGTAGAAGGAGCCACCATGTGATAATGGCAGTGCTAGCCACAAGACACCAATGGGAGCCATGAGACGTCAGTGGGAGCCACAAGATGCCAGTGGGAGCCACGAGACACCAGTAGGAGCCACAAGATGTCAGTGGGAGCCACATTACTCCAGTGGTAGCCACAAGAAGGCAGTGTCCGCCACAACATTCCAATGGGTGCAGCCAGGCAGTAGAAGGAGCCACAATGTGATAAGTGGCAGTGGTAGCCATGAGACGCCAGTGGGAGCCAAGAGACAGCAAAGGGAACCAAAAGACGCCAGTGGGAGCCACAAGATGCCAGTAAGAGCCATGAGACAGCAGTGGGATCCAAAAGATTGCAGTGGGAGCCACAAGACGGCAGTGGGAGCCGTGAGCTGGCAGAAGCCTCCTCAGGGCAGCAGAGGGAACAGTGAGATGCTAAGTGGCAGTAAAGTGATAAGATGCTAGGTGGCAGTGTGGCATTTATTCTCTGAATTTTGCACCTGTTTTCTTTAGATCTCAGTTTCCACCTCCTGTCACCAGATCTATAACCTGCTATATTATTTATGACACCACTTGTTTTTAACTCCTTCTGTCCCAGGAAAAGTTTCTCAAAACCTCAGGTTATTGCTTGATGTCCCTGCTCCAAGTACACAGCAGTTAATCACCATGAGCTGAATAGAAAACTGTGTGTAGATGCTGGAAGTCACTGCTGTCCCCAGGGATCCTGTATCAGAGATGATTGTGTCTGTTGGGCCCTGATGGAACATCCAGACAAGGTTTCATCAGCCAAAGAGCTTACAGGTGGCTACAAGCTGTAAACAGCCAACACGTTCACAGGTTTCGCAACCACCCTCTGCTCCTATGGAGATACCCTGTATATGGAAATGTAGCCCATGTATAAGTACATGGTGATCTAGCCTGTGTATGAGATCTAGTCCATGTGTATGTTACATGGTGATCTAGTGTGTGTATGGTGATCTAGTCCATGTATAGAGTACATTATACATGGTGATCTAGCATGTGTATGAGATCTAGTCCATGTGTAAGGTACAGATGCATCTGACAAAATTAGAATATCATCAAAAAGTTAATTTATTTCAGTTCTTCAATACAAAAGTGAAACTCATATTAGATAGAGTCATTACAGAGTGATCTATTTCACGTGTTTATTTCTGTTAATGTTGATGATTATGGCTTACAATACTTGGTCGGGGCTCCTTTGGCATCAATTACTGCATCAATGCGGCGTGGCATGGAGGTGATCAGACTGTGGCATTGCTGAGGTGTTATGGAAGCCCAGGTAGCAGCCTTCAGCTCGTCTGCATTGTTGGGTCTGGTGTCTCTCATCTTCCTCTTGACAATACCCCATAGATTCTCTATGGGGTTAAAGGGAAACTGTCACCAATTTTTTGCCCATTAAGCTTCGGCCACCACCATCAGGGGCTTATCTGCAGCATTCTGTAATGCATTCTGTAATGCTGTAGATAAGCCCCCGATGTAACCTGAAAGAGAAGAAAATCAAGTTATATTATACTCACCCAGGGGCGGTTCGGGTCCGGTCTGGGTCCGATGGGTGTCGCGGTCTGGGTCCGGCACCTCCCATCTTCTAGCGATGACGTCCTCTTCTTTGCTTCCTGTTGCTGCTTCGGCACAGGCGTAATGCTCTGCCCTGTTGCGAGCAGAGCAGAGTGCTGCAGTGCGCAGGTGCCAGGAAAGGTCAGAGAGGCCAATCTGCTTAGATATGGAAAGGTGTTTATTGCTGGGGCCATGACCCTTGGAGCAAGGCTGCACCGCCAACAGTTATAATATATCGGAGGCAGCGTCCTCCCGGCACGTGTGGATTGTGGAAGGTCCAGGGCACAAAACATTGGGACCCCTCCCTATCTGCTGACCTTTTACTGTAGTGATAAAGGCACAATAGCGGCACATCATGGAGGTGGCTGTACAATGCTGCGGCACCTTCTCGTCTGAACACAGAGCACATCATGAAGGCGGCCGTGCAATGCTGCGGCACCTTCTCGTCTGAACGCAGAGCACATCATGAAGGCAGCCGTACAATACTGCGGCACCTTCTCATTTCATCGCAGAGCACATCATGGAGGCGGCCGTACAATGCTGCGGCTCCTTCTCGTCTAAACGCAGAGCACATCATGAATGCGGCCGTACAATGCTACGGCACCTTCTCGTCTGAGCGCAGAGCACATCAAGAAGGCAGATGTACAATGCTGCGGCACCTTCTCGTCTGAGTGCAGAGCACATCATGGAGGCAGCAGTACAATGCTGCGGCACCTTCTCGTCTGAGTGCAGAGCACATCATTGCGGCGGCCGTACAATGCTGTGGCACCTTCTCGTCTGAGTGCAGAGCACATCATGTAGGCGGCCGAACAATACTGTGGCACCTTCTCATCTCAGTGCAGAGCACATCAAGAAGGCAGATGTACAATGCTGCGGCACCTTCTCGTCTGAGTGCAGAGCACATCATGGAGGCAGCAGTACAATGCTGCGGCACCTTCTCGTCTGAGTGCAGAGCACATCATGGCGGCGGCCGTACAATGCTGCGGCATCTTCTCGTCTGAGCGCAGAGCACATCATGTAGGCGGCCGAACAATACTGTGGCACCTTCTCATCTCAGTGCAGAGCACATCATGGCGGAGGCTGTACAATGCTGTGGCACCTTCTCGTCTGAACGCAGAGCACATCATTGCGGCGGCCGTACAATGCTGCGGCACCTTCTCGTCTGAGTGCAGAGCACATCATGGAGGCGGCCGTACAATGCTGTGGCACCTTCTCGTCTGAGTGCAGAGCACATCATGGAGGCGGCCGTACAATGCTGTGGCACCTTCTCATCTCAGTGCAGAGCACATCATGGAGGCGGCCATACAATGCTGTGGCACCTTCTCGTCTGAGTGCTGAGCAGATCATGGAGGCGGCCATACAATGCTGTGGCATCTTCTCGTCTGAGCGCAGAGCACATCATGTAGGCGGCCGAACAATACTGTGGCACCTTCTCATCTCAGTGCAGAGCACATCATGGAGGCGGCCGTACAATACTGTGGCACCTTCTCATCTCAGTGCAGAGCAGATCATGGCGGAGGCTGTACAATGCTGCGGCACCTTCTCGTCTGAGTGCAGAGCACATCATGGCGGCGGCCGTACAATGCTGTGGCACCTTCTCGTCTGAGCGCAGAGCACATCATGGAGGCGGCCGTACAATGCTGTGGCACCTTCTCGTCTGAGCGCAGAGCACATCATGTAGGCGGCCGAACAATACTGTGGCACCTTCTCATCTCAGTGCAGAGCACATCATGGAGGCGGCCATACAATGCTGCAGCACCTTCTCGTCTGAGTGCAGAGCACATCATGGCGGCGGCCGTACAATGCTGTGGCACCTTCTCGTCTGAGCGCAGAGCACATCATGGAGGCAGCCGTACAATACGCCGGCACCTTCTCGTTTGAGCGCAGATTAGATGTAATGAAGCCATATTTAAGTGATTCTCAGCCGCTCGTTAAAATCCTTTTTTTCTGATAATGTTTAATTAATTTGCTCGTACCCTGAGGAGCCCAATCTATTTTTAATGCAAGTTACACTGGAAAAATGTGGTGATAAGTTTACACTTGTTCTGGGGCAGGAAATATTACAGGATTTGTTTGCTTTTTGATTGGAAGAGTTTTCATGGTGACAATTTGTGATGAGCGAACGTCCTCGTATATCGTATTATTGGAGCTCACTGCGCTGAGTATCTGGACGTGCTTGGATATCGAGTTATTGGAGCATGCTCAGGTGTTATCTGAGTATCTGAGTGTGCTCGGATATCGTGTTATTGGAGCTCACTCCGGTGTTATCTGAGTATCTGGGTGTGCTCGGATATCGTGTTATTGGAGCTCACTCCGGTGTTATCTGAGTATCTGGGTGTGCTCGGATATCGTGTTATTGGAGCTCACTCCGGTTTTATCTGAGTGTGCTCGGATATCGTGTTATTGGAGAATGCTCTGGTGTTATCTGAGTATCTGAGTGTGCTCGGATATCGTGTTATTGGAGCTCACTCCGGTGTTATCTGAGTATCTGGGTGTGCTCGGATATCGTGTTATTGGAGCTCACTCCGGTGTTATCTGAGTATCTGGGTGTGCTCGGATATCGTGTTATTGGAGCTCACTCCGGTGTTATCTGAGTATCTGGGTGTGCTCGGATATCGTGTTATTGGAGCTCACTCCGGTTTTATCTGAGTGTGCTCGGATATCGTGTTATTGGAGAATGCTCTGGTGTTATCTGAGTATCTGAGTGTGCTCGGATATCGTGTTATTGGAGCTCACTCCGGTGTTATCTGAGTATCTGGGTGTGCTCGGATATCGTGTTATTGGAGCTCACTCCGGTGTTATCTGAGTATCTGGGTGTGCTCGGATATCGTGTTATTGGAGCTCACTCCGGTGTTATCTGAGTATCTGGGTGTGCTCGGATATCGTGTTATTGGAGCTCACTCCGGTTTTATCTGAGTGTGCTCGGATATCGTGTTATTGGAGAATGCTCTGGTGTTATCTGAGTATCTGGGTGTGCTCGGATATCGTGTTATTGGAGAATGCTCTGGTGTTATCTGAGTATCTGGGTGTGCTCGGATATCGTGTTATTGGAGCAAGCTCTACTACTGTCCCATCATTGGCTAATGTGTCAATCACTATCAGGGTAGCAGGCATAGCCCGAAGGGACTTGTAGTCCCATCGGACGATGCCTACATACACATACACACACACGCAGACACCACCCCCCCCCCGCACAGGCCTAGCAGACCCTCCCGCACAGGTCCGGCAACCCCCGCACAGGCCCGGTGACCACTGCATAGCCCCGGCAGACCCCCCGCACAGGTCCGATGACCACCGCACAGCCCCAGCAGACCCCCCCGCACAGGCCCGATGACCACCGCACAGCCCCGGAAAACCCCGCACAGACCCGATGACCACCGCACACCCCCGATGAACACCGCACAGCCCCGGCAGACCCCCCGCACACGTCCGATGACCACTGCACAGCATCGGCAGACCCCCCGCACAGGCCCAATGACCACTGTACAGCGCCGATGACCACCGCACAGCCCCGGCAGACCCCCGCACAGGCCCGATGACCACCGCACAGAACTGATGACCACCACACAGCCCTGGCAGACCGCCCGCACAGGCCCGATGACCACCGCACAGCCCCGGCAACCCCCCCCCACACACACATAGGCCCATACACGCACACAGTCACCGCCCACACACCATACATGCACATAGTCAACGCTCACACTCCGCCCACACTCTTCTCCCCTCCCGATCTGCAGCGTTTCATCCGCAGCAAAACCGCAGATCTTTTTTAGACCTGCGGTTTTGATGCGGATCAATGCAAGTCAATGGGTGCAGAAACGCTTCAGATCCGCCCAACGAATTGACATGCTGCGGAAATGAACCCGCAGCGTTTCCGCCCGGATTTTCCGCAGCATGTGTACAGCATTTTTCAATTTCCATTGACTTTAATGCTACTGTACAATGCAGGAGATTCTGCTGCGGACCCGCAAGGCCAAATCCACTGCGGATCTGCGGTAGAATCCACAACGTGTGCACATACCCTTAGTATCTGGGCACACTTGCTCATCACTTGTGACAATATAATAAATCAGAAGTGGCAGCTGAACAACAAGACCGGACAAAATTGTCTTTATTTGCTCAGAGCTTGTTCACACCTCTTAAGCCCCTGTTACACATAACGATGTCCCAGCGATCCCACCAACGATCCGACATGGATGGGATCGCTGGGACATGTTAGGCTGATCGCTGGTGAGCTGTCACATAGACAGCCCCTCCAGTGATCAGGACCAGCGACGCTGCACGCTGGTATCCAACGTAAACATCGGGTTTCTAAGAGCCGCGCGGCCCTTAGAAACCTGATGTTTACGTTGGATACCAGCGTGCAGCGTCGCTGATCCCTGGCTCCCGCTGCCACACGCAGCGATGCGCGCTGGCCAGCGGGAGACCAGCGATGAAAAAACGGGCCAGGACGATCCAGCATGATCAGCGATACCTGGCGGGGGGGCCGGTCGCTGCTGGATGTCACACACAGCGATATCAAAATCATGTCACAAAATCAGCGATCTCGCCAGCGATATCGCTGTGTGTAACAGGGCCTTTAGTCCACGGTCAAGCTTTAGCCCCAAAACTCACAATTCTGGGGTCTACAGCTGGGTGAGAACAGGTTTGTTTGGAGCCAGAACCGCTGGCACTGGACTGGGGCCTCGTATTTTGGCTGGTTTAGGTAACTACATGTGGAGATGTTGTGAAGTCAGGTGGTCTCTTCTCTTCCTGCGCTCCAGGGGTCAGATGGCCCTAATAAGATTTGTCTCATGACAATATGTTGGCTCATATTACCACCAAAGAATTTCCAACTCGGAGTTCTGCACTCTATTGAAACAATACCTAACTCCAGCCAGCTAGTCACCCCCACTGCTGCCTCATTCGCGGCCTTTTCATCCCATGAGGACCTTAGCACCAAGTTGTGCAGGAGAACTGAAGCTGACATTCCCTTGAATAGAGCGGTACTGCATTCCCCCTGCATTCCCCCTACGTAAATAGCAGAGCGCACCATGGTACAGGAATGTAGACAAGTCGGTACACTTACATATGCCACACCATGATGCATCGAGTGCTTGCACTTGGATTCAACATTCATTCTGAGTCCTTTTAGTAATTTATTACAAAAATAGTGGGCCAAAATACCTGTGGAGAGGTGCAGAAGTCTCACTGACAGTTACAGGAATCGTTTGATTGCAGTGATTGCCTCTAAAGGTTGTGCAATAAAATATTAAGTTACAGGTACCATCATTTCTGTCCAGGCCTATTTCATGAGTTTTATTTTTTTTATTTTATTCTGTGGAAGCATGGTTGAAAAGCAATGTCTGACTTTCATTTATTCATTTTCATAGATTTTTGATTTATTATTACTTTTATCAGATTCAAGTTATTTCTGTCACCATTGTGGGTTTTTCTGTCATTAAACAAGGGGTACCAACAATTTTGACCACGTGTGTATAATCCATGCGTTGGAATCGGAGGTGAATATACAATATGTTCACTGTCAGTTTCCTAATAATTGGCCTAGTAATGGAAGCAGCCGTGGCCTCATCAATCCATGGTCAATGGAATAATGTCTTAATGCCGGGGCAGAGACACTGATTCCAGATGTGTATACTTACTGGGCTGCTTGCTGTAGTTTTATTGGCAGAAGATTATCATTAAACGACTAATAAACCTGCTGCCTTGTAGTCCAACCCCGATCAAACCACTAATTGGTCGCTTTCTGCCTATGCACAGTGTACACAGAAAGTTGCCAATCGATGGTGTGGGCTGGGTTATACAGGGATCAGCATTCAGAGCTCTGCTATGTCTGCGCAACAAAAGGGATTAAATAAATGACAGCAAGCAGCCCCTACATCATGCTGCTTTAAGATGGGGCAGTGCAATCTGGGCATGCTCCATCTCTAAGCTCACATAATGCGGACATTCTGGTGTACACAGGTTTTGCTGGTTAGCATTGGGCGCCCATGAGATTTGTCCCCATGGAGGAAGGAATAGAGTCCTCCTGGGAGACCCCCATAATAAACGCGATGGCTGAACGCTCCCGTCATAATCTAGGTTACGGTCTCATATGCAGGAGAAGATCGCGGAGTTTGTTCCTGTATTTTCTCGCTTTCTGTAGCTTCTGCGTTCCGCCCCTTGAGAAAGGAAGGTCCAAAACGCGCGTCTGGGCAGACGCACTCCCTCTGGGCATTGGCACAGCCGCTGTCTGCTGACATCCACCGATGATTATATATTTTTGATCAGGCACTGTCCCTTCCCATTGTGGGTAATGATATGGCTATGGGAGGTTGGTAGTTCAGTGGTGGGATTCCCTCTTCATGTATATGCCTATGTAAGGGAATAATTATGGGAATTTTGGGCAATATGCCCTACTAATAGCCCTGAGGATATAAATGTAAGCCTATATTAAATGCTGTCTAAAACTGCTTCATCTGTATATGCATAGGCGCCAATATTTCCCATGCCTAGACGTGTGCGTCCCTTTGTGTGTGTTTCTGGAACCGCACTAGCAAGTGTTTTCCATTCTGTCTCTCCCCATGTTGGTGTTATAGATTTTTTACTATTGTTATAAATAATTTTTTTTTACATTGATTACTGAAACTTTGGCATTCTGATCATCTTTTTTTTGTATTGATGTAGTTTGTTCCTGTAGTTTCTCGCTTCCTGTAGTTTGTTCCTGTAGATTCTCGCTTCATGTAGTTTGTTCCTGTAGTTTCTCGCTTCCTGTAGTTTGTTCCTGTAGTTTCTCGCTTCATGTAGTTTGTTCCTGTAGTTTCTCGCTTCCTGTAGTTTGTTCCTGTAGTTTCGCACTTCCTGTAGTTTGTTCCTGTAGTTTGTCGCTTCCTGTAGTTTGTTCCTGTAGTTTCTCGCTTCATGTAGTTTGTTCCTGTAGTTTCGCGCTTCATGTAGTTTGTTCCTGTAGTTTCGCGCTTCATGTAGTTTGTTCCTGTAGTTTCTCTCTTCCTGCAGTTTGTTCCTGTAGTTTCTCGCTTCATGTAGTTTGTTCCTGTAGTTTCTCTCTTCCTGTAGTTTGTTCCTGTAGTTTTGCGCTTCCTGTAGTTTCTCGCTTCCTGTAGTTTGTTCCTGTAGTTTCTCGCTTCCTGTAGTTTGTTCCTGTAGTTTCTCGCTTCATGTAGTTTGTTCCTGTAGTTTCTTGCTTCCTGTAGTTTGTTTCTGTAGTTTCTCACTTCATGTAGTTTGTTCCTGTAGATTCTCGCTTCATGTTGTTTGTTCCTGTAGTTTCTCGCTTCATGTAGTTTGTTCCTGTAGTTTCTCGCTTCCTGTAGTTTGTTCCTGTAGTTTCTCACTTCCTGTAGTTTGTTCCTGTAGATTCTCGCTTCATGTAGTTTGTTCCTGTAGTTTCTCGCTTCATGTAGTTTGTTCCTGTAGTTTCTCGCTTCCTGTAGTTTGTTCCTGTAGTTTCGCGCTTCCTGTAGTTTGTTATTGTAGTTTTTATCTTCCTGTAGTTTGTTCCTGTGGTTTCGCGCTTCCTGTAGTTTGTTCCTGTAGTTTCTCGCTTCCTGTAGTTTGTTCCTGTAGTTTCTTGCTTCCTGTAGTTTGTTCCTGTAGTTTCTCGCTTCATGTAGTTTGTTCCTGTAGTTTCTCGCTTCATGTAGTTTATTCCTGTAGATTCTCGCTTCATGTAGTTTGTTCCTGTAGTTTCTCGCTTCCTGTAGTTTGTTCCTGTAGTTTCTCACTTCCTGTAGTTTGTTCCTGTAGATTCTCACTTCATGTAGTTTGTTCCTGTAGTTTCTCGCTTCATGTAGTTTGTTCCTGTAGTTTCTCGCTTCATGTAGTTTGTTCCTGTAGTTTCTCGCTTCCTGTAGTTTGTTCCTGTAGTTTTTATCTCCCTGTAGTTTGTTCCTGTAGTTTCTCGCTTCATGTAGTCTGTTCCTGTAGTTTCTCGCTTCATGTAGTTTGTTCCTGTAGCTTCTCGCTTCATGTAGTTTGTTCCTGTAGTTTCTCGCTTCATGTAGTTTGTTCCTGTAGTTTCTCGCTTCCTGTAGTTTGTTCCTGTAGTTTTTATCTCCCTGTAGTTTGTTCCTGTAGTTTCTTGCTTCCTGTAGTTTGTTTCTGTAGTTTCTCACTTCATGTAGTTTGTTCCTGTAGATTCTCGCTTCATGTAGTTTATTCCTGTAGTTTCTCGCTTCATGTAGTTTGTTCCTGTAGTTTCTCGCTTCCTGTAGTTTGTTCCTGTAGTTTCTCACTTCCTGTAGTTTGTTCCTGTAGATTCTCACTTCATGTAGTTTGTTCCTGTAGTTTCTCGCTTCATGTAGTTTGTTCCTGTAGTTTCTCGCTTCCTGTAGTTTGTTCCTGTAGTTTCGCGCTTCCTGTAGTTTGTTCCTGTAGTTTTTATCTTCCTGTAGTTTGTTCCTGTAGTTTCACGCTTCCTGTAGTTTGTTCCTGTAGTTTCTCGCTTCCTGTAGTTTGTTCCTGTAGTTTCTCGCTTCCTGTAGTTTGTTCCTGTAGTTTCTCGCTTCATGTAGTTTGTTCCTGTAGTTTCTCGCTTCATGTAGTTTATTCCTGTAGATTCTCACTTCATGTAGTTTGTTCCTGTAGTTTCTCGCTTCCTGTAGTTTGTTCCTGTAGTTTCTCACTTCCTGTAGTTTGTTCCTGTAGATTCTCGCTTCATGTAGTTTGTTCCTGTAGTTTCTCGCTTCATGTAGTTTGTTCCTGTAGTTTCTCGCTTCCTGTAGTTTGTTCCTGTAGTTTTTATCTCCCTGTAGTTTGTTCCTGTAGTTTCTCGCTTCATGTAGTTTGTTCCTGTAGTTTCTCGCTTCATGTAGTTTGTTCCTGTAGTTTCTCGCTTCATGTAGTTTGTTCCTGTAGTTTCTCGCTTCATGTAGTTTGTTCCTTTAGTTTCTCGCTTCATGTAGTTTGTTCCTGTAGTTTTTATCTCCCTGTAGTTTGTTCCTGTAGTTTCTCGCTTCCTGTAGTTTGTTCCTGTAGTTTCTCACTTCCTGTAGTTTGTTCCTGTAGTTTCTCACTTCCTGTAGTTTGTTCCTGTAGTTTTTATCTTCCTGTAGTTTGTTCCTGTAGATTCTCGCTTCATGTAGTTTGTTCCTGTAGTTTCTCGCTTCCTGTAGTTTGTTCCTGTAATTTCCTGCATCCTGTAGTTTGTTTCTGTAGTTTCTTGCTTCCTGTGTATTCTTGTCATCTTCTGTGTTCACACTTTAAGAGGTATTTGAAGTGTCTTCTGACAAAGTTACAAGATTCCTCCAGAAAACGGCGATGTTACCTTTGCATTTGTTTAGTATTCAGCGATTGCCAGGGGACCGGTGTTCACACATTCTGCCATCGCTTTTATCACCCCGATTCTCTGATCAAGAGACTCATTTAATGCTGATTGTAGAACTCTTGAACCCGTCCCGCAGCCGCTCGCTTTCTGCCTCCAGATAACATTTACATATTCATCTCAAATACTTTCACCGCCGCTTTGAAGACCTGTTGACAAAGGAGAAAAGAAAAAGATTCCTGTTTCTCCGGTCTCCTGACGCTGTGGCTTTATTTTGTCTTTCAGAAAATCGGGTACCTGCGTTGGAAAGGTCACGCTCCCGGCACCAGGGGAGGGTGGTGGCGACATGAGTCTCCCAGCACCAGGGGAGGGTGATGGCGACATGAGCCTCCAGGCGTAACACATATTCTGGCACGGCTCCCTCCACCATTAGAGCAGAACATCGCTGAGCGAGCAAAGAACTCAGACTGGGAAGAAGAAACAAAAACACCGACAAAAAAACCACGATGAGCCGCCGACAGGCGGAGATGCATTTTGGCCTTTCAGAAATCTAAAACTTTTTGTTAACAGTGTTACAGATGAATTTGTTACTTTTTTGTCATCTTATTGTGCCATGAAGGAAGTGCAGATATTGTATACAAAGCATTATAGATTTATTATATATAGTGAAGACTTGTGACTATGACCAGGCTCCAGGAACGATGGCAAACCAGGAAGCGACCCCTGGTCAAAAGGAGTCCTGCATGGTACGCGGGAGACCTCCCGTCTCTTACCCCATAGTCCTCCCGCCTCGTACCCCAGAGTCCTCCCGCCTCGTACCCCAGAGTCCTCCCGCCTCGTACCCCAGAGTCCTCCCGCCTCGTACCCCGGAGTCCCCCTGTGTCATACCCCGGAGTCCTCCTTGTTCGCACCCCAGAGTCCTCCCGCCTTGCTCACATTATTGTATAATCTTGCAGCGCCGCTAATGGCGACTTCTCAGTAATTCATCATTAGCACATTCACTTTTCTGCTTCTGAACTTTGCTAATCACACCGCCGGCCGAGCACACAAATGGGGTGGGGGCCCATCATGGGCAGGTTTAGGCCAAAGTCATATAAGTAACTTCCTAATTGTTCACAGGTTGGTCATTGCGCAGCCATCTTGGCCCTTCAGGCTGGAGTAACACAGTGTTTGGTTCAGTTTTTTAGCCAAATCCAGGTGTGGATTAAAAAGGAATAGGAAATACAAATTACGGAGCGAGACTTCTCCTTCTTGCTACTAAAAGTACAAACCAAGACTTCTCCTTCTCGCTACTGCAGTCTCTGCTGGATTTGGCTCACAGGCTGCACCAAAAAAATACATGTAATTTTCTGGCCCTAGGGACCCTTTTATGGGATCATGGATCGTAGAGTAACATTGATCATCTAGTATCAGGTGTAGTGTCCTCACAGGAAAGATTGTATCTGACAGTCTGTGTCTGCCTCCATCGTCTCCTCTCTCCATAGAGTCTTATCAGCACCATCCGTCATCTCCTTTCTCAGAAATGGTCATCTGTCTTCACCGAACACAGGTTTCATCCATGAACTGAGAATGAATGATCGGTCCAGGAGGAGGAAGGAGAACATTTTTCTGACAATACACATTCAAGCCAATTTGATTTATCTGGTATTAAGTCATGGGAGCAAAAAAAATTACATTAAACAACTTATTAAACAGTTCTTAGAAAAATGCAGAGGAGGCAAACCCCCCCATGTGCTGTGAACCCCCCCACATCCTGCAAACCCACCCATGTGCTGCAAACCCCCCACATCCTGCAAACTCGCCCACGTGCTGCAAAACCCCCCCACGTGCTGTGAACCTCCCCACATCCTGCAACCCCCCCACGTGCTGCAAAACACCCACAAGTGATGCAAAACTCTCCCACATCCTGCAAAAACCCCCATGTCCTGCCACCCCCCAACGTGCTTCTAAACTCCTCCACCTCCTGCAAAACCCCCCACGTGCTGTGAACACCCCACATCCTGCAAACGCCCCCACGTGCTGCAAACCACACCCATGTGCTGCGAAATACCCACACGTGATGCAAAACCCTCCCACATCCTGCAAAACCCCCCACGTCCTGCAACCACCCAACGTGCCTCTAAACTCCTCCACCTCCTGGAAAACCCCCCACGTGCTGTAAAACACTCCCAAGTGCTGCAAAATCCCCCCACGTGCTGCGAACCCCCCCACATCCTGCAAATCCCCGATGTACTGCAAAACCCCCCACAAGCTGCTAACCCCCCCCCCACTCTGACAACACAACCAAACCAAAGCTTTATGCAGGGATTTCTGTAATTCGCCAATAATTGTAAGCTGCCTGGGGCCAGAGATCAAACCACAGCAAAAGTGATGGAAAAATCATCAATAAAACACCAAACGTTAGGCTAAACTCGGGGGTCAATGCACACACAGCACTGTGGTGGGTTTTTCATGGTCTCCATCCATATTCTGGGGGGTATAGAACTCTGTGGCCAGAGAACGGTCACCTTAAAGTCTACAGGAAATTCTTGAAGAGTCTACACAGCCTGTTTCATTTTGGCATTTTTGTGGCCATTCTTTGGCTTTTTTCTCTATGGGCTTCAAAAAGGGAAAAAATGTCAAAGTTTAAAAGAAAAAAACAATTTAAAAAAATGCTGAAAAACTCTGTGTGGGAGGAAGGCTGCCTGTAATGGTAAAGCCCATTAAGCCTCGGAGACTTTGCGTGTCCGGGCTGAACAGACACTTTCCGTCGCAGGATATTTCAGAGTTTCAGCATTTTTAGATCATTGGATCTTAAGAATCCTAAAAGCCGATCAGAGACCATGGGACATGCATATAGGTGATTGGTGGGGGTCCGGACCCCCATCCATGTGATATTTACCAGCTATCCTCAGGATTGGAGCTTTGTTTCCCATGCTTTACAGCTAAGAATCCCTAGATCTCCTTTATGACACCATTAGGCTTAGAGGATAAGGCACTGATCTGTGGGGTCCTATCCCTGCGGCCGGCCCTGATCAGCAGGAAAATACAAATGCAAGCAGGCACCATCAAAGAGCAATACTTAAATGGGATCACCTAAATGCATATCCATTAAATCACATTGCAAAGAGGGGGAGAAAAAGAAAATATGCACACAAACAAGGGATCGCCAAAAAATTATTAATTTTATTTAGAGCGCAAACAAAAAGTTAAAAACACTTAAAAAGCATCCAAACAATGGACCGCCCAAATTGGCCCAACAGCCAGATAATAATGACATTATGAACTGATAAAATGATCAAAATTCAAAAAGGCAGGACAAGAAGCAACCTGGGAAAAATGGCAGGGCTTGAACAATATGAATAATGGAGTTCAAACCCATATGTATGGAGCCGGCCGATAAGGCGACATAGACCATGGTTGCTTCTTGTCCTGCCTTTTTGATTTTTTGTTTCCTGAGTTTATGTCTTATTGTGCTAACATTATATATTTTTATTTAGTTATATTTACTTGGTTTTCTGGATAATCTATGGGTCATATATATTTTCTGTGGCCATGACACAAAAATGCATAGTCAGCACTGTCAGGGCTTAGGAATTATAACTGTGCTTGGGTTCATGTATGGAAAATTTAAGGTGTGTGAATTTTGATCATTATATCAATTCGTAACGTCATTATTATCTGGCTGCTAGGATTATGTTTATTTCAAAGTATATATTCTGGAATCAATTTGGGCAGTCCAATGTTTAGGATGTTTTTTTAAGTGTTTTCACTTTTTGTTAGCTCTCTAAACAAAATTAATTAATATTTGGTGATCCCTTGTTTGTGTGCATATATTCTTTTTTGTCCCTGTTTTGCAGCACGGCCCTGATCAGCAGAACACGGCACTATTATCACATTATGTGCATGCTGGATGTCGGCTCCATTCCTTCTTCATGGGACTGGCTAGTAGCACTCTGCCTAGCAGAGTGCCTTCATCACTGGGATAAAGACCCCGTGTTCTACCGCTCAGTACGACCCCAGCGATCAGAGCCCACAGCTCAGTACGACCCCAGCGATCAGAGCCCACAGCTCTGTACGGCCCCAGCGGTCAGAGCCCACAGCTCTGTACGGCCCCAGCAGTCAGAGTCCACCGCTCGGTATGGCCCCACCAGTCAGTGCCCACCGCTCAGTACAGCCCCAGCGGTCAGAGTCCACCAATCATTAAGCAATCGCCTCTGCTGTGTAGAGGGGGTAAAGGGGTTAAGGGTGTGGAGGGGAGAAAGTTAATGGCACAGGTTTGAGGTTTCAATGACTGAAGGCTGTATACAATAATGTAGATATCACTGGCGGACAGTGTAAGAGCCATATGTAGCCCCTGTGCAGAACAATAGCTCTTCATAATGCACACTTTATCCTGCTTTGGAGGTGGATGTGACCCCCGGACCTCAGAGCCCCTCTGCGCTTGCACGAATATGTCTGCCCCTGATATATATTATATACATATATACACCTGAGGGCCCACCTGGGATCAGCTACAGCCATAGCCCGACTCCATGTAGGGAGACGCCACAAACCCTGAACGGCTGACATTTCAGCCATGAGATATCTATCATTATGCGGAGGGACCAATCCTACAGAACTATCAGACCCTCAAGACGTAATACAGTAGTAGGGTGAGAGGAGATGAGGATCATGGAGTACAGGGTGGCATAAGAGGTCATGGCTTTTACCATACGCTCAGGTCCATATCACATCAGGGATTCCAGATCTTATGAGGTCCATGAAACCATCTTTCAGCTCACAGGTCATTCTGCGTGGCACATAGGACCTCCCGTCATATATTATATGGACTCCATAGACCCCCCAAACCCACAGACCCTCCTCTGCATCCCAGAAGGTTCATTAGATGTACCCGACATAAGAACACAGAGGCACCAGCCATATCTGTGTAAAAGGAGCCAATGAAGGATCTGAGACCATCGTCATGGCCGGGGGTCCACCAGACCGGCGCTTTGTCTCTGATCGACCACAATGTTTCTAGGGGAACATTTCTTTGAATCCCGGGCTCTTTGGACCGGGTTCTGGAAACCTCTCGATTACTGTAATTAATTAAGTGCCTAAATGATCCTTTATTCAGTGCAGGAGAAAAAATTACTGACGGACCCTAAAAGTGAGCACCCAGCAAATGTAGGCAACCAAAGCGACCGCCCACCCACGCGGTGCCAGAACGCACCTTCTCATTCTCGCCCAGTCATTTTCTAATTCTGCATTTACAATATTCAGCTTTTTACTGATTTTAAAGACTTTTCGCTCAGTTTATTGCAATGTTCTTACATTTTTTGGGGAAAATTAATATATGTATATATTATTGACAGCGTTATTTTATGCACCTTTTATGGGATTATCGGTTTCCTCTATGTTCTGCTCCATGTGATCCTATTATGGGGAGACTTGGAGGGACAGCCAGATCTTTACTAAGGACACGTTAATGTATTTAATAAAGGGGAAAATCCATAAAAATAGGATTTCTTATTCCAGGTCCAGACTGACAAAAAGAGCTTCTGTTTGCATTCCTATGACAACACTGCTAGTCCATCAATTCTGGAAGCACTGAACACACTTGTGCTTGTAAAGTAGAGAAATAATTTTATGTCATAAGAAAATAAAAGAGGTTGGACGGACTTGTGTGAGGTCCAGGCCCCAGATAATAAAATGAAACTAGCAGACCAGTAAGTGTTGTCATAGGGGCACATACAGAGTTTATGATAATTCTGCCAAAGAACAACGAACAGTATGAAATCCAGTGGGTCCATGGTATAAATGCAGGGGCTCCAGCAGCGGATTCTGCCCCCTCCCCCCCATAATGGCTTACACACAGATGTATCCAGGGAAATGTTTTGCAGTTTTTGTCACTATTTTACAGGTTAATGGTTTCTATACATAAAGCATTGGAATTTTTCTAGATTGTTCATAAATGGAGTAAAACTTCTTGTAACTATTAAAAAACATGAAAACGTAACCAAGTACATAGAAATAAAATTACTAGAAACGATTATGCAAAGTAATAGCTGTCATTCATATCATTGTGTGCACATACTGCCTCCTCCTACTACACAGATACATAACCTAACCCCACATCAGTACAAGGCACTGCCGCCTACAAGATTTCTACATACCTCTGCTACAATACTCTGTACTACTATGCACCTTGCACTTTCCACTATGCAATTTTCAGTCCGTAATTTGTTTTACCCTTCTACAATCCCTCCTCGCATCACTGCCCCCTGCAAAAATAGAGCACTGTTCTCCTGAAATGCTTTGTGCTTCTGTGGGAGCCACCATGATGGAGCCTGCTCAGCTCAGCACATTCCCCTCCAGATGGGGCCAAACCAAACGCACACTTGCCAAATCATTGACTGAGAACTGAACCCATGTGGAGCGTCCATCATACGTTATAGCTTCTTCCAAAAAGGAAAACTGAAAACTGACCCAATAATTAGGTTTATTTTTCCCTTATTGGATCTGACATTTGTAGACGCTGGTTGGTTACATTTAAAAGATCAGACCAGTCCCAGATCAGGAGGCCGCCTGCTGCAGAAAGCTTCCCCCACAGCTCAGCAATGGGTAACGAGGATAGAAAAATCTGCAATTCGCCACCGTCAGGTCTCTGACCGCAAGGGGGCAGAAGAGATTACGGGGTCAGATTCTTCCAAGATCTCAGATTCTTACACTTTGGGAGAGTTTGGGTTTACTGTGCCTGCCCCATAAGGACGGCTGGTAATGGTCCCTTGGCTCTGGGTCTACAGCGGTGTAACGGTTAATGGAATATCAGATGAATCTGGGCCCAATTTCCCCCATTAATGAGATTTCTAGACACCTAATATCCCCCCAGGGCACATCCACAATATGAGACCACCCAGTCCTTGGTGGTTACATTGTGTTTCACCATTTATCATGTACACAGTAATAATGGGCCGTCGCTGGTTGAGAGAAACATTGTAACCTGTGTGATTGGAAAATGACCAGCAGAAAATGGAGACATTCCTTATACTTGTGAAATAAAACCGAGAGAAACGGGTCAGAAATGACCAGCCATGAATCAGGCTTGTATCCTACAGCGGCCAGCGTTCTGGAAGCCTAAGGCTACGTTCACATGGAGCTTATGGAGGCGATCAAAAAACCAGCAGAAAATGCTCCTGTGGGAAGTTCATCATTTCCTGAAGTGGCTCTGAAGAGGTTTTCTATCGTTTTTTGCAAATTTTTGTTGTGAAATGTTTGGAACGTTTTCCATCTGGATCCACTTCAGCAGACTGACTGGAAAAACTCTCTAAAGACACATGGACGGCAGTGTGGTTTACAATACAAACGAATAGGAAGAGTTTTCAAGAGTTTTTCTGAGTGATTTTTCAGGGGCCCGCAGATTTCGAGGACGATGTGGTATTGTGCCACAGGCTGCAAATGTAAAGTGCTACGCAAATGTATGACCTTAATATAGTATATTTTGCATGTATCTCACACAGGCCGTCACGCGGTACTAAGATGTAGCGGCCTCCACAACTCCACAATGTGAACAGTTTATATTAAGGAGCAGCTCCAGTAAAGACCCTTCTGCTTAGTTTGCTTGTAGGGGCAAAATTATGGACGTCTCTTATTCCGCTGGTCAAGCAAAAGCGTTAGTCAGCAGGGGCGACAGTGAGCACAGAAGATACTAATCTGTGCTGCGCCAGGAGCCATAGACCATAAGTTGTGTATGGTGACGGAGCCAATGTCACTGACCCATCGGTGTCAGCCGCAGCCCTACCGATGTCAGCTGCGGCCACATCAGTGTCAGCCGCAGCCCCATCAGTGTCAGCCGCAGCCCGATCAGTGTCACCTGCGGCCCCATCAGTGTTAACCACGGCCCCATGAGTGTCAGCCACGGCCCCATGGGTGTCAGCCCTTCCCGGAGCTGTTCTGAAGCTTTTTTTTTGCGGTGATGACATCATCGCTCGCCCTCATTCCGCACATTGATGATGTAACGGAGTCTTCTTCACCATTTCTTCCATTGTTCAGAAATGTACATTCATCTCACACCATTAGATACTGATGTCATCATGTATCACATCACCAAGAAATAAAGACATTTTTGACTAAACAAAAGGAAAATGGTGTTTGTGGCTTTTGTGTCTTGCACTTTACTACTGGTCCACGTGACAGTGAATGATGGGGGCTCCTAACATAGGACCCAGGAAGGTAGGTGGTCTGAACACAGCAACTAAACCGGAAGGTTGTCACATTGTCCTCACTGTACATGGAAGCAAGTGTTGCTGTCATTAGCTCCGAGCCACAAATCACAGGGAAGTTACCGGCTGCTTCAATCCGGGCTTAGGGCGAAATGTAGAAAAGTATCAAACATAAAATTAAGATATACAATTATATTATATGTATTTATCTGTACTCTGTGGGCAGTGTAAAAATTACATGATTGCTAATATTGTTAAATAGCGAATGAGATGAAGGGAAAAAAAAAATTCACATATTAAAAAAAACAACAATAATAACACTTTAAGTCCCCCGCAACACAATGGAAAATAGTCGTCAGTTGATCACCCATTTGGAGGAGGGGCGGTGCAGAAGAACACCCCTGTATTGTATCCGAGGACCTCCACGATACAAAAGCACCAGCTATTTGGTGTCCAAATTTTCACTGCTGGGAAATGAAAATCTGCTTGATGTGGAAACGTCAGACAATCTATGCAGCTCTATAAGCCCCTGTGCTTCCTATTTGTTGTCTCCGTGCAACAGCTTTCAGTAGAGTTGAGCGACTTTTGGTTTTTTAGGGTCGCGTTTCGTTTCGTGAAACCCGACTTTTCCAAAAGTCGGGTCGAGCAAGATCGTCCGATTATAGGGAAAAGTCGGGGTCGTCCCGAAACACGAAACCCAATGTAAGTCAATGGGGAATAAAAGTCGGCAGTGAGAGGAGGACAGGAAACACACCTACAGTGCCCATTTGAATGCCAAAAGCATCAATTCTTCTTTCTTAAGCTTGTCAACCTTAATTAACTTCATAATACAAGTTACGCACTGAAAAATGGGGGTTATTTGGCTAAAGTTGTGGGGGGGGGGAGGGCTGGCTGCAGGTTTTCATGTGCCCTGGGCGAAAGAGCGCCCCTTTAACACATACCACAACTCATCATACTCCGATACGGCAGATAAATAGCGGTATAGTACAATGAAAAATACCTCACTTTTTACATCTCATGACGAGGCCCATCTATTTCTCCATACAGAATCATTGGTCCCATATAATGTTTGAAACAGTATATGATGAGCTCCACATAATGCTACAGTATATGTTGGTCCCCATGGATGAAGCTCCACTGTCTTATGGGCCCAAATAATGCTCCAAACATAATGGGCCCCATTTCTAATGCTCTAGTGTATAATGGGCCCTGTAAATGCTGCTCCAGTGTCCGATGTCCACTTTTGGAATGTTCCAGTGTATGGTGGGCCCCATCTATCATTCTCCAGAGTATAGTGCTCCCCAAAAATTGCTGTCCCAACTTTGAAAACAATCAAATAAGTCTCCTCGCTAGGGAATCCCTGTACTTGTCTGGACAGGTGCTGTAGCTTGCTTAACAGCTCGCCAGCCGTTCTCACGCCCAGTATGGATTGCACGTGATTGCACAAAGGTTAGAAAGGGTACCGTATCCCTGGATAACATGTATGGATAGAGTACACATTCAAAATATATGTCTCAGGAGGCAGGCTCAGATGGTGTCAGGCACAGTATGGATTGCACGTGATTGCACAAAGGTTAGAAAGGGTACCGTATCCCTGGATAACATGTATGGATAGCGTACACATTCAAAATATATGTCTCAGGAGGCAGGCTCAGACGGTGTCAGGCACAGTATGGATTGCACGTGATTGCACAAAGGTTAGAAAGGGTACCGTATCCCCGGATAACATGTATGGATAGCGTACACATTCAAAATATATGTCTCAGGAGGCAGGCTCAGACGGTGTTAGGCCCAGTATGGATGGCACGTGATTGCACAAAGGTTAGAAAGGGTACCGTATCCCCGGATAACATGTATGGATAGCGTACACATTCAAAATATATGTCTCAGGAGGCAGGCTCAGACGGTGTTAGGCCCAGTATGGATTGCACGTGATTGCACAAAGGTTAGAAAGGGTACCGTATCCCTGGATAACATGTATGGATAGCGTACACATTCAAAATATATGTCTCAGGAGGCAGGCTCAGACGGTGTCAGGCCCAGTATGGATTGCACGTGATTGCACAAAGGTTAGAAAGGGTACCGTATCCCTGGATAACATGTATGGATAGCGTACACATTCAAAATATATGTCTCAGGAGGCAGGCTCAGACGGTGTCAGGCACAGTATGGATTGCACGTGATTGCACAAAGGTTAGAAAGGGTACCGTATCCCCGGATAACATGTATGGATAGCGTACACATTCAAAATATATGTCTCAGGAGGCAGGCTCAGACGGTGTTAGGCCCAGTATGGATTGCACGTGATTGCACAAAGGTTAGAAAGGGTACCGTATCCCTGGATAACATGTATGGATAGCGTACACATTCAAAATATATGTCTCAGGAGGCAGGCTCAGACGGTGTCAGGCACAGTATGGATTTGACGGCCCAGATTACACAGCGGAGGAGCAGGGAGAGGTAAAGATTGCAAATGCTGGGGCCCTGCCCAAGCAAGGGGGGCCCACTCGTGGGCGTCGGTACTGGCACTGGGCCCCTCATAGTACAGCGGTGTGTCTGACGGCGGGTGTGCACCACCACCGTCAGAGACACTTGATTGCACTATGAGGGACCCTGTGCCAGTGCCCGCGCCCAAGAGTCGGCCTACCCACCTGTCCAGGGCAACGGCACTCGCACGGTGTTGTGCGGTAGGTGGTGACCCCGGCCATGGGGGGGAGGCAGCACAGTTAGGGAGTTTTAGAAAGTGGCATATGTTGATGTTGGACATTCAGCTGATGCAAAAGGTGAAATAGGTGAAGTACCAGGAAGAGGTGGACCAAAGCAAGCCATTTTTCTGTCACCCTATGTGTCATCAGGGGAAGGTGGGACAAAATCCTTGGAAACCCATGCGTGGTTCATTTTAATGAAGGTTAGATCATCCACATTTTGGGTTGACAGATGGGTCCTTTTTTCTGTCAGGATTGATCCAGCTGCACTGAAGACTCTTTCCGATAGCACACTTGCAGCTGGGCAAGCGAGCTCCTGTAAGGCATATTGGGCCAATTCAGGCCAGGTGTCCAGTTTAGCGGCCCAATAGTCAAAGGGGAATGACCTGTGTGGGAGAACATCGATATGGGAGGAAAAGTAGTTTGTAACCATAGTTGACAACTGCTGTCTCCTGTCACTTTCCATCGATGCAGTATTACCAGTTGTGTGAGCGGTATTTGAAAAATCAGTCCACAACATTGTCATGAAACCCCTGTCTCCAACGCCACTTCTGCTGTGTGCACCACGAACACCTCTGCCAAGCTGCCCCCGGCCCGTACGGCTCGTGTGAGAACCATCACCGCTGCTGTGTGCTGGGAATGCCTCAAGCAACCGATTTACCAGAGTTGCTTGTTTATTAGCCAATATTAGGTCAAGGTTCTCCTGTTGCATGATGTTTTGTAATTTGCCTTTATAGCGTGGATCCAGGATGCTGGCCAACCAGTAGTCGTCATCGTTCATCATTTTGGCAATGCGGGGGTCCCTTTTTAGGATCCGCAAGGCATAATATGACATGTGGGCCAATGTTCCCGGTGTCAATGATGCAATGCGAGTGCTGGGTGGAGGAGCACTTTCTAGCAAATCCACATCCCTCCAGTCACGCACAAACCCTGTACCAGACCTTGCCACGCCTACATTTTCACTTGCCCCACGAGATGCATCCTCCTCCCCTAAGTAATCATCCCCATCATCCTCCTCCTCCTCCTCTTCTTCCTCCACCTCGTCCAGGAGAGGTCCCTGAGCAGACAATGGCTGAATGTCATCAAGGATTCCCTCCTCCTCTTCCTCCTCATCAACATTGGCTGCAGACGCCTGCTCCTTAAGGTGCGTCAAAGTTTGCATGAGCAGACGCATAAGTGGGATGCTCATGCTTAGGATGGCGTCGTCTGCGCTTACCAGCCGTGTGCATTCCTCAAAACACTGAAGGACTTTACAAAGGTCTTTCAGCTTCGACCACTGCACGCCTGTCAACTCCATGTCTGCTCTCAAAGTGCCTGGCCGTGTATCCTCCCACAAATGCATTATGGCCTGCCTCTGCTCGCACAGCCGCTCCACCATGTGCAGGGTGGAGTTCCACCTTGTTGCAATGTCGATAATGAGGCGGTGGTTGGGAAGGTGGAGCAATCGCTGCAGCTTCTGCATACGAACGGAGTGTACAGGCGACCGGCGGATGTGCGCGCACAGTCTTCGCACCTTCTGGAGCAGGGCTGTTAACTCCGGATAATTTTTGAGGAAGCACTGCACCACCAGGTTCAAGGTGAGCCAAGCAAGGTATGTGGCTGAGTTTTGAAAGGGCTATGGCTGCCACAAAATTACGGCCGTTATCACTAACTACCTTGCCTGCCTCAAGATGTACACTGCCCAGCCATGACTCAGTTTGTCGCTTCAAGTACTCGGCCAGCACCTCGGCGGTGTGTCTGTCGCCCAAACACATCATCTGCAACACAGCCTGCTGACGCTTTCCACTAGCTGCTCGATAGGGGGACACATCGTGTGCAACAGTGGCAGCTGCAGATGGAGTGCTCGTACGACTGCGCTCTGTGGACGAGCTTTCGCTTCTGGAGGAGGAGGAGGAGGGTCGAACGCCTACAGCCAACTGTTTTCTATACCGTGGGCTAGGCAGCACTGTCCCACCACCGCTGTCCCCTGTGGACCCTGCATCCACCACATTAACCCAGTGCGCAGTGATGGACACGTAACGGCCCTGGCCATGCCGACTGGACCATGCATCAGTTGTGAGGTGCACCTTTCCGCTCACTGACTGCTTGAGTGCATGGACAATGCGGTCTTTCACATGATGGTGGAGGGCTGGGATGGCTTTGCGAGAGAAGTGGCGACTGGGTAGGTCATAGCGTGGTACTGCATAGGCCATGAGTTCGCGGAAAGCTGTGCTTTCCACCAACCGAAAGGGCATCATCTCAAACGAGATTAGTTTGGCAATGTGGGCGTTCAAACCCAGTGTACGCGGATGAGAGACTGAGTACTTTCTTGACCTACTCATAGTGTCTGGGAGGGTGAGCTGGACTTGAGAGCTGCATATGGTGGAAGTAGCGGTGGACAGGGCGGACTGAGAGAGGGTTGATGATGGTGATGGAGTTGGTGTTCTTTCTGATGGCCTAGAATCAGTCTTTCGTTGATATAACAGTGGGATTCCCTGACTGCTGTGGTCTTGCAACGACATCTCAACATTTGCTGCTGTGCTAACTGGTGGGCTTACAGTGGGGGAAACAATGTAGCGTTGCTGACTACCTTCGTTGTGATCAGTTGCACATGTGGCACTTGAGGTTTGGTGTTGTGTCCACGCTTGCAAGTGCATGCTGGTTAAATGTCTAAGCATGCAACTGGTATTCAAATTTTTCAGATTTTTCCCTCGGCTAAAGGTCTTTGCGCACTTCTTACAGATAACCTTGGCCTGATCATGAGGATTTTGTTCAAAAAAGTGCCACACTGCACTCTTCCTACTTTGGCAGACATTTTGCGGCCTAGCACGCTGTGATCTTTTGACCCTCTGGACAAGCTGCCAGCAACTCTTTTGATGTTTGGAACCTGTCTTTGGAGTGCTCCGGGCCTGCCAGATAACAGCTCTTGCGATGTCGATGTCTGCTGTGGATGCTCCTCATCTGAGCTATTGGAAGCAGCACCCTCTTCCCCCAATGGATGCCAATCTGGGTCAACAACTGGGTCATCCATCACCTCCTCTTCTATGTCATGTGCACCTTTCTCTGTGTCACCGTGTATGGTGGTATAGTGTGCGGGAAGGGGCACCTGAGTCTCATCAGGGTCAAAATCTGGCTCTGTACACTGCGAGGACAATGTAGTGCTCTGAGTGAATGTACCAGCAGAATCATCCATCAGCGGCTGTGCATCAGTGCACTCCATGTCAGATTCATCTTGGCCTGGGTAATTCACCATTTCACTTGATAATCCAGGCATGGTATGTGAAAACAGCTCCATGGAGTAATCAGTAGTATGGCCTGCATCATCCTTCAATCTTGGTTGGGGTGAAGGACACAAGGAAAGGTGTGGTTCATGAACATGAGCCTCCAATGACGACTCAGTGCTTTTACTTTTTAAAACTGAAGAAGAGGAGGCGATAGAGCTGGAGGCTGAGTCAGCAATGTAAGACAAAACTTTTTTCCTGATGCTCTGCCTTTAAAAGCGGTTTGCCAACTCCTAGAAAACTAAGCGTTCGAGGCCTTATGTAGCCAGACGATGACGCAGGGTCAGCACCTCCTGCATTCGGTCCTATTTTGCTCTTGCCACTACCATCAGATCCACCACCAACACCATCATTACCAGCTGCCAACCCCCGCCCAATTCCACGGCCTCTTCCACCAGCCTTCCTCATTTTTGGTAGAAATGTAGACAAAATCCAACAAACTATATAGTAATGTAAAACAAGGTACAAGGTGTCTATAGGACAGGGGAGATTTAGAATTTCTGCACACACTTGTGGACAGTGGACCCTTTTGGATTGTGTGAGGCCCACTGATATCTGAGCGCTATGTGACAGGCTCGATGGCACAGCTGCCTGTGACCAAAGTGACGAGAGGATAATGGAGATTTTGAATCTCTGCGCACACTTTTGGACACTGGACACTTGTGGATTGTGTGAGGCCCACTGATATCTGAGCGCTATGTGACACGCTCGATGGCACAGCTGCCTGTGACCAAAGTGACGAGAGGATAATGGAGATTTTGAATCTCTGCGCACACTTTTGGACACTGGACACTTGTGGATTGTGTGAGGCCCACTGATATCTGAGCGCTATGTGACACGCTCGATGGCACAGCTGCCTGTGACCAAAGTGACGAGAGGATAATGGAGATTTTGAATCTCTGCGCACACTTTTGGACACTGGACACTTGTGGATTGTGTGAGGCCCACTGATATCTAAGCGCTATGTGACAGGCTCGATGGCACAGCTGCCTGTGACCAAAGTGACGAGAGGATAATGGAGATTTTGAATCTCTGCGCACACTTTTGGACACTGGACACTTGTGGATTGTGTGAGGCCCACTGATATCTGAGCGCTATGTGACACGCTCGATGGCACAGCTGCCTGTGACCAAAGTGACGAGAGGATAATGGAGATTTTGAATCTCTGCGCACACTTTTGGACACTGGACACTTGTGGATTGTGTGAGGCCCACTGATATCTGAGCGCTATGTGACACGCTCGATGGCACAGCTGCCTGTGACCAAAGTGACGAGAGGATAATGGAGATTTTGAATCTCTGCGCACACTTTTGGACACTGGACACTTGTGGATTGTGTGAGGCCCACTGATATCTGAGCGCTATGTGACACGCTCGATGGCACAGCTGCCTGTGACCAAAGTGACGAGAGGATAATGGAGATTTTGAATCTCTGCGCACACTTTTGGACACTGAACACTTGTGGATTGTGTGAGGCCCACTGATATCTGAGCGCTATGTGACACGCTCGATGGCACAGCTGCCTGTGACCAAAGTGACGAGAGGATAATGGAGATTTTGAATCTCTGCGCACACTTTTGGACACTGGACACTTGTGGATTGTGTGAGGCCCACTGATATCTGAGCGCTATGTGACACGCTCGATGGCACAGCTGCCTGTGACCAAAGTGACGAGAGGATAATGGAGATTTTGAATCTCTGCGCACACTTTTGGACACTGGACACTTGTGGATTGTGTGAGGCCCACTGATATCTGAGCGCTATGTGACACGCTCGATGGCACAGCTGCCTGTGACCAAAGTGACGAGAGGATAATGGAGATTTTGAATCTCTGCGCACACTTTTGGACACTGGACACTTGTGGATTGTGTGAGGCCCACTGATATCTGAGCGCTATGTGACACGCTCAATGGCACAGCTGCCTGTGACCAAAGTGACGAGAGGATAATGGAGATTTTGAATCTCTGCGCACACTTTTGGACACTGGACACTTGTGGATTGTGTGAGGCCCACTGATATCTGAGCGCTATGTGACAGGCTTGATGGCACAGCTGCCTGTCACAAAAGTGACGAGAGGATAATGGAGATTTTGAATCTCTGCGCACACTTTTGGACACTGGACACTTGTGGATTGTGTGAGGCCCACTGATATCTGAGCGCTATGTGACAGGCTCGATGGCACAGCTGTGACCAAAGTGACGAGAGAATAATGGAGATTTTGAATCTCTGCGCACACTTTTGGACACTGGACACTTGTGGATTGTGTGAGGCCCACTGATATCTGAGCGCTATGTGACACGCTCGATGGCACAGCTGCCTGTGACCAAAGTGACGAGAGGATAATGGAGATTTTGAATCTCTGCGCACACTTTTGGACACTGGACACTTGTGGATTGTGTGAGGCCCACTGATATCTGAGCGCTATGTGACACGCTCGATGGCACAGCTGCCTGTGACCAAAGTGACGAGAGGATAATGGAGATTTTGAATCTCTGCGCACACTTTTGGACACTGGACACTTGTGGATTGTGTGAGGCCCACTGATATCTGAGCGCTATGTGACAGGCTCGATGGCACAGCTGTGACAAAAGTGACTAGAGGATAAGGGAGATTGGATTGCTTTTAAAAAAGCAGTTTGCGGAGCAGTGGGTAAACAGCAATGCCAGCATGTCAGGAAGCCTTAAAAGGCAGCCCAACAACCAACACCACTGATACACCACAATATAGCCTCCCCTTGCACTGCACACACAGTGACTTGTGTGTTGTGCAGGCCAAATCGCTAGCAGCAGAAGCAGTTTTTTTGTCTTCTTCCCTGCCTAACGCTCTCCCTACAGAATCAGCAGCAACCTCTCCCTATACTAAGATCATAGAATCATAGAATCATAGAATCGTAGAGTTGGAAGGGACCTCCTGGGCCATCTGGTCCAACCCCCTGCTCAAAGCAGGATTCGCTAAATCATCCCAGTCAGATGTCTGTCCAGCCTCTGTTTGAAGACTTCCATTGAAGGAGAACTCACCACTTCTCGTGGCAGCCTGTTCCACTCATTGATCACTCTAACTGTCAAAAAGTTTTTTCTAATATCTAATCTGTGTCTCCTCCCATTCAGTTTCATCCCATTGCTTCTAGTCTTTCCTTGTGCAAATGAGAATAAAGTTGATTCTTCTACAATGTGACAGCCCTTAAGATATTTGTAGACAGCTATTAAGTCTCCTCTCAGTCTTCTCTTTTGCAAACTAAACATTCCCAAATCCTGCAACCTTTCCTCATAAGACAGGGTTTGCAGACCGGTCACCATTCTGGTCGCTCTTTTCTGCACTTGCTCCAGTTTGTTGATGTCTTTTTTAAAATGTGGTGCCCAAAACTGGACACAATATTCCAGATGAGGTCTGACCAAAGAGGAGTAGAGGGAAATAATGACTTCACGTGATCTAGACTGTATGCTTCTGTTAATACATCCTAGAATTGCATTTGCCTTTTTTGCTGCTGCATCACACTGTTGACTCATATTCAGTCTGTGATCTATTAGTATACCCAAGTCTTTTTCACATGTGCTGTCACTTAGCCCTATTCCTCCCATTCTATATATGCTTTTTTCATTTTTATTGCCCAGATGTAGTACTTTGCATTTCTCCCTGTTAAAAACCATTCTGTTAGTTGCTGCCCACTTCTCCAGTTTATTTAAATCTTTTTGAATCCTCTCTCTCTCTTCTCTAGTATTAGCTATCCCTCCTAGCTTTGTGTCATCAGCAAATTTAATCAGTTTACCCTCAATTCCTTCATCTAAATCATTGATAAAGATGTTGAACAATACAGGGCCCAGGACAGAGCCCTGTGGTACCCCACTTGAGACATTCTTCCAACTGGATGTGCAGCCATTTACGACCACTCTTTGGGTCCGATCACTAAGCCAGTTATGAATCCACCTAACAGTTGCCTTGTCCATTCCATACTTAGTCATTTTTTCAATAAGGATTGTATGAGAGACTTTGTCAAATGCTTTGCTGAAGTCAAGATATACTATATCTACAGCATTTCCTTGATCCACCAAATCAGTGATACCGTCATAGAAGGAAATTAAGTTAGTCTGACATGACTTATTAGTTACAAACCCATGCTGACTCTGTTTAATCACTTCATTCTTATCCAGGTATTGACATACATGTTGTTTAATAATTTGTTCAAAGATCTTTCCTGGTATAGAAGTCAGACTCACCGGCCTATAGTTTCCTGGGTCCACCTTCTTCCCCTTTTTGAAGATAGGAACAACATTTGCTCTTCTCCAGTCTTCTGGCACTTCTCCTGTTCTCCAAGAATTTTCAAAGATTATGGAGAGGGGTTCAAAAATTTCTTCTGCTATCTCCTTCAGTACTCTGGGGTGTAATTCATCTGGACCTGGAGACTTGAATTCATTTAGGTTAGCTAAGTGTTTCCTCACTATCTTTCTGTTTATAGATATCCTGGATTCTTCTATTCCCTTAATAGCACAGTGAATAACAGTTGATGTTGCATTTCCTTTCTGAGAGAAAACAGATGCAAAATAGGAATTTAATAGTTCAGCCTTCTCAACATCCTGTCTTACTATTTCATCATTTTCATCCTGTAAAAATCCTATAGCATCTTTGACTTTTATTTTACTTTTGACATATCCCCAAAATCCTTTATTATTGCTTTTGACATCTCTTGCAAGCCTCAGCTCATTTTCAGCTTTAGTTAATCTGATTTGTGCCCTGCAGGTTCTGCAGACAGCATTATATTCTTCTTTAGATATGCCTCCCTCTTTCCATTTTATAAACATTTTTTTCTTCCTTTTTAGCATGTGCTTAAGTTCTGTGTTCATCCATCCTGGTTTCCTTAAATGCTTCCTATTCTTCCCTCTTTTCGGAATTGTTAACAACTGTGCTTTGAGAATTTCATTTTTCAAGATTTCCCATCCTTCCTGGACATTTTTGTCTTTAAGGATATCCAGCCATTGGATCCCTCCAATTCTCTTTCTGAATCCCTTAAAATCTGCCTTTCTGAAATCTAACCTTGACGTCTGAGTCTTCACAGGTCTTCCGCCTCTAGTTATCCAAAATTCTAAAATAGCATGGTCGCTACCTCCTAGGGTCCCAGCCACTTTTACCTCCTCAACCATTTCCTCCCTGTTTATAAGGATTAGATCCAAGGTAGCAGTTCCCCTTGTTTTCTCCCTTACCTTTTGGAAGATAAAGTTGTCAGCAAGAGAGGATAAGAATTTCCTTGACCTGTTAGTATTGCCTGAGAGAGATTCCCAACAAATGTCTGGATAGTTGAAATCTCCCATGACAACTATGTCATATTTTTTGGAGAACTTGGCCATCTGATGCATAAAGAGTTCATCCATATCTTCGGCTTGCACAGGCGGCCTGTAGTAAATGCCTACAATGGTGTCCTTTCCATTGTTCTGTCCTTGTATTCTTACCCAAACAGTTTCCACAGAACTCCCAGTCTCTGAAGCTTCAATCTCTGTGCAGATATACGCGTTTCGAACATACAATGCAACACCCCCTCCTCGTTTATCAAGTCTGTTTCTTGAAAATAAGTTGTATCCTTCTAGTCTTGTATTCCAATCATGTGTATTGTCCCACCAAGTTTCAGTGATTCCAATGACATCATATTTCTTTTCCTGTGTTAGTAGTTCCAATTCTCCTTGTTTGTTGCCCATGCTTTGTGCATTAGTATAGAAACATTTTAGTTTGTGATTGGTTTCTCTTTCTCCAATATTTTTATTAATTAGATTCTTTCGTCTTTGTTCTTCCTTTCCACTTCTAATAGCAGAGTTCTCAATAGCATTTGTCAGGTGTATGGCTTTTTCTGGTCTTTTGCTTCCCTTCCCATGTTGTTCTAGTTTAAAGCTCTCCTTACAAGTGTAGCAAGGCGACTTCCAAATACATGCTTTCCAGTCTTCGTAAGGTGCACCCCATCTCTAGCAAGTAGTCCATCGTATAAGTAGTTCACTCCGTGATCCAGAAATCCAAATCGTTGCTGACGGCACCATCGACGTAGCCAGTTGTTCACCTGCAGAATCTTATTCCACCTCCTTGTTCCATGGCCATCCACTGGGAGGATGGAAGAGAAGACCACCTGCACTCCCAGTTCTTTCACTTTCTTGCCTAAGTCTTCAAAGTCTCTGCAGATGGTTTCCAGGTCGTTTCTTGCGGTGTCATTTGTCCCCACATGTAGTAGCAGGAATGGGTAGTCATCTGTAGGTCTGAAGAGTCCTGATATCCTGTCAGACACATCTTTAAATTTTGCACCTGGAAGACAGCACATTTCTCTTGAAGTTATATCCGGTCTGCAGATAGCGGCCTCTGTTCCTCTCAGCAGGGAATCCCCCATGACTACCACTCTCCGTTTCTTCTTCACAACATTTTTCTTTCTCCATCCAGGAGGACTCTGAGGGCGTACAAGGTTGCTGTTTGTTGGCAAAGTCTTATCCTGATGTATTTCTTCATCGTTTTCCTGCGTGAGAGCCTGGTACTGGTTTCTGAGCAGTATGGGTGCTGACTGCCTCCTGATCCTCCTGCTTCTCTGGGTCACATGTCTCCATTCCTCTGTTTCTTCAGGTGCACTTCGAATTTCTTCTCTTTCTGTAACATGAAGAGATAATTCTGCTCTGTCCAAGAACTCTTCACCTTCCTTAATGATCTTCAACGTAGCTAACCTCTCTTCGAGATTTTGCAACTTTTCCTCCAACAGGGACACAAGCTTGCATTTGTGGCATGTGAAGTTTGGCTTTTCCACTGGTAAATCTGTGAACATGTAGCAAGAAATGCAGCTCACCAAATGGCTCCTGGCCTCTTCCATCTTGAGATTTCTTAAAAACGATGAAAGATGAGCCAAATTTCGCGCACCGATAGGCGCGCGGTTTTTCCGATTTCGCGGAGACTCTTCACTTATCCCAGAAGGCACTGGGAATATGCAAATGATCTCCTCAAGACTCTTCCCCTGGTTTTCCGATTTCCTCTTTTCAGCTGCAACGGCCAAAACCCAGTGATCGTTGAGCTCGCGGAGACTCTTCACTTACCCCAGAAGGCACTGGGAATATGCAAATGATCTCCTCAAGACTCTTCCCCTGGTTTTCCGATTTCCTCTTTTCAGCTGCAACGGCCAAAACCCAGTGATCGTTGAGCTCGCGGAGACTCTTCACTTACCCCAGAAGGCACTGGGAAAATGCAAATGATCTCCTCAAGACTCTTCCCCTGGTTTTGATCGGCAGAAGTAAGATGGCGGTCGGCGTGCACGCCCTTTTATACCCCCTGTGACGCCCACCAAAGCAAGCCAATCACTTGCATGCCCTTCTGAAAGATGGTGGTGACCCGTGCCTAGGTCATCACGTTGCCCACAGTGTCCGTGGATCCTGATTGGCTGAAAAAGAGTGCAAAACAAACTTTTGAAACGCGACTTTGGCGCGTAAGTCGCCGACCTCGTGGCCGACCTCATCCTAGGGTCGGGTTTCATTTCATGAAACCCGACTTTGCCAAAAGTCGGCGACTTTTGAATTTTTTCGACCCGTTTCGCTCAACTCTAGCTTTCAGTCCATAGATTGTGTTGGGAATGAAAAAATAATAATTAGCGTCACTTACCCTCCCCGGGTACAGCACTGTGCCTGGTCTTTTTTATTGATTGCAGTGGTGACGTCACGTTGACAACACTTCAGCCAATCACTGTAGAGGGTGTGAACTGCCGAGCTCAGAGATTGCCTGCAGCGGAGTCACAGAGCTGCACCCAGGGAGGGTGAGGAAGCGCACATTTTTTTTTTTCTATGGGCAAAAGTTATCTGATCGGTAACAACCTCTTTATGAGAATCCCGGAGGAGAAGATTGGGAGTAGCCGTCCCGTCCCCTAGTCCCTCCGGCGTGGTCCGTGTGGATAACTTGTGGTTATGGATGGTTGGACTCCTCCTCATCCTTGGGGGACCGTGCTCAGTATAGCAGCAACCGCACTGCTGGTTCCCACCGTTCCCGTCTCCCTTCGGCATGGTCCGCGTGGATAACTGGTGGTTATGGATGGTTGGACTCCTCATCCTTGGAGAATTTATCCCAGTAAAGCAGCGCTGCACTGCTGGCACCCACCATCTCTGTGTCCCTCCGGTGTGGTCCATGTGGATAGCTAGTGTTTATGGATGGCAGGATGGCTTCTCATCCTCGGCGGACCTTGCTCAGTAAAGCAGCAGCAACAATGCTGGTTCCCACCGTTCCCGCTTCCTTCCGGCATGGTCCACGTGGATAGCTGGTGGTTATGGATGGCTGGACCGCTCATCATCCTCGGGGGACTTTGCCCAGATCCGTACAGTCACTGCTAACTCTACAATAACAAAAATAACTACTAGATGCCACCACCGATAGTTTACACAGGCCAACTGGAAACCCATTATGGGAAACAAATGGCCTGACAAGGCTTCAGGGGTGCGGCTTACAAAGCAAGAGGAACAGAGCTATTAAACTATATATATTTAATTCAGAAGGTCATCTATTATGGTTTTGACATGTGTTTAGGATCATTATCCATTTGTAGAAGTCATCCTCTTCCTCTTCTCATCTTCAGCTTTTTTACAGATCGTGTTATGTTTGCATCAAGAATTTCTTGAAATTTCATTGAATCCATTCTTCCCTCTACCCGTGAAATATTCTCCATGCCATTGGCTACAACACAACCCCAAAGCACGATTGATTCACCTCCATATTTTATCGTTGGCGAGATTTTCTTTTGTTGAAATTCTGTGCCTTTTTTCTCAACATATACCTTTTATCATTGTGGCCACAGAATTCTATTTTACTCTCATCTGTACACATGATTTGTTTCCAAAATGCATCAGGCTTGTTTAGATGTTCTTTTGCATACTTCTGATGCTGAATTTTATGGTGAGGGTGCAGAAGAGGTTTTCTTCTGATGATTCTTCCATGAAGGCCATATTTCTGCAGATGTCTCTAAACAGTAACATAGTAACATAGTTATTAAGGTTGAAGGGAGACTTTAAGTCCATCTAGTTCAACCCATATCCTATCCTAACTTGCCCTAACATGTTGATCCAGAGGAAGGCAAAAAAAACCCATGTGGCAAACAGTAAGCTTCACATTGGGGAAAAAAATTCCTTCCCGATGCCACATACGTCAATCAGACTAGCTCCCTGGATCAACGCAACACTAAGGTAACTAGTGTATATACCCTGTAATATTATACTTTTCAAGAAAGTCATCCAGTCCCTTCTTAAATTTTAGTAGGGAATCACTCATTACAACATCATATGGCAGAGAGTTCCATAGTCTCACTGCTCTTACAGTAAAGAATCCGCATCTGTGAGTATGCTTAAACCTTCTTTCCTCCCGACGAAGAGGATGCCCCCTTGTCCCCGTCAAAGGTCTAAGAGTAAAAAGATCATTAGAAAGGTCTTGGTATTGTCCCCGCATATATTTATACATTGTAATAAGATCATGCCTAAGCCTTCGATTCTCCAAACTAAATAACCCCAGGTCTAATAACCTGTCTTGGTATTGCAGACCCCCTAGTTCCCTAATAACCTTGGTCGCTCTTCTCTGCACCCGCTCCAGTTCAGCTATGTCTTTCTTATACTCTGGAGACCAGAACTGTACACAGTATTCTAAGTGTGGTCGCACTAGTGACTTATATAAAGGTAAAATTATGTTCTCCTCATGAGCATCTATGCCTCTTTTAATGCATCCCATTATTTTATTTCCCTTTGCAGCAGCTGCCTGACACTGGCCGCTAAATGTGAGCTTGTCGTCCACCCATACACCCAGGTCTTTTTCAGTGACAGTTTTGCTCAGTGTTTTACAATTAAGCACATAATTATACATCTTGTTTTTTCTACCCAAGTGCATGACCTTACATTTATCCCCATTAAAGCTCATTTGCCATTTATCAGCCCAAGCTTCTAGTTTACATAAATCCTCCTGTAATATAAAATTGTCCTCCTCTGTATTGATTACCCTGCAGAGTTTAGTGTCATCTGCAAATATTGAAATTCTACTCTCTATGCCGCCTACAAGGTCATTAATAAATATGTTAAAAAGAAGTAGAACAGTGTACCACAAATCCAGAGTCTGCTAAATCTTTCTAAAGGTCTTTTGCAGTCAAGTGAGAATTCTGATTTGTCTAACAATCCTACAAGCAGCTCTAACTGAAATTTTGCTTGGTCTTCCAGATGCTATCTGCATCTTCACTGGTCCAGGTAAGGGTCAATTCTTCATTACATTTCGGACTGAGGAAAGTGCAACTTGAAAACTCTTTATCTTCTTATAGCCTTCTCCTGCTTTGTGGGCCTCCACCATTGTCATTTTCAGAGTGCTCAGCAGCTGCTTAGAAGAACCCATGGTGTCAGGGGAGTTTCAGTCTTCCAATTAGAAATCGTCCAGACCTGAATAAGTAAGATGCTTCTTTATTGGACATGCCGGCATGGAGAGAGAATGACAGCCACACCAGGTGTGGGCCGTCCTCTGTCTAACTCAATACATATTCTTAAGAGTTTAAATAGCAAAACCCAAAGGGCGTTGAAACATTGCGTTTGCAAAAAAGAGTACATACAATATGCTGAGCTTGTTAGAAATCCTTATCTACAGTTACCAGAGAAGTCATGTAAGACAAGGAAACCTGCTAACGTTCACAAAAAGTAACACCCAAAAGTAACACCCATGTATTACATCAGCTGAAAAGAGTTTCAAAGTCTTAAGCAAAAATAAATAGCATATATGCAGTCATGTGCATAGATACATATATACATACATATATATATACATATACACACACCCATACATACATACACGCATGGGTATATATATATACACACATATATATATACACATACACCCATGCACACATAAGAAAGAACTTTATTACAATTATTATAACATTCCCTCATCTTGTAATAAAATCATCTATCTGTACACATTGGGGACAGATTTCTTTTTGTCAGATTTCACAGAAGGTCTTCATATAATCTAGAGGGAGAGTAATACGTTCAGTATATTTATCATTAAGTCCCAAAATGTTCATTCTTTCGTTGGATTCCGAGGTCTCCATTCCTTGATGCATAGTTTTTGTTATGGCAGAGTCAATCAGTCTTTGAACAAGTCCTCTAATGCATAGAATAGCACAGCGTCCACAAACAATCAGCACTCCGGCCACGATGGTAAGAGATGTCAACGCAGAAATGAATACTCCGGACCATTTCCCAAACCATCCTTCAGTCCAGGAATATGTCATCATATCCAGAGTTCTCTGCTAATTCATTAGACAGGGCAGTCAGTCCATCAAGAGCTTTGGAGATACTTCCATCAGGATCTGTATCAGGGATAAAGGGTGCAACAAAAATCCTCCAAACATTTTATATACACCTCCCTTTTCTGCTACTAACTTGTCTAATGCCATCCTATTCTGCTAAGCCATGAGAGGAGTTGGTCCTAATTGCTCAGCTATCCCTTTAACTGCATCTCGGGTATAATTAACAAATCTCTGCTGGTTATAGTATAAATAGTTTATCCAATCTACATTCATTTTTATAATCACCCACCAAATTATGGATTCCCACCCGGCTGCTACTTGGATCCTAGCCTTGTACTCGCTGGTCACTCCCCTGGGAACTCCAATGTCATCTCTGTAGATACTAGAATGGAAGGATCCTTGCAGAGTTTCACGATCTCAGGTTTTGTTAGTGGGTTTCCTGGAACAAAACTACGAGTAGAAACTTCTTTGTGAGTTAATATCTTAGCCATATATTCTGCTAATGTACAATCACCTTCCGCATCTATTCTTTTAAAGGATTTTAGCTGAGGTAACAGAAAAGATCTCCCGTATATGATTTCAAAGCCTGTCAGCACTACAGATGTCCGTGTGACATACATATTTAGTACAACAAATAGGAGACAGTGCAACCAATTTTTCCTGTTTCCTGCATGGTCTTTGTCAACCTATTTTTCAAGCTCCCACTGTGTCTCCCAACCAGTCCGGCTGACTGAGGATGACAGGCACAGTGGTTTCCTAACTCAATTGACAATGTTTTTAGGTAATAACAACATTACTTAGTTTACTATATATTTTCTGGAACCCTAAATCTGGGTATGACTTCCTTTAGAAGGGCCTTCGGTACCATTAATGCATCAGGGTGGACAGCCTCAATCCACCTGCTGAAAGCATCCATAATAACAAGGCCGGACTTTTTCCCTCACACTTGTTCAATAAAATCCATACAAATGTGTTGGAATAAGTATTCAGGATGAGGACATTGTCCTCTCTCTGGTCTCAGATTCCCTTAGTAATTATTTCTTGCACAAGTAATGCAGATTAAACAAAATTTTTAATAGTTAGTAAAGATCTTTAAAAATAACCCCTTTTGTTACCAAATTTTTTTTTTTTCTTTTTTTTCTTTTAATGCCGATAACATGTTATCCACATATAAGAGCATCTGGCTCCCTTCTGGTGACTCACATTGAGCTAGGTTAGCCAATTTTACCTGAAAACAATAGTAGGTGATTCACAGTTCCCTTGTGGGATTCCGGTGAATGTATACCTGCTCCCCTTATATGTGAATACAAACCAAACCTGGCTATCTGGATGTACCAGGATGCTGAAGAAGACATTACTGACGTCACTGTAAAGACCTTATGTTCCGGCCTCCAGTCATTCAGCAGAGTATGGGGGTCCGGCACTGTGGGGGCTCTTGTTATCACCGCCTCGCCTACAGATGGGGGCGCCCTCCCTACTGGAAACAAGGTTGTGTTACAAGGTGAGCTGGACAGGGTGTAATCACCCCTATTATCAATCCCACATCTGCAGGTCATGAGGACCACAAAGATTCTGGGTATGTGGTCAATTCTTCCTCTAATTCTAGGAAAGGATCAGCATTTCTCACTCGTTCCCCTGCCTCGCTGCAGGTGGACACTGGGTTTAGAAATGGTGTTCCACTTTAGTACTTGTGAACATGCCTGCAGTCTGGCATTGCAAAATAATCCATCACCCAAATCCTCCCATTGTTACTTTCCTTACACTCTAACAAAATCACCAAGGAATTTCCATGTTCTACCTTTACATCTGGAGAGGGAAACATGTGGCACGGTGCCTCTAAAAAGCAAAAACAACAATTTAATTTGTTCTGACAGTTTACACCTGACGGCACAGTTCCCTTCATAATTCCAGTATATGGTGTGCAAAGAACAATCTAGAGCATGAAAATTCCCATATTTTACATCAGCACCCCTGAAATACCTGTAGTACATGGAGCAGTGTAGTTCTTCAGGTGTGTGAAAATCTACATGTGTATACCTTTATCTATTGCTTCCTTGATGAAGGACTCAGTAATAAAGGATGGTCCTGCAGTTATTAGATCTAGACTGTAATAATATCTGGATTCTCCATACCCCTGGAGCACCATTGTCTCAGCCATGGATTTCACCTATAGTCCGGCAGCAGTAGGAATTATTCCCAGGCTCAGGGCTGCATCATATTCCTCCCACACAGCTAATAATATAAGTTGTGTAATTGCACTTTTACCTGTGCCGAGAGACCGGTGTCTCCACAGGCGTAGACAATGGCTCTCTGTGTCTTACCACTTGCTCCTTTTACCACTATGCAGGCAGCAGACAGTCCAATAGTCGGTATCTCTTCTGGATGTACTAAGGTTCTAGTGGCTCCTGAATCAACAAGAAAAGTGACCTCATGGCTTCCCACAAGGACGGTTACTTCTGGAAATACAGTGTTTTTTTTATAAATGTTATAAATGTATTCCTACTTTAGCCAAATTAAATATTTCCTCTCTTTACACATTCCTTGTACCAAATTTTAAACTAAGTTTATCATCCAATACGACCCATCTGTCAAAGGACACATTCAGGGTCTCCTAGTGGCCCCTTCTTATCTCCAAACCACAAACACATTCCACAACAATCCTCATGCTCACAGCTTATCTCCCCACCCTCAGGACTGTGTGCTCTGGGTGGTGCCTACTCCTTGTTTGTCAAGACTAAAAAGACATTGACAGCGATATACAATGTTTACTCTCTATTTGTTACAATATATAAGAGTTAGGCCTAGAAGTTACCAATAAGGACACATTGCACATTTGATCTGAAGACTGTTCTCTCTGGGTACCTGATGAGAAAGGACCATATCCAGTCTCATTCCAGGGATACCCTCTTGGTACAATCTTAATAACTTTCCAGCCATCAGATGAAATGGTCAATAACAATCCTGCCTTACAATGAGGACAAGGTCTTAAAATATATATCTATGGGATAAAGTCCCATAATGATGTTACATAAAATTCTTAAACACAAAAAGACAAACAAGATGAGGACTACACACAATATAAACCCTGGAGCACAATGGATTTCTACCCACTTTTAAGAAGTTTGACAAATATCAGTGAAATTAATATGTCAACAAGAAGATAAAAAACCAACAACAACAATTCAATTACTGCTCTTAATATCCAGGATCTAAATAATCCTCACTGATTACACTATGTCCCAGATATTTACCTGCTTGTATCTCTATATCTTGCCATCTCCGTCCAATGAAGGCCTGTAAGGGCCTAGTATGACAACACAGTGTGGCAAACGTGAACGGTCCCCAAGGAATGGGGTCACGATGATAAATGTGGTCACTGATCTGAACGAGATAAATATGCTCACAGGGACATCTGACCAGTGTAACAGTACAAACACACAACATACAACAGCTTCCACAGTTAGAGAATGGACAGACACACGTACACAGAGACATAAGACAAGAGAGTAAAGTTCCCTCGTACTCCTATTCCTGAAGTGCTGAGATAAAGTCCAATGACACCGCCTCTTTATATACAGAGACGTTCCCGTTCTTAATATCAGGTATTCAGAGCACCACAGGCGCAGACTCTCCTCAGTGAAACGAGGAGGGTTCAGTCACCCTGTGTTATTAAAAGAAAAACATATAACAAAACAACATAGAATATTCTCTATGGGGATCAGGTGACATGTACCTAGGTGATTTATACCACTATAATAACCTATGATTTGTCTCCAGTCCACATATGACTGTTGACCACGCCTACTGGACTCCCTTATACAGTCAGGATTTTATATTGCAATCCTCATACATTCACTCAAGATAACATTCAAGGAGTCTCATGTGTAACATAAAACATGTATTTATGGCGTTTTAGTTCTATGTAGTTTTAAAAGACAGACAAAACAGCACACTTAACAGAAAACAACATTCAACAAAGTACAGAAGACAAAACAGAAAACCGGCAAAAATTCATCTTATACCGGATTCCTTAACCCCTTAGTAGCCCTTTTTAAAAACAGCACCCCCTGACATATTGAAAACTTCTGTCAGATAGTTTATTAACCCTTCAGGTGATTTACAGGAATTAATGCAAAGTGGTATAGCAGGATACAGCAAGTTGTCAGCTATAGTAGACAGCCGACAGCTGCTGGATCATCACCTGTGTGGGGATGATATTCTCTTATATCTCAGGTCAGAAAAAAGATATATTGGCTGTCATTAAGGGGTTAATCTAACGAGAATCTCCCTCGATTCTCCCATCTAGATCAATTTAACGTGCACACGGAGTTTTTTATTCCACAGTAGCCTTCTCACACTGGCTTTGTACCCATTCAAAAATAAAAATAAAATAAATAGAGATTATTGTTATTTAGCGGGATATCTTAAAAGAACAAACAAACCCCAAATCTATGGAGCTTCGCAACTTACAGGAGTTATTATAACGCCAATTGCATGTAAACTTCCAATTTACAAGAGCCTCTCACAAACCCCAATTGGAAAAGTCTACCAGTTCCCTATTCATTTCCTAAAATAACATTCATAATATAATGAAAATTATTAAATGTTCTTACCTGTATTCAGATACAGACGATTCCCAGAGATCCTTAGACTATACGAAATCCGTCACTTTCCCTCAGACCGAGATAACTGATTAATGCCCCTGGTGACGCCTAATGTCAAGGCGGAGGACTTACTTAAGGAGTCCCAGACTCCCCCGTGCACGGTTTACAGTACTCACCGGTGAGGGAAAGGTGTTGGATTCCCGGCCAACGCACCAAAATGTCAGGGGAGTTTCAGTCTTCCAATTAGAAATCGTCCAGACCTGAATAAGTAAGATGCTTCTTTATTGGACATGCCGGCATGGAGAGAGAATGACAGCCACACCATGTGTGGGCTGTCCTCTGTCTAACTCAATACATATTCTTAAGAGTTTAAATAGCAAAACCCAAAGGGTGTTGAAACATTGCGTTTGCGAAAAAGAGTACATACAATATGCTGAGCTTGTTAGAAATCCTTATCTACAGTTACCAGAGAAGTCATGTAAGACAAGGAAACCTGCTAACGTTCACAAAAAGTAACACCCAAAAGTAACACCCATGTATTACATCAGTTGAAAAGAGTTTCAAAGTCTTAAGCAAAAATAAATGGCATATATGCAGTCATGTGCATAGATACATATATACATACATATATATACATATACACACACTCATACATACATACACGCATGGGTATATATATATATACACTCATATATATATATACACATACACCCATGCACACATAAGAAAGAACTTTATTACAATTATTATAACACATGGCTGCTGTTTTTGGCACAAAAAAAGCTGGAAAATTAGAATCACCTGGCCTTTCCTAACGATAATAGTGAACAAGCCATAAACCTAACAGGCTAATTAAGTTCTGAAACCTTGGCCAAAGTTATCTGAGCACACAAATCTGTATGGGTGTCCAAACTTTAGCATCAGCCCATTTTCCTTTTTGTAATTTTTAAAATGTAAAAAATCATTTTTTTTTTGACTAAAATACAAAGGAAATGTGTCATCTGTAACTTTAGGCCTGTTAGAGATCATTTCATCTTCAACTTGCTTAACTGTTCACAATAACAGCAACTTTGACCAGTGGTGCCCAAACTTTTACATGCCACTGTAGAATTTAATAAGATGCCCATCTTACAGAATATTTTCACGCCTGGAGGTCCCAGGTGGTACATATTTCTTATTGCGATTTTACCTTTACATAGGACTCAAACATGACCTGTATAACATCATCTACAAGACCCGTTATTAAGTTGCATGGGTTCTGCTGGCCTTATGGTGATACAAGTGAATGCATTCTGTTCATCCCTTCACTAGGACGCCAAAAATATATCTCCCATAATTATCAGATTAATGCAAACCCCTATATTCATCCTTGACCTCTGACTTCAAGGTCTACGAAAGAAGCTTTGATCAGAGGAAGCTTATGCCTGGGAAGGCAGTTCTCCTCCTCTATGTAAAGGAATCTCAAACTTCATGTCTCTTTCCCAGCAAATCTCCCTGCTGTAATTAGCTAGTCACTGCAGGGGGCCGCTACTTCATCAGAGATGGCAGTGTCAGCTTTAGTTTTTTCGCCTTCACTAGTTATAATTAGTCTTATATGTGCAATGTGAGGGGGATACGTTCCCCTCTCTGGTGATATCTGTATGGATATTAATTTTTCTCTACAACAGGCACCAATGAGTGTACTGGGATCCCAAATCCCATGACCCCATACATCACCCCATCCCAGGACCCCACACCACACCACAAGACCTCACATTCTGGGACCCCATACCACACCCCAGGACTTCGTACCACACCCCGATACCTTAAATCTCAGGACCCCACCTTGAGATTCAACAGCATCAGAATATAATGCAAGGAGACTTGTTTATTCACTTTGCCACGTGTTCGGACAATCATCATCCCTTCCCACGCCAGGTATAACTGAGAAACACACATAACCATGACAACATCTACCTTGTTGCTATGGTTACATAATTATGGGTCACTTCATGTCTTTGCGCCTTCAACCTTTGTCCCGACATGTGGGGATCCTGTAAAATCTTTAGGCTGAGAACACATCATATGAAGCGATCACATTTCCTTTTCTCAGAATGCGAGTGACACTCAGGGGCACAGGTACAAATCCTCAGAGGCTTCTGTCCACCTTCTGCAGATCTCAGGATGGTCTCTGACCTACTTGGGCTCTGAAAATGTATTGTTGGATAATAGGAGCAGGAGCAGCATGATGGTGACTACTGGGGGATCGGACGTGGTGGCCAACAGAAAGGCTGGGTGCAAGTAGGAAAAGAATGGGGGCTTCTGTTCCTTGTAATTTCTTTATTTATTGTAGCCGTTTCAAAAAGGGAGTAAAAGAAGTTATGTAAAAAGTGACATTATATGTCAGGGAGATATCAGGGAGTCAGATGAAGTGCGGGTAAAGAAGACCCAGGAGAGACGACTCCTTCCTTCTGGACGAGGGACATCTGGAGATGGCACCACAGAACAGATCACGTATTCTGGAGGACACAGATCTAAAGGTGAAGCTAGGATTATCTTCTGTTTAGAGAAGAGACATCTGGAACACAGAGTCTTCTCTCCCTTCTGGAGCAGAGACGTCATTAGCTGCAGTTCAGAGACATTGTGCTTCCTTCCGAAGGAGTAGTTAATGTAGAGGACAATACAGAGCGTTTGTTCCAGAGCAGAGCTTTTTGCGTATCCTGTCTGCTGAGCTGGCGGCCATGAAAGTCTTCTATGGGCCGACTATACAGGTTATTATGCCACGTGATGGAGGTTGTATCCGTGTATCCAGGCAGGGGCGAATATATCTATGGTGCAACCTATGCAGCCGCCCAGGGGGCCACTACCATTGTGAATTATGGTGAACTGTCGATCTGTATAAGTGGCCTGTTTTATAGAAAAAGGAAAGTCCAGCTCAAGGAGTAAAATCCAGAATTTTCTTTGTTTCTTTAATTAAAATACAAGCATGGCTGCTATAGTCATCATTGCGGTTTTTACCCTGACATGGGATAGCCGCACAGAAAGTGCCCAGGAGGTTCTGTATGCGTTTCGAGTGGTATACGCTCTTAGACTCTTAGACTCATTCTGATTCCCATGTCAGGGTAAAAACCGCAATGATGACTATAGCAGCCATGCTTGTATTTTAAGCGTTACTCACAGTTCATCCCTCACGGGATATCAGGGAAGCAGCCGTACTGTGATCACCATTCCAGACAGAGCCTTTCTCACTAGGCCGTCTACAGTTTCAGACCCGCAGCCGGGCAGTAGCTCCCCTATGCAGAGCCATTACAGACTCTACCAGGTCCGGGCCTTTCCACCTGCTCTTCCAGGAAGTTCAGTCCCAGACCCTTCCAACACACACAGGCCTTCTGGGACCTTGCACTCTAACCACTCAGGATCAAACACACAACCCCCGTGACCAGACCTCAGTCACACTACATCATATGGTACGTGACCACTCCCACAAGTGAGGTATGGATCACATGGTCATGACCTCACTACAGGTCCTATTTCATACAGCCACACATACAGGCTTTATCCTGGGAGTTCAGACACACACCCACATGCATATTCTGAGTAGCATATACAGCGCAGCCTAGCTTTAACAGAGGTTACCGCACCACATACCCTCCCCCTTGTTCAAGCTTGTGGGGTTGAACATCTGTCACAAACTAGGTGCCTCGAGACCGGTTACCCACTGTCACCTTGCGCTACTAGTTGAGAGGACCGTTTCAGTCTGTTTTGGGCGTCATTCAGCATCATAACTGTGTTAGACCTCCCCCGCCCAAAGCGGTCAGTATATCAGCTTTGGGCTTTGGCTCTCAAGTCACAGTCCATCTGTGTCAGTAGACCCTTTTTAGTCTCCACAGTTTTCCAGTACTCCCCGTCACCCGACTTTTCTTTCCATGACCGGCTCTCCTGGTTGGTGCTGTCGTAAGTCTCACTTACAGTCGAGACCACTGTCTGGTCTGAGTCTGACCCATTTAGTATATCACAGGAGCTACTGTCCAGGTCTCTCAGTCTCATACTGAGAGTAGGACTGCCACTTGCAGATTCTCGACGTTCTTGTCTTGCTGAAAGTCTTCGGCTACCTGCTATCACGTGGATCTGTCCTGAGTGACACGACCCGCAGGTCGGTAACTAAAGCAACAAGACACGGCACGTGTAACTGTCCTGTGTGACATGACCCGCAGGCCGGTAACTAAATCAACAAGACACGGAGGAAGGGGAAACAGTTACAACGGTGGGCCCTCCGATAGGGAACGGGGACGTGGAGACCTCCTGCACTCCCCTGAGTCAGTGTCTCTACACTCCTAACGATCCCTAGGCCGGTTCCGCACCGTGCGCCGATCAGGATACCTGAAATCCCTAGCTAGCCCTGAACCAATCCATTACTAGTGAAGTGGATGGTGCAGAAACAAATCGCACCACTGCACTAAAACACACATTGAGGAAAGTGACAAACAGGGAAACACCACTTAGCTTTGCTCTGTTGGTAATGCTCCCAGCAACAGAGTCCGACACCTGAGTGCATCATTTCCTCCAACCGGATCCAACACCTGAGTGCAGCCTTCCAGCAACAGAGTCCCACATCTGAGTGCAGCTTTCCAGCAACAGAGTCTAGCTTCCGAGTGCAGCTTTCCAGCAACAGAGTCCAGCATCCGAGTGCAGCTTTCCAGCAACAGAGTCCAGCATCTGAGTGCAGCTCTCTTCCAGCAACAGAGTCCAGCATCTGCTTCATTATCATGTGCAATAACACAAACCACCACCGGGGGCAAACTAGAACAAAAGACACCACTGTGCAATGACCCTAATGGCCACCGGGGGCAAAACCAACCCTGAGCAAACAGCTCAAAGGAAAAAAATGGTTACTTATTCAAAACCTGTCATATCCAACCTGGATCATGACACCTGCCATTTCATTATCTGGAGGGTACCTTCTGTTTCTTATACCCCGGGGTGAAGGAGGACACCATCTCATGTTCTGCATCTGTTTATTAATCTGCAGTTGGTCTAGTCTAAACTGCTCTATGTCCTTCAGGTACATTACCCGATATTCCAGGAGCATTCGGAAGTTCCTAAGGCTTTCCACGGAGCCCACAACAATGATTGGAACCATGCCATCTTCACCAGATACCTGGACTTCATCATCAGGTGGGATCCTCACCCTCGCCACACCGGATCTATTACAAGGTCTTGCATCACTTTTCCAAGTCTTCCAATGACTCTCCCCACCAGTTGTTTGGGTACCGGAATTACATCTTTCACCAAGCCCAGACGATTTTTAGCTTCCCTCGCAAGCTCCAGACGTTGAGCGGCTTTCATATTACTCAGCATGATCATCTGTTTTGCGCGGAGACATTGCAGATGCATTTCCATCAGGACAGCCACCCGCTTCTCCGTGTCTTCCCTGGTTGACAGTACGACCAACTGTTGAGTCTCAGGTGCCCAGTGCACCCTATACGCTTTGACCGCCTTTTTAAAAGCCTCATGCACACCCTCACTGGTACAGGCTTCTTGCACGTCTTCGGGTACCTCTATCACGCACTTGAAGATTGAGGGTCCACTCTCTTCATGGACGGAAGGCTCTTGCTTGGCCACGGAATTTTCCATCAAGACCTCTACTACAACCAGGTGATTGTCTTGTTCTGTTCTCAGCGCACAGTCTTCCCCAGTTTTACCCTCTGCAGGCACCCTCACTAAGATAGGTATTTGTAACTCTGTCTTGTTATCCCTCAGACACGGCCGCTGTAAATCTTCAACCACCAATGCCTCCTCTTGTGGAAGACCTCTTACTGCTTCTCTGAGCACTTCCACGTCTTCTCTTAAGGCCTTATTCACACTTTGCCATGTTGACAGGTGATTTCTGAGCTCAGAGACTTCCTTCTCCAGCTCATCCACTCTGTGCTCAGCCATTTGTCTCAGAGCCTTTTCTTGTACGTTATGCTCTTTAATTGCTTTTAGTTTGGCCTGTAAATCTGCTACCTTTTTCTTCTCACCAGAGCTCTTTTTAACGAGGTCCTAGACCTCTTGTGCTTCCTTCTCTCCAAACCGGACCTTGACTGCCGAAGGCTCGGACTACAGGTTGTGCACCCGCTCCAACTGCGTGGAGTTGGCAACATCCATACTCACCACCTTCAACCTCTCCTTCGCCAGCTGTTGACAGACCTCTTCATGCTCTTTCTCCAAGCTTTGGACACGTGCTTCTACCTGGTGGAAACTGTCAGCTCGCTCTTTCCAGGTGCACATTTCCTTTGTCAGCTTGTTGATTAACTCCTCTAGTTGTCATGTGACATCGGTTGTATTGGCCAGCTTCTCCGGCAGCTCTTCTATTTTGTCTGAGGGTGCTGTTTGTTCTGCCCCTTTTCAGCCCTTACGCCTCCGGCGACGGGAGGAAGACCTGCTATTTGAACTTGAGTCAGTATTACTGCACTCTTTTCCACTATCATCACCGTCTGAATGGGAGTCACCACCACCCAATCGGTCATCCTGGAACCAGCGGTCCCCATTGCTAACAGTGTCAGCCTCCACTCCTGGAGCTTCCCCGTCTCCACCTTGTGAAGCACTGTCATTCCCTTGTGTTCGAGTTCCAGTCTGCTTTAGACTCAGTCCTAGTGGTTGCTACTGGCAATAACACATCACAGTCACACCACACAGTATGGTGAACCCCCAAGATACTCTCTATCTGGGTATCAGCTTCGCTGTTTTTATTTACCACATCATTATCAGTCACACTGTGATACCCTTCAGGTGACGTCAGGTCAGTGAAATTGGGCAGACGCATCCCTTCCTTCGGTTGCCTTCCATTGTGGGAGATGTTATTGCCTTAAGGTACGCCACCCCATCAGTAAAGAGGCCTCCATCCTCCTGATGCTGAGTAGTTTCCCCCTCCCACAAGTCTGAAAACAGCCTAGAGTCCCGGTCTACCATCACCGGACAGGTTAAGTTCGGGACTACAGCGACATCATGGTTTTTAGGCTGTGTTCACACACAGCGTTTTTTTAACGGTTTTTACTGCGGTTTTCACTATAAAACCGCTATAAAACCGCTAAAAATAAGCTGCACTGTCATTTCTATGCATTTTGCACTTTTAGTGCACATTGATGCGTTTTTACCGCGAAAAAACCTCATCGCGGTAAAAAACGCAGCATGCTCATTAATTTTGCGGATTTTCCCCGTTTTAGGCCTCTTCCATGCGGTTTTAAACCGCTGCGGAAAAAAAAACGCATCAAAAAACGCAAGCGGGAAAAATAGGTGCGATTTCTGGGAAGGGATTCAGGTTTTTGAGCAGAAAATTTCTGCAACGTGTGCACTTAGCCTAAATGTCCCTGTCTGTCTCGAGTATCACCATGGCTACTACATAGTCCTTAAAGTAGAGAAGAGAGAAACTGGGTCTGAGCAGAAAAAGTAAATTAATGTGCATGCAAAATGTAATTGCATATGAACACATGACCTTTAACCAGAGAAAACCAAAAGCAAAACACAAAACAAATATCCTGGAATAAAAAAGTAAAAAAATATATTGCAAAAATTGCATGAAGGTAGTAATAATAGTAATAATAAGGGTATTTAGTTAACATAATTTTGATCAAAATAATGTAGAAGCCATCCCGCCACGTCACGGCAACCCTTGTGGGACAGTCCTAACTCTTGTATTTAAAACCTTTCCACTTGTCAAGTGACGTAAATTTGGTTTTCTCTGGTTAAAGGTCATGTGTTCATATGCAATTACATTTTGCATGCACATTAATTTACTTTTTCTGCTCAGACCCAGTTTCTCATTTGTTTCATTGTGCATTCTGTGCATATAAGGGTGTGACCGCCCTGTTTCTGAGTTGGAAAATCCATCCTGTCTGGCCTATACTATTACTGGTGGTTCAGTCCCTCTGTCCTTGTTCACATTTACGTCACTTGACAAGTGGAAAGGTTTTAAATACAAGAGTTAGGACTGTCCCACAAGGGTTGCCGTGACGTGGCGGGATGGCTTCTACATTATTTTGATCAAAATTATGTTAACTAAATACCCTTATTATTACTATTATTACTACCTTCATGCAATTTTTGCAATATATTTTTTTACTTTTTTATTCCAGGATATTTGTTTTGTGTTTTGCTTTTGGTTTTCTCTGGTTAAAGGTCATGTGTTCATATGCAATTACATTTTGCATGCACATTAATTTACTTTTTCTGCTCAGACCGTTTCTCATTTGTTTCATTGTGCATATAAGGGTGTGACCGCCCTGTTTCTGAGTTGGAAAATCCATCCTGTCTGGCCTATACTATTACTGGTGGTTCAGTCCCTCTGTCCTTGTTCACATTTACGTCACTTGACAAGTGGAAAGGTTTTAAATACAAGAGTTAGGACTGTCCCACAAGGGTTGCCGTGACGTGGCGGGATGGCTTCTACATTATTTTGATCAAAATTATGTTAACTAAATACCCTTATTATTACTATTATTACTACCTTCATGCAATTTTTGCAATATATTTTTTTACTTTTTTATTCCAGGATATTTGTTTTGTGTTTTGCTTTTGGTTTTCTCTGGTTAAAGGTCATGTGTTCATATGCAATTACATTTTGCATGCACATTAATTTACTTTTTCTGCTCAGACCCAGTTTCTCATTTGTTTCATTGTGCATTCTGTGCATATAAGGGTGTGACCGCCCTGTTTCTGAGTTGGAAAATCCATCCTGTCTGGCCTATACTATTACTGGTGGTTCAGTCCCTCTGTCCTTGTTCACATTTACGTCACTTGACAAGTGGAAAGGTTTTAAATACAAGAGTTAGGACTGTCCCACAAGGGTTGCCGTGACGTGGCGGGATGGCTTCTACATTATTTTGATCAAAATTATGTTAACTAAATACCCTTATTATTACTATTATTACTACCTTCATGCAATTTTTGCAATATATTTTTTTACTTTTTTATTCCAGGATATTTGTTTTGTGTTTTGCTTTCGGTTTTCTCTGGTTAAAGGTCATGTGTTCATATGCAATTACATTTTGCATGCACATTAATTTACTTTTTCTGCTCAGACCCAGTTTCTCATTTGTTTCATTGTGCATTCTGTGCATATAAGGGTGTGACCGCCCTGTTTCTGAGTTGGAAAATCCATCCTGTCTGGCCTATACTATTACTGGTGGTTCAGTCCCTCTGTCCTTGTTCACATTTACGTCACTTGACAAGTGGAAAGGTTTTAAATACAAGAGTTAGGACTGTCCCACAAGGGTTGCCGTGACGTGGCGGGATGGCTTCTACATTATTTTGATCAAAATTATGTTAACTAAATACCCTTATTATTACTATTATTACTACCTTCATGCAATTTTTGCAATATATTTTTTTACTTTTTTATTCCAGGATATTTGTTTTGTGTTTTGCTTTTGGTTTTCTCTGGTTAAAGGTCATGTGTTCATATGCAATTACATTTTGCATGCACATTAATTTACTTTTTCTGCTCAGACCCAGTTTCTCATTTGTTTCATTGTGCATTCTGTGCATATAAGGGTGTGACCGCCCTGTTTCTGAGTTGGAAAATCCATCCTGTCTGGCCTATACTATTACTGGTGGTTCAGTCCCTCTGTCCTTGTTCACATTTACGTCACTTGACAAGTGGAAAGGTTTTAAATACAAGAGTTAGGACTGTCCCACAAGGGTTGCCGTGACGTGGCGGGATGGCTTCTACATTATTTTGATCAAAATTATGTTAACTAAATACCCTTATTATTACTATTATTACTACCTTCATGCAATTTTTGCAATATATTTTTTTACTTTTTTATTCCAGGATATTTTTTCTATAGTCCTTAAAGTAGTGCACCCATGGATGCAGGTGACCGCAATCTTCCTTTCGGACATTAGAAATTTCTCTGGCAAAGTCCTCACTAGGGTGACCGAGCCCCCAGAATCAACCATTCCAAGCACATCCTCCCCATTCATCAGCAGGGCACACCCCCGAAGCTTCTCACTGCATGGGTAATTCATATAGCAGACTGGACATATATAGTATATTTGCTCCTGGCAGCAGTCTGTCTGTGCCACCCTTTTAACTTCGGGATGCTCTGCCCCTTTTGGGTTACCAATCCATTTTGGGATACCACCCCCTTTTGGGACTCCACCCCTTTTTGGGCAACTACTCCTTTTTGGGATACCGCCCCTTTTGGGACTTCACCCATTTTTGGGCAACTACTCCTTTTTGGGATACCGCCCCCTTTTGGGACTCCACCCCTTTTTTTGGCACCCATCACTATTCGAATTACTGCCCCCTTTAGGAACACCACCCCCTCCCTGGGGTACAACCCGTGGACTTCACACGGTACTCTCAGGTCCAGTTGGCACAGAACACGTATGTCTTGTACTGGCCCTTTAAGAGATTGTCCGCACTGGACATCTGATGTCCTTTTATGACACCCCACCAGCTCCTGCTGGCACTTCCACAGCTCCTGCTGTAGCCACAAACCCGCCGGCACCTCCGACTGCTGACCACAAGCGGCTGCTGGTGTCACTGCAGCTCCTGCTGCTGCAGAACCTCTTGCTGCAACTGTAATTGCAGCTCCTGTTACCACAAGTCTCTGCACGCTTCCGCTGCACCATCTTCGTGGACCCGCCGATCCACAGCAAGCTTCGTAACCACACCGAGTTACAGCCTAATGCTTGTCACCTTCGTGACCCCGCCGAGTCACAGCAAAACACCTCACACGTGCCACCTGGACCGTTGCCCATAGCAACTGACTTTGTAGACCTCGTCCGTTGCCCCTAGCAACAAGGATACCAGAGTGCCCTTAGCATTGTCCACCAATTGTAGAGATCCACCAAATGTGTGGACGGGGATTTACTCGCTTGGCCGATCTTTGAGGCATACGCGGGAACACTCCGGGATAAACAGTTCATTCGGTTTATTAGACATCAGCATAAACCACTCTTCATGAACATAATAGCGTGTAGCTGCCAGTACACTGTCCGTTAAACATGCAGCGTTACCACATAAAGCATACAAAGTCTCTTACTGACCCCGGTCAGGGTTACTCAACAGTTCATTCCTCACGGGATATCAGGGAAGCAGCCGCACTAGGATCACCGTTCCAGACAGAGCCTTGCTCACTAGGCCGTCTACAGTTTCAGACCCGCAGCCGGGCAGTAGCTCCCCTATGCAGTCGTCACAGACTCTACCAGGTCCGGGCCTTTCCACGTGCTCTTCCAGGAAGTTCAGTCCCAGACACTTCCAACACACACAGGCCTTCCAGGACCTTGCACTCTGACCACTCAGGATCAAACACACAATCCCTGTTACCAAACCTCAGTCACACTATATGGTACGTGACCACACCCACAAGTGAGGTATGGATCACATGGTCATGACCTCACTACAGGTCCTATTTCATACAGCCACACATGCAGGCTTTATCCTGGGCATTCAGACACATGCCCACATGCATATTCTGAGTAGCATATACAGCGCACCCTAGCTTTAACAGAGGTTACCGCACCACAATATATATACATATATATACTGTATATATGTGTATGTTATTGCATTGGTAGGATGAATGTAGTACCCAGGTTTGGCCACAAGATTGGGGTACATTGTAGTAGTAGGAATGGTAGTGTAAATAGTTAAAATAGGAGGGGCACGGTGGATAAGGTTGTAAGGACTTCCTTATAGAAGTCAGTTGGGGCCAGGGTGCCTGTGCAGCTCACTTGGACTAACTAGCCCCGGGCAATGCCGTGTCATTTAACGTTGCAGAAGATTAATACCCAGCCATATAGTGTTTATGGCCAGGATTTCACCAGAAGGAGAAACAGTGCTAGCATCACAGTATTAGTGGGACTGCAGTTGCCGATGTAGACTAAGCAGTACGGGCAGGTCTCTCAATATGTGGTAGCTGATTGCGTGGGCTGATGCCCTCAGTACCGAGGTGAAACGGCTAAGGAAGTCCCCTAACGAAGTAAGACTGAACAGTGAGGACGCTGTAGGATCGAAAGGTGCAGTCCGTCCCAGAAGCGAGCTTATTATAGGAAAAGAAAAGGAGTTGCGCCGAGGCCTGCAGAAGGAGGTGCCGAGGCCGGCAGTAGGAGGTGCCGAGGCCTGCAGTAGGATGTGCCGAGGCCTGCAATAGGAGGCGCCGAGGACTGCAGTAGGATGTGCCGAGACCTGCAGTAGGAGGTACCGAGGCCTGCAGTAGGAAGTGCTGAGGCCTGCAGTAGGAGGCACCGAGGCCTGCAGTAGGAGGCACCGAGGCCTTCAGGAGGAGGCACAGAGGCCTGCAGTAGGAGGCCTGAAGTAGGACGCGCTGAGGCCCTCAGATGGTGTGTAGGCCTGTAGGAGGCCTGTAGAAGTCACAGAGGCCTGTAGGAGTTTCTGCTGTAAACTCCCATTTCGGAGCAGTGTGAGAATAGAGAGAGTGCCTCCCTTTTGCTCGCCGGTCTTCAGCCAGCTTAAGATTACACGCCATTCTGTCACTGCCAAGTGCTTGTCAGGTCCTGAAACTGCTAATGGAAGGAGCAGGTAATGAATTGATCACTTTCCAGAATGTGGAGGATAACTCCCCCGGGAAACATTGCAGCCTCCGTATCACATACCCGGCCATGTTGTACGTCATGTCAGATCTGTGGCTGAATGTGTATAACTTGTATGATATTTATGGAATCCCTGCTGGTGCCAGGCTGAAGAGCCCAATGGGCGGGGCTAATCTGAATAACTTGCATCAAATTACCAAAATCTCTGCTCTTTCTTGTCTGAAATGACAAAAATTGCCTCTGTAATACCAGCAATTGATGGCTTTCTTCCTTCTAGAAGAGAGACCTCTCCAGTGTTTCATGTTGCCGTCTCTTATCAACAGGGGGAGAAAACGGTCTCTGTAGTGCCAACCAAAAAGTATAGACGTTTCCAGACCTAAAATATCAATAGATCTGCCGATAAGCAGTATGAGGTTAAGTCACAGCCCCCCCCGCTGTACACATGGTGGGTCCTGGCACTGCAGTCATTTTCCATAAATCTCACAGCTGCTCCTCTGTTACTATGTTGTTGTATTTCCCCATCGACGTTGTAGCCCGTCTCTGAGGATAGTGATGAGCAGATGGAGGGCACCGAAGGCACATCTTACAATATGTACGACTCTTCCAATGAAGGAAATGTTTTACAACTCCAGGTTATGTCTACGCTCACACAATGACCATTGCTTGGCGGCTCCGGGATCAGTGAGATAACAATAATGATGACATTTACACTTACAGATGAGGTAAAATGTCGCCTTCGACCATGGTCTGTTGATCATCTGATCTTCAGGACCCTCACCAGCGTTTGCACGGACCTCCTGTACAGGTGCTATCACACTACACTACAGAAATACATTGTAGCATCTCTGCATCTCCATAATACGACACGGCTGTGCACACCCGACAACTGGGAAATTGGGTCGACAACCTCCACAAGGATGAATCCTGGGGTGTCGGGGAGTTCGAACAGCACCATAAAAATCATACGCTACAGCCAAGGTCTGAAAAATGTACTTTAATTTTGGAGAAGTGTTTGAATTTCAGAAGCCAAGAAATGCTGAATTCTCCTCCTTAGTGATCACCCCATCCTCCTCAGTCAGAATCATTATTCACAAAATACTGTATTTGTAGAAGATATAAATATATAAGACAGCAATAAAAAAGAAATTTGACAATCCCACTGGTGAGCACAGGACAAAGGGAATCTGAGACATTTGGGAGCGCTCATTTGTAGGATGGGATCGTCTGCAGGATGAAAAGGAATAGGACAATTCAGCGCAGACAGATTCACCATCAACGCTCACAGGTCGGGGTCTCTTCAGTACCAAAAGTCTTTGGAAATCATCAATTCCACTTAATAGTCCATCCTTAGAAGACGACCCCAGCGACCCCCACACAGCAGCACCGCCATGAGGCTACACGCAACACCGCCACCAGCCACAAGACTGCCGTAAACACTACTATCATCCTTGAGGTGGTACGACACAGTGTCACCACTATGCCTGATGTATCATACTAGACACAGAGCCACCACTATGCCTGATGTATCATACTAGACACATTGCCGCCACTATCCCCGATGTATCATACTAGATACAGTGTCACCACTATCCCTGATGTATCATACTAGACACAGATCCACCACTATGCCTGATGTATCATACTAGACACAGCGCCGCCACTATCCCCGATGTATCATACTAGACACAGTGCCGCCACTATCCCCGATGTATCATACTAGACACAGAGCCACCACTATCCCCGATGTATCATACTAGACACAGAGCCACCACTATGCCTGATGTATCATACTAGACACAGTGCCGCCACTATCCCCGATGTATCATACTAGACACAGTGTCGCCACTATCCCCGATGTATCATACTAGACACAGTGTCGCCACTATCCCCGATGTATCATACTAGACACAGTGTCACCACTATCCCTGATGTATCATACTAGACACAGAGCCACCACTATGCCTGATGTATCATACTAGACACAGTGCCGCCACTATCCCCGATGTATCATACTAGACACAGTGCCACCACTATCACCGATGTATCATACTAGACAAAGTGTCTCCACTATCCCTGATGTATCATACTAGACACAGTGCCGCCACTATCCCCGATGTATCATACTAGACACAGTGCCACCACTATCCCTGATGTATCATACTAGACAAAGTGTCTCCACTATGCCTGATGTATCATACTAGACACAGAGCCACCACTATGCCTGATGTATCATACTAGACACAGTGCCACCACTATCCCCGATGTATCATACTAGACACAGTGTCACCACTATCCCTGATGTATCATACTAGACACAGTGTCACCACTATCCCTGATGTATCATACTAGACACAGAGCCACCACTATGCCTGATGTATCATACTAGACACAGAGCCACCACTATCCCCGATGTATCATACTAGACAAAGTGTCTCCACTATGCCTGATGTATCATACTAGACACAGTGCCACCACTATCCCCGATGTATCATACTAGACAAAGTGTCTCCACTATGCCTGATGTATCATACTAGACACAGTGCCACCACTATCCCCGATGTATCATACTAGACACAGTGTCACCACTATCCCTGATGTATCATACTAGACACAGTGTCACCACTATGCCTGATGTATCATACTAGACACAGAGCCACCACTATGCCTGATGTATCATACTAGACACAGAGCCACCACTATCCCCGATGTATCATACTAGACAAAGTGTCTCCACTATGCCTGATGTATCATACTAGACACAGTGCCACCACTATCCCCGATGTATCATACTAGACAAAGTGTCTCCACTATGCCTGATGTATCATACTAGACACAGAGCCACCACTATGCCTGATGTATCATACTAGACACAGTGCCGCCACTATCCCCGATGTATCATACTAGACACAGTGCCACCACTATCCCCGATGTATCATACTAGACACAGAGCCAAAACTATGCCTGATGTATCATACTAGACACAGTGCCGCCACTATCCCCAATGTATCATACTAGACACAGTGCCGCCACTATCCCCGATGTATCATACTAGACACAGTGCCGCCACTATCCCCGATGTATCATACTAGACACAGTGCCGCCACTATACCCGATGTATCAAACTAGACGCAGTGCCACCACTATCCCCGATGTATCATACTAGACAAAGTGTCTCCACTATGCCTGATGTATCATACTAGACACAGAGCCACCACTATCCCCGATGTATCATACTAGACAAAGTGTCTCCACTATGCCTGATGTATCATACTAGACACAGTGCCACCACTATCCCCGATGTATCATACTAGACAAAGTGTCTCCACTATGCCTGATGTATCATACTAGAAACAGAGCCACCACTATGCCTGATGTATCATACTAGACACAGTGCCACCACTATCCCTGATGTATCATACTAGACACAGTGTCACCACTATCCCTGATGTATCATACTAGACACAGAGCCACCATTATGCCTGATGTATCATACTAGACACAGTGCCACCACTATCCCCGATGTATCATACTAGACACAGTGCCGCCACTATCCCTGATGTATCATACTAGACACAGTGCCACCACTATCCCCGATGTATCATACTAGACACAGAGCCACCACTATGCCTGATGTATCATACTAGACACAGTGCCGCCACTATCCCCGATATATCATACTAGACACAGTGCCTCCACTATCCCCGATGTATCATATTAGACACAGTGCTGCCACTATCCCCGATGTATCATACTAGACACAGTGCCACCACTATCACCGATGTATCATACTAGACAAAGTGTCTCCACTATCCCCGATGTATCATACTAGACACAGTGCCACCACTATCCCCGATGTATCATACTAGACAAAGTGTCTCCACTATCCCCGATGTATCATACTAAACACAGTGCCGCCACTATCCCCGATGTATCATACTAGACACAGTGCCACCACTATCCCCGAAGTATCATACTAGACACAGAGCCACCACTATGCTTGATGTATCATACTAGACACAGTGCCGCCACTATCCCCGATGTATCATACTAGACACAGTGCCGCCACTATCCCCGATGTATCATACTAGACACAGTGCCGCCACTATCCCCGATGTATCATACTAGACACAGTGCCGCCACTATCCCCGATGTATCATACTAGACACAGTGCCGCCACTATCCCCGAAGTATCATACTAGGCACAGAGCCACCACTATGCCTGACGTATCATACTAGACACAGTGCCGCCACTATCCCCGATGTATCATACTAGACACAGAGCCACCACTATGCCTGATGTATCATACTAGACACAGTGCCGCCACTATCCCCGATGTATCATACTAGACACAGTGCCGCCACTATCCCCGATGTATCATACTAGACACAGTGCCGCCACTATCCCCGAAGTATCATACTAGGCACAGAGCCACCACTATGCCTGACGTATCATACTAGACACAGTGCCGCCACTATCCCCGATGTATCATACTAGACACAGTGTCACCACTATCCCTGATGTATCATACTAGACACAGAGCCACCACTATGCCTGATGTATCATACTAGACACAGTGCCGCCACTATCCCCGATGTATCATACTAGACACAGTGCCGCCACTATCCCCGATGTATCATACTAGACACTGTGCCGCCACTATCCTCGATGTATCATACTAGACACAGTGTCGCCACTATCCCCAATGTATCATACTAGACACAGTGTCACCACTATCCCTGATGTATCATACTAGACACAGAGCCACCACTATGCCTGATGTATCATACTAGACACAGTGCCGCCACTATCCCCGATGTGTCATACTAGACACAGTGCCACCACTATCCCCGAAGTATCATACTAGACACAGAGCCACTACTATACCTGATGTATCATACTAGACACAGTGCCACCACTATCCCCAATGTATCATACTAGACACAGTGCCGCCACTATCCCCGATGTATCATACTAGACACAGTGCCGCCACTATCCCCGATGTATCATACTAGACACAGTGTCGCCACTATCCCCGATGTATCATACTAGACACAGTGTCACCACTATCCCTGATGTATCATACTAGACACAGAGCCACCACTATGCCTGATGTATCATACTAGACACAGTGCCGCCACTATCACCGATGTGTCATACTAGACACAGTGCCACCACTATCCCCGAAGTATCATACTAGACACAGAGCCACTACTATGCCTGATGTATCATACTAGACACAGTGCCGCCACTATCCCCAATGTATCATACTAGACACAGTGCCGCCACTATCCCCGATGTATCATACTAGACACAGTGCCACCACTATCCCTGATGTATCATACTAGACACAGTGTCGCCACTATCCCCGATGTATCATACTAGACACAGTGTCACCACTATCCCTGATGTATCATACTAGACACAGAGCCACCACTATGCCTGATGTATCATACTAGACACAGGGCCGCCACTATCCCCGATGTATCATACTAGACACAGTGCCACCACTATCCCCAATGTATCATACTACACACAGAGCCACCACTATGCCTGATGTATCATACTAGACACAGTGCCGCCACTATCCCCAATGTATCATACTAGACACAGTGCCGCCACTATCCCCAATGTATCATACTAGACACAGTTCCGCCACTATCCCCAATGTATCATACTAGACACAGTGTCGCCACTATCCCCGATGTATCATACTAGACACAGTGTCACCACTATCCCTGATGTATCATACTAGACACAGAGCCACCACTATGCCTGATGTATCATACTAGACACAGTGCTGCCACTATCCCCGATGTGTCATACTAGACACAGTGCCACCACTATCCCCGAAGTATCATACTAGACACAGAGCCACTACTATGCCTGATGTATCATACTAGACACAGTGCCGCCACTATCCCCAATGTATCATACTAGACACAGTGCCGCCACTATCCCCGATGTATCATACTAGACACAGTGTCGCCACTATCCCCGATATATCATACTAGACACAGTGTCACCACTATCCCTGATGTATCATACTAGACACAGAGCCACCACTATGCCTGATGTATCATACTAGACACAAGGCCGCCACTATCCCCGATGTATCATACTAGACACAGTGCCACCACTTTCCCCGATGTATCATACTACACACAGAGCCACCACTATGCCTGAAGTATCACGCTGGACACAGTGCATCCATTATCCCTGATATACAGTGGCATGTAAAAGTTTGGGCACCCCTGGTCAAAATTACTGTTATTGTGACCAGTTACGCAAGTTGAATATGGAATAATCTCTAAAAGGGCTAAGTTAAATATGACACATTTTCTCTGTATTTTAGGGCAAAAAAATTATATATTGTCATTTTAAAAATTACAATAAGGAAAATAGGCCAATGCAAAAGTTTGGGCACCCTGCATAGTTAGTACCTAGTAGCACTCCCTTTTAAAAATATCACAGCTTATAAACGCTTTTAGTAGCCAGCCAAGAGTCTTTCAATTCTTGTTTGATGGATTTTCATCCATTCTTCCTTGGAAAATTCTTCCATTTCTGTGAGATTCCTGGGTCATCTTGCATGCACTGCTATTTTGAGGGCTAGCCACAGATTTTCAATGATGATCGAATCGGGGGACTGTGAGGGCCATTGAAAAACCTTTAGCTATCGCCTTTTGAGGTAGTCTATTGTGGATTTTGATGTGTGTGATCATTATTCATTTGTAGAAGCCATCCTGTTTTCAAATTCAGCTTTTTTACACATGGTGTTATGTTTGCATCAAGAATTTGTTGAAATTTCATTGAATCCATTCTTCTCTCTACCTGTGAAATGTTCCCTGTGCCATTGTCTGCAACACAACTCCAAAGCATGATTGATCCTTCTCCATGCTTAATGGTTGGAGAGATGTTCTTTTCCTGAAATTCTATGCAATTTTTTCTTTGCACATACCTTTGATCATTGCGACCAAAGAGTTTTATTTTAACTTCAACAATTCACAGGACTTGTTTCTAAAATGCATTGGGCTTGTTTAGATGTTCTTTTGCATACCTCTGATGCTGAATTTTATGGTGAGGGTGCAGGAGAGGTTTTCTTCTGATGACTCTTCCATGAAGGCCATATTTGATAAGGTGTCTCTGAACAGTAGAACAATTACCACAACTCCAGAATCTGCTAAATCTTTCTGAAGGTCTTTTGCAGTCAAGTGGGGGGTTCTGATATGCCTTTCTAGCAATCCTACAAGCAGCTCTTTCTGAAATTTTGCTTGACCTTCCAGACCTTATCTTGACCTCCACTGTTCCTGTAAACTGCTATTTCTGAATTACATATTGAACTGAGGAAAGGACAACTTGAAAATGCTTTGCTATCTTCTTATAGCCTTCTCCTGCTTTGTGGGCCTCCACCATTTTCATTTTCAGAGTGCTAGGCAGCTGCTTAAAAGAACCCATGGTGGCTGTTTTTTCGCACAAGGTTAGAGGAGGCTATGTGTTTCTAAACCTGTGGAATCTGCATCAGCTAGCCTTTCCTAACATTGAGGGTGAACAAGCCATAACCCTTACAGTCTAATCAAGGTCTGAAACCTTGGTCAAAGTTATCTGAGCACACAAATCTCCAATGGTGCCCAAACTTTAGCATCGGACCATTTTTCTTTTTGTAATTTTTAAAATGTGAAAAAATTACAATGTGTATTACTTTTTAGCCTAAAATACAAAACAAATGTGTCATCTTTAACTTTAGGCCTTTTAGAGGATCATTTTATCTTCAACTTGCTTAACTGTTCACAATAACAGTAATTTTGACCAGGGGTGCCTAAACTTTTGCATGCCACTGTATCATACTAGACACCGTGCCTCCACTATACCCAATGTATCATACTAGACATAGTGCCTCCACTATCCATGATGCATCATGCCAGACACATCGCCATCTTCATTTTTGAAACAGTCCTAACCACCGTGCCTCCACACTCCAGGGGCTTTACTGAATGCAGTGTTGCCACGATACACAAGGCTGCACTAGATGCAGTGCTGCCACCAGCCATGAAGCTGGTTAAAACATGGTGTCTCCACACTATCCATAACTCTTTACTAGCCATGGTGCCACTATCAAGGCCACAAGTGCTGGCACCATCCAAGAAATATCACGCTAGACAGTGCCGCCACCATCCAGAGACTGCTGAGCTGCGGTACCGCCACTGTCCTTGAGGCTGAACTGCAGTAGTAAGAGAGAAGAAACTCCCCCTGAAGATATCATGATGACTGCAATGCCTTATATTGCTGTTCTTCTACATGTTGATGTTTGATGCAATTGAATATGGTTTGATTAATGCTAACAATGAGTAACAGCATAGATTCAGGGCACAGAAGAGTTAGCAGTAAGTCCTGCTGATGGGTGGAGTGTTTGGGGGTAAGTTAGTCAGCAGTGAGTGATTAGCTTTGGAAGGATGTGGATCCCATCCCTGGGGTGTGTGATAGGAGATTGCAGAGGTATCAAGCCCTGACACACATTGTACAAGTGGCAGAGACATCAAGTCATGGCTGGAAGACCTTTAAGGGTGCGAGCACACGTTGCAAATTCTGCTGCGGAATTTTCCGTGCGGATTTGTCTAAATCCGCAGGTCAAAAGACCTGCGGTTTATCTGCGGATTTGCCTGCGGTTTGACACCTGTCATGGAGCAGGTGGTAAACCGCTGCGGAATCCGCACAAAGAAGTGACATGCTGCGGATTTAAAACAGCAGCAAATCTGAGCGGAAAATTCCGCACCGTGGGCACTGCGGTATTCAATTTCCATTGACTTATATGGTACTGTACACCGCAGCAGAAACTGCTGCGGATCCGCAGGACCAAATCCGCTGGGGATCCGCAGCAGAATCGGCAACGTGTGCACACACCCTATCACTGGGGACGCGAGCCTGGCAGGAAAAAAGCCTGGCTTCTGTGGAGAATACGGCCCGAAGCAAAAAGAGCTGTGGGCCCAGGAAAGAGCAGGGCTGAGGAGGCGATGTGTGAGCCAGGCCTGGGAGGTATACTGAAGAAACAGGGGCATGGGCACCAGATTGGGGCACGGGCACTGCTCAGAAAGGGATTACAGCTCGACAAGAAGGAATACAAGATGGTGAGGAAGAAGTCCATTTATTTATGGTGTGTAAATGATACATGCTTCATGAGCTTGGAGCAACTTATCTCTGATATGTCTGTGCCTGTGTGTAACACAGAAGATGAATTCAAGACCGAGCCTTGTACACTTACACAGAGCTGCCAACAGTGCTGTATGAGGAACAATGCCATCACCATCCACAACTACTAGACACCGCCTCACCACTACAAGCAAAGCTTAAACCAGAATTCTGATTGGATGACAACAGTCTTCTGAGCAGCACTCCAAACGCATCTTCAAACAACCAACACCTCCAACTCCAGAACCAGGCAGTATGAGGCAAACATTGGCAATGCCGGATTGCCAGAGGCGAGTATATATAGCAAAGGAGAGTGGCCAACACTGAACAGCTAAGATCATCCAAGCAGGAAAGCTCCAGGAGCTCTCAACTGAACAGATTAACCCCTGCACTGCTAGCAGAAACCTGCACTGTTTAATATGATGGTGAAGAGCTTCCAATCAATGCCAGATTAGGTGAACTCAGACACCGCGGTCTTCTGGCCCCTCTCTGTCTTGGTAAGCCAGTGACAGCATGACAGAAGTACAAGGTGATCAGTGCTCAGAGACACGGTCGAGGCGAGGCGGCTGAGCCCGACCACCAGTGAGAAAGACACAGAAATACAAGATGTTCAGTGTTCAGAGACAGTGTCGAGGTGAGGAGGCTGAGCCCGACCATCTCAGAGCATGACACAGAAGTACAAGATGATCAGTGCTCAGAGACATGGTCAAGGTAAGGAGGCTGAGCCCGACCACCACTGAGCAAGACACTGAAGTACAAGGAGTTCAGTGTTCAGAGACAAAGTGGAGGTGAGGAGACTGAGCCTGACTACCACTGAGCAAGACATAGAGGTAAAAGGTGATCAATGCTCAGAGACAAGGCCAGGGTGAGGAGGCCAATCCCGACCACCACTGTGCAAAACACAGAATACAAGGTGCTCCGAGACACGGACGAGGTGAAGAGGTCATCCTCTGGACTGACCGCACTGGAGATAATCATTAATAACATTATCATCAGAAACCCATATACAGTAGCCTAATAATTCTGCACATGCAGTATTTCAGGATAGAAATGCGGTGACTTTATAGGAGTTATTTATTTTACTCACTTATATAGCGACATTTATTCTGAAGCGCTTTACAGACATCATCACTGTCCCCATTGGGGCTCACAATCTACATTGCCCATCAGTCTCTGGAGTGTTGGAGGAAATCGGAGAACTCGGAGGAAATCCAATAAAAACACGGGAAGAACATGCAAACTCCTGGCTGATGTCCTTGGTGGAATTTGAATTCAGGATTCCACTGCTGCAAAGTAATAGTACTAGCCACAGAGCCATTGGGTCGCCCTCGCACACCCAGGGCAGCGGGGTACTCGGTACCGGGCCGGTGTCAAGGCGGGAATGTGTCACAGCAGCGGTGACCCGGTCCGTGGCCCTGGGCGCCCAATATCAATGGCGGTGATGTTAATGGTGTTAAAGTTTATTAGAATAGTTCGTGACGCCACCCGTGGTGTTTGGCAAGTAAGATGGTAAGCCAACGTTGCTTACAGATCCACTGGGACTGATGGTGTGGTGCAGCAGAGATGGTATAGCTCCCCACAGGAGGAGCTGTAGTCCCAGGGCAGTGTAGGTGCAATGGATGAGGAGAGGTGCAGAATGATATGGAGGCTGGTACCCAGATGTAGTGGTGCGGGAATAACTGGAGGACACCCGAGTATGCGGTTCCAAAGCTTTACTCACTGTTTGAAGTTCACTCAACTGCCTGCCTCCGTACCGTGTTCTCCAGGTCAGGGCTCCAGCCAACCTCCAGGCAGGATAGGATTCTCCCTTCCACACTCCACCAACATGTACCTTACTGAACGACTCTTCCAATGCGCCTTTAGGTGCGAAGCACTCCAGTACTTAGTTACCCTGGAATGCCTCTCTCTAGGTGTTCCTAGTCTTTACTTGTATGACAGACAGCTGTAGCCTGCTTCAGGGACTCCTCACTGTGTCCCGGCTCCTATCCAGTTGCTGTTGTGTCCCAAGTCTATGATGGGAGCAAAGCGTTAGCGGCTCACTACTCCTCCGGTGTCTGTTGCCGGACATAAAGATCCAATCAACCTCAGGGACCGGGCCCCGGCCTTTGCGCTCTCTGGACTGGAAGGGTTCTCTATCTTTCTTCAACCAGCTTCCCACCGTTCTTCTATTCTCCTTTGTTCTGATCTGTTCTATCTCTCTCATGGAATCTGTAGTCTCCAGTCTATGTCTCTTTCACCTTCTCTTCCTTCCCTAGGGAGCTCGTTTGACTAAGACCAGTCCTCAGCCTCTCCTGACTTTCTGCCTTCCTCCGCCTTGAGCTCCTCTCAGGCTGACCTGTTGTCAGCCTGCTCTCTCTCTCTCAGACCCTGTCTGACTGACTTCCTTCTCTGGGATTCACCCCAGACTGACCTGAAATCCTACACCGTCCCTCTCTTTTATATCTAACTCCACCCGCCTCCCCAGCACCTCTCGTGTTACGAAGCCAGGGACCACAAAAGGCACCCTATGACCTTTCCAGCATAAAGCATGGATGGATCCCTGCTGAACTATCCTGAGTGTGGGGTGCAGGTGTTGGAATGTGGAAAGGAGTTCCCAGCCTACCTGGATGGTGGGGCACTACACCTTAGGAGAAGGTGCAGTACTTCTGTGGCGACTGAAGCCTCAGGGGCGCCACACCATTATACAGTGCTAACCACTGAGCCACGATGGTGAAGCTTACATCTTTCCACTATATAAAAGATGCAAAAGAGCAATAGATCTTATTCAAGTGATAACAGAGAATAAATCAGAAACTTTGCTCACCTTGTAGGGTCATGTATGACACAAGCACTAAAATAGTAAAGATTCCAACTGCTGCAGCTTCCAAAGAATAGTACTGAGATACGGCACAGGTAATGAGAGTATCTTGCGCCCCGGGTAACGGGAGTATCCTGCGCCCCGGGTAACGGGAGTAACCTGCACCCCGGGTAACGGGAGTATCCTGCGCCTCGGGTAACTGGCGTATCCTGCTCCCCGGGTAACGGGAGTATCCTGTGCCCTGAGTAACGGGAGTAACTTGCGCCCCGGGTAACGGGAGTATCCTGCGCCTCGGGTAACGGGAGTATCCTGCTCCCCGGGTAATGGGAGTATCCTGCGCCTCGGGTAACAAGAGTATCCTGCGCTCCGGGTAACGGGAGTATCCTGCGCCCCGGGTAATGGGAGTATCCTGCACCCCGGGTAATGGGAGTATCCTTCACCCCGGGTAACGGGAGTATCCTGCGCCTCGGGTAACAGGAGTATCCTGCGCCTCGGGTAACGGGAGTATCCTGCGCTGCTGCATCACTGATGAGCCACGATGAAATATGAAAGGTTGGTTTGTGGTCATAGCATTACAGAGACTCCTTTAGGACAAATCTGTGCTTATTCTAAAGGAGTCAGAGTGACTCTGAAACGCGTCAACATTAAACCAACATTTCATTCTCCATCGTGGCTCTGTACGATTTCATCCCCCGTCACGTTTGCGATGCTGCGCACATTTTTCCACGTTGTCTGATGTGCAGAGCGTCATTATCTCCCAGAAATCCACAACAGACATTAGCGGACGCGCCTCCTTCCTCGCTGTGACAAGTGTTGCTCTTTGTATCCGCAGTGAGAAACTGTTACTGACAGAAGAACGAGACGCTGGAGGCGAAACCGAGCAGAATTTTACTTCTCTAACATCACACCTATTATGTGCAGCGAGAAAACCTCCGCGACTACTCCCCCCAGCAGTGCTGAAGTGCGGAGCAGATTAGACCTCATTAACCTCTCGCCTCCGCTCCTACAACAGTCACATGGAGTGCGGATCTCATCGCAGACAACAAGCCGTCATTAAGATCATTTGGAAACTAAGTGTCACAGATTACACGTCTGCCAGCACAGAAACGAGGCGACGGCTGACGAGTGTTCAGACTTACAGAATATCAGGGCGACGTGGGTTCACATCAGACAATGGAAACGGAAACTCATCGCCTGCTGGAAAATAATACAACAGTGACGGCCAGAATCCACACAAAGCTCCGCACAGGGGGCATCACTGGCCAACAATCCCCACTCAACCCTCAAAATAATCGGACAGGAAATCCTAAATAAGTGGCACATTTTGCAAATCTTAATGTTTTTCATGATCTCCACCTGCGGTTCGTGAATATATTGCCACTTATATTCCAGTTTGTTGCCTTCCACAGTTTGCTACATTTGTATCCACTCTACATAATTTTCTGTATTCTGCTGCAATGTGTCAGTCTGAATTCCAAAGTACTGAGCACACAAGAGGAGGCGTGGGGCCCAAAGCGGCAAGAGGTGGCGTGGGGCCCACAGTGGCAGGAGGGGGCGTGGGGCCCACAGCAACAAGAGGCGGCATGGGGCCCACAGTGGCAAGAGGCGGCGTGTGGCCCACAGTGGCAAGAGGCGGCGTGGGGCCCAAGGCGGCAAGAAGGGGCGTGGGGCCAACAGCGGCAAGAGGCGGCGTGGGGCCCACAGTTGCAAGAGGTGGCGTGGGGCCCACAGTGGCAGGAGGGGGCGTGGGGCCCACAGCAACAAGAGGCGGCATGGGGCCCACAGTGGCAAGAGGCGGCGTGGGGCCCACAGTGGCAAGAGGCGGCGTGGGGCCCAAGGCGGCAAGAAGGGGCGTGGGGCCAACAGCGGCAAGAGGCGGCGTGGGGCCCACAGTGGCAAGAGGCGGCGTGAGGTTCACAGTGGCAAGAAGCGGCGTGGGACCCACAGCGGCAAGAGGCGGCGTGGGGCCAACAGTGGTAAGAGGCGGCGTGGGGCCAACAGCGGCAAGAGGCGGCGTGGGGCCAACAGCGGCAAGAGGCGGCGTGGGGCCAACAGCGGCAAGAGGCGGCGTGGGGCCAACAGCGGCAAGAGGAGACATCAGAGGCCTTATATATAGTGTACGGCCGGCGGGGGGATGGACCGGGCCCTCGTCCATCACTTGTGATATCTCTGGATCCTGACTCCGGTCCCGCTCGTCCTGTTCTTCCACCAGCGGAGTGACACAAACTTTTAGATTCCACCACTTCTATTATTAACTTTCCAGCGCAGAATTTTAGATTGGATTTTAGAAGCGGAGGGATTTTTTCACTTGAGAAACAAAAATAAAAGCAGACGGATGAGTTACTCCGGTGTGTGGTCTCCTGGTGCAGGAGCTGGGCCAGCATTAATTGCCACAAAAGTTAGCAAATCTGGGGCACATACAATTAGGATGTGGTCGGAGAAGCTCCTCTCCTGAGCGCAGAAACTTCTCTCCTTCTCTCTCTGACACCTTCCATTAGCGCCACGACAGGCGCATACTCCCGAAATGCCTAATTAGCTGTTCATACAGATGGCAGGCAATAAAATATGACCGGGATTAGTTATGGCACGTGTCCTCGGCATCGGGGATCGTGTGCGTCTCCAAAGGAAGATTGTCAGCTCTTCAGAGTACGAGATTAACCCTCCATTAGATTGGAAAATGGAAAAATCTGAGAAAGGTTAAATGCAAAGCAAAATTATACCCTGCACGTAACAAATGTAAAACCACAAGTCGAAAGAAGAAACGTGAGGAAGGATGGACGGGACATAACAGGACGGATATATAGACGGACATATGGACGGACGGACATGTGGATGGACAGACGCCCCCTGCTGACAGGAGGGGGCTCTATACGAGCACATCCATATTGGCACTGTTAGGGGCAGGGAAATTAGGTCATCGTCCAGCAGCACCAAAGGACCGTGACTTGGAGCAAGTGCAGCCATGTTGTGGTTCCCCGCAGCCAGGCTCAGTCTGGCCTGGCGGGATACCGGGGCAATCCCCAGTGGGCCCCAGCTGAGTAGAGAGGGGGAAAAAATATAATACATGCATTTATATTTGTAGCCGTGGGCCCTTTAAAAGTGCAGGGGCTCGCACAGCGCTCAGGACAGTGGCAGGCTGGGCCAGGAAGCTAAGCAGGGCGTCATGTGCACGGAGGGGGACTTTTAAAGTGCAAGGCGCTCAGCGCGCTGCCATGGGAGCCAGGATTGTGCGCACTGCTGCCGGCCCTTAAAGGCTAAGTGCACACGTTGCCGAAAATTTCTGCTCAAAAACCTGAATCCCTTCCCAGAAACCGCACCTATTTTTCCGTGGCGTTTTTGCGCGGTTTTGATGCATTTTTTCCGCAGCGGTTTCAAACCGCATGGAAGAAGCCAAAACCGCGGAAAAATCCACAAAATTAATGAGCATGCTGCGTTTTTTACCGCGATGCGGTTTTTTCGCGGTAGAAAGCGCATCAATGTGCACAAAAAGTGCAAAATGCATAGAAATGACTGGGAAGCTTATTTTTAGCGGTTTTATAGTGAAAACCGCGGTAAAAACCGCTAAAAAAACACTGTGTGTGAACACAGCAGTGCAGGGGCGCGATGCTCAGGTCCTTGCAGGTGCTAATGGAAGAGAAGGTGTCCGCTGGCTCCCCTCCTGCACTGCTGGCAGCTAAGCTCCGAGGTCGGCATGATCAGGAGGAGGAGGGGAGGCTCCAGAGGAACACAGTGGCCTGAAGTGAGTAACGGAGCTCCCCGATTATGGCTCTATCCTGACTCTCTCCTGTCCTCCACATCAACACAAGCTGGTTTTCCTGTTTGCCCCACACAGCTGCACTCTCTCTGCCCCCCACAACTGCCCTCTCTCTGCCCCACATTGCTGCACTCTCTCTGCCCCCCACATCGCTGCACTCTCTCTGCCCCCACCACAGCTGCCCTCTCTCTGCACCCACAGCTGCGCTCTCTGTCCCACAGCTGCACTCTCTCTGCCCCCCACATCGTTGCACTCTCTCTACCCCCCCACATCGCTGCACTCTCTCTGCGCCCCCACAGCTGTCCTCTCTCTGCCCCACACAGCTGCCCTCTCTCTGCACCCCCCACAGCTGCACTCTCTCTGCCCCCCACAGCTGCACTCTCTCTGCCCCCCCACATCGCTGCACTCTCTGCCCCCCACATCGTTGCACTCTCTCTGCCCCCCCACATCGCTGCACTCTCTCTGCCCTCACCACAGATGCCCTCTCTCTGTCCCCACAGCTGCGCTCTCTGCCTCACAGAGCTGTCCTTTCTCTGCGCCCCAACAGCTGCCCTCTCTCTGCCCCACAGAGCTGCCCTCTCTGGCCCCCACAGCTGCCCTCTCTGCCCCCCACAGCTGCCCTCTCTCTGCTGCCCCCCACAGCTGCCCTCTCTCTGCTGCCCCACACAGCTGCCCTCTCTCTGCCGCCCCCCACAGGTACCCTCTCTCTGCCGCCCCGCACAGCTGCCCTCTCTCTGCCGCCCCGCACAGCTGCCCTCTCTCTGCCGCCCCGCACAGCTGCCCTCTCTCTGCCGCTCCGCACAGCTGCCCTCTCTCTGGCCCACAGAGCTGCCCTCTCTCTGCCCCACAGAGCTGCACTCTCTGCCGCCACAGCTGCCCTCTCTCTGCCCCACAGAGCTGCGCTTTCTCTGCCCCACAGAGCTGCCCTCTCTGCGCCCCCACAGAGCTGCCCTCTCTCTGCGCCCCCACAGAGCTGCCCTCTCTCTGCGCCCCCACAGAGCTGCCCTCTCTCTGCGCCCCCACAGAGCTGCCCTCTCTCTGCGCCCCCACAGAGCTGCCCTCTCTCTGCGCCCCCAGAGCTGCCCTCTCTCTGCGCCCCCACAGAGCTGTCCTCTCTCTGCGCCCCCACAGAGCTACTCAGCCCCACAGAGCTGCCCTCTCTGTGCCCCCACAGCTGCCCTCTCTCTGCCCCTACAGCTGCCCTCTCTGCGCCCCTACAGCTGCCCTCTCTCTGCCCCACAGAGCTGCCCTCTCTGCGCCCCCACAGCTGCCCTCTCTCTGCCCCACACAGCTGCCCTCTCTCTGCCTCCCACAGCTGCCCTCTCTCTGCCCCCCACAGCTGCCCTCTCTCTGCCGCCCCACACAGCTGCCCTCTCTCTGCCGCCCCACAGAGCTGCCCTCTCTCTGCCCCACAGAGCTGCCCTCTCTTTTCCCCTACATAGCTGCCCTCTCTGCGCCCCCACAGAGCTGCCCTCTCTCTGCGCCCCCACAGAGCTGCCCTCTCTCTGTGCCCCTACAGCTGCCCTCTCTCTGCGCCCCTACAGCTGCCCTCTCTCTGCGCCCCACAGAGCTGCCCTCTCTCTGCGCCCCCACAGAGCTGCCCTCTCTCTGCGCCCCCACAGAGCTACCCAGCCCCACAGAGCTGCCCTCTCTGCGCCCCCACAGCTGCCCTCTCTCTGCCCCTACAGCTGCCCTCTCTGCGCCCCTATAGCTGCCCTCTCTCTGCCCCACAGAGCTGCCCTCTCTGCGCCCCCCACAGCTGCCCTCTCTCTGCCCCACACAGCTGCCCTCTCTCTGCCTCCCACAGCTGCCCTCTCTCTGGCCCCCACAGCTGCCCTCTCTCTGCCCCCCACAGCTGCCCTCTCTGCTTCCCCACACAGCTGCCCTCTCTCTGCTGCCCCACACAGCTGCCCTCTCTCTGCTGCCCCACAGAGCTGCCCTCTCTCTGCCCCACAGAGCTGCCCTCTCTTTGCCCTACATAGCTGCCCTCTCTGCGCCCCCACAGAGCTGCCCTCTCTCTGAGCCCCCAGAGCTGCCCTCTCTCTGTGCCCCTACAGCTGCCCTCTCTCTGCGCCCCACAGAGCTGCCCTCTCTCTGCGCCCCCACAGAGCAGCCCTCTCTCTGCGCCCCCACAGAGCTGCTCTCTCTCTGCGCCCCCACAGAGCTGCCCTCTCTCTGCGCCCCCACAGAGCAGCCCTCTCTGCGCCCCCACAGAGCTGCTCTCTCTCTCTGCACCCCCACAGATTTGCCCTCTCTTTGCGCCCCCACAGAGCTGCCCTCTCTCTGCGCCCCCACAGAGCTGCCCTCTCTCTGCCGCCCCACACAGCTGCCCTCTCTCTGCCGCCCCACACAGCTGCCCTCTCTCTGCCGCTCCCCACAGCTGCCCTCTCTCTGCCCCCCACACAGCTGCCCTCTCTCTGCCCCCCCACACAGTTGCGCGCTCTCTCTGTGCCCCACACAGCTGCACTCTCTGCCCTCTCTTCTCTTTCTGCCCTCTAGTTGATGATACCACAATGTCTTCCATTTATCTTATTTCTGTGTGTATACACAAATCACATATATACACTATATAAATTATATACACACTATACTGATTTATAGACCAGGGTCACACTTGCGTGTGTAATGAGAGAAACTCACCTCAATACCCAACACTGCCGCCGGCACTCGGGGCCCCCCCCATAGTGGAAGTGAGTTGTGGCAAGGAGAATAAAACTTAATTTTCTCCCTGTAGCTAACGCTTTTCATTTAAGCCAGTTAACCAGGCTTTGAACCCCATTTACCTGCAGATTAACCCCACGTGACTCTGTCAGTACAGGAATGCCCAAAATGGCTGTGTAGTGTACTCCTGATGGACAGCCCCCTATAAAGCCCCTTGATCTCTCCTCCCACTAACGCTGTCCTGCCCACACTGGCAGATCCCAAATCACCTCCCCTATTAAGTTCAGCCCTTCCTGTACCTATACCCTTACCCACTCATTGCCTGTCTGAAGCCCCATCATGTCATCCTTCGTTTTACGGCACGGCCCAGTACGGCCTCACTGGACCGACACTTGGGCACTCTGATCCGGATGTCCTTAGGGCATTTACCAGAAATCCAGACACTACAGCTCAGCAGCCTTCAGCAATGCTACTGTTGTTAAACTACAACTCCCAACATCCCCACATATTGGAAGATACAGTAATCCAATCAATACACAACAATGATAAGGTGCCATAACCGTGCCCACCCAAACCATGGGACCCTCCTGTAATGTCTCATCTGTCATCAAAAGGCACAGTTCGCTCTGTGAACCCCTTCACCATACCTCACAACTTCTGAGCAACAGAAAGAGTGACAGTTCATGTGGTGCGCGTAGTATGCTGCAGCAAATTTTGGACACGACTTGGCCACACCCCAATCCACGCCCATTTACCATTATTTTCTCCCCCGGCAGGAGGAGTTGTCAGAGGGGCGCTGGTAGTGAGGGACATTCAGCAGACACCCGAGACTGCAGGATGTAGACCCAAACCCGGGGGCTGCATGCTGTCCTCAGGGGCTGTCCGCTGTCCCCGGGAGCTGTCCACCGTGGCTGGGGACTACCTTCTGAGCCTGGGGGGCTGCCCGCTGTGCTGTACCTGGGTGCTGCCCTCTGTGCCTGGGGGTCTGTCCGCTATCCTCAGGGACTGCCCACTGTGTCCTGTAGCTGTCCGCTGTGTCCAGGGCTACCCACTGTGCCTGGGGGCTAACCACTGTGCCCGGGGGCTGCCCGCTGTGTCCGGGAGCTGTCTTCTGTGCCCGGTCACTGTCCGCTGTGCCCGGGGGGGGCTGCCTGCTGTGCCCGAGGGCTGTTTGCTGTGCTCAGGGGCTGCCCACTGTATGCAGGACAGTTGGTTCTAGAGATGAGCTTCTTGGACCTCTGGCAGCTGGATGAGAGTCCTTGAAGCTCTAACTTTTTGGCGTCCCCGGTGGCTTTTTATCCCCCCAGGGTCGGAGCGACATCATCTGTATGTCCTGGTCATCTCTAGTTGGGACCTAGGGATTATTTTTTGTCCCTTCATTCACAGTCTGTGCCGCCAGAACTTTCTTATCTTTATGTAGCGTCACTATGCGTGCATTTCTTGACCATGAAACCACAATTTACACTAGTGCACGCCCCTATTATCTCCCGCCTCGACTACTGCAACCTCCTACTCTCTGGCCTCCTCTCTAGCACTCTGGCACCACTCCAATCCATCCTACACTCTGCTGCCTGACTAATCCACCTGTCTCCCCATTATTCCCCAGCCTCTCCTCTCTGCCAAGCCCTTCATTGGCTTCCTATCGTCCAGAGGCTCCAGTTCAAAACCCTAACTATGACATACAAAGCCATCCACAACCTGCCTCCTCCGTACATCTGTGACATGGTCTCCCGGTACTTACCCACACGCAACCTTCAATCCTCTCAAGATCTCCTTCTCTACTCCCCTCTTATCTCTTCTACCCACAACCACATACAAGACTTCTCCCGTCCTTCCCCCTTACTCTGGAACTCTCTACTCCAACACATCAGACTCTCGCCTACCATGGAAACCTTCAAAAAGAACCTGAAGACCCCCCTCTTCCGACAAGCCTACGAACTGCAGTGATCATCAATCTACTGAACCGCCACACGACTAGCTTTACCCTCTCCTAGTGTATCCTCACCCATCCCCTGTAGACTGTGAGCCCTTGCGGGCAGGGTCCTCTCTCCTTCTGTACTTGTGTGTGTCTTGCATTGCTCATGTTTATTGTACTTGTCTATATTTCCCCTTTTCACATGTAAAGCGCCATGGAATAAATGGCGCTATATAAATGTATAATAATAATAATATAAAAATGTATAATAATAATAAAAATTTATGTCAAAGCTTGTCTGTACTATTAAAAAAGCGTTAAAAAACTGCTTCGTATTCACCCCAAAATTGCATCAAATGAATAAAAGAGATGCAGCAAACACGCAATAATCAGAGAAGATTGTTATTGCACTGTTATTGTCTGTTGTGGACACCTTCAGAAAAAAAGTAGAAAGGGCGCAGCATTTATGCTATGTGTGAACACGGCCTCAGAATTACAGTTTAATTACATTTATTATGAGTTTAATAGAGAAAAATGTCAATCATGACATTTTTTACGCCATTTACTGATTCCCTTAAACAGTCTGTGATGTGCGGGTCGTTACGATTTGTGATGTTTATAATTTAAAAAGAAGCAAATTAGAAAGGAAAATTTTCATTATTATTTATTTTTTTATCAGTTTTATATGGTGAAAAAATCTCTTATTCTCCCTCTAGAATACAAAAACATCCATTATATACATAAGCGTATTTCTATCAGTATAATCTTCCTGTAGTCAGAGCCTGCAGCATAGATCAAGTACACAGAATTCTCCCTGTGACATCATGGCCTGTGGCTCTGTAGCTTAAGTCCCATCTGTAATGTTTTAGGCTTTGTGCACACGTTGCGGATTCTGCTGCGGATCCGCAGCATTTCAGGCCCTGCGGGTCCGCAGCAGATTTAGGTGTTTTGTACAGTACCATTGTTTTCAATGGTAAAATGAAAAACGCTGTGCACATGCTGCAGATTTTTCTGCACGGATTTGCTGCGGGTTCAAATCCGAAGCTTGTCAATTCTTTGTGTGGAATCCGCAGCGGTTTCACACCTTCTCCATTGTAGAGGTGTGAAACCGCAGGGCTAGTCCGCAGGTAAACCGCTGGTCTTTTGACCTGAGAATTTACCTGCAGATTTTTCAAAATCCGCAGCACCTTTCACTATGTGTGCACATAGCCTTAGGGTCCGTGACCGTGATCTGGAATTGCTGAGGGTGTGACGGTGGCCAGATGTTACAGCACAGTGGAGGATTTCTAGAGATCCCATGCCCACTATGCGTCCACAGTCACCGGCAGAGATGGCCGTGTGGTGCGTCTCTCCAGACCGCAGGCTGTTAATTTGTCTTGTGGAGTTGCTAGTGTCCCCAACAGTAATAACATCAATACGGTGAATACACGGTGAATCCGCACGGCTCAGTGATCACAGGGAAGTCACCTGCGTTCAATAGACGCCAGCGCTTTGGACGCAATGAAAATACACTACATCCAAAATGCTGCTACTTCCGGATCGTGGGCACATAACATAAAAGTTATGTGTTCAAGACCTGGAACAATCACAGAAAAATTAATTGTAATTAAATATTATTTTTACTACTTTATGAGAACACACACAAAAAAAATCTTTTTCTTCATCTCAGTATACAGGCAACATAAAATACACTGTTAGGTCCCCGTTACACATAACGATGCTCCAGCGATCCCGACAACGATATGACCTGGTAAGGATCTCTGGTACGTCGCTACATGGTCGCTAGTAAGCTGCCAAACAGGCAGATCTCACAGCGACGCAGCAACGATATGGCGATCTGTATAACGACCTCGGCGGTCGTTGGGACCTTGTCACACAGCAGCTATTCTGACGACTCAGACCTCGATAGGCGTGCTTCAGCGTTGCCTTTTCCACGCCCCTCTGCTCCGATTGGTGGCCACTACTGCGCTATCACTACGCGGTTTGCTTCAGCATCCCTGTCTGAGTCGCTAGTGCGCTATTTATTTGTGGATCCACAGTTACTGACACGGGGACACGCGATTATTATAACTGTACATGTTAAATGTTATGATTGCATATAATTGATAGCTGACCTATAAAAGGAAACGCTACAAAGAACCTAACTTGGGACCACCACTCAGAGCTGAGGGGGCGTTGAAAAGACAAAGCAAAATCACGCCTACGTCCCTGAGTTCTGAGTCGCCAACGAGGTCGCTCGTCGTTGTTATGGCGTCAAACACAACAATCTCCCTATGTGTGAAGTGCCCCTTACACACAAAGTATCTCTATGGACGTGTAGCCTGCTTCTGGATTCATTGCCTGCAATAAAGGTCAAGATTACCAAAATCTCCAACCACATCATTGTGGGCCATGGCTCAGTGCTAGAGCAAGAACCTGCGAACACAGACATGTAAGGATTTGTGAGTACAGGTCCAGGAGAGACCGATCACATGAGAAAGAAGAGGTGAGAGCAGCCCTAAACCGAGAAGGAGGAGTTATGTAGAAGCCGAGATAAATGCTGTGATGTGATGGAACATGGGACTGAGCCCTCAAATTAGTCCTGATTAGAGTTGAGCGACTTTGGTCGGATCGGGTTTCATGAAACAAAATTTGTTTCAGATGAAACTCGTCCGACTAGGGCAAAAAAAGTCGGAGTTTCGTCCGAAACCCGACCCCAATGCAAGTCAATGGGAAATAAAAGTCGGCATTGAGCGGACGACATTCATCCACTCAATGCCGACTTTTATTTCCCATTGACTTGCATTGGGGTCGGGTTTCGGACGAAACTCCGACTTTTTTTGCCCTAGTCGGACGAGTTTCATCTGAAACAAATTTTGTTTCATGAAACCCGATCCGACCAAAGTCGCTCAACTCTAGTCCTGATTCAGAGCTCACAAGTTCAAGGATCTGCAGACATGTTGGGCCAAGGCAGCAGCTACACGGTCCCTGTGGTATGCAATGCCAGGTACATATACCGTATATACACGTATGTTCCATTGGTGCAACCTGAGCAGCCGCACAGGGGCCCAAGAGGTCAGATCACATCACCGATTGGCAACTTCTCACACTGTGCATTGTCAGTGGTGGGGGCGGGATTACACAGATTAACTGGACTGCTGTCCACATGAAACCTAGTCCTACAGTGATAATCTCCTGCTGATAAAACACATTGTATTGAAGCTGTAGCACACGGCCAAATAAGTGACACATCGCTGGAATCAGGACCTCTGCCACAACATCATGATGTTGTCAGATTAAATAAAAAAATCCCGCTGACAGTTTGCCTTTAAGTAAAAAAAAAATTCTTTCCACCGGCAGCCACCACCAGGGGGTGCTCGCCACATACTTATTATACATTGCAGTCAGTGAGCTCCCCCTAGTGGTGGCTGCAGGGATACAGAATTGGAGCTCTGTATCAGAAAAACATTAATTTATTTGCTGTGAAGATATAAAAAAATAAACATTTAAATGCCGATATTCCTAATGGGCCAATCATATAAGCCTCAGTGGTCCAGCCATCATTGTGGCCCCGGAAACAGAGCCGATCACCCTATATCTCAACCCCTACATTAAAGGCAATGGAGGCAAAGTCATATGTTCAGGCTCATGGTGGTCCGCGTCAACGCAGGAAGCCATTCCAGGTAATACACCTTTAACAGGCGACATTTCTGCAGCCGGCAGGAGATCCAGGCTGACTGTAATCGTGGAGCACATTTCTGTGCATAATTCTGATTTGAAACACACATCTTTTATGTATCTCTTGTAATGTGTAACTTCAGAGAGTGCTGTCACTTCTCAGATGCCGGGGAAGTGGATGGCATACTTGAATAGTTTATTTTTATGCAGTAGGATGGAATAAAACCACAGGAAAGATCTGAAGTGATGCAAATTTAATTTGCACTGATACCAATGCAGGTTTCACATCTCAACTTTAAATGCCAGAGAAAGTGAATAATAGGCAGTTAAAAAAGACTTCGCCAAGTCGGAGGAGACATCTCGGCTGTTTCTTCTGCTTCTTTCAGGAAGTTTGAGATGTTATTTTCCTTCCAGAGTAGATTAAAGCCTCTTCACGGCTCCTCTTGTTTTAATTAACTCCGCACAAGTGCCGGATGGACGGGATTTGGCTGAAAATCTCTGCAGAAAACGAGGAACGTCTGAAGAATCCGACGTGGTGCATCCAACAACCAAACTCATTGCTGGGGGGCAAGGAATAGGACCCCGAATATAATGTCAGGTGACAACCACTGATGGGCGCCATATCGGATCTCCTGGATCAGACTGGGCTGGCACTGGTAGGGTTGTCAGAAGCCTCTCTTGTGGACTCCTGCTAGCTACTGACTAATATTCACTGCCCTGTTTATTAGGACCCCCTAAGTCTAAAGAGCGTATTTTCCACATGTCCTCAGTGGGGTCCTGATGCACAGTCTGCATTTATACCACCTTTACTATTCAGCCAATACTCCACTTCCTAGAGAAAAGTAAAACGACAGAGGCCAAAGGACACAACATGGCTGCAGAGAAGTCCACCTGCACGGCGGGTCATACATGGAGAGGGCAGCGCAGTAGCAGAGGGGCAAGCAGATAATAGTCAGAACGTAAGCAATGAGTCATACATGGAGATAGCAATGCAGTACAAGGGAGGCAGTCAGAGAGTAGTCAGGTCCAAGGCAAAAGAGTCATACACAGAGATAGCAGCACAGTACAAGAGGGACAGGCAGAACTCGTAACAGGGACGGAACCGGATCAAAACCAAACAAGCATAAAGTATCACAGTCACAAAGCACACCAGGGTCACACACACTCGGCCAAGGGTCTGAGTATAAGCAACGAGGAATGAGCCCACAATGAGACTATATAAAGCCTACCAGAATCTAAGAGTGAGGTCAGTTGTCTGACCTGAGTTCCCCTCGCCTCTACTCCAGGATTCCTGTAGTAGAATCCTACAGTCATCTCCAGCATTGGGACGCTAAGCCCTTCCCCCTTTGGTCACATGATCGTAGGTCCTTGTACTTCTTACTACCTTCGGCGTCGCAGGTCCTGTCTGTCTGAACTTTCCCTGCAGTATCTGACCCCGGGCCCTCCCGCAGTGTGGGTGAGTCACCCTTCTCAGCCGTGGCAGTTCACCGGCGCTGACAGGATCCTGATAGGTTGGAAAGACCCAAACTGACAAGTATGAGAGTTTATAGAATGCACACAGACACTGCAGGCGGCTATATTCTCCCGGACATCCTGATGTACCCAACCACCCAAAACACTGAGTAAGAAGATCTATGGTGGCTTTACTACCAGGATGTCTGGCCAAGACCGAATCATGATGTTCACTAACTTCTCTCAGATGGAGATTCACAGGTAAAAACAGATTCTTTAATGGACAGGCAGCAGGTGCATCCCACTGAGCCTCAACAACCTCCTTCTTAAGATCGGAGCATATATATGCAATAACCACCTCTTTTTGTAGTATAGGAACCGGTTCACAATTATCTCCACCCCCAGAAAACCAACACGAAAAGGCATCCACCTTAATGTTTTTGTTCCCTGGCCTATATGTGACAAAAAAGGTAAACCTGAAAAAATGACCGTCTTGTCTTTCGAGGCGTTAGACAATTTACAGACTCTAGATATACGAGATTCTTATGATCCGTGATTACCATAACCGGATGACCTGCTTCCCTCCAAAAATTACGCCACTCTTCAAAGGCCCACTGGATTGCCAAGCTTTCCCTGTTACCAATGTCACAATTTCTCTCCGCAAATGAGTTTTTTTTAGAATAGTTTGCACATGGACGCCATTTACCAGGAGACGCACCCTGCAACAATCGAGCCAAAATCCCCACTTCAGACGTGTCAACTTCTACAATAAATGTCCGAGTGATGTCAGGCTGTATGAGAATCGGTGCAGATGCAAAATACGCCTTCAAGGTATTGAATGCCTCCCTGGCAGGACTGGACCATTTGGAAAAGTCTGTCCCTTTCCTATCCGTCAGCGGTTTGGCCATTACCAAAAAGCTTTAGATGAACTTACGGTAGTAGTTGATGAAACCCAAAAGCCTTTGTAACGCCTTCAAATCCTCAGGATGATCCCAATCCAGTACTACCTGGACTGCCACCAGATCCATGCAAAAACAGGTGGACAATAAAACACATCCTAGAAAAGGGATCTCCTCAACTGAGAACATACATTTCTCTGGTTTGACAAATAATTTATTGTCTCTAAGTACCTGTAAGACCTGCATGACGTGTACCTGATGTGACTCAAGTTTAGGTGAGTAAAGCAATATCGCTAGCAATATCGCTGTAAAGTCACCGATTTTGTGACGTTGCAGCGATATTGCTAGCGATATCGCTGCATGTGATACTTACCTCCGACCCGCTCCCCCACTGATTATTGCTGATTGCGCGAGAAGCTGCTGGACCATTCCTTGTCGGTCACTTCCTGCGGCGCCGACGAGCGACACGTGGAGCCGGGCGGGAGGACGTCAGGATCGCCGCGTCTGACAGGTAAGTAGTGATCCCCGTCCCCAGCGATGTCGCTGGGGAGATCTGCCTGTGTGGCAGCTCACTAGCGACCACCTAGCGATGCACCAGCGATCCTGACCGCGTCATATCGCTGGTCGGGATCGCTGGTGTATCGCTAGGTGTAACGGTACCCTTAGTTAATATGTCATCAAGATAGATTACTACAAATCCTACCTACCAGATTGTGAAGATCTGAGGTAATCACCTAGGCAGGTTAACGATGCAACTATTTTTATTCTATACATCCATGGTTGTACAACAAATCCATATAGATGGCCAACATACAATGTCCAAAAACTCCATAGATCATCCAACCATCCTAGCTCAGATCTTCTCAAATCGAAGTCTCTCAAAAACTGCCTGATTCAACCCCTGTGTCTATTTTTCACTCCCCCTTAAACATTTTTCTTTAGCTCACAGAACAAAGCATATCCCATCACATGGGACTGATGTTAGACCCCCTGTGGTGACAGCTCCCCTGAGTCCTACTATCTCCACCCACACAATGGGCCTAGGCTGGTAGAACAATGCATTGATAGAATTATTGCTTTACATTTACCCTTAGCAGTCGACTATCTGGCCTTAGCTATACATACAGTAAGATCTAGCCTGCTTCTCTTCCTCTGCTTACTGTCACTGACTGTAAACATTGATTCCTGAGGATGAATTTGTAAAATAAGGGCCCCGTCACACATAGTGACTCACCAGCGATCCCGACAACGATATCAACTTGTTAGGATGGCTGGTGTGTCGCTACATGATCGCTGGGGAGCTGTCAAACAAGCAGCTTCACCAACGATCAGCACCAGTGATGCCGAGCACGCAGCGTCGCAGTGTACCTTAGTTACCAGCGTGCTGATGCAGGGAGCTGGTAACTAAGGTACACATTGGGTTTCTAAGCAGCTCGCGTCACTTAGAAACCCAATGTGTACCTTGGTTACCAGCTCCCTGCATCAGCGCGCTGGTAACTAAGGTACATATCGGGTTTCTAAGTGACGCGAGCTGCTTAGAAACCCTGCATTTACCCTAGTTACCAGCGCGCTGATCGCTGGTCTCCCGCCTGTCACACACAGCGATGTGTGCGCGATGCGTGCTGGCCAGCGAGAGACCAGCGATCAAAAAAATGTCCTGGCTATTCCAGGACGATCAGCAATAACCGGCAGGGGGGCCGGTCGCTGGTCAGTGTCACACACAGTGATCTCGCTGGTGAGATCGCTGTTGCGTCACAGAAATTGTAACTCAGCAGCGATCTCGCTATGTGTGACAGGGGCTTAAGCAAGGTTCGTTGGATGCAGTGAAGAGCTGGAGGCAGAGAAGGGGATAACAAGATTTACTGAACAGGCAACAAACAAGTAATACTCCACGCAGGGAGGCAAGAATAGTACGGCTGCGGTGGGGATTACACACAAACACAATGCTCAAGAGTGAAATATACAAAAAACAAGGTAACTTATCGCTTGGAGTTCTTACAGGGGAAAGGCTGGAAAATCTCCCGACGGCGACACAAATCGTGGACAAAGTCTCTAGCTCTGCTACGGAGGAACGAGAGGAGTGGAGGATGGAGTTAAACCAAAGTAGGAGAGGAAAGGGAATTATCACACACTCAAAACCTAGCAACAGTCACAGATAAATGGGTATGATAATTACCCTTCTCCAACTTTGCGTGACTGTGCATGCAATCAGTGTACCCTATAATTAGTGTTGGGTGCGCTGATCGTGCGCTGATCTGATTTTGCTGCGCACAAAAATGCAACATAGCGCGTTTTTGGGCGCTGTGCAAAGTCAGACCAGCGCACGATCAGCGCACCCAATGCTAAGTATAGGGTACGCTGATCGCATGCACAGTCATGCGATCGGAGGAGGAGATGACAGGAGGGGGCGCAGCCGGGGGCGGGGCTTAGCGGCGGCCCTGCACTGCGCCCAGAAACGCTAGTCTGAAACTAGGCTTAGTCTGGTTGGTGTATTACAGTACACTACTACTCCCCTCTTCCCTGGGTGGGGGGAAGGGTACAGACTGAGGGCGGAATCATGAGCTAAGATAAGATACATGGCGTCTTCACCATCAGATGTAACCTGGGGAACAGGACATTAGGGACAGGGAAGGAGCCCCCGGTCCTGGGACACCCGACAACAGAGTCATGAAAACATGGTAATGAAAGTCAGCAAAATATAGAAACATCACATTGTGTCATGGAGTACAATAGCAACATAAGCAGTAGGTGATACAGCAAAAGGAACAGCAAATGTATCAGCAGTAGGAGCAGCAGAAAGAGCAGAAAAAGGATTAGGAACAGTAGGTAATGCAGCATCAGCAACGGTAAGTGGAGCAGCAACAGGAGCAATAAAGAGCAGAAAAGGGATCAGGAGTGGTAACTGATACAGCAACAAGAGCAGCAGGTGATACAGCAACAGGAGCAGCAGGTGATACAGCAACAGGAGCAGCAGGTGATACAGCAACAGGAGCAGCAGGTGATATGGCAACAGGAAGAGTAAGTGGAGCAGCAACAGAAGCAGATTATATAGCAGTGGTTCCCAAACTCCAGTCCTTGCGGACCCCAACAGGTCATGTTTTCAGGATTTCCATAGTGTTACACATGTGAGAGAATTCCTGATGCCTTGATGATACTTCCATCACCTGTGAAATGCTAAGGAAATCCTGAAAACATGACATGTTGGGGGCCGTGAGGACTGGAGTTTGGGAAACACTGTTATATAGCAACAGGAACAGCAGGTAATACAGAAACATGAATAGTAAATGGAGCAGCAACAAAAGCAGCAACAGAAATGGCAGGAACAGCAGCAGGCGATACAGCAACAGGAGCAGCAACAGCAATAGGAAAAGTAAGTGAAGCAGCAACAGGAGCAGCAGGTGATACAGCAACAGGAGCAGCAGGTGATTCAGCAACAGGAGCAGCAGGTGACTCAGCAACAGGAGCAGCAGGTGACACAGCAACAGGAGCAGCAGGTGACACAGCAACAGGAGCAGCAGGTGACACAGCAACAGGAGCAGCAGGTGACACAGCAACAGGAGCAGCAGGTGAATTAGCAACAGGAGCAGCAGATGATTCAAGGATGGGAGCTGCAGCAGCATGCTGTATGGATCTTCCATAACAACAGTGGTACGTAAACTTTCGGGCCCAAAATCAGATTATGAAGTTGCCCTCATCCCTCCAGGCACCGCTGTGCTTGGTCCTATCATCTCTTGTGCCCCCGAACATTATTGTTTATTTTAAATCTGTTAATTCCAGGACACTGCACATTCAGAAAGAGGTTTCCCAGCACATAACATAAGACACGCAACAAAGGTACAAAGCAAATAAACTGGACACAACTAAGTTAAAAACAGAAAAATACAATGGCAGAAAGGACCCTGCCCCGGAGGATTTACGATGTACTTATGCTGGATCCAGCGATGACCCTCAGTATAATCACTCAGGACACCATCTATTAGATCAGTGCAGTATTATCCATGCCCCACACACAGTATGTTGTTCTTGGTCAGATTTGAGCCCAGGGCCTGAGAGCAGCAAAACAGCCATAGTCTTCACTGGGACGGCATCAAAACGTTGTTCTCTCTAGGTGCAGAGCCCCCACCATTACAGCACAAGTGGTTACAAATCAGTTCTGAGGATATAAAATATTCACCTCCTGTGCAGAAGTATAAACACAAAAAGGGCCATAGAAGAGCTCAGACCTGAGCTGCCGTAAAGAAAGGGCTGGAATGGGCGCAGCTAGTAGAAGCCCGGACATGATAGGAGTTTGAGATCAGGAGGTAGGGAAAGGGTTAATTATCTTTACTGCACATAGGCATGATAAGGGGAAAAGGGGGAAAAAGGGGGTAAAGGGACACGTCACACAAGGGGCGTTAGGTTTCATTGGGTGAAAGTTTTAGAGGGAGGAGTAGTGTAGGGCACCTCTATAAGGAAGAGGAGGACCCCGGAACAATGCTTCTTCCAGGATTCAGGACTAGTGAACATCCCTCACATTTGCCCTTAATTTTGGTGGTGTCATTGACCAATTTTGGTGGTGTGGGATTATCTGGAGGTGAAGAGGTGAGGGATGGCCTTGGTTAATTGGGGTTTGAGCACATCAGAAGGAGGGTGACCCTTAATCAGTGTGGTTAGTTCCTGCTGGAACAGTGAAATGGTCGTGTGGGCAGTACTATGACAGTTTGTCAACCCCTAGTTGGAGGGGTGCGACTGTGGATGTTGTAGTTTGTACTGCTTAGTGTTTTCTGGACGGCTGTCCACGATCTCCTCTGAAAGACGTGTGATTTAAGTGTTTGTTATAGTTATAATAAAGGCTGCGGTGGCCATTGTTCTTCATCGTCACTCAGCGTCATGTTATTTAGATAATTTGTACCATATATAATGTAATACCCTGAGTCATGCAAATGGATTACCCCGCAAGGGCAGTGGGGATACTTGGTATCGGGCCGGTTCTTAAAGGGATGCGTTACAGTGGCAGTGACCTGGTCCGTGGCCCTGGGCGTCCAATAAAAGGGATATTTACAGGGGAAAAATAAAGAGTTTGTAAAGTGTTCGTGACGCCACCTGTGGTTTCTGGTCAGAGGTGACCAGTGCTGCAGGGCAGATCCTCTGGGACTGATGGTGATGCAGCAGAGTTGGTACAGCTTTCCACAGGCAGAGCTTTGTCCCAGGGTAGTTGTGATAGAGAAGATGTGTTTGATGATGATAGATGTAGCAGAGTTGGATAGGTGACACAGGAATAATTAGAGGACACAACAGAGTACAGTTTCCTTTACCTTCACTTCACCGAGCTGTGCAGGTACAGTCCAGGGCTCAGGTTACAGATGGTTCTGGAGTCGGTCAGCCTGAAAGCAATTTGGGAATCTCCTTATTCAGGTGGGCTGTGAGACCTCCTTTGTAGCGGTATTATCTAAGGTACTTGCTGCTGTAAACTCTATTCAAGTTCCTCTCTCTGTCTGATGCTTAGGTAGAACTCCACTCGCATGACAGGCAGATGTAGTCTGCTTCAGGGATCGCTCCTATGTGGCGTCACTGGCTCACACGTGCTACTGTGTCGAGTATCAATTGGGACAGAGGATCTGCGGTCTTCTGTCCTCCGGATTCTGCTTCTTGGGCTTTAGTACTCACACAGCCTCGGACTCCGGGGTCCTGTCTCTGGCGATCAAGCCTGGGGGTGAGCTCAGCTATAGCTCCTGTCCCCAGCTTCTCCCCACACCTCCAGTATCTACCCTCATTCAGGCACTATCTACTAACTTCCTCCTCCTGACTAGAGAGAGCAGCTCCTGGTAGTCGGGTTTAGCGCTCCCTCTGCTGGCCTAGAGCAGGAACTGCATTGTATGCTGAAACTACCTTTTCTTGCTTCCAGGCATGACATCACTCCCAGAAAAGGAAGAAAGGTCCAGCTCCAGAAATTTAAAATCCAGGATTTTTATTGTATCATGTTTAAAATACATTCATGGCTGCTTGTGATCAAGTAACAGCAACAAAGTTCACCACATGGGGATATTCTCCAGGTCTCTGTACGCATTTCGAGCACAAATGCTCTTAGACTCAGAGACGTGTCCGCGCTCAGAGCTTTTCAATAGTTCTTACGAACTTACAAGAGGTGAGCTGAAATTTATCTTTTTTCAGTATGACATCACTCCCCCCTGGAGGGACGCAAGGCCATTGTGGCAACCGAACTACTGGGGTGCCACACAAACAGCAGCAGAACTATGTTACAAGAGCCGAAATCAGGACACAGATAGTAACAGATCTGGAACCCTCAGTCTCACCGGCGACATGACAGCACATTGGTCCCCCTGAGCCTCGACAATGGATTAATCAGAATCTTTGGGTTAGAGGAATAGATGATGTTTATTTTAAATAAAACTTGTGGGGGCATCATAAACAATGGGGGACCCTGAAACAGTGTGAGGGAGGGGTGTCTGTGTATAGAGGAGCTGAAGGCCCAATATACAGTGTATAGGGGAGCCATGAGCCCATCATACTGTGTATAGGGGAGCCGTGAGCCCATCATGCTGTGTATAGGGAGCCGTGAGCTCATCATACTGTGCATAAGGGAGCCATGGGCCCATCATGCTGTGTATAGGGGAGCCGTGGGCACTGGGCACATCATGCTGTGTATAAGGGAGCCATGGGCCCATCATGCTATGTAGTGGGAGCCGTGAGCTCATCATGCTGTGTGTAGGGAGCCGTGAGCCCATCATGCTGTGTATAGGTGAGCCGTGGGCCCATCATACTGTGTATAGGGGAGCCGTGGGCCCATCATACTGTGTATAGGGGAGCTATGAGGCCATCACACAGAGTATAGGGGAGCTGTACATTGGAAGACTAAGTGGACATTATTAAATGGTAAGTGGGTACTTAAAAAGCATTAATGTTACAGTGGCACTCAGAGTATTGTGGCCATCAAATATGCACATGGGGGACATTATTACTTTCTTGGGGGGCAAAATGTGGGCACTGTTTTCTAGGGCACTTACGCAGTGCACTAAAATCTTTTAGCGGCTAATTTTATCATCTGCCTCAAAGGAGGCATTAATACTGTGTGAGGGCACAGTGGTGGCATTATTATGTGGGGCAGTAAGACGATTCCCGTTTTAGTACCGCTCACATGTTGCAGTAATAAGGGCACATACACTCACTGGCCACTTTATTAGGTACACCATGCTAGTAAGGGGTTGGACCCCCTTTTGCCTTCAGAACTGCCTCAATTCTTCATGGCAGAGATTCAACAAGGTGCTGGAAGCATTCCTCAGAGATTTTGGACCATATTGACATGATGGCATCACACAGTTGGCGCAGATTTGTCGGCTGCACATCCCTGATGCGAATCTCCCGTTCCACCACATCCCAAAGATGCTCTATTGGATTGAGATCTGGTGACTGAGGAGGCCATTTGAGTACAGTAAACTCATTGTCATGTTCAAGAAACCAATCTGAGATGATTCGAGCTTTATGACATGGCGCATTATCCTGCTGAAAGTAGCCATCAGATGTTGGGTACATTGTGGTCATAAAGGGATGGACATGGTCAGCAACAATACTCAGGTAGGCTGTGGCGTTGCAACGATGCTCAATTGGTACCAAGGGGCCCAAAGAGTGCCCAGAAAAAAATTCCCCACACCATGACACCACCACCACCAGCCTGAACCGTTGATACAAGGCAGGATGGATCCATGCTTTCATGTTGTTTACGCCAAATTCAGACCCTACCATCCGAATGTCGCAGCAGAAATCGAGACTCATCAGACCAGGCAACGTTTTTCCAATCTTCTACTGTCCAATTTCGATGAGCTTGTGCAAATTGTAGCCTCAGTTTCCTGTTCTTAGCTGAGAGGAGTGGTACCCAGTGTGGTCTTCTGCTGCTGTAGCCCATCTGCCTCAAAGTTCGACGCACTGTGCGTTCAGAGATGCTCTTCTGCCTACCTTGTTTGTAACGGGTGGCAATTTGAGTCACTGTTGCCTTTCTATCAGCTCGAACCAGTCTGCCCATTCTCCTCTGACCTCTGGCATCAACATGGCATTTCCGGCCACAGAACTGCCGCTCACTGGATTTTTTTTCTTTTTCGGACCATTCTCTGTAAATCCTAGAGATGGTTGTGCGTGAAAATCCCAGTAGATCAGCAGTTTCTGAAATTCTCAGACCAGCCCTTCTGGCACCAACAATCATGCCACGTTCAAAGGCACTCAAATCACCTTTCTTCCCCATACTGATGCTCGGTTTGAACTGCAGGAGATTGTCTTGACCATGTCTACATGCCTAAATGCACTGAGTTGCCGCCATGTGATTGGCTGATTAGAAATTAAGTCTTAACACACAGTTGGACAGGTGTACCTAATAAAGTGGCCAGTGAGTGTACATCAGCAGCGGCTCAGTATTGGGCTATCAGCAGGATAAGGAGATTGTGCAGGTTGGGGATAGATGGTGATGGGGCTGGAAATGTGAGAAGTCATATATGTTTTTGTTGTAATCTCTGCAGACGAGTCCTGGCTGGAAGACGTTGTCATGTCGGTCTGGGCCAGAAGGAAAAGATGGGAAAAGTGAATGATTCAATCAGAAAGAACGCCAGCTGTAAGTCACCATCTATAACTGTACAGTAATCTCCTGTGTGTTCTGCAGGGCAGGTATCTATCACAGTATGTCACCATGTGGCGGTATTGTCACTGTGACACCATAGTTAAGATCAGGGTTATCGGTTAGGGGGCACTCCGATGTTTCGCCCCCTGAGCTGACCCCCAAGCTACGCCTCTGCCCCAATATATAAATATATGTATATGGGGATAAATGCTTGTGGGTCGCCCTCACACCCAGGGCTGTGGGGTACTCGGTACCGGGCCGACATTTCACAGGGAAGTGTCACAGTAGCGGTGACCCGGTCCGTGGCCCTGGGCGCCCATTGTAAATGTTCAGTGTGAATGTGTAAGTCGTGACGCCACCTGTGGTGTTCGGCAATGTAGATGTTAAGCCAACGCTGCAGACAGTTCATCTGGGACAGATGGTGTGGTGCAGCAGTGATGGTATAGCCCTCCACAGGCAGGACTGTAGTCCCAGGGCAGAGTGGATGTAGCGACACTTAGATGGTGTAGTGTCGGGCGCAAGGGATGTAGCAGTGCTGGGCAGGTTGACGCAGGAATAAGTGGAGGACACCAGGGCATGTAGTTCCAAAGCTTTACTCACAGTCTGTTGTGACACAAGAGCCCGCATCGGTGCCGTGTCCTCCGGGTCAGGAGCCCAGCCAACCTCCAGGCCAGATGAAGCACACCGTTCCAACACTCCTCCAACTTATGTGCCTTTTCTGAATGTCTCCATCTTAGCGCCTTTAAGTGACGTACACCTAGTACTGAGTTACACTGGAGTTCCTCCTGTCCGATGTTCCTATGAACTCTACTTGTATGGAAGACAGCTGTAGCCTGCTTTGGGGACTCTCTGCTTCTAAGTCCCGGCTCTCTATCTCGTTGCTGTTGTGCCCCCAAGTCTTGTGTGGGAGTAAAGTGATGACAAACTTCTATTCCTCTGGTGTCTGTTGCGGGGCCATAAGTATCCAAACAACCTCGGGGACCGGACCCCGGCCTTGGGCCTAGAACTTGAGAGGGGTTCTCCTCTAACCCTCAATCCTCTGTTCTCTTCCTCTCCTCACGTTCCGTACTAATCCTTTCCTTCTTATGGAGAGACAGGCTTTCTTTCAGTGTTCCTTTCCTGTGCCAGCGGACCCAGATCACTGAGGTCGGCTGCAGCACTCTCCCTCCTTCATCCCTCTCAGGGGATCTCCTTACACCGGTCCGACCTCATCAGACTCCTGTGACTAACTCCCTATATCCTATCCTCTTCCCGCTCTTTAGTGCAAACTAAACTCCACCCACCTCCCAGCACGCTTCGTGTTCCAAGCAGGGAGCCACCAAAGGGTGCTTTGCTACACTACTGTGTTGTGTGGGATGCAGGTGTTGGAGCGTGGTCAGGGGTCTCCACCTTACCTGAATGGTGGGGTACCACACCTCAGGAGGAGGTATAGTACCTCTGTGGCGACTGAACCCTCTGGGGCGCCACACTTGTGCCAACAATCACACACTACTATTATAGAAGGACTGAGCCACAGGGATGAAGCATGTGAAGTTACTCTACAATCTGCATAAATGCTCAGAGATGCTAACAAAGCTCCAATAATTCAGATCTTCATTATTCCGAGGAATCCTGGAGAATTTGATAAATGAGTAACCTTTCCTTTGTGCTGTCTTTTTCCATGCACATGTAAAGCTATGGCGCACTGTGGGACAGAGAGGATTAAGAGCACATCTGGACGTCCATAAGGCACTCTACATCACATTTGCAGTTTTATACAAACCTAAGAAAAAACAGGTCAGGGCATAAAACGCAGCAGCATCTTCAGAGACCTCTGGGCAAATCATTATTCAAAGTGGGTTACAAATGGGCTCCGCTGCCTTATCAAGCCAAGACACAAGCGAGGTGCGCGCTGCACGGCCTCTTACTGCAAGAAGGGAAAGAAAACTAAAAAGAATTAAAAGTATCTTTATAAAGGAGAGGACATTGTACTGTCTTTAACCATCTCTACATAAAGCAAAAATGAGAGCAGTACAATGAGGGTCCGGGAGCCGTCTGGCGCGCTGCAGTCAAGTGGCTTTTTGGTTGCAATTGAGGCACAAAACACAAAGTTTTGATACAATTTTTAATAGTTGCAAAAATGTTAAAAGTTTTAAGTAAATAAATCTCAAAGCAACGTTGGAACCCGATGATAGAAGGAAAAAAAAATCTGTTGTAGATTTTGGCCCAAAGTTGCCAGAAAATACTACATTATTATGGAATGAATTTCATATTTTGCATCAGAAAAGGCAAAATTCACAGAGAAATTCTGCTGAAAAAAAATGTAATGGATCGAGAATTGCACGGCCTCAACCTCTGCATGGATGTTTGTCCACAGTTCAAAGATGCGGTTTGCCAAGATATTCGCTGTGGATTAGCGGCACCAATCCGGATGGAGGCGCAGCCTATCCGCCATGTGCCGACATCACCGTGTTACTGCAGATTGTCTGTCCCGATGTTCTTGACGGAGAATCCACTGCACTTTACCAACGGCGGAAGATTCGGTGTAGGGAAGGTGACCTGACGTACGTACTTGTCTGTAGGGAGAAGAGGTGGTTGGTGCACTTTAGATGGATATTTGTATTAGCAGAAGGGGAACAGCTGGGAAAAGTGGAGTATGAGTGTAGTACTGCAGTTTGGCCACAAGATGAGAGCAGGGAGCAGTGAGAGCAGGACTGAACATCAGCTTATGGCTTAAGAAAACGCACATGGGGGGTGGGGTTACAGGAACTCTAGAGGGAATTTCCCAGTGAGAGAGGGAATAAAAGGAAGAGAGAGAGTTCCAGAAGGTTCAGTCTGGGGAGAGGAGCTGAAGAGAGGAGAAGACTACAGAGAGAGGTGGACAGAGGGAAGAAGCTTCGGAAGGGACTGACACTAGAAACAGTCAGGGGGGTGGCCCTGACAAGAGAAGCCGCAGACAGAGAGAGCCTGGGGAACCACAAGACGGACGGGCTCGTGTAGGCGAAGCGCTGCAGTAGATAGGCCTAGGGCAGCTGCAGTGAAAGAGCCGCGAGGGACGTCATTCAGGAGGAAGAAGGTAGTGGAGGTACCCGGGCCTGTGTGCGGTGTCGAGCAGCTGCTGTGTGGTGCTGCAAAGTTTGTGGAGCAGCTGCTGTATTTTGCTGCAGTCGTCAAGAGGACGGCCAATAAAGAGGACCTGTTGGACGCACTACAGTCTCTGTCTCAGTCTGTTTGCGACAAAGAAAAGGGTCACTGCCAGTCGGCACACCTACCTACATTGGCAGCACAAATTGACCTGTGGTGAAGGCTTGAACATATGTCAGATTCTGCTGTGTGTGTTACCGTGGATTTAACCCTTTGTAATGCAAACAGTGCAACACTTGGCAGACCTGAGCCATTTCTCTACAATCTCCACAGCAAATGTTGAGTCAGATTTAGTTTTGGAAGATTTGTGAACGTGCCGTAGGCCCGTAAGGCAATAAGGTCCCTGAGATGCCGCCACGCTCAGGTGAAGTGATTTTTCAATGCAGGTTGTAGTAGACTTGGCACATATTGGAATGTATCCTCCAACTGCTGACGGAGCCTGTAGGCAGTTAATGGTTGACCAGACCTCCGAGGCCAATGTAAAGCGGCCAGGGTGGTAGTTGTGCTAACGGGCTGTATGGTTCCCACACCCTGGCGCCCCACGGATGAACTACAATGTTTCTCCTACTGTGTGTGTAATAGAACAGTCATGTCAATCGCTGAAGTCATCTCATCATCTGTCACTCCCGCTTCAAATCCACCGTTCTCACAAAACACTTCAGAGTCACAGTCCTTTTCACACAGTTCAACTTTACTAATACAAAGGGCCCTTATCACTTTAGCAGCACAATTCACACAGAGCCACATATCCTGTGCTTTCCCTGCCTTCCAGGCAGACTCAATTCTTAGGCCGGGGTCACACTGCGTTTAGCAGTCCGTTAGACGGACTGCATTACACAGTGGTATAACGCGGTGTAACGCAGTCCGTTAACGCTGCCTTTCAGCCCCATTGTTGGGTGCATCGCGGTGCGTGCCGTAAAGCGGCACACGTTTGCGATGTGCCGTCATTCACTGACGGAGCCTCGGACGCGGGCTGCAGCGTCTGAGGCTCCGTCACCGCTAGCGCAGATGAGTCAGTGTTTCCTTCATCCCTGGAAGTTGATAATTTCTGTCCATCATCCATAATCCATGATCTGGGATTCAGAACGGTCGCTTTTGCCCTGAAAAAATGCATTTGCAGCATTGAAATGACCCATGAGAGGACTGGGGATCCCCACTGTAGTGAGACCCTTACAGAACAGGCAACAGATTTCCTGTAGGATAGCAGCAGCACTGTGGGGGTCAGTCTCTACAGTTAGATTTAGGGAGTGGGGGGTCCTTTAGTCTCCTCAGGTGGGACTGTTTGCAGGTCCACGACCTCCATAGAAATGTTTTGGGGAGGGACCGGGTAAACGCTTATTGCCCAAAGTCGTGGTGTTAGAATGAAACCACCATTGCTGGACCCTGCAGTTCTGCATGACAGCAGTCAGATGATTTATCACTTTTTCCACCTTGATGCTTTTTTAACATTATTTATATATATATATATAAATACAGATAAGTGATCGCTGAGACAGCACAGATCAGCAGACCGGGGTAATTTCACCCCCGTTACAGTAGCGGCACTGCGCATGTGTGGCTGACTCCATTCATTCTCTATGGGGCTGCTGGAAGAATCTGAGTGCAGCCCTGGCCAGTCCCATGGGGAATGAATGAGCGGTGGTGGAGCCTGCACTGTGCCGCTATTCCAGCAGGGACAGCACCGCCTGATCTGCTGATTGGGGCGCGATGCAGAGATTGGACCCCGCTATCTATAAGTTAATTTCTGCAGGTAACTGATAGTTTCTAATTGTCAGAGAAACCTTTACTATTCCCGTCAGACGATGTTGCGGCATGAAGGAGGTCTACTAGGGGTGTTATGGATTCGTCAAGCCCCATCCTCCCGCCGAGATCCCTAATAAATGGCAAATCTGATTTATTATTATAATTGGAATGTAAAGAACTGATGGGATTTCTAATTTAACACGACCTCGTGGTTTTCCAAATGAAATCCTCTAATTGTCCTGTCCATTTCGATCTAATTATGGGATTGCGGTGATCTCCTGCGCTGACCCCTTGCCTGCACCTGAGCGCCGCTCCCTCCCTCCGCCGCGTCCTGCAGAGCTCGGCTAATCACAGTTTGTCCGCGCTGTCAGGATGCATCATCGTCTTCCATCATTCCTTCCCCAACCTTTCCACATTCTGCTCTCAGTGTTTTATTCTCAGCCACCCATTTTAACTGTGGGTCACTGGGTGCGGCCCACTCGCCCTTCCTGTGAGATTTCTTAGTTTGCCGGCTGGAAACCCCTCGAGCCTCTTACACAGATGTCTTTGGAGGAGAGCGATGCTCAATCGCTGGAGCACTTTGTAAGGAGCCGATGGGGCAGAGGTGAGACGCTTAGAGCAGGAGGATTAGATGAAACATTCTGCTAAGTCCTCCCACATTTACTGAAATTTCTCTTAGGATTTATTTTTCCATTTTTATGTAGTTTGTTCCATTTCCTGCAGTTGATTTATTAAGTAGTCATCAGGAGGAACTCACCGGCCCATAAAATTATTATCCTAAGAAACATCACCAAGATCCAGAATGCTGGAAGAGGAGACTGCAGCCGGAGAAACTGTGGAGAGCAGGATACCTGCCGTCGGACAGGAGCACACAGCAAGCGCAGGCAGGAGCGCACAGCCGACACAGACAGGAGCGCACAGCCGACGCAGACAGGAGTGCACAGCCGGCGCGGACAAGAACGCACAGCCAGCGCAGACAGGAACGCACAGCCGGCGCAGACAGGAACGCACAGCCGGCGCAGACAGGAACACACAGCCAGCACAGACAGGAGTGCACAGCCGGCGCAGGCAGGAGCGCACAGCCGGCGCAGGCAGGAGCGCACAGCCGGCGCAGACAGAAATGCTGAGCCGGCGCAGACTGGAACGTACAGTCGGAGCAGACTGGAACGCAAAGCCGGCGCAGACAGGAATGCATAGTCGGCGCAGGCAGGAACGCACATGTAAGGGGGTGGAATGATACTATTCCCTTGCTCTTTCTCCTTTAATGTTCTTAATGTTTCTATAATAACCTGGTGGTACTGCTACATGTCGTCATGTATTATCACCCAGAATAAATGTTATTAGCACACTGTTATATATGTTACTATTTGCTGTAAATATGTTGTGTTTCATTGTATAATGCTATGTTTTAGATAGCGAAAGTGTAGTGCACCCTTTGGACACTAGAGGGGGCACTTTAGTATATAGAGCTCTTAGTAGGATAGGGGTAAGTGTAGGAGGGGGTGCCGGGAGTTAAGGCTAGGTTAGAAGGAAGTTAGTTCAGACGGAGTCAGGGTGCCCGAAGTGTTCACATGGGCTATAGGCACAGGATGGCTCGGCAGCCATGCAACGTTAAGCAGCGACAGTCCAAGTTATCCATGGCTTTTGGACATGAATACAGTGGGCAAAAACAGTAGAGAAGATGTGGCGACTCGTAGCCTGGTCGGACTCTCTTAGGGCTGGATTCAGACGGAGTGAGGAACAGAAGGATGCTGTATCTTCACAGGGAGCGGTACAGACGAGTCAGATGCTTTTCCAGAGGCAACTAAACCAGGTGGCGGATGACTTCAAGTCTGGGGTGAAACCGGCAGAAGGAATTATGATCATGGCAATGGCATCATGTCTCCCCCCTCTGCAAATCCCTCCATTGGCTCCCAATTCCCCAACGAATCCAGTTCAAACTACTAACACTGACCTACAAAGCCATCCACAACCATTCCCCTCCCTATATCTCTGAACTAATCTCCCAATATCTTCCCTCACGTAATCTTCGATCCTCCCAAGACCTCCTACTCTCCTCCACACATAGTTGTTCCTCACACAACCGCCTCCAAGATTTCTCCCGAATATCCCCTATCCTATGGAATGCCATGCTTCAACACGTCCGATTATCCACCACCCTCGGATCCTTCAAACGGAACCTGAAAACCCATCTTTTCAGGAAAGCTTACAGCCTGCAATGACCATTCTGCCGCCTCACCACCTTCTGTCTCTTCCCCACTATCCCGTAGAATGTAAGTCCACAAGGACAGGGTCTCCTCCCCTCTGTACCAGTCTGTCATTGTAGATTTGTTTACTGTTAATGATATCTATAACTTTGTATGTAATCCCCCTTCTCATGTACAGCACCATGGAATTAATGGCGCTATATAAATAAATAATAATAAATAATAATAAAATGGCAATGTTAGGCCAGGAAGACGCTGGGAAGCAGTCTAAGAAGGTCAGGTCCGGGTACGTGCCGTATAGAAGTGTCAGCAAAGTAGGGAAAGCTGAGGAAGCAAGTAAAGACGGATGTGTTATCAATGATGTGCCAACTGTGGATATATTGTGTGAAGATGTCAGTAAAAAAAACATTCAAGTTACCATAGACTGTGTCTCAGTTACTGGGAGTCGCCTCGGAGAGAGGCCATTGCCGCTTGGGAAGTGCCCAGGGGGAGAACCTGGAGGCGCAGGTACACCGTACAGTGGTTTGTATTTTTCTGTGAGAGAAGGCCTGGGCTCTGATGCTTTAGTGTCTCTGGCCAAGACTATAGTCCTGGCTGACCCTTACACACAGATAGCGCAGACAGGAGCACGCAGATGACGCAGACAGGAGTGCAGAGTCGCCAGACCCATTATCAGCAAGATGAGTATTATCACAGGACAGATTTTGAAAGGAAAGAGTAAAGGTACTGTCACACTTAGCGATGCACCAGCGATCCCGACCAGCGATATCGCTGGTGCATCGCTAAGTGGTCGCTACTTACCTGTCAGACGAGGCGATCCTGACGTCCTCCCGCCCGCATCCACGCATCGCTCGTCTCCACAGCAGGAAGCCCCAGCAGGAAGCTGACGACGAGAAATGGTCCAGGACGTTCTTGCGCGATCAGCGATAACCAGCGGGGGAGCGGTCGGAGGTAAGTATCACACATAGCGATATTGCTAGCAATATCGCTATAACGTCACAAAAACCAGTGTCTGCAAAATACAGCATCTGTATTACCACGTAAAGTCCTTGCATGAACATGCATGGACTAGGGATCCACGATGAGCGATCTATAATGGTGGGGATCTATAAAGGGCAGTGGAACTATAATGGAGGGAATCTATCTGGGGCTGGAGGGCTCCCAATCAGCAGATGTAATTAGACCACAGATGTTGAGTCCTGCTGAACCTGCACCAGATTGGATCGGTGCCGATTTTTATGGTTTCGTTAGCGGTTCCTTCATGGTGACTGATAAGTGCAGCAATATCTCTGATCAGAACAGGAAGGAGGTGTGTCTGAGCTGCAGTACCACATACAGGTCGGGGGTGAGGGTGGTGCTGCCTCTGTCAGAAATCAGTCACTGTCCTTGTCCCTGATATCCGCTATTTCCAGGGTCAACAACCTCCAGAGAGGCGAGGCTCATGCTCTATGTGGAGTACACATCACAAATACAGAGGCAGCTGCACACAGCGTTGACATTAATGCCGCACTGTATGCTGCTGTGAACTAAGCCCCTTGAAGATGTCAAAATTTGCTTTAAAACATTCATAATGTAATAAATTCTACAAAAGTTTGTACCATGCATGCAAAAGGTTGAGAGAGTGTGTGTGAAGAACCAGAAAGGTCATGGTCGGCAGTTTTAGGCTGTGTTCACATGCAGCAGTCAGAATGTGGCTTTGAACCACTGCATCCATGCACCGCTGTGGTCTTGCTCATGTCCCCAGCACAGTCACTTCATCTTATAGGGAAATGGCCGGTCACCTGCAAAACTGTGCAGACAATTGCAATGGTTCTGCAGGTAATGCAGCTGGTTCCCGTAAGATTGTGCAGGAAACTGTAGGAGGACCGCAGCAGCGAAGGGCTGCAGTGGATCAAAGCTGCAGTGTGACTGCTGCATGTGAACACCCACGGTTCTCCTCAGCCATCCACACAGACAGACATACATTAGACCTTATCTTCACCCATCTCTGCACACTATCTAACCTCACAGCCTCCCCTCTCTGACCACCATCTACTCACTTGCTCATCACCTGTCACCCATGTCCAACAACTAGGTAACTCCCGCAGAAACCTCACACTTCTATACACTCATACGCTCTCTGACTATTCTACCACTGGCGTCCATATCTTCACTCCATGACACAAACCGCTTCACTGCTTTCTAAAATGCGACTCTCTTATTGGCTATTGATGTGGTCACCCTTCTCATGCATAACAGAGTGCGACAAATCAATAGATAACCTTGGCACAATAACATCACTAAAAAGCTTCGGCAAGTGTCCAGGGTTGCAGAGTGGTGTCCCATCTCAAACCCATCTCTTTAACTTATCACAAACTTATGGCACCTTCCCTTCTGCTTTCAAACATGCCACAATCACATCTATCGTCAAAAAGTCATCCCTCTACCCGACCACTATGTCCGGCTATCGCCACATATCGCTGCTACCATTTGCTTCCAAACTCCTTAAGCAGCACGTCCACTCTGAACTTTCCTTCCACCTCTCATCTAACTCACTCTTCGAAAACCTACAATCTGGCTTTGTCCGCACCATTCCACTGAAGGTGCCCTGACCAAAATTACTTATGACTGTAAGAGGATGAGCCGAGGCACAGTCAGCGATGTCCGGCGCCCTTTAAGGCCGGATCTATTGGGGCTATCACCACTGTTGCCAGGGGAGGATTCTTCTGGGAGAGACGGTCCTTCACGCTGGACAGCAGGGGACATGGGGAGTATAAAGGGGACTGAGCGTAGTAACGCGAGAGACTTGGCGGGAAAGCGACAGGAGAAGGTTGACTCCCTCTCCGCTGCTTGAGCTGATAACCCCACTTCATCTTTCCCACAGAGTGCTAAACCCAAAGTTGACTTGATGCTATTGAGTCACCGTCTGACCCCGTTCCTGTGGACAGTTCCCTCCCGTCTGTGGTACTTGATAAGTTGACTTACTGCATTCCTAAAACCTATCGCAGAGGGGCGACCGCGGTCTGTGAGCGGGCACACAGCTTGTGTTCAGCACTATCACTGAGGGATCCACACAAAGGACTGTTTCTACAACCAAACCAGCCAGGACCGGTTCCATCAGCATTGTTGGTAGACAGTGGTTCTCGTTCCTCCGTAATAGAGCCAGAGACTTTGTTCACGATTTGCGACACCATCTGGGAATTTTCCAGCCTTTCCCCTGCAAAGACTGCAAGCGATGTTACCCCGTTTTTGCATATCTTTCTATTGTGCATGGTGGTTGTGCTTAATAACCGTAGTTGACTTTGCTAATCTTGTCTCCCTGCATGGAGTATTCCCTGTTTAACTTCCTGTACAGTAAACCTTGGTTAACCCCTTCTCTGCCTCCGGCTCTCCACTGTATCCAACGAATCTCTGTCCTTATACATTTTGGCATAGTAGGCAGTCTGATAGCACGGAGGCGGCAAAACAGGCGGCTGGGCCCAGAACCAGTATCTCTCTGGGGGCCATGCTGAGTAACTTGCTGAAATTTACGGGGTCTAATACTATGTTGTGGAGTTGGGCGGAGCGTATAAGGGGTATGATGAGAATGCACCCTATGACCCCCGCATTAGAGGCCGACGTGGCCATTATGGCTTTGGATGGGGAGGCTCGAGACTCCGTAATGCTGCGTACCCCCCGAGACCATGATACGTTTACTAAACTGCTCCAAATCCTGGAGGCGAATCATGGCGACCCCTCTGATGTAGGGGAACTTAGGACTCGCTTGTTTAGCCACATGCAAAGAGAGGGGGAGACTGTTATGCAATATATGAATGCCCTACAAGAACTACACACCACCATTGTCAGAAAAAGACGGGATGGGGATAGGGCTGACAGCGTGACTTGTTGGTGACTGGCCTGCGGGACGCCCTGACCAAGCAGACCCTGAGAGAGCAGGTGCGGACAGACCCTCACATCACTTTTGCTGATATAGGGAGAGAGGCCCTCTCACGTGAACAAGAACAGGGGGTGACAGTCCTGGTAGGGAGGGTCCAGAGTGGTGAAGCAGCAGTACAGTCGACAGCTGAACCCCAATATGTTGAAGAGACGAGGAAAGAACTGTTGAATATTCAAGGTGTCATCGGAAGTCAGGGCGAAGCCAATGTCCGGAACAAGGCCCGGAGGGTCTGAAGACAGAGGTCCTTTGCTTGTTAAAACTGCGGAGAGATAGGACACATGGCTAGGGAATGTCCACGACGGGTCAGCTCCCGTCCATGCTGCTCGTTAAACTAGAAGGCTCCGAGCCTTGGGGATATCGCCCGGAGCCAGAATGGAAGGAAGGAGTAGTGAAAGTCCCACGAATCTGGTATCTACATGCCAGCTGGTCTGGGCTGAGTTTGATGGCTGGGCCGTGCGCTGCTTGGTGGATACCAGGTCCCAAGTGACCGCGATGCCAGAAGCGTATTTCCGTCAGCACTTCCCAGAGACTCTCCGGCCTGAGTGGGGTCCGGTAGTAAAACTGATGGTGGCAAATCACCTGCCCATCCCGGTCGCAGGGGTGGTGTGGATGCAGGTCTCCCCGACACAATGTGTCAGGGGTCACGGACCGCCCCCGACACGTTAACCCCTTGCACACCGCGATCAAACACGATTGCGGTGTACCGGGGGTTAAAGGGAAGCATGGCCAGGGAGGGGGGTGCTCCCTCCGTGCTTCCCTGAGCCCCCCACAGCAGCGCAATGTGCAGCGCTGCTTCGGGGGGCTCCATCCCTGCAGGTCCCCAAATCCAAGATGGCGACGGGGACCTTCGGGGGGGCCTGCAGGGAGCTGGCTTCGTCAGTGCAGGCATGAGGAAAGCCTGTGCAGTGCCTGTGCCAGATCGCTGATCTGTCACAGTGATCTGTGATTTGACAGATCAGCGATCTGTCACATGACAGCTATGTCCCCCCTGGGACAATGTAATAAAGTTAAAAAAATAAAAAACAAGGTGTAAAAATAATTTTAAAAAAAATCGCTAAATAAATTTAAAAAAAAAAAAAATATTCCCTAACAAATTCATTTTTTGGAAATATAAAGAAACAAAACAATAAAAGTACACATATTTGGTATCCGACCCGCCCTATAAAACTGTCCCACTAGTTATCCCTTTTAGCGAACCCCTTAAAAAATGAAAATAAAAAACTAAGCAAAAAATAATGATTTATTATCAAATAAAAAGTGCAATAACGCACGATCAAAAAGACGCATATAAATATCCATGGTACCGCTGAAAACGTCATCTTGTCCCGCAAAAAACGAACCACCATACAGCATCATCAGCAAAAAAATAAAAAAGTTATAGCTTGCAGAATAAAGCGATGCAAAAATAATTATTTTTTATATAAAACTGTTTTCATTGCATAAAAGCGCCAAAACATAAAAAAAGACCTAAATGAGGTATCGCTGTAACCGTACTGACCCGAAGAATAAAACCGCTTTATCAATTTTACCGCAGGCGAAACGGTGTAAATGCACCCCCCAAAAGAAATTCATGAAACGCTGGTTTTTGTTAATTCTGCGTCCCAAAAATCGGAATAAAAAGTGATCAAAAGATGTCACGTGCCCGAAAATGATACCAATAAAAACGTCAACTCGTCCCGTAAAAAGTAAGACCTCACATGACTCGGTGGGTCAAAATATGGAAAAATTATAGCTCTCAATATGTGGTGATGCAAAAACTATTTTTACAATAAAAAGCGTCTTTTAGCGTATGATAGCTGCCAAAAATAAAAACCCGCTATAAATAGTAAATCAAACCCCCCCGTTATCACCCCTTTAGTTAGGGAAAAATAATAAAATTAAAAGAAAATGTATTTTTTTCTATTTTCCCGTTAGGGCTAGGGTTAGGGCTGAGATTAGGGTTAGGGCTAGGGTTAGGACTGAGCTTAGGGTTAGGGGTGTGTTGGGGTTAGGGTTGGAGTAATAATTGGGGGGTTTCCACTGTTTGGGCACATCAGGTGCTCTCCAAATGCAACATGGCATCTGATCTCAATTCCAGCCAATTCTGCGTTGAAAAAGTCAAATGGCGCTCCTTCCCTTCCCAGCTCTGCCATGTGCCCAAACAGTGTTTTATCCCCACATATGGGGTATCAGCCTACTCAGGACAAATTGCAAAACAACTTTTGGGGTCCAATTTCTCCTGGTACCCTTGGGAAAATAAAAAAATTGGTGACTTAAAGATCATGTTTGTGGAAAAAATATGATTTTTTTATTTTCACGCCCGGGCGTTATAAACTTCTGTGAAGCACGGGGGGGTTCAAAGTGCTCACCACACATCTAGATAAGTTCCTTGGGGGGTCTAGTTTCCAAAATGGTGTCATTTGTTGTGGGTTTTCACTGTTTTGGTACATCATAGGCTTTCCAATTGCGACATGGTGTCCGATCTCAATTCCAGCCAAAAACGTCAAATGGCGCTGCTTCACTTCCGAGCTCTGCCATGTGCCCAAATATTCGTTTACTCCCACATATGGGGTATCAGCATACTCAGGACAAATTGCACAATAACTTTTAGGGTCCTGTTACCCTTGGAAAAATAAAAATTGGGGTGAAAAGATCATTTTTGTGGAAAAAATATGATTTTTTAATTGTACGGCTGTACGTTATAAACTTCTGTGAAGCTCTTGTGGGTTCAAAGTTCTCACCACATATCTAGACAAGTTCCTTGGGGGTCTAATTTCCAAAATGGGGTCACTTGTGGGGGGTTTCCTCTGTTTAGGTACATCAGGGGTTCTCCAAACGTGACATGGCGTCCGATCTGAATTCCAGCCAATTTTGCATTGAAAAAGTCAAACGGCGCTCCTTCCCTTCTGAGCTCTGCCATGCGCCGAAACAGTGGTCCCCCCCACATATTAGGTATCAGTGTACTCAGAACAAACTGCACAATAACTTTTGCAGTCCAATGTCTCCTGATACCCTTGGTAAAATAAAAAAAATTGAATCTGAAGTATTTTTTTTGTGAAAGATGAATATTCATTTTTTTTTAAATATTCAAAAAATTCCTGTGACGCACCTGAAGGGTTAATAAACTTCTTGAATGTGATTTTGAGCACCTTAAGGGGTGCAGTTTTTAGAATGGTGTCACTTTTGGGTATTTTCTATCATATAGACCCCTCAAAGTGGCTTCAAATGTGATGTGGTCCATAAAAATAAAATGGTGTTGCAAAAATGAGAAATCGCTGGTCAACTTTTAACCCTTATAACTTCTTAACAAAAAAAAATGTTGGTTCCAAAATTGTGCTGATCTAAAGTAAACATGTGGGAAATGTTACTTATTAAGTTTTTTGTGTGCAAAATCTCTGTGATTTAAGGGCATAAAAATTCAAAGTTGGAAAATTGCGAAATTTTTAAAATTTTCGCCAAATTTCCATTTTTTCACAAATAAACGCAAGTTATGTGAATGAAATTTTACCACTAACATGAAGTACAATATGTCATGAGAAAGCTTTGTCAGAATCACCGGGATCCATGGAAGCGTTCCAGAGTTATTACCTCATAAAGGGACAGTGGTCAGAATTGTAAAAATTGGCCCGGGCATTAACATGCAAACCACACTTGGGAGTAAAGGGGTTAATGATTAGGAGGAACGCATTCTGGTGAAATTTCGCACATCAGCGCCGGTTGGTTACAGCGATGAGCAGTGCGCGGTTCTGCGCTGTATGACGTATGCGGGAAATAAGCAGTTAGTAGATCCCCAGCGCTGGCCTTGTGCTCAGTGATCTTTTGGAGCCCGGCCCCCGATTTGAAGCTCTGGCGCCCCCAGGAGTATGGTCACCACAGTGGCTTTGCCTTCCTCCAGGGGAGAGTAATGCCAGGCTTGGAGGCAATGATGGGTCTCTCTCGCAGTCAATCCATACATGCAACACAGTTCCACTCCTGGCCAGCAGGGGGAACTCTGAACCAGGATTAAGGGGAGGAGTGCTCTCTGAGGGCCAAGAGGAAGGAGTGGTCAGTTAGTCTGTGGAGGGTGAAGTGTGCAGACGTGTAGGGAGAAGCTGGAGGTTGAGCTGCGGAAGGCGAACTCCCTCAGCTTGAGAGCGCAAGGACTGGAGCCTGGTCTCCATGGTTGTATGGATACTAACGGTCCTGCAACAGATACCAGAGGAGTAGGAGGCTGTAAATGCCCTACTCCCATCTAAGACTTGAGGCACAACAGCAGCTTGGATAGAGAGCCAGGACTCAGAGAGAGAGGAGTCCCCGAGAGAGGCTACAGCTGTCTGCCGTGCAAGTAAGGTTCTTGGGAACATCTGACAGGAGGAACTTCAGAGTAATTCAGTGCTTGGAGTACTTCATTCAAATAGGCGCTAGGAAGGAGACTGCACAGCCCGTCTGCTGAGAGAGAATCCCTGAATTGCTTCCAGGCTAGCCTGCGCCGGTACCATCTGTAATCAGGACCCTGGACTGCAGTTATCAAGTAAAGGTACAGAAATTGCACCCCGCTGTGTCTTGTCTGCTTCCTACCTTTCCAGCACCGCTACATCCCCGTGCCAACCACATCTACACTGCCCTGGGACTACAGCTTCACCTGTGGGGAGTTTTTACATCCTTGCTGCGCCCTACCATCAGTCCCAGTGGATCTGCATGTAGCGTCGGCTTAACACCTCCCTTGCCGAGCACCACAGGTGGCGTCACGAACTATTCCATCCCATTAACTACATTCCCCCATTACTTGGGCGCCCAGGTCACTGCTGCTATGACACATTCCCCTGACACCGGCCCGGTACCGAGTACCCCACAGCCCTGGGAGGGCGACCCACAGCAGCTGACGGCCATTACTGTTCATGGGCTCATTAGTCCAGGCTTGTGGTAAAGGGAAGTTTCCACCATAAGGCTGTGTGCACACGCTGCGGATTAGGTGCGGATTCATCCGTGCGGATTTTGTAAAATCTGCAGGTGAAACCGCAGGTCAAAAGACCTGCGGTTTTACCTGCGGATTGTTCTGCGGTTTTGCCCTGCGGTTTTTCATCTCCTCAATAGAGGAGATGGCAAACCGCAGGAGAATCCGCAGAAAGAATTGACATGTCAATTCTTTCTGCGGATTGAAAACCGCAGATAATCCGCGCGGAAAATTCCGCACCGTCTGCACTGCGGTTTTTGATTCCCATAGGGAATCATGGTACTGTACACCGCAGCAGAAACTGCTGCGGGTCCGCAGCGGCCAAAACCGCTGCGGAACCGCAGCAAAATCCGCAGCGTGTGCACACAGCCTAAGATAAGGCTTCGGTGAGGTTTTCATGCCGCAGTTTTCCTTTAGGGTACGTGCACACGCTGCGGATTCTGCTGCAGATTTAGCAAAATCTCCTGGATTAGCCTGCGGTTTATCACCTCTACACTGGAGGAGATGGTAAACCGCAGTGGAATCCGCAGAAAGAATTGACATGTCAATTCTTCTGCGGATTAGAAACCGCAGCAAATCCGAGCGGAAAATTCCGCACCGTGTGCACTGCGGTTTCCATTTCCCATAGGACATTATGGTACTGTACACCGCAGCAGAAACTGCTGCGGATCCGCAGGGCCAAAATAGCTGCGGATCCGCAGCAGAATTCGCAGCGTGTGCACACACCCGTAATGTTTGTGAACCTATTAGGCAAATTCAGCTACTTCTGCTTTTATATTGCATTTTTTAATGGGGTTTTTCATGTGTTTTTATCGGCTGCAGTTTTTTCTTTGTTTTGGAAACTTTGTTTGCTAAACTTTGAAAAAACTTTACTGATGAAATTGTGTGCGGTTATATGCAATATGCTGCTGAAAACACAAAAAAAGGTGCAGGTTTCATCTGTGGATTTTCTGCATCTCATTCAAGTTTCTGAGAAAAATCCCGAAATAAAATCCAGATTTGCTGCAAGAGGAATTGAGAGGCTGGTGATTTCAAGATTGCAGCTCAGGTCAGTTTCTGCAATGTAAAAAGTAAGTACATAAATCTCATCCACTTTACTGGGATGATAAAATGTGCACAAAAATATACAGCAGAAAAACCGAGCCAAAAACGCTGTTACTAATTTTGTGCTTGATTTTCTATAAGCTCCTATGAAGAGCCTGGAAAATGCCCAAAAAACAGCTGTTTCTTGAAGTCTAGAATCTTTCTGTATTACAAAACATGCATTTAAAAAAGCAGCTTCGCACCTGTACCAAAAACGCATCAAATAAAGAGTAACATGCAGAAAAACACAACAATCAGAGATTTTTAGTGCATATTTTGGTGCAGAAACCTGTAAATCATCCAGACAGAAGCAACAGAAAAACCTCATTTCCCCCTCGTAGGCAGCAGCGTCCTGAAATTAGCCTCTTCGCTTGGACAGAAAATTGCAGCATTTGTGGTATGTCGCAGCGTGGCATAAGGCGTGACTGCAGTTATCAATGAGTTTTTGACTTTGTTGATCTTGATCCTTCTCAAAAACTGCATCAGAAACACTTTCAGTTCATTTCTATGGGGAAATCCACTTTGCTGTCCATATGAGGAACTCTTTGAGTTCTTTTTTCCCTGAAGAGATTTCTAAAAACACCTGGGGTGTTAAAAAAAAAATAAATACAAAAATACAGGTCAGTTTTTTGATGAGGTTCCTGAAAGAAATCTTTCAAAACTAGGCACTGTCCACGCAAAGACTTCCAAAACTCTTCAAAATTGCCTCAGTAAAAGAAAAACTCCCAAAAAGGAGCGTTTCTTGAAACGTTTTCTGCTTAAAAAAACTCATGGTTTTTAAACTCCTCAAGAAACTCAGTGTGAACATGGCCTAACACCTCAAGCGACATGGATGTAAGTTCATGAATGCTCATGTTCACGATGTGGTTGAACGCTGCGTCTTTGCTGCAGTTTTTCCTTTTGGCTTTTATAGGGAGCGGAAACGACTGCAAAATCCCAAAACACCGAACTGAGTCTGCACCAAAAAGGGAAAATTGCATAAAAATGCAGAAAGAATGCAGTAATCTATGAAAATAACTTTTGGATATTTTGGTGCAGAAACTCTGGGTTTACACATGTGAGAACACGACCGTTGCGCTATAGGGGAGGACGTGGCGCCTGAATAGGGGGCGACTGTGGTGGTCTCTCCAGCACCCTGCGCACTAATAATCACCGACTGCTCAGAAAGATAAGTTATTGCTCGGCATTAAATTAAATTATAGTGAAGAATAAAGGAACGTCCTCTCTAGTCCTGGAGACAACGCAATGTATCAGCTGCAATGTGTCAGCGCCATATACCCTGATAATGATATTATCCACTTACTGCACACACCTACCCTGACCGTGATGCATGGCGCGCCGCATGATTAGCCACACAAAGGTCAAGCCCATCTTACTTCTTGGCTCTATATATTTCCTATTTTTATATGAAGAGTAAATGATTAATTCCCATTTTTCTGCAGCACATATTATAAATCTTCCCTGTATCTCTGGATCAAATACGTTGAAACACTACAGATGTAGCAGAGCTGAATTACTCAGAGAAATATAAAAGGACAAAAATTGAGATTGGTTAGAGTTGGTATACATGTAGCACATAAACACATGTTCACATTGGCCATAAACAGCATAAAAGCCATCCCACCATCGACAAAGTGACTCTGGTTGGGACGGTCCTACACTGTCTAATATTAAAAACCTTACCATATGTCAAAGATGACCCCAGTGTGTGAATAAGAGCAGACAAAAGGACCGGGTCCCAACCAGTGGACACCATTCTAGGGATGCCTTTAAATGTAATTTGTCTAGTCACTTTCCACGAAAGCATAGGAGGTTGTCTCCATGCCCTAATGTGGACAGGAAGCACAAAGAGGTTAAAAGCCCCTCCCACCTCCTGTTTACACGTGTCTTTCCTGTCCCCCATGGAGCATGGAGAGGTTTTTGTTTTTGTATGCTGTGTGGCCGGCGTTGCAGTGTACCTGTGTTTTGTTTTTTAAGCTGGACAGTGGTGGTCGTGGGCTCCGCTCTCCTCCTCCGTTTTGCTCCCATCTCCCTACTGGCGGTGGATTCGGGACCCTCCTGGCCCACCCACACCCCTCTTGAGGGGTGAAGTGGGCCAGTGATCCCCATAGCCAGAGGCCTCCCTGAGCTCTCGGGCTTTCTTCCTCCTCAGCGCACGCTGTTCAGTGAACCGGAAGTGACGTCACAGAGGGCGCGGGTCACTTCCGGGTCTTGCGTTCCACGGTGGAACACATGCACTTTCGAGAGAAAAAAATCAAACTATAGTCAGCTCACCCTTCTGTGAAGTCTTCATTAAGCAGCTGGCACTCAGCATGGCTCCATAGAGCAAACGTACTTGGGAAGAGAGAAAAAAAAAACAGTGAGTAGATCGCAGACTAAAATATAACCTTTAATCCATTAGGTTAAAACATGAATGGCACAGGATTGCCGGGCATGTAGAAAAACACTTCAGAAACAGATGACGCGTTTCGACATAAGTCTTCATCAAGATGCACTTTCGGTTTCGACTCTCTGTAGCCTCCGGATGCCTGAACGGCATGCCGATCACGCTGATGCCTGCTCATGAGTCATGACCCGTCGGGGGAGGAGGGGAAAAATTGTATAGGGCTGAGGGCAGGGTTTATCTATATATATAAAAATGAGTGTATGTATGTATATGTGTATATATCCAGCCACACCCACTCCACATAGCCCCGCCCACTCCACATAGCCACACTCACTCCACACACAAAGCCCCACATAATGAGTATCTAATATATGCATATACATAATAAATATCTATGGTGCTTTATAAATAAATAATAATAATATATAATAAATATCTAATATACTGTATCTACCCACCTAGAAATGATAAGATGGGGACCTCAGATGCAGCAGGTGACAGAACAGGTTCTATGTCGGTGTAGTGCAAATATAAAAATGGCTATTTTTGAGTCCATATTGAAATATACAGAATGCATTCAGACCTGCATTTCTGGTCTAAAGCTACTGTCACACTTAGCGATGCACCAGCGATCCTGACCAGCGATATGACGTGGTCAGGATCGCTGGTACATCGCTAAGTGGTCGCTAGTGAGCTGCCACACAGGCAGATCTCACCAGTGACATAGCAGCGGTCGGGGGTCTTTACTTACCTGTCAGACGAGGCGATCCTGACGTCCTCCCGCCCGTGTCCACGGCGCGTCACTCGTCGGCACCACAGGAAGCTGACGACGAGAAACGGTCTAGGACGTTCTCACGCAATCAGCGATAACCAGAGGGGGAGCGGTCGGAGGTAAGTATCACACATAGTGATATCGCTAGCAATATCGCTATAATGTCACAAAAACCAGTGACGCTATAGCGATACTGCTAGCTCTCTCAGTGACACAATCTTGAGTACTGTTGTTTCACAAACAAGTCTATGTTTCCCTATGTTTGTTGTTTGTCATTGTAAAACATAAAGGTTTATTTAACCTCTGTCTGTGGTGATTTTATCTGAATCCTTGTGGCTTTTATATTCTAAGGGTTTATGACCCATTGTCTGATGATGCCATATTATCGGTTTCATCCGACCTTGAAGTCTGGCCACTGGAAGGGTTGGGTGAAGCTAGTTACATATAAGTGTAAATGACTATTTAAGACCAGAGAAACATGACTTAAGGGCCCGTCACACCAAAGTGATATCGCTAACAATATCGCTATAGCGTCACTGGTTTTGTGACGTAGCAGCGATATAGCTGTACCGGTTGTGCTGTGAGAAAAGGCTAGAACAACCCGGAAGTGGACCCTCTGGGTCACAGCTCCAGAGCCCCTGGGGGCGAGCTGACCATGTGGAGCCACCCCCTATACAGGGACTGCTATGGGCAGGCCCACAGGGGATGGAACAGTGACAGCCGGAGCCAAAGGGGCGACTGGGGTAAGCACTAGGGAAACAATGGTGGAGAATCCGAGTGGCAACTGAAGTGAGGAATACAGTGACCACGGAGCGAGAGAGACGTGAGGACCAGGAGCACCTGGGGATGGCGGAGACTGGAGGCTGCAAGAGAACGAGAAAATAAACAATAATACAGCGGACTAGAGAGCTCAGAGTGGACAGACAAGGGAACCCGCAGGCACGAGGTACACCAGACAGTCTGCCAGAGGTGGTAGTACGGAGGGAGACACAGAAGCAGGGATGAAGACAGGGACACGGAGCAAAGCAGGAGGTGGAGAACACAGAAGCTACCAGTGGTAGCGCAGGCAGACAGCAAAGGTAGCGGTAAAGGGCCTGAAGACAGGGCAAGCGCAGGCAGCGTCAAGATAATCAGGCACCTTACCTGGCCTGGCGCCGAGTAGAAATAGTCGGTGGGCGCCGCCATGTTGGGGGCGGAGCCACCGCGTCACTGCTCCCAGAAGTCTGAGCGCCGGGTGAGACGTCGGGCGCAGGCGCGCAGGAGCGACGCCGAGGACCCCGGATGTTGTGAGCAGGGACTCGCTGTGGAGCGGGGGCGCGCCGGGAGGTGCGCAGAAGATTCGGGAGGCGCACAGGGCCGCGCAGGTGAGTAGCGGCGTCGGTGGAGGGCGTGTTACAGTAACCCCCTCTACTCCCCCCTTCCTAATGCTAGTGAGAAATCATCTCATGATAAGAGGAGCATTAATGTTTTCTCGAGGTTCCCAAGATCTCTCCTCAGGTCCGAAACCTCTCCAATCGACCAAAAACAAGGTTCTCCCCCTAACTGTCTTCATGGCGAGTATATCCTTCGACTCAAAGACATTGTCAGAACAACTAGGTTGGGGATTTTGAGAAGAGGCCGAGTGGAAGCGGTTAAATACTGCAGGTTTGAGGAGTGATACATGAAAGACATTGGGGATTCTCAGCGAGGCAGGCAATTTCAACTTGTAGGCCACGTCATTGACACGCATTAAGATTTCAAAGGGTCCAATGTAACGTGGACCTAACTTATAGGAGGGAATCTTTAGTCTGATGTACCATGAGGATAGCCAGACTTTATCTCCGGGGAGATACGGAGGAGTGTCCAAACGTTTTTTGTCGGCATACCTCTTCATTCTGCAACTGGCTCTCTCAAGAGCCTCCTTGGTGTCCCTCCAAATCTGCAGGAAGTCCACAGACAAGGAGTCCACCGCCGGTACTCCCGAGGTGGGGGAAACGGGAAGGGGGATGCCAGGATGTTGTCCAAAAACCACAAAAAAGGGAGACTTGGAGGAGGCTTCACTGGGATGATTATTGTAAACAAATTCAGCCCATGGGAGAAGAGAAACCCAGTCATCCTGGTGAGCATTGGAAAAATGCCGGAGGTAGGAAGTCAGGACCTGGTTGACTCGCTCAACTTGACCGTTCGACTAGGGATGATAGGCTGAGGAGAGATACAGAGTTATCTTCATCAATCCGCAGAGAGCTCTCCAAAAAACGGGAGGTAAACTGAACTCCTCGATCTGAGACAATATGCTGAGGGAAGCCATGGAATCGGAAGACGTGGAGCAAGAAAATCTTCGCCAACTCAGGGGCAGAAGGCAGGCTTGGCAATGGAACAAAGTGAGCCATTTTGGAAAACCGATCAACGATCACTAAGATAACGGTACATCTTGAGGAGGGAGGTAAATCGGTGACGAAGTCCATAGCGATATGGGTCCATGGGGTCGTAGGCACGGGCAATGAATGTAAGAGTCCCGAAGGAAGGTGTCTAGGGACTTTGTTCCTGGCACACGAGGGACAAGAAGCGATGAAATCCAACACGTCCTGACGAAGCGAAGACCACCAATAGTGGCGGGAGACGAGAGAGAGCTTTCTTGACTCCAGCATGTCCAGAAAATTTAGACGAATGACCCTAACGCAGCACTTTCGGTCTGTCTCCACTATGAACAAAGGTCTTACCCGGTGGTGGAGAAAGTACGCTTAGTGGAGCCACGGTAAGGATTTTGGCCGGATTGATGATATGCGTAGGCCCATCTTCCTTGTCCACTGACAAAAATGACTGGGATAGAGCGTCGGCTTTGATGTTCTTATTCCCTGGTCGAAAGTGGAGTTCAAAATCAAAGCGTCCGAAAAACAAAGACCATCGGGCTTGCGGTGGATTGAGCCTTTGGGCGGACTGAACGTAAGCCAAATTTTTATGATCTGTGAATATGATAAACGGATGGACGGCTCCCTCAAGAAGATGGCGCCACTCCTCGAGGGCCAGCTTTATGGCCAATAGTTCTCAGTCTCCAATGGAGTAATTGCGTTCTGGAGCGGAGAAAGCTTTGTAAAAGAATCTGCACGTGACCAAGCGATCAGAGGAGGATTTCTGCAGAAGGACTGCTCCTACTCCCACTGAAGATGCATCAACCTCGAGGATGAATGGCCTATTGGCATCTGGGCGGTGGAGCATCGGAGACTTCGCAATCTCTTGTTTCAGGGCTTCGAAGGCCGCTTCAGCGTCAGGGGGCCAGGAGTTGGGGTTGACCCCTTTGCAGACGAGAGCAGAAATAGGCTTGGTCAGTGACGAAAAATGAGGGATAAATTGCCTGTAATAATTGTCGAAGCCCAAAAAGCACTGGATTGCCTTTTCTCCAAGGGGACGTGGCCAATTGAGGACAGCAGAGACTTTCTCAGGGTCCATTTCTAAGCCTAAACTCGAAACGATGTAACCAAGAAAAGGCAACGAAGCTTGCTCAAAGAGGCATTTCTCCAATTTGGCAAAAAGCTTATTCTCCCTGAGATGTTGGAGGACCTGGCGGACGTCTCGACAATGTGTGGACAAGTTGGGGGAGAAGATCAAGATTTCGTCTAAGTAGACCACGACACAGACATAGAGGGGATCTCGAAAGATGTCATTGACTAGTTCCTGGAACACTGCAGCCGTGTTGCAGAGACCAAATGGCATGACTAAATACTCGTAATGACCGTCCCGTGTGTTGAATGCGGTCTTCCACTCATCCCCTGACCGTATGTGAACAAGGTTGTAGGCTCCTCGCAGATCAAGCTTGGTAAATACTCGTTCTCCCCTCAGGCGATCAAAGAGTTCTGAGATGAGCGGCAGCGTGGATTTCTTCTTCACCGTGATGCGGTTTAGGCCATGATAGTCGATGCACGGACGAAGGGACCCATCCTTCTTTTTCACAAAGAAGAAGCTCTGGCCAAGTTATCCTGAACGTACTCCGACATGGCTTGTGTCTCGGCTAGAGAAAAAGGATAAATCCTTCCACGAGGAGGAGTGGTGCCAGGAATGAGCTCGATGGGGGAGTCATAGGATCGATGTCGAGGAAGGACCTCAGCTTCTCTCTTGTCGAAGACATCCGAGAAGGAACTATACGCAGACAGAAGTCCGGAGGGAACGGGGAGAGGACGGGGGACACCTACGGGATGCACCGGCAGCAGACACTGAGCCCGACAGGACTCCACTCCGTGCAGAACATTGCCGTTACGCCAACCCAAGGTGGGCTTGTTGAGCCGCAGCCAAGGAAGACCGAGGAGGACAGGGTGAGAGATACCAGCTAAAACATAGAACGTAATTCTCTCTTTGTGCAGGGCCCCTATTTGCAGCTCAATCTCTTGCGTAACCAAGGTAACGGTTTCTTGTAAGGTATTGCCATCCACAAATGCAAGGATCTGCGGATTCTCCAGGGTCCTCACAGGGACAGAAAATTTGGTGACCACATCGAGCCTAATGAAATTTCCAGCGGCACCCGAGTCCACGTAGGCCGCCAAAGAAACTCGCTTATCACCGACATGCAAGAGGACAGACAAAGTAAGGGGTTGAGAGGTATCATACACACCTAGGGAGGCCTCTCTTACGTGACCTAGGCAGATAAGTTTTCCGGACGTTCCGGACAGGTTCGGAGCAAATGAGACCCACTGCCGCAATAGAAACAGAGACCCTGGGAACTTCTCTCCTTGCGACGCTGTTCGGAGAGCCTCAGGCGGTTGACTTGCATCGGCTCAGGCGCGGAAGCAGAAGTGAGAGCCCTGGAACGGGGACTGGGTGGTCTGCGAGCAGATGGCAATGGGTGCACATGTCTTCTCTCACGAGCCCGTTCCTGGAACCGGAGATCGATCAGAGTGGCCAGAGAAATTAGATCCTCCAGGGCAGTGGGGGTGTTGCGATCAACCAGCTCATCCTTTATACGACCCGAAAGACCCCGCCAAAAGGCTCCCACCAAGGCCTCGTTTTTATAACCCAGACGGCCTGGTTCGTCGAATACCCGACAAAAAGTATCCAAAAAAAATGACAGTTGGGTAACCACAGGGTCATCACGCTCCCAGAGGGGATTCATCCATGCTAAAGCATCCCCTTCTAGGTGGGAGATTATGAAGGCCACCTTGGACCGGTGAGTGGGGTATTGCAGGGGCAAAAGTTCAAAATGGAGACGGCATTGGATCAGGAAACCCCGGCATAGTTGTGCGTCACCGTTATACCAGGGTTGTTTGGCCAACCGCGGTAGCGGGTGGGGAACAGTGGCTGGAGGAGGGGCAGAGGCAGCCGCCTGCAGGGAGAGCAATCGGCCGTCAACCGAAGCCATGTAACTGAGGATATGACTTTGAGCGTCACGCTGCTGGGCCAACTCCTGTTGTAAACCAGCTAGCTGAGCAGCGTTACCCGGGTCAGAGGATTGGAGAGCAGAGAGGCGAGCGTCCATAGATTTCATAAAGGACATTATGCGCATTTGATTCTCCCGTAAGAAAACTAGCCCTTTCTGAGTAGCCGCGGCTTCAGCAGGATCCATGGCCTGATTATGCTGTAACGGTTGTGCTGTGAGAAAAGGCTAGAACCACCCGGAAGTGGACCCTCTGGGTCACAGCTCCAAAGCCCCCGGGGGCGAGCTGACCAGGTGGAGCCACCCCACGCCGAAGCCAAAGGGGCGTCTGGGGTAAGCACTAGGGAGACAATGGTGGAGAATCTGAGCGGCAACTGAAGTGAGGAATACAGGGACCACGGAGCGAGAGAGACGTGAGGACCAGGAGCACCTGGGGATGGCGGAGACTGGAGGCTGCAAGAGAACGAGAAAATAAACAATAATACAGTGGACAAGAGGCCTCAGAGCGGATAGACAAGGGAACCCGCAGGCACTAGGTACACCAGACAGTCTGCCAGAGGTGGTAGTACGGAGGGGGACACGGAGCAAAGCAGGAGCTGGAGAACACAGAAGCTACCAGTGGTAGCGCAGGCAGACAGCAAAGGTAGCGGTAAAGGGCCTGAAGACAGGGCAAGCACTGGCAGCGAGGACAGCATCACCGCATAAGATAATCAGGCATCCTACCTGGCCTGGCGCTGAGTAGAAATAGTCGGTAGGCGCCACCATGTTGGGGGCGGAGCCACAGCGTCACTGCTCCCAGAAGTCTGAGCGCCGGGTGAGACGTCGGGCGCAGGCGCGCAGGAGCGACGCCGAGGACCCCGGATGTCGGGAGCGGGGATGCGCTGTGGAGTGGCGGTGCACCGGGGGGTGCGCAGAAGATTCGGTAGGTGCACAGGGCCACGCAGGTGAGTAGCAGCGGCGGTGGAGGGCGTGCCAATATCGCTATGTATGATTCTTACCTCCGACCGGCTCCCCCGCTGGTTATCGCTGATCGCGCGAGAACAGCCAGCGCCGTTTCTCGTCGTCAGCTTCCTGCAGGGCTTCCTGCTGGCGTTGACGAGCAACGTGTGGACATGGGCGGGAGGACGTCTTCATCGCCTCGTCTGACAGGTAAGTAGCGACTGCCGACAGCTGCTATGTCGCTGGTTAGATCTGCCTGTTTGGCAGCTCACTAGCAACCACTTAGCGATGCACCAGCGATCCTGACCGGGTGGTATCGTTGTCAGGATCGCTGGTGCGTCGCTAAGTGTGACAGTACCTTTAGACAGAAGCAAAACTTGGGTACCTGTACACATGTACAGTGTTGTGATACCTGCATAATTGGAGACGCCCATGCAGTGTTGTGAATCTTCCAGGGGTTCTCTGTCTTGGTGTTGCTTCTCTGCTATTCCAGACAGATGATGTTTAAAAGCCTCTTGGTGATTGATGATGTGAGTATACTGTATATAGTTAATCTTTATATATACTTAATCATTATATGTATTCAGTCTTTATACAGTTGTGGCCAAAAGTATTGACACCCCTGCAATTCTGTCAGATAATACTCAGTTTCTTCCTGAAAATGATTGCAAACACAAATTCTTTGGTATTATTATCTTCATTTAATTAGTCTTAAATGAAAAAACACAAAAGAGAATGAAGCAAAAAGCAAAACATTGATCATTTCACACAAAACTCCAAAAATGGGCCAGACAAAAGTATTGGCACCCCCAGCCTAATACTTGGTTGCACAACCTTTAGCCAAAATAACTGCGACCAACCGCTTCCAGTAACCATTAATGAGTTTCTTACAATGCTCTGCTGGAATTTTAGACCATTCTTCTTTGGCAAACTGCTCCAGGTCCTTGATATTTGAAGGGTGCCTTCTCCAAACTGCCATTTTTAGATCTCTCCACAGGTGTTCTAAGGGATTCAGGACTGAACTCGTTGCTGGCCACCTTAGAAGTCTCCAGTGCTTTCTCTCAAACCATTTTCTAGTGCTTTTTGAAGTGTGTTTTGGGTCATTGCCCTGCTGGAAGACTCATGACCTCTGAGGGAGACCCAGCTTTCTCACACTGGGCCCTACATTATGCTGCAAAATTTGTTGGCAGTCTTCAGACTTCATAATGCCATGCACACGGTCAAGCAGTCCAGTGCCAGAGGCAGCAAAGCAACCCCAAAACATCAGGGAACCTCCACCATGTTTGACTGTAGGGACCGTGTTCTTTTCTTTGAATGCCTCTTTTTTTTCTCCTGTAAACTCTATGTTGATGCCTTTGCCCAAAAAGCTCTACTTTTGTCTCATCTGACCAGAGAACATTCTTCCAAAACGTTTTAGGCTTTTTCAGGTAAGTTTTGGCAAACTCCAGCCTGGCTTTTTTATGTCTCGGGGTAAGAAGTGGGGTCTTTCTGGGTCTCCTACCATACAGTCCCTTTTCATTCAGACGCCGACGGATAGTACGGGTTGACACTGTTGTACCCTCGGACTGCAGGGCAGCTTGAACTTGGATGTTAGTCGACGTTCTTTATCCAACATCCGCACAATCTTGCGTTGAAATCTCTTGTCAATTTTTCTTTTCCGTCCACATCTAGGGAGGTTAGCCACAGTGCCATGGGCTTTAAACTTCTTGATGACACTGCGCACGGTAGACACAGGAACATTCAGGTCTTTGGAGATGGACTTGTAGCCTTGAGATTGCTCATGCTTCCTCACAAATTGGTTTCCCAAGTCCTCAGACAGTTCTTTGGTCTTCTTTCTTTTCTCCATGCTCAATGTGGTACACACAAGGACACAGGACAGAGGTTGAGTCAACTTTAATCCATGTCAACTGGCTGCAAGTGTGATTTAGTTATTGCCAACACCTGTTAGGTGCCACAGGTAAGTTACAGGTGCTGTTAATTACACAAATTAGAGAAGCATCACATGATTTTTCAAACAGTGCCAATACTTTTGTCCACCCTCTTTTTCATGTTTGGTGTCGAATTATATCCAATTTGGCTTTAGGACAATTCTTTTTGTGTTTTTTCATTTAAGACAAATCAAATGAAGATAATAATACCAAAGAATTTGTGTTTGCAATCATTTTCAGGAAGAAACTGAGTATTATCTGACAGAATTGCAGGGGTGTCAATACTTTTGGCCACAACTGTATGTACTTAACCTTTGTATGTTAAAATATGCAAAAGTGAACGCAATCTTACTACCTAATCATACTATTCCTTTAATTTTGTACTTTGAAATAAAATTGCGTTATATCGCTAGTAGCCTTCTTTTAAGCCGTATCCGAACCTTAGTGTTAAAAACTTGGCAATACATAATTAGCGTATTTGGCAGGATACGCAGAAGGCTCAGAAGTTTTTTTATTAATAATAACAGGACTCTGTGATAGTGTGACATTGTGCAAAACATGCCTGTCTTTAAGAAAAAGGTGGCCGTGTGTGAATCTATTGAGATTCCAGGCTCGGAACAGGCTCCCTATCATATTTTCGCAACCGAGTGGTCGCACAGTGCTGGCTTGGGTGAAGCATGGGACAGATGTCTGAAGGATGCTGAACCTGTGGTGTGGTTGCATGCTTAGAGAAAGTGAAAGTGGAGAAAGGTAAAGAGTTGAGCGCTGTTGGTAGGCGCGGATGGATATTGTTGTCTGCAAATAGAAAACAGCATAAGGAAAGATTACATATGTTATCAAAAGTACATGAATTGGAAAAACAGTTGTGTGAAGCCCAGAATGCATTGGTTATATCACAATGTCAGAATAAGTTATTAATGGACAGATGTGATGGATATCAGCATGTTGCAGAAAAGGCTGCCGTACGTGTAGCAGAGTATAAGAACAGAAGGAGGAAAGGCAAGGTGAATAAAAAGAAAGTAGCTTTGGCCATAGCCAAAGCAGGAACAGAGTGGAACCCTGATCAGTGGGATGGTGATGTGTGGAATTCAACTGACTCCGAAAACATCACCGATCCCGAGTCTGAGGATGAACATTTCCATGGAAAGAGGGAAATTGCTCCTCCTCTTAACCCATTGAAAGTTCATCCTATATATCGGAGACGGATTGTACTGTAGAGACAGCGACAGGTAAACGGAATGAGAATGCGGTGGAGGATTACAGTCAGCAGGAGCTTAAAGATCTTCATGATCGTTATTCTCAAAAGTCAAATGAATCCCTGATAGCTTGGGCAGTCAGATTATGGGAGATGGGGGCTAATGAAGTACAGGTAGACGCTGTGGTTGGTCCAAAATTTGTCCAACTTAGTCATGAGCCTGTAGTGAAGGAGGCATTCCGTACCTTGATAATCTAGCAACCACATGTGGTGTGTAGTATGCTTGATGTTGTGGTAATGGCTTTGCGGCATAAATACCCATCTGAGGCGGACGGGGCCGCCCAATGAAAAACCATGGTTTACGTTAAAAGATTGTGCTCAGAGGTTGAAGGAGGAGGTAATGAAAAATGCTATTTCAGCAAACACCTATGATGATGATTACATGCAAGTTGGTGTAAGTGTATCTTTTAGAAATCATATAATTAGAAATGCCCCTCCAGCTTATAAACATACCATGATGACGTTTATGGTAAATCAGACTGGGAAAACAATTACTAATACATTGGAGGCAATTCGAGAGTTAAGGGATCTGGGAGATTGGGGTCTGTCAGGGATTTTTGTCTTCCAATTAGAAATCGTCCAGACCTGAATAAGTAAGATGCTTCTTTATTGGATATGCCGGCATGGAGAGAGAATGACGGCCACACCAGGTGTGGGCCGTCCTCTGTCTAACTCAATACATATTCTTAGAGTTTAAATAGCAAAGCCGAAAGGGTGTTGAAACATTGCGTTTGCAGAAATAGCACATACAATATGCCTAGCTGTTGTAATTCTTATCTACGTTACCAGAGAAGTCACGCAAGACAAGGAAAACCAGCTAACATTCACAAAAAGTAACACCCAAAGGTAACACCCATATATACGTAAGCTAAAAAGAGTTTCAAAGTCTAGGCAAATTAAATGGCTTATGCATTCATGTATATATACTGTGTATATATATCTACTCACACACATACACATATGTATATAGATATATATATATACACGCACATAAAAGGACTCTATTACAATTATTATAACATTCCCTCATCTTGTAATAAAATCATTTATCTGTACACATTGGGGACAGATTTCTTTTTGTCAGATTTCACAGAAGATCTTCATATAATATAGAGGGAGATTAATATGTTCAGTATATTTATCATTAAGTTCCAAAATTTTCATTCTTTCGTTGGATTCCAAGGTCTCCATTCCTTGATGCATAGTTGTTGTTATGGCAGAGTCAATCAGTCTTTGAACAAGTCCTCTAATGCACAGAATAGCACAGCGTCCACAAACAATCAGCACTCCGGACACGATGGTAAGAGATGTCAACGCAGAAGTGAATACTCCGGACCATTTTCCAAACCATCCTTCAATCCAGGTATATGTCATCATATCCAGAGTTCTCTGCTAATTCATTAGACAGGGCAGTCAGTCCATCAAGCGCTTTGGAGATACTCCTATCAGAATCTGTATTAGGGATAAAGGGTGCAACAAAAATCCTCCAAACATTTTATATACACCTCCCTTTTCTGCTACTAACTTGTCTAATGCCATCCTATTCTGCCAAGCCATGAGAGGAGTTGGTCCGAATTACTCAGCTATCCATTTAACTGCATCTCAGGTATAATTAACAAATCTCTGTTGGTTATAGTATAAGTAGTTTATCCAATCTACATTTATTTTTATAATCACCCACCAAATTATGGATTCCCACCCGGCTGCTACCTGGATCCTAGTCTTGTACTCGCTGGTCACTCCCCTGGGAACTCCAATGTCAACTCTGTAGATACTAGAATGGAAGGATCCTTGTGGAGTTTCACGCCTCTGTCTCTTCCACTACGTACCTTTGGCCATATCCCTGTTGACAACAGGTGGAACGGCATGATTAGCTGGACCACCGCACAATCCCTTCGGGAACCATGTGGTAGTCTCGCTCTTATGCTTTTATCACCGCATAACCACCATACATCCACTCTCAGGGTAGTGTGGTCTGACCATATGGCTGAGTACTTGGCCCTGTGGGAGACAATGATCCATTCTCTACAAGAGTCGCCTTGGAGCTCTCCGAAGTCGTGCCCATACCCTGGAAGACTAAAACAAGTATAGTTACCAGGATTAGCAATCACCTGTGGTGGGATATCCTGTTTCTCAAGTGGAGGATATAAAAATGATAACATTTTACATTTTCCTTCCCTTTCTGAGGAGACATAAGTTTTACTATATAACTTAGTTTTTTTAAGCTTTTTGCAATGTAGTTAAGCCATTCTAACCATTATTTCTTCTCACAGTCTCTCTCTAGAGCTAGTTTATCTTCATAGGTTAGAACATCTAACTATGAGCCCTATGGACTCTGTTATGGTTCTCTCTGGCATACATTCCTTGGGTCTATGTATGCTATTATTCTGAACTTCTATGTAGAAATGTCCTATTGGGTCTGCTCCTGATATATCAGCTCCTATAACCTTTGATCCCTCATCTTAGGGTTTTTTTTACAGTTCTCAGCAGCTGATCACAATTATTCTTATTTGTGTAAGGGGATCTCCTTTTTCCTAATGGAGAATCAGGCTTTAAATCTATGTAGCCATATGGCGTATACCTATAGTCTCGGGCTACAATTGTCCATGCTGCTTTACTCCAGTCACACACATACATCCCCTCTGCTATTAGAGCTCATAACACAAACATACTTATCAGACTCTGCTAGTTTCACAGCTTGTTCCCTGTCTCTGCATCATTTATACAACAGACAGAAATCCACTAACATGGCGACCTCCTGCCCGATTTCAAAAGTAAGATTCAAGGTCTTAAATCAGAAACCATTCTACCACCCTGGACTTTCCTCTCCTGCTGGGTCTATTACCCTCCAATCTCCCATCACTATGGTCACGAAGAATATACATGTGACTAACCCTGATGTACACATCCTAGATCTGACCGTCTTGTCTGGGTAGGGGGATGAATGGGAGACTTCACCAGTTTGAGACAAGCTTTCCCTTATGGAAAACCTCCCTTTGTAGCTGGACTTTGACAAGCAAGTCAGATCCTACTCTGTCCCTACCTGTCTGACAAGTTTACAGTATGAGAGATGGATCCAGGAGGTGCACTCAGCAATCTTGACCGCAGTAGGAGTTGTCCACAGGACTTGGTAAGGACCTTCCCACTTAGGATGGTGCTGGTGTCTCTTCTTTATCACCTTCACAAGGACCCAGTCTGCAGGTTTCACGATCTCAGGTTTTGTTAGTGGGTTTCCTGGAACAAAACTACGAGTAGAAACTTCTTTGTGAGTTAATATCTTAGCCATATATTCTGCTAATGTACAATCAATTTCCTCATCTCTCCTTCTAAAGCATTTTAGCTGAGGTAACAGAAAAGATCTCCCGTATATGACTTCAAAGGCTGTCAGCACTACAGATGTCGGTGTGACATGCATATTTAGTACAACCAATAGGAGACAGTGCAACCAATTTTTCCTGCTTCCTGCATGGTCTTTGTCAACCTATTTTTCAAGCTCCCACTGTGTCTTTCAACCAGTCCGGCTGACTGAGGATGACAGGCACAGTGGTTTCCCAACTCAATTGACAATGTTTTAGGTAATAATAACATTACTTAGTTTACTATATATTTTCTGGAACCCCAAATCTGGGTATGATTTCCTTTAGAAGGGCCTTCGGTACCATTAATGCATGAGGGTGGACAGCTTCAATCCACCTGCTGAAAGCATCCATAATAACAAGGCCGGACTTTTCCCTCACACTTGATCAATAAAATATATACAAAAGTGTTGGAATAAGTATTCAGGGTGAGGACATTGTCCTCTCTCTGGTCTCAGATTCCCTTAGGAATTATTTTTGCACAAGTAATGCAGATTAAACAAAAATTTTTAATAGTAAGTAAAGCCATACATCATAAAAACGTAAGATATGACCTCTACCATCCCTCCTGTTGAGACATAGCTTATGCCATGGCTCAATACTGTGACATATCTTAGGAGGTCACTGTGCAGTTTATACATATAGGTCATCTTTAAAAATAACCCCTTTTGTTACCAAATTTTATTTTCTTTCTTTTTTTTAAGTACCAATAGCATGTCATCCACATATAAGAGTATCTGGCTACCTTCTGGTGACTCACATTGAGCTAGGTTAGCTGATTTTACCTGGGAAACAATAGTAGGTGATTCACAGTACCCTTGTGGGATTCTGGTTAATGTATACCTGCTCCCCTTATATGTGAATACAAACCAAACCTGGCTATCTGGATGTACCAGGATGCTGAAGAAGAAATTACTGATATCTATCACTGTAAAGACCTTATTTTCCGGCCTTCAGTCATTCAGCAGAGTATGGGGGTCTGGCACTTTGGGGGCTCTTGGAATCACAGCCTCGTTTACAGATGGGGGCGCCCTCCCTACTGGAAACAAGGTTGCGTTACAAGGTGAGCTGGGACAGGGTATAATCACCCTGTCTCTTTTATCAGTCCCACATCTGCAGGTCATGTGGACCACAAAGATTCTGGGTATGTGGTCAATTCTTCCTCTAATTCTAGGAAAGGATCAGCATTTCTCACTCATTCCCCTGCCTCGCTGCAGGTGGACACTGGGTTTAGAAATGGTGTTCCACTTTAGTACCTGTGATTATGCCTGCAGTCTGGCATAGTAAAATGAGCCATCACCCAAATCCTCCCATTGTTACTTTCCTTACACTCCAACAAAATCACCAAGGAATTTCCATGATCTACCTGTACATCTGGAGAGGGAAACATGTGGCACGGTGCCTCTAAAAAGCAAAAACAACAATTTAATTAGTTCTGACAGTTTACAACTGTTGGCACCGTTCCCTTTATAATACCAGTATATGGTGTGCAAAGAACAATCTAGAGCATGGAAATTCTCATATTTTACATCAGGACCCCTGAAATACCTGTAGTACATGGTGCAGTGTAGTTCTCCTGGTGTATGAACATCTACATTTGTATACCTTTATCTATTGCTTCCTTGATGAAGGACTCAGTAATAAAGGATGGTCCTGGAATTATTAGATCTAGACTGTAATAGTACCTAGATTCTCCATACCCCTGGAGCACCATTGTCTCAGCCATGGATTTCACCCATAGTCCGGCAGCAGTAGGAATTATTCCCAGGCTCAGGGCTTGCATCATATGCCTCCCACACAGCTGATAATATAATTTGTGTAATTACACTTTTACCTGTGCTGAGGGCCCGGTGTCTCCACAGGCGTAGACAATGGTTCTCTGTGTCTTACCACTTGCTCCTTTTACCAATATGCAGGCAGCAGACAGTCCAATAGTCGGTATCTCTTCTGGATGTACTAAGGTTCTAGTGGCTGCTGAATAAACAAGAATAGTGACCTCATGGCTTCCCATAAGGACGGTTACTTCTGGAAATACAGTGTTTTTTATAAATGTATTTCTACTTTAGCCAAATTAAATATTTCCTCTCATTACACCTTTCTTGTACCAAATTTTCACATTTTATGAAACTAAGTTTATCATAAAATACAACCCATCTGTCAAAAGACACATTCAGGGTCTCCTAGTGGCCCCTTCTTATCTCAAAACCACAAACACATTCCACAACAATCCTCATGTTCACAGCTTATCTCCCACCTCAGGACTGTTTGCTCTGGGTGGTACCTTCTCCTAATGTTCAAGACTAAAAAGACAATGTCAGCGATATAGAATTTTCACTCTCTATTTGTTATAATATATAAGAGTTAGGCCTATAAGTTACCAATAAGGACACATTGCACATCTGATCTGAAGACTGTTATCTCTGGGTACCCGATGAGAAAGGACCATATCCAGTCTCATTCCAGGGATACCCTCTTGGTACAATCTTAATAACTTTCCAGCCATCAGATGAAATGGTCAATAACAATTCTGCCTTACAATGAGGACAAGATCTTAAAATATATATCTGTGGGCCTACGTCCTGTAAGGATGTTACGTAAAATTCTTAAACACAAAAAGACAAACAAGATGAGGACTATACAATATAAACCCTGGAGCACAATGGATTTCTACCCACTTGCAAGAAATCTTGACAAATATCAGTGAAATTCATACGTCAACAAGAAGATAAAAAAACCAATAGCAGCAATTCAATTACTGTTACTAATATCCAGGATCTAAATAATCCTCACTAGTGTTGAGCATTCCGATACCGCAAGTATCGGGTATCGGCCGATACTTGCTGTATCGGAATTCCGATACCGACTTCCGATATTTTTTCAATATCGGAATTCGGCATCGGAATCGGAAGTTCAAAGTTGATTGACAGACTGACGTCATCATGATGCGCGGTGTGTGCGCATCATGATGCGCCGTCATTTCAGGCCTTCCGGGGGTCTCTGCCGGCCTGCCGGGGGGCTGTGCCGGCCTGCCGGGGGGCTGTGTGGACTGCCCGGGGTCTGTACCGGCCTGCCGGGGGGCTGTGCCGGCCTGCCGGTGGTCTGTGCACCCTGTGGGGGTCTGTACCGGCCTGCCGGGGGGCTGTGCCGGCCTGCCGGTGGTCTGTGCACCCTGTGGGGGTCTGTACCGGCCTGCCGGGGGGCTGTGCCGGCCTGCCGGGGGGCTGTGCACCCTGTGGGGGTCTGTACCGGCCTGCCGGGGGGCTGTGCCGGCCTGCCGGGGGGCTGTGCTGATGTCCGGGGGTCTGTGCAAGCATCGTCCGATGGGACTACAAGTCCCATCGGGCGATGCCTGCTACCATGACAGTGATTGACACATTAGCCAATGATGGGACAGTAGTAGTCCCATCATCCGGCTAATGTGTTAAATGTTAAAAAAAAAAAAAAAAAAAAAATACTACATACATACTACATGCTACATACATACTACATATATACTACATACATACTACATACATGCTACATACATACTACATGCATGCTACATACATACTACATGCTACATACATACTACATGCATGCTACATACATACTACATGCTACATACATACTACATATATACTACATACATACTACATATATACTACATACATACTACATATATACTACATACATACTACATACATGCTACATACATACTGCATGCTACATACATACTACATACATACTACATACATACTACATGCATGCTACATACATACTACATGCATGCTACATACATACTACATGCATGCTACATGCATGCTACATACATACCACATACATACTACATACATACTACATACTACATATATACTACATGCATGCTACATACATACTACATGCTACATACATACCACATACATACTACATACATGCTACATACTACATACATACTACATACATACTACATGCATGCTACATACATACTACATGCCACATACATACCACATACATACTACATACATACTACATGCTACATACATACTACATATATACTACATGCATGCTACATACATACTACATGCTACATACATACCACATACATACTACATACATACTACATGCTACATACATACCACATATATACTACATACATACAATACATTCATACAATACATACATAGACATACAGTACATATAACATAGAGTAACATACTTACCAATACTTGTCACATTGTTCCCCGAAGCCATTGTCTTTTCCGGAATAAATATTAACATAACAAACCACAAAAATACTCACCCACGATCTGAAGCAGTCCACGAGTGTGTCCCACGACGATCTTGGGTAGAGAACTGCAGCATCAGCTGTTGCTGCCGTTCTCTACGGGCTGCAGGAATCCAATGACTGTGTGGGAATTTCCCACGCAGCAATGGCATAAAGTGAGACTAGGGACTTTTTTTTTTAAGTGGCGGAGGAATACAGTGCGGAAGGATACCTACCTTCCGTCATTGGATTCCTGCAGCCCGTAGAGAACGGCAGCATCATCTGGCTTCGGGGAACAATGTGACAAGTATTGGTAAGTATGTTACTCTATGTTATATGTACTGTATGTCTATGTATGTATTGTATGAATGTATTGTATGTAGTATGTATGTAGTATATATGTGGTATGTATGTAGCATGTAGCATGTATGTAGCATGCATGTAGTATACATGTAGTATGTATGTTGCATGTAGTATTTATGTAGTATGAATGTAGCATGTATGTAGTATGCATGTTGTATGTATGTAGCATGTAATTTTTTTTTTTTTTTACATTTAACACATTAGCCGGATGATGGGACTACTACTGTCCCATCATTGGCTAATGTGTCAATCACTGTCATGGTAGCAGGCATCGCCCGATGGGACTTGTAGTCCCATCGGACGATGCCTGCACAGACCCCCGGAGCCTGCACAGCCCCCCGGCAGGCCGGCACAGCCCCCCGGAGCCTGCACAGACCACCGGCAGGCCGGCACAGACCACCGGAGCCTGCACAGACCCCCTGGCAGGCCGGCACAGCCCCCCGAAAGGCCCGTACAGACCCCAGAGAGGCTGTACAAGGGCAGGAAAGGGTTTTTCTTATTCCGATACCGGAAGTCCCATAGACTTGAATGGGACTTCCGGTATCGGAATCGGCGATACCGATACTTTTTTTAAAGATCGGCCGATACCATCCGATACGATACTTTGAAGTATCGGACGGTATCGCTCAACTCTAATCCTCACTGATTACACCATGTCCTAGGTATTTAACAGATTGTATCTCTATATCCTGCCACCTCCATATAATGAAGGCCTGTAGGGGCCTAGTATGACAACACAGTGTGACAAACGTGAAAGGTCCCAAAGACTATGGTCACTGATATGACAGATACATATACTGACAAGGACTTTTGACAACGTACAACAGCTTCCACAGTTAGGGACTGGACATACACACGTACACACAGACATAAGACAAGAGATTAAAGTTCCCTCGTACTCCTATTCCTGAAGTGCTGAGATAAAGTCCAATGACACCGCCTCTTTATATACAGAGACGTTCCCGTTCTTAATATCAGGTATTCAGAGCACCACAGGCGCAGACTCTCCTCAGTGAAATGAGGAGGTTCAGTCACTCTGTGTTATTAAAAGAAAAACATATAACAAACAACATAGTATTCTCTATGGGGATCAGGTGACGTGTACCTAGGTGATTTATACCACTATAATAACCTATGATTTGTCTCCAGTCCACACATGACTGTTGACCATGCCTACTGGACTCCCTCATTTACATTCACTCAAGATGACATTCAAGGAGTCTCATGTGTAACATAAAACATATATTTATGGCGTTTTAGTTCTATGTAATTTTAAAAGACAGACAAAACAGCAAACTTAACAGAAAACAGCATTCAACAAAGTACAGAAGACAAACAATACCGGCAAAAATTCATCTTATACTGGGTTCTATTTTAGTTTAATCCAGCGGATTCCTTAATCCGACGAGAATCTCCCTCAATTCTCCCATCTAGATCAATTTAACGTGCACACGGAGTTTTTTATTCCACAGTAGCCTTCTCACACTGGCTTTGTACCCATTCAAAAATAAAAATAAAATAAATAAAGATTATTGTTATTCAGAGGAATATCTTAAAAGAACAAACAAACCCCAAATCTATGGAGCTTCGCAACTTACAGGAGTTATTATAACTCCAATTGCATGTAAACCTCCAACTTACAGGAGCCTCTCACAAACCCCAATTGGAAAAGCCTACCAGTTCCCTATTTAATTCCTAAAATAACATTCATCCCATTCAAAAATAAAAATAAAAAAAATAAAGATTACTATTATTCTTCGGAATATTTTACAAGAACAACAAACCCCATTCCTATGGAGCTTAGCAACTTACAGGAGTTCTTAAAACTCCAACTGCATGTAAACTTCCAACTTACAGGAGCCTCTCGCAAACTCCAATTGGAAAAATCTACCAGTTCCCTATTTAATTCCTAAAATAACATTCATCCCATTCAAAAATAAAAATAAAAAAAATAAAGATTACTATTATTCTTCGGAATATTTTACAAGAACAACAAACCCCATTCCTATGGAGCTTAGCAACTTACAAGAGTTCTTATACTCCAACTGCATGTAAACTTCCAACTTACAGGAGCCTCTCGCAAACTCCAATTGGAAAAGTCTACCATCACAGTCCCCATTCAATTTCAAGAATAGCAGTCATAAAATAAAATTAAATTAAAAATTAAAAAACAAAGATTATTATTATTCTACGGAATATCTTACAAGAACAAACAAACCCCATTCACTATGGAGCTTAGCAACTTACAGGAGTTCTTATAACTCCAATTGCATGTAAACTTCCAACTTACAGGAGTCTCTCACAAACCCCAATTGGAAAAGTCTACAATCACAGTTCCCATTCAATTCCAAGAATAACATTCATTCTGGATTAACAAGGTTACCGAATATAATGAAAATTATTAAATGTTCTTACCTGTATTCAGATACAGACGATTCCCAGAGATCCTTAGACTATACGAAATCCGTCACTTTCCCTCAGACCGGGATAACTGTTAATGCCCCTGTTGACGCCTAATGTCAAGGCGGAGGACTTACTTAAGGAGTCCCAGACTCCCCCGTGCCCGGTTTACAGTACTCACCGGTGAGGGAAAGGTGTTGGATTCCCGGCCAACGCACCAAAATGTCAGGGATTTTTGTCTTCCAATTAGAAATCGTCCAGACCTGAATAAGTAAGATGCTTCTTTATTGGACATGCCGGCATGGAGAGAGAATGACGGCCACACCTGGTGTGGGACGTCCTCTGTCTAACTCAATACATATTCTTAAGAGTTTAAATAGCAAAGCCAAAAGGGTGTTGAAACATTGCGTTTGCAGAAACAGCACATACAATATGCCTAGCTGTTGTAATCCTTATTTACGTTACCAGAGAAGTCACGCAAGACAAGGAAAACCAGCTAACGTTCACAAAAAGTAACACCCAAAGGTAACATCCATATATACGTAAGCTAAAAAGAGTTTCAAAGTCTAGGCAAATTAAATGGCTTATGTAATCATGTGTATATACTGTGTATATATATCTACTCACACACATACACATATGTATATAGATATATATATATATACATGCACATAAAAGGACTTTATTACAATTATTATAACAGGGTCCCAAACAAAAAGGTAATTTTCCCTCTGAAGAGCAGCATTACAGTGACAAAAGTCATTACAATCCTAGACCCCGTATTACACGGAAATATATATTTAGGGACTTAATAAAGGATGGCGTCCACAGGGATAAAATAGGTACTGGTGTCCACAGGGATAAAATTGGTACTGGAGAGAAGTGGAAACTATCAAAAGAAGAATTAATAAAAAGCCGGATGTTTCACATAATAGGTTACAGTAAAAGATTCTGAATCTCCACAGCAGGGACGAGACAGGACACGGGAAGAGAGAGGGCCCACTCCCTTTCCGTCTTCGTCAAAGGTGATTGAGGATCTTTATGCTGAAATGAAATCCTTGATACAGGAATTCATAGCCCAACTGAAGAGGCTATCATTTGAACCTTCCAAGATGCTATCATCTAAAATAGAGGCTCAATGGAGGGAAAAGATGAGAGTTATTGACTTGATGGCCATGCCCCACAAATAGATAGACGCCCCCATGTAGATTTGGTGATTAACTGAACAATAAAAACAGCCAACTCGATAAAGCTTTGGTAAATACAAGGGTGGAGGGTGGAGGCCAGTTTATGTAAATCCAGAACAATTCAGTGGGCACAAGGTTATAATTACAGGATTAGGAGGAGACTGGTGTGCTTGTACCTACTATTACTGAAAGGGACAATCTGTAGTGTTGGGGAAAGAGTTGTGGCAAGATATCTCACCAATTGTATAAAGAATTAAAGTGACTGTGTTTAATGTTGTTGCTTATTGTGCTTCAGGTACACTGGAAAGACTCTTCAACTTATTAGCAGAGGAACCTTCCAAAATATCAGTTGCTGAATCCAGTTAAAAGACTGACACCACTGAGGGATTGCTCAGATTGACTCAGTGGGCACACCAGAAATATGGACACCTGGGAGAAATAGCTGCTTACCAATGGGCACAGACCAGAGGGGTGTCCATCAGGTTAGATTTGATAAAGGATTTGGATGCTCACATCCTATCAATGATGGTGTAAAAATTTGGGGGACAAAGGTGCTCCAGAACCTGCTAAAATAATTGTTCGTGGAGCAGATAATCTGCTGATAGTTTTGAAACCCGGGTAAATGAAGTGGGAACATGTCCCAACTGATAGGTATTATCTCAGAGAATAATATATATATATATATTTCCCTTTAGATCAAAATCTGGAAATGGTGCATCGTTGCAGGCACAGTGTCATGGCCCTTTCAACTTCTGCCACTACCCAAGAGATCTTCAGATGAAAAACAGAGACCAACCATGGAAAATAGAGCTTTATGGAAAACCAAACAGAATCTATGGATTTACCTTCCGTAGCTGATGAACACTAGTCATATTGGTATGACAAAGACTACTACTGCTACCAAAACTTGTCTGGTGGCGGTACCGACCTCTTTACAGTTATAGACAAAGCTGATCGGGGTATCTATTCAAGATGAAGATATACAAGAAGACAATATGAACCAGAACTTCATATGCAATACGAATTTTTGCTGTAGTTTGTGCATGCATTACTTTGTGTTGTTGTATACAGTGTACACTTATATGACACCTTGTATAAATAATGTTTGGCTCAAAATAGCCAAGGGTGGATTGTAGTGCGAATATAAAAATGGCTATTTTTGAGTCCATATTGAAATATGCAGAATGCATTCAGATCATGACAGAGCTGCATTTCTGGTCTAAAGAGGGTTTTACACATAGCGATATCGCTAGCAATATCGCTAAATCATCACCGATTTGGTGACGCAGCAGGGATATTGCTAGCGATATCGCTATATGTGATACTTACCTCCTACCGGCCCCCCCGCTGTCTGTCGCTGATCGCGTGAGATCGAGTAGCTCCATTTCTCGTCGGGCGCTTCCTGCTGGGCTTCCTGCTGGCGCCGACGAGCGACGCGTGGACGCGGACGGGAGGACGTCAGGATCGCCGAGTCTGAAAGGTAAGTAACGACCGCTGTATCGTTGCTGCATCTCTGTGAGATCTGCCTGTGTGGCAGCTCACTAGCGACCATTTAGCGATGCACCAGGAATCCTGACCGGGTCGTATCATGGTCGGGATCGCTGGTGCATCACTAAATGTAAAGGGGCCTTAACAGTTACAGACAGATAATTCTCTCAGTGACACAATCTTGAGAACTGTTGTTTCGCAAACATTTCTATGTTTATTTATGTTTGTTGTTTGTCATTGTAAAACATTAAGGTTTATTTAACCTCTGTCTGTGTTGTTTTTATCTCAATCCTTGTGGCTTTTATATTCTAAGGGTTTACGACTAGTGTTGAGCATTCCGATACCGCAAGTATCGGGTATCGGCCGATACTTGCTGTATCGGAATTCCGATACCGACTTCCGATATTTTTTCTATATCGGAATTCGGCATCGGAATCGGAAGTTCAAAGTTGATTGACAGCCTGACGTCATCATGATGCGCGGTGTGTGCGCATCATGATGCGCCGTCATTTCGGGCCTTCCGGGGGTCTCTGCCGGCCTGCCGGGGGGCTGTGTGGACTGCCCGGGGTCTGTACCGGCCTGCCGGGGGGCTGTGCCGGCCTGCCGGTGGTCTGTGCACCCTGTGGGGGTCTGTACCGGCCTGCCGGGGGGCTGTGCCGGCCTGCCGGTGGTCTGTGCACCCTGTGGGGGTCTGTACCGGCCTGCCGGGGGGCTGTGCCGGCCTGCCGGGGGGCTGTGCTGATGTCCGGGGGTCTGTGCAAGCATCGTCCGATGGGACTACAAGTCCCATCTGGCGATGCCTGCTACCATGACAGTGATTGACACATTAGCCAATGATGGGACAGTAGTAGTCCCATCATCCGGCTAATGTGTTAAATGTTAAAAAAAAAAAAAAAATACTACGGTACATACATACTACATGCATGCTACATACATACTACATGCTACATACATACTACATGCTACATACATACTACATATATACTACATGCATGCTACATACATACTACATGCTACATACATACTACATATATACTACATACATACTACATATATACTACATACATGCTACATACATACTGCATGCTACATACATACTACATGCTACATACATACTACATATATACTACATACATACTACATATATACTACATACATGCTACATACATACTGCATGCTACATACATACTACATACATACTACATACATGCTACATACATACTACATGCATGCTACATGCATGCTACATACATACTACATGCTACATATATACTACATACATACTACATATATACTACATACATGCTACATACATACTGCATGCTACATACATACCACATACATACTACATACATACTACATACATACTACATGCTACATACATACTACATATATACTACATGCATGCTACATACATACTACATGCTACATACATACCACATACATACTACATACTTGCTACATACATACTACATATATACTACATACATACTACATGCATGCTACATACATACTACATACATACTACATACATACTACATGCATGCTACATGCATGCTACATACATACTACATGCTACATACATACCACATACATACTACATACATACTACATACATACTACATGCTACATACATACTACATATATACTACATGCATGCTACATACATACTACATGCTACATACATACCACATACATACTACATACATGCTACATACATACTACATATATACTACATACATACTACATGCATGCTACATACATACTACATACATACTACATACATACTACATGCATGCTACATGCATGCTACATACATACTACATGCTACATACATACCACATACATACTACATACATACTACATACATACTACATGCTACATACATACTACATATATACTACATGCATGCTACATACATACTACATGCTACATACATACCACATACATACTACATGCATGCTACATGCTACATACATACTACATATATACTACATGCATGCTACATACATACTACATATATACTACATGCATGCTACATACATACTGCATGCTACATGCATGCTACATACATACTACATACATACTACATGCTACATACATACCACATATATACTACATACATACAATACATTCATACAATACATACAATACATGTGTGGGAAATTCCCACACAGCAATGGCATAAAGTGAGACTAGGGACTTTTTTTTTTTTTAAGTGGCGGAGGAATACAGTGCGGAAGGATACCTACCTTCCGTCATTGGATTCCTGCAGCCCGTAGAGAACGGCAGCATCAGCTGATGCTGCAGTTCTCTACCCAAGATCGTCGTGGGACACACTCGTGGACTGCTTCGGATCGTGGGTGAGTATTTTTGTGGTTTGTTATGTTAATATTTATTCCGGAAAAGACAATGGCTTCGGGGAACAATGTGACAAGTATTGGTAAGTATGTTACTCTATGTTATATGTACTGTATGTCTATGTATGTATTGTATGAATGTATTGTATGTAGTATGTATGTAGTATATATGTGGTATGTATGTAGCATGTAGTATGTATGTAGTATGTATGTAGCATGCATGTAGCATGCAGTATGTATGTAGCATGCATGTAGTATATATGTAGTATGTATGTAGCATGTAGTATGTATGTAGTATGTATGTAGCATGCATGTAGCATGCAGTATGTATGTAGCATGCATGTAGTATATATGTAGTATGTATGTGGTATGTATGTAGCATGTAGTATGTATGTAGCATGCATGTAGTATGTATGTGTTATGTATGTAGCATGTAGCATGCATGTAGCATGCATGTAGTATGTATGTAGTATGTATGTAGTATGTATGTGGTATGTATGTAGTATGTATGTAGTATGTATGTGGTATGTATGTAGCATGCATGTAGTATGTATGTAGTATATGTGGTATGTATGTAGCATGTAGTATGTATGTAGCATGCAGTATGTATGTAGCATGCATGTAGTATATATGTAGTATGTATGTAGTATATATGTAGTATGTATGTTGCATGTAGTATTTATGTAGTATGAATGTAGCATGTATGTAGTATGCATGTTGTATGTATGTAGCATGCATGTAGTATATATGTAGTATGTATGTAGTATTTATGTAGTATGAATGTAGCATGTATGTAGTATGTAGTATGAATGTAGCATGTATGTAGTATGCATGTTGTATGTATGTAGCATGTAATTTTTTTTTTTTTTTTTACACTCAACACATTAGCCGGATGATGGGACTACTACTGTCCCATCATTGGCTAATGTGTCAATCACTGTCATGGTAGCAGGCATCGCCCGATGGGACTTGTAGTCCCATCGGACGATGCCTGCACAGACCTCCGAAGCCTGCACAGACCACCGGCAGGCCGGCACAGCCCCCTGGCAGGCCGGCACAGCCCCCCGGAGCCTGCACAGACCACCGGCAGGCCGGCACAGCCCCCCGGCAGGCCGGCACAGCCCCCCGGAGCCTGCACAGACCACCGGCAGGCCGGCACAGCCCCCCGGCAGGCCGGCACAGACCACCGGAGCCTGCACAGACCACCGGCAGGCCGGCACAGCCCCCCGGCAGGCCGGCACAGACCACCGGAGCCTGCACAGACCCCCTGGCAGGCCGGCACAGCCCCCCGAAAGGCCCGTACAGACCCCAGAGAGGCTGTACAAGGCAAAAACAGGGTTTTTCTTATTCCGATACCGGAAGTCCCATAGATTTGAATGGGACTCCCGGTATCGGAATCGGCGATACCGATACTTTTTTAAAGATCGGCCGATCCATTCCGATCCGATACTTTGAAGTATCGGACGGTATCGCTCAACTCTATTTACGACCCATTGTCTGATGATGCCATGTTGTCTGTTTCATCCGACCTTGAAGGCTGGCCACTGGAAGGGTTGGGTGAAGCTAGTTACACATAAGTGTAAATTACTATTTAAGACCAGAGAAACATGACTTAGACAGAAGCAAAACTTGGGTACCTGTACACATGTACAGTGTTGTGATACCTGCATAATTAGGGACGCCCATGTAGTGTAGTGAATCTTTCAGGGGGTCTCTGTCTTGGCGTTGCTTCTCTGATATTCCAGACGGATGATGTTTAAACGCCTCTTGGTGATTGATGATGTGAGTATACTGTGTATAGTTAATCTTTATATATACTTAATCATTATATGTATTCAATCTTTATATGTACTTAACCTTTGTATGTTAAAATATGCAAAAGTGTACGCAATCATACTATCCAATCATACTATTCCTTTAATTTTGTACTGTAGCCTTCTTTAAAGCCGTATCCGAACCTTAGTGTTAAAAACTTGGCAATACAGTCGGGTCCTGTTGAAAAGTACTGCTAACAAATGTAAATATAAATAGTCACCGCGCTATACTGAGGTTTAAAAGATGTGAACAATTCACAGTAAACCGAAAAAAGTAATTATTGTTGACTTGTACTTACTTGCATTAATGCTGCTGTTGTAGTATGCTTGTGAGACCAACAAGTAACGGGTTTGGTGGCGCTACACAAGTAAGTGGACAAACCAGCTGCTATAGTATTTGTACATATGCAGACCACTCACGGTAGCTGCTTATGAATTGGCGGCTTTTCAAAGGACACTGGTGCGTAAAAATCGGATAGCACTCGAATGGTGCGAGTGCTGTTAGATTTATTTCTCCCACCCATTGACTTGCAATGGCGAGTCTCGTCCAAGATATGCAGCATGCTGCGATTTTTTTTCTCAGTCCGATTTCAGCTGAGAAAAAATTTGCAGATGAGATGTCACCCATTGAATAACATTGTCCCGAATGCAATCCGATTTTTTTATCAGATTGCACTCACCCATATTTTTGGCAAGTGAGTATAAGACCTTAAGACGAACATAGAGTCCACCTGTGTTGCTAGATCCCTCTTTCTTTCGGTGGATGGATCAGTTGGAGCATTGAGCAGCAGGGTGGTTTTCTGGTAAAAGGGAAAAAAAAAATCTCTTTAAATCTTCTGCCTGAGCGAGTGTGAACGAGCTGAGTGTGACCTGAGTGTAAGTGCGAACCGTGGTAAGTGTGTGACTTGTGATTCAGTGACTTTGGATTCAGGGAGTTTCCAAGGGAGGCATTACTGAATTTCTGTTATATTTTATTAATACTTTTTATTTATTTATTTTTTTTTTACTTTTCTGTCTGGTGCAATCCCCATTAGGATGTGCTCCACTATTGCCAATGCCATCCAGTGTACGTTTTGCCACATGTATGAAATCCTTGACCAGCCGGTTGAGGGTGCATACTGCTGTGCGAGATGTGAGCACGTTGTGCATTTGGAAGCCCAGATATTTGATCTAAATGTGCAGCTGGCAACACTGAGATCCATAGACAATAGCAGACGCTCAATGGGATAGATGAGGGGTGGATGCTAGGTTGGAGCTGCAGGACAGTGAAGCAGCTAGCTGGGTGACAGAAGGCGGGGTAGAGGGAAGAGTGCCAGGGAGGCTAGTCCTGATCTGGCACACCCCAATAAGTTTGCTAAGTTGGTAGATGAGGGGAGTGTCAGTGCAGGAGTAGCACTGCTGCAACAAGGCATGTCCTCTGAAAGCCGGAGGAGTGTCTGCTCCAGTAAGGGGGGAAATGGGAGAGCAGGGCAGGCCAGACAGGTGCTGGTATTGGGGGACTCAATTATTAGGGGAACAGATAGGGCAATCTGTCACAAAGACAGGGATCGTCGAACGGTGTGTTGCCTACCTGGAGCTCGAGTCCGACACATTGCTGATCGGGTTGACAGATTACTGGGAGGGGCTGGTGAGGATCCAGCGGTCATGGTGCACTGTTGTGAATTCGCTTTCTGGCCTCCCTCTTGTTGTTACTGAAGGTAGTGGAGCTGGTCAAATTGACAGAGGGGTTGTGAGTTCTCCTTCTGGGCTCCCTCTGGTGGTTACTGGAGGTAATGGAGCTGATCTGATTAACAGTGGCTTGCCACCTGATAATGAGGACGACGATTGGAGGTCTAAATTTTTGAATTTTAAGAATAATTGTAAACTATTTCTTGCCATTAAACCTAACTCATCGGGGAGCTCTGTGCAGCAGGTTAAAATTGTCATCTCCCTGCTGCGCCGCGATCCCCAGGATTGGGTTTTTTTCTCTGACACTGGAGATCCTATTCTGGCTAATGTGGACGCAATTTTTCAAGCCTTGGGGTTGTATGATGAACCTAAAGCTATTGATCAAGCTGAAAAAACCTTGTTGGCATTGAACCAGGGTCAGGATTCTGCAGAGTTATATTGTCAAAAATTCCAAAAGTGGGCAGTCCTTACTAAATGGAATGACGATGCCCTAGCAGCTCTCTTTCAGAAGGGTTTGGCAGAAACTGTAAAATATGTTATGGTGGGATTTCCTGTTCCCTCTAGTCTTGATGATTCTATGTCATTGGCCATTCAAGTTGATCGGCGTTTACGTGAACGTAAAACTACACGAGAGGCGTTGCCGCCTTTTGAACGAACGTCTGAACCCATGCAATGTCTAGGGCGCAACGTCAGGAGTTTAGAAGGCGTAATAAGCTGTGTTTTTTCTGTGGGGATGCCTCATGCTATTTCTGTCTGCCCTAAACGAGAAAAATGTTTTGCTCACACATTTGCTGTGTACAGCCTAAGTTCCTTTTGGCAATTACCCTGATCTGCTCCTGGTCTACATTTTCCGCTAAGGCTTTTGTAGATTCAGGAGCAGCTTTGAATCTGATGGATTTAGACTTTGCTAAATGTTGTGGTTTTCCCATGATACCCCTGCGGACTCCTATTCCTTTGAAGGGCATTGATGCTACTGCTTTGGCGGAGAATAAACCCCAGTTTTGGACCCAGATGATAATGCGGGTCGCCCCAGACCACCAAGAAAATTGTAAATTTTTGATGTTGCACAATTTACATGATACTATTGTTCTGGGTTTTCCCTGGTTGCAGACTCATAATCCTGTTTTGGATTGGAAATATGTGTCTGTGGTGAGTTGGGGTTGTCAATGTGTTCTTAGTGACACTCCTGTTTTTTCCACCTCTCCCCAGTCTCATGATATTCCTGACTATTTGGCTGATTTTTCTGATGTATTTAGTGAGAGTAAGTCTGCGTCTTTGCCTCCTCATAGGAGTTATGACTGTGCAATTGAGTTAATGCCCGGGTGTAAATTTCCCAAGGGTCGGCTTTTCAACTTATCGGTACCCGAACATGATGCTATGCGATCTTATATCAAGGAGTCGTTGGAGAAGGGTCATATTAGACCATCCTCTTCACCTTTAGGTGCTGTTTTTTTTTGTGGCCAAGAAAGATGGTTCATTAATGCCATGCATTGACTATCGTTCCCTTATCAAAATCACTGTTAAGTACCCATTACCCCTGATTTCTGATTTATTTTCCAGAGTTAAAAGTGCCTGCTGGTTTGCCAAGCTTGACCTCAGGGGGGCGTATAATCTTCGCATTAAGCACGGGGATGAATGGAAGACGGCGTTTAATACTCCAGAGGGACATTTTGAGTACCTGGTGATGCCTTGTGGGCTCACTAATGCCCCTTCTGTCTTCCAATCGTTTATGAGCAATATTTTCCGGGACTTTGTGGATAAGTTTTTGATCATTTATCTGGATGATATTTTGATATTTTCCAGTGATTGGGATTCTCATGTGGAACGTGTCCGAACTGTATTCTGGCTTTTGAGGGAAAATTCTCTGTATGTTAAGGGATCGAAGTGCCTCTTTGGTGTACAGAGGATTTTGATTTTTGGGATTCATTTTGTCCCCGTCTGCTATTGAAATGGACCCGGTCAAGATACAAGCCATATATGATTGGGTTCAGCCCACTTCTGAACAGCAGAGAGAATTATAGGCTCCCCCCTGCCTAAAATCCAGGATCTTTATGATAAGAGTATTCGATCCCACGCATTGAAAATGTCATCCGATCCCTCTCTCCCGGGACACTCCTCATTCCAACTACTCCCTTCAGGATGTCGCTTCAGAGTCCCCAAATGCAGCACCAACCGCCATATGAACAGCTTCTATCCACTCTCTGTTCAACAATTAAATCGTCATGTGTAGACTATATACTGTATCTGTCTTGTTAGATGTTACTTGTTGTATCTGTTGTTATATATTATGTTGCCTCTTTGCCACAAAGAATTCCTTGTATATATGTAATATGTACTTGGCGATAATAAATTTGATTGATTGATTGATTGATTGATTCTTTGAAGGCTCTCCAGAAGTTTTCGGGTTTTGCTAATTTCTACCATAAATTTATAAGTAATTTTTCTGGTATTGTCAAACCACTGACTGATCTGACCAAAAAGGGCGCTGATGTGGTGAATTGGTCTCCAGAGGCAGTCTCGGCATTTCAGGAGCTTAAGCGGAGATTCACTTCTGCTCCGGTTCTACGGCAACCTGATGTCTCACTCCTATTTCAGGTGGAGGTAGATGCTTCTGAGATTGGTGCAGGAGCCGTTTTGTCCCAAAAAGATCCGGTGACTTCTAAGATGAATCCCTGTGCCTTCTTTTCTCAAAAATTCACCCCATCTGAACGTAACTATGAGGTGGGGAATCGGGAATTGTTGGCCATGAAATGGGCAATTGAAGAGTGGAGACATCGGTTGGAGGGAGCTAGACATCAAGTTGTGGTCCTCACCGACCACAAGAATTTGATTTATCTTGAATCAGCCAAACGCTTGAATCCTAGACAGGCTAGGTGGGCCTTGTTTTTCACACGTTTTAATTTTGTGGTCTCTTTTCTTCCGGGCACTAAGAATGTCAAGGCGGATGCCCTTTCTAGGAGTTTCTTTGCGGATTCTCTTATGGTGACCGAGCCTACTACCATTCTAAAGGAGGGTGTAGTTCTTTCCGCCATCTCACCCGATTTGAGACGTGCCCTGGAGGAATTTCAGGAGGACAAACCTGAATGTTGCCCTATGGGAAAATGTATGTTCCTGACCAGTGGAGGAAGAGAGTAATGTCTGAAATTCATTGCTCTGCGTTGGCTGGTCATCCAGGTATTTTTGGTACCAGAGATTTGGTGAGTCGGTCTTTTTGGTGGCCTGCCTTATCTCCTGATGTCAGGAATTTTGTGCAGTCCTGTGGGACTTGTTCTCGGTCCAAGCCCTGTTCTTGTTCTAGTGGGTTGTTGATGCCCCTGCCGGTGCCCAGGAGGCCATGGACCCATATCTCAATGGATTTTATTTCTGATATTCCTGTCTCTCAGAGAATGACTGTTATCTGGGTGATTTGTGATAAATTTTCTAAGATGATCCATCTTGTACCACTCACAAAGTTGCCATCTTCTTCTGAGTTGGTGCCCTTGTTTTTACAACAGGTGGTTCGGTTGCACGGGATTCCTGAGAACATTGTGTCGGACAGAGGAGTCCAGTTTGTTTCCAGATTTAGGAGAGCTTTTTGTTCCAAACTGGGAATTCAGTTATCTTTCTCCTCTGCATTTCATCCTCAGACCAATGGGCAGACTGAGACAACAAACCAGACATTGGAGTCCTATTTGAGATGTTTCATATCTGCTGATCAGGATGACTGGGTCTCATTTTTGTCCTTGGCCGAATTCGCGCTAAACAATAGAGGTAGTTCTGCCACTTTGATGTCACCCTTTTTCTGTAACTTTTGGGTTTCATCCTCGATTTTCTTCAGGGCAGGTGGAATCGTCGACCTGCCCTAGTGTGGACACTGTTGTAGAGAGAATGCAGCAGATTTGGGACCAAGTGGTGGATAAGTTGTCCCTCTCTCAGGAAAAAGCCCAGCGGATTTCCAACCGACATGGGACCATTGGTCCCCGGTTTAAAGTGGGTGATATGGTTTGGTTGTCGTCAAAGAATAGTCCTATGAAGGTTGTGTCTCCAAAATTCAAGCCAAGATTCATTGGACCTTAAAAAATTTTGGAGATCCTTAATCCTGTTTCTTTTCGATTGGCTCTTCCAGTTACGTTTAAGATCCATAACGTGTTTCATAAATCTTTGTTGAGGTTTGTGGAGCCAGTAGTTCCCATGGCGGCGCCTCCTGACCCTGTATTGGTTAAAGGCAATGTGGAATATGAGGTAGAGAAAATATTGGATTCTCGTTTGGCTAGACGCAGACTACAGTACTTGGTCAAATGGAAGGGTTAAGCCCAGGAGGATAATTCTTGGGTCTCTGCTTCTGACATTCATGGCGAAAGATTGGTTCGTGCTTTTCACCGGGCCCATCCAGATCGGCCTAGTGGCGTGGATGAGGGTTCGGTGACCCCTCCTCAACTGAGGAATTTGTTGTGAATTTGCTTTCTGGCCTCCCTCTTGTTTTTACTGAAGGTAGTGGAGCTGGTCAAATTGACAGAGGGGTTGTGAGTTCTCCTTCTGGGCTCCCTCTGGTGGTTACTGGAGGTAATGGAGCTGATCTGATTAACAGTGGCTTGCCACCTGATAATGAGGACGACGATTGGAGATCTGGGGTTTCAGATTGGGATTTAAGACAGCTGACTCCCTCTATCCCTGCTGGTGATTTTCTTCTTGCCTCCTGAGGTCTTTGTTTCCAGCTCAGCCCCTGAATGTTCAGCTAAGTGTTCATTTGCTTTTCTGTTTACATTTGATCTGGTTTTGTCTATCTCAGTTTTGTGTGGGTCAGCCAGCTCCGGCTGGGGCTGTGCTGAATCACAGTCCACATGTTACTGCTTGTGCCAGTTTGTTTTTGTCCCTTATTAGATTGGCTTCTTTTTGCTCTGCTTTCAGAATATACCAGAGTGCTGATATAGTGGGCAAAGTCGTGCGACTTCAGTATTTTTTGCATCAGACGTGTTGGCCTTTTTTTGCAGGGTTTTTTGCGTGATTGCAGAGTGTCTTTCCTTTCCTGTCCTGTCTAGTCAGTGCGGGCCCCATAATTTGCTCAGTCTATTTTCCTGCCTGCGTTTGTGTTTTCATCTTGTCTTAGTGACAATATATGTTTGGAGGCTATCTATTCCTTTGGGGTCTGCTCTGAGGCAGTTTAGATTTCCCCTTTCTTGCTTTAGGCTTAGTTAGCTCTCCGGCTGTGCAAAGGCATCTAGGATCATCGTAGGCACGCTCCACGGCTACTGCTAGTTGTGTGGATAGGATCAGGGGTCTGCAATCCGCTTAGTTGCCAACCGCTCTGGTTTTCTGTGGCTTAGCCTGGGCCTGTTATCCTCCTCGGTTACCCAATCACAACAGTGCACATTGGCACAAATGGCAAAGTTAGGGGTAGGTGGAAGGTCCTTAAATATGATTTCAGGGAATTAGGCTGCAAGCTTAAAGCCAGGACCTCCAAGGTGGTATTTTCGGAAATACTTCCTGTACCACGTGCCACGCCAGAGGCAAAAGGAGATTAGGGAGGTTAATAAGTGGCTCAAGAATTGGTGTAGGAAGGAGGGGTTTGGGTTCCTGGAGAACTGGGCCGACTTCTCAGTTGGCTACAGGTTCTACTCCAAGGACGGACTGCACCTCAATGGGGAGGTTGCAGCTGTGCTGGGGGAGAAAATGGCTAGAAGGTTGGAGGAGTGTTTAAACTAGGGACTGGGGGGGAGGGTATTCCTTTTATAGGAGGGGAAGACAGTGCAGATAGAGACCTGGGCACAAATAATGAAATTGGGGGTGGGGGTGGCATGGGGGTGGTGTTAGAACAGATAATAATTTAAGAAAGAATAGAGGTACAGAGAGAAACATAAAGTGCATGTATACTAATGCCAGAAGCCTCGCCAACAAAATGGAGGAATTGGAGTTAATGTTGTGGGAGTATAATTATGACATGGTGGGGATATCCGAGACATGGCTGGATGAGAGCCATGACTGGGCGGTTAATTTACAGGGCTATAGTCTGTTCAGAATTGACCGTACAAATAAGCAAGGGGGAGGCGTGTGTTTATATGTAAAATCATCCTTAAAACCCATCCTGCGTGATAATAGATATGAATCTAATGAAAATGTAGAGTCCCTGTGGGTGGAGATAAGGGGAGGGGGAAAAAATAATAAATTACTGATAGGGGTTTGCTATAAATCTCCAAAAATAAGGGAAGCAACAAGGAAAATATCCTCATAAAGCAAATAGATGAAGCGGCGACTCAAGGAGAAGTCAATATTATGGGGGACTTCAACTACCCTGAAATACATTGGGGAACCGAAACCTGCAGTTCCAGCAAAGGTAATAGGTTTTTGACAACTATGAGAGACAATTACCTTTCACAACTGGTTCAGGACCCAACAAGAGGGGAGGCACTGCTAGACCTAATATTAACCAACAGGCCAGACCGCATATCAAATGTAAGGGTTGGGGGTCACTTGGGTAATAGTGATCACAAATTAATAAGTTTTCATGTATCCTTTAATAATATGTGTGGTAGAGGGGTTACAAGGACACTAAACTTCAGGAGGGCAAATTTCCAAAGGATGAGAGATGATCTTGGTGCAATTAACTGGGACGATATCCTGAGACATAAAAATACACAAAGAAAATGGGAGACGTTTATTAGCATCCTGAATAGGACCTGTGCACAATATATACCATATTGGAATAAACATGCTAGAAATAGGAGGAAACCACTATGGCTAAATAGAGCTGTAAGGGGTGCAATAAGAGACAAAAATAAAGTATTTAGAGAATTAAAGCAAGTAGGTAGTGATGAGGCATTAAATAAATACAGAAGATTAAATAAATTCTGTAAAAAGCAAATCAAGACAGCAAACATTGAGACAGAGAGACTCATTGCCAGAGAAAGTAAAATTAATCCCAAAATATTCTTTAACTACATAAATAGTAAGAAGCTAAAAAATGATAGTGTTGGCCCCCTTAAAAATAGTCTGGGTGAAATGGTGGACAAGGATGAGGAAAAAGCCAATGTGCTAAATGACTTTTTTTCAACAGTATTTACACAAGAAAATCCCATGACAGATAACATGATCAGTGATAAAAATTCTCCACTAAATGTCACCTGCTTAACCCTGCAGGAATTACGGCGGCGTCTAAAAATCACTAAAATTGACAAATCCCCAGGCCCGGATGGGATACACCCCTGAATACTGCAGGAATTAAGTACAGTCAAAGATAGACCATTATTTTTAATCTTTAAAGATTCCATAATAACAGGGTCTGTACCACAGGACTGGCGTATGGCAAATGTGGTGCCAATATTCAAAAAGGGGACAAAAACTAAACTTGGAAATTATAGGCCATTTAGTTTAACTTCAACTGTGGGTAAAATCTTGGAGGGTTTTCTAAGAGATGCTATACTGGAGTATCTGAATAATAATAATAATACATTTTATTTCTATAGCGCCGATATATTCCGCAGCACTTTACATTTCGGAGGGGATTTGTACAGACAATAGACATTACAGCATAACAACAATCACATAGATTATAACAAATACCAAGAGGAATGAGGTCCCTGCTCGCAAGCTTACAATCTATGAGGTAAAAAAGGGAGACACGAAAGGTGGGTGGTAACAGTTGCCCTGATTGTATGGACCAGCCATAATGTTAAGTGTGTATCAGTAAAGACACAGAGGGCTAAGGGATGCATAAAGCATGTGGGAACATGATGCGGGGAACCTGGTTATGGTAAAACTTTTGGCTGTGCCACACAGGGATAGATTAGGTTAATATGTTGAGGCGATAGGCCAGTCTGAATAAATGCGTTTCCAGGGCACGCTTAAAATTTTGGGGATTGGGGACTAATTGTATTGACCTGGGAAGTGCATTCCAAAGAATTGGCGCAGCACGTGTAAAGTCTTGGAGACGGGAGTGGGAGGTTCTGATTATTGAGGATGCTAACCTCAGGTCATCAGCAGAACGGAGGACGCGGGTAGGGTGGTATACTGAAACAAGGGAGGAGATGTAGGGTGGTGCTGAGACATGGAGGGCTTTGTGGGTGAGGCTAATAAGTTTATACTAAATTCTGGAGTGGATGGGTAGCCAGTGTAATGACTGGCACAAGGTAGAGGCATCGGTGTAACGGTTGGTGAGGAATATGATCCTGGCTGCAGCATTCAAGACAGAGTGGAGAGTTTGGTAAGAGGGAGACCGATTAGAAGAGAGGTACAATAGTCGAGACGAGAATGAATAAGAGAAACAGTAAGAGTTTTTGCAGACTCAAAAGTAAGAAAAGGTCGAATTCTAGAAATGTTTTTGAGGTGCAGATGACAAGAGCAAGCCAGTGATCGAATGTGGGTGGCAAAGGAAAGCTCGGAATCAAGTACGACCCCAAGACAGCGGGCATGTTGCTGGGGAATAATAGTGGAGCCACACACAGAAATGGCAATGTCAGGTATAGGTACATTAGTAGAGGGAGGAAACACAAGGAGTTCAGTCTTTGACAGGTTGAGTTTCAGATATAGTGAGGACATGATGTTAGACACAGCGTTTAGACAATCACCGGTGTTTTCTAGAAAGGCTGGCGTGATGTCAGGAGAAGAAGCGTATAATTGGGTGTCATCAGCATAGAGGTGGTACTGGAAACCAAATCTACTGATTGTTTTACCAATAGGGGCAGTGTATAAGGAGAAGAGGAGGGGGCCTAGGACTGATCCTTGAGGAACCCCAACAGTAAGGGGAAGGTGAGAGTAGGAGGAACCGGCAAAAGATACAGTAAAGGAGCGGTCAGAAAGATAGGAGGAGAACCAGGAGAGAACGGTGTCCTTGAGGCCAATGGAACAGAGAATAGTGAGGAGGAGCTGATGATGCACAGTGTCGAATGCTGCAGAGAGATCCAAGAGGATTAGCATGGAGTAATGACCATTAGATTTAGCTGTTAGTAGATCATTAGAGACTTTAGTGAGGGCAGTTTCAGTAGAGTGTAAGGAGCGGAAGCCGGATTGGAGAGGGTCGAGAAGAGAGTTATCAGAGAGATAGCGGATAAGACAGGAGTGGACCAGGCTTTCCAGGAGTTTAGAGATGAAGGGAAGATTAGAGACACGTCTATAGTTAGCGGCACAGTTTTGGTTGAGGGATGGTTTTTTAAGTAGTGGATGTATGATGGCATGCTTAAATGAGGAGGGAAAGATACCAGAAGAGAGAGAGAGGTTAAATATTTTAGTTAGGTGAGTGGTGACAGCAGGGGAAAGGGACTGGAGGAGATGTGACGGAAATGGGTGACTGATGCAAGTGGTTGGGCGAGAAGATGCAAGGAGCCTGCTTACTTCTTCTTCTGTGACTGGTTCAAAATTAGAGTGAGCTAGATGCAGTGGGGGAGGGAGGACAGTGCATGGTATGAGGTGATTGGGAGATAATTTCCTGTCGGATCTGGTCAATTTTGTCTTTGAAGTAATTGGCCAGATCGTCAGCTCGGAGCTCCGTGGTTGGGGCCTGTACTCTTGGGTTGAGTAGAGAATGAAAAGTGTCAAAGAGACGTTTCGGGTTATTGGACAGTGAGATGATGAGGGTGTTGAAATAGGTTTGTTTGGAGAGGTGAAGGGCAGTGTTATAATGGATGAAATCTTCATGTAGATTGGATTTTCTCCACAGACGTTCGGCGCACCTGGAGCACCGCTGCAGAAAACGTGTTTGCAGGGTGTGCCAGGGTTGTCGCCGTCTGTGTTGTGGTGTTCTATTTATAGCGGGTGCAAATTCATCCAGGGCACTTTGAAGTGTTTCATTGTAATGCTTCAGTGCAGAATCAGGACATGAGAGGGAGGAGATAGGGGCCAATGAAGACTGCAAGTTCTTTGTAAGTTTCTGGGTGTTAATGGCCTGTGTTGTGAGTTAATTTTCCCCTCCGTCACTGAGGCCTGGTGAACTCCCTATTCTAGTGAAGGAAGGTAGTGAGCCTGATTATCAGGCACCTGGGACTAATGAAGACGATTGGCTGAGTGGAGTCACTGACTGGATTTAAGGCAGCCTACGCCCTTTCTGCCCTGCGGGTGATTTCTCTGTGGACTCTTGGACACCAGTCTGATTCCTGCTCTCCTAAAGCTAAGTTTTCTGTTTTGCCTTTTTGCATTTAAGATTTGTTTTTGTTTTTCTTGCTTTTTGGATTTTGCCAATCCCTACTGGAGTGTGCATTGTTGCGTTAGCTCTGTCTTCTGAAAGTACCTGAGTGCTGATTTAGTTTTTGAAGCTTAGTTGCTTCAGGGCCATTTTTATATCAGCTTGTTGGCTTTTGTCTCTGATAGGGTTTTGGCAGATTGCAGACAGCAGCCTTCCTATCCGTTCCTATCTAGGTAGTTTTTGGGCCCCATCTTTGCTCAGCCTGTTTTTCTGTCTGTGTAAGTGTTTTCATCTTGCTTCACCGTCATTATATGTGGGGGGCTGCCTATTGCTTTGGGGTCTGCTCTGGGGCAGTTAGTTTTCCCCTTTCCTTCTTTAGGCCTATGTATCTCTCCGGCTGTGATCGAGGGGTCTAGGTCATCGTAGGAACCCCCCACGGCTACTGCTAGTTGTGTTGATAGGTTCAGGGGTCTGCAATCTGATAGTTGCCAACTTCTCTGGTTTTCTGGACTTAGCTAGCAATTCTGTTTTTGCTTCCTACGGTGACTCAATCATAACAGGCCTGTATGTTTCTATAAATATGGACAGTGGGGGTGACCTGAGCAGCCTGGCAGTTCTTGATAGAGAATGAAAGAAGGTTGTGGTCAGAGAGCGGGAGAGGGGAGTTTGCGAAATCATCCACTGCACAAAGCCGAGAGAAGACCAAGTCGAGGGAGTTTCCGTCTTCATGCTTTGAAGAATTAGTAAGCTGCAAAAGGCCAAACGAGGTTGTTAGAGATAAAAGGTGAGTAGCAGATGGGGAGAGGGGAAGAGCAATGGGGATGTTGAAATCTCCCATGATGAGGGTAGGGGTGTCACAGGAGAGAAAATGTGGAAGAGATTTGGCAAAATGATCCAGGAACTGATGGGAGGGGCCAGGAGGACGATACACCACCGCCACTTGCATGGAGAAGGGGTGTAGAGTCTGACGGTATGGACCTCAAAAGAAGGGAAGACTAGTGAGGGTAGTTCAGGGATAACCTGAAAGGTACATTTTGGTGATAGAAGCAGACAAATGCCTCCACCTGCTCTATTGTCTGATCTTGGGGTATGAGAGAAGTGTATTCCACCATATGAAAGAGCAGCAGCAGTGGTAGTGCCTGACTGCTGGATCCAGGTTTCAGTAAGAGCCAGGAGGTTAAGAGAATTAGAAAGGAAAACGTCATGAATGAAGGAGAGTTTGTTACACACTGAGCGAGAATTCCAAAGTGCACAATTAAGAGAGACAGATGGCATGCAGGGAATATTAATAAGATTAGAGGGGTTTCTGAGTGTAGCAGTTGGGGCGGTTGACTTTCTATAACATGGGGGACCAGGGTTGGGAGCAATGTCTCCTGCGACTAGGAGAAGGAGGATAGAAAGAGTGAGCAGATGGTTAAGTGATTTGTGAGAGCGTCTCTTATGTTGAATGGGGGACTGACTGGATATGTGCAATTTAACAATGTGAAAAGAGCGTGAGTGCTATACATAGGAGAGGAAAGAAGCGAGGGGCTGATATGGATGGAGTGTAGAGAGTTAATGCCAGGGCGGTGGATGTGTGTGAATGCAGCGGCCAGGATATAAATGACACAAATGATATGGTATATATTTGTTGTACTCCAAATGTACAGGGAGTAGATGTATATAAATGTCTTACCTGTCTCCTGCCCTGTCTAACTGCCATGTTATAACTGCCAGTACTTTGATAAACTGTACTTCGATAAAGTAAGCATAAATGCCCCCTGCATAAATGCTTTCCCCAAACTATGTCTGAATATATAGGAGGCTAAGGATTATTGTTTTTTTTCTCTCTCTTCTAGTTAATCAGTCAAACTAAATTGAGACAGCAGGACTAAATAAAATGTTGTGGTCAGATAAACAGATGTCCAGCACTACATGGATCATAAAGCACTTTGAAAAGTTTCTTGACCTCACAACATAAGGGGACAAGCAGAGTAAGTTGAAATAACTATATACCAGATATAAGCTTGCATAGTTGAAAACACATATAGAGCATTCAGGATTAACTGCTTGCTGACATTGATTGGAGGAGTTGATTCAGAGCAGAGATTGAAAGAGGTGGTTACCAGATATAAGCTTGCAGAATAACCTCATGACCCAATATCAACATGGGTTTACAAGGGACCATTCCTGTCAGACTAATCTGATAAGCTTTTATGAAGAGGTAAGTTCCGGACTGGACCAAGGGAATGCAGTGGACGTGGTGTACATGGACTTTTCAAAAGCTTTTGATACGGTGCCACACAAAAGGTTGATACATAAAATGAGAACAATGGGGATAGGGGAAAATATGTGTAAGTGGGCTAAGAGCTGGCTCAGGGATAGGAAACAAAGGGTGGTTATTAATGGCGCACACTCGGACTGGGTCACGGTTAGCAGTGGGGTACCACAGGGGTCAGTATTGGGCCCGCTTCTTTTTAACATATTTATTAATGACCTTGTAGGGGGCATAGAGAGTAGAATTTCAATATTTGCAGATGACACTAAACTCTGCAGTGTAATCAATACAGAGGAGGACAATTTTATATTACAGGAGGATTTATGTAAACTAGAAGCTTGGGCTGATAAATGGCAAATGAGCTTAAGGCTGTGTGCCCACGATGTGATTTTTAAGCGTTTTTGCCCCGATTTTTGGCGCAAAAACGCTACGAAAACGTTTAAAAATCGTGTACAGAACGCACCCAATGCATTCCTATGGCATTCCGCACATGCTGTGCTAATGCTGCGCTTTTTTCAGTGGCGGAATCGCATCGCGGAAAAAATCGCAGCATGGTCATTCTTTTGTGCGGAATCGCAAAGAATTGCCGCGATTCCGCACCCATAGGATTGCATGAGAATCGCTTACTTCCCGCATGTGGCTATGCCCACCATGCGGGAAGTTAAGCGTCTCATGTGCGGTTGGTACCCACGGTGTGGAGGAGAGGAGACTGTTCTCCAGGCCCTGGGTACCATACCCCTGTAAAAAAAAGAATAAAAAATAAAAAATCGGGGTATATTTACCTTCCGACGTCCCGCGCTGCATTCCCGGCCTAAGCGTTCCCAGTAATGCCTTGCGGCAAGGTCCTGTGATGACGTAGTCTCGCGTGACTCTAGCGGTCTCGCGAGATCGCTATAGTAACGCGAGACCAACGTCATCACAGGTCTCGCAAGGCATTACTGGAAACGCTGAGGCCCGGGATGGCAGCACGGGACGTCGGAAGGTAAATATACCCCGATTGTTTTATTTTTTTATCATTTTTAACATTTTATCTTTTACTATTGATGCCGCATAGGCGGCCTCAGTAGTAAAAACCTGGTCACACTTGTCAAACACTATGTTTGACGAGTGTGACCAACCTGTCAATCACTTTCCAAGCGATGCTTCAAATCGCTTGGAAAGTGCTTGAGAAAATCAAGGCAAAATCGTGAACAGAATCGCTGTAAAATCGCGGTGAAATCGCGTGGAAAAAAACGTGCGATTTCTGGGAAGGAGTCCGGTTTTCAGTGTGCGTTTTAACACGCAACGTGGGCACATAGCCTTAATGGGGATAAATGTAAGGTCATGCACTTGGGTAGAAAAAACAAGATGTATAATTATGTGCTTAATTGTAAAACACTGGGCAAAACTGTCACTGAAAAAGACCTGGGTGTATGGGTGGACGACAAACTCACGTTTAGTGGCCAGTGTCAGGCAGCTGCTGCAAAGGCAAATAAAATAATGGGATGCATTAAAAGAGGCATAGATGTTCATGAGGAGAACATAATTTTACCTCTATATAAGTCACTAGTGCGACCACACTTAGAATACTGCATACAGTTCTGGTCTCCGGTGTATAAGAAAGACATTTAGTTAGGTCCATATACAGTGGGGAAAAAAAGTATTTAGTCAGTCAGCAATAGTGCAAGTTCCACCACTTAAAAAGATGAGAGGCGTCTGTAATTTACATCATAGGTAGACCTCAACTATGGGAGACAAACTGAGAAAAAAAAATCCAGAAAATCACATTGTCTGTTTTTTTTTCATTTTATTTGCATATTATGGTGGAAAATAAGTATTTGGTCAGAAACAAAATTTCATCTCAATACTTTGTGATATATCCTTTGTTGGCAATGACAGAGGTCAAACGTTTTCTGTAAGTCTTCACAAGGTTGCCACACACTGTTGTTGGTATGTTGGCCCATTCCTCCATGCAGTTCTCCTCTAGAGCAGTGATGTTTTTGGCTTTTCGCTTGGCAACACGGACTTTCAACTCCCTCCAAAGGTTTTCTATAGGGTTGAGATCTGGAGACTGGCTAGGCCACTCCAGGACCTTGAAATGCTTCTTACGAAGCCACTCCTTCATTGCCCTGGCGGTGTGCTTTGGATCATTGTCATGTTGAAAGACCCAGCCACGTTTCATCTTCAATGCCCTTGCTGATGGAAGGAGGTTTGCACTCAAAATCTCACGATACATGGCCCCATTCATTCTTTCATGTACCCGGATCAGTCGTCCTGGCCCCTTTGCAGAGAAACAGCCCCAAAGCATGATGTTTCCACCACCATGCTTTACAGTAGGTATGGTGTTTGATGGATGCAACTCAGTATTCTTTTTCCTCAAAACACGACAAGTTGTGTTTCTACCAAACAGTTCCAGTTTGGTTTCATCAGACCATAGGACATTCTCCCAAAACTCCTCTGGATCATCCAAATGCTCTCTAGCAAACTTCAGACGGGCCCGGACATGTACAGGCTTAAGCAGTGGGACACGTCTGGCACTGCAGGATCTGAGTCCATGGTGGCGTAGTGTGTTACTTATGGTAGGCCTTGTTACATTGGTCCCAGCTCTCTGCAGTTCATTCACTAGGTCCCCCCGCGTGGTTCTGGGATTTTTGCTCACCGTTCTTGTGATCATTCTGACCCCACGGGGTGGGATTTTGCGTGGAGCACCAGATCGAGGGAGATTATCAGTGGTCTTGTATGTCTTCCATTTTCTAATTATTGCTCCCACAGTTGATTTCTTCACTCCAAGCTGGTTGGCTATTGCAGATTCAGTCTTCCCAGCCTGGTGCAGGGCTACAATTTTGTTTCTGGTGTCCTTTGACAGCTCTTTGGTCTTCACCATAGTGGAGTTTGGAGTCAGACTGTTTGAGGGTGTGCACAGGTGTCTTTTTATACTGATAACAAGTTTAAACAGGTGCCATTACTACAGGTAATGAGTGGAGGAAAGAGGAGACTCTTAAAGAAGAAGTTACAGGTCTGTGAGAGCCAGAAATCTTGATTGCTTGTTTCTGACCAAATACTTATTTTCCACCATAATATGCAAATAAAATGAAAAAAAAAACAGACAATGTGATTTTCTGGATTTTTTTTTTCTCAGTTTGTCTCCCATAGTTGAGGTCTACCTATGATGTAAATTACAGATGCCTCTCATCTTTTTAAGTGGTGGAACTTGCACTATTGCTGACTGACTAAATACTTTTTTTCCCCACTGTATATTTGGACAGAGACAACATTTTTCTAATTTTGGTTCTAGACATTACCACAATGAATTTTAAACAAAATAATTGTTAAATGTTAAGGAGCTGAAACTCCTAAACCCTTCATCCAATTTTAATGTGGATACCCTCATATGAAAGCTGAAAGTCTGAACTTCAACTGCATCTGAATTGTTTTGTTTAAAATTCATTGTGGTAATGTCTAGAACCAAAATTAGAAAAATGTTGTCTCTGTCCAAATATATGTGGACCTAACTGTAGCTGAACTGGAGCAGGTGCAGAGAAGAGCGACCAAGGTTATTAGGGAACTGGGGGGTCTGCAATACCAAGACAGGTTATTTCTTTTGGGGTTATTTAGTTTGGAAAATCGAAGGCTTAGGGGTGATCTTATTACAATGTATAAATATATGCGGGGACCGTACAAAGACCTTTCTAAAGATCTTTTTACTCTTAGACCTCTGACGGGGACAAGGGGGCATCCTCTACGTCTGGAGGAAAGAAGGTTTAAGCATAATCACAGACGCGGATTCTTTACTGTAAGAGCAGTGAGACTATGGAACTCTCTGCCATATGATGTTGTAATGAGTGATTCCCTACTAAAATTTAAGAAGGGACTGGATGCCTTTCTTGAAAAGTATAATATTACAGGGTATATACACTAGTTTCCTTAATATTGCGTTGATTCAGGGAGCAAGTACGATTGCCGTATGTGGAGTTGGGAAGATATTTTTTTCCCAATGTGAAGCTTACTGTTTGCCACATGGGTTTTTTTTGCCTTCCTCTGGATCAACATGTTAGGACAAGTTAGGATAGGATATGGGTTGAACTAGATGGACTTAAAGTCTTCCTTCAACCTTAATTACTATGTTACTATGTTACTATATCACTATATCTCTCAGGGAATCTCAAGAGGGGAGTTGTTAGATTCCCACTCGCTACTTAAGAATGCAACTGGGTCCTTGGCCATCGACTCTGCCGAATCAGTTTGTATCGCTGCTAGGTCCATGATCCAGTCCAACTTGGCTAGAAGGGCCCTATGGCTTAAAATGTGGAGTGGGGATGTCACCTCCAAGACTAAACTTTGCTCCATCCCCTTTAAGGGGGAGTATGTCTTCGGACCAGCTCTTGATGACATTCTGGAGAAAGCTACAGATAAAAAGAAGACTCTTCCTGAGGAGAAGCCTGCCAAGAAGCGTTTTTTTTTGTTCCTCTCTACCTCAGACCCCTCAGTCCAAGGATAAAGGAAAAACAGGGAGGTGGAGCTATGCTAAGGGGAAGGGCAAGAACATCCTTGTCCCCCAGCAGCAGCACCAGGACAAGCAATGACTCTGACCCTGTAGAAGGGAGGCTTTCGAATTTTTTACATCAATGGCTGGCAATTTCCAATTGCTGGTGGGTCCCCGATGTTATCAGGGGCCGTCTCCTTATTGAGTTTGAATCCCCCCTCCTCGGGGTCTGAATCACCTTATCAGACTTATTGATGTTGAATCTTCAGGAGCTGCTAAAATCAAAGGTAATCTCACCGGTACCAGTGGACAAGCCGTGAAGAGGTTGCTACTTCTGCCTCTTTGTTGTGAAAAAACCTTCAGGGGATGCACGCATTATAATAAATCTGAAGGGTCTCAACTGTCACATTGTATATCGAAGGTTCAAGATGGAGTCGGTGAAACTGGCGATTCCCCTGATAGGACCTCATTTTTGTATGGCAACCATCGACCTGAAGGATGCTTATTTTCATGTCCTAATTCATCCTCATCACAAGAAGTACCTGAGATTTGCAGTCTTACAAGACCAGCAGGTGAAACACTACAAATACAACGTGCTCCCCTTCAGAATATCTTCATCGCCAAGGGCGTTCTCTAGAATAATGTCAGAGACAGTGTCCTACATCTGGGGGCAGGGGATCTATATTGTGCCTTATCTGGATGACCTCTTAATCATAGCTCCATCTGCTCAGACACTCAGGAGTCATGTACTGAGGTCACTGGACATTCAACAATCCCTGGGGTGGCTCCCAAATCTAAAGGAATCAGAGCTCCATCCCTCTACAACAAGGTTTTTAGGAGTGTTACTGGACTCAGGAAAACAGATGCCCTTCCTACCAGAGGGTCATCGCCTGATTCTGATGACCAAAATTTCAGAGTTCAGGAAACAGAGGTCTCCTGCCCTTCGGGCAGCAATGTCTGTCCTGGGTTCCATGACTGCCTGAATCCAAACAGTACCTTGGGCTCAGGCCCACTCCAGGATCTTACTGGCTCACATTCTCAAGAATTGGAACGGAAACCCCAACTCTCTAAACAGGAGGGTTCAGACCCCCGGCCAGGTAAATGCTTCCCTGGCTTGGTGGTTGAGCACCAAAAATCTTTGCAGGGGTGTAGCATGGTCCTAGTCACCTCTGGTAACGGTAACAACCAATGCCAGCAAGAGATTATGGGGTGGCATAGTATCATACACTCCGTTCCAGGGACTCTGGAATCCGGTGACAAGTGCCAAGTTATCCAACTTCAGAGAGCTGAAGGCAGTGGAAGAGACCCTTCTTGCAGTAGGCAACATAGTCACCGGCTGTCATATCAGGGTGTACTCAGACAACATCACTACCGTAGATCAAATCAGACATCAGGGGAGCACGAAGTTCGACAGCATGAAAAGCATATCAAGCCGAATATTTTGTTGGGCCGAAAGACATCTCTCCCTGACGGCTGTCCACCTAAAAGGACACCTTCAAGCAGACTACCTGAGTAGTCAGGATATACAACCGGGAGAATGGTGCCTGAATCAAGGAATATTCCGGATGCTGGTAACAAGATGGTGGTTGCCAGAGATCGATTTATTCAACTCAGGCCAGAATTTGCAGGTCAAAGACTGTTTTTTCCTAAACCCCAGGGACAGGTCCAGAGGAGTAGACGCCTTCGCTCAACAGTCGAACATCCAGTTAGCTTATGCATTCCCTCTAATTCCAATTTGTTGGCAAGGGCGCTTCCAAAGATCTGGGAAGATCCGGTAACAATCATCCTGGTGGCTCTTATGTGGCCCAAAAGGAGCTGGTTCAACTTTATTATCGATCTTCAGGTTGATGGTCCAATTCATTTTCCACCGGATATAGATCTTCTCTCGCAAGGACTTCTCCATTATCCAAATCCTCAAAAGCTGAAGTTAGCTGTTTGGCTACTGATGCCCTGGTGTTACAGGGGCTTTTGGACAAAGTAATTGCTACCTTACCGATGTAAAAAATTTTCATCCTGGTGTATGCCTAATGCACCAGACCCATTCCACCCAAAACATATCACAAATATTAGACTTTTTACAGAAGGGGTTAGAACTAGGCCTCAAGTCTAGTACCTTAAATGTTCAGGTCTCTGCCCTAAGTTCTGTATTTGACCAAGACTTAGCCAACCACCATTGGATTAAAAGTTTCATGGTGTCAGCCCTTAGATGGTGTCCCAGGAAACAGCCTATTATCCCCTCATGGGATCTGAATATAGTCCTCAAGGACCTCACACAACCCCCAGTTGAACCTTTATCCTCCTGTACCCCTCAGCTTCTTTCTTTCAAAGCGGCTGTCATGATACATTTTTGAATCTGTGTCAGTTTGGGCTTCTGAGATATAAACTTTTTTCCTTTCAGGCCATCGGGGGTTAATGTCAGTTATTCCCCCCCATTGGCCGCTGGTGTTACTACAGGTTTAGTTAGTCTGTGTGTGCTGGTGGTGACCACTCCCACCTTTCTATATAAGGTCACCTGGTGCATCAGCTGACTGTTGGTTATGACAGGTCCTTTTTGGATACCAACCATGGTGAAGACTGGAGCTACCTGGTGCAGTAGGGGTTCAGCTTATCGGGAGCAGTGGTGTTTCTGCTGAAGAGAGGAGCTTTCTGGAGCAGTGGTGATTCTGCTGAAAGCTGAGTTCAGGAGCCTTACTTTGCTGCACGGTGCATTGGCAGCAGAGAAAGCTAAGTGTTGTTTTGTTTAACCCTGTCTGTTGTATCTTCCCTTGGTGTTTTATTACTGCAGCAGTGGGACCAATGTCCACACTTACCAATTCCCTAGTGAGGGATAGGTGCAGGGTAAGTGAGGGACAAGGTATCCTGCTCAGCGACGGTTTGAAAGAAGCCATATAGGGACGTCAAGTTAGTCCAGGACTCAGCCGTAGCAGAGTGTAGGAGGTATCCCTTTCCCCATTCCCTATAGCAGGGCCCACCATTGTAATTGTTTCCCTGGTGTCCCCTTGTTTGTCTAGTTGTTTTGTGACCGACCGATTGTCGGGTCGCGTCACGCAGGGCCAGTCACATATCGTGACAGCGGTCTACCTAGTAGCTATTACTATGGCAAGACATGTAGGGGAACTGCAGGCATTGTCTATAAGAGAACTGTATCTATTAATCAGAGATAATTGTTTAGTTCTCCATTTTGATCTGTCCTTTTTGCCCAAAGTTGTGTCCGATTTTCATCGTTCACAGGACATCGTGCTCCCCTCCTTTTGCTAGAATCCAACAAATGCAAGGGAGGAGGAATTTCATACAATCGATGTTCGACGTACGATTTTGTACTACCTGGAACAAACCAAATTGTGGAGAATTGACCAGAATATGTTCGTTCATCCATCTGGTCGAAATAGGGGTAAGAAGGTGGCGAAGAGTACCATTGGATCAAGACGGCTCTCTCTGAAGCGTATTTAGCTCAGAACAAGACACCCCCCGCTGTGATTAAGGCTGATTCTACAAGATCTACCTCGACCTCCTAGGCTGAGAGAGCTGGTGCATCCACCGAGCAGATTTGTAGGGCTGCTACATGGTCTTCGCTTCATACCTTTACCAGACCCTATAGATTGGACTTGTTGTCCAATAGAGATTTAGCCTTCGGCCGAAAAGTTCTTCAGGCCATTGTCCCCCCCCCAGTGCAGAATTGGTTGGTATTCCTCCTATGCTGTTGTGGAAGATGACTAGAAAAAATAGAATTAGACTTACCGGTATTTCGGTTTCTAGGAATCTTCCACGGCAGCACTAATTCCCTCCCTATGTTCCTTGAATAATTCCTGGGAGCCTAAAGGTAACCAGTGCTATGGTGTTAATTGTAAGTACTGGCGAAAAGGAGATGGGAGGGCTTGTGCTTCCTGTCCCAATTAGGGTGTGGAGTCAACCTCCTATGCCGTCGTGGAAGGTTCCTGGAAACCGAATTACCGGTTAGCCTAAGGGCCCCGTTATTCATAGCGATGCACCAGCGATCCCGACAACGATATGACCTTGTCAGGATCGCTGGTGTTTCGCTACATGATCGCTGGTGAGCTGTCAAACAGGCAGCTTCACCAGCGATCAGCACCAGCGACAGGCAGGTATCAAGTGACGCACGTCGCTTAGTTACCCACTGTGTACCTTAGTCACCAGGGCGCTGGTGCAGTGAGCTGGTAACCAAGGTACACATCTGGTTTCTAAGCGGCGCGCAGCACTTAGAAACCCGATGTGTATCTTGGTTACCAGCTCCATGCACCAGCACGCTGGTAACTAAGGTACACATCGGGTTTCTAAGTGCTGCATGCCGCTTAGAAACCCGATTTGTACCCCAGTTACCAGCGCCAGCTCGCTGATCTCCCGCCTGCCACACGCAGCGATGCGTGCTGGCCAGCGGGAGACCAGCAATCAAAAAAATGTCCTGGCCATTCCAGGACGATCAGTGATACCCGGGCCGGCAGGGGGGCCGGTTGCTGGTCAGTGTCATACACAGCAATCTCGCTGGTGAGATCGCTGTTGCGTCACAAAACTTGTGACTCAGCAGCGATCTCGCTAGCGAGATCGCTGTGTGTAACGGGGGCTTAATTCTATTTTCCAGCTCAGGACAGGAAGGCTACACCCTTGCAGAGAATGTAAAAACACAAAGAAAAAACACAAAAATTTGAGCTTGGTTTGAGTTGGTATACATGCAACACATAAACACATGTTCACATTGGCCATAAAGCATACAAAACCTACAAGAAACAAAATAAGCAAAAACCCTGCTGTAACTAAGTAAAAAACAAAAGTGCATGTGTCAAGATTTTTAAGTACCGTCCCGATTAGGGTCACCTTGTCGATGGTGGGATGGCTTTTATGCTATGTGTGATCAAAAACAGTATTAATAAGAACTCTGTGTTTAAGTGCACTTTTGCTTTTTACTTATTTAGGTACAGCAGGGTTTTTGCTTATTTTGTTTCTTGTAGGTTAAGAGAAGCATATGTGGCTGAACTCAGCTCTGCTGCACTGGCGCCCTCTACTCTGCTGCACTGGCGCCCTCTACTCTGCTGCACTGGTATCCTCTGCTCTGCTGCACTGGCGCACGCAGCTCTATTGCACTCTCCTCTGCTGCATGGACGCATTTGGTTTTGCTACATTTGCATGATCTTGTATGTCTACAATCAGATCGGACTGACCCAACAGAACACTAGCAGATCCGATGATGGGCACAGCTGCAGAAACAATCATTGGCGCAGCAGTCAGTAACCCCTTAATGGTGGTGACTTTGGAGCAGACCCATGAGGTCTCTCTGGATGATTCAGTAAGAACCTATTAGAACTTATTAATGATCCACCCTGTATCTGCAGTGATAAAGTTTAAGGGATTGTTCACATTGTCGCATGAAACGGAGGAGTTCAATCCGATAAAACACGGAATTGCTGTGGCACCAATGTTACTCAATGAGGCCGCACAGATCTTTTCTCAGCTGTATTCATCTGCGATTTCACTCCAAAATTGGATGGGTGAGAGAGAAGGATGAAACCTGGAGCATCAGTATGCAGGCCAGCAGTACGTGGGCCATCTGGGAGTGACACTGGATGCAGCAGCATCTGCAGGTGCCCGATGTGTGGGATTCTTGGTTCATCTCTGCACCGTATAACGTGAAGCTGTTGTGACTATCCGTCACCCGGTAAATTGTTGACTAACAAATACAAATAAACTCTTCTTCATGTGTTTCTCGTCTCTTCGCCATACAACAAACTTTCTGTCTACCATCAAAAATAATAATTATGTTGTCGTTTAATTGTCATTACCGGTCTCCTGCGCCGCTTTCTATGCGACAGGTAATAATTTGCTGATGTTCAGCATTGATTTTGGCTTTACGTAGAAATATATTGTATCCATTGGTTATGAAGTCTTGTCGTGAGGAGCAGCGAATGCCGCCGTCTCTGAATACTCACCATTTTAGGATTTGAATGTGATAAATGCATCATATTCTGTGAGATGTAAATGAACCATAGACCAACATGGCGTCCGATATGACCTCCTCCTCCTGCCAGGTGGTGGTTGGCACGAATAACTCATATTGTCTGGCTCAGGCTATCACCACAATAATGGAAACATCTTTGCTGTCACTGGCACTATTCTAAGGAACATTTCGGCTGCCACTGGTTATGGGGGTGCTATGGCTGCGACTGGTTATTATTATTATTATTATTTATTGTTATAGCGCCATTTATTCCATGGTGCTTTACATGTAGGGAGGGGTATACATAAAAACAAGTACAATAATGTTAAACAATACAAGTCATAACTGGTACAGTAGGAGAGAGGACCCTGCCCACGAAGGCTCACAATCTACAAGGGATGGGTGAGAATACAGTAGGCGAGGGTAGAGCTGGTCATGCAGCGGTTTGGTCGATTGGTGGTTACTGCAAGTTATAGGCTTGTCGGAAGAGGTGGGTCTTCAGGCTCTTTTTGAAGCTTTCGATGGTAGGTGAGAGCCTGCTATGTTGTGGTAGAGAGTTCCAGAGTAGGGGTGATGCGCGAGAGAAATCTTGTATGCGATTGTGGGAAGAGGAGATAAGAGGGGAGTAGAGAAGGAGATCTTGTGAGGATCGGAGGTTGCGTGCAGGAAAGTACCGGGAGACGAGGTCACAGATGTATGGAGGAGACAGGTTGTGGATGGCTTTGTATGTCATGGTTAGGGTTTTGTACTGGAGTCTCTGGGCAATGGGGAGCCAGTGAAGGGATTGACAGAGGGGAGAAGCTGGGGAATAGCGGGGGGGGGGGAAAGGTGTATTAGTCGGGCAGTGGAGTTTAGAATAGATTGGAGGGGTGCGAGAGTGTTCGAGGGGAGTCCACTGAGCAGGAGGTTGCAGTAGTCAAGGCGAGAGATAATGAGGGCATGGACTAGGGTTTTTGCAGATTCTTGGTTGAGGAATGAACAGATTCGTGAAATATTTTTGAGTTGAAGTCGGCAGGAAGTGGAAAGGGCTTGGATATGTGGTTATTGGGGTGCTCTGGCTGCTACTCAGAGTCGATGAAGCCCGCAGTACAGTGTGATGTGTGAGTGGAGTCAGTGAAGCCCCCGTGCAGCCGGTGAAACCCCTGTACAGTATGAGGTGTAAGCACAGTTGGTGAAGACCTCGGTACAGTGTGATGTGTGAGCGGAGTTGGTGAAGCCCCCAGTACAGAATGATGTGTGAGAGGAGTTGGTGAAGCCCCTAGTACAGATTGATGTGTGAGCTGAGTCAGTGAAGCCCCCCATGCAGCAGGTGAAGCCCCCATACAATGTGATGTGTTAGTGGATTTGTTGAAGCCCCTTGTGCAGTGTGATGTGAGAGTGGAGTCGGTGAAGCTGTAAGGGGGTGGCATTGCTATGGACCGTAGGGACAAGCTGCCACTTTAAGAGACAGCATCCCCTTGGTTAGAGCAGTGAGACATTCTGTGCTTCCCTGCTGTAAAGACTGTTTGGTTTCTTCTGCCAGCATTGCATAGGGGAGGGGCTGCTTTTCTGTGTGTGAAGAGAGACCCGAAATTTCTGCAGGAAGGAGATGTGCCTGCCTTTGGAGCTGTAAGGAAAAGAACGTTTAGTCTGAGACTATGACTTTGTAAACTATTCTGGGGATAAAAAGTGTCTTTCCTGTGTTGCCGTGAGAAGCCGCGAAGAAAAGACAAGAAAGGAATCCAGATGAGGGAATCCACCGTTTCTAGGAGCATCACTGGACCTGCACACAAGGAAAAGACCACGTTGCACAGAACTTCCAGGAAGAAGTGTGCACCATCTTGCATAGCTTCAGGGGCCCCGGGAAAGGACTGAGATACCAACGCTACTGTGAGTGTTAACCTCTTCTGTGCACATGCTAGGGTTTAGGATAGGCTGCAATAGATAGAGCATGGCAGCTGTGTGGCCAGGTTAGCAAAGGCCAGATAGGTTATAGTTAGTGTAGCATCATACATTCCTTTACTTTGTTGTCTTGCCAGTTGGATAAATACGCTGAGCTGTTATAGTTGGTGCTCCGTGCTGTTTGACAGCCCAGCTAAAGAATATTATCCTTGTAAATTGTCTGTTTCTATAGCATACCTGTTTCTGCATTTTCCTATACACTGCATTCCTTGCCTGTAAATAAATAAACCCTTTGTTGCTTGCACCTCACCTTGTGTACCGTAGTCTCCCTGCATTGTGGTGGTCTCCTCGGCCATTGCTTCAAAGCATCTCTTACAGTGTGATGTGTGAGTGGAGACAGTGAAGCCCCTTGTGCAGTCTGATGTGTGAGTGGAGTCGGTGAAGCCCCCATACAGTGTGATGTGAATGGAGTCGGTGAAGCCCCCAGTACAGATTGATATGTGAGCGGAGTCGATGAAGCCCCCCGTGCAGCCAGTGGAACCCCCGTACAGTATAATGTGTGAGCGGAGTTGGTAAAGCACCGGTACAGTGTAATGCATACCTGCCAACTTTTGAAGAAGGGAAAGAGGGACAAAGGCTGTGGCGTGCGCAGCGCGCTGCTGCAAATTTTAGGACACGTCCGACCACACCCATTTCACAACTAGTCACACCTATGTCCACGCCGAACCGCACCCATTTAGCACTGCTGATCACACTGACTGGTACTGAGGGCACAGTGGCTGGCATTATGGGCACAGTGGCTGGTACTGTGGGAACACTAACTGGTACTAAGGAAAAGAAAGAAAATAGAGAGAGAAAAAAAAGAAAACAGAGAGAGAGAAAGAAAGGAGAGCAAGAGAGAAAGAAAGAACAGAGAGAGGAAGAACAGAGAGAAGAAAGAACAGAGAGAGAAAGAAAGAGAGGAAAGAAAGAACAGAAAGCGAAAGAAAGAACAGAGAGAGAAAGAAAGAGGGGAAAGAAAGAACAGAGAGCGAAAGAAAGAACAGAGAGAGAAAGAAAGGGGAAAGAAAGAACAGAGAAAAATAAAGAGGGGAAATAAAGAAAGAGAGAAAGAAAGAGGGGACAGAAAAAAAGAACAGAGAGAAAGAAAGAAAGAGGGGAAAGAAAGAACAGATAGAAAGAAAGAAAGAAAGAAAGAACAGAGAGAGAGAGAAAGAACAGAGAGAAAAAGAGAATTGAAGAGCAGAGAGAGAGAAAGAAAGAGGGGAAATAAAGAACAGAGAGCAAAAGAAAGAACAGAGAGAGAAAAAAGAGGAAAGAAAGAGCAGAGAGAAAGAAAGAGGGGAAAGAAAAAAAAGAACAGAGAGAAAGAAAGAACAGAGAGAGAAAGAAAGGGGAAAGAAAGAACAGAGAGAGAATGAGGGGACAGAAAAAAGAACAGAGGGAGAGTGAAAGAAAGAGGGGAAGAAAGAAAGAACAGAGAGAAAGAAAGAGGGGAAAGAAAGAACAGAGAGAGAAAGAAACAAGTAAAGAAAGAAAGAGAAAGAACAGAGAAAGAAAGAGGGGAAAGAAATAGAAAGAAAGAAAGAAAGAGGGGAAAGAAAGAAAGAAAGAGGGTAAAGAAAGAACAGAGAGAGAAAGAAAGAGAGGGAAAGAAAGAGGGGAAAGAAAAAAGAGAACAGAGAGAGAGAAAGAACAGGGAGAGAGAAAGAGGGGAAAGAAAGAACAGAGAGAGAAAGGAGATAGAAAAAAGAACAGAGGGAGAGCGAAAGAAAGAGGGGAAAGAAAGAAAGAACAGAGAGAGAAAGAAAGAGAGAGAAAGAAAGAGAAAAAAGAAAGAACAGAGAGAGAAAGAAAGAAAAAGGATAAAGAAAGAACAGAGCGATAGAAAGAAAGAGAGGAAAGAAAGAGAGGAAAGAAAGAACAGAGAGATAGAAAGAAAGAGGGGAAAGAAAGAACAGAGAGAGAAACAAAGAGGGGACAGAAAAAAGAACAGAGGGAGAGTGAAAGAAAGAGGGGAAAGAAAGAACAGAGAGAGAAAGAGGAGAAAGAAAGAACAGAGAGAAAGAAAGAAACAAGTAAAGAAAGAAAGAGAAAGAACAGAGAAAGAAAAAGAAAGAAGGAAAGAGGGGAAAGGAAGAACAGAGAGAGAAAGAACAGAGAGAGAAAGAAAAAAAGAAAGATTAGAGAGAGAAAGAGAACAGAGTGAGAGAAAGAAAGAGAGGGAAAGAAAGAACAGAGAGAAAGAAAGAAAGAAAGAAAGAGGGGAAGGAAAAATAGAAAGAACAGAAAGAGAGAAAGAACAGAGAAAGAGAAAGAGGGCAAAGAAAGAACAGAGAGAGAAAGAAAGAGGGGACAGAAAAAGAGAAGAGAGGGAGAGCAAAAGAAAGAAAGAGGGGAAAGAAAGAACGAACAGAGAGAGAAAGAAAGAATAGAGAGAAAGAAAGAGAAAGAAAGAGGAAAAAAGAAAGAAAGAGGGGAAAGAAAGAACAGAGAGAGAGAAAGAAAGAAAGACAGAGAAAAAGAAATAAAGAACAGAGAGAGAAAGAAAGAAAGAAGTAAAGGAAGAAAGACAGAACAGAGAGAAAGAAAGAGAGGAAAGAAAAAGAAAGAACAGAGATAGAGAAAGAAAAAAGAAAGAACAGAGAGAAAGAAAGAAAAAGAGAGGGAAAGACAGAACAGAGAATGAGAAAGAAACAGAGAGAAAGAAAGAACAGAGAAAGAAAGAAACAGAGAGAGAAAGAAAGAAAGATTCTATAAGGATACTATAGCGGCCCGGTTCCCATTGTAATGCCCACCTGAGCCTCCCGCAGCAGGACATCATGATCCGCTCACTTGGCCGACATCCCCGATTCCAAGGCGATCCTGCTGTCTGCGCTGTCGGAGAAGGACATGGCGATGGATCTGAAGCATTCCTGGTTCTGTCACAATCTCCTCATGAAATTACCTCATTTCCGGTCAGCTTCCAGCACATCACTTCCGGTGGACCGTCATGTGCAAGTTTTAAAGTGCTCCTCGGGGCTCCGCCGTGTACTCCTGTGTCCGTGGGAAAAGCCCGCTTTGTATGCTTCGTACACACTTGGCTCTGCTCCGTACATCCCGTACACATATGGCTCCACTCCGTACACACACGGCTCCGCTCCGCATACCCCATATTTACACGGCTCCGCTCTGTACACCAAGTACACACATGACTCCGCTCTGTACACCTCGTACACGCGTGGCTCCGCTCTGTACACTTCATATACACGTGGCTCCACTCCGTACACCTCGTACATATGTGTCTCTGCTCCGTACACTTCGTACACACACGGCTCCGCTCCGTACACCTCGTACACACACTGCTCTGCTCCATACACCTCGTTCACGCGCGGCTCTGCTCCGTACACCTCGTACACGCGCAGCTCCATGCCGTACACCTCGTACACGCGCAGCTCCACTCCGTACACCTCACACACACGCGGCTCCACTCCGTACACCTCGTACACACGTGGCTCCGCTCTGTACACCTCGTACACACGCGGCTCTGCTCCGTACACCTCGTACATGCAGCTCCACTCCGTGCACCTCGTACACACATGGCTCCATTGCATACACCTCATACACACGTGGCTCCGCTTCGTACACCTCGTATACACACGGCTCCTCTCCGTACACCTCGTATACACACAATTTTTCTCCGTACACCTCGTACACACACGGCTCTGCTCCGCACATCTTGTACACATGCGGCTCCGCTCCGTACACCTCGAACACACACAGCACTGCTCCGTACACCTCGAACACACAGAGCTCTGCTACATCCACACTGTAAACCCCTCCTGACCCCACGCAGAAACTTACCCCATCCAGCACCATGACAACCAGCACAGCAGAGTCCTGCAGACATGAGGCCCCTGATCATGTGACCTTTGACGCCTCCCCTTCTGTGACCTCATTACAGGTCCTGTGCGCACAGAACACGCAGCCCAGCCACATCATTGCAGACTGCGGTGGATCTCTGTGGGACGGTGAGGATGGGGTCGGTACATGGGGGGGCGTGGCAGCTCAGTGCAATGCGGGAGAAATAGCGTCCCGAGTGGGACCCGTGTGGGGAGGGTCAAAAACGGGACTGTCCTACAAGAATTGGGACGGTTGGGAGCTATGGTAATGTGTGAGCGGAGTCGGTGAAGCCCCCTTGCAGCAGGTGAAGCCCCCATACTGTGTGATGTGTGAGTGGATTTGGTGAAGCCCCTTGAGCAGTGTGATGTGAGAGTGGAGTCGGTGAAGAATCTTGTACAGTGTGATGTGTGAGCGAAGTCGGTGAAGCCCCGGTTTAGTGTGATGTGTGAATGGAGTCGGTGAAGCCCCCGTACAGTGTGATGTGTGAGCTGAGTCGGTGATGTCCCCAGTACAGTGTGGTGTGTGAGTGGAGTTGGTGAAGCCCCTTGTGCAGTGTTATGTGAGAGCGGAGTCGGTGAAGCCCCTCATACAGTGTGATGTGTTAGCGGAGTCGGTGAAGCCCCCTGTGTAACAGGCCAGATTACCCCCCCGCCTAGAATATACCCGGGGTTAAAGTGGCCTAGGCCAGATTATACTCCTCCGTGCCAGAATATACCCCAGCTGCTGTAGATCAGATTTTTCACCCTTATGAGAACCATTGAGTGATATACGCAAGAACGGGGCCCCAGACGTTGCACAGGGGCCCAAGACATCGCTTAGGGGCACCAGACATCGCACATCTCACAGGGGCTCCAGACATCGCACAGTGGCCCAAGACATCGCACAGGGGCCCAAGACATCGCACAGGGGCCCAAGACATCGCACAGGGGCCCAAAACATCGCACCGGGGCCCAAGACATCGCACAGGGGCCCAAGACATCGCACAGGGCCCCCAGACATTGCACAGGGGCCCCAGACATTGCACATTGCACAGGGGCCCCAGACATTGCACAGGGGCCCCAGACATTGCACAGGGGCCCCAGACATTGCACAGGGGCCCCAGACATCGCACGGGGGCCCCAGACATTGCACATCGCACAGGGGCCCCAGACATTGCACATCGCACAGGGGCCCCAGACAGCACACATCGCACAGGGGCCCAAGACATCGCACAGGGGCACCAGACATTGCACATTGCACATTGCACAGGGGCCCCAGACATTGCACATCGCACAGGGGCCCAAGACATCGCACAGGGGCACCAGACATTGCACATTGCACAGGGGCCCCAGACATTGCACAGTGGCCCCAGACATTGCACAGGGGCCCCAGACATTGCATAGGGGCCCCAGACATTGCGCAGGGGCCCCAGACCTCGCACAGGGGCCCCAGACCTTGCACAGGGGCCCCAGACATTGCACAGGGGCCCCAGACATCGCACAGGGGCACCAGACATTGCATATTGCACAGGGGCCGCAGACATCGCACAGGGGCCCCAGACATTGCACAGGGGTCCCAGACATCGCGCAGGGGCCCCAGACATCGCACAGGGGCCCCAGATATCGCACAGGGGCCCCAGACATTGCACTTTGCACAGGGGCCCCAGACAGCACACAGGGGCCCCAGACATTGCACATCGCACAGGGGCCCCAGACATTGCACATCGCACAGGGGCCCCAGACATCGCACAGGGGCCCCAGACAGTGCACATTGCACAGAGGCCCCAGACATTGCACTTTGCACAGGGGCCCCAGACAGCACACAGGGGCCCCAGACATTGCACATTGCACAGGGGCCCCAGACATTGCACATCACACAGGGGCCCCATACAGCACACATCGCACAGGGGCCCCATACAGCACACATCGCACAGGGGCAGCAGACAGCACACATCGCACAGGGGCCCCAGACATTGCACAGGGGCTCCAGACATCGCACCGGGGCCCCAAACATCGCACGTTGCACAGGGGCCCCAGACAGCGCATATCGCACAGGGGCTCCTGACATTGCACATTGCACAGGGGCCCCAGACACTGCACATTGCACAGGGGCCCCAGACATCACACAGGGGCCCCAGACATTGCACTTTGCACAGGGTCCCCAGACATCACACAGGGGCCCCAGACATCGCAGAGGATTGAGTGATATACTCAAGAATGGGGCCCCAGACAGCGCACAGGGGGACAGAGACAGTGCACGGGGGACAGAGACAGCGCACAGGGGCCGTGTGTGCTGTTTATTCCCCCCCTTGCGCACGGTCTCACCCCCCCTTTGCGCACTGTCTGGGGTGCCATGCTCTGTCTCTGCTCCCCTGTGCACTGCCTGGGGCCCTCGTGTGCTGCCTGGGGCCCTGTGCGCTGCTTGGGGCTCCCGTGGGCTGCCAGCACCCCGTTCGCTGTCTCTGCTCCCCCGTGAGCTGCCTGGGGCCCCGTGAGCTGCCTGGGGACCGTGTGCTGCCTGGGACCTCATTTGCTGTCTCTGATCCCCCGTGTGCTGCCTGGGGACCCTGTGTGCTGCCTTTGGCCTTGTGTGCTGCCTGGGGCCCCGTTCACTGTCTCTGCCCCCCCGTGTGCTGCCTGGGACCCCGTTTGCGGTCTCTGCCCCTCCGTGTGCTGCCTGAGGCCCCGTTATTGAGTATATCACTCAATGGTTCTCAAAAGTGTGAAAAATCTGATCCACAGCAGCTGGGGTATATTTTGACTCGGAGGGGTATAATCTGGCCTAGGCCTCTTTAACCCCGGGTATATTCTGGACGGGGGGGTTAATCTGGCCTGTTACACCAGTACAGTGTGTTGTGTGCGCGGAGTCGGTGAAGCCCTTGGTACAGAGTGATGCATAACTGAGTCGGTGAAGCCCCCAGTACAGATTGACATGTGACCAGAGTCAGTGAAGCTCCCCGTGCAGCCGGTGAAGCCTCCGTACTGTATCATGTGTGAGCAGAGTCTGTGAAGCCTCCAATACATTGGATGTGTGAGTGGACTCGGTGAAGCCCCCAGTACAATGTGATGTGTGACTAGAGTCTGTGAAGCCACCGTGCAGCTGGTGAAGCGTTGGGGACCTCTTTCCTGGATCACTCAGCATATTATAAAATACTAAACACAATGGCGGCCGCTGCTTGCGCCCGGGATCCACACTCGGAAAGATTGACTCGACAGAATGCCCATTCGTTTTAATGGGCCACAGTAGCTGCTTCTCTATGATTATAGGAGTTTTATGAGCAAAGAAAATTATAAAATTTAATAGTTATTTTCAGTGAAATTACCGCAGTTCTGACTGCCATCTGCTCTAAAGAAAATGTTAGATTTTGTAGGTAAACCCAATTTCTTGGCATCGGCGTATTTGATAAAAATCATCCGTAATGGAAGGAATATCCTTACCAAAGTGCTAAAAAAAGAAAAATAATAAGATCTGATACAAGAAGCCACATATGGTCCCCAAACATTTGCACCAGAAGCCCCCCAATATTGTCGGCAGTGAAAGCTCTCATAGATCATTCACTGCAGCATCACCCAGTATGGAAGAGATCTAGAGCATTGCTCATTCTGAGCTACTTGCTCCATAAGGCCGGAGTCACGCTCGCGAGAAAATCGGACGAGTGCAATGCGATAAAAAATCACATTGCACTCGTCCCAATGTTAATCTATGGGGCAGCTCCCAGCATCTGATTTTTTTTCTCACCCGGTTAAATCGGGCTGAGAAAATGCTGCGATTGTCACCGATTCTCGGCCGAGACTCACCAATGCAAGTAGTCTATGGGTGCGAGAAAAATCGGATTACACACGGACCACAAGTGTGACTTGCGAGAAAATCACACCCGGTGTCCTTCACCAAAAGTCGGCAATTCATTTTGCAATACAGTAAAATCACACTGACAGGTTTAATAAAGAAGCGAAAGAATACATATATATATATATATATATATATATATATATATATATATATACAGTCATGGCCAAAAGTATTGACACCCCTGCAATTCTGTCAGATAATACTCAGTTTCTTCCTGAAAATGATTGCAAACACAAATTCTTTGGTATTATTATCTTCATTTAATTTGTCTTAAGTGAAAAAACACAAAATGAATTGTCCTAAAGCCAAATTGGATATAATTCCACACCAAACATAAAAAAGAGGGTGGACAAAAGTATTGGCACTGTGCGAAAAATCATGTGATGCTTCTCTAATTTGTGTAATTAACAGCACCTGTAACTTACCTGTGGCACCTAACAGGTGTTGGCAATAACTAAATCACACTTGCAGCCAGTTGACATGGATTAAAGTTGACTCAACCTCTGTCCTGTGTCCTTGTGTGTACCACATTGAGCATGGAGAAAAGAAAGAAGACCAAAGAACTGTCTGAGGACTTGAGAAACCAAATTGTGAGGAAGCATGAGCAATCTCAAGGCTACAAGTCCATCTCCAAAGACCTGAATGTTCCTGTGTCTACCGTGCGCAGTGTCATCAAGAAGTTTAAAGCCCATGGCACTGTGGCTAACCTCCCTAGATGTGGACGGAAAAGGAAAATTGACAAGAGATTTCAACGCAAGATTGTGCGGATGTTGGATAAAGAACCTCCACTAACATCCAAACAAGTTCAAGCTGCCCTGCAGTCCGAGGGTACAACGGTGTCAACCCGTACTATCCGTTGGCATCTGAATGAAAATGGACTGTATGGTAGGAGACCCAGGAAGACTCCACTTCTTACCCCGAGACATAAAAAAGCCAGGCTGGAGTTTGCCAAAACTTACCTGAAAATGCCTAAAACATTTTGGAAGAATGTTCTTTGGTCAGATGAGACAAAAGTAAAGCTTTTAGGCAAAAGCATCAACATAGAGTTTACAGGAGAAAAAAGAGGCATTCAAAGAAAAGTACACGGTCCCTACAGTCAAACATGGCGGAGGTTCCCTGATGTTTTGGGGTTGCTTTGCTGCCTCTGGCACTGGACTGCTTGACCGTGTGCGTGGCATTATGAAGTCAGAAGACTACCAACAAATTTTGCAGCATAATTTAGGGCCCAGTGTGAGAAAGCTGGGTCTACCTCAGAGGTCATGGGTCTTCCAGCAGGACAATAACCCAAAACACACTTCAAAAAGCACTAGAAAATGGTTTGAGAGAAAGTACTGGAGACTTCTAAGGTGGCCAGCAATGAGTCCAGACCTGAATCCCATAGAACACCTGTGGAGAGATCTAAAAATGGCACTTTGGAGAATATCAGGGACCTGGAGTAGTTTGCCAAAGAAGAATGGTCTAAAATTCCAGCAGAGCATTGTAAGAAACTCATTGATGGTTACCGGAAGCGGTTGGTCGCAGTTATTTTGGCTAAAGGTTGTGCAACCAAGTATTAGGCTGAGGGTGCCAATACTTTTGTCCGGCCCATTTTTGGAGTTTTGTGTGAAATGATCAATGTTTTGCTTTTTGCTTCATTCTCTTTTGTGTTTTTTCATTTAAGACAAATTAAATGAAGATAATAATACCAAAGAATTTGTGTTTGCAATCATTTTCAGGAAGAAACTGAATATTATCTGACAGAATTTCAGGGGTGTCAATACTTTTGGCCATGACGGTATGTATATATATATATATTTAATTCATACAGTTCTTCATAGCAGAGTAGCCGCTAAAACATTTGCCGGCTTCATTAAAATCATTCCAAAACCCGACATGAAATGACACATGGTTTACATACAGTAAACCATTTCATTTCATGTTTTTTTTATATGTCTTTCACTAGTAATTAGATGAGGGTTTGTGTGTAAAATTTGGGAGGAGTAGGTGATAATTTAAGGGGTTAATTCGTTGTAAAAAATTGTGTGGGCTCCAGCGGTAATTTGTCAACCAGAGAGGTAAAGCAGGTGAGTGAGGGCAGATTTTAATAGCCTTGAGAGGGACCATTGTTTTTGGCCCCCCCCGGCTACATAAATCTGCCCCCAGACACCCCAGAAAAGGCGCATCTATAAGATGTGCCTTTTCTGGCACTTATCCTCTCTATTCCCATTGCCCTGTAGAGGTGGTGAATGGGTTAATAACAAAGGGTTAATGTCATCTTGCGATTGGAAGGTGACATTAAGCCGATTAATAATGGAGAGGTGTCAATAAGACACTGATCCATTATTAACCGTAGACTATGAAAGGGTTAAAAAACACACACAGACATTAATTAAAAATTCTTTTAATGAAATAAGGACACCCAAGTTTTTGACCAATTTTTATTACTCTGCTATTCCAAAATTAAACCATGATCTGCAAAAAAAAACATAAAAAAGCAACAATATCCTTCCCTCTCCGCCGTTCAGTCATGTCTCGCTCTGTAATCCTTCACAATGGGTTAAATAGTTTACAATGAGTACGGGTGCTAATGCAACCAGCCCCACTGTAATCTACTTCAGAATTAATTAGTTCAGCTCTGCGCAGCCTCACTGGCTGCCCGGAGATGAACTAATAAGGCTAAGTGCACACGTACCGGAACTCTCGCGGAAATTACCGCGAGAATTCCGGAATTCCATTCTGCGGGAAAATCACATTTTAAATTCCCGCGATTTTCCCGCGGAAAAACTAGCATTTTGCAAGCGTATTTAGCTTGCAGAATGCTAGCGTTTTCCAAGCGATCTGTAGCATCGCTTGGAGAACTGATTGACAGGTTGGTCACACTCGTCAAACATAATGTTTGACAAGTGTGACCAACTTTTTACTACTAAGGCTGCCTATGCGGCATCAGTAGTAAAAGATAGAATGTAAAAAAAAAAAAAAATGGTGTTATTCTTACCTTCCGACGTCCCGCGCATCCGTTCCCAGTAATCCTTTGCGAAAATGCCCGCGATGACGTCCGTTCTCGCGGGATCGCGATGTCTCGCGGTAATTCGCGATGACGTCGCGCGAATGACCGCGAGACTTCGCGATCCCGCGAGAACGGACGCCATCGCGGGCATTTTCGCAAAGGCTTACTGGGAACGGGAGCGTGGAGAGAGGCGGGAAGGCTGCGCGGGACATCGGAAGGTGAGAATAACAATATTTTTTTATTTTAAATTCTATTTTTTACAGGGATATGGTACCCAAAGCCCGGAGGACAGTCTCCTCTCCTCCGGACCGTGGGTACCATCCGCAATTGTTCTGCTTACTTTCCGCATGGTGTGCACAGCCACATGCGGGAAGTAAGCGGAACAATGCATTCCTATGGGTGCGGGATCGCCGCGATTCCGCAAATTAATGAGCATGCTGCGTTTTTTACCACGAAGCAATTCCGCCGCGGTAAAAACCGCAGCATTAGCACAGCATTGCGGAATCCCACAGGAATGCATGGGATGCTTATTTTTTGCGTTTTCGCGGCAAAATCGCGCGGTTAAAACCGCCGCGGAAACGCGAAAAAAACGCCACGTGTGAACTCAGCCTAAGTGTGGGAAAGTTTCTGCTTTTTTTCCCACGCTCATCAGTTCACCTCAGGTCGGCCGGGGACTCCCTCTGATGTCACTGAGGTTGCGAGGAGTCCCCTGCGTTAGCAGCTGCAGCGGATCAGTCCAAAAAACGGATCCGATGCATCCGTTTCTTGCAAAGCGGAAACTGATCCGTTTTTTCACACTTTGACAGTTTGCAACTGATGTTAAACAACTGAAGTGTGAAAGAGGCCTTATATGTCCATTTTGCAAGCCAGCGAGAAATTCTCGGCATACGGATGTCACACGGAAAATCGCATCCTCGGATGATATACGGATCACTGTTCATGAAACATTTGTGCGATTCTGGTCCGTCAAAAATGGTCCGATTATTTTCATCGTTGTGTGTGACTCCAGCCTAAGTATCAGAGTTTCCAGCTCTTTGGGCCATATTATATATCCCTATATAAAGGGGCCTGTCCTGGTGGAAAGGTCTTCATAGATGAGGGATAGGCAAGTGTCAACCTTGTTACTGGGAAGATGACCAAAGATAAACTGATGAGACCACTAATGGTCAGTGCAGGGGTCTCAGCATGTGGCTAGCAGAGAACTGGAGCGAGCGGCGATCTCCCAGCATATGTCTGCACTTAGTAGATGGCTTTGTACATAGAGATTGGTCTTCCTTAGGATGTAAACTCACAATATGTAGCCTGACCAGTAGACCAGTAGTGAGCAACCGACTGCACTAAGGAGAGGGGAATCTTCCCTGACTCAAGATCTACAGTAAATAGGAATGCCTTTCTTGGGGGCAATATCCCTTTAAATGTATTTTGATTATTGATGACAATCACCCATCTGAAAAGAGAATGTACAGTAGATACATTGTATAAAGAAGTAAAATGTTACAATGAAGAGGATTATTTCCTGCTTTTCCCTGGTTTTCTTCTGTAAACTACATTTTCACATTCACTATAAAGTATAAAATAAAACTCCGTGCTGCACAAATCCCTTTTTATTTTTTTACACCTGCACTTTAAATAAAGCCGCCGGCCATTCCTGTCACTGAATCTGATAACATTTTTCCTTATAACTTATCAAAGATGCCCTTGTTTTATAAGGCGCTCAGTGAGCGGTGATACTGTTAATCACGCTTATATTGGATGCCCAGAAGATGTACAGGGTGCCGTGCAGACCTGCGCTGGATCCTAATGAGTTTGCTACAGCAATTTTTCATGCAGCCTTTAGCAAGAAGAGCACAGAACCTGTCAGGAGCCTCTCGCCATATTCCTTTAGAGTATCAAAAGTCAAATTTATCCCTTTAATATTCTTATAGGTGTAGGGTCGAGCTGGACCGGGCTGGGGGGTGGTCCCTCTGTATTCCACGCAGTGACGCACTGCACTGCAAATTCTCTTCACGGCCCTCCGTGTCCAGGCCCTGTTACACACACACCGTACTTATCACCAGGGACGTAAATACACGTACCGTCCCTTTTCGCTTAACAACGTTCCTGTCAGCTCGGTCACTGTGGCCGCCTTAGGCCCGTACACCAACAGTAATTTTTCTGGTCAGGTATCGTCTTCAACTCGGTATGTGTTTCCCCGGGGCCCCGTCTGTACTGCGGTACTTCATGTCAGGACAACCACCCTGGCTTCCTTTCTCCTCAGTCCCCTGGTTAGGTTTTTCCTCACAGTGCAGTAACTGTCACAGTCTCCTCGTCACTTGCGCTCCCCCTGGGGACTGGAATCTTCTGGAACCCTCCTGTCAAATTTATAGCTTTCCCGGTTCCCTGTAACTCTGCCCCCATGACCAACGGTTTCTTAGGCCGCTTTCACACTTCAGTTTTTTGCATCAGTTCAAATCCGCCAAAAAGGCTGACAAGCGGATCCGTTCTCAACTGATGTGAACGGATGGCACAGGATCCGTTTTTAGACGGATCCTGAAAATGAGGAAATTTAAAGAAACCGGTGGGGGGGGGGGGAAGAGAGAGAGAGGAGAGAGAGGAGAGAGAGAGAGAAACAGAACACAGTTACCGGGCAGTGCCTTTCTGAACCCTGCTCATGAAGGTATATTCACATGTTCAGGTTTTTAAATATATTAGATAGGACTGCTCCGAGAAGGGTATACCGTGACGTGGTGAAGTGGCTTAGCGTACATTTTTTTGCAGAAAAACGTATCAACAAAATACCCTGGTTTTGTTAACCTCTTTTACTAGCACTTGCTGCTTACTGTTACATATATTTTACAGCAGAGTATTTATGCACGTTTGTCATACTGTGTTCTGTTTCTGTGTCTTACTACTATTTCTCTGACAACTCCACCTCCTCTTGCTGCTACTACTAATCTGACTATTCCACCCTCTCTTGCTGCTACTGTTAATCTGACTACTCCACCTCCTCCTGCTACTACTATTTCTCGGACTGCTCCACCTCTTCTTGCTGCTACTATTAATCTGACTTCTCCACCTCCTCTTGGTGCTACTATTTCTGACTACTCCACTTCCTCTTGCTGCTACTATTAATCTGACTACTCCACATCTTCTTGCTATGATTACTCTGACTACTCCATCTCCTCTTGCTACTACTATTTCTCTGACAACTCCACCTCCTCTTGCTGTTGCTATTAATTTGACTATTCCATCTCATCTTGGTGCTACTGTTAATCTGACTACTCCACATCCTCTTTCATCTATTACTCTGACCACTCCACCTCCTGTTTTTACTATTACTCTGACTACTCCACCTTCTCCTGCTGCTACTATTACTCTCACTACTCCTTCTTTTGCTACTGCGTTTACTCTGACTACTCCATCTCCTCTTGCTACTACTAATACTCTGCCTACTCCACTTCCTCTTGCTTCTACTATTATTTTGACTATTCCACCTTCTCTTGCCACTACTCTTATTCTTACTTCTCCACCTCCTCTTGCTACTTTTACTCTGACTACTCCACCTTATCTTGCTGCTATTATCACTTTGACTACTCCACTTTCTCTTACTACTATTACTCTGACTACCTGTCAGGAAAATATGACTCATTTTTCATGATTTCGATTACACATACCGTGCATCTCCTTGGTTTGCAAGAGGACATGCTGCCCTTCCCCGCGTTCGTTTCTCCAGGCTTGTTTCTCCAGGCACACAGCATGCAGTTCTCTCTGCCTGCACTGTGTAATTCTACCCCACTCTTTCCCCCCACTGTCGGGAATGTGGCTTTTGAAAAGGCAAATCCGGTCTGTCTGCAGCACATGGTTTTGGAAGTCCCTTTGTTCATTCTGTATTGAATATAATAACACAGAATATTCATAGAGGCAGGAAACTTACTGTATGTTTTTTGGATCTACATCATTAAAGCTATTCACCACAGCGTTTGGTGACTTCTGCAACCACCAGAATCCGAGAAGTGGATTTCTACCCACCGTGCCATACAGCCACAGCATGTTTAGACTTAAATGAAAGCTAATTTTGTCAATAATACTATAACATTCCAACCAGCACACTGTGAGACTCAAAGCCCAAGATATGGCCCGCAGAAGTTTTTAGTAACTTTTGAAAAGAGGAGTACATTCCATAGCTCAGCCCACCTTTTGAGGTCATCCAGAGGGAAGACCCTTAGTTTTGGGCAAAGGTATAAAGCTCAGAGGCCCAGACAAAGGGGAGTCTTTTGCCCAGGAAACTAGCTATGGAAAGCTGTGCATTTTGGCCTGTTGCTCTGGAAAGGTTCCCCTACTACACATGGCGTGCCATTGACTGAGATATGAAAGTTTCTTATTTTAATCCACTTTATTTTGTAATTGCCTGTATACATTGTATCTTATCTCATCTGTAACATCATTTATATTGTTGGAAACACTGCCTATCCTTTCTGGAGTAAATCTATATATTTACTAGTTTTGTTTTCCTTGCTCTAGAACGTACCGCCACGTTCACCACGCTAAAATTTATGCCACCTTTAGGGTTAGCTCCTGACACGATATTGATATAAAGTAGAACGAAGATTTGGTGGCAGTACAGTGTTCTGGGCATATGGGAGACTCTTGCATTGACAAAATGGAGGTTTTATGTGTGTATTACCCGCCTTGGGTCTGGGAACATGCGTACCGCCCTCACTGCAGAGTGCCCAATAGCCAGTACACAGCAAGGCAGCCTTCCTGGTGACTACTTAACCTAGGTGTCATTCCCTGACTGACCTGAGGGTAAGGGTAGCACTAGAGAGCTTCAAGTTCCAAAACTGGAACTGAAGGCGGAAAGAACAGTTGTGGGTTGTTTTATGACCTACGACCACTAATAAATAGCAAATTTGTGACCATTGGTGGGATATAACACAACTGGGTTGCAACCTCACACCCCCCAGTTCATAACACTACTCCACCTTCTCTTACTACTATTACTCTGACTACTCCTCCTCCTCCTGCTGCTACTCTTACTCTGACTATTCCACTTCCTCAAGCTACTATTACTCTGACTACTCCATCTCTTCAAGCTACTATTATTACTCTGACTACTCCACCTAATCTTGCTGTGACTATTACTCTGATTACTCCTCCTCCTCTTGGCGCTACTATTACTCTGAATGCTTCATCTTCTCTTGCTATTACTATTACTCTGACTACTCCAACTGCTCTTGCTACTACTATTACTCTGACTACTCCACCTCCTCTTGGTGCTACTACTATTTCTGACTACTCCACCTCCTTTTGCTACTATGCTACTATTACTCTGACTATTCCACCTCCTCTTGCTACTGCTATTAATCTGACTACTCCCCCTCCTCTTGCTACCATTACTCTGACTACTCCGCCTCCTCTTGCTACTATTACCCTGACTATTCCACCTACTCTTGCTACTACTATTCTGACTATTCCACTTCCTATTGTTACTATTACTCTGACTACTCCACCTCCTCTTGCTGCTACTTTTACTCTGACTACTCCACATCCTCTTGCTACTATTACCCTGACTATTCCACCTACTCTTGCTACTACTATTCTGACTATTCCACTTCCTATTGTTACTATTACTCTGACTACTCCACCTCCTCTTGCGCTACTTTTCCTCTCACTACTCCACATCCTCTTGCTACTATTACTCTGACTCCTTCTCCTCTTGGTACTGCTATTACTCTGACTGCTCCATCTTCTCTTGCTACAACTATTATTCAGACTACTCCACATCCTCTTGGTGCTGCTATTACTCTCCTTATCTCCCCACTCCTCCTCTTCCTGCTACTATTAATTTGACTATTCCACCTCCTTTCACTTCTACAACTTCTACCACTATTTTTTTATTTTACACTTTGCATTCACGTTTACTCCGCATTTTTCAGGTATTGGCCGGAATTGCAGCAGTGCCTGCCTGGCTGCATATTCTTCGTTTATAGGCAACGATGCTCGAGGATTCCTACTCTTTTCTTTATATTTTTCCATCTCTGGTCCATGTGGAGAATGGCTCCTGTGCCCCAGCACATAGGCGACCTTTGTAGACAGACAGGGACAGCACAAACACCTAAAAAAGCACCCAGCTGAATCTGACTTTAGTAACTCCTTTGTATTGTATCAATCAATAAGTAACAGAATGAATTAATTCAGTTCCATCGCTCTTTGTTATGGCAGTGACCTGCCGATCTTGTGTCCCGGGAATCTTATCCCCTTTTTGCTCTGTATCACTTTTCACCAACTTCCATACTAACAGCTTTAGATTAATTTTGTTTTTCCTTTTAACCCTTATGTAACTTGTTGTAAAGTTCATTAGTTCCTCATTTCTGGATAATTCTTTGCATGTTTTTTTAATCTCTTTCCAACTTGACATTGTTTTTGTTGGGAGTTCAGAAACATCAAAACCAAAAACTGTGAATTATCCGGGGAGCTTGACAAATCATCGCTCTGATTCATGACTGATTTTTAATGAGGTGCAAAACGACCACTAATTGTCTCGCCAACTATTTCTATCTGAAGTCCATCATAACCGGCTGAGACTCAGTTGCTGAAATGTCATGGCCATAACTATGGTAATGGCGTTACTCAACAGCAGGGGGTGCTTAATTATTGAGTGTTCTGCAAGAAAGGCAAAACATCCTCCTAATGTATCCACTGCGCTCTGCAATAATGACTTTCTTTCTTCCTAAAGTCTAATGCAGTAGTAACTAAGTATCAGAAGTTTTACAGTGTTAACTATGACCATAGGCAAAGGGGGAAGGGATACAAATGTCATATTCTTATTATCCCTGTAAAATGCAGAGCTGGGGAGACATTTCCTGAGCTCTGTCTGCTGGGGGCCAGTTTGGAACAGTCCGTGGTTTCCACATGGATTCTTAGTAGTTCCAGAACAATAATATTCAATATAAAATTATATAGACCTGGAACCTCTGGGAAGGGAAAAATGTTGAGATTTCCTTGCTACAGGAAAGATATATATCTTTGTACCGTATTAGCCAGTAGATAGAAGAATATTTAGAACTAGCTGAAGAGCCCGGCGCTGCCCGGGCATAGTAACTAACTGCGGTTAGTTATAGCAAACTAGATTATGGCCCGATGCTATCGCATCGCAAGGATGCGATAGCATCACACCTCTTGCCATGTTAACCCTCAACACACACACTCCTCAACACACACTCCTCTCACCTTTCACCATCTCCACTCACTCTTTCACTCCACATACGACCCCTTCTCTCACTCCGTCTCTCATACTCACGCCGTCATCGCCGCTGCTCCACGATCCCCGACATCTTCTTCCGCCGGCGCCATCCTGGATCCAGACGTTGTCCACGCCGGCGACATGTTCTTGCGGCGACGCCATCTTGAGTATCGTGAAATCCCGCGATAGTCAAGATAGCGTCGCCGGAAGAACATGTCGCCGGCGTGGACGACGTCGGGATCCAAAATGGCGTCGGCGTAATCTCGCGAGATTTCGCCGGCGCCATCTTTTTGGATCCCGAGTCGTCCATGCCAGCGACATGTTCTTGCGGCGACGCCATCTTGACTATCGCGGGATTTCGTCGATCCAAAATGGCGTCGCCGCAAGAACATGTCGCCGGCGTGGACGACATCGGGATCCAAAATGGCGTCGGCGTAATCTCGCGAGATTTCGCCGACGCCATCTTTTTGGATCCCGAGTCGTCCACGCCAGCGACATGTTCTTGCGGCGACGCCATCTTGAATCTCGCGGGATTTCACGAAATCCAAGATGGCGTCGCCGCAAGAACATGTCGGCGGCCTGGAGAACGTCTGGATCCAGGATCGCGGCGGCGGAGGAAGATGTCGGGGCAGCGACGATGACGGTGTGAGTATGAGAAACGGAGTGAGAGAAAGGAACGTATGTGGAGTGAAAGAGTGAGTGGATGTGAGTGGAGGTGAAAGGTGAGAGGAGTGTGTGTTGAGGCGGTGTGGTGTGTTGAGGGTTAACATGTGCGTGTGTGTGGTGATGTCACCGGTTACAACTGGACGGAAGTTGTTACAACCAGAAGCTGCTTAGGGCATTTATTATTATAGATGATGAGGAAGAAGCCGTCTGTTGTTGGCGGTGATGGAGTGTAGAGGCTTCTTCAGCCAATGTAATAGATTTAGAGTTAGGGGATTCGTGTGTGAGACGACGGCGTTTATAAGCCTTAATCTTGTCAAGTCGATGCTGTTTTTCCTCAGGAGTCTCATTAGCACGGCGTTGTTTTTGTCGTAGTGCTAAAGCTGCTTTCCTTTCACTGGCATTGGCATACTGTGCATCGGTATTGAATGGTGGTATTGATAGGGCAGAAACAGATTGCTGATTAGTTATGTCAGTGAACGGCATATGGGATGAAGTGTAGCAGTAAATTGTTCCACATGCTGATGTGGAAGCATCCTGTTGTGAGTCTAATAATAATGATGAGGAAGAGGCCGTCTGTTGTCGGCGGTGACGGCGTGCAGAGGCTTCTTCAGCCAATCTTATGGATTTAGAGTTAGGGGATTCGTGTGTGAGGCGACGGCGTTTATAAGCCTTAATCTTCTCAAGGCGATGGTGTTTTTCCTCAGGAGTCTCATTAGCACGGCGTTGTTTTGTCATAGTGCTAAAGCTGCTTTCCTTTCACTGGCATTGGCATACTTTTTGTTATGACTCATGTTGGCACAGGTAAAGGAGTCTATTTGGCAGTTATCTGGCAGTGAAGAAGGCGTCCTGGAGTATTGTAGAGTAAACAGATACTAATTGACCCTGTAATTGCCCAGCAGTAGTTATGAAGTGGTAGTGGCAAATTGGCCCTGTAGTTAGACACCGGCAGAGGAGCAAGGCAGCAGTAGTTATGGCGGTAGAGGCAAATTGGCCCTGTAATTAGACACTGGCAGAGGAGCAAGGCAGCAGTAGTTATGGCGGTAGAGGCAAATTGGCCCTGTAATTAGACACCAGCAGAGGAGCAAGGCAGCAGTAGTTATGGCGGTAGAGGCAAATTGGCCCTGTAATTAGACACAGGCAGTGAACAGTCAGAGGAGCAAGGCAGCAGTACTTATGGCGGTATTGGCAAATTGGCCCTGTAATTAGACACCAGCAGAGGAGCAATGCAGCAGTAGTTATGGCGGTAGAGGCAAATTGATCCTGTAATTAGACACCGGCAGAGGAGCAAGGAAGCAGTAGTTATGGTGGTAGAGGCAAATTAGCCCTGTAATTAGACACCGGCAGAGGAGCAAGGCAGCAGTAGTTATGGCGGTAGAGGCAAATTGATCCTGTAATTAGACACCGGCAGAGGAGCAATGCAGCAGTAGTTATGGCGGTAGAGGCAAATTAGCCCTGTAATTAGACACCGGCAGAGGAGCAAGGCAGCAGTAGTTATGGCGGTATAGGCAAATTGGCCCTGTAATTAGACACCTGCAGAGGAGCAATGCAGCAGTAGTTATGGCGGTAGAGGCAAATTAGCCCTGTAATTAGACACCGGCAGAGGTGCAAGGCAGCAGTAGTTATGGCGGTGTAGGCAAATTAGCCCTGTAATTAGACACCAGCAGAGGAGCAATGCAGCAGTAGTTATGGCGGTATAGGCAAATTGGCCCTGTAATTAGACACCGGCAGAGGAGCAAGGCAGCAGTAGTTATGGCGGTATAGGCAAATTAGCCCTGTAATTAGACACCGGCAGAGGAGCAAGGCAGCAGTAGTTATGGCGGTAGAGGCAAATTATCCCTGTAATTAGACACCGGCAGAGGAGCAAGGCAGCAGTAGTTATGGCGGTAGAGGCAAATTAGCCCTGTAATTAGACACCGGCAGAGGAGCAAGGCAGCAGTAGTTATGGCGGTAGAGGCAAATTAGCCCTGTAATTAGACACCGGCAGAGTAGCAAGGTAGCAATAGTTATGGCAGTATAGGCAAATTGGCCCTGTAATTAGACACCAGCAGTAAACAGGCATAGGACCAAGGCAGCAGTAGTTATGGTGGTACAGGCAATGCCAAGCGTCCGCACAGCAAGTCGGCGTGAGGTAAATGACGCAATTTCACGAATGCAAGATGGCGTCGGCGAAATCTCGCGAGATTTCGCCGACGTCGTTAAGGCTGTGTGCACATGCTGCGGATTAGGTGCGGATTCATCCGCGCGGATTTTGTAAAATCCGCAGGTGAAACCGCAGGTCAAAAGACCTGCGGTTTTACATGCGGATTGCTCTGCGGTTTTGCCCTGCGGTTTTTCATCTCCTCAATAGAGGAGATGGCAAACCGCAGGAGAATCCGCACAAAGAATTGACATGTCAATTCTTTGTGCGGATTGAAAACCGCAGATAATCCGCGCGGAAAATTCCGCACCGTCTGCACTGCGGTTTTTGATTCCCATAGGGAATCATGGTACTGTACACCGCAGCAAAAACTGCTGCGGGTCCGCAGCGGCCAAAGCCGCTGCGGAAACGCAGCAAAATCCGCAGCGTGTGCACACAGCCTCACACCTCTTGCCATGTTAACCCTCAACACACCACACCGCCTCAACACACACTCCTCTCACCTTTCACCATCTCCACTCACTCTTTCACTCCACATACGACCCCTTCTCTCACTCCGTCTCTCATACTCACGCCGTCATCGCCGCTGCTCCACGATCCCCGACATCTTCTTCCGCCGGCGCCATCCTGGATCCAGACGTTGTCCACGCCGGCGACATGTTCTTGCGGCGACGCCATCTTGAGTATCGTGAAATCCCGCGATAGTCAAGATAGCGTCGCCGGAAGAACATGTCGCCGGCGTGGACGACGTCGGGATCCAAAATGGCGTCGGCGCAAGAACATGTCGCCGGCGTGGACGACATCGGGATCCAAAATGGCGTCGGCGTAATCTCGCGAGATTTCGCCGACGCCATCTTTTTGGATCCCGAGTCGTCCACGCCAGCGACATGTTCTTGCGGCGACGCCATCTTGAATCTCGCGGGATTTCACGAAATCCAAGATGGCGTCGCCGCAAGAACATGTCGGCGGCCTGGAGAACGTCTGGATCCAGGATCGCGGCGGCGGAGGAAGATGTCGGGGCAGCGACGATGACGGTGTGAGTATGAGAAACGGAGTGAGAGAAAGGAACGTATGTGGAGTGAAAGAGTGAGTGGACGTGAGTGGAGGTGAAAGGTGAGAGGAGTGTGTGTTGAGGCGGTGTGGTGTGTTGAGGGTTAACATGTGCGTGTGTGTGGTGACGTCACCGGTTACAACTGGACGGAAGTTGTTACAACCGGAAGCTGCTTAGGGCATTTATTATTATAGATGATGAGGAAGAAGCCGTCTGTTGTTGGCGGTGATGGCGTGTAGAGGCTTCTTCAGCCAATGTAATAGATTTAGAGTTAGGGGATTCGTGTGTGAGACGACGGCGTTTATATGCCTTTATCTTGTCAAGTCGATGCTGTTTTTCCTCAGGAGTCTCATTAGCACGGCGTTGTTTTTGTCATAGTGCTAAAGCTGCTTTCCTTTCACTGGCATTGGCATACTTTTTGTTATGACTCATGTTGGCACAGGTAAAGGAGTCTATTTGTCAGTTATCTGGCAGTGAAGAAGGCGTCCTGGAGTATTGTAGAGTAAACAGATACTAATTGACCCTGTATTTGCCCAGCAGTAGTTATGAAGTGGTAGTGGCAAATTGGCCCTGTAGTTAGACACCGGCAGAGGAGCAAGGCAGCAGTAGTTATGGCGGTAGAGGCAAATTGGCCCTGTAATTAGACACCGGCAGAGGAGCAAGGCAGCAGTAGTTATGGCGGTAGAGGCAAATTGGCCCTGTAATTAGACACCGGCAGAGGAACAAGGCAGCAGTAGTTATGGCGGTAGAGGCAAATTGGCCCTGTAATTAGACACAGGCAGTGAACAGTCAGAGGAGCAAGGCAGCAGTACTTATGGTGGTAGAGGCAAATTGGCCCTGTAATTAGACACCGGCAGAGGAGCAAGGCAGCAGTAGTTATGGCGGTATAGGCAAATTGGCCCTGTAATTAGACACCAGCAGAGGAGCAATGCAGCAGTAGTTATGGCGGTAGAGGCAAATTGATCCTGTAATTAGACACCGGCAGAGGAGCAAGGCAGCAGTAGTTATGGCGGTAGAGGCAAATTGATCCTGTAATTAGACACCAGCAGAGGAGCAAGGCAGCAGTAGTTATGGCGGTATTGGCAAATTGGCCCTGTAATTAGACACCAGCAGAGGAGCAATGCAACAGTAGTTATGGCGGTAGAGGCAAATTGATCCTGTAATTAGACACCGGCCGAGGAGCAAGGCAGCAGTAGTTATGGCGGTAGAGGCAAATTAGCCCTGTAATTAGACACCGGCAGAGGAGCAAGGCAGCAGTAGTTATGGCGGTAGAGGCAAATTGATCCTGTAATTAGACACCGGCAGAGGAGCAATGCAGCAGTAGTTATGGCGGTAGAGGCAAATTAGCCCTGTAATTAGACACCGGCAGAGGAGCAAGGCAGCAGTAGTTATGGCGGTATAGGCAAATTGGCCCTGTAATTAGACACCGGCAGAGGAGCAATGCAGCAGTAGTTATGGCGGTAGAGGCAAATTAGCCCTGTAATTAGACACCGGCAGAGGAGCAAGGCAGCAGTAGTTATGGCGGTAGAGGCAAATTAGCCCTGTAATTAGACACCGGCAGAGGAGCAATGCAGCAGTAGTTATGGCGGTATAGGCAAATTAGCCCTGTAATTAGACACCGGCAGAGGAGCAAGGCAGCAGTAGTTATGGCGGTATAGGCAAATTAGCCCTGTAATTAGACACCGGCAGAGGAGCAAGGCAGCAGTAGTTATGGCGGTAGAGGCAAATTAGCCCCTGTAATTAGACACCGGCAGAGGAGCAAGGCAGCAGTAGTTATGGCGGTAGAGGCAAATTAGCCCTGTAATTAGACACCGGCAGAGGAGCAAGGCAGCAGTAGTTATGGCGGTAGTGGCAAATTAGCCCTGTAATTAGACACCGGCAGAGTAGCAAGGTAGCAATAGTTATGGCAGTATAGGCAAATTGGCCCTGTAATTAGACACCGGCAGTAAACAGGCATAGGACCAAGGCAGCAGTAGTTATGGTGGTACAGGCAATGCCAAGCGTCCGCACAGCAAGTCGGCGTGAGGTAAATGACGCAATTTCACGAATGCAAGATGGCGTCGGCGAAATCTCGCGAGATTTCGCCTACGTCGTTAAGGCTGTGTGCACATGCTGCGGATTAGGTGCGGATTCATCCGCGCGGATTTTGTAAAGACGCCATCTTTTTGGATCCCGATGTCGGCGGCCTGGAGAACGTCTGGATCCTGGATCGCGGCGGATGAGGAAGATGTCGGGGCAGCGACGATGACGGTGTGAGTATGAGAAACGGAGTGAGAGAAAGGAACGTATGTGGAGTGAAAGAGTGAGTGGACATGAGTGGAGGTGAAAGGTGAGAGGAGTGTGTGTTGAGGCGGTGTGGTGTGTTGAGGGTTAACGTGCGTGTGTGTGTGGTGACGTCACCGGTTACAACTGGACGGAAGTTGTTACAACCGGAAGGTGGTTAGGGCATTTATTATTATAGATTATAATTATCCTCCATCCCATAGTCCCGTGCCCATATACCCATCATACATATCCACGATCCCATAGGCCTGTGCCCATATACCTATCATACATATCCTCCATCCCATAGTCCCGTGCCCATATACCCATCATACATATCCTCCATCCCATAGTCCCGTGCCCATATATCCATCATACATATCCTCCATCCCATAGTCCCATTCCCATATACCCATCATACACATCCTCCATCCCATAGTCCCGTGCCCATATACCCATCATACATATTCTCCATCCCATAGTCCCATGCCCATAAACCCATCATACATATTCGCCATCCCATAGGCCCGTGCCCATATACCCATCATACATATCCTCCATCCCATAGTCCTGTGCCCATATACCCATCATACATATCCGCCATCCCATCGTCCCGTGCCCATTTACCCATCATACATATCCGCCATCCCATAGTCCCGTACCCATATACCCATCATACATATCGCCATCCCATAGTCCTGTGCCCATATACCCGTCTTACATATCCTCCGTCCCATAGTCCTGTGCCCATATACCCATCATACATATCCGCCATTCCATAGTCCCCTGTCCATATACCCGTCATACATATCCTCCATCCCATAGTCCAGTGCCAATATACCCATCACACATCCTCCATCCCATAGTCCCATGCCCATATACCCGTCATACATATCCTCCATCCCATAGTCCAGTTCCCATATACCCATCACACATCCTCCATCCCATAGTCAACCATTATGACATCATAGTGAGCGGCGGGGCTTGCAACCTACGATGACATCAGCGTCGCCATGGCAACCATTATGACATCATAATGAGGGGCGGGGCTTGATACACACACACTTTTTCCCCATTATGTAGATAGGGGCAAAATTGCTTGGTGAATTGTAATGCGCGGGGTTAAAATTTCACCTCACAACATAGCCTAGGACACTCTCGGGGTCCAGACGTGTGACTGTGCCAAATTTTGTGGCTGTAGCTGCGACGGTGCGGATGCCAATCCCGGACACACACACACACACACACACACACACGTGATTCTTCAGATGTTGCATTAGCCTGAAGAAGAGACCTGAGTAGTCTGGAAAGCTTGCAATGTGTTACCATCTTTTCAGTTAGCCATTAAAAGGTATCAACCACTAAGGACTCTCAATTCTAAATATTCTTCTGAGATTTCCTTGAGGACACAATATGCTTTCTGTGGTGTCATTGCACAGGCATTTAGTAGAAGTGAATGTATTATGTGATGTTACAGGACCCGCATGGGACGAAACACAGCTGTAGAAATTTTAAAGGGACCTCACCATTTCTGGCTATGGGTAAACAGATGGAAACTAGTGATGAGCGAGCATCTCACTGCTCTAGATGTTCAGAGCTCGCAGAGTATTTCCAGGATTGCTCAGCGGGAGCTCGGGTCCCCGCCCTGCTCTTTAGAGAGCAATGAACATGCAGGGATTGTCTGCCACACACTGTAATGCTGCAGCCATACTGGTTGTGGCATTACAGTGATTGGATGGCCGCAAATCATCATCAAGTCTATATCTGACCTGGCACTGCCCTGGTCGTCACAGTCTGCTCCAGAAACAGGCAGTGTAGGGAGAGTTGCTGCTGAGCTAGGGAGAGATTTGTTTGCTTCATACTTAGTGTGGGTATACCACATATAATACACATATCCATCTCAACTAACAGTCCTTCTGAGGACTCATAAAGCTGCATAGATATCAGTGCTAGGCAAGCAGGCAATGTATGTGGAGACTGCAGTGCATATAGCAATAGGGTCCATTCCAGTTCTGTCTGCTGCTGCTATTAAAGATATTTGTAGACATAGCCTCAGGTACCAGGGGCCAGGAATATTTTTTTTACAGGCCAGCTATTTCAAACAGTGGTTTGTCAGTCACACAGATCAGAGATGAAAAGTGCGCTCAAATTTCTGCTATATCTGGCCTCCCTTTAAATTTTGTTGCAGTTTCTTCTCGAATTTATTGACACCAGTTTGCTAGTAAACATAGTTTCCTACAGGCCAGCTATTTCAAACTATGGTTTGTCAGTCACACGGATCACATATAAGTTCGCTCCAAATTCAGCCATTTGTAGTGAACGTGTAAAATATTGTACTCCATTTAAAATGGGCAAGGCGCGTGGCAAGGAACGGGGAACTGGACGTGATGGTGCATGCAGAGGCCGAGGCTGTGGCCGTGGGCAAGCTGAAATTGTGCCACAGCAAACACCCACATCTTCTCGCCCGACCTTTCAGTCCAAATTACTAGGGGACTGCAACACACCACTATTAAAGCCAGAGCAGTGTCAAAAGGTTGTTGGTTGGATAGCGGATAATGCTTCCAGTCACTTTGCCACCACCAGCACTCTGTCTTCCACACAGTCAAGTCTCAGTAGCCGTGAGTCTGGACCACATATTCCTCACCCTGATCCTCCTTCCTCCCACCATGCCAAGTGCCTAGAGACAATTAATCCCACACTTGGAAACTCCGAAGAGCTGTTTACTTTTCCATTTATAGATTCGGCTTCTTGCCCGGTCCACGTGAAGTGGGACAAGAGGAGATTACATGTAGCGATGCACAAATATTTGAGCAGCCACGGTCACAGGAAGGCAATGGTGGGAACGTGTCACAAGAGGTGGACAATGATGAGACACAATTGTCAGAAAGTCAGGAGGAGGACCAGAGTGTGGCATTGGAAGACAAGGTGTTGGATGATATAGTAACTGACCCAAGCTGGCAGGAGGACATTCAGAGCAAGGACAGCAGCACATAGGGGGAGGGAGGCGTAGCACCCCAACAGGCAGGAAGAAGCAGGGTGGTGACCGCAGACAGAAGGCGGGCAACTGTTCCCCGTAACACCAGCATGACGGAAGTTGCCTGTCCAACTGTTAGATCTTCCAGAGTCTAGTTGTTTTTTAAAGACTCTGCCGATAACCCAAAAAAGGCCATTTGCACCACCTGCCAGGCCAGCATCAGCAGGCGTAGCAAAACTACCAGCCTGACCACCACCAGCATGATAAGGCACATGGCAGCAAAGCACTCGACTTTGTGGGCCGAACCCCAGGGCGCAGGAACAGAGTCTGCGGGTGACATCACTCTTTCTTCTGCTGTTGTACGTGCAAACCAATCCCCTGTCCATGGTTTTTGACAAGATGCCTCCTGCCATGCACCTGTTGTTGCACACACTCAACTAGCACCATCAGCAAGCACGTCCATGTTCTTGTCCCAGCGCAACGTTCAGTTGTCCATAACCCAGTCCTTGGAACACAAGCGCAAATACGGAGCCAAAACCCCACAGGGAACAAAACTAAATTGACCCATTTCGCAACTGCTTGCACTCGAGATGTTGCCTTTTAGGCTCGTGGAGACAGAAGCTTTCCGCAACCTGATGGCAGCGGCTGTTTCTCCGTACTCGGTCCCGAGCCACCACTATTTCTCCCGCTGTGCTGTCCCCGCATAACACAAACACGTGTTCCGCAACATTAGCCGTGCCCTCAACAATGCAGTTACTGGGGAAGTCCACCTAACCATGGACATGTGGTCAAGTGCTTGTAGGCAGGGACGGTACATCTCGCTGAAGGCACACTGGGTTAACATAGTGGAAGCCGGGACCCAGTTGGACCTTGGGATGGAACACGTCCTCCCGATACCAAGGATTGCGGGCCCTACGTCAATCAGGGTTGCCCCCACAGTCTACAGCTCCTGCAACTCATCCTCCTCCTCCTATTCAGCCTCCATCTCCAAAATGACCACATCAGTTACAAGCTAGAAGCACTGCAGCACTTCCTCAGCCAAGCAGCAACAGACTGTGCTGAAGCTAATATGCTTAGGTGACAAACCGCACAATGCTGAAGAGTTGTGGATAGCTCCGAAAGAGTAGACAGATCTGTGGCTGACACCGCTGAACCTACAGCCAGGCTTGGTCGTGTGTGACAATAGCCAGAATCTGGTGGCGGCTCTGAGGCGAGGCGAGCTCACACACGTACCATGCCTGGCCCATGTGCTTAACCTCGTGGTTCAGTGGTTTCTCAAAACCAAACCTGGAGCTGATGGATATGCTTGTCAAAGTACACCGCCTGTGTGCCTATTTTAGAAAGCTACATCTTCTTCCACCCTTACCATGCTTCAGCAGCATTTGCAGGTTCAGGCTCACCGTCTTGTGTGTGATGTCCCCACGCGCTAGAACTCTACACTGAAGATGTTGGAAAGGATTTGTGAGCAAAAGAGGGCAGTTGCTGACTGTCAGCTTCAACAAGGCTGTCGGTATTCAGTTCAGACTCCACACATAAGACCTCAGCAGTGGACATGGATGTCAGACATATGTACCATCCTCCAAAACTTTGAGGATTCCACCAAGATGGTGAGCAGTGATGACGCCATAATTAGTGTCACCATCCCGTTTCTCTGTGTTCTGAAACACTCTCTGCTCACAAAGAGGGTGCATTGCAGGCGGAGAATGATGAGAAGGAGCAAGAAACCATACTGGGTGATTACACACAGCCTAGCCTCATCTCAACGTGGATTGGGTGACAATGAGGAAGAGGAGAAGGAGGAAGAACAAGAGCTACTTTCATGTGCTATAGATGGTGCTACCTGCACAACTGTTATACCTTCTGTTTAGCATGGATGGCCTGAGGACAGGGAGGAGGAGGAGAGCATGGTCAGTCATCCTCTTAGTGAGGATATGGAAGTCTTGCCTGTTAGCAGTCTGGCACGCATGGCTGAGTTTTTTATGCTGCCTTTCCCATGACCCTCGCATTCTCAAAATTTTGGGTGACAGTCATTACTGGTTGGTGACACTTCTAGACCCACCCTACAAGGAGAACTTTCTAACTCTTAATCCCAAGGCAGACAGGTCTACTAAAATGGGGCAGTACCAGAGGGCCCTTGTTGCAGAATTATTAAAAAAATTCCCATCTGAAAACTCTGGTGGCAGGGGTCACAGTTTGTTAGACAACCAAGGGGTTGAGGCGAGAGAGACACAACTCCAATCCAGCAAAGGAAGGGGAACACTGGCAATGTTCTGGGAGAGTTTTCTCCGACCCTCCCATCGCACAGGCCCTGAGGCACGAGGTACTCTCACAAGGAGTGCAAAGTTTTGGAAGATGCTGAGGGAGTACCTTGCTGACTGAACCAGTTTCCTCTAAGACCTCTTTGCCTTATAATAATTGAATATCCCAACTGGACACATGGTATGAACTGGCTCTCTATGCCTTGTAGGTCCTGGCCTGTCCTGCCTCTAGCGTTTTGTCATAGCAGGTATTTAGTGCCGCTGGTGGAATTATAACTGATAAGTGCATCTGCCTGTCAATTAAAAATGCTGACAGGCTGACTCTTATAAAAATGAACAAGGGTTGGTTTGGGCCAGACTTCTCAACACCACAGAATGATAGCAGCGTAACATAAACTCAAATCCAGTGTCGTTTTTTGGGAGGTCTATTTCCATGCACCTCTTCACACCCACACATGGGTATACGCGTCCTGATTTTGGCTATTTGCTGTTGTCCTCCTCCTTCTTCTCATCCTCAGCCTCCACCACCAGATCACCAGAATGACCATTGTCTGTGATGCAACACTCACATAAATTTTTTATAGGATGTTTATGATGCCCGTACAAAAAAAATGGTTATACAGTATGTTCATGTATACCCCCAGGGGTAAATGTTTGTCAGACCAGACACTTAGTGCATGGGCATTACAAGTAAAGGAGACCTGCTCCTTTCTAAGGGGAACATTTTTTATGAGGCCCTCCTCTACGTCTCTTCCAAGGGGCATTGGAGTGCCTCCAAATTTTTGCCAGCCTTTGCATTCACTGCATAGGCAAACGGTATGGGAGACCCACTTCCTAATAATGGGAATATTGTTTTCATGAGGCCCTCCTTTATGTCTCATCAAAGGGGTATTGGGGTGCGTCCAAATTTTGGGCAGCCCTTGCGTTCACTGCATAGGCAATAATAGTATAGGAGACCCACTGTTTAATAATGGGAACAAAGCATAGTCGGCTGATGGCTCTCTAAGAATAGTGAGGGCCAACTGCTGGCCCTTTAGGAATAGTAAAGGCTGCCTGATGCCCCTATAAAAATAGGCTTTGTGACTTTCAGATTACCTCCTTCGTAAATTAAACAGAATGTGTCTGATGATGTGTCACTCACCAGATTTCCAGATAAGGTTGTAAAATGTTAAAATGACATTTCCCAGTGAATGCATTTGTCTTGGCTGCAAGCTATGCCAAAGTTCAAAAACGCATAAAAAACGCTACTTGTGACCATAGCCCAAGGTGTGGAGGAGCATTTTTGTTTTTGGTTATTTATTTTGCCTTATATACAAGTCATTACCCTGGAAAAGATGGTCCTTAACATCTTTCCCAGCAAAATCCATTTTGCTTTGGTTTTTGTATGTTTTATTGTGAGTCTGTAAAAGTGGCATAAGACTCTGACAACATTGTTCACATCAGTGACCTGGAAGTCAGAAATGCTTCCAGGGGTCTTCCTGATGCTGTTCCCATGTCATTTGAGCATTGTTCCCATCGATTTCCGCAATTTCTAGTCCTGCTGCAGACCGCCGGTGGGGTCACTGGAAAAATGCTCCAGTTTCCCATAAACTTACATTGGGCTCATTGCTCGGGTCAAGGACCCGAGCATTCCTATTTGCCTGACCCGAGCAACAAGCACCCGAGCATTTTAGTGCTCGACCATCACTAATGGAAATCCTTTTCCATTGCTATGCTGTCACACACGTTTTTTCATTGTTTTATGGCTTTCTCTCCATTTCTCTATGGCCGAGCTGTGACATCCTGTCACTATCCAGATTGCCCATAAAGTGGCTGCTGCATTCACTGCCTCGGATTTTATACAGGCTATAATAGTCCCTCCTTATTAGCTGTATGCCTGGTGATGTGATAGCTAATGGGGTATGATGAGGTAGACCATCCAGATACACCCTGAGATCACGTCAGCCTTCCCTGGCTGATCTAATGTTCTGCAGTATGTAAAATGGCAGCAGCCTTTTTGGCAGTTCATGCAAATCCAGTTGTTTGAATTTGCCGGGTTCTAAAAATTCCTAAAAATTTGACCCCAAATCGTTTAGCATTCACTCGATTCATTCTTCTGTCTCAATTGCGATTCAAATGTTTCATGTCCATCAAGACAACTTTGCCTCCTCGTGGCACCATCTACTTGGCCCACAACCATAGGGCAGGATGGATCCCTGTAGATTATGCCATCTTCAGAGTGGTTGGTTGTTACCCAGTGCGCCGTTTCTGGGACGAGAGCCTGGCATAGCACACAGCAGTGTAGCCCACCTATCGTATGGTCGGTGATCACATATGGTTTCATGAGTCCACTGCCTTTCACCAGAATAACCATTGTCTCTGACTAAAACCTTTGAGGCAGAGATAGAGATGAGCTAATATGTTTGGAAAATGATCGTTGTATCTGAATTTTCCATATTTGTGCCATATTCATTCTGAATTTGTTTGATTGTTTCCAAACATATTTGCTCATCTGTACTCCCATTAACTCCAATGGCGTTCCGCTGTGTTCCGAGAATATTGCAATTATGGCGGTCGTAATCCGAACCAAATATTGAAATATTCGCTCATCTCTAGTCACAGACCCTGCACTAACTCGGAGGCTTTGCTTAGATTTGTCCATTCTTATTAATGAATCTATGGTCTCCAGATGCTTTAGGTTCAGCAAACAAGGAGTAATGGAGCTTAGTGGCTGTGAACCACGTGGCGTGCCCCAAAGGGCTGTGAATCTGTGAGGAGTACAGGTGAAGCACGTGGGATTTATATGCCTTACATAGACTTGCTAGAGATCTGTGGCAATATCCAGTAGACAGTATGTGCTTGTGTTGGACATTTCATGAACGCCTCACACACTATCTCCCTACATCTGTGATTTTACACTGGATTCCAACATTCAATAATAAGTAGGTCCATACACAATGGATAAATAAAATAATGTAGTTTATTTAAATGGAAAAGATAAAACACAAAAAACACAAAAACATACGAGAGCAATGTCTCACCTGACCTGGAAGTTGAGCTAAGAGCCAGTTATCAAAGGCACTAGTAATGACCAGCATGGCAATAACTGGCACACGCCACCTCGGCCAGCTTATAGGACCTCATTGGTGTTCACTGAGATACCACAATGACCTGATGTGCACAGAAGTGGAAGCTGACCACCAGCGAAGGAAGATGGAAAGGTCAACAGCTTCATACAAGACCATCAGCAGATGTCTTCAGAACAAACGCGTAGCAATCCAGCATGATACGGAACAATATAGATGCATTTTACTCCCCCTCCAGGGATAGGTCAGGGGGAGCCCCTGTTGTTCCTTACAACACTCAGATTTGATCGTAACAAGGGTAGAATTAAATTTCTGCAACCCAGATTTCACCCAACAAGGGTAGACTTAACCTTGTTCAGCTCAATGTGGTCTCCAACACTCCTTGTCTCGTCCCTGGAGGGCCCTGGCCATAGGACTTTAGGATTTCCTTGTCCTGAATTATCATGATCTATAGAACGTAATGGCATCTCAGTCCAGTATGCGAGACCCCAGCCCTACAGCTTAGCCCCCTAAATGTGAATTAGTCTGAGCTGTGGTACAATGCACAGTGTCTGGATGAGCATAAGTTGGGAGTCCCGGCAGGCAGACCCCCACAGCTCTCACATTGATTTCCTACCTCGTGGCATTAATATTAATACTTGTACTAGTTTCCTAATTATCTTCGCTGCACATTTTATATTGGCTTCACGATATGATAATATTGGATTCCTTGTTCTACAGCAGGGAAGAATTTTCAGAAAGTTTGCAGAGGTTCCAGTAAGACCCAGCGTAGCATAGTTTGTTGGGATAAGTGCGATAGAATAGGCGGCAGCTATCATGAATTATAATTAACCCATACATCCCCTCTACACTGACACAAGTCATTTAGTAATCAGGTACAGAGAACTGTTCACATTATATTCTCATTGGTTTATTCATAGGGATTTATGTGGGTGGCCTCAATCAAATGGTCTAAGGAAAGGGTTAAATATGGATGAAACCAATTAATAGAAAATAAACTCTGACCCAGATGCCAGGAGGGAACAGCTTGGAATGGCCGCCTGGTAGATCCGGGATTTGGGAGCACTAGCTTTATATTTTTTCTGTAGGGGAAGCATTTATTTTGCTTGTCAGCAACTTTCTACAAACTTTAAAGAAGTTTGGAAATAGAAGGGTTTATAAGACAGCCCAAACTTCTAATCATAAGTAGTGTTGAGCATTCCGATACCGCAAGTATCGGGTATCGGCCGATATTAGCTGTATCAGAATTCCGATACTGACTTCCGATACTTTTTTCATATTGGATACCGGAATTGGAAGTTTCCATAATGCTATGAGCCCGCTCGCTTTGATTCAGCCAATGGGAATCCTCAGAAGTGTGGGCACATCCTGTTAGGCATGTTAACTATTGGCATGGCTGTGATTGACTGCTGAAATGACGTCATTACGATGCGCGGTCTGTGCGCATCATGATGCGCGGTCTGTGCCGACTGCGGGGGGTCTGTGCCGACTGTCGGGGGGTTGAACAGGCCTCTCGGGGGCCTGTGCCAGCTGCCGGTGGTCTGTACGGGCCTCTCGGGGGCCTGTGCCGGCTGCCGGTGGTCTGTACGGGCCAGCCGGGTGCCTGTGCCGGCTGTCGGTGGTCTGTGCGGGCCTGCCGGGGGGTCTTTTGTGTGTGAAGGAATCGTCCGATGGGACTACAAGTCCCATCGGGTGATGCCTGCTACACTGACAGTGATTGACACATTAGCCAATGATGGGACAGTAGTAGTCCCATCATCCGGCTAATGTGTTGAATGTAAAAAAAAAACAAAAAAAAAACATACTACATACATACTACATACATACATGCTACATATATACTACATTCATACAACATACATACATATATACTACATTCATACAACATACATACATATATACTACATTCATACATACATACTACATACATGCGACATATATACTACATTCATACAGCATACATACTACATACGTACTACATATCTACTACATTCATACAACATACATACATACTACATACATGCTACATATATACTACATTCATACAACATACATACATACATACTACATACATGCTACATATATACTACATTCATGCATACATACTACATACATGCTACATATATACTACATTCATGCATACATACTACATACTACATACATGCTACATATATACTACATTCATACAGCATACATACATACTACATATATACTACATTCATACAACATACATACATACATACTACATACATACTACATATATACTACATTCATACAACATACATACAATTATACTACATACATACTACATATATATTACATACATACTACTTACATACATACATACTACATACAATACATTCATACAATACATACATAGACATACAGTACATATAACATAGAGTACATACTCATCATCACTTGTCACATTGTTCCCCGAAGCCAGTGTCATCTAAGGAAAAATATGAAAATAACGAACAAGCCATATACTTACCCTGATCCGCAGAAATCCACGAGGGTCCCACACCGATCTCCCGTGGAGAGCAGCAGCATCAGCTGATGCGACCGCTCTCTAGGGGCTCAAGGAATCCAGTGTCGGGAGGTAGGTATCATTCCGCACTGTATTCCTCCGCCACTGTAAAAAAAATAGTCCCTAGTCTCACTTTTGGCATTGCTGTGTGAAAAAGTTCCCACGCAGCATTTGCCATAAAGTGAGACCATGGACTATTTTTTTTTACAGTGGCGGAGGAATACAGTGCGGAAGCATACCTACCTTCCATCAATGGATTCCTTGAGCCCCGTAGAGAGCGGTCGCATCAGCTGATGCTGCTGCTCTCCACGGGAGATCGGCGTGGGACACTCACGCGTGGATTTCTTCGGCTCAGGGAGTATATGGCTTTTTTGTTATTTTCATATTTTTCCTTAGATGACACTGGCTTCGGGGATCAAAGTGACAAGTGATGGTGAGTATGTCTATATGTATGTATTGTATGAATGTATTGTATGTAGTATGTAGCATGTATGTAGTATGTATGTATTGTATGAATGTATTGTATGCAGTATGTATGTTGTATGTCTGTAGACCCGTGGAAGCGCTCGAGTAGCGCGAAACGGCCGTTGTCAGCCCTTGACACTCATGTTATCACATCCCCGACGTGACATGTAATCTTGTGTCATTAAACATTCACACTAATCCCGTTGAGTGCGACCCTTTTCTCTTGGATTGTCCGATTGGTCTGCTACGAGGTCAAGCACCCGGGATCCTGGATGTGAGCGTACCGCCGGCTGCAAACTACTGATCCCAACACGGTAACAGCGGTGCCGCCCGCTTCTCTTTGTTTCATAATGTCTATATGTATGTATTGTATGAATGTATTGTATGTAGTATGTAGTATATATGTATTGTATGAATGTATTGTATGCAGTATGTATGTTGTATGTCTGTAGCATGTTGTATGTATGTATGCATGTAGTATCTATGTATGTTGTATTAATGTAGTATGTATGTAGTATGAATGTAGTATATATGTAGTATGTATGTAGTATGTATGTATGTTGTATGAATGTAGTATATATGTAGTATGTATGATGTATGTATGTTGTATGTAGTATGTTGTATGAATGTAGTATATATGTAGCATGTATGTAGTATGTATGTTGTATGAATGTAGTATATATGCAATATGTATGTAGTATGTATGTATGTTGTATGAATGTAGTATATATGATGTATGTATGTAGTATCTATGTATGTTGTATGAATGTAGTATGTATGTAGTATGTATGTAGTATGTATGTTGTATGAATGTAGTATATATGAAGTATGTATGTAGTATCTATGTATGTTGTATGAATGTAGTATGTATGTAGTATGTATGTAGTATGTATGTTGTATGAATGTAGTATATATGCAATATGTATGTAGTATGTATGTATGTTGTATGAATGTAGTATATATGAAGTATGTATGTAGTATCTATGTATGTTGTATGAATGTAGTATGTATGTAGAATGTATGTAGTATGTATGTTGTATGAATGTAGTATATATGTAGTATGTATGTATGTATGTTGTATGAATGTAGTATATATGTAGTATGTATGTAGTATGTATGTATGTTGTATGAATGTAGTATATATGTAGTATGTATGTTGTATGTATGTATGTTGTATGCAGTATGTATGTTGTATGAATGCAGTATATATGTATGTTGTTTGAATGTAGTATGTATGTTATATGAATGTAGTATACATGTATGTATGTAGTATATATGTATGTTGTATAATTGTAGTATATATGTAGTATGTATATTGTATGAATGTAGTATATATGTAGCATATATGTATGTTGTATGAATGTAGTATATATGTAGTATGTAGTATGTATGAATGTAGTATATATGTAGCATGTATGTAGTATGTATGTTGTATGAATGTAGTATATATGTAGTATGTATGTTGCATGTATGTAGTATGTATATATGTAGTATATATGTAGCATGTAGGTAGTATGTATATATGTAGTATGTAGTATGTATGTAGTATGTGTTTTTTTTTTTTTTTTTATTCAACACATTAGCCGGATGATGGGACTACTACTGTCCCATCATTGGCTAATGTGTCAATCACTGTCAGTGTAGCAGGCATAGCCCGTTGGGACTTGTAGTCCCATCGGAAGATGCCTGCACACACACAAGACCCCCGACAAGCCTACACAGACCACCGGCAGCCGGCACAGGCACCCGGCTGGCCCGTACAGACCACCGGCAGACGGCACAGGCGCCCGGTAGGCCGGCACAGGCCCCCGAGAGGCCCATACAGACCACCAACAGCTGGCACAGGCCCCCAGAGGCCCGTACAGACCACTGGCAGCCGGCACAGGCCCCCGGCAGGCCGGCACAGGCCCCCGAGAGGCCCATACAGACCACCAACAGCCGGCACAGGCGCCCGAGAGGCCCATACAGACCCCTGAGAGGCCCGTAAAGACCACTGACAGTCGGCACAGGCCCCCGAGAGGCCCGTACAGACCACCGAGAGGCCCGTACAGACCCCGCACGCACACACAGACACGCACAGTGTCTGCCCACGCACTGCCCACACTCTTCCCCCCTCCCGAACAGGCTGTACAAGGCAAGAAAGGTTTTTTTTAATTCCGATATTTCTGTCCCATTGACTTGAATGGGACTTCCGGGATCGGAATCGGTGATACCCGATACTTTTTTTAGATCGGCCGATCCATTCCGATCTGATATTTTTCAGTATAGGGTGGTATTGCTCAACACTAATCATAAGCCATGGCTACCAGTGAGAAGTGGCAGGAGGAGCCATAACACCGACCCTTATACCTTGCATCGGTTATATCTATTGGGTGCTGATTCTAAAACTAGATGTGAGACTGGTTTTGGTCTACTGGAACAGACAGATCCTTGGTTTTCACAGTGATCCTACAAGGAGGTGAGAACTTATTGAGGGCGTTCTCAGGTCCCTGGTTTCAGAAAAGTTTCTGATCAGAACATTTTGAGAAGAGATCAGAACTATTATTAAGAAGGAGGCGTGATCAGGTGAAAAGAGGAGGCAACCAGCAAAAGGCAGAAATCAGGAAATTCTCATGTTAGAAAGCTGTCACCATAACAGGGGAAAGCCAAGATTGTGGTGTAGAAGACCTGGAAATACAGTCAGCGACAGGTATAAGGACCGGGACTAGAAGACAATCAGACCATGGCTATAAACCAAAGGATGAATCTGAAGTCTGCATGACCAGATATCAACCAATAGGCAAGGAGAGGGCAAGAGTCTGGAGTACACATGGAGTTAAGAATGCCGTGCCTTTCCAACCACGCCACAGAATTGTGTCAGGACCAAGAAATCAGCAGAAAAAAAGGAGAGATGTGCTCCAGCGATGAAACAATCCACTGATGTATTAAAAACTGTTTTTTATTTGCTTTTTAAAAACATGAAAAAACAATGTGGGTAACACAAGAGGCAGAAATATATATGACCAACGCGTTTCAGCAATTAAGCCTTAATGATTAAGGCTTAATTGCTGAAACGCGTTGATCATATTTCTGCCTCTTGTGTTACCCACATTGTGTTTTCATGTTTTTAAAAAGCAAATAAAAAACTGTTTTTAATACATCAGTGGATTGTTTCATCGCTGGAGCACATCTCTTCTTTTTTTCTGCTGACTGCTGACGCCCTGGACTGGGACGGCTCCGTGCGGAGGACTTCCACTACTACAGACCAGCATGCTGTGGTGAGCTGACTTTCCTTTTCCCCTACCCTATCTTTTGATATAGGACCAAGAAATGGATCCTAAGTCACGCCAGAGAGGGGTTAGCGAGAAGCTATTGAGTTATGGCCATCAAGTAACTTCCAAAAGGAGAGATATTTCCACCCAGCTGCCAAATACACATGAAGAAAATGGCTTTTCCCAAAGGAAAGAGAAGAGTCTTCCCCAGAGACCAATACACGGAGCCCTGAGCTAAAAGGTGTAATCTGTCAGCAGGGAAAGCGGAGTCAATAATTGCCTCCATGAAAAGGCAGCATGATGTGACATCGGATCTCTGCAGCGTGGATCATTTCTGAGAATGACATTAAACAATGTAATGATGAAACACAGGAGGCAATATTCACAAAACATCTACAAGGAAAATAAATTCCACAAAGCGGTCCACCAATGAGCTAAAGAGCGTTAAGCAGCGTGCAAGACCCCATCCAGCAGCCAATTGTAAAAATTGATTACGGCAGTGTAGCCGGGGAAATCAATGTAGAATAATGCTGCTTGGCAGCTGTAGAAAGTAACAGCAGCGACTTACACAAGTTTCTAACTAATGAAAAGAAATTACTTTCTGAACACTGCAGCGACTACCAAACCGGAGTGAAAACTACAAATTGTGACAGAGGATTAAAAAGAACTCAGAGTGCAATCAATATCTTACACGAAGAAATACATTTAATGAGAGCGGTATTAGAAGAGTGGGCTAATATAGATTGAGTAAGGGCAGAATTGGGCGCCGGCAGGTAATGAGTGCTATAAGCTGATTACATCTTCTCTACACTCCTGTGCTGGACTTTTACGAGCCTGGAAACTGGTAACACAAATTAAATTATGAGTTCAGACAAAGGCTATTACACCTCGGCAATTATTTCTACAGCTTAATTAGTAGAATCCATAGAGTCCATCAAGGGGCAGAATATACTGTATTGGTGAGAAGAATAACATATAAAATATAACAACCTGGAAGAAAGAAATTTGCAGTGTATTGTGGGGATACAGAGGCGCCATAGTCCCCCATACTCAGGTACGGACTTGGACTGAAATTCAGCCCTGGCATTTGAAATCGCACAGGCCCATGTTGTCCCTGTCCCCAAGCACCAAATGGTGATATTGTGGCACCCCTGAGGGTTCAGTCGCCACAGAGGTACTGCACCTCCTCCTGAGGTGTGGTACCCCACTATCCAGGTAAGGTGGAGACACCTGACCACACTCCAACACCTGCACCCCACACCACAAAGTAGTGTAGCAAAGCACCCTTTGGTGGCTCCCTGCTTGGAACACGAAGAGTGCTGGGAGGTGGGTGGAGCTTAGACTGCACAAGAGAGCGGGAGAATATTAGGAAATGGTCAGTCTGTGAGAGAAGATCCCCTGAGAGGGATGGAGTGAAGGAAGTGCTGCAGCAGACTCCTGTGACCTGGAGCTGCTGGCACAGGAAAGAGCCATAGAAAGCCTGATTCTTTAGAAGGAAGATAGGTTAGTACGGAACGTAAGGAGAAGAAGAGAACTAAGGACTAGGGTCAGAGCAGAGCTCTGTGGTTCGGTCCCCGAGGTTGTATGGATGCTGATGTTCCTGCAGCAGAAACCGGAGGAATAGAAGTCGTCACCACTTTATTCCCATCTAAGACTTGGGGGCACAACAGCAACGTGGGTGAGCCGGGACATGATAGCAAGGAGTCCCCGAAGCAGGATACAGCTGTCTGCCGTACAAGTAGAGTTCTAAGTAACATCAAGAAGGAGGAACTTGAGTTTAATACACAACTACAAGTACTTCAGATTAGGCGCTAGTGTGGAGACATTCAGAGTAGGCACATGTTGGAGGAGTGCTGGAAAAGTGTACTTTACCTTGCCTGGGAGTCGGCTGAGCCCCTGACCTGGAGGACACGGCACCGAAGCAGGCATCTGTGTGCACCAGACTGTGAGTAAAGCCTTGGAACTACATGCTCTTGTGTCCTCCACTCATTCTTGCGCCTTCCACCCGACTCTGGTACATCAACTTCTTTACACCATCTCCCCACTTGCCAACCTCATCTACACTGCCCTGGGACTACAGCTCCACCTGTGGGGAGCTTCAACATCATTGCTGCACTACACCATCTGTCCCAGAGAAGCAACCCTGCAGCGCTGGCCAAACTGACCAGAAACCACAGGTGGCGTCACGAATCATCTCAACAACTTTATCCCCATCACTCTACCCCTTTAACATTGACCGCCTGAGGCCACGGACCGGGTCACTGCCACAGTGACATCTCCCATTGAAGTCAACGGGTTCAGCACCGAGTACCCCATGGCCTCTGGGGGTGAGTCAATTTATTACTAATATTACTCTGGATGGAGGAAAGCAAGATTTACTACAAGACCAATATTTCTAATGATACCAGGGTCTTCTGGGGTAAGTGACCGAGTCAGTGACATTGTGCTCAGTCACAATTCTTAACAGGATGGGTGTCTTGAGAACACCGATTCTGTTAACAACATAGCAGATAAGACAGCCCACGAATACACAGGCCCTTCTGGCATTTGCCAGAATTGCCATATGGCCAGTCCGGCCCTGCCCATACTGCAATGCATCTCAGGAGCTGGTGGGCTAAATCACAAACTACCAAGGATCCAGCAGCCTCAAAGTCCAGACAACTATGAAAATTCAGTTCAACTTACTAAATGATCTCCAATATTAGAGGATTGTATCAATGTATCACGAATGGCTCTCAGACATCTCATTAGCTAGAGAAATCGGGACTGTAAAAAAGAGAGTTTCGCTTCCAAAGTTTAAGGTTTAAGAAGAGTAAGCGAGGATTATAGATGGCAAGGAAATCAGGAGAACTCTTAAAGGAGAGAGTGTGTGGTGATTTAAATCATGTTTTTGCAGCACAAGTATTTATTTAAATAATTATTGGCAAAGTTGTTTTCAATATCATGGACTTTATTAAAGCAAAAAAAAATTACAAAATTAGTAATAATACAGTTTTCACACTGGCAATTTTAGTCTACTAATGCCAGTCTTTTCAGGAACAGTTTTCTGAAGTCTCATTATCATGACAAGTGCACAGCTGATACCATAGAACCTACCAATGACATTAGGTGATGTCACAGCTCACCTCCTGTACAATGACTGATAACACCTCTGCATATAGTAGACTCACTATCATCAGATGAAGGACTACAGTGATGGGTAACACCTCTGTATACAGCTGAAAACACAGGAACCACTAATCACAATAGGTGATGTCACAGCTCACCTCCTCCTCCTGTACAATGACTGAAAACACCTCTATAAACAGCTAATTATATAGGATCCATCATTCACAATAGCTGATGTCACAGCTCACTTCTACCTTTACGATAGCCCTTGCACCGTCTCTTTAGATGCTTCAATGTAAAATATAGGGTAAAAGTCAGATTTTTTTCTGCTAATATACATGTGAATTTCCTGAAATAACAGGAAGTTGGTCTATAAAAGCATCAGTGACCAAAGTTAAAATTGTAAGTTTTTATATTTTATTTTAATAAAGATATAAAAAAGAGAAACATTTATAAAAAATACCTTAAGTGATAAGACATTTTCTTATGACACATTAACTTTCTACACAAATGATCGGACTGAGGCTTTCACTTTCTGTGGATAATTAAAATAGACAATAATGCTGAAAAGAGAAGAGATGAGGAAGAGGATGAGGAGCGATAATAACAATGGCAAATAAATAATGTCCAAGAAGGAGGAGAGTACATGGCGCTTTCTGACCGCAGATTAATTAAAAAGGCTAAAATCAAAGTCAGAATTTTCTCACCTGATGAAGTTGTGCACATTAGAGCCCAACTCCAAGGTCACATAAGATCCAATAGGTGCCGCCGGCCTGGTGGGAAATCCTGTAAGGAAGACCCAGCAGTGCATGACTAGGGTGGAGGCACCAGGTAAATGGCGATAATACCAGATGAATGCCTACAATACTAGGTGAATGGCGATAATACCAGGTGAATGACGACACCAGGTGAATGTGATAATACCAGGTGAATGGTGATAATACCAGGTGAATGACGACACCAGGTGAATGTGATAATACCAGGTGAATGGTGATAATACCAGGTGAATGGCACCACCAAGTGAATCGTGGTAATACCAGGTAAATGGCGATAATACCAGATGAATGGCTACAATACTAGGTGAATGGCGATAATACCAAGTGAATGACGACACCAGGTGAATGTGATAATACCAGGTGAATGACGACACCAGGTGAATGTGATAATACCAGGTGAATGGTGATAATACCAGGTGAATGGCACCACCAAGTGAATCGCGGTAATACCAGGTGAATGGCGCTCTGGTGGAAGTGGATAGAATAGATGAAATTTGTAGAATAAAATAAAATTAAATAACATAATGTATTAAACACTATGCGTTTCAGCTATTTCCAGCCTTCCTCAGGTGTCTCGGTCTCGGCCAGTGCAATGGGCTCATACATTTACTTATCTTGATATGAAGTCCCAGTCCCTTGAGACAATAACATGTGACATTGGCTTCATCATGCCGGTGACAATCGCTTTCGGCTTTTACATTGGGTCCTTGTGCTGATCGCAGGTGCTGACGTCATGTCTGGGAAACCTCTGTCTCTTCCATTTTATGTCTAGACAGGCAGAAGACGTAACGCAAGGTCAGATGCTCGAATTATTTTTACCATTGCACAAGAAAAAGTAAGAAGAGAAAAAAGATTTTAGGAGATTAGCAAAGAGTTGAGGAATTGCTACAGGAGGAGACAGGTAATCAGCCAAAGAAGGTAATTATCTTGTAATCCTTCAGCTTTGGGGACCTGCAGATACTTTCTAACACAATGTAGCTTATCAAGCTGGCAGCTCTACAGACACAAGGACATTTAACTCCTTTGAGCCTTCTCCTTCCCTAAATCCCTCTCCATAAATATCCAGGAAACCAACACGTCCTGTTTACTCGTTTTCTTCTGCTGGCTGCTTTCTTTTTAATTTATTCTCTTTGTTTGCTTTCTTTTTTTCTATTTGAGATCTGCAAACGTTTTCCAAAGTGTTTATAATGAAAAACAACTATTGCTCCATGCAACGTTCACCATATGCTTTCATGTCGAGTACAGCTTGTAATTAAATAGTAAGCCAGGGACTCCCTGAACTCACCTCTTCCCAGTCGTTAGCATTTTGAGTGACTGCACGCGGCATCTTTAAAGGTTATTTATCAAAGTAGCGGTAATATAGAATCAGAAGAGTTTTATCTTTGTAATTATCAGGCTGCTCTGGGCAAATCCGTGCTCAGAGATGCAGCGTACTATGACTGGGACAGTTCAATCTCTCTCTGGGACCACAGGACGCTGCTAGGTATTCTACCCTGGTCGCCTAGTGGTTTATGCATCTATGGTACAATCCCAGTCTGATTGACCCAGACACACATCTTTCCCCAACAGACTCTGCTGGTTTCGGCCTATTTCCCGAAGAACTATAAGATTGTCTACTGGAAATCTGCTGTGCCAAATCCTTCTCTCCTACATTTCATCTGTCAGCAGGGCCAGTTTTAGGCAAAGTGGGGCCCTGGACAAAACTTTAAAGTGGGGTCACATATTGCCGCTAAATGAGCATGATCGACACTAATGAAGTCGTACAGTGCATATTTCCTTGCCTCTTTACTCCGACTGAGGAACAATGATGGGACATAAAGATCACTAGTAGATGAATCTGTCCTCATACCATGTCATGTTATCAGTAGAGTTGATCAAATATCTTTGGTTCCCCGCTTATTCAGCAAGCTATAGTGGAACGCCCAGCAGGGCCGGGGGAACTCGGTACCGGGCCTTTCAGGCTCTTTGAATGGGAAGTGTGTCACGGTGGTGATGGTGACCGGGTCCGTGGCCCTGGGGGTCCAATGTAAATGATGGAAGTTCAGATGAATGGGGAAGATGGTAGGATAATTAATAGGGGAAAAGGGGATTTGTGACGCCACCTGTGGAATTCGGCAATACAGGTGTTAAGCCAACGCTGCTCTGCAGATCCTCTGGGACGGTGTTAAGGCAGCGGGGATGGTAAAGCTCTCCACAGGTAGAGCTGTGTCCCAGGGCAGTTGAGCCGGAGACGGTGTTTGCAGTGTGAGGCAGGCAGTTGTAAAATAACTCAAAGGATACGGTTGGGTGCAGTTTCTGGGTTTTTACTCACAAATTTCGTGTACACGTTGGTCCACTTAGTGCTGTGTCCTCCGAGGGAGGGATCCGGCAAACTCCCAGGCAGATTGGTTACACCTTTCAGGACTCCTCCTTGTGTCTTCTCTCAAGGCCATGTCTCTGCGCTGAATTCTCCTTACTTTCCCTGCCCTGCGCCTTCACAAGTAGTGCCCCCAGCTGGTAGCCACGGATCTCCTCAGGCGACGTTGGTCAGGCCCCGAGGTCCGTTACTCATACCGCTGCCTTTTGGAGGGTGCTTGTGGCTGTGGCTGAGGCATTTAAAGTTACCTCAGCCTCCGGCTTCCTAGCTGAGTCCTATAATCCTCCACTAGTTTCAGGGACCGGCTCCCCCACTTCGGCCAGATCCTTCCCTTCCGGGATGCGGGCTCCATGGGTGGCCAGTCGCACTACCCGTGCCCCTAGGACCCCTTCTTCCCAGTCCAGGAGTGTGGAAAAGATGTTTCTCTCACTTCCACCCACAGTCCTCTACAGCAATCCTGCTCTCTCGCTGGTCCTGTCACCGACTCACTAGTTTCTGGAAGGATCTCTTTACCTCAGAACTAGCTCCTCCCCCCAACTGTCACCTTTCTCACTCTGATTGGATGCCCAACTATCACTCCACTACCTAAGCTCCTCCCACTCTACCTACCTTCCACACTAACTCCCCCACACCCTTTCAAGCCAGTCTCGGATGAGGCCATCTTCCCGAAGGGTACGCCCAGGTACCCTGACTAGCTAATGTGTGTGTTGAGTGCAGTGTTAGGAGTCCTGGGTGGTAATCCCTCCTTACCTGAGGGTTGGATACCACACCTCTAGATGAGGTGCAGTACCTCTGTGGTGACCAGACCCTCAGGGGCACCATAATAGCGCTTGCCAAATAGGCTACAGTGGGAACCCGGCTTTCTGGATTGCTCTGGGTGAATAGCTGATCGCCGCTGCAGCTGCATCTGTCGCGGCTGTGTCACTTTCACAGCACATGCATGGAGAGCCTGTGTGCTGGGCTCTCCATGCATGTGCTGTGACTGTGACATAGCCGTGACACATGCAGCTATAGCGTCGAATCAGCTGTTCACCTGAAGCGATCTAGGAAGTTTATTTGGCAAGCGCTATATATATATATATATATATATTAGCTGAAGAGCCCGGCGCTGCCCGGGCATAGTAACTAACTAAATTATAATTATCCTCCATCCCATAGTCCCGTGCCCATATACCCATCAACCATCCTCCATCCCATAGGCCCGTGCCCATATACCCATCATACATATCCTCCATCCCATAGTCGAGTGCCCATATACCCATCACACATCCTCCATCCCATAGTCCCATGCCCATATACCCATCACACATCCTCCATCCCATAGTCCCATGCCCATATACCCATCACACATCCTCCATCCCATAGTCGAGTGCCCATATACCCATCATACATATTCGCCATCCCATAGTCGAGTGCCCATATACCCATCACACATCCTCCATCCCATAGTCCCATGCCCATATACCCATCATACATAGCCACGATCCCATAGGCCCGTGCCCATATACCTATCATACATATCCTCCATCCCATAGGCCCGTCCCCATATACCCATCATACATCCTCCATCCCATAGTCCCGTACCCATATACCTGTCATTCATAACCTCCATCCCATAGTCCCGTGCCCATATACCCATCATACATATCCGCCATCCCATAGTCCCGTGCCCATATACCCATCATACATATCCTCCATCCCATAGTCCAGTATCCATATACCATCACACATCCTCCATCCCATAGTCCCGTGCCCATATACATATCCGCCTTCCCATAGTCCAATGCCCATATACCCATCACGCATCCTCCATCCCATAGGCCCGTGCCCATATACCCATCACACATCCTCCATCCCATAGTCCCATGCCCATATACCCATCATACATATTCGCCATCCCATAGTCGAGTGCCCATATACCCAGCACACATCCTCCATCCCATAGTCCAATGCACATATACCCATCATACATATCCTCCATCCCATAGTCCCGTGCCCATATACCCATCATACATATCCTCCATCCCATAGTCCCGTGCCCATATACCCATCATACATATCCTCCATCCCATAGTCGAGTACCCATACACCCATCACACATCCTCCATCCCATAGTCCCATGCCCATATACCCATCACACATCCTTCATCCCATAGTCCCATGCCCATATACCCATCATACATATTCGCCATCCCATAGTCGAGTGCCCATATACCCATCATTCATACATATCCGCCATCCCATAGTCTCGTGCCCATATACCATCACACATCCTCCATCCCATAGTCCAATGCCCATATGCCCATCATACATATCCTCCATCCCATAGTCCCGTGCCCATATACCCATCATACATATCCTCAATCCCATAGTCCCGTGCCCATATACTCATCACACATCCTTCATCCCATAGTCCCGTGCCCATATACCCATCATACATATCCTCCATCCCATAGTCCCGTGCCCATATACCCATCATACATATCCTCAATCCCATAGTCCCGTGCCCATATACCCATCACACATCCTTCATCCCATAGTCCCGTGCCCATATACCCATCATACATATCCTCCATCCCATAGTCCAGTGCCCATATACCCGTCATACATATCCTCCATCCCATAGTCCCATGCCCATATACCCATCACACATCTCCATCCCATAGTCCCGTGCCCATATACCCATCATACATATCCTCCATCCCATAGTCGAGTGCCCATATACCCATCACACATCCTCCATCCCATAGTCCCATGCCCATATACCCATCACACATCCTCCATCCCATAGTCCCATGCCCATATACCCATCATACATATTCGCCATCCCATAGTCCCGTGCCCATATACCCATCACACATCCTTCATCCCATAGTCCCGTGCCCATATACCCATCATACATATCCTCCATCCCATAGTCCAGTGCCCATATACCCATCATACATCCTCCAACCCATAGTCCCATGCCCATATACCCATCATACATCCTCCATCCCATAGTCCCATGCCTATATACCCATCATAAATATTCGCCATCCCATAGTCCCGTGCCCATATACCCATCACACATCCTTCATCCCATAGTCCCGTGCCCATATACCCATCATACATATCCTCCATCCCATAGTCGAGTGCCCATATACCATCACAGATCCTCCATCCCATAGTCCCATGCCCATATACCCATCACACATCCTCCATCCCATAGTCCCATGCCCATATACCCATCATACATATTCGCCATCCCATAGTCCCGTGCCCATATACCCATCACACATCCTTCATCCCATAGTCCCGTGCCCATATACCCATCATACATATCCTCCATCCCATAGTCCAGTGCCCATATACCCGTCATACATATCCTCCATCCCATAGTCCCGTGCCCATATACCCATCACACATCCTCCATCCCATGGCAACCATTGTGACATCATAATGAGAGGCGGGGCTTGATATGCGCACACTGCTTCCCCAGTATGCAAATAGGGGCATTATAACATCATAATGAGGGGCGGGGCTTGACGCGCACACACTTTTTCCCCAGTATGTATGGGCAAAATTGTTTGGTGAATTGGAACGCGCGGGGTTAAAATTTTGCCTCACAACATAGCTTAGGACGCTCTCGGGGTCCAGACGTGTGACTGTGCCAAATTTTGTGGCTGTAGCTGCGATGCCTATCCCGGACATACACACATACATACGTACACACATACACACTTTGAGCTTTAGATATTATATATATATATGCTCAGCTCTAGGTATCAGCAACATAGCTGTAGTTTTCACCAGGCAATATGCTGCCGAGAACATGGATTTCTGTTTATAAGCAATCCAATTACTTAATGAATAGGCAGCATTTTTCTCGTTTAGTATAATGCACCCCACAGTCCTCCACATAATGCAATGCACCCCACAGTCCTCCAAATAGTATAATACACGCCACAGTCCTCCCCATACCATAATGCACCCCACAGTCCTCCATATAGTTTAATGTGCACGAGAGTCCTCCATATTGTATAATGAACCCTCCATAGTCCTCTGTCGGGCAGAGTCAGGAGCCTCCGATTCTCATGGCAATGTCGGCCGATCCCACCCGTGTCAATGACATTGGTCCGATGTGTATGGGGCCTTATAGGTCTGTCAGTGAGCTCCTTCTACCTTGGAGTTTGCAGCTCCTTTATCCATCTTTTCTGAGCTCCTCTCGGCTGATTTATAACCACATGCCGGTGCCCAAAATCCATGTATTTAAGTGAAAAAAATCTCTGAAGGTGTCCACAAAGTTTAAAGTGTCTGTTCGTTTTTCTAATGTGTCTGTTTTAGTAAAATCTTGGATGTCAAATGAAACGTCAATTCTGAAGCATCTTTTCCCGTGCTGAGCTGTTCCTCCGTTACCCCTCCTGAATATTTATGGACACATAGACACCGATGTGTGATGATTCCTCCTGGCAGTTCTGATCGCACAGTTTCAGTCTGTATAAGGCCCCATCCTCTAAGTGGTAACACCCAGGAGTCAACGCATTAGGGTGACTGTCTATCGGGGCGACTGTCCATCGGGGCGATTGTACATCGGGGCGACTATGTGTCAGGGCAGTTGCAGTATCTAGGAGGGATACCAGAGGAATGGCACCATCAAAAATGTCTGGAAAGATGCGGCAGAACGTCATCTTTTGTGCTCATGAGAAAATCGCTTCAAAACTGGACAGAAAAATCGTCAACTTTATGGTCCAATCCAATATTATACAGGAGAGTGTATGTGGCACAGGTCTCTTCAGATGGGTAGGCAGACGAGCGCTGGCTGAATGTCTGCAGATGTCACCAGACCTCACACAGGTGGAGATTTCCTTCTGGGGAAGCTGATAACTTGATCAATTCTAACATTATCTACAATGTATCGTACTTCTGCACATTCTGGTTTGGGGGGATCGCAGTATTAGGGTGCAGGGTGCAATGATATTCTCGGTGTCCTCCATCCCATAAGCATAACTCTATAGTTTGTACTGAACACAACCGCAGAGATTCTGGAAGTTTCTATCAGAAGAAGCAGATTGCATTGATCTACATGAGAGTTTTGAGTTTGTTTCCAAGGTGACGTCTGATTCCTTTATTTTTTTTGTGGAGGAGCCGCAGATTTATTTCACATATGTGAATAACTTGTTTTTATTTATGTTTGACTGTTACTGACAAGGCATCTCTGTAAGAAGCAAAAAGAAGGAAGGTAGATGCAAGATGGATAAACAGATATGTAACAGATATGAGATGGCTACATAATATAATAGATGGATAGAGGGAGAGATCCGAGATAGATAATATATACATAAGTGATAGATATTCTTCTAAATGTATCAGTTCTGCCACCACCTAACCATGTATGTAGTTGCCAACTCAGGGCAGCGGATTGCTTCTCGCACCCTTGGGGCATTGTGATTCGATGTGTCCTCTATAATTAGAGACAATGTAATCCGAACTGATATAGTCACACCGAAGTACAAAAATGAGTTCATAAGCCTCCATGAGGCCTGTCGCCATAGGGGGAAAGGCCAAAATAACATATAGATCCTACAAAGGCATGGAGTCATGAATCTACCATCACCAATAATCAATGAAATTCTATTGAAAAATTGCACAACAAAAACAAAAAGTACATACTGTATATTGTTTTCCAGGTGAAGACTCTGGCGAACCAAAGGCTAGGATCTAACCACATAAGGTGATGAGAGGCAGCATGGAATAACTCTAATATTGAAATATGCATACCATCTACATAAGTTTGGATCGTAAAGTGAAATTCAACGTGTTATGAGCATAGTGCAAAAACACTAGAAAAGGTGACCACCCAGATATATAGTATACAAAGCATCCTAGACAGTTATAGTAAGATGAAGTCCCCTTGCTTTGCCATATCCCTGTGTCAAACCTCGTTCCTGCAACCGCAACGTGTGTTTCGCATGGGCTTCCTTGGGAGGTTGTGAAAGATCCGAAGATTTATTTCATGTATGTGAATAATTTGCTTTTATTTATGTTTAACTGTTATTAGCAAAGCAACACTGTAAGAAGAGAAAAGAAGGAAGATGCATAGAAAGGTATGAGATGGATAAAGAGATACAGTCATGGCCGAAAGTGTTGGCACCCTTGAAAATTGTTCCAGGAAATGAAGTATTTCTCTGAGAAAATTATTGTGTTACACACGTAGTAGGGGAACCACTGTGCCACGGTCCAGGGAGAGCTTGGTGGGGCTTAACTAAGTGAATACCTGACTCTTCGCTAATCCCCTGATGGTGAGGTTAGACTTGGTTCCAGATAAACACCAGGTACTGCTTCAGGATGGACCCACAGAGCCATGGCAGCTGACCCCCAAGTGGGATAGGGAAGTAGGATCGGTCAGGAACTGGTTGACAGGAGAGGGTACGGCTGGCTGGCAGGTACGAGATCAAGCACAAGCAGGTCTGCTACAGGAACACAGGACGGATATGGGTATAGCGTCAGCAGGATGGACTGTAAGAGGTGCAGACAGTGAGTATGAACAGGATCAAGTAAATGGGGTGGACAGGATCAGAGAACACATGTACGGAAACTTTACAACTAGCTAGCAGTATATATACTGGTTAACTAAAGTTGGTAAGGCACCTCTCAATAGGAGAGGATGTCTTATATACCAAACGCCTTGCAGCTATTGGCTGGGGACATTTTTAGCAGTGCGCACGTTGGCCCTTTAAGAGGCAGTGAGTGCATGTGAGTGTAGGGAGGAGGGCTCCCGCAGAGTGTCCGGGCCGGAACCAAAGGGACCGCCATCTAGGTTTCTAAGGAACTGTACCCAGGGAACGGAGAAGGAGAGTGGACTGCTGGGAGTGACAGGACAGCAAGGAGAGGGGCCAGTATAAAAGGGACAGGGAGCGCGCAGGGGGGGTCAGTTGGCGGAACGGCACACACGAAGCAAGAGACTGTGGGACTTTGAGAGAGCCAGAGTGACAGACGGTGACCAGAGAGGAGACCAGTGGCAGAGGGGAGACTTACAGTGGCCTGCAGAGAGTAAGCGCCGAACTTACCAACAAGATACTGCTGCTTCACTCCCATCTGGGGTCACTACCTGCCCACGGTCGTCCGCAGCCCTTACCGCTGTGCTCCAGCCTGTTGCGGCCTGTCCGTCGCCTCTCGCAGCCACTGCCGCTTCACTCCAGCCCGTGGCTGCGGCCTGCCCGCTACCACCCCGCTTCAGCCCGCGGCTGTGGCCTGTTCATCATCGCCCGCAGTTGACGTCACCCCGCTGCAGTCGGCAGTTGGGGCCTACTCCTCACCTACAGAGAAACTCTTTGCCTAGGCCCTGGCCATGCACGTGGCCTGCCAACTGCCACTCCTGGTAACTGCGACACAACCCTGCTTGGGGACTGGAGTCTCATTGAACTCACGAGCCGATCCCCGCTGTTTCTACAGGGGGTTACCTCATCAAAGGACTCCCTCAGGGCCTGTTGTGCCCCAACTCCTCCTGGGCGCTGGGGCACCTGAAGACTACGACAGATCTTCAGGAGCTGGGCCCAGCGGCTGCGACACCAAACTAGCCTCATCAGAGACGCCAAGGGACGTCAGGACGGATAAGTGACACTATAGGAAATAAGGACCCGTAGTTTGCCGGGTTAGTCGTGTTCTCATTGAAAGTGTTTGTTTTTGCAGAGTCCCTGCGAGGACAATAGCTGTTATTGTGTTTTGGTTGCTTAGCATAGCCCTAGCAGCTTAAATTTATAAAAGTTTTCTTCCCAAAGTTCAGCTCAGTCTCGCGTCTCGTCACTGCATCCTGCGTACCTGCTGTTACCTACATTTGGCATAGTCGACAGGATGCAGTCTCCGAGCGCGGACAACGACGCCCCAGACCAGGGCAGGGCCGTGAGCTCAAAAGATAGCGAGGGCCCCCGCTCCAGCATTTCGTTGGGGGCTATGCTGAGCAACCTGCCTAGGTTTTCCGGCTCTAATACCATGCTATGGAGCTGGACAGAATGTATGCGGGGGCTCTTTCGGATGCACCCGATGACTCCTGACCTAGAAGCCGAAGTAGCTCTCATGGCATTAGACGGGGAGGCTCGGGATTCAGTAATGTTGAGGCCCCCGGGACACCGAAACACCTTTGTTAGAGTATTGCAGATTTTAGAACAGACCCATGGGGACCCAATCAATGTGGGAGAGTTAAGGACCCGGTTGTTCAGTCGGATGCAGGGAGAGGGGGAGACCATCACGCAGCAACAAGAAGATACAGAAATTGGACTCCTGCCCAGATGGGTGGCCATCGGTAAATTGTCCACGGGCTCACAGAGACAGACTTTGATCCAAGATACGTTGCTGATTTTGCGCCAGTGGGAAAAACTAGTCGTCAAAAAGGGACTGCTATATCGAAAAGCCATGTCACGAACCACGTCAGCTACGATATGGCAGGTGATCGTACCCAGAGCCCATCTCGACCAACTGGCCCGGGAAGCCCATGAGAAGGGGGCTCATTTTGGTGCTCAAAATACTTTACAATGGCTGCAGCAGATAGTGTACCACCCACGCTTGCACGCTGCTGTAGATGAAGTTTGTCGTACCTGCCGCCGGTGCGAGCTTGCTAAACCCCCCGTGCAACGAGCCCTGGTGCAAACTATTGTAACATCAGCCCCTCTGGAGCTTTTTACGGTGGACTATCTGACCATAGGTCCTGCCTATCAGGGGTATGAACATTGTCTCGTTATGGTGGACCATTTCACCAAGTTCGCCGTGGTCACCCCCACCCGAGACCAAACAGCGGAGTCGTCCGCCTATGCATTTTGAAAGAACTTTATTCAAGTGTACGGCTGTCCACAACGAATACATTCAGACCAAGGAGCGTGCTTCCTAGGAAAAGTCGTGGAAGAGCTACACCATCTTTACGGTATCGATAAATTGCGGACTACGCCGTACCACCCACAGGGAAACGGAGCCTGCGAACGATTTAATCTTACGCTAAACACTGCGCACCCTGGAGAGCGACCGCAAGGCCCGCTGGCCTGAATATGTCCCCGAGCTGGTGTGGGTATATAACAATCGGGTGCATCAAGTGACTGGTTACACCCCCTACTCATTGCTGTTCGGACGGGAAGGCAAAGGAATTACGGAGGTGGAATTGAACCTGGAGGAACCCCAACCCTGGACCGGGATATCCTCGTGGGTCCGAAACCACCGGCACCGGCTGCAGACCCTCCACCGTATTGTCCATACAAAGCTCCAGGATCTAGAACACCAGGGGGAGCACTGCCCCCACCCATTGACTTTCAGACTGGGGATCGGGTACTCGTACTTGATCAACGTCCCCAAAACAAGTTAGAACCATGGTGGGAGGTGAACCCGTACCGAGTGTTGCGCTGAATAAGCCCCGACAGACCTGTGTACGAAATACAGTCTGAAGGAGACAACGTGCCTCTCACTCAGGTTGTGCACCGTAACATGTTACGACCTTGTACGTCTACCGATCCCCGGCGGCTCGAACCGACCCTCCAGGTACCCGACCCCCTGCCCACGGTCTGGGACCTGGATGACAAAGAGGACTTCCCCGTCGCATCTGCGGGTCGCCCCAGTAGTGGCACTACAGTAGACCCGGGCATCCCACCAGAACCAACTATTCGACCACCCCAGAAGACTTCACTACATCCGAGCTTCGACGCTCCGAGAGGTCAACAGCTGGCAAACCCCCTGATCGTTACGAACAGGACCAGTTCGTATGGCCACAAGGACTGTCGTCCCAAAAAACTAACCCGAGTCTACAAAAACCCTCGCCCGAGGACTGGCGAGCATACAGGGCAGGGGAGTGTGGGAGGAACGGCCCCCGTCGAGTGTCTGGGCTGGAACCAAGGGAGCAGTCATCTGGGTTCTGGGGGAAACTGTCCCCGTGGGGCAGAATTCAGGGATGGACCGTTATGATAGACAGATGGGCTGGGGGAGGGACCAGTATAAAGGAGGCGGGGAATTCCCGGGACGATGAGTCAGCAGATGGGGACAGAGGAAGCAGGAGACCGTGGGAGCGACTGAAAGCTAGAGCGACTGACCAGTGCCAGGGAAGACGCTCTCAGAGGACTCCAGAGGGACGGTGCCAAGGCGATCATCCGAGACTTGCTGCCCTGCTCCAGCCTGCGGCCACTGCGACCTCAGTTCAACCTCGCTCCAGCCCGCGGCTGCTGCCTGTTCCCCGCCACCCGCAGCCGCCCTGCTCTCACCAGTGGCCATGGCAAGTACAGCGCCGTCGGCAGCCACCACTGTCCCGCTCCGGTCCGCAGCAGGGGCCGGGCCTCTGCTGACAGCTGTTAGCTGCCCAGGTGGCCTGTCATTCGCCACCACACATCACTGCCGCTTGCCCCAGTCCAGGGGCTGTGGCCCACCCGTCCAAGGACTCCGCCGGGGCCTGTTGGGCTCCAGGGTCATCAGCGCGCCGGAGCGCGCGAAGACTTTGTCAACACCTCAGCAACTGGGCACAGCAACTACTATGCCGAAAGACCACCATTCCGAGAGGCGAGGGACGTCTGGACAGCTAAGTTGACTGTATAATTAAGGACCCGTAGTCGGCCTTACCGCGGCCCTATAGTGACCGGCTATTGCCGGAAGTAGTCGTGTTCTACCCATTTGTGTTTGCTTGTATAGAGCCCCTGCGAGGGCAACCCGTGTTACCCCTTTTGGTGATCAGGCCGTGACTGAGGAAAGTTCCCTCTAGTCTTATAAACGTTATTATAGAAAGCACCAAATTGTCTCGCGACTCGTCACTGCATCCTGCGTACCTGCAAGCACCACATTGCCACCAATTTTGTCCTGCCCATTTTGGGGGTTTGGTGTGAAATTATGTCCTATTTGCCTTTTTTTCCTCAGTTTTCTTTTGTGTTGTTCCTATACACACAAAGGAAATAAACGTGTATAAGAAAACATGTGTGCTTGCAATACGATAATGATGCTCATTCTGACACACCCGAGGCAAGTAGCAGGTGTGGGCAATAAGGAAATCACACCTGTACCAGTTAAAAAGTGGAGAATTTGGCTCAATCTTTGCATTGTATGTCTGTGTGTGCCACACTAAGCACGGAGAACTGAAAGAGAACTGTCTGAAGACCTGAGAACCAACATTGTTTGTTTACAGTGTATTGTTAATCTGAAGGTTACAAGTCCATCTCCGTTGATCTTGATATTCCTTTGTCCATTGCATAATCAAGAATTTTACAACCCATGGCACAGTAGATAATCTCCCTGGATGTGGACTGCTGAGAAAAATTGATTAAAGGTTGCAACACAGGATAGACTGGATAGTGGAAAAGCCCTAATCAATTTCCAAAGAAATTCAGGCTGTGCTGCAGGCTCAGGGTCTATCATTGTCAGTGAGAACTAGCCGTTGACATCTGAATGAAATTAAATGCTATGGCAGGAGATCCAGGAGGATCCCACTGTTGACACAGAGAAATAAAAAGCTAGACTGACTGTAGTTTGAGAAAATGTACGTAAGCCAAAATCCTTCTGGAAAAGCATCTTGGGGACAGATGAGACCAAGTTAGAGCTTTTTGGTAAGGCACATCATTCTACTATTTACCGAACACGGAAAGACACCTATAAAGAAAAGATCACAGTACCTACAGTCAAATATAGTGGAGATTCAAAGATGTTCTGGGGTTGTTTCGATGCTTCTGGCACTGAATGCCCTGACTGTGTGCAGGGCTTCAAGAAATCTGAAGATTACTAGCGTATTTTGGATGGCAATTTAGTTCCCAGTGTTAGAAAGGTGGGTTTGCATCCTTGATCATGGGTCTACCAGCAGGACAATGACCCCAAACATACTTCAAGAAGCCTCTAGAAATTGATGGAAACAAAGCACTGGAGAGTCTTGAAATGGCAATGGCAAAGAGTCTGGACCTAAATCCCATTGATCACCTGTGCAAAGATCTTAAAATTGCTGTTGGGAGAAAGCCAAATATGAGAGACCAGGAGGAGTTTGTAAGAAGAGTCCAAGATCTCAGCTGAGAAGTGTAAGAAGCTTGGTGGTGGTCGAACAATTAAATATTAAGTTAAAGGTTCCAACAACTTTGTCCAGTCCGTTTTTGGTGTTTCGTGTAAAGTTATGTCCAATTTGCCATTTTTTCGCAGTTTTTTTGCGTTGTTACAATACACACGTCATGATCCTGTGTTGAATTTTGACCTGGAATCTCAGGGGTTAACTCTTTGGCCTCGTTTTGGGCATGGGGAGGATTTTTATAGCCAATGTGGACCTCCATCCTTGTCAGTTATACTTTAGCCCTCGACTTAGTTAAGTGACACCTGTGCATTTGTGCTAGTGCCATGTGCCTACATTTCTGCCTGGATTACCTGTTTTTGACCCAGTCTGTTGCCTATTGTGTTCTTGCCTGCTGATTTGGTACTGTTTATCTGTTCTCCTGGTTTCTGACTTCGGCTATGGCTCTGGATATCCTCCTATCTACGCCCCTGGTACTTCTGCTGTCCGTACGGTTGTGACCCTTGGCCTATCCCTGACATCCCTCTTGTCTAGTGCTCATCGGTGCTTCTGTTTGAATTATACCTGCTGGTAGGATCTTTATTTCTGGCCGACATCTCTCTCTGCTCCTGCTCCCTCTGGGAGACCTGTGGCTGGCTCCGCCCCTTGGCAGTCACGTGCTTCAGGTCCTGTTTGCCTGAAGCACGCATCTCCACCGCTGCCGCCCCGCTCCACAGGTATTTTTGAGCATAGTTTTGTTCTAATCAGGACACACGCACTGGCTCAGTGAGCAAGTGCAGTGCGGTGTTCCTGACAACACAAAGGAAATAAACCTGAGTATAACAAAAAGTGTAATTGCAATAATTTTCTGGCAGAAATACATAATTTTCTGGAATAATTTCAAGGGTGCCAACACTTTTGGCCATGAGTGTAGATAATGTATAGATATGAAACGGATAAATCAGTGATCAATGATAGATCTTCTCCCAAATGTATCAGTTCTGCCATTACCTAACCATCCATGTAGTTGCCATCTCGGGGCAGCATGCTTTGCTCATGCCCTCGGAGTATTGTAATTTGATGCTTTCTCTATAATTAATAGCTGATGTTACAGTATCGTTCCTTGCTAATTATCTGGGGTCATTAGTACATTTATAAGTTGGATTCAGTGTACAGTCCATGGCGATAAAGGAATCAACTCATTTATGATGATCTGATAATGACACATTGATATAGAACTGTGTAATTACCCAGTTGCTGCCCCCTAGGCTGAGTGTGAAGGGGGAGGGGGAGAGTTTAGAGGGGTCTTTTCCACTGCTTCCTTTTTGCTGGGGGGCCGCACGCTCCCAATCATAGACAGTTCATATCAGCAGCATTGCCATCCACTGCGCTGAACTGTGCGCTCTCCAATGCTACATGCTGCAGCAACTTAGCATCTGCGGCACCGGCGGAGAGTGGTGACACTGTATCTGGCGGGATCAGGAGCTGACCGCGCTCTCCAACCAGCTGGCCATTGTCAAAGCAGCCCTGTAAGAAAGGGCTTGTAAGCGTTGCAATTCTTGCCACTTCTGGCAGACTGTAGAGGTAGCTGGCTACCTTGGCAACAAGCTGCAAACCAGGATATTACTGACCCCTCTGTCCTTGAGAATGTAGAGGATGTCTAATAACAGGTAAATTGCTAAGTTACTTAACAGAAACAGAAGCAATTTCATCCAGTCATGATGGGAGTTACCCTTTCCGATCATAGGACCCTCTCCATTCAATATGACTTGGTGTTTTTGGGTTGGGTGAATATTCCAGCCAGCCCGCTCCATAATAATGAAAGCTCCTCTGTGGTAACATTCAGGTTTCGGCATAGTGTGAGAGAGGGGCCACCAAATTCTATGGGGGTTCAGTATTTCTCCCCTTATGTTAGGACTAGGATTGGGGCTAGGACTTGAATTAATAGTGATATATACATTTTATATATATGTAATAAAAAATAAAAAGTAACTAAAACTAGGACACGGCTTGTTTTCGGGGAATACTGTGCTAATTACGTTTGTCGGTAAACATTGAGATTCTTTTTGATGTAGAAGTAGGAAACAATCCGCGTCCTGAAGTGAGGGAATATGCATCAAAACTGGATGTTCGGCACTGAAAATGAGCTATTAGCAATGGGAGAATCACCGTTACCTGAAAGCGGCGTTACCGCTCCATTATCCTGGAAGAAAAGAGAAGAATAAACACCACTTTTATTACATGACTACATCCAAACACAGACGGGGGAACACATCACGAGAGGGATTAGAGGCCAGTTTTGCTTGTGGCTGTGTTTCTGTTATTGTATGAAAGAAAAGAAAAAGGATACATCCAAAAAAGGGGAACTCCAGTACAAAATATCAAAGTGAAAAAATGTATAAATTTTATTGACAACATGTACACAAACAGCGAGATAAAAACACTTAAAAACACACAAAGAGCATGTCACAGTCATGTAATACTGAAAAAGTGACTGTCCCACAAGAGATACCCCTATGTAGCAACAATTTGATTAAAGTATAAATTTAGCAGACAGCTGGCCAAAAAGCCAAATATGAAATGTCTATGACGCTCAACATATAAATAAAGATGATATATAATAGAAAAGCCCCGAAAAAGGGCAAATCATTAAACACAGCACCATGCAGCAAAGGTACCCAACAATTCAAAACAGCCAAAAGAATGTATTCAGGCTGTACAAGGATTGATAACCCTGTAGGTCAAAGAAAGAAAGAATGGGAAACCTCTACATATTCCAAAGTAAAGTGCTGACAATGAGCAATCAAAAGAGGATAAAAATACCCCAATAACAGGTGAAGCCAGTGGTCTGCGGGGTAAATCAGAGAGGGAACCGCACCCCACACGTATCGCCACGTGCGTGTGGCTTTCTCAAGGGAGAAGGCGCTTCATTCTCCCTTGAGAAAGCCACACGCACGTGGCGATACGCGTGGGGTGCGGTTCCCTCTCTGATTTACCCCGCAGACCACTGGCTTCACCTGTTATTGGGGTATTTTTATCCTCTTTTGATTGCTCATTGTCAGCACTTTACTTTGGAATATGTAGAGGTTTCCCATTCTTTCTTTCTTTGACCTACAGGGTTATCAATCCTTGTACAGCCTGAATACATTCTTTTGGCTGTTTTGAATTGTTGGGTACCTTTGCTGCATGGTGCTGTGTTTAATGATTTGCCCTTTTTCGGGGCTTTTCTATTATATATCATCTTTATTTATATGTTGAGCGTCATAGACATTTCATATTTGGCTTTTTGGCCAGCTGTCTGCTAAATTTATACTTTAATCAAATTGTTGCTACATAGGGGTATCTCTTGTGGGACAGTCACTTTTTCAGTATTACATGACTGTGACATGCTCTTTGTGTGTTTTTAAGTGTTTTTATCTTGCTGTTTGTGTACATGTTGTCAATAAAATTTATACATTTTTTCACTTTGATATTTTGTACTGGAGTTCCCCTTTTTTGGATGTATCTTTTTTCTTTTCTTTCATACAATGGTTTCTTGTACATCCGTGGTGAACCCGTGTTATTGCTAGCTGTGCCCTCCATCCTTCATGTTTTTCTGTGTTTCTGTTATTTGCGCAATTCCTTATCAAAATGTCTCCCTATTTCTGACCATTTTGTTTCCTCTTAAGATATCGCATATCTGTTGAGAAACCATATTCCATTGCACTCACCAATAGACCATGAATTCAGTGGAGGTGTGTATGCTCACCAACAGACCATGAATAAAGCGGAGTTGTGTATGCTCACCAACAGACCATGAATAAAGCGGAGTTGTGTATGCTCAACAACAGACCATGAATGGAGCGGGGATGTGTGCATACTCACCAACAGACAATGAATGGAATAGAGGTGTGCATGCTCACCAACAGACCATGAATAGAGCGGATGTGTGCATACTCACCAACAGACCATGAATAAAGCGGAGATGTGTATGCTCACCAACAGACCATGAATAAAGCGGAGATGTGTATGCTCACCAACAGACCATGAATAAAGTGGAGATGTGTATGCTCACCAACAGACCATGAATGGAGCACGGATGTGTGCATACTCACCAATAGACCATGAATTCAGTGGAGGTGTGTATGCTCACCAACAGACCATGAATAAAGCGGAGTTGTGTATGCTCACCAACAGACCATGAATGGAGCGGGGATGTGTGCATACTCACTAACAGACAATGAATGGAATAGAGGTGTGCATGCTCACCAACAGACCATGAATAGAGCGGATGTGTGCATACTCACCAACAGACAATGAATGGAGTAGAGGTGTGCATGCTCACCAACAGACCATGAATAAAGCGGAGATGTGCATGCTCACCAACAGACGATGAATAAAGCAGAGATGTGTATGCTCACCAACAGACGATGAATAAAGTGGAGATGTGCATGCTCACCAACAGACGATGAATAAAGCAGAGATGTGTATGCTCACCAACAGACCATGAATAAAGTGGAGATGTGAATGCTCACCACAGACCATGAATGGAGCGCGGATGTGTGCATACTCAACAATAGACCATGAATTCAGTGGAGGTGTGTATGCTCACCAACAGACCATGGATAAAGCGGAGTTGTGTATGCTCACCAACAGACCATGAATGGAGCGGGGATGTGTGCATACTCACCAACAGACAATGAATGGAATAGAGGTGTGCATGCTTACCAACAGACCATGAATAGAGCGGATGTGTGCATACTCACCAACAGACAATGAATGGAGTAGAGGTGTGCATGCTCACCAACAGACCATGAATAAAGCGGAGATGTGCATGCTCACCAACAGACGATGAATAAAGCAGAGATGTGTATGCTCACCAACAGACCATGAATAAAGCGGAGATGTGCATGCTCACCAACAGACGATGAATAAAGCAGAGATGTGTATGCTCACCAACAGACCATGAATAAAGTGGAGATGTGAATGCTCACCAACAGACCATGAATGGAGCGCGGATGTGTGCATACTCAACAATAGACCATGAATTCAGTGGAGGTGTGTATGCTCACCAACAGACCATGAATAAAGCGGAGTTGTGTATGTTCACCAACAGACCATGAATAAAGCGGAGTTGTGTATGCTCACCAACAGACCATGAATGGAGCGGGGATGTGTGCATACTCACCAACAGACAATGAATGGAGTAGAGGTGTGCATGCTCACCAACAGACCATGAATAGAGCGGATGTGTGCATACTCACCAACAGACAATGAATGGAGTAGAGGTGTGCATGCTCACCAACAGACCATGAATAAAGCGGAGATGTGCATGCTCGCCAACAGACCATGAATAAAGCGGAGATGTGTATGCTCACCAACAGACCATGAATAAAGCGGAGATGTGTATGCTCACCAACAGACCATGAATGGAGCGCGGATGTGTGCATACTCACCAACAGACCATGAATGGAGTAGAGGTGTGCATGCTCACCAACAGACCATGAATAGAGCAGAGGTATGCATGCTCACCAGCAGACCAAGAATGGAGCGGAGGTGTACATGCTCACCAACAGACAATGAATGGAGCAGAGGTGTGCATGCTCACAAACAGACCATGAATAGAGCAGAGGTGTGCATGCTCACCAACAGACCATGAATGGAGCGGATGTGTGCATACTCTCCAACAGACAATGAATGGAGTAGAGGTGTGCATGCTCACCAACAAACCATGAATAGAGCGGAGGTATGCATGCTCACCAACAGACCATGAATGGAGCGGATGTGTGCATACTCTCCAACAGACAATGAATGGAGCAGAGGTGTGCATACTCACCAACAGACCATGAATAGAGCGGAGGTGTGCATGCTCACCAACAGATCATGAATGGAGCAGATGTGTGCATACTCTCCAACAGACAATGAATGGAGTAGAGGTGTGCATGCTCACAAACAGACCATGAATGGAGTGGATGTGTGCATACTCTCCGACAATGAATGGAGTAGAGGTGTGCATGCTCACCAACAAACCATTAATAGAGCTGAGGTGTGCATGCTCACCAACAGACCATGAATGGAGCGGGGATGTGTGCATACTCACCAACAGACAATGAATGGAATAGAGGTGTGCATGCTCACCAACAGACCATGAATAGAGCGGATGTGTGCATACTCACCAACAGACAATGAATGGAGTAGAGGTGTGCATGCTCACCAACAGACCATGAATAAAGCGGAGATGTGCATGCTCACCAACAGACGATGAATAAAGCAGAGATGTGTATGCTCACCAACAGACCATGAATAAAGTGGAGATGTGCATGCTCACCAACAGACGATGAATAAAGCAGAGATGTGTATGCTCACCAACAGACCATGAATAAAGTGGAGATGTGAATGCTCACCAACAGACCATGAATGGAGCGCGGATGTGTGCATACTCAACAATAGACCATGAATTCAGTGGAGGTGTGTATGCTCACCAACAGACCATGGATAAAGCGGAGTTGTGTATGCTCACCAACAGACCATGAATGGAGCGGGGATGTGTGCATACTCACCAACAGACAATGAATGGAATAGAGGTGTGCATGCTTACCAACAGACCATGAATAGAGCGGATGTGTGCATACTCACCAACAGACAATGAATGGAGTAGAGGTGTGCATGCTCACCAACAGACCATGAATAAAGCGGAGATGTGCATGCTCACCAACAGACGATGAATAAAGCAGAGATGTGTATGCTCACCAACAGACCATGAATAAAGCGGAGATGTGCATGCTCACCAACAGACGATGAATAAAGCAGAGATGTGTATGCTCACCAACAGACGATGAATAAAGTGGAGATGTGAATGCTCACCAACAGACCATGAATGGAGCGCGGATGTGTGCATACTCAACAATAGACCATGAATTCAGTGGAGGTGTGTATGCTCACCAACAGACCATGAATAAAGCGGAGTTGTGTATGCTCACCAACAGACCATGAATGGAGCGGGGATGTGTGCATACTCACCAACAGACAATGAATGGAGTAGAGGTGTGCATGCTCACCAACAGACCATGAATAGAGCGGATGTGTGCATACTCACCAACAGACAATGAATGGAGTAGAGGTGTGCATGCTCACCAACAGACCATGAATAAAGCGGAGATGTGCATGCTCGCCAACAGACCATGAATAAAGCGGAGATGTGTATGCTCACCAACAGACCATGAATAAAGCGGAGATGTATATGCTCACCAACAGACCATGAATGGAGCGCGGATGTGTGCATACTCACCAACAGACCATGAATGGAGTAGAGGTGTGCATGCTCACCAACAGACCATGAATAGAGCAGAGGTATGCATGCTCACCAGCAGACCAAGAATGGAGCGGAGGTGTACATGCTCACCAACAGACAATGAATGGAGCAGAGGTGTGCATGCTCACAAACAGACCATGAATAGAGCAGAGGTGTGCATGCTCACCAACAGACCATGAATGGAGCGGATGTGTGCATACTCTCCAACAGACAATGAATGGAGTAGAGGTGTGCATGCTCACCAACAAACCATGAATAGAGCGGAGGTATGCATGCTCACCAACAGACCATGAATGGAGCGGATGTGTGCATACTCTCCAACAGACAATGAATGGAGCAGAGGTGTGCATACTCACCAACAGACCATGAATAGAGCGGAGGTGTGCATGCTCACCAACAGATCATGAATGGAGCGGATGTGTGCATACTCTCCAACAGACAATGAATGGAGTAGAGGTGTGCATGCTCACAAACAGACCATGAATGGAGTGGATGTGTGCATACTCTCCGACAATGAATGGAGTAGAGGTGTGCATGCTCACCAACAAACCATTAATAGAGCTGAGGTGTGCATGCTCACCAACAGACCATGAATGGAGCGGATGTGTGCATACTCTCCAACAGACAATGAATGGAGTTGAGGTGTGCATGCTCACCAACAGACCATGAATAGAGCGGAGGTGTGCATGCTCACCAACAGACCATGAATGGAGCGGATGTGTGCATACTCTCCAACAGACAATGAATGGAGCAGAGGTGTGCATACTCACCAACAGACCATGAATAGAGCGGAGGTGTGCATGCTCACCAACAGACCATGAATGGAGCGGATGTGTGCATACTCTCCAACAGACAATGAATGGAGTAGAGGTGTGCATGCTCACCAACAGACCATGAATGGAGTGGATGTGTGCATACTCTCCGACAATGAATGGAGTAGAGGTGTGCATGCTCACCAACAAACCATGAATAGAGCGGAGGTGTGCATGCTCACCAACAGACCATGAATGGAGCGGATGTGTGCATACCCTCCAACAGACAATGAATGGAGTTGAGGTGTGCATGCTCACCAACAGACCATGAATAGAGCGGAGGTGTGCATGCTCACCAACAGACCATGAATGGAGCGGATGTGTGCATACTCTCCAACAGACAATGAATGGAGCAGAGGTGTGCATACTCACCAACAGACCATGAATAGAGCGGAGGTGTGCATGCTCACCAACAGACCATGAATGGAGCGGATGTGTGCATACTCTCCAACAGACCATGAATGGAGTAGAGGTGTGCATGCTCACCAACAGACCATGAATGGAGTAGAGGTGTGCATGCTCACCAGCAGACCATGAATGGAGCGGAGGTGTGCATACTCACCAACAGACAATGAATGGAGTGAAGGTGTGCATGCTCACAAACTGTAGCAATTATGTAGGTACTAAGGAATCTGATAGCTTGGGATGAAACCAGTCCGAGAACAAGGCTGCAGCAAAAAGGTGTATTTAAACAAAACAGAAATGCAAACAGAACTAACACAGATATTCCTGCAACTGTAACGAGATGCTCAGCACAATATAGTAAATCACAGCATACTGAATAGTGGGACGCGACCGCTAATACAAACCAGTCCAGTAAAGGTATGACGCCGGGGAGTGCAACACACTTAAACGAGGAAGTCCATTAAGGATATCAGTGGGTATGTGTGGCGCCCCTGAGGCTCAGTCGCCACAGAGGTACTACACCTTCTCCTAAGGTGTAGTGCCCCACCGCCTAGGTAAGTTGGGAACTCCTTTCCTCACTCCAACACCTGCATCCCACACACAGGATAGTTCAGCACTGATCACATTGCGGCTCATGCTTAGAGGGTAGCAGAGCACCTCTGGTGATTCCTTGCTTCATAACACGAGATGTGCTGGGAGGTGGATGGAGTTGAGATCCATATAAAAGAGTGGGAAGGTTTAGAATTGGAGTCAGGTCAGTCTGGAGGTCAGTCAGACGGGGAGTCTAAGGCTGAGAGCTGGCGGACAGGAGGTCAGCCTGAGGGGAGCTCAAGGCAGAGGAAGACAGTCAGTCAGGCGAGGCTGAGGACTGGTCTTAGTGGAACGAGCTTCCTGGGAAAGGAACAGAAGGAGAAAGACGTAGAACTGCAACTTAAGCTTCCATAAGAGAGAGAAGGAACAGCGCGGAATGAAGGAGTAAGAGAACAGAGAGGAGTTGTGGGTTGGAAGAGGAACCCTGCCTATAGGTTCTCAGTGCAAGGCCGAGGCCCGGTCCCCGAGGTTGTATGGACACTTATGGTTCTGCAGCAGACACCGGTGGAATAGTTGGCTGTAAATGCACTTCTCCCATCTAAGACTTGGGACACAACAGCAACACGGATAGAGAGCCGGGATCCAGGAGGTCCCTGATCTGCCTACAGCTATCTGTCATACAAGTAGAGTTGTTAGGAATATCTGACAGGAGGAACTTCAGAGTAACCACGGTACTGGAGCTCTTCACACTAAAAGGCACAATAGAGGAGTCGTTCAGGAAAGGCACATGTTGGCGGAGTGTTGGAGAGGAGAACCCTGACTTGCCCGGGAGGTTGATTGAGTCTCTGCCCCGGAGGACACGGCACGGAGGCAGGCACCAGTGGGTACCACGAACTGTGAGTAAAGCTTTGAAACTGCAAGCCCTGGTGTCCTCCATTCATTTGCTGCTAACACCTTCAGCGCCGCTACATCTGGGTACCAGCATCTATACCATTCTGCGCCTCTCCTCATCCATTGCACCTGTACTGCCCTGGGACTGCAGCTCCGCCTGTGGGGAGCTGCACCATCTTTGCTGCACCGCACCATCAGTCTCAGTGGATCTGCATGCAGCGTTGGCTCAACATCTTACTTGCCAAACACCACGGGTGGCGTCACAAACTATCCATATAAACTATACTATTAACATCACCGCCATTGATATTGGGTGCCCAGGGCCACGGACCGGGTCACTGCTGCTGTGACACATCCCACTGACACCGGCCCGGTACCGAGTACCCCACAGCCCTGGGTGTGAGGGCAACCCATATGCATACAGAACTTCAACGTGGGTATCCAGCAAGGGGATAGTGGAAATTCACACAGTGCTTAAACAAGGGAGTCCAGCAGTAACTTGATCACACGTGCGTACAGCACTTGTTTGTGAGAGTCTGATAATACGTAGAAGAAGCGTAGTCCAGAAGATAGGAAGTTACACTTCTTACTGACCGCAGCAGCTTCTGAGGTGAGAGGCAGCACCCAAGTATTCTGGTCAATAGGCAACCCCGGTCAGGATCCGGGAGCACACAGAAAATGGACGGCAGCTGAACGAGGCGAGGCAGACCACTGAATAACGAACAGCAGTAGCAGAGAGTTCACCAGCACAAAGGGCAGCCACTCAGGAGCCAACAGCAAAAAATACTTAGGCAAGGAGGAACATGCATTCCAGACTTAAATAACAGGACAAACAGGAAGTTCCATGACAGGGCGAGATACAAAACTCCATCTTGGATAAGGGCAAACAGGAAAATCCGGAATCCTTATACTAACAGACAATAAAAGGAGCGGAGGTGTGCAAGCTCACCAACAGACAATGAATGGAGCAGAGGTGTGCATGCTCACCAACAGACCATGAATGGAGCAGAGTTGTGCATGCAAGTCAACAGACAATGAATTGAAGCTGGGGTGTGCATGCTCACCAATAGACAATGAATGTAGCGGAGTTGTGCATGCTCACCAACAGACAATTGTTATAATAATTGTAATAAATACTCTTTCTATTATTGAGATATATATATATATATAAATATATATAATATATAATGCTCAATGTGTGTGTGTATGTATGCATGTATGTATGTCCGGGATTGGCATCTGCACCGTCGCAACTACAGCCACAAAATTTGGCACAGTCACACGTCTGGACCCCGAGAGCGTCATAGGCTATGTTGTGAGGCGAAATTTTAACCCTGCGGGTTCCAATTCACCAAACAATTTTGCCCCTATCTACATAATGGGGAAAAAGTGTATGTATGTATTGGCATCTGCACCGTCGTAGCTACAGCCACAAAATTTTGCACAGTCACACGTCTGTACCCCGAGAGCGTCATAGGCTATGTTGTGAGGTGAAATTTTAACCCCGCATGTTCCAATTCACCAAGCAATTTTGCCCCTATCTACATAATGGGGAAAAAGTGAAAGGAAAAGTGTTGGAGGCAAATTGACAGCTGCCAGATGTGAACAAGGGGGACTTAAAGAATGAGAGCGATGGCGCCAAAGAGTATATACCGCACAGTTGCTAAGGTGGGGCCCTGACATGGGATACTCACCACACATGGGGATATGAACATACACACAAAATGTGCTCATATACCACCCTCAGCACACATTTCACCACACATACACCAACCTCACCACATAAAAGTCGAAACACAAAAGTCGCCACTCAAAACTCACCACGCTGTCCCAGAGTTGTTTAAAAGATGAAAAATGAGCTGTGATTGGTTGCTATCAGCAACAGTTTTCTTTGTAGACAGTTGTGGTAACTGAGGCCTATTATTCTTATCATTTCTATGGTGTTATCATCCTTCTGTAAAGCTGGAAATAACACAATTTATTACCGAGCCAAGACAGACCACCCTCTGACACAGACTGCAGGGGGAGCCCAGTATCACACAGGATAGGATAAGATACACAGCTCAGCACACAGTACCACACAGAATAGTATTAGATACACAGCTCAGCAGACAGTATCACACAGGAGAGGATTAGATACATGGCTCAGCAGTCAGCATCACACAAGAGAGGATTAGATACACAGCTCAGCAGTCAGTATCACACAGGATAGGATTAGATACACAGCTCAGCAGTCAGTATCACACAGTCTGCATAAGAAGACTTCCGAGTCATAGACGCAGGGAAAAATACCGGCGCATGCGCAGTAGCGATTATATGCTTTGCCCACAGTTGGGCAAAGCATGCTGCGCAAGCGCGAACGTCCTTATAAATGCGCAGGCTGAATAAACCGGCATCTGTGATATTCACAGAAGAAATTATGGCCAGCAAGCCAAGGGGAGGAGGAGAATAAGCCACGCCCAGACCACGGCGATTTCCATAAATCGGAAGAGTGATAAAAATGGTATTTATCATCAAAGGTGCGGGGACAAGGGGGATCAAAAGTACGACTAGAATACTTAGGTAACACACAATTCAATGATATCTTTACATGATATCTCAAAAAATGGGTGACAGACTCCCTTTAAGATGAGAGTGCTGTTCCATGTAAGTTATGCTTCTATGGTTTATATAGATTGTATTACTTCCATGCTGTGTATAATGGTCTTGCATTTGCTCTGCTGCCACCTGCTGGTCTTTTTTCTATATAGCATCCTGCAGCTAATTAATCCTCATGCATGCCTTCCACTTCCGGTTCAAAGTTCAGCTCTCCTCTTCCTCCTTCCAGCCATTGTTAGTTTCACTTTCTCCTGGGAGAGACATGCTGGTACCGAGCTGTGAAAGGCATCAGTCTTTTGACCACACTTTGTTGCTCACACCTTGTTGTTAACACTCTGCATTTCTGGAGAACTTATTGTATTACCAATCATATGCTGTATGTCCAGATTTCCGATTAAACAAGTCCGGACTGTACATTCCCTGGTGTGCATCATCTCTCCGGATGCTGAGCAACATATGGTCCTGTCTGCCCTGCATTGAGGAAACAAAGCTAGGACCTCTCCCTGCCCCTATTCATCAGCCACATCTTCATTTGCCTCATGTGGGGACAGAACAAATGCAAAGCACAGGGCACGATTCCTGGGTCCTTGAGCCCTGATTACCAGATAACTGGGGGTCTCAGTGATCAAATGCTAAGTGATTAGTCCGTTACCCCGAGAGCGTCATAGGCTATGTTGTGAGGTGAAATTTTAACCCCGCATGTTCCAATTCACCAAGCAATTTTGCCCCTATCTACATAATGGGGAAAAAGTGAAAGGAAAAGTGTTGGAGGCAAATTGACAGCTGCCAGATGTGAACAAGGGGGACTTAAAGAATGAGAGCGATGGCGCCAAAGAGTATATACCGCACAGTTGCTAAGGTGGGGCCCTGACATGGGATACTCACCACACATGGGGATATGAACATACACACAAAATGTGCTCATATACCACCCTCAGCACACATTTCACCACACATACACCAACCTCACCACATAAAAGTCGAAACACAAAAGTCGCCACTCAAAACTCACCACGCTGTCCCAGAGTTGTTTAAAAGATGAAAAATGAGCTGTGATTGGTTGCTATCAGCAACAGTTTTCTTTGTAGACAGTTGTGGTAACTGAGGCCTATTATTCTTATCATTTCTATGGTGTTATCATCCTTCTGTAAAGCTGGAAATAACACAATTTATTACCGAGCCAACACAGACCACCCTCTGACACAGACTGCAGGGGGAGCCCAGTATCACACAGGATAGGATAAGATACACAGCTCAGCACACAGTACCACACAGAATAGTATTAGATACACAGCTCAGCAGACAGTATCACACAGGAGAGGATTAGATACATGGCTCAGCAGTCAGCATCACACAAGAGAGGATTAGATACACAGCTCAGCAGTCAGTATCACACAGGATAGGATTAGATACACAGCTCAGCAGTCAGTATCACACAGTCTGCATAAGAAGACTTCCGAGTCATAGACGCAGGGAAAAATACCGGCGCATGCGCAGTAACGATTATATGCTTTGCCCACAGTTGGGCAAAGCATGCTGCGCAAGCGCGAACGTCCTTATAAATGCGCAGGCTGAATAAACCGGCATCTGTGATATTCACAGAAGAAATTATGGCCAGCAAGCCAAGGGGAGGAGGAGAATAAGCCACGCCCAGACCACGGCGATTTCCATAAATCGGAAGAGTGATAAAAATGGTATTTATCATCAAAGGTGCGGGGACAAGGGGGATCAAAAGTACGACTAGAATACTTAGGTAACACACAATTCAATGATATCTTTACATGATATCTCAAAAAATGGGTGACAGACTCCCTTTAAGATGAGAGTGCTGTTCCATGTAAGTTATGCTTCTATGGTTTATATAGATTGTATTACTTCCATGCTGTGTATAATGGTCTTGCATTTGCTCTGCTGCCACCTGCTGGTCTTTTTTCTATATAGCATCCTGCAGCTAATTAATCCTCATGCATGCCTTCCACTTCCGGTTCAAAGTTCAGCTCTCCTCTTCCTCCTTCCAGCCATTGTTAGTTTCACTTTCTCCTGGGAGAGACATGCTGGTACCGAGCTGTGAAAGGCATCAGTCTTTTGACCACACTTTGTTGCTCACACCTTGTTGTTAACACTCTGCATTTCTGGAGAACTTATTGTATTACCAATCATATGCTGTATGTCCAGATTTCCGATTAAACAAGTCTGGACTGTACATTCCCTGGTGTGCATCATCTCTCCGGATGCTGAGCAACATATGGTCCTGTCTGCCCTGCATTGAGGAAACAAAGCTAGGACCTCTCCCTGCCCCTATTCATCAGCCACATCTTCATTTGCCTCATGTGGGGACAGAACAAATGCAAAGCACAGTGCACGATTCCTGGGTCCTTGAGCCCTGATTACCAGATAACTGGGGGTCTCAGTGATCAAATGCTAAGTGATTAGTCCGTTTTGGACAGGGGATAACTTGTTTTTTTTGGAGTATATCTTTAACATTAAGTATATCTGCATAAACAGGGCAAGTCCTGCAGCTCACTGGTAGAAGGATAGAATAGCTGCAGACCGAAAAACTGGTGACACAAACACCCAGGAGCACAGAGTATTTCAGTATAAGAGCTGTAGAGATTGCCGTCTCTCCCAGGCCTCTGTGATTTCCAAGAAGACTCCAGTATATAAATGGCAATGATGGTAGGTGAGAAACCTGTTAGTGACTTTACATATGGACCCAAGAGTTTTACAAACCGTCAATTATATTTTGAAGAGGACTAAGGTCCGCTAGCAGCACAGAGTATGTCAGGAGGGGAATGTGCTAATAGGGCAGTAACCTATTCAATAAAGTGAGAATGATGGTGCAACATCTCATTGTAGAGAGCGGAATGAAGATGGGCAGGAGGTCAGATGGGAAGAGCCCAGAGCGGCACAGAGCAGCTCTAGAGGCGACCAAGAAAGAATCAGAGAAACAAGTGACATTAAATGTAACTTGGCAAGAAAATACTCGACGAGCAAATACAAGATTTCTTAGGATAACCAGTATCTACTATTATTATTACTGTCATCATCGTCTTCACATTCCGACCTGGGAGCTGGCAGAAGTGACTTATTTTATCATTTTCTGCTTTCTTAAATTCCCATTTTTTTATAACAATCTCAGTCAATAAACCAAAAAGAGACAAACAACGTCCGAAGATCAATCACAATGGAATTGTCCGTCTCTGCACTGAAATGTGCGGCTACAAAGAAATGAACGTTTCTTAATGAAGTACAAATCTATTTTATGGATCGGATACATTTTACTAAGACTGGTTCTTTTTTATGTCCCCCTAGATATTTCATATTACCTTTAATTTTCAATTATTACACGGAAGGTTCTCCGAGAGCCGCATTATTCTCATGATCAGGCCAAGATCATTTAATTAAAGTCTGAGAATCTTTCATGAACAGGAGATTTCTAATTGATTTCAGATCTGATGAAATGGAGCGTTCAGCCCCGATTCTTCGCCGATCCAGACATTTTCTGGCATAAACGTGCTTCAAATGTTGCAATATTATTGTGAAACTTGAAGTTGTACAATAATGTTGTGACTTTTGGTGTTTTTCCTCCAGTCTTGACCAGTGGCGCCAACATTTTGAAAAGTGGGCTGTTCTCGGGAGAGAGGGTCATGACCAGCCGCCTGACAGATTCATCATAATTCATGCAATAAAAGTGGTGTAAATGTCAACAGAACTTTGCGCCAGAACCTGTAAAGAGGTGGATGCCACTTAATGAATGTGTTGCATTTTACTCCAGTGCCTCCTTTGCTAGGACCGGTAGCCAAACCTTGTAAAACTCCAGTCAATGAATCGGTGCCCTCCTGCTCGTGGTCCTGCTCCCCGTATTCGGAGGTGGTGATAAATCTGCTTCTGTTCTTAGACCATCAACCTTAGATTACTTTATCACTCCTTTGTTCTTTTCTCTGCAGCTCTGCTTGTTCACACTATCAGCTGTGGAAAAGGCCAAGCCCCGAGCGCAGTCACTAAGAAGTGTGTGCAGACCCCAAACATTACAGAATCATAAAGCACAGAATTAGCAAGCACCAAGCATACCTTTGTGTCGCTCCAGCGCCCACACAACTGTGCTGCTCGCTCTCTACAATACAAAGTTATTAGGCCATAAAGCTGCGCAAATAGCGAGCGTGATGCAAACGTCCATAAATCTCCGAGCATGGCAAAATAGTCGGAGGACACCCGAGCATGCTCGGGAAAACCCGAGCAACGAGTTTACTCGCTTATCACTAATGAGCACTCATGATATTTGTTTTGATGGATGAACCCCAGCTCTTAACTACTGTCAAAACTTAAACGAGTATTCCCAATATAAACACTTGTGCCCAGTAGAGATGAGCGAACCTGTGAATATTCAAGTTCACCGAACATACAGTGAAAAGCTATTTTTGGGTCCGAACTTGACCCCGGACCCGAACCCAACCGAAGTCAACAGGACCTGAACTTCGGTGTTTTAAAATATGACCATTTTACAGCCAGTGAGGTCTATGCGGGATGCAAAAGGAAGCTAAATGGGGGTAAGAGCGGGGCAAGTGTGCTGCAAACAAATGTTGGTAGGAAAATGACTTACACGGGTTCTGTCACCATAGCAATCATGGTAAGATAGGAAGTAAATGAATAACGTTACAATTTTACCAGTGCCCCAACAGAGATTGAGGCTTGCTACTGCCAGTCCAGTTACAAATGTCAACCACAGACCATGGGGCACAGCACCCCCACAGATCCAATGTGTCTGTTCCAGTAGGGTATGTTCCAACTGCCACAGATAAAAAGCTTGCAGCATGATCGTGGGTCCAGCTGGAGGTCAGCAGCGAGGCTTACTACCGGCAGTCCAGTTAAAAATTACACCTAAAGAACATGGTTCTACATTTCCACTACAGAAGCTGAGAACAAATTTCACCCCTCGACAATGGTCCACAGTGCTACTACAGGCAAGGGTACACACTGCGGCTTTTGGCATAGTACTATCACAGACATGATTGCCTAAGAGTTGAAAACATTTTTGACACACACATCTCTCCTACCGATTCTTCCCACTGAAGATTTTTTTGGGTTACGCACGATACTATCACAGATACGGGTGCACAGTACATAGATACTGTTTTTGTAAAACAGCGCACACTCAAAACCTACGTCCTGTCCCTATGCTAAGCATAGCAAAAATAAAAAAATAAGAATTTTGAACCAGGAGAAACAGGTCGAAGTGCAGGAGGAGGTGGACATGGCGGTGTAGGCATAGGAGGACGTAGCTAACACAGTATACTTTGTGTTTTTTATTTGCGAAGGTGGTCCTCAAATCACAAAAATTGCAAATAGAGTTGAAGACTGGTTGGGTGCACCTGGTTCGTTTTAGGGAATGCTAGCTTCCCCACGTTGGATATGGACTGGTGGATGCACCTGTCTGTGATTTCACCTCCTGCCATGCTAAACACGTATTCTGACAGCACACTTGCTGTAGGGCAGGCCAGCACCTCCAAGGCATATAGGTCAAGCTCAGGCCATGTGTACAATTTGGAGACCCAGAAGTTAAATGGGGCAGAACCATCAGTTAGTACATGGAGACATGTGGACACATACTCTTCCACCATGTTGTTGTAACGTTGCCTCCTGCTAATACACACTGTATCAGATTGTGGTTCCGAATGTGGGGTGTTCATAAAGTTTTTCCATATTTTTTCCATGCTGACTCTGCCTTCCGAGGTGGTGGCGATACCCCAACTGTGTTGGTGACTTCCTGCTCTGCCTGGTTCTTCCACTGAGCCTTCGCTATCAGGTGAGAACGTCATCAGTAGTTACCAGCATTTGCTTGTATTCGAGCATTTTTGCAATCTCGCTCCAGTAACAAAAGTAGTGCTGGTACGTTGTCCTTGTAGCCGGGATCAATCAGGGTGGCCACTCAGTAATCTGCACTGCTAACATTATGGGCAACTCGGTGGTCATTCTGCAGGTACTGAAGCATGCATTGGCTCATGTGTACCAGGCTGCCCGGAGGCAACGACAAGCTGTCCTCAGTGGGAGGTATATCATCTGGGTATTCACTATCCCCCCAGCCACACTCCAGTGATGCCCATGAGTTGATCTGAGTGCCATCCAGCTGTGAAAATGGTTGTTCCCCCTCACTGCCTCATCATCATCCTCCCAAACTGTCCCCTGCCTGTACAGTTGGATACATGGCCGATGTTGGGACAGTAACCTACCCTCCGAGCCATGTGTGGACGACAGGCCTGATTACAGTGAGAGTTTGCTATGCTTCTCCTGTTCTTCCTCCTGTGCCACTACCTCATCCATCAGTGGCCTTTGTTTTTTGTCAGCAAGCATATAAGTGGTATAATAATGCTGATTCTGGTGTTCTCAGCACAGGCCATATTGGTGGAATATTCAGAACAGTGCAACATGGCGCACACGTCCCACCTAGAGGCCCACTCATTGGTGGTGAAGTGGTGAAACTGAGTAAACACTGCCAGCACTTGCAGCAGCAGGTCCAACATGGGTGTGTAGATTTTAGGAAGCTCTGTTCCACCATGTTCAGCAATTGCGCCAGGCAAGGGATATGCATCAAACCTGCCAGGTGCAGAGCTGCTATGAGATTTTGCCCGTTATTGTACACCACCAGGCCGGGCAAGAGGTTTACCAATGAAAACCACTCATCTGTCTGCTGTTTGAATGCCATCCACAGCTCCTGCGCGGTGTGGAATTTGTCCCAAACAATGGAGTTTAGGAACAGCCTGTCGTTTCCCCCTGGCTGTGCTCAAGTTAGTGGTGCAGGGATCACTGTGACCGGATGAGGAGGCAATGAAAGAATAAGAGTACGAGGAGGAGGAGGGAACCTGGAAAGATAAACGCTCAGCAATACTATGTGGTGGTAGGACATGAGGTAGAACGCCTTCCGCCTCTAACCCTCCAGCCACTATATTTACCCAGTGTGCAGTTAGGGAGATGCGTCGGTGTACACCAACCATTCGCAGGTACACCGCCCCGCCAGAGCGCACCCGCCAGGCAGCCGCAGCTCCATCCAGCCCTCCCTCTCCCGCTGCTTCTTGTCGTGTATTACTTCTTCCACCCAGGCAGCCTGCCTGGGAATGGGAAAGGGACCCTCAGTTGCCGGATGGGAGTGTATGGCCCCCAAGGCCGCAGCGGAATGGGAGATAGGCCAAACCTCCGATGGCTGAGACGAGAAGATTAGCTCCCCCATGGGAACACGGGGGCGGACGATGGCCTCCAGGACAGAATTTTACAGGGAAGACCTTCCCTCAGGGGTCAGGGATGAGGGCACACTCACCCGCTCCGATGGGGACGAGGTGGTCATAGTATTCCCCGGAACGTTGTCTCCCTCCGCGGGGACGCCCGCATGCTTGGCGGATGAATGGAGTGCTGGCTCGCTCTTAACTTCCGGCCGCTGTTCCTCCCAGGCAGTGTCAGTTCTGGTTCCCACTGAACAAACAGTAGGGGCATTGGTTCACCCGATGCTTGGGTCTGACGCTGCACCGCTGGTTCCGCACACGATGAGTCTCACTTCTGTAAGGGTGGTAGCTCCGTCTGCTGAAGACTCCTTTCTGGTCTTACGAGGCTGTGCTCCCGCTCTCTCCTGCTGCCATCTCCACCTCCACTTGATGCGGCCCATGCCCTGGCAGCTACAGGTGAAAGAGTGCTGCATCGTGGTCGGTTCAAGTTCACAAAATGGTGCTGCACAGCTTCTTCCGGGATTTTCTTCCGAGTCCCACCCTTTTCCAGGTGAGACCGCCTCCAGGTGCTCCACCCATCCGTTGTTGGTCAGTGGAAGGGGACGAGGTTTTCTCTTCCTCATCCGCACCCACCAGGGGCGGACCAGGGCATACTGACAGGCAGGTTTTGGAGCCAAGAGACGACGGCAACGCCCACGAAGGACGCGGTTCTCATTGTTTGCTTCTTCTCCACTATCTCCCGCCAATCTCACTACCGCCATCTTGGTCACAGTAGTAGTGTTAAACTTTCTTTTCCAGTAAGCCAAGTCCAACTCAGTAATCAAGTCCAGTGATGTCACAAAATAGGTAGTAGGTAAATTCAGTATTTCATCCACAAAATCTTCTCCAGATACAGCAACTACTTGCTCTTTCTCCCTGTCATCCTCCAGGGGCACAGCAGTCACCCACACATCATCATTAACACTTCTCTTCGCGGGTTCTCCGCTTTGCGAGGCAGTCGCATCCTGCCGACTATGCCAAATATAAGGGGAGGCCAGGATTGTAGTCATGGCCAGAGCATCTGTGTCTCGACCTTCCTTCACAGAAAACTGTATTCCACTTCTCAGCGTAAATGCGTCTCCAGCCTCAGGTCCCTCTGGGTACTTCCCAGGCGGCGACGGCCCCTCTTCCAGGTGACCCCCCAGTAATGGAGACACAGTCCAGGATTACTTGAACATTCTCTTTACTCAGAACTTCACATGTTACATCCACAGTTAGCACATCATGAAATTCACTAATTTCCTCATCCATCCCTACTTCACTGATGTTTCTGTGTGGTACATGTCCAGACCGGACCATCTTAAGGCCCCGCAAGCGAGATCGCTGATTTTGTGATGCCACAGCGATCTCGCCAGCGAGATCGCTGTGTGTGACATGGATCAGCGACCGGCCCCCCCTGCCGGGTATCGCTGATCGCGCTCCATTGTCCTGGGACATTTTTTGATTGTTGGTTTTCCGCTGGCCAGCGCGCATCGCTGCGTGTGGCAGCAAGAGACCAGCAATCAGCGACGCTGCACGCAGGTTTCCAATGTAAACAGCGGGTATCTAGGAGCTGCCAGGCTCTTAGTTACCTGCTGTTTACCTTGGAAACCAGAGTGCACGCTGTTTACCTTGGAAACCAGAGTGCACGCTGGTTTCCAAGGTAAACAGAGGGTAACTAAGAGCCGCGCGGCTCTTAGATACCCGCTGTTTACATTGGAAATCAACTTGCTCGCTGGTCCTGATCGCTGGAGGGGCTGTCTATGTGACAGCTCACCAGTGATCAGCTAACTATGTCCCAGCGATCCCATCCACGTCGGATCGTTGGTGGGATCGCTGGGACATTGATACGGGTAATGGGGCCTTTAGACTGCTCCCCAGATCCTTCCTGGCCTAACCTCACCATGATGACAATTCCTTCTGCCTGTTTCGCCCCAGACTCGAAATCATCATCCACCCGGTTTGATTGCCTGATTGCCTCTGGAAAAGCATCCAGTCCATCTGTACTGTTCCCTTCGAAGCTCCAACTTCCTTCAGTTCCTCACTCCAACTGACTCCTGCCCTAAAGGCATCCGCCCAGGCTATGAATCGCCACATATTTCTTCTCCTGTACTGGCCCACTGCGATGATGCCCAGTGACCTGCAGCTACCTAACGTTGCGTGGATACCGAGCCCTCCAGGGCCTATACCCATATGGACACTTTGCGCACCCTAGCCCCATCTCACTTAACTTCCTTAAACTCCTGTCTTTCCATCTGGAAGTCCCTCCTATTTTAACCTCCTACAAACTAGCTATGACTTATTCTAACCGTGCACAGCAGTATGCCCCCATCTAGTGGCCCACAAAGAAACTACACTTACCCTTAGCTATGAGAACTATAATACTAAGGTGCCCCCCTCTAATGTCCGAAGAGTGCATAACTTTCCCTATCTTACACAGTATTATATTACAAGCACATAATGCATATACAACATTGCACATAAAATGCTAACATTGAAAAGAGTGTGGCAGTACCATTGAATATTAACTACGACATTACAGTAACTAACATATGTACACAGTTACACATTAAGGACCATTAAGGGAGCAGAGCAAGGCAGTAATCCTATGTTACCCCCTTACACAGCATTGACCGTAATGGCCAATCTTCCCACAATTAAAACACATCAGCCCCCTTTGGCACCAATTGCAGACTGGACCTGGGGGCACCCATAGTGGACTGGTATGGGGCTTCTATGTCCACGGACTGCATCCTGCTGACTACATTAAATGTAATATGTAGGTGCTGGGATACAGTAAGGGTACCGTTACACCTAACGATGCACCAGCGATCCCGACTAGCGATATGATGCAGTCAGGATCGCTGATGCATCGCTAGATGGTCGCTAGTGAGCTGCCACACAGGCAGATCTCCCCAGCAACATCGCTGGGGACGGGGGTCGCTACTTACCTGTCAGACGCGGCGATCCTGCGTCCTCCCGCCCGGCTCCACGCGTCGCTCGTCGGCGCCACAGGGAGCCCAGCAGGAAGTGGTCGACGAGGAATGGTCCAGGAGCTTCTCGCGCGATCAGCGATAACCAGCGGGGGAGCCGGTCGGAGGTAAGTATCACATGTAGCGATATCGCTAGCAATATCGCTGCAACATCACAAAATCGGTGACTTTACAGCGATATTGCTAGCGATATCGCAGTGTGTAACGGGGGCTTAACACAAATGCTGCAGAGCAGGGGTTAATTATATTTAATTAGTCAACAGTAGGGAGCTACTCACAGGGAGATAGCAGGGAAAAAGGGGTACAAAATTACACTGAATAAATGGTTGTTTAACTAAACAGTCTCTGTTTAACAGTTTCACTTATCGTGGCTCTGCAGCCTGTCACTCGCTGAAGGTTCCATGGATCGCAGAATGCCGGCGGTGTCCAGTGTAATGTCTGCTAGCGTCGTCAACTAGCACATGGTCCTTCTGGCGGCAGCAGGCGGTCTCCGGTTTTGTCCGCTGAGTACCCTAGTTCATATATCTGTGGAGTACGAGAGTAGAGCTCCCCACAGGTTTCCTCTCGGCACGGGTCTCCTTGAGCAGCCGCCGTGACCTGAAGGCCTGCGCTGCAATGCTTTACCTGGCGTGCACCTCTCTGAATATCAGCCAACACCCGGATTTTCCTACTGTGATGCTCCTCGATCGAATGCTTCCCTGCAGACCCGCCAGTTTTGGTGAGTCCCTTACAATCCCGCCCTTTCTTTTCACACTGCGGCCTGTTGCTGCCCTGACAGCGGTTGCGGTCTGCACCTCATCGATGTTCTGGCGGGAAGACTGCTTCAGTTGCCACGCAACCCATTTTACTTCACACTGACTGGCCACACTCCCTTCACCCTGGTTGCTAGTTCTCTCTGGCTGTAATGTCGTTCCCCCCAGGACAGGAGGTTCGGCCCGAGCAGTTCCGGACCCGACGCTTCAGCAGCCGTAGCAACCCAGTCCTCCATTTTACAGCTCCACAAGTCTTGGAATCCACAAGGCTTGCAGGACAAACCTCTGAATCTAACACTTCCTCCACTGCTTCTTCCTCCTCCTCTATCTCCTCTAGGGCCTCCAACTGCGCCCTCAACCACTGTCTTAACGAGACACGTGTTCCAACAGTGCAGAGAGAATCCTCCCCACCTCTGTACTGCCAGCCAGGGCTGACTGCAATCACGCAGTGTTTAAATTAATATGCCTTGGAGATCGCAGTCATATAGTTCAAGAGTTGTGGACAGGTATCCAGGTGGAGTTAGAGCAATGGCTGACTCCACTAAACCTGGAGCCAGTAAAAGCCATGTGCGATAACGGTGCAAACCTGGTGACCGCTTAATGCCGTGGCAACCTCACACATGTGCCTTGTATGGCTCACGTCCTCAGCATGGTGGTGCAGCAATTTCTCCGCCACTATTCCGGCCTGGATCCATTATCTCAGTAAATGGATTCTAATTTACTGAGATGACCTTTGGGTTTTCATTAGCTGTAAGCCATAATCATTATTATTATTATTTATTGTTATAGCGCCATTTATTCCATGGCGCTTTACATGTAAGGAGGGGTATACATAATAAAAACAAGTACAATAATGTTAAACAATACAAGTCATAACTGGTACAGGAGGAGAGAGGACCCTGCCCGCGAAGGCTCACAATCTACAAGGGATGAGTGAGAATACAGCATTAACAGAAATAAACATGTGAAATAGATCACTATGTAATGACTCTATATATAAATCACTTTTTGATGATGTTCTAACTTTGTGAGAAGCACTTGTAGTGTGCATCCTAGTTCTAGATGTCCAACCCCGGAAACGTCAAGGCGTCATCGCAAAAAACATTAGCAGCAGCAGTGTAAGTGGCATAAGCAATTTCTGTGAGTGGTTTCACACATTTTTTACACCAGCCTGTGCATCAGCAGGATAGAATACAAGTCTGACATGCTGTGAATGACTGGAGAGGATGGTGCAGGGGTATCTGCAGCTCAATATCAATACCATCAGGGAGGGTTTGGACCTTTTGCATTTTGGTCTTCAAAAATGGAAGAGTGGCCTGAGCTTGCCTCTCACGCATGGAGGTTTTGTCATGCCCGGCATCCAGTGTTCTCTCAGAACGTGTCTTCAGCGCTTCTGGTGGTGTCCTGACGAATAAGCGCATCCGGCTGTCCACTGAAAGTGTAAACTACCTCACTTTCATCAAAATGAACAAGTCATGGATTTCCAGTAACTTTTAAACTCCAGTAGCAGATTGGACATACTAAGCAATGGAGTCGTTTTTAGTGTCATGTATTGATTTCACGTTATTGCAGTCTGTGCCATCTTTGTGGTGTCTTATATGCCTGCTGTTGCCACTGCTGCTGATGTTAGAAACATTTTTTTTAAATGTGGAGACTCCAAGTTGTGTCTCCATCTGGTGGGTTGCCTGTAGTAGATGGTGTGTCAGAGGCCTATTATACTGTTTCTAATATATGGAAATTGATGGCACTTTAGTGGTGTGTGATAATTATTTTTTTGAAATGTGGAAACTCCAAGTAGGTTCTCCATCTGGTGGGTTGCCTGTGTAAGTTGGGCTCCCATTACGGCAGGCCTGCACTTACTTTGTCAACTACCTGTGTTATTTTCCTTACATTTTTCCACCAATAGTACTGTATGAAACTGATGTTTGTGCCATGTGAGTGTGGCTGAAAAAAACAACTATCGCATGAAGTATCAGGTCTCCCAGATAAGAAGGCTTACACCGCTCCCTTTGCCACCACGTTTTAATTGAAACTTCAAGGCTCTGAATGCTGGGCCAGACCTTGATACCTCATTCGTGACTCATGGCTGACTTCTGCTGTGACATTATCAAATTTCTGTTGAAGGTATATTGATGCCACATTATCTGTTGTCTGCCCCTAATTTTCGGAAATATTTTTACTCCAAGTTGGGTCTCCATGTGTGTTGCCTGTTGCAGTAGGGCTCTCAGACCCGCAGGCCTGCTCTTACTTTTAGCCAACTACCAGTGTAACTATCCCCATATTTTTCTAACATTAGTGCTTTACCAAGCTGATAGCTGATGATTGTGCCACCTGAGTCTGGCTGGGAAAATAAAAAAAATTGAGCTGTTGCATGAGGTACAGTGTCTGGGCTCCCAGCACAGCCGGCCTACTACACTGGTCTTTCACTCACCTGGCTTTAATTTAAACTTGTATTCAGAGCTCTAAATGCAGGGTCATACCTTGATACTTCATGCATGGGCCATGGCTGACTGTTTATGTGCCATTATAAAATGTTCTACTGTGATTAAATTGATCAGTCAACTATTTGTGTTACTATCCTTACATTTTTTCTGTTTGCACCATCTGAGTGTGGCTGGAATAAAAAAAATGGTGGTTGTTCTATCCCATTGATGTGCAGCAAGTTAATTCATTGTGTAGTATCAGTTTCTACCATTAGAGGTCATTAGGTACCCATTTGTCCTGTTCCTGGATAACATGATCATTTCTCCTTAAACAGTGTGTTCCCCCTTAGCTTCCTGGGCAGACATTTTCCCCTGGAGCTTTGAGTCTTAAACACGTGTTCCTGGCACTCTCTCCCTACAAATCACTGCTCTTGACAAGCGGATTCTGGTGAGGGTCAAATGTAAGTACATGTTTGTGTTAGAACAGTTATGCAGCCACCGTGTAGCATGCTGTGTAGTTAGGCATGTTGTGATTTGTATCATATTGCTGTTTTCTCTGTATGCAAATAGATGCATGTCTGTATAAGAAGTACAATGGTGGCAGCCTGAACTCGCTCTGGATAGCCATTGATAGCTGTATCTCTGTGTTATGCTGTGTTATGTGCTATCTCTATAATGTCCCTGTTCTTCATGTTATTGCATCCTGTATCATGCTGTAATGTGCCAAGTACTGATACATTGTTATTTCCTTGTAGTTTTAACCTCTCATATCGTCCACATCGTCCATTATTATCCATTATTGTCCACCGCCATCGTTCACTGTTGCCAAGTTCACATCATCACCTCAATAAATGTAGACTTAAGCATCCATACAGTCTGTTTACTGGGGAAGTGGATGAGGTTTAGCTGCAAGCTGAAATCCACACAGCACCATACGTGAAGGAAGGCAGTACAGTAAAAACGGACAGCTGGACACATGCGGTGATTGCACAGGCTGTACGGGACCGCTACTACCCAGACTGCACTGCATTACAGCAGCCGCCATAAAGCCCTAGGGAACAAGAGTCCAGGCCCAGTAAGAACAGATTAGCTGCTTTCAGTGAAACTGATAGCCGGTCACAGGCCATAGTTGATCAGACAGTACGGGATCGCTAACACCCACACTGCTCCGCATACGGGTATCACAGACTGGGCAGACTACCCGAAGCCAGAAGCGTCTTACAGGTATGGTGATACACCACACACTAGACATGACTGTAACACATCGGCTTGTGCCAGCACTGACCAAGCCACCATGAACTTTGCAAAGTTCTTTGCCCGCTGAGAATTGGTTATTAAAGGACTTGTAAAGTTCACTGATAAAGCCGAGAACTATAGGTCATGGCGAGCCTCGTTACAGAACTCCATTCAAGGTCTGGAACTTTCTAGTAGTGAGGAGTTAGATCTCCTAGCAAAGTGGCTCGGAAGTGAGTCAGTCGAGCATGCCAAAAGACTAAGAGACATTTATATAAAGTATCCACACATAGGTCTACGTAAAGTCTGGGAAAGACTTTATGAATACTATGGGTCCTTAGAAGTCATAGAGAATGCTTTATTCAAAAGAATTGATGATTTCCCTAAAATAGGACACAAAAGGTTATCAAAAGCTTAGAGAATTGAGTGATTTATTGGTAGAGTTACAGGTTGCCCAGGAGGAAGGACACTTGGCTGGACTGGCATTCTTATACACTGCTAGGGGTGTCAATCCGATAATACAAAAACTTCCTTACAACCAACAAGAAAAGTGGGTTACATATGGTTCACGATTTAAGCAAACTCATAATATACTGTTCACTCCTTTCACTGTATTTGTAGAATTTGTCACCCAGCAAGCTAGGATCAGAAATGACCCTAGTTTTGACTTCACTTTGTCATGCTCCACTGCCCCAGGTGTCAAACCCAGTAGTACACCCGTGGCAGTCCACAAAACTAACATTGCTTCCACAGGTGCTCCTCACAATACAAGTAGTCCCCCTCCAGAAGAGCACAAACCTCAAGATGTCAGTAGGCAGTGTCCTCTACACAGGAAACCACACCCTCTACTAAAATGCAGAGCCTTCAGGGAGAAGTCTTTGGAGGAACGCAAAGGTTTCCTCAAGGAAAACAACATCTGCTTCAAATGCTGTGCTACAACCTCCCACCTCACCAGGAACTGTGAAGCTAGCGTGTAATGTGGAGAGTGCAGCAGCATGGATTACAATACAGCCTTGCACCCTGGACCACCTCCACGAGTGTTGTCGCAGGCAGAGGAGCACAATGAGATGCAGAATAACACTGATGAAGACACCCCTTTAGTCACCTCTCAAAGTACGGAGATCTGTAAGGGACTCACAGGAGGAAGGTCCTGTTCAAAAATCTGCCTTGTCCGAGTCTACCTAGCAGGCTGCAGGGACAAAGCGATCAAGACATATGCATTCCTGGTTGACCAAAGTAACAAGTATCTAGCCAAGTCCATCTTCTTTGACAACTTCAGCATTGTAGACCCGGTTCGCCCTACTCCTTGAGGACATGTTCAGGTACCGTTGAGACGGCGGGGAGGAAAGCAACCAGATACAAGGTGGAGTCCATAGATGGCCAGACCAGGCTATCACTACTGACCATCCTGGAATGCAACTAGATTCCTGACAACAGGTCCAAGATACCTTCATCAGAGGTGGTGACACACCACTCCCACCTGAAGCGTATAGCCCACCTGATACCTGAGTTGGAACCAGAGATGCCAATAGCTTTACGCCTAGGAAGAGATATACTATGAGCCCACAAGACTAGAAAATATATTAACGGCTCCCAGAACGCTCCATACGCCCAGAGACTCGACCTTGGTTGGGTCATTATAGGAGACATCTGTCTAGGAGGAGCACACAAGCTGACCTCAGTCAACAGTATGCTTACCAGTACGCTAGAGAATGGACGTCTGTCTCTCTTCCAGCCATGTCACAATATTCTGCTGGTAAAGGAATTACTGAACAGCACTCCCCTTCCTTGCCCTTTCTCAGTTCCTACCAACAAAGACCACGCCTGTGAAGGTGAACAACACCACATAGGATGTACAGTCTTCCACAGGACAAAGGAAGACAACAGGCAGCGATGTCTATAGAAGACAGAATGTTCTTGGACATCATGGATAGACAGATAGTCAAAGACAAGTCGAACAGTTGGATCGCACCGCTACCATTTCAACCTCAGAGAAGACGCCTACCCAACAACAGGTAACTGGTCTACAGCCGATTCATCTCCCTCAGACACAAGCTTCAGAAGTCACCTGAGATGAAGAAACACTTCTTTACCTTCATGGGGAAGATATTCCAGAACAACCACGCAGAGATTGCACTCGCACTTTGGCACTCAGAGGAGTGTAGGTACTTGCCCATCTTCGGAGTGTACCATCCTAAGAAGCCGGGTCAAATAAGAGTGGCATTCGACTCAAGCGCCAAATGCAAAGACGTCTCATTGAATGATGTCCTATTATCAGGCCCAGACCTCGACAACAGACTTCTAGAAGTACTACTCTGTTTCCGCAAAGATTCGGTGGCATTTATGGCTGACATACAACAGATGTTTCACTGTTTTCTCATCAAAGAGGAACACAGAAACTACTTGAGGTTCTTCTGGTACCGCGGCAATGACCCGGACAAAGACATCATAGAGTACTGGATGAGGGTACACATCTTCCAGAACAGCCCTTCCCCAGCAGTCGCTATCTACGGCCTCCGAAATTCCACCAAAGAGGCCGAAGAAGAGTACGGATCAGACGTCAGAGCCTTCATAGAAAAAGACTTCTACGTAGACAACTATTTGAAGTCCACACCAACAAACGAGGCTGCAATCAGTCTACTAAAAAGGGCTTAAGAAATGCTTACTCAGTCTAACCTAAGGTTACACAAGATTTCCTTCAACAGCCGAGAGTTAATTGAAGCCTTTCCCTCTCAAGACTATTCCAGCGATCTAAAGGACTTAGACCTAAGCATCGACTCCCTTCCCATGCAGTGGAGCCTTGGATTGCTTTGGGATCTGGGAACCGAAGATGGATGCCTTCACCTTTCAGATCAGCAATGATGAGAAATCCTTCACGCGCAGAGGAGTTCTTTCTTTCGTGAATAGTCTATGCGACCCCCGGGGGTTTGTAGCTCCAGTAACCATCCAAGGAAAAGTGATGCTAAGAGACTTCACCCAAGACACGTCTGATTGGGACGATCCACTTCTGGCAGAAAAAGCTGACCTGTGGGCAGAGTGGAGGAAGTCTCTTGACTGACCTTCTTGCGAAACGACCGTATGCTCCTGTGCCATCCACAGAAGTCAAAACACAAAGACTTTGTATCTTCTATGACGCATCAGTCAAAGCGAACACAGCAGTAGCGTACCTTAAAACTGACTTGAATGAACAATGTCATATCGGGTTCATTATGAGCCGGAAAAAATTAGCCACTCCGTGAACACACGATCCCCAGACTGGAACTCTGCGCTGCTATCCTCGCAGTTGAGTTGGCCGAACTTATCTCAGATGCGATAAATCTAGAGACCAAAGATGCAGAGTTCTACACTGATAGCAAGGTGATACTGGGATACATTTACAACGAAACGCGTTGCTTCTATGTCTATGTCAGCCACCGGGTACTGAGGATAAGAAGATCCACCTGCCCTAATCAGTGGCACTACGTACCTACTCACGACAATCCTGCAGACCATGCGACTAGATCCATTGCACCAAGCCATCTTAAGGACACCACATGGTTCACAGGCCCTACCTCTTTGAACCGTTTGATGCCCCACATCAACAAACTTGATACATTCGAAGTAGTGGGTCCAGATACCGAGGAAGAGCTCTGTCCTCGAGTGTCTGCTCTGCCTACATTGATTTCAAGTCAGCACCTCGAATATCATCGGTTCAGCAGGTTCTCAACCTGGAAGTCACTTGTTCGAGCCATCGCTTTTCTACTTCATGTGGCCCAGTCCTACAAGTCAGCACTACCTGCAAGCTTTGTAAAGGTTGGCATCACTGCAAGCATACGTTTACTGCTCCCAACCTTGGAAAAAGCCATGGTTACAAAACCTTGTGTTGTACATAAGGAAACCTACACCAGAGAAATAAACAACCTCAACAAGGGACAACCCATTCCTGGAGACAGCATGCTGAAGAAGCTTGACCTGATTGTTGACCAAGACTGGCTGCTGAGAGTAGGTGGCCGTCTTCAAGAAGCTAAGGTAGAAGTTTCAGATAAACACCCGGTAATAATTCCTGGACGTCATCACATCACAACCCTGCTCATTCAGCATCATCATGACTTAGTGAGACACCAAGGCCGTTTGTTTACTGAAGGGAACCTGTGGGTGGCTGGACTATGGATAATCGGAGCAAAGAGAAGTGTGAGCAAACTTATCTTCAACTGCGTTACGTGTCACAAACTCCGTGGCATGTTCCAAAGTCTGAAGATGGCCAATCTTCCAGCCGATAGACTTAGTACTGAACCCCCTTCACCGTCGTTGGACTAGACGTTATCGGTCCTTGGCCTGTGGCTACACTATGCGCTATGAAGATCCATACTGAAGTAAAGTGTTGGGTAGTTCTATTCACCTGTCTGTCCCTCAGAGCCGTTCATATCGAAGTAGTCAAATCTATGGACACTTCGAGTTTTATAAATGCATTCGATGCTTCATTGCAATCAGAGGCCCTGTGAAGCATATTTTTTCTGACCAAGGTACAAATTTCATCGGAGCGGCAAGAGAACTCCAAATCCCTTCCAATTTAGACATCACTAATGTTGAAAGGTACCTAGGCGAGCAAGGATGCTCCTGGACTTTCAATCTCCCACACTCTTTGCACATGGGAGGTACCTGGGAAAGAATGGTAGAGATAGCATGCAAAATACTAGACTCTATCTTCTTTCAAGCAAACACCAGACTCACCCAACAGTCCTTACTCCTGCAATGTTACTCACGTAGAAAACCTGTGTTCCGAGAGCTTCACCCGGAGAATTCAACGGCAAAGACCTCTGCAGTCGATAATGGAGGCAAGTGAAAAGCGTGTCCAATGTCTTTTGGGACAGATGGAGAAGGCAGTATCTCTTCACTCTACAAATCAGGACAAAGTGGCAGAAACACCACCCAAACATCCAACCTGGCGATGTTGTACTCGTCAAAGACAGTCAGTCGCATCGAAATGAGTGGCCACTCAGCCTAGTCACCAAGCCCCTTCCCAGCAAGGATGTGAAAGTGTGCAAAGTAGAGGTCAGAGTGTGCAAGCTGGAGGAGAACACACTGTTCCTCAGGCCAGTTACTGAACTTGTGTTGTTATTTTCCCCAAAAGAACCAAATAGTGTCATCCATTGATACCAAGCGGAGAGTGTTCTGCGTATTGAGGTGCAGCAAGTTAATTCATAGTGTGTACTACACACAGTTATACTATACAGTTATAACCTTTAGAGGTCATTAGGTACCCATGTGTCCTGTTCCTGGATAAAATGAGCATCTCTCTTTAAACAATGTGTTCTGATTAGAACTGCCCCCCTTTGAGTCTTACACACGTGTTCCTGGAACTCTCTCCCTACAAATCACTGCTCCTGACAAGTGGCTTCTGGTGAGGGTCAAATGTACCTACATGTTTGTGTTAGAACAGTTATGCAGCCACCGTGTAGCATACTGTGTAGTTAGGCATGTTGTGCTTTGTATTATATTGCTGTTTTCTCTGTATGCAGATAGATGCATGTCTTTATAAGTAGTACAATGCTGCCAGCCAGAACTCGCTCTGGATAGCCATGATAACTGTATCTCTGTGTTATGCTGTGTTATGTGCTATCTTTGTACTGTCCCTGCTCTTCATGTTATTTCATCATGTATCATGCTGTGATGTGCCAAGTACTGATACACTGTTATTTTCTTGTAGTTTTTACCTCTTATATCGTCCACATCATCCATTATTGTCCATTATTGTCCACCGTCATCGTTCACTGTTACCAAGTTCACATCATCACCTCAATAAATGTAGACTTAAGCATCTATACAGTGTGTTTACTGGGGAAGTGGATGAGGTTTAGCTGTATGCTGAAATCCACACAGCACCATACGTGGAGGAAAGCAGAACAGCGGTGCTGCATGAGGTATCAGGTCTCCCAGCTAAGACGGCTTACATCACTACCTTAACCACCAGGTCCTCATTAAAACTTCAATTCCAAGCTGTAAATGCTGGCCATACCCTGATACCTTATGCATGAACCATGGCTGACTTCTGCTGTGTCATCTGCAAATTTCTACTGTTGGTCAATTGATGCCACTTTTCCTGGTGTCTGCCAATAATTTAGGTGTGTGGGAAGCTTTTTACCACCCCATAAGGTGTTATCTATGCGATTGGTTTGGCCTCCCATTGAATCTAATGGGGTTACGGGTACGTTCGTAGAACATGTTCAGCGAACGCCTAAACATTCTGCGAATCGAACCTTGAAAAGTTCACTCATCTATAATTATAATTACATGTCCCCCCAATTCATTATATTTACACGTCCTCCCCCAATTCATTATAATTACACGTCCTCCCCAATTCATTATAATTATACATCCTCCCCCAATTCATTATAATTTCAAGTCCTCCCACAATTCATTATAATTACATGTCCTTTCCCAATTCATTATAATTACACATCCTCCTCCCAATTCATTATAATAACACATCCTCCCCCAATTCATTATAATTACACGTCCTCCTCCAATTCATTATAATTACACGTATCCTTGGCATAAAGGTGGTTCTGGAATCCGTGGGACTTTATGAGTTGCCCCAGGCCAAGTGTATAGATTGAGAAGTGTAGGGGTCCTAGAACAGAGCCTTTGGGGACTACAACAGAGAGAGGGTGGGATGAGGAGGTAGTGTGGGAGTGGGAGATTCTGAATGTGCAGTTCGAGAGGTATAAGGATATCCAGGATAGAGCGAGGTCTTTGATGCCAAAGGAGGAGAGGATCTGTAGTAGGAGGCAGTGGTCAACTGTGTCGAAAGCAGAGGACAGGTCTAGAAGGAGGAGTATAGAGTATTGTCCATTATCTTTGGCTGTAAGTAGGTCGTTAGTAATTTTGGTTACTGCTGTCTCAGTGGAGTGAAGGGGGGCGGAAACCAGATTGTAGATTGTCAAAGAGCAAGTTAGATGAGAGGTGGGAGGAAAGTTCAGTGTGGATGTGTTTTTCCAGGAGTTTGGAAGTGAATGGGAGCAGTGATATAGGGTGATAGCTGGACATAGCAGTTGGGTAGAGGGTTGGCTTTTTAAGGATAGGCGCAATTGTGGCATATTTGAAAGCAGAAGGGAAAGTACCAGAAGTTAGTGATAGGTTGAAGAGGTGGGTTAGGGATGAGATAAGAGTGGTGGTGATGTTGGGGAGGAGGTGGGATAGGGTAGGGTCAAGTGCACAAGTGGTGAAGTGTGAATTGGAGAGAAGATGAGGAAGCTCCCCTTCAGTGATGTTGGATAAGGAGGTTATGGTGTTTGGACATTTGGTCTGGTATACAAAGGGGTTGTGGTGGTTGAACAATAAACCAATAAACACTTGCTATGTTTGGTCTATCTTGTTTTTGAAGTGTGTGGCAAGGTCATCGGCAGAGATTAGGGAAGTCGGAGGGGGCAGTGGTGGGTGGAGGAGGGAGTTAAAAGTATTGAACACTGGTTTGGGGTTGTGGGATAAGGAAGATACAAGGGATGTAAAGTAGGCCTGTTTAGCAGAGGTGAGGGCAGATTTCAATGCGAATGTTGCTTGTTTGAAAGCAGTGAAGTCGTCTTGCGAATGTGTTTTCTTCCAGCGCCGTTCTGCAATTCTGGATGCTTGCCGAAGTCTTTTAATGATGTTATTGTGCCAGGGTTGTCTATTGATTTGTCGCACTCTGTTATGCATGACAGGGACGACCGAGTCGATGGCTGATGCAAGAGTGGCATTGTAGAGACTAGTGGCATTGTCTGTGTCATGGAGTGAAGATATGGAGGACAGTGGTAGAATAGAGTGAGAAAGTGTGCGAGTATCTAGATGTGCAAGCTTTCTGCGGGGTTGCGCATGTTGCTGAACATGGGTGACAGGTGAGGAGGACAGGGATGACAAAGTGAGTAGATGGTGGTCAGATAGAGGGAGAAGGGAGGTTGTGAAGTTAGATAGGGAGCAGAGATGGGCGAAGACCAGGTCTAATGTGTGTCCGTCTGTGTGGGTGGCTGAGGAGGACCACTGGGTAAGTCCAAAAGATGATGTAAGGGACAGGAGTTTGGAAGCTGCCGACTGGTGGATGTCAATGGGGATGTTGAAGTCACCCATGATGATGGTGGGAATGTCAGCAGAGAGAAAGTGAAGGAGCAAGGTGGAGAATAGGTCAATGAAGACAGTGGTCAGGCCTGGAGGTCGGTATATGACATCCCTTTGGAGGTTAGAGGGAGAGTAGATGCGGACAGAGGGACTTCAAAAGAAGAGAGGATAAGTGAGGGAAGAGGTGGGATTGGGTTAAAGGTGCAGTTGGAAGAAAGGAGAAGGCCCACTCCTCCACCATGTCTGTTGCCAGGGCAAAGAGTGTGGGTAAAGTAATTCAATATAATTACAAGTACTCCCCCAATTCATTTTAATTACACGTACTCCCCAATTCATTATAATTACACGTCCTCCCCAATTCATTATAATTACACGTCCTCTCCCCAAATCATTATAATTACACATTCTTCCCAATTTATTATAACTGCATGTCCTCCCCCCAATTCATTACCATTATTCTTTTGTGTGTGGTGCCCCTAGAACCGGCCATCGATATTCTTGTAGTGGACAAGATCTTTAATGCTTTAAGTAACAAGTTCTGATGAGCAGAGAATCTTGGTCAGAGCTCCCCTGTGACTCCATACAGCAATGTTGTAGAAATACTAAGATATTTCCCGATCTTGGAGGAGGAATAATTGGTCATTGCTTTGGTAAAATTCTCTACCTTGAGGATACTTTATCTAGGAGTTTTTAATGCATCTCCTCCCAAGTATTTTTCTGCCGCCCTCCTGCTGACTTTTGTCATCTCAATATACAGAATGGAGGAAACAGATAGATAAGATAGAGGCGCGGAGCCAGCGGGAGGCCGCTGTTCACACACAACTTAATGGCCTCACTAACTGATCTGGGCAGTTCCTGATTCTCATAGCTAAGCCCTAACCTCCATTATTAGTAGAAGTTATACAGTTGTGGCCAAAAGTATTGACACCCCTGCAATTCTGTCAGATAATACTCAGTTTCTTCCTGAAAATGATTGCAAACACAAATTCTTTGGTATTATTATCTTCATTTAATTTGTCTTAAATGAAAAAACACAAAAAGAATTGTCCTAAAGCCAAATTGGATATAATTCCACACCAAACATAAAAAGAGGGTGGACAAAAGTATTGGCACTGTTCGAAAAATCATGTGATGCTTCTCTAATTTGTGTAATTAACAGCACCTGTAACGTTCCTGTGCCACCTAACAGGTGTTGGCAATAACTAAATCACACTTGCAGCCAGTTGACATGGATTAAAGTTGACTCAACCTCTGTCCTGTGTCCTTGTGTTTACCACATTGAGCATGGAGAAAAGAAAGAAGACCAAAGAACTGTCTGAGGACTTGAGAAACCAAATTGTAAGGAAGCATGAGCAATCTCAAGGCTACAGGTCCATTTCCAAAGACCTGAATGTTCCTGTGTCTACCGTGCGCAGTGTCATCAAGAAGTTTAAAGCCCATCGCACTGTGGCTAACCTCCCTAGATGTGGACGGAAAAGAAAAATTGACAAGAGATTTCAACGCAAGATTGTGCGGATGTTGAATAAAGAATCTCGACTAACATCCAAACAAGTTCAAGCTGCCCTGCAGTCCGAGGGTACAACAGTGTCAACCCGTACTATCCGTTGGCATCTGAATGAAAAGGGACTGTATGGTAGGAGACCCAGGAAGACCCCATTTCTTACCCCGAGACATAAAAAAGCCAGGCTGGAGTTTGCCAAAACTTACCTGAAAAAGCCTAAAACGTTTTGGAAGAATGTTCTCTGGTCAGATGAGACAAAAGTAGAGCTTTTTGGGCAAAGGCATCAACATAGAGTTTACAGGAGAAAAAAAGAGGCATTCAAAGAAAAGAACACGGTCCCTACAGTCAAATATGGCGGAGGTTCCCTGATGTTTTGGGGTTGCTTTGCTGCCTCTGGCACTGGACTGCTTGACCGTGTGCATGGCATTATGGAGTCTGAAGACTACCACCAAATCTTGCAGCATAATGTAGGGCCCAGTATGAGAAAGCTGGGTCTCCCTCAGAGGTCATGGGTCTTCCAGCAGGACAATGACCCAAAACACACTTCAAAAAGCACTAGAAAATGGTTTGAGAGAAAGCACTGGAGACTTCTAAGGTGGCCAGCAATGAGTCCAGACCTGAATCCCATAGAACACCTGTGGAGAGATCTAAAAATGGCAGTTTGGAGAAGGCACCCTTCAAATATCAGGGAACTGGAGCAGTTTGCCAAAGAAGAATGGTCTAAAATTCCAGCAGAGCATTGTAAGAAACTTATTGATGGTTACCGGAAGCGGTTGGTCACAGTTATTTTGGCTAAAGGTTGTGCAACCAAGTATTAGGCTGGGGGTGCCAATACTTTTGTCTGGCCCATTTTTGGAGTTTTGTGTGAAATGATCAATGTTTTGCTTTTTGCTTCATTCTCTTTTGTGTTTTTTCATTTAAGACAAATTAAATGAAGATAATAATACCTAAGAATTTGTGTTTGCAATAATCTTCAGGAAGAAACTGAGTATTATCTGACAGAATTGCAGGGGTGTCAATACTTTTGGCCACAACTGTATGGTCCTCAGTCTCCGGGATACAGATAAATCATTCCTTGTGTAACACTGAATCACGTTACATCAGAACCTGGACACAAATAATTAGTAGCAATCTCGTGGTATAATATGGAACATAATCAATTACTATACTGTCAGCTGCAGGAGAAATCAACTATTGCGGCTTTCTGGAAACAAAATGACGACATTTTTCTCAGGAAAGAGGAAAAATTGGGCTCCAGATATTTGAGGATAAAGAAATATTAGAGAAGATGATTGCATTTTGGAGAGATAATAAGGACCCTGGCATCACGGCGACGAAAAATGAATGTGGACAGATGTATTATTATTTAATATCCCTTGTGTCTTTACAATATTAACATTCGCAATCGTGCATAATTTACCATATTATGTAGAAAACCTCTCCGAATCCAGACACATTATTTTTCATGCATGAAAGGGAAGGGTTTTAATGGTGACATCGAATAAATATTTTCCTATTGTTTAATGGCACAGAAGGGAAAAATTGGAGCAGGTCGTCCCCAGGGTGGTCCATAAACATCACGAATGGCACCAAGACGAAGCCGGCTGGGTTAATCCATTGTGGCGGTGGGACCACTGGTCAGACATGACTTCCCCAGGGCGTGAACATTGAGTCTTCGCTGCTCTCACTATAGGTCTCTGCAGACTTTCAGCTTGAAAAGTGCTTTTGCTAATGGATTTAACTTGCAAAAAGTTGCAATACAGTGGAGGATGATTGATGTCTGAAGTGGCAGGATTTTTTTTTCTGTCCTTATGATGAAACTAAGGAGAAGTTTCCTCCATTTGTCACAGGAATGTTGATGAATGACATTTGGAAGTTTGTATACTGCACTTTATTCTGCACTAAAAACATCTCAGAAGGTTTTCGAGACCTCATGTGACTCGCTAATGTCATCCGCAAAACCAGCACCGAGAACCAACCATGAGTCATTTACAGACTACTTTATATTCACCTGCTGGGTGTAATCTACAGACGGAGTATTCCAGGCAGTATTCAATGTTTTATCAAGTCACTGACAGCAGAAAATCGGCTTCTTTATCCGCAATAACAGTAGCAAAAAGCTATGTAATATGTTAGGTGAATGTTATGTCTATCTATCTATCTATCTATCTATCTATCTATCTATCTACTATCTTTTTGTCTATTATCTATCTATTATCTATTTATTTATCTATTATCTAATATCTATGTATGTATCTATCTATCTATAATCTATTATCTATCTAATTATCTATCTAATATATGTTATCTATAATCTATCTATAATCTATAATACATCTATCTATCTATCTATCTATAATCTATCTATTATCTAAATCAAAAAAATAGGGCAGCACTACCAAAATAATACAATTGGTGCACAACCTATTCAGCAGTGTCCAAACAGCCGAAATAATAAATCAAGAAAAATAGGCAGCACTCCAAATTAAATGTGAAAAAAGTGGATACTTTACTGATCCTCAGCTGGCGACGTTTCGACGGTGACCCGTCTTGATAAAGACGGGTCACCATCGAAACGTCGCCAGCTGAGGATCAGTAAAGTATCCACTTTTTTCACATTTATTTTGGAGTGCTGCCTATTTTTCTTGATTTATCTATTATCTATCTATTATCTATCTATCTATTATCTATTTATCTATTTCTATCTACATATTATCTTTCTATTTATCTATTATCTGTCTAGCTATTATCTATCATTTATCTAAGACGAAATAAGACAGCAGTCTATAAAAAAATTATGGGGACCCTAAATTTTCTGTTGCTGGATGAAGCTCTAAATCTTACAGTTATTGATGAAAATCTATATAAATTCTTAACAGTTGACAACCCAATCACTCCACTTCTGTATGTATTGCCTAAAATACATAAGACATTAAGTAATCTTCCAGGTTGCCCCATAGTGTTGGGGAGTGGGTCCATTTTCAGTCATATTGGTGTCTTTCTAGACAAGATATTGAGTCCATTAACTAAACAAGCCAGGTATAAATTCCCAAGGCAGGACTCACAAATTCATGAAAATAACTCAACTATTCAATGAATACAAAGGAACCCCCTTCAGGTTGTGTAACTCACAAGAAAAGGTCAGAGAGTATAGAAATATATTGTAGGTTATTAATCAAAAATAGATTTTAAAACAATATCAAATCAGAGTAGCACAAAAAAAGCAGGATTTTTAGGGGTAGTAGATGTATTGCTATGTTTATATTATCTGTTATATTCTAATACAATGATATATGCAGGACTACATATCACAGTACATTCGTATATTCCCCAAATATATTATATGAAAATGTCCCATAAGGGGTCATGCATAAAAAAGGAAATTTAACTGGGACGCAGTCTAAAGTGCAGTAGTGCGCATTTTGTGCAGAGCAATAAACATCTAAATACATGTGCAATTAGAATACATCCTGATTATATTGCCTGTGTATAGCTGTCCCACAAGGGACCCTCCTGATGAAGGAAACAGTGTTTTTTCCGAAACTAGTCGGAGAGTAATTGGTCCACTGCGCTCCCTGTAATCTATCACGTGACCGGTGACATCACGAAGGTCCTGTTGGCTTATCTCACACCACAGCTTCACATCGTGCACACTGCACACCGGCGTGCCACTGAAAGAGGGGAGCGTTGAGTGTCTGTCACCGGCCGGGACAGCACTCCTGAAGAGCCGTGGTATTAACCCACATTTATCTGGCAAATATCATTCAATCTGACTTCACATCAAGATATACAGCGCTCTTTACTGGTCCTCTGGAGTCCAGACATCCACTCAAATTGCACCTTAAGGTAATAACTACCTAACTTGGAGCAATCTAATTCAATTGTGTGTGTTTTTTAGTTCACTACAAGCTAAAGGGGTTCATTATTAAGTGCAAATTTTAATTATTTATTTATTTAAATCTCCATCCCAGTCTCAGGTCTTTTGCAGAGTTCAACAGGTTTTCTTCAAGAATGGTCCTGTATTTGGCTCCATCCATCTTCCCACCAATTTTAACCATCTTCCCTGTTCCTGCTGAAGAAAAGCAGGCCCAAACCATGATGCTGCCACCACCATGTTTGACAGTGAGGGTGGTGTGTTCAGGGTGATGAGCTGTGTTGCCTTTATGCCAAACATATCGCTTGGCATTGTTGCCAAAAAGTTTGATTTTGGTTTCATCTGACCAGAGCACCTTCTTCCACATGTTTGGTGTGTCTCTCAGGTGGCTTGTTGCAAACTTTAAACAACACTTTTTATGGATATCTTTGAGAAATGGCTTTCTTCTTGCCACTCTTCCATAAAGGCCAGATTTGTGCAGTGTACGACTGATTGCTGTCCTATGGACAGACTGTCCCACCTCAGCTGTAGATCTCTGCAGTTCATCCAGAGTGATCATGGGCCTCTTGGCTGCATCTCTGATCAGTCTTCTCCTTGTTTGAGATGAAAGTTTAGAGGGACAGCCAGGTCTTGGTAGATTTGCAGTGGTATGATACTCCTTCCATTTCAATATGATTGCTTGCACAGTGCTCCTTGGGATGTTTAAAGTTTTGGAAATCATTTTGTATCCAAATCCGGCTTTAGTATTACGGACCTGCCTGTTATGTTCCTTGGTCTTCATGATGCTCTCTATACATCAAACAGAAGCCTGAGACTATCACAGAGCAGGTGCATTTATACGGAGACTTGATTACACACAGGTGGATTATATTTATCATCATTAGGCTATGTGCCCACGTAGCGTTTTAAAACGCTCGCTAAAAACCGGACTCCTTCCCAGAAATCGCGCGGTTTTTTTTGCGCGATTTCACAGCGATTTTACCGCGATTATGATCGCGATTTTGCTGTGATTTTCGCGTGCGATATTCAAGCACTTTCCAAGCGATTTGAAGCATCGCTTGGAAAGTGATTGACAGGTTGGTCACACTCGTCAAAAATAGTGTTTGACAAGTGTGACCAGGTTTTTACTATTGAGACCGCCTATGCGGCATCAATAGTAAAAGATAGAATGTTAAAATGCTAAAAAAAATAAAAAAAATCGGGGTATATTTACCTTCTGGCGTTACTGGGAATGCTTAGGCCAGGAATGCAGCGCGGGACGCCGGAAGGTAAATATACCCCGATTTTTTATTTTTTATTCTTTTTTTTTACAGGGGTATGGTACCCAGGGCCTGGAGGACAGTCTCCTCTCCTCCACACCGTGGGTACCAACCGCACATGAGACGCTTAACTTCCCGCATGGTGGGCATAGCCACATGCGGGAAGTAAGCGATTCTCATGCATTCCTATGGGTGCGGAATCGCGGCAATTCTTTGCGATTCTGCACAAAAGAATGAGCATGCTGCGATTTTTTCCGCGATGCGATTCCGCCGCGGAAAAAAGCGCAGCATTAGCACAGCATGTGCGGAATGCCATAGGAATGCATGGGGGGCGTTCTGTACACGATTTTTAAACGTTTTCGCTGCATTTTAGCGTCGAAAATCGCGGCAAAAACGCTTAAAAATCGCTACGTGGGCACACAGCCGTAGTCATTTAGGACAACATTGGATCATTCAGAGATCCACAATGAACTTCTGGAGTGAGTTTGCTGCACTGACAGTAAAGGGGCCGAATAATATTGCACGCCCCACTTTTCAGTTTTTGAATTTCAACAAAAATTTAAAATAACCAATGAATTTTGTTCAACTTCACAATTGTATTCCACTTTATGTTTGAAGCATGATATGTGGGAAAAGGTTGAAAAGTTCCAGGGGACCGAATACTTTCTCAAGGCACTGTATCTATCATCTATCTATTATCTATTTATTTATCTATTATCTAGTTTTTCCATCACCTACTGTGATGTTTGAAATTTTGTGAGTCTTTCAGAATTTTCCATATTTACATCAGATTTTCACACAAGTCCTAAAATTACATAAAGAACCAAATTAAACAGATGAGTTAAAAATATTAGATGCCATTTTTTTATAGTGGAAAATACAGTATTTTGTGTTTGTGAGTGGCAAAAGTATGTGAACCTTTAGGATTAATAGATAGGTGAGATTTAGGTCAGGTATTGTCAATCAATAGGAGGCAGTCAGGTGTGAGTGCGTGCCATGTTTTATGCAATAGGGATCTACAGTATAACCATCTGATCTTCACAACACATACTGTACTTGTGGATGTTTGTCACGATCTGAACATAGGAGATTTCTGAGGACCTCACATGAAGAGATATTGATGCTCATCCGGTTGGGAAAGGTTGCAAAACCATTTCTACAGAGTTTGTACTCCAACAAACCAGTCAGATTGTGCACAAATGGAGGAAATTTAAGATAATTAGGAGAGGTAAACCAACAAGGATCACTCAAAGAGCAAATAATAGTTTTTGAGGTCACAAAAGAGCCTAAGGTCACCTCTAAGGAACTAAAGGCCTACATCAGGCTTTAAGGTTGGTCTGTACCCACCCATTGGTACACTTGGCTTTCTATCATTTGATGAGAGCTTTATATAATGACCAGTTCTCTAGGTTTGCTATGCTGATGGGCTGTAAGATCCGAATCATTAGGATCCTAATTACATGATACAGAATATGGTAGCAGCAGTTTACATGTGAAGAATCATGTGACAGGTTCCTTAAAATAAAGCACCATAAATCCTGATTGGTTCTGTGCTTAGTTTCAGCTTACCGATTGGCTTGGAGGACCACCTGCTATGCCAGTCCACTCTTCAGGCACATTATTCATGAGCTACCTAATTGTCGGCCTGCCATCTCTGCTTGTAGAGCTGTAGAGAATGAGTGGGTTGGTGCGGCAGTGGGTTACCATCAGTTTAGGACAGATTGCCTTTAACACATAGAATATACTGAACCTTTATTTATGTCCTTGAGATTTGTGATTTTATATAGTAAGTGTACTCATCCAGCTGCATTTGGCCCTTCTTTTCAGCTCCTTCCATACTCCATAGTTTCACCATAGTTTGCAGCATTTTAGTCTCTGGCATGGAGATGAACATTGCCCCATCAGTGAACAATTTACTACAGGGAGAGAGGCTTCTAAGACGGCACCTTGTGCTTCCCATCGGCCCGGCCTCGTCTGTAGGACTGGAATAACGATCCAGAGTTTATAAGTTCAGGGAAAGTTTTGTGCAGAGACGTCGTCTTCATTTGTAGTTTCTGCTTCTCTTTTGTGCCGACGAGCTGCTATAGGTTAACGACATTCGTCACCTCGGCTTTGAGTTTTCCTTCTGTGTCCTGTACTTTCCGTATGATATGTGTTTGCAGCCGAGCCATTCATTCCGCCCTGATGGCCTCCTGTTGTGTTTCTATTTCAGTAGCTGATGAAACATCTTAGCTGTAACATTCTCCAACAGCATTTACCTGTAAAGCTGTCCCCGCATCATGCAGCAAAAGGTCACTCTCCGCTGTTCTGCCGCATTCATTCTGTATGCTGCTCACCTGGCGTGGGCTTTACACAGCACATTAATAAAGAGGGGCTCCAGCGCTGCAGCGCGGCTGCTCCTACTGATGCTTTATAGAATTAGTCAGAGCAGATATTAGTGACTGGGGGCAATTCCCCATACACACTAATACCCCCCAGTGTACGGCGCAGCCTTGTACAGAGCTATAATATAGGGGGCGTTGTCTGACCTCTGTGTCACCACATTACACAAGGTCATTATTTCAGATTGTTCTGACAAGATTTAGACATTACATTCTGCATGTACAAAGTTTCCTCCTCTTGAATTTTTCTACTTCAGTTTTTAGTTTACCTTATAGAGTAGCCTTTTAGTATATTTACATCATATATACAGCAGGTGAAATAAATATTGGACACAACACAGTAAATCTGTTAGATACAGTTGTGCTCAAAAGTTTACATACCCTGTGTAGGGATTCGCTCTGGTAGGTAATAGAAGGGCTGCAGTAACGAGGCAACACACAGGCTTAAAGTCCAGTTTCAGTAGTTTAATGTCACGTTGCAAACAGCCGGTTAACAGAAAGTAAGGAAAACATAAATATACTCCAGCTTGGAGAACCACAAGTCCCAGACTCACCCCTTGCATGGGACGGGCTTAACTAAGCGGCTGCCAGGTCCACGGCATCCGCCAGGTACCATTCCCAGGGTTGTTGAGAAATCTTGCTGCTATAGTCCTGTAGCACGGGGATCCTGTATACAAGTTCAGGCTAAGTCCAGCCAAGTTCTTGTAACTTCCAGACACACTCACCATGTGCCAAACACCAACCTCCATTACGTAGCCCATAACCCCTCCTACAAGTGAGGTAGACATCACATGGGCTGATCACATGACCATGACATCATCGCAGGTCCTGTCTTTAGGGAAAAACCCGGCCAAACATTAACCTGCTGGGAGAAATGTATCTCCCATCTAGTAAAACACCCTTTACTGTACCACACCTGTCAGAATTTTTACTTTCTTGGAATTTTTTCAGAGTTATTTGGCTTTCTTCTGGCGACTCGTCCATGCAGCCCATCTTTCTTCAAGTTCCTCCTTATTGTGCATCTTGAAATAGTCACACAGCTAGTTTTCAGAGAGTCCAGTATTTCAGCTGATGTTATTTGTGGGTTTTTCTTTGCATCTCACGCTATTTTCCTGGCATTTGTCACATGTCACAGGTGAGGATGTTACCTTTAGTAGCTATTTAAACCCATTTGTGTCAACTTTTGTGCATGTTATCAGGCCAAAATCACCAGGGTATGTCAACTTTTGATCAGGGCCATGTGGATGTTTTGGGTTGTCATTATGATTTAAAAAGAGAAAACACAATCGTTTGACAATAAATGGCTTCACCTAACCACTATCTATGAGTGGAGAAAAAGTTTTGGTGTTATCATTCATATTCTCTGAAAAAAGGCCAAGAAAGCAAAACTGTAAGCTGCTATTGACATGAAATTTTCCTCAGATGTCAGTAACAACCCATCTAATCCACACAGGACAGAAATCCCCATAGATGTCCATAAATTATGTGTAATAATGAGAGATGATGCTGGGAACAGTACTGAACACATTACTGACATGTAATTAATGCCTCATACAAAAGCATTTGTTTGTGATGAAGTTTCAGGATGCCTCCTGTATGGAGAAACTAGTCGCAGATAGAGATGAGCGACTTTGCCTTTTTTCGGGTCGAGTCGGGTTTCATGAAACCCGACTTTCGCAAAAGTCGGGTCGAACGCAATCGGCCGATTATCGTGAAAAGTCGAAGGCCGACTGAAACATGAAACCCAATGCAAGTCAATGGGGAAGAAAAGTCGGCAGTGAGCGGAGGACAGGAAACACACCTACAGTGCCCATTTTAATGCCCAAAACATCAATTCTCATTACTTAAGCTTGTCAACCTTAATTTATTTTATAATAATAGTTAGGCATTGAAAACTGGGGGTTATTTGGGGGGGGGGTAGGGCTGGCTCCAGATTTTTGTGGGCCCAGGGCCAAAGAGTGTCACTGGGCTCCTTTAACACATTCCACAATTCATGATCCTCTGATACGGCAGAAAAATAGCGGTATAGTACAATGAAAAATACTTCACTTCTTACATCACATGACTGATATCCATTTTAAATTCTCCAATAGCTCCAAAAACGGACAGTATATTACTCCATACAGTATTATGGCCACCGCATAGTGCGCCATACAGAGTATTGAGGCCCATATATTTCTCCATACAGAATCATTGGTCCCATATAATGTTCGATACAGTATATGATGAGCTCCACATAATGCTACAGTATATGTTGGTCCCCATGGATGAAGCTCCACTGTCTTATGGGCCCAAATAATGCTCCATATATAATGGGCCCCATTTCTAATGCTCAGGTGTATAATGGGCCCTGTAAATGCTGCTCCAGTGTCTGATGTCCACCTTTGGAATGCTCCAGTGTATGGTGGGCCCCATATATCATTCTCCAGAGTATAGTTCTCCCCAAAATTTGCTCCCAACTTTTAAAAGAATTAAGTAAGTCTCCTCGCTAGGGAATCCCTGTACTCTGGACTCCTCGTCGTCCCCATCTTCCATCTCTCTGCACTTGGACTGTTTAGGCAGAGGGCGTACAGACGTGATGTCATCGCGCTCTCTGACCAGAATGTCACTGTCAGGAAATGCGGAAGACGTCACGGCGGTGGAGCAGGGAGAGGTAAGGATTTCAACTTTGCAAGTGCTGTGATCCTGAGCAAGCAGAGGGGCCAACTCATTGGCGATGGCACTGGCACAGGGCCCCTCATAGTACGGCGGTGTGTCTGACGGCGGGTGGGGGGGAGCCTCCCACCGGCAGAGACACTTTTGCATACTATGAGGGGCCCTGTGCCAGTGCCGTCGCCCATGAGTATGCCCCCCCACCTGCTCAAGGAGCCTGCACTTTCATCTGCACCTTCCTCTTTGTCACCGTGTAAGGTGGTATAGTATGCGGGAAGGGGAACCTGAGTTTCATCAGGTTCAGATTCTGGCTGTGTAGAGTGCGGGGGAATGTAGTGGTCTGGGTCAATGTACCAGCAGAATCATCTAGCAGTGGCTGGGCATCAGTGCACTTGTGGCGCCCCCAGGAGTATGGTCGCCACAGTGGCATTACCTTCCTCCTAGGGAGTGTGATGTCATGCTTGGGAGCAACAAAGGATCTCTCTAGCAGTTAAACCAACACACAACACTGTTCCCACTCCAGGCCAGCAGGGAGAGCTCTGAACCTGACTGCTGAGGAGCTGCTCTCTGTGGTCGGGAGGAGGGAAGTTAGGGCAGTCTGTGAAGGGAAGGGGAAGTGTGTGGACATGAGAAGGGGAGATGGAGGATGAGCAGAGTTGAGGCTCACTCCTAGCTGGAGCGCATGGTCCGGATTCCGGTCTCCGAGTTTGTAGGGACACTGACGGTCCTGCAGCAGAAACCGGAGGAAGTAGCAGCTGTAAATGCTCTGTTCCCACCTAAGGCTCGGAGGCCCCAGCTGCGACATGTGTGAGCCAGAAGGAAAAGGCTACGGCTGCCTGCCATACGAGAAAGTTCCAAAAGAGAGTCAACAGGGGGAACTTCAGTGAACTCAGTACTGCGAGTACCTCAGATAAGCACTAGAATGGAGGCCACACTACCTATCTGCAGAGAGAGAATTCCTAATTTGCTTCCAGGCTGACCAACTCCATCTCCATCTGTACTCTGGGTCCTGGACGGCACTTACCAACTACAGGTAAAGGAACTGCACGACTGTGTCTGTCATCTTTCTCCTGCACCTGGTGCACAGCTCTGCTACATCCTGCACTGCACACCATCTACCAACTCTTTCATCTGCCCTGCGACTACGGCCCTACCTGTGCAGGGCTTCTACATCTTAGCTGCACCACAACTTCTGTCCCAGAGAAGCGACACTACAGCGCTGGTCAATCTGATCAGAAACCACAGGTGGCGTCATGTATCATTCACCTATAAATGTTATTCACCCCTTTGCATGGACGCCCAGGGCCACGGACCGAGTCGCCACCACCGTGACACATCCCTCTGAGACACTGGCCAGGTACCGATTAACCCCAATTCCCTGGCTGGCGACCCACACTCCATGTCAGATTCATCTTGGACTGGGGAATTCACGATTTGACTTGATAACCCAGGCATGGTATGTGAGAAAGAGCTACGTGGACTAATGTGAAATGTGGCCTGCTGCATCATTCACTTTTGGTGGCGGTGAAGGACACAAGGAAAGGGGTTCTTCCTGACCAGGAGCCAGCACTTGACGACTCAGTGTTTGCATTTTTTGAAACTTCAGAAGAGGGGGGCATATTATCTGGAGTCTGTTTCGGCAATGTAAGCCAAAACCAGTTCCTGATGCTCCGGCTTTAAAAGCGGTTAACCTACTCCCAGAAAAGGTAGCCTTCCAGGCCTTCCGGAGCCAGACCATGACGCAGGCTCAACACCTCCTGCCTTAGCTGCTATTGTGCTTTTGCCACTACCAGCAGATGCACCACCACCATCAGTACCAGCTGGCCCCCCCACGCCCACATCCGCGGCCTCTTCCACCATACTTCCAAATTTTGGAGAAAATGTACCCAAAATAACATCAGATATATGGTACTGTATCAGAAGCGTACAGCTGTATACAGTCAAAGGATAATTGTAAATCTCCGTATATATTTCATGAGTCACACACAGACGCTCACAGGCTCAGTATGGATTAGACAAGAATATAAAAAGTAGAAAAAGGGTACAGTATCATCAGATAGCAGGTATATATAGTATAGTTTAAACATTCTAAATCTCTGTATATATTTCAGGAGGCAGACACAGACGCTCTCAGGCTCAGTATGGATTACAACACAATATAAAAAGCAGTAAAACGGTAATGGATCTGAAGCGTACAGCTGTATACAGTGTAGGGGTCATTGTCAATCTCAGTATTTATTTCCAGAGTCAGAAACAGACTCTCACTTGGTCAGTTTGGATTAGACCAGAATATAAAAAGCAATAAATGGGTAATGTATCACAAGCGTAGAGCTGTATACAGTGTTGGGGTAATTTTTAAATCTACATATAAATTGCAGGAGTAACCCACAGACTCTCACACGCTCAGAATGGATCACACCACAATATAAAAAGAAGATCCGCAAGAAATAATCACACATGTGGGCCAATGTTCCAGGTGTCAATGATACACTTAGAGTGGTGGATGGAGGAGGACTTTCTGGCAGAAAGGGTACAGTATCACCAGATACCAGGTATATATAGCATAGTTTAAACATTAAAAATGTACGTCTATATATCAGGAGTAGTGTTGAGCCACCCCGCTAGTGTTCGAGTTCGGTTCGTCGAACAGGAGGCAAGTTCGTCGAATGTTCATCGGACGTTCGACGAACACCGTCGAACCCCATTGAAAACAATGGCAGGCAAACACAAACACATACAAACACATACAAAACACCTTAAAAGGTGTTCCAAAGCAGACAAAATGCTCAGAAGACACAAATAACATATGGAAAACTGCAACTACATATAGAAAAGAGGTGGAGGAGTAAAAGTAGGAGGAGGAGACACAGATATAGGCATGTCATGCCCTTATAAAGTCAAGAAAGGCTGGAATAAAAATCTAAAATACAAAAAAAATTCCAAAATTCTAAAATTGAAGACGATCATATACCGCCGGACTTCCCACCATAAATTATGCCAACTGCCGATCGGGTGGCGTTATTCCCACGACCCTCCGAATAGTGTCCATGAAGGCAAAGTGTTTGGTTTACGGGGGCAGTATGGTTGCAAAGCTGAACCTTAAAGGAATGTCCAGAAGGGCACCACCACAAGGAGTGGAGCCTGCGGCTTAATTGGACTCCACACGGGCAACCTCAACCATGCCAGCCACGGAAAGGATAAACAGATTGCAAGCTTTCTCGATTCTGTTTGTGGTGGTGCATGGCAGTTTTTAGTTGTGCTAGTGATTTGTCAGCTTATTTCCGTTAATCAACGAGACTCTGGCATGCCCCCGTGGTCCGCGTCCAGCTTACTAGAGGGACATGCGAGGCTCTGGCATGCGAGATCGAGCAATAACAGGTCTGTCATGCCCTTACATGTATGGGGCTGCACGCGCGCTACACTGAAAGCACCAGCGTGTGTCGATTACAGGTGCGGATAACCCGCAGAACCCCGTTAGTGATGGGGATCTGGGATTCCAATTCTTCCCCGCGAACGAGGATTTCCCAGTAAGTGCAGGTCAACCGGAATTCCGGAATTAGGCCTAACCGGCATTCCAGAAAGAATGTGCAAAAATTAACTGTCCAAACCACAGGTGTTGTAGCTTGCTTAACAGCTGGGCTCCTCTGCTGAGTAGCACACAGTTCTTACATAAACAGGCGGCATAGCTTGGTTCACGGGTGGGAAACTCTGCTGAGTAGCAGACAGTGCTTGCATAAACAGGCGACATAGATAAGTTCATGGGTGGGCTCCTCTGCTGAGCAGTAGACACAGGTACTAGGCCCAAAGTATTGACTGGGCTAAATGGAGTTAAAAAATGGTTCTTACATAAACAGGCGGCACAGCTTGGTTCACGGGTGGGCTCCTCTACTGAGTAGCAGACAGTTACTAGGCCCAAAATATTAACAGGGCTAAATGCAGTCAAAAACTGGTTCTTTCATAAACAGGTGGCATAGCTAGGTTCACGGGTGGGCTCCTCTGCTGAGTAGCAGACAGTGCTACAAGGCCCAAAAGGATTTTCTGGAGCACACGGTGTAGCTCCTTGACAGGTGTACTACACCGCTGGCTACCAGACACCGCTACTATGCCATGAAACTGTCTATTAACATTGAAAACCATTATTAATGTGACAATAAAGTTACGTTTTTGGTGAACGAACCGTTCTCGAACGGAACCTCGAACAGCCGAATTTTAAGCAAAGTGTTCGAGTTCGACGAACGGCTCGAACACCGCCCAAAACAGCTCGAATTTGAACTTGGCAAACAGTTTGACTCGAACACCGCTCATCTCTAATCAGGAGGCATACTCAGACGGTCTCAGGCCCAGTATGGATTCGACAAGATTGTAGAATGTTGAGAAAGGGTACAGTATCACCGGATAACAGGTATATATAGCATTAAACATTAAAAATCTCTGTGTATATTTCCGGAGTCCGACAAATACACTCACAGCCTCAGTATGGATTAGACAAGAATCTAAAAAGTAGAAAAAGGGTAATGTATTCGAAGCGTACACCAGTATACACTGTTGGGGTATTTTTAAATCATCATATATATTTCAGTCTCAGTAAGACAGTCCAGACTCTCCGCAAGAGGAAATGAGATGGATACAAGTACAGACGGAAAGTCGAGTGACTGCAGAAATTTTGTAATTACTAATCACGGGAAAAACTCCCAGGAGAATTCTCAGAGGTGATGCTGACCCTCAATTACTTTGTCTGTGGAGACAGCGAAAACAGTTCTTTGTGAAGAAAGGGTTGCTGTATCGCAGTACCGTGGATACCATCACCGTTACTCATCTACATCAAATTGTGATCACAGGGAGAGATGTAGACATGGTCCTCACTGCCTATCATGATCTGTCAGGTAACATTGGAGTGCAAAAGACAGAAGCCACAGGCCGTAGGCGATTCTATTGGATTGGCATGAGAGGACACATTTAAAAATATGGACAGGAATGTCATACGTCTGTGAGTAGGAAAACTGTGAAAGCTGATGATAAACCACCACTACATCTCATTGTGAGTCGACGTCCATAACAAATGGAAGCCATTGATCATCTGAAGATAGAGCCCAGCAGGACAGGGCATAGCTACATCTTAACCATCATCTATCAGTTCACCAAATTTGTAGTGGCAGTCCCAGTGAAGGATTTAACAGCCCAGACTACACAGCGGTGGAGCAGGGAGAGGTAAGTATTGCAAGTGCTGGGGCCCTGAGCAAGCAGGGGGGGCCCACTCATGGGCGGTGGTACTGGCACAGGGCCCCTCATAGTACGCCGGTGTGTCTGACGGCGGGTGTGCACCCCCACCCTCAGAGACATTTGATTGTACTATGAGGGACCCTGTGCCAGTGCCATCGCCCAAGAGTGGGCCCACCCACCTGTCCAGGGCATCGGCACTCGCATGGGTGCGTGCGCCAGGTGGTGACCCCGACCCTGGGGGGGGAGGCAGCCCAGTTAGGGAGGGTTAAAAAATGGCATATGTTAATGTTGGACATTCAGCAGCTGCAAATGGAGGAATTGGAGAAGTCCGAGGAAGAGGAGGACAAAAGTGAGCCATTTTTTTTGGCAACCTATGTGTCAGCAGGGGAAGGTGGGACAAAATCCTTTGAAACCCACGCACGGTTCATTTTAATGAAGGTTAGATCATCAATATTTTGGGTCGACAGACGGGTCCTTTTTTCTGTCCAGATTGATCCAGCAGCACCGAAGACTCTTTCGGATAGCACAGTAGCAGCAGGGCAGGCGAGCTCCTGTAAGGCATATTGTGGAAATTCAGGCCAGGTGTCCAGTCTAGAGGCCCAATAGTCAAAGGGGAATGACCAGAGAGGGAGAACATCGATATGGGAGGAGAAGTAGTTTGTAACCACAGTTGACAACTGCTGTCTCCTGTCACTTTTAATCGATGCTGTATTAGCAGTTGTGTGAACTTTACTTGAGAAATCATTCCACAACATGGTCATGAAACCCCTGTCTCCAACGCCACTTCGGATGTGTGCACCACGAACACCTCTTCCATGTTGCCTCCTACGGCTCGTGTGGGACCATCACCGCTGCTGTGTGCTGGGAATGCCTCAAACAAACGGTTTACCAGAGTTGCATGTTTGTTAGCCAATATTAGCTCTAGGTTCTCCTGTGGCATGATGTTTTGGAATTTGCCTTTATAGCGTGGATCCAGGATGCTGGCCAACCAGTAGTCATCATCATTCATCATTTTGGCAATGCGGGGGTCCCTTTTTAGGATCTGCAAGGCATAATCTGACATGTGGGCCAATGTTCCAGTTGTCAATGATGCACTGCGAGTGCTGGGTGGAGGAGCACTTCCTGGCAAATCCACATCCCTCCAGTACAAACCCTGTACCTGACCTTGCCACGCCATCATTTTCTCTTGCCCCCTGAGAAGCATCCTCCTCCCTTAAATAATCGTCCCCATCATCCTCCTCCTCCTCCTCCTCTTCCTCCACCTCATCCAGGAGAGTTCCCTGAGCAGACAATGGCTGACTGTCATCACGGCTTCCCTCCTCCTCTTCCTCTTCCTCCTCGGCTGCAGACGCCTGCTCCTTAATTTGCGTCAAAGTTTGCATGAGCAGATGCATAAGAGGGATGCTCATGCTTATGATGGCGTCGTCTGCGCTTACCAGCCGTGTGCATTCCTCAAAACACTGAAGGACTTTACAGAGGTCTTTCAGCTTCGACCACAGCACACCAGAAAACTCCATGTCTGCCCTCAAACTGCGTGCCCATGTATCCTCCCACAAATGCATTACAGCCTGCCTCTGTTCGCACAGCCTCTGAACCATGTGCAGGGTGGAGTTCCACCTTGTTGCAACGTCGATAATTAGGCGGTGGTTGGGAAGGTGGAGCAATCGCTGCAGCTTCTGCATACGACTGGAGTGTACGGGCAACCGGCGGATGTGCGAACACAGTCTTCATATCTTATGGAGCAGGGCTGTTAACTCCGGATAATTATTGAGGAAGCACTGCACCACCAGATTCAAGGTGTGAGCCAGTCAAGGTATGTGTCTGAGTTTTGAAAGGGCTATGGCTGCCACAAAATTCCGGCCGTTATCACTAACTACCTTGCCTGCCTCTAGATGTAGACTGCCCAGCCATGACTCAGTTTGTTGCTGCAAGTAGTCGACCAGTACCTCCGCGGTGTGTCTGTTGTCGCCCAAACACATCATCTTCAGCACTGCCTGATGACGCTTACCACTAGCTGTTCGATAGTGGGACACCTCGTGTGCAACACTGGCAGCTGCGGATGGAGTGCTCGTGCGACTGCGCTCTGTGGAAGAGCTTTTGCTTCTGGAGGAGGAGGAGGGTCGAATGCCTACAGCCAACTGTTTCCTATACCATGGGCTAGGCAGCACTGTCCCAACGCCGCTGTCCCCTGTGGACCCTGCATCCACCACATTAACCCAGTGCGCAGTGATGGACACGTAACGGCCCTGGCCATGCCGACTGGACCATGCATCTGTTGTGAGGTGCACCTTTCCACTCACTGATTGCTTGAGTGCATGGACAGTGCGGTCTTTCACATGCAGGTGGAGGGCTGGAATGGCTTTTCGAGAAAAGAAGTGCCTACTGGGTAGGTCATAGCATGGTACTGCATAGGCCATGAGCTCGCGGAAAGTTTCGCTTTCAACCAACCAGTAGGGCATCATCTCTAACGAGATTAGTTTGGCAATGTGGGCGTTCAAACACAGTGTACGCGGATAAGAGGATGAGTACTTTCTTGTCCTACTCAGAGTCTCTGGTAGGGTGAGCTGGACTTGAGAGCTGCATATGCTGGAACTAGCGGTGGACATGGCGGACTGAGAGATGGTTGGTGATGGTGATGGTGTTGGTGGTCTTGCTGATGGCCTAGATTCAGTCTTTCGTAGCAATAACATTGTGATTCCCTGACTGCTTTGGCCTTGCGACGACACCTCAACATTTGCTGCTGGTGGTGTGCTAACCCGTGGGCTTACAGTGGGGGAGGCGATGTAGCGTTGCTGACTACCTTCATTCGGAGCAGGTGCACATGTGGTACGCGAGGTTTGGTAGTCCATCCACGCTTGCAAGTATGTGGCGCCCTGAGGGTTCAGTCACCACAGAGGTACTGCACCTCCTCCTGAGGTCTGGTACCCCACCGTTCAGGTAAGGTGGAAACCCCTGACCACGCTCCAACACCTGCAACCCACACAACACAGTAGTGTAGCAAAGCAACCTTTGGTGGCTCCCTGCTTGGAACACGAAGCGTGCTGGGAGGCGGGTGGAGTTTAGTTTGCACTAAAAGAGCGGGAAGAGGATAGGATATAGGGAGTTAGTCACAGGAGTCTGACGAGGTCGGACCTGTGTAAGGAGATCCCCTGAGAGGGATGAAGGAGGGAAAGTGCTGCAGCCGACCTCAGTGATCTGGGTCCGCTGGCACAGGAAAGGAACACTGAAAGAAAGCCTGACTCTCCATAAGAAGGAAAGGATTAGTACGGAACGTGAGGAGAAGAAGAGAACAGAGGATTGAGAGTTAGAGGGGAACCCCAATCAAGTTCTAGGTGCAAGGCCGGAGTCCAGTCCCTGAGGTTGTTTGGATACTTATGGTCCCGCAACAGACACCGGAGGAATAGAAGTTTGTCATCACTTTATTCCCACACAAGACTTGGGGGCACAACAGCAACGAGATAGAGAGCCGGGACTTAGAAGCAGAGAGTCCCCGAAGCAGGCTACAGCTGTCTGCCGTACAAGTATAGTTCATAGGAACATCGGACACGAGGAACTCCAGTGTAACTCAATGCTAGGAGTACTTCACTTAAAGGCGCTAAGATTGAGACGTTCAGAAAAGGCACATAAGTTGGAGGAGTGTTGGAAAGGTGTGCTTCATCTTGCCTGAAGGTTGGCTGGGCTCCTGACCCAGAGGACATGGCACCGATGTGGGCTCTTGAGCCACCACAGACTGCGAGTAAAGTTTTGGAACTACATGCCCTGGTGTCCGTCACTTATTCCTGCGTCAATCTGCCCAGCCCTGCTACATCCCTTGCGCCCGACACTACACCATCTAAGTGTTGCTATATCCACTCTGCCCTGGGACTACAGCCCTGCCTGTGGAGGGCTATACCATCACTGCTGCACCACACCATCTGTCCCAGAGGAACTGTCTGCAGCGTCGGCTTAACATCTACATTGCCGAACACCACAGGTGGCGTCACGACTTACACATTCACACCGAACATTTACAATGGGCACCCAGGGCCACGGACTGGGTCACCGCTACTGTGACACTTCCCTGTGAGATACCGGCCCGGTACCAAGTACCCCACAGCCCTGGGTGTGAGGGTGACCCAAGTGCATGGTGGTTAAATGTCTAAGCATGCAACTGGTATTCAAATTTCTCAGATTTTTCCCTCGGCTAAAGGTCGTTGCGCACTTCTTACAGATAACTTTTGCCTGATCATTAGGATTTTGTTCAAAAAAGTGCCACACTGCACTCTTCCTACTGTGGAAGACATTTTGAGACCTTGCACGCTGTGCTAATTTGACCGACTGGCCAAGCTGTCCTGCAACTCTTTTGGTTTTTGTAACCCGTTTTTGGACTGCTACGGGCCTGCCAGATAACAGCTGTTGCGATGTCGATGCCTGCTGCGGATCCTCCTCCTCCTCTTCTGAGCTATTGGCAGCGGCACCGTCTTCCCCCAATGGATGCCAATCTGGGTCAACAACTGGGTAATCCATCACCTCCTCTTCAATTTCATGTGCACCTTCCTCTGTGTCACCGTGTAAGGTGGTATAGTATACGAGAAGGGGCACCTGAGTTTCATCAGGGTCAGATTCTGGCTCAGTACACTGCGAGGACAATGTGAATGTACCAGCAGAAAAATCTAGCAGTGGCTGTGCATCAGTGCACTCCATGTCAGATTCATCTTGGACTGGGGAATTCACGATTTGACTTGATAACCCAGGCATGGTATGTGAAAAGAGCTCCATGGAGTAATCTGTAGTGTGGCCTGCCGCATCCTTCACTTTTGGTAGGGGTGAAGGACAAAAGGAAAGGTGTTGTTCCTGACCAGGAGCCTCCACTGACGGCTCAGTGCTTTTATTTTTTGAAACTTCAGAAGAGGAGGCGATAGAGCTGGAGGCTGTGTCAGCAATGTAAGCCAAAACTTGTTCCTGAAGCTCTGGCTTTAAAAGCGGTTTACCTACTCCCAGAAAAGGGAGCCTTCGAGGCCTTGTGAAGCCAGATGATGACGCAGGCTCAACACCTCCTGCCTTAGGTGCTATTGTGCTTTTGCCACTACCAGCAGATGCACCACCACCACCATCAGTACCAGCTGGCAACCCCTGCCCACGTTCAAGGCCTCTTCCGCCATTTTTGGGAAAATGTACCCAAAATACCACCAGCTATATGGTACTGTAAAACAAGGTACAAGGTGTATATAGTATTGGGGAGAATTTGAATCTCCATAGAGATTTTAGGAGGCTGAACAATTGTCTCAGGCCCACTATAGATTACACCTCAATTTAACAGGCTCAAATTGGCTGGTGTATGACAAAGTACAAGGTGTATATAGTATTGGGGAGAATTTGAATCTCCCTAGAGATCTTAGAAGGCAGAACTATTATCTCAGGCCCACTATAGATTACACCTCAATTTAACAGGCTGAAATTGGCTGGTGTATGACAAAGTACAAGGTGTATATAGTATTGGGGAGAATTTGAATCTCCCTAGAGATTTTAGGAGGCAGAACTATTATGTCAGGCCCACTATAGATCACACCTCAATTTAACAGGCTGAAATTGGCTGGTGTATGACAAAGTACAAGGTGTATATAGTACTAGCTGAAGAGCCCTGCGCTGCCTGGGCATAGTAACTAACTGTGGTTAGTTATAGCAAATCATAATTATCCTCCTTCCCATAGTCCAGTGCCCATATACCCATCATACATATCCACGATCCCATAGGCCCGTGCCCATATACCCATCACACATCCTCCATCCCATAGTCCCATGCCCATATACCCATCACACATCCTCCATCCCATAGTCCCATGCCCATATACCCATCATACATATTCGCCAACCCATAGTCGAGTGCCCATATACCCATCACAGATCCTTCATCTCATAGTCCCATGCCCATATACCCATCATACATATCCTCCAACCCATAGTCCCGTGCCCATATACCCATCATACATATCCGCCATCCCATAGTCCCGTGCCCATATACCCGTCATACATATCCTCCATCCCATAGTCCAGTGCCCATATACCCATCACTAGAGTTGAGCGACTTTTGCTTTTTTAGGGTCGCGTTTCGTTTCGTGAAACCCGACTTTTCCAAAAGTCGGGTCGAGCAAGATCGTCCGATTATAGGGAAAAGTCGGGGTCGTCCCGAAACACGAAACCCAATGTAAGTCAATGGGGAATAAAAGTCGGCAGTGAGAGGAGGACAGGAAACACACCTACAGTGCCCATTTGAATGCCAAAAGCATCAATTCTTCTTACTTAAGCTTGTCAACCTTAATTAACTTCATAATACAAGTTACGCACTGAAAAATGGGGGTTATTTGGCTAAATTTGTGGGGGGGGGAGGGCTGGCTGCAGGTTTTCATGTGCCCTGGGCGAAAGAGCGCCCCTTTAACACATACCACAACTCATCATGCTCCGATACGGCAGAGAAATAGCGGTATAGTACAATGAAAAATACCTCACTTTTTACATCTCATGACGAGGCCCATCTATTTCTCCATACAAAATCATTGGTCCCATATAATGTTTGAAACAGTATATGATGAGCTCCACATAATGCTACAGTATATGGTGGTCCCCATGGATGAAGCTCCACTGTCTTATGGGCACAAATAATGCTCCAAACATAATGGGCCCCATTTCTACTGCTCTAGTGTATAATGGGCCCTGTAAATGCTGCTCCAGTGTCTGATGTCCACCTTTGGAATGTTCCAGTGTATGGTGGGCCCCATCTATCATTCTCCAGAGTATAGTGCTCCCCAAAAATTGCTGTCCCAAAATAGAAAACAATCAAATAAGTCTCCTCGCTAGGGAATCCCTGTACTTGTCTGGACAGGTGCTGTAGCTTGCTTAACAGCTCGCCAGCCGTTCTCACGCCCAGTATGGATTGCACGTGATTGCACAAAGGTTAGAAGGGGTACCGTATCCCCGGATAACATGTATGGATAGCGTACACATTCAAAATATATGTCTATACAGCATGAGGCAGGCTCAGACGGTGTTAGGCCCAGTATGGATTGCACGTCATTGCACAAAGGTTAGAAGGGGTACTGTATCCCCGGATAACATGTATGGATAGCGTACACATTCAAAATATATGTCTATACAGCATGAGGCAGGCTCAGACGGTGTTAGGCCCAGTATGGATTGCACGTCATTGCACAAAGGTTAGAAGGGGTACCGTATCCCCGGATAACATGTATGGATAGCGTACACATTCAAAATATATGTCTATACAGCATGAGGCAGGCTCAGACGGTGTTAGGCCCAGTATGGATTGCACGTCATTGCACAAAGGTTAGAAGGGGTACCGTATCCCCGGATAACATGTATGGATAGCGTACACATTCAAAATATATGTCTATACAGCATGAGGCAGGCTCAGACGGTGTTAGGCCCAGTATGGATTGCACGTCATTGCACAAAGGTTAGAAGGGGTACCGTATCCCCGGATAACATGTATGGATAGCGTACACATTCAAAATATATGTCTATACAGCATGAGGCAGGCTCAGACGGTGTTAGGCCCAGTATGGATTGCACGTCATTGCACAAAGGTTAGAAGGGGTACCGTATCCCCGGATAACATGTATGGATAGCGTACACATTCAAAATATATGTCTATACAGCATGAGGCAGGCTCAGACGGTGTTAGGCCCAGTATGGATTGCACGTCATTGCACAAAGGTTAGAAGGGGTACCGTATCCCCGGATAACATGTATGGATAGCGTACACATTCAAAATATATGTCTATACAGCATGAGGCAGGCTCAGACGGTGTTAGGCCCAGAATGGATTGCACGTCATTGCACAAAGGTTAGAAGGGGTACCGTATCCCCGGATAACATGTATGGATAGCGTACACATTCAAAATATATGTCTATACAGCATGAGGCAGGCTCAGACGGTGTTAGGCCCAGTATGGATTGCACGTCATTGCACAAAGGTTAGAAGGGGTACCGTATCCCCGGATAACATGTATGGATAGCGTACACATTCAAAATATATGTCTATGCAGCATGAGGCAGGCTCAGACGGTGTTAGGCCCAGTATGGATTGCACGTCATTGCACAAAGGTTAGAAGGGGTACCGTATCCCCGGATAACATGTATGGATAGCGTACACATTCAAAATATATGTCTATACAGCATGAGGCAGGCTCAGACGGTGTTAGGCCCAGTATGGATTGCACGTCATTCCACAAAGGTTAGAAGGGGTACCGTATCCCCGGATAACATGTATGGATAGCGTACACATTCAAAATATATGTCTATACAGCATGAGGCAGGCTCAGACGGTGTTAGGCCCAGTATGGATTGCACGTCATTGCACAAAGGTTAGAAGGGGTACCGTATCCCCGGATAACATGTATGGATAGCGTACACATTCAAAATATATGTCTATACAGCATGAGGCAGGCTCAGACGGTGTTAGGCCCAGTATGGATTGCACGTCATTGCACAAAGGTTAGAAGGGGTACCGTATCCCCGGATAACATGTATGGATAGCGTACACATTCAAAATATATGTCTATACAGCATGAGGCAGGCTCAGACGGTGTTAGGCCCAGTATGGATTGCACGTCATTGCACAAAGGTTAGAAGGGGTACCGTATCCCGGATAACATGTATGGATAGCGTACACATTCAAAATATATGTCTATACAGCATGAGGCAGGCTCAGACGGTGTTAGGCCCAGTATGGATTGCACGTCATTGCACAAAGGTTAGAAGGGGTACCGTATCCCCGGATAACATGTATGGATAGCGTACACATTCAAAATATATGTCTATACAGCATGAGGCAGGCTCAGACGGTGTTAGGCCCAGTATGGATTGCACGTCATTGCACAAAGGTTAGAAGGGGTACCGTATCCCCGGATAACATGTATGGATAGCGTACACATTCAAAATATATGTCTATACAGCATGAGGCAGGCTCAGACGGTGTTAGGCCCAGTATGGATTGCACGTCATTGCACAAAGGTTAGAAGGGGTACCGTATCCCCGGATAACATGTATGGATAGCGTACACATTCAAAATATATGTCTATACAGCATGAGGCAGGCTCAGACGGTGTTAGGCCCAGTATGGATTGCACGTCATTGCACAAAGGTTAGAAGGGGTACCGTATCCCCGGATAACATGTATGGATAGCGTACACATTCAAAATATATGTCTATACAGCATGAGGCAGGCTCAGACGGTGTTAGGCCCAGTATGGATTGCACGTCATTGCACAAAGGTTAGAAGGGGTACCATATCCCCGGATAACATGTATGGATAGCGTACACATTCAGAATATATGTCTATACAGCATGAGGCAGGCTCAGACGGTGTTAGGCCCAGTATGGATTGCACGTCATTGCACAAAGGTTAGAAGGGGTACCGTATCCCCGGATAACATGTATGGATAGCGTACACATTCAAAATATATGTCTATACAGCATGAGGCAGTCTCAGACGGTGTTAGGCCCAGTATGGATTGCACGTCATTGCACAAAGGTTAGAAGGGGTACCGTATCCCCGGATAACATGTATGGATAGCGTACACATTCAAAATATATGTCTATACAGCATGAGGCAGGCTCAGACGGTGTTAGGCCCAGTATGGATTGCACGTCATTGCACAAAGGTTAGAAGGGGTACCGTATCCCCGGATAACATGTATGGATAGCATACACATTCAAAATATATGTCTATACAGCATGAGGCAGGCTCAGACGGTGTTAGGCCCAGTATGGATTGCACGTCATTGCACAAAGGTTAGAAAGGGTACCGTATCCCCGGATAACATGTATGGATAGCGTACACATTCAAAATATATGTCTATACATCAGGAGGCAGGCTCAGACGGTGTCAGGCACAGTATGGATTTGACGGCCCAGATTACACAGCGGAGGAGCAGGGAGAGGTAAAGATTGCAAATGCTGGGGCCCTGGCCAAGCAAGGGGGGCCCACTCGTGGGCGTCGGTACTGGCACTGGGCCCCTCATAGTACAGCGGTGTGTCTGACGGCGGGTGTGCACCACCACCGTCAGAGACACTTGATTGCACTATGAGGGACCCTGTGCCAGTGCCCGCGCCCAAGAGTCGGCCTACCCACCTGTCCAGGGCAACGGCACTCGCACGGTGTCGTGCGCTAGGTGGTGACCCCGGCCATGGGGGGGGAGGCAGCACAGTTAGGGAGTTTTAGAAAGTGGCATATGTTGATGTTGGACATTCAACTGATGCAAAAGGCGAAATAGGTGAAGTACCAGGAAGAGGTGGACCAAAGCAAGCCATTTTTCTGTCACCCTATGTGTCATCAGGGGAAGGTGGGACAAAATCCTTGGAAACCCATGCGTGGTTCATTTTAATGAAGGTTAGATCATCCACATTTTGGGTTGACAGACGGGTCCTTTTTTCTGTCAGGATTGATCCAGCTGCACTGAAGACTCTTTCCGATAGCACACTTGCAGCTGGGCAAGCGAGCTCCTGTAAGGCATATTGGGCCAATTCAGGCCAGGTGTCCAGTTTAGCGGCCCAATAGTCAAAGGGGAATGACCTGTGTGGGAGAACATCGATATGGGAGGAAAAGTAGTTTGTAACCATAGTTGACAACTGCTGTCTCCTGTCACTTTCCATCGATGCAGTATTACCAGTTGTGTGAGCGGTATTTGAAAAATCAGTCCACAACATTGTCATGAAACCCCTGTCTCCAACGCCACTTCTGCTGTGTGCACCACGAACACCTCTGCCAAGCTGCCCCCGGCCCGTACGGCTCGTGTGAGAACCATCACCGCTGCTGTGTGCTGGGAATGCCTCAAGCAACCGATTTACCAGAGTTGCTTGTTTATTAGCCAATATTAGGTCAAGGTTCTCCTGTGGCATGATGTTTTGTAATTTGCCTTTATAGCGTGGATCCAGGATGCTGGCCAACCAGTAGTCGTCATCGTTCATCATTTTGGCAATGCGGGGGTCCCTTTTTAGGATCCTCAAGGCATAATCTGACATGTGGGCCAATGTTCCCGGTGTCAATGATGCACTGCGAGTGCTGGGTGGAGGAGCACTTTCTGGCAAATCCACATCCCTCCAGTCACGCACAAACCCTGTACCAGACCTTGCCACGCCAACATTTTCACTTGCCCCACGAGATGCATCCTCCTCCCCTAAGTAATCATCCCCATCATCCTCCTCCTCCTCTTCTTCCTCCACCTCGTCCAGGAGAGGTCCCTGAGCAGACAATGGCTGAATGTCATCAAGGATTCCCTCCTCCTCTTCCTCCTCATCAACATTGGCTGCAGACGCCTGCTCCTTAAGGTGCGTCAAAGTTTGCATGAGCAGACGCATAAGTGGGATGCTCATGCTTAGGATGGCGTCGTCTGCGCTTACCAGCCGTGTGCATTCCTCAAAACACTGAAGGACTTTACAAAGGTCTTTCAGCTTCGACCACTGCACGCCTGTCAACTCCATGTCTGCTCTCAAAGTGCCTGGCCGTGTATCCTCCCACAAATGTATTATGGCCTGCCTCTGCTCGCACAGCCGCTCCACCATGTGCAGGGTGGAGTTCCACCATGTTGCAATGTCGATAATGAGGCGGTGGTTGGGAAGGTGGAGCAATCGCTGCAGCTTCTGCATACGAACGGAGTGTACAGGCGACCGGCGGATGTGCGCGCACAGTCTTCGCACCTTCTGGAGCAGGGCTGTTAACTCCGGATAATTTTTGAGGAAGCACTGCACCACCAGGTTCAAGATGTGAGCCAAGCAAGGTATGTGGCTGAGTTTTGAAAGGGCTATGGCTGCCACAAAATTACGGCCGTTATCACTAACTACCTTGCCTGCCTCAAGATGTACACTGCCCAGCCATGACTCAGTTTGTCGCTTCAAGTACTCGGCCAGCACCTCGGCGGTGTGTCTGTCGCCCAAACACATCATCTGCAACACAGCCTGCTGACGCTTTCCACTAGCTACTCGATAGGGGGACACATCGTGTGCAACAGTGGCAGCTGCAGATGGAGTGCTCGTACGACTGCGCTCTGTGGACGAGCTGTCGCTTCTGGAGGAGGAGGAGGAGGAGGGTCGAACGCCTACAGCCAACTGTTTCCTAGACCGTGGGCTAGGCAGCACTGTCCCACCACCGCTGTCCCCTGTGGACCCTGCATCCACCACATTAACCCAGTGCGCAGTGATGGACACGTAACGGCCCTGTCCATGCCGACTGGACCATGCATCAGTTGTGAGGTGCACCTTTCCGCTCACTGACTGCTTGAGTGCATGGACAATGCGGTCTTTCACATGATGGTGGAGGGCTGGGATGGCTTTGCGAGAGAAGAAGTGGCGACTGGGTAGGTCATAGCGTGGTACTGCATAGGCCATGAGTTCGCGGAAAGCTGTGCTTTCCACCAACCGAAAGGGCATCATCTCAAACGAGATTAGTTTGGCAATGTGGGCGTTCAAACCCAGTGTACGCGGATGAGAGACTGAGTACTTTCTTGACCTACTCATAGTGTCTGGGAGGGTGAGCTGGACTTGAGAGCTGCATATGGTGGAAGTAGCGGTGGACAGGGCGGACTGAGAGAGGGTTGATGATGGTGATGGAGTTGGTGTTCTTTCTGATGGCCTAGAATCAGTCTTTCGTTGATATAACAGTGGGATTCCCTGACTGCTGTGGCCTTGCAACGACACCTCAACATTTGCTGCTGTGCTAACCGGTGGGCTTACAGTGGGGGAAACAATGTAGCGTTGCTGACTACCTTCGTTGTGATCAGTTGCACATGTGGCACTTGAGGTTTGGTGTTGTGTCCACGCTTGCAAGTGCATGCTGGTTAAATGTCTAAGCATGCAACTGGTATTCAAATTTTTCAGATTTTTCCCTTGGCTAAAGGTCTTTGCGCACTTCTTACAGATAACTTTGGCCTGATCATGAGGATTTTGTTCAAAAAAGTGCCACACTGCACTCTTCCTACTTTGGCAGACATTTTGCGGCCTAGCACGCTGTGATCTTTTGACCCTCTGGACAAGCTGTCCAGCAACTCTTTTGATGTTTAGAACCTGTCTTTGGAGTGCTCCGGGCCTGCCAGATAACAGCTGTTGCGATGTCGATGTCTGCTGTGGATGCTCCTCATCTGAGCTATTGGAAGCAGCACACTCTTCCCCCAATGGATGCCAATCTGGGTCAACAACTGGGTCATCCATCACCTCCTCTTCTATGTCATGTGCACCTTTCTCTGTGTCACCGTGTATGGTGGTATAGTGTGCGGGAAGGGGCACCTGAGTCTCATCAGGGTCAAAATCTGGCTCTGTACACTGCGAGGACAATGTAGTGCTCTGAGTGAATGTACCAGCAGAATCATCCATCAGCGGCTGTGCATCAGTGCACTCCATGTCAGATTCATCTTGGCCTGGGTAATTCACCATTTGACTTGATAATCCAGGCATGGTATGTGAAAACAGCTCCATGGAGTAATCAGTAGTATGGCCTGCGTCATCCTTCAATCTTGGTTGGGGTGAAGGACACAAGGAAAGGTGTGGTTCATGAACATGAGCCTCCAATGACGACTCAGTGCTTTTACTTTTTACAACTGAAGAAGAGGAGGCGATAGAGCTGGAGGCTGAGTCAGCAATGTAAGACAAAACTTTTTCCTGATGCTCTGCCTTTAAAAGCGGTTTGCCAACTCCTAGAAAACTAAGCGTTCGAGGCCTTATGTAGACAGACGATGACGCAGGGTCAGCACCTCCTGCATTTGGTCCTATTTTGCTCTTGCCACTACCATCAGATCCACCACCAACACCATCATTACCAGCTGCCAACCCCCGCCCAATTCCACGGCCTCTTCCACCAGCCTTCCTCATTTTTGGTAGAAATGTAGACAAAATCCAACAAACTATATAGTAATGTAAAACAAGGTACAAGGTGTCTATAGGACAGGGGAGTTTTAGAATTTCTGCACACACTTGTGGACAGTGGACACTTGTGGATTGTGTGCGGCCCACTGATATCTGAGCGCTATGTGACACGCTCAATGGCACAGCTGCCTGTGACCAAAGTGACGAGAGGATAATGGAGATTTTGAATCTCTGCGTACACTTGTGGACAGTGGACACTTGTGGATTGTGTGCGGCCCACTGATATCTGAGCGCTATGTGACACGCTCGATGGCACAGCTGCCTGTGACCAAAGTGACGAGAGGATAATGGAGATTTTGAATCTCTGCGTACACTTGTGGACAGTGGACACTTGTGGATTGTGTGCGGCCCACTGATATCTGAGCGCTATGTGACACGCTCGATGGCACAGCTGCCTGTGACCAAAGTGACGAGAGGATAATGGAGATTTTGAATCTCTGCGTACACTTGTGGACAGTGGACACTTGTGGATTGTGTGCGGCCCACTGATATCTGAGCGCTATGTGACACGCTCGATGGCACAGCTGCCTGTGACCAAAGTGACGAGAGGATAATGGAGATTTTGAATCTCTGCGTACACTTTTGGACACTGGACACTTGTGGATTGTGTGCGGCCCACTGATATCTGAGCGCTGTGACATGCTCGATGGCACAGCTGCCTGTGACCAAAGTGACGAGAGGATAATGGAGATTTTGAATCTCTGAGTACACTTGTGGACAGTGGACACTTGTGGATTGTGTGCGGCCCACTGATATCTGAGCGCTATGTGACACGCTCGATGGCACAGCTGCCTGTGACCAAAGTGACGAGAGGATAATGGAGATTTTGAATCTCTGCGTACACTTTTGGACACTGGACACTTGTGGATTGTGTGCGGCCCACTGATATCTGAGCGCTATGTGACACGCTCGATGGCACAGCTGCCTGTGACCAAAGTGACGAGAGGATAATGGAGATTTTGAATCTCTGCGTACACTTTTGGACACTGGACACTTGTGGATTGTGTGCAGCCCACTGATATCTGAGCGCTATGTGACACGCTCGATGGCACAGCTGCCTGTGACCAAAGTGACGAGAGGATAATGGAGATTTTGAATCTCTGCGTACACTTGTGGACAGTGGACACTTGTGGATTGTGTGCGGCTCACTGATATCTGAGCGCTATGTGACACGCTCGATGGCACAGCTGCCTGTGACCAAAGTGACGAGAGGATAATGGAGATTTTGAATCTCTGCGTACACTTTTGGACACTGGACACTTGTGGATTGTGTGCGGCCCACTGATATCTGAGCGCTATGTGACACGCTCGATGGCACAGCTGCCTGTGACCAAAGTGACGAGAGGATAATGGAGATTTTGAATCTCTGCGTACACTTTTGGACACTGGACACTTGTGGATTGTGTGCGGCCCACTGATATCTGAGCGCTATGTGACACGCTCGATGGCACAGCTGCCTGTGAACAAAGTGACGAGAGGATAATGGAGATTTTGAATCTCTGCGTACACTTGTGGACACTGGACACTTGTGGATTGTGTGCGGCCCACTGATATCTGAGCGCTATGTGACACGCTCGATGGCACAGCTGCCTGTGACCAAAGTGACGAGAGGATAATGGAGATTTTGAATCTCTGTGTACACTTTTGGACACTTGTGGATTGTGTGCGGCCCACTGATATCTGAGCGCTATGTGACACGCTCGATGGCAAAGCTGCCTGTGATCAAAGTGGAGAGAGGATAATGGAGATTTTGAATCTCTGCGTACACTTGTGGACAGTGGACACTTGTGGATTGTGTGCGGTCCACTGATATCTGAGCGCTATGTGACACGCTCGATGGCACAGCTGCCTGTGACCAAAGTGACGAGAGGATAATGGAGATTTTGAATCTCTGCTTACACTTTTGCACACTGGACACTTGTGGATTGTGTGCGGCCCACTGATATCTGAGCGCTATGTGACACGCTCGATGGCACAGCTGCCTGTGACCAAAGTGACGAGAGGATAATGGAGATTTTGAATCTCTGCGTACACTTGTGGACAGTGGACACTTGTGGATTGTGTGCGGCCCACTGATATCTGAGCGCTATGTGACACGCTCGATGGCACAGCTGCCTGTGACCAAAGTGACGAGAGGATAAGGGAGATTGGATTGCTTTTAAAAAAGCAGTTTGCAGAGCAGTGGGTAAACAGCAATGCCAGCGTGTCAGGAAGCCTTAGAAGGGAGCCCAACAACCAACACCACTGATACACCACAATATAGCCTCCCCTTGCACTGCACACACAGTGACTTGTGTGTTGTGCAGGCCAAATCGCTAGCAGCAGAAGCAGTTTTTTTGTCTTCTTCCCTGCCTAACGCTCTCCCTACAGAATCAGCAGCAACCTCTCCCTATACTAAGATCGGCAGAAGTAAGATGGCGGTCGGCGTGCACGCCCTTTTATACCCCCTGTGACCCCCACCAAAGCAAGCCAATCACTTGCATGCCCTTCTGAAAGATGGTGGTGACCCGTGCCTATGTCATCACGTTGCCCACAGTGTCCGTGGATCCTGATTGGCTGAAAAAGAGCGCAAAACAAACTTTTGAAACGTGACTTTGGCGCGTAAGTTGCCGACCTCGTGGCCGACCTCATCCTAGGGTCTGGTTTCGTTTCATGAAACCCGACTTTGCCAAAAGTCGGCGACTTTTGAATTTTTTCGACCCGTTTCGCTCAACTCTACCCATCACATAGCGCTCAGATATCAGTGGGCCGCACACAATCCACAAGTGTCCAGTGTCCACAAGTGTACGCAGAGATTCAAAATCTCCATTATCCTCTCGTCACTTTGGTCACAGGCAGCTGTGCCATCGAGCGTGTCACATAGCGCTCAGATATCAGTGGGCCGCACACAATCCACAAGTGTCCAGTGTCCAAAAGTGTACGCAGAGATTCAAAATCTCCATTATCCTCTCGTCACTTTGGTCACAGGCAGCTGTGCCATCGAGCGTGTCACATAGCACTCAGATATCAGTGGGCTGCACACAATCCACAAGTGTCCAGTGTCCACAAGTGTACGCAGAGATTCAAAATCTCCATTATCCTCTCGTCACTTTGGTCACAGGCAGCTGTGCCATCGAGCGTGTCACATAGCGCTCAGATATCAGTGGGCCGCACACAATCCACAAGTGTCCAGTGTCCAAAAGTGTACGCAGAGATTCAAAATCTCCATTATCCTCTCGTCACTTTGGTCACAGGCAGCTGTGCCATCGAGTGTGTCACATAGCGCTCAGATATCAGTGGGCCGCACACAATCCACAAGTGTCCAGTGTCCAAAAGTGTACGCAGAGATTCAAAATCTCCATTATCCTCTCGTCACTTTGGTCACAGGCAGCTGTGCCATCGAGCGTGTCACATAGCGCTCAGATATCAGTGGGCCGCACACAATCCACAAGTGTCCACTGTCCACAAGTGTACGCAGAGATTCAAAATCTCCATTATCATCTCGTCACTTTGGTCACAGGCAGCTGTGCCATCGAGCGTGTCACATAGCGCTCAGATATCAGTGGGCCGCACACAATCCACAAGTGTCCAGTGTCCAAAAGTGTACGCAGAGATTCAAAATCTCCATTATCCTCTCGTCACTTTGGTCACAGGCAGCTGTGCCATCGAGCATGTCACATAGCGCTCAGATATCAGTGGGCCGCACACAATCCACAAGTGTCCACTGTCCACAAGTGTACGCAGAGATTCAAAATCTCCATTATCCTCTCGTCACTTTGTCACAGGCAGCTGTGCCATCGAGCGTGTCACATAGCGCTCAGATATCAGTGGGCCGCACACAATCCACAAGTGTCCAGTGTCCAAAAGTGTACGCAGAGATTCAAAATCTCCATTATCCTCTCGTCACTTTGGTCACAGGCAGCTGTGCCATCGAGCGTGTCACATAGCGCTCAGATATCAGTGGGCCGCACACAATCCACAAGTGTCCAGTGTCCAAAAGTGTACGCAGAGATTCAAAATCTCCATTATCCTCTCGTCACTTTGGTCACAGGCAGCTGTGCCATCGAGCGTGTCACATAGCGCTCAGATATCAGTGGGCCGCACACAATCCACAAGTGTCCACTGTCCACAAGTGTACGCAGAGATTCAAAATCTCCATTATCCTCTCGTCACTTTGGTCACAGGCAGCTGTGCCATCGAGCGTGTCACATAGCGCTCAGATATCAGTGGGCCGCACACAATCCACAAGTGTCCAGTGTCCAAAAGTGTACGCAGAGATTCAAAATCTCCATTATCCTCTCGTCACTTTGGTCACAGGCAGCTGTGCCATCGAGCGTGTCACATAGCGCTCAGATATCAGTGGGCCGCACACAGTCCACAAGTGTCCACTGTTCACAAGTGTACGCAGAGATTCAAAATCTCCATTATCCTCTCGTCACTTTGGTCACAGGCAGCTGTGCCATCGAGCGTGTCACATAGCGCTCAGATATCAGTGGGCCGCACACAATCCACAAGTGTCCAGTGTCCAAAAGTGTACGCAGAGATTCAAAATCTCCATTATCCTCTCGTCACTTTGGTCACAGGCAGCTGTGCCATCGAGCGTGTCACATAGCGCTCAGATATCAGTGGGCTGCACACAATCCACAAGTGTCCACTGTCCACAAGTGTACGCAGAGATTCAAAATCTCCATTATCCTCTCGTCACTTTGGTCACAGGCAGCTGTGCCATCGAGCGTGTCACATAGCGCTCAGATATCAGTGGGCCGCACACAATCCACAAGTGTCCACTGTCCACAAGTGTGTGCAGAAATTCTAAAACTCCCCTGTCCTATAGACACCTTGTACCTTGTTTTACATTACTATATAGTTTGTTGGATTTTGTCTACATTTCTACCAAAAATGAGGAAGGCTGGTGGAAGAGGCCGTGGAATTGGGCGGGGGTTGGCAGCTGGTAATGATGGTGTTGGTGGTGGATCTGATGGTAGTGGCAAGAGCAAAATAGGACCAAATGCAGGAGGTGCTGACCCTGCGTCATCGTCTGTCTACATAAGGCCTCGAACGCTTAGTTTTCTAGGAGTTGGCAAACCGCTTTTAAAGGCAGAGCATCAGGAAAAAGTTTTGTCTTACATTGCTGACTCAGCCTCCAGCTCTATCGCCTCCTCTTCTTCAGTTGTAAAAAGTAAAAGCACCGAGTCGTCATTGGAGGCTCATGTTCATGAACCACACCTTTCCTTGTGTCCTTCACCCCAACCAAGATTGAAGGATGACGCAGGCCATACTACTGATTACTCCATGGAGCTGTTTTCACATACCATGCCTGGATTATCAAGTCAAATGGTGAATTACCCAGGCCAAGATGAATCTGACATGGAGTGCACTGATGCACAGCCGCTGATGGATGATTCTGCTGGTACATTCACTCAGAGCACTACATTGTCCTCGCAGTGTACAGAGCCAGATTTTGACCCTGATGAGACTCAGGTGCCCCTTCCCGCACACTATACCACCATACACGGTGACACAGAGAAAGGTGCACATGACATAGAAGAGGAGGTGATGGATGACCCAGTTGTTGACCCAGATTGGCATCCATTGGGGGAAGAGTGTGCTGCTTCCAATAGCTCAGATGAGGAGCATCCACAGCAGACATCGACATCGCAACAGCTGTTATCTGGCAGGCCCGGAGCACTCCAAAGACAGGTTCCAAACATCAAAAGAGTTGCTGGACAGCTTGTCCAGAGGGTCAAAAGATCACAGCGTGCTAGGCCGCAAAATGTCTGCCAAAGTAGGAAGAGTGCAGTGTGGCACTTTTTTGAACAAAATCCTCATGATCAGGCCAAGGTTATCTGTAAGAAGTGCGCAAAGACCTTTAGCCGAGGGAAAAATCTGAAAAATTTGAATACCAGTTGCATGCTTAGACATTTAACCAGCATGCACTTGCAAGCGTGGACACAACACCAAACCTCAAGTGCCACATGTGCAACTGATCACAACGAAGGTAGTCAGCAACGCTACATTGTTTCCCCCACTGTAAGCCCACCGGTTAGGACAGCAGCAAATGTTGAGGTGTCGTTGCAAGGCCACAGCAGTCAGGGAATCCCACTGTTATATCAACGAAAGACTGATTCTAGGCCATCAGAAAGAACACCAACTCCATCACCATCATCAACCCTCTCTCAGTCCGCCCTGTCCACCGCTACTTCCACCATATGCAGCTCTCAAGTCCAGCTCACCCTCCCAGACACTATGAGTAGGTCAAGAAAGTACTCAGTCTCTCATCCGCGTACACTGGGTTTGAACGCCCACATTGCCAAACTAATCTCGTTTGAGATGATGCCCTTTCGGTTGGTGGAAAGCACAGCTTTCCGCGAACTCATGGCCTATGCAGTACCACGCTATGACCTACCCAGTCGCCACTTCTTCTCTCGCAAAGCCATCCCAGCCCTCCACCATCATGGGAAAGACCGCATTGTCCATGCACTCAAGCAGTCAGTGAGCGGAAAGGTGCACCTCACAACTGATGCATGGTCCAGTCGGCATGGCCAGGGCCGTTACGTGTCCATCACTGCGCACTGGGTTAATGTGGTGGATGCAGGGTCCACAGGGGACAGCGGTGGTGGGACAGTGCTGCCTAGCCCACGGTCTAGGAAACAGTTGGCTGTAGGCGTTCGACCCTCCTCCTCCTCCTCCTCCAGAAGCGACAGCTCGTCCACAGAGCGCAGTCGTACGAGCACTCCATCTGCAGCTGCCACTGTTGCACACGATGTGTCCCCCTATCGAGCAGCTAGTGGAAAGCGTCAGCAGGCTGTGTTGCAGATGATGTGTTTGGGCGACAGACACACCGCCGAGGTGCTGGCCGAGTACTTGAAGCGACAAACTGAGTCATGGCTGGGCAGTGTACATCTTGAGGCAGGCAAGGTAGTTAGTGATAACGGCCGTAATTTTGTGGCAGCCATAGCCCTTTCAAAACTCAGCCACATACCTTGCTTGGCTCACACCTTGAACCTGGTGGTGCAGTGCTTCCTCAAAAATTATCCGGAGTTAACAGCCCTGCTCCAGAAGGTGCGAAGACTGTGCGCGCACATTCGCCGGTCGCCTGTACACTCCGTTCGTATGCAGAAGCTGCAGCGATTGCTCCACCTTCCCAACCACCGCCTCATTATCGACATTGCAACAAGGTGGAACTCCACCCTGCACATGGTGGAGCGGCTGTGCGAGCAGAGGCAGGCCATAATGCATTTGTGGGAGGATACACGGCCAGGCACTTTGAGAGCAGACATGGAGTTGACAGGCGTGCAGTGGTCGAAGCTGAAAGACCTTTGTAAAGTCCTTCAGTGTTTTGAGGAATGCACACGGCTGGTAAGCGCAGACGACGCCATCCTAAGCATGAGCATCCCACTTATGCGTCTGCTCATGTAAACTTTGACGCACCTTAAGGAGCAGGCGTCTGCAGCCAATGTTGATGAGGAGGAAGAGGAGGAGGGAATCCTTGATGACATTCAGCCATTGTCTGCTCAGGGACCTCTCCTGGACAGGTGGAGGAAGAAGAGGAGGAGGAGGATGATGGGGATGATTACTTAGGGGAGGAGGATGCATCTGGTGGGGCAAGTGAAAATGTTGGCGTGGCAAGGTCTGGTACAGGGTTTGTGCGTGACTGGAGGGATGTGGATTTGCCAGAATGTGCTCCTCCACCCAGCACTCGCAGTGCATCATTGACACCGGGAACATTGGCCCACATGTCAGATTATGCCTTGCGGATCCTAAAAAGGGACCCCCGCATTGCCAAAATGATGAACGATGACGACTACTGGTTGGCCAGCATCCTGGATCCACGCTATAAAGGCAAATTACAAAACATCATGCCACAGGAGAACCTTGACCTAATATTGGCTAATAAACAAGCAACTCTGGTAAATCGGTTGCTTGAGGCATTCCCAGCACACAGCAGCGGTGATGGTTCTCACACGAGCCGTACGGGCCGGGGGCAGCTTGGCAGAGGTGTTCGTGGTGCACACAGCAGAAGTGGCGTTGGAGACAGGGGTTTCATGACAATGTTGTGGACTGATTTTTCAAATACCGCTCACACAACTGGTAATACTGCATCGATGGAAAGTGACAGGAGACAGCAGTTGTCAACTATGGTTACAAACTACTTTTCCTCCCATATCGATGTTCTCCCACACAGGGCATTCCCCTTTGACTATTGGGCCGCTAAACTGGACACCTGGCCTGAATTGGCCCAATATGCCTTACAGGAGCTCGCTTGCCCAGCTGCAAGTGTGCTATCGGAAAGAGTCTTCAGTGCAGCTGGATCAATCCTGACAGAAAAAAGGACCCGTCTGTCAACCCAAAATGTGGATGATCTAACCTTCATTAAAATGAACCACGCATGGGTTTCCAAGGATTTTGTCCCACCTTCCCCTGATGACACATAGGGTGACAGAAAAATGGCTTGCTTTGGTCCACCTCTTCCTGGTACTTCACCTATTTCGCCTTTTGCATCAGTTGAATGTCCAACATCAACATATGCCACTTTCTAAAACTCCCTAACTGTGCTGCCTCCCCCCCCATGGCCGGGGTCACCACCTAGCGCACGACACCGTGCGAGTGCCGTTGCCCTGGACAGGTGGGTAGGCCGACTCTTGGGCGCGGGCACTGGCACAGGGTCCCTCATAGTGCAATCAAGTGTCTCTGACGGTGGTGGTGCACACCCGCCGTCAGACACACCGCTGTACTATGAGGGGCCCAGTGCCAGTACCGACGCCCACGAGTGGGCCCCCCTTGCTTGGCCAGGGCCCCAGCATTTGCAATCTTTACCTCTCCCTGCTCCTCCGCTGTGTAATCTGGGCCGTCAAATCCATACTGTGCCTGACACCGTCTGAGCCTGCCTCCTGATGTATAGACATATATTTTGAATGTGTACGCTATCCATACATGTTATCCGGGGATACGGTACCCTTTCTAACCTTTGTGCAATGACGTGCAATCCATACTGGGCCTAACACCGTCTGAGCCTGCCTCATACTGTATAGACATATTTTGAATGTGTACGCTATCCATACATGTTATCCGGGGATACGGTACCCCTTCTAAACTTTGTGCAATGACGTGCAATCCATACTGGGCCTAACACCGTCTGAGCCTGCCTCATGCTGTATAGACATATATTTTGAATGTGTACGCTATCCATACATGTTATCCGGGGATACGGTACCCCTTCTAACCTTTGTGCAATGACGTGCAATCCATACTGGGCCTAACACCGTCTGAGCCTGCCTCATGCTGTATAGACATATATTTTGAATGTGTACGCTATCCATACATGTTATCTGGGGATACGGTACCCCTTCTAACCTTTGTGCAATGACGTGCAATCCATACTGGGCCTAACACCGTCTGAGCCTGCCTCATGCTGTATAGACATATATTTTGAATGTGTACGCTATCCATACATGTTATCCGGGGATACGGTACCCCTTCTAACCTTTGTGCAATGACGTGCAATCCATACTGGGCCTAACACCGTCTGAGCCTGCCTCATGCTGTATAGACATATATTTTGAATGTGTACGCTATCCATACATGTTATCCGGGGATACGGTACCCCTTCTAACCTTTGTGCAATGACGTGCAATTCATACTGGGCCTAACACCGTCTGAGCCTGCCTCATGCTGTATAGACATATATTTTGAATGTGTACGCTATCCATACATGTTATCCGGGGATACGGTACCCCTTCTAACCTTTGTGCAATGACGTGCAATCCATACTGGGCCTAACACCGTCTGAGACTGCCTCATGCTGTATAGACATATATTTTGAATGTGTACGCTATCCATACATGTTATCCGGGGATACGGTACCCCTTCTAACCTTTGTGCAATGACGTGCAATCCATACTGGGCCTAACACCGTCTGAGCCTGCCTCATGCTGTATAGACATATATTTTGAATGTGTACGCTATCCATACATGTTATCCGGGGATACGGTACCCCTTCTAACCTTTGTGCAATGACGTGCAATCCATACTGGGCCTAACACCGTCTGAGCCTGCCTCATGCTGTATAGACATATATTTTGAATGTGTACGCTATCCATACATGTTATCCGGGGATACGGTACCCCTTCTAACCTTTGTGCAATGACGTGCAATCCATACTGGGCCTAACACCGTCTGAGCCTGCCTCATGCTGTATAGACATATATTTTGAATGTGTACGCTATCCATACATGTTATCCGGGGATACGGTACCCCTTCTAACCTTTGTGCAATGACGTGCAATCCATACTGGGCCTAACACCGTCTGAGCCTGCCTCATGCTGTATAGACATATATTTTGAATGTGTACGCTATCCATACATGTTATCCGGGGATACGGTACCCCTTCTAACCTTTGTGCAATGACGTGCAATCCATACTGGGCCTAACACCGTCTGAGCCTGCCTCATGCTGTATAGACATATTTTGAATGTGTACGCTATCCATACATGTTATCCGGGGATACGGTACCCCTTCTAACCTTTGTGCAATGACGTGCAATCCATACTGGGCCTAACACCGTCTGAGCCTGCCTCATGCTGTATAGACATATATTTTGAATGTGTACGCTATCCATACATGTTATCCGGGGATACGGTACCCCTTCTAACCTTTGTGCAATGACGTGCAATCCATACTGGGCCTAACACCGTCTGAGCCTGCCTCATGCTGTATAGACATATATTTTGAATGTGTACGCTATCCATACATGTTATCCGGGGATACGGTACCCCTTCTAACCTTTGTGCAATGACGTGCAATCCATACTGGGCCTAACACCGTCTGAGCCTGCCTCATGCTGTATAGACATATATTTTGAATGTGTACGCTATCCATACATGTTATCCGGGGATACGGTACCCCTTCTAACCTTTGTGCAATGACGTGCAATCCATACTGGGCCTAACACCATCTGAGCCTGCCTCATGCTGTATAGACATATATTTTGAATGTGTACGCTATCCATACATGTTATCCGGGGATACGGTACCCCTTCTAACCTTTGTGCAATGACGTGCAATCCATACTGGGCCTAACACCGTCTGAGCCTGCCTCATGCTGTATAGACATATATTTTGAATGTGTACGCTATCCATACATGTTATCCGGGGATACGGTACCCCTTCTAACCTTTGTGCAATCACGTGCAATCCATACCGGGCCTAACACCGTCTGAGCCTGCCTCATGCTGTATAGACATATATTTTGAATGTGTACGCTATCCATACATGTTATCCGGGGATACGGTACCCCTTCTAACTTTGTGCAATGACGTGCAATCCATACTGGGCCTAACACCGTCTGAGCCTGCCTCATGCTGTATAGACATATATTTTGAATGTGTACGCTATCCATACATGTTATCCGGGGATACGGTACCCCTTCTAACCTTTGTGCAATGACGTGCAATCCATACTGGGCCTAACACCGTCTGAGCCTGCCTCATGCTGTATAGACATATATTTTGAATGTGTACGCTATCCATACATGTTATCCGGGGATACGGTACCCCTTCTAACCTTTGTGCAATGACGTGCAATCCATACTGGGCCTAACACCATCTGAGCCTGCCTCATGCTGTATAGACATATATTTTGAATGTGTACGCTATCCATACATGTTATCCGGGGATACGGTACCCCTTCTAACCTTTGTGCAATGACGTGCAATCCATACTGGGCCTAACACCGTCTGAGCCTGCCTCATGCTGTATAGACATATATTTTGAATGTGTACGCTATCCATACATGTTATCCGGGGATACGGTACCCCTTCTAACCTTTGTGCAATCACGTGCAATCCATACTGGGCCTAACACCGTCTGAGCCTGCCTCATGCTGTATAGACATATATTTTGAATGTGTACGCTATCCATACATGTTATCCGGGGATACGGTACCCCTTCTAACTTTGTGCAATGACGTGCAATCCATACTGGGCCTAACACCGTCTGAGCCTGCCTCATGCTGTATAGACATATATTTTGAATGTGTACGCTATCCATACATGTTATCCGGGGATACGGTACCCCTTCTAACCTTTGTGCAATGACGTGCAATCCATACTGGGCCTAACACCGTCTGAGCCTACCTCATGCTGTATAGACATATATTTTGAATGTGTACGCTATCCATACATGTTATCCGGGGATACGGTACCCCTTCTAACCTTTGTGCAATGACGTGCAATCCATACTGGGCCTAACACCGTCTGAGCCTGCCTCATGCTGTATAGACATATATTTTGAATGTGTACGCTATCCATACATGTTATCCGGGGATACGGTACCCCTTCTAACCTTTGTGCAATGACGTGCAATCCATACTGGGCCTAACACCGTCTGAGCCTGCCTCATGCTGTATAGACATATATTTTGAATGTGTACGCTATCCATACATGTTATCCGGGGATACGGTACCCCTTCTAACCTTTGTGCAATGACGTGCAATCAATACTGGGCCTAACACCGTCTGAGCCTGCCTCATGCTGTATAGACATATATTTTGAATGTGTACGCTATCCATACATGTTATCCGGGGATACGGTACCCCTTCTAACCTTTGTGCAATGACGTGCAATCCACACTGGGCCTAACACCGTCTGAGCCTGCCTCATGCTGTATAGACATATATTTTGAATGTGTACGCTATCCATACATGTTATCCGGGGATACGGTACCCCTTCTAACCTTTGTGCAATGACGTGCAATCCATACTGGGCCTAACACCGTCTGAGCCTGCCTCATGCTGTATAGACATATATTTTGAATGTGTACGCTATCCATACATGTTATCCGGGGATACGGTACCCCTTCTAACCTTTGTGCAATGACGTGCAATCCACACTGGGCCTAACACCGTCTGAGCCTGCCTCATGCTGTATAGACATATATTTTGAATGTGTACGCTATCCATACATGTTATCCGGGGATACGGTACCCCTTCTAACCTTTGTGCAATGACGTGCAATCCATACTGGGCCTAACACCGTCTGAGCCTGCCTCATGCTGTATAGACATATATTTTGAATGTGTACGCTATCCATACATGTTATCCGGGGATACGGTACCCCTTCTAACCTTTGTACAATGACGTGCAATCCATACTGGGCCTAACACCGTCTAAGCCTGCCTCATGCTGTATAGACATATATTTTGAATGTGTACGCTATCCATACATGTTATCCGGGGATACGGTACCCCTTCTAACCTTTGTGCAATGATGTGCAATCCATACTGGGCCTAACACCGTCTGAGCCTGCCTCATGCTGTATAGACATATATTTTGAATGTGTACGCTATCCATACATGTTATCCGGGGATACGGTACCCCTTCTAACCTTTGTGCAATGACGTGCAATCCATACTGGGCCTAACACCGTCTGAGCCTGCCTCATGCTGTATAGACATATATTTTGAATGTGTACGCTATCCATACATGTTATCCGGGGATACGGTACCCCTTCTAACCTTTGTGCAATGACGTGCAATCCATACTGGGCCTAACACCGTCTGAGCCTGCCTCATGCTGTATAGACATATATTTTGAATGTGTACGCTATCCATACATGTTATCCGGGGATACGGTACCCCTTCTAACCTTTGTGCAATGACGTGCAATCCATACTGGGCCTAACACCGTCTGAGCCTGCCTCATGCTGTATAGACATATATTTTGAATGTGTACGCTATCCATACATGTTATCCGGGGATACGGTACCCCTTCTAACCTTTGTGCAATGACGTGCAATCCATACTGGGCCTAACACCGTCTGAGCCTGCCTCATGCTGTATAGACATATATTTTGAATGTGTACGCTATCCATACATGTTATCCGGGGATACGGTACCCCTTCTAACCTTTGTGCAATGACGTGCAATCCATACTGGGCCTAACACCGTCTGAGACTGCCTCATGCTGTATAGACATATATTTTGAATGTGTACGCTATCCATACATGTTATCCGGGGATACGGTACCCCTTCTAACCTTTGTGCAATGACGTGCAATCCATACTGGGCCTAACACCGTCTGAGACTGCCTCATGCTGTATAGACATATATTTTGAATGTGTACGCTATCCATACATGTTATCCAGGGATACGGTACCCTTTCTAACCTTTGTGCAATCACGTGCAATCCATACTGGGCCTAACACCGTCTGAGCCTGCCTCCTGAGACATATATTTTGAATGTGTACGCTATCCATTCATGTTATCCAGGGATACGGTACCCTTTCTAACCTTTGTGCAATCACGTGCAATCCATACTGGGCCTAACACCATCTGAGCCTGCCTCCTGAGACATATATTTTGAATGTGTACGCTATCCATACATGTTATCCGGGGATACGGTACCCTTTCTAACCTTTGTGCAATCACGTGCAATCCATACTGTGCCTGACACCGTCTGAGCCTGCCTCCTGAGACATATATTTTGAATGTGTACGCTATCCATACATGTTATCCAGGGATACGGTACCCTTTCTAACCTTTGTGCATTCACGTGCAATCCATACTGGGCCTGACACCGTCTGAGCCTGCCTCCTGAGACATATATTTTGAATGTGTACGCTATCCATACATGTTATCCAGGGATACGGTACCCTTTCTAACCTTTGTGCAATCACGTGCAATCCATACTGGGCATGAGAACGGCTGGCGAGCTGTTAAGCAAGCTACAGCACCTGTCCAGACAAGTACAGGGATTCCCTAGCGAGGAGACTTATTTGATTGTTTTCAATGTTGGGACAGCAATTTTTGGGGAGCACTATACTCTGGAGAATGATAGATGGGGCCCACCATACACTGGAACATTCCAAAGGTGGACATCAGACACTGGAGCAGCATTTACAGGGCCCATTATACACTAGAGCATTAGAAATGGGGCCCATTATGTCTGGAGCATTATTTGGGCCCATAAGACAGTGGAGCTTCATCCATGGGGACCAACATATACTGTAGCATTATGTGGAGCTCATCATATACTGTTTCAAACATTATATGGGACCAATGATTCTGTATGGAGAAATAGATGGGCCTCGTCATGAGATGTAAAAAGTGAGGTATTTTTCATTGTACTATACCGCTATTTATCTGCTGTATCGGAGCATGATGAGTTGTGGTATGTGTTAAAGGGGCGCTCTTTCGCCCAGGGCACATGAAAACCTGCAGCCAGCCCTCCCCCCCCACAACTTTAGCCAAATAACCCCCATTTTTCAGTGCGTAACTTGTATTATGAAGTTAATTAAGGTTGACAAGCTTAAGTAAGAAGAATTGATGCTTTTGGCATTCAAATGGGCACTGTAGGTGTGTTTCCTGTCCTCCTCTCACTGCCGACTTTTATTCCCCATTGACTTACATTGGGTTTCGTGTTTCGGGACGACCCCGACTTTTCCCTATAATCGGACGATCTTGCTCGACCCGACTTTTGGAAAAGTCCGGTTTCACGAAACGAAACGCGACCCTAAAAAACCAAAAGTCGCTCAACTCTAATAACCATATGATTAAGGGCGTCTAGCCAGAAACGCGTAAACAATGTTCTGTTGTCTGAACAGCACTCAATAAATCACCAGAGCACTTCAGCTGGATCATTTCTTCTTTCATTAATCTGCATAGATACCAACCACTCTGGTTTTCTGTGGCTTTGCTTGTTTTGCCTTTTTTTCCTCGGTGACCCATTCATAACAGAATCACCAGCCATACCGCAAATTCTAGGGTACTCAAAAGCAGGAAAGAATTGTAAAAAGAAAAAAAAAAAAGTGTCAGAATTTTTTTTTCTTTTATATGTATATTTTTTCCACTTTTTCTCTGGGGCCGTAGGAGGATTTTTTTTTTTTTAATGGAGATTAAGCAATTGTCTGATCGTGTGGAGCAGCTCACTGCTGAAGTGCGGGGAATTTCCGCCTATCTCGCTCATTCACATGCTGCTGATCCGAGGATCCCTACTCCTGATGTGTTTTTTGGGGATCGGTCTAAATTTTTGAATTTTAAGAATAATTGTAAATTATTTCTTGCCTTGAAGCCTAATTCATCGGGCAGCTCTGCGCAGCAGGTTAAAATTGTCATCTCTTTGCTGCGCGGCGATCCCCAGGATTGGGCGTTTTCTTTGACACCTGAAGATCCTATTCTGACTAATGTGGATGTATTTTTTCAAGCCTTGGGGTTGTTGTATGATGAACCTAATGCTATTGATCAAGCTGAGAAAGCCCTATTGGCATTGAGCCAGGGTCAGGATTCTGCAGAGTTATACTGTCAAAAATTCCGAAAGTGGGCGGTCCTTACTACCTGGAACGATGGTGCCTTGGCAGCTTTCTTTCGGAAGGGTTTGTCAGAAACCGTAAAAGATACTATGGTGGGATTTCCTGTTCCCTCTGGTCTTGACGATTCTATGTCATTACCCAAATTGATCAGCGTTTACATGAACGCAAAACTACACAAGAGGAGTTGCCACCTTTTGGACAAATGACTGAACCTATGCAATGTGATAGAGTTTTGTCTAGGGCGCAACGTCAGGAGTTTAGAAGGCGTAATAAGCTGTGTTTTTTCTATGGAGACATCTCTCATACTATTTCTGTCTGCCCAAAACGAGAGAAACACTTTGCACTCACATTTGCTGTGGGCAGTATACAACCTAAGTTTCTTTTGGCAATTACTCTGATCTGCTCCTTATCCACATTTTCCACGAAGGCTTTTGTGGATTCAGGAGCAGCGTTGAATCTGATGGATTTGGACTTTGCTAAACGTTGTGGTTTTTCCATGACGCCTCTGTGGATGCCTATTCCTTTGAGGGGTATTGATGCTACTCCTTTGGCGGAGAATAAACCTCAATTTTGGACCCAGGTGACGATGCGGGTTGCCCCAGACCACCAAGAAAATTGTGAATTTTTGGTGCTGCATAATTTGCATGATACTATTGTTCTGGGTTTTCCTTGGTTGCAAACTCATAATCCAGTTTTGGATTGGAAATCTGGGTCTGTAGTGAGTTGGGGTTGTCAGTGTGTTCTTGGGGACGCTCCTGTTTTCTCCACCTCTCCTCAGTCTCATGATATTCCTGATTATCTAGCCGATTTTTCTGATGTATTTAGTGAGAGCAAGTCTGTGTCTTTGCCTCCTCATAGGAGTTATGAGTTGATGCCTGGGTGTAAATTTCCCAAGGGTCGGCTTTTCAACTTATCTCAGTACCCGAACATGATGCTATGCGATCCTATATTAAGGAGTCATTGGAGAAGGGTCATGTTAGACCATCCTCATCACCTTTAGGTGCTGGTTTTTTTTTTGTGGCCAAGAAAGATGGTTCATTAAGACCGTGTATTGATTATCGTTCCCTTAACAAGATGACGGTTAAATATCAGTACCCGTTACCTCTGATGTCTGATTTATTCTCCAGAGTTAAGAGTGCCTGCTGGTTTACTAAGCTTGACCTCAGGGGGGCGTATAATCTTATTCGCATCAAGCTCGGGGATGAATGGAAGACGGCGTTTAATACTCCGGAGGGACATTTTGAGTACCTGGTGATGCCTTTTGGGCTCACTAATGCCCCTTCTGTCTTCCAGTCCTTTATGAATGATATTTTCCGTGACTTTATGGATAAGATTTTGATCATCTATCTGGATGATATTTTGATCTTTTCTAGAGATTGGGATTCTCATGTGGAACACGTCCGGACTGTGTTCCGGATTTTGAGGGAGAATTCCCTGTTTGTTAAGGGATCGAAATGTCTCTTTGGTGTACAGAGGATTTCATTTTTGGGATTTATATTATCTCCATCGACTATTGAAATGGACCCGGCCAATGTGCAGGCCATTTATGATTGGGTTCAGCCTACTTCTTTGAAGGCCCTCCAGTAGTTTTTGGGTTTTGCTAATTTCTATCGTAAATTTATAGGTAATTTTTCTGGTATTGTCAAACCACTGACTGATCTGACCAAGAAGGGCGCTGATGTGCTGAATTGGTCTCCTGAGGCTATCTCAGCATTTCAGGAGCTTAAGCAGAGATTTACTTCAGCTCCAGTTTTACGGCAACCTGATGTCTCACTTCCATTTCAGGTGGAGGTAGATGCTTCTGAGATTGGTGCAGGAGCTGTTTTGTCCCAAAAAGACCCTGTGACTTCTAAGATGAATCCCTGTGCCTTCTTTTCTCGAAAGTTCTCCTCATCTGAACGCAACTATGATGTGCGGAATCGGGAATTGTTGGCAATGAAGTGGGCATTTGAGGAGTGGAGACATTGGTTGGAGGGAGCTAGACATCAAGTTGTGGTCCTCACCGATCGCAAGAATTTGATTTATCTGGAGATGGCCAAACGCTTGAATCCTAGACAGGCTAGATGGGCCTTGTTTTTCACGCGTTTTAATTTTGTGGTCTCTTTTCTTCCGGGCACTAAGAATGTTAAGGCAGACGCCCTTTCTAGGAGTTTCTTTGCCAATTCTCTTAGTGCAACCGAGCCTACTACCATCCTTGGTGAGGGGGTAGTTCTTTCTGCCATTTCGCCCGATTTGAGACGCGCCCTGGAGGAATTTCAGGAGGATAAACCTGAGCGTTGCCCTATGGGAAAATTGTATGTTCCTGACCAGTGGAGAAAGAGAGTGATGTCTGAAATTCATTGCTCCGCATTGGCTGGTCATCCAGGTATTTTTGGTACCAGAGATTTGGCGAGTCAGTCCTTTTGGTGGCCTGCCTTATCTCGTGACGTCAGGAATTTTGTACAGTCTTGTGGGACTTGTTCTCGGTCCAAACCCTGTTCTCGTTCTAGTGGGTTGCTGATGCCCTTGCCGGTGCCCAAGAGGCCATGGACCCATATCTCAATGGATTTTATTTCTGATCTTCCTGTCTGTCAGAGAATGACTGTTATCTGGGTGATTTGTGATAGATTTTCGAAGATGGTCCATCTTGTACCACTCCCAAAGTTGCCATCTTCTGCTGAGTTGGTGCCCTTGTTTTTACAACAGGTGGTTCGGTTACATGGTATTCCTGAGAACATTGTGTCCGACAGAGGACTCCAGTTTGTTTCCAGATTCTGGAAAGCCTTTTGTTCCAATCTGGGAATTCAGTTATCCTTCTCGTCTGCGTTTCATCCCCAGGCCAATGGACAGACTGAGAGAACAAACCAGACCTTGGAGTCTTATTTGAGATGTTTTATATCTGCTGATCAGGATGATTGGGTCTCATTTTTGCCCTTGGCCGAATTCGCACTGAACAATAGAGCTAGTTCTGCCACTGTGATGTCACCCTTTTTCTGTAATTTTGGGTTTCATCCTCGATTCTCTTCAGGGCAAGTGGAATCTTCCTCCTGCCCAGGTGTGGACACGGTGGTTAAGAGAATGCAGCAGATATGGGACCAAGTGGTGTATAAGTTGTCACTCTCTCAGGAAAAGGCCCAGCGATTTTCCAACCAGCATAGGACCATTGGTCCCCGGTTTAAAGTGGGTGATATGGTTTGGTTGTTGTCTAAGAATATTCTTATGAAGGTTGCATCTCCTAAATTTAAACCAAGATTTATTGGTCCTTATAAGGTTTTGGAAATTCTTAATCCTGTTTCGTTTCGATTGGCTCTTCCAGTTACGTTCCAGATCCATAACGTATTTCACAAATCTCTGTTGAAGAGGTTTGTTGAGCCAGTGGTTCCTATGGCAGCACCTCCTGACCCTGTGTTGGTCGAAGGCAATGTGGAATATGAGGTAGAGAAAATATTGGATTCTCGTTTGGTTAGACGGAGACTCCAGTATTTGGTCAAATGGAAGGGTTATGGTCAGGAGGATAATTCTTGGGTCTCTGCCTCCGATATTCATGCCAATAGATTGGTTCATGCTTTTCACCGGGCCCATCCTGATCTGCCTGGTGGCGTGGATGAGGGTTCGGTGACCCCTCCTCAAGGGGGTGGTACTGTTGTGAGTTCATTCTCTGGTTCCCCTTCTGGACTCCCTCTGGTGGTGTCGGGAGGTGGTGCGGCTGGTTTGATCGGTGGAGATCTGCCACCTGAGAATGAGGATGACGATTGGATTTCAGGATTCTCAGATTGGATTTAAGACACCCTATTCAGTTGCTGGTGATTCCTTCTGGCTTGTCAGCTTTTGGTTTTCAGCTCTGTTCCAGTCATCTAAAGCTAAGTTTTTCTGCTAATGTTCACACTTGATTTTGTTGGTCTATTCAGTTTTTTGTGTGGTCTGCCAGCCCCGGCTGGGGGCTGAGCTGAATTTCCACTCTTATTTATCAGTATTTTGCCAAATGGCTTTTTGTCCCTTACTAGTTCTGTCTCTTTTTACTCTGTCTCAGAATATTTCAGAGTGCTGATATAGTGGGAGAAGTCTAGTGACTTCAGGGTTAATTTTGCTATCAGAAGTGTTGGACATTATTTTTGTAGGGTTTTTTGCAGGTTGCAGACAGTGTCTTCTCTTTCCTTTCCTGTCTATTTAGTTTGGGCCCCATCATTTGCTCAGCCTATTTTCCTGCCTGTGTTTGTGCCTTCATCTTGTTTCACCGTTAATACATGTGTGGGGGCTATCTATTCCTTTGGGGTCTGCTCTGGGGCAGTTAGTTTTCCCTTTTCTTGCTTTAGGCTTATGTAGTCCTCCGGCCATGATGAGGCGTCTAGGTTCATCGTAGGCACACTCCACGGCTACTGCTAGTTGTGTGCTAAGATCAGGGATCTGCAATCTGCATAGTTACCAACCACTCTGGTTTTCTGTGGCTTAGCTTGTTTTTCCTCTTTCTCCTCGATGACCCATTCATAACAGAGCACCTGGCCGTTGCTGGTAATTGGGGAAATGCTGGGGGGAACATCTGATTGCCGCCAGTTTATGGTGAAATCTTGCAGGGAGCACCTGGTCGTCGCCAGTTTATGGTGAAATCTTGGAAATGTTGTGGGGAGCACCTGGTTGTGGTCAGTTTATAGTGAAATCAAGCAAGGTACACCTGTTTGTGGCCAGTTTATGGTGAAATCTTGTGGGGAGCACCTGGTCGTGGCCTGTTTATAGTACCCAGCGGACATGAGCATCAGCATAGGGGGAGACACGGGCATGACGCTGGAAGGGAGTAAGTGACCAGGGGAAAGGAAGGGGGGTGCAGAGGGAGATGGGAAAAAGGGGATTGGATGATAGACAAGGAGAAAATGACACAGGGGCAAGGGGAGGAGGGATATTAGGAAGGGGTTAAAAGGACGGGATAGGGCTGAGGGGGGTCTCTCTCTCCACAGACACGCAGGGAAGAAGACCAAGACCCGCCTGCCCACCCTGGAAGAAGGAAGATGTCATGTCATGGCGGCAAGGAGTGGACATCAACATAGCTAAAAAAAATAACAACAGCGAAGTGGTAGTTTGGCATAGTACTTTCTAGGCCCAGGGGAAGGGCAATCCACGAGCCATGGTTCCCTGGAGGTTTCCCCCACAGGGGGTTTTTCCTCTCCTGACTGGCGGCGGATGGCTCTTTGTGAGCCGAAGGGTCATGTAACACTGAGTTATCAGTATCTGTGGCGTTGGTGGGTCCTCGAAGTTGGTAAAAATTTGGGGGTGGGGATCCGATAAAAGGCACGAATCCCCTTCATTGGACGATTATGTGATGGTGGTCTGGGGATAGGTGGGTGACACCCGGCGATGGAATGTTGGGGTCATACTAAAGTGGAAATGGGTGGCACCCAGCGATGGTATGTCGGGGTCACATGGTTGTGATTTGGTTATACAGTTAACGGTGGAGGCAACCTCTTCCCCTGGACTCACGGTGCACCTGAGCTAAAAGAAAACACGGCCAGGAGTAAAGCGGGGGGGGGAAGGGGCAATGCCCGTGGGTAAATCACCAGACCTTACAACTTTAGAATTTCGAGGACCCCACAAAGTGTCTTTGAGTGAAATATATATTAATAAATTGGCTGCTGCAGTGGCCTTTTAAAAACCAAGAGAAATGTGGTCTGTCGTTTGTTATTGGGAGGGGGGGGATGTTGGTAGGTCACGGGTAATCGACCTCTCCAGGCGTCAAGAGATATCTTGTGTGTAGAGCACTGGGTCGTGGCTGATTTATAGTGAAATCTTGCGTGGAGCACCTGGTCGTGGCCGGTTTATAGTGAAATCTTGTGTGGAGCACCTGGTAATGGCCACTTTATAGAGAAATCTTGCGTTGAGCACATCATCGTGGCAGGTTTATAGTGAAATCTTGCGTTGAGCACCTGGTCGTGTCTGGTTTATGCTGAAATCTTGTGTGACGAACCTGGTCGTGGTCGGTTTATGGTCAAATGATGTTCTTTCCACTTCTGGATGATGGCCCCAGCAGTGCTCACTGGGACCTTCAGTAGTTTAGTAATTCTTCTGTCAATACCATTAGTATATTATTATTTATTTATATATTGATTGATTCCAGCACATACATGAGAGGGGGTTACATAAAGATACAAATATCACTTACAGTAAACTAACAATGACACATTGGTACAGAGGGGAGAGGCCCCGGCCCCAAGGACTGACAGTCTACAGGATTTTGGGGAAGGAGACAGTAGATTGGGGGTAGCAGCAACTCTGGCTGTGTTGAGGTGGCTTTGTGTTCATTGCAGTTTCTAAGCTTTCTTAAAGACATGGGTTTTCAGGTTCCAACTGAAGGATGTGGAGCACCCGTCAGGGCAGTGGGGATACTCGGTACCGGGCCGGTTCTTACAGGGATGTGTCACAGCGGCAGTGACCTAGTTCGTGGCCCTAGGCATCCAATAAAAGGGGATATTTACAGGGGAAAAATAAAGAGTTTGCAAAGTGTTTGTGACACCACCTGTGGTTTCTGGTCAGAGGTGACCAGTGCTGCAGAGCAGATCCTCTGGGACTGATGGTAATGCAGCGGAGTTGGTATAGCTCTCCACAGGCAGAGCTTTGTCCCAGGGTAGTTGATGTAGTAAAGATGTTGTTGTTGATGATGATAGATTTAGCAGAGTTGGATAGGTGATGCAGTAATAATTAGAGGACACAACAGAGTGCATTTTCTTTTACCTTTTACTGAGCTGTGCAGGTACAGTCCAGGGCTCAGGTTACAGATGGTTCTTGAGTCGGTCAGCCTGAAAGCAATTTGGGAATCTCCTTATTCAGGTGGGTTGTGAGGCCTCCTTTCTAGCGCTATTTTCTGAGGTACTTGCTGCTGTGAACTCTATTCAAGTCCTTCTCTCTGTCTGATGCTTAGGTAGAACTCCACTCGCATGACTGGCAGCTGTAGCCTGCTTCAGGGATCATTTCTAGCTGGCGTCTCCGGCTCATACGTGCTGCTGTGTCAAGGAGTATCACTTGGGGACAAAGGATCTGTGGTCTTCTGTCCTCCGGATTCTGCTGCTGGGGCTTTAGTACCCACACAGCCTCGGACTCCGGGATCCAGTCTCTGGGGCTCAAGCCTGGGGATGAGCTCAGCTATAGCTCCTGTCACCAGCTTCTCTCCACATATCCTGTCTCAACCCTGTTCAGGCACTAACTAACTACAAACTTCCTGCTTATGACCAGAGAGCAACCCCAGAAGTCGGGTTTAGAGCTCCCTATGCTGGCCTGGAGCAGGAACTGTGTTGTATGCTAGAACTACCTGATAAAGGGACTCCCTCTTTGCTTCCAGGCATGACATCACTCTCCCCTGGAGGGAGGCAAGGCCATTGTGGCAACTGAACTCCTGGGGTGCCACCGATGCAAATGTGATCACATAGTCAAACGTGTTGGGGCACAGAGTTCCAGAGGATGGGGGATATAGGGGAGAAGTCTTGGAGGCAATTGGGTGAGGAGCGAATAAGTGTGGAGGAGAGAAGGAGGTCTTGGGATGACCGTTGATTACATAAGGGAAGATATTGGGAGAATAGTTTGAGATATACAGAGGAGAAAGGTACTGTATGGAGAAAGGTTATGGATGGCTTTGTAGGTCAGTGTTAGTAGGGTGAACTGGATATGCTGGGAAATTGGAAACCAGTGAAGGGGTTTTTCAAAGGTGGGAAGCAGTCATATAACGAGGAGATAGGTGGCTTAGTCGGGCAGCAGAGTCAAGGATGGACTGAAGAGGTGCGAGAGTGTTAGCAGGGAGGCCACAGAGGAGGATGTTGCAGTAGTTGAAGCGGGAGATGATGAGGGCATGCACAAGCATTTTGGTAAAGTGAGGGTTGAGGAAAGGACGGATTCTGGAAATATTTCTGAGCTGGAGTCGAGGAGGTGGCGAGAGTTGGATGTGCAGTTTGCAGGACAGGGCAGAGTCAAGGGTTACTCTGAGGCAGTGGATTTCTGGTACAGGGGAAAGTGTTATGTCATTTAATATGATGGATCAGGTAGGGAAGATCTGTGAGATGGCAGAAAGATAATCACTTTAGATTTGTCCACATTAAGCTTGAGGAAGCGAGAGGAGAAGAAGGAGGATATGGCTGATAGACACTTCAGCATTCTGGACAGCAGAGACGTGACGTGTAGGACAGAGAGCAGATCTGAGTATAATCAGGATAAAGATGGTACTGGAAGCCATAGGACCTTATGAGCTGTCCCAGGCCAAGGTTATAGATGAAGAAGAGTAAGTGTCCTAGAAGAGAGCCTTGAGAGACCCCAACAGAACGATGGCGGGGTGAGGAAGTATTGTGGGAGTGGGAGATGCTAAATGTGCGATTGGTAAGATATGAGGAGATCTAAGAAAGGGCAAGATCTTTGATGCCAAAGGAATAGAAGATCTGTAGTAGGAGGCATTGGTCAACTGTGATGAAGGCAGAGGACAGGTCTAGAAGGAGTATAGAGAATTGTCTGTTGGCGTTGGCTGTAACTAAGTCATTAGTAAGTTTGGTCAAGGCAGTTTCATTGGAGTGGTAGGGACAGAAGCCAGATTGTAGGTTGTCGCAGAGTGAGTTAGATGCAAAATGAGAGGAAAGTTCAGCATGGACATGTTGCTCATGGAGTTTGGAAGCAAATGGGAGCAACGATAAGGGGCGATAGCTGGACATAGCGCTTGGGTCAAGGGATTGCTTTTTGAGGATAGGTGTGTTTGTGGCATGTTTGAAAGCAGAAGGGAAGGTGCCAGATGTTAGTGATAGATTGAAGAAATGGGTTAGGGATGGGATAAGTGTGGTGGTGAGGTTGGGGAGGAGGTGGGATGGGATGAGGTCTAGTGCACAAGTGGTGAGCTATGATTTGGAAATGAGATGAGTAAGATCTCCGTCAGTGATTCAGTATGTATCATCAGCAGCAAAGGCTTTTGTACGAGGTATTAATTACATTTCAGTAAAGTGTTCAGTACTTTTCCCGGTGTCATTTCTTATTATTACACATAATTTATGGACATTATGGTGATTTCTTTTCTGTGTGGATTGGATGGGTTGTTACCGACATCCTGGGAGAATTTCATGGCAATAGCAGCTTATCTAATAGATTTACTGAGAACATTGGTGAGTGACGTGTCCAATGCTTAATTCACCTGCTGTAAATTCTACCTTCTTAGCCCCATACCTTAAACAAATATACAGAAGAAACAATAAAATATTCTAGACATTTTTCTATTCTTGTTTATGGGGAGACATCCTAAGAGTTGAAATGAGGACATTTCTGATTATTCCAAGATGAATGCAGAAGGCACCATGAGTCGTTATCATAAAGTTCTAGGACCTGATGGAAGCGTCCTCCTGGCTGCAGCATGTGATCAAAAATCCGGTTAATATACTGTGTGCAATGATGCCACAGCTTATAAAATAAATATCAGCTGCCATCAGTGGATCAAGCAGCCAGGATCTGCTTTGGAGATTTTTGCTGCTGTGGGTGCTGATTACAAAGCATCGAGTTATCTTCATAATCTAGCACGGTATTTAAAATAAATATCAGGAGGCTTGATAGGCCACACAAGAGGCGTCTTAGAGATATTGCTTCTGCTGATGAACATAAAGACTTCAAATACAAAGTGCTGAATATTTTACAAACTCGCCGAAAGCATCAAAATCCAATAACGCTCACCTTTATAAGGTGAATTACTATTAATATGTTTTCATGTGATTCAGAATTTACACAATAAATACAGAAAAAATACATTAACTAATAAAGAACAAACACTATCAACAAGAAAATAAATATTATAATAAGGCTCCAATGTACAAGAATATAACTACTATAATACTGTCCCTATGTAGAAAAATATAACTACTATAATACTGCTCTTATGTACAAGAGTATAACTACTATAATACTGCTCCTATGTACAAGAATATAACTGCTATAATACCGCTCCTATGTACAAGAATATAACTACTATAATACTGCTCCTATGTACAAGAATATAACTACTATAATGCTGCTCCTATGTACAAGAATATAACTACTATAATGCTGCTCCTATGTACAAGAATATAACTACTATAATACTGCTCCTATGTACAAGAATATAACTACTATAATGCTGCTCCTATGTACAAGAATATAACTACTATAATACTGCTCCTATGTACAAGAATATAACTACTATAATACTACACATATCTACAAAAAATATAACTACTATAATACTGCCCCTTATGTATAAGAATATAGCTACTATAATACTGCTCCTATGTACAAGAATATAACTACTATAATACTGCCTGCTATGTACAAGAATATAACTACTACAATACTTCCCCAATGTACAAGAATATAACTACTATAATACTGCCCCTATGTACAAAAATATATCTACTATAATACTGACATCAAGTAAAAAAGGGGAGAAGCCAGCGCTGCTTGTGGTCAGAACGCAATACATAAAGTGCACATGCACATATTAATTTCTAACTGTATTTCAAAATTAGACATTTAGCAAAAAATTGATCAATCATTTGAGCTACCCCGCCATGCCAAGGCAATCTCATATGGGGCAGTCCTACTCTACGTTTTTTATATTCGCTTGTGCCATTGCGGCCTCCTAAATGTATTAAAAGCAAGACCATATTAAATGCACACTGTACCTGAAGCGTTTCTGAATCACTCCCATGAAGCCAGAAAGGTGAGCGCAGATGAAGGCCAACCAGGTCCAGACAGACATTCAGGTTTAACCTCCACACTCTCCTGACCAGCAATCACAGATGAAGGGTGATAAAGGCCCAGACACAGGTGCACAATTAAATAGAGCCCTGGGGCAGGGCTGGGCTGCTGTGTGTGTACAGCAGCCTAGATCAATCACATTGAATACGGAAATAACTGCGAACATAACCCAGCGCGCACGGCAACTGTGGTGGTCAGCCACATAACCAACATTCATATATGCATATGCACTTTATGTATTGCATTTTGACAACAAGCAGCACTGGCTTCTCTCCTTTTTTTTACTATAATACTGCTCCTATGTACAAGAATATAACTACTATAATACTGCCCCTATGTACAAAAATATAACTACTATAATACTGCTCCAATGTACGAGAATATAACTACTATAATACTGCCCCCTATGTACAAAAATATAACTACTATAATACTGCTCCTATGTACAAAAATATAACTACTATAATACTGCTCCTATGTACAAGAATATAACTACTATAATACTGCCCCTTATGTACAAGAATATAACTACTATAATACTGCTCCTGTGTACAAGAATATAACTGCTATAATACTGCTCCTATGTACAAGAATATAATTACTATAATACTGCTCCTATGTACAAGAATATAACTACTATAATACGGCCCCTATGTACAAGAATATAACTACTATAATACTGCTTCGATGTACCAGAATATAGCTACTATAATACTGCCTCTATGTACAAGAATATAGCTACTATAATACTGCCCCAATGTACAAGAATATCTTCTATATATATAAAACTGAATGTATGTATGTGTGTATCACCAACCAGTCACAAAGCATCTTTCATTTCACCAGAGCTGCTCAAATGAAGCTGGGCTGTGATTGGTTGATATGAGCTACAGTTTTCCTTGCAACCAATCACTAAGCATCTCTCATTTCAACAGAGCTGGTTAAAAGAAGCTGAGCTGTGATTGGTTGCTATGAGCAAGTTTTCCCACTTGACAACACCTCAGCAGACACTGACTGGGTGGGAGAAATCTAGCATACCTGGGAACATAAGCTCCCAGCCATTGTATGCCCCCCAGAAAGGAGCACAGAGCTCTTTGGTTTTGACCACAGGCCTCTCTTAAAGGGATCCCCGGTATGGAAGTTAAAACCGTTCCACTCAGCTCTGTGGCTCTGACCCCAGGGTCTCTTAAAGGGATCATGGGTATGGAAGTTAGGGCAAATCCACTCTGCGCTTTGCTACTGATCCCAGGCATTTCTTAAAGAGATCTCCAGTACAGAAGTCAGGGCAAGTCCATCCAGCGCTTTGGTTCTGACCCCAGACCTCTCTTAAAGGGATCCCAGGTATGGAAGTCAGGGCAATTGCCTTCAAATGCTCTGGTACTGACCCCAGGCTCTCTTAAAGGGATCTCCTATATGCAAGTCAGGGCAAATCCACTCAGCGCTCTGGTTCTAATCCCAGGCTCTCTTAAAGGGATCCCCGGTATGGAAGTCAGGGCAAATCCACTCTGCGCTTTGGTACTGACCTCAGGCCTCTCTTAAAGGGATCTCCGGTATGGAAGTTAGGGTAAATCCATCAGCGCTCTGATTCTCACCCCAGACCTCTCTTAAAGGGATCCCTGGTATGGAAGTTAGGACCGTTCCACTCAGCGCTCTGGTTCTGACCCCAGGCTGATGGGATGATGTGGGATATTAGGGGTAGTAATCCGGTGGCTCTGGCTGATGGGATGATGTGGGATATTAGGGGTAGTAATCCGGTGGCTCTGGCCGACGGGATGATGTGGGATATTAGGGGTAGTAGTCCGGTGGCTCTTGCTGATGGGATGATGTGGGATATTAGGGGGAGTAGTCCGGTGGCTCTGGCTGATGGGGTGATGTGGGATATAAGAGGTAGTAGTCCGGTGGCTCTGGCTGACGCGATGATGTGGGATATTAGGGGTAGTAGTCCGGCGGCTGTGAAGGGATGATGTGGGATATTAGTGGTAGTTGTCCGGTGGCTCTGGCAGATGGGATGATGTTGGATATTAGGGGTAGTAGTCCGGCGGCTGTGACGGGATGATGTGGGATATTAGAGGTAGTAGTCCAGTGGCTCTCGCTGATGGGATGATGTGCGATATTAGGGGTAGTAGTCCGGCGGCTGTGACGGGATGATGTGGGATATTAGTGGTAGTTGTCCGGTGGCTCTGGCAGATGGGATGATGTTGGATATTAGGGTAGTAGTCCGGCGGCTGTGACGGGATGATGTGAGATATTATGGGTAGTAGTCCAGTGGCTTTGACAGGATGATGTGGGATATTAGTAGTCCGGTGGCTCCGGCTGACGGTTCGATGTTGGATATTAGAGGTAGAAGTCCGGTAGCTTTTGCTGACGGGATGATGTGGGATATTATAGTGAATGTGGCTATGCGGAGTGGGTGGGGCTATACACTCAGCTTTATATATATAGATATAATCATTATAATTTGTTATAGCTAACTGTAGTTAGTTACTCTGCCCGGGCAGCGCCGGGCTCTCCAGCTAGTAACTACTATAATACTGCCTCCTATGTAGAAGAGTATAACTACTATATTACTGCCTCCTATGTACAAGAATATAACTACTATAATACTGCTCCTATGTACAAGAATATAACTACTATAATACTGCCCCTATATACAAAAATATAACTACTATAATACTGCCCCTATGTACAAGAATATAACTACTATAATACTGCCTCCTATGTAGAAGAGTATAACTACTATATTACTGCCTCCTATGTACAAGAATATAACTACTATAATACTGACCCTATGTACAATAATATAACTACTATAATGCTGCCCCCTATGTACAAGAATATAACTACTATAATACTGCTCCTATGTACAATAATATAATTACTATAATACTGCCCCTATGTACAAGAATATAACTACTATAATATCCACTATCCTGTTCATTTAGACACTGTTCATATGTTCAGGTTTTAAATACATTAGATAGGGACTGCTCCAATAAGGGTTACCTTGACGAGGTGGAGTGGCTTGGTATACACTTTTTTGCAAAAAAAGTATCCACTAAATACCCTGTATTTGTTGTCATCTTTTTACCAGCACTTGCTGATTATTGTCATATTTTTTACTGCAGGGTATTTTTTGCACATTAGTCATTCTGTGTTTTGTTTTTGTATAATATCCACTATGTACAAGAATATAACTACTATAATACGGCCCCTATGTACAAGAATATAACTACTATAATACTGCTCCTATGTACAAGAATATAACTGCTATAATACTGCTCCTATGTACACGAATATAACTACTATAATACTGCCCCTATGTACAAGAATATAACTACTATAATACTGCTCCTATGTACAAGAATATAACTACTATAATACGGCCCCTATGTACAAGAATATAACTACTATAATACTGCCCCCTATGTACAAGAATATAACTACTATAATACTGCTCCTATGTACAAGAATATAACTACTATAATACTGCCCCCTATGTACAAGGTTATAACTACTATAATACTGCTCCTATGTACAAGAATATAACTACTATAATACTGCTCCTATATACAAGAATATAACTACTATAATACTGCTCCTATGTACAAGAATATAACTACTGTAATACTGCTCCTATGTACAAGAATATAACTACTATAATGCTGCTCCTATGGACAAGAATATAACTGCTATAATACTGTCCCCTATGTACAAGAATATAACTACTATAATACTGCTCCTATGTACAAGAATATAACTACTATAATACGGCCCCTATGTACAAGAATATAACTACTATAATACTGCCCCCTATGTACAAGAATATAACTACTATAATACTGCTCCTATGTACAAGAATATAACTACTATAATACTGCCCCCTATGTACAAGGTTATAACTACTATAATACTGCTCCTATGTACAAGAATATAACTACTATAATACTGCTCCTATGTACAAGAATATAACTACTGTAATACTGCTCCTATGTACAAGAATATAACTACTATAATGCTGCTCCTATGGACAAGAATATAACTGCTATAATACTGTCCCCTATGTACAAGAATATAACTACTATAATACGGCCCCTATGTACAAGAATATAACTACTACAATACTGCCCCTATGAACAAGAATATAACTACTATAATACTGCTCCTATGTACAAGAATATAACTACTATAATACTGCTCCTATGTACAAGAATATAACTACTATAATACGGCCCCTATGTACAAGAACATAACTACTATAATACTGCTCCTATGTACAAGAATATAACTACTATAATGCTGCTCCTATGGACAAGAATATAACTGCTATAATACTGTCCCCTATGTACAAGAATATAACTACTATAATACTGCTCCTATGTACAAGAATATAACTACTATAATACGGCCCCTATGTACAAGAATATAACTACTATAATACTGCCCCCTATGTACAAGAATATAACTACTATAATACTGCTCCTATGTACAAGAATATAACTACTATAATACTGCCCCCTATGTACAAGGTTATAACTACTATAATACTGCTCCTATGTACAAGAATATAACTACTATAATACTGCTCCTATATACAAGAATATAACTACTATAATACTGCTCCTATGTACAAGAATATAACTACTGTAATACTGCTCCTATGTACAAGAATATAACTACTATAATGCTGCTCCTATGGACAAGAATATAACTGCTATAATACTGTCCCCTATGTACAAGAATATAACTACTATAATACGGCCCCTATGTACAAGAATATAACTACTACAATACTGCCCCTATGAACAAGAATATAACTACTATAATACTGCTCCTATGTACAAGAATATAACTACTATAATACTGCTCCTATGTACAAGAATATAACTACTATAATACGGCCCCTATGTACAAGAATATAACTACTATAATACTGCCCCCTATGTACAAGAATATAACTACTATAATACTGCCCCCTATGTACAAGAATATAACTACTATAATACTGCTCCTATGTACAAGGTTATAACTACTATAATACTGTTCCTATGTACAATAATATAATTAGGATATTTCTACCCCAATTGATCCATAAACTTCAGATTTGTAGCTCCGATTACTTATTTTCAGGGTTGCGGCACTTCGGGGTTGCGCTTTCGCTCTGTATTATGGAGATAAGTAATAATAAATCCTATGTGTTTGGCAGTAGATCTTCCGACTAGGATACATTTCTCCACATTACTTACAAGGTGGCCTTGCATTGTGTTTATTGTGCAGTCTTTGACCTCCTAATCTTTCCCCTTTCTTCTGTTTTCCTTTGATTTCTTGCCTGGTTCCGCTTTGTTCCTGTCGTCTTGTCCATGCACAAAATTGTTCTGTGATATATTACCCATAAGAATGATAACTTTTAAGATTTCACAATCACTTGAAGCCATAATGCTCAAAATCACAGAAATTAATTAAAAATATGTTTAGCATTTTACTCTCCAAGTAATTATCGCAGTTTCAATCCGGAACCCCTTTAGGCAAAATACTGTAACGTACAATCCAGACAGTGAAGTTGTAATGTCATTAATCCAGTGTGAAAATGAACTGTCAAGAAATGGAACTAAAGCGTGTGCTGGTTTCAATTAGTTACATCCATCTATGGTTGTATTGAATCAAGCTTAAAGACCCTCCTCCGCTACTTAGAGGGGCTCATCCCGCTCATTCCATGTGTGGCTCTTTAAAATCCTCTTTTCATTATTATTTACATTTATGCTGTAAAGGAATCATCTGGTTATGAGCTGAATTTCTACCGAGGTTATGTTTTAGCAGCTAATATAAAGAAGCAGAGCTGCATTGTAAAGCATGGAAGATAGAGTTTCTTAAAGCCAGATCCACTCATTAAATGAAAATAAACTTACAGATAAACTTTTACAGTCTTGTCAATATATGGCACTTTATGCAATTAATTATAGAGGTAATTAACAGAGGAAAGCAGCGGTTACTGGTCATTGATTCCACTTTTTAACTTTTTCATTTTACTTTATTTCTTAAGTTTACACTGACGATGCCTTTAGACTAAAAAAATAAAAAAAATCAAAGCTGGACAGAGGGGTTAGAGGGGTTAATTAACCACTGTTGAACTCCAGATTGATGCATTTAGTTCTGCACCACTTGAGGTTTCTATTTGCATTGTAAAAGAAGGCCTTGAAAAAGATTTGATTATATCTTGATCCATTATTTTGTAGTCTGGTTCACTATTTAATTATTAAAATATAACAAAAAAAAAGAAAAACAGATACTTTTTTCACAACATTGTAGTCTATAAAGACAGACAAATACACATGGTCAGGTAAAATTACTGCATCACCTCATAAAGAGCAATATGTAGTGCATAATGAAAGCAGCTTAAAACACCCTAGGCAAGTGGCACAACATTCACGCAAGTGCAGGGGCAGAGCTTACCAAGGGGAAGACTGTAGATGACCCTGAGTCGCATGGCAGGACCCCAACGCGCGTTTTGCATGTTTAAAACACCGCTTTCTCAAAGGGAAACAGTGATGGTAGCAACAAGGACCTTTTTGTATCCTTGATGTCCGATCACCTGATCGGTCACATGGTCCATGTAGACCAATGGAAATGGCTCTCATGGTGGTGCGGACCAGCCACCCCTTGCAAAAGCGGTATTTTAAACATGCGAAATGCATACTGGGGTCCTGCCAGTTGGCTCAGTGTCAGCTACAGTCTTCCCCTTGGTAAGCTCTGCCCCTGCACTTGCCTTGAATGTTATGCCACTTGGCTGAAAGTACCATCAGAACTTCTGGTCAATGTAGGGATATGCCTTACCTGGGTGTATTATGCTGCTTTCATTATGCACTATGTATTGCTCTTTATGGACTTATGCAGTAATTTTATCTGACCCTGTGTATTTGTCTGTCTTCATGCACTTTAACTACTTTCTATTGTGTCATTTATACATATATTTATAAAATGTAAAAATAGAAATCCCTTTAACCTGTTTAATCCGTATTCTCTTGTGTTCACATTGTAGCAAACTAGGCGGGAAGATATACGACTTCAGATTTACGTAACTCACAGATGACTGCTAGACCAGATACAACCGTCAGCTGTGAGAAGTATTAGCTCTGTGCAGATTGTCATTTTATAGCTGTAAACAGAACTGTTCACATTCACTGATATCAAGAGGTGGTGAGTTCTCCTTCAATGGAAGTCTTCAAACAGAGGCTGGACAGACATCTGTCTGGGATGGTTTAGTGAGTCCTGCATTGAGCAGGGGGTTGGACACAATGACCCTGGAGGTCCTGATTACCCTGGAGGTCCCTCCCAACTCTAACATTCTAGGATTCCATGAACCTTTAAAATGAGGTCTAAGTGATAGAGTAAAAAAACAAGTTATTTAAACTTCTTATTTTAATATGATTGATCTTTAATTTCATAATCATAAATCTGCTAAAGTGGCATTAAAATATCATTAAAAAGGTGTAAAAGCGTAAAAAGCGCTGACCCCTCAGTACCATGAATTACATATAATGTCTTGTTAAATGTGATTACTGCAACACGATACAGACCCTGATATCAAACCTAAGCAAATCGCGCACAAATAAATCTTTTTATAACCGAGAATGTGAAGACTTCACCTCCGTATGAGAATAATTGTATCAAATGGAATTACGTCTTGCGGGTTCAGCATCATTAAACTCTGACAAACTTAGGAGAACATTTGCCGTCAGCTCTGGAGGCCTCCCACTCCGAGCTGGAATCTGCGTACGCTCAGACAATCCGGGTGCAGATGCTTTCACCCTCATCTGCTAATCCCACATACTAATACAATTAGCTCTGCAAAGGAACAAAAGGACAAGTGAAATTGTAATCGGCCTGGGCAGTACTTGACGACCTTCATTAATATTCTCTTAGATGAGTATAAATCTTACAGCTGAGATGAGGAATTAGTGCTGTAAGCCCAGAGTATTGCGCTCCGAGCCGTAAACGCTCAAGATTCGGCAATATATTCTCAGTGGCTGATTGTTCATTTTTCCCAATGTAAGTTTTGTACATCTGCAATGAGAAAAGTGACCTCCATGTTGTAAATGTGCAGCTCCCGACTTTACAGGGCACCGCACTCCTTTTATTGGATAGATGGCCAGATGCCTTTAATTAGACATTCATTTACAGATATGACACCTCCTCTGAGTACAGTGAGGCCAATTACCATGCCCTCTCCTGGCTGCCATGTACATTAGCTCGGACCTGAGAAAGTGGTTGAGAACGTCCATGCCTCCTTACAGGGGTTATGAATTTACTTTACCTCCACAAACACACTACTGACTGTGGCTTAGAACGTTCAGACTGGAGGACACAGACACATAGATTGTCACCCCATAGACTAATTGATGTGTAATTATATAGATAAGAATCAAATTAATAGGCTGCATTAAACTACAGGCATTCCTTCATTAGATCAGGTAGCATAACAATAGTGGTATGTTAGCATATACTGTACATTATAGTAGCTACCACCATCTAGAAGCCATGATTTATTTACCACCTTCTACTCAATAATGAGTCTGTGGCCAATGATAGGTTTGTGTGCCACCATCTAATCAATGATTCATCTGTGTACCACCTTCTTACCAATAATGTGTCTGTGGACTACCACCTAATCAATGATGTGTCTGTGTACCACCACCTAAATAATGATGGGTCTGTGCACCACCTTCTAGCCAATGATGGGTCTGTGTGCCACCACCTAATCAATGATGGGTCTGTGCACTACTAACTTCTAGCCAATATTGAGTCTGTGTACCACCACCTAATCAAATATGAGTCTGTACACCATCTTCTAACTAATGATGAGTCTTTTGTGCCACCGCCTAATGAATGATGAGTCTGTGTACCACCACCTTATCAATGATGAGTCTATGTTCCACCACCTAATCAAATATGAGTCTGTGAACCACCACCTAATCAAAAATGGGTCTGTGTACCACCACCTAATCAATGATGAGTCTGTGTACTTGCACCTAATCATTGATGGGTCTGTGCGCCACCACATAATCAGTAATAGGTCTGTGTACCACCATCTAATCAATGATGGGTCATTAAACTTTGTGCCACCACCTAATCAATGATGGATCTGTGTACCACCATCTAATCAATGATGCGTCTGTGTACCACCACCTATTCAATAATGGGTCTGTGTACTACCACCTAATGAATTAGTCTGTTAATCACCTCCTAATTAGAGTTGAGCGAAACGGGTCGAAAAAATTCAAAAGTCGCCGACTTTTGGCAAAGTCGGGTTTCATGAAACGAAACCCGACCCTAGGATGAGGTCGGCCACGAGGTCGGCGACTTACGCGCCAAAGTCGCGTTTCAAAAGTTTGTTTTGCGCTCTTTTTCAGCCAATCAGGATCCACGGACACTGTGGGCAACGTGATGACATAGGCACGGGTCACCACCATCTTTCAGAAGGGCATGCAAGTGATTGGCTTGCTTTGGTGGGCGTCACAGGGGGTATAAAAGGGCGTGCACGCCGACCGCCATCTTACTTCTGCCGATCTTAGTATAGGGAGAGGTTGCTGCTGATTCTGTAGGGAGAGCGTTAGGCAGGGAAGAAGACAAAAAAAATGCTTCTGCTGCTAGCGATTTGGCCTGCACAACACACCAGTCACTGTGTGTGCAGTGCAAGGGGAGGCTATATAGTGGTGTATCAGTGGTGTTGGTTGTTGGGCTGCCTTTTAAGGCTTCCTGACAGGCTGGCATTGCTGTTTACCCACTGCTCTGCAAACTGCTTTTTTAAAAGCAATCCCAATTTTTTTTTTTTGTCCTGCTGAGAAGAAAAGAAAACTGCTTCTGCTGCTAGCAATTTGGCCTGCACAACACACCAGTCACTGTGTGTGCAGTGCAAGGGGAGGCTATATAGTGGTGTATCAGTGGTGTTGGTTGTTGGGCTGCCTTCTAAGGCTTCCTGACAGGCTGGCATTGCTGTTTACCCACTGCTCCGCAAACTGCTTTTTTAAAAGCAATCCAATCTCCCTTATCCTCTAGTCACTTTTGTCACAGCTGTGCCATCGAGCCTGTCACATAGCGCTCAGATATTCATTGGGCCTCACACAATCCAAAAGTGTCCAGTGTCCAAAAGTGTGTGCAGAGATTCAAAATCTCCCTTATCCTCTAGTCACTTTTGTCACAGCTGTGCCATCGAGCCTGTCACATAGCGCTCAGATATCAGTGGGCCTCACACAATCCAAAAGTGTCCACTGTCCACAAGTGTGTGCAGAAATTCAAAATCTCCCTTATCCTCTAGTCACTTTTGTCACAGCTGTGCCATCGAGCCTGTCACATAGCGCTCAGATATCAGTGGGCCTCACACAATCCAAAAGTGTCCACTGTCCACAAGTGTGTGCAGAAATTCAAAATTTCCTTATCCTCTAGTCTCTTTTGTCACAGCAGTGCCATCGAGCCTGTCACATAGCGCTCAGATATCAGTGGGCCTCACACAATCCAAAAGTGTCCACTGTCCACAAGTGTGTGCAGAAATTCAAAATCTCCCTTATCCTCTAGTCACTTTTGTCACAGCTGTGCCATCGAGCCTGTCACATAGCGCTCAGATATCAGTGGGCCTCACACAATCCAAAAGTGTCCACTGTCCACAAGTTTGTGCAGAAATTCAAAATCTCCCTTATCCTCTAGTCACTTTTGTCACAGCAGTGCCATCGAGCCTGTCACATAGCGCTGAGATATCAGTGGGCCTCACACAATCCAAAAGTGTCCAGTGTCCAAAAGTGTGTGCAGATATTCAAAATCTCCCTTATCCTCTAGTCACTTTTGTCACAGCTGTGCCATCGAGCCTGTCACATAGCGCTCAGATATCAGTGGGCCTCACACAATCCAAAAGTGTCCAGTGTCCAAAAGTGTGTGCAGATATTCAAAATCTCCCTTATCCTCTAGTCACTTTTGTCACAGCAGTGCCATCGAGCCTGTCACATAGCGCTCAGATATCAGTGGGCCTCACACAATCCAAAAGTGTCCACTGTCCACAAGTGTGTGCAGAAATTCAAAATCTCCCTTATCCTCTAGTCACTTTTGTCACAGCAGTGCCATCGAGCCTGTCACATAGCGCTGAGATATCAGTGGGCCTCACACAATCCAAAAGTGTCCAGTGTCCAAAAGTGTGTGCAGATATTCAAAATCTCCCTTATCCTCTAGTCACTTTTGTCACAGCAGTGCCATCGAGCCTGTCACATAGCGCTCAGATATCAGTGGGCCTCACACAATCCAAAAGTGTCCACTGTTCAAAAGTGTGTGCAGATATTCAAAATCTCCCTTATCCTCTCGTCACTTTGGTCACAGCTGTGCCATCGAGCCTGTCACATAGCGCTCAGATATCAGTGGGCCTCACACAATCCAAAAGTGTCCAGTGTCCAAAAGTGTGTGCAGAAATTCAAAATCTCCCCTGTCCTATAGACACCTTGTACCTTGTTTTACATTACTATATAGTTTGTTGGATTTTGTCTACATTTCTACCAAAAATGAGGAAGGCTGGTGGAAGAGGCCGTGGAATTGGGCGGGGGTTGGCAGCTGGTAATGATGGTGTTGGTGGTGGATCTGATGGTAGTGGCAAGAGCAAAATAGGACCGAATGCAGGAGGTGCTGACCCTGCGTCATCGTCTGGCTACATAAGGCCTCGAACGCTTAGTTTTCTAGGAGTTGGCAAACCGCTTTTAAAGGCAGAGCATCAGGAAAATGTTTTGTCTTACATTGCTGACTCAGCCTACAGCTCTATCGCCTCCTCTTCTTCAGTTGTAAAAAGTAAAAACACTGAGTCGTCATTGGAGGCTCATGTTCATGAACCACACCTTTCCTTGTGTCCTTCACCCCAACCAAGATTGAAGGATGACGCAGGCCATACTACTGATTACTCCATGGAGCTGTTTTCACATACCATGCCTGGATTATCAAGTCAAATGGTGAATTACCCAGGCCAAGATGAATCTGACATGGAGTGCACTGATGCACAGCCGCTGATGGATGATTCTGCTGGTACATTCACTCAGAGCACTACATTGTCCTCGCAGTGTACAGAGCCAGATTCTGACCCTGATGAGACTCAGGTGCCCCTTCCCGCACACTATACCACCATACACGGTGACACAGAGGAAGGTGCACATGACATAGAAGAGGAGGTGATGGATGACCCAGTTGTTGACTCAGATTGGCATCCATTGGGGGAAGAGGGTGCTGCTTCCAATAGCTCAGATGAGGAGCATCCACAGCAGACATCGACATCGCAACAGCTGTTATCTGGCAGGCCCGGAGCACTCCAAAGACAGGTTCCAAACATCAAAAGAGTTGCTGGACAGCTTGTCTGGAGGGTCAAAAGATCACAGCGTGCTAGGCCGCAAAATGTCTGCCAAAGTAGGAAGAGTGCAGTGTGGCACTTTTTTGAACAAAATCCTCATGATCAGGCCAAGGTTATCTGTAAGAAGTGCGCAAAGACTTTTAGCCGAGGGAAAAATCTGAAAAATTTGAATACCAGTTGCATGCTTAGACATTTAACCAGCATACACTTGCAAGCGTGGACACAACACCAAACCTCAAGTTCCACATGTGCAACTGATCACAACGAAGGTAGTCAGCAACGCTACATTGTTTCCCCCACTGTAAGCCCACCGGTTAGCACAGCAGCAAATGTTGAGGTATCGTTGCAAGACCACAGCAGTCAGGGTATCCCACTGTTATATCAACGAAAGACTGATTCTAGGCCATCAGAAAGAACACCAACTCCATCACCATCATCAACCCTCTCTCAGTCCACCCTGTCCACCGCTACTTCCACCATATGCAGCTCTCAAGTCCAGCTCACCCTCCCAGACACTATGAGTAGGTCAAGAAAGTACTCAGTCTCTCATCCGCGTACACTGGGTTTGAACGCCCACATTGCCAAACTAATCTCGTTTGAGATGATGCCCTTTCGGTTGGTGGAAAGCACAGCTTTCCGCGAACTCATGGCCTATGCAGTACCACGCTATGACCTACCCAGTCGCCACTTCTTCTCTCGCAAAGCCATCCCAGCCCTCCACCATCATGTGAAAGACCGCATTATCCATGCACTCAAGCAGTCAGTGAGCGGAAAGGTGCACCTCACAACTGATGCATGGTCCAGTCGGCATGGCCAGGGCCGTTACGTGTCCATCACTGCGCACTGGGTTAATGTGGTGGATGCAGGGTCCACAGGGGACAGCGGTGGTGGGACAGTGCTGCCTAGCCCACGGTATAGGAAACAGTTGGCTGTAGGCGTTCGACCCTCCTCCTCCTCCTCCTCCTCCAGAAGCGAAAGCTCGTCCACAGAGCGCAGTCGTACGAGCACTCCATCTGCAGCTGCCACTGTTGCACACGATGTGTCCCCCTATCGAGCAGCTAGTGGAAAGCGTCAGCAGGCTGTGTTGCAGATGATGTGTTTGGGCGACAGACACACCGCCGAGGTGCTGGCCGAGTACTTGAAGCGACAAACTGAGTCATGGCTGGGCAGTGTACATCTTGAGGAAGGCAAGGTAGTTAGTGATAACGGCCGTAATTTTGTGGCAGCCATAGCCCTTTCAAAACTCAGCCACATACCTTGCTTGGCTCACACCTTGAACCTGGTGGTGCAGTGCTTCCTCAAAAATTATCCAGAGTTAACAGCCCTGCTCCAGAAGGTGCGAAGACTGTGCGCGCACATCCGCCGGTCGCCTGTACACTCCGTTCGTATGCAGAAGCTGCAGCGATTGCTCCACCTTCCCAACCACCGCCTCATTATCGACATTGCAACAAGGTGGAACTCCACCCTGCACATGGTGGAGCGGCTGTGCGAGCAGAGGCAGGCCATAATGCATTTGTGGGAGGATACACGGCCAGGCACTTTGAGAGCAGACATGGAGTTGACAGGTGTGCAGTGGTCGAAGCTGAAAGACCTTTGTAAAGTCCTTCAGTGTTTTGAGGAATGCACACGGCTGGTAAGCGCAGACGACGCCATCCTAAGCATGAGCATCCCACTTATGCGTCTGCTCATGCAAACTTTGACGCACCTTAAGGAGCAGGCGTCTGCAGCCAATGTTGATGAGGAGGAAGAGGAGGAGGGAATCCTTGATGACATTCAGCCATTGTCTGCTCAGGGACCTCTCCTGGACGAGGTGGAGGAAGAAGAGGAGGAGGAGGATGATGATGGGGATGATTACTTAGGGGAGGAGGATGCATCTCGTGGGGCAAGTGAAAATGTTGCCGTGGCAAGGTCTGGTACAGGGTTTGTGCGTGACTGGAAGGATGTGGATTTGCCAGAAAGTGCTCCTCCACCCAGCACTCGCAGTACATCATTGACACCGGGAACATTGGCCCACATGTCAGATTATGCCTTGCGGATCCTAAAAAGGGACCCCCGCATTGCCAAAATGATGAACGATGACGACTACTGGTTGGCCAGCATCCTGGATCCACGCTATAAAGGCAAATTACAAAACATCATGCCACAGGAGAACCTTGACCTAATATTGGCTAATAAACAAGCAACTCTGGTAAATCGGTTGCTTGAGGCATTCCCAGCACACAGCAGCGGTGATGGTTCTCACACGAGCCGTACGGGCCGGGGGCAGCTTGGCAGAGGTGTTCGTGGTGCACACAGCAGAAGTGGCGTTGGAGACAGGGGTTTCATGACAATGTTGTGGACTGATTTTTCAAATACCGCTCACACAACTGGTAATACTGCATCGATGGAAAGTGACAGGAGACAGCAGTTGTCAACTATGGTTACAAACTACTTTTCCTCCCATATCGATGTTCTCCCACACAGGTCATTCCCCTTTGACTATTGGGCCGCTAAACTGGACACCTGGCCTGAATTGGCCCAATATGCCTTACAGGAGCTCGCTTGCCCAGCTGCAAGTGTGCTATCGGAAAGAGTCTTCAGTGCAGCTGGATCAATCCTGACAGAAAAAAGGACCCGTCTGTCAACCCAAAATGTGGATGATCTAACCTTCATTAAAATGAACCACGCATGGGTTTCCAAGGATTTTGTCCCATCTTCCCCTGATGACACATAGGGTGACAGAAAAATGGCTTGCTTTGGTCCACCTCTTCCTGGTACTTCACCTATTTCGCCTTTTGCATCAACTGAATGTCCAACATCAACATATGCCACTTTCTAAAACTCCCTAACTGTGCTGCCTCCCCCCCATGGCCGGGGTCACCACCTACCGCACGACACCGTGCGAGTGCCGTTGCCCTGGACAGGTGGGTAGGCCGACTCTTGGGCGCGGGCACTGGCACAGGGTCCCTCATAGTGCAATCAAGTGTCTCTGACGGTGGTGGTGCACACCCGCCGTCAGACACACCGCTGTACTATGAGGGGCCCAGTGCCAGTACCGACGCCCACGAGTGGGCCCCCCTTGCTTGGGCAGGGCCCCAGCATTTGCAATCTTTACCTCTCCCTGCTCCTCCGCTGTGTAATCTGGGCCGTCAAATCCATACTGTGCCTGACACCGTCTGAGCCTGCCTCCTGAGACATATATTTTGAATGTGTACGCTATCCATACATGTTATCCAGGGATACGGTACCCTTTCTAACCTTTGTGCAATCACGTGCAATCCATACTGGGCCTAACACCGTCTGAGCCTGCCTCATGCTGTATAGACATATATTTTGAATGTGTACGCTATCCATACATGTTATCCGGTGATACGGTACCCTTTCTAACCTTTGTGCAATCACGTGCAATCCATACTGGGCCTAACACCGTCTGAGCCTGCCTCATGCTGTATAGACATATATTTTGAATGTGTACGCTATCCATACATGTTATCCAGGGATACAGTACCCTTTCTAACCTTTGTGCAATCACGTGCAATCCATACTGGGCCTAACACCGTCTGAGCCTGCCTCATGCTGTATAGACATATATTTTGAATGTGTACGCTATCCATACATGTTATCCGGGGATACGGTACCCTTTCTAACCTTTGTGCAATCACGTGCAATCCATACTGGGCCTAACACCGTCTGAGCCTGCCTCCTGAGACATATATTTTGAATGTGTACGCTATCCATACATGTTATCCAGGGATACGGTACCCTTTCTAACCTTTGTGCAATCACGTGCAATCCATACTGGGCCTAACACCGTCTGAGCCTGCCTCATGCTGTATAGACATATATTTTGAATGTGTACGCTATCCATACATGTTATTCGGGGATACGGTACCCTTTCTAACCTTTGTGCAATCACGTGCAATCCATACTGGGCCTATCACCGTCTGAGCCTGCCTCTTGAGACATATATTTTGAATGTGTACGCTATCCATACATGTTATCCAGGGATACGGTACCCTTTCTAACCTTTGTGCAATCACGTGCAATCCATACTGGGCCTAACACCGTCTGAGCCTGCCTCATGCTGTATAGACATATATTTTGAATGTGTACGCTATCCATACATGTTATCCGGTGATACGTACCCTTTCTAACCTTTGTGCAATCACGTGCAATCTATACTGGGCCTAACACCGTCTGAGCCTGCCTCATGCTGTATAGACATATATTTTGAATGTGTACGCTATCCATACATGTTATCCGGTGATACGTACCCTTTCTAACCTTTGTGCAATCACGTGCAATCCATACTGGGCCTAACACCGTCTGAGCCTGCCTCCTGAGACATATATTTTGAATGTGTACGCTATCCATACATGTTATCTGGGGATACGGTACCCTTTCTCACCTTTGTGCAATCACGTGTAATCCATACTGGGCGTGAGAATGGCTGGCGAGCTGTTAAGCAAGCTACAGCACCTGTCCAGACAAGTACAGGGATTCCCTAGCGAGGAGACTTATTTGATTGTTTTCAATGTTGGGACAGCAATTTTTGGGGAGCACTATACTCTGGAGAATGATAGATGGGGCCCACCATACACTGGAACATTCCAAAGGTGGACATCAGACACTGGAGCAGCATTTACAGGGCCCATTATACACTAGAGCATTAGAAATGGGGCCCATTATGTTTGGAGCATTATTTGGGCCCATAAGACAGTGGAGCTTCATCCATGGGGACCAACATATACTGTAGCATTATGTGGAGCTCATCATATACTGTTTCAAACATTATATGGGACCAATGATTCTGTATGGAGAAATAGATGGGCCTCGTCATGAGATGTAAAAAGTGAGGTATTTTTCATTCGACTATACCGCTATTTCTCTGCCGTATCGGAGCATGATGAGTTGTGGTATGTGTTAAAGGGGCGCTCTTTCGCCCAGGGCACATGAAAACCTGGAGCCAGCCCTCCCCCCCCACAGTTTGTAGCCAAATAACCCCCATTTTTCAGTGCATAACTTGTATTATGAAGTTAATTAAGGTTGACAAGCTTAAGAAAGAAGAATTGATGCTTTTGGCATTCAAATGGGCACTGTAGGTGTGTTTCCTGTCCTCCTCTCACTGCCGACTTTTATTCCCCATTGACTTACATTGGGTTTCGTGTTTCGGGACGACCCCGACTTTTCCCTATAATCGGACGATCTTGCTCGACCCGACTTTTGGAAAAGTCGGGTTTCACGAAACGAAACGCGACCCTAAAAAAACAAAAGTCGCTCAACTCTACTCATAATCAATGATTGGTCTGTGTACCACCAACTAATAAATGATGGGTCTGTGTACAACCTTCTAGCCAATGATGGGTCTGTGTATCACAACCTAATCAATGATAAGTCTGTGTACAACCGTCTAGCCAATGATGGGTCTGTGTACCACCACCTAATCAATGATGGGTCTGTGTATCACCATATAATTAATGATGGGTCTGTGTGCCACCACCTAATCAATGATGGGTTTGTGTACCACCATCTAGTCAATGATTGGTCTGTGCACCACCAGCTAATGAATGATTAGTCTGTGAACCACCACCTAATCAATGATGGATCTGTGTACCACCGCCTAATCAATGATGGGTCTGTGTACTACCACCTAATCAATGATTTGTCTGTGAACCACCACCTAATCAATGATGGGTCTGTGTGCCACCACCTAATTAATGATGGGTCTATGTGCCACCACCTAATCAATGATGGGTCTGTGTACCACCAGCTAATCAATGATGGGTCTGTGTACCACCACCTAATCACTGATGGGTGATGAACCTTTGTGCAACCACCTTAGTACACAATATGATTATTCAATAAAATAAATAATTTTTTTTCATTAATTATGCCCCTAATGTGTTGATTCATCATATCAGTCATTGTACACCACCCATTTGTTCAGCTGCTGGTTTCCTATAGGGATTGATGGTATTACATTCCTCCATCCGCATGGTCCCAGTTCCCTTCTCGTCTCTGTATTATACTATCTGCCTTCGTCTACAGTTTTACAGCAGCAGAAATGTTAACCCAGCTAATCTCAGAAAACATGCTTGCCTGTGTACTCAGTGTAAAATAAATTACAAACAGCCTCCTTGAAAAATAAAGTTCATTATTGAGACCACAGATGGAGTAGGCAATGAAGCCGGAGAATTAAACAGAACATTTTTTCGATGTGCAAAATTCTGTATAATTGTGCTAATTTCACTTGTCTTCCAACATACTTGGCAATAAAACAACTCCAACAAAATGCTGAGCCTCAGAAGTTGTTTATTGCCTCATAAAACCGGGAAACAAAATTATCACTCAAATAAGTGAAATCTGTAAATCGCAGAGAGAGGAGCGGCAACGATGAGAACGCAGCCAGGGGGGCTACACATGTCAGATGCTGGAGAAAGCCCCATGGGGAGATGGGTCTACTGGTCTAAGTAAATGCAGGAATATTTCTCCAGAATTGTTTTTTATCCTTCATTTTATCTTCTGGATGCCTCTCAACGCCGCACGCATTAATGCAAATTTAAATGTGTAGCAAACCTATTATAATTTAAAGCTTGTGTGCCTCTTTAGTGCACATCTGCATGGAGTACAAGCCATGCAAGGTATAGAATGCCAATGTGGCGGCATAGACGCCAACGGAATCCGGATACAAAGCAACTTTACATGAAAACTGCCTAAAATTAGGGGATCAAATGTAGCATTCCGCCAAATCTAAACCTTGCTGTTTTGTGCAAAACTTCTCAGTACAAAAGTTTTGTAATAAAGTCCCAGATACTGGATCCAAAAGGGGGGACAAAAAATGCAAATTGAATATGTAAGGGGCGTTCCAGAGTCCATCCGATAATTTGGGATCAGATGTTGGTAGTTATAGATTTTGGAAAACAGCAAAAGAGCAAAAAGGTTTACCCGTCCAGGCCTCCAGACAAATGCACTATCAGGATGCAGTGGATCCATATAATTAAGATGGCAACACAGGTGCAAGAATACCAATGAGACAACCACTCACAGACTACCAATATATGGAGGGGGCGGTTGCCTGGTATGTTAATGCACAATAAAAAACTTGTATGCGGCGCTGTTCACACTATGGCCATGCACAGCATCCAGGCCAGCCTAGTAGTGACACCCTTCTAATAGCTCAGGCGGGCTGCCCAGCGCTATCAAAATGCATGCCATGTGAACAGACACCGCAGTTTACAAGACCAAATGGGCCCAACTGCACTCTCTGTGCTATTTCAGTGTTAGGATTTAGTGTTAGGTACCCGTAAACGTGGGGACCTTTGGTGCAGGTTACGGGCTCACCTATTTTGGCCAAAATATCAGCTAATACTCCACATTTTTTCATGTGTTTTTTGCACTTTTTATTCAGGGTGCAGTTGGGCCCATTTGGTCTTGTAAACTGCGGTGTCTGTTCACATGGCATGCATTTTGATAGCGCTGGGCAGCCCGCCTGAGCTAATAGAAGGGTGTCACTACTAGGCTGGCCTGGATGCTGTGCATGGCCATAGTGTGAACAGCGCCGCATACAAGTTTTTTATCGTGCATTAACATACCAGGCAACCGCCCCCTCCATGTATTGGTAGGCTGTGAGTGGTTGTTTCATTGGTATTCTTGCACCTGTGTTGCCATCTCAATTATATGGGTCCACTGCATTTGTCTGGAGGCCTGGACGGGTAAACCTTTTTGCTCTTTTGCTGGTTTCTATTATTGGAGGATTTTTAAGACCTCTTTCTGTGCTATTTCAGTAGTTATAGATTTTGCAAAATAAAAACTATAAAGCAGTCTGTAACAAGTGATGTAGGTAGGGGTGAAGCAATGAGTCAGGGGGTAACGGACACTCAAAGCCTCTGGCGCTTATGGAGACACCACTATTATATGGCACGTTATTAAATACGGTATTTGTTACTGGGGTCCAAGGCTTCAAATTACACCTGTAATACATCATGGGAGTGAAACATACAAGAGACTGGGGTCCAAGCATTAAAGAAACAGCAATTTCAGACACTAATGCATCATCAAAACCCAAGAAAGAAAAGAAGAAAATGAGCGCATACCGTGTAAGAGGTAAATCAGTGAATACTGATTGTATACTGTATGTTGAAAACACAGGGGACTTGGGTCACACTATTGTGATAAGAAAAGTGTAAAATCTATCCCATCAGTGCCAAGATGCAGCCAACGGGATGGTCCTATCCAGTCTCTAGTATTAAAACCTCTCCTTAGGTCAGCCGCCCTCAATGTGAATAAGGGCCGACCAGGTCAAGGGCCGACCCGGACAGAGGCCAACCAGGACAGGGGGCAACTGTTCAAACACCCGCCCATGGGAAACTATATAGATGAAATGCCCAACGCAGAAATGCAACCATGTGCTTATTGTACAAAGTGCAAGAAACAACAGAAAAAACAAACAAATGAGTCGGTTCATAAGTATATGTGCAATGTGTTAGAGCATGTTCACACTGTGGTCATGCAACAAAACCCAAGAAAAAAAATGCATCAATAGTAAAAGTAGTGGAGGGGGGAATTTCTTCATCAAACACAGGGGTGGTGAACTTCAGGCCTTTATGGCTCTCGATGACCTCTTATCCAGCTCCCGAGCAGATTCCCAGGGACCATAGCGCTCGAGCAGGCAGATGTATTCTGGTGGCTGCCGGTACATTAATTTCTTCTTGCTCTGTGCGTACGAGCACAAAGTGTTCACTACGGAATGCGGAGATGCGTGCACTGAAAGATTACGTCCTCACACCAGTGCCAGCGTCAGGATGTACTTTGTGGGCAGAGTTAGCGCCCAATTTTAAATGGGGCGCTAACTCTGGGGGGATGTTTAGAGGTCTTTGTTAGAAAATGCATGTTAAAATAGTGGCACTGTATATACCAGCTGTCCGGGACAAGAGGAAAATTCATGCATGCTTGGTGCCTCGAGGTGATCCTCGACTCTGCCCTCTCTTTCAAGCCACATATCCAAGCCCTTGCCTCCTCCTGCAGACTCAAACTCAAAAATATTTCCCGGATCCGTGCATTCCTTGACCATGAAACCACAAAAACACTAGTGCACACCCTTATCATCTCCCGCCTCAAATACTGCAACCTCCTACTCTCTGGCCTCCCCTTTAGCACTCTGGCACCACTCCAAGCCATCCTACTTTCTGCTGCCCGACTAATCCACCTACAGTATCTGCCCGTTATTTCCCAGCCTCTCCTCTATGCCAAGCCCTTCACTGGCTTCCTATTGCCCAGAGGCCCCAGTTCAAAACCCTAACTATGTCATACAAAGCCATCCACAACCTGTTTCCTCCATACATCTGTGACATGGTCTCCTGGTACTTAACTACACGCAAACTTCGATCACCTCAAGATCGTCTTCTCTACTCCCCTCTTATCTCTTCTTCCCATAGCCGCATACAAGACTTCTTCCGTGCTTCCCCCATACTCTGGAACTCTTTACCCCAACACATCAGTCTCTCACCTACCACTGAAACCTTCAAAAAGAATCTGAAGATCCACCTCTTCCGACAAGCCTACAACTAGCAGTGATCCTCTATCTATTATCTATCTATCTATCTATCTATCTATCTATCTATCTATCTATCTATCTATCTATCTATATATCATCTATCTATTATCTATCTATCATCTATTATCTATACATCTATTATCTATCTATATATTTATTATCTATCGATCTATCTATGAGTTATTATATTCTCCTTATTGTCCATTTTATATATTTCTTTCAGTTATTATATTTCCCATTTTTCCTCCCCCTTTTCTTGGTGTTAGTGCTGTATGAGTTAATTTTATCTATACTTGCTCGTTACATTGTATACATCTATGACTTTTATATAATAAAACTACCTGTAATTACAAGACTAATGGTATAAATTCTGATATTCATCTCCCTGTTATTGTTATGATTTCTCTCCTTACGGTTCCTGATATTCCGTGTGCGACTCTGGATACAGTAACATTTATTAATTATGAAAATATTTCTTGGAGTTAAGAAACCTCTCGGTTCTCCGGCGTCTGTGAAGGTTCCTGCCTCCTGCTCCATCTGCTGCTCTTATGTAATTCACTTCCTTTTCTATAATTTTTGAGTTCAACAATTGCAGTAAACAAGTCTCTGTGCGACGTGTTAAGTTTTGCTTTAATTTATTGGCTGTGAAATGTATAAAGCCACGCTACACCACCGCCGTCCTGACACCTGCAGAACATCACTACTTGTTGACATTTTGGACTTCGGGAGGACGAGTGTTTTTCTCTTGTCACATTGTCACAGACATACAAGCCACAGTAAGAAAGTAGTGAGGATTTTGGAAAGTTTCTGTGTTGGATCGAGGCTGTGAGAAAAGTCATATCTAAGAAGAAACAAAACACAAATGTCGCAAGACTCGCAATATGAGGAGCATCTGAGGGATTCTGACGTCAAAACTGCAAATAGAAGATGTCTGCTGATTAACCTATAGGTATAACAGCCATCATGGTAACAAATGTCTGAGGCAGTGAGACAAACCCTGTAGTATCATTGCCACCTGAAATGAAACTCTACTTTATTGTACTTTATGACATCACAAGTTAGGAGAGAGGGACACATACAGTGCAGCACACATCATCTCATACAAAAATATGGCTCCTAGGGAAGTCCATTGACATAGAGTAAAGAACCAATTTCATGGAACTCACAGCCATCCACAGTTTGTCAGTATGATGTCCTCACAGTACATTCCCCAAACATAGTATGACACACAGTATATTCCCTCCACACACATAGTATGAAGTCTCCACAGTACATTCCCCCACACACTAAATGATGTATCTGTAAAGGGTGTACTTGGACTGACTTGTGCCCCACTCCCTTTGCCTAGTCCCTGTTGTTATGTTATGTAGGTTTTGTAATGCTGTTACTGTGTAATGTAATGTGTAAACATATATGTTGTAGGGGAAGTGCAGTACTTAAGCTGGCCCACTAGATGGGGGCACTTTAGCACACTTAGGATAGGATAGGAAGTAGTTAATTTAGGAGGGACTAACTGTGGGTAAGTCAGAGAATTTCCTTTATTCTAGTCAGTAGGGCCTGAGAGCCCGGATAGGGCTGTTGGCAATGCAACGTTCAGCAAAGAGCCCAATCGTCCAGGGCCGGTGGGCCGAAGGTCACGGCAGCAGAGGAATGCAGGGAAGCTCCAATATGTTGCAGCTAACTACATGGGCTGATGCCCTTTTGTCTGGGGTGAAACGGGCAGGGGAACTCCTGAAGATAATTAGGCTGGCCAGAAGGAACGCTGCGGTACCGGACAAGTCGATACGACCCTGGGGCATTCTGAAAGAAGCGAGGGAAAGCACAGGGACAGAAAGGAATGTGCTCTGTGATGATCCCTATGATGTTGCTGTAACTGAGCTTGATGTGCTGAGAATGAAACCAAGTAAACTTGTTTATTTGAAGTTAGAACTGGACTTTGTGTTGCTGTTTAAAACCGTCAGAAGGAAATTCTCAGCAGATCAGAGAGGACCCTGATGGATCTGAAAGCGCAAAGAAAGGTATGCAACAAAGGGGACATTGTATGCTTGTGACGGAGGGCCAGGGTGCGCAGAAACTGCCACCATTGTGGGCCATGACTACGGCCCTGGACCCCCTCAAATATCCACAGTATATTCCCTCCACACACACAGTATGATGTCTCCACAGTATATTCCCTCCACACACACAGTATGAAGTCTCCACAGTATATTCCCTCCACATGCACATTATGATGTCTCCACAGTACATTCCCCACACACTAAATGATGTCTCCACAGTATATTTCCTCCACACACAGAATGATGTCTCCACAATACATTCCCCACACACAGTATGTCTCCACAGTATATTCCCTCCACAAACACAGTAAGACGTCTACACAGTACATTCCCCACACACAGTATGATGTCCCAACAGTACACTCCACCACACGCTATATGATGGCCCCATAATACATTCCCCATACACAGTGTGATGTCTTCACAGTACATTCCCCCTACACAGTGTAGGTAGGGTAACTGACTGGGGGGGTGACCCACTTCTTGCCGCAGACAGACACGAGCCTGATACAGCGTTTGTATTCAACAGGTCCGTTTTTATTGGCCGTCTTTCTGACGACCACCACAATTCACCACAGCAACTATACACTTCTCTTGTACACAGACCCGGGTACCTTCACTTCCTTTGTTACTATAATCGTGGCGTCCTCTGTGGCTCTTTTCACTGTGGCTGCCCTAGGCCCATCCACCACAGCACTTCACCAGTCTGAGTACACTGTCCATTCAATACCCACAGGCTGCCTTTGTCTGCGGCTACCATCCTCTGGGCCACTCCCCGTGACCGCCTCAATTGTCAGTCTTCTCTGGAGCCTTTCTACTGTCTCTATCTCCGCAGCAGAACTTCCTCTCTAGTGTGTTCCCCTCGCTGACTGACCCTCCCAGAACTTTCCCTCGGCCTTTTATACTCCCAGTGCTGGTAACTCCGCCCACTATCACCTGACAGTTTCTCTCACCAATGGCAGTTATTCAGTCCCACTCTTACACTCTCCACTGCCTTCTAATGGTCATCAAACTATCATGCTGCACCCTTTTCTCTTTATCTCAGCGGTTTCACACCTACACTGTGCTACACCTCTGCCTCTCACTACAGGCAAGTCTGTCCGTCAGTCCAACTTCCCTACACTCCCCTTCCTTTATCCATTGTCATCCTCGAAAATCTTGCACTATTCTACAGGAGTGTACCTTCCACCTTTCTCCCTTTCTGTGACCCTTTTCCAATCGGACTGCCATACCTGAGGCCCTAACCTATCAGGTCATCGTCCCTTTATTCTTCTGGGGGTACGTCGTGTACTGGAGGCCTGACTTAAGTACCACTGTCTGTCTCCATTCTCCTTGTCTCTTTGTCCTGCCAACTTAAATAAGTCATGGTCAGCAAACTCCAAGTACCCGGAACCTGTTGAATACACATTTTTTTTTATAACACTTCAACATTTGAAATTTACTGCACATCTTACCATGTTTACTGTAATACGTATTTATCAGAACCTTTTTTTTTTTTTTAAACAAAATGATACATTCTCTAAAATGTTAACCATATGAGGACAAGGGTGTTCCCCCTTCCTTTAAGAAGAACACTCCCTCTAGGCATCCCTGCTGCACCAGGAGTAGGGTATTCTACCCCGTGAGGATGCGGAACAGTCCCCTAGTTGTGCAACGGTGCACTGCAGTCCCGGCAGTCCATTTTACGGGGTACTCCGGTCCACCTCCTGGCGGCCGATGTCTCGCCATAACAGGGGACTCCACAGCCGTGGAGTCTCTGGGATGCTTGCAGTATCTCTGGGCCTCGAGTGTCCCTGATGCTCGAGACCCAGGAGTCCTCGTCTCTTTATGGGGGCTCGTACCCCTCAGGGTAAGTGATGACGGCCACAGCATAGTAGCCACGGGGGCAATAATCTTTGTAATAGGAGACTAGGTCTCCCTCCCGCGGAACCCGGCTGTGCTTGATTGAGGCCACGTTCAGATAAATTTTGTAGCCGGTGGTGAGGTCTCGAACAAAGCTGTAGCCCTTGCCGGTATCCATATACACCAGCCGGCTGTACGACCTAGGAGTAGACATGGCAGCCTCCCCTTTCTCATGGAGCAGTGCCCACACCTCCTGCTCTTTGGCCTTTTTCTTCTCAATAATCTCCGCAACCCAAGCGGAGGGTCCGTTATAGGCCGCAGAGTCCGGTGGGCAGGCCGCAACCCAGAGTGGAGCAGAAGTGGCCGCTGACATTGGGGAGCAGGCTGCAACTGGAGTAGCGGACGGGACAGAAACGGCCACAGGTGTCATCGGGTAGGCTGTGGAGTCGGCCGCAGCCGGGATCAAGGCGACCGTAGGCTCCGGTGAGTATGCCGCAGCCGAGGCCGCGGATGAGACAGCGGCGGCCGCGAATGACGGTAAGTAGGCCGCGGTGATCTGCGACGGGCCAGAAATGGCAGCAGGCTCCGATGAATAGGCCGCGGCCGGAAGATGGAGCACGGCAGGGGCGGCCGCAGGGTGGTTCCGCACTAGCGCCGCTGGGCGGGGCAGCTCGGGATGGATGTCAGGAGCCGTGAAATCATCCAGGGTTGTAGTCGCTGGAGAGTGGGAGGTCGGCCAGGGTAGTCGAGGGCTGGAGTCAGGGCCCGGAGGCCTGTCTTGTGCACTGGGCATGGGGGCGGAATCTGCTTGTGATGCCGCCGGCTGGGACGGGGGAACACTCACCTTCCCTGGCTTTGCGGCTCCTAGCAGGCTTTCCCGCAGCTCCTCCAATAGCCGTGGATCTTCACCCTGCCATCCGGCAGGGCCGGCCTCCAGGCCCGATGGCTCTGTGGGGAGAACAGCTTCTTCCAGCGGCTGTTGAAACAAGGTCCGGGGTATCGAGAATGGCTCCCAGGGGCAGGTGTCCCGATGAGATTCAACCTCCTGACGCCATTTCCACTCCAGGCGTCTGAGGCCACGGCAGCTGCAGCGTCGCATATTGCCCAAGTTCCCGAAGCTCAATGGCGCCAAGCAGCTGAACCCAGTCTCTTCACCCGGGCCACTCCCACTCGTGGGTGGGGCGTTGGTCGGCCTCTCCACCCCTCTTTCAATGTCCAGCATGGGAGGGCGACTGTCTCCTGATGTAGGCCGCTCCCCCAAGGGGTGGATGCGACATAGTCCCAGATTGTCCAATATGACTGCAAACTCCTTTGTTTCAGTCCCACTCTTACACTCTCCACTGCCTTCTAATGGTCAAACTATCATGCTGCACCCTTTTCTCTTTATCTCAGCGGTTTCACACCTACACTGCGCTACACCTCTGCCTTTCACTACAGGCAAGTCTGTCCATCAGTCCAACTTCCCTACAATGGTATGATGTCTCCACAGTACATTTCCCGCACACAGTATGATGTCCCCACAGTGCATTCCACCTCACACAGTAAGATATCTCTAAAGTACTTTCCCCCATACACAGTATGATGTCCTCACACAGTACATTTCACCACACACTCTATGATGTTGTCACAATACATTGCACACACAGTATGATACCCCCACAGTAAATTCACCCCACACAGTAAGATATCTCCACAGTACAATCCCCATACACAGTATGATGTCCTCACAGTATATTCCCCAACATACAGTATGATGTCCCCACAGTATATTCCCTCGCACACAATATGATGTCCCCACAGTATATTTCCCAAAACTGTATGAGGTTCCCAGAGTACATTTCCCACACACATTATGAAGTTCCTACAGTACATTTCATACAGTATGATGTCCACACAGTGTATTCCCTCACACACAGTATGAAGTCCACACAGTATATTAACCCTACACACATTATGATGTCCCCAAAGTACATTCCCCACAGTATGTTGTCCCCACAGAACATTTCCCCACACACAGTATGATGTCAACACAGTACATTGCCCCACACACTGTATTATGTCCACACAGTTAATTTCCCCACATATTATGATGTCTTTACAATACATTACCCCACATGCAGTATGATGTCCCTACAGTGTATTCCCTACAGTGTATTCCCCCACACACAGTATGATAATCTCACAGTACATTCCTCTCCCCACAGTACATTCCCCCACAGTCAGGGTTGCCACTAGGAATTTTGGGGCCCCATACTGACACAATTTTCAGGGCCCCCTTGATACTGCCCAGGTTCCACCCCTCGAACTGTTCACAGCCCCACAGCTCTGTCTTGGAAATATTCCACTTCTCACAAATGATACATTAACAGTTCCCATAACCATATCACACATATAGCCAACAGCTTTTGCTTTGGCCAAAAGATTTTTTAAGCCACCAAAATGACAAGGTAGATTCTTTTGGCAGAGCTCTACTCTTCTCTATCCTATTCCTTAATCATTTGTTAAAATATCCAATACAATTTAGGTATATTTTTATTTATTTTTGAATTTTTAAAATGACCAATAATATCACATACAAGGGACAAATACCACCGCACCATGACCAGACACCATATTGCCACCACATAGTGACCTATAATACCAAGGAACAATTACCACCACACCATGTCCTGACAATATATTACCACCACAGTGACCGAATAATACCACATACAAGGAACAAATACCATCACACTATATCCAGACCACATATTACCACCACAGTGACCGAATAATATCACAATCAAGGGACAAATACCACCGCACCATGTCCAGATCACATATTACCACCACATGCTGACCAATAATACATACAAGGAACAAACCACATATTACCACCACATAGTGACTGAATACTACAATACTGATCATTAATGAAAAAAACACAATACTAATATCACCATAAGTGCCGTTCTACACAGGAGATCTTGACGCATCTGTCACATTATCCAACCCCATCTGTCCCATGATCCTGCCCCATCTGTCCTGTGATCCTGCCCCATGATCAGGCCCCATCTGCCCCATGATCTTGCCCCATCTGTCCCATGATTCTGCCCCATCTGCTCCATGATCCTACCCATCTGTCTCCATTGCATATATCCTGCTCATGATCCTGCACCATGTGTCTACATTCTGCACCATGATCCTGCCCATCTGTCTCCATCCTGTCCCCGTGATAATGCCCCATCTGTCTCCATCCTGCCCCGTGATACTGCCCCATCTGTCTCAATCCTACCCCATGATCCTGCCCCATCTGTCTCCATCCTGCCCCATCTGTCTCCATCCTGCCCCATCTGTCTCCATCCTGCCCCATGATCCTGCCCCATCTGTCTCCATCCTACCCCGTGATCCTGCACCATATGTCTCCATTCTGTCCCATGATCCTGCCCTATCTATCTCCATCCTGCTCCATGATCCTGTCTCCTGTGTCTCCATCCTGCCCCTGTGTCTCCCATCCTGCCACCTGTGTCTCCCATCCTGCCACCTGTGTCTCCCATCCTGCCCCGTCTCCCATCCTGCCCCGTGTCTCCCATCCTGCCACCGTGTCTCCCATCCTGCCCCCGTACCGCTTTCAATAAAAATAAACAAAAACCTCTCTCCTTACCTGGCCGCGCTCTTGCGGCAATGATCCCTCCATGCAGTTCATGCGCACACTCGCTGGTGAATGACAATGACATCATACGCCGGCGACGTGCGTGCTGACGTCAGCTGCCAGCCTCTGATTGGCTAGCGGCTTTTAACTATTGCCGTGCGGGCCTGCACAGCAATAGAGTTTAACTGATCCTGTGTCTCGGACGCAGGTTTAGTTTCTGCACTGGCAGAAGCCTGCCACTGGGGCCCGATGAGCAGTAGAGACGGGGCCCAATGCAAGCCCCCTCTGCCCAAAGGGCCCCATACTCCAGTCAGGGCAGTAATGCCCTGATGGCAGCCCTGCAGACAGTATAATGTCCCAACACTACATTTCCTAAACAGTAAATTCCCCCCACACACAGTATGCTATTTTCACAGTACATTTCCCCTCACACAGTATGGTGTCCCGCCCCACAGTACCTTCCCCCACACACAGTATGATGTATCCACAGTATATTCCCTGATACAGTATGATGTCCCCACAGTATATTCTCTCACACACAGTATGATGTCCCCACAGTATATTTCCCCACACTGTATTATGTCCCCACTGTACATTCCCACACACAATCTGATGTTCCCACAGTACATTCCCTCATACAGTATGATATCACCACAGTAAATGCCCCCACACAGTTATGTCCCCACAGTATATTTCCCCACACAGTATAATATCTTCACAGTACATTTCCCCAACACACAGTATAAGTGGCCATAAACTTGTAAATAACTCATGAAAGAATAAAGTTACATTAAAACCAAGCACACCATTGTTTTTCTTGTGAAATTCTCAATAAGTTTGATGTGTCACATGACCCTCTTTCCATTGGAAAAAATAAATTTAGATCCAAAATGGCCAACTTCAAAATGGCCACCATGGTCACCACCCATCTTGAAAAGTTTCCCGCCTCCCATATACTAATGTGCCACAAACAGGAAGTTGATATCACTAACCATTCCCATTTTATTTAGGTGTATATAAATGGCCTTCCCTGTATATTCCAACATACAGCATGATGTTCCCACAGTATATTTCCCTGCACAGTATGATGTTCCCAGAGTACATTTCCCACACACATTTTGAAGTTTCCACAGTACATTCCCACATACAGTATGGTGTCCACACAGTATATTCCCTCACACACAGTATGATGTCCATGCAGTATATTCCCTCATACATTATGATGTCCACACAGTATATTCCCTCATACAGTATGATGTCCCTACAGTATATTTCCCTGCACAGTATGATGTTCCCAGAGTACATTTCCCACACACATTTTGAAGTTTCCACAGTACATTCCCACACACATTTTGAAGTTTCCACAGTACATTCCCACATACAGTATGATGTCCACACAGTATATTCCCTCACACACAGTAAGAAATTCCACACAGTATATTAAAACACGAAGTATGATGTCTCTGTGGTATATTTCCCCACACAGTATGATGTTCTAACAGTACATTCCTCCTATAAGTATGGTCTCCCCACAGTACATTACCTCATACGGTATATTCCCCCATATGTTATGATGTCCTCACAGCACATTCCCCACACACACAGTATGATGTCCCTACAGTGTTTTCCCCCTCATATTTATGATGTCTTCACAGTGCGCTCCCTAAACACGCACAATATGATGTCCCCACAATACTTTCCCCTCCACACAGCTCTGAAAACTCAGCAAAAAAACCTCTATGTGCACGTATCCTTTGGCTATGTGCATACATCATTTTTATATGATTAAAAAGGAAAGTTTTTTAATAGATCCCATTTTATGTGACCTTTCCTTTTTGCCTATGTGCACACGACGCCTTTTTCAGGTGTGTTCTACCACGGGAATTGCCTGAACACAATCAAAAACATTCAAAATAATAAACATAAACATCTACATATAAAAATTCTATGTGCTGTTCACACGTTCAGGCTTTTGAATGACTTTTAGGCTATGTGCCCACGTATGCAGGAATTTCCTGAGCAAAACCTGATTCCTTCCCAGGAAATCCGCATTTTTATTTTTTGCGTTTTTGTAGCTTTTTTTGCGTGTTTTTTTTCCGGAGCATCCACATTCTCATTGAATATAGTTGTAAATGCATTTTTTTCCTCAAAATTAATTTGCGAAAAAAAAACGCATCATGAGCACAAAAATTGCGGAATGCATTATAAGAATGGGAGGCTTAATGTATGCGTTTTTAAAGCATTTTTGCATGGAAAAAGCGCTTAAAAAATGTTTACGTGGGCACACAGCCTTAACTACACCAGTTTCTAATAATGTCAATCATGTAGAAGTATGGCCTGGACCATTGTTCTGGAGTTTTCTGCTCAGTAGACATCTGTATTTTACAATTCAATTCAATAGAAATGCTCAGATGATATTTTTGGAGTGTTTTGTAATTGTCTTTGCTTACAAGATCTCTAGCTGTTTCTTCATTGTTCAATAGAGTGAAAAAAGACTGAATAAAATAAAAAAAGACTTTGCAATAATCATGAGAAAAATCCTCCTAAAAATCGTCAGTAGCTAAAATCATTAGAAAAATAGTCAGGAAACAACAACAAAAATAGTTTTTGAAACACTCTTTGGCACACAGAAGTCTTTTTGGTGGGTTTTTGGAGCAGAAACTGCCTGAGTGGAAACTGAACAGAAACTCTTCGAGTGCACCTCAAAAATGCAAAACTCCTCAAAAACTTGTATGAATGAAGCCTTGGGCTGGGGCTACACCACAATTTTGGCTATGACAGTGTTTGCCGGCCAAAGATCTCTGCATGGCAATGTTACACCAGAGTGCAGTTCAGGTGATTACGTTGCTACCTTTAGGGAAGAACGGCCACAAGAAAAAATTGAGCATTCCTAGCAACAAGTTTTCCAAATATTGGCCATAGCAAACTATAGGGAATCACACAGCAAATGAAGAAAACGCTCCTTCATCAGTTGAATGATTTTTAAGTTTATAAATCATTGTTATATGCAGCACGTCATCCTGTGTAACCAGCATGTGCTGCAGACAACGTAATGTTCAATGTGAACAGCATGACTGAACAATCGCTCAGAGCACGTGGAAGCGTCGTCAGGAGAATAAGCAACCGCTGAACATGTAATAAATCGGTGGTCAGTTAATGGCTGTGGTCGGGCTTGGTAAATGTAGCCTTATAGTATGGGATATTCTTCTGGGCTCTCTACCCCACCTGAAAAAGTGTCACATACGAGTGGAAAAGAATGAACACGCACCATGCATTTGGTCTTTTGATTGTCTTTTAACACATTCACGTTTGTAAAGATGTGACCAGAGATGTCACTCCGGAGATGTTCACTAGTTAAACCATACAAGTTCCCCCAAAAGCTGGCAACAAAGTCACGACTAAAAACAGCAAAAATGATGCTTCAGGAAAACCACCGCCAGCATCTAAAACCAAAAGAGGGTTACCATGATCAACCAGGGGTTCGATCCCATTTATTAATTTAGCAAGAAACTGAAGACAGAAGGAGGGAGGATCAGACTACACAGGGCTAGTCTGTAGTCTGTAAACGTGGAGATGCATCAATATGAGGAGGAGCTGGAGATGTAAAATAATATTTAAATGTTTGGACTCTTAGGCCTAACTCATTAAGAACGGCATTTAATAAGCCTGTGCCAACGATGGACGTGCTGGAGGAAGCGGAGCCCAGTGCATTAAGAACGGTGTTTTATATAAGCCTGTACCAACGATGGACGTGATGGAGCAAGCGGAGCCCAATGCAGTAAGAACAGGGTTTTATATAAGCCTGTGCCAATGATGGACATGCTGGAGGAAGAGGAGCCTAATTTATTGAGAGGCGCCCACCTCGGTCAATGACTGGAGTAACATTTCTGGAGGAAGGTTATGTTACAAGTGTTAATTAATTTATTGTACAGGCTTTACCCCGTCCTGCCCATTCTCCACCTATATTGTCAGAGCCGGAAGAAACTGGAATAAAAACACTAAAAGAGACAACGTTTTTCAATTTTTCAAATTATTCTATGCCAGAAATGTAGTAAAAAAAAATACTTTCTTGAATTGTAGCCTTAGCCTGGTTTCACATTAACGTTTTTTTGCGCAGCGCATCGTGCGCGTCCATGCGCATTCGTCATACGCACCTATGTTTAACATGGGGGACGCATGGTCTTGCGTTTGTAAGCGTTCGTAAGCGTTTTCGTGCGCATGCGTTTTTTCAAGGTGTGCGCCTAGGCGCACCAGACGCAACCTGTTGCATTTTTGGGTCCGCTGAAAGGCGTAAAAAAAACGCATGTGCACGCTTGCGCACGGAATGCGACAAAATAACACATTACAGTCTATGGGAACGCAGGCGTGCGCATGGACATGCGTTCGTCTGCGTTTTAACCCCTAGAGAACGAATGCACATAAAAAACGTAAACGCATGCAAAAACGCATGATGCGTTTTTTGAATGCGTTTCTATTGCGCACGATGTGAAAGTAGCCTTAGACATCAAGGAGGGGAAGCGTTGGGGTCTTCTCACTATGAGAAACAATTGCACTAGTGGTAAAGAATGGCCTGGCCGAGGCACAGCTGACATTCACCCCGATCTCTGCGCCACTTACTGTCGGCACCAGGTCTATGTTAATCTCTGCGCAGAAAAGTCTCATCAAGGTTATTGGAAAGTTGTACCGTTTCTTTCAGGAGCCCCGTGCACATCTGAGAGCAAAACATTACAGGAAAAGTGAGAGCAGATGAGAAGCCGAAAAAAAAGAAATCTAATTTCAAGGGTCCAGAATTCTCTTTCTTCATAGGTTTTCTGTTTTCTTCTTATCTCTGCTTTCTGATAAACAGTTTTAATAATTAATCAGTGTGTCACACTTCTCAAAATTTCTTCAGTTAATAAATTCATTTGGTGTCCTATCTAAATGTATTTGCATATAACATGGAGTAGATCCATCTGCTAGCACCACGTGCACATATCTGTGGATGTGAGAAGACCCTCGGTGGTGACATCGGTGATCGATTACTATGGACACGCCAGTTTTTTCTGTGAATTAATACTTTAATTTAACACCTACATCTCCAAAATTTTACACACATACACTACTAACATTATTAGTGAGGGACATATAAAAAATATAACGGATCTGCATTGGTTTACTGCATGTAAACCATGTCTCATATCTTGTCAAGTTCTGTAATGATTTTACAGATGCCGACAATTGAACTTTCACCTATTCTGCTATCTATATCTCTATGAAATACAATACCTCCCCGCTGCTGGACCTGCCGCCGCTGAACCCCCCCACCACTGCCATTGGACCCGCCACCAGACCGCACACACACACACGTACTCACATCTCTAGCACAGGCCACAAACCACCCTCTTTCCTGCCGGCTGTGACTGCACAGAGGTGGGTGGGCAGCTGCGGGACACACAGACACTGTTAGGCATCGGGTTCCAGGCGCTGCACAGCAGGAATCCCGAGCCTTGCCGTCGGCAGTCTCCCACTCCCCTCCGGCCGCAGTGGAGCCTGCTCAGCAGACTCCACAATCCCAGCATTGTGTCCACACCAGCATTGTGGGTTCGGTTGCTGCTGTTGCCACCTCTGGTCCAGTTATGGCAATGCAACCTGTCCAGCAGCAAAAGACTCCAGAGTCTAGGTCCTTCCTTCAGTCTACTGAGCACGCTCATGAGACGATCTCCCATTGGGGATCGGGAGTCACATGCTTAGGTCCTTCTCCAGTTCTGATTGGTCCTTCTGGAGGATCAGGAAGGTCCCGGAAGGGCACAGGTATAAAAGGCTTGCATGGCCGCCCCGCCATGTGCTATGATAGACTCCGAGGCTAATGTATTTAGTGTATGTATGATGATGGATGAATGAGCCTGGTGACTGATGCATTATAATTCCCCCCTCCTTGGATATTACGCATGAGTTAGGGTTAGGAATCAGAGTCAGCACATTAGCTCTAACACTGCATAGCACTGCAGTGTTGCTCCTCATCTACAGCTTTCGCCTAGGGCATCGGCCAGTATAGGCCTCCTTGGCCACTGCTACCACAGCGTCTGCTACAGTAGCGCCATGCGCTATGTGTGCACTTTCCAGCACCGTTATTTGGCTGGTTAGTGGTGTCCGTCAGGGCGGACACTGCACACGTTGCAAGCAGTGGTTCATACCACCGTGACCTGTGACACTAACAGGTTGCGGTTGTTCGCCATGTGAAGTAACGGAGCTCGTGCCTGCTAGCACCGGCTCAGTGGTTACCCACTTTTCCCCTACACGCCTTTTCCTCATTGTTCAGCAGCAGTTGGTCACCTCTGCATGGTGGGCCCGGGCTGCGAACGCACCTCTTCTATTATTTCATCTTTATTTATTGGGTGCATTCCGCCAGCCCGTAACATTCATGTACACACACACACACACGTACGTACACACACATGTACACACATATGTACTCACACACACACATGTACACACACACACATATATATACCTATACTATGTGAATACATGTATTCTATTTTAACATGTCAGTGTGATTTTACAGTATAGCTCACTGAATTGCCGACTTTTCTAAATGACACCAGTGCGTATTTCTCGCAAGTCACACGTATGGTCCGTGTGTAATCCGTTTTTTTCTCGCACCCATAGACTTGCATTGGCGAGTCTTGGGCGTAATATGGTGCAAATAGCAGCATGCTGCGATTTCACCCGCACGTATAATACGAGCGAGAACAAAACGGATGATGGGAGCTGCCCCATAGATTAACATTGGTCCGAGTGCTATGTGATTTTTTCTCGCATAGCACTCGTCCGTATTTCTCGCTAGTGTGACTCTGGCCTAATAGGGACATGTCACCACTTCTGTATTTATCACCACTCCTGATTTTGGCTACACATTCGGCCAGGGTCACACTGGAGAGAAATACGGACGAGTGAGAGGCATAAAAAACCTCGCACTAAATATGGACCAATGATTCTCTATGGGGCAGCTCCTATCAGCCATATATTTCTCGGCCGTATTTTATGGTCCGTGCCAATCGCAGCATGCTGCGATTGTCAGCGTATTCCGGCCAAAATACGCCAATGCAAGTCTATGGGTGTGCAAAAAATACGCACTGCACACGGATCAGACGTGTGACTTGCAAGAAATAAGCACCCGGGTGTCCTTTAACAAAAGCCGGCAATTCATTTTGCGAGACAGTAAAATCACACTGACATGTTTAATAAAGAAAGGAAAGAATAGATATATACACATTGAATACATATGTACAATATACAAGAAATATATATATACATGTCATTGAGACACATTATTATTATTATTATTTATTATTATAGCGCCATATATTCCATGGCGCTTTACATGTGAGGAGGGGTATACATAATACATACAAGTACAGTATTCTTAAACAATACAAGTCACGACTGGTACAGGATGAGAGAGGACCCTGCCTGCGAGGGCTCACAATCTACAACGGGATGGGTGAGGATACAGTAGGCGAGGGTAGAGCTGGTCGTGCAGCGGTTTGGTGGATCAGTGGTTACTGCAAGTTGTAGGCTTGTCGGGAGAGGTAGGTCTTCAAGTTCTTTTTGAAGGTTTCCATGGTAGGCGAGAGTCTGATATGTTGTGGTAGAGAGTTCCAGAGTAGACGGGATGCGCGGGAGAAATCTTGTATGCGATTGTGGGAAGAAGGGAGTACAGAAGGAGATCTTGTGAGGATCGGAGGTTTCAAGCAGGTAAGTACCGGGAGACTAGGTCACAGATGTACGGAGGACTCAGGTTGTGGATGGCTTTGTATGTCATGGTTAGGGTTTTGAACTAGAGTCTTTGGGTAATGGGGAGCCAGTGCAGGGATTGACAGAGGGGAGAGGCCGGGGAATAGGGGGGTACAGGTGGATTAGTCGGGCAGCAGAGTTAAGAATAGATTGGAGGGGTGCGAGGGTGTTAGAGGGGAGGCCACAGAGCTGGAGGTTGCAGTAGTCAAGGCAGGAGATGATGAGGGCATGGACTGGGGTTTTTGCAGATTCTTGGTGGAGAAATGTACGGATCCATGAAATATTTTTGAGTTGAAGTTGGCAGGAATCGAAAAGGGCTTGGATATGTGGTTTCAAGGAGAGATCAGTGTCAAGGATAACCCCGAGGCAGCGAGCTTGTGGGACTGGAGAGAGTGGGCAGCCATTTACCTTAATGGATAGGTCTGTTGGGGGGGTCACGTGAGATGGGTGAAAGATGATTAATTCTGTTTTGTCCATATTAAGTTTAAGAAATCTAGCGGAGAAGAAGGATGAAATAGCAGACAGACATTGAGGGATTCTGTTTAGTAGGGAGGTGATATCTGGTCCAGAGATGTAGATCTGTGTGTCATCAGCATAGAGATGATACTGAAAGCCATGAGATTCTATTAGCTGTCCGAGGCCAAAGGTGTAAACAGAGAAGAGCAGGGGCCCTAGGACTGAACCTTGTGGGACTCCGACGGATAGGGGGCGCGGTGAGGAGGTGGTGTGCGAATGGGAGACGCTGAATGTCCGGTCTGCTACGTATGATGCAATCCAAGATAGGGCCAAGTCTGTGATACCAATAGATGAGAGGGTCTGTAGTAATAGGGAATGGTCCACTGTGTCAAAGGCAGAGGACAGCTCCAGGAGGAGGAGGACAGAGTAGTGTCGCTTGGCCTTGGCGGCTAGTAGGTCATTGGTGACCTTAGTTAGGGCAGTTTCAGTGGAGTGGTGTGGCCGGAAGCCGGATTGCAAGTGGTCAAGGAGGGAGCAAGAAGAGAGGTGGGAGGATAGTTCAAGATGGACGTGTTGTTCCAGTAGTTTTGAGGCATAGGGGAGAAGTGATATAGGGCGATAGCTAGATACAGAGGATGGGTCAAGAGAAGGCTTTTTGAGGATAGGTGTGATTGAGGCATGTTTAAAGATTGAGGGGAAAACACCAGTTGTTAGTGATAGGTTGAAGAGATGGGTTAGGGTTGGGATAAAAACTGTGGTGAGGTTTGGGATGAAGTGGGATGGGATCGGGTCAAGTGCACAGGTAGTGAGATGTGATCTTGAGAGTAGAGTGGAAAGTCGATCTTCTGTAATGGTGGAGAAGTTGGTTTTGGGGGAGGAGGGCAGGGCAGGTAGGAGGAAGGACACTGGGGGTTGTTGACCAAAACTGTCTCTGATGTTATCAATCTTCTCCTTGAAAAATGAGGCAAAGTCTTCAGCTGAGATGAGTGGAGAGGGAGGAGGTGTTGGGGGGCAGAGGAGAGAATTGAAGGTGTTGAATAACTGTTTACGGTTGTGAGACAGGGAGGATATGAGAGATGAGAAATAGATTTGTTTTGCTGCAGCGAGTGTGGCCTTGAAAGTAGTGAGGGACTGTTTGAATGTGATGAAGTCCTCATTGAAGTGGGATTTTTTCCATCTCCGCTCAGCAGCCCTGGAAGCCCGCCTCAGTTCCTTGGTCAGACTGGTGTGCCAGGGCTGTCTGTTGATTTTGCGAGTTTTGGTATGTTTGAGAGGGGCAACTGATTCCAAAGCTACTGCTATTGTGGTGTTATATAGAGCGGCAGCAGCATCCTCATTGTGTAGGGAACTTATGTCTGTAAGACATATATATATATATTATATATATATTTATGTTTCATAGAGTTTCATAGAGTTCTACATAGCAGAATAGCCGTTAAATCAATTGCTTCTGTAAAATCAATACAAAACCCGACATGAAATGACACATGGTTTACATACAGTAAACCATTTCATTTCATATATCTACTATATAATCGTCTTATTCTGTCTGTCTGTCTCTCTCTTTGCAACGGAAATCCCGTGTCGCTGATTGGTCGCGCCTGGCCGGACTCGACCAATCAGTTACCGGCGCAGTCCGGCCGCGAATTGGAGCGGAATTTGAACGACGCACGCCACTGCTGCCGTCGGGAGATCTGCAGCGTTAGCCGCTGATCTCCTGACAGCTGCCGCGGCTCATCTCCTGCCGCACGGAGGTCAGCGGCGACACTGCCGGGAGATGACCGGCACTAGCCAGTCATCTTCCGGCTGCGGAAGTATCTCGACCAGCGCTAGCGATCTCGCTCAGTGTGACACGCAGCAGCGGCCAGGCCCCCGCTGTGAGATCGCCGATCGTGGTGGATCGTCCTGGACCATCTTTTGCATTATTCTTAAATCTTCATAAACAAACTACATAGATATTCTAGAATACCCGATGCATTAGAATCAGGCCACCATCTAGTTTTTTTTATATGTCCCTGATGAATAATTAAAGTAGGGAATGTGTGTAAAATTTGGGACATCTAGGTGTTAAATTTAGGGGCTAATTCGTTGTAAAAAAATGCATGGGCTCCTGCAGTAAAATCGCAACCAGAGAGGTAAAGCAGGTGAGTGAGGGCAGATTTTAATAGCCTTGAGAGGGACCATTGTTTTTACCTCACCGCTGCTCAGTCAAGTCCCCCGCTTCAATCCATCAGAAAGGGTTAAGTGGTTTACACAGGGACCGGTGCTAATGCGACCAGCCCCATGTAAACCACTGCCAGAATGAATTATTTCATCTCTGTGCAGCCTCCCTGGCTGCCCGGAGCTGAACTAATGAGCGTGGGAAAGTTTCTGCATTTTTTCCCATGCTCATTAGTTCACCTCAGGTCAGCCGGTGATGTCAGTGAGGCTGCGCGGAGTCCCAGGGCAATGGGAATAGAGAGGATAAGTGCCAGAAAAGGCGCATCTTATAGATATGCCTTTTCTGGGGTGTCTGGGGACAGATTTTTGTAGCCGGGGGGGCCCAAAAGCAATGATCCCTCTCAAGTCTTTTAAAATCTGCCCTCACTCACCTGCTTTACCTCTCTGGTTGCGATTTTACCACGGGAGCCCACACATTTTTTTAAACAACGAATTAACTCCTTAATTTAACACCTAGATGTCCCAAATTTTACGCACATACCCTACTTTAATTATTCATCTGGGACATATAACAAAATACATGAAATGAAATGGTTTACTGTATGTAAACCATGTGTCATTTCTTGTCGGGTTTGGGATTGATTTTACAAATGCTGGCATTTGATTTAGCGGCTATTCTGCTATGTAGAACTCTATGAAATGTAAATATACATATACAGTATATATGTGTCTCATGTATATATATCTAATATATAAAGCTCAAGTGTGTATATATGTATGTATGTATGTGTGTGTGTATGTCCGGGATTGGCATCCGCACTGTCGCAGCTACAGCCACAAAATTTGGCACAGTCACATGCCTGGACCCCAAGAGCGTCCTAGGCTATGTTGTGAGGCAAAGTTTTAACCCCGCGCGTTTCAATTCACCAAACAATTTTGCTCCTATCTACATAATGGGGAAAAAGTGTGTGTTTGTCAAGCCCCGCCCCTCATTATGATGTCATAATGGTTGCCATGGCGACGCTGATGTCATCATAGGTTGCAAGCCCCGCCGCTCATTATGATGTCGTAATGGTTGACTATGGGATGGACGATGTGTGATGGGTATATGGGCACTGGACTATGGGATGGAGGATATGTATGATGGGTATATGGGCACGGGACTATGGGATGGAGGATGTGTGATAGGTATATGGGCACTGGACTATGGGATGGAGGATATATATGATGGGCATATGGGCACGGGACTATGGGATGGCGGATATGTATGATGGGTATATGGGCACGGGACTATGGGATGGAGGATATGTATGATGGGTATATGGGCATGGGACTATGAGACGAAGGATGTGTGATGGGTATTTGGGCACTCGACTATGGGATGGCGAATATGTATGATGGGTATATGGGCATGGGACTATGGGATGGAGGATGGGTGATGGGTATATGGGCATGGGACTATGGGATGGAGGATGTGTGATGGGTATATGGGCACTCGACTATGGGATGGAGGATATGTATGATGGGTATATGGGCACGGGCCTATGGGATCGTGGATATGTATGATGGGTATATGGGCACGGGACTATGGGATGGAGGATAATTATAATTTGCTTTAACTAACCACAGTTAGTTACTATGCCCGGTCACCACCAGGCTCTTCAGCTAGTATATATATATATGTATTCTATGTGTATATCACTATTCTTTCGTTTGGGTTTTAACCTGTCATTGGGCCCCATTATACAGTATGTCCATTTTGTAAGCCTGCGAGAAAATCTCAGCATTCGGATGCCATACGGATTACATACGGATGCTTACATGTGCAAAATATGCGGCCACACCTTGACAACGGATGACATACGGATCACTATTCAGGGGCCATTTCTGCGTATTACGACCGTACAATACGGTCCGTATTTTTATACGTTAAGTGTGACTTCAGCATTATTCTGCACATCCTTGTGGATACCTGCACATGTCTTTTTTAGATGGATGATGTCTGGAATCTACATGACAAAGGGTAAAAAAACCCAAAAAAACTGAATATAATGAGCAGCAATATAAACAGGACTTGCTGGAGAAGCGTTGAGTCATTTTGGACTTCTTCATCCTCTTCAGCCGTTTTCCGGGCAGCTGCTCACTATTAGGCCGGAATCAGACACAACATATAAAAATACGGACTGTATTTTATGGTCGTAATATGCAGAAATGTTCCCTAAAAGTGATCCCTATGTCATCCGTTGGCAAGGTGTGGCTGCGTTATTTGCGCATGTAAGCATCTGTAATACATCCGTATGGCATCTGCATTGCGTTTTTTTCTCACAATGGTTTTGAGGCCTGAAAATAATTTAAATCATCAGCAACCCTATTTATTGCCTTTACAACAAGTGGCAGCCACCAATCTGGCCATTTTCTTGCTGTGCTTGTGTTGGTGTATTTGTGGTTTGTTGGCAAAATGTCAGACAGACTTAGGTTCACCCCAACTGAGCGGGTGCTATACAACTGGGTTTTGTCCCGCTGCTTTGGGCAGCCATACCCAGTGATTGTGGATCCAAGGAGGTGGAGACGAATGTGGGTCCATCCGCTTTTGAGGCAACGCCTCACTAAAGGCCATTTCCACCGCCTCTATGCATCTCTGGGGGACCCATCCCGACAAGTTTTACCAATATTGTCTCATGAGCCTTGCCACCTTTGATATTTTGTTGGTACAGTGCGCCCTGGGATCACCTTTCAGGACACCAGGATGCGCAAATGTATTTCTGCTGAGGAGCGCCTTCTCCTTACATTACGGTATGTATTCCTCCACCTCACACTCTATATTGATGATGTTTCTCTAAATGTAGTATCTAGTTCTGGTTACCAATTTCGATTGTTTTCTTCTTAATATATTCCAAATCAAAACTCTTATTAATAATATGTTATTTTAGTAAAAATCACATAGCCATTGGAACTATTTTAATGTTGTTATTGCATGACTTGTTAGTTACACACTGTTATTTTGATCAATATGATTTCTTTAAAACCTTAATTTTTGTTTCCAAAAGTTTGTTTCTTTTAGCTTCCTTACAACTGGTCTGTCATATGCGGCACTACATCATGAATTTTTGATAGGGAAATCAACAATATCAGGCATAGTCCGGTCTACCTGTTCCAAAATCTGGTCATGACTTCATCAAGTGGTCATGCCTGAGCCCAAGATGGAAGACTGGTTGCAGATTGCCTGGGGATTTGAGGAGCACTGCCACTTTCCCAATTGTGTTGGAGCCCTGGATGGGAAGCACATACGTGTGCGTAAGCCGCCAAACTCAGGGTCCCAATTCTATAATTAAAAACAATATTTTTCTGAAGTTTTGTTGGCTCTTGTCGACAGTCACTACAGGTTTATATTTGTAGATATTGGGGCCTATGGAAGAACTGGAGACTCTAGAGTGTTCAATTCTTCCATTATGGGTCGGTGGCTGTGCAATAACCAGTTGGACCTACCACCACCACGTCAGCTTCCAGGCTCCAATCTTGAATCTGTGCCTTATGTCCTTGTTGCAGATGAGGCCTTTCAATTAACCCATCATGTAATGAGGCCATATCCCCGTCGAAACATGGACCACCAGCGCAGAATCTTTAACTTGCGCCTATCACGCGCACAACGACTGGTGGAGTGTGCCTTTGGCATTCTTTGTGCCAAATGGCATGTCCTCCAGTCAGCCATTCAGCTGAGTGAAGCTAATGTTAATGAGGTAATTAAAGCATGTGTGGTCCTACATAACTTCACCCGAATACATGATTTTTCCTCATCTGATGGTGCTGAAGTTGTGTTGGGCAATGTGTGTAGGCCTAGACCACATGTGATCCCGCCCCGTCTTCTGCTCTCTGGACTGAAAGTCCGTGATGTTTTCACAAATTATTTTGTAACACTTCAGGGTACTACTCCCTAGCAAGAGCATGCTATATCTATGTTATAACATTAAAATTTTTGAGTATATAAAAACCATTTTGTTCTTTAAGTTTGTGTGTGTTTTCATTTACATTATGTGAAATATTTTCTATTTTTGAGTTCCAAGTTATGAATTCAATAAGAGACCAAACTCTGCAATTTTGAACTTTTTATCCAGCCAAAATATAACTTTGGCTACATAACACCATATTACACTCATATGGCTTTTGTGCCCATACAAATTTGGGCAAAGATTTTTTGGCATATTTGTGAAACCAAATATTTTGAAATAACAAGAAATTTGCATAAGCAAAATAACAAAAAGAACTATTTACAAATTGTGGTAGGATGGGGGTTGTGATGGTGAGAGTCCAGCCTTATTTTGGTGTTTGGTGCTAGGTTTGGTCGCCAACTTGGTCTTCACCCTGTGTGGATGCATATTCTTGGCCAGGCCAGGATGTGTCATGTGGCCAGGATCATGGTGCTGAGTAGAGAAGTGGCCAGATGGATAGTGGAGATGATACACCTGAGGATTCTGGTAGCCATGTGAGTCATACCCTCAAAAATGGCCATGTCGTCCAAAGCCAGGTTGGGACCAGCCTCCAACACTGGGTCTGAACAAGTGGACATATTGGGCAGGTGGATGATAGGCTGCCATTTGGGCCTGTGTAGGCTAAGGTTCGGTTGCGGGGGGAATGGGGTGTGGTGTAGGCACCCGTGGAGTAGATGCCTCAGATCCAAATTGAGCCTGCATTTCTGGGTTGGGGGAAACTCGGAGCAGGTTACAGGGTGACAGCTGCCACCACTCCAAAAACTCAAATACCTCATATGGGTTATTGGGGGGTGTGCAGGCATCAATGATGATCTGAATGGATCCTCGCACACGCAGCCTCACCTCACGGGGTAGGGGACGGAGGTACTGGGTCAGGCTGCGGGAATATGCCTCCTCACCCTCATTCTGGGCAGCCCTGGACAGGTAATTTAGCACCCCCATGTCAACATGCCTCCTGGTATCAAAGGCAGGGATGTCTCGCCTTAGTCGGCCAAGGCGGGGTATGACGGCAGGCTGGGGTGAGGCCTCAAGACGCACAGTAGGGCTTCTGCTGTTTCCCTGGTCCTCAAAGCTGCCGGGTGCTGGTGGAGCTTGGGGGATTGCTCTGGAAGGCTCAGAAGATGGGCCAGCCACCTCTTCACCTCCCCCGACTGGATCTATAATGGCCTCCGAATCCGACCTTGTATCCCTCTCAGTGAGGTTGGAGATTGAGTTCTGTTATGAAATGTGAAGAAAAAAGTTGTAGATATGACCCTAAACAGCATATGTGTAATGTGGTGTGATGTATGTATTTTTGGTCTGAGATCCAGATTGGGAGTCAGAAATGACAGCCGGTCATAATATATATATTTCCTCTTGGTCGGTGCTGCATCCCCACTCCTGGCCCGCTGCTGACGTTCCCGCCTATATTGGTCACGGATGCTGCACCAGCGTCTCATGACATCTTCCACTGTAAAGTCACACAAGAATTTATTAGTACATTGCCCAATTCGACCCACACTTTTATATAAATTTAACATAGTCATGTGGCCTAGTAAGGTTCAGGTAAACATAAGCTCGATTACACAGAATGAGCAAAACCTACACATAATATTATTTTAGGGGCTAATGGGAAAATGTGTTATTTTGTGCATTTACTATGATTTCAAATAAATGATAGAACTTGCTAATTTTTTGCTGGCCCTCACGTGGACAGGCCTCAAAATCAGGAAACATTTAGACACAGATGCGCCTCCATGCCGCCTCCTTTCTGGCCCGGTCAGAATAATATGCATCCCTCTGGTCCAAAAAGTTCTGGCCTCTCTTGGACTAGAATGATAAGCATTTCCACGTTGATATATGTGGACATTATGGTGTACTCCATGGAGGCGTTCTTCCGGGATGTCTGGAGCGCTTTCTGAGCTAATTAGCATGTCAAAACTTCCTGATAATGGGTGAGCCCATTTCCTGTCACCTGGAGAAGTCTTGCAAATTTCTCACAAGTCACACATGTGGTCCATGTGTAATCTGTATTTTTCTCGCCCCCATAGACTTGCATTGGCATATTTTTGGAGGAATATGCTGACAATCGCAGCATGCTGCGATTTTCTCAGCCCCTAAAATATGGCCAAGAAATAAACGGCTGATGGGAGCTGCCCCATAGATTAACATTGGTCCGAGTGCAATGCGTTGCTTTTGCGCCTCTCACTCGTCCGTATTTCTCTCTAGTGTGATGCCGGCCTTATACTCAATGTAAAGTGCCCGCCAGTGGCTGATCCACCGCAAAAGACATCTGGAAAGAAAAAAACGATACCACTGGCGTTTTCCCAAATGTCTCTTTTGCAGGAATTCTCAGCAGGTACGTTGGCATCTATAAGACGTCAGGTGCACAATCTTCATGGTGTCATCTCCATTCTCACTCAGATCCTGTAAGCACCTTGCAATGCTTTATTCTGCCTGTGGTGGCGCAATAGCGGAGCACAGTACTTACTGTATGGCTACTTACTGATTCGGGAGGTTTGCTGAAGGTCCAGCGCCAGGAAACCTTTGTGACTTGTTTTTGGTTGGTGGACTCCTAAAGGGTCATCCAAGTAGAGAAGGATGACCCCTTTCTCTGCAGCCTCCTGGCTCTAGCTGTAGATCGCTCCTGATCATAGAGGGAGCAATGGGGCTAATGTCAGTATCTGATGGAACTGAGGGTCTCTAATATTCTATTCAAGCAGCCTTCAGACCCCGAGGCTGATCGTCATCACATCCTCTCCATAACTCTGAGCGCCGTCATGCAATACACTGAGTAGTAAAGGCCACAAGTTTTATTCACGTTCATCACATTGTTCTTGAACTTTTTTTCATTTTGTCACTTCTGGATGTGTTAATAGTTTGAATTATCACATTAAATGACAATAGAAGTAAATCTTCCCACTTGAGACAGAACATTTTATTACTGAGACGTGCGGTCGTCATATTCTGAGAAATCGCAAAGCCCGTTGGAATTCTTGTGACATTAAAATCGTCAGAAGTAAGTTGTGAGAATTACCCGATGTCTGACGGCTGATCTATCAGAAGCATTGTCTGTTCCCTGAGAGTAGTCATTATAGCAGCTGTCACAAAGTCTTCATACCATTCCACATACTCCAGAGGTGGCGGCACAAGGACAGGCTAATAGGAGCATATATATACAGTATACAATAGAAATGACTGGAAAATCCGATTAACAGTTCTAGGTGGAAAGTTCTCAATTAACACCAATAAATTCTGGAGTGAAATGGTGGAGGGATAATGTCTGCCAAATGTCCCACATATATAGATAGGTGTTAGGAAGCCACGTTATACCTGACCACTGGATGATCACTTTATATTTTCAATAAATTTGTTCGCAATATTGTAGTTCTGCTCCACTGAAGTGATGAGGAAGAGCTGCAATATCTGACATGACCTGAAGACAGGTGTGGCAGTTTTGTAAGAAAAGCCATCATGTTCTTCTAATAGTGCACAACTCCTTTCATGATTTTATTGTAGAACACTGATAATGAATAATGGTGTATGTACCAGAGAGACAGTAAAAAGAGCTACGCGTGACACTGAAGATGGCTGCCATTTCCTGTTTCACCACACACCATGCTCTGGTATCCAAGATGACGCCCACCCTGATGCCCACCCTGATGACCTCATGGATCTGCCCACGATGATGCCCACCCTGATGACCTCATGGACCAACCCAGCCTGATGACCTCATGGATCCACCCACGATGATGCCCACTCTGATGACCTCATGGACTAACCAAGCCTGATGACTTCATGGATCCGCCCAACAGCCATGTTGGTTTTGGCATTACAGTGATTGGCAGGCCGCACAGCATCATCAGGTCTATATCACACCTGGCGCCTCCATGCTCGTCCCATGCTGTGTCTGTGTGTGTCTGCGTGTGCGGCTGTCTGTGTGTGTGTGCGAGTGTCTATGGTTGTGTGCGGGTGTCTGTGTGTGCTGCTGTAACGACCAGTGCGCCGGTCGTTGTTTGAGAATGGGAAACGGCTCTCCTATGAACGACTCTGACCACGATATGATACTAAAGTAACTTTACTTTATAACTTGTGCAAAGGCTAACAGGATTCTACTTCTGAACAGAATATGGGCCACAACAGCCACAATCCACAGAATACAAATTATGTAGTCTGAGGGATCCCAAATGCCAGCTTCATGGAAAAAAGCAAGACTTCCCTAAAACTATGCCACTTCCTCCCTTATCCGGTACAGGGCCTATCTGGGGTTCCACCGTGACCATGACACGTGGTCCTCTCAGGTATACAATCTTACACCCGCCTTAATTACAATAGATTCCTGGGTACCCTGTTTTCCCATGACTAGTCACTTGAACTATATGTATATTTACATGACTAGTCACTTGAACCAACAAAACATGTACACAGTGCACTGTCCTCTTTGCGAGTGCTCAGAGTGGACACCCTGACAGAATATACTCAAACGGAAAACAACTGAACTTGTTATTCTGATGTCCAGCTACTAGATTTAATCAGCTTTCTAGGTCACCAAATCCTCTGATAAAAGTGCAGGTGAAGATTCAGAACAGTACCAGTAGTATTTCACATCCTCGATATACAGAAGCTCACACAATCTCCATCAGTCCATGGGTAGACTTAGTAACAGGAATGTTCTTGGATATGCTGCGACTTCTGTCTAACTCTCCCTAACTAGCTAAACAGTCGGTGACCGGTCACACATCTAAGTTTACTCACGGGAGCCACTCCCTCTGGATCACACCATCCAATTTGGATCACTTCAGGCTCTAGATCCCTCTCAGTCTCTCAGGCAGGGCTTCTTCCTCTGAATTTACCTCATGAAAGCTAGATGCTACCACTTCCTGTTTCCAGAGCTTTCTTCTCTTGTTCAAAGGTGACCTCTAGTGACCAAACTAAGTTACTTCAGCATCATTTCTTATAACAGAAAACATTGAAAACATTAACATGCTGCACTCCACCCCACTTATAATTTGGTGTCCCCACAAATGGCTTCACACAACTCAACTCACATGCAGCACATACTCATCAGGATTATATCGTATTGGGGGAACTCCAGCTGTGCTCATCAACCTCCGTAAGCCAGTACCTGCCGTACTCAATGGAACATTCATCATATCTGGTGAAACAGTAACATCAGGGGCCTTATCTGGTACATCTGGAATTTGCACTATCAGACTCTCCTCTTCCAGGAGTTCGCCCTCAAAGTCATCCCAAAAGTCACATTCAACACTGCTCAGTTGTACCACCGTTGGGGGATCAGACGACTCAGGGGGACAGACATGTGCGTTGGACATACATTGTTTTAGCCAATTCTGGTGCATCATGTGACAAGGCCCGATGTACCCCTCAGGAACCACTGTGTACACACTTCCCCCTGGAAACACTCTTTCCACTACTGTGAGAGGCGTATCCTCCCACATGTCACTCAACTTCCCTTCTGCCTTCTGGACGTGTGACTCGCACTAGCACCTTATCTCCCACCCGGAACTCATCCCCATGCCCCGGTCCCTGATCTCGGTGGGGATGATCTTGCACATGCTCTTTTACTATTTGGTGGACTTCTTGCAACTTTTGCCGGTGATCCTGGACCTACACACTGGCTGTACGATACCCTGGCTCATCCGGTACAGTCAAACCCAGTTCTTCAATCTTTCGTCCAGACTGACCAAACATCACAGCGTAAGGCGTGAACCCTGTGGTGCTACGGATCCTGTTGTTATAGATCCACATAAGGCCTGGGATGAACTCAGTCCATCACTCCTTTTGCCTCTGTTCCAGCATCATCAGCATCTGGAGCAGTGTTTGGTTGAACCGCTTACAAGCCCCATTTCCCTGTGGGTGATAGGGCGTTGTCTGCGATTGCTGAATCCCATAGACCTGTAGCAACTCAGTCATGAGCTGACCCTGCAAGCAAGCACCTTGATCTGAATGTACCCTTTCGGGACACCCATAAACTGGGATGAAATGCTTACAGATGTCCTCTGCTGTGGACTTAGTTGACTGATCCTTGGAGGGAACAGCCGCGGCAAGTTTTGTAAAATGATCAGTCATGATTAGGCATAAATGATGACCACTTCTGGAGTACCCGATTGACAGATATTCCACCATTAATACCTCTAACGGGGCACACGTCACGATTATCTGAACAGGATCCCTCTGTTCTGGGGACTTATTCAATTCACAGGGCTGGCACTTAGCACACACCTCTCTCAAGACTTCTTCTAAGCAAGGTGTGTACACGAACCAATGCAACCATTGCTAAGTCTTCTCAGGTCCAAAATGTGCAGCCCACGTATGAGCCTCTCGGGCAAAGTCTGGAGCCACTAAGGCTGGGATTATGACCTGCCAATGGTACCGTACCACAGCTCTTCCGCTAAGTAGATGCAGCGATACAGTACCTCTTCCGCTATGGCCAATCGGCCCCACTGCCGTAGCAGTTCCTGCCCTTCTGCGCCTAGCCAAGCTCTCACTCTTCCGTTGGGCTAGGACTTTTGACTCAGCCATTTCTTTACTCATGACAGCTTGGAGTCTGCATCCTGTAGATCGATCTACTCCTGACTAGTCTTTCCAAGCAATGTGTTGCCCACTTGAATGTGCCATATCCACGAACACAGGTAATTGCCTCAGATCGGAGACCTCACTATCCTCGAGGTCTTCATGCACCACATGCTCGTCTGTGCCTCAAGTCACTGATGACAATGCGTTGACATTGGATTTTTCTTTACCAGAATGGAACAGAATCCGGTAATTAAACTTGGACATCCGCGCCAACCACCTATGCTCCAGGGCTCCCAGCTTGGCATTCTCCAAGAGTGCCAGCGGAATATTGTCTGTCATCATGAGAATCTCTAAACCAGCCAGATACTCTAAGGCTGTACTTCCCTCAGGGTCTTGGACCTCGGCCACTCCTGACTAGCCTCAATTTTACTTGTTGCTGACTGCACATCGACAGCCGATACTGCATGCCCCAGATACTCGATCTGCGTCATCGGTAAAATGAATGCTGTCTTTTGCCGATCTTGGGCCACCACGGGCACCTGCCACTGGCCAGGTCAAGCATGGAGAAGTACTTCGCCTTTTCCAGAGCAGACAGGGATTCCTCGATTCTTGGTAATGGGTAGGAGTCACGCACAGTATGTGCATTCAGCTTGCGGTAATCAACACAAAACCGTATGAACCAGTCCTTCCATACCAATGCGACCGGTGCGGTGCAAGGACCTTGACTCTGGCGGATCACCCCATTATCCAGCATTTGCGCTATCATCCCCTTGACCTTTTGGTAGAGGTTTGATAGAATCTGGCGATATCTCTCCTGAACTGGGGGGGTGTTTCCCGTGGGTATCTCGTTTTCCAATGACTTTGTGCAACCAAAGTCTTCATCACCTCTGGAAAAAGCAGTCTGATATTCCCACTGTGTAGCTTCCAGCCTATGCGCCTGCTCGGGTGTCAACTGGGACTCTTTCACTCCCATAATCTCCATAATCTTCCTGCCATTCCATGCAGGTGTGGGGGACTCTTCTGCTGCCGTCTGCATTGACAGGGTCATGGCAGTTTGGCAGTCTGCCCTCAGTGTGAATTGACTTTTGGGAATGACTCCTTCACCACACACATATACATCAGCTAGCTTATTGCTCGCCGCCAGAGTCACCTCATGATTCTGCAGATTCAGACACTTTACTGGTGCACTTCCAATGACCAACGTTCGGGCTATCAAAGGACTATCCGTATCTTCCGAATCACCTCCACACTGTTCAGTTTCCTGTGTATCCCTACCGGCATCAACACAATCTTCTCTTGACCTGGGGCGATCACAACAGCAGACCCGCATGGGACATACACCGCTCCCACCACTCTTCCTTCTGCCGAACTCTTCTGAATACAGCATGAACGGATCACCCTTTGCAGGGCTCTCTGAGTGGCTTTGTGGGGTGTTGCCCATTTCCAATACCTTGGACCGTCGTGCTCAAACAGAAGGAAGTCCAACTCTCTCAGGATATTCATTCCCAGGACCACTGGGAGGTTCGGTCTCGCCTGTGTCTTCACGAGTACCACTCCATTGGTTCCCAACTCCTGGACGCACAGCTGTACCTTCATCCATGCAATGCCCACCACTGGAAATTCCTTAAGATTAGCGGCCTTCAGCCTTAACAGATGTCCCGACTCCGGTTTGACAGTCTCTTCGAAGTGCACCTTGCAAAAATGTTATTGGCATCGTTGTCAACTCCGATCCGGTATCCACCAAGCACATCACCTTTTTTCCTGCAAACTGCACCTCCAGAATGGGGCTCTCAGCAATCAGATCTTTGGAACAGACATTGGGCATTGATTTTCGTTCCTGCCTCGCCGTATGCCCAATTATGGCGAGGGCCTCTCTTTTACCGATGCCGGGACTTCAGCTGGCAGTTGTTTCTGGCAGTCTCGCTGCATATGACCGAGTTCTCGGCATCACCAACATTGAATCGGTCTTCTTGCCCTACCTCCGGATGCCTCAGGTCTTAAAGCAGTCGATGCCCTCCCTGGGGTATAGGGCGATTACCCATACAGCGGAGTAGAGGGATTAGTTGGTGTCGAGTATATCTAAGGCGTTTCCTGAATCTGCATCTGCTGCATCTGTTCTGCCAAGCTTTCCAAGGTTTTCTGTAAAGCCGCCAGCTGTGCCTGGACAGGGTCTGGTCTTGGCCCTCTTGTATCAGCCACCTGCAAGCTACTCCACTGCAGAGCGGGCTTTATTTCTAAAGTCCGTGCTACTGCCTCTTCCTGTATTTCAGAATAGGTAATACCATGGGTACTTCGAGCCTTCAGTAATAATTCTCTCCTTAGGGTCTCACTCCATATCCCCTCGATGAACTGATTCTGAAGTATGTTGTCAACATTGGCTTCAGTACCCACAGGCACGGGCGACTTCTTTCTGATCTCCTGATGCAGTTCCTCCAATGCTATAGCATACTGAATCAGACTTTCTCCATCTCTTTGGGTCCGGGCGAAAAACTGTACTCGTAATCATTTGCGGATTTGGTACAATTCCGTGCAGAAAATTGCTGCGGATCCGCAACAAATTCGCAACATGTGCACATAGCCTTAAGGTTCCCTGGCTATTAATAGAAGCGCACAGGTGTTTGCTTAGCCTTTACTGGCTATTTTACAGGGAAATCCCAGAAAAAAATTGACATGGGGTCCCCCTATAAAATCACTCCAGCAAAGGCTAAGCAGACAGCTGCAGGCTGATATTAATAACCTGGGAAGGGGCCATAGATATTGGCACCCCCCAGGCTAAAAGCATCAGCTTTCAGCTGCCCCAGAAATGGCGCATCTTATAGATGCGTAAATTCTGGCACTTGGCCTCGCTCTTCCCACTTGTCCTGTAGCAGTGGCAAGTGGGGTAATATTTGTGGGGTTGATGTTACCTTTGTATTTTCAGGTGACATCAAGCCCACGGCTTTGTAATGGAGAAGCGTCTATAAGACACCTATCCATTACTAATGATATAGTTATATGGTAAATAAAGACACAGCCAGAGTAAAGTCCTTTACTAATCTTAATTAAACCATACTTACCAAAGGCCTAATCCCTGACTTCCTCATCTCCTGCAACAAAACTAAAATAATAAACCAACATATAATACTCCCTGTCTGCCGTAGTCCATTTACCAAGTGTCCCACGATGATCTCACATGTAGAACAGTCACACGGAAGATGTCACTGCTCTACCCATCCTCCGGTGATATACTGATAGAAGGTAATATCTCTTGCAGTGTATCACTGAGCCGCCGTGAGAGTTTATTGGAGTTCATCACTCTGATGCTTTCAATTACAGAAGTACCGCTGTGTGAGAACTTTTCCACGCAGCGATGCTGTAAGTGAAAGCACCAGAGCTGATTAGCTGACACACTGCAGGGGCAATTATCTCCGTCAGTGTATCGCCGGCGGCAGGGTAGAGCAGTCACATATCCCGATGTGACTGTTTTACACGTGAGATTGCCGTGGGACAATCTGGATTACCTTGGACTACGGCGGACAGGGAGTAGGGAGTATATGTTGGTTTATTATTTTTCATTATTTCTATTTCTATGTCATTTTACTTTTTTTTTAACTGTGAGCACAGGCGCCGGCAGATGATACTACTCTCCCATCAGTGGCACCTGCTGTCACTGTTATCAGTGACACCAGACAGCCTGATGGAAGTAGTAGTCTCATAGGGCCAAGCCTGCTTTTTTTACCGCAGGTCACTGCTGCGGGTCACAGTCAGCTGCAGAATCACATTGACATCTGCCAGCATGATCCCACAGCGTTGTGACCGACAGTACAGGTGGTAGCGTTACCGCACACAGCCACACACACAGACAACCGCACAAACACACAGACACCCGCAAACAGCTGCACACACACACACAGACACCCGCACACACACACACAGACACAGCCGTACACACACGCAGACAGCCACACACACGCAGACAGCCGCAAACACACAGACAACCGCACACACAGACACCCGCACACACATGCAGACTGCCCCACACACATGCAGACAGACACACATACACGCAGACAGCTGCAGACAGACACACGTATTCTCCGCTAAAGTTTAAAAATGCAACATTGTTCACAGTAGTGACCTGGGAGTCAGAAAAGCTTCTAGGGGTCTTCCTCATGCATTTCCCATGTCACTTGAGCACTTTTCCCATTGATTTCCGCAATTTGTAGACCCTCTAAAGCCCGCCGGGGGGTCCCATAAACTTACATTTGGCTTATTGCTTGGGTCGAGCACCCGAGCATTCCAATTTGCTCGACCCGAGCAACAAGCACCCAAGCATTTTAGTGCCCGCCCATCACTAGAGCCCAGAAAGCTGATAAAAAAACTGGAGTTACTCTGTTTGGAATATGACTGTTTATACCAAGGACTATGCCTATGACATGATACATTGTTTTCTCATAGTGTTAGTGGTGACCTCATTGAGGCCACTGACGTTCATTGGGTCACTCACAAGGAGCAGGCAAAGAACTGCAGCTACAGCGACCGGCGGAAACCTCTATGGCGTCACTGTTCTTAGGACCTCATTGTTTCTTGAATTTTAGCCTCAAAGGTCGCATCATGGCACTGTTCAGTGTGAAATCCTGATGTAGCAGAGATGGATTGTAACGTGGGACAGTAAGGATTATCTTCTATTCAGACAGGTGAGGGATATGGTTGTTTATTATTTTGAGTCTTTTACAGGGGACAATGACTTCAATAGCTTTTAGGCGTAAAGGTGCGTATAGCTTTGATTCTTTTATTTAAATAAATGTGTAAAAGAGGGTGTTGTTTTATTTCAAATAAAGAACTTTATTCTGGCAGTGTTTATTTCAAAACTTACTATGGGGTTAGTAATTGGTGTGTCTTACAGATGCCTCTCCATTACAAACCCCTGGGCTTTATGTCAGCTGACAATACAAAGCTAACATCAACTCCAATCTATCTATTATCTATCTATCTATTATCTATCTACCTATTATCTATTATCTATCTATTATCTATCTATTTTATATCTATTATCTATCTAGCTACCTGTCTATTATCTATCATTCTATCTACCTATTATCTATCTATTATCTATCTATAATCTTATATATATTATCTATATATCTATTATCTATATATCTATTATCTATTTATCTATCTATTATCTATCTATATATTATCTAACTATCTATCTACAGTTTGTCCGTAAAGTCATGGTGCACTGTTGACCAGTCACTGGAAAGCAACAAAAAACGATAGAAATGTGAAATCTGCTCCAAATAAAATAAAAATTCTCCCAGTTTCATACCTATTCAATGCAGTTCGATAAGGGCTCCATTTGTTGCCATACACACATCCAAACAATTTGTACCCCGTAAAACAGAGGCGTTTCTTTAACACCTTATTTATTTGTAGTCTTGCTTAGGTGTAATTGTCGAGCACACTGCTGAGCAGCTGAAGAATTCTTTAAGTTATGATTTTGCCCGGCTCCCACACTGTCCTCATCCGCCGCCCGAGCACCAAATCCTCCATTCCTCTGTCAACTGTCACCCGAAATCCGCTTGGTCAGTCCCGGCCCTTTCCAACCCACTGACACTTTCCATTGGCTATGGAGTGGGCGGGACTATGTGGAGTGGGCGGGACTATGTGGAGTGGGCGTGTACATACACACACTCACACATACATACACTCAGCTTCATATATAGATCTATCTATCTACTGTATCTATCATCTATCTATTATCTGTCTATTTATACATTATATATCTATTATCTATATATCTATTATCTATCATCTATCTATTATCCATCTATCTATCTATTATCTATCCATTATCTATCTATCTATTTCTATCAATCTATCTATATATTTGTATTATCTATCTATATCTATCTATTTCTATCATCTATATTTATTTATCTATCTATTACTGTATCTATCATCTTTTAGCTATCTCTCTATTATTTATCTAGCTATTATCTAATATTTATCTATTATCTGTTATCTAATATCTATCTATTATTTATCATCTATCCATCATCTATTATCTACTTATCTATACTGTATCTATCTATTATCTATCTATTATATACATTATCTATCATCTAACTATTATCTATCTATTATCTATCTGTCTATCTATTATCCATATATCTATCTATTTATCTATTACATATCTATTTTCTATCTATTATTTATCTATCTATCTATTGTAAGGCAGAGATAGCACCGTACACAGTGAAGAGGCAGTGATCCACAAAATTCAAACACAAAAGTCTTTTTACTGTGTTATCTCTACACATAAAAGTCCAAATTCACACAATTGCATATCACTCCAGTGCATATAACTTCAGTGCATCAGTGTTCAGTTCACACCAGTTCATAGCACTTCATAGTACACAGCATCCTTTAGATTGCAGTCATTACACATGCTAGTCCTCCTCTGACTAGTTCCCGTGGGTGTCCTGCACTGCTATATCACAGTCTCTACTCACAGCCATACACTGACCTTGACATCCTCCTGTCTGCAGCTGTGATACATGCCAGTCCTTCTTTTGGGCACAGGACAGTCTACCTCCGGTTCACCTCTGGGCACAAAACCTGTCCACACCCGTGACCAGTCATCGTGGACAGCAGCACCACTGTGTACACTGTGGGTTGCCAGGCCTCTCTCTGGCCCTGACACACCTGAGACTCACTAAGCACTCACTAACCCTTTCCTGCAGGGTTTTTAACATAGCAACCTGTGGCTTTCCGCAACATGGAAAACAACAGGTTTTCCGTACCTCCACCTTGGACACTAACATGTATAAGACTAACATTTACTTTTATTATCAGTCTGCATTGCAGTCACAGCTACGCCCGTGACTGCCATGCATACCTATGGCCTTCATACACCTCCGTGAATATCCTGGGGAGACTACACAGCGACCCCTACCTGTTACATCGGTCACTGCTTCACCATTGCAATCCCAGCTACGCCTGTGACCGCAATGCATTCCCATAGCCTAAATACGCCTCCGTGCGTATTCTGGAGAGAACATACAGCGCCCCCTAGCTTTAACAGGGGTCACTGCCTCACACTATCTATCTATTTATATATCTATTATCTATCCATTATCTATCAATCTATTATCTATCTATTATATGTCTATAATTTATCATCTACACACTGTGGTGTAGTGACCACTGTGTCTGCTAGGGGGCGCTGTGTGGGTGTCCCAGGACGAACGGATAGCCTTGTCCAGAGTGATAACAGGAGCAGGGTGCTAAAAGATCGTTATGTATCTCAAGGTGGGTGGCCTTTGGGATGGAGGCTTGCTTATGTGCTGATCAGCAGAGCTGATCTTTCGTTCTAGTGTGTCAGGGAGAAGTCTCCAGGTAGCTGGTGAGACTGGCGGAACCAATTACCTACAAAGCCACCCAGGGGGTGTGTTTAAGAACGCTATTATAAAGTGTGCATGAGTGGTTGACGGACCTGTGATGAGGTCATAGCCATGTGACCCGGTGGGTGTGGCTACGGACCATATAAGGTGGCCAGAGCAGGTCTCATGGAGTGAATGCTTGGACCCGGTTGGTCCCTTGTGGAAGGTCCCGCTGGGAGATGGGGCTTCCTGCCTGACAGCACGTGGAGTGGCTATGTTTAATGGCTGCAAGTGCCTGATAGTTCCCTGGAGGGAAAGGATGTCTGAAGTATGGAGTATGAAGCAGCCATGAGGTAACCCTGAGAGGGGATATAACTGTGAGGCTCGAGAGCCTGTGTGCTGGACATTGCACAACCTGTATGACTACAGGATAAACAGAGTGAAGCTCTGTCATGGATGCTATGCTGTTTAGATGAACTTTATGTTGCTGCTGTGGGTTTATGATGCCTGAATAAGCTGCATGGATGTTATTGTTTTATGGAAAACCCGTGCCAGATCTGATTATTTGGCTGCCAAGCGAGTGTCCCCAACCTTGAATGACAGCGCTACCTTACAATTGGTGGAGAATGCTATGGGCAATGTAGCCTTGTTGCTAAGAGCAACGGAAGAGGACTGCAAAATTCGGTTGCTAAGGGCAACCGTTTCCAAAGCACATGGTGCAGTGCTGGCAACTCTGAGCCAGGAGGGCTGACGGTTGTGAAAGGCGTGTGATATACTGACAGCAGGTCATTGGAAGAGACTTATAGGACACCTATGCGGTAGAGGAGTCCGAGAACCTGCGCGGCCAGCAGGTGACGGTCATGAAAGCCGTGTTGTACTGACCGGGGTCAGAGAAAGAGACTAGTGATTGCTAGGGTGCCTCTGCGGATATGAGGAACCCGAGGACCTGTGTGGCCGACACAGGTAATGGACAGGTGTTTGTGTGGTACAGACCTGGGTCAGTGAGAAAGACTGTACCTGGAGAGTTCAGTGAGCAAGGTCCTGGAGGGTCAGTGTTGGGAGGTTCTGGGAGAATTGAATCCCTGGAGCACGTGGTATGACTTTGGACCTGGTGAGGCGTGAGTGTTGGGCAGTCTCAGGAGGAGATAGATGTCCTGAAGAGCACCTGCTGAGCCCCTGGACCTGGTGAGGCCGGTGTGTTGGGAAAACCTGGGAGGAGAGTCAGCTCCCTGAATAGCACCCGATGCGGCCTGTGTGTTGGATGGTCTCAGGTGGAGATGGAACGTCCTGAATAGAACACAGACAGGACACGTGAGTTTTGTGTGGTGTGTTTTTTTTTCTCTTTTCTCAACTCAGCTTGCAGTGGCTCAGGGGAGTCAAGAAGCTGACAAGCAGCTTGCTGTAACTCGGCGGGGTTACGAAGGTGACAAGCGGCTTGCTGTAACTCGGCGAGGTTACGAAGGGGACACGCGGCTTCCTGTAACTCAACGGGGTTACGAAGGTGACACCAGCAGCTGTGTGCGATAGGCAGCCGGAGGTGTCAGTGATCGGTGACAGCAGGAGGTGTGGTGGTGCCAGCAAAGGACTTGTGTGGTATCGTAAAAGAGACATAAACTGTGTTGTGTGAACTGAGGTCTAAGGAGACCTATAGAACGGACATGGGGAAATCCCAAAAGGGGGCGGTGGCCCAAATCGTGGTGGTAGCCCAAAAGGGGGTGGAGTCCCAGGAGGGGGTGGTGACCCAAATCGGGGTGGTGCAGAAAGGGGCCGGATTGACCCAAAAAGGGGTGGTAACCCAAAAAGAGGTGGAGTCCCAGAGGGAGGCGGTGGCCCAAATTGGGATGGTGGTCCAGAAAGGGGCCGAGTTTGCAAAAGGGGAAGCACTGGGTACCACTATGTATATATGTCTTTTGAGGAGTGCGGCATGTATTTTCCAGGTAACGATGGGCCACAGGTGTGTACCGTGATGCTGCACTGGGAAGGAGTCTCTGGTAGGCTGGACTCAAAGAGCCAGGTGACTCTGACAGGAACTCTGCTCATTTTATCTCTGACTGAGAAAAACGTCAGAGTTCGCTGCGACCATGGGGTCATTGGAACTATACAGTGGACAGAGTCATGATGGAAATGACAAAGGGGGTTAAGTGTCAAGGTGGTAGTATGCCACCAAACTTAGTGCATCCCTTTGAGAGGGGTCGGGACTTTGTCTTGTTTGATGATATATGGCAGGAGGATGGAGACGTTCCTACTGTTGGGTTAGCAGACATTGTGACGGTGATGCCTGCTAAGCTGGACAGGTCAGTTGTGGAAGTGACCAGAAGAAGGGGTACATCTGCCCAACTTAGGGACCTGTCGTCTCATGAAATGACAGATGGTGGGCTGGGAGATGAGATGACTGGAGTGGACACACAGTCAGAGGGTAACTGGAGGGTTCTCTTGGATGATCGGCATGACTCAGACTCTAGGGGTGACTGTGGCTCTGAGAGAGAGAGGGAGCACAGACTAGATGAGCTAGAGAAAGAAGAATTCGAGCCTAAAGGTCACCTGGCATCGTGGCAAGGTCTGAATAAGTCCCTCAGAGAAGAAATAGGAGTACTAACAGAAACTGTTAGAGGTCTTCTGAAGGAGAAGAAATGGGACGAAGACTTACAGCGGCCAGGCCCGAGTGAGGAACATTGTGAAGACAAGAAGAAACTGGAAAGTATGGAAGCAGAGATGATTCGTTTGCAGGAGGAGCTTGCGTATGGAGTATGAAGCAGCCATGAGGTAACCCTGAGAGGAGATGTAACTGTGAGGCTTGAGAGCCTGTGTGCTGGACATTGCACAACCTGTATGACTACAGGATAAACAGAGTGAAGCTCTGTCATGGACGCTATGCTGTTTAGATGAACTTTATGTTGCTGCTGTGGGTTTATGATGCCTGAATAAACCGCATGGATTGTTATTGTTTTATGGAAAACCCGTGCCGGATCTGATTATTTGGCTGCTAAGCGATTGTCCCCAACCTTGAAGGACAGTGCTACCTTACAACACATTGCCAAAATTGTTGGTACCCCTCGCTTAATAACAGAAAACCCGCAATGGTCACAGAAAGAATTTAAATCTGACAAAAGTAATAATAGCTAAAAATTCTATGAAAATGAACAAATGAAAGTCAGACATTGCTTTTCAACCATGCTTCCACAGAATTAAAAAAAAAATAAAACTCATGAAATAGGCCTAGCCAGAAATGATGGTACCCTTAGCTTAATTTTTTGTTGCACAACCTTGCAGTCACTGCAATCAATTGATTCCTGTAACTGTCAATGAGACTTCTGCACCGCTCGACAGGTATTTTGGTCCACTCCTCAAGAGCAAACTGCTCCAGTTGTCTCATGTTGGAAGGTTGCCTTTTCCAGATGGCATGTTTCAGCTGTTTCCAAAGATGCTTTTGGAGAAACGGGTTCAGTGGGTGCTCTCATCCGCTGGCCCGGCTGCCTTTAGCATGACTACATGGACCAGGGCTCATACCACTGAACACCCGCTCTGTCTGTCGGTGGGCAAAACACTACACAAATAACAGAGGGTTAGGGTAAAACAGTGTGACAATACTTTATTGAACCACAACACCCAATAGCAAACAGAACAATTCCAGCAATGACCCCAAGATGGTGCACATTACAGGGTCTCACCGCTCCCTTTCGCTGACTCACCAGGATAATGGTAGATGTTATGTTCGAGCTCCAAGGGTCACTACTACACCTATGATATACACACAGAGAAGATATATCGAAAAGCGTAGGGAGATGACCGAGAACAGTCCATAGAGTCAGTACAAGGTCCAAAACCAGTTGACACAAATGTCAGAGCTCCCAGGGTGGCTATTCCACCTGTGATACACACACAGGGAAGAGGTAACAAGAAGCATAGGGAGATGACAGAGAACAGTCCATAGAGTGCGTACAAGGTCCAAAGCCAGTTGACATGAGAGTTACCACCTAGCTTATCTGACCATTTCCATGGAGCCAGAAGACCAGCGGGTCTCAAAACCTGGCTTTCTCCAAACATATCCATTGTTAAGAGATGATCACTGGATCAGATCTGTGTCCTTCCAACTGGAGCCGACAACCCTTAGGCTGTTTCCTATAGAATTATAGATCCGTGTCCCTCGTGATGGTGCCACGATGAATTGGCTGCATTTCTCTCTCTCGTCCGTTGAGTGTTTTGCAGAATGTCCGACTGGTAGCTCTGTGTGATGAGATGAGATCTCTGAGTCTTTTTATACCCGAGGCATGTGAGCTATTTTTAGAATTACCCAGTGTCCTTCAGTCCACCCTTACATTCTTTTCCCTCTTTACTTTCAAAGTTAGCAAAGTGGTTCCAGATTACAATACACAATTAAGCACAAGTCACTATTAAAGATTTACACAGTATGTTAAATGGTTTATCAGTTTGCAGTCTGTCTTCTTGACCCACCAGAAATAAACACTTAAATCCACAAGCCAATATACAGATAAAAAGTCAATTCTTCTTGGTTTGCAAAAACATAGTCGTCTGGGTAATTAAGATATTCTCTAGTTTCTTCACAATGCTCAATAGGATTTAGGTCAGGGCTCATAGAAGACCACTTCAGAATAGTCCAATGTTTTTCTCATAGCCATTCTTCGGTGTTTTTAGCTGTGTGTTTTGGGTCATTATCCTGTTGCAAGACCCATGACCTACAACTGAGACCAAGCTTTCTGTCACTGGGCAGCACATTTCTCTCTAGAATCCCTTGATAGTCTTGAGATTTCATTGTGCCCTGCACAGATTCTAGACAACCTGTGCCAGATGCAGCAAAGCAACCCCAGAACATAACAGAGCCTCCCCCATGTTTCACAATAGGGACAGTGTTCTTTTCTTGATATGCTTCATTTTTAAATCTGTGAACATAGAGCTGATGTGCCTTGCCTAAAAGTTCCATTTTTGTCTCATCTGTCCATAGGACATTCTCCCAGGAACTTTGTGACTTGTCAACATGTAGTTTGGCAAATTCCAGTCTGGCTTTTTTTATATTTTTTTCAACAAAGGTGACCTCCTTGGTCATCTCCCATGAAGTCCACTTTGGCTCATACAATGACGGATGGTGCGATCTGACAGTGATGTTCCTTGAGCTTGAAGTTCACCTTTAATCTGCTTAGAAGTTTTTCTGGGATCTTTTGTTACCATTCGTATTATTTTCCGTTTCTTTGATTTCTCATCAATTTTCCTCCTGCTGCCAGTCCAGGCAGATTGGCTACAGTCCCATGGAGCTTAAATTTCTGAATATTATGTGCAACTGCAGTCACAGGAACATCAAGCTGCTTGGAGATGGTCTTATAACTTTTACCTTTAACATGTGTGTCTATAATTTTGTTTCTAATCTCCTGAGACAACTCTTTCCTTCGGTTCCTCTGGTCCATGTTGAGTGTGGTACACACCATGGCACCAAAGAGCACAGTGAATATCTGTAGCCCTCTATACAGGCCCACTCACTGATTCCAAGATTGTAGACACCTGTGGTGCTAATTAGTGGACACTGGACACACCTTGATTTAGCATGTCCCTTTTGTCACATTGTTTTCAGGGGTACCATCATTTCTGTCCAGGCCTATTTCATGAGTTTTATTTTTTTTTTAATTCCGTGGAAGCATGGTTGAAAAGCAATGTCTGACTTTTATTTGTTCATTTTCATAGATTTTTATTTATTATTACTTTTGTAAGATTCAAATTATTTCTGTCACCATTGTGGGTTTTTCTGTAAACGAGGGGTACCAACAATTTTGACCACGTGTGTATTATCTATCTATCTATCTATCTATCTATCTATCTATCTATCTATCTATCTATCTATCTATCCACCTCTGTACCCCCTTTCCGTTACCCCCGTATCTCATCTTGTGATCTTTGTTCTTCGCTCCCTGTCACCAGGACTCATAGTATTTCTGTCGCTCGCTGGGGGATCGGTTGGAAACCTTCATATTGCAGCTGAATGCCTGCAGCTTATGAACCAGCAGAAACAATAAGTGGAGATTGCATTGCTGTCCTTGTAGACTGCGGACCTCCGGACACAGAGCGAGTAAACAAGATGTGCGCTCCGACCACCACAGGGGAGAACATTATGTGTCGGGTCATTCATATTCATGATTTGTCGGATCCTGGGGCCTATTTATCAGTAAAATGTCAAATTTTAAGTGATAGGAGAGGAAGAGCAGAGGAGCTGAACTGGGCCGGCTTTATGGGATCCAATTATACAGTTTTATCCAGAGATGACATCTATATGATTTGACACATTGTCATGTTTCCCGAAACTATCATTATCCGTCCTGTGTATGGCACCAACATAATCCACTGCACTCCACAGCAAAGCCGCCCCTGAAGCCGCACTGACAAGTCATGATTCCACCTGCGCTGCCATTCTGCCACATTATTATTTTTTAGGAACTGTAAGACTCTGAGATAAGGGTTTGATGCAGAATGTGGATTCTCTCAGAAGGGTTTTTATGTGGGTGGTGAAGACGCAGAGACAAAAGATTTGTTATAGAGATGTAAATCCTAGAACCTATCTTCTCCAGATTAGCCACACTGTTTAATGGAGTTTAATGTTCCCAGGTATCAAAGTTCCACCTGGAGACGAAAAGTTCAGAAAACTTCCTGCCCTCAAGATCAGTACTTCATATTATGTAAAAAGTAAATTTATAAATATCTACATTACTGATCCTATGCTGATCCCGAGTTACATCCTGTAGATCTTTCATTATAAAAATGAAAAACATAACAATAATAATAACTTAAACGTAACAAGAATATCAGCCAGAAAAAAATCACTATAATGAACACTGGTCCAGCTGTTCAGTCTCTCCTCACACACATATTAAATATACTGAATAATAACTCCTTACACCTTCTGGTCCGGTCACAATGATAACCACAAACAAATAAAATAAACAATAGCAAATAAAAATAAAGGGAACACAAACAGCATGTTGCAAATGGAATAGTGTTCCCTTTATTTTTTTAGCAGTATATATATAGAGTATATACATACATATACACACAAACACAGACTAAACAAATATATACAAGACTAAACTAAACACCCCAGACTCAAGCTCACCATTCCCAACCCCCGCACTGACCTGAGAGCTGGTCCTGCGTCTCATGCCTCAGTCCATTTTCAACGTCCATAGGCCAGATCAGGCAGTGCCAGTTTTTCCCCCAAACACCCCAGTGTCCCATAGTCCCACAAGATAAACCCACCTCCCCCTTTTCCCACCACCCAACCTAACACCTACACCCAAATCTATATCCCAATATGCAATTTATACAGCAGCTCACACTACAATAACCACAAATCACAAAGCCCAAATTCGGCGCCTGCAGCCCTACATCACTGTATAATGATCAAACAAAACAAAAATCTACAGTGTCAGCAGTAGCCCATTCACCAGGAAAGGAGATAAACAGACTAGTGCACACTAAAAGAAAAGCCCCTCCAGAGGAGAGTGGCCCTACATGTGCCCAGTCTCTCATACTCCAGAGAGCGCACCTTCACCAGGTCACCGAGTATGGTCCTAAAGATTTCGTCCACAGGGAGGATTATCCATTGTGTCAATACTAAGCACCTTGCATTCCACGTATGATACCTAACCACTGCGCTAACTGGAAATAAGGTACAGTGGTCCAGACCACCAAGGTCTCCAAATGCTCCATAGGCCCATTTCGCATAGGAGAGATCGGCCAGTTGAGACCAGCCAATGGAGGTGCCCATCCTGTTGTACACCTCTGTGTTGAAGGGAAAACAAAGTAGGAAGTGGTCCATGCTTTCCTGCACTGTACCACAATGCTCCTGAAGACAGTTCCTATCCTCAGAGCTCCTACACTTCAGATTGTCTCCCACACACAGTTGCGTATGGAAGCAGCGCCAAGCCAAGTCCCAAAACTTCGAGGGGATCCTGATAGAATTCAAAAGATGCAAACCCACCCCAAGATCCCGACTTGGGCAAGCCCTGAGCACCAGAGGCCTCTGGAAATGGGTCAACAGAACCCTATTGACAAGGAGTTTCCTTGGCAGAGTCCTGATCTCCCACATCCCCAGACTCCACCGGCGAATTACCTTCAGAACCAAGGTAGCGTAAGCTGGAATATGTCCATGCGGTGTGCAAAGATCCTTCACTTTTCTTCCTGTCTCCCATAAATGGAAGAAAGGCTGAAACCATCCCCTACAGGAGAATATCCACGGAGGAGCCCTCTCTTTCCCGAGGTTTGCAATATTGATCTTAATGAAGGTATCCACAATGAATACCACAGGGTTGATCATACCCAACCCTCCTAGTCTCCTCATACGGTAAGTAACCTCCCTCTTGACCAGGTTCAGGCTATTCCCCCATAACAGTTGGAAGAACAAACTATAGACCCGAGTCCAGAGAGACTCTGGCAAGATGCACACACTGCCCAGGTAAATCAGTAAAGGGAGCAGGTAAGTTTTGATCAGGTTTACCTGTTCCCTTAGGATCAAAGACTAACCCTTCCATTGGTTCATCTTCTGAGTGGTGATCTCTAGCCTGCTGTACCAATTTTGTTTGGGGTAATCCCCTGGCCAAATTCGATGCCAAGGACTTTTGCAGAGACTTTGGATCCTGGAAGGGTGTCCGGGAGATCAAAACCAGGATCTCCTCCCAGCCAGAGACTCTCACACTTATTCCAGTTGATCTTGGACCGGGATGCCTCTGAGTAGCGATCTACCTCTGACATCAGCCACCCTGCCTCCAAGTGAGACGACACAAAACAGTGACACCATGGGCATATGCCACCACCCTCAGAGTGACTTCCATTGCTGCCTGATCCATCCTGGTCCCGGCCAACGGTCCACGCTCCACCCTCCTAAGAAGTGGGTCAATCGCAAACACGTACAGCAGCGGGCTCAAGGGACAATCCTGGCAAACACCAGATCCAACCTCAAAAGAGCTGCCAATCCAACAGTTCACAAGCAGGATAATAATAATAATACATTTTATTTCTATAGCGCTGACATATTCCGCAGCACTTTACATTTCAGAGGGGACTTGTACAGACAATATACATTACAGCATAACAATAATCACACAGATCATAACAGATACCAAGAGGAATGAGGGCCCTGCTCGCAAGCTTACAATCTATGAGGAAAAAAGGGGAGACACGAAAGGTGGGTGGTAACAGTTGCCCTGATTGTATGGACCAGCCATAATGTTAAGTGTGTAACAGGATACTCTCAGTCCCACCATACAAGGTCTTAAGCCAATCAGCAAACCCCCCTGGCAGGCCATATTTCAGAAGGACAAACCAGAGGTACTCGTGATTAACCCGATAAAATGCTTTTGCCTAGTCCAGTGACAGCATGTACCCTTCCAGTGACCAGCCCTACCCTGCTCCACTGTCTCTCAGACACCGAGCACAGCACTAAATGACTAAATGTGTTGTGGCTTGGAACAGAGCAGTGCTGGGGCTCTGAAAGGAGTCGGGGTGCAAATCTCACCAGCCAATTAATCAACACCTTTGCCAGAACCTTCCTGTCTGCATTGAGAAGCACTATTGGACACCAGTTATCAATGCAAGATGGGTCCTTACCCTTTGACAAGATGATCAATCTTCCGAATCCTCCCATTATGAAAGTATGGATGCCGATAATAGGCAGTGGCTAGAGGACAAGCATAACCTCAGCACCAAAAAAAAAGAGAAAGAAAGGAGGTAAAACATCTCCTGCTCTGACCAAGGTACCTAAGGAAGGAAACTCTGACTCCCCTCTGGTTGTTCTTTCTAACCGGTTCCAAGCCCTTGAGAACAACTTTTCTTCTGAGGAGGAAGCTGAGGGTGAGGGTCTGGCTTTGGCAGGGCTTACAGGGGGTGCTGAATCTCCTTCTGGGATTGTAAAGTCCTTAGAGGGAGGGATTGGCCCAGAGTCCGGAGACGAGGATGATAAAAAGAAAAAACACGTGGGAACGGACACCTCTGTGTCGTTAAAGAGGGGGAAGGATTCATCCTCTGAGGCAGGGGATAAGGGAAGTGGGAAGAAAGCCATCTAACTCAATCACCAATGATGGCGGTAACCACTCCATTGACGCTGGTGTCCATTAATGTCGCCAGCATAAAGTCAAATACAGCCAGATTTGCGGCCTTTGATTTTCTCAGCTGGGTTGAAGCTGACATTTTCTTTTTGCAAATATGGCAGACGTGTTTAAAGTTAAGAGGGAGTGGAAACTCGGACACCCTTCTATTGGTCTCTTGCGGCTGAGCCGTATAGCGTAGTGGCGGTCCTTTTTACCGCACCGGTGGAATGCTGACGGGTTATTGAGTTAGAAATGGGGAGCTGCCTGATTTTAGATGTCCTCATGAAGGGACAAGAGCTCCAGCTCATTACCATCTATGGTCCCCAATCTAAGTGGGACCGGAAGTGTCTCTTTATGTGGACCAAGCCCTACCTTTTTACAAGTTGGCAGGTTGTCTTTGGAGGGGACTTCAATACTGTCACGAGGCCTTGGGTTAAACGAGGTTCCAGAGGCAAGCTGACTTATGATAGCATTGCCCTTAATAGTATAGCTAGTGAGGCTGGCCTGGTAGATGTCCACATTTGGCACACTTCAGGCCACGAGGGGTTCAACTATCATAGAGGTAACTGTAGGTCCAGAATGGATAGGTTTTATTTAAAGGAGGAAGCTGTCTCTTCAGCAGTGTCTGTTGTTGAGGTGGAGTTCTCTGACCACTGTTTAATTTTGTTTTCTCTGAATGATAAAGAAACCCTCCGGATGGGAAGAGGCTTTGGGAGGCTCAATTTGTCTCTCTTGGATGAAGCGGAGATAAGATAGTCCCTTGAGGATTGTCTTCAGAGCCAGGTACCCTTACTGGATTTTTGTAGTAGTAAGTCAGAGTGGTGGGAGATGTTTAAGAAAAGTGTGGCAAGAAACTTGAGCATCTTGTCTCAACTGGAGATAGCTGTGAGGAGATCTCCAGAGAGAAATCTTTGCTCATGAGGTGTCAGTACGATAGACACGCATCTTTGATTTTTGAGAGGGATTACGGGAAGTACCGCTCACCCGACCCTTACAGAAATTGCAAGATGTCAGTGAATAGTAAAGTGGTTACAGGACTGGTCGACACTACGGTGTCCCTGAGACGATCCAGATCAGGGATCCTGGAGGTTGTCAGATCCTTCTACTCGTACCTCTTGGGGAAGAGGGATTTTGATTGGGATGATATGTCGGCTTTCCTGGCTGAAGCCAATCCCGAACCACGGGTAGACCCCTCTCTTGACGTTTTGACAGAGCTCATCATGGAAGAGGAAGTTGGGATGGCGATTGAAGGGCTTGCTCAAAAAAAATTGCCCGGTCCAGATGGCTTAACATTTGAGTTCTATAAGACCTTTAAGGACGCTTTGGTTCCCCTCTTGAGTGAGGTATTCAATGAGTGTCTTTCCTCGGGCACTCTGCCAAAATCAATGAGGAGGTCTTCCCTGATCATCTTGTCAAAGGGTAAGGACCCATCTTGCATTGAGAATTCGCATCCCATAGCGCTTCTCAATGCAGACAGAAAGGTTCTGGTAAAGGTGCTGTTTAATCGGCTGGAGAAATTTGCACCCCGACTCCTTTGGGAGGCCCAGCATTGCTCTGTTCCAAGTCGCAGCACATTTAGTGCTGTGCTTGGTGTCCGGGAGGTGGTGGAGCAGGGTAGGGCTGGTCACTGGAAGGGGTACATACTGTCACTGGAACAGGCAAAAGCGTTTTATCGGGTTAATCGTGAGTACCTCTGGTCTGTCCTTCTGAGATAAGGCCTGCTGGGGTGGTTTATTGATTGGCTTAAAACCTTGTACAGTGGGGCAGAGAGTTTCCCACTTGTGAACGGTTGGATTTGCAGCTCTTTTGAGTTTGGATCTGGTGTTTGCCAAGGTTGTCCCTTGAGCCCGCTGATGTACATGTTTACGATTAACCCACTTCTTAGGAGGATGGAGCGTGGACCATTGGCCGGGATCGGGATGGACCAGGCAGCACCGGAAGCCACTCTGAGGGTGGTGGCGTATGCCAATGATGTCACTGATTTTGTTTCCTCTCACTTGGAGGCAGGATGGCTGATGTCAGAGGCTGATTGCTACTCGGAGGCATCCGGGTCCAAGATCAACCGGGATAAGTGTGAGAGTCTCTGGCTGGGAGGAGGAGATCCTGGTTTTGGTCTCCCGGACACCCTTCCAGGACCCAAATTCTCTGCAAAGTCCTTGGCATCGAATTTGGCCAGGGGCATTACCCCAAACAAAATTTTGTTGGGTTGGTCTTTGACCCTAAGGGAAAGGGTAAACCTAATCAAAACATACCTGCTCCCTTTACTGATTTATCTGGGCAGTGTGTGCATCTTGCCGGAGTCTCTCTGGACTCGGTTCTACAGTTTGTTCTTCCAACTGTTATGGGGGAATAGACTGAACCTGGTCAAGAGGGAGGTTACGTACCGTACGAGGAGACTAGGAGGGTTGGGTATGATCAACCCTGTGGTATTCCTCGCACACCGCATGGACATCTTCCGGCTTACAGTATATTGGTTCTGAAGGTATTTCGCCCTTGGGGTCTGGGAATGTGGGAGAACAGGACTCTGCCAAGGAAACTCCTTGACAATAGGGTTCTGTTGACCCATTTCCAGAGGTCTCTGGTGCTCAGGGCTTGCCCAAGTCGGGATCTTGGGGTGGTGTCATGTCCTCACTAAATGAATGGGATTCATATAGCTTAACAAGCAGCTAAACCGCTATACCGGGGTCCAATAAGGGAGATTGTAGTTGAATCTGAGGTTTATTGACCTATATATTGACCTATATATTGACCTATAGATGTGGTAATAATAATAATAATAAATTTTATTTTTATAGCGCCGACATATTCCGCAGCACTTTACATTTCAGAGGGGATTTGTACAGACAATAGACATTACAGCATAACAATAATCACATACAGTAGATTATAACAAATACCAAGAGGAGTGAGGGCCCTGCTCGCAAGCTTACAGTCTATGAGGAAAGAGGTAGACACAAAAGGTGGGTGGTAACAGTTGCCCTGATTGTATGGACCAGCCATAATGTTAAGTGTGTAACAGTACAGACACAGAGGGCTAATGGATGCATAAAGCATGTGGGAACATGATGCTGGGAACCTGGTTACGGTAAAACTTTTGGCTCTGCCACACAGGGATAGGTTAGGTTAATGTGTTGAGGCGATAGGCCAGTCTGAATAAATGCGTTTTCAGGACACGCTTAAAATTGTGGGGATTGGGGACTAATCGTATTGACCTGGGAAGTGCATTCCAAAGAATTGGCGCGGCACGTGTAAAGTCTTGGAGACGGGAGTGGGAGGTTCTGACTATTGAGGATACTAACCTCAGGTCATCAGCAGAACGGAGGGCGCGGGTAGGGTGGTATACTGAAACAAGGGAGGAGATGTAGGGTGGTGCTGAGCCATGGAGGGCTTTGTGGGTGAGGGTAATAAGTTTATACTGAATTCTGGAGTGGATGGGTAGCCAGTGTAATGACTGGCACAAGGTAGAGGCATCGGTGTAACGATTGGTGAGGAATATGATCCTGGCTGCAGCATTCAAGACAGATTGGAGAGGGGAGAGTTTTGTAAGAGGGAGACCGATTAGAAGAGAGTTACAATAGTCGAGACGAGAATGAATAAGAGAAACAGTAAGAGTTTTTGCAGAGTCAAAAGTAAGAAAAGGTCGAATTCTAGAAATGTTTTTGAGGTGCAGATGACAAGAGCGAGCCAGTGATCGAATGTGGGGGGCAAAGGAAAGCTCGGAATCAAGTATGACCCCAAGACAGCGGGCATGTTGCTGGGGAGTAATAGTGGAACCACAGACGGAAATGGCAATGTCGGGTGTAGGTACATTAGTAGCGGGAGGAAACACAAGGAGTTCAGTCTTTGACAGGTTCAGTTTCAGATATAGTGAGGACATGATATTAGACACAGCGTTTAGACAATCGCCAGTGTTTTCTAGAAAGGCTGGCGTGATGTCAGGAGAAGAAGCGTATAATTGGGTGTCATCAGCATAGAGATGGTACTGGAAACCAAATCTACTGATTGTTTGACCAATAGGGGCAGTGTACATGGAGAAGAGGAGGGGGCCTAGAACCGATCCTTGAGGAACCCCAACAGTAAGGGGAAGGTGAGAGGAGGAGGAACCGGCAAAAGAAACAGTAAAGGAGCGGTCGGAGAGATAGGAGGAGAACCAGGAGAGAACGGTGTCCTTGAGGCCAATGGAATGGAGCATAGTGAGGAGGAGCTGATGATCCACAGTGTCGAATGCTGCAGAGAGATCCAAGAGAATTAGCATGGAGTAATGACCATTTGATTAGCTGTTAGCAGATCATTAGAGACTTTAGTGAGGGCAGTTTCAGTGGAGTGTAAAGAGCGGAAACCGGATTGGAGAGGGTCGAGAACAGAGTTTTCTGAGAGATAGCGGATAAGACGGGAGTGGACCAGGCGTTCCAGGAGTTTAGAGATGAAGGGAAGATTAGAGACAGGTCTATAGTTAGCGGCACAGTTTTGGTCGAGGGATGGTTTTTTAAGTAGTGGATGTATGATGGCATGCTTAAATGAGGAGGGAAAAATACCAGAAGAGAGAGAGAGGTTAAATATTTTAGTTAGGTGAGGGGTGACAGCAGGGGAAAGGGACTGGAGGAGATGTGACGGAAATGGGTCACTGGTGCAAGTAGTTGGGCGAGAAGATGCAAGGAGCCTGCTTACTTCTTCTTCTGTGACTGGTTCAAAATCAGAGAGTGAGTTAGATGCAGTGGGGGAGGGAGGACAGTGCATGGTATGAGGGGATTTGGAGATAATTTCCTGTCGGATCTGGTCAATTTTTTCTTTGAAGTAATTGGCCAGATCGTCAGCTCGGAGCTCCATGGTTGGGGCCTGTACTCTTGGATTGAGTAGAGAATGAAAAGTGTCAAAGAGACGTTTCGGGTTGTTGGACAGTGAGATGATGAGGGTGTTGAAATAGGTTTGTTTGGAGAGGTGAAGGGCAGTGTTGTATGTTCTAAGCATAAACTTAAAATGGATGAAATCTTCGTGTAGATTGGATTTTCTCCACAGACGTTCGGCGCACCTGGAGCACCGCTGCAGGAAACGTGTTTGCACCGTGTGCCAGGGTTGTCGCCATCTGCGTTGTGGTGTTCTATTTATAGGGGGTGCAAATTCATCCAGGGCAGTTTGAAGTGTTTCATTGTAATGCTTCAATGCAGAATCAGGACATGAGAGGGAGGAGATAGGGGCCAATGAAGACTGCAAGTTCTTCAGAAGTTTCTGAGTGTTAATGGCCTGTGTGTTTCTATAAGTCTGGACAGTGGGGGTGACCTGAGCAGCCTGGCAGTTCTTTATAGAGAATGAAAGAAGATTGTGGTCAGAGAGCGGGAGAGGGGAGTTTGCAAAATCATCCACTGCACAAAGCCGAGAGAAGACCAAGTCGAGGGAGTTTCCGTCTTCATGCGTTGGAGAATTAGTAAGCTGCGAAAGGCCAAATGAGGAGGTTAGAGATAAAAGGTGAGTAGCAAATGGGGAGAGGGGAAGAGCAATGGGGATGTTGAAATCTCCCATGATGAGGGTAGGGATGTCACAGGAGAGAAAATGTGGAAGCCAAGTGGCAAAATGATCCAGGAACTGATGGGAGGGGCCGGGAGGACGATACACCACCGCCACTCGCATGGAGAAGGGGGTGTAGAGTCTGACGGCATGGACCTCAAAAGAAGGGAAGACAAGTGAGGGTACTTGAGGGATAACCTGAAAGGTACATTTTGGTGATAGGAGCAGACCAACGCCTCCACCAGCTCTATTGTCTGATCTTGGGGTATGAGAGAAGTGTAGCCCCCCGTATGAAAGAGCAGCAGCAGCGGTAGTATCTGACTGCTGGATCCAGGTTTCAGTAAGAGCCAGAAGGTTAAGAGAATTAGAAAGGAAGAAGTCATGAATGAAGGAGAGTTTGTTAAACACTGAGCGAGAATTCCAAAGTGCACAATTAAGAGAGACAGATGGCATGCAGGGAATATTAATAAGATTAGAGGGGTTTCTGAGTGTAGCAGTGGGGGGGTTTGACTTTCTATAACATGGGGGACCAGGGTTGGGAGCAATGTCTCCTGCAACTAGGAGAAGGAGGATAGAAAGAGTGAGCAGATGGTTAAGTGATTTGTGAGAGCGTCTCTGGTGTTGAATGGTGGGACTGGCTGGATCTGTGCAATTTAACAATGTGAAAAGAGCATGAGTGCTATACATAGGAGAGGAAAGGAGCGAGGGGCCAATATGGATGGAGTGTGGAGAGTTAATGCCAGGGCGGTGGATGTGTGTGAATGCAGCGGCCAGGATTAAAATTACACAAATGCATATGGTATATATTTGTTGTACTCCAAATGTACAGAGAGTAGATGTATATAAATGTCTTACCTGTCTCCTGCCTTGTCTATCTGCCATGTTATAACTGCCAGAAGTACTTTGATACATGTACTTAGATTACATGTGCATAAATGCCACCCCTGCATAAATGCTCCCCCTAGCTAGGTCTGAATATATAGGAGGTTAAGGCTAAGTTTTAGTTTTTTTTGTTTTGTGGCTCTCTCTGCTCGTTAATCAATCACACTAAATTGAGACACCAGGACCCAATAAAATGTTGTGGTCAAATAAACACATGTTCAGCACTACATGGATCATAAAGCACTTTGAAAAGTTTCTTGACCTCACAACATAAGGGGACAAGCAGAGTAAGTTGAAAAAACTATATACCAGATATAAGCTTGCAGAGTTGAAAACACATAGATAGCATTCAGGATTAACTGCTTGCTGACATTGAATGGAGACACAGGAGTGGATTCAGAGCAGAGATTGGAAAAGCTGGTTACCAGATATAAGCTTGCAGAGTTGAAAACACATAGATAGCATTCAGGATTAACTGCTTGCTGACATTGAATGGAGACACAGGAGTGGATTCAGAGCAGAGATTGGAAAAGCTGGTTACCAGATATAAGCTTGCAGAGTTGAAAACACATAGATAGCATTCAGGATTAACTGCTTGCTGACATTGAATGGAGACACAGGAGTGGATTCAGAGCAGAGATTGGAAAAGCTGGTTACCAGATATAAGCTTGCAGAGTTGAAAACACATAGATAGCATTCAGGATTAACTGCTTGCTGACATTGAATGGAGACACAGGAGTGGATTCAGAGCAGAGATTGGAAAAGCTGGTTACCTGTATGAAGAGAATAGAGATGCGTGTCACATTCATCCATGTTATAACTGCCAGAAGTACTTTGATACATGTACTTAGATTACATGTGCATAAATGCCACCCCTGCATAAAACTACAACAGAAACAGATACATAGGATCAGTATTGGGCTCATGGAATTATACAATATACATAACATACAATCTGGACTACTAGCTGAGCGGGGGGTGTAACTAAGATAGCTAATATAGGACAGAAATCATAAACAGAGAGGGTGATTACATACCACCAATGCTAACACAAGGGGAGTAAAGAGATGAGGAGCTTCCCATATGACTTGAAAGAAATGGCCAACTGAAGAGAGAAAGGGGGCTGGGATAGACCATGGTACCTTGTGAAGTTACCTAGGATACATTAGGAATTGGAGGGAAATAATACAGGAAATGCAATGCCTAATATCATGCAGTTATAACTTTTGGCCACTAGATGGAGCTGGAAACAATTAACATTAAAACGTGTGGTAAACTGAGCATTATATACATACAGCAATCATTGAATGTTATCAGAACAGGTAGTTAAGAGTCACTGATTATGTCGGAGACAGAACACTCCCCATCTGACATCAAAAGGATGTCACCATTCTTATTCTCCGAAGGCAACAATAGGACCAGTCCAGTAACTGGTCTGGAGAATGTCTTAGGTCCATCTCCTTTGGCCATCCTAAGATTAGGCCTGGTAGATTGCCCCTTCCTCTGTGGCTGCAGGGTAGACAAGCGTCATTTGCACCACCTGTCCCAGGATGCATTGGCAAGACTTTGTACCTGCCTCCATTGGCACTTGTAGAGGTCTTTAGTGTTGAATCCTCCTGGAAGGGCACTGGATAGTCCTGTTTTCTGGGTTAGAAGAGTAGCTGGAGTCTTTGTATGAAGTGTAGACACCTGAGGGCAGATTTCAGCACCTGAGTCCTCTCTCACAAGTTCAAAGGTGTCTGGACAACATTCCTCAGTGTACAATGGTTGTGGTCCTGAGAGCCATGTTGTGCCCTCTAGTCGACTTGCATCAGCTGCTCTAGTTGCATGATCTGCATGGTTTTGGTCCATGGGGATGTAATGCCACTGTTTTGGATGATGGATGTATCCCAGGACTAGTTTGCTGTCTGAGTAGAACTTGGCTTGCGTCAGGTCGATATCCATCTTGGATGCGATGAACTCTGCTAATTCGACGGCTAAGACTGCAGCACAAAGTTCTAACCTTGGTATGGTGTTCTCTGGTTGTGGAGCAAGTTTGGCTTTCCCCATGACAAATCCTTTGTGGCTCTGACATTTGGAGTCCGTAATTTTGAGATAGGCAATGGCAGCAATTGCTTTAACAGAAGCATCTGCAAATACATACAGTCTTTGGCTCTGTATCTCTGTAGACGGTACAGGGGTGTATGGACTTGACACATTCAGGTTGGAGAGAGCTGCTAAAGAGTTCTTTCATACTTCCCACTGGATTCTCTTGTCAGGTGGCAGAGGTGCATCCCAGTCAGAAGTCTCCTTGGTTAAGTCTCTTAGTTTTGCAGCTCCTGTTACTATACAAGGCAAAGCCATACTAAGGGATCGTACAGGCTGTTGATGGCAGACAGGACACCTCTGCGTGTGAAAGGATTTTCTTCCTTGCTGACCTGAAAGGTAAAAGTGTCTGACTGTAGATTCTAGAGACGCCCGAGGCTGCATTGCACTGGTGTGGGGTCAGACCCCAGGTCCAGGTCTCTGAGACCATTACACAAGTCTTGTGAAGGGAATGCTTTCATGAGTTCTTGGCTGTTTGACGCTATTTTGTGAAGCCTGAGGTTAGAGCAAGCAAGCATCTCTTGGGCTCTCTTGAGAAGACAGGTGGCAGTCTCATTTGAAGGCATGGCTTTCAGACAGTCATCAACATAAAGTCTTTCTCTATGAATTGTCTGACATCTGACCTGTATTCTGTTTCTCCTTCTAGAGCTGACCTTTTGAGTTCATAGATGGCGACTGCAGGAGAAGGGCTATTGCCAAAGATGTGCACCCTCATGCGGTACTCTGTGACTTCTTTAGTAGGATCATTGTCTCTGTACCAGAAGAATCTTAGGAAGTTCCTGTCTCTCTCTCTCACTGAAACAATGGAACATCTGCTGGATGTCAGAGATGAAGGCAATGGAATCCTTATGGAAGTGCATAAGTACTCCCAATAGTTTGTTATTGAGATCTGGTCCTGTCAGTAGAGCATCATTCAGGGAGACATCATCACACTTAGCACTGGAGTCGAACACCACTCTAATCTGGCCCGGTTAGGGTGGTATACTCCAAACATGGGTAAGAGCCAGCATTCTTCAGAGTCTTTGAGGGTGGGAGCTAGTTCTGCATGGCAGTTCTCAAATATCTTTGACATGAAGGAGAAGACGTGATCTCTCATCTCTGGCTTCTTTTGCAGATTATGTGTGAGAGAGGAGAAACATTTTAATGCCTTATCACTGTTGTTTGGTAGACGTGGTCTGTGGGTTCTGAAGGGAAGAGGTGCGACCCAGCTGTTGGTCTCATCTTTTACGAGCCCTTAGTCCATTACCTCTAAGAACAGCTTATCCTCTACCGACATTGCTACCTGGTTGTCTTGCTTAGTTCTCTGGAAGACTGTGCACCCCAGCTGATCCTCATAGCTTCCTGACACCATACTGCTGTCATGAGTAAAGTCTATTAAGTGATTTGGTAGTTGGATGCTGTGTGGTAGTTCCTTGACATGGAACTCTTTGTTGCAAGGTTGAAACAGAGATGGGCGTCCTTTCTCCAGTGTATTTGTTCACATGCTTGTCACAGAAGATGGGGCGTGCATGTGTCCCAAGAATACGTTTCCTATTATGACCCATCCTAGGTCTAGCTTTTGGGCATAGGGAGCATCGTTGAGTCCATTGATATGACTTCTCACATTATGAACCTATATGATATCTCTTCCCAACAGCAGTATTATCTGTGCCTGAGGGTCGAGTTCCAGTATAAGGTGTTCTACGCGTTTTAAGTGAGCATGATGGATTGCCACATCTGGTGTAGGGATTTCAGACCTGTTGTCTGGGATCTGATTACACTCGATGATTGTAGGTAGTGGCAGGCAGAATTGTCCATCTAAGGACTCAATTTGGTAGTCAGTGGCTTTCCTGCCCGCTGTTGTCACAGTACCTGCTGTCATGGTTTGCTCAGCTTGTGGGATTAGGTAGTGCAGAGGTTAGTGTGGATGGCCTCACTCTGAGATTCTGGGAGGCTTTTTATAGCCTCATTGTGGGCTCATTCCTCATCGCTTATACTCAGACCCTTGGCTGAGTGTGTGACCCTGGTGTGCTCAGTGACTGTGATACTTTGTGCTTGCTTGGTTTTGATCCGGTTCTGTTCCTGTTACGAGTTCTGCCTGTTCCTTTTGTACTGCTCTGCTATTCCCGTGTATGACTCTTTTGCCTTGGACCTGACTACTCTCTGACTGCCTCCCTTGTACTGAGTTGCTATCTCTGTGTATGATTCATTGCTTACGTTTTGACTATTCTCTGCTTGTCCCTCTGGTACCACGCCGTCCTCGCCATGTATGACCCCCGTTTGTCTGACCTGAGTTTTCCTAGCCTTTGCTCCAGGATTCCTGTAATAGAACCCTATCCTGCAGCAGGATGCTAAGCCACGCCCCCTGTGGTCACATGATCGTAGGTCCTTGTACTGCTAAACTACTTTCAGTGTCGCAGGTCTTGTTGTCTGAACTTTCCCTGCAGTATCGGACCCCGGGCCCTCCCGTAGTCTGGGTGAGTTACCCTGTTCAGTCGTGGCAGTCTGCCGGCGCTGACAGGATCCTGATACCTGCACATGTCTTTAATGAGTATGGAGTGCTTGGTCCTTTAATGTTGAATAGGTCAAAGAATGTTGATCTAACCAGGTATCGATTACTTTGATCATCCAAGATAGCATACAGTCTCACAGCTTTGTCTCTATGGCCTTTTGGGTACACTCTGATGAGGCATATTTTTGAACAAGACCTACTGTCTATTGTCCCTTTACAGACTTCAGTACATTGTGACGTGATCTCTGGCGTAGCTGCATCAGTGCTCTTTTCCTCCCCGCCATGCTCACTGTCAGCTGGCGTGTTTTGCGCACTCCATTGAGCTGGGCCAGGGTATAGAGCAGTGTTATGATCCGTGATACCATATTCTGTACATTTTACACTGACCTTACAATCCTTGGCGAGATGAGTGGTGGATGAGCAGCACTTGTAGCAGATACCTGTAACGAATGGAAGCGGAGGCAGAGATGGTGAAGTTCACATTCGTTTTTCATTTTTAAAGTGGAACCTCGGGACCACGATCCGGGGGGGCTCCGAAGGGGGCGTGACTAGTGAGACCCAGGTACCTGTCATAAAGCCCCTCAGACAGGGCCAGAATGGAATAGCCAGAGGACACAGGTGGTACCTCCAGTTAGACCCCGGACACATGGCAGCTGTCCCAGCAGGACCAAAAGCGATAACAGTAGTTACAGCAGAGTCTGTAATGAGACGGGTCCTGGATCTGGGTAGTTGTTAAGTAGTTCGTTCCAGTGACCTTCACACAGTCCTCGGACTCGGATGGCTGTTGGCGGAACGGGATGGCTTTCGCCAAGATGGTTGCTGATATAATCAGGGAGCACAGGATAGTGATACTCTGTGGAGACAGATAGCATTAGAGAATGCACAAAGATTGCAGATGCAGTGCAGACAGGTTAGCATGAGAACCGGGTGTAGCAATGATTAATACTCGTGGCTCCGGCGCAAATAGCAGCCAGTGCGCTGCCATAGGTTAATTGCACTTTTTGAAAAATGCATGCTGTCCCTTTAAGAAGGCAGGTGAGTGGGCAGGCGTGCCCTAATAGCTTTAGTTACACATCTGCCGACAGGACGCCAGGAGTTGGAGGCAGGAGGGAGAGCTGAATGCAAAGTAGCAGCATGAGACCCAGAGGAGGCCGGCTGCTGCCTAAGGACAGCATGCGAGGCTGGAGGTGAGTGCCCAGAAAGGAGGGCAGCGGCAGACCTGGAGGCAGCGCAAGGACGGGGACCAGGTGTAACAGTGACAGTCCTGGGTGCCGCGCCAGGACAGGAACCGGATGTAACAGTATCCCCCTCTTTACACTCCCTCTTCTTCAAGCCTGCGTAGAATCTTTTAAGGAGAAGAGGAGCCTGGATGTTCTCTCTAGGCTCCCAAGATCTCTCCTCAGGACCGAAACCCTTGCAGTCCACCAGGTAGTAGGTGTTACCCCTTACTTTTTTACGGCCAGGAAATGTTTTACCTCAAAAACATCATCCTCCGTGACAGGGTCAGGAGTGGTACCCGGATCCTTAAAGAAGGGGCTCAAAACTACTGGTTTGAGGGGAGAAACATGAAAGGAGTTAGGCACACATAGGGAAGTAGGCAACTGCAGCTTGTAAGAGACTGGATTGATTTGTCTCAAGATCTCAAATGCTCCGATGAACCGGGGACCCAATTTGTAGGATGGCATCTTTAAACGGATGTACTTTGAAGAGAGCCATACCTTGTCTCTGGGGCGAAAGATAGGCGCATCCAAACGTCTCTTGTATGCATGCCTTTTCATACGCTGGGAGGCTTTCTCCAGAGCAGTTTTGGTGTCTCTCCAGACCTTAGAAAAATCTTCAGAGGAAAGTATCGGCAGCCGGAACGCCAGATGATCCGGAGATGGGAAGAGGTATTCCGGGTTGCAGTCTGAAGACAATCTGAAAGGGAGACTTTCCAGAAGGTTCACTTACTTGGCTGTTGTAGGAAAATTCGGCCCAGGACACTAAGTCTACCCAGTCGTCATGTTGCGCGTAGACAAAGTGATGCAGGAATCCAGCCAGGATTTGATTTGTCCTCTCCACTTGTCCATTGGACTGGGGATGGTATGCTGAGGAAAAATCCTGTTCAATTCTTATCAGTTTGCAAACTGCTCTCCAGAATCTTGATGTGAACTGGACTCCTCTGTTGGACACGATGTGGAGAGGGAAACCATGGAGATGGAAGATGTGCCAGATGAACAGATCCGCCAACTCAGGAGCAGTTGGAAGAACGGGTAGTGGAACGAAGTGACCCATTTTAGAGAAGCGGTCCACCACTACCCACACCACAGAACAGCCAGAAGAGATCGGAAGATCTGTGATGAAGTCCATCGCGATGTGTTGCCAGGGAGCGGACAGAAAGAAACCACTGGAGCCATAGGCGGAGGAGGACATGACTTGGGGATGGGTGGACCTTTACTCCTGCAGCTTTTTGGTATAGTGTAGATTTTAAGCTAGAGTGATGTTGCTTTCAGAGTAAGAAGCACAGTATGTCTGTGCCTGGGGGGTCACTGTGAGGAGGGTGGGGCTTATATAGAGCAGGAAATCTGTCTCTCTTCCCTCTTTCTTGGACAGGATGAACAGGAGGAAGCATGTCTGCAGTTTCAGGGAGTATAATACTGGGCTTATCACCTCACACGGCAGATGATAGGAGCACATTCACCTTAGACATCATTTACTAGTGTAGTATCAGCACCTACATTATGTATGGGATCAATATTACCTCAGCGATTCATGTAGCTGCCATGTCCCTCATGTGCATGCTGCTTTTTTCCTCACAGACTGTGAGATAACTTCTGGGTGACCTCCCTGCAGACATGTTTGATATACTACTCTGCACTCACCTCAGACATTGTGTAGTGTGTACTAGTGTAGTATCCGCTCCTACATCTTATCTGGGATCAAGATTACCTCAGTAATTCATGTAGCTGCCATGTTCCCTCACTTATTGCAGAGGCAGCTTTTGTGTGACCTCCCTGCAGATATTTCTGATATACCACATTACTGCTGTATTATACAGAGTCTTCATGAGTTCTGGGTTTATGTATGATAGGACAGGGCAGGGACGCATACAGTGTCTGCCATTACTATGGTGGAGCTGAGCAGTCACATGTATTAGAGACACTGGTGAGAGGAGCAGTCGGGGGATGGTATATGTATGATGGTGAGAGGAGCAGTCGGGGGATGGTATATGTATGATGATGAGAGGCTGCACTTCATGTCAGTGCACTGTATACTGACCCTGCAGTGTGCTGATTACCCCCCTTCCCAGTTATGGAGTCTGATGAGCTGTATGTGACCTCATCTCTGTTACATACTGTGATGCTGGGTGTGCAGATCCTGTGTAACCAGGTTACTCACTATATGTGGTGTATGTGTAAAGGCTCTATTCCTGTGCTGTATACTTAACCTGTACCACAGGCCTGTATACATGATATCACTCCTCACTCTGCTATATACTGATCATGCTGTGTGAGGATTATCCCCCATCCCAGTTATGGAGTCTGATGAGCTGTATGTGACCTCATCTCTGTTACATACTGTGATGCTGGGTGTGCAGATCCAGTGTAACCAGGTTACTCACTATATGTGGTGTATATGTAAAGGCTCTATTCCTGTGCTGTATACTTAACCTGTACCACAGGTCTGTATACATGATATCACTCCTCACTCTGCTATATACGGATCATGCTGGGTATAGACATCCTGTGTCTCCAGGTCATTTTCCTGGCTGTACATATAACCTGGACATGACTTCCAGCTTAGTGCTTGATTTCTGTAGCGATTGCTGCCTTTAGTCCTCCCCCTCATATATTGCATGATCAGAGTGTACCCACCAAGAGCTTATTTTATATTACCTAAGATGGTGGATGGAACAGGCCTGAATGGTTTATGTTTTATCATGTGTAAAATAAATAATCGGTGAGTGACTCGGCACATTTGAGTGTGCACAAATAACTCAGCACATGGCGGGGCGGTGAGTGGGCACTCCTAGTGTGATGCTGCACATTGCTCTGGAGGACACATCATGGGCCCAGTTTTCAGCCCTGTCTCTCGTCTATTGTAATTGTATGTAGTAGAGTGACTGACTGGGATACAGAACTTGCAGTTTTCTGCACACACAAACCTATGACTGCAGGCAGCTTATATTAGACCTACATGTTTCTTACCATTTATGTGCAGCTGGTGATTAGAGTCTGTAACTGCTGTAGAGGAGCAGGCAGCTTCTCATATAACACAGCATTGCCCATCTCTGTCTATTTCTGGACCTTACCATGGGATATTTTCCATTATTAACCTGTTGTATACCTTGGTTGTAAACCTGTGAGTTTTTCACCCTCACTTATCCCACATTTTGTGCGGTTGGAGGGGTCCTTGAAGTTGGTTAAATATGGTCTGGGGGATCCATTGGGATATGGTTTCCTCCTTTTGGAATTCAATATGGTTCTGGATCTGGTGAAAGGTGGGGGGGGAGTTTCGACAAGGGTTTGTCGGATCCCCAGGAAATTCAAGTGAACATCGGAACCCTTGTGGTTATGGTGCTCCCAAGCTGGTGGGGTAATGGCTGGGAGTAATTGTTGGTACATTTTATGTTCACTTTATGTTTGGTAATCACTGGATTTTGGGAGCTTCAAGGACTCCTACCAGCGTGTTAATATTATTTATGTTTTGATGTTTTATGGTATGTTTGTTTTAATAAAGGTGTGAATAATAACTTAAAAAAAAAAAAAAAAAAAAAAGGGGATCAGTGTATACTCACCAAGTGCTTATTTTATATTACTTAAGATGGCAGATGGCACAGGCCTGAGTGGATTACCTGGAGCCTGGTGGTTAGGGGGGTCCTAGAAGTTGGTTAAAAATTGGTCTGGGGGATTCTTTGGGATATGGATTCCTCTTTTTGGAAGTTAATATGGTTCTGGACCTGGTGAAAGGTGGAGGAAATTCAAGTGAACGTTGGAACCCTTGTGGCTATGTGCTCCCGATCTAGTGGGGGGTAACAGCTGGGTGTAATTGTTGGTACATTTTATGTTTGGTAATCACCAGATTTGGGAGCTTCAAGGACTCCCCCCAGCGTATTAATGTGATTTATGCTTTAAAGTTTATTTTATGTTTATTTTAATAAGAACATGAATTTAAAAAAAAACAAAAAACAAAAAAAAAAAATTGTTTTCCTTTTAGTGGGTCCTTGACGCTATTTATAAATTGGTCAGTAGGGGTAACCATATTAAGTATGGACCTCTGGGTGGGGTTCTTGGAGTTGATGCTGAATCAGCAAAAAGGAATTGGAAGTTAAAATTCTGGATCTGGCTTTTGGTTACGGCTCTGGACGGGTAACTCTGGACGGGGTGTTACCCGGGAGCTTTTGGTGGTTGGACTTCCCGGAATGGGATGTTTGGTGCCCTCGAGCTGGTGGTTTACGGCTGTGGGTAACGTGGATTTTTTAAGTTCTTGTGTGTTTGCCAAAATATTTAGCCAGTATTTTTTGGGGCTCCAAGAACCCTCCCCTCATGTCATATATGATTGTGTATTTAATACTTATTGTAAATGTTTGTTATTTGTTAATAAACTGGCCGCGGACCCCCCCCCCTGGGTTTGGAAGGATAACCAATTCAGGTATGGCACCCTGGTTTTGAGGGGTAATCATCTCGTGTATGGCCCCCTGGTGTGGAGGGTAACCATCTCGTGTATGGCCCCCTGGTGTGGAGGGTAACCATCTCGTGTATGGCCCCCTGGTGTGGAGGGGGTAACCATCTCGGGTATGGCCCCCTGGTATGGAGGGGTGACCATCAAGGTATGGCCCCCTGGTCTCCAGAAGCATTTATATTTTATAGGACCCTGTTAGGGTAATGTCCCTGGGGTCAGGGCAATCATATTTTGCATGCCTACAGAAGAAATTGGCTCCTCTGTGCCAGGGACGGCGGCTGGAGGGGTGAAGAAAACAAGGTTGTCGTCTGGACAATGCAGTTATCTAGTGCACAAAACTGAAGAGCACTGCACCTGATCTGTGTGCCCTTGAGTCAGTGGGAGTGACTAAGGGTAAAGTAATCAAGTGCATTAACATGAAGGGCGATATGCCTATTCCTGATGCCCTTGAGCTGGTGTGAGTGGCTAAGGGTATCATCAAGTGCATTAACACAAAGGGCAGTATGCCTACTCCCGGTGCCCTTGAGCCAGTGGGAGCCGCTAAGGGTAAAGTAATCAAGTGCATTAACAAAAAGGGCAATATGCCTATTCCCAATGCCTTTGACCCAGTTGGAGAGGTCAACAGTAAATGTTATCAAGTGCATAAAAAACAATTAACAATGGCGTGGCCGGGTTATTAATAATGCCTTTGTAGACTTTTTTCTGCTTTAGGTTTATTTAAATTGCTGCTTCCAGATATTCTGAATGTTATTTTATGGTCGGTTATAATGTTGATGTTATATTGTGTATAGTTTTAATTACTCCCTATTTATAATATCTTTCTATTGATATGTTCATCACTTTTCGGGTAGTGATAGTAAGTGGGTTTAAGACATTTTACTGCACAGCTACTGTAAATAATGGTGGTTTCTAGAACTAAAATCTGTGATTTGGTGAATTATTAGAGCTGGCTACAATACATGCGGTATAATAGTTTTTTGAGGCATGACAGATGTCATTATGCAGGTATTCAGATTGTGGCTATGACCTTAATTATGGCTTACTTTCCACATTCCCCATTATGGGATCCTCATTGCAGGATGTTTAACAACTGCTATTTTGCTGTAGTTACCGTATTATCGATTATAACTTGGTAGCATGGCATCGATAAAATTAATCTGTCGGAGCTCTGGAATTTTAATTTTATTACTTGTGTGCACAGACTTTCCATAGCATGTAGAAATGGTTGATGGCTTTATTAGGCATGGTTGGTGGGGGCGAGTCCATTTAAGGTGTCAAATGGCCTCTCTGGTGGCGGTTTAGGAGTCAGGTGGAAGTTGCAGGCAAGTTAAGGTGGACTCATTTTAACTAATAGAGGATGTAAAACCTCATGGTGGTGAACAGGCTCGGCTTTGGTGGCCAGCCTCAAGGACGTTGTAATGGTAACGTCAATCAGGGGCGGCCACAGTGGTTAAGCACAGGAGTGAGGATAATGGGGTCATTGGTGCCCTGAAAGTTTACTGGCTTTGCTTGAATGGCAAGCCAGTGTGTGCCACCCCTTTATGGCTGTCTGGCCTGGTTCTGTATGTCAGACAGCTGGGATATCACAGTACTTGTCAATCCCAATGTACTAGTACTTCACCTGACTCCTACTGTGATTGTGTTAATCCTGTGATTTAAATAAAGCTGTGGCCATTTTGACAACCAAAAATAATGTGTTGTGTATTTATTCTAGTGCCTAGGTTTACTGTAGTTATGGTGGTTTTAACATGGAGTGGGGGTCCGTCCCATATCCATAAGTCAAGAAACCACTGGAGCCATAGGCGGAGGAGTACATGACTTGGGGATGGGTGGACCTTTACTCCTGCAGCTTTTTGGTATAGTGTAGATTTTAAGCTAGAGTGATGTTGCTTTCAGAGTAAGAAGCACAGTATGTCTGTGCCTGGTGAGTTACTGTGAGGAGGGTGGGGCTTATATAGAGCAGGAAATCTGTGTCTCTTCCCTCTTTCTTGGACAGGATGAACAGGAGGAAGCATTTCCCGCCCACCCGCCCTGTTTACAATCATTGTCCTAAAACGTTTTGATTATTGCTTGTATGATGAATGCTTTATTGTATTTTTGAAATTACCATGTATATCTTGTTCCTGGCTCAATTTTATCATGGCTATAAAGAGTTAACAGCATTAACCTTCTAAGCCCAAGGGAAGGGCCATCCTTCAGCCATGGTTCCCTAGAGGTTTCCTCCACAGGGGGTTTTTCCTCTCCTGAGTGCTGTAGGATGACTCTTTGTGAGTCGGAGGTTTGCCAAGCTAGTCCCCATAATGTTTTTGCAGGGACTTCTAGCTTATAAGTTTACTAAAGTGATTTATTAAAAAAAAAAAAATAACAAAAAGAAAAAAAAAAAAAAAAAGGTGTCAAATGTGAATTTATAACCCGTCACAGCTTTGCGGTTTAGGAGTCAGGTGGAAGTTGCAGGCAAGTTAAGGTGGACTCATTTTAACTAATAGAGGATGTAAAACCTCATGGTGGTGAACAGGCTCGGCTTTGGTGGCCAGCCTCAAGGACGTTGTAATGGTAACGTCAATCAGGGGCGGCCACAGTGGTTAAGCACAGGAGTGAGGATAATGGGGTCATTGGTGCCCTGAAAGTTTACTGGCTTTGCTTGAATGGCAAGCCAGTGTGTGCCACCCCTTTATGGCTGTCTGGCCTGGTTCTGTATGTCAGACAGCTGGGATATCACAGTACTTGTCAATCCCAATGTACTAGCACTTCACCTGACTCCTACTGTGATTGTGTTAATCCTGTGATTTAAATAAAGCTGTGGCCATTTTGACAACCAAAAATAATGTGTTGTGTATTTATTCTAGTGCCTAGGTTTACTGTAGTTATGGTGGTTTTAACATGGAGTGGGGGTCCGTCCCATATCCATAAGTCATTGGCAGAGGCTGAAGCCTACCTGCGGGTAGGTGCTTGGCTGTCTTGTTACGGGCACAGGAAGGACAGGCTGTGACGTACTCCAGAATGTCCTTAGCCATAGCAGGCCACCAGTAGTATCGGGAGATGAGTTGCAGAGTCTCTCTGACCGGCATGACCAGCCTACTTGGATGAGTGACCCCACCAAAGGACACAAGTACATTCAGAAGCTGACACTAAAGTTTTCCCAGGGGGAAGCTGGGTAAGATCAGCAGAAGCGACAGCAACTAACCTTGAGGGTGCTGTGGTTCTTCTTGATCAGGAGGTAGAAAGGCTCTGGAAAGTGCGTCTGCTTTGACATTTTTGTCAGCTGGGTGAAAATGAAGAACAAAATTAAAGCGAGCAAAAAACAAAGCCCAGCGGGCTTGACGAGGATTCAGTCTTTGCGCAGTTTGGAGGTAAGCAAGATTTTTGTGATCGGTGAATATGACTACCTGATGAAGAGCTTCTTCTAGAAGATGCCTCCTCTCCTGCAGAGCCAATTTGATAGCCAACAATTCCTGATCTCTAACGGAATTATTCCTCTCTGCGGAAGAAAAAAGCTTGGAAAAAAACCACAGGAGTGCACTCACCCGGTGGACGATTTCTGGGTTAGTACGGCTCCCACACCCACTGAAGAGGCATCGACCTCAAGAAAAAATTGTTCATTGAAGTTAGGACAATGAAGAACAGGTGCGACAGCAAAGGCCTTTTTGAGAGAAACAAAAGCCTCCTCAGCATCAGGAGGCCAATCCTTGGGATTTGTACCTTTCCGGGTCAAAGCTGAGATGGGCGCCACTCGGGTGGAGAAGTTAGGAATGAATTGTCTGTAGTAGTTGGCAAAGCCCAGAAATCACTGTATGGCCTTCAGCCCAGACGGACAAGGCCACTTGAGTACAGCCGATAACTTCTCTGGATTCATTTTTAATCCTGCGTAGGAAACAATGTAACCGAGGAAAGGCAAAGAGGAGTGTTCAAAGAGTCACTTTTCAAACTTAGCATACAGTCTGTTCTCCCTGAGCCTCTGTAAGACTAGGCGTTCTTGCCTGCGGTGCGAGATCAAGTCAGTAGAAAAAATCAGAATGTCGCCCAGATAGACAACAACACAGGTGTAAAGCAGATCCCTGAAAATGTCATTGACGTACTCTAGGAAACAGCGGGTGCATTGCTTAGACCTAACGGCATTACCAGGTACTCGTAGTGGCCATCACGGGTGTTGAAGGCTGTTTTCCATTCGTCTCCATCCCTGATCAAATTGTAGGCACCTCTGAGATCCAGCTTGGTGAAGATCTTGGCCCCTCGGAGACAGTCAAAAAGTTCTGAAATTAGAAGCAAAGGGTACCTGTTTTTTACCGTGATCTGGTTCAGTCCCCGGTAGTCGATACAGGGCCGCAAGGATCCGTCCTTTTTCTTGACGAAGAAGAAGCCTGCTCCTGCCGGTGATGATGATTTTCGATAAACCCTCTGGCCAAATTCTCCTGGATGTAGTCCGACATAGCCTGAGTCTCTGCCTGGGAAAAAGCGTAAACTCTCCCATGGGGAGGAGATGTTCCAGGAAGATCTATTGGACAGTCATGCAAACTGTGGGGGGGAAGTTTTTCAGCTTCCTTTTTCCTGAAGACACCTGAGAAGGACCAGTAAGCGGATGGTAATCCAGGCAGGGTAGCAGGTTATTATTATTATTTATTGTTATAGCGCCATTTATTCCATGGCGCTTTACATGTAAGGAGGAGTATACATAAAAACAAGTACAATAATCTTAAACAATACAAGTCATAACTGGTACAGGAGGAGAGAGGACCCTGCCCGCGAGGGCTCACAATCTTCAAGGGATGGGTGATAATACAGTAGGCGAGGGTAGAGCTGGTCGTGCAGCGGTTTGGTCGATCGGTGGTTACTGCAGGTTGTAGGCTTGTCGGAAGAGGTGGGTCTTCAGGCTCTTTTTGAAGGTTTCGATGGTAGGTGAGAGTCTGATATGTTGTGGTAGAGAGTTTCAGAGTAGGGGTGATGCGCGAGAGAAATCTTGTATGCGATTGTGGGAAGAGGAGATAAGAGGGGAGTAGAGAAGGAGATCTTGTGAGGATCGGAGGTTGCGTGCGGGAAAGTACCGGGAGACGAGGTCACAGATGTATGGAGGAGACAGGTTGTGGATGGCTTTGTATGTCATGGTTAGGGTTTTGTAATGGAGTCTCTGGGCAATTGAGAGCCAGTGAAGGGATTGACAGAGGGGAGAAGCTGGGGAATAGCGGGGGGACAGGTAGATTAGTCGGGCAGCAGAGTTTAGAATAGATTGGAGGGGTGCGAGAGTGTTTGAGGGGAGGCCACAGAGCATGAGGTTGCAGTAGTCAAGGCGAGAGATGATGAGGGCATGGACTAGGGTTTTTGCAGATTCTTGGGTGAGGAATGAACGGATTCGTGAAATATTTTTGAGTTGAAGTCGGCAGGAAGTGGAAAGGGCTTGGATATGTGGTTTGAAGGAGAGATCAGCGTCAAGGATTACTCTGAGGCAGTGAGCTTGTGGGACTGGGGAGAGTGGGCAGTCATTTACTGTAATTGATAGGTTCATAGGGGGGGTCACGTGAGATGGGGGAAAGATGATGAATTCTGTTTTGTCCATGTTGAGTTTCAGAAATCTAGCGGAGAAGAAGGATGAAATAGTGGACAGACTTTGAGGGATTCTGTTTAGTAGGGAGGTGATATCTGGTCCAGAGATGTAGATCTGTGTGTCATCAGCGTAAAGATGATACTGAAAGCCATGAGATTCTATGAGCTGTCCCAGGCCAAAGGTGTAAATAGAGAACAGCAGGGGCCCAAGGACTGAACCTTGTGGGACTCCGACAGATAGAGGGCGAGGTGAGGAGGTGGTGTGTGAGTGGGAGACGCTGAATGTCCGGTCTGTTAGGTATGATGAGATCCAGGATAGGGCCAAGTCTGTGATGCCGAGGGATGAGAGGGTCTGTAATAATAGGGAATGGTCCACTGTGTCAAAGGCAGCCGACAGGTCCAGGAGGAGGAGGACAGAGTAGTGTCGCTTGCTCTTGGTGGTTAAAAGGTCATTGGTGACCTTAGTAAGGGCAGTTTCAGTGGAGTGGTGTGACCGGAAGCCAGATTGTAAGCGGTCGAAGAGGGAGCAAGAAGAGAGATGGGTAGACGTGTTGTTCCAGTAGCTTGGAGGCGTAGGGGAGAAGTGATATAGGGCGATAGCTAGATACAGAGGATGGGTCAAGAGAGGGATTTTTGAGGATAGGTGTGATGGAGGCATGTTTAAAGCTTGAGGGGAAAACACCAGTTGTTAGTGATAGGTTGAAGAGATGGGTTAGGTTTGGGATGAAGACTGTGGTGAGGTTTGGTATGAAGTGGGATGGGATTGGGTCGAGTGCACAGGTGGTGAGATGTGATCTTGAGAGTAGAGTGGAGAGTCGATCTTCTGTAATGGTGGAGAAGTTGGTTTTGAAGGTAGAGGGCTGGGAAGTCAGGAGGAAGGGCTCTGGGGTTGTTGACCAAAACTGTCCCTGATGTTATCAATTTTCTGCTTGAAAAATGAGGCAAAGTCTTCAGCTGAGATGAGTGGGGAGGGAGGAGGTGCTGGGGGGCGGAGGAGAGAATTGAAGGTGTTGAATAACTGTTTAGGGTTGTGAGACAGGGAGGATATGAGAGATGAGAATTAGGTTTGTTTAGCTGTGGCGAGTGTGGTCTTGAAAGTAGTGAGGGACTGTTTGAATGCGATGAAGTGCTCGTTGGAGTGGGATCCTTTCCATCTGCGCTCAGTAGCCCTGGAAGCTCGCCTCAGCTCTTTGGTCAGGCTGGTGTGCCAGGGCTGTCTGTTGATTTTGTGAGTTTTGGTATGTGTAAGTGGGGCAGCGGATTCCAAAGCTACAGCTATTGTGGTGTTATATAGAGCAGCAGCGTCATCTGCATTGTGTAAGGAACTTATATCTGTGAGAGGGAGGAGGGATTCAGAGAATGAGTGTAGGTCAAGGTGTTTAAGATTCCTGCGAGGGTGTGAAAGTTTGTGGGGTGGGGATTGTAGACATGGAGTGAAGAGGGAAGAGAATGTGAGCAGGTTGTGGTCAGAGAGAGGAAGAGGTGAGTTAGAGAGGTTAGATAGGGAGCAGAGGCGGGTGAAGATGAGGTCCAGTGTGTGGCCATCTCTATGGGTGGATGTAGAAGACCATTGAGTGAGGCCGAAGGAGGAAGTGAGAGATAGAAGTTTAGTGGCAGCTGAGAGGGAAGTGTCAATGGGGATGTTGAAGTCGCCCATGATGATAGTAGGGATGTCCGCGGAAAGGAAATGAAGTAACCAGGTGGTGAAGTGGTCAAAGAAGGTGGTGGCTGGCCCTGGGGGGCGGTAGATGACAGCCAGTTGGAGGTTGGAGGGGGAGTAGATGCGCACAGAGTGCACCTCAAAGGAAGGGAGGGTAACATAGGGTGGCAGTGGGATTGGGGTGAAGGAGCAGGTATCTGACAGGAGAAAACCAACTCCTCCGCCATGTTTGCTGCTGGGGCGGGGGTGTGAGAAAGGTGGAAGCCGCCATACGAAAGTGCAGCAGGAGAGGCTGTGTCAGAAGGGGTGAGCCAGGTTTCGGTGATGGCGAGGAAGGAAAGTTTGGTAGTGACAAAAAGATCATGGATGTAGGAAAGCTTGTTGCAGACAGAGCGAGCGTTCCACAGAGCTCCTGTTAGTGGGACTGGGGAAGCGGGGGCTGGGTGAATGGGTATAAGGTTGGAGAGGTTACGGAAGGTTGTGATAGAGCGTGGATGGGAGGTAGAAATGACTGTGGGAATGTGGTGAGGAGGGCCAGGATTTGGAGAGATATCACCAGCAGTGAGAAGGAGCAGAGAAAGTGTTAGCAGGTGGGAGCAGGAGAGGGCATGAGGGGGCTGTCTGTGTTTGGAGACAGAGGATTGTATGTTAAGGAACAGTTTTGAGGCGGAGGTGAGGTGGATGGGGAGGATTGAAGAAGAGATGAACAGTTCCTTACTAGGAGTAGGGATTAGGGGAATTAGCAGAAAGTGAAGGATTATTGGGGTGAAAATGAAAACAAACAGAAACATTGTTTACAGTGACTGTACAGTTACCTTCAGTTCCCTTCTGGTACAATTCTGGTTTTAATTCTTAAATTAATCTTCACACTTCTAGAACACACTTATAGCAATCACACTGCAGACTGAAGTCTATGCAGACTTGTGCTCTGCAATATATGTACAACTAAGTGCAGTCAGGTGTGAAGCAGAGAGGAGTGGTCTCTGCTCATCTTGGCCAGACAATTAAGAGTGGACCAGATGTATATGATCAAGCCAGAGTAAACAAGGTCATAAATAACACTGGGGTAAGCTGGGGTTAGCTGAAAGGCATACCATGTGAATGCTAGGTGCAAAGGCAAGGTTGGACCGGGGTTGAAACTGGTTCAATCCGGGTTAAGCAACGGTCCGAGCAGGAATCTCCCTAGCGTAGAATTTTGCCTGTTCTCCAATTAAGGACTGGTTCATGTTTCTGAAACCAAGGCAAACCTAAAAGCAAGGGGTGAGACAAACCAGGGTACACATAAAAATGGATTCTTTCAGAATGCATAAGACCTACCCGGAGTTCCACTGGCTCAGTCTGGAACTAGACGGTTTCGGTCAGTGGCTGGCCATCGACAGCGGTCACCCGCAACGGATTGGAAAGAGCCTGAATTGGTGAGTGGTAACAATCCACAAGCGTCTGCTGGATAAAACTCCCGGCGGCTCAGGAATCCAACAGACAGAGTCCAGAAAATGTTATTGCTCTGCAGGTCATGGAGACTGAGATCTGTAACGAAGGAGAGGAATGTTCTCTACCTAGGGTGGCCTCTCCTACCGAGCCTAAGCACAGGAGTTTCCCGACTTCTTTGGACAGGAGCGTATCAGGTGTTTGGAACTACCACAATATAGACAGCTTCTGTCTTTGCAACGCACCTCCTGGCGGCGGCTGGCCAGACTTACTCAATCTACCTCCATAGCTTCGGGAGAAGAGGATCAGGTAGCCATCTTGGAAGAGTTAGAGTCCAGGTGGTAGGACCTCTTGTCTTGCTTAATCTCCATGGAATGCTCCTGAAAACGCAGGTCAATCCAGGTCGCCAAAGAAATCAGGTCATCCAAGATGGTAGGCCTGTCCCGTCCCGCCAGCTCATTCTTAATTTTTCCAGCTAAGCCCTCCCAGAAGGTAGCCAGCAAGGCCTCATTGTTCCAGGATAACTCAGACGAGAGGGTGTGGAACCGAACAGCATACTGAGCCACCGTGAGGGTTCCTTGGCATAAGCGAAGCAGGGCAGAAGCGGTCGACGTGACCCGGCCTGGTTCATTGAAGGTTCTGCGCTGGGACAGGGACCAGGCATAATAGGGACAGACCTGGGCGCCACGCCAGGACAGGGACCGGGTGTAACAATACCGTTCTCTTTCAGGAAGCTTCTGCGATCCGGCATAGATTTTCCCTTGAAGGCTCTGCATTTCAGGAGAGGATGAGGCTTCTGATGAAGCGAGCACTGCTAGTCAGGTTCTTGTACCTTTGTCTCTGATTGAGAGCAGCCAACAGACATGTAATTGGAACTTGGAGAAGAAACATTAGTCTTGTGCACTGCCACAGATGTTCTGCGTGGGTTTGCAGCTGGTGGTGTTGCGGTATATGACATTGCAAAGTCAAAGCTGGGATCATTTCTGATTGCCGCTTGTTCGTGTATAAAGTCTACAAAAATGGAGAAGGGAGGGAATGAAACACTGTGTTTGTATTTGTATGTGGAGCCACGTGTGAGCCACCTCTCCTGTAGATTGTAGGGCAACTTTTGGACTATAGTTTTAACACCTTTGGCTGTGTCGAGGTATGCAAGCCCTGGTAGGTCACCTTCACATTTGGCAACTAGGGCCTCTTGTAGCAGGTCACCTAGCTCTCTAAGTTTTGGGAGACGTTTGTTAGATATTTGAGTAAAGTCATTGATTCTTTTGAACAAGGCCCTCTCTATTACCTCTGCAGAGCCGTAACACTCATCTAGCCACTTCCAGATCTCTTTAAGGCCTATTTGAAGGTATATATTAATACATATTAATATATAATGTCTCTGATCCTTACTGGGTGTTTGACTGAGTCTTCTCCCAGATATTTGACTAAGAGGTCTACCTCTTCCCTATTTTTTAGCCCCAAGTCTCTAGTAACATTTTGGAAGAAAGCTTTAAAAGCTCTGTAACCTTCAGCGTGGTCAGTGAATTTCATGAGTCCCTTGGCAACTAGATCACATTGTGTGAAGATCCTAGCAAGTTCTGATGTGAACCGGTTGTCAGCAGAGTATACTGGTGATGGGTCACCCTGATAGTGATGTGAGGTGCGTTCATACCTGTTAGTATCCTCAGGGTGGCGCCAGCTGGTGTCATATTGCTTCGGTCTGACATGCGGTGTGTCAGCAAGGTGATTCACGTTGGTTACCTGGTGAGGGGCAAGGAAGACAGGAGAGTTGCTTTGCTTCACGTTTTCCTGGAGCTGAGCCTCATCATGACTCACTCGTTTCACTGGATGTGTCGTGATCTTGGTTATAGTTTGGATCAGGAAATTCATTAACATATTGAGATGTGCGTTGTGGTGAATCTTGCAGCGGCAACTTCAGACTTGACGTACTGCTGTGACTATGCAGCTCAGGGTTGTGTGCGGCTTCCAGTGCTTCTGCCTCTGCCAGTGCTGCAGCCACTTCCTTTTTTGCAGGTAGGCTCTCTAAGGCAGCATCCACTCGTGCCTTTTCTATCTGTGACCTCTCTTGATCGGCTCTCTCTATGTCTATGCGTGCTTTCTCTAATTTAAGTAGCATCTCTTCATCAGCATAGCTTGCTCTCATTTTGGCGGCCTCAGCATTTGCGTGGGCAATGGCGACCGTGCTGCTAATGGATACAGTCTTTGAGGAGATGGATGTGGCAGGTTTTGTCCTGTGTGATTTGTGGGACATGGTGTCTTAGGCCGGTTTCACATTTGCGCTTCAGGGCGCAGCGACGGCCTGCGCACGGCCGCCGCTAAGCCCCGCCCCCTGCCGCACCTCTGCCGGTAGCTCCGCCTCCGTGCGCATGCATCATGCGTCCACTATCTTTATCACTGAGGACGCAGGCCGTGCGCAGTATGCGTTTGGCGGCGCCTGCGTCCTTTTGACGGTGCGCCGAGCACAACCAAATTGCAACAGGTTGCGTTTGGTGCTGGTCGGCGCACCGTCAAAAGGACGCAGGCGCCACCAAACGCATACTGCGCACAGCCTGCGTCCTCAGTGATAAAGATAGGGGATGCATGATGCATGCAGCGTCATGCGCCCGGAGGCGGAGCTACCGGGGGAGGCACGGCAGGGGGCGGGGCTTAGCGGCGGCCGTGCGCAGGCTGTCGCTGCTCCCGGAAGCACAAATGTGAAGCTGGCCTTAGAGGGATGCTTGGCTGTGCAGAGATTGCTGTTGCTGTGTTAGTCTCTTTGTAGCCGGTGACTTGAATCTCACTAGATGGATTTCTGCAGCATCACTAGTTTCTGCAAGCTGGATGAAGGGGTGTCTTTACCCTGAATTGCACTAGCTGGATAGCGCTGTGTAACTGGCCTCTGCAGGATGGAAGGCTGTTCTCTCTGTAGTCCCACTAACTGGAGAGCCGGTGTTTTACTGTCCTGTCCTCACTAAATGAACGGGATTCATATAGCTTAACAAGCAGCTAAAACGCTATACTGGGGTCCAATAAGGGAGACTGTAGTTGAATCTGTGGTTTATTGAATGTAGGTATATAGATGTGGTAAAACTACAACAGAAACAGATACATAGGATCAGTATTGGGTTCATTGACATATACAATATACATAACATACAATCTGGACTACTAGCTGAGTGGGGGGTGTAACTAAGATAGCTAATATAGACACATAAATCATATACAGAGAGGGTGATTACATACCACCGATGCTGACACAAGGGGAGTAAAGCGATGAGGAACTTCCAATATGACTTGAAAGAAATGGCCAACTGAAGAGAGAAAGGGGGCTGGGATAGACCATGGTACCTTGCGAAGTTACCCAGGATACATTAGGAATTGGAGGGAAATAATACAGGAAATGCAATGCCTAATATCATGCAGTTATAACTTTTGGCCACTAGATGGAGCTGGAAACAATAAACATTGGTAAACTGAGCATTATATACATACAGCAATCATTGTATGTTATCAGAACAGGTAGTTAAGATTGATTATGTCGGAGACAGAACAGGTGGGTTTGCATCTTTTGAATTCTATCAGGATCCCCTCGAAGTTGTGGGACTTGGCTTGGTGCTGCTTCCATGGGAAACTGTGTGTGAGAGACAATCTGAAGTGTAGGATCTCTGAGGGCAGGAACTGTCCTCTGGAGCATTGTGGTACCATGCTGGAAAGCATGGACCACTTCCTGCTTCATTATCCCTTCAACACAGAAGTGTACAACAGGGTGGGCGCCTCCATTGGCTGGTCTCGGAATGGGCCTATGGAGCATTCGGAGACCTTGGTGGCTGGGACCGCTGCACTTTATTTCTAGTTAGCGCAGTGGTTAGGTATCACACGTGGAATGCATGGTGCTTAGTATCGACGCAACGGAAAATCCTCCCAGTGGACGATGTGTTTAGGACCATACTCGGTGACCTGGTGAAGGTGCGCTCTCTGGAGTATGAGAGACTGGGCACATGTAGGGCCGCTCTCCTCTGGAGGGGCTTTTCTTTTAGTGTGCCCTAGTCTGGTCATCTCCTTTTCTGGTGGGGGGCTGCTGCTGACACTGTAGATTTTCGTTTTGTGATTGGTATACAGTGATGTAAGGCTGCAGGCGCCAAACTTGGGCTTTGTGAATTGTGGGTATTTGGGTGTTTTTTTCTGTATATATTGTATATAGGATCTATATGTGGGTTTAGGTGTTAGGTTGGGTGATGGGAAAAGGGGGGAGGTGGGTTTATCTGGTGGGACTGTGGGACACTGGGGTGTTTGGGGAAAACACTTGCACTGCCTGATCTGGCCTATGGACGCTGTACATGGACTGAGGCATGAGACGCAGGACCAGCTCTCAGGTCAGTGTGGGGGTTGGGAATGGTGGGCTTCAGTGTGGGGTGGTGACTAGCTTAGTACTGTATATATTTGTATAGTTTGTGGTTATTTTATGAAAAAAAGTATGTATATAGTTTTTGTTTGTTATTCTTTATTTTTTTTGTTATTAGTTTGTTTGGTGACCGGACCAGAAGATGTAAGTACTTTATATTAGTTATTCTGTATATATGTATAATACTGTATGTGTGAGAGGAGAGAATGAGCAGTTGGAGCAGTGTTCAGTATACTGATTATTTTTCTAGCTGATATTTTTGTTTTGTTTCTGTTATTATTATTGTTATGTTTTTCATTTTTATAATAAAAGATCTACAGGATGTAACTCAGGATCAGTAATGTAATGTATGTATACAGTGACTGCACCAGCAGAATAGTGAGTACAGCTCTGGAGTTTAATTCAGGATGCAACTCAGGATGAGTACAGGATCATTTATGCAATGCATGTACCCAGTGACTGTATCAGCAGAATAGTGAGTGCAGCTCTGGAGTATACTATAGGATGTCATTCAGTGCAGGATAGGTGGTGTAATGTGTATACAGTGACCCCATTGCTTTGTATTTGGGGGCACATGGCTGATAAATCCATGCATTCAAGATGTTCTCAGGCTCTGGTTCTGCAGTGGATGAAGTTCTGCTCTGATTCTGGGGATGTGGCATCTCCTCGCTGTATAGATGATCGCGCCTCTATTATCTGCAAAACAGATTTATTGCGGGGACGATCGCGCTGTTCCGGCTCCTGACACTCCGAGGCCCTGGGGTCTTTTTTCATCACAATTTGAAGGTCACTATTTATTGGAATAACACATTGCTTGCGATTTGCCTCCATTGTGGAGATAATGTCAAGTGCTTGTGACAAACCTCATGAAATGAAATGTACATTTTCCTGATATTTCCTCTGATCTCACACTTTGTCTGCTGGCTGCAGCGAATCCTCGTCCGCCTGTTCTCCATGATTTACACAGCTGATAACTACATTACAGATACACAAGAAATATCGTCTGTGATAGGAAGTGATTACACAAATCCAGCATTGCCGAGCCGCTACCCGAAATCTGCTAATATTGTGAATTAGCATTTGGAGGCTGCACTGTGATCAGGGCCTAATAGTCGGGAATCCTAGAATGGTGGAGGTGGACGGGACCCCCAGGGTCATCGAGTCCAACTGCTGCCCCATTGCGGTCCAGCCACTGCTGGTGTCAGAGTCTACTAGACACATCCAAGACATGGAGCCGTGCATCACCCAACATGTAGACGCCTCATGACTCGGGAGGGCAGGACCGCGTTGCGCAGGGTCACATTTACATTAAGGGAATGGAGCCATGTTCTTATAAGTCTCCGTCCTGTACACTGAGCAGCCATCACACCCTCCATGGAGACCAGTCCTGCACGTCTTAATCATTGATGTCTTCTTCAGTCTTATTACCCCGGTAAATAGCATCGGGTACAGATGTCCCCAGTGTATAACTTCGAGCCCCCGATGTATAACATCCAGCCCCCCACCCCCATCTATTACCTCGATCTCCCGGTGTATAACGTCCAGACCCTGACCCCCTGAATATAACCTAGAGCCCCTGGTGCATAACATCCAGCCCCCATATTACTGAGAAGTGTAAGTAACTACAGCAAGGCAGCCAGAAAGTAACATTGCAGAGCAGGGGGCCAAGTGCTGAGAAGCAGAGGGCAGAAAAGTCACCACCGCTCTGCCGACACCATAACTGCAGAGTCCAGAGCTCCTCTAATATCAGCACAGACACTGCAGCCCCCCCCGGGAACTTCATGGCCGAGCAACTGCATGCAGCCATACATCACCAAGCACACTTCTCTATCTGCGTCTGATGCAGGAGTCTGGGTTTGGTGATTCCAGGAGGACATTACGCCCTGACTGCATTGTGCCCCCTGTACAGATGGTGGAGGAAGATAATGCTATGTGCTGTTATCAGGGGGTGGCCTTAGACCCTCAGGTCTAGTGATGGGAAAACAATCTTCAGCACAAGACATTGTGGACAATTGTAGCTTCAGCTTTGTGGGAAGTTTGGGGGAGACCTTGATCTGCCCCCCATGACTGTGCTTAGTGAACGAGGTCCATACAGATATGGAGGGTGGATGTGAGCCTGGACCCTAGCCACATCCAGCACTAATAATGGAGATTGTGAGCCCAGTCTGACCCCACAAATGTTCTTCTGGATGAAGGGAGAAAACTCAGACAGACGCATCCAAAAGCTATAGAAAACCCAGGAAATCGGAGCCATATACACATGTGGTCAAAATTGTTGATACCCCTCGTTTAATGACAGAAAAAACATCAATGGTGACAGAAATAACTTGAATCTGACAAAAGTAATAATAAATCAAAAATCTATGAAAATGAACAAATGAAAGTCAGACGTCAGACATTGCTTTTTAATCATGCTTCCACAGAATTTTTTTAAAGATAAAACTCTTGAAATCGGCCTGGACAGAAATGATGGTACCTGTAACTTAATATTTTGTTGCACAACCTTTTGAGGCAATCACTGCAACCAAACGATTCCTGTAACTGTCAATGAGGCTTCTGCACCTCTCGACAGGTATTTTGGCCCACTCCTCAAGAGCTGACTGTTCCAGTTGTCTCGTGTTTGAAGGTTGCCATTTCCATTTTGCTTCAGCTCTTTCCAAAGATGCTCAATAGAATTTAGGTCACGGCTAATAGCAGGCCACTTCAGAATACTCCACTGTTTTCCTCTAAGCCATTCTTGGGTGTTTTTAGCTGTGTGCTTTGGGTCATTATCCTGTTGCAAGACCCATGACCTACGACTGAGACCAAGCTTTCTGACACTGGGCAGCACATTTCTCTCTAGAATCCCTTGATAGTCTTGAGATTTCAGTGTACCCTGCACAAATTCTAGACACCCTGTGCCAGATGCAGCATAGCAGCCGCAGAACATAACAGAGCCTCCTCCATGTTTCACAGTAGGGACTGTGTTCTTATCTTGATATGCTTCATTTTTCCATCTGTGAACATGGAGCTGATGTGCCTTGCCAAAAAGTTCCATTTTTGTCTCATCTGTCCGCAGGATATTCTCCCAGAAGCGTTGTGGTGTGGCTTGTAAACATGTAGTTTGACAAATTCCAGTGTGGCTTTTTTATGATTTTATTTTCAACAATGGTGTCCTCTATGGTCATCTCCTATGAAGTCCACTTTGGATGGTGCGATCTGACACTGATATTTCTTTAGCTTGTTTTTTTGGGCTCTTTCTTATCTGTCTCTTTGGTTTGTCATCAATTTTCCTCCTGCGGCTACATCCAGGGATGTGGGCTACAGTCCCATGGAGCTTAACTTTCTGAATACTATGTGCAACTGTAGTCACAGGAACATCAAGCTGCTTGGAGATGGTCTTATAACTTTTTACCTTTAACAAGTTTGTCTATAATTTTCTTTCTAATCTCCTGAGACAATTCTTTCCTTCTCTTCCTCTGGTCCATGTTGAGTGTGATACACACCATGTCACCAAACAGCACAGTGAGTATCTGTAGCCCTCTATACAGGCCCACTCAGAGGGATTGGAGAAGCAGGAAGCTCATCTGCATATTTCTGGTGCATTCTGGGAAGAGGAGAAGAGTTGCCTTAAGCTGATCGATCGCTGGGACTTGTCGGGTCTCGCTGTTTGAGGACATCGCAAAACCGCAATATGGAAGAGAAGGAAATCCACATCGTCACCTGCAACACATGCTACATGTTTACGGATCTTCCGGTCCAAAAACTCAACTTTACCTGTCAGAAGTGCAAACTTGTTGCCCTCTTAGAGGAAAAGGTGCAGGGACTGGAAGAAAGAATAGCAATATTGTAGGTAATTAAAGAACATGAGGACTTCTTGGATGAAGCAGAAGCAACCATTCAGGATACGGAAAGTGAGAAAAGCTTCAGAGCACATACAGAGGCTGAAAAGTGGAGCCATGTGACGAAAAGAAGCAAACGGATCAAGTGGTCATCACCACCCACACAGCTTAGCAACCAATATGAAGCCCTCTTGCTGGGGAACGAAAATGACACAGCTCAGGATGATACCGTATCTACAAGAGAAGACACACTATCAACAAAAGAAGTTACTGTGTCAACAAAAGTGGAAACAAATGACACTCAAAAACACTCACGAGCAACAAGCAGTGCGTCCGGAAAGAAAAGAAGAGTGGTAGTTATGGGCGCCTCACTACTAAGAGGCACGGAGGCAACTATCTGCAGGCCGGACATAACCGCACGAGAAGTATGCTGCCTCCCAGGAGCAAAAATCAAGGATGTGGCGAACAGGATACCAACTATCCTCAAATCCAAGGACGACAACCCTTTCCTACTGATACAATTAGGCACAAATGACACGGCAAGAAATGACCTACCAACTATCTGCGAAGATTTTGAAATTCTGGGAAAGAAAATAAAGGAATGGAACGTACAGGTTGTTTTCTCATCAATCCTCCCAGTCGATGGCCATGGCATCAGAAGATGGAATAGGATACTAGAGGTGAACAACTGGCTACGACGGTGGTGCAGGCAGCAAGGATTTGGATTCTTGGACCATGGCGTGAATTACCTCTACGATGGACTTCTCGCAAGAGATGGGATACACCTCACAAAACCTGGGAAACACACATTCGCCAGAAGACTTGCCACACTCATCAGGAGGGCTTTAAACTAGAAGAAGAGGGGATGGGAGGAAAAACATCAGACAAGAACATGCAGCAGAAGGACAAACTTATCAAGGATACTAGATGTGGTAAAGAGGACCCAAGACAGGGTACTCAGAAGGAAGCTAAGAAAAAGGAAGCAAAACTTCTTTCCTGCATGCTGACCAACGCAAGAAGCCTGACCAATTAGATTGAAGATTTGGAGTTGGTAATGTATGAGGAAAAATACGACATAGTAGGAATAACTGAGACATGGTTAGACAACAGCTATGACTGGGCGGCTAACTTGCAAGGATATGATTTGTTTAGGAGGGATCGTAAAAAAAGGAAAGGGGGTGGAGTCTGTCTATATATAAAGTCCACTTTAAAGCCCACACTAAGAGAAGATATACAAGAGGGAAATGAAGAGGTGGAGTCTCTATGGGTGGAGATACATGAAGGGAAAAGTAATAAAATCCTCATAGGGGGTTGTTATAAGCCACCAAATATAACAGAAACCACTGAAAATGTATTATTGAAACAAATTTACAAAGCAGCAAATCACAATGAGGTGATTATTATGGGGGACTTCAACTACACCGACATAGACTGGGAAACTGAAACCTGCGTATCTCAGAAAGGAAACCAATTTCTGTCAGTGACCAAGGATAATTATCTGTCACAACTTGTGCAGGACCCAACTAGAGGGACAGCCCTTCTGGACTTAATTTTAAGCAACAGGCCAGATAGAATAACAGAAGTACGAGTCGATGGGCACCTAGGGAACAGTGACCACAATATAATACAATTCCACTTGTCCTTCAGTAAGGTGCCCTGGAAGTGGGTTACAAAAACGCTGAATTTCAGGTAAGCAAAGTTTGATCAGTTTAGAGAAGACCTTCGCCGAATTGATTGGGACAATGTCCTCAAAAATAGGAGCACAGAAAATAAATGGGAAATATTTAAATCAGTTTTACACACCCACTGTGAGCTAGCCATAACGTACAGAAATAAAAGGGCTAGGAACAGGAGAACACCAATGTGGCTAAATAAGGATGTAAAAAGGGCAATAAATAACAAGAACAAGGCATTTAAGAAGCTAAAACAAGAAGGCAATGAAGAAGCATTAAAAAGTTATAGAGAAAAAAATAAAATGTGTAAAAAACAAATACATTTAGCAAAAGTGGAAACTGAGAGACTCATTGCTAAGGAAAGTAAAACAAACCTCAAACTATTCTTTAATTATATAAACAGTAAAATGATTAAAATTGATGGTGTCGGCCCTTTAAAGAACAATGAGGGTGAAATCATAGAGAGCGATGTGGGAAAAGCAAATGTTTTAAATACGTTTTCTCAACAGTGTTCACACAGGAAAAGGATTTGCCAGGGGAAATGCAGAGTGATTATGTGGCGCCCCTGAGGCTCAGTCGCCACAGAGGTGCTGCACCTCCTCCTGAGGTGTGGTATCCCACCATCCAGGTAAGGTGGAAACTCCTGACCACGCTCCAACACCTGCACCCCACACCACAAAGTAGTGTAGCAAAGCACCTTCGGCGGCTCCCTGCTTGGAGTATAGCAAAGCACCCATTGGTGGCTCCCTGCTTGGAACACGAAACGTGCTGGGAGGTGGGTGGAGTTAGATTACATTTCAAGGAGCGGGAAGAGTTTGAGTTAGGGAGTCAGCAGTTGGTTGGAGGGAGAAGAAGATCCCTAGAGAGAGGGATAGATGGATGGAGGTGCTGCAGCAGATCCCAGTGATCTGGGTCTGCTGGCACAGGAAGGAGAGAAAGAGAGAGCAACATAGAATGAAAGCTTGACTCTCCATAGAAATAAAGGATTGGTATGGATCGTGAGGAGTAAAAGAAAACTGAGGACGTGGGTGAGAAGAGAACCCTTCCTAGAAGTTATAAGCGCAAGGCCGGGGCCCGGTCCCCGAGGTTGTATGGATACTAATGGTCCTGCAGCAGACACCGGAGGAATAGAAGTAGTGACCACTTTATTCCCACACAAGACTTGGGGGCACAACAGCAACTGGATAGTGAGCCGGGACTTAGTAGTAAGGAGTCCCCGAAGCAGGCTACAGCTGTCTGCCGTACAAGTAGAGTTCATAGGAACATCAGACAGGAGGAACTCCAGTGTAACTCAGTACTAGGAGTACTTCATGTAAAGGCGCTATAAGAGGAGACGTTCAGAAAGGCACAAGTTGGCGGAGTGTTGGAAAGGAGTATTCCATCTGGCCTGGAGGTTGACTGAGTCCCAGACCCGGAGGACACGGCACGGAAGCAGGCACCTGTTTGTACAACAGACTGTGAGTAAAGCTTTGGAACTACATGCCCTGGTGTCCTCCACTCGTTCCAGCGTCAACCTGCCTGGCACCGCTACATCCCTTGCGCCTGACACTACACCACCTAAGTGTCACCATATCTACTCTGCCCTGGGACTACAGCCCTGCCTGTGGAGGGCTATACCATCACTGCTGCACCACACCATCTGTCCCAGAGGATCTGTCTGCAGCGTCGGCCTAACATCTACATTGCCGAACACCACAGGTGGCGTCACGAGTTATTCATTCACACTGAACATTTACAATGGGCGCCCAGGGCCACGGGCCGGGTCACAGCTACCGTGACAACTCCCATTGAGATCCACCAGGCCCTGTACCGAGTACCCCACAGCCCTGGGTATGAGGGCGTCCCAACTTGGTGTCACGAACAGGATGATGACACCCGATGCCATCGGGTTCTGTGTGCCTATGATTTATTGAACTTAAAAGTTTGTGGAAATGTGCCGAAGACCATATTTGATAGACTGTAAAATGAATGCTAAAAATGGCTGCTGGCGCGGTGAAGAAGGGTGTGACAACATGGGTGGTCTTAAGAAAAGACCGCGAACTGTTTTGGGCCTCCCCTGTCTAAACTTCTATGCAACTGCAACATGGCCCACCCCCCGAGGGGTTCGTGTACTGGCTTGGTATGGAGGAGTAGGAAAAAGACGCTGCCCTCAGAAGGAGGGGAGAAGGCCAGTGGCAGGAAAAGAGCTCAGACAGGAAGAAGAATGCCAGAATGCCATCTTGGAAGGAGAAGGGAGGAGGCCTGTAGAGCACGCGGAGGTTGAGTCGGATCTCCCTGGCGCCATGGCTGAAGGCTCCGACCCCGTCTCCGGGATGAACCGCCAACAGCTGGAAGATGAAATAACCCAGCTGACGTGCCATCTGTGACTGAGGCTGGAGGCCTTACGGAGGTTGAGCAGGCAGCACGCCCAGGAGGGGCCTAAACCACCGGCACCTCTGGACCCGGTACCTTCACCAGTGGTACCTGTCACCACTAGAGTTGAGCGATACCAGCCGATACTTGAAAATATCGGATCGGAATGGATCGGCCGATCTTAAAAAAAAGTATCCGTATCGCCGATTCCGATACCGGAAGTCCCATTCAAGTCTATGGGACTTCCGGTATCGGAATAAGAAAAACCCTATTTTTGCCTTGTACAGCCTCTCTGGGGTCTGTACGGCCCTTTCGGGGGGCTGTGCCGGCCTGCCAGGGGGTCTGTGCAGGCTCCGTTGGTCTGTGCCGGCCTGCCGGGGGGCTGTGACGGCCTGCCGGTGGTCTGTGCAGGCTCCGGTGGTCTGTGCCGGCCTGCCGGGGGGCTGTGCCGGCCTGCCGGGGGGCTGTGCCGGCCTGCCGGTGGTCTGTGCAGGCTTCGGGGGTCTGTGCAGGCATCGTCCGATGGGACTACAAGTCCCATCGGGTGATGCCTGCTACCATGACAGTGATTGACACATTAGCCAATGATGGGACAGTAGTAGTCCCATCATCCGGCTAATGTGTTGAATGTAAAAAAAAAAAAAAAAAAAATTACATGCTACATACATACAACATGCATACTACATATATACTACATGTAACATACATACTACATATATACTGCATGCAACATGCATACTACATACATGCTACATACTACATGCATGCAACATACATACTACATATATACTACATGCATGCAACATACATACTACATATATACTACATGCATGCAACATACATACAACATATATACTACATGCATGCAACATGCATACTACATATACACTCACTGGCCACTTTATTAGGTACACCTGTCCAACTGTGTGTTAAGACTTAATTTCTAATCAGCCAATCACATGGCGGCAACTCAGTGCATTTAGGCATGTAGACATGGTCAAGACAATCTCCTGCAGTTCAAACCGAGCATCAGTATGGGGAAGAAAGGTGATTTGAGTGCCTTTGAACGTGGCATGATTGTTGGTGCCAGAAGGGCTGGTCTGAGAATTTCAGAAACTGCTGATCTACTGGGATTTTCACGCACAACCATCTCTAGGGTTTACAGAGAATGGTCCGAAAAAGAAAAAAAAATCCAGTGAGCGGCAGTTCTGTGGCCGGAAATGCCATGTTGATGCCAGAGGTCAGAGGAGAATGGGCAGACTGGTTCGAGCTGATAGAAAGGCAACAGTGACTCAAATTGCCACCCGTTACAACCAAGGTAGGCAGAAGAGCATCTCTGAACGCACAGTGCGTCGAACTTTGAGGCAGATGGGCTACAGCAGCAGAAGACCACACTGGGTACCACTCCTCTCAGCTAAGAACAGGAAACTGAGGCTACAATTTGCACAAGCTCATCGAAATTGGACAGTAGAAGATTGGAAAAACGTTGCCTGGTCTGATGAGTCTCGATTTCTGCTGCGACATTCGGATGGTAGGGTCAGAATTTGGCGTAAACAACATGAAAGCATGGATCCATCCTGCCTTGTATCAACGGTTCAGGCTGGTGGTGGTGGTGTCATGGTGTGGGGAATTTTTTCTGGGCACTCTTTGGGCCCCTTGGTACCAATTGAGCATCGTTGCAACGCCACAGCCTACCTGAGTATTGTTGCTGACCATGTCCATCCCTTTATGACCACAATGTACCCAACATCTGATGGCTACTTTCAGCAGGATAATGCGCCATGTCATAAAGCTCGAATCATCTCAGATTGGTTTCTTGAACATGACAATGAGTTTACTGTACTCAAATGGCCTCCTCAGTCACCAGATCTCAATCCAATAGAGCATCTTTGGGATGTGGTGGAACGGGAGATTCGCATCAGGGATGTGCAGCCGACAAATCTGCGCCAACTGTGTGATGCCATCATGTCAATATGGTCCAAAATCTCTGAGGAATGCTTCCAGCACCTTGTTGAATCTCTGCCACGAAGAATTGAGGCAGTTCTGAAGGCAAAAGGGGGTCCAACCCCTTACTAGCATGGTGTACCTAATAAAGTGGCCAGTGAGTGTATACTACATGTAACATACATACTACATATATACTACATGCAACATGCATACTACATACATGCTACATACTACATGCATGCTACATACATGCTACATACTACATACATGCTACATACATACTATATATATACTACATGCATGCAACATACATACTACATATATACTACATGCATGCAACATACATACTACATATATACTACATGCATGCAACATACATACAACATATATACTACATGCATGCAACATGCATACTACATATATACTACATGTAACATACATACTACATATATACTACATGTAACATACATACTACATACATGCTACATAATACATGCATGCTACATACTACATACATGCTACATACTACATACATGCTACATACTACATACATACATAATACATATATACTACATGCATGCAACATACATACAACATATATACTACATGCATGCAACATGCATGCTACATATATACTATATATACTACATGTAACATACATACTACATATATACTACATGCTACATACATGCAACATACACACTACATGCTACATACATGCAACATACATACTACATACATGCTACATACATACACACTACATGCTACATACATGCAACATACATACTACATACATGCTACATACATGCAACATACATACTACATACATACTACATGACACATGCATGCAACATGCATACTACATATATACTGCATATATACTACATGCATGCAATATACATATATACTACATACAATACATACATATAGACATACAGTACATATAACATAGAGTACATACTCACCGTCACTTGTCACTTTGATCCCCGAAGCCATTGTCACCTGAGGGATAAATATCAAAATAAAAAAACACCAATATACTTACCCCGATCCGCAGAAGTCCACGAGGGTCCCACGTCCATCTTGCGTGGAGAACAGCAGCATCAGCTGATGCTACCGTTCTCTACCAGCTCCAGGAATACAATTACAGAAGGTAGGTATCCTTCCGCACTGTATTCCTCCACCACTTTAAAAAAAAAAAGTCCCTAGTCTCACTTTATGCCATTACTGCGTGGGAAATTCCCACGCAGCAATGGCATAAAGTGAGACTAGGGACTTTTTTTTTTTTTTTTTTAAAGTGGTGGAGGAATACAGTGCGGAAGGATACCTACCTTCCGTCATTGTATTCCTGGAGCTGGTAGAGAATGGTAGCATCAGCTGATGCTGCTGTTCTCCACGCAAGATGGACGTGGGACCCTCGTGGACTTCTGCGGATCGGGGTAAGTATATTGGTGTTTTTTTATTTTGATATTTATCCCTCAGGTGACAATGGCTTCGGGGATCAAAGTGACAAGTGACGGTAAGTATGTACTCTATGTTATATGTACTGTATGTCTATATGTATGTATTGTATGTAGTATATATGTATGTTGCATGCATGTAGTATATATGCAGTATATATGTAGTATGCATGTTGCATGCATGTGGTATGTATGTAGTATGTATGTAGCATGTATGTAGTATGTATGTTGCATGTATGTAGCATGTAGTGTGTATGTATGTAGCATGTATGTAGTATGTATGTAGCATGTAGTGTGTATGTTGCATGTATGTAGCATGTAGTATGCATGTTACATGTAGTATATATAGTATATATGTAGTATGCATGTTGCATGCATGTAGTATGTATGTATTATGTATGTAGCATGTATGAAGTATGTAGCATGTATGTAGTATGTAGCATGCATGTAGTATGTAGCATGTATGTAGTATGCATGTTGCATGTAGTATATATGTAGTATGTATGTTACATGTAGTATATATGTAGTATGCATGTTGCATGCATGTAGTATATATGTTGTATGTATGTTGCATGCATGTAGTATATATGTTGTATGTATGTTGCATGCATGTAGTATATATGTAGTATGTATGTTGCATGCATGTAGTATATATGTAGTGTGTATGTAGCATGTATGTAGTATGTAGCATGTATGTAGCATGCATGTAGTATGTAGCATGTATGTAGTATGCATGTTGCATGTAGTATATATGTAGTATGCATGTTGTATGTATGTAGCATGTATGTAGCATGTAATTTTTTTTTTTTTTACATTCAACACATTAGCCGGATGATGGGACTACTACTGTCCCATCATTGGCTAATGTGTCAATCACTGTCATGATGCGCACAGACAGCGCATCATGATGACGTCATTTCGGCAGCCAATCAGAGCCACTTTTGTGGCTCATTGCATTTTGGACTTCCGATTCCGGTATCCGATACGAAAAAAGTATCGGTACTCGGTATCGGAATTCCGATACGGCAAATATCGGCCGATACCCGATACTTGCGGTATCGGAAAGCTCAACACTAGTCACCACTGAACCGGACTGTCCTCAGGCAGCGCAAATATACACCTCCACGCTGTCAATACGGCTGGCAGCTGCCTGTCCGGAGGAGTCACCTGAGACCCCGGGAGCCGAGGCCATGCTCCCACCTGGACCTGACGCAGCTGCGCAGGTCCCACCGGAGGCCCCTGCGGACCCGGAGCCGCCATCTGCTCCACCACTGCCGGCACCCGGACCAGCCATTCCAGTGGATATCCCTGCAACTGCCCACCATCTCAAGCCTGCACCGGAACACCGCCGGGAGGCCCCAGGTATGTCTGCTACCCCTGCACCTGGGAAGGCCCTGGGGTGTACGCCCGTGGCAGCATCAGGACAGGTCGTGCTGGACCTTGTCTGGGACCGGGACACTGAACCCTGGGGGGAGACATCCGAACCCCCGGGGGCGGCATCCTTGCCCACCATGGGTAAAAGCAGGTCCCAAGAGGAGGAAGAGGAGACGAAGTCCTATTGTCAGGAGACCCTCCGCCAGCTGACAGCGGAGCAGAGGGAGAGGGAACAGCGGAGACTGGCTGTGTTGGGTCCTGATCTGGACCGGAAGAAGGTCCGTGCTGGTCATTATGGTCCCCGGGATGCAGCTGGTTGGGGGCAAGTTTTAAACGTGAACCACGAGAGAGGTTTTGGGTTCATTACAGACCCCAAAATAATTAGTGACCTTTTCTTTAATCGGCGGGATGTGGAGTCGCTCCTGAGGAAGGGGCACCCTGCTAGAGACCTGCAGCCAGGGGAGTACGTGACTTTCACCTGGCATGAGGGGTTGAGGGTGGTATGCCATGAATATTAGGCGGATACCTGAAGAGCTACTGGCAACCTATGCAGGAAAGATATATGTACCCCCAGGTGTCACCACCACTTCATCTCATGTGAATCCAGCAGCAGGAAGAAATTGTCAAGAAGTTCTTCCCTGGATGCAGCAGCCCAAATCAACAGCTTCCAGTACCCCAGGAGGGGACAACTAGCCAGAACCTGCAAAATAACTAACTTTGTTGCCCAGGAAGGTATTTGCACCGTTGTGCCTTTTTTCTAATTTTGTTCATCGTGTTTTTCTGTCCGCACTTTTGTTGCCCAGTTTGATTGGCAGCGTTTCTTCGTTTGGAACTGTGGAGATCATGGATGCTGAATGATCCAGAACTGTGTTTGTAAATAGTTGCACCTCTTTAGGTGCCCTCTCTTGGTTTTACATAGACACTTTGCGAAGATAACATCTACCTCATCTGGAGCATGACTCCAATCAAAGGACACTGCAAGAGATCCCGGCTGGGAGCGGTGTCCAGCACTTACAAGAATTATTGAAATTCTTAATGTGAAGTATTTGATGTGTCTTATGATAGCTTTTATATAAGATGTAGGAATGTTTTAATAAAGAGATGAGCGATTTGAATAAAGAATGAAGATTTGGAATATGTAGGTGATGAACCAGGTATCAGCGGTTATCACTTTAAGCTAATGACAGAAAGGTAGAAAATGTGAAAAAGGAAAGATGATGAAGAAATATATTGATGAAACTTGCAATTTTGAATTAAGACTTTAGATAGTTAACTAAGAATTGTTTGCAACGTTCAAGAATGAGTGCCTCTCATATTGAGAAGATTAGATAAGAACTGTTTATTAGCAATATAAAAATTTGTATGTTCCAGTATTGTCAACTTTATTTCCTTGCAGCCCGCGGACGTGGTGTGTTTAACGGGGGGGTATGTGGCGCCCCTGAGGCTCAGTCGCCACAGAGGTACTGCACCTCCTCCTGAGGTGTGGTATCCCACCATCCAGGTAAGGTGGAAACTCCTGACCACGCTCCAACACCTGCACCCCACACCACAAAGTAGTGTAGCAAAGCACCTTCGGCGGCTCCCTGCTTGGAGTATAGCAAAGCACCCATTGGTGGCTCCCTGCTTGGAACACAAAACGTGCTGGGAGGTGGGTGGAGTTAGATTACATTTCAAGGAGCGGGAAGAGTTTGAGTTAGGGAGTCAGCAGTTGGTTGGAGGGAGAAGAAGATCCCTAGAGAGAGGGATAGATGGATGGAGGTGCTGCAGCAGATCCCAGTGATCTGGGTCTGCTGGTACGGGAAGGAGAGAAAGAGAGAGCAACATAGACTGAAAGCTTGACTCTCCATAGAAAGAAAGGATTAGTACGGAACGTGAGGAGTAAAAGAGAACAGAGGACGTGGGTGAGAAGAGAACCCTTCCTAGAAGTTATAAGCGCAAGGCCGGGGCCCGGTCCCCGAGGTTGTATGGATACTAATGGTCCTGCAGCAGACACCGGAGGAATAGAAGTAGTGACCACTTTATTCCCACACAAGACTTGGGGGCACAACAGCAACTGGATAGTGAGCCGGGACTTAGTAGCAAGGAGTCCCCGAAGCAGGCTGCAGCTGTCTGCTGTACAAGTAGAGTTCATAGGAACATCAGACAGGAGGAACTCCAGTGTAACTCAGTACTAGGAGTACTTCATGTAAAGGCGCTATAAGAGGAGACGTTCAGAAAGGCACAAGTTGGTGGAGTGTTGGAAAGGAGTATTCCATCTAGCCTGGAGGTTGACTGAGTCCCAGGCCCGGAGGACACGGCACGGAAGCAGGCACCTGTTTGTACAACAGACTGTGAGTAAAGCTTTGGAACTACATGCCCTGGTGTCCTCCACTTATTCCAGCGCTAACCTGCCCGGCACCGCTACATCCCTTGCGCCTGACACTACACCACCTAAGTGTCACCATATCTACTCTGCCCTGGGACTACAGCCCTGCCTGTGGAGAGCTATACCATCACTGCTGCACCACATCATCTGTCCCAGAGGATCTGTCTGCAGTGTCGGCCTAACATCTACATTGCCGAACACCACAGGTGGCGTCACAACTTTTTTATTCACAATGAACATTTACAATGGGCACCCAGGGCCACGGGCCAGGTCACAGCTACCGTGACAACTCCCATTGAGATCCACCGGGCCCGGTACCGAGTACCCCACAGCCCTGGGTGTGAGGGCGTCCCAATAATGTAAACTCCCCATTAGGTATTACCTGCCTAACCCAGGAAGAAGTGCAGAACCGCCTTAGTAAGATTAAATTTGACAAATCACCAGGCCCTGATGGCATTCACCCTCGGGTATTAAGGGAGTTAAGTAATGTGATAGACAGGCCTCTATTCCTTATATTTAAAGACTCTATAGAAACAGGGTCTGTTCCTTTTGATTGGCGGCAAGCAAATATGGTACCAATATTTAAAAAGGGGTGTAAAAGGGAACATCTGTTGTGGGTAAAATTTTTGAAGGGTTTCTAAGGGATACCATTATGGAATATCTCAATGTTAATAAATGTTTAACTCCATATCAACATGGATTTATGAAGGATCGCTCCTGTCAAACTAACCTGATCAGCTTCCATGAGGATGTAAGCTCTCAAATGGACCAAGGAGAATCATTGGATGTCATTTATCTCGACTTCTCTAAAGCATTTGACACTGTCCCACATAAAAGATTGGTAAGTAAGATGAGAAAGCTTGGGCTAGGGGAAAATGTGTGTAGATGGATACGTAGCTGGCTTAGTGATAGAAAACAAAGAGTGGTTATTAATGGTGCATACTCAGATTGGGCCAGGGTTACTAGTGGGGTACCACAGGGTTCTGTATTGGGCCCCCTACTATTTAATATATTTATTAATGATCTAGTGGATGGCTTACACAGTAAAATATCAGTATTTGCAGATGATACAAAACTATGTAAGGTAGTTAACACAAAGGAGGACAGTTTGCAACTACAGACAGATTTGAGTAAATTGGAGAATTGGGCTGAAAAATGGCAAATGAGGTCTAACACAGATAAGTGTAAGGTTATGCACATGGGAAGGAGAAACAGATGTACAATTACTTACTAAACGGGAAACTGCTGGGGAAATCAGACATGGAAAAAGACTTAGGCATCTTAGTCAATAAGAAGCTAAATTGGAGTGCCCAGTGTCAGGCAGCTGCCACCAAAGCAAATAGGGTCATGGGATGCATTAAAAGAGGTCTGGGGACACGAGATGAAAACATAATTCTCCCTCTGTACAAATCACTCGACAGACCACACTTGGAATATTGTATGCAATTTTGGACGCCGGTGCTCAAGAAAGACATTACTGAACTTGAAAGGGTTCAAAGGCGGGCTACTAAAATGATAAATGGAGTTGGTTCACTACAATACCCAGAAAGTTTATCAAAATTAGGTCTATTTACTCTAGAAAAGAGAAGACTTAGGGGAGACCTAATATATATGTACAAGTATATCAGAGGGCAATGCAGAGATCTCTCCAATGAACTGTTTGTACCAAGGACTGTGACAAAAACAAGGGGGCATTCTCTTCATTTGGAGGAAAGACAATTTCTGCCCCAGCATAGAAGAGGGTTCGTCACGGTAAGAGCAGTGAGGCTCTGGAATTCTCTTCCTGAGGAAGTGGTGATGGCCAACTCACTGAATGAATTTAAGAAAGGAATGGATGCTTTTCTTGTGAGTAACAGTATAGAAGGTTACGAATAACAGAATATTATAGGTAGATGGTTGACCCAGCTTAGGGGAAGGAATTTTTTTCCCTATGGAGAAAATTGGCTTCTACGCTGTGGGTTTTTTGCCTTCCCCAGGATCAACAATACAGAACAGCCGAACTAAAAATAGGCTGAACTAGATGGACATAAGGTCTTCCTTCAGCCTTCAAAACTGTTACTATGTAACTGATTCCAAGATTGTAGATACCTGTGATGCTAATTAGTGGACACATCTTGATTTAACATGTCCCTTTGGTCACATTATTTTCAGGGGTACCATCTTTTCTGTCCAGGTCTATTTCATGAGTTTTATTTTTTTTTAAATTCTGTGGAAATGTAATACCATGGCCGCTGGGGGGGTAGCTTCTGCGGTCGCTCCAGTACTGACTGTGCTGGAGGCTGTTTCATCTCCTGTATGCTGTCCAGTTTGGGGACCCAAATAACTGCAGACTGAGACTGGAAACAACTTAAACAACTCAGCTTTATTCTCTTCAGGGCACAGCATATCCACAACGGCTACAGGACTCTTTACTCGGTAACAGCAATACATCTTCATCTACAGCAGTACGTCACTTCTTCCTTCACTTCACATGTATGAACCACACAGACAAGCTGACACGTCACACGGAGCATGATGAACACAGAATGCTTCCCTTCTTTCAGAGCCCGACTTCAGCCCACGAAGGTACCTGACTTATCCGTTACAGCTCACCCCTTTACGGCACTGTTGCTCCTGTTCGTGTCCTAGGTTTGCAGCTCACTAGACTCTCCACAAAGCTCCTGTACTCCAGCTGCTACTTCCACAGGGGGCTCTCCCTTGGACCTCCCTGGCTTGCACTACTCCAGACACGGGCTGGATTCAATAGACTGGCTTGGGTTGTGTCTTTCAGCTCTTCCTTGTTAGCTGACTTGACCATTGAGACTCCTTCTTCCGTCTCCTTAGTCCTACAGTTCCCAGTCTTTAACTGCAGGACCTCCAGTACCACGACGTACTGGCTACTGCTGTAGGCATATGCTGTTCTTCACTTCTGTCTTGTATAGCTACCCCCGGCTCAACTGACTCATGGAGGGAAAACTATCTCCTTTTCTGTCTCTCACTAGCCACTCCTCTCAGGTTCCTTCCTAACAGTCTTCTCACTAGTTGAGCTTCAGTGCCCCCATCTAGTGGGCCTTTTCTAGTACTACAACTAACTAACTAATGTGTGGATGCAAACACACACACACACAACATGCATACAACACACAGATAATACACAATAATGTTACTATTTACAGGGCGAGGCCCTTGACCTCCTTACAGAAGCATGGTTGAAAAGCAATGTCTGACTTTCATAGATTTTTGATTTTTTATCACTTTTGTAAGATTCAAGTTATCTCTGTGACCATTGTGGGTTTTTCTGTCATTAAATGAGGGGTACAAACAATTTTGACCACGTGTGTATCTGTAATGTTTAACAGGCGCACGACAAGTTCAGGAAAGTGACGCAGATCCTTGCACAAGTTGTGTATCCTGGAGCACAAGTCGCGGAGTTACGTGGAGGTGTCATCATTTTGTAAATAAGGGGCTTCCTCACCTGCAGTATTAATGCTCCTACAGAGCATTTTATAAGAATTTTTGCAATGTGACCTTATGAACTGGAGCAGAAAATGTTTTCAGAAGAATTTTCCCCATTTACAAAACGCTTTGTGTAGCCTGCGGCCGTCGGGCAACGGCCAGGAAAGAGGCAGCAGCAAATCAGCAATCTGTCACCAGAGAGTAAATCTGCAGAAAGTCTATAAAATGCTAAGCACAATGTTATCGTAACTGCTAAAAGTCCATCTAATCAGTGGCAGATACGGCGCCGCCTGGAAGTGAGAATTATGGAAACGCTCAGATCACTTTTTACAAAATCCGGATATAATCCCTATTCAAATGTGGCTTCGTTCTAAAGAGATTTGCCCGGCCGCCTGGAGAGGACAAGAGCCGCGCTTTAACCCCTTGTATGTTTCTGAACCTGGATCCGTTTACTCTTCAGAATGTAAATGAACGGCAGCGGAGCGTGTGGGGAAGATTTCATTTGTGAGATTGCCGCTTTTCTCGCTGGAATGTCAGTTCTTTGTGTCGCTCCTTGATACTGAGCTCACAGCTCCCTGAATACACAATGAAATCATTTGTCGTTTTTGCCAGAGACGCTACAATTAGCCTCGAAATAACTCAACCAACCCAAGGTTTACACAAAGAATGAAATAAAAGACCCCGTTGTAGATTGTGCGGAACGTGGAGGCCTGTAAACATCTGGAGTGTCACACGAGGAGCAGGGCGCAGAAGCCTCCTCCGCCAGGACAGTAATTGGGTTTATTATTTCTACCAATGTTGACACATAGAGACAAGGTGCTGTCTGCTCCATGCTGTCATCCAGCAGCCGTAGGGCTGGCGGGAGGGGAAGCGCACAGCTCCGAAGAGATGGAGCACTGCTCCACCGGGAAGTGCTAAAGTTTGCCGCACCTCTAACCATGCGCGGAAAGAACAAACAAAAGATGCAACGGCCGAATGGCACATAGGATGAGATAAGCAGAAAACCAGGCAGAAATAACAAAAAGAATGGAATAAACTAATAGTTATTACTACTCTACAAATATTACTGTTATCAACACCCTTCTATTATAACTACTACTAGTAGTAGTACTATTGCCACTACTACTGCTATAACTACTAATATTATTACTACGCTATCACTACTAATACTATTAATGCTACTAATATTACTACAACTACAACCATCCTACAACTACTATTATAACTACTACTACTGATACTATTACTACTACTACTAGTATTACTACTCTACTACTATTAATCTTATTACAACTAATATTACTTATACTGCCACCACCCCATTATAACTACTACTACTAGGACTATTGCTACTACTAGTATTACTACTCTACTAATACTACTAATATTATTACTACTCCCACCACACTATTTTAACCACTACTACTGTTCTGTCCTCACTAATGAAGCAGACTTCATGTAGCTATACATGCAGCTAAATCCCTATACCATAGTCCAATAAGGGAGACTGTAGTAGAATCTGTATTTTATTGAACATGGTGGTATATTGGCGTGGTGAAACAGTGATGCTGTCACAAAAGGGAGAAGAGAAATGAGATGTTTCCAGGATGCAGTCAGAAGGAAAATGGTGGACTGGAGGGAAAATGGGGCTGAACTAACCATGATCCTTCGCAAAGGGCTCCCAGAAGGCACTGCAAAACTTAACATAGTGCTTTGCAATGTTCCCAGAATACATTGTAAACGGGGAAAGATGGAAAGTGAAAGTAAACTTCAATACACTGCGGTTATGACTCTGGCCACTAGATAGAGCAAGAAACAATGGAAACAATAGGATCTATAAAAAACTGAACATCTTATATATTCTCAGTAATCATTGCAAATATTATCAAATAGACAGTTAAAGGTTGTGAATTCAATGTCGGAGACAGAACACTCCCCGTCTGACATCAAACAGATGTCACTATTCTTATCCTCCGAAGACAAAAATATGACCAGCTCAGTTACTGACCTGGAGAATGTCTTAAGTTCATTCTCTTTGGCCATCCTAAGTTCGACTTTGCGGACGTTGCCATCTTTACTCGGGAATGTCGCAGTCACTAGTCCAAGTGGCCAATGGTTCCGATGGGTCTGACAGTCTTTCACAAGGCTGAGGTTACCAATCCTTAGATTAGGCCTGGTAGGTTGCCACTTTGTCCGTGGCTGCAGGGTAGACAAGTATTGTTTGCGCCACCTGTCCCAGAATGTATTGGCAAGACTTTGTACCTGTCTCCATTGGCGCTTATAGAGGTCCTTAGCGTCGAATCCTCCTGAAGGGGCACTGGATAGTCCTGTTTTCTGGGTGAGGAGAGTAGCTGGAGCCAATGTATGAAGTGTAGAAACCTGAGGGCAGATTTCAGCATCTGAATCCTCTCCTACTAGTTCAAAGGTGTCTGGACAACGTTCCTCAGTGTACAATAGTTTTGGTCCTGAGAGCCATGTTGTGCTCTCTAGTCGACTTGCGTCAACTGCTCTAGCTGCGTGATCTGCAGGATTTTGGTCCATGGGAATGTAATGCCACTGTTTTGGATGAATTGATCTCCTAATTCATAGCACTCCGTTGTTGACATAAACGTAGAATCGTCTAGCTTCATTGTGGATGTATCCAAGGACTACTTTGCTGTCTGAGTAGAACTTGGCTTGTGTCAGGTCGATATCCATCTCAGATGTGATGAAGTCTGCTAACTCGACAGCTAGGACTGCGGCACAAAGCTCCGACCTGGGTATAGTGTGCTGTGGTTGTGGAGCAAGTTTGTCCTTCCCCATAACGAATCCAATGTGGCTCTGACATTTGGAGTCCACAGTTTTGAGGTAGGCAACAGCAGTGATTGCTTTGACTGAAGCATCTGCAAATACATACAGTCTTTGGCTTTGTATTTCTGTAGACGGCACAGGGGTGTATGGTCTTGGAACATTTAGGTTGGAGAGGGCTGCTAAGGAGTTCTTCCATACTTCCCACTGGATTCTCTTATCAGGTGGCAGAGGTGCATCCCAGTCAGAAATCTCCTTATTTAAGTTTCTTAGTATGGCTTTGCCTTGTATAGTAACAGGAGCTGCAAAACCCAAGGGATCGTACAGGCTGTTGATGGTAGACAGGACACCTCTGCGTGTGAAAGTCTTTTCTTCCTGGCTGACCTGAAAGGTAAAGGTGTCTGACTGTAGATTCCAGAGAAGCCCGAGGCTGCGTTGCATTGGTGTGGGGTCTGACCCCAGGTCCAGGTCTCTGAGACCATTACACAAGTTTTGTGAACGGAATGCTTTCATAAGTTCTTGGCTGTTTGAGACTATTTTGTGAAGCCTGAGGTTAGAGCTAGCAAGCAACTCTTGGGCTCTCCTCAGAAGACTCATTTGAAGGCAGTCTCATTTGAAGGCACGACTTTCAGACAGTCATCAACATAAGTCTTTTTCTATGAATTGTCTAACATCTGATCCGTATTCTGCTTCTCCTTCTTGAGCTGACCTTTTGAGTCCATAGATGGCGACTGCAGGAGAAGGGCTATTGCCGAAGATGTGCATTCTCATGCGGTACTCTGTGACCTCTTTAGTAGGATCATTGTCTCTGTACCAGAAGAATCTTAGGAAGTTCCTGTCTCTCTCTCTCACACAAGGAAACAATGGAACATTTGCTGGATGTCAGCGATGAAAGCAATGGAATCCTTAAGGAAGCGCATAAGTACTCCCAGCAGTTTGTTATTGAGGTCTGGTCCTGTCAGTAGAACATCATTCAGGAAGAAATCATCAAACTTAGCACTGGAGTCAAACACCACTCTAATCTGGCCCGGTTTCTTAGGGTGGTATACTCCAAACATGGGTAGGAACCAGCATTCTTCAGAGTCTTTGAGAGTGGGAGCTAGTTCTGCATGGCAGTTCTCAAATATCTTTGACATAAAGGAGAAAAAGTGATCTCTCATCTCTGGTTTCCTTTGTAGATTATGTTTAAGAGAGGAAAAACATTTTATTGCCTGAATTCTGTTTGGTAGACATGGTCTGTGGGTTCTGAAGGGGAGAGGTGCGACCCAGCTGTTGGTCTCATTGTTATAAGTTTATTCTAAAGTTCTATGAAGCCCGATGACGTGGCTTTTTCACATCTCCATCTTATCTGACCCAGTGAGCTCCATCTTTGGGGCTTGTGTATTCTGTTATAAGTTTATACTAAAGTTCTATGAAGCCTGATGACGTGGGTCAGAAATGAAGACAAACACGGTATATCACAGTTCAAGATGTATATGTCTATTGCAGAGATATGAACTTCAGATGAGAGATTGAAACTGGGACTCTACAGATAAGCAGGCAAATAAGACAGTCTCAAAAAGTGTGCAGCTGTAGCAGTACAGACAGAGGGTGCGTTTACCAGTCCAGCAATGCAGGATCCAGGGCCCAGAGCCCGGGCCGGCTCCTAAAGGAGGGCAGACCATAGCAGAGGTGGGTGCAGAGCGGGTGTAAGCAACAGAGTCCTTCCATGGTACGTAGATCCAGAAACAAGCGGGGTATCCCGAAGAGTAGAAGACGCAAGCAGGTTGCAAGACCTTCCAGCTTGACAGCAAGTAGAGAACAAGATACACAAGCAAGGTATAGTGTGCAGAGTTCCTTTATATATACAGCCAGTGGCGGATTATAATGAGGTCAATTTGGGCAGTTGCCCCGGGCCCAGTGGGGTTAAGGGGCCCACAGCCCAGGCCAGTAAATTGCCCCATTATAATCCGCCACCACGCAGGTCCGGATTATAGGCAGGGCAGGCGGGGCTTCAGCCCCGGGGCCCCCACCACAAGAGCTTCTAAGGGGGCCCCCACCACATTCCTGCTGGCTGCTGCAATGGCACTCCATCTTCTCCCCACCTAAAAGTGAGTGACCGTGGGGGCGGCATTATGTGCTCTGCTACCAGCAGCATCTACAAGTAGTGTGAACGCTGATGCTGCTGGTAGCGTGCAAAGGCTTGTGATGAGATCACAGGAGGGAAGGTGTCAGGGCCCCCGATCATGTGACCCCTGTCTCCTCCCCTCCTGTGACCTCATCACAGGTCCTGTGCGCACAGCACAGAGCACTGAGAGCAGCCATGTATGTGGAGTGCGGCTCTGCGGGTGGAGGTCGGTGCTGGAGGCTCCATTATTCTCTATGTGGAGTGCGGGTGGAGGTCGGTGCTGGAGGCTCCATTATTCTCTATGTGGAGTGCGGGTGAAGGTGGGTGCTGGAGGCTCCATTATTCTCTATGTGGAGTGCGGCTCTGCGGGTGGAGGTCGGTGCTGGAGGCTCCAATATTCTCTGTGGAGTGTGGCTCTGCGGGTGGAGGTCGGTGCTGGAGGCTCCATTATTCTCTGTGGAGTGCGGCTCTGCGGGTGGAGGTAGGTGCTGGAGGCTCCATTATTCTCTATGTGGAGTGCGGCTCTGCGGGTGGAGGTCGGTGCTGGAGGCTCCATTATTCTCTATGTGGAGTGCGGCTCTGCGGGTGGAGGTCGGTGCTGGAGGCTCCATTATTCTCTATGTGGAGTGTGGCTCTGCGGGTGGAGGTCGGTGCTGGAGGCTCCATTATTCTCTATGTGGAGTGTGGCTCTGCGGGTGGAGGTCGGTGCTGGAGGCTCCATTATTCTCTATGTGGAGTGCGGCTCTGCGGGTGGAGGTCAGTGCTGGAGGCCCCATTATTCTCTATGTGGAGTGCGGCTCTGCGGGTGGAGGTCAGTGCTGGAGGCCCCATTATTCTCTATGTGGAGTGCGGCTCTGCGGGTGGAGGTCGGTGCTGGAGGCCCCATTATTCTCTATGTGGAGTGCGGCTCTGCGGGTGGAGGTCGGTGCTGGAGGCTCCATTATTCTCTATGTGGAGTGCGGCTCTGCGGGTGGAGGTCGGTGCTGGAGGCTCCATTATTCTCTATGTGGAGTGTGGCTCTGCGGGTGGAGGTCGGTGCTAGAGGCTCCATTATTCTCTATGTGGAGTGCGGCTCTGCGGGTGGAGGTCAGTGCTGGAGGCCCCATTATTCTCTATGTGGAGTGCGGCTCTGCGGGTGGAGGTCGGTGCTGGAGGCCCCATTATTCTCTATGTGGAGTGCGGCTCTGCGGGTGGAGGTCGGTGCTGGAGGCCCCATTATTCTCTATGTGGAGTGCGGGTGAAGGTCGGTGCTGGAGGCTCCATTATTCTCTATGTGGAGTGCGGGTGAAGGTCGGTGCTGGAGGCTCCATTATTCTCTATGTGGAGTGCGGGTGAAGGTCGGTGCTGGAGGCTCCATTATTCTCTATGTGGAGTGCGGCTCTGCGGGTGGAGGTAGGTGCTGGAGGCTCCAATATTCTCTGTGGAGTGTGGCTCTGCGGGTGGAGGTCGGTGCTGGAGGCTCCATTATTCTCTGTGGAGTGCGGCTCTGCGGGTGGAGGTAGGTGCTGGAGGCTCCATTATTCTCTGTGGAGTGTGGCTCTGCGGGTGGAGGTCGGTGCTGGAGGCTCCATTATTCTCTATGTGGAGTGTGGCTCTGCGGGTGGAGGTCGGTGCTGGAGGCTCCATTATTCTCTATGTGGAGTGTGGCTCTGCAGGTGGAGGTCGGTGCTGGAGGCTCCATTATTCTCTGTGGAGTGGGGCTCTGCGGGTGGAGGTAGGTCCTGGAGGCTCCATTATTCTCTATGTGGAGTGCGGGTGGAGGTAGGTGCTGGAGGCTCCATTATTCTCTATGTGGAGTGCGGCTCTGCGGGTGGAGGTCGGTGCTGGAGGCCCCATTATTCTCTATGTGGAGTGCGGCTCTGCGGGTGGAGGTCGGTGCTGGAGGCTCCATTATTCTCTATGTGGAGTGCGGCTCTGCGGGTGGAGGTCAGTGCTGGAGGCTCCATTATTCTCTATGTGGAGTGCGGCTCTGCGGGTGGAGGTAGGTGCTGGAGGCCCCATTATTATCTATGTGGAGTGCGGCTCTGCAGGTGGAGGTAGGTGCTGGAGGCTCCATTATTCTCTATGTGGAGTGCGGCTCTGCGGGTGGAGGTCAGTGCTGGAGGCTCCATTATTCTCTATGTGGAGTGCGGGTGGAGGTAGAGAATAATGGAGCCTCCAGCACCGACCTCCACCCGCAGAGCCGCACTCCACATAGAGAATAATGGAGCCTCCAGCACCTATGTGGAGTGCGGCTCTGCGGGTGGAGGTCGGTGCTGGAGGCTCCATTATTCTCTATGTGGAGTGTGGCTCTGCGGGTGGAGGTCGGTGCTGGAGGCTCCATTATTCTCTGTGGAGTGGGGCTCTGCGGGTGGAGGTAGGTCCTGGAGGCTCCATTATTCTCTGTGGAGTGGGGCTCTGCGGGTGGAGGTAGAGAATAATGGAGCCTCCAGGACCTATGTGGAGTGCGGGTGGAGGTCGGTGCTGGAGGCCCCATTATTCTCTATGTGGAGTGCGGCTCTGCGGGTGGAGGTAGGTGCTGGAGGCCCCATTATTCTCTATGTGGAGTGCGGCTCTGCGGGTGGAGGTCGGTGCTGGAGGCCCCATTATTCTCTATGTGGAGTGCGGCTCTGCGGGTGGAGGTAGGTGCTGGAGGCCCCATTATTATCTATGTGGAGTGCGGCTCTGCAGGTGGAGGTAGGTGCTGGAGGCTCCATTATTCTCTATGTGGAGTGCGGCTCTGCGGGTGGAGGTCGGTGCTGGAGGCTCCATTATTCTCTATGTGGAGTGCGGGTGGAGGTAGAGAATAATGGAGCCTCCAGCACCGACCTCCACCCGCAGAGCCGCACTCCACATAGAGAATAATGGGGCCTCCAGCACCGACCTCCACCCGCAGAGCCGCACTCCACATAGGTGCTGGAGGCTCCATTATTCTCTATGTGGAGTGCGGCTCTGCGGGTGGAGGTCGGTGCTGGAGGCTCCATTATTCTCTATGTGGAGTGTGGCTCTGCGGGTGGAGGTCAGTGCTGGAGGCTCCATTATTCTCTATGTGGAGTGCGGCTCTGCGGGTGGAGGTCGGTGCCGGAGGCTCCATTATTCTCTATGTGGAGTGCGGCTCTGCGGGTGGAGGTCGGTGCTGGAGGCTCCATTATTCTCTATGTGGATTGTGGCTCTGCGGGTGGAGGTCGGTGCTGGAGGCTCCATTATTCTCTATGTGGAGTGCGGCTCTGCGGGTGGAGGTAGGTGCTGGAGGCTCCATTATTCTCTATGTGGAGTGGGGCTCTGCAGGTGGAGGTCGGTGCTGGAGGCTCCATTATTCTCTATGTGGAGTGCGGCTCTGCGGGTGGAGGTCGGTGCTGGAGGCCCCATTATTCTCTATGTAGAGTGCGGCTCTGCGGGTGGAGGTCGGTGCTGGAGGCTCCATTATTCTCTATGTGGAGTGCGGCTCTGTGGGTGGAGGTCGGTGCTGGAGGCCCCATTATTCTCTATGTAGAGTGTGGCTCTACGATTCATGACCCCCGTCACGTGACGAGGGGGGCCCACAGAGTCTGAACTGCCCCGGGCCCTGGCTACCCTTAATCCACCCCTGTATACAGCAGACAGGAAACAAGGAGTATCAGACAGGAAACAAGATGGCACCCGTGAAGCCAGCAACTCCATTTCGGGTAAGGGCAGAATCTAACCGAAGGGCAAGAGCAGACAAAACAGGTACACAGTCCCAGTCCTTACACTCATCTTTTACGAGTCCCTTGTCCATTACCTCTAAGAACAACTTGTCCTCTACCGACATTGCTACTTGGTAGTCTTGCTTAGTTCTCTGGAAGACTGTACACCTCAACTGATCCTCTTAGCTTCCTGACACCATACTGCTGTCATGAGTAAAGTCTATTAAATGATTGGGCAGTTGGATGTTGTGTGGTAGTTCCTTGACATGGAAATCGTTGTTGCAAGGTTGAAACAGAGATGGGCATCCTTTCTCCAATGTATTTGTTAGCATACTTGTCACAGAAGATGGGGCGTGCATGTGTCCCAAGCATACGTTTCCTATTATGACCTATCCTAGGTTTAGCTTTTGGGCATAGGGAGCAATGTAGAGTCCACTATGACTTCTCACTTTATGAACCTGTAGGATATCTCTTCCCAACAGCAGTATTATCTGTGCCTGAGGGTCAAGTTCCGGTATAAGGTGTGCTATGCATTTCAAGTGAGCATGATGGATTGCCACATCTGGTGTAGTCATTTCACAGCTGTTATCTGGGATCTGATTACATTCAATGATTGTAGGTAGTGGTAGGCAGAATTGTCCATCTAAGGACTCAATTTGGTAGTCAGTAGCTTTCCTACCTGCTGTTGACACAGTACCTGCACATGTCTTTAATGAGTAAGGAGTGCTTGGTCCTTTGATGTTGAATAGGTCAAAGAATGTTGATCTAGCCAGGGATCGATTACTTTGACCATCCAAGATAGCATACAGTCTTACAGCTTTGTCTCTATGGCCCTTTGGGTACACTCTGACGAGGCATATTTTAGAACAAGACCTACTGTCTATTGTCCCTTTACAGACTTCAGTACATTGTGAAGTGATCTCTGGCGTAGCTGCATCAGTGCTCCTTTCCTCCTCGCCATGCTGTCAGCTGGCGTGTTTTGTTAACTCCATGGAGCTGGGCCAGGGTGTAGTGCAGTGTTATGATCTGTGGTGCCACATTCTGTGCATTTTACACTGACCTTACTATCCTTGTCAAGATGAGTTGTGGATGAGCAGCACTTGTAGCAGATACCATTGTTTCAGGAAGCTTCTGCGATCTGGCATAGATTTTCCCCTGAAAGCTCTGCATTTCAGGAGAGGATGAGGCTTCTGATGGAGCGGGCACTGCTTGTCAGGGTCCTGTATAGGGATGGGCGAATCCTGAAATACTCGGAATTGCTAGACTCTAACGAGTCCGACTCCGAAACTCGCTACTCGTTGCGAGTCTAGCGAGTCCAATGTTAATGAATGGGGATGCGAGTATTGCAGCGATTCCTGTGCTGCCATTTTTTTTGTTACGCTTACTTCCCGCATGTGGCTGTGCACACCATGCGGAAAGTAAGCAGAACAATTGCGGATGGTACCCACGGTCCGGAGGAGAGGAGACTGTCCTCCGGGCTTTGGGCACCATATCCCTGTAAAAAATAGAATTTAAAAATAAAAAATATTGTTATTCTTACCTTCCGACGTCCCGCGCAGCCTTCCCGCCTCTCCACGCATCCGTTCCCAGTAGTCCTTTGCGAAAATGCCCGTGATGGCGTCCGTTCTCGCGGGATCGCGAAGTCTCGCGGTCATTCGCGCGACGTCATCGCGAATTACCGCGAGACATCGCGATCCCGCGAGAGCGGACGTCATCGCGGCCATTTTCGCAAAGGACTACTGGGAACGGATGCGTGGAGAGGCGGGAAGGCTGCGCGGGACGTCGGAGGGTAAGAATAACAATATTTTTTATTTTTTTTTACATTTTATCTTTTACTACTGACGCTGCATAGGCAGCCTCAGTAGTAAAAAGTTGGTCACACTTGTCAAACACTATGTTTGACGAGTGTGACCAACCTGTCAATCAGTTCTCCAAGCGATGCTACAGATCGCTTGGAAAACGCTATCATTTGCATTGGACTCGTTACTGTGCGAGTAATCGCTTGGAAACTCACAGAGTACCGACTCCTGCGAGTCCCCTACTACTCGCAGAGTAACGAGTCCTAACGAGTAGATTCGCCCATCCCTAGTCCTGTACCTTTGTCTCTGATTGAGAGCGGCCAGCAGACCTGTAATTGGAACTTGGAGAAGAAACATAAGTCTTGTGCACTGCCACAGATGTTCTGCGTGGGTTTGTAGCTGGTGACGGTGTGGCATATGACATTGCAAAATCAAAGCTGGGATCATTTCTGATTGTCGCTTGTTCGTGTATAAAGTCTACAAAAACGGAGAAGGGAGGGAATGGAACAGTGTGTTTGTATTTGTATGTGGAACCATGTCTGAGCCACCTCGCCTGTAGATTATAGGGCAACTTTTGGACTATAGGGTTAACACCTTTGGCTGTGTCAAGGTATGCAATTCCTTGTAGGTCACCTTCACATTTGGCAAGTAGGACCTCCTTTAGCAGGTCACCTAGCTCTCTAAGTTTTGGGAGACCTTGATATTTTAGGAAAGTCATCGATTCTTTTGAACAAGGCTCTATCACCTCTGCTGAGCCGTAACACTCATCCAGCCTCTTCCAGATCTCTTTGAGGCCGATTTGAGGGTGCTTTATGTTAATGTCTCTGATCCTTACTGCGTGTTTGACTGACTCTTCTCCCAGGTATTTGACTAAGAGGTCTATCTCTTCCCTGTGTTGTAGCCCTAAGTCTCTAGTGACATTTTGGAAGGAAGCTTTCCAAGCTCTGTAACTTTCAGCTTGGTAAGTCCCTTGGCAACCAGATCACATCGTGAAGAACTTAGCAAATTCTGTTGTGAACTAGTTGTCAGCAGAGTATACTGGTGATGGGTCACCCTGATAATGATGTGAGGTGTGTTCATACCTGTTAGTATCCTCAGGGTGGCAGCAGCCCGTGTCATATTGCTTCGGTCTGACGTGCAGTGTGTCAGCAAGGTGATTCACGTTGGTTACCTGGTGAGGAGCAAGGTAGTCATTAGCAGAATTGTTTCGCTCCATGTTTTCCTGGAGCTGCGTCTCATGATGACTCTCGCTCGCTTCACTGGATTTGTCGTGTTCTTGATTATAGTTTGGATCAGGAAGTTCATTTACATACTGAGATGTGCATTGTGGTGAATCTTGCAGTGGCAACTTCAGACTTGATGCACTGCTACGGTTATGCAGCTCAGGGTTGTGCGCAGCTTCTAGTGATTCTGCCTCAGCTAGTGCTGCTGCAGTCTCTTTTTTTGCTGCTAGCTCTAAGGCTGCATCCACTCATGCCTTTTCTATCTTAAGTTGCATCTCTTTTTCAGCATACCTTGCTCACATTTTGGCGGCTTCAGCATTTGCGCAGGCAATGGCGAATGGATACAGTCTTTGAGGAGACAGAAGTAACAGATTTTGTCCTGTGTGATTTGTGGGACATGGTGTCTTGGAGGGATGCTTGTCTGGGCAGAGATTGCTGTAGCTGTATTAGCCTCTGTGTAGCCGGTGACTTGAATCTCACTAGATGGATTTCTGCAGTTTACTAGTTCCTGCAAGCTGGATGAAGGGTTGCCTTTTCCCTGAATTGCACTAGCTGGATGGTGCTGTGTAACTGGCCTCTGCAGGATGGAAGACTCTTCTATCTCTGAGTTCCCTCTAGCTGGATAGCTGTTCTTTCATTGTGGTCCTGCAAGATGGAAGGCTCTTCTCTCTGTGTTCCTACTAGCTGGAGAGCCGCTGTTTCACTGTTCTGTCCTCACAAATGAAGCAGACTTCATGTAGCTATAAATGTAGCTAAACCACTATACCTGGGTCCAATAAGGGAGACTGTAGTTGAATCTGCATTTTATTGAACGTGGTGGTATATTGGTGTGGTGAAGCAGCGATGCTGTCACAAGAGGGAGAAGAGAAATGAGATGTTTCCAGGATGCAGGCAGAAGGAAAATGGTGGACTGGAGGGAAAATGGGGCTGAAGTAACCATGATCCTTTGCAAAGGGCTCCCAGAAGGCACTGCAAAACTTACCATAGTGCTTTGCAATGTTCCCAGATTACATTGTGAATGGGGGGAAAGATGGAAAGTGAAAGTACTATTATTACTATTAACATTATTACTACTCTATCCCTACTAATACTATTAACACTACTAATCTTACTAAAACAATTAATTCTTAGTACTACTGCCACCATCCTATTATATCTACTACTACTGTTACTAGGAATATTGCTACTATTAGTATTACTACTCTACTAATACTACTATAGCTACTAATATTATTACTACTCCCACCGCCCTATTAAAACTACTACTACTACTATTTCCACTACTACTGCTATTACTATTAATATTATTACAACTCTATCCCTCCTAATACTATTAATACTACTAATCTTACTACAACTATTAATTATAATAAAAATAAAAATAAAGATTATTATAAAAAATAAAGATTATTATTATAATCTTACTACAACTATTAATTCTTACTACTACTGCCACCATCCCCTTGCACCACTGATTCGCTCGCACCACTGAACCCCTCAAATCACTGGATCCTTCACACCACTGGCCCCTTCACACCACAGATCCCCTCACACCACTGGTCCTCTCACACCATTGGCTCCTTCACATCACTGGTCCCTTCACACCACTGATTCCATCACACCACTGATCCTCTCACACCACTGATCCTCTCACACTACTAGTTCCTTCACACCACTGGTTCCTTCACACCACTGGTCCCTTCACATCACTGATCCCCTCACACTACTGGCGCCCTCACACCACTGATCCCTTCACACCACTAATCCCCTCACACTACTGGCCCCCTCACACCACTGGCCCCCTCACACCACTGGTCCCCTCACACCACTGGTTCCTTCACACCACTGGTCACTTCACACCATGGATACCCTCACACCACTAGTACCCTCACATCACTGATCCCCTCACACCACTGATCCCCTCACACCACAGGTGCCTTCACACCACTAGTCCCCTCACACCCCTAGTTCCTTCACACCACTGGTCCCTTCACACCACTGATTCCCTCACACCACTGATTTCCTCACACCATTGATCTCCTCACACCACTCAACGCACGTATCTCTATCACTTCCTCAGGGACAACTTCTTCATCAGGACAAACCATGGTATCTTGATGATTAAACTGCCTAAACCTGTATCTGCATCCCTCACTCTTTCTTCACAGCAGCACAGATTAACTCATTACTTCCAGTTTTGTTTCTTCCAATATTTCACTGTGGGCCTTTAACTTTGTCAGTGGTTGTGTGCACATTACCACTCCAGTGAGTACCACTGTGCATGTTGTTTTATTACTGTTTAATCCAGATAAGACCCAATTTGAACTTTTTTATCCTTTCCAGCATTTGTCTCTTCATTATCATTACTACTACTACTACAATCGTATTTCATCTGTTACTATTACTCTTACTACTATCACTAATATTGCCACTAATGCTGGTACTACTACTATTATGATATTTACAACCACAATTGCTACAATGACTACTACTCCTCTCACTACTGTAACTACCACTCATTACAACTATTACTATCATACACATGACTTTCTCATGTCAGTGACTATGGTTTTCTCTATGAGAAGCTCTCGGATTGGGACTTTTCAGCCAGATGTTACATATCCTACATACCTTTGCTGATTAGTGGTGGTTGTTCAGCCTGATGCAAAAGTGCTACCATTTCAGTATTAGATCTTATGGACAAACATGCACAATGACATTTCCTGAATGGAAGAAATGTGCCAGGTGGCACATAGGGGGGTTCATGGCAGTTTTTGTGGATGGACAGCTGTGGACTGCCCATGTTAGAGCGGGTGTCCTGGAGATAACCAGGGCCTCTGTAGTTATAACAGCCTGGACTACTGCTTTGCGAGGAATTGGAGACATTAACATGTGGATTTATGTGCAATGACCATCTGGCCCTATAGAGCTGTGAGGCTGCGTCATGTTATATTGGTGAAGATGTCTGTATAGTGCTGTGCAATTAATAGCACTATATAAGCGAGGAAAATGAATAAATACAGATAAAAATTGGTAAGTAATGGATTTATTATTGACCGGAGAACCTGTAAGTGAATTGATAGTGTGTCCTCTTCTAATGATTTAGGTGGGTGTTTTGACCGACCACCAATTCCAAGCGACCATTGTCAGGATCACCTTTCATCCTTAGATACTGTGGTGTAGTCACCACTGTGTCCGCTAGGGGGCGCTGTGTGGGTGTCCTAGGACGGACGGATAGCCATGTCCAGAGTGGTAACAGGAGCTGGGTGCTAAAGGATCGTTATGTATCCCAAGGTGGGTGGCCTTGAGATGAAGGCTTGATTATGTGCTGATCAGCAGAGCTGATCTTTCGTGCCAATGTGTTAGGGAGAAGCCTTCAGGTGATTGGTGAGATGGGTGGGATCAATCACCTACAAACCCACCTAGGGGCGGGTGTATAGAACGCCATAGTAAAGTATATGTGTGTGAATGATTGAAGGACCTGTGATGAGGTCATAGCCATGTGATCCGGTGGGTGTGGCTATGGACCATGTAAGGTGGCCAGGGTAGGTCACATGAGTGAATGCTTGGACCCGATTGGTCCATATGGAAGATCTCGTCTGGCTGACATGGCTGCCTTCCTGACAGCACGTGTGGATGCTGTTTTAATGGCTGCAAGTACCTGAGAGTTCCCAGGGGACGGAATGGACTTCTGCAGTGTGGTGAAGCAACCATGAGGTAACCCGGCCACGGGGTGAGATAACTGTGAGGCTAGAGAGCCTGCGTATTGGACACTGCATAACCTGTGTGACTACAGGGTTAACAGAGTGGAGCTCTGTCATGGACGCTATGCTGTTGATATGAACTTTCTGTTGCTGTTCATGGTTTATGATGCTTAATAAACCGCATGGACTGTTGGAGTTATGTGAGAAACTCGTGCCGGACCTGGTTATTTGGCTGCCTAGCGAGTATCCCCTACCTTAATGACAAGCGCCACCTTACAATACCATTACAGGTACTTTTCTTGTTGACGTTGATTTTTTCTGCTCAGCTTTTTACCTACTTGAACAGGCAGTTATATACTTTGCTATTTGTGGATTCATTGTGGCTTCCGTTGGTTTATTGTTTAATATATGAGTAAAAGTCGTGTTTTCTTTTACCTCTCACAATGTGCCGATACACTATACACAATATTACTGTTATTACTATCATTACTACTATTACTATTATCATTACTATTACTATTAATGCTACTAGTATTATCATTACAACTGTTAATACTACTATTACTATTTTAGTACTACTATTACTACTATAACTACTAATATTACTATTATTACTACTATTACTATAGTCAGTCAAAGAAAAAAGAAACATCCGGCACTGTCCCTGAGAAAGAAATACCCGCAAAGTCACTTATAACCGCTATCAGTGTGACACCTGTAACCCTTGCTGAACGGGTGCTCTATCCATGTGAAGAAAAAAAACATGAACTATCGTAGTAGAAAAAGACAGCAGGATGGCACTCACCGTTCTCTTGAAATGATTCACTTTATTTCATGCTAATAAAGCACAGGCAATGGCATGGGAGAAATGCAAAAAGACGGACGACAACTGTTTCGTGCACAATGCACTTCAACAGGTCCCATGCTCAGGCTCAAGGAAACACTAATTTATACCACATGTGTGAGCAAAAAAAACTCCACCCTTTACCTGAACGTGTCTTAAAAAAAACCCAAAATAAAAACAAGCATAATTTACATACACCATATGCAATAAAACTAGCAATCATAATCGCTTCAGAGAAATACGGACATATCCACTTTTTCATTTAGACCCAAAGGACCTGTGGCTTTTGTACGGAGGATCCATTTAGCCTTTATTTGTAAAAGATGTTTTTTATGACTCCCTCCATGCTGCGGTGCAGACACCCTTTCAATGCCAGTAAACCGTAATGCTTCCGCATTCCTCCCATGTACCTTTCTCATGTGTTCTATAAGTCTAGGGACACCCTTTCCTGTGCTGATGGAATTGAAATGTTCCCTGAATCTTACACAGAGAGGCCGGATAGTTTTCCCAATGTAGAAAAAACCACATGGGCAAAACAATGCATACACTACAAAGGAGGTCCTGCAAGTAATGAATTCCGTGACTTCGTGAAATATAGGTCCCATTTTTACAGTTTTGCCACTTAATTTAAACGGGCACCAAGAACAGTTTTTACATATATAATTTCCCTTTGGGGCACTAGATTCCAACCAATTATTTCGTTTGTTTTGAAATCTGTTCTTGACTAATAAATCTCGAAGGTCAGTACTTCTTTTACTCGCAAATAAAGGACCCCTACTGACCACATCTGTGAGGTCTCTGTCACTTTCGAGTAGGTGCCAATTCTGTCTGATGACTGTTGCCCGTTAATAACTGGTTCACGATTAACCCTCTGTAAGGCGGAATCTAGAACAGAATCAGGATATCCTCATTTTTTTAATCTGCTACGCAATTCATTCGCTTCTCTCTGAAAACCTTCATTATGACTATTAAATTTCTTTAATCTCAAAAATTGGCCATAAGGCAAGGAATTCTTTACATAATGGGGGTGTGCACTATTATAATATAAGAGGGAGTTTGTGGATGAAGATTTACGAAAAATTTCTGTATACAAAACTCCATTGGTTAACTTTAATCTGACATCCAAAAAATCTATTTCTGAGCCTCCAAATTGCGAAGTAAACTTCATATTCATATTGTTATGTGAATTAAGAAACTCCACAAATAAATTGAAATCCTCTTTTGACCTGTCCCACACAATGAAAATGTCATCAACATAGCGAATAAATAATTTTATATACTTCAAAAAGGGATTGGTGACCGCATAAACTACTTTCTCCTCCAAAACTGCCAAAAACAGGTTAGCGAGGGTGCACGCGACGGGCGTACCCATCGCTGTACCCTCTGTTTGCCTTTACCAGACATTGTCAAATTGGAACGCGTTATGCGTAAGAATAAAATCAAGACCATCTATGATGAAATTGATGGTTCCCAGATCTCTATCAGAACTCAAAAGCACTTGTCTAATTGCGTCTACTCCACCCTCATGTGGAATTCTAGTGTATAGATTTTCCACATCTATGGATGTCATCTGGAAATTATCCTGCCAATCAATTTCTTTTTTTTTTTTTTTGTCTACATGTGAGTGCTTATGCATTTCTGTGTCTGCATGCATGCATCTGTGTTTAAGCATTTCTGTGTGCGTATGTCTTTGAGTGTCTGCATGTGAGTGTGTGTGTGCGCATGTGTCTTCCTGGGTGTGCTTGTATGTGTCTATGTGTGCATTTTTTGTGTCTTCACACATGGATGTGCATGCTTCCCTGCATGTGTTTGTGTGTACTTGTCTGAGCGTGAATTTCTGTGTGCGTATCTGTGTGTATGAGCATAACTGTCTGCGTGTTTTCGTGTGCACTTTTGAGTGTGGAAGTGCGCTTTCCTGAGTGTTTATGTGTGTGTCCCTATTTGTGTGTGTGTGTGTGTGTGTGTCTGCTAATGCATGTCTTTATGTGTTTTTTTGTGTTTCTGCATGCCTGTGTGTATGTGTTCTTCCAAATATTTATTATAATTGGGGAGAGATCGGGGGAGAAATTTTAGGAGACAGTATGGGGAGAATGTGTGAAGAAATAGTATGGTGAATGAGGAGAGGGTGGAATGGATGGGGGAACAGAAGAGGGATGTATGAGTAGACAATACGGAGAGTGAGAGGAGACAGCATGGGGAGAAAAGAGTGAGGGGACACAGGACAGAGACTAGGTAGTGTGGGGAGAGGTATATAGATGCGGGAGTATGGGGGGGACAGTGTGAGTACACAGCAAGGAGGAAATAGTATGCTGAAGAGAGGTAGTGTGATGACGGGGCACAATATAGAGACTGGGCAGTATAGGGGGGACACTGTGTGAGAGGACAGTATGAGGAGGAGGCCCAGTATAGAAAAGAGAGGACAGTGTGTAGGGCATGTACCATAAGCTGGTTAGTGTGGGTCATATTTTGTGCAGGGAGCGTTGTGAAAGTAAGTAGTCTATACAAGGGCTCAGTGTAGGGCAGATATTTTTTATTTAGGAGCATTATAATGACACTGCTGTTTTTAGGGGTGTTGTGTGGCGATGTGCTGCAGAAGACCGGAGAAGATGGACGTCTGCGGAGAGGAGCTGTGTATTAGAAGAGTCATCATGGGGTCTGGACGAGATGGCTACGAAAAGAAAGAGAAAGACTCTAAGCAGAGAAGATGTCACGGGTAAAATACCTGGATGTAAATGCTTATTTGTGATCCTGCCTGCGTCTCATCAGTACTGTGGTTCCTGTATGGTCCGCAGTCTGATGATGATGACTGGTAACAACAACTCCCAGTATCTCCATTGTTAAGGCCATACTGGGAGTTGTAGGTTTATGTGATACAAAGGTACATGGTGCTGATCTGATGTCACAATTGATGTACCAATTACTGATGGTAGCTCAGATGATGTATTCATGTACTGGCGTGTTTGTGCGTGTTTGTGTATGTCTGTGTATCTTTAATTATATGTATTTTTGTAAGATGTGTAACAGTGCATTGTGGTGTGTGAAAACTTTCATATGTTTGAGACACATTTACTAAATCTATTAGGGCTCTTTCACATGTGTTAGGGAATTCCATTTGTCTTTCCATGTTTAGGAACAGACATGTGAAATTTTCTAACCTTGTCATAGCTGTCACCTTAGGGAAGTGTGTATGGAGCTGAGCCTGATCCATACCAGGCAGATGTTGGCTGTGATACATAGCTGGCGTCTGCCTGTAACAGCAGTGATCAGAGCTCATCTTGATTGCTGCTGTTTTAAGTATTTAAATGCCCTTGTCAATCACTGACAGTGGCATTTAGATGGCACGATGGCCGTTGCCTGCACTCACCAGCTCCCATCAGCCTCCTGTGATGCAGTTGCAGGTTGCTGATGGGTTGTCATGTATTGCTGCCATGTTAGTCATTCAATGAAGACCAGGCTGAGGTTGGACAGCACGCTCACTTTGTAGTTAGCGGTGACTGTAATGCCTCCCTCCTTGCATCGACCCTGTCACAGGAAGCGACTGGCGGAAGGGAGAATAAAGTTTAATTTTCTCCCTGCAGCCAACGCTTTCACATTAAGCCGGCTAACCAGGCTTTAAACCTAGTGATGGGCGAGTCCTAAATTACTCGGAATCGCTTGACTCTAGCGAGTCCGAGCCCGGGATTCGCTACTGGTTGCGAGTCTAGCGAGTCCAATGTTAATGAATGGGGAAGCGAGTCTTAGCGAGTAATGTGCGATTTACAAATCGCAGATGTGTCTCGGAAAGCGCTTGCATTGGCGATTTGTAAACCCCACTCGCAACAGTTTGTTGCTGCTGTGTCCGAGTCCAAACTCGCATTTGTTTGTCTTATTTAGCGCCGATGAGGCGAGGGAAGCGATTTTCTCTAGCACACACCATGCTTTGAGCAAACAGGAAATAATCCGAGTCGAGTTGACATACGCACACACACACAGAGCAATACAGAGCAATCATGGCCCGTGTCACTGTCAACACACTGCAGTTGATTGATCTGGTGGAGGCTCGGCCCCTGCTTTGGCTCCCCACTGACCCTGCCTATGGGCATAACATCCAGCGGACTACAGCCTGGAGGGAGATCGCTCAAGTGATGTTCCCTGCACTGCTACGGCCACGACCTCGTCCCTTTGCAACCTCTTTTTTGGGAAATTGTGGTTTTTGTGACATTGTTGACAAATGCACAGTCACCGAGATGGAGTTAGGTGGTGCTGTAGGCGTCACTTGCTGGCGGGGTAAGTGTGTGTGCTGACACCTAGCAGTGAAGCTGCACACTAGTCCCTGCACTGTGCACTGCACTGTAAGGCCTCTTTCACACATCAGGTTTTCTGCTTCAGGCGCTTTTGACTAAAACCGGATCCGTCGAAATGCAATGCCGGATCCGGTTTCCCCCCCATTGACTTGCATTAGAGCCGGATCGAGCCGGATGGCCATGCGTTTCATCCGATTTTCGCCGGATCCGGCAATGTGACGCGATCCGGCGTCTGGAAAAAAGTTGACTGTAACGTTTTTTGTATCCGTCGAAAAAGGCGGACACGCCGGATCCGGCGTGTCCGGCTTTTTCATACAATGAAAGCCTATGAGCGCCGCAATGCGCCGGATCCGGTTTCTTTGGTCTGAGCATGCTCAGTAGCTCTGCCCACAGGACATATATAAAAGCAAGACAATGGGACCCTCAGCCACACCCAACATGCCACCCAAGCCAAGAACCAGGAGCAGGAGAAGGCAGCAGACATCTGCAGCAGCAGCACCATCAGCACCACCCCAAATGGAGCAGCATGCTGAACAGCGGGAGGGGAGTCCAGCAGCAGATGAGAGACGGTAATTATCAAATCCCCCATTCCTCCAAACTAGGGCTATGGAATATCAAGATATTCATTGGCCCTTTGTTTCTCTTTATTCAACAGCCGCCCAATAGATGCAGCAGCAGCAGCAGCAGCAATGGCAGCAGCAGAAACACCACCCACAGCCATGGAGTCTGGCCATGAGGAAGACAGCACATCTTCAGGGAGCCCTCCCTCGCATCGTCAGCGTTTGACGGTAAGTTTTTATTTCCAAAATCCATCATCTCTGTAATATATGTGTATTCATTGCCTTTTATTTCAAAACAGGAATCACAAGATGAAGAGGAGCTCCCAGAAGAAGAAGGAAGGGGTGGACAGACACTTGGAGTGGGCTCACAATTGGTAAGTTTTTTGCATCAAACGCAGAAACACAACATCACACTACACACAACACATAGAAAACAATGTTCTGCAGACCACACACAGCAAACAAATGCCTACATCCAAAGACATAACATTTTTTGTTTTCTTCTCTAGTCTTCCCAATCTGGTGCTCGGCCAAGAGGTCCTCGCAGTGCCTCCCAGGGTCGTCGGCGACAGCAACGCGGCGGTCACCAGCGTGTAAGTATAAATATTTTTGCTTTGTTTTTTTTGCACTTTTTATTTCATTTCTTTTGTGGAGGCTAATTATGTTATTTTTGTCTTTTTCTTTAACAGCCTTCACAGCGTGCTCCCGACTCTGACGGTGAGGATGGAGGGATTGATGTGGACCGCCTCATCGATCTCGTCAGAGAAAGGGAGCCGCTCTGGAATATGGCTGACCGACGCCACGCTGACCTGATCGTTACCCGACGACTCTGGGAGGAAATCTGTTCGCTCCTTGTGGACCGCTGGGAGGACCTCGAAGCTCGGGCCCAGATTAAAGAGCGTAAGTATATACAGTACCGGTTGCTTGATTTAAACCAGTGTTTCCCGAACTCCAGTCCTCGTGGTCCCCATGGATCATGTGTTCAGGATTTCTATTTACTTTGGAAATCCTGAAAACATGACCCCTGGGGACCATGAGGACTGGAGTTTGGGAAACACTGATGTTGTATACTAACCACTTTGTCCTTTCTCGTTTCAGGGGAGAGAATTGTGAAGCGGTGGCGGTCTGTGAGGGATCGTTTCAAGAAGGAGTTCAATAAAGAGATGCGGGCCCCGAGTGGATCTGGAGGACGCAGGAGCAAGTACAAGTACGCACGAGCCCTGTCGTTCCTCCGGGAGACAATGCTCACCAGAAGGTAAATATTACACACCACATGTGACAAAAAAATGTTTAGATGTAACTTTTTTTTTTCAGCCAGGGCCATACCATGTCACTATTTTAATTGTTTTTTTTTCTCTTTATTCCACAGCACGGTGAGCAGCACTCGGGAGCCTGCACGATTGGACCCTTCTGAGGCGATCCCTGAGGAGACCGGCACCGAGGGACACTTCGACCGCCCCGGTACATCTGCACCTTCCCAGCCTTCCCACACATTCGACCCATCTGTCCCATCCACCAGCACAGGAGCATCGTGGCCGCCTACATTACATGAAGCTGCTGGTGAGGAGATCGCTTTCCCTTTACCCCACCCTTCTGCCCCTGCCACCTCTAGTACACCTGCGGGTACTGGGCGGCAGCGGCAGAGGGGTCAGGAAAAGACTTATGCGCCAGAGTTCTTGCATCTGAATGCATCTTTCCAGAACTGTCTAAAAGTCTTGTCAGAGCAAATCTCCGCAGGCTATCAGCAGATCAACTCCAGCATTCTGGAGGTGAAGACACTTCTGCAAACCATGCATTCAGAAGCAAGATCTTCGCCAAACCACACCTTTTTCAGGTCTGTTGTGGAGCGCATGGAAACGCTCTCTCCTGCCCAGCAGATGCATGTAATGCATTCATGCCACGCTGCTCTCCAGCAAGTTACCTCCCAACCTCCTCCTCCCACCACAGTAGTTCCTCCACCTGCACCCCCTCCAGCCACTTTCCATCCTCCCCCTCCTATTACATCTACACCCCCTCCAGCCACTTTCCATCCTCCCCCTCCTATTACATCTACACCTCCTCCAGCAACTTTCCATCCTCCCTCCCTTATAACATACCGTCCACCTCCCCAGCACCATCCACCTCCCCAGCACCATCCACCTCCCCAGCACCAGCAACCTCCCCAGCACCAGCAACCTCCCCAGCACCAGCAACCTCCCCAGCACCAGCAACCTCCCCAGTACCAGCAACCTCCCCAGTACCAGCAACCTCCCCAGTACCAGCAACCTCCCCAGTACCTGCAAACTCCCCAGTACCAGCAACCTCCCCAGTACCAGACATCTCCCCACTTCCAGCAACCTGCCCCGTACCAGACATCTCCCCACTTCCAGCAACCTGCCCCGTACCAGACATCTCCCCACTTCCAGCAACCTGCCCCGTACCAAACTCCTTCCCCATACAACTTGCCATCAACATCATCTGCTCCTACAGTCCCTGCCCAACCCTCCACTCCACCACCTCTTCTGCTTCCCACATGTCCACCCATTCTGTAGTTTTTTCCACACCTTCACCTCTAACTGTTCCTTCCCCACCACGATCCCAGTCCTCTCTCCACACTCCCAGTGTCGAAGTGTCCCGCAGCCCCTACAGCAGTATTTCCACCACACACTACACAGATTTATAATGTGTGTATTTAAATAAAAATGACCAGTTTTATGGTTTCAAAGCTTTATTAAACAAGTTTATTAAAATTTTAAAAAAGTTTACTAAAAAAAACATTTTTCAATAAAAGTTAAATTATTTTACACTGGTTGTCTGTCATTTCTTTCTGCGGCGAAAAAGGTTAAATACAGGGTATTTAAAAGGTGAAATGGTATTCAAAACTAGGTATATAACTGTGGGTAAATTTTAGCTTTTTGCCACAGTTGTGTTCCTGGTTGTGTTTGAAGCAAAGTATTTCACCTAAAAAGTTGTGTTTATTGTTGGTGATTTCATAACAATGTACACAACTTTTGTTAAAAGGTGAAATACTTTGCATAAAACACAACCAGGTACACATCTGTGGCCTAAAGCTAAAAATAGAGACCATGACAAGATAGCCAACTTTGGTTGTCAAAGGTATATACTGTTGGTACAGAAGGTACACAAGTTTGGTTGGGCACAAATCTTTCACACTCTGTCATCCTGCCAGTGTACTCTGCCTTGAGGTGACATAAAGTATAGTGCAAAATTGTCCCTCATTACTGAAACCGTCACAGAACTTCTAGTGGTAATGTCATGGTAATCTTGCAAGGTGGTTTCTTCAGAGTTGTCCTCAATGGAAATGGGTTCCTTGCAGATAACAAAATTGTGGAGTACCACGCACGCTTTGATCACCTCGTCCACAGTTTCTGTCTTGAGGTTGATCGCAGTCAATAGGACCCGCCATTTGGCTGTCAGAATACCAAAGGTACATTCAACCATTCTTCTTGCTCTTGTGAGGCGGTAATTAAAAATGCGTTTTGGTCTTGTCAATCCTCTGCTAGAGTACGGTTTCAAAAGGTGTTCTGACAGCTGGAAGGCTTCATCCCCTACACAGACAAATGGCATAGGTGGACCAGATGTTTGCGGCAGCGGTCTAGGTGGTGGGAACTGGAAGGTGTTTCCATACAGTTTACGCCCCATGGCAGACAGTTTGAAAACTTGAGAGTCATTGGAGCGGCCATAGGCCCCAATATCAACCGCAATAAATTTGTATTCCGCGTCAGCGATGGCCATGAGGACAATTGAAAAATATTTCTTGTAATTGAAATATTCCGATCCCGATCCAGCTGGCTTTACAATGCGGATATGTTTCCCGTCCACAGCGCCCAAGCAGTTGGAAAACTGACATATCTGTTGAAACTTGTCAGCAATTTCAATCCACCTCTCTGTTGTGGGCTCTGGTAAAAACTCTTCAGCTAAGGAGTCCCACAGTGCACGGCATGTGTACTTCACTATTCCAGATATGGTGGAAATCCCGAGTCTGTACTGGAAATGCAGTGACGAAAGGGATTCTCCAGTTGCAAGAAATCTGTGGGGGATTAAAAAACAATAAATTAATTTTAAATCACAGCATTACATACCAAAACTGAGCTATAACACTTGGAGATACAAACTACCACCAACAAGATTGCAGTGAAAGTGTGCTCTGATGCGATCACATCCAATAAATGTGGCTTACCTTAAAGTCACCATCAGACGCTCTGTGGGTGAAACAGAGAAGCGGCAATAGGTGTCCGCTTTTCTTATGAGGTGTGCAATGCGCTCCACCAAGTAATCAAAATTCTCCATTTTCATCCTAACATATCCAAAAAATTTATCCGGGTTTCGTCGAAGGTCGATGCAGAGTGTAGAATAGACCCCACGCGTCATTCTCTTGGCTGTGATGGGGTGGATCCACAAACGTCGTCTACGATGCCTGATGCGCTGCTGTCTCGCTCTCTCCTTCTCCAGAACAATCACCCTCAAACGATTCGCCTCCACTATAAAATCCGCCAAATTCTTCAAAATATTTCCAATGACAACATCCATCTTCGCCAGTAACTTGCTCTTCTCTCCAACCTGCACTTTCTCCTCTACAACCTGTCAAAGAAGGGCTGTAGGAACATGCTATATATAGTTTTCCAGTAGCCAATCCCGTTTGGAAGGCCACAAGGGTCAATTTTAAAAACCGGATCCGGCGTAATCCGTCGAAAAACGGATAGAAAAACGGATGGACCGGATGAGACGGATCCGGTTTTGTCTGTCAAGAAAAAGACGGATCCGGCAGAAAACCGGATCCGTCACATCCGGTTTTACTAAACATTTGCCGGATCCGGCGTTCCGGCATGACGCCGGATCGCGCCTGACGCCGAAAACCTGAAGTGTGAAAGTAGCCTTAGGCTTGATCCTCCCTGCCTGCCTGCCTACAGTCTACACAGTACTCCTCTGTCCTCCTGGTAGCTCTCAAAATAGCTGTTTGGGTTTAAAATAAGGAATCTTGAAGTTTCCCTACACTGACAATCCCTATGATCTGCTCAAGCATCTACCTCACCCTGCTCTATCTCAGATCTCTCAGGAATGTAGAGGAAATGGCGGTGGAAAAGGCTTATATACAGCCTCGCCTCTCATACATGACATAGGCATCACGATGGACAGAAGCCAATCATAGTCCTGCCGCAACCAACATTACTGAATATGATTGGCTAACATGCTTGTCCATCTAAAAAAGTTTTCTGACCTAACACGCTAGGCTGTCTCGGAAGCTTTGTAGGAATATAACAGATTCTATATTTGCCAGTCCCGAATCCAGTATACAGGACTCGGGATTCGTAGACTCGCTCAGACTCGCTCACAATCGCTGTGTGTTGACATAGGCTGTCTTGGAAACTTGTAGGAACATAACAGATTCTGTATAAGCGAGTCCCGAATCCAGTATACAGGACTCGGAATCGTAGACTCGCTCAGACTCGCTCAGACTCGCTGTTGACAGCGATGTGATATAGCGAGTCTAGCGAGTGAGAAAAAAAAACTCTGACAAAACTAGGATTGCCATTGACTTGCATTGGACTCGTTACTGTGCGAGTAATCACTGGGAGACTCGCCGAGTAACGAGTCCAGCGAGTCCCTTACTATTCGCCGAGTAACGAGTCCTAGCGAGTAGACTCGCCCATCCCTATTTAAACCCCATTTACTTGCAGATTAACCCTATATCTGCAGATAAATAGCATTTCTCAAGGTGACAAGTCACCCTTACTGGGACTCTGTCAGTGCAGAATGACTGTTCAAACTAAGTCCTGCCGCTCGGTGCTTCACAGTGGGGCCAATCATGTACATTCACCTTCCCACCTGCTTGTATTCCTTAATTCTCCACCCCTCTCTAACGTCTAATGTGATTGACAGCTCTGTCTTCATAGAGGCAGAGAAGGATAGAGATGGATGGAAAACAAGCAGGTGGGAAAGTGTATGTAAATGATTGACCACCATGATAATCTGAGCTCCTCCTGGGCGGGTCCACTGTGGGATACAAGCAGCGGGCATCCTGCAGTGGACTCGCTAGTGTTGAGCTACTCTAAAGGTGGTATCCAGGGATTCTGTTACAGGGAATCTGTCACTGATTATATGGTGTCCTAACTAAGGGTAACAAACTAGTGACAGATCCCCATAGCAGAATGCTGGGTCACTCAGTTGTACCAACATCTTGTATTGGAAGCTCCAGCACATAATAAGTCCTGAATATTCATGAGTTCCTGACTTTCTCCGCCCCCGCTGCTAATTCAGTTTTAGGCTATGTGTACACGCTGCGGATTCTGCTGCAGTTCCGCTGTTTTTTTGGCCTTGCGGAACTGCAGCAGTTCCGCAGACATGGTACAGTACCATGTTACCCTATGGGTTTTAAAAACCTCTGTGCTCACGCTGCGGTTTTTTCCGCGCAGTTTGGCTGCGGTTTCACACCTTTAACATAGTAGAGGTGTGAAACCGCAGGGGAAAAATGCAGGAAAACCGCAGGTCACTTTACCTGCGGTTTTACCTGCGGTTCCGCATGGAAAAACCCGCAGGTGAATCCGCAACATGTGCACATAGCCTTAAAAAAAAAAAAAAGCTGTAAATCAGGGGCTGGGTGTAGCGAAAACCAGACGCTCACGAACATCCGGGACTCATCATTTGCTGCTGTCAGAAACTTATTTTCCTAATGAGATATATTACAAATATGTTTAACATTCCTGTCCTTATATTATATAAAAAAATTTTTTATGGAAGCTGTAGAGTGGGCCCCTAGAGTTAATTCCCCTGGTGGGCCCTAGGCACCCCAGGCCGACCCTGACCACTAATACTACTATTGCTACTAATTCTACTGTTACTATTATTGCTACTGTTGCTATTACTATTATTATTATTACCATCATTACTACTATAACTATTATTTCTACTGTAACTATTATTACTACTTTTACTATAATTACTACTATTAATATTAAAACTGTTACTATTATAACTACTATTACCATTATTACTATTACTAGTTACTAATATTACTACTATTACCATTATTACTATTACTACTGTTACTAACATTACTACTATTAACATTATTACTTCTATTAATTTCATTACTGTAATATCCACACGTTATGAAGAATTCAAGGTATTAAACTTTAGATATGTTTTATTCTTCGTCCTGCAGCACACAGCATAACACTTGCATTCCCATGCTACCAGAAGTGAAACTGAAACTTCCCTTCTCATCCCTCTTGTCTCCACCCCCCAAGTCCCATAAGTCTGGCTTGCTTAAAGAGACAGATCTAATTATTATACATTACATCATCCCCTTTTTTTTTTTTTTTTTTTAATAATCTATATTACTGATAAATGCAACAACATGAAAACGTCCAAAGAAATCATATGTCCGTTTTGTCTTATTTGTTCAATTCTAAAACCAGAGAAACAAACAACAAAAAAAACACAAACAAAATTGTAGTTACACTTCTTCAATAAGCCTCGATGGAGCTCTTCTCTCTCGTGTAGGATAACGTCTGGGCTCATTGAGAGAGTTCATTGTTGATGGACCAGCTACCTCTTGTTGGTCCTCTCCACCATCGGATACCAGATCTTCCACCAAAGAGAGTTCATTGTCATCATTCTGCGGTATGACTTTAAAATATGAAGAATTTCGCGTTATGGAGTGTCCATCTCGTTCAGCTGTGATCATGCTGCCTTTCCTTTTGGTAACATAATAATTTGCAGGACCATATACAGGTGAGGTCTTGTTGGTTGGTCTTTGACGTACCACCACGACATCCCCTCTTTCGATGGCACTTGACTGTGTCCTTCGCCTTCTGTCTGCATAACGTTTCATGGCTTGTTTGTTGGAGAAATCTGTGGATCTCACTGAGGAGTCACTCGGTTGGGGATGGCTGGTCACATCAGGGAGACGTATACGCAGGGTTCTGCTGAACATTAAATGAGCTGGAGCAGCATTAGTAGTGGAGTGTGGCGTATTGCGGTAATTACGCATGAATTTGTATAATGACTGTTTCAGTGGGATGTGCTCCAGACTCGCTACCTTGATACGTTTCCCCAGAGTGCGCATAAAACGTTCCACAATTCCATTGGCTTGCAGCCAGCAAGGTGTGATTTTCCTGTGATTGAATCCCAAGTATTCAGAAAATTGTGTAAACACATGTCCATTGAATGGAGGTCCATTGTCTGTTTTGACCACTTTTGGAATACCATATGCCGAGAAAATGTCGTCCAGCTCTGGTATGACATTATTAGCAGATGTTGAAGAGATAAATGAAATGACAGGGTATCGAGAATATTCATCAATTGTTACGAGAATGTATTGGCCATTTGGCAATGGTCCATATATATCGACTGCCACTTCCTCCCAGACAGCAGTGGGTAACGGAGACATTTGTAATGGCTCTAAGTTTGATGATGGAGTGATTAATTGACAAGTAGAACAGCGTCTAATCTTTTCTTCCACCAAGTGATCCATATTTGGGAACCACACTTTTTCTCTGAGTAACTTCTTTGTGCCAACAATTCCTAAATGACCTTCATGTGCTATCTGTATGACTAAGTTATGCAAAGTCTTAGGTACGACTAGTTTGGTACCTCGAAGAATGAGGTGTTGTTCAGTGACTGATAGTTCCTCACGTACGTTTGAGAATAGTTTTAACTCTTTCAGATCAATCTCAGAATCAGGAAATTTTTCTTTTTGAATTTCATGCCACCTTCGATTTTGGATGATTTGTATTAGGGCACAGAGTGTCTTGTCTTTTGTTGTTTCATTTATAAATTGATCAAGAGAAAGTGCTTTTGGCACGGCATGATCTGTAACAAAACGTAGGTATTCTTCAATGGAGGAATGCACAGGTATATCATCATTAGTAGGATGTCTTGAAAGATAATCAGCCGGATTGCTGTATTTTCCAGGTTTGTGAACAATTTTATAGTTGTAGTCCTGTAGACGTAGGCCCCATCGTTCAATTCGTGCAGGCATTTTAGCTCTGGGATTTCCAAAAATTGTAAGAAGTGCTTGATGATCTGTGACAATGGTGAAGGGAGCTCCATAGAGAAATAAGTGAAAGTGTTCACATCCCCAGACAACTGCCAAGCTTTCTTTTTCAGGTTGAGAATATTTTTTTTCAGTGTTTGTTAAGCTCTTACTTGCATAAAAAATGATGTGAGGATTTTGATTGTTATCCTTGTATTGCGCTAGAATAGCACCCAGTCCCACGGGACTGGCATCCACAATCAGTTCAGTTCGAAGAGCTGGATCAAAATAAGCCATAGTGGTTGTTGAGCAGAGTTCATTTTTAATTGTTTCAAAAGAGGCCTGACAGCCTTGAGACCATTGAAAAATACAACTTTGTTTTGTAAGTTCCCGTAGTGGATTGCTGATTGTTGAAAAATTCGGAATATATCTAGCACAGTAACTTGCCATTCCAAGGAAAGAACGCACTTCACTAGCATCCTGTGGAATTGAGGCTGTTCTGATAGCTTCCACTTTCTTGGGGTCTGGTTGTACTCCTTTTGCCGAGAAGATGTGACCATAGAATTCTAATGAACCCTTGTCAAACTTGCACTTCTCTTTGTTTAAAGTGAGTCCAGCAGAAAGCAGGCATTCGAAGATAGCATATAGAGCACGATTATGCTCAGCTTGAGTTTTACCAAAAACCAATATGTCATCACTGTAATTAAAGGCATTTGGGATGTGTTGAATGACACTCCTTATTGCATCCTGAAAAATTTCTGCTGCTGAGCAGACTCCAAAAGTCAATCTTTTGTATCTTCTGAGGCCCACATGGGTGGAAAATGTGGTCAAATATCGGGACTCTGGACTCAGTTCTAATTGATGATATCCCTTATTGAGGTCGAGCTTTGAAAAGACGGTGGCTCCATTTAATAAATGAATAATGTCATCAATCGTAGGTGAGATATGTCTTTCCCTCTGGATAGTGGTGTTGGGCAGGCACATGTCAACACACAGTCTCACTTGATCAGGAGTCTTTGGTTTTGGAACTACCACAAGTGGAGAGACCCACGGAGTGGGACCAGTAACAGTTTCAATAACGTCCTCATCCATGAGCAATTGGAGTTCCTTTTCTACCTTCTGTCTCAGGTGAAATGGAATACGCCTGTGAGGCTGGGCTACTGGACGAACATTGTCATCCACATGAAGGTGTACTTGAGAGTCCTTTAGTTTTCCCAAACCACTAAATAGGGAGGGAAAGCTGTTCATCATAGTTTGTACATCCATATCCGCAGGGTCAGTTATGGTATGAATAATCTGGATGAGCCCTAGCTCCAAGGCAGTGTGATAGCTGAGAAGACATCCTCCCGATCCTTGTAATGTGTGGAAAGTGGTTTTCTGCCTGTTTTCTTTATATCTAATTTCAGCATCAAATTGTCCCATTATAGCTAGAGGTGTTTTAGATCCATAAGGAAAAATTTTAGTCTGCACTTGTTGTAAGACTGGCCTTGTTTTCAATTGTTCATATGTAGTGCCATCTATGATATCCACTGAAGCTCCTGTATCTATTGTAAAGGTAATGTCAGTGTTGCAGATTGAGAGTGTAACACAGGGAGACTGTACTGAACCAGTGACAGAGGTAGTGAACACATAGTTCTCAGTCGCAGACATTTCTTCTGTGTCCTGATTTATCACTTTTACATCTGCAGATTTTGTCATAGGCAGCGGAGGCTTGTAGTGCGCTGATTTGCAAACAGCTGCAAAATGATTCCCTTTTCCACATTTACTGCAGGTTTGTCCCATAGCTGGACATTTGTTCTGGTGGTGAGGGAAATCCTGTCCACATCTATAACATTTCTTCTGTTTCTGGGCTTGTTTGTCTAGGTAAATTTTTCTGTGTGAGATTATGCACATGTAATTTATCCCCATTCTCCATTACGGTAGCCTGATGATCTGCTATTTCTATAGCATGGGCCATTTTGAGCAAATCATGTAGAGAGATATCCTGCTGCAGAGCCTTATGCCTTAGGTTATTAGACGAGCAGGTGACAATTATTTGAGTTAGGATTTCATCATCTACATCTGTAAAGGCACATCCATGTGCTAACTCTTTCAGCCGTGTGATATAAGTGTCTATGGACTCTTCTGGAAGCTGCTTGGCAATCCTGAATTTATATCTTTCATATCTGATGTTCTGTTTGGGGTTGAAGTAGCCAGTGAGAGCTTTAGTGCAGTTGCTGTATGTGTCTGTTTCTGCTGCAGGTAACGTACTGTATATGTCATAGACTCCTGTGCCTGCACAATGCAGGAGCAAAGCTCTCTTTCTTTTCTCCTCCTTTATGTCCATGGCTTCTAGGAAATTCTCAAATCTGTTTAGCCATTTTCTCCAGTTATGGGAGAGATTAATGACATCAGTCATATCAAACTGTGGGAATGTGTGCAAGTAGTCAGCCGTGATAGAGTCTCTCAGTGGTGCTGGTGTGTGAAGCGGTAAAATAGAGTCCGTACTCACAGCAGTAGGTGATTATATCCCATCCTCGTCGCCAGTTGTAATATCCACACATTATGAAGAATTCAAGGTATTAAACTTTAGATATGTTTTATTCTTCGTCCTCCAGCACACAGCATAACACTTGCATTCCCATGCTACCAGAAGTGAAACTGAAACTTCCCTTCTCATCCCTCTTGTCTCCACCCCCCAAGTCCCATAAGTCTGGCTTGCTTAAAGAGACAGATCTAATTATTATACATTACAATTACTATTAGTGATGAGTGAGTATACTCGTTGCTCTGGTTTTCCCGAGCATGCTCGGGTGTTCTCCGAATATTTTGGCGTGCTCAGAGATTTAGTTTGTGTCACCACAGCTGCATGATTTGTCGCTGTTGGACAGGCTGAATACATGTGGGGATTGTTTGTTAGGCAATCCCCACATGTATTCAGGCTGTCTAGCAGCTGCAAATCATGCAGCTGAGGTGACACAAACTAAATCTCCGAGCACTACAAAATACTCAGAGATCACCCGAGCATGCTCGGAAAAAACAAGCAACAATGCTACTCGCCCATCACTAATTACTACCATTGCGATTACTATTATTACTACTCTTTCACTTCACATACGACCCTTTCTCTCACTCCGCCTCTCATACTCACGCCGTCATCGCTGCTGCTCCACGATCCCCGACATCTTCTTCCAGACGTTGTCCACGCTGGCGACATGTTCTTGCGGCGACGCCATCTTGAGTATCGCAAAATCCCGCGATACTCAAGATGGCGTCGCCGCAAGAACATGTCGCCAGCGTGGACGACGTCGGGATCCAAAATGGCGTCGGCGAAATCTTGAGAGATTTCTGTGTCGCCGCAAGAACATGTCGCCGGCGTGGACGACGTCGAGATTTCGCCGACGCCATCTTGGATCCCGCGGAATTTCGTCATTTACCTCACGCCGACTTGCTGTGCGGACGTGTTGCCTTGCTCCTCTGCCTGTTCACTGCCGGTGTCTAATTACAGGGCCAATTTGCCTCTACCACTTCATAACTACTGCTACCTTGCTCCTCTGCCTGTTCACTGCCGGTGTCTAATTACAGGGCCAATTTGCCTCTATCACTTCATAACTACTGCTGCCTTGCTTCTCTGCCTGTTCACTGCCGGTGTCTAATTACAGGGCCAATTTGCCTCTACCACTTCATAAGTACTGCTGGGCAATTACAGGGCCAATTTGCCTCTACCACTTCATAACTACTGATGGGCAATTACAGGGCCAATTAGCCGTTACCACTTCATAACTACTGCTGGGCAATTACAGGGCCAATTTGCTGCTACCACTTGATAACTACTGCTGGGCAATTACAGGGCCAATTTGCCGCTACCACTTCATAACTACTGCAGGGCAATTACAGGGCCAATTTGCCGCTACCACTTCATAACTACTGCTGGGCAATTACAGGGCCAATTTGCCGTTACCACTTCATAACTACTGCAGGGCAATTACAGGGCCAAATTGCCATTACCACTTCATAACTACTGCAGGGCAATTACAGGGCCAATTTGCCGTTACCACTTCATAACTACTGCTGTGCAATTACAGGGCCAATTTGCCGCTACCACTTCATAACTACTGCTGTGCAATTACAGGGCCAATTTGCCGTTACCACTTCATAACTACTGCTGTGCAATTACAGGGCTAATTTGCCGCTACCACTTCATAACTACTGCTGGGCAATTACAGGGCCAATTTGCCGCTACCACTTCATAACTACTGCTGGGCAATTACAGGGCCAATTTGCCGCTACCACTTCATAACTACTGCAGGGCAATTACAGGGCCAATTTGCCGCTACCACTTCATAACTACTGCAGGGCAATTGCAGGGCCAATTTGTCGCTACCACTTCATAACTACTGCTGGGCAATTACAGGGCCAATTTGCCGCTACCACTTCATAACTACTGCTGGGCAATTACAGGGCCAATTTGCCGCTACCACTTCATAACTACTGCTGGGCAATTACAGGGCCAATTTGCCGCTACCACTTCATAACTACTGCTGGGCAATTACAGGGCCAATTTGCCGCTACCACTTCATAACTACTGCAGGGCAATTACAGGGCCAATTTGCCGCTACCACTTCATAACCACTGCTGGGCAATTACAGGGCCAATTTGCCGTTACCACTTCATAACTACTGCAGGGCAATTACAGGGCCAAATTGCCATTACCACTTCATAACTACTGCAGGGCAATTACAGGGCCAATTTGCCGTTACCACTTCATAACTACTGCTGTGCAATTACAGGGCCAATTTGCCGCTACCACTTCATAACTACTGCTGTGCAATTACAGGGCCAATTTGCCGTTACCACTTCATAACTACTGCTGTGCAATTACAGGGCTAATTTGCCGCTACCACTTCATAACTACTGCTGTGCAATTACAGGGCCAATTTGCCGCTACCACTTCATAACTACTGCTGGGCAATTACAGGGCCAATTTGCCGCTACCACTTCATAACTACTGCAGGGCAATTACAGGGCCAATTTGCCGCTACCACTTCATAACTACTGCAGGGCAATTGCAGGGCCAATTTGTCGCTACCACTTCATAACTACTGCTGGGCAATTACAGGGCCAATTTGCCGCTACCACTTCATAACTACTGCTGGGCAATTACAGGGCCAATTTGCCGCTACCACTTCATAACTACTGCTGGGCAATTACAGGGCCAATTTGCCGTTACCACTTCATAACTACTGCTGGGCAATTACAGGGCCAATTTGCCGTTACCACTTCATAACTACTGCAGGGCAATTACAGGGCCAATTTGCCGTTACCACTTCATAACTACTGCTGTGCAATTACAGGGCCAATTTGCCGCTACCACTTCATAACTACTGCTGTGCAATTACAGGGCCAATTTGCCGTTACCACTTCATAACTACTGCTGTGCAATTACAGGGCTAATTTGCCGCTACCACTTCATAACTACTGCTGGGCAATTACAGGGCCAATTTGCCGCTACCACTTCATAACTACTGCTGTGCAATTACAGGGCCAATTTGCCGCTACCACTTCATAACTACTGCTGGGCAATTACAGGGCCAATTTGCCGCTACCACTTCATAACTACTGCAGGGCAATTACAGGGCCAATTTGCCGCTACCACTTCATAACTACTGCAGGGCAATTGCAGGGCCAATTTGTCGCTACCACTTCATAACTACTGCTGGGCAATTACAGGGCCAATTTGCCACTACCACTTCATAACTACTGCTGGGCAATTACAGGGCCAATTTGCCGCTACCACTTCATAACTACTGCAGGGCAATTACAGGGCCAATTTGCCGCTACCACTTCATAACTACTGCTGGGCAATTACAGGGCCAATTTGCCGCTACCACTTCATAACTACTGCAGGGCAATTACAGGGCCAATTTGCCGCTACCACTTCATAACTACTGCTGGGCAATTACAGGGCCAATTTGCCGCTACCACTTCATAACTACTGCTGGGCAATTACAGGGCCAATTTGCCGCTACCACTTCATAACTACTGCAGGGCAATTACAGGGCCAATTTGCCGCTACCACTTCATAACTACTGCTGGGCAATTACAGGACCAATTTTCCGTTACCACTTCATAACTACTGCTGGGCAATTACAGGGCCAATTTTGCCTCGACTAGGACACCAGTTTCTTCAAACGTTAAGCATAACTACAGGAGGACCGCAGTTTAAGTCTTCTGCATAATTACATCAGTTAATAAGTCATTTATCTCACGCCATTTATATGCCCTGTTTTGTTTCTATAAGAAGACTATAAGTATCTGTTTACACTGCCGCACAACACATGGTCAATGCTACATCACTATCCTCCCGATGCGATAGCATCGGGCCTTAATCTAGTATATACTTAATCTCCGTTCCAAGTGAATCGCCACAGCGCACAGTGATTGTTCTGGGGGGGAATTCAAAAGACTGCAGACTTTGACCGGACAACCCCTTTAAGTGACACTTCTAAAAGTAGGGATTATCCCCAAATGTAGAAGCCCGTAAATTCCAGTGCTGTGCCCATCTATCGGGATGCAGGATCCTCCCCATGTTCTTTTACCTCTGAGGCCAACTAGACCTGACACACAGCCTTCATGGAAACACCACATGGGACCACTGATATACGAAGCAGGGACCACTGATTTATGGAGCAGGAACCACTGATTTACAATGCAGGGACCACTGATTTATAGAGCAGGGACCACTGATTTACAGAGCAGGGACCACTGATTTACAGAGCAGGGACCACTGATTTACGGAGCAAGGACCACTGATTTACAGAGCAGGAACCTCTGACATCTTGTATCTTTTTTGCATGTAATGATACGATGCTAAATGTGAATTGCAGAGTCTCCAGCTTTACCCCACTCTGATGGTTTGGGCTTTTCTGTGACTCGGTAATGTGATGAAGCTTTTGTCTCTTTGGCAGTAAATTAGGAGGAGAAGCTGCATTTTGTAGTTTTTTCTTCTTCCTACCTTCAGGCCATGCTCTTATGATCGTGTTCGTGTCTAGCTGGTATCCTATGGCTTCAGCTGCATAACAACCTGTCCTTTTGGCAGTCGAATTTACCCTGAAGAACAAATCGTGTTTTTTATGTTTTTCGGTGTGTAGCTTTTGGCACGATTGTGTCAACAGGTGCAATCAATTGTAAGGAGTTAAACTGCACCGAAAGGCCGCAGCTCTCACCAAGGGGGAGAGGTGCACAGACCTGACGGTGTCATCTAAAAGTTATTTTATTGGCATGGATATCACAATGTGCTTCTTTTTATTTCAAACCTTGACGCAGTGAACATTAACACAATGTAGCATTAAAACAGATGGGCCAAGCAAGTGAAGCCAGAGCCGAGCGCCCTGTAAGTGTACTGATCACTCCATCATTGGCACTAATGCCGGCGTTGGCTGCTGTCCTCCAAAGCTTAGACAATAAAGCCGACCTAAATGAGCTTCTGAACAAACAAACCCTTGACAAGCAGACCTCGCAGGGAGCGGCCATGACACCGGCGTTGCGATGATGCTTTGTGCTGCATACAATGTTGCCAAGTTTGTGAAGCGCAGTGCTTTGTTTTTGTCTCCAGCGATGCGGTCACTGCCGTGAAAATGATTTGCTCCAGTGATCGGCAGAGGTCAGATGCTCCTTCCTGGGGAAACCCAACCTTACAACAAATGCAGCAGCCATCTCTGCCCTTTACTGGGGTCTTTGGAAATAACTAGAAATATCTTTATGTATAGCTTTTCTAATCGGTTTGTATCGAGTTAGAAAGGTATTGCCTGTTTTCAGGAGAGGTCGTATTTCCTGATCGCCTCCGTATGAATGGAGTATGTGCTTTATTATTGTGTGTGGACTGGCAGAGATAACCGAGCATTGGCCTTAGCGGTCTCCATGCACATAATAGGAGTGGGGGGCATCTGCTTGTCCACCAAAGGGGGCTCTGCACAGCTCTGCTCTCAAGATTTGTGGGGGCCTGAGAGATGGGATCCCAGATTCCCAGTGATCACCACTAGAGTTGAGCGAATATGTTTGGAATCGGTCACCAAACCTGAATTTGCCATATTCGTGCCATATTGGTACCCTATTCGTGCTGAATTTATGTTTGATGATCGGTTCCGAGCATATTCGTTCATTTCTAGTCCCATTGACTCCAATGATGTTCGGCTGTGTTCGGCGAACATTGCAAAAACAATATTTGCCGATGATCATAATCGGAACCAAATTTTGAGAAATTTGCTCAACTCTAATCATCACGTTATCATCAACATTTTCACCCACAATTATTTCCCCATTGTAAATTTTGTTTCTATGTAAAATTTACAAACATTTTGCTTTTTGCAGCGAACAAAGTAAATATCCGAACACAACTAATATATAATGAGAGGTTTCTCCAAATTCTGCACAGAATGCCACTGCTACTGACTCCTGATGTCTTAGGATTATCCACTGCTTCACAGCCAGAGTCTTTAGTACTTAGAGGAGCCCCTCTGGCTGTTATAACCTGCTTCAGATGTGATGCATGGACAGACACTGCATTCTGGAGACTTTCTTGAGGAATCTTACGCCCAGTCCTCATACAATGGCCTCCAGATCAGTAATATTCGCTGCAACCACCTTCTTTACACCCCACTAAAAAGGTAATGGATTGTGAAGTGCTGGGATGATTGCTCAAGATCCAGCTCCGCACAGAAGATATAACCTGTCCTTCAAGGATTTCCTGATAATTGATTGAATCCATCTTCACCCTTACTGAAGAATATGGGTAAGTGATAACTTTTTAATGGGGTAAAACAGGGTTAACAGGGTTTAAGCACAAAATGTCAGATAAGTTACTGCAAGTTACTACGCAGTTACTGATCCTCATGCATTATACGGACTGCCACTAATGTCGAAGGACAGATCTAATACTGTAAGTCTCCTGTGGCAGGGAAAGTGAACTTTGGCTTCAATTTACTGTATTGTTGGAGATTTGTGATGTAATATATGGTCTGGCCAGTTGAAGGCAGCAGTGAGCGGCCAGAGTTGAAGCTTGGGGTTTTTTTTGGCGGTTGGTTGGCGGTTGGGCGAAGTCGAAGGAGAGTCTGGATGGAAGTGAAACTGTGGATCCTTGGAGAAAGTCTGGATCTGTTGTTGGTGACTCTGGGACGTGTTGATTGGCTTGACACGAGTTGACTCGGTGAGGATGTAGAGGTGGGCCGAGCTGGGGGGTGGTCCCTCTTTATACCGCGCAGAGATGTAACAGAGACACGATGGAGGCAAATGTCGGGTACAACAGGTCCAAGCTTTATTCTCTGGCCGCCCACTTGACAGCCTCCGCAGTACACCGCACTTCAATGCAATAGACTTTACTTCGCTTTACTTGTCGGCCCTCCGTTTCCAGAGCCGCTTCCTGCACACCGTACTTTACACTGGGGACGTGTATGCGTACACCGTCCCCTCTTCACTCGTTGACACTCCTGTCAGATCCGTCACTGTGGCCGCCCTAGGCCTGTAACCAACAGTACTTTTACTGAACAGTAGTCTCTCTCAGCACGGTATGCTTTACCTCGATGCCTCGTCTATTCTGCGGTACTTTCCTGTCAGGACCACCCCCCTGACGTTCTCTCTCCTCAGTCCCCCCTGGTTTGGTTTTCCTCAGAGTGCACAGACTGTCGTAGTCCTCTTGTCACTTGAGCTCCCCCTGGGGACTGGAACTTTCTGGAACCCTCCCTCAGTATTTATATCTCTCCCGTCCCGTCACTGTAACTCCGCCCCCATGACCAACGGTTTCTAAAGCCCTAAGCTGATGTCAAGTCCTTTGCTCACACTCCTCCCTGCCATCTAATGGTCAATCCAAGGTACTGCACGTCCACTACACTTTCCTAGCTGTTTCCCCACTGTAGTAACTGACACCTGTCTAAACTGTGCAAACCTATCTTTCTCTATTCTGACACGTCCGTCCGTCAGGTCACCTTCCCTACAAGGACCACCAAGTACACAGCATCTTGGGCTGGGCCACATGAGGCCTTATCGTTTAGGATTTAGGGATGACCTGTATTGGAGAGAATGGCATTCCCTAAGAGTTTCAAGATGACATTTATGATTACTCGGGAGTCAGCCCAGCAAGGAACCTTCTGCTTCAGTCTGAGGATGTGCCGATACCATCTTACATCTGAATATATATGTGCGCATATATTAATAGCCTTTTAGAGGTCCAGTTAGTTAGGAGAAAAGGCCTCTTCTGTAAGAGACACTTTGAAAACTGCTCCGAGTAGGCAATTACTAAATTACTGGCACAAGACTGTCATTTTATGGATGGAAAGGGTTAATCGCGTGTTTTTCGCTCGCATATAACTGTTAATTCTGTATGTATACTCATAGTTGGTGTTATCCATAGTAAGTGCTGTCATTGTATCTGCTACTTATAAACTGTTTACCTACAGTCCTTTCCTTTGTTTTATAAACTGGTTAATATAAATATTTATCTAATCCTTGTGCGTGTCTGCTGATTACTGTTGCACCCCTGGTACTGTGGCCATCACTCGTTCTGTGGCCATCCCTCATCCTGTGGCCGTTCCTCGTCCTGTGGCCATCCCTCGTCCTGTGACCATCCCTCATCCTAGGGATGTCAATCATCCTGTGGCTATCTCTCGTCCTGTGGTCGTCCCTCGTCCTGTGGTCGTCCCTCGTCCTGTGGTTGTCCCTCATCCCATGGCCATCCATCGTCCAGTGGCCGTCCCTTTTCCTGTGGTCATCCCTCATCCTGTGGCCATCCCTCGTCCATGTTTCATTCACGCCTGTTGTTTTGTGTTATCAGTTATATGAGAGTTTGCTTTCATACATAATAGCACTTTATTCTGTGCTATATTTTCAGTACTGTACTGAGAAGGGACCTTTGCCTGTTGGAGGTCCGGTAATTACGGTCACTTATCATGGTGGGCTAGGTCGAGCTCTGTCTATATCACATATTTTTTGCAGGAAACTTATCATAGGCAAAAACAGTGTTTTCCTGCAGATATGGGGTTAACCGCAGACATAGTGATACAAAAGTCCGCCTTACTGAAAGTGCCGCTGCCTGGAGAAAATGAACTTTCATCCACCATGTAGCCATTGACTTCAGTCTTAGGGGTGAGCATGGAGCGTCTACAGCCACCGCTCACTATGCTGTCAGCACGCTCCAGGGCAATGATTAGCAGCAGGTTCTGTACACACAAGCTGCAGAGTGAGCTGCCAATCAATTTACAGGGAATGATTTCAGCAGGTGCTGACGGTATAGTGAGTGGTGACTGTAGCTGCTCCTTGCACTGCCGGCATGACTGAAAGCCGATGGCTCCCAAAAGTAATAGGTTAATTTTCTCCCGGTAGCAGCATTTTCTGTACGGTAGCACTGGGCAGCACTGTCAAATGCATATTATCCCTATATCTGCAGGTCACTAGTGTTTTATCTTGTTACTTCTTTGTGATTTGTATTTAAGCCCTAATACATTGTAATTTTGCGATCCATACAAGGTGCGCCGCATTGTGTGAAGCCCTAGCTCCTTTCTTAGATACTAAACTTGTTAACTGTGACAATCAGTTCATTGTGTAACTCTGTGCCTACAAACACTGGCTCTCCAGACTACTACTTCCATCATAAAAAACAAACAAAAAACAAATGGATAAATTGAGGTCTGGTATCCAAGTTAAAGACAAAAATAAAAAACAGACCTAAAAATTAGCTTTTAATTATGTACTTCTAAAAAGCTTAAAATCACACACACTGATGAGTGGATCAGACATAGGTGCAAAATATTCGAATTCCAGGTCAAAATATAATATTTTGTGAAAGATGGTCTTAGGGACAACCCCAATCAGGTATTAGACCATAGAAATCTCTAAGGCCTGTTTCACACATCTGTTTTTGGTCATCAGTCAAAATCCGCCAATTTTATAAAAAAACGGATCTGCCAAAAAAGGGGCGGATCCATTTTTTCCCCCATTGATTTGCACTAGTGGCTCATTTTGACTGATGGTCGTCCATTGGGTCCGTTATTTGATGGATCCGGGAGAATTTTAGCGGCTCCCGGGCGGACCAGGCGGACACTGCAACTTTTTTATGGTTGACGGTCTGCTATTTTTAACTGCGCATGCCCGAAAGGTGAAAGCCGGGAGCATTTTTAACCCTGAAATGCTGTCCCGGGAGCCGCTAAAATTCTCTCTCTCTCTTTTTTTTCTGGGCACGTGTACCTTTAAAATTCAACCTTAGCCGGATCCGTAAATACAACGGTCTGGTGCCACACATTACTGTCAATCCGCCGACGGATCCGTTTTCCGCCATTTTCGCGGATTACAACTGATCTGAAAAACAGATGTGTGAAACAGGCCTAAGGCACACACACTGGCAGAAAAATCTTTACATGTGGTCAGAGTGACTGGCAGCTGACTGTAGCCCCTCACTTGTGAATCCCATGATGAACCCCTGACTTCATAAAAAGGAGGGAACGCATCAGGATTGGATGCAGTGATGCTATGTACAACCCCTGGCAAAAATTATGGAATCACCGGCCTTGGAGGATGTTCATTCAGTTGTTTAATTTTGTAGAAAAAAAGCAGATCACAGACATGGCACGAAACTAAAGTCAATTCAAATGGCAACTTTCTGGCTTTAAGAAATACTAACAGCAATCAAGAACAAAAAATGTGGTAGTCAGTAATCGTTACTTTTTTAAACCATGCATAGGGGAAAAATTATGGAATCACTCAATTCTGAGGAAAACATTATGGAATCATGAAAAACAAACCCACAAAAAAACACTCCAACATATCACTAGTATTTTGTTGCACCACCTCTGGCTTTTATAACAGCTTGCAGTCTCTGAGGCATGGACTTAATGAGTGTCAGACAGTACTCTTCATCAATCTGGCTCCGACTTTCTCTGATTGCTGTTGCCAGATCAGCTTTGCAGGTTGGAGCCTTGTCATGGACCATTTTTTTCAACTTCCACCAAAGATTTTCAGTTGGATTGAGATCCGGATTATTTGCAGGCCATGACATTGACCTTATGTGTCTTTTTTCAAGGAATGTTTTCACAGTTTTTGCTCTATGGCAGGATGCATTATCATCTTGGAAAATGATTTCATCTTCCCTTAACATCCTTTCAATTGATGGGATAAGAAAAGTGTCCAAAATATCAACATAAACTTGTGCATTTATTGAAGATGTAATGACAGATATCTCCCCAGTACCTTTACCTGACATGCAGCCCTATATCATCAATGACTGTGGAAATTTGCATGTTCTCTTCAGGCAGTCATCTTTATAAATCTCATTGTAATGGCACCAAACAAAAGTTCCAGCATCATCACCTTGCCCAATGCAGGTTCGTGATTCATCACTGAATATGACTTTCATCCAGTCATCCACAGTCCACAATTGCTTTTCCTTAACCCATTGTAACCTTGTTTTTTTCTGTTTAGGTGTTAATGATGGCTTTCCTTTAGCTTTTCTGTATGTAAATCCCTTTTCCTTTAGGCGGTTTCTTACAGTTCGGTCACAGACGTTGACTCCAGTTTCCTCCCATTCGTTCATTTGTTTTGTTGTGCGTTTCCTGTTTTGAAGACATATTGCTTTAAGGTTCCAGTCTTGACACTTTGGTCTACCAGTATGTTTGCCTTTAACAACCTTCTCATGTTGTTTGTATTTGGTCCAGATTTTACACACAGCTGACTGTGAACAACCAACGATTTTTGAAACATTGCGTGATGATTTACCCTCTTTTAAGAGTTTGATAATCCTCTACTTTGTTTCAATTGACATCTCTCGTGTTGGAGCCATGATTCATGTCAGTCTACTTGGTGCAACAGCTCTGCAAGGTGTGCTCACTCCTTTTTAGATGCAGACTAATGAGCAGATCTAATTTGATGCAGGTGTTAGTTGTATATATGATTTTGAGGGGTTTATTAAAACTCCAAAGTTTTGTTACTGAACTTGTGTGCTCTGCTCACTGATAGTGGTACAACAGTATGACTATGGTGTTATTGAGGGTTGATGGGTTCGTAGCCAATTAATATATTTGCCTTACATATTTCTGTGGTATAATACCCGATTGGGGTTGTCCTCTATAGTCTCTTCAGAGATTTTAGATTGTAGATTTTTGGTAGATTGAAATTCTGTGTACCATCCATCACACTCTGAAATAGTGAGCATAAAACAATACAACTCTTGTCTATTTACAGTATTGTCACCTACATGATACATTTACAGTCGGGTTCATCACTAGAAAGCACTTTTTGGGTGTTTGTGACGGCTTGGTGAGGGAATTCCTCTCTAGGGTCAGACAGGGTGACCCTATGATGAGCAGAGGTGCCACAACGCTTCCCTATAGGGTGCCAACCTCCACTGCCAGGTAGGCAAATGGAGTGTCAGTTTTCTGTTCCCCTAGACTATCTTTCACAAAATATATTTTGACCTGGCATTTTAATATTTAGCACCTATATCTGATTCACTCACCAATATGTGTGTGATTTTAACCTTTTTTAGAGGTTCATAATTAAAAGCTAATTTTTAGGTCTGTTTTTACTACTTTCATCATACTCTAACAAGAACCACAGGTTGTAGACCACTTGTGCGTGCCCACCAATAGAGTATTGGAGAGGTCGGCTAGACCACAGAGCAGTGAACACTATTAGATTTTGAGATTGGGATATATTTTGCTTTAGATTCAGAGAATGATGAATAAGTTCTAAACGAATCACCCATGGATCACTGTGACCACCCATGGACCACCGGGACCTCCCATAGACCACTGGGACAAGAGAAAACACCAGGGTCTATGTACTGACATTTTTGAGCTTTCCAGGCTAGGGGAGTGAATAAAGGGCCCCCAGTGTCTCCGTTGCCCCCTCTCTAAGCGGCAATGACAGGAGTCATCCTTTCTTCTCCTAACGAGGGAGCTAATTGTCATTAGAAAATCATGTGTTTAATGATTTTCAGCCTCGGAGACCCGACTACTCTCACAGGCAAATAGAAATCATCTCTTCCACGGTTTTATCTGAAGACCAAAGCCTCATCGGTGCCATTTCAGCATTTTGTAAATGAAATGCATTCAGCACCAGGGACAGCTCCGGCTGTGCGCGGAGGCTTCTGAAGTCGCGAGTTTTGGGGGCTCCATCTGGCAGGTGTGATGTTGACAGTCTTTCCATTCTCCAGCTGTGACCGTATCCTTGTTGGGGAATCTGGGAATATCCCTGAAAAGGGAAGAAGTGATGAGAGATGAGGGAAGGAGATAGATGGACGGCATTGGTGATTGTGTTGTTCTAAACGTACAGCTCCTGAACCTGCTCTATTACAAGCGGGGTTAACTCTACGCATGTGTCTGCAATCCCCAACCTATTGCACATGCTGCTGCCTGCAAAAGGAATCAGATTAATCATAGGCTAGGCGGATGCGGGGAGCTCAGGACATCACTATACATACAAATAGACCGACCATCTGATAATTCGGCACGTTCCGAATATCAGACATCTCTGGGTCCTCTGTGTTCTTGTGTTATCACCAATAAGCTATAGCTGGATCATTACTTCTCTCTTTTATCAGACCTTTGTTCAAGGGGCTGTGCGCCCCAATTTTTGATTTAGGGGCCTGTTGGGAGCTGAAATGAGTAAAAAGCTCACACTTCCTCTGATGAAGTGTTGCACACAGCAATATGTGTGGTGCTCTGATTCTGCATTTAGGGGCCCTGCTGTTTCTCAAATTTCACTACTACCCTCGATTCTTACTATGTTTAACCTTACTCATGCATTGTGGGACTCACATGAGAATGACATCCCCATTGCTGCTTTCAGTCCTGTTCTGGATTTAGTACCCGCTCACTTCCCGCACACGTCGAGGTCTTTAGTTCACTGCACACTCACTTCCTGCACACGTCGAGGTCTTCAGTTCACTGCACACTCACTTCTTGCACATGTTGACATCTTTAATTTACTGCACACTCTCTTCTTATACACTTCAAGGTCTTTAGTTTACTGCATACTCGCTTCCCCCAAATGTTGACGTCTTTAGTTTACTGCATACTCACTTCTTGTACACTTCAAGGTCTTTAGTTTACTGCATACTCACTTTCTGCACATATCAAGATCTTTAGTTCACTGTACACTCACTTCCCGCACACGTCAAGGTCTTTAGTTCACTGCACACTCGCTTCCCGCACACGTCAAGGTCCTCAGTTCACTGCACACTCACTTCCCACACACGTCAAGGTCTTCAGTTCACTGCACACTCACTTCCCGCACACGTCAAGGTCTTCAGTTCACTGTACACTCACTTCCCGCACACGTCAAGGTCTTCAGTTCACTGCACACTCACTTCCCGCACACGTCAAGGTCTTCAGTTCACTACACACTCACTTCCCGCACACGTCAAGGTCTTCAGTTCACTACACACTCACTTCCCGCACACGTCAAGGTCTTCAGTTCATTGGACACTCACTTCCCGCATACATCAAGGTCTTCAGTTCACTGCACACTCACTTCCTGCACACATCGAGGTATTTAGTTTATTGCAAACTCACTGCTTGCACACGTCAAAGTCTTTAGTTTACTGCATGCTCACTTCTTGTACACGTCGAGGTCTTTAGTTTGTTGCACACTCACTTCTCGCACACATCGAGGTATTTAGTTCACTGCACACTCACTTACCGCGCACGTTGAGCTTTTTAGTTTTGGCTTCCTGAGCATGTTAGAGTTTTATGTTTTGGTGAGTAGTTTTACGCAGGTACTTTTTTCCTTTTGCACAGTCTCTATACAATAGATATTGCAGCGTATGTTGTATCTATGTATTTATAGACTGACAGTAGAATAGTAACACGTCACCACTTCTGAATTTATCACCCACTCCTGGTTTTGGATGACAAATACTGAATGTGTGAAAGGGGCCTGATTACACAAAAATTCTGGTCAAAATTTTCTAAACTTTTTGTGCACCTAATAGTTGAAAAAAAGAAAGAAGCGACTTTTGTCATCTTTACACCAGTTCCATCCAGCAATTTTTTTAAAAATAGAGTTTTCCTTGGAAAGAGACACGCAGAGCGCTGCTGACAAATTCATCTTCACTTGTGCAGCAAAAGGGGAGCAAATGATGACAGAGGTGTCACTGACATGTGCAGTTCTTGCAGCGGCACATGCCTCTCGATAAATTTGGCGAATCTTATTCTGGCGACAGTGGAGTTGTACAGAATACCAGTAGTGATAAATTGGGGCATGAATTGGTGAAAAATCCATGGTTTGCTGCTTTGTGTCTCGTCGTCGGTCCTTAAGACCAATGCCGTTTAGTGCTCCGGAGACTCAAATTGGACGCTTCTCCATCTGCCTGGATCTTGATGTCATTTTTCGTCTGTGTCCGGTGGTCTGTCATCTCCGTGCAGCGCCGCGGCTCAGCTGGAAGTTGCTAATTGTCTGCGAGACCTCTGGCACTTCGGAGCTGTGATAATGATGTCAGGCTGCGGAGATGTGCAGTTATGTGAGTGCCGAGCGCACATTGCCAGGCCGCGATCACCTGGGAGATGATATTTTTAGTTTGCTCTATAATATGCAAATTTCAGGATCAGGTTCATGTGGATGTTGTGAGCCCCGGGAATCTGGATCACAGGTGTTCATTCTCCACGCAGGGCAACCGCTTCCATGTTACATTGATGGAAACGGCAGGATTATCACATAATCACAGAATGCCAGATTATTGGAATTTCTGGACTATTAGGAGTCAGATTATGGAATTTCACTGATTTTATAATATATCTTTCCAAAAAATTACGGTAACGGTTGTGGACATCGTTTCAGTATTGTGGCTACATTGCATTTATTATCTGATAAAAAACATTTCTGAAATAGGTTCTAATGAAGATTAAATGCAAAATTACAGATAAAATTAATTTCACAGTAGACATAAAATGCACAAAAAATGTGTAATAAGGGAATAAAGCGGACGTCTCCAAGTTCTGAAATGGATACAATTGTCAAGTAATTGTAAAAAGAAGCAACTGTACAATTTACCTCCCAACAGAAACGCTCTCTGATCTCAATATTTGTGAATCTCTAGTTTCTTCTCATTGCCTTGGTTACCGACCAACGCTGCAGCCTGAGTGGCTGGTTGCCAGGGTGAGGAGTGCATGCTGCGCTGAGTCTAACCAACGTCTGTCTCGCTGTGTTTCTCCTCCACCTCTCCCACGCTCCTGAAAAAAAGAGGCAGCTGACAAACGTTTTGGGCTCGTGTACACGACCGATTTTCTCGTGTGAGTGCTACTTGTGGTGTACACGGTTCGCTCTTGGGCCTATTATTGATAGTGTATGGGTCCTATTATTTCCTCCAACCTAGACAAGTCTATGGGTCCCGGAGAGCCTCGGACCGCACTCGGATGACATCTATCCCTATGGGAATTGCCAAACTTCTCAGATGAAGAAGTAGGTGGCCACTCATCGCGTGCAGCCAGTGACTGTCCCTCCACAAGGAGAGCACAAGGGTGGTACACCGCTCGCCTACATCTGTCTGTATAGAAGGTGGAGTCTGATATTGGCAAGAATGGGAGCAAATAGTAACAAACACAAATTGCCACAATGTAGAAATCATATTAACACCTGGAGACACAAAGCATTAAAGGGTTAGTGCACTGCATCCATCCGCCGCCCTTTTTATGCACCAGTCCATGGTTTCTTGCTTTTTCTTCCAGCCATTGGTAGTGCCTGACCGCTGCAGTCAATCAGTGTCTGCAGTAGTGGTGTGTTGGTGATTAGCTGCAGTGGTCATGTGCTGCAAGAGGAAGCAAGGAGACTGGCAGCAGACAGCAGCAGAGGATCGGTAGGTGACTATAGTTTTTTCCCATTCTTACGCTAGTTTCACACTAGCGTACTTGTGCGCAGTGCTGCTGCTAAGTCCCGTCCTCGGCCGCGCCCCCTCCGGTCAGTTCCTCCTCTGATCACATGAGGCTGCATGCGATCAGCGTATCCTATATTTAGTGTTGGATATGCTGATCGTGCGCTGGTCTGATTTTGCTGGCGCTGCGTCCTTTTGTCGCTGCGCCCAGCGCACAAAAACGCGCTGTGTTGCATTTTTGTGCTCTGGGCTGAGCGCCAGCAAAATCAGACCAGCGCACAGTCAGCACACGATCAGCGTATCCAACGCTAAATATAGGATATGCTGATCGCATGCAGCCTCATGCGATCAGAAAGGGGAACTTACCGGAGGGGGCGTGGCAGGGGCGGGGCTTGGAGGCGGCCCTGCTCTGCGCACAAGAACGCTAGTGTGAAACTATCCTTAGACCATGGAGTAGACAACCCCTTTAAGCCTTCTGTATACACAGGGAAGGTGTGAATACAATCAATGTGATCAGCAATTTTCAGACTTTTCCTTTAATTCCTTTTTTGGATTGATTTTTTCCACCTTTCTTTGTGACATGCAATTTTCACTCCTCTAGAACATTCTGTCTTGAAAAATGACAAAGTTGAGTTGCAAACTAGAAATATTTTGGCAAGGCTGTTCAATCGCCAGCAGAGATAGTCGCCGTCCCGGAGCTGCGGAGAACGTGGGAGATTAATGTCAGAGAGTGGGGGCGCTAATTAGGGATGACAGGATTTAATGTTTTGGTATTTCAGGTAAGTTTATGATGGAGTCTGTGCCGTAAAGAATGGCGACAGCCACAGATGACACATTCCGGCTCCGCTGATCTTTAATTCTGGCTCATTAATCTCCGCTATTAAGGCCATTTGCGCTTGTTTACCAGGGCCTGTGAAGTCGCCGTCGACGCTTGTTTAATGCATTAGAACAATTTTAAGAATTTCAGGTAAAAATCTCTTTGTAAGAAGTTGCAGTCTCTGAGCTTTCTGCTAGAACATGCTCGCGGATAATGACTGCCTTCCTCAATATTTCTTCAGCAAATGGCCCTTTGTGGCATGATGAGGGTGACAGAAATTGCCTGTTTGTAAAGCTGTGTTCGGAGTGACGGATCATTATAAAACCTGGCGCAGGATCCCGACTAGTTCAGTTCAAGGCAAGTCACAGAGAATCCTGAGGCATGAATATCAGCTTTTCTCCATATAGATATTACGTGTTGATTAAGAAGTTTCTGAACTTTTCTCAAACTTAATGAGCGCGGGAACTATGTATATCCCCGGTGGGGGATTCACCTCATGCGCTCCTGAATGTTATATTGGCCAGGAAAGTGACCCTATTTTTAGAAATAGATATATTACGCTGCAGACCCCTATATTCCATACTATGCCGGCCTTTGACTGTTGGGCTACAGAAATTGCCACACTATAGGTTCCAGCATGCCCTAATACTGGCTGTATTTTCTTGCTGCCTGACCTCACACTCTCTGTACATTGGTGGTATTTAGTGATGGGCGAGTAGCATCGCTGCTCGAGTTTTCCCCGAGTATTTTGGCGTGCTCTGAGATTTAGGCTATGTGCCCACGTTAGCGTTTTTAAACGCTCTGAAAACCAGACTCCTTCCCAGAAAACGCGCGTCTTTTTGATGCGTTTTTTCCGCGCGTCTTCTGGACTATAGGAAACGGCTAAAACTGCGGACTGAAGCGCAAAATAATGAACATGCTGCGTTTTTAGCAGCTAAGCGTTTCCTATGCGGAAAAAAAACACATCAATTGGAACAAAAATGGAAAAATGCATTAAAATGAATGGGATGCTTATTTTAAGCGTTTCTGAAGCGTCTGATCCGGCACAAACGCTTCAAAAACGTTTAAAAAAATGCAACGTGGGTACACAGCCTTAGTTTTCCTCCTCTCAGCTGCATGATTTGCGGCTTGTAGACAGACTGAATACATGTGGGAATTCCCTAACAAACAGGCATTCCTCACATGTATTCAGGCTGTCTAGTAGTCACAAATCATGCAGCTGAGGCGAAGAATACGAAATCTCCGAGCACGCCAAAATACTCGGAGATCACCCGAGCATGCTTGGGGAGACCCGAGTAACGAGTATACTCGCTCATCACTAGTGGTAATTCATGGCCTTTACCTCTTTAGGCCTCTTTCACACATCCGTCTGTCACCATCAGTCAAAATCCGCCGTTTTGCAAAAAAAAATCTGCCATTTTTCTTGGCGGATCAGTTTTTCTTCCCATTGACTTGCATTATCGGCGGATCTTGACGGATGGTTATCCATAGGATCCATTTTTTCCACGGATCGGCCAAAATTTTGGCGTCCGCTGACATGACTGGACAGACACTGAAACGTTTTTTGCTGGCCGGATCCGCATTTACCCGGAAGAAATGCCTTTGCCGGAAATTTAACCCTAAATCCCGTTCTGGCGGCTGAGAAATTCTCTCTCTCTCCAGGCACGGGTTCCTTTAAAATTCAACCTTACACGGATCCATCAACACAACGGTCCGGTGCCACCCGTTTCTTTCAATCCACCTACGGATCCGTTTTCCGCCATTTTAGCGGATTTCGACTGAGCTGAAAAACAGATGTGTGAAACAGGCCTTAGATGAAGACACAGTAAAGGAAAAACAGCGTATGCACAACTTCAGAAGGTGCTAAAGTAGGGTCCCACATCACACATGAATAATAAAGAAAACTTGGCACTCAACTTCTAGAATATTTCAGCTGACCAACAGTGGATTCTGGGTCGCTGATGTCTGCACGGCACCCCCACCCACCCAGGTACTATTTGATTCAGGCTCCATGCCCACCGCCTAGTGCATTACCAGGCTCATTTAAAGTGACTATGGTGTCACTTCTATTATCGCACTGAAAGCGATTAACTATTATACTGCAGTCTGTTACTGATGAAGGCCAGTGAGGCCGAAACGTCTATTATTTTCTGGCTGCATTAAAAAATCCAAAAAAATATTCTAGAAGTTGAGTGGAAAGTTTTCTTTATTATTAGATGAAGACGCAGTCCTGCTTTTATAATGAGAGGCGCCCAGAATACAATGCTTCAGTCAGGACCAGCAATAGAAATCAACATCAAATTGTCCGGTGAGGACTTCTTCATGGATGGTTAGCCAGTGGGTGGGTCACAGAGGCGTAGCTAGGGTTTTGGTTCAGGGGGGCGAAACTTCTGAGTGGGCCCCTAACCAGAGAACCTAAGCAGATGACAGCGCTGTTGCCAAAAATAATCTATATACAAAAAGACCAATATTGATATTATGTCCCCACTGTGTGCCGGTCTGACTGCAGCGCAGCTCCTGACATCGTAGCAGAGTCGCTGCCTAAAACAGCGTGGGAGCGAGGAGGAGAGGTGAGTATAGTTTTTTTTTTTAAATTTATATATAGTGAGTCCTGGTTGCATGATTATGATCCCCCTCATGAGGCGGAGCATGATATACCCCATATGAGGAGGGGGCAGCATGATATCCCCCATATGAGGAGGGGGCAGCATGATACCCAGTATGAGGGGGGTATTATGATACCCCGCATGAGGGGGGCAGCATGATATACCCAGTATGAGGGTAGTATGATACCCCATATGAGGAGGGGCAGCATAATACCCCATATAAGGGAGGGCAGCATGATACCCCATGAGGGGGGCTGCATTATATTCTGAAGGGGCTACATTATCTTTTTTTGGGGGGCTGTATTCTACCATATGAAGGGGGCTACATTATAGAGAAAGAAAGAAAGAACAGAGAGAGAGAGAAAGAAAGTACAGAGAGAGAAAGAACAGAGAGAAAGAAAGAACAGAGAGAAAGAAAGAACAGAGAGAAAGAAAGAACAGAGAGAGAAAGAACAGAGAGAAAGAAAGAAAGGACAGAGAGAAAGAAAGGACAGAGAGAAAGAAAGAAAGAACAGAGAGAGAAAGAAAGATTAGAGAGAGAAAGAAAGAGGGGAAGGAAATAAAGAAAGAACAGAGCAAAAAAAAGAACAGAGAGAGAAAAGAAGAGAGGAAAGAAAGAAAGAACAGAGAGAGAGAAAGAAAAGAAACATTAGAGAGAAAGAACAGAGAAAGAAAGAAAGAACAGAACGAGAGAAAGAAACAGAGAAAGATTCTATAAAGATACTATAGCAGCCCGGCTCCCATTGTAATGCCCACCTAAGCCTCCCAGTGCAGGACATATCATGATCCGCTCACACGACCGACTTCCCCGAGTCCAAGGCGATCCCACTGTCCACGCTGGAGGAGGACACCCCGTACACACATGGCTCCACTCCGTACACCCCGTACACACATGGCTCAGTTCCGTACACACACGGCTCAGTTCCGTACACTTTGTAAACACAGGACTCTGTTCCTTACACCTTGTACGCACACGGCTCGGCTCCGTACACCTCGTACACACACGGCTCCGCTCCGTAAACCTCGTACAGACACGGTTTCGCTCCATAAACACACGGCTCCGCTCCATACACCTCGTACAGTCACGACTCCGATCCATACACCTTGTACACACACAGTTCCGCTTCGTACACATGGCTCCGCTCCATACACCTCGTACACACTCGGCTCCGCTTCGCACACCTTGTACACACGTGGCTCTGCTCTCTACACCTCGCTCTGCACACCTCGTACCCACACGGCTCCACTATGTACGCCAAGTACACACACACAGCCTGCTACATCCACACTGTAAACCCCTCCTGACCCCACACAGAAACTTCACCTCTTCCAGCTCCATGACAACCAGCACAGCAGAGTCCTGCAGACAAGGAGACCCCTGATCATGTGACCCCCCTGACTCCTCCCCTCCTGTGACCTCATCACAGGTCCTGTGAGCCGCAGAGAAGAGAGAGAACATAGAGCAGGGAGGTGATGGATTCTCCCTGCTCTGTTGCAGCGTAACTCCAAGTGGACCCCCCCGCCCCCTCTGCCCCCCCCGTAGCTACGCTACTGTTGGGTCACCAATATCCGCTGAGTGGGATGCCACCCTCAGCGCCTTAGGGTGTGTGCACACGCTGCGGATTCTGCTGCGGTTCCGCAGCGGATTCGGCTGCTGCGGCTCCGCAGCAGTTTTAGCTGTGGTGTACAGTACCATTCAAATGAATGGAAAAAAAAAACCGCAGTGCAGACGGTGCAGATTTTTCCGCGCGGTTTTCCTGCGGTTTTGAAACCGCAGAAAGAATTGACATGTCAATTCTTTCTGCGGAATCCGCAGCGGTTTCCTATTTCCACCATTGTGGAGATGGTGAAACCGCAGGGCAAAATCGCAGGCTAATCCGCAGCCTCCGCATCCGGATTTATCTGCGGATTTTGCAAAATCCGCAGTGGATTCCGCAGCGTGTGCACGTAGCCTTACACCGCTCCGTGCACTCTGGTGGCTGCACTCAGTACTGCAGCTCAGCACCTATAGTAGTGAATGTGTAGTGTATGGGGTGGTGCTTGGCATCTGATGTGAGATGCTAATGACCCTCGGCTCCGGCTCTTCTGAGATCGGGATCCGAGTGTCCGTGCTCTGCGCTCCAATTCTCCCGCATCAGAGAATGTCAGCACAGGTCCAGAGGAGATACAGAAAGTAACTTCTCCATCACCTCTGCTGCCAGTATCCACTGGAATCACTGCACTCGGGTAACATCCGAGTGCAGTGCGATGTTTCTCACGTACCCATAGACCTATATGGGTGCATGCGATCTGATTCTAAGGTGCAATTGCAGCATGCTGCCAAGTCAGCATGAGAAAATAACCACAGGTCTGATCTGCCCCGTAGTTTAACATTGGACCGAATGCAATCAGATTTCTCTCAGATTGCACTCGTCCAATTTCATCACAAGTTTGAGTGAGCCCGAAGACAATGACATAAAATACAGACATGCCAATCAGTGCTCAGGACCAGCAGCCACATCCCTATCCCTTGAGCCCTGAGAGCCTCCTCCTTCCAGACGCTGGTCCCTCTCTTCAGTAGGTGGCCTGGCAAGATGCTGTATGTGCGTCACACCACAACTATGAGATTGCACCAGCTCGGCTAATGAAGAGAGGAACCAGGGTACCGGCAGGAAGGAAGAATCCACAGGGCTCACAGAATAGGGATATGGCTGCCGCACCGGGGTCCTGAGAACAGATTCACTAATCTCCATCATCAATATATACAACTCTCCTCTAAATCAAGACTAGAATGGCTACAGTAGAAACTCTGGAAAATACATGTACCAAGATGCCTTGCCTAACGGTAGGGTGTGACCAGACCACATGTGTTGGAACTAGTGATGAGCGAGCATGCTCGCCACTCTTCGGTGCTCACCCGAGCATCACAGTGCTTGCGATGCTCGGAGCTTGCCGAATATTAAAGGGGGTGCTCAGCTGGAGCTTGGGTTTCCTCCCTGCATGTTTGGCGCTCTTTGGAGAGCCAATGAACATGCAGGGATTGTCTGCCACACACTGTAACGCTGCAGCAATTTTGGTTGTGGCATTTCATTGATTGGCTGGCCGCACAGCGTCATCAGGTCTATTTCACACCTGGCACCACCATGCTTGTCACATGCTGTGTCTGTGTGCGGTAACACTACCGCCGGTACTATTGGTCACAGCACTGCGGGATCATGCTGTCAGATGTCAGCAAGCAAGGTATAGTGTGTAGAGTCCCTTTTAGTGTTGAGCGATACCGTCCGATACTTAAAAGTATCGGATCGGAATGGATCAGCCGATCTAAAAAAAATATCGGGTATTGCCGATTCCGATACCGGAAGTCCCATTCAAGTCTATGGGACTTCCGGTATCGGAATAAGAAAAACCCTATTTTTGCCTTGTACAGCCTCTCTGGGGTCTGTACGGGCCTTTCGGGGGGCTGTGCGGCCTGCCGAGGGGCTGTGCCAGCCTGCCGGTGGTCTGTGCAGGCTCCGGGGGTCTGTGCCGACTGCCCGGGGGTCTGTGTGGCCTGCCGGGGGGCTGTGCCAGCCTGCCGGTGGTCTGTGCAGGCTCCGGGGGTCTGTGCCGACTGCCCGGGGGTCTGTGCCGGCCTGCCGGTGGTCTGTGCAGGCTCCGGGGGTCTGTGCAGGCATCGTCCAATGGGACTACAAGTCCCATCGGGCGATGCCTGCTACCATGACAGTGATTGACACATTAGCCAATGATGGGACAGTAGTAGTCCCATCATCCGGCTAATGTGTTGAATGTAAAAAAAAAAAAAAAAAAAATACATGCTACATACTACATACATGCTACATACATGCTACATACATGCTACAGACATGCTACATACAAACTACATACATAATACATATATACTACATGCATGCAACATACATACAACATATATGCTACATATATACTACATGTAACATACATACATACAACATATATACTACATGCAACATACATGCTATATACTACATACGTGCTACATACTACATACATAATACATATACTACATGCATGCAACATACGTACAACATATATACTACATGCGTGCAACATATATACTACATGTAACATACATACTACATATATACTACATGCTACATACATGCAACATACATACTACATACATGCTACATACTACATGCATACTACATGCATACTACATACATACTACATACATGCTACATATATACTACATGCATGCAACATACATACAACATATATACTACATGCATGCAACATACATATATACTACATACAATACATACATATAGACATACAGTACATATAACATAGAGTACATACTCACCATCACTTGTCACTTTGATCCCCGAAGCCATTGTCGCCTGAGGAATAAATATCAAAATAAAAAAACACCAATATACTTACCCCGATCTGCAGAAGTCCACGAGGGTCCCACGTCGATCTTGTGTGGAGAACAGCAGCATCAGCTGATGCTACCGTTCTCTACCAGCTCCAGGAATACAATGACGGAAGGTAGGTATCCTTCCGCACTGTATTCCTCCACCACTGTAAAAAACAAGTCCCTAGTCTCACTTTATGCCATTGCTGCGTGAGAAAGTTCCCACGCAGCTTTTGCCACTACTACTGTCCCATCATTGGCTAATGTGTCAATCACCGTCATGGTAGCAGGCATCGCCCGATGGGACTTGTAGTCCCATCGGACGATCCTGCACAGATCCCCACAGCCTGCTCAGACCCCCGGACAGTCGGTATAGACCACCGGCAGGCCAGCATAGCCCCCCGGCAGGCCGGTACAGACCCCCGGCAGGCCGCTCAGACCCCCGGACAGTCGGTACAGAACACCGGGAGGCCAGCACAGCCCCCCGGCAGGCCGGTACAGACCCACGGCAGTCCGCAAAGACCCCCGGGCAGTCGGCACAGACCCCCGGGCAGTCGGCACAGACCCCCGGGCAGTCAGCACAGACCACCGGCAGGCCGGCACAGCCCCCCGGAAGGCCGGTACAGACCCCCGGGCAGTCGGCACAGCCCCCCGGCAGGCCAGCACAGCCCCCCGGCAGGCCGGTACAGACCCACGGCAGTCCGCACAGACCCCCGGGCAGTCGGCATAGACCACCGGCAGGCCGGCACAGCCCCCCGGAAGGCCGGTACAGACCCCCTGGCAGTCGGCACAGCCCCCCGGCAGGCCGGTACAGTCCCCCAGCAGGCCTGTACAGACCCACGGCAGTCCGCACAGACCCCCGGGCAGTCGGCACAAACCCCCGGGCAGTCGGCACAGACCACCGGCAGGCCAGCACAGCCCCCCGGAAGGCCGGTACAGCCCCCCGGGCAGTCGGCACAGCCCCCCGGCAGGCCAGCACAGCCCCCCGGCAGGCCGGCACAACCCCCCGGCAGGCCGGTACAGACACCCGGCAGTCGGCTCAGACCCCCGGACAGTCGGCACAGACCACCGGCAGGCCGGCACAGCCCCCCGGCAGGCCGGTACAGACCCCCGCAGCCTGCACAGACCCCCGGACAGTCGGCACAGCCCCCCGGCAGGCCGGTACAGAACCACGGCAGTCGGCACAAACCCCCGGGCAGTCGGCACAGACCACCGGCAGGCCGGTACAGACCCTCGGACAGTCGGCACAGACCCCCGGTATATGTGTAGTATGCATTTTGCATGCATGTAGTATATATGTGGTATATATGTAGTATGCATGTTGCATGCATGTAGTATATATGTGGTATATATGTAGTATGCATGTTGCATGCATGTGGTATATATGCAGTATGTATGTATCTTGCATGCATGTGGTATATATGCAGTATGTATGTAGCATGTATGTATCTAGCATGTATGTAGCATGTAGTATGTATGTAGTATGTATGTAGCATGTATGTAGTAGGGATTTTTTTTTTTTGTACATTCAACACATTAGCCGGATGATGGGACTACTACTGTCCCATCATTGGCTAATGTGTCAATTACCGTCATGGCAGCAGGCATCGCCCGATGGGACTTGTAGTCCCATCGGACGATCCTGCACAGACCCCCGCAGCGTGCTCAGACCCCCGGACAGTCGGCACAGACCCCCGGCAGGCCAGCACAGCCCCCCGGTAGGCCGGTACAGACCCCCGGCAGTCGGCACAGACCCCCGGACAGTCGGCACAGACCCCCGGACAGTCGGCACAGCCCCCCGGCAGGCCGGCCCAGCCCCCCGGCAGGCCAGCACAGCTCCCCGGTAGGCCGGTACAGACCCCCGACAGTCCGCACAGACCCCCTGGCAGTCGGCACAGACCCCTGGCAGGCCAGCACAGCCCCACGGTAGGCCGGTACAGACCCCCGGCAGTCCGAAAAGAACCCCGGGCGGTCGGCACAGACCCCCGGACAGTCGGCACAGCCCCCCGGCAGGCTGGCGCAGCCCACCCGGCAGGCCAGCACAGCTCCCCGGTAGGCCGGTACAGACCCCCGGCAGTCCGCACAGACCCCCGGGCAGTCGGCACAGACACCCGGACAGTCGGCACAGCCCCACGGCAGGCCGGTACAGACCCCCGGCAGTCCGCTCAGACCCCCGGACAGTCGGTACAGACCACCGGCAGGCCGGCACAGCCCCCCGGCAGGCCGGTACAGACCCCCGGCAGTCCGCTCAGACCCCCGGACAGTCGGTACAGACCACCGGCAGGCCAGCACAGCACCCCGGCAGGCCGGTACAGACCCCAGCAGCCTGCACAGACCCCCGGACAGTCGGTACAGACCACCGGCAGGCCGGCACAGCCCCCCCGGCAGGCCGGTACAGACCCTCGGACAGTCGGCACAGACCCCCCGTATATATGTAGTATGCATGTTGCATGCATGTAGTATATATGTGGTATATATGTAGTATGCATGTTGCATGCATGTGGTATATACAGTGGGGAAAAAAAGTATTTAGTCAGTCAGCAATAGTGCAAGTTCCACCACTTAAAAAGATGAGAGGCGTCTGTAATTTACATCATAGGTAGACCTCAACTATGGGAGACAAACTGAGAAAAAAAATCCAGAAAATCACATTGTCTGGTTTTTTTTCATTTTATTTGCATATTATGGTGGAAAATAAGTATTTGGTCAGAAACAAGCAATCAAGATTTCTGGCTCTCACAGACCTGTAACTTCTTCTTTAAGAGTCTCCTCTTTCCTCCACTCATTACCTGTAGTAATGGCACCTGTTTAAACTTGTTATCAGTATAAAAAGACACCTGTGCACACCCTCAAACAGTCTGACTCCAAACTCCACTATGGTGAAGACCAAAGAGCTGTCAAAGGACACCAGAAACAAAATTGTAGCCCTGCAACAGGCTGGGAAGACTGAATCTGCAATAGCCAACCAGCTTGGAGTGAAGAAATCAACTGTGGGAGCAATAATTAGAAAATGGAAGACATACAAGACCACTGATAATCTCCCTCGATCTGGTGCTCCACGCAAAATCCCACCCCGTGGGGTCAGAATGATCACAAGAACGGTGAGCAAAAATCCCAGAACCACGCGGGGGGACCTAGTGAATGAACTGCAGAGAGCTGGGACCAATGTAACAAGGCCTACCATAAGTAACACACTACGCCACCATGGACTCAGATCCTGCAGTGCCAGACGTGTCCCACTGCTTAAGCCTGTACATGTCCGGGCCCGTCTGAAGTTTGCTAGAGAGCATTTGGATGATCCAGAGGAGTTTTGGGAGAATGTCCTATGGTCTGATGAAACCAAACTGGAACTGTTTGGTAGAAACACAACTTGTCGTGTTTGGAGGAAAAAGAATACTGAGTTGCATCCATTAAACACCATACCTACTGTAAAGCATGGTGGTGGAAACATCATGCTTTGGGGCTGTTTCTCTGCAAAGGGGCCAGGACGACTGATCCGGGTACATGAAAGAATGAATGGGGCCTTGTATCGTGAGATTTTGAGTGCAAACCTCCTTCCATCAGCAAGGGCATTGAATATGAAACGTGGCTGGGTCTTTCAACATGACAATGATCCAAAGCACACCGCCAGGGCAACGAAGGAGTGGCTTCGTAAGAAGCATTTCAAGGTCCTGGAGTGGCCTAGCCAGTCTCCAGATCTCAACCCTATAGAAAACCTTTGGAGGGAGTTGAAAGTCCGTGTTGCCAAGCGAAAAGCCAAAAACATCACTGCTCTAGAGGAGATCTGCATGGAGGAATGGGCCAACATACCAACAACAGTGTGTGGCAACCTTGTGAAGACTTACAGAAAACGTTTGACCTCTGTCATTGCCAACAAAGGATATATCACAAAGTATTGAGATTAAATTTTGTTTCTGACCAAATACTTATTTTCCACCATAATATGCAAATAAAGTGAAAAAAAAACAGACAATGTGATTTTCTGGATTTTTTTTTCTCAGTTTGTCTCCCATAGTTGAGGTCTACCTATGATGTAAATTACAGACGCCTCTCATCTTTTTAAGTGGTAGAACTTGCACTATTGCTGACTGACTAAATACTTTTTTGCCCCACTGTATGCAGTATGTATGTATGTGGCATGCATGTGGTATATATGCAGTATGTATGTATGTTGCATGTATGTAGCATGTAGTATGTATGTTGCATGTATGTAGCATGTATGTAGTAGTTTTTTTTTTTTTTTTTTTGTACATTCAACACATTAGCCGGATGATGGGACTACTACTGTCCCATCATTGGCTAATGTGTCAATCACCGTCATGGTAGCAGGCATCGCCCGATGGGACTTGTAGTCCCATCAGACGATCCTGCACAGACCCCCGCAGTCTGCTCAGACCCCCGGACAGTCGGTACAGACCACCGGCAGGCCGGCACAGCCCCCCGGCAGTCCGCACAGACACCCGGGCAGTCGGAACAGACCACCCGCAGGTCGGCACAGCCCCCGGCAGTCGGTACAGACCACCCGCAGGCCGGCACAGCCCCCCGGCAGGCCGGTACAGACACCCGGGCAGTCGGTACAGAGCTCCGGCAGTCCGCACAGACCCCCGGGTAGTCGGCACAGACCTCCGGAAGGTCCGTACACCCCCCCGAGAGGCTGTACAAGGAGAGAAAAGGGTTTATCTTATTCCGATACCGGAAGTCCCATAGACTTGAATGGGACTTCCGGTATCGGAATCGGCGATACCCGATACTTTTTTCGTATCGGGCCGATACCATCCGATCCGATATTTTAGGGTATCGGATGGTATCGCTCAACACTAATTGTATGTAGTATATATGTATGTTGCATGCATGTAGTATATATGCAGTATATATGTAGTATGCATGTTGCATGCATGTGGTATATATGTAGTATGTATGTTGCATGCATGTATGTAGTATGTATGTAGCATGTATGTAGTATGTATGTAGTATGCATGTAGTATGTAGCATGTATGTAGTATGTATGTTGCATGTATGTAGCATGTAGTGTGTATGTTGCATGTATGTAGCATGTAGTATATATGTAGTATGTATGTTACATGTAGTATATATAGTATATATGTAGCATGCATGTTGCATGCATGTAGTATATATGTTGTATGTATGTTGCATGCATGTAGTATATATGTATTATGTATGTAGTATGTATGTAGTATGTATCATGTAGTATGTATGTAGCATGTATGTTGCATGTAGTATATATAGTATATATGTAGTATGCATATTGAATGCATTTAGTATACATGTTGTATGTATGTTGCATGCATGTAGTATATATGTTGTATGTATGTTGCATGCATGTAGTATATATGTAGTATGTATGTAGCATGTAGTATGTATGTAGCATGTATGTAGTATGTATGTAGTTAGTATGTATGTAGCATGTAGTATGTATGTAGCATGTATGTAGTATGTATGTTGCATGTAGTATATATGTAGTATGTATGTTGCATGTAGTATATATGTAGTATGCATGTTGTATGTATGTAGCATGTATGTAGCATGTACATTTTTTTTTTTTTACATTCAACACATTAGCCGGATGATGGGACTACTACTGTCCCATCATTGGCTAATGTGTCAATCACTGTCATGGTAGCAGGCATCGCCCAATGGGACTTGTAGTCCCATCGGACGATGCCTGCACAGACCCCCGGAGCCTGCACAGACCACCGGCAGGCCGGCACAGCCCCCCGGCAGACCGGTACAGACACCCGGCAGGCCGGTAGACCCCCGGGCAGTCGGCACAGATCCCCGGAGCCTGCACAGACCACCGGCAGGCCGGTACAGACCCCCGGACAGTCGGCACAGCCCCCCGGCACTCGGACTTCCGATTCTGGTATCCAATACGAAAAAAGTATCGGTACTCGGTATCGGAATTCCGATACGGCAAATATCGGCCGATACTCGATACTTGCGGTATCGGAAAGCTCAACACTAGTCCCTTTATATATGCAGCAGACAAGAAACAAGGAATATCAGACAGGAAACAACATGGCCCCCGTGAAGCCACTAACTCCATCTTGGATGAGGGCAATTTCTGGCAGAACTAAGGGCAAGACCAGGCAAAACAGGACAGGAAACAAGATGGTCCCCGAGAAGCCACTAACTCCATCCTAGATAAGGGCAATTTCTGGAACAACTAAGGGCAAGACCAGGCAAAACAGGTATGCAATTCAGATTCTTAGGCTATGTGCACACGTAGCGGAACTCTCGCGGAAGTTACAGCGAGAATTCAGGAATTCCATTCGGAGGGAAAATCACATTTTAAATTTCTGCGATTTTCCCGCGGAAAAAACTAGTGATTTGCAAGCGTAATTAGCTTGCAGAATGCTAGCATTTTCCAAGCGATCTGGAGCATCGCTTGGAGAACTGATAGGTTGGTCACACTCGTCAAACATAGTGTTTGACTAGTGTGCCAACCTTTTACTACTGAGGCTGCCTATGCAGCCTCAGTAGTAAAAGATGAAATGTAAAAAATAATTTAAAAAAATAAAAAATATTGTTATTCTCACCTTCCGGCATCCCGCGCAGTCTTCCCGCCTCTCCACGCTCCCGGACCCAGTAAAGTGGACTCACTTTATGGCAAAAGCTGCGTGGGAACTTTTTCACACAGCAATGCCAAAAGTGAGACTAGGGACTATTTTTTTTTACAGTGGCGGAGGAATACAGTGCGGAAGGATACCTACCTCCCGTCTTTGGATTCCTGGAGCCCCGTAGAGAGCGGTCGCATCAGCTGATGCTGCTGTTCTCCACGGGAAATCGGCGTGGGACACTCGTGGATTTCTGCGGCTCAGGGAGTATATGGCTTGTTTGTTATTTTCATATTTTTTCATAGATGACACTGGCTTCGAGGAACAATGTGACAAGTAATGGTGAGTATGTACTCTATGTTATATGTACTGTATGTCTATATGTATGTATTGTATGAATGTATGAATGTATTGTATGTAGTATGTATGTATTGTATGAATGTATGTATGTTGTATGTATGTTGTATGTCTGTAGCATGTTGTATGTTGTATGTATGTAGTATGTATGTATGTTGTTTGAATGTAGTATGTATGTATTGTATGAATGTTTGTATGTTGTATGTAGTATGTATGTAGTATGTATGTTGTATGTCTGTAGCATGTTGTATGTATGTTGTATGTATGTAGTATGTAGTATGTATGTATGTTGTATGAATGTAGTATATATGTATGTAGTATGTATGTATGTTGTATGAATGTAGTATATAGTATGTATGTAGTATGTATGTTGTATGTATGTTGTATGTCTGTAGCATGTTGTATGTATGTTGTATGTATGTAGTAAGTATGTAGTATGTATGTATGTATATATGTTGTAAGAATGTAGAATATATGTAGTATGTATGTATGTAGTATGAATGTAGTATATATGTAGTATGTATGTAGTATGTATGTATGTATGTTGTATGAATGTAGTATATATGTAGTATGTATGTATGTATGTTGTGTAAATGTAGTATATATGTAGTATGTATGTAGTACGTATGTAGTATGTATGTATGTTGTATGAATGTAGTATATATGTATCTAGTATGTATGTATGCATGATGTATGAATGTAGTATGAATGTAGTATGTATGTTGTATGTATGTTGTATGTCTGTAGCATGTTGTATGTATGTTGTATGTATGTAGTAAGTATGTAGTATGTATGTATGTTGTATGAATGTAGTATATATGTAGTATGTATGTATGTTGCATGAATGTAGTATATATGTAGTATATATGTAGTATTCCATATTCTGGAATTCCTCCATATATTCTGGGAGGTATTCCAGGAAACATGCTCGGGTCTGGATGAATGGGTTGATGCAGTGTCCTCATATATCCGTTTTTGTGAAGACACATTTATTCTATCCAAATCTGTCCACTTTCGGGGAAACAACAAGCCGTGGTTTACAAATAAAGTCAGGTTGATCCGTAAGAGAAAAGAGGAGGCTTATAAAGCAGGCGATATTACTGAATTCAAGAAACTTAGGAACTCGCTATCTACAGAGATCAAGTTAGCCAAACACGAGTATGCAAAGATTCTGGAGGAAAGGTTCTCATCAAAAGATACTAGATCTGCATGGAGAGGATTAAGAGAGGTCACCAATTATAAAAGCCACCCCACTATAGTGAACCCCAGCAGAAGTCTGGCAGCAGAGTTAAATGAATTCTACTGCAGATTTGAGGCAAGCTCTACACACAGTGGCTATTCATCTCTAAGCTCCTCAGTCTGTTCATATAAAGATCATTCATTGTGCAACACCCAAGTAGTGATCTCTGAGGCAGAGGTGATATGCATCCTAAAGGGACTTAAGGTCAAAAAGGCACCTGGCCCTGATGATGTATCTCCAATGTGTCTGAAAGTATGTGCTACACAGCTTGCCCCTATACTGACAAATATATACAATGTGTCACTGAAAGAGTGCGTTGTACCTCAGTGTTGGAAAAATTCCACAATTATCCCTGTCCCCAAGAAAGTGGGATCCTCTGAGTTGAACGACTATAGACCAGTAGCACTCACATTTGTAGCTATGAAAGTCTTCGAAAGAATTATGATGTCCCACCTGATAAAATTCACGCAGAAGCTATGGGACCCGCTTCAGTTTGCCTATAAGGAGAATCGTTCGGCAAACGACACTGTCAATCTGGCACTGAAGTACATTTTGGATCATACAGATGAACTGCACTCATATGTCCGGATTCTTTTCATGGACTTTAGCTCAGCGTTCAATACCATTGATCCGAATTTACTTCATAAGAAAATGGTAGCTCTTGGAGTCCCTCTCAACTTATGCTTGTGGATTTATAACTTCCTGACAGCCAGGATACAGAGTGTAAATGTTGGACCATTCACTTCGGACACCTTGGTCACAAACATCGGGGCACCTCAGGGGTGTGTTTTGTCCCCATTACGGTTTTCTCTCTATACGAATGATTGCATCTCTTCAGCAGACTCAGTAAAAATCTTGAAATTTGCCGATGATATGACACTGATTGGTCTCATCAGGGGAAATGCTGAAGACTTGTATCGGAGTGAGGTGGAAAGAATATGTGACTGGTGTAAAGCCAATAATCTTGTACTCAACACTAAAAAAACTGCTGAGATGGTTGTGGATTTTAGGAAAGATCAACATGAGATACTTCCAATCTACATCCATGACGAAGTGGTTCTTAGGGTCACAGAGACCAAATTCCTTGGTGTGATCATCTCTCATGATCTTAAATGGGGGAAAAATGTGGATGCTGTTATAAGAAAAGCACAACAGAGGATGTTCTTCCTGCGTCAGCTGAAAAGATATGGTTTGTCTAAGAATCTGCTGATCTTATTCTTTAATGCTGTCATCAGATCTGTGATTTGTTCCTCTCTGATAGTCTGGTATGGGGGAGCCACTGCGCATGACAAACTCCGCTTACAAAGCCCTTTCAGAACAGCAGAGAGAATTATAGGTTCCCCCCTGCCTAAAATCCAGGATCTTTATGATAATAGTATTCGATCCCACGTATAGAAAATTTCATCCGATCCCTCTCACCCGGGACACTCCTCATTCCAACTACTCCCTTCAGGACGTCGCTTCAGAGTCCCCAAATGCAGCACCAACCGCCACATGAACAGCTTCTATCCACTCTCTGTTCAACAATTAAATCTTCATGTGTAGACTATATACTGTATCTGTCTTGTTAGATGTTACTTGTTGTATCTGTTGTTATATATTATTTTGCCTCTTTGCCACAAAGAATTCCTTGTATATATGTATTATGTACTTGGCGATAATAAATTTGATTGATTGATTGATCGTATGTAGTATGTAGTATGTATGTAGCATGTATATATATATATATTTTTTTTTTACATTCAACACATTAGCCGGATGATGGGACTACTACTGTCCCATCATTGGCTAATGTGTCAATCACTGTCATTGTAGCAGGCATCGCCCGATGGGACTTGTAGTCCCATCGGACGATGCCTGCACACACACAAGACGCCCAGCAGGCCCGCACAGACCCCCGGCAGCCAGCACAAGCCCCCGGCAGGCCCGTACAGACCCCCGGCAGCCGGCACAAGCCCCCGGTTGGCCCGTACAGACCCCTGCCAGCCGGCACAAGCCCCCGGCAGGCCCGTACAGACCCCCGGCAGCCGGCACAAGCCCCCGGTTGGCCCGTACAGACCCCCGCCAGCCGGCACAAGCCCCCGGCAGGCCCGTACAGACCCCCGGCAGCCAGCACAAGCCCCCGGCAGGCCCGTACAGACCCCCGGCAGCCGGCACAAGCCCCCGGTTGGCCCATACAGACCCCTGCCAGCCGGCACAAGCCCCCGGCAGGCCCGTACAGACCCCCGGCAGGCCTGCACAGACCCTGCCCGCACACACAGACACGCACAATGTCCGCCCACGCACCGCCCGCACTCTCCCCCCCCTCCCGAACTGGATGTGCAAGTAAAGAAAGGGTTTTTTTCATTCCGATATTTCTGTCCCATTGACTTGAATGCAACTTCCGGTATCGGAATCGGCGATACCCGATACTTTTTTGTATCGGGCCGATCAAATCCGATCCGATATTTCTCTATATCGGATGGTATTGCTCAACACTAGTCTTTACACATGCAAATGTTTCATATTTATATTTATCAATTCCATGTAATGCAATAGAATTTGAATCTGCGTGAGGCGGCGCTCAGCCTCGTCCTTAATGCCGGGTTACACAACTTCTCATTTGGTCATTAGATCCTTAAAGACTCTGAAAAGGACAGAGCCTTTATTTACTGAGCACCAGTGACAGCTGCATTGTCCTGACTTTGCTGATAACTGAGGGCAGGAGATGGAGTTACTGAAACTTGTTTCCATCCTGAGTCAGCCACATGTTTGGCAAAGGCACCATAAAGGGTTAACTGGAGAGTTATCATTTTACTGAACAGAACCAGAATTTTGGGGCAGTTTCATTTCATTCTTTCTAACTGAATTAAATACATTTAGGAGGAGCATAATAAGCCTGGCAAGGCCTTCAGCCAATCGGCATTAATGGGAGTGTCCTCAGAATGTGACCGCCCTCTTCTTCTTTCTGAATGTCCTTTTCAGTTGGATACCAGGCATAATACAGTAATGTTCAGTTCTCTCAGACATCAGGGAGGATCAGGATAAGATAAGGTGCAAGTATTATCACCTGCTGAGATTTGTGTAGATAGGCGAAGCCAAAGTGCTGTAAGCAGTTACGCGGAAACAGCAGCACAGAATATGATGACTCGGTGGTAAGGTAAACTAATTTGTTACTAGCTATTTACAGTCTGAGTTTCCAGAGACACATTGTCTGGCAAATGGCAATTGGGAAATCACAAAACATTACACTGTTATACGATACTTTGACTTATTGTTCTGATGTAATAAGCACTGACTTGTAAAATCACATCTAAATCACAATGTTAACTAAATAATACACCCAATAATAGTTATAAAAGTTGCACTAAGCCATAATTTGTCAAGTCCATGTCATAGAGGTTGTTACCTAACATTCCAGACTGTCGTCAGTCGTCACCGCTGTCAGGAAATATGAAGTATTTTTATTTCTTCTAGCCACACATACCGACTCTGCTACATCTCCTTGGTTTTGTGAATGACATACTCCAGCCATGATCCCCCTTGCAGCTTCCTCCTCATCACAGCTGCATGTGTGTGATTCTGTTATGGAAATTTGGTTAAGATAAATCTATCCCTGTGTGTGCTGCGACTGTTCCCAATTGGCTGAGTATTTTGAGCGCTCAAGAATGACAACTGTACGCTCATGGTGACAGAACAATATTCCTTCAATACTGATGGTTTATTGTACATACATGGTTTTATAATTGCGTATAGAAAGGGGTGGTTAGTTAATTACCATATGGTCAAGCTCCTTTGTAATTGGCTATCTAAATATACAGTGGGGCAAAAAAGTATTTAGTCAGTCAGCAATAGTGCAAGTTCCACCACTTAAAAAGATGAGAGGCGTCTGTAATTTACATCATAGGTAGACCTCAACTATGGGAGAAAAACTGAGAAAAAAAAATCCAGAAAATCACATTGTCTGTTTTTTTTTCATTTTATTTGCATATTATGGTGGAAAATAAGTATTTGGTCAGAAACAAAATTTCATCTCAATACTTTGTGATATATCCTTTGTTGGCAATGACAGAGGTCAAACGTTTTCTGTAAGTCTTCACAAGGTTGCCACACACTGTTGTTGGTATGTTGGCCCATTCCTCCATGCAGATCTCCTCTAGAGCAGTGATGTTTTTGGCTTTTCGCTTGGCAACACGGACTTTCAACTCCCTCCAAAGGTTTTCTATAGGGTTGAGATCTGGAGACTGGCTAGGCCACTCCAGGACCTTGAAATGCTTCTTACGAAGCCACTCCTTCGTTGCCCTGGCGGTGTGCTTTGGATCATTGTCATGTTGAAAGACCCAGCCACGTTTCATCATCAATGCCCTTGCTGATGGAAGGAGGTTTGCACTCAAAATCTCACGATACATGGCCCCATTCATTCTTTCATGTACCCGGATCAGTCGTCCTGGCCCCTTTGCAGAGAAACATCCCCAAAGCATGATGTTTCCACCACCATGCTTTACAGTAGGTATGGTGTTTGATGGATGCAACTCAGTATTCTTTTTCCTCCAAACACGACAAGTTGTGTTTCTACCAAACAGTTCCAGTTTGGTTTCATCAGACCATAGGACATTCTCCCAAAACTCCTCTGGATCATCCAAATGCTCTCTAGCAAACTTCAGATGGGCCCGGACATGTACAGGCTTAAGCAGTGGGACACGTCTGGCACTGCAGGATCTGAGTCCATGGTGGCGTAGTGTGTTACTTATGGTAGGCCTTGTTACATTGGTCCCAGCTCTCTGCAGTTCATTCACTAGGTCCCCCCGCGTGGTTCTGGGTTTTTTGCTCACCGTTCTTGTGATCATTCTGACCCCACGGGGTGGGATTTTGCGTGGAGCACCAGATCGAGGGAGATTATCAGTGGTCTTGTATGTCTTCCATTTTCTAATTATTGCTCCCACAGTTGATTTCTTCACTCCAAGCTGGTTGGCTATTGCAGATTCAGTCTTCCCAGCCTGTTGCAGGGCTACAATTTTGTTTCTGGTGTCCTTTGACAGCTCTTTGGTCTTCACCATAGTGGAGTTTGGAGTCAGACTGTTTGAGGGTGTGCACAGGTGTCTTTTTATACTGATAACAAGTTTAAACAGGTGCCATTACTACAGGTAATGAGTGGAGGAAAGAGGAGACTCTTAAAGAAGAAGTTACAGGTCTGTGAGAGCCAGAAATCTTGATTGCTTGTTTCTGACCAAATACTTATTTTCCACCATAATATGCAAATAAAATGAAAAAAAACATACAATGTGATTTTCTGGATTTTTTTTTCTCAGTTTGTCTCCCATAGTTGAGGTCTACCTATGATGTAAATTACAGACGCCTCTCATCTTTTTAAGTGGTGGAACTTGCACTATTGCTGACTGACTAAATACTTTTTTGCCCCACTGTATGTATGGAATATATCGTGATTAATGCATGGCAAGATGCTGATTAAATAACTAAAGTGTAACTGTCGCCTTTTGGAACCAGGACAAAGTAGAGACATCTACTCATCACTTTTGCACATCTGGTGTTGTTCCTCTTTTCTTATCTTGGAAAGCCCCAAAGAGCTGTCTGGTTCACGGCAGCATTTTAAAGCAGTGGTTTATAGTGTATATATTAGCTGTGATTATATATGAGTATATATGCAAGTTAGATATACATGAAATATATATATATATTTTCAACACAATCCCCCCTTAGATATCACTTGCCCTAATCCTAACCTCCTGTCCCAAAGCGCTGGAACTCTTATGTGCTGCCGGTGAACTGTCGCATGCCAAGTGCATACACCCCCTTCCGTACAGACTTTTGCAAATGAGCGGTCAGGAGATCTGTCCCTAACAGGGGTTCATGGCATTGTAATCATAGTCTCTTATTCAATAGCATGCATAGTCAGTGGTGTGTATTCTTCATCAGGTAGGTCATCTTTTCGGTCAGGCAGGGCATCTACTGCATCATTCTGGCTTAGGTATATCTTCAGGTATGGGAGTTTTCTTGCAGTGCGATGCGTGGATCGAAGTGGGTCTTCCCTCCAGGTTGGTGTCATCAGCAGCACTTGGAAAGGGCCATCAAATCTGGGATCGAGTGTTCTCCTTTCAAACTTTTTTCACCAACACCCAGTCTCCTGGCTTCAGGGAGTGCGTACCATGTACCGAATCTGGATCTGGCAAGGAAGAAAAAACTCGAGAATGGACATTAGCAAGTTTCTTGGTGAGTTCAATTACATAAGCAGACAAGGTATCATATTGCATAGTCAGGTGCAGAGGGAAGAATACCCCATAACCTGGGACTAGACCCAAATAAAATTTCATTTGGTTACAGCTTTTATGGGCCTCTGGGAGTGTGCCTTACACTAAACAGTGCGATTGGGAGTGTCTCATGCCATGGTTTGTTTGTCTCTTGGGCAGCTTTCAGCATCCTGTTCTTAAGTGTCCTGTTTAGTCTTTCTACCTTCCCACTGCTTTGGGGGTGGTAGGGAGTGTGTAGGCCTAAATCTGACCCAACTGCTGACCAGATCTCTCGTGTCAAGTTTGCTGTGAATGCGGGTCCATGATCACTCTCTATCACTTCTGGAACCTCGTATCGGCACACTATCTCTGAGACTAGCTTCTTTGCAGTAGTCTTCACCAACTGGTTCCTCATTGGGAAAGCTTCTGGCTATCCTGAGAACACATCCACGACCACTAGGGCATACTCATATCCTCCACGCGGTGGCATCTGAATGTGGTCTATCTGGATCCTCTGGAAGGGGTACAGTGGTCTAGCCAGATGATGTGGGGGAACTTTTTCCACTCGATGAGGGTTGCATTTGCCACAGGTCAAACAGCTGCTAGTAAATTTGGCTGTTAGGGTGGAAATCCCTGGAGTGAACCAGTAAGCACTCATCAGATCATTCATTTGTGTCTTCGATCTGTGCGTGGGCCCATGTGCCCATTGAGCCACCATAGGGTACATGCTTCGAGGTAGACAGGGTTTGGAGTCCATTGCGTATACCCTTCCTTCAGGTGTTGCTCCCTTCCGCATCCAGCTTTCCTTCTCCTCCTTTGGAGCCTGGTCTTGCAACTTCTTGAACAGATCCCAGGACGTCATTTTGTCAGGTTCCTTGTCCTAAGTCATCATGTAGTAGCCGTCCGGCTCTACAACCTCTCCCACCTCTCCATATTGTCTTTCTTTGGCTGCTTCTTTGGCTGCCATGTCCGCCATGTTATTGCCCAGTGCCTCTACTGTATTCAGTTTTCCATTTGCTTTGACTTTCAATATTGACACCACCTTCGGTAGTTGGAGTGCCTCCAGCATGTCTCTGATGGCTCCATGATGCTTCACGGTTGTCCTGCTTGCTGTGATGGAGTCCCTTGCAGCCCAGATAAGTCCAAAGTCATGCGCTATGCCATGCGAGTACCTGGAATCAGTATAGATGTTTGCAGCTTTGTCTTTCTCGATCTGGCAGGCCTTCTTCAGCGCTATCAGATCTGCTTCCTGGGCTGACAGGCTAGGAGCTAGGAGGCAGACTTCCAGACCTTAAGATTTCTAGATTCCTGGTCACTGCACCTCCCGCGTGGAATCTTCCTTCATCATCTGCAAATCTGGAGCCATCTACATAGAGGATCAACTCTGGGTTGGTCAGCGGCTCATCTGCCACATTGGGTAATCCTGCTGTTCCTGTTGCATAATGCTGAAACAATCATGGTCATCAGTTCAGAGCAAATCCAGATCCTTGTGAAAGTTAGCCTGCAGATTTTGTTCTGAAGAGTCCATATCCGCATCCCCCTTGGGAGTGGGAGTAGAGTGGCCGGGTTGAGGACCGTGCATCTGGAAATGGTGACATTGTCAGGCAAGAGCAGAGAGCACTGGAGGCGAAGATGCCGGGCGGTGGAGAAATGTTTTGGAGGATTGCTGGGATGTCGTGCAGAGCCAGGATCTCCAGCGGATGTCCAAGAACGATGTCTGCAGTCTTGTCCAGGAAGGTGTGCGTGGCAAATACTGCCCTCATGCAGGAGGAGGCCCCTCTTGCAACTGGATCCAGGTGGGCTGAAAAGTAGCCTAGAGGTCTCTCCTTTCCCCCTGTGAATCTGCGTCAGGACTCCAGTGGCATGGCCATAACAATTTCAGCCCCCCTTCCTCTCCCCTGCTATACAGCTGTAATGTGACACCAGTTAGCTGTCCTCACTGTGTAGTTTTATGGCCCTAACCTGGTTGAAAGCAGCCTGAAGCATATGGCAAACCAAGACTTCTTTGTCCTAGTACAGTGTTCATTATAGATCAAATATAATGGCACCAATTATTGATATAGGAAAAACTTACATTTCTAGCAGCAACATCTGCAAAACCACCACCCAGTGAGTTTTCTAAGCTCCAGCACCAGCAGAATCCAAGAAATGAATTTCTACTTAATCGGGTCATACAGCCACTCCATGTTTAGACTTAATAGAACGCTTATCTCAAAACAAGAGTAATGATGGTCCCGCCGTCGCTCTATGAGGTTTCCAGCCAGAGATATGTAAATAATAAGGTTTTGGTAACTTCTGGACAAAGGGAGTGCATTCCATAGCTCCACCCACTCAGTGAGGTCATGTACAGAGGGTATAAGATCATGAAGCGCAGTTAGGTGTGTGTCTTTTGCTGGGGATCCAGCTATGAGAGGCTGTGCATTTTGACCTGAGGAATTGGGACGGTTCCTCTCCCACACCAACCATCTCCACATGGAGTGCCAGTAACTGAAACATGTAAGCTCATCTCTAATCTATCTATATTTTGTAATTGCTTGTACATACTGTAGATTGTCTCATTTGTAATACCTTTTTATATTTTTGTAAACACTGCCTATTTCTTTTTGTAGTAAAAGCTATAATATTTACTAGTTTGGTTTTCCTTGCTCTAATAACTTATTGCCATGTCCTCCGAACTAAATCAACGCTACTGGTTGGGTTGGCTCCTGACCCAATATTAATCATTAGAAATAAGAGCTGGTGGCAGCGAAGTGTTCTGTGCTTTTGTGGAGACACTGGCAGTGACGGACGGAGATTTATAAGTGTATTTTCCGCCTGAGACTGGGAATAGTCATATCGACCTCACTGCAGCATGCCCAATAGCCAGTACACAGCAAGGCGGCCCTTCTGGCGACTACTTATCCTAAGTGTAGTTCCCTGACTGACCTGAGGGTAAAGGGCCGCCAGAGAGCTGCAAGTTCAAAACCAGAACTGGAAAGTGGTATATAATAAATCCCCTGACGAACTGTGAGCTACCAAACACCCCAGTTCATGACAACCGCTACAGCCCTAATAGGAGTCAATGCCATTTGCTCATTAGGCCACAAGTCTTGGATTATAGTCAGCTGGAAACTCTTTGCAACCACATGCTATATTGGCTGTCTCCATCTCCTAGAGCACAGCTCAAATCCCTTCTGTACCATTATCTAGGCTTATCTTCATCTCATTCCACCGACCTTCCCTTTAACTAGGCTTCCTGGCCTTCAACTCATTCCACCAACTGTCCCTCCTGGCCTGGGCTAAGGACATCACCCTGCTGCTCTCCTTCTAAGATGTGACTATAAGCCAATTCAGTTCACTGTGCTCATCCAACTTGATACAAGTATGGCCAACGACTCACCCTCTGCCTTGGCCACAGATGCCTCACCCTCTGCCTTGCCCTCAGGGTTTTTCATGTTTCTAACTGTGTAGTGACCAGCAGATTCTCAGGATGCAGTGACGAGACACGAGACAGGGTATAACTTGAATAATCAACTTTTATAAATTGGAGCCCCTAGGGCTATGCTGAACAGGCAGAAAGGGGTAAACACAAATCTGTCCTCGCAGGGACTCAATAAAATAAACAATACTTTGCTAAGGAAACTGGGAGTACCCCGGCTAGTCCGGGTGTAGAAAGTCGGAACGTGGCCAAACTATAGTACTTATGGCTATAGTGCACTTATCCTTCCTTGCATCACTTGGGATCGCAGATGCGGCCGCTTAGAGATCGTTGATGCGGCTGTCTTGACGCCTCGATATCCCGGGAAGATTTGGGCTCGAAAGGCCCTGAAGAAATGATGGCGGTGGGGCGCAACAGGCCTTGAAGAAACGATGCCGGCGGGGCGCAACAGGCCCTGAAGAAGCGATGACGATGGGGCGCAACAGGCCCTGAAGGAACGATGCCGGTGGGGCGCAGCAGGCCCTGAAGAAACGATGTCGGTGGGGCGCAACAGGCCCTGAAGAAACGGTGATGGTGGGGCGCAACAGGCCCTGAAGGAACGATGCCGGTGGGGCGCGACAGGCCCTGAAGAAGCGATGTCGGTGGGGCGCGGTAATGATGCAGTTCCCCAAATGACCAGTAGCTGTCCTCTGATAAGTGTCCCTCCACAGCCGGGAAATGGGCCTCTAATGTCGCCTAGGATGAGGCGGTGTCCCTTGAGGCCGGTGATGACAGGGTCGCCGCGGTGGGAGAAGGCCAGGGGGCAGTATCCAGGCCTCTGTGGCCATTTTACGTCTAGTCACAGCCGCAACCTGAGGTAAGGGATCTTTCTCACAAAGGCGGGGGTGGCGGGCGTGTCTCTCTGCAAACGGGGGCGGGAAGTGGCCTCCGGTAAAAGTCTCTCACGTCTCCCATGTCGGTGAGTGCGCAGTATCCTCCTCACAGGCTCCTGTCGGTGTCCATCCAAATCCCCCGGCTTCCTGCCTCCTGTCACACTCTTTCCCAACTGCCACTTCAGCGTGCCCCTTGCTCCTTTTATCCTTGCCCCGCCCCCTGTTTCCCTGACAACTTCAGTCAAGTCTCTCCCTTTACTGTCCTCCCAGTATTGTTCCCTCAGGAACCCTGATGGCGGTCCCCTGGGTATCTGCCCAGTCACTGCCTGGGAGTCCTCCTCCCCACACTTCTCCACCCTGTAAGCTCGCCAGTCCTCGGGCGAGGGCTTTAGTCTGTTGAGATCGGTCTGTAGGGGTTTCAATGTTCTTTGCCATATGAATTGATCTTGCTCATATCGTTCAGGGGGTTTGCGGGCTGTTGACCGCTCGGAGCGTCTAAGTTCAACTGGGGTAGAGTCGTCTGGGGTGGTGGACATCGGTAGGCTGATTGGTGCAGGCGGGCTAATTGTGGCATATGATTCATTACTGAGTGGAGGGCCTCTGTGTCCTGGGAGGCAATCTTCATCGTCGTCCGGGTCCCAACATACGGAAGATGGTACGGATGTCGATGGAGTAGGCTCCGGTTGCTTCAGGTCGGAGGAAGTACATGGGCGTAACATATTATGATGCACAATACGAGTGGGCAGTGTTTCATCCTCCTCAGGTCGTATTTCGTACACCGGTCCGTCTGGATGGATACGGCGTAAGGCCCGATAAGGACTTTCTTCCCAACGTGGCTCCAGTTTGTTCTGGGGGCGTTGATCTAGTACAAGCACCTGGTCCCCGATTTGGAGGTGAGGAGGTGGGGTTGCATTCTTCCCTGGGTGCTCCCAGTCTCGGAGCTTGGTGTGTACAATTCGGTGAAGAGTTTGCAGCCGGTGACGATGATTTTGGACCCAAGACGACACTCCAGTCCAGGACTGAGGCTCTTCGGGGTCTAACTCCACCTCCGTGATCCCTTTACCTTCTCGTCCGAACAACAGGGAATAGGGGGTATAGCCAGTCACTCGATGTACCCTATTGTTATAGACCCAAACTAATTCAGAAACATATTCAGGCCAACGGGCCTTCTTGTCACTCTCCAGACTGCGCAACATCTGAATCAATGTCCGATTAAATCGTTCACAAGCCCCATTCCCTTGCGGGTGATACGATGTGGTCCGGGATTTGTCAATTCCATAGACGTGATGTAGTTCTTCCATGACTTTTCCCAGAAAACATGCTCCCTGATCAACATGTATTCATTGAGGACAACCGTATACTTGTATATAGTTTCTACAAATTGCGGAGGCAGCTGACTCTGCGTTCTGATCCCGAGTGGGGGTGACCACAGCAAACTTGGTGAAATGATCTACCATAACGAGACAGTGTTCGTATCCCTGAAATGTGTGCCCAATGGTCAGATAATCCACCGTCAGGAGCTCAAGGGGTGCTGAGGGCACAATAGTCTGTGTTGCGGCTTGCTGAGCGGGTGGTTTGGCTAATTCACACAAGCGGCAGGTCCGGCAAATTTCGTCCACAACAGCCGGCAAGCGCAGGTGGTAAGCTTTCTGTTGCAGCCATTGCAAAGTTTTTTTTGTTCCGAAATGGGCCCCTTTTTCGTGAGCCTCCCGAGCCAGTACGTGAAGTTGGGCTCCTGGCGTAACCACCTGCCAAACCGTCATCGAGGTTGTTTGTGATGTTATTTTACGATACAATAACCCCTTTCGGATAACCAACCTCTCCCATTGTCGCAGCATAAGCAACAGGTCTTGAGTCAAATTTTGCTGTTGAGAGTCAGTGGGTAATTGCCCAGCGACGACCCATGTCCTGAGAAGGCCAACCTCTTCGTCTTCTTGTTGCTGTTGTATCCACTTCATGTGGAGTCATGGAGTGAGCGACTTCCATATGCGATCACCCTCTCCTGGCCATCCTGAACCTGTGACAACACAGCCCCTAGCCCGTGAAGACTCCTGTCAGTGTGCAAGATGAACGGTTGAGAGAAATCTGCATAAGCCAACACTTGGGCATCCGAGAGCGCAGCCTTGAGGTCTCGGAAGGCCTCTTCCTGAGGGTGTTGCCACTGGATTTTTCGCCCATTGGCCCCAGCGGGAGCCCCCTTTAGCAGGTTGTGCAGGGTTCGAGCTCGACATGCAAAATTCTTTACGAAGCGACGGTAATATCCGGCTAACCCTAGAAAAGCCCGCACATCTTTCACTGTCTCTGGGGTAGGCCATTACTGGATAGCAGCAACCTTCTCCCGGGATGGCCTCACGCCCTCTGCCGAAACGACATGACCCAGATACTCAATCTGAGAGCGAAATAGGTGGCATTTCTGAGGCTTCACCTTCAACCCGTACTTTTGCAACCGGCTGAGTACCTGTCCCAACCGCTTCAGGTGGTCCTCAAAGGTGGCGGCATAGATGATGATGTCGTCCAGATAGATCAACGTAGCCTCAAAATTGAGATCTCCCAGACACTGCTCCATCAATCGCTGAAAGGTCCCGGGGGCGTTGGCCAGCCCAAACTGCATCCGATTAAACTCAAACAGTCCCATGGGCAATATGAACGCTGTCTTGGCTCTATCTTCTTCTTACATGGGCACCTGCCAGTACCCACTGGCCAAGTCCAGGGTTGAAAAATATGTTGCTTTTCCCAAGGCGGACAGGGATTCTTCAATGCGGGGCAGTGGGTATGAGTCTTTAATAGTGCAAGCATTCAGTTTACGATCGTAGTGTACCATCTTTCTTCCAGCCCAAAATTATTGGGGCCGCCCAGGGGCTTTGACTTTCCCGTATCACCCAGTTTCGCAGCATTTGGGCCAGCAAAGTTTTCACCTCCTGATAGAGTTGTGGCGGAATCTGTCGATATCGTTTCCAGATAGGGGCCGCTCCTGCTGTGGGGATTTCATGAGTGATGGCGGTGGTACACCCAAAATCGTCCTCATGACTAGCAAATACTTCCAAGCAATGTTTTTATCTGTGAGAGTTGGGCTGCATTTAATCCAGAAAGCTCAGCCCGCATTTGCTCCAAAATATTTCGGCCCTTCTCTTGTGCCGAGACTTCGTGGACCTGTAAGGTTCGTATTGTTACTTCCCAAGGATCCTCGGGGTGTACTCGTAATTGAACCGCAGGAGCTGGCAGCACTTCTTCTAAAGGCCTTACTAGTTTGGCCAGTACAGTCCGTGCATTCAGAACGGTGTCTCGATCTTCAAGGTTAACGCAGCGTACCAGGACGGTTCTTTTTTGCACCGTAGCCAGGGAAAGGGCAACCAGTATGCCAGGAGGTAAGCGCTCTGAGTGACACGGCTCCACCTGCACCTCCACGCCCTCCAAAGGTATCGGGGTTCGAATTGGCAGGGCCACCACTGTCTGTCCAGCAGGTAGCACAAGCAGGGTAGCTGCTGACGTGATGACTGTGCCCAGAGCCTCGCCCTCCTGGCAGTCCAGATGCACCCGCGCACCTCGCACCAGCTGCTGGAATACCTGTCCCTGAGCTGTGCGAGAACCCCACTGCTTCAGAATCTTCTGTGTGAGATCATTTAGTAGCAAGTTGCCGAACTCGCGTAAAATATTCATGCCTAGGGTGACGGGGTGTCATTGATCAGCTTCTCCTTGAATAAGCACCACCCCTCTGCAACCAAGGGATTTACCGCACAACGTCACCTGCACCCACACTACCCCGGCAACCGGGCCCGGCAATTGGTTGGCGGCTATTAGTCTAATCATGGGCCTCCACTGGGGTCTTGCTGCCTCTGGGAAGTTTTGTTGAAAGTTCGTTGCAGGCATGGTGGTTACTTGTGACCCCGTGTCTACCAGACACAGGACGGCCCGGCCCTCCACTTCTGCCCAAACCACCGGACACTTTGCTACCAAATCTTCGGGACTTCCACCACCCCTAGTTGTGGTTTTCGGCTCCGAGCGGCGCCCCACCTGCCCGGAGCCCTTTAGTTTAATAGCCGCCGGGGGGTGGGTATCTCCCACGCCGCGGACACTCTCGGGCGAAGTGGCCAGGTTCTCCTCACTCAAAACCCCGGGCCTGTGTAGGCTGACCACCCCGCGGAGAGCGTGAACCCCTAGAGCCAGGATTAAAGCTAGGTCGTCCAGTCCCGGTCTCGGTTCTTCTCTTTACTGCGGCCAACTCGCCCTTTATATTTTTCACCTCTTGCTTCATCTCCTCCACCCACTGAGGCTCCTCGACTGCATTCGCGGAGGCCTCCACACCTCGGACTTTACCCACGGGGACCGCCATCCCCTGCTCCTGCTCTCGAGCACGTTCCTGACTTCCCACCTCTGAAAAGTCTTTTCGGGGATTCATTCTGATCTGCTCCCACAGTGCCTGTTTGACTAATGGATCTCGCAAACCAGTCACCAGTAGGTCACGTAGGGTAATGTCAACAGGTCCTACGCCTACCCAGCCCTTTCTTTCTATAGCCGTATGCAATTCCTGGAGGACATTCATATACTCTGTGATCATCTCCCCCTCTACCTGCATCCGACTAAACAAACGGGTACTTAACTCTCCCACATTAGTAGGGTCCCCATGGGTCTGTTCTACTATCTGTAACACTTTTTCAAAAGTGTTGCTGTGCCCCGGAGGTTTCAGCATCACTGACCTTCGCACCTCCCCGTCCAGTGCAATGAGTGCCACCTCGGCTTCCAGATCAGGGGTCATTGGGTGCATCCGAAAGAGCCCCCGCATCCGCTCTGTCCAGCTCCATAACATAGTATTGGAGCCGGAAAATCTAGGCAGGTTGTTCAGCATGGCTCCCAATGAAATGCTGGAGCGGGGACCCTCATTATTTATAGAGTTGATAGCTCCGCCCTGATCGGGGGCACCACTGTCTGCGCTCGGAGACTGCATCCTGCCGACTACGCCAAGTGCAGTGACCAGCAGATTCTCAGGATGCAGTGACGAGACACGAGACAGGATATAACTTGTATAATCAACTTTTATAAATTGGAGCCCCTAGGGCTATGCTGAACAGGCAGAAAGGGGTAAACACAAATCTGTCCTCGCAGGGACTCAATAAAATAAACAATACTTTGCTAAGGAAACTGGGAGTACCCCGGCTAGTCCGGGTGTAGAAAGTCGGAACGTGGCCAAACTATAGTACTTATGGCTATAGTGTTTATCATTCCCTGCGTCACTCGGGATCGCAGATGCGGCCGCTTAGAGATCGTTGATGCGGCTGTCTTGACGCCTTGATATCCCGGGAAGATTTGGGCTCGACAGGCCCTGAAGAAACGATGGCGGTGGGGCACAACAGGCCCTGAAGAAACGATGCCAGTGGGGCGCAACAGGCCCTGAAGAAACGATGACGGTGGGGCGCAACAGGCCCTGAAGGAACGATGCCGGTGGGGCGCAGCAGGCCCTGAAGAAACAATGTCGGTGGGGCGCAACAGGCCCTGAAGAAACGATGATGGTGGGGTGCAACAGGCCCTGAAGGAACGATGCCGGTGGGGTGCAGCAGGCCCTGAAGAGTCGATGTCGGTGGGGCGCGACAGGCCCTGAAGAAACGATGTCGGTGGGGCGCGGTAATGACGCAGTTCCCCAAAATGACCAGTAGCTGTCCTCTGATAAGGGTCCCTCCATAGCCGGGAAATGGGCCTCTAATGTCGCCTTGGACGAGGCGGTGTCCCTTGAGGCCGGTGATAGGGTTGCCGCGGTGGGAGAAGGCCGGGGGCAGTGTCCAGGCCTCTGTGGCCGTTTTACATCTAGTCACAGCCACGACCTGAGGTAAGGGATCTGTCTCACAAAGGCGGTGGGGCGGTGGGTGTGTCTCTCTGCGAAAGGGGGCGGGAAGTGGCCTCTGGTAAAAGTCTCTCACGTCTCCCTTGTCGGTGAGTGCGCAGTATCCTCACAGGCTCCTGTCGGTGTCCATCCAAGTCCCCCGTCTTCCTTCACTTGTCACACTCTCTCCCAACTGCCACTTCAGCGCGCCCCCTGCTCCTTTTATCCTTGCCCCGCCCCGTTTCCCTGACAACTTCAGTCAAGTTTCTCCCTTTACTGTCCTCCCAGTATCGTTCCCTCAGGAACCCTGATGGCGGCCCCCTTGGTACCTGCCCGGTCACTGCCTGAGAGTCCTCCTCTCCACAACTGCATTGCAGTAGATGACATGTTTCTGTGCATCTGATGTCTGTCCTCCCCCCGGGCATCCAAGTTCCTACATTGTTCCATTAATTCCCATCTCTTTTGCCTCTGCCAAGTAGATGGCAGCATTCGTCCACACAAGTCCCACTGAGCATTCCTGCTGTGTGTCACTCCTTTACAATACCTTACAGACAAGAGTTCTGTTAATGTCCACAAATATATAAAACCAAGAAGAAAACGGACGGTATGGGGGCACTGTTATGAAGACCCAAGTATAGATCATTTGTAACAGCAATGTCGCTATAGATTTTTTTTAAATTAACTTTTCGACACTATCAATAGTTGTTGTGGTTGCAACAAAGATGAAGTGCAAACTCATAGATGTGTAAGATTATAGTTGTCTATTAAACTCTATGGAGAATGGAGGGATGTGGAGGACGGCACTGAAGTTAGTCGATGAGATATACAGGCAGGACCAATTGCAGCTTCATGCAACTTTTTTTTTCATCTCACCTCAGTCTACCACCTCCCTCATCTCAGTCTACCACCCTACCCGTGCCCTCTGTTCTGCTGATGACCTGAGGTTAGCATCCTCAATAATCAGATCCTCCCACTCCCGACTCCAAGACTTTTCACGTGCTGCACCAATTCTTTGGAATGCACTACCCAGGTCAATACGATTAGTCCCCAATCCCTACAATTTTAAGCGTGCCCTAAAAACGCGTTTATTCAGACTGGCCTACCACCTCAACACATTAACCTAACTATCCCTGTCAAAAGTTTTACCATAACCAGGTTCCCCATATCATGTTCCCACATGCTTTACGCATCTATTATCCCTCTGTGTCCGTACTGTTACATACTCAACACTATAGCTGGTCTGAACATTGAAGGCAACTGTTACCACCCACCTTTCATGTCTCCCTTTTATTTTTTTTCCCTCATAGATTGGAAGCTTGTAAGCAGGGCCGTCATTCCTCTTGGTATCTGTTATGACTAATGTGATTACTGCTATGCTGTTATGTCTATCGTCTGTACAAGTCCCCTCTAAATGAAAAGTGCTGCGGAATATGTCGGCGCTATATAAATAAAATTATTATTATTATTAGTGCTGGATTTACAGCTACTTTACTCAGTACAGCTGTAGGATGTTTCATTTGCTGATTCTGCTTTCTAGTAAGTGTGTTATCTCACCCCCAGACCTGGATTCACAGCTACTCTGCTCAGTACAGCTGTAGGAAGTCTCACGTGCTGCTACTGCTTTCAGTTATCTCACCTCAGACCTGGATTCACAGATACTCTTGGGACGCCCTGACACCCAGGGCTGTGGGGTACTCGGTACCGGGCCCGATGAGCTTCAATGGAAGATGTCACGGCAGCTGGGACCCGGCCCGTGGCCCTGGGCGCCCATTGTAAAAGGAGAATGTTCAGTGTGCTTAGGATAAGTGATTCGTTAACCCACCTGTGGTGTTCGGCAATAGAGATGTAAGCCGACACTCTAGACAGATCCTCTGGGACAGATGGTGTGGTGCAGCAGTGATGTCATAGCCCTCCACAGGCAGGGCTGTAGTCCCAGGGCAGTGTAGGTGAGGTGACACTTAGATGGTGTAGTGTCAGGCGCGTGGGATGTAGCAGGGCTGGGCAGGTTGGCGCAGGAATAAGTGGAGGACACCAGGGCATGTAGTTACAAAGCTTTACTCACAGTCTGTTATACAAACAGGTGCCTACCTCCGTGCCGTGTCCTCCGGGTTAGGGACTCAGTCAACCTCCAGGCCAGATGGAATACTCCCTTCCAACACTCCGCCAACATATGTGCCTTTCTGAACGTCTCCTCTTATAGCGCCTTTAAGTGAAGTACTCCTAGTACTGAGTTACACTGGAGTTCCTCCTGTCCGATGTTCTTATGAACTCTACTTGTACGGCAGACAGCTGTAGCCTGCTTCAGGGACTCCTTGCTACGAAGTCCCAGCTCACTATCCAGTTGCTGTTGTGCCCCCAAGTCTTGTGTGGGAATAAAGTGGTCACTACTTCTGTTCCTCCGGTGTCTGCTGCAGGACCATTAGTATCCATAAAACCTCGGGGACCGGGCCCCGGCCTTGCGCTTAGAACTTCTAGGAAGGATTCTCTTCTAACCCAAGTCCTCTGTTCTCTTTTACTCCTCACATTCTGTACTAATCTTTCTTTCTATGGAAAATCAACCTTCCTCTCTCTGTCTCTTCCCAGTGCCAGCAGACCCAGATCACTGTGGCCTGCTGCAGCACTTCCTTCTTCCATCCCTCTCCCGGTGATCTTCTCTGTCTCACACACCGTCCGTCCACATCCTCACTCTCTGACTGAGTGCAAGGACTGACTCCCTGAACTCAACTCTTCCCGCTCTTTTAGGTGAACTAAACTCCACCCACCTCCCAGCATGTTTCGTGTTCCAAGCAGGGAGCCATCAAGGGGTGCTATGCTACACTCCAAGCAGGGAGCCGCCGAAGGTGCTTTGCTACACTACTTTGTGGTGTGGGATGCAGGTGTTGGAGCGTGGTCAGGAGTCTCCACCTTACCTGGATGGTGGGGTACCACACCTCAGGAGGAGGTGCAGTACCTCTGTGGTGACTGAACCCTGAGGGGTGCCACACTCTGCTCAGTACAGCTGTAGGATATCTCATGTGCTGCTCTTACTTTCAGTTATCACACCCCCAGACCTGGATTCACAGCTACTCTGCTCAGTACAACTTTGTAATATTCTCCATGCTGCTGCTTCTCAACAAGTGCTACAGAGACAGGTGAGCAGAGATCTCTCATGTCTGTGTGTGCTGTATATGCGAGGCATCAGAGTAGCCCGTCTCCACCTGGTAGCTCAAAGACAACTGATATTTTGAGACAGAAGCTGCAAAGTGGTAAACTGGTAAAAAGGCCGGATACAGAATGTTTAATGGCCAGAAATAGTGTTATTCTTCAAGTACACAAATTACAGCTTATTCCGAACACTCAGCAGACCCAGCTCTGGGATTTTCACCAAGGTGTTCACACCAGAGCAAGACTAATTACAGCCAGGTAATGTATAGTGATCAGAACTGAATCTGATAACGAGCTGCGTCCGTCACACAATGGCAGATTTGCATCCATGTTTATCCATTAATGATGTGCAATCAGAAATCCAGAGACCTATCAGCAAGAGAGACACAAAGTATATTAGAAATTTCTGTAGAACTAATAAATAATATTAATTTGTGTATATTGTAACACTTCAACTGAGACCCTTACTGCTTATGAGAATGGGGTCCCAAAGTCCCTGTGTGAATGGCGCTGTAGTGAGAGTGTGCGACCTCCACTCCTACAGTGTGAGGACCAGTGGTCACAAAAGGGAATTTGGGACCCCACCCTCCTCACTGATGGGGTCCTGGGTATCACATATTTTGCACCTAAGCAGAGGGTAGTAAAACAAGCTATTATGGGACCATGCCTGTAATTCTTCATATCCCAATGATGAGTCCACCGGGTAACAAAGCGTCTCCACCGCCACGTCCACGCCTGCCAGGTATCAAATCATCACTTATATTGCGCTGTTGTGCAACATAGAAGCTTCTGGACCAAAGCAAAAGATAATAGCAGAGAACAATGCGGCCGCGTTCTGTGGAGATCACTGGGGAATAATCCAAACCCCCTATTAATTCCTAATACCCAGGCAGATCTCAGGTAAATCACCGCATTTACATTTATATGAACTATTTTCCTAGATTTCCCCACTCGGTTCATGACAGTTACTCAGAAATGCCTTTTTTTTTAATAAAGCTGAAAGTAGATTTTGCTGCAAAGTTCGTCATAAAATATCCTATAAATGCGGAGAAATATATGACGGGAGCCACAATATTCTGCATCCAGGTAGATTTTGATTTCATGTAACGACTGTAATGAAGCATTCTTTCTCATTTACATCTCAGCCCTTAGATACCTGCTTGCTGTCAGTGAATGGCCACATTCCTAATGGAGCCTCTTGGTCTCTCCAGATGATCCTAAGAGCCGATGTCCATCTACACAGATCAAGTGATGACTGATGACCATTAATTGCAACCAGAGGTAAGCAGATTGGTGCGAGTTGATGTGATTTACCAAAATCTGATTTGTTTTTGCAATTAACTTCAAGTGGATACAGAAATATGGCGTCATACTGACATTTTCTTGAATGGTAAGGGTCCAGGAAGAAATGCATATGTTGCAAGTCTAGTGTTGAGCGATACCTTCCGATATCGGGAAATATCGGATCGGATTGGATCGGACCGATACTCCAAAAATATCGGATATCGCCGATTCCGATACCCGAAACCAATGCAAGTCAATGGGACACAAATATCGGAATGAAAATAAACCCTTACTTTCCTTGTAGGTTAATTCTACATGAAGGAAAACAACTAAGAATAATGTAGAATGTATTGGGGGAGGTGGAGGAGACATTAAAGGCATAGAGGTTTAGCCCAATCAAATGGAATAGCAGGAATTAATTTTTTTTTTAAGACGTTCGGAGTTTCAAAGATATTGACTATGTTAAACTTTTTTATATTTTGTCAGATATTTATGTTTCACTACTTCCATGCTCTTCACCATTTTTTTACTTCTCCCACACTTTCTCCGTCATCATCCTCTTCAGGGTCATCTTCTTGGACTTTTTTGGGGTGGTCTTCAGGATCGTCGTCTCCAGGGTCGTCGTTTTCGGGGTCGTCGTCTTCTTCGGGGTGGTCTTCAGGGTCGTCGTCTCCAGGGTCGTCGTTTTCGGAGTCGTCGTCTTCTTTGGGGTGGTCTTCAGGGTCGTCGTCTCCAGGGTCGTCATTTTCGGGGTCGTCGTCTTCTCCGGGGTGGTCTTCAGGGTCGTCATCTTTAGGGTCGTCGTCAGGGAGATCCAGAGTGATTACCAAAAACCATTTCAAAAAGCTTGAACTTGGAAATGTAGCAGAAGGTACAAGAAGGTTGAGGAACTGCTGAGAACCAGCTGACGGTACTGGAACCTAGATGGGTAGCCGAAGGTACAAGAGCCAATGGAACTACTGAGGACCAGCTGATGGTACTGGAACCCAGTTAGTAAGCAGGAGGTACCTGTGCCAGAAAGCACTACCAAGGACCAGCAGACGTTGGTGGAACTCGGATACCGAGAAGGAGGCACCTAAGCCAAAGGCTCTGCCTGGAACCAGCTGACGTAACTGGAACCCAGGGGGACATATTCAAGATTGACTTCCAAAGAACCAGCTAATGGTACTGGAACTCAGATAGGCAGCAGAAGGTAAACATGAAAAAAAAGTTGCAAGGCCGCGAGCCGGCCGGGGTTACCGAAACCCACAGTCCTACAGGGGGAGCTTGTCCTATTGGCACTACGGAACCAGCCTTCATTGCCAGATCCCGCAGCCCACATAGGAAGCACCTAAACTGCAGGCACCATAGAGTCGGCTAACCCGACCGCAACACAACAGTACAACGTATTGGAGGAAAAGTGACGTTGTCACTACCCGGAAACAGCTGGCGTGCTGGAACCAGGCTGGGCAGGAGGGAGTACCCGTGCCAAAGACACTTCTGAGCAGCAACTGGTGGTGTTGGAGCCCAGGGATTACAGTAGAAACAGAGTGTAGCCAGAGGCCTAATTGGAGCAAGTTTAATATCTGTAGTAGTGTGAATGTGGACAGAGCAGGAGAAATTGCCGGACACACAGCAGGGGATCAGCTGACGTTACTGAACCCCAATAACACTGGAGCATGTGTTGACTGTGCAGATGGCACTTATGAGTAGCAACTGACGGTGTTGGATCCCAGGGATTACAATTCAGGTGGTAGAAACATGAACACAACAGGAGACCTGGATACTGTTGCCAACCAATTATTTAATCTGGAAGAGGACTGGCAAATTCCTGCGAGGTCCAGGCCTTGTTCATTTTCAGAAAAGTAAGCCGATCAACGTTATCGGAGGATAGTCGCATGCGACGGTCTGTTAGTACACCACCTGCGGCACTAAAGACGCGTTCCGATAATACACTAGCAGCAGGGCAAGCCAGCACCTCCAATGCATACTGGCTAAGCTCTGGCCATGTATCCAGCTTAGAGACCCAAAACTTGAAGGGGGAAGAGCCGTGTGGGAGAACACTGAGAGGGCAAGACATGTAGTCTGTCACCATCTGACGGAAACGTTGCCTCCTGCTGACTGGAGCCATCTGTGATGGTGTAGACATTTGTGGCGGGGACACAAAACTTTGCTACATTTGGGCCATACTGGTTTTGCCTTGTGCTGAGGCGCTGCTTCTGCTCCCTCTTTGTGCAGAGCTTCCTCCACTGCCTCGACGCACTGAGCTGCTTTGTAAACCACTAGCAGCACTGCTCTCGGGTGGAATGGAGAACATGATGGAATGCACCAGTGTGTCTTGGTACTCCCGCATTTTACGCTCCCGGTTCAACGGTGTTATGAGGCTTTGCAAGTTGTCCCGGTAGCGAGGATCTAGGAGGGTGTACACCCAATAATCAGCAGTGTTGAGAATGTGGGCGATGCGGCGGTCGTTTCTCAGGCACTGCAGCATGAAATCAACCATGTGCTGCAGACTGCCAACTGGCCAAGAAACACTGTCCCCTGCTTGAGGCGTCATCTCTGCCTGCTCTGCATCACCCCACCCTCGCTCTACATACTGACTACTAGAGCATTGTGTACCTCCCTCCTCTGGACAGATGGCCTCCTCCTCCATTGACTCCTCCTCATCCTCCTCACAAAGTGTCCCCTGCCTAGGCCTTTGTGAGGAACCACGTTGCGCAGACTGTCCAGAAGCAGATGGCATTTGTGACTCCTCATCCTCCACCACTTCCACAACCTCCTCCCTTAGTGCTTGCAGTGTTTTTTCAAGCAGGCAGATAAGGGGGATAGTCATGCTGACTAGTGCATCATCTGCACTCGCCATCCGTGTGGAATCATCGAAGGCACGCAAAACGTGGCAGATGTCCTTCATAGAGACCCCCTCAGTGGTGGTGAAGTGTGAACGGCGCGCAGTGTGACTTGTTTGCGCCTGATGCAGCTGGTACTCCATTATTGCTGCCTGCTGCTCGCACAACCTCTCCAACATATATAACATTGAATTCCACCTGGTGGGTAGGTCACATACGATGTGATGTTCCGGAAGGTGGAATCGGCGCTGCAGAGCTGCAAAGCACGATCTTGCCATGCTGGAACGCCGCAAGTGAGCGCACTCTATGCGGACCTTGTGCAGCAGTGCATCAAGATCTGGATAGTCCCTCAAAAAACTCTGCACGACCAAGTTGAGCACATGTACCAGACATGGGATGTGAGTGAGGTTGCCTAGGCCCAGAGCTGCCACCAGATTTCGGCCATCGTCACACACTACCATGCCTGGCTAGAGATTCGCTGGCACAAACCACACGTCGCACTCCTGCTTGATGGCATTCCTGAGCTCCTGCGCTGTGTGGCTTCGATTCCCCCAAAGAAATTAATTTCAATACGGTCTGTTGACGTTTGGCCACGGCTGTGCTCATATCGGTCGTAACAGGTAAGTGTTCACGGGTCCATGTGGAGGTAGACTGTGACGGCTCCTGCAGCACTGATTCAGAGGAACTGGAGTATGAGGAGGAGTCAATGTGTACAGACTGGAATTCTGCAATCCTTGGAGTTGGCAGAACACGTACAGCGCCACTCTCAAGATCTGTACCCGGCTCCACAACATTTACCTAATGGGCAGTGAGGGAAAGATATCGTCCCTGTCCATGGTTACTGGTCCACGCATCGGTGGTCAGGTCGACCTTGCTACTGACGGCGTTTAGTAGCGCATGTTTAATTTTTCCCTCCACATGCTTTTGCAGGGCAGGGACCGCTTGCCTGCTGAAATAAAAGCGGCTGGGCACGATGTATTGTGGGACTGCCAATGCCATGAAGTTACGGAAGGTGTCAGTCTCCACCAGCCTGAATGAGAGCATTTCAAGGGACAGTAGTTTTGCAATGCCAGCATTCAGAGCCTGTGCTCGGGGGTGGTTTGCCGAGTATGGGTGCCTTTTCTCCCATGCCTGTGCTACCGATGGCTGTAGACTGGCCTGGGAGTGTGAGGATGACAGGGAACGTGGTGCTGTGGGTGGAATGACACTGTGTCTCTGTACAACAGTTCCAGAGGTTCTTCCATGGCGATCCTGTGAGGTTGCCGAACCAGCTGTGTGTGAGCTGCAGGAAGAGGCTACAACACGAGCTGAAGAGGTGGTAGGTGGCGCTGTAGGTTGGCCTAGGTCTTCAGTGTGTCTTTGTAACTCCACCACGTGCTTGGTCCGCACATGTTTCCACATATTTGTTGTATTGAGGTTGCTGACACTTTTCCCTCTTTTCACTTTCTGATTACACAGCTTGCATTTGACAAAGCAAATGTCATCTGCAACTGTGTCAAAAAAGGACCAGGCACTGCAAGTCTTGGGAGCGCCCGTTTTGGGTTTTGGAAGAGGCATGCTCCTAATGGGTGCCGAAGTGGAGGCTACAGGCAACCGAGTCTGCCCCCTCCCTCTCCCTCCTTTTTTGGCCGTTCAGGGAATCTTCCTCAGAGCTGCTCCCACCACCTTCCTGTACCTCACGCCATGATGGGTCAAGGACCTCATCATCTACACTACCCTCTTCAAACGACTGCTTCTCCTGGGTAGTCATGACAGAACAGTACGCACCAGAAAGTGGCACCTGAGTCTCATCATCAGATGTGTACTGAGGTGTGCTGTCCATAGGCACTGGCCCACTCGCCTCTTCAGATTCAGAGAGACAAAGCTGTTGCGCATCCCTGCATACTACCTCTTCTTCAAATTCTCGAATGCTGCTTGGATGGCCCCCTCTTTCCAAGCCAACAGATTCAGAGAACAGAAGTAGAGATGGCTCCTGTCCAGGGCTCTCTGACTGCCTGGGCAATTTGGCAGGTGGTGAAGAGACAGATGGGTGCTCTTCAGTGCTCTGGACCTGAGAGGATCTGGAACTAATTGAAGTTGATGCATTAGCTGCCATCCATCCGACAACGGCTTCAATTTGTTCGTCCCGCAGCAGTGGGGTACGGCGAGCTCCTACAAAGCTGCGCATAAAAGACTGTTCCCTGGGAAAACTGGGGGATGCTGAGTCACTGGTGCCCGCAGCAGGCACAGAATCCCCACGTACTCTCCCTGCTGAAACTCCACGCCCACGACCACGTGCCTTACTCCCTGCCTTCTTCCTCTTGGTAGACTGATAAAGATAGGCAGAAAAGTCCTAAGGGCTTAGTGTGCTTATTCCTGAACAGCTGCTAATACAGGTATAAGAAACACTAATTTTGTAAAGTGTGGACTAGACTTTAATATGAGCTAATGTGGCCTACACAACTGTAAAGTGGAGTGTTTGGTGAACATTATTAACTTTTTTATTCACAAAAAGACACTGGATGTGCCCAAAGATGTAAAACCGATAGTATCACAAACTTTTTTTAGCTATTACAGTGCAGGAAGGTAACTTACAATGCAATAGATGAGGCTCCAAAAAATAGGCTAATACTAATCTGGTTGGGGCTGCAGGGCACAAGCCAGCAGAAAGGCTCCTCTATCTACTCCTATATAGTGTTTGCAAATATTCTAGCTGGATACGGATGGAACCACACTAATAGGAGAAATCTGGAAAAATGAGCAGCACTAATGCAAAAAAGGACAATGTATGAGGCAGTGACGCACGCTGAGTGGACTACAACCGGAGGTGGCTGGCTGCAGAACACACTACAGCGTGAGCTGCACTCACACACAGAGACCTCGCAGACAGCCGTGAACAGCGCTGCAAGGCAAAAGAAAGCTACAGCGTTTGATAAAGTAGCCAGGGTAAAGCACAATACAGTATAGCAAATCGCTAGGTCACACTGTCCCTCAGAACAGCAGTGTCCTATCCCTAACTGAATTCACAGCAGAGTGAACCCAAAATGGCGGTGGCGGCTTTTATAGTGCATCATGACATCATTTCAGCAGCCAATCACAGCCATGCCAGTAGTTACATGCCTAACATGCTCTAACAGGATGTGCCCACACTTCTTAGGATTCTCATTGGCTGAATAAAATCAAACTGGCTCATTGTATTATGGGAACTTCCGATTCCGGTATTCGATATACTAAAAGTATCGGAACTCAGTATCGGAATTCCGATACCGCGAATATCGGCCAATACCCGATATTGCAGTATCGGAATGCTCAACACTAATTGCAACACTAATAAGTGAGGAGCATTGTGTCCCCATGATGATGTGTAGGGTGTGGTGACCCAAAAACACAGCCAAAGGGCAGATACAAGAAGCAATTGGAGGACCAGCAGCAGGAACGGTCTGAGGAGAGTAGACGTGTATGAGGGGTTGAAAGCTCTTCTTGGCATCTGCATTTCGCATTCAATATGTTCAATGTGAATCTCATTTTTCCCTAAATAGAGAAAATCTGCATTAATCGAATTTTGAGGGGTTTGTTCATCTCTAACTGTGATCTTTGTAGCTATTACTGCACACATGTGTAGAAGTGCCTGAATAACACTGTTGGGAAGGACTCAAATATGGTATAGAGAAAAGGAGAGATAGGTGGAGCATCACACAAGCTGCGCTCCAGCTATGACAATGCAAGGTTCAATATAAACATTATAAAAAATTTCTACAAACTACTCTCTTCTTTCTTCCCACCTAGCTTCCGATAATCAGGCCGTGCTGTTACAGCACTCCAGCTACAGAAGCCTGCTCTACACCCTAACTCAGTTGAACACCGGTGGACACTTACAGTTCTGTAGCTTAAAAGTAAGTCTAGTAGCTGCTGCTTGGTTCTTATCTAGTGGAGTCAAGTTTGTTGTGTTGAGCTCTTCCTCAGGTTTACTGATCCGTTTTGTTCTTGTTCCGGGCAAGTCGCATTCGCAGTGTCAATGTTGAGAGAACACTGGTACCACAGCATTGTTTTCTCTCAGGTTACAAGTGCTCGGGGAGAACTACCTGGCTGTGTGATGCAACTCTTTCCTTCTGACATGATCCTAATGATCGGTTCTGTGGTGACCAGGCACTTTCTTCTCCCTTGAAGCTGTTAGTTCATTTCCCTCATTGCTAAGACACAGTTATTGTCCTGCCTGTCTCTCACAGGCACGAGGCTCCTTCTCTTCCTCCTGACTCTATCTACACTCTTCCTGTTTCTTGTCTAAAACTAACACACAGCAAACTGCAGGGGAGAAAGGACTATTCCAAGTGCATACAAATCAGAGGGGAGCATAATCTCTTAAAGTCACAGTGTCATTCAGTTCTTCGCAGTGTCTGAACCCCTACAAATGGGACACACCACCTAAGATCCTGGTGAATATTTCTCCACACTAAATGTCTTCTTCTGGACCAACTAATGTGACAAGCTTGAGCTAAAAGGGTTATCTCCAGTGTGATAAGTCATCGCTTATCAATAGAGTTGAGCGATACCGTCCGATACTTCAAAGTATCGGATCGGAATGGATCGGCCGATCTTAAAAAAAAGTATCGGTATCGCCGATTCCGATACCGGAAGTCCCATTCAAGTCTATGGGACTTCCGGTATCGGAATAAGAAAAATCCTGTTTTTCCCTTGTACAGCCTCTCTGGGGTCTGTACGGGCCTTTCGGGGGGCTGTGCCGGCCTGCCAGGGGGTCTGTGCAGGCTCCGGTGGTCTGTGCCGGCCTGCCGGGGGGCTGTGCCGGCCTGCCAGGGGGGCTGTGCAGGCTCCGGTGGGCTGTGCCGGCCTGCCGGGGGGCTGTGCCGGCCTGCCGGGGGGCTGTGCAGGCTCCGGGGGGCTGTGCCGGCCTGCCGGGGGGCTGTGCCGGCCTGCCGGGGGGCTGTGCCGGCCTGCTGGTGGTCTGTGCAGGCTTCGGGGGTCTCTGCAGGCATCGTCCGATGGGACTACAAGTCCCAACGGCGATGCCTGCTACCATGACAGTGATTGACACATTAGCCAATGATGGGACAGTAGTAGTCCCATCATCCGGCTAATGTGTTGAATGTAAAAAAAAAAAAAAAAATTACATGCTACATACATACAACATGCATACTACATACATGCTACATTCATACTACATACTACATACATGCTACATTCATACTACATATATACTACATGCAACATACATACTACATATATACTACATGCAACATACATACTACATATATACTACATGCATGCAACATGCATACTACATATATACTACATGCTACATACATACTACATGTATGCTACATACATACTACATATATACTACATGCATGCTACATACATACTACATACATACTACATATATGCTACATACATACTACATATATACTACATGCATGCTACATACATACTGCATGCTACATACATACTACATGCTACATACATACTACATATATACTACATGCATGCAACATGCATACTACATATATACTACATGCAACATACATACTACATATATACTACATGCAACATACATACTACATATATACTACATGCATGCAACATGCATACTACATATATACTACATGCATGCAACATGCATACTACATATATACTACATGCTACATACATACTACATATATGCTACATACATACTACATATATACTACATGCATGCTACATACATACTGCATGCTACATACATACTACATGCTACATACATACCACATATATACTACATACATACTACATACATACTACATGCTACATACATACTACATATATACTACATGCATGCTACATACATACTACATGCTACATACATACTACATATATACTACATGCATGCTACATACATACTGCATGCTACATGCATGCTACATACATACTACATACATACTACATGCTACATACATACCCCATACACTCACTGGCCACTTTATTAGGTACACCATGCTAGTAAGGGGTTGGACCCCCTTTTGCCTTCAGAACTGCCTCAATTCTTCGTGGCAGAGATTCAACAAGGTGCTGGAAGCATTCCTCAGAGATTTTGGACCATATTGACATGATGCCATCACACAGTTGGCGCAGATTTGTCGGCTGCACATCCCTGATGCGAATCTCCTGTTCCACCACATCCCAAAGATGCTCTATTGGATTGAGATCTGGTGACTGAGGAGGCCATTTGAGTACAGTAAACTCATTGTCATGTTCAAGAAACCAATCTGAGATGATTCGAGCTTTATGACATGGCGCATTATCCTGCTGAAAGTAGCCATCAGATGTTGGGTACATTGTGGTCATAAAGGGATGGACATGGTCAGCAACAATACTCAGGTAGGCTGTGGCGTTGCAACGATGCTCAATTGGTACCAAGGGGCCCAAAGAGTGCCCAGAAAAAATTCCCCACACCATGACACCACCACCACCAGCCTGAACCGTTGATACAAGGCAGGATGGATCCATGCTTTCATGTTGTTTACGCCAAATTCTGACCCTACCATCCGAATGTCGCAGCAGAAATCGAGACTCATCAGACCAGGCAACGTTTTTCCAATCTTCTACTGTCCAATTTCGATGAGCTTGTGCAAATTGTAGCCTCAGTTTCCTGTTCTTAGCTGAGAGGAGTGGTACCCAGTGTGGTCTTCTGCTGCTGTAGCCCATCTGCCTCAAAGTTCGACGCACTGTGCGTTCAGAGATGCTCTTCTGCCTACCTTGGTTGTAACGGGTGGCAATTTGAGTCACTGTTGCCTTTCTATCAGCTCGAACCAGTCTGCCCATTCTCCTCTGACCTCTGGCATCAACATGGCATTTCCGGCCACAGAACTGCCGCTCACTGGATTTTTTTTCTTTTTCGGACCATTCTCTGTAAACCCTAGAGATGGTTGTGCGTGAAAATCCCAGTAGATCAGCAGTTTCTGAAATTCTCAGACCAGCCCTTCTGGCACCAACAATCATGCCACGTTCAAAGGCACTCAAATCACCTTTCTTCCCCATACTGATGCTCGGTTTGAACTGCAGGAGATTGTCTTGACCATGTCTACATGCCTAAATGCACTGAGTTGCCGCCATGTGATTGGCTGATTAGAAATTAAGTCTTAACACACAGTTGGACAGGTGTACCTAATAAAGTGGCCAGTGAGTGTATATACTACATACATACTACATACAATACATTCATACAATACATACATAGACATACAGTACATATAACATAGAGTAACATACTTACCAATACTTGTCACATTGTTGCCCGAAGCCATTGTCTTTTACGGAATAAATATTAACATAACAAACCACAAAAATACTCACCCACGATCCGAAGCAGTCCACGAGTGTGTCCCACGACGATCTTGGGTAGAGAACTGCAGCATCAGCTGTTGCTGCCGTTCTCTACGGGCTGCAGGAATCCAATGACGGAAGGTAGGTATCCTTCCGCACTGTATTCCTCCGCCACTTAAAAAAAAAAAAGTCCCTAGTCTCACTTTATGCCATTGCTGTGTGGGAAATTCCCACGCAGCAATGGCATAAAGTGAGACTAGGGACTTTTTTTTTTTTAAGTGGCGGAGGAATACAGTGCGGAAGGATACCTACCTTCCGTCATTGGATTCCTGCAGCCCGTAGAGAACGGCAGCAACAGCTGATGCTGCAGTTCTCTACCCAAGATCGTCGTGGGACACACTCGTGGACTGCTTCGGATCGTGGGTGAGTATTTTTGTGGTTTGTTATGTTAATATTTATTCCGTAAAAGACAATGGCTTCGGGGAACAATGTGACAAGTATTGGTAAGTATGTTACTCTATGTTATATGTACTGTATGTCTATGTATGTATTGTATGAATGTATTGTATGTAGTATGTATGTAGTATATATGTGGTATGTATGTAGCATGTAGTATGTATGTAGTATGTATGTAGCATGCATGTAGCATGCAGTATGTATGTAGCATGCATGTAGTATATATGTAGTATGTATGTAGCATGTAGTATGTATGTAGCATGCATGTAGTATATATGCAGTATGTATGTAGCATGTAGTATGTATGTAGTATGTATGTAGTATGTATGTGGTATGTATGTAGCATGTAGCATGCATGTAGTATGTATGTAGTATATATGTGGTATGTATGTAGCATGTAGTATGTATGTAGCATGTAGTATGTATGTAGCATGCAGTATGTATGTAGCATGCATGTAGTATATATGTAGTATGTATGTAGCATGTAGTATGTATGTAGCATGCATGTAGTATGTATGTAGTATATATGTAGTATGTATGTAGCATGTAGTATGTATGTAGCATGTAGTATGTATGTAGCATGCATGTAGTATGTATGTAGTATGTATGTAGTATATATGTAGTATGTATGTAGCATGTAGTATGTATGTAGCATGCATGTAGTATATATGTAGTATGTATGTAGCATGTAGTATGTATGTAGCATGCATGTAGTATGTATGTAGTATGTATGTAGTATGTATGTAGTATATATGTAGTATGTATGTAGCATGTAGTATGTATGTAGCATGCATGTAGTATGTATGTAGTATGTATGTGTTATGTATGTAGTATGTATGTAGTATATATGTGGTATGTATGTAGTATGTATGTAGTATGTATGTAGCATGTAGTATGTATGTAGTATTTTTTTTTTTTTTTTAACATTTAACACATTAGCCGGATGATGGGACTACTACTGTCCCATCATTGGCTAATGTGTCAATCACTGTCATGGTAGCAGGCATCGCCCGATGGGACTCGTAGTCCCATCGGACGATGCTTGCACAGCCCCCCGGCAGGCCGGCACAGCCCCCTGGCAGGCCGGCACAGACCCCCACAGGGTGCACAGACCACCGGCAGGCCGGCACAGCCCCCCGGCAGGCCGGTACAGACCCCCACAGGGTGCACAGACCACCGGCAGGCCGGCACAGCCCCCCGGCAGGCCGGTACAGACCCCGGGCAGTCCACACAGCCCCCCGGCAGGCCGGCACAGCCCCCCGGCAGGCCGGCAGAGACCCCCGGAAGGCCCGAAATGACGGCGCATCATGATGCGCACACACCGCGCATCATGATGACGTCAGGCTGTCAATCAACTTTGAACTTCCGATTCCGATGCCGACTTCCGATATTGAAAAAATATCGGAAGTCGGTATCGGAATTCCGATACAGCAAGTATCGGCCGATACCCGATACTTGCGGTATCGGAATGCTCAACACTACTTATCAACATACATGAAGGAGCAGGTGGCTACCACTCCAGGCTAGCAGAGTATTTCATTGCCCCAATCTCAGGATTGGTGGTGGTTCCAGATGTTGAAGTATTTAGCAATCCCATGGATAGGTGATAACTTGGTAAGCTTGGTAATCTGGTTGGTGACTCCAATTATGGCAATATTGCGGTTTATATCTGGAGGCTGAAATCTGTATAGAGGTCAGGCGTATCTTCCCGTGAAAAGTTTTCTGAAAATCTGGCACTCCATAAAATCAGTTTCTTTATTTGAAAAAATGAAAGGGGTTTCCAGTACTAGGACAACTCCTTCTTGATCTAAATGTTTGGCACCGATAAAATAAAAAAAAGCTTATATTCACCTCCTGGAGTGTCGGCACTCCCGTTCCTGGGGCTCTCGTGCTGTTGTTGTAACACATGACCCCAGCACCCCAGCTGGCGTCACCCCAGCTGGCATCACTGTCCCCATCTTCATATGAATTGAAATTTAATAGGATGTCAGAGATCAGCTGCAGGCCTGACTTCCTCTTCATATTCAGTTCGTGCAAAGGCAGGGACAGTGATGCCAGCGCTGATAAGGTGCTAGGCTCATGTGCCATAAAAACCGCACGAGAGCCCCAGGGAGGACGAGTGCCAACACCACTGGAGCGGTGTCAGCACGGGAGGTGAGAATAAGCTTTTTTTTATTGGGCCCAAACATTTAAACAAAGAAGGGGTTGCCCTAGTAGTGGACAACCCCTTTCAAATAGGTACATGCCTTGAGAAGTACATTTGTCATTTACCTAATTTAGATTTTTTAAATAAAGAAATTGGTTTTTCTGAAAACTTTATGTGGTTTGAATGGGAGCCATTGAGGATTCTAGAGCAGCCATGAAGCACAGACTCGCCTTCATGGTCAGAACATTCATTGATAGGTTCCTTTTCATTATCTGTATCTTCTGTTGTACTTGTACTTGTGATGGGCACAAATTCTTGGATCGTCAGCAGCTTTATATTTGTAACTTCACAGATGGGCAGCTTTTCCCAATGACCCATATAACGGCATTTTATAAGGGCAGAGAACAAGGCTGTAACTAAGGTCACGTTGTCCAGCCCTAACCACCTGTATACATGAAAAATGTGTGAAAAATATAAAGAAATCACAAAGTAATGACATTATAATAAAATAATAATGCAAATAATAACATAATAAAGCAATTAAACTAATAACAATTTACTAATTCTACTTGCTTATTTAGTGCCACTAATTTCACAGCATTTTACAGACGTCATAATAATAATAATAATAATAATAACAACAGGTAATTAGTGGATGCCAAACTCTTTTATGCCCTCTTTTTGCGCCTTAGATACATACCTCGATCTTTGCTTCTCTCATTGTCTTTCATTTCCATAGGCATTAACACTATTGAGTGCTTTGTCGTAGTCCACGCCACGGTAAAGCCTAAAAAATCTCTTTGACACACAATGGGGAGACAGTGAAAGAAACATTTGCATCTATTGATCGATGCCAAGCAGATTGCAAGAAAAACATTATTGGAAATTGAATATTAAAGGACTTTAGAGCTTAAAAAGCGCTTCCATAGATTATTGTAAGGACTTCATGTGATCTGGCTTCAAAGAGTCCCCACAGCGAGCGTTTACCTGGAGTCATTTGATTCTTGTTCAAGCACTCCACATCACAAATCTGCCTGGACTGACAGTGAAAAGGAAATTGGAAACATTACTAACCAGCTGTGTGAGCCACAATTACTATTTTCTCTTTTTTTTTTGGACTTGGCATATATGTGGGCCACATTCTCTCAAAACTTCAGGTGTGGACTTGTCCCATTGCATTTGAAATCATATTCGGGCATGAACTAGTTATGGATAGGCCCAGGGACTGCAGCTCCACTATCCACAAGCACCAGTATAGTCTCATTTACCCCACCAACCACCACTTCAGCCAGAATTGTGCAATGAGATGAAAAGATAGAGGAAATATACATACGCTGGTCGTCTCCCTCCTTACGACCAGGGGAACGCGGCTTTTGTGATGGAGAATTTACTCTGGCACGAGCTGGGCAGACATTGATGAAATGATCTGTAAGACCACAGTAGAAACATGCCCCCATCCCACGGCAAACCACAGGCAACCTAGTTTGAGAGGAGGCTCCTCCCTCTTGCATGGGTTCATCCATCTGCTCCAGTGTGTCCTCCTCCCTAGAAAGAACCACAGGGGGTAGTTTTGGTGTATGTCTATCCAACCATATAGCAAGGGCTATGGCTACCTCTAACAACCCAGGAGATGCATACTGAAGCCTAGCTGACAGACCCTGACAAAAATGGCTCCTAAGAGCAGGGTCATTCCACTGCATGTCAGTGGCCCATCTAATAACTCCGAGCAGTTCTCCTTAGCCTGCTAGCCCTCCTGCTTGATCCTATGGAGTCGAGACTCAGCCAGGGAGATGCCATCAAGGATCCAAATACACCACTGCCAATGCCATGAAAAACTCATCCAATGACCGCAAAGATGGTGAATCGGTAAGCATGGAGAAGGCCCATGATTAGGGATCACCTTTGAGAAGGGAGACAATAATCCCCATATGTTGTTCCTCACTCCCTGAAGAATGAGAATGAAGACTGAGTTATAATTTACAGGCGTCTTTAAATACAATAAACTTATCTCTCCCTCCAGAGAACAGAGAAGTCAGGGAGAGATATTTTGGGTTCTAATTGAGCCTGGACATGAGCTGAGGCCAAGAACCCCGAGACCTGCTGAAGCTGCCGCACCACCTGACACCGCAAATCCTTAACCTCATCTGTGAGGGTCTGGATCAGATGAGCAAAAGCCTGTGCATGAGCCATAGGTTCACTGGAAAAAGTACGGGTTGGTGATGTCACGATATGTAATGACCCAAGAGGGGGTCGGTCAGCAGATGGCACAACACACACTCAACGGGATGGAAATGGGGAGAGGAAGGCCCTACCGATAGGGAATGATGGATGGACACCTCCTGAGCTACAACCTGAGCCTGTCCCTGCATTCTCCTAATGCCCTAAGTGGGTCCTTCCCCCCACCGCCGTCATGAAGCTTGTCCCTCGCTGTCCCATTGCACTGCCCTGGCTAGTATCCTGGCCGGAAATGGTGCTAGCCTCACCACTGAAGATGGTATAACACAGGGGACAGTGGCAAACATGAGACAGACAAAGTAAACACACCACACTTAGCTTCCATACTCCACTGCCATGCTCCTTACCACAGAGGACCCAGAAACAGGACTCCAAACTCAAGAAGTAGCTGATACAGCGCTGACACCAGAGAGCTGCAACTGCAAGGCTGGTCTCCATGGTATAACAGTGTGGGGAAGGTGACTTGATGGACGGACTTGACTGGAGGGAAAAGGGATGGTTTGTGCACTGGAGACGGATGGTAGTAATGACAGAAGGGAGACAGCTGGGTGTAGATGGAAAAGGGAGTGCAATACCTAGAATTGACCACAAGATGGCAGGGGGAGCATAGTTCAGGACTTGACATCAGCTTAGGTCTTAAGAAACCGCTTAGTCATGGGGGGCGGGGAGATAGGAACCCAGGGGGGAAATTCCTGAGGATGGGGATAAATAGGACAGGACAGGGTTCCAGGCTAGGCTAGTCCCAGGAGGAGCTCAGGAGCAGAAGACTGACAATGGTGGAGAGCTCGACCAGGGGACTGACGGGAAGAGACAGTGAGGGGGGAGGCCCTGACATCAAGAACTGCAGGACAGACGAGGCCCCGGGGGTACAGATTGGATGACAACCTCGGGCAGGTGAAGCGCTGGCGGTAGATAGGTCTAGGACAGCCCCAGCGAAAGATCCGCAAGGAGCGTCACTATGACTGAAGGAAAGGTATAGGTACCCGGGCCTGAGTATGGAGAGCTGTAAAGGAACTGCGGTGTATGGCTATGGTCGTCAGGAGGACGGCCAATAAAACCAGGACCTGTTGCAACTGAAATATGCCTCTGCCTCGTCTCTGTGTCGGCTGTGCACGGTAAGCAGTGGACCACCCCCCAATCTGGGCCCCTACTACATTTGGCGTAGTCGGCAGGATCGCTGCCGCTAATACTACAACCTCAGTGCCAAGCCTGCAACGGAAGTACCCCGAAGAACCTGAAAGGACTTGAATTGCTCACCTGTGGATTACAAATTTGAGACTTTATTCCAGATCATTGGCTGTCATCAGAGGAGCGACGACGGGCCCCGTTGGAACAGCCACCGAAGGAATCTTCAGGGAGTCTCCCTGTGGAAACATCAGGCTTGGAGGCTGGCCCTGCCTGATGGCGGGGTGAAGATCCACGGCTGTTGAAGGAGCTGCGGGAAAGCCTGCTGGGAGCCGCAGCCTTGCCGGCGGCACCCCAGGCAGATCCCGTCCCCACGCTCCGTGCACCAGACAGGCCTCGGGGCCCGGACACAGGCTCTCAGCCTCCCCGCCCGGCATCCCACTCTTTGGTGACCCCGGCACCGGACGACTACATGGTCCCCGCCAGGCTGACTATCGCCACTGACAACGACCCCGATCCACCCCTCCGTCCGGCACCTCGTTCTGTGTCACCTGCGAGGAACCGACCAGCGGCCATCCCTGCCACACTTCACACCCCGGCGGCGGCCTACATGTCTTGGCCTGCCGCAACTTTGCTCTAGTCCGCCGCGGAGGCTGGGCCGTTTATCTCCGCGGCCTCCTTGCTGACAGTTGCTGCTGCTCCATCTTCGGCCCTGGCTGCGGCCTGCTCCGTGGCCGTCTCTGGTTCACTCACGGCGCTGGTCACGGCCTGCCCGGCAGCACCCGTGGCCGCTTCTGCCGCCATGTCGACCTTGCTTCAGGTCACCGCTGCAACCGGGCCGCCGGCCGCCACGGTTGACCCACCGGCTGCCTTGGTTCTGGTTGCGGCCTCCCCCGCAGCTACTACGCGGTAGCCCTGATCGCCGAGCCCGAAGGCCCCGAGCCCCGTGGAAGGACTCACAGAGACACTTCAAGCACCCCGGGGACCTCACAGCTGTGGGGTTCCCCCTGCTGGATTGGCGCAACATCAGCCGTCAGGAGATGGCCCCGACTATCGGGATTTCGGTGCACCATTGTGCAGTCTAAAGGACAGGTTCACGTCCAAGTTAAGAAAAATGTTTTTATTGTTTATTGTTTTCTCCTGATATAGCGGGGATGCGAAGGAAGAAGTGTTAATGTTAAAGGAAAGGGGAGTACTTCCATTTTATGTTTGAAATAGTGTGTTTGGAGAAGAAGTTAAAGGAAAAAAAAACCCAAAGAAAAGGGGTTACTCCGGTTGAGTAACTCCTATTGTTATCAAAGTAGAAGTAACGGCATGCTAAAAGTTGATTTAATGAGTAGTGTGTGTAACAAAAAAAAAATGTGTGTAACAGGTCCCGGGTACGAGGTAGATGTGACAAAAACGCCAACCATGACTCTTTTGTAAGTGAAGGACAAAGAGCCGAGAGATATTGAACCAGACAGTGGTCCGTCAGTCAGGTCCGCGACACCACAGACACCCCAAAAGGAAGGGCGGGCGCCAACGATGACCTGGTAGGCAAAAGGCCTCGGTCATGGCATTCCGGATAGTTGAAGGAAGTAATAGGGGAGAGTAGTGGGAGGTAAACATCACAGAGTAGGCCGGGTGGACCTCGCCAACCTGGAAGAAGTTGTCACGTGGCGTGCACGCCGGCGAGTAGCAGTAGGCTGCTCGGAGCATGGTGCTCCCGTTTTGGTTTGGCCCCCCGCGTATGGCGGGTTTGGCCCAACAACCAGTCCGACAACAGATGGTGGACAAGCTTCAGAATCATGTAGGTAGGGAATACGATTGTCAGGGATGACAATGGACAAAGGAAGGGAGAGTGTGGGGAAGGTGACTTGACGGGCGGACTTGACTGGAGGGAGAAGGGATGGTTTGTGCACTGGAGACGGATAGTAGTAATGACAGAAGGGAGACAGCTGGGGGTAGATGGAAAAGGGAGTGCAATACCTAGAATTGACCACAAGATGGCAGGGGGGAGCGTAGTTCAGGACTTGACATCAGCTTAGGGCTTAAGAAACCGCTTAGTTATGGGGGGCGGGGAGATAGGAACCCGGGGGGAAATTCCCGAGGAAGGGGATAAATAGGACAGGACAGGGTTCCAGGCTAGGCTAGTCCCGGGAGGAGCTCAGGAGCAGAAGACTGACAACGGTGGAGAGCTCCACCAGGGGACTGACGGGAAGAGACAGTCAGGGGGGAGGCCCTGACATCAAGAACTGCAGGACAGACGAGGCCCCGGGGGTACAGATTGGATGACGACCTCGGGCAGGTGAAGCGCTGGCGGTAGATAGGTCTAGGACAGCCCCAGCAAAAGATCCGCGAGGAGCATCACTACGACTGAAGGAAAGGTGAAGGTACCTGGGCCTGAGTACGGAGAGCTGTAAAGGAACTGCGGTGTATGGCTACGGTCGTCAGGAGGACGACCAATAAAACCCGGACCTGTTGCAACTGAAATATGCCTCCGTCTCGTCTCTGTGTTGGCTGTGTGCGGTAAGCAGCGGACCACCCCCCAATCTGGGCCCCTACTACAATTCTATGACCAACAGTCAGCTGATGCATCAGGTGACCATTTAAAGGATGGTGGGAGTGGTCACCACCCACTGTAAGAATCTGTTCAGTTTGTGACTATCTGCCATTTTCTTTTAGTGTTCTGGCTGCTGGTCTTTTTCCCCTGGTGCTGGGTTTGTTTTTGGTCAGGTGATTGTATCACCCTTTATTAACCTGCTCCTGTCTCCCATTCCTTGCTGGACAACAGTATTAATCCGCTTGAAGTCTGGTTTGGAGCCTTGCTTTGCCTTCTGTGTGTTTAATTAGTGCAGTTCTGGGACCTCTGGTTCTGCTAGTCTTAGTTTCTGTTTTCAGTTTCTTTCTGCAGCCTTCTCTTCGTTTTCTAGGAGGTGACCTACTTTTGTACCCAGTCCTTAGATCTTTCAGGGACCCCCTTCCCCCTATCTATAGGTCTTCGCTTGAGATTAACCTAGGATCGTTGGTGGGTCTATTCACAAGGAATGTGTCGCCCACTCCATCGTAGGGTATCAGCCTAGTCACAGTGCAGGGTGAGTTTTCCCCTCTCCTACCCTAGTACTGTGCTGCAGAACCGTAACAGTTTGTCGAGCCCGAGAAAGTTAAAAAAGAAAACCCTCCCGGATTTCTGCAATATGAACAGCGTTGCAACGGTTAATGTTGGAAGTTGCCAACTTACAACAACGCGTGAGTAATTGCACAGTGGTCCGGCCTGAAAAGCCTAAGGTGAGTTTGCCTGAATGTGTTTCTGGTTAACGGCAGGAATTTTTTTTCGTTCAAAAATGCATGTTTACTTTATTTTCGGCTTAGACCCAGGTCTTCAGGAGCTGAATTACAGTGTGTGTGGATTATTATGTCCTTATTGCGAGAGGAGCCGCAAGCTTGGGTATATTCATTGCGTCCAGATGACCCTTGTTTGCTGTAAGTAGAAGCGTTTTTTTTCTGCTATGGGGTTAATATATGATGATCCAGATCGGGTCGCTACAGCTGAGGCAAAACTCAGATGGCTGAAACAGGGTTCTGGTGACGCTGAGGGACATTGTACCCAGTTCAAACGAGGGTCTGCAGAAATCAGGTGGAATGATCCAGCACTCAAAAGCCAGTTTTTAGCAGGTTTGAATGACAGGGTTAGGACAGGTTAACATTGCGTTAACACAGCCCGTTCAACGCATAGCGCTGACAGGCTGCGTTAACGCTATAGCATAACGCGATATGCGTTATGCTATACCGCTAGCGCTTATGATTCATCAGCGCTAGTGGTGACGGAGCCTCAGACGCTGCAGCCTGCATTCGAGGCTCCATCAGTGAATGACGGCACATCGCGGCATGCATCGCGATGCACCACATAATGGGAGTCAATGGCAATACTGCGGTCTAACACAGTCTGTTAAATGGACTGCCATAACGCAGTCTGACCCCAGCCTTAAAGATTTACTCATTGCATACCCTGCACCTGCTACACTTGAGGCTGCAATGCAGTTAGCCATCAGGGTGGATAGAAGATTGAGAGACAGGCAAATGAGGAGAAGGCTTCAATTCTGCTGGATCCTGTATCTCAACAGACCCCCCCGTGGACTATGGTGAAACTATGCAACTTGGCGCAATGCCCTCTTGTTCCCTGGAAAGGGAGAGAAGGTTCTCTGAGGGGCTATGCCTTTAGGCTATGTGCCCATGTAGCGTTTTTCATGCAGAATATTCCTGAGTAGAAACGCACTCCCTCTTCTCGGGAATACGCATGCGTTTTATGAAGCGCTTTTGTAAGCGTTTTTGACGCTTTTGTTAAGCGTTTTAGCATGCGTTTTCCTATGCGTTTTTGCAATACAATTGAATGTATGCGGCGTTTCCGCAAAATTAATGGACATGCTGCGTTTTTTTCCGCTTAGCGTTTCCGCAGCGGAAAAAAAATGCACCATTAGCACAACATGTGCGGATTCCATTATGTTTCCATGGGATGCTTTTCTTAAGCGTTTCCGCAGCAGAAATGCGAGTCTAAAAGCGCTGCGGAAATGCTTAAAAAACGCAATGTGGGCACACAGCCTTATTGTGGAAAGACTGGCCATTTTATCAAGCAATGTGAAGGTCGCATAAATCAGGAAAATAAAATAAAAAGGGGCCAGAGTAACCCTCCCGCTTGAATTGCATTTTTACGGTCTGCAGGAGTTTCTTTTTCTGGTTGTTCTATCTGTCATGGTCATACTATGAATTTTCAAGTGATGGTAGACTGTGGGTCTGCACTGAATTTGATCGACCAACAATTTCTTGACAAGTATAAGATTGAGTCTGTGCCTTTATCATCCCCTTTTCCTATAGTGGCGATTGATAACACTCCGCTAGAGCATGGGTGCGTTTCCCGAAAGGTCACTGCATTTCCACTCACTGTGAATATGGAGCACCAGGAATCTTTAGATTTGTTTGTACTTGACAAATTGCCTTTTCCAGTCGTTCTGGGGTTACCCTGGTTAAAAGTGCACAATCCTGTACTGGACTGGTGGTCAAATACTATAAGATCCTGGGGTCAGGGGTGTTATGGGAAATGTTGTGATGTACATGTAGGGAAGGTGACCAGATGGACGGACGGACATGTCAGAATAGAGAAAGGAAGGTTTGCACAGTTTAGACAGGTGTCAGTTACTACAGTGGGGAAACAGCTGAAAAAGTGTAGTGGACGTGCAGTACCTTGGGTTGACCATTAGAGGGCAGGGAGGAGTGTGAGCAAAGGACTTGACATCAGCTTAGGGCTTAGGAAACTGTTGGTCATGGGGGGCGGAGTTACAGGGAACCGGGAATGATATAAATTTGACAGGAGGGTTCCAGAAAGTTCCAGTCCCCAGGGGGAGCTCAAGTGACAGGAGGACTACGACAGTTTGTGCACTGTGAGGAAAACCAAACCAGGGGGACTGAGGAGAGAGAAAGTCAGGGGGGTGGTCCTGACACAAGAGTACCGCAGAATAGACGAGACACTGAGGTAAAGCACAACGTATTGAGGGAGAGACGACTGATCAGTAAAAGTACTGTTGGTTTACGGGCCTAAGGCGGCCACAGTGACGGATCTGACAGGAGCGTCGAAGAGTTAAGAGGGGACAGTGCGTATATGTACGTCCCCGGTGTAAAGTACGGTGTGCGGGAAGCGGCCCTGGAAACGGAGGGCCGATAAGTGAAGTGAAGTAAATTGAAGTGCGGTGTACTTCGGAGGCCGTCAGGTGGACGGCAAGAGAATAAACTTCGACCTGTTGTACCCGAAACCTGCCTCATCTTGTGTCTGTACGTCACTGCGTGGTATATCGAGGGACCACCCCCCAGCCCGGCCCACCGACCCTACACTTGGCGTAGTCGGCAGGATAGCCGCTGCTAATACGTCATCTTCTGCGGCAGGCCTGCCCTAAAGAATGGAGAAAGACTTGGACTACACTGCTTGGATTACAAACACCTGTGGAATACAAATTACCCACCTGTGGACTACAAATTGGGAGCGCTGTGGTGTATCTGCGCCGCCAGCAGAAGATCCGGGGAGGTACGAGGACTGGTGCAAGATGGCGGTGCTGCTTCAGCGCAGAGGAGAGTTCCAGGTGTTTGCTGTTGTTTCCAGTGGACTGGGGCCCCCTCCTACGTACCCCTGGAACCAGCGATATGTACCAGGAGGCCGGCGCTCCCACGTACTGGACCCTGACAAGTGGGTGGAAAGGTCTGCCATCGCCCCACCCAGCGGAGGGAGTGGCACAGGGAGAAAGTTTCGCTGCGGCTGTCTGGCGCCATTCAAGTGCTGCCCATCGGACGATATGAGACGCTGTGGATGTCGGGGCATCGGGCGCCTAGAGTGGCGGTGGCGCCGGGAGGTCGAGTCACGCCAGGAAACGTTCCCCTCAGGGCCATGGGCAGGCAGCTGGATGGTGAGTGAAGGAGCGGAGCCTGTGCGGAACCACTGGGAGCGGCCACCTAAGTTACCAGCGGAGAGCCTCCCTGCGGAGCCCCTGAGCCTGGAGGTTTGCCCCGCCGGAAGGCGGGATGAAGAGCGGAGACTGCAGGAGGAGTCGCGTGATGAGGAGACGGAGGCCACGGCGCCGGGGAAGGTGAGAGCTCCCCCGGCCCCGACAGTGGCTCCGCAACTGGCCCCCACCATTTGGCCGCAGCGCTCGGCATCCTGTGTCCTTGAGGGCCCTACTATACACGCAGAACTGAGCAGGCCCTCCACTCCTGGTCCCGAACCACTCCAACCGGTGGCACCACTCCCGGTGTCGCCAGTGCGGAGCCTGACCGAATAAGACACCGTTGCATCCCCTGTGCTGCTAGCGACCGCATCTTCAAAAGCGGCCGCTGCCCCGGCTCCGGATGAAATTTCAGGTGCGGCCTACCCTGCGGCCGCGGCTGCTATGCCGGCACTGGAATCGACTACGGCCTGTGTGACAGGCCCTGTGACCCAATCTTCTAAGAGCACGGCCGCTCCCATCTGCCACCCGGCCCCAGCGGCTGCTGGGCCACTAACATCATTAGCCGCCTCTGCCCCGCTCTCTTCTTCGGCGAAGCCCCGCCAACCGGACTCCCGAGCTTGTAGTGTGCCCTCTGTTTGGGTCGCAGAAAGGAAGAAGGAGGCCCGGGAGCGGGAGATATGAAACCAGCTCCACGCAGGGGGAGAGGCTGGAATGACGGCTAAGAGGTCTAAGGGACGGCTGGGGTATACTAACATTGCCAAAGGGTATGGGTTTATACGCGATCTAGCTACCGGCCAGAGGGTCTATATTAATGTGGCCTCTATTTATCACGGCCGGGCTCTACAAGAGGGGGACTTGGTGTCGTACTACAAAGAGTACTGTCCCCGCGGCTACTACGCGGTAGCTGTGATTGCTGAGCCAGAAGAACACGAGCCCACGTAAAGAGGACTGTTGTGGACACTCCCTACATCCCAGGAGCTCCACGGCTGTGGGGCCCCTTGCTGCCGGCCACTATGAAGTGGCTTGAACTTTTGAAATTTCGTTGCATCGTTGTGCAAATCACAAGGACAGTTTGCGTCTGAGTTTGAAAAAAAAAAAAAGGTTTAATAGAGAAGCTTGGGTTTTTAGTTTTGGTATTAAGCCTGGCAAAGCGGGGATGTCCAGAAGAAAGAGTGTCCACCTCCAAGGAAGGGGGGAGGAGAACATGTGAAGTTTTTATTGTTATATGATGGTTTTAAAAGCAAAGGAAAATGAAAAAAAAATATATGAAAAATGGGGTATTTGTGATATTATAAAGTTGCTTTGTTGTATAATATGCACAAGAAAAATGCAACAGGTCTGGGTAAGGGAAGGTCTGTGTGACCAAAGGGAAGTGTGAGATCCGAAAGGGGACTATGTGTGGAGAAGGTCTGGGAGGCCGAGACTCCGACCATGACATGTAACTGAAAGAAAGGTACAAGAGATGGAAGACGTGAGAAAGACAGCCGTCCTAGGTCAGGTCCCCGACACCGTGGACACCCCTGAAGGAGAAAGATGGACGCCGGCAATGATCTGGTAGGTGTGAGGCCTCGATCATGGCGTACCGGACAGTGGAAGGTGACAGAAGGGGAGAGTAGGGGAAGGTACACGCCATAGAGAGAATATGGGTGTACCTAGCCCAATTTGAAAGACGTCATGTGGCGTGCGCGCTGGTGAGTAGCAGTAGGCTGCTCAGAGCATGGTGCTCCCAGTATGGTTCGGCCCCCACAGGTAGTGGGTTTGGCTCAACAACTGGTCCGACAACAGAGTGTAGGTGAAGCTTCAGAATGACGAAGGCAGGGATTACGATTGTCGAGGACGACAATAGACAAAGGAAGGGGAGTGTTGGGAAGGTGACCTGACAGACGGACGGACTTGTCAGTATAGAGAAAGGAAGGTTTGCACAGTTTAGACAGGTGTCAGTTACTACAGTGGGGAAACAGCTAAGAAAGTGTAGTGGACGTGCAGTACCTTGGGTTGACCATTAGAGGGCATGGAGGAGTGTGAACAAAGGACTTGACATCAGCTTAGGGCTTAGGAAACCGTTGGTCATGGGGGGCGGAGTTACAGGGAATCAGGAATTATATAAATTTGACAGGAGGGTTCCAGAAAGTTCCAGTCCCCAGGGGGAGCTCAAGTGACAGGAGGACTACGACAGTTTGCGCACTGTGAGGAAAACCAAACCAGGGGGACTGAGGAGAGAGAAAGTCAGGGGGGTGGTCCTGACACAAGAGTACCGCAGAATAGACGAGACACTGAGGTAAAGCACACCGTATTGAGGGAGAGACGACTGATCAGTAAAAGTACTGTTGGTTTACGGGCCTAAGGCGGCCACAGTGACGGATCTGACAGGAGCGTCGAAGAGTGAAGAGGGGACAGTGCGTATATGTACGTCCCCGGTGAAAAGTACGGTGTGCGGGAAGCGGCCCTGGAAACGGAGGGCCGATAAGTGAAGTGAAGTAAATTGAAGTGCGGTGTACTTCGGAGGCCGTCAGGCGGACGGCAAGAGAATAAACTTGGACCTGTTGTACCCGAAACCTGCATCATCTTGTGTCTGTATGTCATTGCACGGTATATCAAGGGACCACCCCCCATCCCGGCCCACCGACCCTACATACACATTGCTGCTGTGGTGAAAAATGAGCTACCTGAAGCCATTTAGGAATTCTGGAAAGTATTTTCTGAAGTTGAGTTACAAGCGCTACCACCGCATAGAGATTACTATTGGGCTATTGAGTTCGTCCCAGGTGCTACTCTCCCTAAGAGTCATTTATTTAATGTGACAATCCCCGAGAAGGAGGCCTTAAAGGAATACCTGCAGACTAGTCTTGCTGCAGGTCAAATAAGACCCTCCAAGTCCCCTGTGGCTGTGGGATTCTTTTTTGTCAAAAAGAAAGATGGGGTCTTAGGCCGTGTTTGGATTTCAGGGAGATTAGCAAGATCACTGCGCAATACTTACACCTTGCCGATAATTCCGGATTTGTTTAACCAATTAGTTGGAGCCAAGTGGTTCTCTAAGATTGATCTCTGTGGGGCATATAATTTGCTGTGAATTAAAGAAAGTGATGAATGGAAGGCAGCCTTCAATACCCCAGAGGGTCATTTTGAGTGTCTAGTAATGCCTCTCAGCCTTACAAATGCTCCGGCGTTCTTTCAAAATTTCATCAACGACATTCTGAGGCCGTTGATCGGTAGGAGTGTTATCATTTATTTGGATGATATTTTGATCTACTCAACCGATCTGGAGTCGCATTGGCAGATTCTGAGAAAAAACACACTCTTTGCTAAACTGGAGAAATGCGAGTTTGCGGTACAGAAAATTAGCTTTTTGTGGTACATTGTTTCCAGTGATGGGTTTGAGATGGACCCGGTGAAGGTTCAGGCGGTATTGGAGCGGCCAAGACTCGAATGCTTGAAGTCAATTCAGAGATTCTTGGGGTTTGCTAATTATTATAGAAAAGTCATAAAGAATTTTTCTGTTATTGCCAAACCCCTTACTGATCTGACTAAGAAGGGTGCTAATACTGTCCAATGGTCCCCTGAGGCTTTTAAGGCCTTTGAGCATCTCAAGAAGAAGTTTAGCTCTGCTCCTGTGTTGATCCAGACAGACGAGACAAAGCTCTTTCTGGTAGAGGTGGATGCCTCATCAGTAGGAGTGGGGGCTGTTCTGTCACAGGAGGGAGAGGATGGGGTACATCCCTGTGCGTATTTTTCTAAGAAATTTTCGGAGGCGGAGCTCAACTACAATGTTGATAACTGAGAATGGCTGGCTATTAAGCTTGCATTTGAGCATTGGTGACATTTTTTGAAGGGCGCCAGACATCCTATACAAGTCTTTACTGATCATAAGAATTTGATCTATCTGGATGCTGCTAAACATTTGAATGCTCGTCAAGCTAGGTGGGCATTGTTTTTTGCCCGGTTCTATTTCTCTGTGACATATATCCCTGGGACAAAGAATGTTAAAGCTGATGCTTTGTCTCAAAGTTTCTTCCCAGAGGTTAATACTGAAAAAGAGGAATCTATTCTCCAGAAAGGGGAGGTGGTGGCAGCTTTGGGTTCTGAGTTGGAAAATAGCATTCTTAAAGCCCAGGATGCAGCACCAACCAACACTCCATGAGGGAAATTATTTGTGCCTAAAGCTCTGAGGAGAGCTTTGTTTACGGAATGTCATGAGTCTTGTTTGGCGGGTCATCCAGGGATTACCGAAACTAGAAAGTCGATTGGTCGGAATTTCTGGTGGCCGGGGTGGCTGAGAGAAATCGTCAAGTGGGTGCGTCAGTGTACCGTGTGTGCTAGGTCTAAGACTTTTCATGCTCCAGCGGCAGGGTTGCGGTGTCCATTAGAGGTTCCTAGTTCCCCATGGATGCATCTTGCAATGGATTTTATCACCGACCTGCTGGTCTCATTGGGTTTTTCTGTCGTCTGGGTTGTGGTAGACCGGTTTAGTAAGATGTGTCATCTAGTCCCTTCAATAAATTACCCTGTGCTAAGACACTTGCCAGGGCATTTGTGAAAGAGATTGTGAGACTCCATGGTGTCCCCACAGACATTGTCTCCGATAGGGGACGTTTGTGGCTTGATTTTGGCATGCCTTTTGTGACAGACTTAAGGTTCATTTGTCATTTTCGTCGGGTTTTCATCCTGAGTCCAATGGACAGACCGAAAGGAAGAACCAGGATGTTGAGCAGTTTTTGAGATGTTTTCTAGCAGACAATCAGGAGATGTGGTCGGAATATCTACCATTAGCTGAGTTTTCTTTCAATAATCATACGTCTTCTTCGGCTGGGTGTTCTCCTTTTTATTGCTGTACTGGGAAGCATCCATCTTTTGGTCTTTTTTCTAGGATTGGGGCAGCGGTGCCTGAGGAGGAGAGTTTTTTTGGAAATTTGGAAAGGGTTTGGACCAGTGTGCGCCATAATCTGAATCAGGCCAATAGGAGGTCTAAAAAATATTTTGACAAGAAAAGAAGGGAGGCGAGGATTAGTGTTGGGGACTTTGGTTGTCCTCTAAGAATCTGTGTTTAAAGATCCCTTCTAAAAAGTTGGGGCCTAAGTTTGTAGGACCCTTCAAAGTGGTTCAGATTGTCAACTCGGCAGCGGTCAGATTGGACATTCCTTCGTCCTGGAAAATTAATTCAGTTTTTCACGTATATTTGCTGAAGAAAGTTGACACGCCTGATAAGGTGGCAATGCCGTCTGCTCCTCCGATTGATGAGGACTGTGAGTTTGAGATTTCACGCATTCTTGATTCCAGGTGGCACAGAGGAGGCTTACAGTATCTCGTGTCCTGGAAAGGTTTTGGTCCCAAGGACAATTCCTGGGTAAAAGCTGTGGACGTCTCAGCCTCAAGATTAATTAAGGCTTTTCAAAGGAGATTTCCAAAAAAGGCTCGGCCTAGAGGATCCGGGGGATCCTCGTTAAAGGGGAGGTACTGTTAAAATCTGTTCAGTTTGTGACTATCTGCCATTTTCTTGTAGTGTTCTGGCTGCTGGTCTTTTTCCCTTGGTGTTGGGTTTGTTGTTGTTCAGGTGATTGTATCACCCTTTATTAACCTGCACCTGTCTCCCATTTCTTGCTGGACAACAGTGTTAATCTGCTTGAAGTCTGGCTTGGAGCCTTGCTTTACATTCTGTGTGTTTAATTAGTGCAGTTCTCGGACCTCTGGTTCTGCTAGTCTTAGTTTCTATTTTCAGTTTGTTTCTGCAGCCTTCTCTTTGTTTTCTATTTAGGAGGTGACCTGCTTTTGTACCCAGTCCTTAGATCTTTCAGGGACCCCCTTCCCCCTATCTTTAGTTCTTCGCTTGAGATTAACCTAGGATCGTCAGTGGGTCTATTCACAAGGAATGTGTCGCCCACTCCATCGTAGGGTATCAGCCTAGTCACAGTGCAGGGTGAGTTTTCCCCTCTCCTACCCTAGTACTGTGCTGCAGAACCGTAACAGTTTGTCCAGCCCGAGAAAGTTAAAAAAAAAAAACCCTCCCGGATTTCTGCAATATAAACAGCGTTCAGGATCTGGGTCAACGCATGCAACGGTTAATGTTGGAAGTTGCCAACTTACAACAGCACGTGAGTAATTGCACAGTGGTCCGGTCTGAAAAGCCTAAGGTGAGTTTGCCTGAATGTGTTTCTGGTTAACGGCTGGAATTTTTTTTTGTTCAAAAATGCATGTTTACTTTATTTTCGGCTTAGACCCAGGTCTTCAGGAGCTGAATTACAGCGTGTGGGGATTATTATGTCCTTATTGCGAGGGGAGCCGCAAGTTTGGGTATTTTCATTGCATCCAGATGACCCTTGTTTGCTGTAAGTAGAAGCGTTTTTTTTCTGCTATGGGGTTAATATATGATGATCCAGATCGGGTCGCTACAGCTGAGGCAAAACTCGGATCGTCGGTGGGTCTATTCACAAGGAATGGGTCGCCCACTCCATCGTAGGGTATCAGCCTAGTCGCAGTGCAGGGTGAGTTTTCTCCCCTCCTAACCTAGTCCTGTGCTGCAGAACCATAACACCCACATCAGCTGACCTAGCAACTCTGCAGTTGCAGCAAGCCACCAGCAAGGGAAACTGACAGTAACCCCTGCTGGCCTGAGAGGAAAAAAAATACATTTAAATTATAGTGGAACCAGAGTATCCATGAATCCAAAAATGGTTCATGTCACTGCCCTTTCAAAGACCACCCTTTCCGCAGCATGTTGAGGCAGCTACCCAGAATCCATAAATGTCAATCATCATGTCTGAACAGCTTTAACTCCAGATTGGTGCATTATACATGGAGAAGATCACATTCCATGAGGTGTCTGATCCTGTATCCTAGAACGGGGTGTCTAAATTAAGCCTTAAATCAGTGTTAGTGTAACTGACCCCTGAGGTCAGCAGCTGCAGTACCGGATACTGCGCAAGAGTGGAACCTGGCGGTAACCTGCAGCCTACTCTGTCTCCACTATTACAAGCTCCAGTGAACACCAGGTAGCTTAGCTACACCACTTCCTGTGTAGGCCCGACCCTGTGGCACAGTGGGCCCACAAATGCACATGCACCATGGTTTGGTGTAACAGTATTTTTTATCTCAGCCAATGTACTTCACAGAAAGAATGGATCTGTATATGATGTAAGCTGCTGGTATATAGCAGGGTGAAAACTGGGGGATGAGGCTGAGATGTGAGCATTACAAACACACTGGATGATTTCTAATATGCTGTGTCTGCTCTATGTTCTGTAGCTTTATAGAAACTGTAGAGTGACTTTACAGATGTATCTGGTTAAAGTCTTTTTTTTATTTTTCTGACTCCATAACCAAACTGTAAGTGTAGGGTGCATGAAATACTGGTTTTAGGCTCTCCCCTTCAACCATTAGTCATACAGAGGGATGTCCTCAGATTGCTTGAACTCAACTGTAGGAGTCAAATTTTGAAGATCCCAAAAGGTTTATTTTCCAGCTGAATTCTTGTAGATATGCACACATATAACAGAAATGGCCGGAGTGAGTCTCCCGACCCCTGGAGGAGGTGTGGGCGGAGGCCATCATGACGGGGGGTTGGAAGTTAGTGAAGGAAGGGGAAGGGTTAAAGGGGAGGGGGGGCTAGGGGGTATTTAAGACAGGGTCTGGGGGTGCCCGCCCTCTGTTCCTGTTTTTCCCAGCTCCAGAACAGTCCCACAACTTACCAGGATGTCTGGAGTGGATCAGGCCCTGGACAGTCTGCGGGCGGCAGCGGCAGGGCAGCCTCCTGGATGGCTGGAGGCGCAAGTGGCTGGCCTGCTTCAACGAGCGCCGGGGCAGGCCGAGGTGAGGGAACGGAGGTCCAGGCGGGTGCGGTCTCCAGAGTGGCTATCCCCCGACACCGCTCCTCGGGCGGCGTCCGGACCTTCGCCCCGGGGCAGGAAGGGGGCGGGACCGGCACGCGCCCAACATCCGGCAGCACCAGGTCCTTCGGGGGGCCGCGGCGGTGGTAGACGTGCCGCGCGGCCTGCCTCAGTGAGCGTTTCAGCCGCCGGCAGAGTGTCGGCCTTCCAGTCAGCAGGGCCGGGTCACGTCGTGTCACCTAGCGGCGCGGGGGAACTGGTTGGAGCGGGAGGTGCTGCTGCGATGGCCCCGCAGCGGTGCTTGCTTCTGACCCCCCGAGGATGTGTCACAGCCCTATGGCTGCAGCGGGACCGGAGTGCAGCCCGGCTGAGTCGGGGCCGGCTGCCAGAAGATTGGAGCGAAGGACACTGTCGGGCTCCCAGTTGCCGTGGGGGGCCCTGGGCGACCAGGTGCCTCGCGATGGCTTGGCTGAAATGACTCTCGGCGGGGGGGCCAGGAACCTTCATATGTGGGGGTGCTGCTGCCCGGTTCCATCAGGGGGTTCAGGCCTCCTACCCCGGCTCAGGCTGCAGGGGTGTTCGGGCCGCAACAACGAGGCGGTGAGTTCGCCGCCGGGAGGCGCGAGGTCCACGAGGCGTCAGGGGATCCAGGATTTCCGGCTGGAGGGCACACAGCCCCCTCGCAGCCCGGTGAGTATGCGTCTATGTCCCCTGTTTGTCACCCGCTTTTGTCTTCATCAGTGGTGGTAGGGGGCCCCTTAGCAGAGTCCAGGGGCAGTGGGGTTGAGGCTGGGTTGAGCAGTTCAGGGTCGGCCGGGGGAGTATGTGATATGTTGGCGGATGTGCATAGCTTGCTTTTACGTCTGGAGCAGGGTTTTGTGGGGTCGTCACCGGTAGCAGCGTGGGTTGGGCCACAGGGTGGCGGGTTGGCGGGTCAGGGCACGGCTGCGTCGGGCCCTTGTGTTGGCGAGCCGGTGTCAGTGTCGGTGCAAACCGACAGAGAAAAGGAGTGTCGTGTGCATCTGGATGATCGGGCGCATGGCGAGGTGTATGTGTGTTTCGAAGGTTCGTTTGGGGCCCATTTGAAAAAGGAGGTGAAAGAGCGGATTTGGAAGGATGAATATGTGGAAATATTTTCGCTATTGCCTCTTGAGAAGTTTAATTTGGATAAAAGTAAGAAAGAGGATAGCAAAAAGGAAGAGGAAGAAAAGCGGAGGTGGCGCTTGATTCCTCAGACATTTGTAAATTGGCAGCAGGCTTTTGCCATTTTGGCGAGTGTTATTGGGGAACAGGCCCCTGATAATTGCTCCGCGTTATTTTGTTACTTGGATGCTATTGGGGAGGCTTATAGAGTATATGGCGGTCAGGCGTGGCTGCGGTATGATGAGCAATTTCCTCAGAGGAAAGCTGTGCGTCCGGCTATCCGCTGGGACCAAAAAGACATTGGTTTGTGGATGCGTGTGATAGCGCAAAATAAGTCTGGGAGTTCCTTTCATGGGGGGGCTGGAAGCACCAGCCAGAATAGCGGCACTTCTGGCTCTATGAGTGGCGGGGGTCAAGGGCAGTCGGGAACGCACAAGGCGGGGGTGTGCTGGCAGTTTAATGATGGCCAGTGTAAGTTTGGGGCCAACTGTAAATTTAAACACCTCTGCTCAAACTGCAATGGTGCCTCACACGGGGTATCAAAGTGTTTCAAGAAAGGGAAGTCCAAATCGGGTGGGGGTAATTCGCAAGGGGGAGACTCCGGTGAATCTGGAAAGGATGGTCCCCTCTCTAAATAGATACCCTGATAGGGTAAGAGCGGGGCTGTTGTATTCAGGTTTTAAGGAGGGTTTTCGCATTCCAGGTCCTCCGTTTGAAATCCCGTTTGTTTTAAAAAATTTGCGCTCTGCTTTGGAGCATTCGTCAGTTGTTTCGTAGAAGATCCGGAAGGAAGTTTCATTGGGTCGCATGGCGGGCCCTTTCGTGTCCCCTCCTTTTCCGAATTTGGTTGTCTCCCCGTTGCTAGTGGTTCCGAAGAAGGAGCCCAATAAGTTTCGGCTCATTCAGCATTTGTCTTACCCACGTGGGAGGTCGGTTAACGACGGTATTGATCCGGAGATTTGTTCGCTGGTATACTCTTCATTTGACGAAGCGGCAAGTTGGGTCTGAAAATATGGTCGCGGTGCCCTTATGGCTAAGACTGATGTTGAATCCGCTTTTCGTTTACTTCCGGTCCACCCAGAAAGCGTGAGGTTGTTGGGCTGTTTTTGGGAAGGCAGGTTTTTCGTAGATAGGTGTTTACCTATGGGTTGTTCATTGTCTTGTGTGTATTCCGAGGCTTTTAGTTCTTTTCTTGAGTGGGTCGTGTGCGACGTCTTTGGTTGCTATTCGGTGGTTCATTATTTGGACGATTTCTTGTGCATTGGCCCGGCGGATTCTTCACGTTGTCTCAGGATTTTGAAAGCGATTGAGTGGGTGGCGGATCGGTTCGGGGTTCCGCTGGCGCCCGAAAAAACTGAGGGCCCCAATACGTGTTTGCATTTTCTGGGGATCGTCATCGATACTGTTGAATGGGAATTTCGGTTGCCCGAGGACAAGCTAGAAGATTTGAGGTCTGAGGTGGTTCGTGCACGTTGGTTGCGTAAAATATCGTTGCGGGACCTTTAGTCGCTGTTGGGAAAGCTTATCTTCGCTTGTCGGGTGATGCCGATGGGTCGAGTTTTTTCACGTAGGCTGGCTAGCGCTATTTCGGGGGTTCGGGCTCCTCATCATTTTGTGAGATTGTCGGCGGAGCTCAGGGCAGATTTGATGGTCTGGGAGTCCTTTTTGGAGGAGTACAACGGTCGTTCGTTGGTAATGGCTGATGTGGTTTGTAACGATGCTTTGGATTTGTTTACGGATGCGGCGGGTGGATTCGGTTTTGGTGCCTATTTTGGAGGGCAATGGTGCACCACTCAATGGCCCGCTGCTTTGGTTTCGGCGGGGTTGGTGCGTAACATCACGTTGTTGGAGATTTTTCCGATTCTGGTGGCCGTACATTTGTGGGGTCAGGATTTTCGGAATCGGCGCGTTCGTTTTAATTGCGACAACATGGGGGTTGTGAGCGCGATTAATGGTCTTACTGCATCGTCCCCTCCAGTGGTCAGAGTTTTGCAGAAGTTGGTGCTATCATGTTTGTCTTTGAATGCGCATGTGACTGCGACGCATGTGCCTGGAGTGAAGAACGAGATAGCTGACTCTCTTTCTCGCTTGCAGTGGGATTGTTTTCGTTCCTTGGCTCCGGAGGCAGAGTTCGAGGGTCTGATTTGTCCGGAGGAGTTGTGGAGGGTGGCTTACGAGCCGCAGAGTCACTGATTGTATCGTCTTTGGCACCAAAAACCTGGGAGGCCTACCGGAATGTGTGGCGGATGTGGGAAGAGGTCCTTACGGCTGGCCCCACCAGTGGGGTCAGGCTTGAGCAAGAGGGTCTGTTGTTGTCATGGTTGGGGCAGGGCGCAAGCGAAGGTTGGTCTCGTGCAAAGGTGACACGTTTGTTGGCCGGATTGTCTTTTGGTTTTCGGTTGCGCGGGTACAGGGATTTGACGAAAACGTTTTTGGTCAGACAGGCGGTGAAAGGTTTTCACCGTTTCCGAGGGGGGGGGTGATTTAAGGCGGCCCGTGTCGTTTAATATGCTTGAGCAATTGGGACTGGTTCTGGGATCGGTATGCGCAGATGGTTATGAGGTTGCGTTGTTTCGTCTGGCTTTTTCCTTTGCATTTTTCGGGGCACTGCAGATTGGGGAACTTGTGTCTCACAATAAAGAGTTGGTGGGTGGGTTGTTAGCCAGGGATGTGGTTTTGACTTCTCAAGGCGTCGAGTTTTGGCTGCGTAGGTCAAAAACAGACCAGTCTGGTAAAGGCCGTCGAGTTGTGTTGGGTGTTGTGTCTGGTTCCGGAATGTGCCCGGTTCAGTGTTTGCGTAGATTTTGGGACCTTCGTCCCAGTCTGGGCGGATCTTTGTTGTGTCACGCAGACGGTGGAAGTCTGTCTCGGTATCAGTTTGGCGCAGTGTTTAAGAAGTCAATTCGGTGTTTGGGGTTGGATGATTCTAGGTTTGCCTCTCATTCTTTTCGGATTGGTGCGGCGACTGAGGCAGCTGAGCGTGGTTTGGGTCCCTCTTTCATACAGCGCATCGGCGGGTGGAGGTCTAATCGTTATCGTAGTTATGTTCGGCCTTCAGGTGTGCAAGAGGTGGGCCTGGTTGGTGGGGTTCATGGGGTTGATTAAATGTTACAAAGGTTGGAGCGTTATCATTTTGCGATATGCTTTCTGTGAGTGTCGTTTTGTGTTTTAGGTACGGAACCGCTGCTGGTCTGGATATTTGGTCACTCCTTTGTTTACTGGGGAGCGGTGAGAGCCGATGTCAGGAACGACGGCAGACAGTTGGGAATTTCCAGAACGGCGGCGGTGGTGCGGTGGATCGGTTTTAGGGGCCTGGTGTGGAGTTGGGTGATGCCGGAAATTCATGAGTGTGTCCGGTTGGACCGGGCACCAGATGTTCTCGTTATTCATGCTGGGGGTAACGATCTGGCTGTCCGTCCCTTCCGGGAATTGATCAAGGACATTAAGCAAGATTGCTTGCGGTTGTGGGTAACCTATCGGGAAATCACGATTGTGTGGTCGGAAATTGTGCCACGGAGGCGTTGGCGGTCCATGAGATCGTTGGAAAAGGTCAACCGGGCCAGGATCAAGGTCATCAGAGCGGTGTCCGCTTTTATAGTTAAAAACGGGGGAGTTGCCGTGCGACACTTTGATTTGGAAAAGGGTGAGGGCGATTACTGGTTGGCGGACGGGATTCACTTGAATGCAGTGCGTTCTGATATTTGGGCTCTTGCCCTTCAGGAGGGTAAAGAGAAGGCTGTCGCTTGGCGGGTTGTGGGGGTCTCGGGTCATTGAGGCATTCAAAGGCCCCTCGTTGTGGCGGTTTTGGGGGAGGGGGGAGTCCTTGAAGTCGGTGGAAATTGGTTTTGGAGACTCTGTGGGTAGGGTCTCCTTCGTTTAAAGGTATGCTGGTCATGATCTGGTGAAAGGTGGATGGGGAGCTTTCCGTCGGAAGAGGGCGGATCTCCAAGGAGTTTGTGGACAACATCTATTGGTGTGCTGGTGCTCCCGAGCCTGTGGGGTAACGGCTGGGAGCAAATGGTCGGGGGTTGTTCACAATATTTTGGACTAATTCACCATGAGCTTGTGGCTTCAAGGACTTCTCCTTCCAGGGTTAAATTCATTGTACTCATGTTATTTATGATACAGTGTTTATTGTTTGTTTATTGTTATAATAAAAGGCTGCTGTGGCCATAAAATTCCAAAAAGAAATACCGGTGTCTGTGTATTAGTTGGCGCCGAGGTGGGTGTGGTTATTTTATGGTCACGGTGGGGTTTTGGGGGTAAGGCAAGGTGCTTGTTACCCCTTTACGAGGTAAATACTTGACAATACCAACGTCAAGAAATGGCCGGAGTGAGCCTCCCGACCCCTGGAGGAGGCGTGGGCGGAGGCCATCATGACGGGGGGTTGGAAGTTAGTGAGGGAAGGGTTAAAGGGGAGGGGGCGCTAGGGGGTATTTAAGACAGGGTCTGGGGGTGCCCGCCCTCTGTTCCTGTTTTTCCCAGCTCCAGAACAGTCCCACCCTCCCTCCCTTTTTTCTTTTGGGGTAGTAGTGCGTGATTCTATTTTGGGTCATGGCGGTTTTGGGGGAGGGGAGAGTCCTTGAAGTCGGTGGAAATTGGTTTTGGAGACTCTGTGGGTAGGGTCTCCTTCGTTTAAAGGTATGCTGGTCGTGATCTGGTGAAAGGTGGATGGGGAGTTTTCCGTCGGAAGAGGGCGGATCTCCAAGGAGTTTGTGGACAACATCTATTGGTGTGCTGGTGCTCCCGAGCCTGTGGGGTAACCGCTGGGAGCAAATGGTCGGGGGGTTGTTCACAATATTTTGGACTATTTCACCATGATCTTGTGGCTTCAAGGACTTCTCCTTCCAGGGTTAAATTCATTGTACTCATGTTATTTATGATACAGTGTTTATTGTTTGTTTATTGTTATAATAAAAGGCTGCTGTGGCCATAAAATTCCAAAAAGAAATACCGGTGTCTGTGTATTAGTTGGCGCCGAGGTGGGTGTGGTTATTTTATGGTCACGGTGGGGTTTTGGGGGTAAGGCAAGGTGCTTGTTACCCCTTTACAAGGTAAATACTTGACAATACCAACGTCAAGGAAAAACAGACTTTTCTGGCCAGAGTTGCAAACATGTGTGCTTATAAGATGGCTGATAGACAGTAATGAGGAAAAAGAAAGGGGATACTGACATCAGAGCTACATCAGAGAGAAACAGGGAGAGAGGAAGGACCAACTTTTCAAGAGGGCAAACCTTAATGCATACTAACAAAACAACAATATCTAAGAACATAATGATAATAAATACTGTATGCACCATTCCCAAATCATGGAACATGACTAGTGTTGAGCATTCCGATACCGCAAGTATCGGGTATCGGCCGATACTTGCTGTATCGGAATTCCGATACCGACTTCCGATATTTTTTCAATATCGGAATTCGGCATCGGAAGTTCAAATTTGATTGACAGCCTGACGTCATCATGATGCGCGGTGTGTGCGCATCATGATGCGCCGTCATTTCCGGCCTTCCGGGGGTCTCTGCCGGCCTGCCGGGGGCTGTGTGGACTGCCCGGGGTCTGTACCGGCCTGCCGGGGGGCTGTGCCGGCCTGCCGGTGGTCTGTGCACCCTGTGGGGGTCTGTACCGGCCTGCCGGGGGGCTGTGCCGGCCTGCCGGTGGTCTGTGCACCCTGTGGGGGTCTGTACCGGCCTGCCGGGGGGCTGTGCCGGCCTGCCGGTGGTCTGTGCACCCTGTGGGGGTCTGTACCGGCCTGCCGGGGGGCTGTGCCGGCCTGCCGGGGGGCTGTGCTGATGTCCGGGGGTCTGTGCAAGCATCGTCCGATGGGACTACAAGTCCCATCTGGCGATGCCTGCTACCATGACAGTGATTGACACATTAGCCAATGATGGGACAGTAGTAGTCCCATCATCCGGCTAATGTGTTAAATGTTAAAAAAAAAAAAAAAAAAATACTACATACATACTACATACATACTACATGCATGCTACATACATACTACATGCTACATACATGCTACATACATACTACATATATACTACATGCATGCTACATACATACTACATGCTACATACATACTACATATATACTACATGCATGCTACATACATACTACATGCTACATACATACTACATTCTACATACATACTACATACATACTACATATATACTACATACATACTACATACATGCTACATACATGCTACATACTGCATGCTACATACATACTACATACATACTACATACATACTACATGCATGCTACATGCATGCTACATGCATACTACATACATGCTACATACATACTACATGCTACATACATACTACATATATACTACATACATGCTACATGCTACATACATACTACATATATACTACATGCATGCTACATACATACTACATATATACTACATGCATGCTACATACATACTGCATGCTACATGCATACTACATACATACTACATACATACTACATGCTACATACATACCACATATATACTACATACATGCTACATGCTACATACATACTACATACATGCTACATGCTACATACATACTACATATATACTACATGCATGCTACATACTACATGCTACATACATACTACATATATACTACATGCATGCTACATACATACTACATGCATGCTACATACATACTACATGCTACATACATACCACATACATACTACATATATACTACATGCATGCTACATACATACTGCATGCTACATGCATGCTACATACATACTACATACATACTACATGCTACATACATACCACATATATACTACATACATACAATACATTCATACAATAAATACATAGACATACAGTACATATAACATAGAGTAACATACTTACCAATACTTGTCACATTGTTCCCCGAAGCCATTGTCTTTTCCGGAATAAATATTAACATAACAAACCACAAAAATACTCACCCACGATCCGAAGCAGTCCACGAGTGTGTCCCACGACGATCTTGGGTAGAGAACGGCAGCATCAGATGATGCTGCCGTTCTCTACGGGCTGCAGGAATCCAATGACGGAAGGTAGGTATCCTTCCGCACTGTATTCCTCCGCCACTTAAAAAAAAAAAAAGTCCCTAGTCTCACTTTATGCCATTGCTGCGTGGGAAATTCCCACACAGCAATGGCATAAAGTGAGACTAGGGACTTTTTTTTTTTGAGTGGCGGAGGAATACAGTGCGGAAGGATACCTACCTTCCGTCATTGGATTCCTACAGCCCGTAGAGAACGGAAGCATCAGCTGATGCTGCAGTTCTCTACCCAAGATCGTCGTGGGACACACTCGTGGACTGCTTCGGATCGTGGGTGAGTATTTTTGTGGTTTGTTATGTTAATATTTATTCCGGAAAAGACAATGGCTTCGGGGAACAATGTGACAAGTATTGGTAAGTATGTTACTCTATGTTATATGTACTGTATGTCTATGTATGTATTGTATGAATGTATTGTATGTATGTAGTATATATGTGGTATGTATGTAGCATGTAGTATGTATGTAGTATGTATGTAGCATGCATGTAGCATGCAGTATGTATGTAGCATGCATGTAGTATATATGTAGTATGTATGTGGTATGTATGTAGCATGTAGTATGTATGTAGCATGCATGTAGTATGTATGTAGTATGTATGTAGCATGCATGTAGTATATATGTAGTATGTATGTAGCATGTAGTATGTAGCATGCATGTAGTATATATGTAGTATGTATGTAGCATGTAGTATGTATGTAGCATGCATGTAGTATATATGTAGTATGTATGTAGCATGTAGTATGTATGTAGCATGTAGTATGTATGTAGCATGCATGTAGTATGTATGTAGCATGCATGTAGTATATATGTAGTATGTATGTAGCATGTAGTATGTATGTAGCATGCATGTAGTATATATGTAGTATGTATGTAGCATGTAGTATGTATGTAGCATGCATGTAGTATGTATGTAGCATGCATGTAGTATATATGTAGTATGTATGTAGCATGTAGTATGTATGTAGCATGCATGTAGTATATATGTAGTATGTATGTAGCATGTAGTATGTATGTAGCATGCATGTAGTATATATGTAGTATGTAGCATGTAGTATGTATGTAGCATGCATGTAGTATGTATGTAGCATGCATGTAGTATGTATGTGGTATGTATGTAGCATGTAGTATGTATGTAGCATGCATGTAGTATATATGTGTTATGTATGTAGCATGTAGCATGCATGTAGCATGCATGTAGTATGTATGTAGTATGTATGTAGTATGTATGTGGTATGTATGTAGCATGCATGTAGTATGTATGTAGTATATATGTGGTATGTATGTAGCATGTAGTATGTATGTAGCATGCAGTATGTATGTAGCATGCATGTAGTATGTATGTAGTATATATGTAGTATGTATGTTGCATGTAGTATTTATGTAGTATGAATGTAGCATGTATGTAGTATGTAGTATGAATGTAGCATGTATGTAGTATGCATGTTGTATGTATGTAGCATGTATGTAGCATGTAATTTTTTTTTTTTTTTACATTCAACACATTAGCCGGATGATGGGACTACTACTGTCCCATCATTGGCTAATGTGTCAATCACTGTCATGGTAGCAGGCATCGCCCGATGGGACTTGTAGTCCCATCGGACGATGCCTGCACAGACCCCCGAAGCCTGCACAGACCACCGGCAGGCCGGCACAGCCCCCCGGCAGGCCGGCACAGCCCCCCGGAGCCGGCACAGACCACCGGCAGGCCGGCACAGCCCCCCGGCAGGCCGGCACAGCCCCCCGGAGCCTGCACAGCCCCCCGGCAGGCCGGCACAGCCCCCCGGCAGGCCGGCACAGCCCACCGGAGCCTGCACAGACCACCGGCAGGCCGGCACAGCCCCCCGGCAGGCCGGCACAGACCACCGGAGCCTGCACAGACCCCCTGGCAGGCCGGCACAGCCCCCCGAAAGGCCCGTACAGACCCCAGAGAGGCTGTACAAGGAAAAAACAGGGTTTTTCTTATTCCGATACCGGAAGTCCCATAGACTTGAATGGGACTTCCGGTATCGGAATCGGCGATACCGAAACTTTTTTTAAAGATCGGCCGATCCATTCCGATCCGATACTTTGAAGTATCGGACGGTATCGCTCAACTCTAAACATGACAGAAAACAATGGCAGCTTACGAACAGACTGTAAAAACAAACTGTTACAGATCTATTACTGATCTTCTGTGTACGACTAAGGCACGGTTGTCCTTTGTGATTGGACCATGAATCTGTACTCTGCGCTATGCTTGAGCTCTATTATGCGCGTCTACCTTCTGAGCTGCACGCTTTTGAATAGTAATTTGAGCAATCAGTCAGGTCTCAAGAGTTCGACAACAACTGATCTGCAAGAAATTTTAAGAAATAGTGGTAAAAGCTTACCTCCAGTCACAAAGGCGTCTGCTGATGAGAGAGTACTACTCCCATTAGCCTATACCTACAGCCGCCAGTAGCAGCGAGAGCATGTGCGGCTGATGGGAGTATTCATCAGTTGGCACCTTCACTATAAATATTTTTTTTTTAATGACGTGGGGTCCGTTCTAATTTTCATAACCAGCATGGCAAGACTGGCAACTGCTGGCTGCAACCCTCAGCTGTCAGCTTCATCATGGCTGGTTATGAACATCTGAGGTGTGGACATGGATGTCTGACAACTTTGAGGACTCCACCAAGAGGGTGAGCGTCAATGAATGACACCATAATTGACATCTCCATCCTGCTTATTTGTGTTCTAATTTGAATATTGAGAGTTATTATAGAAAACATATTTACAATTTAAAAGTTTCAAACACAAAAGTCCTAAATAGCAACGATCACAATAATCCAATAATTAAACCCAAATAAAACTACCCTGCTCGTGACAGCTTACAATCTACACTAAGTAACGATGATAACAATAATTTAACCCAAACAAAACAATCCTGCTCGTGACAACTTACAATCTAAAATGAGGTGGGGGAGATAAAAAATACAGGGGTGTATTTACAAGAAGGTATTTACAGTGATGTTTGTACTATGATCTCGTCCCCTTGGTGACCACACAGAAGTCTTGCCTTTTAGCAGTCTGGAACACTTTGGCTGACTTTATGTTACACTGCCTTTCCCGTGACCCTCACGCTCTCAAAATTTTGGATGACAGACAGACAATACTGATTTGTGACACTTCTAGACCCATGGTAATCGGAGAACTTTATATCTCTTAGTCCTGAGGCAGACAGGCATACTAAAATGTTGCAGTACCAGAGGGCCCTTATAGTGGAATTATTAATAAAATTACTATCTCAAACATGGGCGCAAGAAAACACTTCGTTTGCCAACCAAGGAGTACAGGTGAGAGAGACACAACTCCAATACAGCAGAGGCAGTGGAACAATGGCAAAGTTCTTGTAGAGTTTTAACAGACCCTCTCATCACCCTTACACAGAGGAGCAAGGAATGCAATGTTTTGGAAGATGCTGAGGGAGTTCCTTGCTGACCGTACCAACGTCCTCTGTCTTTCCTCTGTGCCTTATAAATATTGGTTATCCAAGCTGGACATGTGGCATGAACTGGCTCTCTCTACTGCACACGTGGGCTGTACTCACAGTCAAGGAGCGCATGGCGCCTCACTCTCTGGCGGTTACTGTGCAAACGGTGTCTTGTTAACACCTTCATGACCTAGCCTATTTTGACCTTAATGACCAGGCCATTTTTTTGCAATTTTGACCAGTCCCTTTATGAGATAATAACTCAGGAACGCTTCAAGGCATCCTAGCGATTCTGAGAATGTTTTTTGTGACATATTGGGCTTCATGTTAGTGGTAAATTTAGGTCGATAATTTTTGCGTTAATTTGGAAAAAAACGGAAATTTGGCGAAAATTTTGAAAATTTCGCAATTTTTAATTTTTGAATTTTTACTCTGTTAAACCAGAGAGTTATGTGACTCAAAATAGTTATTAAATAACATTTCCCACATGTCTACTTTACATCAGCACAATTTTGGAAACACATTTTTTTTTTGTTAGGAAGTTATAAGGGTTAAAAGTTGACCAGCGATTTCTCATTTTTACAACAAAATTTACAAAACCATTTTTTTAGGGACCACCTCACATTTGAAGTCACTTTGAGGGGTCTATATGGCAGAAAATACCCAAAAGTGTCACCATTCTAAAAACTGCACCCCTCAGGCTACTCAAAACTACATTCAAGAAGATTATTAACCCTTCAGGTGCTTCACAGGAACTAAAACAACGTGGAAGGAAAAAATGGACATTTTAATTTTTCCAAATAAAATTTTCTTTTAGCATCAATTTTTTCATTTTCACATGGGTAACAGGATAAAATGGATCCTAAAGTTTGTTGGGCAATTTCTCCTGAGTACACCGATACCTCATATGTGGTCATAAACCATTTGACTTTTTGAATGGAAAATATGCTGGATTATTTAGCAGTTGCCTTGTCGCGTTTGGAGAATCCCTGTGTGCCTAAACATTGGAGTTCCCCCAGAAATAACTCCATTTTGGAAACTAGACCCTCTATTGAACTTATCTAGATGCATAGAGAGCACTTTGAACCCCCAGGTGCTTCGCAAATTGATCCGTAAAAAAAAGTACTTTTTTTCCACAAAAATTTTATTTTAGCCTCAGTTTTTTCATTTTCACATGGACAACAGGATAAAATGGATCCTAAAATTTGTTGGGCAATTTCTCCTGAGTACACTGATACCTCATATGTGGTCATAAACCACTGTTTGGGCGCACGGCAGGGCCTGGAAGGGAAGGAGCACCATTTGACTTTTTGAATGGAAAATTAGCTCCAATCGTTAGCCGACACCATGCCGCGTTTGGAGAGCCCCTGTGTACCTAAACATTGGAGCTCAACCACAATTGACCCCATTTTGGAAACTAGACCCCTGAAGGAACTTATTTAGATGTGTGGTGAGCACTTTGAACCCCAAAATGCTTCACATCAGTTTATAATGCAGAACAGTGAAAATAAAAAATAATTTCTTTTCCAGAAAAACATTTTTTTTAGCCCCCAATTTTTATTTTCCCAAGGGTAACAGGAGAAATTGGACCACAAAAGATGTTGTGCAATTTGTCCTGAGTACACCGATACCCCTTATGTGGGGGAGGGACCACTGTTTGGCCGAATGGGAGAGCTCAGAAGGGAAGGAGCGCCATTTTGGAATGCAGACTATGATGGAATGTTCTGCGGGCATCATGTTGCATTTGCAGAGCTCCTGATGTGCCTAAACAGTAGAAACCCCCCACAAGTGACCCCATTTTAGAAACTAGACCCCCCAAAGAGCTTATCTAGATGTGTATTGAGCACTTTGAACCCCCAAGTGCTTCACAGAAGTTTATAAACGCAGAGCCTTGAAAATAAAAAATCATTTCTTTTCCTCAAAAATGATTTTTTAGCCCACTATTTTTTATTTTCCCAAGGGTAACAGGATACATTGGACCCCTAAAGTTGTTGTGCAGATTGTCCTGAGTACACTGGTACCATATATGTGGTGGGGAACCACTGTTTGGGCGCACGGCAGGGCTCAGAAGGGAAGGCGCGCCATTTGACTTTTTGAATGGAAAATTAGCTCCAATCGTTAGCGCACACCATGCTGTGTTTGGAGAGCCCCTGTGTGCCTAAACTTTGGAGCTCCCCCACAAATGACCCCATTTTGGAAACTAGACCCCCTAAGGAACTTATTTAGATGTGTAGTGAGCACTTTGAACCCCCAGGTGCTTCACAGGAGTGTATAACGCAGAGCCGTGAAAATAAAAATATATTTTTTTCTCAAAAAATGATTTTTTAGCCCGCTATTTTTTATTTTCACAAGGGTAACAGGAGAAATTGGACCCAAATGTTGTTGTCCAGTTTGTCCTGAGTACGCTGGTACCTCATATGTGGGGAGACCACTGTTTAGGCACACGTTGGGGCTTGGAAGGGAAGTAGTGACGTTTTGAAATGCCGACTTGATGGACTTGTCTGCGGGTGTCATGTTACGTTTGCAGAGCACCTGATGTGCCTAAACAGCAGAAACCCCCCACAAGTGACCCCATTTTGGAAACAAGATCCCCAAGGAACTTATCTAGATGTGTGGTGAGCACTTTGAACCCCCAAGTGCTTCACAGAAGTTTATAACGCAGAGCCGTGAAAATAAAAAAATATTTTTTTTCCTCAAAAAATGATTTTTAGCCCACAATTTTTTATTTTCATAAGGGTAAAAGGATAAATTGGACCCCAAAAGTTGTTGTCCAGCTTGTCCTGAGTACGCTGGTATCCCATATGTGGTGAGGGACCACTGTTTGTGCGCATATCGGGGCGTGGAAGGGAAGTAGTGCCGTTTTGAAAAGGCGACTTGATGGAATGGTCTGCGGGCATCATGTTACATTTGTAGAGCCCTTCATGTGCCTAAACAGTGGAAACACCACACAAGTGACCCCATTTTGGAAACTAGACCACCCAAGGAACTTATCTAGATGTGTGGTGAGCACTTTGAACCCCAAAATGCTTCACAGCAGTTTATAATGCAGAACAGTGAAAATAAAAAATAATTTCTTTTCCAGAAAAACATTTTTTTTAGCCCCCAATTTTTTATTTTCCCAAGGGTAACAGGAGAAATTTGACCACCATAGTTGTGCAATTTTTCCTGAGTACGCTTATACTCCATATGTGGGCGTAAACCACTGTTTGGGCACACGTCGGGGCACGGAATGGAGGGAGCACTGTTAGACTTTTTGAACTCAAAATAGGCTGGAATAAATGGTGGCGCCATGTCGCGTTTGGAGACCCTGTGATGTACCTAAACAGTGGAAACCCCTCAATTCTAACTCCAACCCTAACCCCAACACACCCCTAACCCTAATGCCAACCCTAATCATAACCCTAACAACAACCCTAACCTCAACACTCCCCTAACTCTAATCCCAACACTAACCCTAACCACAAGCCTAACCCTAATCTCAACCCCAACCCACCCCTAACCCTAATCTTAACCCTAATTCCAACCCTAACCCTAATCCCAACCCTAACCCTAATTCCAACCCTAACCCTAATTCTAACCCTAACCCTAATTCCAACCCTAACCCTAATTCCAACCGTAAGCCTAATTCCAACCCTAACCCTAATTCTAACCCTAATGGAAAAATAAAAATATTTTCTTTATTTCATTATTTGTCCCTTCCTATGGGGGTGATAAAGGGAGGGTTTATTTACTTTTTTATTTTGATCACTGTGAGAATTTATTACAGTGATCAAAATAAATGAATGAATCTGCAGCCGGCAGATTCCGGTGGGCGCACTGCACATGCGCCTGCTATTTTCAAGATGGCTGTGCCCATGATCCGGGATTGTGGGACACCGGGATGGCCAGAGGGACATAGCAGGTACCAGGGGGGTGAGGGGGGGATCGGAAGACGGGGAGAGTGGAGGGAAGGGGAGGGGGAGCAGATGATGATGGCAGCAGCGGCTGATTGGCGCCATCAGTCGGTGGCGGTGGCGGCTGATTGGCGCCGTCAGTTGGTGGGGGGGAGTCTGATCGGTGTCTCCAGCCATGGCTGATGCTATTGCAGCCATGGCTGGATTTTAATATTTATTTTCCAAAGATTTTATTCTTTTAAACAATGGGGAAAGGGGAAGACAGGGGGGGGAGGGATGGGAATGGGAAGAGAAGGAAAGGTAAGGGGAAGTAGGGAAATTACAAGTTGACATCATGTACAGAAAATGCAAAACATGCATTAATGATGTCATTTTACAAACGTATCTTGCCAACGCCTAAATATGTAGAATACAAGATTGTACAATAGAATAATAGCAATAAAGAACATAAAAACACACAAATGAGTATAATGAGTGTCATTACAGATCTAACCCTATGTCAAATAGTAGATACAAGATCAGTTATGTCAGAGGCAAAACTAAAACAGCTTTTCTTATATCGAGATTACTAAGTGATAAAGGATTCATTCAAGTAATAGGCGTAGGGAAAGTTTGGTCCCATTTAGGCCATTTCCTGTAGAAGTTACTGAATTGGTCATTAGCCAATGCGAAATGCAACTCATGGGATCTATGGGATTTTAATATTTCACCAAATTTCATTGGTGAAATATTACAATCGCTCTGATTGTCTGTTTCACTTTTAACAGCCAATCAGAGCGATCGTAGATATGTGGGGGCTAAGCCACCCCCCCTGGGGTGAAGTAGAAAGGGTCCTGTGTGTGCATGTCTAGTGACCTTTCAGTGACCCTGGTCACCCGACCCGCAGAGGGGCTATTAATTCATGACACCACATAGGCATCACGGGTCGGATTGGCACCGACTTTCATGACTCCTTTGTGGCTTCATAGGTCGGGAAGGGGTTAAAGTTGCTGGATTTTCACGCTGTGCTAGGAAAAGGATCAGGCTGTATTGTGCACTGTCAAAAAGCAAATGGAGGAAAAAAAAGAAAAAAAAGGGCTCTGGATTGCTTTGCAATAAAAAAGCTCTATTAGCCCTGTCGAAAAAAAATTTCAAAGCGAATTTCACCTGGATCTAGTTATATATGGCCAATATATCCCAAAAGTAGTAGCAGCAGCACCAGAACACAGGACCCTCTTGATATATGCAATGATCTATATACACACATACAGTGCCTGCAGGCCTTGCACTGATGTGTATAGAGTGACATACACTCCCCTGCCTGCCTAACACTGGAACCTATATACTCCGGAATTAGTCCTTAGAAGGACTGTTGGTTTAGCTGGATTTGAGTTGTTTAGGATGGTAGACCCCACACTCACTAATAAATCCCCAATTCTGACCCTATCTCGGCAGCAGCTCTCCCTACTCTATCTCAATCTGGAGCTGAATGCGGCGAGCAGGGTGGCGCCCAGTCTCTTTTACCCCTGATGATGCTGTGCGTCCAGTCAATCACTGCACGACCACAATAAAGATGGCTGCGGCATTTCACTACCTGGCAGACAATCCCTGCATCGTGATTGGTTCTGCCGTGTAATCCCGGAAATGCTTGGTGCTCGCCGAGTACACCGAATACAGTGATACTCGGGCGAGTACCGAGTAGGGGTGAATACGTTCGCTCATCACTAATTACAAGTGCTTGTGGGATAAAGGGTTCAATGCTGGACTGGCAGAAGGGGCTCAGACAAGATGCGTTCTCAGCCCCATAGGCTTTGGTCTTTTTGCACACAGCAGATACCAGCAGTCTCATCACGACAATTACCGCAGCCGGTCATTAGGAACTGAACCGTTCAGTAACACATGTATCATACTTGTACAGGCAGAACAATAGGCCAATGATTTTGTAAAATGTGAAACGCTACCAGTAATTATCAGAGTGCAATGACTTCAGTCCTTCTATGAGGACATCTCACTGGGTTAATTAGTCTCTAATCAAAAGATACAGATTGTAACTGGAGGAATAGTTACTGTACATTAAACAGGTTAACAGCGGAGACAGAAGGAAAATACAACGGTGCTAACAAGACTAATAACGTCATTTACAGGAATGCCGGGAACACTGCGTCTCTCATGTGGAAGGAACTTTTATGCTTCTTCTCGAATTCAGTCCAATTATTCAACACGTAAAAGTTACATCTGTGATAAGCGTGGACATACACAGAGGCCAATCTCTGATGGTATGAACGTTGTAAGAAAATCGTCATTAAGGTTTATATTTACTACCTATTTCCTCTCCGTCTTTCAGCTTCTACTATATCCAAGTCTTTATGATGTTCCCTTGTAGGATGATTATAAGAGCTGATCCTGTAGGTCTAATCACTAACAAAGATGTGGTTTATATCCTGAGGAAGAACTGTCCGTACTTTGAAACACGCCGATTAAAAACCGTATTAATTACAGTTCCTGTTTCTGGAGTTCGTTTCTACTCATCAAAATGCGCAAATCTTCTCATATAGTCTTAATACCGGTCAGATGACCTGTGGATCTGCAGCAATTGGATATTCATGCTTCTTTATTCTTGTGGTTTACACAACTTTTATCAAGTTAGTGTAAGGGGGTACAAAGGTAGTACTATTCCTCCACACTCGTCCCGTTATGCCTCATTGTGAATAAAAGGTTTTACTGATGGATTGTATATTTTATGGTGTATTTATCTAATGCTTCTGTATAATATATGTTTTAATATAGGGAAAGCATAGTGCTCATTTCTGGCCACTAGATGGAACATTATAGTGTACATAGTATAAGGTAAGAGTTCCATATAATAAATAGTTAATTTAGGAGGAGTCAGTCGAGGGTAAGCTAACGAAATTTCCTGTTTTCAGTTCAGTGAAGAATGGGAACCTAGACAGGTTAGTTGGATCTGTGAACCCAGCAGGGCCAGAGGGACCGTGTAGGACTCCATAACATTACCAAAGGAGAAGCCCAGCCATCCAGGGCCAGTAGGCCAGAACAGCAGCAGAGACCGCAGTGACAGTAGTGACAGCAGTAGTTGGTACTGGAGCTGCAGGAGAAGTCACAGCAGTAAAGAAGGGCAGGTCGCTCACCATGTGGCAGATCATCGCATGGGCTGATGCCCTCAGATCCGGGATGAAACAGCTGAGGGAACCCCCAAGCACAGTGAGTCTGGACAGGAAGGATGCTGAGGAACTGTTCGATACAGTCCAACCTGGGCACATGTTGTATGACAGAGGAGAGGAGAAGGAGAGGAGTACAGGGAAAGAGGAAGAAAAGTGCTGTGTGGAATCTGTTGTTGATGCTGTAACGAATATGGATTTGCTATGTAAGAAGACCAGTAAAGTTGTACGTTTACAAGTTGAAATGGACTGCGTCTCAATTTGTGTGAAACCGGACAGTGGAAGCCTTCAGCCACTTAGAGGAGACCCTGAAGGTGCAGAAGATGAGGCCACAGGTATACAGAGCAACGAATACTGATTTCATGTGATGGTAGACCAGGGCACGACTACACCATTATCTTCAGCCATGACTATGGCCCTGGCCCTCCATCACACTTGGCATAGTCAGCAGGATTCCGCAGCCTTGGGGAGCAGGGATGTCGTGAAGAAAGGAGATGCTGATAACCTAAATGTGACTGATATATCGGATATGCAAAACACAAGCCGCGGAGTCACCATCACATGTTTCTCAACGCAAGCAATGACTAGCCAGGTCTTTCCCCGGGAAGGAACAACCACGGGAAGGGCAGTCTCCAATGAAGGAAACCACCTATGCCAAAACATGGTATCCATCCACAGACAGCTGTTTCGGGGTATTGCCCCTCATCAGTGTGGAGTAGGAAACTGGCCAGTAGGAGCAATGCCTAGTAGAAGACTGAAAAATGAGGATGAATGAACTCATAGAGATCAACATCCAACACTGCGGATACACCATCACATATTTCTCAACACAGTGATTCAAGAGCAATGCTCCCATCCCTTATGGGAAATATGTAAAACATGCAAAACACAAGCCGCGGAGACACCATCACATGTTTCTCAACGCAAGTAATGACTAGCCAGGTCTTTCCCCGGAAAGGAACAACCACGGGAAGGGCAGTCTCCAATGAAGGAAACCACCTATGCCAAAACATGGTATCCATCCACAGACAGCTGTTTCGGGGTATTGCCCCTCATCAGTGTGGAGTAGGAAACTGGCCAGTAGGAGCAATGCCTAGTAGAAGACTGTGAAAAATGAGGATGAATGAACTCATAGAGATCAACATCCAACACTGCGGAGACACCATCACATGTTTCTCAACGCAGTGATTCTAGAGCAATGCCCCCATCCCTTATGGGAAATATGTAAAACATGCAAAACACAAGCCGCGGAGACACCATCACATGTTTCGCAACGCAAGCAATGACTAGCCAGGTCTTTCCCCGGGAAGGAACAACCACTGGCTAGTCATTGCTTGCGTTGAGAAACATGTGATGGCATCTCCGCGGCTTGTGTTTTGCATGTTTTACATATTTCCCATAAAGGATGGGGGCATTGCTCTAGAATCACTGCGTTGAGAAACATGTGATGGTGTCTCCGCAGTGTTGGATGTTGATCGCTATGAGTTCATTCATCCTCATTTTTCACAGTCTTCTACTTGGTATTGCTCCTACTGGCCAGTTTCCTACTTGCATCTGGTCATACTGTACCCTTTTTCAACTTGTTACATTATTGTCAAATCCATACTGAGCATGTGAGCATATGTGTCTGCCTCCTGAAATACATACGGGAATTTTTTGGTATTTAAAGTAGACTATATATACCTTGTATCAGTTGATCCGGTACCCTTTGTGCCCGAAATTCATCCTCCACCCACCACTCAAAGTGCATCATTGACACCTGGAACATTGGCACACATGTGTGATTATTTCTTGCGGATCGTCTTTTTATATTATGGTGTGATCCATACTGAGCCTGTGAGAGGCTGTGTGTTACTCTTGAAAAATATATGTAGATCGCCAAATGATTCCAACACTGTATACAGCAGTACGCTTGGGATCCATTCCCCTTTTACTGCTTTTTATATTGTTGTATAATCCATACTGGGCCTCAGAGTGTCTGTGTCTGCCTCCTGAAATAAATACGGAGATTTTGAATGTTGAAACTATACTATATATACCTTTGATCTGGTGATACTGTACCCTTTTTCTACTTTTTAGTTTGTTGTCGAATCCATACTGGCCATGACAGCGTCTGTGTCTGCCTCCTCAAATACATACGTAGATTTATAATGTTGAAACTATACAATATATCCCTGTTATCTGGTTTTAAAATGAAACGTCACACAGGGCCTGGGGTTACTCAGTACCGGGCCTTTCAGGCTCTTTTAAGAGGGAAGTATGTCACGGTGGTGATTGGGACCCGGTCCGTGGCCCTGGGTGTCCAATAAAGAAGATGACAGTTCAGATGAGGGGGAAGATGGTATGATAATTAATTTGGAAAAGGGGGATCGTGACGCCACCCGTGGTACTCGGCTAAGGTTGCTGATACTGCAATGCAGATACTCCGTGCCGGTGTTAAAGCAGACAAGATGATGAAGCTCTCCACGGGCAGAGCTGTATCCCAGGGCAGTTGAGATGGTGTTTGTGAGCCTATGACGGAGATGGTGAGTGTAGCGTGTGTAGCAGGCGATTTGTAAAAGCCACCAAGGACGCAGTTGGGTGCAGTTGCTGAGTTTTTCCTCAAAAGTTTTGTGCACAAGATGACCCGATTGGTACTGTGTCATCCGAGGGAGGGGTCCGGCAAACTCTAAGGTAGATCAGGAACACCTGTTCAAGACTCCTCCTTGTGTATCCTTTCTAGGCTGTGTCTCTGTGCTGATCTCTCCCTTCCTTCCTGCTGTGGGCCTTCGCAAACAGTGTCCCAAGCCGGCAGCCACGGATCACACCGGGCGACGTGGGTCAGGCTCCAGGGTCCTTTTTTCCAACTGCTGTCTTTTTGAGTATTGAATGCGGCTGCGACTGAGGCACTTAAAGTTACCTCTGCCTCCATCTTTCTAGCTGAGCCCTGTATTTCTCCACTACTTTCAGGAGCCACCTTCCCCAATGAGGCCTGGTCCTTCCTTCTCCAGAAATGGGCTTCACAGGTGGCTTATTGCACTTCCCATGCCCCAAGGACCCCTTCCTTCCAGTCTAGGAGCTTGGACAAGATTTTTCTCTATACTCTGACCCTCAGCCCTCTCACAGCAATCCTGCTCTTACTCTGTCCTGTCACCGACTGACAACTCTCTAGAAAGATCCATTTACCTCAGACTAGCTCCACCCATAAACTGTCAGCTTGCTCTCTCTGATTGGATGCCCACAATCACTCCACTACCTAAGCTCCTCCCACTGTACCTACCTTCCACACTAACCCCCAACACCTTTCCTAGTCAGTTTGGGATGAGGCAATCCTCCTGCCAGGTACACCCAAAAAGCTCTGACTAACATGTGTGTGTTTTGAGTGCAGGGTTAGGAATCCTGAGAGGTGATCCCTCCTTACCTGAGGGTGGGATACCACAACTTTTGGTGAGGTGCAGTACCTTTGTGGCAACCGTACCCTCAGGGGTGCCATAGTACCCTTTTTCAACTTTCTGTATTGTTGTCGGATCCATACTGGGCCTGAGAGTGTCTGTGTTTGCCTCCTGAAATGTATACGGAGATTTAGTATGTTTAAACTATACTATATATACCTTGTATCTAGTGATACTGTACCCTTTTGCAAATTTTTATATTATTGTCTAATCCATACTGAGCCTGTGACCATCTGTGTCTGACTCATGAAATATATATGGAGATTTACAATTATCCCTAGACTGTATAGAGCTGTCTGCTTCTGAAACAGTACCATATATCTGCTGGTATTTTTAGTCAATTTTCACAAAAATTATTATGTATGGTGGAAGAGGCCACGGACATGGGTATGGGGGGCCAGCTGGTAATGATGGTGGTGCATCTGCTGGTATTGCCAAAAGCACAATAACAGCTAAGGCGGGAGGTGTTGAGCCTGCGTCATCAGCTGGCACAAGAAGGCCTTTAAGGCTCCCTTTTCTGGGAGTAGGTAAACTGATTTTAAAGCCGGAACATTAGGAACTGGTTTTGCCTTACATTGCCGAAAAAGCCTCCAGCTCTATCGCCTCCTCTTCTGAAGTTTAAAAAAATGCAAGCACTGAGTCGTCAGTGCAGGCTTCTGGTCAGGAACCACCCCTTTCCTTGTCTCCTTCACTCCCACTAAAAGTGAAGGATGCGGCAGCCCACATTTCAGATTACTCCATGGAGAAAAGTTTATAAAATGGAAAGAGGGAGGCATATCTAAAGAAGAATATAATGATGTCTGCAGAACCTGCAGGGCACAAATCAGATTATCTAAAGCTGACAATGAATTGAGGCTTGCAAGAGATGTCAAAAGCAATAATAAATGATTTGGGGGATATGTCAAAAATAAAAGAAAAGTCAAGGATGCTATAGGATTTTTACAGGATGAAAATGATGAAATGGTAAGACAGGATGTTGAGAAGGCCGAACTTTTAAATTCCTATTTTGCATCTGTTTTCTCTCAGAAACGAAATGTAACATCAACTGTTCTTCACTGTCCTATTAAGGGAATAGAAGAATCCAGGATATCTATAAACAGGAAGAGAGTGAGGAAACACGTAGCTAACCTAAATGAATTCAAGTCTCCAGGTCCAGATGAATTACACCCCAGAGTACTGAAGGAGATAGCAGAAGAAATTTTTGAACCCCTCTCCATAATCTTTGAAAATTCTTGGAGAACAGGAGAAGTCCCAGGAGACTGGAGAAGAGCAAATGCTGTTCCTATCTTCAAAAAGGGGAAGAAGGTGGACCCAGGCAGCTATAGGCTGGTGAGTTTAACTTCTATACCAGGAAAGATCTTTGAATAAATAATTAAACAACATGTATGTCAGTACCTGGATAAGAATGAAGTGATTAAACAGAGTCAGAATGGGTTTGTAACTAATACGTCATGTCAGACTAACTTAATTTCCTTCTAAGACGGAATCACTGATTGGGTGGATCAAGGAAATGCTGTAGATATATCTTGACTTCAGCAAAGCATTTGACAAAGTATCTCATACCATCCTTATTCAAAAAATGACTAAGTATGGAATGGACAAGGCAACTGTTAGGTGGATTCATAACTGGCTTAGTGATCGGACCCAAAGAGTGGTCGTAAATGGCTGCACATCCAGTTGGAAGAATGTCTCAAGTGGGGTACCACAGGGCTCTGTCCTGGGCCCTGTATTGTTCAACATCTTTATCAATGATTTAGATGAAGGAATTGAGGGTAAACTGATTAAATTTGCTGATGACACAAAGCTAGGAGGGATAGCTAATACTAGAGAAGAGAGAGGATTCAAAAAGATATAAATAAACTGGAGCAGTGGGCAGCAACTAACAGAATGGTTTTTAACAGGGAAAAATGCAAAGTACTACATCTGGGCAATAAAAATGAAAAAAGCATATACAGAATGGGAGGAATAGGGCTAAGCAACAGCACATGTGAAAAAGACTTGGGTATACTAATAGATCACAGACTGAATATGAGTCAACAGTGTGATGCAGCAGCTAAAAAGGCAAATGCAATTCTAGGATGTATTAACAGAAGCATACAGTCTAGATCACGTGAAGTCATTATTGCCCTCTACTCCTCTTTGGTCAGACCTCATCTGCAATATTGTGTCCAGTTTTGGGAACCACATTGTAAAAAAGACATCAAGAAACTGGAGCAAGTTCAGAAAAGAGCGACCAGAATGGTGACCGGTCTGCAAACCCTGTCTTATGAGGAAAGGTTGCAGGATTTGGGAATGTTTAGTTTGCAAAAGAGAAGACTGAGAGAAGACTTAATAGCTGTGTACAAATATCTAAAGGGCTGTCACATTGTAGAAGGATCATCTTTATTCTCATTTGCACAAGGAAAGACTAGACGCAATGGGATGAAACTGAATGGGAAGAGACACAGATTAGATATTAGAAAAAACTTTTTGACAGAGTGAACAATGAGTGGAACAGGCTGCCACGAGAAGTGGTGAGTTCTCCTCCAATGGAAGTCTTCAAACTGAGGCTGGACAGACATCTGACTGGGATGATTTAGCGAATCCTGCTTTGAGCAGGGGGTTGGACCAGATGGCCCAGGAGGTCCCTTCCAACTCTACGATTCTATGATTCTATGACGTCTTCCGCCTTTCCTGACAGTGATATTCAGGTTACAGAGTGCGATGACATCACATCTGTATGCCCTCTACTGAAACAGTACAAGTGCAGAGAGCTTTAAAATGGCAATGCTGAGGAGTTCAGAGTAGAGCAGTGCCCAGCGAGGAGAGGTATTTAATTTTTTTAAATGTTGGGAGCATTTTTTGGGGAGCAATATCTACTGGGAATGATATATGGGGCCCATCATACACTGGAGTATCATCCATTTGGCCCATCATATACTGGAGCATTCCAAATGTGGGACATCAGACACTGGAGCAGCATTTACGGGGCCCATTATACACTGGAGCATTAGAAATGGAGCCCATTATATATGGAGCATTATTTGGGCCCATAACACACTGGAGCATCTCCATGTGGACTAACATATACTGGAGCATTCCAAATGGGGGACATTAGACACTGGAGCAGCATTTACGGGGCACATTATACACTGGAGCATTAGATATTGGGCCCATTATATATGGAGCATTATATGAGCACATAAGACAGTGGAGCATCATCCATGGAGACCAATATATACTGTAGCATTATGTGGAGCTCATCATATACTGTATGGAACATTACATGAGACCAATTATTCTGTATGGAGAAATATATGCGGCTCATTAATCTATATGGCGCACTAGGTGGTGGCTATAATACTGTATGGAGTAATATACTGTCCGGTTTTTGAGCTATTGTAGAATTTAAAATAGATATCAGTCATGTCATGTAAGCAGTGAAGTATTTTTCATTGTACTATACTTATATTTCTGTGCCGTATCAGAGCATTATGAATTGTGGTATGTGTTAAAAGGGGCGCACTGACACTCTTTGGTCCAGGGCACAAGAAAACCTGACGCCAGCCCTTCCCCCCCCCCCACAACTTTAGCCAAATAACCCCCAGTTTTCAAAGCGTAACTATTATTATAAAGTAAATTAAGGTTGCCAAGCTTAAGTAATAAGAATTGATGTTGTTGGCATTGAAATGGGCACTGTAGATGTGTTTCCTGTCCTCCACTCCCTGCTGACTTTGCTTCCCCATTGACTTGCATTGGGTTTCGTGTTTCAGTCGGACCCCGACTTTTCCCTATAGTCGGCCGATTTCGTTCGACCCTACATTTTAGAAAGTCGGGTTTCATAACACCCGACTCGACCCGAAAAAAGGAAATGTCGCTCATGTCTAGTTACACTAACCCTATGCCTAACCCTATCCATAACGCTATCCTTAACCCTCGTACTTAACCTGATCCCTAGTATGTAGTGCTAAGCAAAGCCCTAGCCCTTGTCAGAGTTCGAAGTATTTTTTTTATTAGGCTGAGTTCACACGTGGCGTTTTTTTCGCGTTTCCGCGGCGGTTTTAACCGCGCGATTTCGCCGCGAAAACGCGAAAAATAAGCATCCCATGCGTTCCTATGGGATTCCGCAATGCTGTGCTAATGCTGCGGTTTTTACCGCGGCGGAATCGCTTCACGGTAAAAGCCGCAGCATTCTCATTAATTTGCGGAATCGCAGCGATCCCGCACCCATAGGAATGCATTGTTCCGCTTACTTCCTGCATGTGGCTGTGCACACCATGCGGAAAGTAAGCAGAACATTTGCGGATGGTACCCACGGTCCGGAGGAGAGGAGACTGTCCTCCGGGCTTTGGGTACCATATCCCTGTAAAAAAAAGAATTTAAAAATAAAAAATATTATTATTCTCACCCTCCGACGTCCCGCGCAGCCTTCCCTCCTCTCTCCACGCTCCCGGTCCCAGTAGTCCTTTGCGAAAATGCCCGCGATGGCGTCCGTTCTCGCGGGATCGCGAAGTCTCGCGGTCATTCGCGTGACGTCATCGCGAATTACCGCGAGACATCGCGATCCCGTGAGAACGGACATCATCGCGGGCATTTTCGCAAAGGATTACTGGGAACAGCTGCGTGGGACGTCGGAGGGTGAGAATAACACCATTTTTTATTTTTTTTTACATTTTATCTTTTACTACTGATGCTGCATAGGCGGCCTCAGTAGTAAAAAGTTGGTCACACTCGTCAAACACTATGTTTGACGAGTGTGACCAACCTGTCATTCAGTTCTCCAAGCGATGCTACAGATCGCTTGGAAAACGCTAGCATTTTGCAAGCTAAATACGCTTGCAAAATGCTAGTTTTTCCGCGGGAAAATCGCGGGAATTTAAAATGTTATTTTCCCGCGGAATGGAATTCCGGAATTCTTGCGGTAATTTCCGCGAGAGTTCCGGTATGTGTGCACTTAGCCTTACAGGGGACACTTTTTAATCCTGGAAGGGCTACTCCGGCAGCTTTCTGTCTTTTCTCTCACAAAATGGCAAAGAGGAGAGGTGGATAGCTGTCCAAGGGCATGGAGCAGCCATTGTTATCTCAGTTGCTGCCTATACTGAGCACAGAAGTCGAGATGAGCTTGTCATTGCACTCTGTATAGGAAGTGACCGAGATGACCAGTTTCACTTCAGAGCTGTGTCATCCCAGATCTTGCCTATGCAGAGTGCAGAAGTTTAGATCAGCTTGTCATTGATTTCTGCTCTCTACAACGACCAACATGATAAAGCTCTGAACTTATTTTTGTCATCTCAGTCACTGTCTTTACAGCACACAATAGCAAACTCACCTCAGGTGCTGCACTCTCCATAGGCACCTGTGTAACCAGAAGTAGAGGATTTCATTGCAGTTAAAAACATCAATGCATGACGTTGGTATTGTCAAGTATTTACCCCGTGGGGATAACAAGCATCTTGACTTACCCCCCAAACCCCACCGTGACCATAAAACCCCCACCCCCACCTCGGCGCCAACTAATACACAGACACCGGTATTTCTTTTGCAATTTTATGGCCACAGCAGCCTTTTATTATAACAATAAACAAACAATAAACACTGTATCATAAATGCGTACAATGAATTTAACCCTGGAAGGAGAAGTCCTTGAAGCCACAAGATCATGGTGAAATAGTCCAAAATATTGTGAACAACCCCCGACCATTTGCTCCCAGCCGTTACCCCACAGGCTCGGGAGCACCAGCACACCAATAGATATTGTCCACAAACTCCTTGGAGATCCACCCTCTTCCGACGGAAAACTCCCCATCCACCTTTCACCAGATCACGACCAGCATACCTTTAAACGAAGGAGACCCTACCCACAGAGTCTCCAAAACCAATTTCCACCGACTTCAAGGACAACCCCTCCCCCAAAACCGCCATGACCCAAAATAGAATCACGCACCGCTGTCCCAAAAGAAAAAAGGGAGGGAGGGTGGGACTGTTCTGGAGCTGGGAAAAACAGGAACAGAGGGCGGGAACCCCCCAGTCCCTATCTTAAATACCCCCTAGCTCCCCCTCCCCTTTAACCCATCCCTCACTAAAAACTTCCAACCCCCCTTCATGATGGCCTCCGCCCACGCCTCCTCCAGGGGGTCGGGAGGCTCACTCCGGCCATTTCTTGACGTTGGTATTGTCAAGTATTTACCTCGTGGGGATAACAAGCATCTTGACTTACCCCCAAAACCCCACCGTGACGATAAAACCACCAGCTCCACCTCGGCGCCAACTAATACACAGACACCGGTATTTCTTTTGCAATTTTATGGCCACAGCAGCCTTTTATTATAACAACAAACAAGCAATAAACACTGTATCATAAATAACATGAGTACAATGAATTTATCCCTGGAAGGAGAAGTCCTTGAAGCCACAAGATCATGGTGAAATAGTCCAAAATATTGTGAACAACCCCCGACCATTTGCTCCCAGCCGTTACCCCACAGGCTCGGGAGCACCAGCACACCAATAGATATTGTCCACAAACTCCTTGGAGATCCGCCCTCTTCCGACGGAAAACTACCCATCCACCTTTCACCAGATCACGACCAGCATACCTTTAAACGAAGGAGACCCTACCCACAGAGTCTCCAAAACCAATTTCCACCGACTTCAAGGACTCCCCCCTCCCCCAAAACCGCCACAATGAGGGGCCTTTGAACGCCTCAATGACCAGAGACCCCCACAACCCGCCAAGCGACAGCCTTCTCTATACCCTCCTGAAGGGCAAGAGCCCAAATATCAGAACCCACTGCATTCAAGTGAATCCCGTCCGCCAACCAGTAATTGCCCTCACCCTTTTCAAAATCGAAATGTCGCACGGCAACTCCCCCATGTTTAACTATAAAAGCAGACACCGCTCTGTTGACCTTGATCCTGGCTCGGTTGACCTTTTCCAACGATCTCATGGACCACCAACGCCTACGTGGCACAATCTCAGACCACACAATTGTGATCTCCCGATACGTTACCCACAACCGCAAGCAATCTTGCTTAATGTCCTTGATCAATTCCCGAAAGGGACGGACAGCCAGATCGTTACCCCCAGCATGAATAACGAGAACATCTGGTGCCCGGTCCAACCGGACACACTCGTGAATTTCCGGCAACACCCGACGCCACACCAGGCCCCTAAAACCGATCCACGGCCGCCGTTCTGGAAATTCCCAACTGTCTGCCGTCGTTCCTGACGTCAGCTCGCACCGCTCCCCAATAAACAAAGGAGTGACCAAAAATCCAGACCAGCAGCGGTTCCATACCTGAAACACAAAACGACACTCACAGGAAAACATGTCGCCAAAAGATAATGCTCCAACCCCTGTAACATTCAATCAACCACCAACCAGGCCCACCTCCTGCACACCTAAGGCCGAACATAACTGCGATAACGATTAGACCTCCACCCGCTGATGCGCTGTATGAAAGAGGGACCCAAACCACGCTCAGCTGCCTCAGTCGCCGCTCCAATCCTAAAAGAATGAGAGGCAAACCGAGAATCATCCAACCCCAAACACAGAATTGACTTCTTAAACACTGCGCCACTGATACCGAGACAGACTACCACCGTCTGCGTGACACAACAAAGATCCGCCCAGACTGGGATGAAGGTCCCAAAAATTACGCAAACACTGAACCGGGCACATTCCAGAACCAGACACAACACCCAACACAACTCGACGGCCTTTTCCAGACTGGTCCGTTTTTGACCTACGCAGACAAAACTCGACGCCCTGGGAAATCAAAACCACATCCCTGGCTAGCAACCCACCCATCGACCCTTTATTGTGAGACACGAGTTCCCCAATCCTCAGTGCCCCAAAAAATGCAAAGGAAAAAGCCAGATGAAACAACGCAACCTCATAACCATCTGTGCATACCGATCCCAGAACCAGTCCCAATTTCTCTAGCATATTAAACAACACGGGCCGTCTTAAATCACCCCCCCCTCGGAAACGGTGAAAACCTTTCACCGCCTGTCTCACCAGAAACGTTTTCGTCAAATCCCTGCACCCACGCAACCGAAAACCGAAAGACAAACCGGCCAACAAACGTGTCACCTTCGCTCAAGACCAACCTTCGCTTACGCCCTGCCCCAACCAAGACAACAACAGACCCTCTTGCTCAAGCCTGACCCCACTGGTGGGGCCAGCCATAAGGACCTCTTCCCACATACGCCACACATTCCGGTAGGCCTCCCAGGTTTTTGGTGCCAATGACGATACAATCAGTGACTCTGCGGCTCGTATGCCACCCTCCACAACTCCTCCGGACAAATCAGACCGTCGAACTCTGCCTCCGGAGCCAAGGAACGAAAACGATCCCACTGCAAACGAGAGAGAGAGTCAGCTATCTCATTCTTCACTCCAGGCACATGCGTCGCAGTCACATGCGCATTCAAAGACAAACATGATAGCACCAACTTCTGCAAAACCCTGACAACTGGAGGGGACGATGCAGTAAGACCATTAATCGCGCTCACAACACCCATGTTGTCGCAATTAAAACGAACGCGCTGATTCCGAAAATCCTGACCCCACAAATGTACAGCCACCAGAATCGGAAAAATCTCCAACAACGTGATGTTACGCACCAACCCAGCCGAAACCCACGCAGCGGGCCACTGAGCTGCGCACCATTGTCCTCCAAAATAGGCACCAAAACCGAATCCACCCGCCGCATCCGTAAACAAATCCAAAGCATCGTTACAAACCACATCAGCCATTACCAACGAACGACCGTTGTACTCCTTCAAAAAAACTCCCAGACCACCAAATCAGCCCTGAGCTCCGCCGACAATCTCACAAAATGATGAGGAGCCCGAATCCCTGAAGTAGCGCTAGCCAGCCTATGTGAAAAAACTCGACCCATCAGCATCACCCGACAAGCGAAGTTAAGCTTTCCCAACAGCGACTGAAGATCCCGCAATGATATTTTTCGCAACTGACATGCACGAACCACCTCAAACCTCAAATCTTCTAGCTTGTCCTCAGGCAACCGAAATTCCCATTCGACAGTATCGATGACGATCCCCAGAAAACGCAAACACGTACTGGGGCCCTCATTTTTTCCGGGCGCCAACGGGACCCCGAACTGATCCGCCACCCACTCAATCGCTTTCAAAATCCTGAGACAACATGAAGAATCAGCCGGGCCAATGCACAAGAAATCGTCCAAATAATGAACCACCGAATCAAAACCAGAAACGTCGCACACGACCCACTCAAGAGAAGAACTAAAAGCCTCGAAATATGCACAAGACAATGAACAACCCATAGGTAAACACCTATCTACAAAAAACCTGCCTTCCCAAAAACAGCCCAACAACCTCACGCTTTCTGGGTGGACCGGAAGTAAACAAAAAGCGAATTCAACATCAGTCTTAGCCATAAGGGCACCGCGACCACATTTCCGGACCCAACTTGCCGCCTCGTCAAATGAAGAGTATACCACCGAACAAATCTCCGGATCAATACCGTCGTTAACCGACCTCCCACGTGGGTAAGACACAGTGGCGGATTATAATGAGGTCAATTTGGGCAGTTGCCCCGGGCCCAGTGGGGTTAAGGGGCCCACAGCCCAGGCCAGTAAATTGCCCCATTATAATCCGCCACCACGCAGGTCCGGATTATAGGCAGGGCAGGCGGGGCTTCAGCCCCGGGGCCCCCACCACAAGAGCTTCTAAGGGGGCCCCCACCACATTCCTGCTGGCTGCTGCAATGGCACTCCATCTTCTCCCCACCTAAAAGTGAGTGACCGTGGGGGCGGCATTATGTGCTCTGCTACCAGCAGCATCTACAAGTAGTGTGAACGCTGATGCTGCTGGTAGCGTGCAAAGGCTTGTGATGAGATCACAGGAGGGAAGGTGTCAGGGCCCCCGATCATGTGACCCCTGTCTCCTCCCCTCCTGTGACCTCATCACAGGTCCTGTGCGCACAGCACAGAGCACTGAGAGCAGCCATGTATGTGGAGTGCGGCTCTGCGGGTGGAGGTCGGTGCTGGAGGCTCCATTATTCTCTATGTGGAGTGCGGGTGGAGGTCGGTGCTGGAGGCTCCATTATTCTCTATGTGGAGTGCGGGTGAAGGTGGGTGCTGGAGGCTCCATTATTCTCTATGTGGAGTGCGGCTCTGCGGGTGGAGGTAGGTGCTGGAGGCTCCAATATTCTCTGTGGAGTGTGGCTCTGCGGGTGGAGGTCGGTGCTGGAGGCTCCATTATTCTCTGTGGAGTGCGGCTCTGCGGGTGGAGGTAGGTGCTGGAGGCTCCATTATTCTCTATGTGGAGTGCGGCTCTGCGGGTGGAGGTCGGTGCTGGAGGCTCCATTATTCTCTATGTGGAGTGCGGCTCTGCGGGTGGAGGTCGGTGCTGGAGGCTCCATTATTCTCTATGTGGAGTGTGGCTCTGCGGGTGGAGGTCGGTGCTGGAGGCTCCATTATTCTCTATGTGGAGTGTGGCTCTGCGGGTGGAGGTCGGTGCTGGAGGCTCCATTATTCTCTATGTGGAGTGCGGCTCTGCGGGTGGAGGTCAGTGCTGGAGGCCCCATTATTCTCTATGTGGAGTGCGGCTCTGCGGGTGGAGGTCAGTGCTGGAGGCCCCATTATTCTCTATGTGGAGTGCGGCTCTGCGGGTGGAGGTCGGTGCTGGAGGCCCCATTATTCTCTATGTGGAGTGCGGCTCTGCGGGTGGAGGTCGGTGCTGGAGGCTCCATTATTCTCTATGTGGAGTGCGGCTCTGCGGGTGGAGGTCGGTGCTGGAGGCTCCATTATTCTCTATGTGGAGTGTGGCTCTGCGGGTGGAGGTCGGTGCTAGAGGCTCCATTATTCTCTATGTGGAGTGCGGCTCTGCGGGTGGAGGTCAGTGCTGGAGGCCCCATTATTCTCTATGTGGAGTGCGGCTCTGCGGGTGGAGGTCGGTGCTGGAGGCCCCATTATTCTCTATGTGGAGTGCGGCTCTGCGGGTGGAGGTCGGTGCTGGAGGCCCCATTATTCTCTATGTGGAGTGCGGGTGAAGGTCGGTGCTGGAGGCTCCATTATTCTCTATGTGGAGTGCGGGTGAAGGTCGGTGCTGGAGGCTCCATTATTCTCTATGTGGAGTGCGGGTGAAGGTCGGTGCTGGAGGCTCCATTATTCTCTATGTGGAGTGCGGCTCTGCGGGTGGAGGTAGGTGCTGGAGGCTCCAATATTCTCTGTGGAGTGTGGCTCTGCGGGTGGAGGTCGGTGCTGGAGGCTCCATTATTCTCTGTGGAGTGCGGCTCTGCGGGTGGAGGTAGGTGCTGGAGGCTCCATTATTCTCTGTGGAGTGTGGCTCTGCGGGTGGAGGTCGGTGCTGGAGGCTCCATTATTCTCTATGTGGAGTGTGGCTCTGCGGGTGGAGGTCGGTGCTGGAGGCTCCATTATTCTCTATGTGGAGTGTGGCTCTGCAGGTGGAGGTCGGTGCTGGAGGCTCCATTATTCTCTGTGGAGTGGGGCTCTGCGGGTGGAGGTAGGTCCTGGAGGCTCCATTATTCTCTATGTGGAGTGCGGGTGGAGGTAGGTGCTGGAGGCTCCATTATTCTCTATGTGGAGTGCGGCTCTGCGGGTGGAGGTCGGTGCTGGAGGCCCCATTATTCTCTATGTGGAGTGCGGCTCTGCGGGTGGAGGTCGGTGCTGGAGGCTCCATTATTCTCTATGTGGAGTGCGGCTCTGCGGGTGGAGGTCAGTGCTGGAGGCTCCATTATTCTCTATGTGGAGTGCGGCTCTGCGGGTGGAGGTAGGTGCTGGAGGCCCCATTATTATCTATGTGGAGTGCGGCTCTGCAGGTGGAGGTAGGTGCTGGAGGCTCCATTATTCTCTATGTGGAGTGCGGCTCTGCGGGTGGAGGTCAGTGCTGGAGGCTCCATTATTCTCTATGTGGAGTGCGGGTGGAGGTAGAGAATAATGGAGCCTCCAGCACCGACCTCCACCCGCAGAGCCGCACTCCACATAGAGAATAATGGAGCCTCCAGCACCTATGTGGAGTGCGGCTCTGCGGGTGGAGGTCGGTGCTGGAGGCTCCATTATTCTCTATGTGGAGTGTGGCTCTGCGGGTGGAGGTCGGTGCTGGAGGCTCCATTATTCTCTGTGGAGTGGGGCTCTGCGGGTGGAGGTAGGTCCTGGAGGCTCCATTATTCTCTGTGGAGTGGGGCTCTGCGGGTGGAGGTAGAGAATAATGGAGCCTCCAGGACCTATGTGGAGTGCGGGTGGAGGTCGGTGCTGGAGGCCCCATTATTCTCTATGTGGAGTGCGGCTCTGCGGGTGGAGGTAGGTGCTGGAGGCCCCATTATTCTCTATGTGGAGTGCGGCTCTGCGGGTGGAGGTCGGTGCTGGAGGCCCCATTATTCTCTATGTGGAGTGCGGCTCTGCGGGTGGAGGTAGGTGCTGGAGGCCCCATTATTATCTATGTGGAGTGCGGCTCTGCAGGTGGAGGTAGGTGCTGGAGGCTCCATTATTCTCTATGTGGAGTGCGGCTCTGCGGGTGGAGGTCGGTGCTGGAGGCTCCATTATTCTCTATGTGGAGTGCGGGTGGAGGTAGAGAATAATGGAGCCTCCAGCACCGACCTCCACCCGCAGAGCCGCACTCCACATAGAGAATAATGGGGCCTCCAGCACCGACCTCCACCCGCAGAGCCGCACTCCACATAGGTGCTGGAGGCTCCATTATTCTCTATGTGGAGTGCGGCTCTGCGGGTGGAGGTCGGTGCTGGAGGCTCCATTATTCTCTATGTGGAGTGTGGCTCTGCGGGTGGAGGTCAGTGCTGGAGGCTCCATTATTCTCTATGTGGAGTGCGGCTCTGCGGGTGGAGGTCGGTGCCGGAGGCTCCATTATTCTCTATGTGGAGTGCGGCTCTGCGGGTGGAGGTCGGTGCTGGAGGCTCCATTATTCTCTATGTGGATTGTGGCTCTGCGGGTGGAGGTCGGTGCTGGAGGCTCCATTATTCTCTATGTGGAGTGCGGCTCTGCGGGTGGAGGTAGGTGCTGGAGGCTCCATTATTCTCTATGTGGAGTGGGGCTCTGCAGGTGGAGGTCGGTGCTGGAGGCTCCATTATTCTCTATGTGGAGTGCGGCTCTGCGGGTGGAGGTCGGTGCTGGAGGCCCCATTATTCTCTATGTAGAGTGCGGCTCTGCGGGTGGAGGTCGGTGCTGGAGGCTCCATTATTCTCTATGTGGAGTGCGGCTCTGTGGGTGGAGGTCGGTGCTGGAGGCCCCATTATTCTCTATGTAGAGTGTGGCTCTACGATTCATGACCCCCGTCACGTGACGAGGGGGGCCCACAGAGTCTGAACTGCCCCGGGCCCTGGCTACCCTTAATCCACCCCTGGTAAGACAAATGCTTAATTAGCCGAAATTTATTGGGCTCCTTCTTCGGAACCATCCCCAACGGTGAAACCACCAAATTCGGAAAAGGAGGGGACACGAAAGGGCCCGCCATGCGACCCAACGAAACTTCTTTCTGGATTTTCTCCGAAACAACTGAAGAATGCTCCAAGGCGAAGCGCAAATTTTTCAAAACAAACGGGATTTCAAACGGAGGACCCGGAATGCGAAAACCCTCCTTAAAACCTGAATACAACAGCCCCGCTCTTACCCTATCAGGGTATCTATTTAGAGAGGGGACCATCCTTTCCAGATTCACTGGAGTCTCCCCCTTGCAAATTACCCCCACCAGATTTGGACTTTCTTGAAACACTTTGATGCCCCGTGTGAGGCACCATTGCAATTTGAGCAGAGGTGTTTAAATTTACAGTTGGCCCCGAACTTGCACTGGCCGTCGTTAAACTGCCAGCACACCCCCGCCTTGTACGTTCCCGACTGCCCTTGACCCCCGCCACTCGTAGAGCCAGAGGTGCCGCTATTCTGGCTGGTGCTTCCAGCCCCCCCATGAAAGGAACTCCCAGACTTATTTTGCGCTATCACACGCATCCACAAACCAATGTCTTTTTGGTCCCAGCGGATAGCCGGACGCACAGCTTTCCTCTGACGAAATTGCTCATACCTCAGCCACGCCTGACCGCCATATACTCTGTAAGCCTCCCCAATAGCATCCAAATAACAAAACAACGTGGAGCAATTATCGGGGGCCTGTTCCCCAATAACACTCGCCAAAATGGCAAAAGCCTGCTGCCAATTTACAAATGTCTGAGGACTCAAGCGCCACCTCCGCTTTTCCTCATCCTCCTTTTAGCTATCCTCTTTCTTACTTTTATCCAAATTAAACTTCTCAAGAGGCAATAGCGAAAATATTTCCACATATTCATCCTTCCAAATCCGCTCTTTCACCTCCTTTTTTAAATGGGCCCCCAACGAACCTTCGAAGCACACATACACCTCGTCATGCGCCCGATCATCCAGATGCACACGACACTCCTTTTCTCTGTCGGTTTGCACCGACACTGACACCGGCTCACCAGCACAAGGGCCCGACGCAGCTGCGCCCTGACCCGCCAACCCGCCACCCTGTGGCCCAACCCACGCTGCTACCGGTGACGACCCAACAAAACCCCGCTCCAAACGTAAAAGCAAGCTACGCACATCCGCCAGCATATCACATACACCCCCGGCCGACCCTGAACTGCTCAACCCAGCCTCAAACCCACCGCCCCTGGATTCTGCTAAGGGGCCCCCTACCACCACTGACGAAGATAATAGCGGGTGACAAACAGGGGACATAGACGCATACTCACCGGGCTGCGAGGGGGCTATGTGCCCTCCAGCCGGAAATCCTGGATCCCCTGACGCCTTGTGGACCTCGCGCCTCCCGGCGGCGGACTCACCGCCTCGTTGTTGCGGCCCGAACACCCCCACAGCCTGTGCCGGGGAAGGAGGGCCGAACCCCCGGACTGAACCAGGCAGCGGTACCCCCACATCTGAATGCTCCTGGCCCCCCCGCCGAGAGTCATTCCAGATGTGCCATCGCGAGGCACCTGGCCGCCTAGGGCCCCCCACGGCAACTGGGAGCCCGACAGTGTCCTCCTCTCGAATCTTCTTGCAGCCGGCCCCGACACAGCCGGGCTGCTCTCCGGTCCCGCCGCAGCCCCAGGGGTGTTAAACATGCTCAGGGGGTCAGAAGCAAGCGCCGCTGCGGGGCCAGCGCAGCAGCGCCCCCCCGCTCCAGCCAGTTCCCCCGCACCGCTGGGGGACGAAACAGGACCCGGCCCTGCCTCCTGGCAGGCCGCCACTCCGCAGGCGGCCGAAACGCTAGAAGCTGGGGCAGGCCGCGCGGCACGTCCATAACCGCCGCGGCCCCCCGAAGGAGCTGGTGCTGCTGGATGTCGGGCGTGCGCCGGCTCCGCCCCCTTCCTGCCCCGGGGCGAAGGACCGGACGCCGCCGCAGGGCCTCGCCGCGTATGAGGATTCCTCCCGGGAGGGGCTCCGACGGTGACGCGAGGCCCGGGGAGCGGTGTCGGGCGATAACCGTTCTGAATTCCGCGCCCGCCTGGGCCTCCGCTCCCTCACCTCGGCCTGCGCTGGCGCCCCCTGAAGTAGGCCAGCCACTTGAGCCTCCAACCATCCAGGAGGCTGCCCCGCCGCTGCCGCCCGCAGTCTGTCCAGGGCCTGATCCACTCCAGACATCCCGGTAAGCTTGTGGGACTGTTCTGGAGCTGGGAAAAACAGGAACAGAGGGCGAGAACCCCCCAGTCCCTATCTTAAATACCCCCTAGCTCCCCCTCCCCTTTAACCCATCCCTCACTAAAAACTTCCAACCCCCCGTCATGATGGCCTCCGCCCACGCCTCCTCCAGGGGGTCGGGAGGCTCACTCCGGCCATTTCTTTTTGAACACATTTTGAAGCATTCTTAATCATGGAGAACACTTACCGGATTCGTAACTTCTTGAAGTTTTTTTTTTTTTTTTTAACTGTAGTATAATCTACAACATTTTAAATGGATTCACAGTTAGTTTATATCTTTCATTTGTGGATTGAGCTGAACCCTACATTTTTGTTTTGTGTTTGCTCAAGTGCTATGAAATGGCAATGTGCATTCTCTCCACCAAGGATATTTGCAGATTTGTTTTACCTTCTAGGAGCCTGTAGCACTGACCTATGTGCAGAATCACATCCTGGCACCTTTAATAATCTAGTCTGTTGGTCACTGAGTGGAAACTCACTGAGTACACCTACACCAATATCTCATGTGACAAAGTGATTGCCACGAGGTTACTCCGACAGTGTGGAGCCGAAAGACCACAGCATCTGATTGCTCCTACTCCAATGCTAAGATGAAGCATTTCTCCTTCATTTTAAATGTGTTTATTTCTTCTGGCAGAACAGGGGTTAATCGGCCATGTTGGAAATCCCTGTGTGCACAGCTGACAGCCACTCCTTTTCTCTTTATAATCTGGACTCTATTACTAATCCTTTTCGGAGCTAGCATTTGCTGCATTGCTAACAGAGGGAGAGGAGTTCTTATGAGTAGAGTTAGAGAAGTTATTAGTGACTGTTGTTTGGTTTGTATGTATGATAATTCCCTATCCTTCTCTATTTTGGTTTATTCCCGTACCTTCACACCCCAGTGGATTGCTTTGTTATATGTGAGTGAATATTTTGTATGCAGGAGTTTTCTGTTAACCCTTGCTTGTGGGTCACCCTCAAGCAACCGGGCCGGTATCAGTGGGATGAGTCACAGCAGCGGTGACCCGGACTGTGGCCCTGGGCGCCCAAGTAATGGGGGAATGTAGTGATTTGAATGTATAGTTCGTGACGCCACTTGTGGTGTTCGGCAAGGGAGGTGTTAAGCCGATGCTGCATGCAGATCCTCCAGGACAGATAGTGTGGTGCAGCAATGGTGGTATAGCCCTCCACAGGTAGGGCTGTTGACCCAGGGCAGTGTAGATGTGGAGACACTTAGGTGATGTAGAGTCTGGCGCAGGGGATGTAGCAGTGTCAGGTGGGCGGACACAGGAAGGAATGGAGGACACCACGGCATGTAGTTCCAAAGCTTTACTCACAGTCTGTAGTGCCCACTTCTGTGCTGTGTCCTCCGGGCCAGGGACTCAGTCAACCTCCAGGCAAGATGGAAAGCTCCCTTCCACACTCCGCCAACTTATGTGCCTTTCCTGAATGTCTCCTCTATAGTGTCTTTAAGTGTGAAGATCTCCAGTACCGTGGTACTCTGGAGTTCCTCCTGACAGATGTTCCCAAGAACTCTACTTGTACGGCAGACAGCTGTAGCCTGCTTCGGGGACTCTCTTCTCCTAAGTCCCGGCTCTCTATCCATATTGCTGTTGTGCCCTCAAGTCTTAGATGGGACTAGTGCATTTACAGCCCACTACTCCACCGGTGTCTGCTGCAGAACCATTAGTGTTCATGCAACCTCAGGGACCGGGCCCCGGCCTTGCGCTTAGAACTTCTAGACAGGGTTCTTCCTCTATCCCACGTCCCCTGTGTTCCCTTCTACTCCTACGTTCCGTACTTGTCCTTTCCCTTCTATGGAAGCTCAGGCTTCAGGTCAACGTCCTTCTCCTTCTCTCCTTTCCTTTCCCGTGCCAGCTGGCTCAGGTCACTGAGGCAGCTGCAGCACTCCTTCCTCCATCCCTTCTTCCAGGGATCCCCACTCCTCCCGAGTGGCTTCCTTCCTCACTGACCTCCTGTCAGACTAACCTGTCATCCTAAACCATCCAAAGGTGCTCTGCTTCTCTCTAAGCAAGGAGCCGCAATGTGGTTGTGCTGAACTACTCTATTGTGTGGTGTGCGAGTGTTGGAGCGCAGTCAGGAGCCTCCAACTTACCTGGATGGTGGGGCACCACACCTTAGGAGAAGGTGCAGTACCTCTGTGGCGACTGAGCCTCAGGGGCGCCACACTTGTGTTGTTTTGTGTGTCGAGTTGGTGCACTATGGTGCATAGTAGCACCCCATCTTCCCTGGGTGGGGGGAGAAAACAGACGAAGGGCATACTCAGGAGATAAGACAAGGGTGGACACCCCGGCACCTTCGCCATCTGAAGTATCCCAGGGAGCATGGCGAGCTAGGGCGCCCCCTAGTGTTAGGGACAGGGAAGGAGCCCCTTGTCCCGGGTCACCCGACAACTGTGACGCTAGCATTTCGCCTTGCTTTACTGTTTACCTTTAGGATCCATAATATATTTTATTGTTCTCTCCTCAAAAAATATGTTTCATCTTCTGTACCATCATCTCTACCAGCATCGCATCTCCTGTCATTGTCGATGGTAATTTAGAGTTTCAGATTGCAAAGATTTTGGACTCTCATCTTGTTCGCTGGTTGCTTTAGTATCTGGTACATTGGAAGGGGTATGGTCCTAAGGAGAGATGTGGGAACCAGCATCTGATCATATGGATAGACTGGTACGGACTTTTCACGTGGCTCACCCTGATAAGCCTGGTCATGAGGTTCCGAAGGTCCCTCGTAGAAGAGAGGGTACTGTCACAAGGAGTTACCGCGACAGTGTGGAGCAAGAAGACCTTCATTTTAAATGTGTTTATTTCTTCTGGCAGAACAGGGGTAATCGGCCATGTTGGAAATCCCTGTGTTCACAACTGAGCTCAGTTAGCCACTCCTTTTCCCTTTATAATCTGGGTTCTGAAACTAATCCTCGTCAGAGCTAGCATTTGCTGCATGGCTAACAGTGGGAGAGGAGTACATATGAGAATGAGAGTTGAAGGAGTTATTAGTGACTATTGTTTGCTTTGTATGTGTGGTAATTCCTTATCCTTCTCTATTTTGGTTTATTCCCCTACCTTCACACCCTGGTGCATTTTTTCTGTTAACTCTTGTTGGTGTTGCCTTGTTTGTCTGGTTGGTGTACTACGGCACACTGTAGCGCCCCCTCTTCCCTGGGTGGGGGAAGAGAACAGATGGGGCTAACTCAGCAGATAAGGCAAGGTCAGAGGCCTCGGCATCCTCACCTTCAGAAGTATCCCATGAAATAGGGCGAGCTAGGGCACCACCTAGTGTTTGGGACTGGGATGGAGTCCCTGGTCCCGTGTCACCCGACAGCTGTGTTGTGACAGTGATCATTCATGTGAATATCTAATGTAGATCAAGGATCAGGATGTCTGACTGCATAAATGTGATACAGGAAAGGCATATATCTTTGTACCGTGTTAGCCAGTAGATAGAAAAATATTCAGAATTGAGAGTCCTCAGTGGTTGATACCTTTTAATGGCAAACTGAAAAGATGGTAAGTGGTAACATATTGCAAGCTTTCGAGACTACTCAGGTCTCTTCATCAGGCAAAGACTAATACAACATCTGAAGAATCACATATTTATATACAAAACAGCACAGAAATAATGCAATAGATAAGAAAAGTGAAGTGAAGCAGAATTGTCATTATGGGAGAGGGATAAACATAAATATTGGAACATTTCATAGATAAGGCGCCTGAATGTTTATTGTCCTCTGATTGGGGTCTAGTTCTGTGTTGTGTGATGCCCCCAGAAGGTCTGAAGAGCAAATTCCTTAATTGATGTAAAAAGACTCCAACCCCATGGATAGAGACAAACACCTTGGTTGCCTCAGAAAGACCTTTTTGAATGAGTGCTACCATCCAAGAACAATTGAAAATCAAATTACAATATCAAGGAATCACATGCTACATTACAAAGCTAATGATGAAAATGACCGGGTGACTCTACAATCCAAATCTGGAGGTGCTAAGGGGGAGCTGCACGAAGATTACAACTAGAGTTGAGCGACTTTTGGTTTTTTAGGGTCGCGTATCGTTTCGTGAAACCCGACTTTTCCAAAAGTCGGGTCGAGTAAGATCGTCCGATTATAGGGAAAAGTCGGGGTCGTCCCGAAACACGAAACCCAATGTAAGTCAATGGGGAATAAAAGTCGGCAGTGAGAGGAGGACAGGAAACACACCTACAGTGCCCATTTGAATGCCAAAAGCATCAATTCTTCTTACTTAAGCTTGTCAACCTTAATTAACTTCATAATACAAGTTACGCACTGAAAAATGGGGGTTATTTGGCTAAAGTTGTGGGGGGGGAGGGCTGGCTGCAGGTTTTCATGTGCCCTGGGCGAAAGAGCGCCCCTTTAACACATACCACAACTCATCATGCTCCGATACGGCAGATAAATAGCGGTATAGTACAATGAAAAATACCTCACTTTTTACATCTCATGACGAGGCCCATCTATTTCTCCATACAGAATCATTGGTCCCATATAATGTTTGAAACAGTATATGATGAGCTCCACATAATGCTACAGTATATGTTGGTCCCCATGGATGAAGCTCCACTGTCTTATGGGCCCAAATAATGCTCCAAACATAATGGGCCCCATTTCTAATGCTCTAGTGTATAATGGGCCCTGTAAATGCTGCTCCAGTGTCTGATGTCCACCTTTGGAATGTTCCAGTGTATGGTGGGCCCCATCTATCATTCTCCAGAGTATAGTGCTCCCCAAAAATTGCTGTCCCAACATTGAAAACAATCAAATAAGTCTCCTCGCTAGGGAATCCCTGTACTTGTCTGGACAGGTGCTGTAGCTTGCTTAACAGCTCGCCAGCCGTTCTCACGCCCAGTACGGATTGCACGTCATTGCACAAAGGTTAGAAGGGGTACCGTATCCCCGGATAACATGTATGGATAGCGTACACATTCAAAATATATGTCTCAGGAGGCAGGCTCAGACGGTGTTAGGCCCAGTATGGATTGCACGTCATTGCACAAAGGTTAGAAAGGGTACCGTATCCCCGGATAACATGTATGGATAGCGTACACATTCAAAATATATGTCTCAGGAGGCAGGCTCAGACGGTGTTAGGCCCAGTATGGATTGCACGTGATTGCACAAAGGTTAGAAAGGGTACCGTATCCCTGGATAACATGTATGGATAGCGTACACATTCAAAATATATGTCTCAGGAGGCAGGCTCAGACGGTGTTAGGCCCAGTATGGATTGCACGTGATTGCACAAAGGTTAGAAAGGGTACCGTATCCCCGGATAACATGTATGGATAGCATACACATTCAAAATATATGTCTCAGGAGGCAGGCTCAGACGGTGTTAGGCCCAGTATGGATTGCACGTGATTGCACAAAGGTTAGAAAGGGTACGTATCCCTGGATAACATGTATGGATAGCGTACACATTCAAAATATATGTATCAGGAGGCAGGCTCAGACGGTGTTAGGCCCAGTATGGATTGCACGTGATTGCACAAAGGTTAGAAAGGGTACCGTATCCCCGGATAACATGTATGGATAGCGTACACATTCAAAATATATGTCTCAGGAGGCAGGCTCAGACGGTGTTAGGCCCAGTATGGATTGCACGTGATTGCACAAAGGTTAGAAAGGGTACCGTATCCCTGGATAACATGTATGGATAGCGTACACATTCAAAATATATGTCTCAGGAGGCAGGCTCAGACGGTGTCAGGCCCAGTATGGATTGCACGTGATTGCACAAAGGTTAGAAAGGGTACCGTATCCCTGGATAACATGTATGGATAGCGTACACATTCAAAATATATGTCTCAGGAGGCAGGCTCAGACGGTGTCAGGCCCAGTATGGATTGCACGTGATTGCACAAAGGTTAGAAAGGGTACCGTATCCCTGGATAACATGTATGGATAGCGTACACATTCAAAATATATGTCTCAGGAGGCAGGCTCAGACGGTGTCAGGCACAGTATGGATTGCACGTGATTGCACAAAGGTTAGAAAGGGTACCGTATCCCCGGATAACATGTATGGATAGCGTACACATTCAAAATATATGTCTCAGGAGGCAGGCTCAGACGGTGTTAGGCCCAGTATGGATTGCACGTGATTGCACAAAGGTTAGAAATGGTACCGTATCCCCGGATAACATGTATGGATAGCATACACATTCAAAATATATGTCTCAGGAGGCAGGCTCAGACGGTGTCAGGCACTGTATGGACTGCACGTGATTGCACAAAGGTTAGAAAGGGTACCGTATCCCCGGATAACATGTATGGATAGCGTACACATTCAAAATATATGTCTCAGGAGGCAGGCTCAGACGGTGTTAGGCCCAGTATGGATTGCACGTGATTGCACAAAGGTTAGAAAGGGTACCGTATCCCCGGATAACATGTATGGATAGCGTACACATTCAAAATATATGTCTCAGGAGGCAGGCTCAGACGGTGTCAGGCACAGTATGGATTGCACGTGATTGCACAAAGGTTAGAAAGGGTACCGTATCCCCGGATAACATGTATGGATAGCGTACACGTTCAAAATATATGTCTATACAGCATGAGGCAGGCTCAGACGGTGTTAGGCCCAGTATGGATTGCACGTCATTGCACAAAGGTTAGAAGGGGTACCGTATCCCCGGATAACATGTATGGATAGCGTACACATTCAAAATATATGTCTATACAGCATGAGGCAGGCTCAGACGGTGTTAGGCCCAGTATGGATTGCACGTCATTGCACAAAGGTTAGAAGGGGTACCGTATCCCCGGATAACATGTATGGATAGCGTACACATTCAAAATATATGTCTATACAGCATGAGGCAGGCTCAGACGGTGTTAGGCCCAGTATGGATTGCACGTCATTGCACAAAGGTTAGAAAGGGTACCGTATCCCTGGATAACATGTATGGATAGCGTACACATTCAAAATATATGTCTATACAGCATGAGGCAGGCTCAGACGGTGTTAGGCCCAGTATGGATTGCACGTCATTGCACAAAGGTTAGAAAGGGTACCGTATCCCTGGATAACATGTATGGATAGCGTACACATTCAAAATATATGTCTATACAGCATGAGGCAGGCTCAGACGGTGTTAGGCCCAGTATGGATTGCACGTCATTGCACAAAGGTTAGAAGGGGTACCGTATCCCCGTATAACATGTATGGATAGCGTACACATTCAAAATATATGTCTATACAGCATGAGGCAGGCTCAGACGGTGTTAGGCCCAGTATGGATTGCACGTCATTGCACAAAGTTTAGAAGGGGTAACGTATCCCCGGATAACATGTATGGATAGCGTACACATTCAAAATATATGTCTATACATCAGGAGGCAGGCTCAGACGGTGTCAGGCATAGTATGGATTTGACGGCCCAGATTACACAGCGGAGGAGCAGGGAGAGGTAAAGATTGCAAATGCTGGGGCCCTGGCCAAGCAAGGGGGGCCCACTCGTGGGCGTCGGTACTGGCACTGGGCCCCTCATAGTACAGCGGTGTGTCTGACGGCGGGTGTGCACCACCACCGTCAGACACTTGATTGCACTATGAGGGACCCTGTGCCAGTGCCCGCGCCCAAGAGTCGGCCTACCCACCTGTCCAGGGCAACGGCACTCGCACTGTGTCGTGCGCTAGGTGGTGACCCCGGCCATGGGGGGGAGGCAGCACAGTTAGGGAGTTTTAGAAAGTGGCATATGTTGATGTTGGACATTCAACTGATGCAAAAGGCGAAATAGGTGAAGTACCAGGAAGAGGTGGACCAAAGCAAGCCATTTTTCTGTCACCCTATGTGTCATCAGGGGAAGGTGGGACAAAATCCTTGGAAACCCATGCGTGATTCATTTTAATGAAGGTTAGATCATCCACATTTTGGGTTGACAGACGGGTCCTTTTTTCTGTCAGGATTGATCCAGCTGCACTGAAGACTCTTTCCGATAGCACACTTGCAGCTGGGCAAGCGAGCTCCTGTAAGGCATATTGGGCCAATTCAGGCCAGGTGTCCAGTTTAGCGGCCCAATAGTCAAAGGGCAATGACCTGTGTGGGAGAACATCGATATGGGAGGAAAAGTAGTTTGTAACCATAGTTGACAACTGCTGTCTCCTGTCACTTTCCATCGATGCAGTATTACCAGTTGTGTCAGCGGTAATTGAAAAATCAGTCCACAACATTGTCATGAAACCCCTGTCTCCAACGCCACTTCTGCTGTGTGCACCACGAACACCTCTGCCAAGCTGCCCCCGGCCCGTACGGCTCGTGTGAGAACCATCACCGCTGCTGTGTGCTGGGAATGCCTCAAGCAACCGATTTACCAGAGTTGCTTGTTTATTAGCCAATATTAGGTCAAGGTTCTCCTGTGGCATGATGTTTTGTAATTTGCCTTTATAGCGTGGATCCAGGATGCTGGCCAACCAGTAGTCGTCATCGTTCATCATTTTGGCAATGCGGGGGTCCCTTTTTAGGATCCGCAAGGCATAATCTGACATGTGGGCCAATGTTCCCGGTGTCAATGATGCACTGCGAGTGCTGGGTGGAGGAGCACTTTCTGGCAAATCCACATCCCTCCAGTCACGCACAAACCCTGTACCAGACCTTGCCACGCCAACATTTTCACTTGCCCCACGAGATGCATCCTCCTCCCCCCCTAAGTAATCATCCCCATCATCCTCCTCCTCCTCCTCCTCTTCTTCCTCCACCTCGTCCAGGAGAGGTCCCTGAGCAGACAATGGCTGAATGTCATCAAGGATTCCCTCCTCCTCTTCCTCCTCATCAACATTGGCTGCAGACGCCTGCTCCTTAAGGTGCGTCAAAGTTTGCATGAGCAGACGCATAAGTGGGATGCTCATGCTTAGGATGGCGTCGTCTGCGCTTACCAGCCGTGTGCATTCCTCAAAACACTGAAGGACTTTACAAAGGTCTTTCAGCTTCGACCACTGCACGCCTGTCAACTCCATGTCTGCTCTCAAAGTGCCTGGCCGTGTATCCTCCCACAAATGCATTATGGCCTGCCTCTGCTCGCACAGCCGCTCCACCATGTGCAGGGTGGAGTTCCACCTTGTTGCAATGTCGATAATGAGGCGGTGGTTGGGAAGGTGGAGCAATCGCTGCAGCTTCTGCATACGAACGGAGTGTACAGGCGACCGGCGGATGTGCGCGCACAGTCTTCGCACCTTCTGGAGCAGGGCTGTTAACTCCGGATAATTTTTGAGGAAGCACTGCACCACCAGGTTCAAGGTGTGAGCCAAGCAAGGTATGTGGCTGAGTTTTGAAAGGGCTATGGCTGCCACAAAATTACGGCCGTTATCACTAACTACCTTGCCTGCCTCAAGATGTACACTGCCCAGCCATGACTCAGTTTGTCGCTTCAAGTACTCGGCCAGCACCTCGGCGGTGTGTCTGTCGCCCAAACACATCATCTGCAACACAGCCTGCTGACGCTTTCCACTAGCTGCTCGATAGGGGGACACATCGTGTGCAACAGTGGCAGCTGCAGATGGAGTGCTCGTACGACTGCGCTCTGTGGACGAGCTGTCGCTTCTGGAGGAGGAGGAGGAGGAGGGTCGAACGCCTACAGCCAACTGTTTCCTAGACCGTGGGCTAGGCAGCACTGTCCCACCACCGCTGTCCCCTGTGGACCCTGCATCCACCACATTAACCCAGTGCGCAGTGATGGACACGTAACGGCCCTGGCCATGCCGACTGGACCATGCATCAGTTGTGAGGTGCACCTTTCCGCTCACTGACTGCTTGAGTGCATGGACAATGCGGTCTTTCACATGATGGTGGAGGGCTGGGATGGCTTTGCGAGAGAAGAAGTGGCGACTGGGTAGGTCATAGCGTGGTACTGCATAGGCCATGAGTTCGCGGAAAGCTGTGCTTTACACCAACCGAAAGGGCATCATCTCAAACGAGATTAGTTTGGCAATGTGGGCGTTCAAACCCAGTGTACGCGGATGAGAGACTGAGTACTTTCTTGACCTACTCATAGTGTCTGGGAGGGTGAGCTGGACTTGAGAGCTGCATATGGTGGAAGTAGCGGTGGACAGGGCGGACTGAGAGAGGGTTGATGATGGTGATGGAGTTGGTGTTCTTTCTGATGGCCTAGAATCAGTCTTTCGTTGATGTAACAGTGGGATTCCCTGACTGCTGTGGCCTTGCAACGACACCTCAACATTTGCTGCTGTGCTAACCGGTGTGCTTACAGTGGGGGAAACAATGTAGCGTTGCTGACTACCTTCGTTGTGATCAGTTGCACATGTGGCACTTGAGGTTTGGTGTTGTGTCCACGCTTGCAAGTGCATGCTGGTTAAATGTCTAAGCATGCAACTGGTATTCAAATTTTTCAGATTTTTCCCTCGGCTAAAGGTCTTTGCGCACTTCTTACAGATAACCTTGGCCTGATCATGAGGATTTTGTTCAAAAAAGTGCCACACTGCACTCTTCCTACTTTGGCAGACATTTGCGGCCTAGCACGCTGTGATCTTTTGACCCTCTGGACAAGCTGTCCAGCAACTCTTTTGATGTTTGGAACCTGTCTTTGGAGTGCTCCGGGCCTGCCAGATAACAGCTGTTGCGATGTCGATGTCTGCTGTGGATGCTCCTCATCTGAGCTATTGGAAGCAGCACCCTCTTCCCCCAATGGATGCCAATCTGGGTCAACAACTGGGTCATCCATCACCTCCTCTTCTATGTCATGTGCACCTTTCTCTGTGTCACCGTGTATGGTGGTATAGTGTGCGGGAAGGGGCACCTGAGTCTCATCAGGGTCAAAATCTGGCTCTGTACACTGCGAGGACAATGTAGTGCTCTGAGTGAATGTACCAGCAGAATCATCCATCAGCGGCTGTGCATCAGTGCACTCCATGTCAGATTCATCTTGGCCTGGGTAATTCACCATTTGACTTGATAATCCAGGCATGGTATGTGAAAACAGCTCCATGGAGTAATCAGTAGTATGGCCTGCGTCATCCTTCAATCTTGGTTGGGGTGAAGGACACAAGCAAAGGTGTGGTTCATGAACATGAGCCTCCAATGACGACTCAGTGCTTTTACTTTTTACAACTGAAGAAGAGGAGGCGATAGAGCTGGAGGCTGAGTCAGCAATGTAAGACAAAACTTTTTCCTGATGCTCTGCCTTTAAAAGCGGTTTGCCAACTCCTAGAAAACTAAGCGTTCGAGGCCTTATGTAGACAGATGATGACGCAGGGTCAGCACCTCCTGCATTTGGTCCTATTTTGCTCTTGCCACTACCATCAGATCCACCACCAACACCATCATTACCAGCTGCCAACCCCCGCCCAATTCCACGGCCTCTTCCACCAGCCTTCCTCATTTTTGGTAGAAATGTAGACAAAATCCAACAAACTATATAGTAATGTAAAACAAGGTACAAGGTGTCTATAGGACAGGGGAGTTTTAGAATCTCTGCGTACACTTGTGGACAGTGGACACTTGTGGATTGTGTGCGGCCCACTGATATCTGAGCGCTATGTGACACGCTCGATGGCACAGCTGCCTGTGACCAAAGTGACGAGAGGATAATGGAGATTTTGAATCTCTGCGTACACTTTTGGACACTGGACACTTGTGGATTGTGTGCGGCCCACTGATATCTGAGCGCTATGTGACACGCTCGATGGCACAGCTGCCTGTGACCAAAGTGACGAGAGGATAAGGGAGATTGGATTGCTTTTAAAAAAGCAGTTTGCGGAGCAGTGGGTAAACAGCAATGCCAGCGTGTCAGGAAGCCTTAGAAGGCAGCCCAACAACCAACACCACTGATACACCACAATATAGCCTCCCCTTGCACTGCACACACAGTGACTTGTGTGTTGTGCAGGCCAAATCGCTAGCAGCAGAAGCAGTTTTTTTGTCTTCTTCCCTGCCTAACGCTCTCCCTACAGAATCAGCAGCAACCTCTCCCTATACTAAGATCGGCAGAAGTAAGATGGCGGTCGGCGTGCACGCCCTTTTATACCCCCTGTGACGCCCACCAAAGCAAGCCAATCACTTGCATGCCCTTCTGAAAGATGGTGGTGACCCGTGCCTATGTCATCACGTTGCCCACAGTGTCCGTGGATCCTGATTGGCTGAAAAAGAGCGCAAAACAAACTTTTGAAACGCGACTTTGGCGCGTAAGTCGCCGACCTCGTGGCCGACCTCATCCTAGGGTCGGGTTTCGTTTCATGAAACCCGACTTTGCCAAAAGTCGGCGACTTTTGAATTTTTTCGACCCGTTTCGCTCAACTCTAGTGGCAACCTGTTCCACTCATTGATCACCCTAACTGTCAAGAAGTTTTTTCTAATATCTAATCTGTGTCTCCTCCCATTCAGTTTCATCCCATTGCTTCTAGTCTTTCCTTGTGCAAATGAGAATAAATATGATTCTTCTACAATGCGACAGCCCTTGAGATATTTGTAGACAGCTATTTAGTCTCCTCTCAGTCTTCTTTTTTGCAAGCTAAATATTCCCAAATCCTGTAACCGTTACTCATAGGACATGGTTTGCAGACTGGTCACCAACTAGACATGTTACTGTCAGATGGGCTCACACAAGGTGATCAAACTGTGTATGGAGTACCTCAGTTTTATCAGAGTGGTCAATACAGCATGTAAGATGGCAGGAGGTGAAGTCCTTAATGGCAGGTATGTATTACTGAGTATTTGGGAGAGAACCGAAAAAGGCTGAGTGGAAAAGCCGCTCCCATAATCCAGTCTGGGTTTTACTGATCTAATAACATGCACCTGGTTCTGCTCAGGTGGGAGTAGTGTGCAGACACTGTAGAAAGAAAGGGCTGGTGGATAGTCTGTACTGCAGCCTGAGAGGTTCCTGTAATATCAAGTTGGTGAGACCATGTGATTAACATTGCCTTACCCAGAGAAAAGATGGTTTTGTTACTTGTCTGTGCCGAAAAAAGGACTGTTTAATTTTGGAGCTGTAAAGTTTTTGAAGATGTAAGGTGGTGAAGAGAAAGAAAAGTCCAAAGGAGGTTAATTTCCCTGCTCCTTAGGCCTGTTTCACACTTCCGTTTTTTAACGTCAGTCAAAATCCACCAATTTTTTTTTTAAAAAAGGATCCTTTTTTTCCCCCATAGACTTACATTAGTGGCGGATGTTGACTGATGGTCGTCCGTCCCATCCGTTTTTTGACGGATCCGCCAAGATTTTAACGGCTCCCGGGCGGATTAGACGGACCTGCAACGTTTTTTGTCTTTGACGGTCCGCTATTTTGAAGTGTGCATGCATTTTAACCATCAAATGCCGTTCCGGGTGCAGCGAAAATCTCTCTCTCCCAGATCGCGGCTCCTTTAAATTTACCTCGCAAGTCGACTCCATCGGATTCGGCCAAAACACAAATCCGCTGACATCCGATTGGGGGGAATCTGTTTTTAACTGCTCTGACGGATTTGGTCTCCCGTCAATCAACGGAAATGTGAAACAGGCCTTATCCAGAACCAGTTAGCCAGACAGCATGGTTGCCGGGGGGGAGACTTTCTGACTTGGACCTGTAGTGATTGCAGTTACGAGTGATGCAGTGACAAGACTGGAGCCGGAGTAAGCTTAGAATGTAACCCTTATATGTACATATATATAAATAAGGGGCTATTTTGAGTAAATTGCACGCTAACAATAGTTATCATCGCAGGGATCAAACAATCATACACTGGTAACACGGTTATAACTACCCGGTCGGAATCGGTAACTAAGAGGCCGTGGTGTAGCCGACTATGGGTCCAAGAACTAAGAATGAACAACTACGATGTGTCACTTATCCTCCTCTGACGTCCGGCAGAGTGGTGGTCGCTGTCTATTCGGCGTCTCAGCCGCTGGACCCAGCTGATGAGGAGCTAATGCAAGCTTCTGGTGTTCCTACGCCCAGGTGGAGCGTGGGCACAACAGGCCCCTGAAGAGATCCTCTGCGATGTGACTCCCAACGGAGGCAGTATGGTGGTGGCCGGGGCCTTGGACACGTAGGTCACAGCCGCGCGCTGGGGCCGGGCAGCAGCGGCTGTGAGTGACAGCAGGCAGGCCGCAGCTGTGGGCTGAAGTCGGGCAGCGGTGGCAGCGGGCAGGCCGCGACCGCGGGCTGGAGTCGGGCAGTCGCGGGTGGCGGCAGGCAGGCCGCAAACACGGGCTGGAATTGGGTAGTGGCGGCCATGGGTGGTGGTGGACAGGCCGCGACCGCGGGCTGGAATCAGGTAGTGATGGCCGCGGGTGGTGGTGGACAGGCCGCAACCGCAGGCTGGAGTGATGGGAACGGGAGTCCGGTCGCTCAGTCGGCGTCCCTCGGCTGAGCTGTTTGGTGCTGTCTCCTCCCTGACCGTGGTAAGTCCCCTTCCAGTCTCTCTTGTCGTCGCTTGCTCCTTCTGGCTCTGACACTCTGGCACCACCTAGGCTTCCTGCTCCTTCTTTCCCATTCTGTCGAGTGCCCCCTGCTGGCATTCTCAGCTCCTTTTATATCTGCTCCTCCCCCACTCCTTCTAGTACTGTCTCCGGTCCATCCTCTAATTATGTCTCCCTTGGAACCTTGTTGACAGTCTCCTTGGTTCCGGCCCGGTTACACAGTGGGGACTCTCCCTCCTACAGACCGACTGGACCATGTGGCTACAAGGGACAGGGAGGAAAAGGAAGGAGCGGTGGATCGGAAGGTGTGAAGGTAGAGGGCATGAAAGCAGAGCGTGACAGGCATGGAGGAGAGCGCTCCAGAGACAGGGGAGAGTGCAACAGAGAGAAAGCAGGCTGCAGCACCACGCTCACAGAGAGAGAGAACTCCCTGTCAGAGTTCTGGGACTGAAGTACGAGACATAGTGCGCGCTGTATGTGAGTACGTGGATTCGGTAGCCTCCGTGACCAGAGGTGACCTTCCCCCTGACAGTGCAAAGACAGTGACCCCAAAGCGCAGTACTGGGGACCCAGTGACAAGTCGGGGCCCCTGAGTGTAGCCAAGAGACTTCCCAGTGTGTTTACTGCAGAGAGACTGACAGCGTAACATACAGAGACTTAGCGCAGGGGAGACTCAGTTCCGCAGCATCTGCTTCCTGCTTTAACCCATGAGGTTCCAGCTTCACCCTAAGAAGAGATTGCAGAGACTTAACACCTGAGGTTCCAACTACATCCAGAGGAGACTACAGAGACTGTGAATGCTGCTGTTGACGGCGCCAACGTGGGGGAAAGAGACCCTGCAATTAAGCTTTCCCCGGACTGATAAGTCATATTAATGCCAGTTGAACCGTCTAAACTCTGCAGAACCGTTTAGTAGTTTTTTTAGTCTAGTTTGCTGTTTATATTGTTACTCTTACTCATTTAATCCCTTTACTGCTCCTCCTTTCGTGGAGAATTTATCCCCTGTATATAAACCCTTTAACTCTTGGTCTGTCTCTGTTCCGTGGCGACATCCTCGGTACCTACAAGATATTACAAAGAACAATAAAATGTATTCTGTTTTGATACAAAAACCCTGTGCCTGTGTGTATTCAGGTGGCTATGTGAGAGCTGACACCCCTACAATTGATGAAGAATGTGGGCACAGTCTCAAAGAGCACAGATGATTGCAGTATAATATAAGACTGATTTTCCTGAGTAAAGGCAACTACAGCATTTCAGACACAGGCAGAAAGCGTGGAAGAGCTTATTGAGCAACTGGTCCAGGCCAATATGAAATTGTATCAGCAGCAGACCCAACAGGAAAGCAACAAACTTCTGACCCAGCATTTTAACCAGCAGCAGCAGTCTAAATAGCGGATGGTTTTCTTAACAGAAACTGTCTGGGCCATTGAGAGCACCTTGTGCCAACCAAAATACTGGTACTCCTGTGAGTCAATCAGTATGGGAAGTCATGAGAAAATGACTTTGGAGAATGTCGTTGAGGCTTTCTTGACTGTCTTTAAGAGGGTGACAGGCAGGAAAAAACAGCCCTCAGAAAAATGGGTAGATGTTTTAGCTCCGTACCTTACTGGGAACTGCAAAAAGCATACTACGACCTTGCCCTGCAGGATGCCAAGCAATTTGGCAAGCTGGTGGTGGAGATTCTGGCACATTTGGGCATAACTCTGGCAAATCAGACCTCAATGTGTGCACCTCTGATCCTACCAAATGGACAAACCTCCCAGATCACAAATGTTCAACCTGCTACACCTGGTGCAAAAGTGGCTACAGCCTGTGACCTGCTCTCCAGCACAGATAGCAGAAAACGTGGGGGTGGACTGATTTATCCACTCAATGCCTAAATCTGTGCAATGCTGGGTTGCCCAAGGAGATCCCCAAAATGCAGATGAACTTGTGATCCTTGTGGAAATATACTTGGATTTAGAGAACTCACTGAGACAACAAGGGGGCCTGAGGTCACCTTTCTGGGATATCGAAAAAAACGAGCCCAAGTCCACATCTGACGGGTGTTCAAAATTCTAAGACAGGTCAGAGCTGGTTTTAAGTGGTACATCTCATACCAATGTCTGTTGTAGGTGTCATGCCATGGGTCTTATAGCAACCCATTGTCTGTTGGTTCCAGAACTGATGGACTGCTTCATATGTCAACACTTCTCATTTTTTGCACATCCTGTGTTCAGTGCCATACCTCACCCTGGTGACGGACCTCAACTGTGCCAGGTAATGGTGACCAGTGTGACAGTGACTGGAGACCTTGACTCTGGGAGTTTGGTTACCCTATTAACAGCCACACTTCTGTGTGTGATCATCTCTAGTAAGAGGATAGGAGTATGGTGTATCCATGGAAACACCAAGGTTTTTCCCATGGTCCAGGCTTCATACGCACAGTTTGTGGTTCCATGTCCCAAAAAGCAAGAATTGTTGAGGACTTGATGCATACTAATTATTATCAGATGAAATTTTCCTTTGTTTTGGATCTTATGGGCTAAAGCTATAGTGTGGCGCCCCTGAGGGTTCAGTCGCCACAGAGGTACTGCACCTCCTCCTGAGGTGTGGTGCCCCACCATTCAGGTAAGGTGGAGACACCTGACCACACTCCAACACCTGCATCCCACACAACATAGTAGTGTAGCATAGCACCTTTGGTGGCTCCCTGCTTGGAACACGAAGAGTGCTGGGAGGTGGGTGGAGCTTAGTCTGCACCAAAGAGAGCGGGAGATTATTAGGACTAGGTCAGTCTCACTGTCAGGATCCTGACAGCGCTGGCGTACAGCCTCCGCTGAGCAGGGACTCACCCGCACTGTAGCGACCCCTGGGGACAGGAACAGCCAGGAAGTACAGATGCACAGGACCTGAACGCAGAAGTTTAGCAAGCCGGCACAGGACCTACGGTCATGTGACTGCAAGGGGGCGGGGCTTAGCCCTGGGTGAGGGCGATCCAATAGCATCCAGTAGTGCAATTTGCCACCAGAAGTCGCTATGATAACAAGGTCACATGATGTAAATGGTGAATTTCCTTTCACTTGCTATAGAGGACATTGAGGAAGCCTCCTCTGAAGCAAATATCCCTGACATGGAGAAGTTCCAGAATAAATTTGGAATGGCCCAGCTTAGGGAATTAATGTTGAAAGGTGCTCTGAAAAATGTATCGGTGTTGAATCGTGTTCCACGGGAGCCGATAAGGGGCCAGGTAAAAGAGTTCATCATCAAGGCACAAGATGCATAATCCAGAAGATATAATTGGTCGGCTCGAGTGAGACAGTTTGAGCCTGGGTATCATGTACTTTTGTTAGTGTCCATAGTTGAGAGCAAGTTCCTTGCCAAGTGGGAGGAACTCTACGAGGTGGTGGAATAGGTGGGAGAAGTCAAGAATAAAATACACCAACTAGAGAAAAGGAAGTCCTTTCCAATACATCATATCAACCTACTAAAACCCTAGAAGGATACGGACACTCTTGAAACCCCTTGCTTGTTGACCCAGTCACATGACCACATTACGGGTGTCAAAGTGGCAAAAACTTTGTCACCTTCCTAAAAACACCAGCTTTGTAAATTGTTACACCCAAATAGGGACGTGTTCTTGGAGTTACCAAGTCTCAATCGTGTCATCAAGCATGAGATTCTCACTGAGCCTCATATTCAGGTAATGTAAAGATTAATCAAGCAGGGGAAGTGAAGTCCCAACACTAGTACCTGGGTACTGGTACGTGACAGCCCATTACAACAGTGTGGTGATGATCCAGGAGATATGGAAATCTGGGTGTTTTGCCAAAGAAAAGAAATCTGTGATGTTCAATTAAAGAAGACGCAGCAGTCACTGTTCCAGATGCAGTTCTTTATTCAGTGTCGTGAACAGATATCAATGGGAGAGGTTAGTGTGGACAAGGTCGGATCGATGGGGTCAATGTAAAGACCTATAGAATTCCTGAAATCCCTCACAAAATCCAGATCAGCGCATCCCTGGGAATTATTGGCTATTAAAAGAGGTTTGTTGTCATAGCTGCACCTTTAACCAATCTCCAAAAGGGAACCAAATCAGTTAGGCCGGGTTCACATTGCGTTGCGGGCAGTGCGCTGATGGCATATGTTACATAGCAGCACTAACGCTATGTAATGGAAGCGTTAACGCCGCCATTGCCCGCAATAATAGTAACGCATCCTAACGCATGCCAAAATCGGCATGCGTTAGCGATGATGCATTACTTCATGACGCACCCTCGAAAGCAGTCTGCAGCGTCCGAGGGTGCATCGGGTCTAGCGCGAGAGCGCATGGTAACGAAAAGCTACCTTGCGTTAGCGCATATGTTAGCACTAGGTCACAAAAGATGTAAAAAATGACATCTGCGTTAGCGCATCCGTTTAACGGATCCGTTAAACGGATGCCCCTAATGCAATGTGAACCTAGCCTTATGGTTAAGATGTCTCCAGAGATTGGGAGGGCATTTCAGAACCTTAACCCCTTTCTGACGTTTGGCATAATTTGACCTCGTTGGACTTCCCATTTGGTGCAGGCTCTGGTGCTGAGCCCGCACCTTTCCGGGCACATGTCAGCTGATATATAAATATATATATATATATATATATATATATACTTCTTCTGTTAACTAATTAAATGCTGCTGTAAATTTCTGACAAAGGCATTTAACTTGCGCTTACCGGAAGAGTGTCCTTTATCCTGCCCATATGATCGCGGGTCTTCAGCAGACTTCTATGGTTGCCATAGCCAGATTGCTATGAGCGCCTCCCGGTGGTCGGCGCTCATAGCAAGTGAGCATTTCTGCTACACACAAGCGATTTGATCATTGCCTGTGTGTAGCAGAGGGGATCAGGTTATGGCAGCTTCTAGTCTCTTATGGAGACTATTGAAGCATGCAAAAAGTAAAAAAAAAGTGTTTTTAAAAAATATAAAAAAATAAAAAAATAATAAAAGTTCAATTCACCCCCCTTTCGCTCTATTCAAAATAAAATAATAAAAAAAAATCAAACATACACATATCTGGTATCGCCACATTCAGAGTCTCCCTCTCTATCAATATAAAAAAAATAACCCGCTTGCTAAACAGCATTGTGAGAAAAAAGTCAAAACGCCAGAATTACAATTTTTGGTCACCACTACATTGCATTAAAAACAAGCCCTTACCCAACCCGAGATAACGAAAAATGGAAATGCTACAGGTCTCAGAAAACGGCACATTTTTTTTCTTTTAACAAACTTTGGAATTTTTTTTTTCACCACTTAGATAAAAAAGAGCCTAGACATGTTCGGTGTCTATGAACTCGGAATGACCTGGAAGATCAAAATGGCTGGTCAGTTTTAGCATTTAGTGAACATAGTAAAAAAAAGAAAAAACCCTGTGGAATTGCACTTTTGCAATTTTACTGCACTTGGAATTTTTTTCCCTTTCCCCAGTACATGATATGTTAAAACCAATGGTGTCATTCAAAAGTACAACTTGTCCCGCAAAACACAAGTCCTTACATGGCCATATTGACTGAAAAATAAAAAGTTATGGTTCTGGGAAGAAGGGGAGCAAAAAGCGAAAACACAAAAGCTGAAATACCCCTGGTCGTTAAGGGGTTAAACTAGGTCTCTGTAGGCAACCAGATGTTGTAGCACTGGATTTCTCCAAAACTTTCATAGCCTAGACAGAGGAGTCAGATGGTGGGCTAGGAGCTGTCATGTTCAAGTAGATTAATGTGGAGGAACACACTATAGTTTACTTGAGTAGAAAGATTTCCTCTTTTGTGAAAAATTACTCAAATGTAGAGCAAAGACCTAGTAAGCTACAGGGAGATGTGATTGCTCTGTCGCGGATACATTGTTTATTGGCAGATTGTGCCCAACCCCGATATTGGGCTAAGTGGGGGGCGGGTATTTAAGAAAGTAGGAGATAAGGTCCTGGATGACAGGTATGTTAATAAGATCTTTTTGAATTAAGACTAGATTTGGGGTCTGGGATTAAGGAGCAGCTAAAACAGCCTATGTGGGTCTCATACTCCTGTCTGAGTATTACTGGTCTAATAAAATTCACCTGGTCTAACCAAGACAGTAGTAGTGAGGCTGGAGAGAGACAAAGCTGGTGAATACTCTGTACTGTAGCCTGCAATGACAAGTTGCTGACACCGTGTGTTATTTTGCCTTACCCAGAGAGAGGACTGTTTGGTTATTGATTTGTGCTGAAGAAAGCTGTTTCTTTTTTGATCTGTAAAGGTTTTGAAGGACAATAAACTTTTTTTTGTTTTCATATAAAAACCCTGTGCCGGTGCGTATCAAAGGAGCTGAAGTCGTTACAGTCAGTAATGCAGGTCACACTTCATATGTTCAATATTCACAAATGCAGTTCTGCTCATAGAGCACTTGTATTTGTATGCAGTTATTATATGGAGATTTCTAAGTTTTTAGACTGGACACATCCATGCCTTACAGGCTTTGTCTGTTGAGTTCAATTGAATATGTGCAATACTCTATTTCTTCTGTGGTGACGCGGCAGGAAAATTACACCTGAGTGTCATAGACAGAGCAAAACATATAAAGGTGCAAATCATGTATCATCTTCAGGAGCAAGAACAGACACCACCCCAAAGAAGAGGACAAAATACTGCTAGAAAAACGTGAGACATTTCGGATCTTTTCACTCCAAACTCTCGAACCCAAGGGCCTCAACAGGGACTACGACACCGCCAGTTTTGTCTAGTTTCATATCTTCCAATTGTTCCCCCCTGACCTCAGGTGTCTTTAAATATATTCTCTCTATGAATATGTTTTTTTCCACGAATACCTTCTGTTGTGTACTCTCCAGTTAAATGTAACCCACGTGTGTCGGCCAGCCAGATGTTTGTCTGGTAAGTGATGTCTCTTCTTCCTCATAGAGTGGTTAGACAGCTTCTTTTCACCTTTTCACCTCCCTCACGACGGACACCCATGGTACAGTAAAGGCTTCTTCCACAGTTCACACCTGCACAGTCACTATCCTCTATTCTATGCTATACCATGCAAGCATTTTTTTTTTTTTTGGTACTACTACTTTAATAAACCAATAATAAACCAATACCCCTTACCTATTCAATTTATATTCTGCCACTTTAGAACAAATGAATGTATTCTCCTAGCAAGGTTAACTTCTACTAAAAATTGAATTGCTTCCTGTTGATATAGATGTCTCCTCCCGTAGAAGACGATACACCTGCTCTAACAGCCATACAGACACCCCATCTTACACTCAGACATCATACGTCCCCATCCAACTTCATTTCACAAAGGTTGCCTCACATAGCATGGGGAATCGTGTCACAGGATACTGCATGTGCATACCATGCCCACTGCAACGTCATCCTCATCGGACATACCCAACCCCAGCCACTGGCACGTTACCACTGATGATGCCTACCTCATCGGGCATACCCATCTCTGGCCACTGACGCCTCATCACTAGAGTTGAGCGATACCGTCCGATACTTCAAAATATCGGATCGGAATGGATCGGCCGATCTTTAAAAAAAGTATCGGTATCACCGATGCCGATACCGGAAGTCCCATTCAAGTCTATGAGACTTCCGGTATCGGAATTGGAAAAACCCTTTCCTGCCCTTGTACAGCCTCTCGGGGGTCTGTACGGGCCTTCCGGGGGTCTCTGCCGGCCTGCCGGGGGGCTGTGCCGGCCTGCCGGTGGGCTGTGCGGACTGCCCGGGGTCTGTACCGGCCTGCCGGGGGGCTGTGCCGGCCTGCCGGTGGGCTGTGCAGGCTCCGGGGGGCTGTGCCGGCCTGCCGGGGGGCTGTGCCGGCCTGCCGGGGGGTTTGTGCAGGCTCCGGTAGTCTGTGCAGGCATCGTCCGATGGGACTACAAGTCCCATCGGGCGATGCCTGCTACCATGACAGTGATTGACACATTAGCCAATGATGGGACAGTAGTAGTCCCATCATCCAGCTAATGTGTTAAATGTAAAAAAAAAAAAAAAAATACTACATATATACATACTACATGCATGCTACATACATACTACATGCTACATACATACTACATATATACTACATGCATGCTACATACATACTACATGCATGCTACATACACACTACATGCTACATATATACTACATGCTGAGAACTGATGCTGCAGTTCTCTACCCAAGATCGTCGTGGGACACACTCGTGGACTGCTTCGGATCATGGGTGAGTATTTTTGTGGTTTGTTATGTTAATATTTATTCCGTAAAAGACAATGGCTTCGGGGAACAATGTGACAAGTATTGGTAAGTATGTTACTCTATGTTATATGTACTGTATGTCTATGTATGTATTGTATGAATGTATTGTATGTAGTATGTATGCAGTATGTATGTAGTATGTATGTAGCATGCATGTAGTATGTATGTAGTATGTATGTAGCATGTAGTATGTATGTAGCATGCATGTAGTGTATATGTAGTATATATGTGGTATGCATGTAGTATGTATGTAGCATGCATGTAGTATGTATGTAGTATGTATGTAGCATGTAGTATGTATGTAGCATGCATGTAGTATATATGTAGTATGTATGTAGCATGCATGTAGTATATATGTAGTATGTATGTAGTATGTATGTAGCATGTAGTATGTATGTAGCATGCATGTAGTATATATGTAGTATGTATGTAGCATGTAGTATGTATGTAGCATGCATGTAGTATGTATGTAGTATGTATGTAGCATGTAGTATGTATGTAGCATGCATGTAGCATGTAGTATGTATGTAGCATGCATGTAGTATATATGTGGTATGTATGTAGCATGTAGTATGTATGTGGCATGCATGTAGCATGTATGTATGTAGCATGCATGTAGTATGTATGTAGTATGTATGTAGCATGTAGTATGTAGCATGCATGTAGTATGTATGTAGTGTGTATGTAGCATGCATGTAGCATGTAGTATGTATGTAGCATGCATGTAGTATATATGTGGTATGTATGTAGCATGCATGTAGTATGTATGTAGTATTTTTTTTTTTTTTTTTAACATTTAACACATTAGCCGGATGATGGGACTACTACTGTCCCATCATTGGCTAATGTGTCAATCACTGTCATGGTAGCAGGCATCGCCCGATGGGACTTGTAGTCCCATCGGACGATGCCTGCACAGACCCCCGGACATCAGCACAGCCCCCCGGCAGGCCGGTACAGACTCCCACAGGGTGCACAGCCCCCCGGCAGGCCGGCACAGCCCCCCGGCAGGCCGGTACAGACCCCCACAGGGTGCACAGACCACCGGCAGGCCGGCACAGCCCCCCGGCAGGCCGGTACAGACCTCGGGCAGTCCACACAGCCCCCCGGCAGGCCGGCAGAGACCCCCGGAAGGCCCGAAATGACGGCGCATCATGATGCGCACACACCGCGCATCATGATGACGTCATTTCGGCTGTCAATCAACTTTGAACTTCCGATTCCGATGCCCGATATTGAAAAAATATCGGATGTCGGTATCGGAATTCCGATACAGCAAGTATCGGCCGATACCCGATACTTGCGGTATCGGAATGCTCAACTCTACTCATCACTGATGACGCCCACTCTAATTGATAGACGGTGTACATGATCAACCCCCTATAAAGCATCACGGAGACCGGCCACTCCACATGGTTCCTCATTTCCGGGTGCACCTCACTTTTAAGGGAGTTAGTGATACAACATAGCTCTATCCCAGTAGCGACGTAAGTCGCGAAACCTAGTGCAATTTCCATCACCATTCTTCTGGACACACAGCCAGCAATCAGGTAACTAGTCCTGCACATACCCCTATCCCGCTGTGCTCCACAGCTCTCCAGAGCACTTGTGCCTCTTCATCCTTCCCTTTTTTCCAGTTAATGTGCCTGTACCTAGCACCTTTGCGCTCCAATACTGGATCCACCTCTCTGCAGATTTACACATTTTATTCCAAGTTTTACGACCTGTTTTCGCTCTGCCTATATGTTCTTGACTGCTCTGCTGCTGTAATCGCTTTGCCATAAGGTTGCCTCTCACTTTGCACCTCCTACTTATAACATTACCATTCATTACCTTGAGCATTATGTTTATTTCCTCCAGAAGCCCTGCGCTCCTCAGGCTATAATGTAGATCCTGTCCGTCTCCTCTTTTTCCATATTGAGGACGTCCCAGATCGTATGACTGCACCATCACCTTTGTTGCACGGACAAGCTATTGCCACTTGACATTTATCCTGTTCAGATTCAGGCAGTTTGCTGTCAGGAGAATTTGTGAGTGACTGCTGGAGGATAAACGGTATCCTGTACCATTCGTATTGAGTGGGATCCTGACAAGCCCCGTTGAAGTGCTATACCTTACCATATCCTGAGGCTCCAGAACTGTAAGTCCCTGGCGTGTGGGCTCGGCATCGGCCAACAAGACGCTGAACCTTGTCTTCCTATGGTTGTTTTGGCGTTGAGGATTTTGGGACTGGCTAAAACCAATGCAAATTATATGCCTGAGAAGAGACTCACCTGAAGTTAATGGTACCTTAGCAATAGATACCCGGGTATCATCAGATTAAGTGTTTAAAGACTTCTGTTATATTTATATGTATTATTATAGTGGCTTTTGAACGGTTTATACTCAGTGTGCCATCCCAGGGGGTCCGATAATACCACTTCATCCGATTTACACCTGTTTTCTTAGTACCTGGTTTGACCTTTTGGACAGGTAAATGGGTCGCCCTCACACCCAGGGCAGCGGGGTACCCGGTACCGGGCCGGTGTCAAGGGGGAATTTGTCACAGCAGCAGTGACCCGGTCCGTGGCCCTGGGCGCCCAATATCAATGGCGGTGATGTTAATAGTGTAATAGTTTATTTAGATGGTTCATGACACCCCCCGTGGTATTTGGCAAGTAAGATATTGAGCCAACGCTGCGTGCAGATCCACTGGGACTGATGGTGTGGTGCAGCAAAGATGGTGTAGCTCCCCACAGGTGGAGCTGTAGTCCCAGGGCAGTGTAGGTGCAATGGATGAGGAGAGGCGCAGAATGGTATAGATGCTGGTACCCAGATGTAGAGGTGCTGAAGGTGTGAACGGCAAATGAATGGAGGACACCAGGGCTTGCAGTTTCAAAGCTTTGCTCACAGTTCGTGGTACCCACTGGTGTCTGCCTCCGTGCCGTGTCCTCCAGGCTAGAGACTCAATCAACCTCCCGGGCAAGTCAGGGTTCTCCTCTCCAACACTCCGCCAACATGTGCCTTTCCTGAACGACTCCTCTATTGCACCTTTTAGTGTGAAGAACTCCAGTACCGTAGTTCTCTGGAATTCCTCCTGTCAGATGTTCCTAGAACCTTACTTGTATGACAGACAGCTGTAGCCTCTATCGGTGACTCCCTTCTCAGAAGTCCTGGCTCTCTATCCAGTTGCTGTTGTGTGCCAAGTCTTTGATGGGAGTAGTGCATTTACAGTCAACTACTCCACTGCTGTCTGCTGCAGAACCGTTACTGTCCATACAACCTCTGGGACCGGGCGCCGGCCTTGCGTTGAGAACCTATAGGCAGGGTTCCTCTTCCAACCCACAACTCCTCTCTGTTCTCCTACTCCTTCGTTCCGCGCTGTTCCTTCTCTCTCTTATGGAAGCTTAGGTTGCAGGTTTACATCTTTCTCCTTCTCTTCTCTTTCCCGTGCCAGCTGGCTCAGATCACTGAGGCAGCTGCAGCCCTCTTTCTAAACCGAACTCAAACTGAACTTAAAACTAACTTCAGAACTGAACTCCTCTCGCCTGACCTCCCGTCAGACTGACCTGTAATTCTCAACTTTCCCTCTCTTTTATACTAACTCCACCCACCTCCCAGCACATCTCGTGTTACGAAGCAGGGTTCTACGAAGGGTGCTCTGCTACCCCCAGCCTGAAGCTGCTAGGCAGACCTACTGAACTATCCTGTGTGTGGGATGCAGATGTTGGAGTGAGGAAAGGAGTTCCCAACTTACCTAGGCGGTGGGGCACAACACCTTAGGAGAAGGTGCAGTACCTCTGTGGCGACTGAGTCTCAGGGGCGCCACATAAATGTATTCAAAATATCAGTGTAACACACTCAAAGCAGGAACTTTGGGATTGGCACATTGATTTCAGCTCTGGCTGAGTGAGTGTAATTAATAAGGGAATATCAGTCTGTTTTCTTCAATACTAGATCTCACGCCAACTGTCATTTTAAAAAAGACAGTATTATTATTTCTGCCTCCGTCTTGGTTTGTGACCCACTGGATCTTATTAGGACTTCTGGTCATTACAGTAACATGGGTAGTTGAGTCCAAGGAAGTGGAAGCTTGACGGTCTCGGAGGTCTACTTGTTGTGATTGGGTCACCGAGGAGGATAGCAAGACCAAGCTAAGCCACAGAAAACCAGAGAGGTTGGTAACTAAGCGGATTGCAGACCCCTGATCCTATCCACACAACTAGCAGTAGCCGTGGAGCGTACCTATGATGATTCTAGACGCCTCGACACAGCTGGAGAACTAAATAAGCCTAAAGCAAGAAAGGGGAAATCTAAACTGCCCCAGAGCAGACCCCAAAGGAATAGATAGCCCCCAAACATACACTCACTGGCCACTTTATTAGGTACACCATGCTAGTAACGGGTTGGACCCCCTTTTGCCTTCAGAACTGCCTCAATTCTTCGTGGCAGAGATTCAACAAGGTGCTGGAAGCATTCCTCAGAGATTTTGGACCATATTGACATGATGGCATCACACAGTTGGCGCAGATTTGTCGGCCCTGATGCGAATCTCCCGTTCCACCACATCCCAAAGATGCTCTATTGGATTGAGATCTGGTGACTGAGGAGGCCATTTGAGTACAGTGAACTCATTGTCATGTTCAAGAAACCAATCTGAGATGATTCGAGCTTTATGACATGGCGCATTATCCTGCTGAAAGTAGCCATCAGATGTTGGGTACATTGTGGTCATAAAGGGATGGACATGGTCAGCAACAATACTCAGGTAGGCTGTGGCGTTGCAACGATGCTCAATTGGTACCAAGGGGCCCAAAGAGTGCCAAGAAAAAATTCCCCACACCATGACACCACCACCACCAGCCTGAACCGTTGATACAAGGCAGGATGGATCCATGCTTTCATGTTGTTTACGCCAAATTCTGACCCTACCATCCGAATGTCGCAGCAGAAATCGAGACTCATCAGACCAGGCAACGTTTTTCCAATCTTCTACTGTCCAATTTCGATGAGCTTGTGCAAATTGTAGCCTCAGTTTCCTGTTCTTAGCTGAGAGGAGTGGTACCCAGTGTGGTCTTCTGCTGCTGTAGCCCATCTGCCTCAAAGTTCGACGCACTGTGCGTTCAGAGATGCTCTTCTGCCTACCTTGGTTGTAACGGGTGGCAATTTGAGTCACTGTTGCCTTTCTATCAGCTCGAACCAGTATGCCCATTCTCCTCTGACCTCTGGCATCAACAAGGCATTTCCGGCCACAGAACTGCCGCTCACTGGATTTTTTTTCTTTTTCGGACCATTCTCTGTAAACCCTAGAGATGGTTGTGCGTGAAAATCCCAGTAGATCAGCAGTTTCTGAAATACTCAGACCAGCCCTTCTGGCACCAACAATCATGCCACGTTCAAAGGCACTCAAATCACCTTTCTTCCCCATACTGATGCTCGGTTTGAACTGCAGGAGATTGTCTTGACCATGTCTACATGCCTAAATGCACTGAGTTGCCGCCATGTGATTGGCTGATTAGAAATTAAGTCTTAACACACAGTTGGACAGGTGTACCTAATAAAGTGGCCAGTGAGTGTATATTGTCGGTAAGACAAGAAAGACAAACGCAGGTAGGAAAATAGGCTGAGCAAACGATGGGGCCCACACTAACTAGACAGGACAGGAAAGGAAAGACACTGTCTGCAATCACGCAAAAAACCCTGCAAAAAATGTCCAACACGTCTGATAGAAAAATACTGAAGTCACTAGACTTCGCCCACTATATCAGCACTCTGGCATATTCTGAAAGCAGAGCAAAAAGAGGCCAATCTAATAAGGGACAAAAAAAAATTGGCACAAGCAGTAACATAAGGATGGAAATTCAGCACAGCCCCAGCCGGGGCTGGCTGACCACACAAAACTGAATAGACAAAACCAAATCAAATGTGAACAATAGCAAAGAACACTTAGCTTGAGCATGCAGGGACTGAACTGGAAACTAAGACCTCAGGAGGCAGGAAAAAATCACCAGCAGGGATAGAGGGAGTCGGCTGTCTTAAATCCAGTCAAAAACTCCAGATGTCCAATCGTCCTCATTATCAGGTGGCAGGCCTCTATTAATTAGATCAGCTCCATTACCTCCTGTAACCACCAGAGGGAGCCCGGAAAGAGAACTCGCGACCCCTCTGTCAATACAACCAGCTCCACTACCTTCACTAGCAACCAGAGGTAGGCTAGAAAGTGAATTCACAACAGTACCACCCCTTGAGGAGGGGTCACCGAACACTGATCCACGAATGTCAGAAGCAGAAACCCAAGAATTATCCTCCTGGCCATAACCCTTCCATTTGACCATGTACTGGAGTCTCCGTCTAGACAAATGAGAATCCAATATTTTCTCTACCTCATATTCCACATTGCCTTTAGCCAATACAGGGTCAGGAGGTGCTGCCATAGGAACTACTGGCTCCACAAACCTCTTCAACAGAGATTTATGAAACACATTATGGATCTTAAACGTAACTGGAAGAGCCAATCGAAAAGAACCAAGATTAAGAATCTCCAAAATCTTATAAGGTTCAATGAATCTTGGCTTGAACTTTGTAGATGCAACCTTCATAGAAATATTCTTTGATGACAACCAAACCATATCACCCACTTTAAACCGGGGACCAATGGTCCTATGCCGGTTGGAAAACCGTTGGGCTTTTTCCTGAGAGACGGACAACTTATCCACCACTTGGTCCCAAATCTGCTGCAATCTCTCTACCACAGTGTCCACACTTGGGCAGGTCGAAGATTACACTTGCCCTGAAGAAAATCGAGGATGAAACCCAAAGTTACAGAAAAAGGGCTATATCAAAGTGGCAGAACTAGCTCTATTGTTTAGCTTGAATTCCGCCAAGGGCAAAAATGAGACCCAGTCATCCTGATCAGCAGATATAAAACATCTCAAATAGGACTCCAAAGTCTGGTTTGTTCACTCAGTCTGCCTATTGGTCTGAGGATGAAACGCAGAGGAGAAAGATAACTGAATTCCCAGATTGGAGCAAAAAGTTCTCCAAAATCTGGAAACAAACTGGACTCCTCTGTCCGACACAATGTTCTCAGGAATCCCATGCAACCAAACCACCTGTTGTAAAAATAAGGGCACCAACTCTGAAGAAGATGGCAACTTTGGGAGAAGTACAAGATGGACCATCTTAGAAAATCTATCACAAATCACCCAGATAACAGTCATTCTGTGAGAGACAGGAAGATGAGAAATAAAATCCATTGAGATATGGGTCCATGGCCTCTTGGGCATCGGCAGGGGCATCAACAGCTCACTAGAACGAGAACAGTGTTTAGACCGAGAGAAAGTCCCATAGGACTGCACAAAATTCCTGACATCACGAGATAAGGCAGGACACCAAAAAGACCGACTCACCAAATCTCTGGTACCAAAAATACCTGGATGACCAGCCAACGCGGAGCAATGAATTTCAGAGATCACTCTCTTCCTCCACTGGTCAAGAGCATACAATTTTCCCATAGGGCAACGCTCAGGTTTGTCCTCCTGAAATTCCTCCAGGGCACGTCTCAAATCAGGCGAGATGGCGGAAAGAACTACCCCCTCACCTAGAATGGCATTAGGCTCGGTCACAATAAGAGTATCCACAAAGAAACTCCTTGAAAGGGCGTCCGCCTTAACATTCTTAGTGCCCGGAAGAAAAGAGACAACAAAATTAAAATGCGTGAAAAACAAGGCCCACCTAGCCTGTCTAGGATTCAAGTGTTTGGCTGTTTCAAGATAAATCAAATTCTTGTGGTCGGTGAGGACCACAGCTTGATGTCTAGCTCCCTCCAACCAATGTCTCCACTCTTCAAATGCCCATTTCATGGCCAACAATTCCCGATTCTCCACGTCATAGTTACGTTCAGATGGGGAGAATTTTCGAGAAAAGAAGGCACAGGGATTCATTTTAGAAGTCACCGGATCTTTTTGGGACAAAACAGCTCCTGCACCAATCTCAGAAGCATCTACCTCCACACGAAATGGAAGTGAGACATCAGGTTGCCGTAGAACCGTAGCAGAAGTGAATCTCTTCTTAAGCTCCTGAAATGCCGAGATTGCCTCTGGAGACCAATTCACCACATCAGCGCCCTTCTTGGTCAGATCAGTCAGTGGTTTGACAATACCAGAAAAATTACCTATAAATTTACGATAGTAATTAGCAAAACCCAAAAACTTCTGGAGAGCCTTCAAAGATGTGGGCTGAAAATCATAAATGGCCTGTACCTTGGAACGGGTCCATTTCAATAGCCGATGGAGACAAAATAAATCCCAAAAATGAAATCCTCTGTACACCAAAGTGGCATTTCAATCCCTTAACATACAGGGAATTTTCCCTAAAAATCCGGAACACAGTCCGGACATGTTCCACATGAGAATCCCAATCACTGGAAAAGATCAAAATATCATCCAGATAGATGATCAAAAACTTATCCACAAAGTCTCGGAAAATATAGTTCATAAAGGTTTGGAAGAGAGAAGGGGAATTAGTGAGCCCAAAAGGCATCACCAGGTACTCAAAATGTCCCTCTGGAGTATTAAACGCCGTCTTCCATTCATCTCCATGCTTGTTGCGAATAAGATTATATGCCCCCCCTGAGGTCAAGCTTCGTAAACCAGCAGGCACTTTTAACTCTGGAAAATAAATCAGAAATCAGGGGTAACGGGTACTGATATTTAACAGTGATTTTGTTAAGGGAACGATAGTCAATATAAGGCCTCAATGAACCATCTTTCTTGGTCACAAAAAAAAAAACCCAGCACCTAAGGGTGAAGAGGATAGTCTAATATGACCCTTTTCCAACAACTCCTTGATATAAGATCGCATAGCATCATGTTCGGGTACCGATATGTTGAAAAGCCGACCCTTGGGAAATTTACATCCTGGCATTAACTCAATTGCACAGTCATAACTCCTATGAGGAGGCAAAGACGCAGAGTTACTCTCACTAAATACATCAGAAAAATCAGCCAAATAATCAGGAATATCATGAGACTGGGGAGAGGTGGAGAAAACAGGAGTGTCACTAAGAGCACACTGACACCCCCAACTCACCACAGACACAGATTTCCAATCCAAAACAGGATTATGAGTTTGCAACCAGGGAAAGCACATAACAATAGTATCATGCAAATTGTGCAGCACCAAAAACTGGGGTTTATTCTCCGCCAAAGGAGTAGCATCAATACCCCTCAAAGGGATAGGGGTCCGCAGGTATTCATGGAAAAACCACAACGTTTAGCAAAATCCAAATCCATCAGATTCAAAGCTGCTCCCAAATCTACAAAAGCCTTAGCGGAAAATGTGGATAAGGAGCAGATCAGAGTAATTGCCAAAAGGAACTTAGGTTGTACACTGCCCACAGCAAATGTGTGCGCAAAATGTTTCTCTCATTTAGGGCAGACAGAAATAGTATGAGAGGCATCTCCACAGAAAAAACACAGCTTATTACGCCCTCTAAACTCCTGACATTGCGCCCTAGACAAAACCATATCACATTGCATGGGTTAAGACATTTGTTCTAAAGGCGGCAATGCCTCTCGTGTAGTTTTCCGTTCACGTAAACGCAGATCAACTTGAGTGGCTAATGACATAGAATCATCAAGACCAGAGGGAACAGGAAATCCCACTATAACATCTTTTACAGCTTCTGCCAAACCTTTCCGACAGAAAGCGCCTACTTTCGGAATTTTTGACAGTAGAACTCTGCAGAATCCTGACCCTGGTTCAATGCCAATAGGGTTTTCTCAGCTTGATCAATAGCATTAGGTTCATTATACAACAACCCCAAGGCTTGAAAAAATGCGTCCACCTTAGTCAGAATAGGATTTCCAGGTGTCAGAGAAAAAGCCCAATCCTGGGGATTGCCGTGCAGCAGGGAGATGACAATTCTAACCTGCTGCACAGAACTCATCGATGAGTTAGGCTTCAAGGCAAGAAATAGTTTACAATTATTCTTAAAATTCAAAAATTTAGACCGATCCCCAGAAAACACATCAGGAGTAGGGATTTTTGGTTCAACAGCAGGTGAATGAGCGAGATAGGCGGAAATTCCCCGCACTTCAGCAGCGAGCTGCTCAACACGATCAGACAATTGCTTAATCTCCATTAAAGAAAAAAAATCCTCCTATGGCCCCAGAGAAAAAGAGGAAAGAATATATATAAAAAAAATTCTGACACTTTTTTTTTTTTTTACAATTCTCTCCTGCTTTTGAGTACCCTAGAATCTGCGGTTTAGGCTGGTGATTCTGTTGTGATTGGGTCACCAAGGAGGATAGCAAGACCAAGCTATGCCACAGAAAACCAGAGAAGTTGGTAAGTAAGCAGATTGCAGACCCCTGATCCTATCCACACAACTAGCAGTAGCCGTGGAGCGTACCTATGATGACTCTAGACGCCTCGACACAGCCGGAGAACTAAATAAGCCTAAAGCAAGAATGGGAAATCTAAACTGCCCCAGAGCAGACCCCAAAGGAATAGATAGCCCCCAAACATATATTGTCGGTGAGACAAGATGAAAACACAAACGCAGGTAGGAAAATAGGCTGAGCAAACGATGGGGCCCACACTGACTAGACAGGACAGGAAAGGAAAGACACTGTCTGCAATCACGCAAAAAACCCTGCAAAAAATGTCCAACACATCTGATAGAAAAATACTGAAGTCACTAGACTTTGCACACTATATCAGCACTCTGGCATATTCTGAAAGCAGAGCAAAAAGAGGCCAATCTATTAAAGGACAAAAACAAACTGGCACAAGGAGTAACATAAGGATGGAAATTCAGCACAGCCGCAGCCAGGGCTGGCTGACCAAACAAAACTGAATAGACAAAACCAAATCAAATGTGAACAATAGCAAAGAACACTTAGCTTGAGCATGCAGGGACTGAACTGGAAACTAAGACCTCAGGAGGCAGGAAAAAATCACCAGCAGGGATAGAGGGAGTCGGCTGTCTTAAATCCAGTCAAAAACTCTAGATGTCCAATCGTCCTCCTCATTATCAGGTGGCAGGCCACTGTTAATTAGATCAGCTCCATTACCTCCTGTAACCACCAGAGGGAGCCCGGAAAGAGAACTCGCGACCCTTCTGTCAGTACAACCAGCTCCACTACCTTCACTAGCAACCAGAGGTAGGCCAGAAAGTGAGTTCACAACACCTACTGCTACAGGCAACATGCATGAAGGAGACTCAACCAGGAGTGGTCACATTTCCAAAAATCATTGGCAGACAACACAAAAGTGGCATCAATTTAACCACAGTAGAAATAGTATAATAGGGACCAACAGTTCTGCCACTACACCCAATACAGCACATGGACACCCAGCAAGGAGTGTTCACATTTAAAGAAATGAGGTCCTTACACTACAGAAGTGGCATCAATATCACCACAGTAGAAATAGTATAATAGGGAACAGCAGGTCTTTCACTACACCCAATCCAGCAGATTGACACCCAACAAGGAGTGTTCACAATTACAAAAAATATTGGCAGACACCACCAAAGTGGCAACAATTGCATCACAGTAAAAATAGTATCATAGGGACTGACAGTTCTTCCACTACACCCAATCCAGCAGATGGACACCCAAGAATGAGTGTTCACATTTAAAGATATGAGGGCCTTACACCACAGAAGTGGCATCAATTTCACCACAGTAAAAATAGCATAATAGGAACAGGTCTTCCAATACACCCAATACAGCAGATGGACACCCAACCAGGAGTGTTCACAATTTAAAAAATGAGTGCCTGACACCACCGAAGTGGAATAACTTGTCACGAGAATAGAAATAGTGTAATTGAGACCAAGACAACTTCCACTACAGCTAACCCAGCAGTAGTAGACCAACCATGACTTTTCACATTTCCACAAATTTGTGCTAACATCAGCATCAGGCACAGAAGCCACACTAAAGATATCACAGAGTGCAGTTACGTGACATTAATGCATCACACTAAAAAATGCAATATCACCTAGTCTCTACAGACTGCGATTGGGGTGCCAAAGTCCTTGGAAATCCAAGACCTATTCATTTTGATGAAAGTTAGGCTGTCTACACTTTCAGGGGACAGCCGGCTGCGCTTATCCATCAGGACACCACCAGCAGCGCTGAAGACATGTTCTGAGAGAGCGTTGGCTGACGGGCACCTTAAAACCTCCAAGGCATGTGAGGCGAGCTCAGGCCACTCATCAATTTTTGAAGACCAAAATGTGAAAGGTTCCAAACAATCCCTGATGGTATTGATATTCAGTTCTAGATGCTCCTGCATCATCCTCCCCATTCGTTTACCACGTGTAAGACTTGGACTCTGTTGTGCTGGTGCACAAGTTGGACTAAAAAAAGTGTCAAAGGACTCACAGAAATTGCTTGTTCCACTTCCACCACTGCTGCTGCTGCTAATGTTTTGGCATTGATGAATTGATGTGCCGGAGGTTGGAAGCCTAGTACTGCGATGCGAACTGTTTGCTTCACTGCTGTCTTGGGGAAAAGCTCCCTTAAGGTTGTGTAAAAGTGTGTTTCGATACACCAGCGTTTGCGAGTCCCTTTCCAGGGTGGGAAGTATCTGGCAGAATTCCACTGTGCCAGCACATTACATATTAACCTGTTAACTGCAAGGGACAAAGACTGCTGTATCGGTGCAAGTTGATAACCAGAGGGGTGCGAACGGCGGTAATGGCAAACAGCTTACTTGCTTTCTTGAGCAGCTCATCCAGGCAAGGATAGTGGCTGAGAAAAATCTGTACCACCATTTTGAGGATGTAAGCCATGCAAGGCGTATGTGTGAGCTTGCCTCGCTGTAAGACCACCACCAGGTTCGCACCGTTATCAGACACAGCCTTCCCTGGATGCAGATTCAGCGGAGACAGCCATTGATCAAACAACCTGGAGAGCTATCCACAAACTCTTCAGCTGTATGACTGCAATCTCCAAGGCATATCAATTTTAAAACTGCCTGATTATGGTGAACCCTGGCTGGGCAGTACGGAGGTGGTAGAGATTTGCTCTGCACTGTTGGAACGTGTGTCTCATTAAGGTAGAGGTTGAAGGCACAGGTGGAGGCCCTGGAAGAGATAGAGGAAGCAGAAGCAGTGGAGGAAGTGTTAAATGTAGAGGTTTGTCCTACAAACCTTGGGGATTCTAAGACTTGCGGAGCAGCACCTGTCCCCACAGCCACCAGACTCACCCAATGCCCAGTCACTGTTTAGGTACATCAGGGGCTCTCCAAACGCGACATGGCGTCCGCTAATTATTCCATCAAATTTTGCATTCAAAAAGTCAAATGGCACTCCTTCCCTTCCAAGCCCTGCCGTGCCCCTAAACAGTAGTATTCCCCACATATGGGGTATTGGCATGCTCAGGAGAGGAGAATTTGCATAGAAAAATGTATGATCCATTTTCTCCAGTTACCCTTGAGAAAGTAAAAAAAATTAGGTCTAAAGGAATATTTTTGTGAAAGAAAAGTAAATGTTTATTTTTTCCTTCCACATTCCAAAAATTCCTGTGAAGCACCTGAAGAGTTAATACACTTCTTGAATGTGGTTTTGCATACCTTGAGGGATGCATTTTTTAAAATGGTGTCACTTTTGGGTATTTTCTTTCATATAGGTCTCTCAAAGTGACTTAAATATGAAGTGGTCCCTAAAAAAATGTTCTTGTAAAATTTGTCAAAAAAACTGAAAAATCACTGGTCAACTTTTAATCCTTATAACTTCCTAACCAAAAAAAAATCCTTGGTTCCAAAATTGTGCTGATGTAAAGTAGACATGTGGGAAATGTTATTTATTAACTATTTTTCGCGATATGACTCTGATTTAAAGGCATAAAAATTAAAAGTTTTAAAAATGACGACATTTTCAAAATTATTGCCAAATTTCTTTTTTTCCCCACAAATAAATGCAAGTCATATCAAAGAAATTTTACAGCTATCGCAAAGTACAATATGTCTCGAGAAAACAATCTCAGACTCTCCGGTATCCGTTAAAGCGTTCCAGAATTATTACCTCCCTCATAAAGTGACAGTTGTCTGAATGGTAAAAATTGGCCTGGTCAGGAAGGTGAAAACAGGCTTCGTCTCAAAGGGGTTAAAGTCAGGTCCCCTACTGTATGACAATATGAACAGAAGATTTTTTTGTGGCCTATGGATCAGGCCTCTACAGCTTAATTTCAACCAGTGGCGGATTATAATGAGGTCAAACTGGGCGGTAGCCCAGGGCTCAGTGGTGTGGGGGGGCCCACCAGCCCAAGGAAAATTGCCCCATTATAATCTGCCACCATAGTGCCACGCCCCCCCATGTACCGACCCATTCCTCCCCCTCCCAGACCCACCGGCCACCGTAGCGCCAGCCCCTCACTGATTAATCCCTGCTCTGTGCGCACAGGACCTGTGATGAGGTCACAGGAGGGGAGGAGTCAGGGGTTACATGATCAGGGGCGTTAGTCAGAGTCCCCTGATCATGTGACACCTGACTCCTCCCCTCCTATGACCTCATCACAGGTCCTGTGCACACAGCCCTCAATTTATTGTATGCGGGACTCTGCTGTTCTGGTTGTCATAGTGCTGGATGAGGGAATTATGTAGGGTCAGGAGGGGTTTACAGGGTGGATGTAGCTGTGTGTGTGTGCGAGGTGTACAGAGCAGCGCCGCGCGTGTGCGAGGTGTACGGAGCAGAGCCGCGCACGTGCGAGGTGTACAGAGCGGAGCCGTACGTGTGCGAGGTGTACGGAGCGGAGCCATGCGTGTACAGAGTGGAGCCACGTGTGTACGAGGTGTACGGAGCAAAGCTGCGTGTGTGTATGAGGTGTACGGAGCGAAGTCGCATGTGTGTACGAGGTGTACGGAGTGAAGCCGCGTGTGTGTACGTGGTGTACGGAGCGGAGCCGCATGTGTACGAGGTGAATGGAATGGAGCCCTGTGTGTACAAAGTGTACAGAGCTGAGCCGTGTGTTTACGGAGTGGAGCCACGTGTGTACGAGGTATATGGAGCAAAGCCGCATGTGTACAAGGCTTACGGAGTGGAGCCATGTGTGTACTGAGTGGAGCCATGTGTGTGCGAGGTATACAGAGTGAAGCCGTGTGTATGAGGCATACAAAGCGGAACCGTGTGTGTATGAGGTGTGCGGAGCCATGCGTGTACAAGGTGTATGATGGGGAGCATTCGTACCTCCCAACCGTCCCAGATTTTGAGAGTCTGCCCCACTGTCCCGACTGGGAGCTTACTTTTCCCGCAGACACAGGAGTATATGGCAGAGCCCCGGGGAGCACTTGAAAACTTGCACGTGACATTCAGTCGGAAGTGACATGCTGGAAGTTGACCAGAGGAGATTGTGACGGAACGATGGAGGCACTTCAGAGAATGCTTCAGATCATCACCATGTCCTACTCCGACAGCGCAGACAGCGGGATCGCCTTGGACTCGGGAATGTCGGCCATGTGAGTGGATCATGATATGTCCTGCACCAGGAGGCTCAGGTGGGCACTACAATGTGAGCCAGGCTGGTATAGCATCTTTATAGAATCTTTCTTTCTTTCCCCTCTTTCCTTGCCTTTCTTTCTCTCTCTGTTCTTTCTTTCTTTCACTTTCTGTTCTTTCTTTCCCCTCTTCTTTCTCGCTCCCTCTCTGTTCTTTCTTTCCCCTCTTTCTTTTTTTCTCTCTCTGTTCTTTTTTCTGTCCCCTCTTTCTTTCTCTCTGTTCTTTCATCCTTTCTCTCTCTTTCTTTTTCTCTCTCTTTCTTCTTTCTTTCTTTCTTTCTCTCTGTTCCTTCTCTCTCCTTTCTTTCTCTCTGTCTCTGTTCTTTCTTTCTTTTCCTCAGTACCAGTCAGGGTGCCCACAGTACCAGCCACTGTGCCCTCACTACCAGTCAGTGTGATCAGCAGTGCTAAATGGGTGTGGTTTGGGGCGTGGACATGGGTGTGACTAGTTGTGAAATGGGTGTGATCGGGCGGCCGGTAACCAATCATCATAGTGGAAGTCATCTGTTTCCATCAACTTTGTTATATGTGGGCAGTGGGCACCTCTAGTAAGGTGGGCACAAGATGGCAGGTCTTGTCACCTCTGCCTCACACATAAGTTACTATGAGGTGTACTTTATTCCTGCCACATTTCTTTCTTTGCCTACTGAGAGAAATGTTTTGACCAGTTGAAAGTTATACAACCTGAGGATTGTGCATGTGTGCGTTGCCCGCATGTAGTAATATGTGTGTGTGTATTTATATATATATATTTACTTACTCTGACCCCTATATAAACCCTGCCCCTCCTACCGCCGTCCACTTTCCCATGCTCCTGTTCCAATCCTGGGGTCCTTTTTGATCCCCCTTGGTCCTCCAAATGCTGAACATATGGGACATGACTAACACTGAGCAATGTGCGCTTGTTCGTCGCCAGATGCAGAGTCGTGTCCAGTGTGTGAGGAGACGGCGACTTGTCTGTGGCGTTAACCCCTCTGCTGACATGTTGGGCACAGCCTGTGATGAGGAGCGTCTTTTCCTGTGTATCCGGCCAAAGGCTGCACATCGGAGGCTGCTTCTTCTATCTGGGGAAGGTCATGAAGCAGAAGCCTCTGTGTGACTCATGTGAAGTAACTTGTCTGACAGGTCATGGGTCCAGGTCAGCAGGTGATTGCAGACTATTAGCTGGTTTTGATGTTGGATACAGGTGAGTCAGGACTAGATGTTGGGTGGAAGCCTTCCAGTATTTGTAAGGCCTCGTGCACATGCTGAGTATTTGGTGAGTTTTTCACTCAGTATTTGTAAGGCCTCATGGACACGCTGAGCATTTGGTGTTTTTTACCTCAGAATTTGTGAGGCCTCGTGCACACGTTGCATATTTGCAGAGGTTTTTTTTACCTCAGTATTTAACCCCTTCCCGCCCCTTGATGCACCGTATGCGTCATGAAAACTAGTGACTTCCTGACCCCGTCACAAGACCGGGGGGCCCACAGAGTCTGAAGAGCCAGGGGCCCTGGCTACCCTTAATCCACCCCTGATTTCAACCCAACAAAATGACAAAGTGTGATATAGTGGGTTGTCTAACTTTTTGCAACTGGAAAATTATAATTTTTTTTAATGTGCCTTAGGTCTGCAAACAGTTTCATATCACCACAGCACTAAATGACAAGTTGAGATACAGCAAGCTGTTTCACATTTAGCTAGTGAAAAAATATTATTTAGAATGCTATACTCATGTATGGAGCACAATAGAAGCAGTGTACAATACACTTGTAGGACATGTGCCCTGCTGGCTTTATCTGTGGACCTCAGTAATGGCCAAAAAAAAGTGCTGGAAGGTAAATTTAACAGCCACACTGGACACTAGCTAGCTACAATATCTGACAACCGCCTAGCTAACTAGCTAAAATCTTGCTGCTAACAGTGCTAGCATCAGGAGCAGCCTCTCTAAGCTGTTACAGTGTCAAAATGGCGCTTAAACAAGATGTCCGCTATTTATATGGAGAGGGACATGTGATTTCAGCAGCCAATAACACAAGCCGTTGTGTCAGGACATTGTGGGTGTTTCTTGTGCCCTGACTGGCTTACCACAATATGCACACATAAAGTTAGGGGAAAAAAATGACTGATTACAAGAACGCCGCGTCTCTGAGCTCTGCAAACCCCCTCCCCTCATCAAACATGTGCCAAACGCTTATGATACACCACCATTATCTTTGCTAAAGTGCTGAAAATACTTTTGTGGCAATGCAAATATTTTCCCGCACTTTACCGAATGCTACCGATTTTATAAAATTTTGCTTGTGTTTCCGATCACGAATCCGAATGTGCCATATTTGTGCCGAATTTATGCTTGACAATTGTTTTCCAAACAAATTTGTTCATCATTAATCTCGAGTAATGAGACGCAAAGTGTTTAATGGAAAAATGGAATCGTGTTTCAGACCACTGTACCATACAATCCTGAATAAATTGTTGTAGCAGAAAGATGGAATCAGACACTTTGTGAAAGTGAAAGAAGTATGCTATGTAACGCAGATTTGCCAACAACATATTGGCTTGAAGCAATCATGACAGCTTGCTATCTTCAAAACAGAATACCAGGTAAAGCTACTGAGAAAACGCCTTTTGAGTAATAGAACAGCAAGAAGCCAGAACTACAAGACATAATAATATTTGGAAATAAGCCAGAATCCATACAACGTTGGATGGGACAAGGGCACCCGAGCACTCTAGACTAGGTGATTGGACTGGTGGAGTGGTATACAGCTTATACTTGACACTGCTCAGGAGCCTGGGAAAAGTCCATGACCATCCACGGTGGCCAATAAGGACTGTGCCCATTCTGAGGGTATATCTCGGAAGGAGAGTAACAACAGACCTGTATCCCTTAACTTGTCCCCAAGGTCCCCTCGTGTCGCAGTTATTAAGTGTTGGCGATGCCTAGGGCCCAGACATGTGGTTTCCAACTGCCACCTAACAGCAGAAACCATGGACTAGGGTATACGTGCCGTGTGTCTATGTTTGCCTAGCCAGTCTACATGGCCACTAGAGGCCCTGCTGGTACCGAACCCCAGCTGTGCAAGGTATTCGTTAATCGGTACCAGACGGACGCTCTCTTGGACTCGGGGAGCTTGGTGACTCTGGTACATGGGTCTCTGGTTGCTCCTTCCCTTACGAACTCTGCCATGCGCCCAAACAGTGGTTTACCCCCATATATGGGGTATCAGTATACACACGACATATTGCACAACTACTTTTGGGGTCCAATTTTTCCTGTTACCCTTGGAAAAATAAAAAATTGGGGGCAAAAAGATCATTACGTGGAAAAAAACGATTTTTTATTTTCATGGCTCTACGTTATTAACTTCTTTGAAGCACTTAGGGGTTCAAAGTGCTCACCACACAGCTAGATAAGTTCCTTGGGGGGGTCTAGTTTCCAAAATGGGGCCACTTATGGGGGATTTCCACTGTTTCGATTCCATCCAATTTTATGTTCAAAACCTCAAATGGTGCTCCTTTCTTTTCGAGACCTGCTGTGCGCCTAAGGAGTGGTCTTCCTCCGCACGTGGGGTATTCGTGTACTCAGCAGAAATTGCATAACAAATATTGTGGTTCATTTTTTCCTGATACCCTTGACAAAATAAAAAAAATTGTGTCCAAAGTAAAAAAGGGTTAATAAACCTTTTGAATGCAGTTTTGAGCACCTTGAGGGGTGCAGTTTTTAGAATGGTGTCACTTTTGGGAATTTTCAGTCATATTGACTCTTCAAAGTGACTTCAAATGTGAGGTGGTCCCTAAAAAAAGGTTTTGAGAAATCGCTGGTAAAATTTTAACCCTTATAACTTCTTAACAAAAAAAATTTGTTTAAAAAATTGTGCTGATGTAAAGTACACATGTGGGAAATGCAATTTATTAACTATTTTGTGTGACATAACACTCTGATTTAGGGGCATAAAAATTAAAAGTTTGAAAATTGTGAAATTTCCAAATGTTTCCAAATTTACATTTTTTCACAAATAAACACTAGAAATTTTGACAAAATTTTACTACTATCATAAAGTACAGTATGTCATGAAAAAACACATTGAAGCATTCCAGAGTTATAACCACATAAAGTGACAATGGTCAGATTTCAAAATTAAGGCCTGGTCATTAACATACAAAGTGGCTGGGTCCTTAAGTGGTTAAAGAGACGAAGATGGAAGATTTTTTTGTAAACCAAAGTGCAAAAATCAAGTCAATTCTGAATCAGTTTGGAATGTCAGAAGCCAATGGTATATCAACACCAATGGAACCACCCTACTTAAACATGGAAGGAGAAGATGATCTGTTACCTAACAAAGAGAAACAAACAGGCAAGGGGACTTCTATACATAGCAACTATGACTCCACCAGATATCACAGCAACAATTGGAATTCTCTGCATATATGTGGAAATGGCTGGAATGCCGTTAACAGAATTCGATATTTGAAAGAGACGCAAGATATAAATTTAAGGATATCTGCAACAGGAGATCTAAAACTCTCAGGCTATGTGGATGGAGACTGGGTCCAAGAGGTCATTTGGTTAAACCAATTATTAGGTGATCTCGGTAAGCTATCAACTCAACCAGCACTGATTTATGAAGACAACCAAGGATACATTAAACTTGCATGCAGTGAGAACATCAATGCGAGAATCAAACACATTGATATTAAACATCATTACCTGCATGATTTGATAGAATATAGTATAATTGAACTTGTTTATTGTGAGACAGACCACATGATAGCTGATGTTATGATAAAGACACTTCCAAGAGCCAAATTTGAAGAAATTAGAACCACTATGGGACTAAGAGGACAGGTAGTTGCAGGGTTGGACTGGCCCACCAGAGAACTGGAGAATCCTCCTGTGGGCCCTGGCTTCTCCTTCAGGAGAGTTCATAGTGCAAACCTTGCAGTTGCTATGGGGCTCTTTAGTGGGGGAGAAAGGTGGGCCCTCGGAATCAAATCCTCTGGTGGGCCCAATGTTCTTCAGTCTGACACTGGGTAGTTGTTGAGTGGCGGTGTTGGAATAATGCTTATTATTGTATATATTGCATCAACTACTATTTACTACTGTCAAATAGTGCACTAGTTTTTTTCCAGCAGTAGTGTTATATTGCCAATAATGCATTGTTGAAAAAAAAGAACCATGACGTTCCCTGTTCACACTGTGTGTAGCCAGAGCACATTTTATTTCCACTTTGCTAGCTGACAGTCAAGATGCTAAGATCCTAAGCTATAAGAAATACCAGTTGTAAGCTGTGTTACCTTTGTTCCTAAATGTATATTCCCTGCTGAAGAGTGCAGAGATTAATTCACTGCCAACAATCACTGTCTACAAGGGATGGGAGAGGACACAGTAGGTGAGGGATGAGTTTGTCATGCAGCAGTATGGTGGAGTGAGTGTTACTGCAGGTTGCAGCCTTGTCAGAAGAGGCAGGTCTTCAGGTATTACATCCCTGAGATGTTTCCTTTCACAATTGGTTGGAACTTCTATAATTTAACTTGAAAATGTTGCAGCGTTTAATCTGGATTCTTCTAGATCTTTACGGTTATTTTAAAGATGGACTCATATGTCTAGGACTTCGCTTTGCACCCCATGGTCTCCTTATAGTCTGTGGGTCACTCTGCAGTTACAAATGTCTTTCAATAATTTGATAACGACTTTACTACTGTCTTAATTATGATTATAATTCTTATTAAAATGGAAAAATAACACTGGAAGTTACTGAGGAGCAGAAGAAGGGATTCACTCTGGTGCACATCACAGCATGAGGAAACAATTCAAGTTATTAAAAGCAAAGCAGTAATCTATCAGCGGCTGCAGAAAGGAGCCACATTGAGGTTCTGTATCTGGGTTACGGGTAACTCATGAGAACATCACAAATAGCAAACATTCAATGACTGCAGGATCCCATAGAGTGGAGCTTTCTTTGTCTATTGTTGCACTCTATCTAGTAGCATTGGCAATTAATTGCATAATGTGGCATACTCTGAAAGAGACAAGCAAAAAGACTCAAACTACCCTGGTCACCATCCAATTTGGGTCCCCATGATAGTCGAAGTAGAGCAAGGTTTCACCTTTGTATTGGTAATCCTCTTTCTATCATCCCGGGTATTGTTACTAGAGACAAACAAACCTTTTAAGGTTCGGTTCAGCTATCTTTCGCTGATGTTTGCGAAAAATAGTCTAACATCCTTAAATTCAATGGGAGGCAAAACCAAAAACATAAACAACACCTTCAAGGGGGCCAAAAGCTGCCAAAACAGTTCAAATGTGGGGCAAACACCAGGAAAAGTGGCATAAACTGACCCATCAATTGCATTATAAATAAATTATAAAAAAAATTGATGTGTGTTCCCCTGTGCTTTTGATAATCAGTCAAACAAAACTGACAACTGTGGGATGCAACCTCAAGAATAGAGGGGTCTCCACACATGTTTTTTATTAAGTACATAAATAATTTATAATAAAAAAGGTTGTGGTGTACCCACCATTTTTGAGAATCATCCAAACTAAAGCTGACAGCTGGTAGCTGGTATTCTCAAGTTGGTAAGGGGCTATGTGTATTGGTCCTCCCAGGTTAAAAATAACAGCCCACAGCCACCTCAAAAGAGATGCATCTAATAGATGCACCAATTCTGGCTCTTTGCTGGCTATTACTACTTGCCCTGTGGTGGTGGCTAGTGGAGTTCATTTTTGTGGGGTTGATGTCACCTTTGTATTGTCTGGTGACATTAAGCCCATGAGGTTAGTAATGGAGAAGCATCTATGAGACACCCCTATTACTATCCCCATATTTATATTGCATGAAAAAACACACTCAGATTAAAGTCCTTTATTTGAAATAATGACACAGACTTTTTTACTGACTCTAAATTAAACCATACTCACGTCATTGTGCAGTCCACTGAAGTCAATTTCCCCTGCAAAAGGATTAATATAATAAAATGCCATATTTCTTATCTGATGATATAATTTATAATGTCCCACGACGATTCTAATGACTTTGAGAGCAGTCACTAATGTAACTGCTCTACCCGGTGACACACTGGCAGGAGCATGTAATAATTCCTGCAGTATGAGAAGTTTCACCGGAAGTTCATCAACTGATGAGCCCCGGTGATTTCATTTACGTACCTCTGCTGTTTGAGAACTTTCTCATGCAGCTGTGTGGAAAGCGAGGTCACTGAGGTTCATCAGCTGATGAACTCTGGTGTCCACACCTATGGCAGTTCAGCGATACACACTGCAGGAGTCATTCCATGCTCCTGTCAGCTGATGTGACTGCTCTACAAGTGATCTGAATCATCATGGAACAGTATGGATTATGGTGAATAGGTGAGGGATATGGTGGCTTATTATTTTTTTTCTCTTTTCTAGGTGACATGGGTATCACAGATGATTAGGCATTAAGGTGAGTATATGGTGTGTTTTTTTACAGGACACAGGGGTTTCAGGGATTAGGTGTAAGGTAAGTATATACTGTGTTTTTTTATTTCAATATTTATTTATTTTAACTTTTTTCTTTATATTGAGCACAAGCACCAGTGGATGACTACTCCCATCAGCCACCATCTGCTCCCGCTGTTATCAACGACAGCAGGCGTAGGCTAATGGGAGTAGTAGTCTCTCATCATCTGACGCCTGTGATCTGCGTAAGCTTTTTACAACGGGTTCCAGTCACAGCTGCAGTATCACTGTGACATCTGACAGCATGACCCTGCAGCACTCTGATAGATGGTAATGATTTTACCGGCGGTAATGTTACCACCAATCAGAGAGGCTGTGTGCACACTTCCTTTGTGGAACCAGATCATTTACCGAACTTTGGCCAAATTTTGCCTATTTTGAGGAAAATGCTCCAGAATCCAAACACGTAACCGAATGTGCAATGTTCGTGCCGACTTTGAGATAGGTGAAAGTTTGCTCATCTCTAAATGCTACCACTTGCCAAACTGCCAACAATGTCATGATCGGACAGGATGCCAGACCTAGTTCTAATCTATGTGTTGACTCTTAGTTCAACGTGAAATTGGATTCTAATGTTAAACACTAATGTCAATTGTCAGTGCTTATAATTAAAGAGTTCTATGGCTGCCCACAAAGCAAAGGGTCCTGAGTGATTGGGGAAACATTGTTCTCATCAACTGCATCTCGGGGATAAAATTTCCCTAACATGAAGAACTTATGAGGTGGCTCAATAGTTGAATATATATGATCCTGCTGTTCAGCACATGGCTCTGTGATATCTGTGAGGTCCAGTTGAATCTCTTGGCCATTAATATGCACTAACAATACATTTTTTTTATCAAATAATTAATTTATTTTAGATTATGTTAAGAATAAAAGATAATGTATTTTTAGTTTATCATAATAAATATTACAGCTTTGTGTTTATTTAATTATCTTAATAAAACAAATGTATCCAAAATAATTATTACACATTTTATAGGATTATGTTGTTCTTTCCATAAATACACTGCAGACAACGATGATCATTTTTTTTTGTTTCTTTTTTTTTTCTTACAATATTTTGTCCTAAACAAATTTTCACCAACTTTCTGGAGCTTGTGGAAAGATGATAAGAACTGGTTTATTTGTAAGACCTAAAAATGGTTTCCAGATGCAAAGTTGATAGTTTTATCTGTTTCGTCCTAGGATGAACATTTCCCAATTCCCTTACCAATTTACCAGATCTCAGGAATGTCCTCAAGGTAAATGAGGCACATCTATATTTCATACGAATGAAGCTTGCCATACATCATGCTGCCACCCAGTCTTTATTTAACTAGTACAGGTGGCATTTTTAACAAGAGGGAACTGTCATGAAGGTAAATCTCAGTGGCTGCAAACGGCCTGGATTGTATGAGAAGGAACATCTGCAGAGCTGTGTACATCATCTTGTTCCCTCCCGGGAGCACTGCACAAGTCAGAGGCCTTCTCAGACATGGAGTCACACTGCTTAATTACCAATATTTTATTCCAGACTGAAACGCAAAAATTGTAGAACCAAATGGGTTTTGACATCAATGTGCAATTTCAGAGGTACTTGCTCTAAATGATCACATTAAACAGAACAATGGATGTAGGTCAATGTATCCTGGCGAGATAATCTACATTGTTGCAATTATAAGCTCCATTCTCCTCCCTCAGGTCATTCTGGAATTTTACAAGATCATTTTATGGATATGATGAGCCGCAGGGAAGCAAGGTCTGACTTCTCCATTTGTGTCTTTGTAAGCATGAGTGCTACATTGTAGATGGGATCGTGTCATCCCTACTGTGACTTACAAAAATCATCTTCAATGACGGACAGCGGGGATTTTTTTTTTTTTCACAATGGACGCAGGTCATTTAAATTCGAGAAAAAGAAACATTGTACACAATGTACTAAGAAAAAGATAAGAAAATATAGAAATAAACATAAAATAATACATTATATTAAAGTAAGTAACATTGAAATTAGGTTTCTGTAAAATAATATATCTCCAGTACTTTTAGCTTATTTATTCAATCAGTTTTTAAGACACCGATAATAAAAATGGCACATTGATAATTAAGGACTTTTTACATTGGGTTTTCTTGTCCATTGTGTAGACAGTAAATGTTCCTTGGTCTTCATTATTACCTTTTCTTAACTTTGATCAGGGACTCATATTTCTAAGGATGCATTATCTAGTAAAACCCCGGACGGTCTGCAGCCCATCCCACAACCCATGGGTGGCCACGTAGACACGTATAGCATAAACATCTCCTAACCAAGTGACACAATATTATTATTTTTGTTCATCTCACAACAGATATCACTGGATATGTCCAAGCAAGAGGAAAGGAGAGGAATTAAAGCTTGTCTTGTATGTACAGTGCTAATGGTTGTGCCTAAATATGAAAAAACATTACCTGTAGAACGCAGCAAAAAATGTCGTCAGCGTGATCAGAGTGCAAATGGCTTTCCATGCCAATAACTATAATAGAGAACCCACAGAAAACAATTCCATACATTTGGCTAAAAATGTGAAATACAGAGTTACCATTTTTCAGTATCATTTACGGTACTCTGTTGTTATTTTGGTATTGTTTATTACTATCCATGACTTTGCCGCTCAATGAAATGAATGCTTAAAGCTCTGTCTCATGGAAAATCAATACAAACTTATATGACAAAAAATAAAAAGTACACGTATTTGATATTGATCTGAGCTATAAAATTATAAAGCCATTTATCTAGAATGATAAAAAAAAACCCTGAAAAACAAACTACAATACTACAATATTAGAATCACTGGCTTTGCTTATTTGTCCCCTAAAAAGAAAACCTAGATAAAAAGTGATCAAGAAACCGTATGTACCACAGAATGGAGTCAATGAAAAGCTCAAATTCTCCGACAGCTCCATCCACAGAAAAAATAAAAAAGGTTTTGGACCTTGGTAGAAAACGACACAACATGTTTTTAAAGAGGAAAACTGCAAATGTAATGAAATATACAGTCCTGAACATTAAAATCACAGCACCGAGAAAGAAAAGAGGTGGAATTCTGGAAATCACAGGATGAAGACGATATTGATCTGCAAATGGTGAAAAAATGAAAACAACATCTTGAAAACATTTCAATTTATTCAGCCTGGAGTCTGAGTCACATGCAGAAATCCTGACCCTGGCACCCCGATACTAGATACGGAAGTAATCAAGATGGTTTGGAATTGTTGTTTCCATTTTTCCATCATTTGCAGATCAGTGATGTCTCCATCCGGGGATTTCCTTCATTCCACAACTTTTCTTTCTTGTTTGAGGAGTGTTCAAAGTATAGTTATTTAGTACTGTCACAATCATAATCCATCGAAAGAAAAATATCAAGTTATCTGTGTCTTCAAGTAAATGTGCTAAAATCAAGAAACCCCAAAACCCTCCTCAACTAAATTGACAACTCTTCCTTAAATTCAACCTCTCACATGGCAACATTGAAGAAAAATGGTTAAAAAATTAGTAGGGTTGAGCGAGTAGTGAAGTATTTGGACTCGCTGTACTCGTTACAAGTACCTCCTAATACTCGGGTACTCGTAACGAGTAGCGAGTCCAATGTAAGTCTATGGGAAATACGAGTAATGGGCTGTGTGTGTGTGCTGGGCTGGGCGGGGACTGTGCTGGCCTGTGAGAAGACTGTGCCAGGCTGTGCGGGACTGTGCTGGCCTGTGAGAAGACTGTTCCAGGCTGTGCGGGACTGTGCTGGCCTGTGAGAAGACCGTGCCGGGCTGTGCGGGACTGTGCTGGCCTGTACGAAGACTGTGCGGGACTGTGCTGGCCTGTGCGGGACTGTGCTGGGCTGTGCGGGATTGTGCTGACCTGTGCGAAGACTGTGCCGGGCTGTGCGGGACTGTGCGGGGACTGTGCCGGGCTGTGTGGGACTGTGCTGACCTGTGTGAAGACTGTGCTCGGCTGTGCGGGACTGTGCTGACCTGTGAGAGGACTGTGCCGGGCTGTGCGGGACTGTGCTGGCCTGTGAGAAGACTGTTCCAGGCTGTGCGGGACTGTGCTGGCCTGTGAGAAGACCGTGTCGGGCTGTGCGGGACTGTGCTGGCCTGTGCGAAGACTGTGCTGGGCTGTGCGGGACTGTGCTGACCTGTGCGAAGACTGTGCCGGGCTGTGCGGGACTGTGCGGGGACTGTGCCGGGCTGTGTGGGACTGTGCTGACCTGTGCGAAGACTGTGCATGGCTGTGCGGGACTGTGCTGACCTGTGCGAAGACTGTGCGGGACTGTGCGGGGACTGTGCCGGGCTGTGCGGGACTGTGCTGGGCTGTGCAGGACTGTGCTGGGCTGTGCAGGTACTGTGCGGGGACTGTGTCGGGCTGTGCGGGACTGTGCTGGGCTGTGCGGGATTGTGCTGGGCTGTGCAGGTACTGTGCGGGGACTGTGCTGGGCTGTGCAGGTACTGTGCGGGGACTGTGCTGGGCTGTGCGGGGACTGTGCTGGGCTGTGCGGGGACTGTGCTGGGCTGTGCGGGTACTGTGCGGGGACTGTGCTGGGCTGTGCAGGTACTGTGCGGGGACTGTGCGGGCTGTGCCGAATATTGCGAGTCGAGTAGTGAAATACCCGCCAGGATTCGAGTACCGCGAGTACCGCATTACTCGCCGAGTACCGAATCCTAACGAGTATACTCGCTCATCCCTAAAAATGAGAGTAAAATATCATCCGGCCCTTAACATACAGTCTACTTGGTAAGCAAATATTAAAAATAAATTAGAGATTAAAGTAATGAAGAAAGAATCAAACAAAATGTTGCCTTATGTATTTTCAGAAATGTTAAAAGGCAGCTATATGTCATATGGATGGTGACTGGGTGCGATGTGTAAGATTTTCTCCATAGTCGTCCACATCAACTCCACCCCATATGGCTTCTGCCTCCTCATCCATTTCATTAGGCTCCATGTTTGATGGTATATTAAAAGAAACTGATATGTTTATTGGAACCAGTTGGAGATGAAGAGAGGAAAAAACAGATAGTTAAAATGTATCATCACGTTCAGTTTTATTGGCACTACATTAACTCTGACAGTATCAATAACTGGCTCTCCAGAGACGCTGCCTAATGCTCACCGTAAAAATGCTCTGGAAGAAATCATGAAATAAACGGCGCAGAAAGGATTGGGGAAACTTATTTAAGCAGCCAAATAATTGCCTAGATTTTCTATAATTAAATGCCCTCGCTTGTTGTGTTATTTGTTTTAAATTTTACTAAATATAAAACCCCCAATGCTATATATAAAACAAGAGACAAACCTCATAGATGCAGAAAGACAATTATCAGCCGGAAAGCTGAAACAAAAAAGTTTGGTGTTCACACCTAATTCTGAGTTTTTCGAAATTTTGGATGGGAGAATGATATTTGCCAGCGTCACAGCCTTAGATTCCTTCTGCTTTTGTGAAACCTGACATTAGTGTACATCACAAAACACAGTGTCTGCAAATGGAGTTTCTGGCTTGGCTTTTATCCTAAGTCATGTAACTAGGCTCGTTAAAGGGTCAACATTGACTTTTAGGATTGCTACCTCCAATAGGTGGCACTAGAGTTCTAGTCCTCTTCCTCTCTGAAGAGACAATTTGCATAATTAGCATATTTCCCAGAGGAGCATTGCAGCTTTAAGTCTCCTCACCTCGACATGCTTAGCATGTCATTCTCCGCAAGGAGAAATGATACTTCTTGGATATCGGTCAGACACCTCTCTCACAGCCAAACCAGATCTCCCACTTTGCACTGATGAGGGGCAGTACCCCGAAACAGAGTGTCTGCAAATGGAGTTTCTGGCTTGGCTTTTATCCTAAGTCATGTAACTAGGCTCGTTAAAAGGTCAACATTGACTTTTAGGATTGTTACCTCCAATAGGTGGCACTAGAGTTCTAGTCCTCTTCCTCTCTGAAGAGATAATTAGCATATTTCCCAGAGGAGCATTGCGGCATTAAGTCTCCTCACCTTGACATGCTTAGCATGTCATTCTCCGCAAGGAGAAATGATACTTCTTGGATATCGGTCAGACGCCTCTCTCACAGCCAAACCAGATCTCCCACTTTGCACTGATGAGGGGCAGTACCCCGAAACACAGTGTCTGCAAATGGAGTTTCTGGCTTGGCTTTTATCCTAAGTCATGTAACTAGGCTCGTTAAAGGGTCAACATTGACTTTTAGGATTGCTACCTCCAATAGGTGGCACTAGAGTTCTAGTCCTCTTCCTCTCTGAAGAGACAATTTGCATAATTATGTTTGGATCATGCTCCGGTGCTGTGATTTTCATCCGCCATACACCTATAACAGAAGCAACCGGAGGAAACTCTGATAGCTGCCTTCAAACCATTTGGATGACACTCTCAAGCACTGACTGCAACATATAAATGGACTTTTTTGGGATATCAATTGATTATCATGGCACCAAGGGGTAGGCGGAAAACCCCCATGACTGTCATGTTGATCACTCTATCAAATCCAGCTTAGCTGTGCTTAATAGGAGTCTGTTAATGTTACCCTATACTACAAAATAATCACAGGATCAAGTAAAATAAAATGTAAAAAAAAATGTTTTAAAAGAAATTTAAAAATATAATAAAAGTTTTAATCTCCCTAGTTCAAAAATAAAGAAGTAAAAAAATAAACATATATTTGTATAGTTGTGGCTTTAAAAGTCCAATCTACTAAAATATAAAATTATTTAAGCCATGTTATTTAACAATAACAAAAAAAAAAAAACAGAAATGCCACAATTACCATTTTTCATTTTTCACTTCCCCAAAATTTACAATGAAAAGCAATAAAATCAAAACGTGATGGGCTATGTGTGCAATACGTGCATGCTGTTAAGCGTGGCATGAAGCTAATTCTCCTCTCTCTCCTCTTCATAGAGGTTTATCCTGATTGTGCTTGTGTAACATTTGTCAAGTGTGAACATCTCCCCTGTTATTGCAAGACTTCATGTTTGGTTATATATTATGTGAGGCAGTGACCGGTGTCACATGTAGGGGTCGCTGTGTGTTCCCCCCAGGATGCTCATGGATTCGTATTGAGGCCGTGGTAGTGCATTGCAGTCACAGGCGTAGCTGTGATTGCAATGCAAAATAAAAGTAAGTGTTAGTCTTTGGCAAGATATTTGTCCAGGACAGATTTAAGAAAACAGGCTGGGCTTTTGTTTTTGAAATAGACTACAGGATGGTAGTAGGGCAGTCCATTTCCATCCCCGGCCTGGGTTTTCCATGTGGCCCATGGCCACAGATCCCAGTTAAAAACCCTGCAGTAAAGGGTTTGGGTGTTTCAGTGTCAGTTTGGTTTTGTAAGTGTGCAGAGGTGAAGGCTCTGCAGATCTCCACCTGTGTGAGGCAACACAGGCAAGCGGAGCCAAACAGGTAAGCGGAGCTGAAAGGCCTGGCACCCACAGCGTACACAGAGGTAGTCACCCACAGCAATCGGTCTCGCAGGTGGACTGGTGTGTTTATTGGCTGCAATCTGGAGGATATGTTTCCTGGCTGTGATCCGGAGGATATCGTGTGCTGTGCATTTTTGTGAGTTGAGCATTAAAGAGACTTTTGTTGTGGAACTTTCCTGAGTCACTGCCTCATTACAGCACAGTTTGAATACCGCTGCACTACAACTAATTGTTCTTATGTTTGGTTCTAAATGTTCAGTGATCTCAATCACATGAAGTTTTATGGTCTTTTCTATCCAGCACGAGTGCTCGTTTCTCTTACATAGTATTGTCTGCTCTGGTCTCTAATTAGCTGATTAATTATTTAATTAGGTAAATTGGGCTTAGGCGTTAGCAGATACCTCCCTATTTATTGAGGTATGGCCTAGGGAAAGCACGGATGCTGGATGCACTTGTGCAATATCTTTCTATGTGAAATAACATCAGTGCTGAGTGCAGTTAAATAAGGCAGTCGGGCAGGAGAGAGTCAAGCTATGCAAGATACTCACACAAACACGCTTCTTGCTCAATTATGCTGCATAACAAATTTTTCGTATCTTTTTGCTTCATTTATGTTTTAGCTGCTGGTTTCTTTTACATCTAAAGCACTTTTACACATTCTGCGCACTCTCTCCATATCAGTCTCTCTCTCCTCCCCTCTCCCATGTACAGCTCTCAATCTCTGCTCACATTATTTCTGAAACACTCCAAACTGTCCACTACCACCATAGAGTGCACAAAAGGCAAGCACAAATCACTGAACCATTTGCTCACTCTAGCTTCCATCTTTTACTGGCTGTCAACATCTCCCTTATCTACGTTCCTTCTTCCACTAGTATATAAAGTATAACTATCTTCCTGCTGCACATACAAACTCTGCTAACTCATTAACATTCAGAACAACCTTCTCCTGTCTCTTTTTCTTTCTGCCTTCTGGAACTTCTGGTCAGCTTGAAACAAAAACCCCGACATCAACAACTTCTTTCTTTCCAATTCTCTGAACCTTCTGGCTGGCACTAAAACCTGGATTCAGCAATCTGTCACCACTTCCGCTACTGCTTTCTTGTATGGTGGGCTACATTTCTCACATACTCCCTAGGCCTGAGGTGAGACAAGGTGGAGGTGTTCATTACAATGTTTTTTCCAGGCTATCCCCCCATTACACTCTCTTACATTTCCTTCCCTTGATATCCACACCTGTAGACTCTTTAAATCCAGTTGTGTATCGCCCTCCAAGCAAAACCAACCAGGTAAATTCCACTTTGACACCCCCACTCTCATCATGGGGGACTATAATGTCCCCATTGATAATCCGCTCATATCTTCTCTCTCCCTTCATAGCTACTTACTCTCTTACACACGAGGACAGGAATACTCTGGACCTAGTCTTCTCCTGGCTCTGCTCAGTGCATGACTTTACTAACTTCCCTTTCCGCTCTCTGACCACAACCTTCTTTCCTTATTTGTCAGTTACTGTCTACCTGCTTAGGACTCCCCACTTACTATACATACAGAAATCTAAGTGCCAAGAATACCAGCAGTTTATGAGCAATCTACAGTCGTTCTTAGCCCCGATTTTTTCCCTCTCCTGTTAAGTCTCAGCATTGTCACATTATAATGTTACATTGCAGAATGTCCTGGATGAAGCAGCACCTGCTACAAACAAAACAACCTGCCACAGATGATGGCAACCCTTCACATGGCAAACACGTTTTCTCCAGCATTGCTGAAGGTGTGACGAGCATCAGTGGAGAAAATCACTTTCGCCAGAAGACTTTATGCACTATAAGTTTGTCCTCAAAACTCATAACTCTGCTTTCCATCTAGCCAACCATGTGACTTTATACCCTCCTCATCACATCACTATTCGACAATCCAAAATGACTCTTTGAAACTTTCTACTCCCTCCTGAGCACTAAAGTATAAGCTCAATAACCTCAGCGCTGTTGACCTACCACTTATTTCCTAGAAAACATCAACCACATCCATGAAGACATTTTCGACCACTCACCATAGAGCTTGGATTCCATTTCCTCCTGCACCTCAAGTTCACTTTCCACCTTGGAACTGGTCACAGAAGAATAAGTAACCAGGCTCCTCACTTCTTCTCACCTTATAACCTTAACCAGTGACCCCATTCAGTCACATTCCCCATTTCCTCACATCTCTTTCAGTCCCTCTTCAGGGCTTCACTGTTCACTCTCATCTAATCTGCTATCTATCAGTCTAGTTTCCAGTCTTTCTACTCTACAGGAACTGCCCTTACTAAAGTCTCTAATCTCCTACTAGCTAAATCTAATGGTTATTGCTCCCTGCTGAGCATTATATACAGGTGATAGAATGACATCTGCCCCATCCAGACAGCATTTATATCAGGGAAAGCCTTGTATATTTTAGCAGGACAATGGTAAACAACATCATGCCTCCATCACAACAGTATGGATCTGTAGAAGTGTTCAGGTGATGAACCAGCTGCCTACAGTCTGGAGCTTTCACCAATAGAAAACATTTGGCAAAGAGAAAATTTCTGCAAAGACCCCCAACTGTGGAGCATGGAGAATCTGACATCACATAACAAGAGGACAACGTTCCTCTCCCAAAACTCAATCGATTGTCTCATTTCCCCAATGTTTACAGACTGTTGTTAAAAAGAAGGGAAGCCACATGATGGTGGATACTGCCCAGACACAATGGTGGGACTTGGCCTGAGCACAATGGTGGACATTTCTGGGCACAATGGTGGACATGGCCTGGACACAACATTGCTATGTGTCACTGTCATGAATATTTCAATATTTTTTCAAATGAATTAAAAAATGTCCAACATTCAACTTCTGATCTTTTCTATGTTCTGTTTATTAAAATATGGTGATTTAAATATGGATACAAGTGGACAGATGTTTACATATTTACAAAGGTTGGAAAATAATTCCAGTCCATCATGTTTTCACTTTCTCCACCAGTTCTACATTCCCTATTGCTAGATTTTGTATTACTCATAATACCATTGGTTATAAAAAAGCATCAAGCCCTTCCTTAATGCATTCCACAGTTTCATTGCTCTAACTGTAAAGAAAAAGTACACACAGATATATACGGATACAAGTACACACAGGTACAGTTACAAGTAGACACAGAGATAAACAGATACAAGTACACACAGGTACAGTTACAAGTACACACAGAGATAAACAGATACAAGTACACACAGGTACAGTTACAAGTACACACAGAGATATACAGATAAAAGTACATACAGAGATATACAGATACAAGGACACACAGGTACAGTTACAAGTACACACAGAGATATACGGATACAAGCACACACAGGTACAGTTACAAGTACACACAGAGATATACAGATACAAGTACACACAGGTACAGTTACAAGTACACACAGAGATATACAGATACAAGTACATACAGAGATATACAGATACAAGGACACACAGGTACAGTTACAAGTACATACAGAGATATACGGATACAAGTACACACAGGTACAGTTACAAGTACATACAGAGATATACGGATACAAGTACACACAGGTACAGTTACAAGTACATACAGAGATATACGGATACAAGTGCACACAGGTACAGTTACAAGTACACAGCGATATACAGATACAAGTACACACAGGTACAGTTACAAGTACACACAGAGATATACAGAAACAAGTACACACAGGTACAGTTACAAGTACATACAGAGATATACAGATACAAGTGCACACAGGTACAGTTACAAGTACATACAGAGATATACGGATACAAGTACACACAGGTACAGTTACAAGAACACAGAGATATACAGATACAAGTGCACACAGGTACAGTTACAAGTACATACAGAGATATACGGATACAAGCACACACAGGTACAGTTACAAGTACATACAGAGATATACGGATACAAGTGCACACAGGTACAGTTACAAGTACATACAGAGATATACGGATACAAGTACACACAGGTTCAGTTACAAGTACACACAGAGATATACAGATACAAGTACACACAGGTACAATTACAAGTACATACAGGTACAGTTACAAGTACATACAGAGAAATACAGATACAAGTACACACAGAGATATACAGATACAAGTACACACAGGTACAGTTACAAGTACACACAGAGATATACAGATACAAGTACACACAGGTACAGTTACAAGTACATACAGAGATATACAGATATAAGTACACACAGGGATATACAGATACAAGCACACACAGGTACAGTTACAAGTACACACAGAGATATACGAATACAAGTACACACAGGTACAGTTACAAGTACATACAGAGATATACGAATACAAGTACACACAGGTACAGTTACAAGTACATAAAGAGAAATACGGATACAAGTACACACAGGTACAGTTACAAGTACACACAGAGATATACAGATACAAGTACACACAGAGATATACAGATACAAGTACACACAGGTACATTTACAAGTACACACAGAGAAATACGAATACAAGTACACACAGGTACAGTTACAAGTACATACAGAGATATATGGCTACAAGTACACACAGGTACAGTTACAAGTACACAGATATACAGATACAAGTACACACAGAGATATATGAATACAAGTACACACAGGTACAGTTACAAGTACATACAGAGATATATGGATACAAGTACAAACAGGTACAGTTACAAGTACATGCAGAGATCTACGAATACAAGTACACACAGGCACAGTTACAAGTACACACAGAGATATCCAGATACAAGTACACATAGGTACAGTTACAAGTACACAGATATACAGATACAAGTACACACAGAGATATATGAATACAAGTACACACAGGTACAGTTACAAGTACACACACAGAGATATACGAATACAAGTACACACAGGTACAGTTGCAAGTACATACAGAGAAATACGGATACAAGTACACACACGTACAGTTACAAGTACACATAGAGATATACAGATACAAGTACACACAGAGATATACGAATACAAGTACACACAGGTACAGTTACAAGTACACACAGAGATATACGAATACAAGTACACACAGGTACAGTTACAAGTACATACAGAGATATACAGATACAAGTACACACAGGTACAATTACAAGTACACACAGAGATATACAGATACAAGTACGCACAGGTACAATTACAAGTACACACAGAGATATACAGATACAAGTACGCACAGGTACAATTACAAGTACACACAAGTACATTTACAAGTACACACAGAGATATACGAATAAAAGTACACACAGGTACAGTTACAAGTACACACAGAGATATACAGATACAAGTACACACACAGGTACAGATACAAGTACACACAGAGATATACAGATACAAGTACGCACAGGTACAATTACAAGTACACACAGAGATATATAGATACAAGTACACACAGGTACAATTACAAGTACACACAGGTACAGTTACAAGTACACACAGAGATATACAGATACAAGTACACACAGGTACATATACAAGTATACACAGAGTTATACAGATACAAGTACACACAGGTACAATTGCAAGTACACACAGAGATATACAGATACAAGCACACACAGGTACAGTTACAAGTACACACAGAGATATACAGATACAAGTACATACAGGTACAGATACAAGTACACACAGGTACAGATACAAGTACACACAGAGATATACAGATACAAGCACACACAGGTACAGTTACAAGTACATACAGAGATATACGAATACAAGTACACATAGGTACAGTTACAAGTACACACAGAGATATACAGATACAAGTACACACAGGTACGGTTACAAATACACACAGAGATGTACAGATACAAGTACACACAGGTACAATTACAAGTATACACAGAGATATACAGATACAAGCACACACAGGTACAGTTACAAATACATAAAGAGATATACAAATACAAGTACACACAGGTACAGTTACAAGTACATACAGAGATATACAGATACAAGTACACACAGAGATATCCAGATACAAGTACACACAGGTACAGTTACAAGTACATACAGAGATGTACGACTACAAGTACACACAGTTACAGTTACAAGTACACACAGAGATATACAGATAGAAGTACACACAGGTACAGTTACAAGTACACAGAGATATACAGAAAGAAGCACACACAGGTACAGTTACAAGTACACACAGAGATATATAGATACAAGCACACACAGGTACTGTTACAAGTACATACAGAGATATACGAATACAAGTACACACAGGTACAGTTGCAAGTACACACAGAGATATACAGATACAAGTACACACAGGTACAATTACAAGTACACACAGAGATATACAGATACAAGCAAACACAGTGTCACGGTCACGTGTGTCTGGACGCAGCGAGTACCGCAAGGCAAACCCATGACACGAGTGACCCTGGATACACCGCCTCCAGTGGGGCGAATTTAAATAATAAAACATGCAGCTGGATACGCCGCCTCCAACTGGCGAATTTAGGTATTACACGTTATACATACAGTAGTCTGGAAACCCCGTCTCCAGTAAGGCGAATTTAAATAATAAAGGGGGAACCTGGGTAACATTAATAATGGTGGGCCCTGCAATAGGGAATAGGGAAGTGGAGTCCTCCTGAACTCCCCTGAGCCAGTGTCCCTGCACTCCTAACGTTCCCTATGCCGGTTCCACACCGGGCGACGCACAGGAACCTAAAAACCCTAGCTCGCCCTGAACCTAAACCCTCACTAGGGAATTGGTCGGTGCGGAAACTCATCCCACCACTGCACTAAACACACGAGGGAAAATGACAATACAGGGGAAACACCACTTAGCTTTGCTCTGTTGCGTACGCTCCTAGCAACAGATCCCACCACCTGTATCTTCTCCTTCACCCGGATCCATCACCATAACTGGATCCTTCACTATAGTGCAGCCTTGGAGCAGAGTCCACCACCAGTCGCAGCTGTCCAGTAGCACAGTCCCAAAGATGAGTTCAGCTCCTGCCCAAAAAGTCAAGCATGCTTGAGTCCAGCTCTCAGCAACCAAGTCCCGCATGTTGAGTGCAACTCTCTCCATAGTCGTCACTCCACCAAGCCATGCAAGCACCTCCTGCCGACACCATAAACTGTGACTCCACCACACCATGCCAGCCCTTCTTGCAGACCACCTAGCTGCCACTCGTCCCCTCTGGCTGGGCTGCGCAGGACTCATGTTCAGCTCCTTCTTTCACCCAGGCTTCCTTGTGAATGACTACCACAATATCATCAACAGTGATTGAACACACCTGACTCTCTTTTATTGAGTCTAACACCTGATTTGTAATTAAGTGCACATTAAACCAAAGAAACTAAAGTGCACTACCGCTCACCACCACCGGGGCAACTTAGAATGAACCACGTGTAATAATTCTAATGGCCACCGGGGGCAATCAACCCACTTTGGCACCAAGCCAATGGGAAAAAAGTTCACTTTGTGCAGTTAAACTGTCAGATCCACCTTGGATCATGACACACAGGTACAGTTTCAAGTACATATGGAGCTATACAAATACAAGTACACACAGGTACAATTACAAGTACATACAGAGATATACGAATACAAGTACACACAGGTACAGTTGCAAGTACATACAGAGATATACGAATACAAGTACACATAGGTACAGTTACAAGTACACACAGAGATATACAGATACAAGTACACACAGGTACGGTTACAAATACACACAGAGATATACAGATACAAGTACACACAGGTACAATTACAAGTATACACAGAGATATACAGATACAAGCACACACAGGTACAGTTACAAATACATAAAGAGATATACAAATACAAGTACACACAGGTACAGTTACAAGTACATACAGAGATATACAGATACAAGTACACACAGAGATATCCAGATACAAGTACACACAGGTACAGTTACAAGTACATACAGAGATGTACGACTACAAGTACACACAGTTACAGTTACAAGTACACACAGAGATATACAGATAGAAGTACACACAGGTACAGTTACAAGTACACAGAGATATACAGATACAAGCACACATAGGTACAGTTACAAGTACACACAGAGATATATAGATACAAGCACACACAGGTACTGTTACAAGTACATACAGAGATATACGAATACAAGTACACACAGGTACAGTTGCAAGTACACACAGAGATATACAGATACACGTACACACAGGTACAATTACAAGTACACACAGAGATATACAGATACAAGCAAACACAGTGTCACGGTCACGTGTGTCTGGACGCAGCGAGTACCGCAAGGCAAACCCATGACACGCGTGACCCTGGATACACCGCCTCCAGTGGGGCGAATTTAAATAATAAAACATGCAGCTGGATACGCCACCTCCAAGTGGCGAATTTAGGTATTACACGTTATACATACAGTAGTCTGGAAACCCCGCCTCCAGTAAGGCGAATTTAAATAATAAAGGGGGAACCTGGGTAACATTAATAATGGTGGGCCCTGCAATAGGGAATAGGGAAGTGGAGTCCTCCTGAACTCCCCTGAGCCAGTGTCCCTGCACTCCTAACGTTCCCTATGCCGGTTCCACACCGGGCGACGCACAGGAACCTAAAAACCCTAGCTCGCCCTGAACCTAAACCCTCACTAGGGAATTGGTCGGTGCGGAAACTCATCCCACCACTGCACTAAACACACATGAGGGAAAATGACAATACAGGGGAAACACCACTTAGCTTTGCTCTGTTGCGTACGCTCCTAGCAACAGATCCCACCACCTGTATCTTCTCCTTCACCCGGATCCATCACCATAACTGGATCCTTCACTATAGTGCAGCCTTGGAGCAGAGTCCACCACCAGTCGCAGCTGTCCAGTAGCACAGTCCCAAAGATGAGTTCAGCTCCTGCCCAAAAAGTCAAGCATGCTTGAGTCCAGCTCTCAGCAACCAAGTCCCGCATGTTGAGTGCAACTCTCTCCATAGTCGTCACTCCACCAAGCCATGCAAGCACCTCCTGCCGACACCATAAACTGTGACTCCACCACACCATGCCAACCCTTCTTGCAGACCACCTAGCTGCCACTCGTCCCCTCTGGCTGGGCTGCGCAGGACTCATGTTCAGCTCCTTCTTTCACCCAGGCTTCCTTGTGAATGACTACCACAATATCATCAACAGTGATTGAACACACCTGACTCTCTTTTATTGAGTCTAACACCTGATTTGTAATTAAGTGCACATTAAACCAAAGAAACTAAAGTGCACTACCGCTCACCACCACCGGGGCAACTTAGAATGAACCACGTGTAATAATTCTAATGGCCACCGGGGGCAATCAACCCACTTTGGCACCAAGCCAATGGAAAAAAAGTTCACTTTGTGCAGTTAAACTGTCAGATCCACCTTGGATCATGACACACAGGTACAGTTTCAAGTACATATGGAGCTATACAAATACAAGTACACACAGGTACAATTACAAGTACATACAGAGATATACGAATACAAGTACACACAGGTACAGTTGCAAGTACACACAGAGATATACACATACAAGTACAGACAGGTACAATTACAAGTACATACAGTGATATACGGATACAAGTACACACACAGGTACAGTTACAAGTACACACAGGGATATACAGATACAAGCACACACAGGTACAGTTACAAGTACACACAGGGATATACAGATACAAGCACACACAGGTACAGTTACAAGTACATACAGAGATATACCAATACAAGTACACACAGGTACAGTTACAAGTACACACAGAGATATACAGATACAAGCAAACACAGGTACAGTTACAAGTACATACGGAGATATACAAATACAAGTACACACAGGTACAGTTACAAGTACATAAAGAGATATACAGATACAAGTACACACAGGTAAAATTATAAGTACATACAGTGATATACGGATAGAAGTACACACAGGTACAGTTATAAGTACACACAGAGATATACGGATACAAGCACACACAGGTACAGTTACAAGTACATACAGAGATATACGGATACAAGCACACACAGGTACAGTTACAAGTACATACAGAGATATACAGATACAAGCACACACAGGTACAGTTACAAGTACACACAGAGATAAACAGATGCAAGTACACACAGGTACAGTTACAAGTACACAGAGATAAACGGATATAAGTACACACAGGTATAGCTACAAGTACACACTTATACATACATACAACAAGTACAGACAGAGACATATATACAGATGCACACACACGCTGAAACATCCAGATACAAGTAAACACAGGCACACATATACAATTCAATTGTGTTCAGACACATAGAAACAGATACAAGAATATACAGACATAAATACAGTGGGGCAAAAAAGTATTTAGTCAGTCAGCAATAGTGCAAGTTCCACCACTTAAAAAGATGAGAGGCATCTGTAATTTACATCATAGGTAGACCTCAACTATGGGAGACAAACTGAGAAAAAAAAATCCAGAAAATCACATTGTCTGTTTTTTTTTTCATTTTATTTGCATATTATGGTGGAAAATAAGTATTTGGTCAGAAACAAAATTTCATCTCAATACTTTGTGATATATCCTTTGTTGGCAATGACAGAGGTCAAACGTTTTCTGTAAGTCTTCACAAGGTTGCCACACACTGTTGTTGGTATGTTGGCCCATTCCTCCATGCAGATCTCCTCTAGAGCAGTGATGTTTTTGGATTTTCGCTTGGCAACACGGACTTTCAACTCCCTCCAAAGGTTTTCTATAGGGTTGAGATCTGGAGACTGGCTAGGCCACTCCAGGACCTTGAAATGCTTCTTACGAAGCCACTCCTTCGTTGCCCTGGCGGTGTGCTTTGGATCATTGTCATGTTGAAAGACCCAGCCACGTTTCATCATCAATGCCCTTGCTGATGGAAGGAGGTTTGCACTCAAAATCTCACGATACATGGCCCCATTCATTCTTTCATGTACCCGGATCAGTCGTCCTGGCCCCTTTGCAGAGAAACAGCCCCAAAGCATGATGTTTCCACCACCATGCTTTACAGTAGGTATGGTGTTTGATGGATGCAACTCAGTATTCTTTTTCCTCCAAACATGACAAGTTGTGTTTCTACCAAACAGTTCCAGTTTGGTTTCATCAGACCATAGGACATTCTCCCAAAACTCCTCTGGGTCATCCAAATGCTCTCTAGCAAACTTCAGACGGGCCCGGACATGTACAGGCTTAAGCAGTGGGACACGTCTGGCACTGCAGGATCTGAGTCCATGGTGGCGTAGTGTGTTACTTATGGTAGGCCTTGTTACATTGGTCCCAGCTCTCTGCAGTTCATTCACTAGGTCCCCCCGCGTGGTTCTGGGATTTTTGCTCACCGTTCTTGTGATCATTCTGACCCCACGGGGTGGGATTTTGCGTGGAGCACCAGATCGAGGGAGATTATCAGTGGTCTTGTATGTCTTCCATTTTCTAATTATTGCTCCCACAGTTGATTTCTTCACTCCAAGCTGGTTGGCTATTGCAGATTCAGTCTTCCCAGCCTGGTGCAGGGCTACAATTTTGTTTCTGGTGTCCTTTGACAGCTCTTTGGTCTTCACCATAGTGGAGTTTGGAGTCAGACTGTTTGAGGGTGTGCACAGGTGTCTTTTTATACTGATAACAAGTTTAAACAGGTGCCATTACTACAGGTAATGAGTGGAGGAAAGAGGAGACTCTTAAAGAAGAAGTTACAGGTCTGTGAGAGCCAGAAATCTTGATTGCTTGTTTCTGACCAAATACTTATTTTCCACCATAATATGCAAATAAAATGAAAAAAAAACAGACAATGTGATTTTCTGGATTTTTTTTTCTCAGTTTGTCTCCCATAGTTGAGGTCTACCTATGATGTAAATTACAGACGCCTCTCATCTTTTTAAGTGGTGGAACTTGCACTATTGCTGACTGACTAAATACTTTTTTGCCCCACTGTACAGTTACATGTACACACAGACCCATAGATTTACTTGTAGATGTAAGTACACACAGACATATAGATTCAGATACAAATAAATATACAAGTGCATACAAAATCAGATACAAATACTAGTATACACTGACACAAATTCAGATCCAAGTACAAGCAGCTACAAACACAAGTATATATAAAAAAGCACAGCAGCACTCTGTGAATGGTTAGACATATAATGTCAATGGACATATCAATTTTCAACTGCATTGTCACTCAGCCAGATGTACTTACCAAGAAAAGTGAAGGTTCTTAGCACATAAATTGGCCAATTCATGTGTGCCCATCAACCACGGCAAGGTGACGCTTCTCTGATGGGTCCTATCATAACCCTTCCCTATCCTACCGTACATGCCACTTTTGGGCTAAAAAGCCTACAATAAAGGACAAACATGTCTCTCCTGGGCTGAAAGCCGACAATTTGAATGGGCTAATAGTTAGTTGAGAAGACCTGCAGGCCAATGGGAGGAGTGCAGTGTCAGAGCAGAAGGAGCCACACCCTCCAATCTAGCTATATCAAATAACCTGACCAGCACCCCTCAAGCGTGAATAGTTGCAAGCAGTAGTGACTGTAAAATATGTATGAAAAAGCACAGCAGCACCCTGTGAGTGGCCAATTTACAGTGGGTACGGAAAGTATTCAGACCCCTTTAAATTTTTCACTCTTTGTTTCATTGCAGCCATTTGGTTAAATTCAAAAAAGTTATTTTTTTCTCATTAATGTACACTCTGCACCCCATCTTGATGGAAAAAACAGAAATGTAGACATGGAATGATTGTGATAGGACCTATCAGAGAAGCATCACCTTGCCGTGGTTGATGGGCACACATGAATTGGCCAATGTATGCACTAAGAACCTTCACTTTTTTTGTAAGTACTTCTGACTGAGGGTCAATGCAATCAGAAGTTGATATTTCGAAGGACACTATATGTCTTTGGCATTCACAGGGTGCTGCAGTGCTTTTTTAGACATATTTTGCAGTCACTACAGCTTGCACCTATTCACACTTGGGAAGTGCTGGTCAGATTTTTGTGTATAATGCAAACATAAGTGTACACAGACCCATAAATACAGATAAAAAATACACACATACATAGATACAATTACAAATTCAAACTCACAAATAGATAGAGATACAAGTACAAACTGACACAAAGATGCAGCTACAAGTGTACACTTACATATAGATACAATTAAAAATACACACTGACACATAGATGCAGATACAAGTACAAACTAACAAAGATACAGCTACAAGTGTATGCAGACACAAAGATACAGATACAAGTGCACATACTGTATACAGATACAAGTACACACATGCACCTAGATATATACATGTAGATACAGATACAAGTGTACACAGACACATAGATTCAGACACAAGTTCACATATACAGATACAAGTACACATATGCACCTAGATACATACATGTAGATACAGAAACAAGTGTACACAGACACATAGAGAACTGCAGGCTCTACATCAGGCAATTCAAGATTCTCTCAGCTGTGTCACTTTTCTTCGGTAATAACTTTTTTCCTGGTCTGTACACTCGTCTCAGTATTAGGATTTCTTTCTTGGCATTATGCACTTTCTGCAGGGACTATAAACATACACAGATTAATGACATAAAAGTTTTATGGTGAGATGTCCAGAGTTCTGCGCACTGATATATTGGTTAAAGGAAGTTTTTATTTAGACATTAAAGAGTGATAAAACTCGTTGTGCATCATCCCGGCAGCCGCTCGTCTCATCCATGTACAGAGCTCTGTCCTCATGGTCTGTGCGCCGGATGGGATTAGGTATCAAGGTCAGATTATGTATGAGGAGAAAGCAGTTCGTCTGATGCAGTGAGTAACTGGAGACAGAGAAGGGTTAACAGTTTTTTTTACTAAACAGTAGTTCACAACAATACTCCTCGAAGGGAGGCAATGAAATAGGGTAACAGAGGTATACAAAATAAACAGTACACTTATCGGCTGAAGTTCTGGCAGGGTGAAGGCTGGAATATCTCACGGCGTCGTCGCAAATGGCACACAAAGTCTCTGGCTCTGTTCCGCAAGAAGTAATAGCACTGTCGCCCGACAGTGCCAAAGGATGCAGTCCTCTTTGTCTTAAATGCGCTGTGGTGTGGAAGCAATCCTCTGAATGAATGTCCCAGGGATGGCGCCGGGCACGGGCCGCAAGCCAGTGTGCTGTCCACAGCAGTTTGTGGTCTCTCTGAGTAGTCTCTAGGCTGTGCCGATGGTATCCTAGCCGAAACAACAGGGTCCAATGATTTGCTCACAGATGGTAACTCAATAGCGTTAGGGGAATCTCAAAGTCAGTGCACGGAGGCTTGGAAGCAGGGGAGTCATCAGTAGGAGCTGAGGAGCGGGAGTCAACCATCTCCTGTCGCCTTCCTGTCAAGTCTTCCCTGGTCCCGCCCTCAGTCCCCCTTAAGTACCCCATGCCCCCTTCTGTCTGACCAGATGGTTTCTCCTGCCCAGGGGAAATCTCCCCCGCTAGCAGTGGTGACAACCCCAATAGTTCCAGCCTTAAAGGGCACCGCACATTGCTGATCCTGTCTTGTCTCATCTTCTTACAGCCCCCAACTCTTTTCACTCGCCATTCGATGGGCAAGGCATCTGGAACACAACTGGGATGTTTACTTTCAGTTTCAACGATTTGCCGCCAAACAAACTGGTCTTGAATATACCGTATGGGGGGCTGGCCAGCCATGGTTCGCTCGGAGTGACGTAGATTGGAAGGAATAGTGGAGTCTTCTGACAGGGGTAGGACCGAATCTTCACTCGCCACAATGTTGCACCAAGTAATCTCAGGGTCCTGACCCATGGCCGTACCTTCAGATAGTTGTTCGAGATCTTCCTCCCCTATTGCCACTGGGCATACTTTTTTGGAAACTCTGGGAGGTTCTTCCCTTGGTCTGGGATCTTGAGAAAGGCATTGCCGGTGCATGTTCCTATGGAGCACCCGAATGGGTGCATTCTCTTCTCCCTCAACTTCATATACAGGACCCTCCACCAACTCGATGCTTCACTCTGTAGGATCTACTTTTCCATCGGTTCTCCAGTTTGTCACGGGGGCGCTTGTCCCTCACCAACACTCGATCGCCCACCTGTAGATCGGTCCCCTTAAGAGATAGCTTTTCCACATGCTCCAGCTCCCAGAACCGGGTCAGCACCAGACGATGTAGGGTCTGTAAGCGGTGGCGATGTTTTCAGACCCAGGTAGACACCCCCGTCCGTGGGTAGTCTTCCCCTGGATCCAGTTCCAGCTCCATGAAGTCTTTTTCTGCTCTCCCAAGCAACAAGGAATAAGGCGTGTGACCCGTGGTCTGATGGACTCGGTTGTTGTATATCCACACAAGTTCAGAGACATATTCTTGTCACCTAGCCTTCCGATCTTCTTCCAGAGTCTGTAACATTTGAATTAAGGTATGGTTGAATCGTTCGCAGGCCCCGTTTCCCTGAGGATGGTATGGTGTGGTATGTGACCTGTCAAACTGATAGATCCACTGCAATTCATCCATCGCTTTGCCCAAGAAACACGCTCCCTGATCTGAATGGATCCGCTGTGGACACCGGTACACCTGGAAGAAGTGCTTGCAGATGGCATATGCAGCAGTCTCGGCTGTCTGATCTCAGTTGGGCATCAGCACCGCAAATTTCATGAAGTGGTCTATCATAACTAGGCAGTAGTCATATCCCTGATGAGCCGGCCCGATCGTTAAGTAATCAACAGTCAATAGTTCCAGAGGGGCAGAGGTCACTGTCGTCTGCACCGGAGTGCATTATTCTGGGAACTTGGCCAACTCACAGGCCCGGCAGATCCTGCAGGCTTCCTCAAGTGCTGCTCTCATTCGTGGATGGGAAACAAAGTGTTGGAGCCATTGAAACATTTTCTCAGGGCCAAAGTGAGCCGCTCTCTCATGAGCATCACGAGCCAGTGCAGGTAGTACTGTTTCTGGTATCACCACCTGCCAGGAAGCTCCCAGCCTTTCCCTGAGTTGCACCTTTCGGTATAGTAGTCCATTTCTCATCTGCAGCCGCTCCCACTGCCGGAAGATCTTCAATGGTTCTTTTGTCAGGACACTTCACTGTTCCGGACTAGGCAGTTCCCCCTTTGTCACCCAGTGCCTAAATAAAGAGAGTTCATGGTCCTCATGCTGTAGTTGCAACCATTAGTCTCAGGATCTCCCCAGAACTCCTTCATGTCTGGAGCCCTGCATCTGGTCCAACGTGGCCGCCGACTTCCAGGTGGTCCTTCGGAACTGGGGAATTTCCTCCCCCTCTAACGATTCATCCCTACTCTTCCCCGGCGGTGCATGACTTGCTCGAGACAGGGCGTCAGCATGTGTGTTCTCTTTCTTCATCTGGGCCAGCTCTCCTTGAATGTTCACTAGCTCTCGTCGCATGTCTTTGGCCCATTGAGGTTTGACTGCCGACTGAGCTGCGAATTCACCACTCTGGACCTTCCCTTCCGGGACTGTTATCCCCTGCTCCTGTTCACGTGAGCGGGCTTCTCTTCCTATGTCAGAAAACGTGATACGAGGGTACCCGCTCTCTCAACGTCTGCTTGGTCAGGACGTCATGTTGTCCAGTCACCAACAAGTCACACAGCATCACATCTGTCGGCCGTATCCCTATCCCATCTTTTAAAACAATGGCAGTGTGGAGTTCTTGTAGGGCATTCATGTATTGGGTGACCATCTCCTCCTCTCTTTGCATACGGCTAAACAAGGGTGTCCTAAGTTCCCCTATGTCAGTGGGGTCCCCGTGAGTCGCCTCCAATATCTGAAGTACTTTAGCAAACGTGTGGGGAAGGTGACTTGATGGACACATGTGACTGGTAGTAGGAGGGGACGGTTTGTGAACTAGAGATGGAGATTGACAGGATAGAAGGGTGACATCTGGGAAAGGTGGATAGGAGAGTGCAGTACCTAGAAATGACCACAAGATGGCAGGGGGAGTAGCTTAGGACTTAACATCAGCTTACGGCTTGAGAAACGCTTAGTCATGGGGGGCGGGGAGATAGGAACTCCCGGAAGGGGAATTCCAGGTGAGAGAGGGGATAAATAGAAAAGGGTAGGGTTCCAGGCAGGCTAGTCCCGGGAGGAGCTTGGTAGAAGACGGTGAAGAGAGAAGAGCTCGACCAGGGGACGGACAGCAAAGAGACAGTCAGGGGGGTGGCCCTGACCCGACGGACCGCAGGACAGACGAGGCCCCGGGGGTAGCGATTGGACGACGACCTCGGGCAGGTGAGGCTGTTATGAATGAGTCACCGAAGGAGGAAAAAACAAAAATACAAGCTAAGTCCAGAAAAGCGGAGAGGTTGGTAGCTATCGGATTGCAGACCCCTGATCCTATTCACCACAACTAACAGTAGCCGTGGGGGGTTCCTACGGTGCCCTAGACCCCTCGTTCACAGCCAGAGAACTAAATAAGCCTAAAGAAAGAAAGGGGAAGTATAAACTGCCCCAGAGCAGACCCCAAAGCAATAGACAGCCCCCAACATGAATTGTCGGTGAAAAGCAGATGAAAACACAAACACAGACAGAAAGACAGGTTGAGCAAACGATGGGGCCCAACTAACTAAATAGGAAAGGACAGAAAAGATGCTGGCTGCAATCCGCAAAAAACCCTACCAAAAATGTCCCAACCGTCTGATAGGGAAAAAGGCCCTGAAGTCGCTAGACTTCAAAATCACTATATCAGCACTCAGGTATATTCTGAAAACAGAGCAAAGAGATAAACTGATCAGAGACAAAAATGGAGCTCAGCCCGTCCCAACAAAGGCAGGCTGAACACTAAACACGAAGCAAACAGACAAAATCTCATGGAAAAATAAGAGAGCAAAAACTTAGCTTTCAGTAGACAGGACTAACTGGTTGCAAGAGCTCAGAGCAGAAAGGATCACCAGCATCCCTGTAGGGCGTCGGCTGCCTTATATCCACTCAGTGATTCCGGGTGTCCAATCAGGCTCCACCTGTTCAGATGACAGGTTCTTCTCAACCCAATCAATTTCACTACCTCTGTTCACCAGCAGAGGGAGTTCATCAGATATCAACGGTGAAGGGGAAAATTAACTCACAACAGTACCTCCCCCTTGAGGAGGGGTCACCAAACCCTCATCCACGCCACCAGGACAATCAGGATGGGCCCGATGAAAAGCACGAACCAATCTTTCGGCATGAATATCGGATGCAGGGACCCAAGAATTATCCTCCTGGCCATAACCCTTCCATTTAACCAAATACTGGAGTCTCTGTCTAGCCAGGCGAGAATCCAGTATCTTCTCAACCTCATATTCCACATTACCTTCCACCAATACAGGGTCAGGAGGTGCCACCACAGGAACTACTGGCTCAACAAACCTCTTTAACAGAGACTTATGAAACACGTTATGGATCTTAAATGTAACAGTTTCTCTCGTTTAGGGCAGACAGAAATAATATGCGAAGATGAGGATGATTGACCTCATGGAGATCAACATCCGACACTGCGGAGACACCATCACGTGTTTCTCAACGCAGTGATTCTAGAGCACTGCCCCCATCCCTTATGGGAAATATGTAAAACATGCAAAAACAGAAGCCGCGGAGACACCATCACATGTTTCTCAACGCAAGCAATGACTAGCCAGGTCTTTCACCGGGAAGGAACAACCACGGGAAGGGCAGTCTCCAATGAAGGAAACCACCTATGCCAAAACATGGTATCCATCCACAGACAGCTGTTTTGGGGTATTTGCCCCTCATCAGTGTGGAGTAGGAAACTGGCTAGTAGGAGCAATGCCTAGTAGAAGACTATGAAAAGATGAGGATGATTGACCTCATGGAGATCAACATCCGACACTGCGGCGACACCATCACGTGTTTCTCAACGCAGTGATTCTAGAGCACTGCCCCCATCCCTTATGGGAAATATGTAAAACATGCAAAAACAGAAGCCGCGGAGACACCATCACATGTTTCTCAACGCAAGCAATGACTAGCCAGGTCTTTCACCGGGAAGGAACAACCACGGGAAGGGCAGTCTCCAATGAAGGAAACCACCTATGCCAAAACATGGTATCCATCCACAGACAGCTGTTTCGGGGTATTTGCCCCTCATCAGTGTGGAGTAGGAAACTGGCTAGTAGGAGCAATGCCTAGTAGAAGACTATGAAAAGATGAGGATGATTGACCTCATGGAGATCAACATCCGACACTGCGGAGACACCATCACGTGTTTCTCAACGCAGTGATTCTAGAGCACTGCCCCCATCCCTTATGGGAAATATGTAAAACATGCAAAAACAGAAGCCGCGGAGACACCATCACATGTTTCTCAACGCAAGCAATGACTAGCCAGGTCTTTCACGGGGAAGGAACAACCACGGGAAGGGCAGTCTCCAATGAAGGAAACCACCTCTGCCAAAACATGGTATCCATCCACAGACAGCTGTTTTGGGGTATTTGCCCCTCATCAGTGTGGAGTAGGAAACTGGCTAGTAGGCGCAATGCCTAGTAGAAGACTATGAAAAGATGAGGATGATTGACCTCATGGAGATCAACATCCGACACTGCGGAGACACCATCACATGTTTCTCAACGCAGTGATTCTAGAGCACTGCCCCCATCCCTTATGGGAAATATGTAAAACATGCAAAAACAGAATCCGCGGAGACACCATCACATATTTCTCAACGCAAGCAATGACTAGCCAGGTCTTTCACCGGGAAGGAACAACCACGGGAAGGGCAGTCTCCAATGAAGGAAACCACCTATGCCAAAACATGGTATCCATCCACAGACAGCTGTTTCGGGGTATTTGCCCCTCATCTATGTGGAGTAGGAAACTGGCTAGTAGGAGCAATGCCTAGTAGAAGACTATGAAAAGATGAGGATGATTGACCTCATGGAGATCAACATCCGACACTACGGAGACACCATCACGTGTTTCTCAACGCAGTGATTCTAGAGCACTGCCCCCATCCCTTATGGGAAATACGTAAAACATGCAAAAACAGAAGCTGCAGAGACACCATCACATGTTTCTCAACGCAAGCAATGACTAGCCAGGTCTTTCACCAGGAAGGAACAACCACGGGAAGGGCAGTCTCCAATGAAGGAAACCACCTATGCCAAAACATGGTATCCATCCACAGACAGCTGTTTTGGGGTATTTGCCCCTCATCAGTGTGGAGTAGGAAACTGGCTAGTAGGAGCAATGCCTAGTAGAAGACTATGAAAAGATGAGGATGATTGACCTCATGGAGATCAACATCCGACACTGCGGAGACACCATCACGTGTTTCTCAACGCAGTGATTCTAGAGCACTGCCCCATCCCTTATGGGAAATATGTAAAACATGCAAAAACAGAAGCCGCGGAGACACCATCACATGTTTCTCAATGCAAGCAATGACTAGCCAGGTCTTTCACCGGGAAGGAACAACCACAGGAAGGGCAGTCTCCAATGAAGGAAACCACCTATGCCAAAACATGGTATCCATCCACAGACAGCTGTTTTGGGGTATTTGCCCCTCATCAGTGTGGAGTAGGAAACTGGCTAGTAGGAGCAATGCCTAGTAGAAGACTATGAAAAGATGAGGATGATTGACCTCATGGAGATCAACATCCGACACTGCGGAGACACCATCACGTGTTTCTCAACGCAGTGATTCTAGAGTACTGCCCCCATCCCTTATGAGAAATATGTAAAACATGCAAAAACAGAAGCCGCGGAGACACCATCACATGTTTCTCAACGCAAGCAATGACTAGCCAGGTCTTTCACCGGGAAGGAACAACCACGGGAAGGGCAGTCTCCAATGAAGGAAACCACCTATGCCAAAACATGGTATCCATCCACAGACAGCTGTTTCGGGGTATTTGCCCCTCATCAGTGTGGAGTAGGAAACTGGCTAGTAGGAGCAATGCCTAGTAGAAGACTATGAAAAGATGAGGATGATTGACCTCATGGTGATCAACATCCGACACTGCGGAGACACCATCACGTGTTTCTCAACGCAGTGATTCTAGAGCACAGCCCCCATCCCTTATGGGAAATATGTAAAACATGCAAAAACAGAAGCCGTTGAGAAACATGTGATGGTGTCTCCGCGGCTTCTGTTTTTGCATGTTTTACATATTTCTCATAAGGGATGGGGGCAGTGCTCTAGAATCACTGCGTTGAGAAACACGTGATGGTGTCTCCGCAGTGTCGGATGTTGATCTCCATGAGGTCAATCATCCTCATATTTTCATAGTCTTCTACTAGGCATTGCTCCTACTAGCCAGTTTCCTACTCCACACTGATGAGGGTCAAATACCCCGAAACAGTTGTCTGTGGATGGATACCATGTTTTGGCATAGGTGGTTTCCTTCATTGGAGACTGCCCTTCCCGTGGTTGTTCCTTCCCGGTGAAAGACCTGGCTAGTCATTGCTTGCGTTGAGAAACATGTGATGGTGTCTCCGCGGCTTCTGTTTTTGCAGAAATAATATGCGAGGCATCTCCACAGAAAAAACACAGCTTATTACGCCTTCTGAACTCCTGACGTTGCGCCCTAGACAAAACTATCAAATTGCATAGGTTCAGACATTTGTTCAACAGGTGGCAACACCTCTCGTGCAGTTTTGCGTTCATGCAAACGCCAATCAACCTGAATGGCTAATGACATAGAATCGTCAAGACCAGAGGGAACAGGAAATCCCACCATAGTATCTTTTACGGTTTCTGACAAACCCTTCCGAAAGAGAGCTGCCAAGGCACCATCATTCCAGGTAGTAAGGACCGCCCACTTTCGGAATTTTTGACAGTACAACTCTGCAGAATCCTGACCCTGGCTCAATGCCAACAGGGCCTTTTCAGCCTGATCAATAGCATTAGGTTCATCGTACAACAGCCCCAAGGCTTGAAAAAATGCGTTCACATTAGTTAGAATAGGATCATCAGGTTTCAAGGAAAACGCCTGAGGATTGCCGCGCAGCAAGGAGATGACAATTTTAACCTGCTGTGCGGAGCTCCCTGATGAGTTAGGCTTCAAGGCAAAAAATAATTTACAATTATTCTTAAAGTTCAAAAATTTAGACCGATCCCAAAAAACACATCAGGAGTAGGGATCTTTGGCTCAGCAACATGTGAATGAGCAAGATAGGCGGAAATTCCCCGCACTTCAGCAGCGAGCTGCTCCACACGATCAGACAATTGCTTCATCTCCATTGAGAAGAAAAAATTCCCCCTGCGGCCTCAAAGACACAGAGGAAAAAATATACACACAAAAAAAAAAAAAATTCTGACACTTTTTTTTTTCTTTCCCTTTTTTTTTTTTTACAATTTTTTCCTGCTATTGAGTACCCTAGAATCTGCGGTATGGCTGGTGATTCTGTTATGAATGAGTCACCGAAGGAGGATAAAACAAAAATACAAGCTAAGTCCAGAAAAGCGGAGAGGTTGGTAGCTATCGGATTGCAGACCCCTGATCCTATTCACCACAACTAACAGTAGCCGTGGGGGGTTCCTATGGTGCCCTAGACCCCTCATTCACAGCCGGAGAACTAAATAAGCCTAAAGAAAGAAAGGGGTAGACTAAACTGCCCCAGAGCAGACCCCAAAGCAATAGACAGCCCCCAACATGTATTGTTGGTGAAAAGCAGGTGAAAACACAAACACAGACAGAAAGACAGGTTGAGCAAATGATGGGGCCCAACTAACTAAATAGGAAAGGTCAGAAAAGATGCTGGCTGCAATCCGCAAAAAACCCTACCAAAAATTGTCCCAACCGTCTGATAGGGAAAAAGGCCCTGAAGTCGTTAGACTTCAAAATCACTATATCAGCACTCAGGTATATTCTGAAAACAGAGCAAAGAGATAAACTGATCAGAGACAAAAATGGAGCTCAGCCCGTCCCAACAAAGGCAGGCTGAACACAAAACACGAAGCAAACAGACAAAATCTCATGGAAAAATAAGAGAGCAAAAACTTAGCTTTCAGTAGACAGGACTAACTGGTTGCAAGAGCTCAGAGCAGAAAGGATCACCAGCACCCCTGTAGGGCATCGGCTGCCTTATATCCACTCAGTGATTCCGGGTGTCCAATCAGGCTCCACCTGTTCAGATGACAGGTTCTTCTCAACCCAATCAATTTCACTACCTCTCTTCACCAGCAGAGGGAGTTCATCAGACATCAACGGTGAAGGGGAAAATGAACTCACAACATGAAGCGCTGGCGGTAGATTGGTCTAGGACAGCCCCAGCGAAAGATCCGCGAGGGACGTCACTTCAACTGGAGTGAAGGTGCAGGTACCCGGGCCTGGAGACAGAGAACTGTAAAGAGGAACTGCGGTGCGTGGTTGTGGTCATCAGGAGGACAACGAATAAATCCGGAACTGTTACTATTGAAATCTGTCTCCACCTTGTCCTTGCATCGCCTGATGTCTGTGTCATCTGGACAGGGTAAGCAGTGGTCCACCCCCCAATCCTGGCCCCTACCACTAACGTATCACGGTCCCGGGGGGTATGCAACATCACAGAATCTCTGGCCTCTCCATCTAGAGCCATAATGGCCACTTCAGCCTCAAGTGCAGGGGTCATGGGGTGCATTCTCATCATACCCTCATGCACTCTGTCCAACTCCACAACATAGTATTAGACCCTGTAAAATTTGGCAAATTGCTCAACATGGCCCCCAGAGAAATGCTGGTTCCCGGGCCCCACCACCTGTTCTGCTGTCTCTGTGCTACTAGACGGCATCCTACCAACTACGCCAAAATGTAAGAGGAGAAAGCAGTTCGTCTGATACAGTGAGTACCCGGAGACAGAGAAGGGTTAACAGTTTTTTTTACTAAACAGTATTTCAAAACAATACTCCTCGCAGGGAGGCAATGAAATAGGGTAACAGAGATATACAAAATAAGCAGTGCACTTATCGGTTGAAGTCCAGGCAGGGGGAAGGCTGGAATATCTCACGGTGTCATCTCAAATGGCACACAAAGTCTCTGGCTCTGTTCCGCAAAAAGGAATAGCATGTTCTCCCGACAGTGCCAAAGGATGCAGTCCTCTTTGTCTTTAATGAACTGTGGCGTGGAAGCATTCCTCTGGAAGAATGTCCCAGGAATGGCACCGGGCATGGGCCGCAAGCACGTGCGCTGTCCACAACAGTTCACGGTCTCTCTGAGTAGTCTCTAGGGTGTGCCGATGGTATCGTAGCTGAAGCAACAATGTCCGATGATTTGCTCACAGACAGTAACTCAGTAGCGTCAGGGGAAATCTCAAAGTCAGTGTACAGAGGTTTGGAAGCTGGGGAGTCATCAGTAGGAGCTGAGGAGAGGGAGTCAACCATCTACTGTCACCTTTTCACCAAGTCTGCTCCGTTCCTGCACTCAGTCCCACTTAAGTACCTCGTGCCACCTGCTGTCTGGCCAGATGGTTTCTCCCTCCCAGGGGAAATCTCCCCCACTAGCAGTGGTGACAGCCCGATAGTTCCAGACTTAAAGGGCACCACACACCGCTGATCCTGTCTTTTCTCATCTTCTTACAATTATGTCACTGAGTTTATAGTGAGGTCCAGAAATCTTTGGCCAGTGACCAAATCTTCATGATTTCAGCTCTGCAGGCTGCTATGTTTTATTTGAAATGAAACAACTGAGATGTGATTGACGTGAAGACTTTCAAGTTTAACCCCTTAATGACCCTCAATACGGATTACAATGGCGGTCCTAAAGGGACTTTTTTAACTCACCGGCGTTTTAAAATTGTGATCGGGATTAAGAATATAGCACCTGGCAAATGCATTTCCCACTGGTGTCTGCTGTGCATGACAGAATGGTATTGGCCCCGGCTGATTTTGTAACTGATCAGGGCCGATTAGCCCCTGAAATACCGATGTCATCACGACAGCGGTATTTACTCGGTTGCAAGGGGGATACAAGGGCCACTTTGTAACTATTGGACCCCCGTCATAAGAATCATCAGTGCCAATGCTTACCATGGTACCCAGAGGTCATGTCATGACCCCAGGTATGGTGGCTAGTGAGATCCAGCAATAAGCTGAGACAGTGAAACACTGACAGTCTGATACACTGCTGTACATGAGTACAGCAGTGAATGAGACCAGTGATCATAATGAAAATTATACATGTCCCACCATGGAACTGAGTAAAAAAGTGAAAAAAGTAAAGTAAAATGTGTATATAAGGCTGGTTTCACATTTGCGTTTTTTTGCGCTTGAAAAAAACGCATACGTGCGCATGCGCTTTTTTCCCCTATATTTAACATGGGCGCGCACATGTGTGCATTGTCATGCGCACGTATGCGTTTTTCGTGCGCTGCGTTTTTTTGTGGTGTTCGATGTTATTTTCCAGACGCTACATGTTGCATTTTTTTGTCCGCCCAACCACTTCAAAAAAGCGCATGCGCACGTATGCGCACGTTTTGCGCTAAAAAAGGCCATTATGGCCTATGGATGCGCATACGTGCGCACTGGCATGCGCATGTATGCGTTTTTTTAGCGCTGCGTTTTTTTGGTGGTGTAAACTTTTTAGACAAGTTATAAAATTCTAAAGTCCAAAAAAAAAAAAGTCTATATAAGGAGGTGTCTGCCAACACTGTACCACAACTACTGTGACAGATTGGAGAGCAGACATTCACCAACAAACCCAGCTTCTATCAGCGTCAAGAATGTGAGTATTATTACATCGTATGCCTGTCCTTTTCAATTGTGTATGTACTAATGATTTTTATTATTTTTACATGCAGCATGTCTTCGGAATCAGAATATTCCCCATCGCGGCAGGAATTGGCGCAAGCAGACATGAGGTGATTATTTTCGTGCATCTGGTAGGTATATCTGCTGCTACTCCAAATCTCTTACGTTTGTTTTTGGTTTTTTTAAGACATCATCATCATCTTCTGCGGACGGGACTACTGAGGGCGAAGAGCAGGAGCAGCGAAGCCAAGTCCCGGTGGTGATACGGAATGTATGTATGAAATGATTTGTAATGTTCTTTATTTTTTATCTTCTATTTTTCATCTTTTCTGTATTTTTTTTTTAAACTTTTTATTCAATTTAAATTTGATTATTCTAATGAATGTGTTTTGTCTAGGTTCCACAATGGGATGAAGACGTCTACCTGGATAATGAGCAGCTCATCAGCCTGGTCCAGGAGCGTGCTCCGTTGTGGGACAGCCGTGACCGGCTGTACAAGGACAATGTGGTGACACGGCGGCTATGGAATGAGGTGGCCGCAGCGTTGATGGATGGCTGGGACAGCGCCACAGCATCCTCCAAAAAGGCGTTTAGTAAGTATTTCCCTGCTCTGTATTGTGCCGCAGTGACTGTTGTCCTTGATGGCACTGTTGGGTTTCCTGCTAGATATATTCTAGCAGGAAACCCAACGGTGTCATCGGGCTCTACAGTGACTGCTTTGAGTATTGTATTGCTGTATTTTGCCGCAGTGACTGTTGTCCTTGATGGCACTGTTGGGTTTCCTGCTAGATATATTCTAGCAGGAAACCCAATGGTGTCATCGGGCTCTACAGTGACTGCTTTGAGTATTGTATTGCCGTATTGTGCCGCAGTGACTGTTGTCCTTGATGGCACTGTTGGGTTTCCTGCTAGATATATTCTAGCAGGAAACCCAATGGTGTCATCGGGCTCTACAGTGACTGCTTTGAGTATTGTATTGCTGTATTGTGCCGCAGTGACTGTTGTCCTTGATGGCACTGTTTATTTTTTTCCAACAGTGGACAAAGTCCGAACACGTTGGCGTTCGATCAAGGACCGCTTCAACAGTGATGTTCGTGCTGAGGGCCAGGTTCGCAGTGGATCTGCGTCAAGGACCAGAACTAGATACCGTCACTATCACGCGTTGCAGTTCCTAAGACCGGTCCTTGCCACGAGATCGTAAGTATTCCAAATTTTGGGTTTTTATTTTTATTAATCTGTGTTTTTCTAATCCACAGCTGATGCTTCTTGTAAAGGCTTGGTAGTAATGATTTTCCTTTCTTCCACAGCACCTGGAGCAGCACCCTGCAACCTGGCCCTGGAGCGGTCCTTCCTCGGACGTCCTCTGACCCATCCCAGCCATCCGACAGCCAGGAAGCACCTTGCAGGTCAGCCACACACACAGCTGGTGACCAGGAAGCTGGGCCATCAGGTGTTCCCCTGTCCCAGGTCTCTGCCACTGGTTATGCGGGCACTACCCGCCAGCGGCAGAGGGCCTTGGACAGGAATGTCTTGCCCGAGTTTATGCACTTGAGCGAGGCCTTTAATGCCAGCCTCAAGTCGCTGTCCGACAGAGTTGAAAGCGGTTTTGCACTAATGGAACGTGGTTTTAACCACTTTGAACACCGCTTCAATTCTGTCGACCAGCGCCTTGACCGTCAGGAGGCCGACCTCAACAGACCAGCGCACCATTTTTTTAGGAAGATTGAAAAGGGCATGGCGGAACACCTTAGTCCTGAGCAACAGCTGAATGTGCTGCAGGCCTGCAACAATGCTTTCTTGCAGGCTATGCAGCATAATCGGTACGGGCAGCAGTCAGTGGTGTCATTTCCACCTGTGCCACCATTGACTCGCTTCACCTCACTACCGACTTGTGCTGCATACCACTGCACGGACACCTCAATTCAAAGCCAGGACACCCACCGTTACACCACCACAAGTCTCAGTGCAGCTGGTCACTTCACCAACACCACCATGGCAAGCGCTGCTCCTGTCTGGAGCACCACCGCCACCCCCATGCATGCATGGAGCTCAGACACCACTAGGCAAACATGGAACAGCCCTGCCGCTACAACAACATGTAGTAGCCCTGCCACCACCACTCCGCAAACCTGGACCACCACTGCCGCCACCAGTCCTCCTGCAAGGACGAGCACTGCCAACCAAGAGCATCAGGAGCATCAGCAGCATCAGCAGCAGCCACAGCAGCAACAGCCACCGCAGCAGCAGCCACAGCAGCAGCAGCAGCCACAGCAGCAACAGCCACCGCAGCAGCAGCCACAGCAGCAGCAGCAGCCACCTCAGCAGCAGCCACAGCAGCATCAGCCACAGCAGACGGGGGACCTCCATTCCATATTTGCCTCAAGTTCTAGGCAAAATCTATCAAGGCGGGCATTGGGGCAAAGTCGGTCCAGGCAGACAAGCCTACGGCGACATGCACTTCGAAGAAATGTTCCTGAACCCATTTCCTCTCCTCCAAGTGTTCCTAGTTTAATTCCCTTAACTGGACTACCTTCCCCCACAAGTTTTGTTGCCCCTTCCCCTCAAACACCGTCTTCAACTGCAAGTGTTACATCTTCCCTGCACACCCCCAAATTGCAACCATCTGCCCCCAAACGCCGAAAAAAATAAAGTTGTTTATATTTTTGTGGTTAAAAATAAATTTACTTTTGTGGTTCATCATTACAAAGTTTGATTAATGGTTTTGGCGCCGCTCACAAACAGTGATGGGTAAATACACGTATATGTTAAAAACCAAGGCATAGTCATATGACTAGACTAGGCCTTTGTATTTAACATATGTTCAATACAAAGGCCTAGTCTAGTCATATGACTTCACTACGCCTTTGTATTTAACATATGTTCAATACATAGGCCTATTCTACTCATATGACTAGACTAGGCCTATGTATTGAACATATGTTCAATACAAAGGCGTAGTCTAGTCATATGACTAGACTACGCCTTTGTATTGAACATATGCTAAATACAAAGGCCTAGTCTAGTCATATGACTAGACTAGGCCTACAGTCATGGCCAAAAGTATTGACACCCCTGCAATTCTGTCAGATAATACTCAGTTTCTTCCTGAAAATGATTGCAAACACAAATTCTTTGGTATTATTATCTTCATCTAATTTGTCTTAAATGAAAAAACACAAAAAGAATTGTCCTAAAGCCAAATTGGATATAATTCCACACCAAACATAACAAAGAGGGTGGACAAAAGTATTGGCACTGTTCGAAAAATCATGTGATGCTTCTCTAATTTGTGTAATTAACAGCACCTGTAACTTACCTGTGGCACCTAACAGGTGTTGGCAATAACTAAATCACACTTGCAGCCAGTTGACATGGATTAAAGTTGACTCAACCTCTGTCCTGTGTCCTTGTGTGTACCACATTGAGCATGGAGAAAAGAAAGAAGACCAAAGAACTGTCTGAGGACTTGAGAAACCAAATTGTGAGGAAGCATGAGCAATCTGAAGGCTACAAGTCCATCTCCAAAGACCTGAATGTTCCTGTGTCTACCGTGCGCAGTGTCATCAAGAAGTTTAAAGCCCATGGCACTGTGGCTAACCTCCCTAGATGTGGACGGAAAAGAAAAATTGACAAGAGATTTCAGCGCAAGATTGTGCGGATGTTGGATAAAGAACCTCGACTAACATCCAAACAAGTTAAAGCTGCCCTGCAGTCCGAGGGTACAACGGTGTCAACCTGTTCTATCCGTCGGCATCTGAATGAAAAGGGACTGTATGGTAGGAGACCCAGGAAGACTCCACTTCTTACCCCGAGACATAAAAAAGCCAGGCTGGAGTTTGCCAAAACTTACCTGAAAAAGCCTAAAACATTTTGGAAGAATGTTCTTTGGTCAGATGAGACAAAAGTAGAGCTTTTAGGGCAAAAGCATCAACATAGAGTTTACAGGAGAAAAAAGAGGCATTCAAAGAAAAGTACTCGGTCCCTACAGTCAAACATGGCGGAGGTTCCCTGATGTTTTGGGGTTGCTTTGCTGCCTCTGGCACTGGACTGCTTGACCGTGTGCATGGCATTATGAAGTCAGAAAACTACCAACAAATTTTGCAGCATAATTTAGGGCCCAGTGTGAGAAAGCTGGGTCTACCTCAGAGGTCATGGGTCTTCCAGCAGGACAATAACCCAAAACACACTTCAAAAAGCACTAGAAAATGGTTTGAGAGAAAGCACTGGAGACTTCTAAGGTGGCCAGCAATTAGTCCAGACGTGAATCCCATAGAACACCTGTGGAGAGATCTAAAAATGGCAGTTTGGAGAAGGCACCCTTCAAATATCAGGGACCTGGAGTAGTTTGCCAAAGAAGAATGGTCTAAAATTCCAGCAGAGCATTGTAAGAAACTCATTGATGGTTACTGGAAGCGGTTGGTCGCAGTTATTCTCTTTTGTGTTTTTTCATTTAAGACAAATTAAATGAAGATAATAATACCAAAGAATTTGTGTTTGCAATCATTTTCAGGAAGAAACTGAATATTATCTGACAGAATTGCAGGGGTGTCAATACTTTTGGCCATGACTGTATGTATTGAACATATGTAAAGTTTTTTATTTAATTGGAGTGTAAAAAATATAGTGCCCCAGTAATGGTACCAAATAAGGCTTTTTATTACCATAAACAAAACGAAAACATCACAACATTTCATCTTGCCAGTGCACCCGTCCTACATCAGAAATAAAGAAGGCCGCAAATTGGTCCCTCATTTGGCCAACTTCTACGGATGACCTGAGAGGCTGCAGAGTGAATTCAGGCAATGGGTTAGGAGCATCATCGTCCAGCTCAAAGGTCGGGTGCTCTTTAGCCATCACAAAATTATGTAGAGCCACACAGGCCTTCACCACCTCATCGAGTGTTTCAAGTTTAAGATTAATGGCCATGCCGAGAATTCACCACCTGGAGACAAGAATCCCAAAAGCACACTCGACAGTTCTTCTGGCCCTGGTCAGCCTGTAATTAAATATTTTTTTCGTGTGGTCCAAGTCCCGGCTGGAGTAGGGTTTCAGTAAGTTTGCGCACATTTGAAAAGCCTCATCCCCAACCATTACAAAGGGCATTGGCGGAGCTTCGGTGTGAGGAAGAGGCCGTGGCATAGGGAAATTAAATTGGTTGCCATACAACCTCCGGCCCATGTCTGAGTTTTTAAAAGCCTGTGAGTCATTACCACGGCCAAATGCTCCAATGTCCACTGCTACAAACATACATCCGGCATCCGCAATGGCCATGAGTACTATTGAAAAGTACTTTTTGTAATTATAGTACTCAGATCCTGTTCTTTTGGGTTTGATGATCCGTATGTGTTTACCATCAACAGCTCCCAAACAGTTGGGAAAATTGCATACTGTCCAGAATTTTTCAGCAATTTCCATCCACTTTTCAGCGGTGGGCAGGGGCATAAATTCTGGACAAAGAGCATTCCAGAGAGCCCGGCAGGTGTCAGCAACAATTCCAGACAAGGTAGAGATTCCAATACGGTACTGGAAGTGTAGTGAAGATAGGGTTTCTCCAGTCGCCAGGAATCTGTGAACAAAGAAGTAAAATTAATATTTATGTATATTATTTTAAAAAACTATAAAATAAAATATTAGTACATTCACGAAAACTAATTACCCAAGTTTTTGAATATTAATTTAAAAAAAACCCATCAGACCGCAACCCTTGGTTTTTAAATATTACGTACCGTAATGTCACCAGTAGCCGTTCCTCAGGAGGAATCGCACGACGGAGCTGTGTGTCCTGTCTCCGGATGGATTGTTGGACACGAGCAAGCAAATCCCTGAAGCTTTCTTGGGACATCCGGATATAATCTGTAAATTTCTCTGGGTTTGCCTGTAGCTCACTGTAGAGGTGTGATATGCCCCACGGCTCTCCCGGAGTTCAACAATCAGATGTATCCACATACGCCGCCGCTGCCGTCTTTGCTGCTTCTCTCTCTTCCTTTGTTCATGGCAAGCTACTGCATACGCCTGAGCCATCGCGATGTCCAAATCCAAGTTGAAGTGAAAACTCTTCCAGCGCAGATCCATGTTGACACGAGAAGAATCAAGCAAATCTGAAGAATACTGTAGACAGGGTCTATATATTAACATGCCACACCGACATTGACGTCCCATTGGTCTTGTGTGTTGTTGAATGGGTTTTTTTTTTCTTTTTTGGGGGTTGTCCAAAAATCTGTAAAAAAAAAAAAAACGCATAGAAAAAACGCATAAAAACGCTGCGTTTTTTTCCTGCATGCGCATAAAAATGCTTGAAAAAAACGCAGCGTTTGTATGCATTTGTATGCGTTTTTTCTATGCTTTTTTTGCGCTAAAAACGCGCTGCAAAAAAAGCAAGTGTGAAATTAGCCTTAGTAAAAAAACACAAATCACACTTACAGTATATACTCCTGTATAAGCCGAGATTTTCCGCACATTTTTTTGTGCTGAAAATGCCCCCTCGACTTATACACAAGTCATTATGCAGAAACCAGAGGGGGAGGGGGAGCGGCGGCAGGAGCCGATGGCTGAGACATCATACTCACCCTCCTGTGCAATCGCTGAACGTCCCCTGCATCCTCCGTTGCCCCAGGGCTGGCAGCATCTTCCGGCATTGAGCGGTCACATGGTACCGCTCATTAAGGTCATGAATATGGACGCGACTCCACTCTCATAGGCGTGGTATCCATATTCATGACCTTAATGTGCGGTACCACATGACCAATCAATATAGGAAGAAGTTGCCAGCCCTGGGTCAACGGAGGATGCAGGAGACATTCGGCGATTTCACAGGAGAGTGAGTATGACAGAGAAGCATGGAGCAGGATGGGGGGAGCACAGAGCAGGATTGGGAAGCACAGAGGAGCACGGAGCAGGATGGGGGAGCTCAGAGCAGGATTGGGGAGCTCAGATGAGCATGGAGCAGGATGTGAGGAGCACAGAGGAGGATTGGGGAGCACAGAGGAGCACGGAGCAAGACGGGGGGAGCACAGAGCAGGATTGGGGAGCACGGAGCAGGGCGGGGGATCATTGAGGAGGACAGGGAGCTGAGCCATACATAGAAGGATGGGACGGGGGAGCCGAGCCATGCATACTGGGAGGGGGGAGAGCCACATAGAGCAGGACAGGGATGACGGGACCATGTATACCTGGCTTATACTCGAGTCAATAAGCTTACCCAGTTTTTCGTGGTCGGGGTTTTCGTGTAAATTCCCCAAAGCCACAATTCAGACATATCCTCCAATGGAACAATTCACATATGAGGCAGATAGAGTCACTTTGGACCGGTCTCTGTTTCGGCGATGTCGCATCATTTTAAGTATATTTTGGAGCACAAGTGTGGACGACCACAGATCTGTAACTGACTAAAAAAATGAAAAAAAACTAGAGTAGACGCCAAATGGAATGTCTTCATCTGCCTCATTATGGTGGTTGGTTCCGTTGGGGGTTTAGTCTGAATCACTTTTTTGTGGGATTTACATGGAAACCCCAACATACAGTTGTGGCCAAAAGTATTGACACCCCTGCAATTTTGTCAGATAATACTCAGTTTCTTCCTGAAAATGATTGCAAACACAAATTCTTTGGTATTATTATCTTCATTTAATTTGTCTTGAATGAAAAAACACAAAAAGAATTGTCCTAAAGCCAAATTGGATATAATTCCACACCAAACATAAAAAAGAGGGTGGACAAAAGTATTGGCACTGTTCGAAAAATCATGTGATGCTTCTCTAATTTGTGTAATTAACAACATCTATAACTTACCTGTGGCACCTAACAGGTGTTGGCAATAACCAAATCACACTTGCAGCCAGTTGACATGGATTAAAGTTGACTCAACCTCTGTCCTGTGTCCTTGTGTGTACCACATTGAGCATGGAGAAAAGAAAGAAGACCAAAGAACTGTCTGAGGACTTGAGAAACCAAATTGTGAGGAAGCATGAGCAATCTGAAGGCTACAAGTCCATCTCCAAAGACCTGAATGTTCCTGTGTCTACCGTGCGCAGTGTCATCAAGAAGTTTAAAGCCCATGGCACTGTGGCTAACCTCCCTAGATGTGGAAGGAAAAGAAAAATTGACAAGAGATTTCAACGCAAGATTGTGCGGATGTTGGATAAAGAACCTCGACTAACATCCAAACAAGTTCAAGCTGCCCTGCAGTCCGAGGGTACAACAGTGTCAACACGTACTATCCGTCGGTGTCTGAATGAAAAGGGACTGTATGGTAGGAGACCCAGGAAGACCCCGCTTCTTACCCCGAGACATAAAAAAGCCAGGCTGGAGTTTGCCAAAACTTACCTGAAAAAGCCTAAAACGTTTTGGAAGAATGTTCTCTGGTCAGATGAGACAAATCAGAGCTTTTTGGGCAAAGGCATCAACATAGAGTTTACAGGAGAAAAAAAGAGGCATTCAAAGAAAAGAACACGGTCCCTACAGTCAAACATGGTGGAGGTTCCCTGATGTTTTGGGGTTGCTTTGCTGCCTCTGGCACTGGACTGCTTGACCGTGTGCATGGCATTATGAAGTCTGAAGACTACCAACAAATTTTGCAGCATAATGTAGGGCCCAGTGTGAGAAAGCTGGGTCTCCCTCAGAGGTCATGGGTCTTCCAGCAGGACAATGACCCAAAACACACTTCAAAAAGCACTAGAAAATGGTTTGAGAGAAAGCAATGAATACTTCTAAGGTGGCCAGCAATGAGTCTAGACCTGAATCCCATAGAACACTTGTGGAGAGATCTAAAAATGGCAGTTTGGAGAAGGCATCCTTCTAATATCAGGGACCTGGAGCAGTTTGCTAAAGAAGAATGGTCTAAAATTCCAGCAGAGCATTGTAAGAAACTCATTGATGGTTACCAGAAGCGGTTGGGTGCAGTTATTTTGACTAAAGGTTGTGCAACCAAGTATTAGGCTGAGGGTGCCAATACTTTTGTCTGGCCCATTTTTGGAGTTTTGTGTGAAATGATCAATGTTTTACTTTTTGCTTCATTCTCTTTTGTGTTTTTTCATTTAAGACAAATTAAATGAAGAAAATAATACCAAAGAATTTGTGTTTGCAATCATTTTCAGGAAGAAACTGAGTATTATCTGACAAAATTGCAGGGGTGTCAATACTTTTGGCCACAACTGTAAGTGCTCGGCGTAGAACACAAAAATGTAATCCAGCCTTATTCTGAAAGCAATCAAAAACTGTTATGTACCCCAAAATGTTACCAACAAAACCCCTCATTTATCCCGCAATAAATAAGCCCTCATATAGCTTTATTCAACAAAAAAATGTAAAATGTGATAACAATACCAGGTAGCATAATATTTTCATAAGCTAGAAGTGCAAAAATTAGCACAAAATATCCAAAAACTGGATGACACTCAAGCTCCAAAATGGATGAAAAACAAAGGAGCATCTATGTATATATAAAACAGCAAAGTTTATTTATCTAGTATCAGAAAAGTTCAAAACAGTAATAATATAGTACAAAAATACACAGTACATGATACACGGATGGAGGTAAAAATGGAGGGAAACATGTCCTAAAGCCCAGTGCAGCACAAATGCTGGTAATTAGGTATATAAACCCCCAAAATAAGGTGCTTATGTCCCTTAATGTAAACAATGCTAGTATGAAGATAAAACATGGGGGCAGTGAAAACTCATATACAGTAGCAGGCACAGGGAACCAGGAATGAACCCAAAAGAGGACCCCCTGACCCTGGTATACTATACCGGCAGCATGTAATAATGATGGCAAAGAGTTGTCCACAATAGGTTAAGTAAATGCCATAATGGGTATGTAACTAAGGTGGAACAGGGCTTACCTATGAAGAGCAGGTATAGGACAACAGGTTTGGATCCCAAGGAGTGAACCACACAAAAATAAAAATAAGAACTACTCTTCTACTGCTGTTTGTTCATTCTACCTTCCAAAAATAGCAATAAGGCTCGGCTCTCATTTATCCTCCGCTGAGTGCTTACGTTGGGGTTTCCGTGTAAATTCCCCAAAGCCACAATTCAGACAAATCCCCCAATGGATGCACTCAATTATGAGGCAGATGGAGTCACTTTGGACTGGTCTCTGTTCCGGCAGTGTCCCATAATTTTAAGTGTCTTTTTAGCGCATAAGTGTGGGCAAACACCTAAAACACCTAAAAATATGTTCATCACGGTAAGAGCAGTTAGGCTCTGGAATTCTCTTCCTGAGGAAGTGGTGATGGCCAACTCACTGAATGAATTTAAGAAAGGAATGGATGCTTTTCTTGTGAGTAACAGTATAGAAGTTTACGAATAACAGAATATTATAGGTAGATGGTTGACCCAGATTAGGGGAAGGAATTTTTTTCCCTATGGAGAAAATTGGCTTCTACTCTGTGGGTTTTTTGCCTTCCCCAGGATCAACAATGCAGAACAGCTACACTAAAAATAGGCTGAACTAGATGGACATAAGGTCTTCCTTCAGCCTTCAAAACTATGTTACTATGTTACTATGCTAAAATGTTACCAACAAAAGCCCTAATTTATCCCGAACAAAACCAGCCTCCACTCAGGACCGTCATCTGTCATCGGAAATATCGAGGTTCCCACATTACTGGCAGAACAAAGTCTCTAAAAAAGTGACATGGCTTCAGCCCCATCAAATAAATCTATGGATTCTGTGCTCCCAAATCCAAAGATCCATCCTGAGCCCCACTGTGCCTAAACCACAGTAAGCAGCCACATGATTGGTATTACTGTAGTGGGAAGATCGCACTTAACAATTTATGGTGTGCGTGTCACCAGCAGCACAAGCTTAGCACAATATATGGCGGCGCTACAATATATGAAGGCTCCACACTTTATAGGGGCACAATGTATGGGCACTAAACTGGCATATTTGCAATCCTCCACAACAAAAGTCTGGGGTACACATTACAAAATAGTCACTGCAGCCATTAATGAATTTACTGAAAAGTACAATTTCTACAATGGTGTCACTTTTGGGGTTTTTCTGCTGTTCTGGCACTTTAGGGGCTCCACAAATGTTGCCCACAAACTATTCTAGCAAAATCTGTGCCCCAAAAGCCAAGTAGTGCTCTATCCTTCTCAGCCTTGACATGTGGACTAATTTCTGTTGACATATGTGGCATCACTGCAGTCGGCAGAAATTGCGCAATAAATTATGGCATCTGTTATGCCCTGGGATTCTCCCTCTGCACAGGAGGAATCCCAAGCCATGTCTTCTCCTGCGGTCTCCTATTCAGTCTCGGCCGCAGCGGATCCTGCTCAGCAGAGACGTCTGTCTCAGCGCATTGCTCAGACCTGTGCTGTGCGATTAATTGCTGCTGCTTCTCCAGGTTCAGCTATAGCAATCAACAGCAAACAGCAGTGAGCAGTCATTCCTGAGACTAAGTCCGGGTTTTGCCCTACTGAGCATGCTTGTGAGGTGGCAACATCTCATTGGTGGTCGGTGGTCAGCTGCTGAGGTCCTCAAGCGAGCTCGGATTGGTCCACTAGCAAGGTCCTGGCAGACTGGGATTCTATAAAAGGATCTCACAGCCGCACAGCCATGCGCTAGTATAGACCATGGGGTGTGTGTTGTATGCACCTATGATTGTCTCTGGTGATTGACTCATTATGAAACCCCTACCCTTGGTATGCATGAGTTGCTCAGCCCTGCTAGCTAGTGCCTAGGCTGGTAGGAGGCAGAGTCGGTGCCTAGCGTCAGCGCCAAGTAGTGGCATTGCTTGAGTGACACTGTGCGCATTGTGGGTCCGGTCAGACTCGAGTCCCTGCATTCTAGGGGGTTGAGCCTAGAGACCTCACTCGCACCATATCAGCTGGGCACTGTGACGTTTAACAGTGTTCTATTACATAGTTGCTGCGGCTCTGTGAAGTAACAGAGTTCGCCGCTGTTCATACCAGGTGACATCAAACCTGCGTGTTTTTGGTGCTCAACCACCATCTTGTTCCGCCATTACCTAGCAGTAGGTTCCTTCTCTGCACGGTGGACCCCGGGTTGCGAACGCACCTTATTATTGTATTTTATTTGATGCGTTCCGCCAACCCTAACAGCATCTAGTTTCACTTATTAAACTTTGTGTACCTGACAAATTTGTGGCAAATACAAAAATTACATTTTTACCACTAAAATGTAACTTCCTCTTCTAATGTTATAAAATTCTGTGAGGCACCTACGGGATTAAAATACTGACTACACCCCTATATGAATTCCTTAGGCAGTGAAGTATCCAATATTAGGTCACCTGGGGTGTTTCTGCTGTTCTGGCCCCTCAGGGGCTCGGCTAAGGGAGCTCACAATCTATTCACATGGAATCTGCGTTCTGAAAGCCAAGTAGCAATCCTCCTCATCGGATTCCTGCCATGTGCTCAAACAGTAGTGTGAAACCAGTGTGTGGGCAGCACGGTGGCTCAGTGGACAGCACTGCAGCCTTGCAGCGCTGGGGTCCTGGGTTCAAATCCCACCAAGGACAACATCTGCAAGGAGTTTGTATGTTCTCCCCGTGTTTGTGTGGGTTTCCTCCGGGTACTCCAGTTTCCTCCCACACTTCAAAGACATACTGATAGGGAATTTAGATTGTGAGCCCCCATCGGGGACAGTGATGAAAATGTGTGCAAAACTGTAAAGCGCTGCGGAATATGTTAGCGCTATATAAAGATTATTATTATTATAAACCACATACGGAGGACTGCCATATTTAGGAGGAATTGCATAACAAATTGTGAGGTCCAATTTCTCCCATTACAACCTAGCTTAAATTATAAATTTGGTGCTAAAACAGTATTTTAGTGGAAAAAAAATATTTTATTTCTCACCTCTAAATGTTTTAAAGTTTCATGAATCATCTATGATTTAAAAAATGCTCAGTGCACTTTTAGATTAATTGCTTGAGTGGTCTAGTTTCCAAAATCTGGTTACCTGTGGAGGTTTCTGATGTTTTCACTTGTCATGGGCTCTCCAAATACAATGGCATTCACAATCTATTACAGGCCAATAGCGCTCTTTCCTTTCCTTGCCCTTATGTGTAGTGCCTTTGGGTTTAACATGCTCACTATACATGTAGGTAAAACTGTTGAGGGGTTTAGTTTCTAAAATGGGGTCACTTGTGGGGTTAGTTTTCTCCTGTTACCCTTGTGAAAATAAAAAAAGGGGCCAAAGTAAAATATTTGCGAAAAAAAAAATAAAATGTTAAATGGAAAATTAAGTCTGGAGGCCATGGACGTCAACATCGCTGGTTTCCTCCAGTGTGAGGAAACTGTGACTTCAGTGGCTGAGATCTGGTGATAACTCAGCCATTGCAGAATATTCCACTTCTTTGTTTTGGCAGGATGCTTTGAGTCATTGTCCAGCTGTCTTGTGAAGTGATATTGCCGCTGCCATGTGTTACAGAGGCTGTGTTGTACTGAGGATCAGGAGCCGTTCCAAGCCTGCTCCAGATTTTCTTTTTCCCATCATTCAGGTACAGGTTGATCTTAATTTTGCTTGTCTAGAACTGTGCGGCTTCTTTAGATGTTTTATCAGAGTGTAATCTGGCTTTTCTATTTCCTGGCTGAATAATGGTTTACACATGTTAGCGTTGACATCATGAAGGTTACCGCAGGTCATCGGCCAGCTCACACTGAACTGAGCGTGGGAATAGCTGACTGTGACCTGCGGTAAGCTCTATTAATTTACTGCTTGTAATTGACACTGCATCCGAAGCTCAGCTCAGTGTATCCTCATAGAATTATAGAATCGTAGAGTTGGAAGGGACCTCCTGGGCCATCTGGTCCAACCCCCTGCTCAAAAGTAGGATTCGCTAAATCATCCCAGACAGATGTGTGTCCAGCCTCTGTTTGAAGACTTGTATTGAAGGAGAACGCACCACCTCTCATGGCAGCCTGTTCCAATCATTGATAACTCTGTCAAAAAGTTTTTTCTAATATCTAATCTGTGTCTCCTCCCATTCAGTTTCATCCCATTGCTTCTAGTCTTTCCTTGTGCAAATGAGAATAAAGATGATTCTTCTACAATGTGACAGCCCTTGAGATATTTGTAGACAGCTATTAAGTATCCTCTCAGTCTTCTCTTCTGCAAGCTAAACATTCCCAAATCCTGCAACCTTTCCTCAGAAGACAGGGTTTGCAGACCGGTCACCATTCTGGCCGCTCTTTTCTGAACTTGCTCCAGTTTGTTGATGTCTTTTTTAAAATGTGGTGCCAAAAACTGGACACAGTATTCCAGGTGAGGTCTGACCAAAGAGGAGTAGAGGGCAATAATGACTTCACGTGATCTAGACTGTATGCTTCTGTTAATACATCCTAGAATTGCATTTGCCTTTTTTGCTGCTGCATCACACTTTTGACTCATATTCAGTCTGTGATCTATTAGTATACCCAAGTCTTTTTCACATGTGCTGTTGCTTAGCTTTATTCCTAGCATTCTGTATATGATTTTTTCATTTTTATTGCCCAGATGTAGTAATTTGCATTTTTCCCTGTTAAAAACCATTCTGTTAGTTGCTGCCCACTGCTCCAGTTTATTTATATCTTTTTGAATCCTCTCTCTTTCTTCTCTAGTATTAGCTATCCCTCCTAGCTTTGTGTCATCAGCAAATTTAATAGTTTACCCTCAATTCCTCCATCTAAGTCGTTGATAAAGATGTTGAACATTACAGGGCCCAGGACAGAGCCCTTTGGTACCCCACTTGAGACATTCTTCCAACTGGATGTGCAGCCATTTACGACCACTCTTTGGGTTCGATCACTAAGCCAGTTATGAATCCACGTAACAGTTGCCTTGTCCATTCCATACTTAGCCATTTTTTCAATAAGGATTGTGTGAGATACCTTGTCAAATGCTTTGCTGAAGTCAAGATATACTATATCTACAGCATTTCCCTGATCTACCCAATCAGTGATTCTGTCATAGAAGGAAATTAAGTTAGTCTGACATGACTTATTAGTTACAAACCCATGCTGACACTGTTTAATCACTTAATTCTTATCCAGGTGCTTACATACATGTTGTTTAATAATTTGTTCAAAGATCTTTCCTGGTATAGAAGTCAAACTCACCAGCCTATAGCTGACTGGGTCCACCTTCTTCCCCTTTTTGAAGATAGGAACAACATTTGCTCTTCTCCAATCTTCTGGGACTTCTCCTGTTCTCCAAGAATTTTCAAAGATTATGGAGAGGGGTTCAAAAATTTCTTCTGCTATCTCTTTCAGTACTCTGGGGTGTAATTCATCTGGACCTGGAGACTTGAATTCATTTAGGTTAGATAAGTGTTTCCTCACTATATTTCTGTTTATAGATATCCTGGATTCTTCTATTCCCTTAATAGGACAGTGAAGAACAGTTGATGTTACATTTCCTTTCTGAGAGAAAACAGATGCAAAATAGAATTTAAAAGTTCAGCCTTCTCAACATTCTGTCTTACCGTTTCATCATTTTCATCCTGTAAAAATCACATAGCATCTTTGACTTTTCTTTTACTTTTGACATATCCCCAAAATCCTTTATTATTGCTTTTGAAGTCTCTTGCAAGCCTCAATTCATTGTCAGCTTTAATAATCTTATTTGTGCCCTGCAAGTTCTGCAGACAGCATTATATTCTTCTTTAGCTATGCCTCCCTCTTTTTATTTTATAAACAGTTCTATCTTCCTTTTTAGCATGTGCTTAAGTTCTGTGTTCATCCATCCTGGTTTCCTTAAATGTTTCCTATTCTTCCCTCTTTTCGGAATTGTTAACAATTGTGCTTTGAGAATTTCATTTTTCAAGATTTCCCATCCTTCCTGGACATTTTTGTTCTTAAGGATATCCAGCCATTGGATCCCTCCAATTCTCTTCCTGAATCCCTTAAAATGTGCTTTTCTGAAATCTAACCTTGACATCTGAGTCTTCACAGGTCTTCCTTCTCTAGTTATCCAAAATTCTAAAATAGCATGGTCGCTACCTCCTAGGGTCCCAGCCACTTTTACCTCCTCAACCATTTCCTCCCTGTTTATAAGGATTAGATCCAAAGTAGCAGTTCCCCTTGCTTTCTCCCCTACTTTTTGGAAGATAAAGATGTCAGCAAGAGAGGATAAGAATTTCCTTGACCTGTTAGTTTTGCCTGAGAGAGATTCCCAACAAATGTCAGGATAGTTGAAATCTCCCATGACAACTATGTCATATTTTTTGGAGAACTTGGCCATTTGATGCATAAAGAGTTCATCCATATCTTCAGCTTGCACAGGCGGCCTGTAGTAAATGCCTACAATGGTGTCCTTTCCATTGTTCTGTCCTTGTATTCTTACCCAAACAGTTTCCACAGAACTCCCAGTCTCTGAAGCTTCAATCTCTGTGCAGATATACGCGTTTCTAGCATACAATACGACACCTCCTCCTTGTTTATCAAGTCTGTTTCTAGCAAATAAGTTGTATCCTTCTAGCCTTGTATTCCAATCATGTGTTTTTTCCCACCAAGTTTCAGTGATTCCAATGACATAATATTTCTTTTCCTGCGTTAGTAGTTCCAATTCTCCTTGTTTGTTACCCATGCTTTGTGCATTAGTATAGAAACATTTTAGTTTGTGATTGGTTTCTCTTTCTCCAATATTTTTATTATTTAGATTCTTATGTCTTAGTTCTTCCTTTCCACTTCTAATAGCAGAGTTCTCAATAGCATTTGTCAGGTGTATGGCTTTTTTCTGGCCTTTTACTTCCCTTCCCACATTGTTCTAGTTTAAAGCTCTCCTGATGAGTGTAGCAAGGAGACTTCTAAATACATGTTTTCCAGTCTTCGTAAGGTGCACCCCATCTCTAGCAAGTAGTCCATCATATAGGTAATTCACTCCGTGATCCAGAAATCCAAATCCTTGCTGACGGCACTATCGATATAGTCAGTTGTTCACCTGCAGAATCTTACTCCATCTCCTTGTTCCATGGTCATCCATTGGAAGGATGGAAGAGAAGACCACCTGCACTCCCAGTTCTTTCACTTTCTTACCTAAGTTTTCAAAGTCACTGCAGATGGTTTCCAAGTCGTTTCTTGCTGTGTCATTTGTCCCCACATGTATTAGCAGGAATGGGTGGTCATCTGTAGGTCTGAAGAATCCTGATATCCTGTCAGACACATCTTTCATTTTTGCACCTGGAAGACAGCACATTTCTCTTGAGGTTACATCCGGTCTGCAGATAGCGGCCTCTGTTCCTCTCAGCAGGCAATCCCCCATGACCACCCCTCTCCGATTCTTCTTCACAACATTTTTCTTTCTCCATCCTGGAGGACTCTGAGGGAGTACAAGGTTGTTCTTTGTGGGTAAAGTCTTATCTTGATGTATTTCTTCATCATTCTCCTGTGTAAGAGCCTGGTACTGGTTCCTTAGCAGTATGGGTGCTGACTGCCTCCCGATCCTCCTGCTTCTCTGAGTCACATGTTTCCATTCCTCTGTTTCTTCAGGTGCACTTTGAATTTCTTCTCTTTCTGTAACATGAAGAGATAATTCTGCTCTGTCTAAGAACTCTTCCTTAATGATCTTCAATGTGGTTAACCTCTCTTTGAGATTTTGCAACTTTTCCTCCAACAGGGACACAAGCTTGCATTTGTGGCATGTGAACTTTGGCTTTTCCCATGATAAGTCTGTGAACATGTAGCAAGAAATGCAGTTCACCAAATGTCTCCTGGCCTCTTCCATATTGTTTTTGTTAAAGAGAGTTCAAAGCGATGAAAAATGAGCCAAAATTCGGCGCGCGGTTTACCGATTTCCTCTTTTCAGCTGCAACGGCCAAAATCCAGTGATCATTGAGCTTGCGGAGATTCTTCACTTATCCCAGAAGGCACTGGGAATATGCAAATTCTCTCCTCAGGACTCTTCCCCTGGTTTACCGATTTCCTCTTTTCAGCTGCAACGGCCAAAATCCAGTGATCGTTGAGCTCGCGGAGACTCTTCACTTATCCCAGAAGGCACTGGGAATAAGCAAATTCTCTCCTCAGGACTCTTCCCCTGTATTCATGGCTGAGAAGTCGCATCATGCCACCGTTCAGCAAAGCAATCTAGATGTAGCAGAGGTGGAATTCTTTGTGGGACAAATGGATTCTCGTCAGACAGGTGAGAAATATGATGTTTTATTATTTAAATTTTTACAGTAATAAAAGGAAAAACATCACCTCCAGCAAATCCATGGGCAGAGTGCCCCATGACTTGGTTTGTAGAGCAAGCAGGGGTTAAAATTAATATGGTTAGAAACTTGGGCTCAGAGGGTTCAAAGTTTAGAGGGGCTGGACAGTAAAGGAGGATGTTTACAGTTGAGCAGGGTTTATCTGTCTGAGAAGGGGTGAGGGCTAGCAATTGGCATGAGGTACCAAGAGCAAAGGTCCTGTGCCCTCTTCACCTTTTATCTCCAGTTCCCTGATGACATGGCAGTGATTGCAGATATCCTTGAGCAGCTTACAGCTGCTGCAGGTGGTGTGGCTGAAACAAATGTCAGGATCAGATCCGGGAGATACTGGGAGGTCATGCTGCTGGAGTTGATGAAGATCTTCCTCCAACCTGATTTACATGCAGGGTGAGACCACTGGAAAGTCTGTCCCCAGATGCAGCTCCTAGGTCTTGGCGGTGCCCTAGGAGCCCCTTCGGGGACCCTCATTGTCAAGACCTGTCTACCCCTCCACCTGCTCTGAATTGCAGGTCCCGATGAGGGCGGAATACTTGCAGGTGACCAGGACCTGTGGTGGGTGGGGCTTCCCACGGCCATGTAACCAGGCCTGCTACCTCTAGTGTCTCAAGCTACAACAAAATGGCGGTGGCCATCCCCGGCAATCCTCCTGTTTTGAGGGGACTTCTGTTGTGAGTTCATTCTCTGGTTCGGGAGGTGGTGCGGCTGGTTTGATCGGTGGAGATCTGCCACCTGAGAATGAGGATGATGATTGGATCTCAGGATTCTCAGATTGGATTTAAGACAGCAGATGCCCTATTCAGTTGCTGGTGATTCCTTCTGGCTTGTCAGCTCTTGGTTTTCAGCTCTGTTCCAGTTATCTAAAGCTAAGTTTTTTTGCTAATGTTCACACTTGATTTTGTTGGTCTATTCAGTTTTTTGTGTGGTCTGCCAGCCCCGGCTGGGGGCTGAGCTGAATTTCCACTCTTATTTATCAGTATTTTGCCAATTGGCTTTTTGTCCCTTACTAGTTCTGTCTCTTTTTGCTCTGTCTCAGAATATTCCAGAGTGCTGATATAGTGGGAGAAGTTTAGTGACTTCAGGGTTAATTTTGCTATCAGAAGTGTTGGACATTATTTTTGTAGGGTTTTTTGCAGGTTGCAGACAGTGACTTGCCTTTCCTTTCCTGTCTAGTTAGTTTGGGCCCCATCATTTGCTCAGCCTATTTTCCTGCCTGTGTTTGTGCCTTCATCTTGTTTCACTGTCAATACATGTGTGGGGGCTATCTATTCCTTTGGGGTCTGCTCTGGGGCAGTTAGTTTTCCCTTTTCTTGCTTTAGGCTTATGTAGTCCTCCGGCCATGACGAGGCATCTAGGAACATCGTAGGCACGCTCCACGGCTACTGCTAGTTGTGTGGTAAGATCAGGGATCTGCAATCTGCATAGTTAACAACTTCTCTGGTTTTTTGTGGCTTAGTTTGTTTTGTTTTTTTTCTCCTCGGTGACCCATTCATAACAGAATCACCAGCCATACCGCAGATTCTAGGGTACTCAAAAGCAGGAAAGAATTGTAAAAAAAAAAAAAAAAAGTGTCAGAATTTTTTTTATATATATGTATATTTTTTCCTCTTTTTCTCTGGGGCCATAGGAGGATTTTTTTTTTCTTAATGGAGATTAAGCAATTGTCTGATCGTGTGGAGCAGCTCACTGCTGAAGTGCGGGGAATTTCCACCTATCTCGCTCATTCACATGCTGCTGAACCAAAGATCCCTACTCCTGATGTGTTTTTTGGGGATCGGTCTAAATTTTTGAATTTTAAGAATAATTGTAAATTATTTCTTGCCTTGAAGCCTAATTCATCGGGGAGCTCTACACAGCAGGTTAAAATTGTCATCTCTTTGCTGCGCGGCGAACCCCAGGATTGGGCGTTTTCTTTGACACGTGAAGATCCTATTCTGACTAATGTGGATGCATTTTTTCAAGCCTTGGGGTTGTTGAATGATGAACCTAATGTTATTGATCAAGTGGAGAAAGCCCTATTGGCATTGAACCAGGGTCAGGATTTTGCAGAGTTATACTGTCAAAAATTCCAAAAGTGGGCAGTCCTTACTACATGAAATGATAGTGCCTTGGCAGCTCTCTTTCGTAAGGGTTTGTCAGAAACCGTAAAAGATACTATGGTGGGATTTCCTGTTCCCTCTGGTCTTGATGATTCTATGTCATTAGCCATTCAAATTGATCGGCGTTTACGTGAACGTAAAACTACACGAGAGGCGCTGCCACCTTTTGGACAAATGTCTGAACCTATGCAATGTGATAGAGTTTTGTCTAGGGCGCAACGTCAGGAGTTTAGAAGGTGTAATAAGCTGTGTTTTTTCTGTGGAGACGTCTCTCATACTATTTCTGTCTGTCCAAAACGAGAGAAACGTTTTGCACACACATTTGCTGTGGGCAGTATACAACCTAAGTTTCTTTTGGCAATTACTCTGATCTGCTCCTTATCCACGTTTTCCATGAAGGCTTTTGTGGATTCAGGAGCAGCATTGAATCTGATGGATTTGGACTTTGCTAAACGTTGTGGTTTTTCCATGATGCCTCTGCGGACGCCTATTGATGCAACTCCTTTGGCAGAGAATAAACTTCAGTTTTGGACCCAGGTGACGATGCGGGTTGCCCCAGACCACCAAGAAAATTGTAATTTTTGGTGCTGCATAATTTGCATGATACTATTGTTCTTGGTTTTCCTTGGTTGCAAACTCATAATCCAGTTTTGGATTGGAAATCTGTGTCTGTGGTGAGTTGGGGTTGTCAGTGTGTTCTTAGGGACGCTCCTGTTTTCTCCACCTCTCCTCAGTCTCATGATATTCCTGATTATCTAGCTGATTTTTCTGATGTATTTAGTGAGAGCAAGTCTGCGTCTTTGCCTCCTCATAGGAGTTATGACTGTGCAATTGAGTTGATACCTGGGTGTAAATTTCCCAAGGGTCGGCTTTTCAACTTATCAGTACCCGAACATGATGCTATGCGATCCTATATTAAGGAGTCATTGGAGAAGGGTTATATTAGACCATACTCGTCACCTTTAGGTGCTGTTTTTTTTTGTGGCCAAGAAAGATGGTTCATTAAGACCGTGTATTAGAGTTGAGCGACTTTTGCTTTTTTAGGGTCGCGTTTCGTTTCGTGAAACCCGACTTTTCCAAAAGCCGGGTCGAGCAAGATCGTCCGATTGTAGGGAAAAGTCGGGGTCGTCCCGAAACACGAAACCCAATGTAAGTCAATGGGGAATAAAAGTCGGCAGTGAGAGGAGGACAGGAAACACACCTACAGTGCCCATTTGAATGCCAAAAGCATCAATTCTTCGTACTTAAGCTTGTCAACCTTAATTAACTTCATAATACAAGTTACGCACTGAAAAATGGGGGTTATTTGGCTAAATTTGTGGGGGGGGAGGGCTGGCTGCAGGTTTTCATGTGCCCTGGGCGAAAGAACGCCCCTTTAACACATACCACAACTCATCATGCTCCGATACGGCAGAGAAATAGCGGTATAGTACAATGAAAAATACCTCACTTTTTACATCTCATGACGAGGCCCATCTATTTCTCCATACAAAATCATTGGTCCCATATAATGTTTGAAACAGTATATGATGAGCTCCACATAATGCTACAGTATATGTTGGTCCCCATGGATGAAGCTCCACTGTCTTATGGGCCCAAATAATGCTCCAAACATAATGGGCCCCATTTCTACTGCTCTAGTGTATAATGGGCCCTGTAAATGCTGCTCCAGTGTCTGATGTCCACCTTTGGAATGTTCCAGTGTATGGTGGGCCCCATCTATCATTCTCCAGAGTATAGTGCTCCCCAAAAATTGCTGTCCCAACATAGAAAACAATCAAATAAGTCTCCTCGCTAGGGAATCCCTGTACTTGTCTGGACAGGTGATGTAGCTTGCTTAACAGCTCGCCAGCCGTTCTCATGCCCAGTATGGATTGCACGTGATTGCACAAAGGTTAGAAAGGGTACCGTATCCCTGGATAACATGTATGGATAGCGTACACATTCAAAATATATGTCTATACAGCATGAGGCAGGCTCAGACGGTGTTAGGCCCAGTATGGATTGCACGTCATTGCACAAAGGTTAGAAGGGGTACCGTATCCCCGGATAACATGTATGGATAGCGTACACATTCAAAATATATGTCTATACAGCATGAGGCAGGCTCAGACGGTGTTAGGCCCAGTATGGATTGCACGTCATTGCACAAAGGTTAGAAGGGGTACCGTATCCCCGGATAACATGTATGGATAGCGTACACATTCAAAATATATGTCTATACAGCATGAGGCAGGCTCAGACGGTGTTAGGCCCAGTATGGATTGCACGTCATTGCACAAAGGTTAGAAGGGGTACCGTATCCCCGGATAACATGTATGGATAGCGTACACATTCAAAATATATGTCTATACAGCATGAGGCAGGCTCAGACGGTGTTAGGCCCAGTATGGATTGCACGTCATTGCACAAAGGTTAGAAGGGGTACCGTATCCCTGGATAACATGTATGGATAGTGTACACATTCAAAATATATGTCTATACAGCATGAGGCAGGCTCAGACGGTGTTAGGCCCAGTATGGATTGCACGTCATTGCACAAAGGTTAGAAGGGGTACCGTATCCCCGGATAACATGTATGGATAGCGTACACATTCAAAATATATGTCTATACAGCATGAGGCAGGCTCTGACGGTGTTAGGCCCAGTATGGATTGCACGTCATTGCACAAAGGTTAGAAAGGGTACCGTATCCCTGGATAACATGTATGGATAGCGTACACATTCAAAATATATGTCTATACAGCATGAGGCAGGCTCAGACGGTGTTAGGCCCAGTATGGATTGCACGTCATTGCACAAAGGTTAGAAGGGGTACCGTATCCCCGGATAACATGTATGGATAGCGTACACATTCAAAATATATGTCTATACAGCATGAGGCAGGCTCAGACGGTGTTAGGCCCAGTATGGATTGCACGTCATTGCACAAAGGTTAGAAGGGGTACCGTATCCCCGGATAACATGTATGGATAGTGTACACATTCAAAATATATGTCTATACAGCATGAGGCAGGCTCAGACGGTGTTAGGCCCAGTATGGATTGCACGTCATTGCACAAAGGTTAGAAAGGGTACCGTATCCCTGGATAACATGTATGGATAGCGTACACATTCAAAATATATGTCTATACAGCATGAGGCAGGCTCAGACGGTGTTAGGCCCAGTATGGATTGCACGTCATTGCACAAAGGTTAGAAGGGGTACCGTATCCCCGGATAACATGTATGGATAGCGTACACATTCAAAATATATGTCTATACAGCATGAGGCAGGCTCAGACGGTGTTAGGCCCAGTATGGATTGCACGTCATTGCACAAAGGTTAGAAGGGGTACCGTATCCCCGGATAACATGTATGGATAGTGTACACATTCAAAATATATGTCTATACAGCATGAGGCAGGCTCAGACGGTGTTAGGCCCAGTATGGATTGCACGTCATTGCACAAAGGTTAGAAGGGGTACCGTATCCCCGGATAACATGTATGGATAGCGTACACATTCAAAATATATGTCTATACAGCATGAGGCAGGCTCAGACGGTGTTAGGCCCAGTATGGATTGCACGTCATTGCACAAAGGTTAGAAGGGGTACCGTATCCCCGGATAACATGTATGGATAGTGTACACATTCAAAATATATGTCTATACAGCATGAGGCAGGCTCAGACGGTGTTAGGCCCAGTATGGATTGCACGTCATTGCACAAAGGTTAGAAGGGGTACCGTATCCCCGGATAACATGTATGGATAGTGTACACATTCAAAATATATGTCTATACAGCATGAGGCAGGCTCAGACGGTGTTAGGCCCAGTATGGATTGCACGTCATTGCACAAAGGTTAGAAAGGGTACCGTATCCCTGGATAACATGTATGGATAGCGTACACATTCAAAATATATGTCTATACAGCATGAGGCAGGCTCAGACGGTGTTAGGCCCAGTATGGATTGCACGTCATTGCACAAAGGTTAGAAGGGGTACCGTATCCCCGGATAACATGTATGGATAGTGTACACATTCAAAATATATGTCTATACAGCATGAGGCAGGCTCAGACGGTGTTAGGCCCAGTATGGATTGCACGTCATTGCACAAAGGTTAGAAGGGGTACCGTATCCCCGGATAACATGTATGGATAGCGTACACATTCAAAATATATGTCTATACAGCATGAGGCAGGCTCAGACGGTGTTAGGCCCAGTATGGATTGCACGTCATTGCACAAAGGTTAGAAGGGGTACCGTATCCCCGGATAACATGTATGGATAGCGTACACATTCAAAATATATGTCTCAGGAGGCAGGCTCAGACGGTGTCAGGCACAGTATGGATTTGACGGCCCAGATTACACAGTGGAGGAGCAGGGAGAGGTAAAGATTGCAAATGCTGGGGCCCTGGCCAAGCAAGGGGGGCCCACTCATGGGCGTCGGTACTGGCACTGGGCCCCTCATAGTACAGCGGTGTGTCTGACGGCGGGTGTGCACCACCGCCGTCAGAGACACTTTATTGCACTATGAGGGACCCTGTGCCAGTGCCCGCGCCCAAGAGTCGGCCTACCCACCTGTCCAGGGCAACGGCACTCGCACGGTGTCGTGCGCTAGGTGGTGACCCCGGCCATGGGGGGGGAGGCAGCACAGTTAGGGAGTTTTAGAAAGTGGCATATGTTGATGTTGGACATTCAACTGATGCAAAAGGCGAAATAGGTGAAGTAGCAGGAAGAGGTGGACCAAAGCAAGCCATTTTTCTGTCACTCTATGTGTCATCAGGGGAAGGTGGGACAAAATCCTTGGAAACCCATGCGTGGTTCATTTTAATGAAGGTTAGATCATCCACATTTTGGGTTGACAGACGGGTCCTTTTTTCTGTCAGGATTGATCCAGCTGCACTGAAGACTCTTTCCGATAGCACACTTGCAGCTGGGCAAGCGAGCTCCTGTAAGGCATATTGGGCCAATTCAGGCCAGGTGTCCAGTTTAGCGGCCCGATAGTCAAAGGGGAATGACCTGTGTGGGAGAACATCGATATGGGAGGAAAAGTAGTTTGTAACCATAGTTGACAACTGCTGTCTCCTGTCACTTTCCATCGATGCAGTATTACCAGTTGTGTGAGCGGTATTTGAAAAATCAGTCCACAACATTGTCATGAAACCCCTGTCTCCAACGCCACTTCTGCTGTGTGCACCACGAACACCTCTGCCAAGCTGCCCCCGGCCCGTACGGCTCGTGTGAGAACCATCACCGCTGCTGTGTGCTGGGAATGCCTCAAGCAACCGATTTACCAGAGTTGCTTGTTTATTAGCCAATAATAGGTCAAGGTTCTCCTGTGGCATGATGTTTTGTAATTTGCCTTTATAGCGTGGATCCAGGATGCTGGCCAACCAGTAGTCGTCATCGTTCATCATTTTGGCAATGCGGGGGTCCCTTTTTAGGATCCGCAAGGCATAATCTGACATGTGGGCCAATGTTCCCGGTGTCAAAGATGCACTGCGAGTGCTGGGTGGAGGAGCACTTTCTGGCAAATCCACATCCCTCCAGTCACGCACAAACCCTGTACCAGACCTTGCCACGCCAACATTTTCACTTGCCCCACGAGATGCATCCTCCTCCCCTAAGTAATCATCCCCATCATCCTCCTCCTCCTCCTCCTCTTCTTCCTCCACCTCGTCCAGGAGAGGTCCCTGAGCAGACAATGGCTGAATGTCATCAAGGATTCCCTCCTCCTCTTCCTCCTCATCAACATTGGCTGCAGACGCCTGCTCCTTATGGTGCGTCAAAGTTTGCATGAGCAGACGCATAAGTGGGATGCTCATGCTTAGGATGGCGTCGTCTGCGCTTACCAGCCGTGTGCATTCCTCAAAACACTGAAGGACTTTACAAAGGTCTTTCAGCTTCGACCACTGCACGCCTGTCAACTCCATGTCTGCTCTCAAAGTGCCTGGCCGTGTATCCTCCCACAAATGCATTATGGCCTGCCTCTGCTCGCACAGCCGCTCCACCATGTGCAGGGTGGAGTTCCACCTTGTTGCAATGTCGATAATGAGGCGGTGGTTGGGAAGGTGGAGCAATCGCTGCAGCTTCTGCATACGAACGGAGTGTACAGGCGACCGGCGGATGTGTGCGCACAGTCTTCGCACCTTCTGGAGCAGGGCTGTTAACTCCGGATAATTTTTGAGGAAGCACTGCACCACCAGGTTCAAGGTGTGAGCCAAGCAAGGTATGTGGCTGAGTTTTGAAAGGGCTATGGCTGCCACAAAATTACGGCCGTTATCACTAACTACCTTGCCTGCCTCAAGATGTACACTGCCCAGCCATGACTCAGTTTGTTGCTTCAAGTACTCGGCCAGCACCTCGGCGGTGTGTCTGTCGCCCAAACACATCATCTGCAACACAGCCTGCTGACGCTTTCCACTAGCTGCTCGATAGGGGGACACATCGTGTGCAACAGTGGCAGCTGCAGATGGAGTGCTCGTACGACTGCGCTCTGTGGACGAGCTGTCGCTTCTGGAGGAGGAGGAGGAGGAGGAGGGTGGAACGCCTACAGCCAACTGTTTCCTATACCGTGGGCTAGGCAGCACTGTCCCACCACCGCTGTCCCCTGTGGACCCTGCATCCACCACATTAACCCAGTGCGCAGTGATGGACACGTAACGGCCCTGGCCATGCCGACTGGACCATGCATCAGTTGTGAGGTGCACCTTTCCGCTCACTGACTGCTTAGGTGCATGGACAATGCGGTCTTTCACATGATGGTGGAGGGCTGGGATGGCTTTGCGAGAGAAGAAGTGGTGACTGGGTAGGTCATAGCGTGGTACTGCATAGGCCATGAGTTCACGGAAAGCTGTGCTTTCCACCAACCGAAAGGGCATCATCTCAAACGAGATTAGTTTGGCAATGTGGGCGTTCAAACCCAGTGTACGCGGATGAGAGACTGAGTACTTTCTTGACCTACTCATAGTGTCTGGGAGGGTGAGCTGGACTTGAGAGCTGCATATGGTGGAAGTAGCGGTGGACAGGGCGGACTGAGAGAGGGTTGATGATGGTGATGGAGTTGGTGTTCTTTCTGATGGCCTAGAATCAGTCTTTCGTTGATATAACAGTGGGATTCCCTGACTGCTGTGGCCTTGCAACGACACCTCAACATTTGCTGCTGTGCTAACCGGTGTGCTTACAGTGGGGGAAACAATGTAGCGTTGCTGACTACCTTCGTTGTGATCAGTTGCACATGTGGCACTTGAGGTTTGGTGTTGTGTCCACGCTTGCAAGTGCATGCTGGTTAAATGTCTAAGCATGCAACTGGTATTCAAATTTTTCAGATTTTTCCCTCGGCTAAAGGTCTTTGCGCACTTATTACAGATAACCTTGGCCTGATCATGAGGATTTTGTTCAAAAAACTGCCACACTGCACTCTTCCTACTTTGGCAGACATTTTGCGGCCTAGCACGCTGTGATCTTTTGACCCTCTGGACAAGCTGTCCAGCAACTCTTTTGATGTTTGGAACCTGTCTTTGGAGTGCTCCGGGCCTGCCAGATAACAGCTGTTGCGATGTCGATGTCTGCTGTGGATGCTCCTCATCTGAGCTATTGGAAGCAGCACCCTCTTCCCCCAATGGATGCCAATCTGGGTCAACAACTGGGTCATCCATTACCTCCTCTTCTATGTCATGTGCACCTTTCTCTGTGTCACCGTGTATGGTGGTATAGTGTGTGGGAAGGGGCACCTGAGTCTCATCAGGGTCAAAATCTGGCTCTGTACACTGCGAGGACAATGTAGTGCTCTGAGTGAATGTACCAGCAGAATCATCCATCAGCGGCTGTGCATCAGTGCACTCCATGTCAGATTCATCTTGGCCTGGGTAATTCACCATTTGACTTGATAATCCAGGCATGGTATGTGAAAACAGCTCCATGGAGTAATCAGTAGTATGGCCTGCGTCATCCTTCAATCTTGGTTGGGGTGAAGGACACAAGGAAAGGTGTGGTTCATGAACATGAGCCTCCAATGACGACTCAGTGCTTTTACTTTTTACAACTGAAGAAGAGGAGGCGATAGAGCTGGAGGCTGAGTCAGCAATGTAAGACAAAACTTTTTCCTGATGCTCTGCCTTTAAAAGCGGTTTGCCAACTCTTAGAAAACTAAGCGTTCGAGGCCTTATGTAGCCAGACGATGATGCAGGGTCAGCACCTCCTGCATTCGGTCCTATTTTGCTCTTGCCACTACCATCAGATCCACCACCAACACCATCATTACCAGCTGCCAACTCCCGCCCAATTCCACGGCCTCTTCCACCAGCCTGCCTCATTTTTGGTAGAAATGTAGACAAAATCCAACAAACTATATAGTAATGTAAAACAAGGTACAAGGTGTCTATAGGACAGGGGAGTTTTAGAATTTCTGCACACACTTGTGGACAGTGGACACTTGTGGATTGTGTGCGGCCCACTGATATCTGAGCGCTATGTGACACGCTCGATGGCACAGCTGCCTGTGACCAAAGTGACGAGAGGATAATGGAGATTTTGAATCTCTGCGTACACTTGTGGACAGTGGACACTTGTGGATTGTGTGCGGCCCACTGATATCTGAGCGCTATGTGACACGCTCGATGGCACAGCTGCCTGTGACCAAAGTGACGAGAGGATAATGGAGATTTTGAATCTCTGCGTACACTTTTGGACACTGGACACTTGTGGATTGTGTGCGGCCCACTGATATCTGAGCGCTATGTGACACGCTCGATGGCACAGCTGCCTGTGACCAAAGTGACGAGAGGATAATGGAGATTTTGAATCTCTGCGTACACTTTTGGACTCTGGACACTTGTGGATTGTGTGCGGCCCACTGATATCTGAGCGCTATGTGACACGCTCGATGGCACAGCTGCCTGTGACCAAAGTGACGAGAGGATAATGGAGATTTTGAATCTCTGCGTACACTTTTGGACACTGGACACTTGTGGATTGTGTGCGGCCCACTGATATCTGAGCGCTATGTGACACGCTCGATGGCACAGCTGCCTGTGACCAAAGTGACGAGAGGATAATGGAGATTTTGAATCTCTGCGTACACTTTTGGACACTGGACACTTGTGGATTGTGTGCGGCCCACTGATATCTGAGCGCTATGTGACACGCTCGATGGCACAGCTGCCTGTGACCAAAGTGACGAGAGGATAATGGAGATTTTGAATCTCTGCGTACACTTGTGGACAGTGGACACTTGTGGATTGTGTGCGGCCCACTGATATCTGAGCGCTATGTGACACGCTCGATGGCACAGCTGCCTGTGACCAAAGTGACGAGAGGATAATGGAGATTTTGAATCTCTGCGTACACTTTTGGACACTGGACACTTGTGGATTGTGTGCGGCCCACTGATATCTGAGCGCTATGTGACACGCTCGATGGCACAGCTGCCTGTGACCAAAGTGACGAGAGGATAATGGAGATTTTGAATCTCTGCGTACACTTGTGGACAGTGGACACTTGTGGATTGTGTGCGGCCCACTGATATCTGAGCGCTATGTGACACGCTCGATGGCACAGCTGCCTGTGACCAAAGTGACGAGAGGATAATGGAGATTTTGAATCTCTGTGTACACTTTTGGACAGTGGACACTTGTGGATTGTGTGCGGCCCACTGATATCTGAGCGCTATGTGACACGCTCGATGGCACAGCTGCCTGTGACCAAAGTGACGAGAGGATAATGGAGATTTTGAATCTCTGCGTACACTTGTGGACACTGGACACTTGTGGATTGTGTGCGGCCCACTGATATCTGAGCGCTATGTGACACGCTCGATGGCACAGCTGCCTGTGACCAAAGTGACGAGAGGAAAATGGAGATTTTGAATCTCTGCGTACACTTGTGGACACTGGACACTTGTGGATTGTGTGCGGCCCACTGATATCTGAGCGCTATGTGACACGCTCGATGGCACAGCTGCCTGTGACCAAAGTGACGAGAGGATAATGGAGATTTTGAATCTCTGCATACACTTTTGGACAGTGGACACTTGTGGATTGTGTGCGGCCCACTGATATCTGAGCGCTATGTGACACGCTCGATGGCACAGCTTCCTGTGACCAAAGTGACGAGAGGATAATGGAGATTTTGAATCTCTGCGTACACTTGTGGACACTGGACACTTGTGGATTGTGTGCAGCCCACTGATATCTGAGCGCTATGTGACACGCTCGATGGCACAGCTGCCTGTGACCAAAGTGACGAGAGGATAATGGAGATTTTGAATCTCTGCGTACACTTTTGGACACTGGACACTTGTGGATTGTGTGCGGCCCACTGATATCTGAGCGCTATGTGACACGCTCGATGGCACAGCTGCCTGTGACCAAAGTGACGAGAGGATAAGGGAGATTGGATTGCTTTTAAAAAAGCAGTTTGCGGAGCAGTGGGTAAACAGCAATGCCAGCGTGTCAGGAAGCCTTAAAAGGCAGCCCAACAACCAACACCACTGATACACCACAATATAGCCTCCCCTTGCACTGCACACACAGTGACTTGTGTGTTGTGCAGGCCAAATCGCTAGCAGCAGAAGCAGTTTTTTTGTCTTCTTCCCTGCCTAACGCTCTCCCTACAGAATCAGCAGCAACCTCTCCCTATACTAAGATCGGCAGAAGTAAGATGGCGGTCGGCGTGCACGCCCTTTTATACCCCCTGTGACGCCCACCAAAGCAAGCCAATCACTTGCATGCCCTTCTGAAAGATGGTGGTGACCCGTGCCTATGTCATCACGTTGCCCACAGTCTCCGTGGATCCTGATTGGCAGAAAAAGAGCGCAAAACAAACTTTTGAAACGCGACTTTGGCGCGTAAGTCGCCGACCTCGTGGCCGACCTCATCCTAGGGTCGGGTTTCGTTTCATGAAACCCGACTTTGCCAAAAGTCGGCGACTTTTGAATTTTTTCGACCCGTTTCGCTCAACTCTACCGTGTATTGATTATCGTTCCCTTAACAAGATGACGGTTAAATATCAGTATCCGTTACCTCTGATGTCTGATTTATTCTCCAGAGTTAAGAGTGCATGCTGCTTTACTAAGCTTGACCTCAGGGGGCGTATAATCTTATTCGCATCAAGCACGGGGATGAATGGAAGATGGCGTTTAATACTCCGGAGGGACATTTTGAGTACCTGGTGATGTCTTTTGGGCTCACTAATGCCCCTTCTGTCTTCCAGGCCTTTATGAACGATATTTTCTGTGACTTTGTGGATAAGTTTTTGATCATCTATCTGGATGATATTTTGATCTTTTCTAGTGATTGGGATTCTCATGTGGAACACGTCCGGACTGTGTTCCGGATTTTGAGGGAGAATTCCCTGTTTGTTAAGGGATCCAAATGCCTCTTTGTTGTACTGAGGATTTCATTTTTGGGATTTATCTTATCTCCATCGACTATTGAAATGGACCCGACCAAGGCACAGGCCATTTATGATTGGGTTCAGCCTACTTCTTTGAAGGCCCTCCAGAAGTTTTTGGGTTTTGCTAATTTCTATCGTAAATTTATAGGTAATGTGCGCCAGGTGCTCTAGGTGATCTTCCCAGGTGGGACTGAAGATGGTGATGTCGTCTAGGTACGCGGTCGCATACCCTTCCAGTCCCTCGAGCAGCGTGTTGACCATCCTCTGAAAAGTGTCAGGGGCATTCTTCATGCCGAATGGCATCACCATGGACTCGTACAGTCCGAATGGGGTGATAAAGGCAGAGCGTTCTCGTGCCCCAGGGGTCAGGGGAATCTGCCAATACCCCCTGCTCAGATCCATGATGGTCAGGTACTTGGCCCCGGCCAGCCGATCGAGCAGGTCATCGATGCGTGGCATTGGGTACGCATCGGTGACCATCACAGCGTTGAGCCCCCGGTAGTCCACGCAGAACTGCGTAGTTCGGTCCTTTTTAGGGACGAGGACTACAGGCGAAGCCCACGCACTATTGGACACTTGGATCACCCCCAGCTTCAGCATCTCGTCTATCTCTTGGCGCATGTGCTGCTGCACCTCAAGAGAGACCCGATATGCTGAACGCCGGATCGGGGGGTGATTGCCGGTGTCCACGTCATGGACGGCTGTCTCAGTCCTTCTGGGCAGGCTGCTGAACAGCTCCCTAAAGGGGTGTAGGGTGACCCTCAGCTGGGAACGTTGTTCCTCTGACAGCTGGTGGCCAACCCCCACATCCTCGATGGATCCACCGGCCTTGGCTTGGGTGAGCAGATCCAGGAGGGTTTCTACCTCTCCTTCCTCGGGAAGGTTGCACACTGGGTGGGCACAAGCCTCCCGCTCATGATGGGCCTTCATCATGTTCACGTGGAAGGCCTTCCTCCTTCCACGGGCGTGGTCCAGGGTGACCAGATAGGTGACAGCGTTGAGCCGCTGGTGCATAAGGTATGGACCCTCCCAGGCCGCCTGAAGCTTGTTTTGAGGTACGGGGACCAGTTCCCACACCTTTTGACCCACCTCGTAGGTCCGCTCACAAGCATTCTGGTTGTACCACCGCTTCTGGTCAGCCTGGGCTTGGGCCATATTGTCATGCACCAGCCGTGTCAAGGCCGTCATTCTGTCCTGGAAGCGCACAACATACTCCAGGGGTAGCCAAATCCCCTTCCCATGCTTCCTTCACCAGAGCAAGGGGCCCCCGTACACGTTGCCCGTACAGGAGCTCAAAGGGGGAGAACCCTGTTGAGGCCTGTGGGACCTCTTGGTAGGCAAACAGCAGGTGTGGGAGATACCGCTCCCAGTCTCTCCCGTGGGAGTCGACCAACATCTTCAGCATCTGCTTTAAGGTGCCATTGAACCGCTCACACAGGCCATTGGTCTGTGGGTGGTACGGTCTGGCTACCAGATGTTGCACCTGTACCTGCTTACAGAGAGACTCCATCAGCTGCGACATGAACTGGGTCCCTCGGTCGGTGAGCATTTCCTGGGGAAAATCTCCAGTAAGGCAGTGGCCACTTTGTCGGCCCGAATGGACGACAAAGCTACTGCCTCTGGGCACCGGGTGGCATAGTCCACTACCGTTAGTATGAAGCATTTCCCGGAGCGGCTGGGAGTGGACAGAGGTCCAATGAGATCCACAGCCACCCTCGAGAAAGGCTCTTCGATGATGGGCAGAGTTACCAGTGGGGCTTTGGGGCGCCGCCCCGCCTTCCCCACCCTCTGACAGGTGTCACACGAACGGCAGTAGGCAATCACCTCGGTCCTCATTCCTGGCCAGTAGAAATGCTGAGCTAGCCTGGCCCTGGTTTTAGCAATCCCTAGGTGTCCGGCCATGGGAATCTCGTGTGCGATCCGCAACAATTCTGCCCTAAACGGATAGGGTACCACTAACTGTCGGTCCCTGGGCCACGCCTCCAGTGAACCCTGCTGGACCGTTACCCGATACAGCCGCCCCTGATCCCAGACCACTCGCTCGCGGTCGGACTCCAGGGGAGGCTGTGCCACCTGCTCCTTGAGAGCTTTCAGGCTAGCGTCAGCCTCCAACCCTGCCTGAAATCACAGACTCGATATGGCAAGAATTGACGAAACTGCCACCTCCTCTGTCAGCTCCCCGGGATCTGTCTCCTGGCTGCTGTCTGACACAGCAGCCACTTGGTCGGAGAGAGAGGAACCTTCGGACCTCCGTGAGGCTCCTTGGGCTCCGGCGCTCCTACTCCTGGTAACAGCGACCACGTCCACTGAGACCACAGGTAGCGCCTGCTTCCCCTCGACCCCCGACCAAGTCACTGGGTCAGGCAGACTTCCCTGGCCTCCTGACATCCCAGATGTGGGGAACTCCTGCCATGGGATCTTACCTGGTGGCTCCTCTCCTGGGACGCCCCATCCCCCCATGGCCTGTTCCTCTTTCGGCAGAGGCCCTCGACTCAGCAGGCTGGATTCACTTAGGGGCCCTACACTGCCCATAGCAGCCCCTCTCTCCACCTCTGAGCTCTCCCCTGCAGGCTTCTCACCTGTCCTCACTATGAGCACTGTGTGTGTAGTGTCAGTGCATCGCTTACCATCAGGTTTCACTCCCTCCTCCACTATTGGAGGCACATTCAACACATTAACATTAGCATTCACAGTAGAGTCATGACATTCTTGGGGAGCCGGACTTGGGGGTTCAGTGGTCACCCACTGAGTCACTAGCCGCCCCAAATCGGTCCCAAGCAACACATTGGCAGGAAAATTTGGCATTACTCCCACCTCCATTGTTGGAGGCACATTCAATACATTAGCATTGGCAGTCACAGGAGGGTCATGACATTCTTGGGGAGCCGGACTTGGGGGTTCAGTGGCCACATACTGAGACATTAGCCGCCCCAAATCAGTCCCAAGCAACACATTGGCAGGAATATTTGGCGTTACTCCCACCTCCCGCATTCCCCTTCCGGCGCCCCAGTCCAAAAACACCTTGGCGACGGGCAGCGCCGGTTCAACACCTCCAATTCCGGAGATGGAAAGGGTTTTCCCAGGCACCAAGTCTTGAGGGGACACCACCTCAGGACGTACCAGGGTTCGTTCAGCGCCTGTGTCCCGCAGTCCCATGACCGCTGAGCGGCCGATGGTGACGGGTAGGTAATTGTCCAGGGACCTCCCACCACCCCCTCCCACACACAAAACAGTGGACGGTTTCTGGGACAGGGATAGGGCCTTATGGAGCTGGGGACACGCAGCCTTAAAGTGTCCCGGCTGGTTGCAATGATGACAATGTCTGGGTTCTGCTCCTGGCCTGGAGAGGGCAGCAGGGGGGTACACCCCTTGCACTCTGGGGGCTGGGGGCACAGGGGCAGGACTGGGCTTACCCCCTCTCCAGGTGCTGCTGGCAGGCTTCTTTGGCTCAGAGGTCCTGTTGTTGGCATACTCATCTGCCAGGGCGGCTGTAGCAGAAGCCCCCTTTGGTTTCCGGTCGCGGAGGAACTGCTGGAGGTCCTCTGGGCAGTTCCACAAGAACTGCTCTGTGACAAACAGTTCCTGGACCTCCTGGCGGGTGGTGAGCTCTAGACCCGAGGTCCAGTGCTCCGCAGCTCTCAGCAGTGCCCGCATATGGTCGGTCCAGGTGTCCTTTGAGCGTCGCTGCAGGTTCCGGAACTTCCTGCGGTACGACTCCGGGGTGAGGTTGTAGTGCTGGATCAGGGCCCGCTTGATGCTGTTGTAGTCCTGCTCCTCCCCGGCAGGTAAGTCCCCCAAAACTTCCAGGGACTTACCCCTCAAACGGGGGGTCAGGTACCTTGCCCACTGATCCAGGGCCAGATGGTGTTGGAGGCAGGTTCTTTCAAAGGCCAGCAGAAAGGAATCCAGGTCTCCATCCTTTTCAAGCAGGGGGAAGTCCTCCGCCCGGACCTTGGAAGCCTTAGTCCCTGGTGGGGCTGGAGCGTCCAGCGGGAGCCCGTGCTGAGCCATCTCCAGTCGGTGCCGGCGCTCCGCAGCTTCACGGCGTTCAGTATGCTCACGCTCCGCTGCTTTCTCGGCCGCCGCTTGCTCACGCTCCGCTGCTTTCTCTGCTGCCGCTAGGAGTCTGTCATGGGCGGCATCGTTATCAGCTTCGAGCTGTGCCATAGCCACTTGGAAAAGAGCCTCTGATCTGGACAGGCTGGGGTGGGCAGGTGGTGGGCAGTCCACTGCAGGACTGAGCACGGGGGTCTGGCTCCTTGGGGAGCCCTGGCTGAGCTCCCCCTCGCCTTCATTGGTATTGTCCTCCACCACCTCCTCATAGACCATAGCATTGTCCTCCCCCTTTGTCCTACTCCTGGTGACTTCTGTCATCTTGGGAACCTCTGGTTACTGACACAGCTGCAACCCTGGCCTCGCACACAACTTATATATATAAGGGAACTGCACCTAGAGCAAATGGTCGCCGGGGAGGAGGTCCTGTTACCCGCTGGGGGTTCTAAGATTCGTGATCAGAGTAAAAGCATCAGCCCAAGATTAAGTTTATAGTTTAATTGCCTTAAGGGCGCACTAGATAATTACAGAAATATACAGTAAATTTGCAGTCAGAGAAAAGATATAACAATAAGGGTACAAGACTTAAGATATTAAGCTGGAGGTCAATTTACCAGATTGTAGGGTCATGTGGGTGCTGGGGAGCTCTGCAGTCCACAGGTACAAGAATCTTAGTTGCCGGACAGACCCCCAAAGCATGGGCCGCTGCTCCCCTCGGCAGGTCTGTCCCCAGGTCTTTCTTAGATCGTCATCGTCTGGATCTTCTGTGTGAAAGAATGAATGTCTGCCAGGGGCTGCTAGTCCTTAAACACGCTAGGTTCCTCCCCCTGTGTCAGAGGGTGGGCTAATAATCTCCACCCCTTTAGCTCTCTGCAGAACTTATTTCCAATATCTAAGAAAGGGGATAACTTTCTACAGCATGATCGGATCAGAACATGAGAGGTACCAGTGAATGCAGTTTGTTTTGCCTGTCGTGTGGAGTGCAAACATGGCCCCATTGGGTCACTGTAGAGGGCCAATCTCTATATCTCAGGAATCAGTGCTCTAATCGACTCGGGAGTCACACTGCCAGATGCACGATTTCCTCAGGGTCACCTGGATATTTTCATGTGTCCATAACTCGAAAGATGAGTTCATAATCCATGCTCCTAGGATGGAGCCAAAGCGTCTGGGACACACAAAGGACGTATATTCCTGCGTCTGCTAGGAGGTACATTCTAATTGAAGCCCTAGGCTTTTTTCCGGCCTCCTGCTGGCACGGCTCCGTACCTGAGCTTTGAAGCTCTGTCTTGGGCCTATCCTCATTATCACACCAATGGCCCTGGCTATTTAGCATTGGAACACTAAATCCTGCTTGTATTTGCTAAGTACACAGCATCTGGGGGTATAGAAGCCATTAGCTGCCTGTAATTCCTGAACTTAGACCAAAATGGATGCCAAGCTCAGACATGTGGCCCCATATCTAAGATGGCGGCTGCTCCTTCATCACAGGTAATTTTTCTGGTATTGTCAAACCACTGACTGATCAGACCAAGATGGGCGCTGATGTGCTGAATTGGTCTCCTGAGGCTATCTCAGCATTTCAGGAGCTTAAGCAGAGATTTACTTCAGCTCCAGTTTTATGGCAACCTGATGTCTCACTCCCATTTCAGGTGGAGGTAGATGCTTTTGAGATTGGTGCAGGAGCTGTTTTGTCCCAAAAAGACCCTGTGACTTCTAAGATAAATCCCTGTGCCTTCTTTTCTCGAAAGTTCTCCCCATCTGAACGCAACTATGACGTGGGGAATCGGGAATTGTTGGCCATGAAGTGGGCATTTGTGGAGTGGAGACATTGGTTGGAGGGAGCTAGACATCAAGTTGTGGTCCTCACCGATCACAAGAATTTGATATATCTGGAGTCGGCCAAACGCTTGAATCCTAGACAGGCTAGATGGGCCTTGTTTTTCATGCGTTTTAATTTTGTGGTCTCTTTTCTTCCGGGCACTAAGAATGTTAAGGCAGACGCCCTTTCTAGGCGTTTCTTTGCCGATTCTTAGTGTGACTGAGCCTACTACTATCCTAGGTGAGGGGGTAATTCTTTCTGCCATTTCGCCTTGGAGGAATTTCAGGAGGATAAACCTGAGTGTTGCCCTATGGGAAAATTGCATGTTCCTGACCAGTGGAGAAAGAGAGTGATGTCTGAAATTCATTGCTCCGCATTGGCTGGTCATCCAGGTATTTTTGGTACCAGAGATTTGGTGAGTTGGTCCTTTTGGTGGCCTGCCTTATCTCGTGACGTCAGGAATTTTGTACAGTCCTGTGGGACTTGTTCTCGGTCTAAACCCTGTTCTTGTTCTAGTGGGTTGCTGATGCCCTTGCCAGTGCCCCAGAGGCCATGGACACATATCCCAATGGATTTTATTTCTGATCTTCCTGTCTCTCAGAGAATGACTGTTATCTGGGTGATTTGTGATAGATTTTCGAAGATGGTCCATCTTGTACCACTCCCAAAGTTGCCATCTTCCGCTGAGTTGGTGCCCTTGTTTTTAAAACAGGTGGTTCGGTTACATGGGATTCCTGAGAACATTGTATCCGACAGAGGAGTCCAGTTTGTTTCCAGATTCTGGAAAGCCTTTTGTTCCAATCTGGGAATTCAGTTATCCTTCTCCATGTTTCATCCCCAGACCAATGGACAGACTGAGAGAACAAACCAGACCTTGGAGTCTTATTTGAGATGTTTTATATCTGCTGATCTGGATGATTGGGTCTCATTTTTGCCCTTGGCCGAATTCGCACTGAACAATACAGCTAGTTCTGCCACTTTGATGTCACCCTTTTTCTGTAATTTTGGGTTTCATCCTCGATTCTCTTCAGGGCAAGTGGAATCTTCGTCCTGCCCAGGTGTGGACACTGTGGTTAAGAGAATGCAGCAGATATGGGACCAAGTGGTGGATAAGTTGCCACTCTCTCAGGAAAAGGCCCAGCGATTTTCCAACCAGCATAGGACCATTGGTCCCCGGTTTAAAGTGGGTGATATGGTTTGGTTGTCGTCTAAGAAAACCCAGAAAACCAGAGAAATTGGCAACTATCAGATTGCAGACCCCTGAACCTATCAACACAACTAGCAGTAGCCGTGGGGGGTTCCTACGGTGCCTTAGACCCCTTGATCACAGCCGGAGAGCTAAATAGCCTAAAGACAGAAAAGGAAATCTAAACTGCCCCAGAGCAGACCCCAAAGTAAAAGGCAGCCCCCAACATATAATGACGGTGAAGCAAGATGAAAAAACACTCACACAGATAGAAAGATAGGCTGAGCAAACGATGGGGCCCAAGCTAACTAAACAGAACAGGAAAGGAAGGTTGCTGTCTGCAATCTGCCAAAACCCTATCAAAGACATAAGCCAACAAGCTGATATGAAAAAAGACCCTGAAGCAGCTAGGCTTCAAAAACTAAATCAGCACTCAGGTATTTTCAGAAGACAGAGCTAAAGGAATTCAGCTCACCCCAGCAGGGAATGGCAGAAATCCAGAAAAACAAAGCAAAACAAAGTCAAAGCACAAATGCAAAAAGCCGAGCAGAAAACTTAGCTTTAGAAGAGCAGGAATTCAGACTGGTCTCCAAGGATCCCACAGAGAAATCACCCGCAGGGCAGAAGGGCGTCGGCAGCCTTATATCCAGTCAGCAACTCCACTCAGCCAGTCATCATCATCAGGCTCAGGTGTTTGATAATCAGGCTCACTACCTTTCTTTACCAGAAGAGGGAGTTCCTCGGGCCTCAGTAGTGAAGGGGAAAATGAACTCACAACAGTACCTCCCCCTTGAGGAGGGGTCACCGAACCCTCAACCACGCCACCAGGGCGATCAGGGTGAGCCCGATGAAAGGCACGCACCAATCTTTTGGCATGAATATCAGAGGCAGAGACCCAAGAAATATCCTCCTGACCATAACCCTTCCACTTAACCAAATACTGGAGTCTCCGTCTAGCCAGACGGGAATCCAGTACTTTCTCTACCTCATATTCCATGTTACCTTCAACCAATACAGGGTCTGGAGGTGCCACCCCCGGAACAACAGGTTCAACAAACCTTTTCAACAAAGATTTATGGAACACATTATGGATTTTAAATGTGACAGGAAGAGCCAAACGAAAAGAGACTGGATTAATAATCTCCAAAATCTTGTAATGTCCAATAAATCTAGGCTTAAACTTAGGAGAAGCCACCTTCATAGCAATATTTTTTGATGATAACCACACCATATCACCAACCTTAAACTGGGGACCAATGGTCCTATGTCGGTTGGAAAACCGCTGGGCCTTTTCCTGGGAGAGAGATAACTTATCCACCACTTGGTCCCAGATCTGGTGCATTCTCTCCACCACAGTGTCAACACCTGGGCAGGCAGAAGGCTCCACCTGCCCTGAAGAAAATCGAGGATGAAACCCAAAGTTACAAAAAAAAGGTGACATCAAAGTGGCAGAACTAGCTCTATTATTTAAAGCAAATTCGGCCAAGGGCAAAAATGAAACCCAATCATCCTGATCAGCGGAAATAAAACATCTCAAATACGACTCCAAGGTCTGGTTTGTTCTCTGTCTGCCCATTGGTCTGAGGGTGAAAAGCAGAGGAGAAAGACAACTGAATTCCCAGCTTGGAACAGAAAGTTCTCTAAAATCTAGACACAAACTGAACTCCTCTGTCAGATACAATGTTCTCAGGAATCCGCAAGCGAACCACCTGTTGTAAAAACAGGGGCACCAACTCAGAGGAAGACGGCAACTTAGGGAGTGGTACAAGATGAACCATCTTAGAGAACCTATCACAAATCACCCAAATAACAGTCATCCTTTGAGAGACAGGCATATCAGAGATGAAATCCATTGAAATATGGGTCCATGGCCTCTTGGGGACAAGCAAAGGCATCAACAACCCACTAGAGCGAGAACACGATTTAGACCGGGAGCACGTCCCACAGGACTGCACAAAATTCCTGACATCACAAGACAAGGAGGGCCACCAAAAAGACCGACTCACCAGATCTCTAGTACCAAAAATACCTGGATGACCAGCCAAAGCAGAGCAATGAACTTCAGACATCACTCTCTTCTTCCACTGGTCAGGAACATACAGCTTTCCACTGGGACAACGCTCAGGTTTGTCCTCCTGGAACTCTTCCAGAGCACGTCTCAAATCAGGCGAGATGGCAGAAAGAACTACCCCTTCGCCTAAGATGGTAGCAGGCTTGGTCACCACAGGAGAATCAGCAAAGAAGCTCCTAGAGAGGGCGTCTGCCTTGACATTCTTAGTTCCAGGAAGAAAAGAAACCACAAAATCAAAACGTGTAAAAAACAAGGCCCACCTAGCCTGTCTAGGGTTCAAGCGCTTAGCCGACTCTAGGTAAATCAAATTCTTGTGGTCAGTGAGGACCACGACTTGATGCTTAGCTCTCTCCAACCAATGTCTCCACTCCTCAAATGTCCATTTCATGGCCAACAGTTCCCGATTCCCCACATCATAGTTACGTTCAGATGGAGAGAACTTTCGGGAAAAGAAAGCACAGGGATTCATTTTAGATGTTACAGGATCCTTTTGGGACAAAACAGCTCCTGCACCAATCTCAGAAGCATCCACCTCTACCTGGAACGGAAGTGAGACATCAGGTTGCCGCAAAACCGGGGCGGAGGTGAATCTTCGCTTCAGCTCCTGAAAGGAAGAAACAGCCTCCGGAGACCAATTTAACACATCAGCACCCTTCTTAGTCAAATCAGTCAATGGCTTGGCAATACTAGAAAATTTTGCTATAAATTTCCGATAAAAATTAGCAAAACCCAAAAACTTCTGGAGGGCCTTCAAAGAAGTGGGCTGAACCCAATCGTAAATGGCCTGTACCTTGGCCGGGTCCATTTCAATAGTTGACGGGGACAAAATAAATCCCAAAAAAGAAATCCTCTGTACTCCAAAAAGGCATTTACATCCTTTGACATACAGGGAATTCTCCCTCAAGATCCGGAACACAGTCCGAATATGTTCCACATGAGAATCCCAATCCTTGGAGAAGATCAAAATATCATCCAGATAGATAATCAAAAATTTATCGACAAAATCTCGGAAAATATCGTTCATGAAGCACTGGAGGACAGAAGGGGCATTAGTGAGCCCAAAAGGCATCACCAGGTACTCAAAATGTCCCTCCGGAGTATTAAACGCCGTCTTCCATTCATCCCCATGCTTAATGCGAATAAGATTATACGCCCCCTGAGGTCAAGCTTGGTAAACCAGCAAGCACCTTTAACTCTGGAGAATAGATCAGAAATCAGTGGTAATGGATACTGATATTTAACAGTAATTTTGTTGAAGGCACGATAATCAATACAAGGTCTTAATGATCCATCCTTTTTGGCTACAAAAAAAAAACTGGCACCTAAGGGTGACGAGGATGGTCTAATATGACCCTTCTCCAATGCCTCCTTAATATAGGATCGCATAGCCTCGTGCTCGGGTACAGATAAATTGAAGAGCCGACCCTTGGGAAATTTACACCCCGGGCTCAGTTCAATTGCACAGTCATAACTCCTATGAGGAGGCAGAGACGCAGACTCATTCTCACTAAATACATCATAAAAGTCCGCCAAATAATCAGGAACATCATGCGACTGAGGAGAGGTGGAAAACACCGGAGCCTCACTAAAGGCACACCGACAACCCCAACTCACCACAGACACAGATTTCCAATCCAAAACTGGATTATGAATTTGTAACCAGGGAAACCCCAGAACAATAGTATCATGCAGATTATGCAACACCAAAAATCTGCAATTTTCTTGATGGTCTGGGGCGACCCGCATTACCACCTGGGTCCAAAACTGAGGTTTATTTTTAGCCAAAGGAGTAGCATCAATCCCCCTCAAAGGGATAGGCATCTGCAGAGGTGTCATCGGAAATCCACAATGTTTAGCAAAATCCAAGTCCATTAGGTTTAGGGCTGCTCCCGAATCCACAAAAGCCTTGGCGGAAAATGTGGACAGGAAGCAGATCAGCGTAATAGCCAGAAGAAACTTAGGTTGAACACCACCAACAGAAAACGTGTGTGCAAAGCGTTTCTCTCGTTTAGGACAGACAGAAATAATATGCGAGGCATCTCCACAGAAAAAACACAACTTATTACGCCTTCTGAACTCCTGACGCTGCTCTCTGGACAAAACTCTATCACATTGCATAGGTTCAGACATTTGTTCAACAGGTGGCAACACTTCTCGTGCAGCTTTGCGTTCGCGCAAACGCCGATCAACCTGAATGGCTAATGACATAGAATCGTCAAGACCAGAGGGAACAGGAAATCCCACCATAGTATCTTTTACGGCTTCTGACAACCCCTTCCGAAAGAGAGCAGCCAAGGCATTATCATTCCAGGTAGTAAGTACTGCCCACTTTCGGAATTTTTGACAGTACAATTCTGCAGAATCTCGACCCTGGTTTAATGCCAGCAGGGTCTTTTCAGCCTGATCAATGGCATTAGGTTCGTCATACAACAACCCCAAGGCCTGAAAAAATGCGTTCACATTAGTCAGAATAGGATCATCTGGTTTCAAAGAAAACGCCCAATCCTGGGGATCGCCACACAGCAAAGAGATGACAATTTTAACCTGCTGCGCGGAGCTCCCTGACGAGTTAGGCTTCAAGGCAAAAAATAATTTACAATTATTTTTGAAATTCAAAAATTTAGACCGATCCCCAAAAAATACATGAGGTGTAGGAATCTTTGGTTCAGCAGCATGTGAATGAGCAAGGTAGGCAGAAATTCCCCGCACTTCCGCAGTGAGCTGCTCCACATGATCAGACAATTGCTTTATCTCCATTGAGAGAAAAAAAAAATTCCCCCTACGGCCTCAGAGATATAGAGGAAAAAATATACACACCTTTTTTTTTTTTTTTTTTACAATTCTTTCCTGCTATTGAGTACCCTAGGGTCTGCGGTATGGCGGGTGATTCTGTTATGATTGAGTCACCGTAGGAGGCAGACACAAAAATAGAAGCTACGTCCAGAAAACCAGAGAAGTTGGCAACTATCAGATTGCAGACCCCTGAACCTATCAACACAACTAGCAGTAGCCGTGGGGGGTTCCTACGGTGCCCTAGACCCCTCGATCACAGCTGGAGAGCTAAATAGCCTAAAGACAGAAAAGGAAATCTAAACTGCCCCAGAGCAGACCCCAAAGTAAAAGGCAGCCCCCAACATATAATGACGGTGAAGCAAGATGAAAAAACACTCACACAGATAGAAAGATAGGCTGAGCAAATGATGGGGCCCAAGCTAACTAAACAGAACAGGAAAGGAAGGTTGCTGTCTGCAATAATAATAATAATAATAATAATAATTTTTATTTATATAGCGCCAACATATTCCGCAGCACTTTACAATTAAGCGGGGACATGTACAGACAATAAATTCAATACAAGTTAAGACAATTCAAACAATGACATTAGGAGTGAGGTCCCTGCTCGCAAGCTTACAATCTACAAGGAAATGGGGGGACACAGTAGGTGAGAAATGCTTGTTAATTCAGGTCTGGCAATTATAATAGGGATTTTCATATAAAGCTGCATGATCCGGTCATCAGCCCGTGTGTTTAAGTGCAATAGACAAGTATCAAGTGCAGTTATCATGTGCATGAAGGGTGTGGAGACAGATGAATAGTAGGGTGCAGATTCAGAATAATATTTGGAAGGAGGGAACAGGGCAAAGTTAGCTTGCTGAGTAGTTGATGTGATAGGCTTCTTTGAAGAGATGGGTTTTCAAAGCGCGCTTGAATAGGTCAGGGCTAGGTATCAGTCTGATCGTCTGGGGAAGTGCATTCCAGAGAGCTGGAGCAGCACGAGAGAAGTCTTGGAGACGGAGGTGCGAGGTTCGGATTACGGGGGATGTTAGTCTTAGGTCATTTGTAGAACGGAGGGCACGTGTAGGGCGATAGACAGAGATGAGAGAGGAGATATAAGGCGGTGCAGAACAGTGGAGAGCTTTGTGGGTGAGAGAGATGAGTTTATACTGGACCCTGTAGCGAATAGGTAGCCAGTGTAATGACTGGCACAAGATGGAGGCATCGGTGAAGCGGCTGGACAGAAATATGACCCTGGCTGCCGCATTCAAGATGGATTGGAGAGGAGAAAGTTTGGTAAGAGGGAGACCGATCAGAAGAGAGTTGCAGTAGTCCAGACGAGAATGAATAAGAGCGACAGTAAGAGTCTTAGCAGTTTCAAAGGTGAGAAAAGGTCGGATTCTGGAGATGTTTTTAAGATGCAGGTGACAAGAGCGACTGAGTGATCGGATGTACGGAGTAAAGGAAAGGTCAGTGTCGAATATGACCCCAAGACAGCGGGCATGCTGCTTGGGAGTTATGGTTGAACCCTCCAGGGTTATTTCGATGTTAGGTAGAGTGAGGTTAGTAGAGGGGAGAAACACAAGAAGTTCAGTTTTAGAGAGATTTAGTTTCAGATAGAGGGAGGACATGATGCTAGAGACAGCAGACAGACAATCCTTGGTATTTTGAATTAGGGTAGGGGTGATGTCAGGGGAAGAAGTGTATAATTGGGTGTCATCAGCATAGAGATGATACTGGAACCCAAATCTGCTGATTGTTTGTCCAATAGGGGCAGTGTATAAAGAGAAGAGGAGGGGGCCTAGGACTGAGCCCTGCGGGACCCCGATAGTAAGGGGACGAGAAGAGGAAGAGGAGCCGGAAAAAGATACAGTGAAGGAGCGGTCAGAGAGGTAGGAGGAGAACCAGGAGAGGGCTGTGTCCTTGAGGCCTATAGAGCGGAGCATAGTGAGGAGGAGCTGGTGATCCACAGTGTCAAATGCGGCAGAGAGATCCAGGAGAATCAGCAGGGAGCAATGACCTTTCGATTTAGCTGTTATTAAATCATTAGAGACTTTAGTGAGGGCAGTTTCAGTAGAGTGTAAAGAGCGGAAACCAGATTGTAAGGGGTCGAGAAGAGAGTTATCCGAGAGATAGCGGATTAGACGGGAGTGGACCAGGCGTTCCAGGAGTTTAGAGATGAAGGGAAGGTTAGAGACAGGTCTGTAGTTAGCAGTGCAGTTCTGGTCCAGGGATGGCTTTTTAAGTAAAGGGGTTATGATGGCATGTTTAAATGAGGAGGGAAATATACCTGAAGAAAGAGAGAGGTTAAATATTTTAGTCAGGTGAGTGGTGACCACTGGTGAGAGAGACTGCAAGAGCTGTGAAGGAATAGGGTCACTGTTGCAGGTTGTAGGCCGAGCAGAAGCGAGGAGCTTGGAAACTTCTTCTTCTGAAACAGGCTCAAAGATGTCTAGTGAGCTTGAGGTGCGGCAGGGAAGGGGATCCAGGCACTGAGGAGATAGGGCTGAGATATCCTGATGGATGTGGTTGATTTTTTCTAGGAAATAAGTGGCCAGATCCTCACCGCTGAGGTTGGTGATGGGGGCCTGTACTTTAGGTTTCAGGAGGGAGTTTAAGGTTTCAAAAAGTCGTCTTGGGTTGTTGGATAGTGAGGTGATGAGGGTGGTGAAGTAGGATTGTTTGGCCAGATGAAGGGCAGAGTTATAGGTTTTGAGCATGAACTTATAGTGGATGAAGTCTTCTGCTAAGAGAGATTTTCTCCACTGCCGCTCTGCACACCTCGAGCAGCGCTGAAGAGAGCGTGTTTGCGTTGTGTGCCAGGGCTGCTTTTGTCTGTGTCGGGTCTTTCTGCGTATAGAAGGTGCTGCTTCATCTAGGGCATTCTTCAGTGTATTATTGAAGTGTGACAATGCTATGTCTGGACAGGAGAGGGTGGAGATGGGGGCTAAAGATGTGTGGAGATTGTCCCTAAGCTGTTGGGTATTAATGGTACGTGTATTCCGATAAGTGTGGTAAGTGGGGGTGTCCCGGGTGAGGAGACAATTCTTGACAGAGAAGGAAAGAAGGTTGTGGTCCGAGAGCGGGAGAGGTGAATTAGTAAAGTTGTGCAGCGAGCCGGGACGGGAGAAAACCAGGTCCAGAGTATTCCCGTCCTCATGTGTAGGAGAATTAGTAAACTGTGAGAGGCCGAATGAAGAAGTTAGAGAAAGAAGATGAGAGGCAGACTGGGAGAGCGGATCATTGATGGGGATGTTAAAGTCTCCCATGATGAGGGTGGGGATGTCACAGGACAGAAAGTGAGTAAGCCAGGTGGTGAAGTGGTCTAGAAGCTGGCGGGAGGAGCCTGGAGGGCGATAAACGACTGCCACTCGTAAGGAGAAGGGCTTAAAGAGTCTGACGGCGTGGACTTCAAAGGAAGGAAATGTAAGTGATGGAACCGGGGGGATGACCTGGAAAGCACATTGTGATGAAAGGAGCAAACCAACACCTCCACCCTGTCTGTTCTCAGGTCTGGGGGTATGTGAAAATTTCAGCCCACCAAACGAGAGAGCGGCAGCAGCGGTGGTGTCTGAATGCTGGATCCAGGTTTCTGATCTGCCAAAACCCTATCAAAGACATAAGCCAACAAGCTGATATGAAAAAAGACCCTGAAGCAGCTAGGCTTCAAAAACTAAATCAGCACTCAGGTATTTTCAGAAGACAGAGCTAAAGGAATTCAGCTCACCCCAGCAGGGAATGGCAGAAATCCAGAAAAACAAAGCAAAACAAAGTCAAAGCACAAATGCAAAAAGCCGAGCAGAAAACTTAGCTTTAGAAGAGCAGGAATTCAGACTGGTCTCCAAGGATCCCACAGAGAAATCACCCGCAGGGCAGAAGGGCGTCGGCAGCCTTATATCCAGTCAGCAACTCCACTCAGCCAGTCATCATCATCAGGCTCAGGTGTTTGATAATCAGGCTCACTACCTTTCTTTACCAGAAGAGGGAGTTCCTCGGGCCTCAGTAGTGAAGGGGAAAATGAACTCACAACAGTGGAATATGAGGTAGAGAAAATATTGGATTCTCGTTTGGTTAGACGGAGACTCCAGTATTTGGTCAAATGGAAGGGTTATGGTCAGGAGGATAATTCTTGGGTCTCTGCCTCTGATATTCATGCCAATAGATTGGTTCGTGCTTTTCACTGGGCCCATCCTGATCGGCCTGGTGGCGTGGATGAGGGTTCGGTGACCCCTCCTCAAGGGGGGGGTACTGTTGTGAGTTCATTCTCTGGTTCGGGAGGTGGTGCGGCTGGTTTGATCAGTGGAGATCTGCCACCTGAGAATGAGGATGATAATTGGATCTCAGGATTCTCAGATTGGATTTAAGACAGCCAACGTCCTATTCAGTTGCTGGTGATTCCTTCTGGCTTGTCAGCTCTTGGTTTTCAGCTCTGGTCCAGTCATCTAAAGCTAAGTTTTTCTGCTTATGTTCACACTTGATTTTGTTGGTCTATTCAGTTTTTTGTGTGGTCTGCCAGCCCCGGCTGGGGGCTGAGCTGAATTTCCACTCTTATTTATCAATATTTTGCCAATTGGCTTTTTGTCCCTTACTAGTTCTGTCTCTTTTTGCTCTGTCTCAGAATATTCCAGAGTGCTGATATAGTGGGAGAAGTCTAGTGACTTCAGGGTTAATTTTGCTATCAGAAGTGTTGGACATTATTTTTGTAGGGTTTTTTGCAGGTTGCAGACAGTGACTTTCCTTTCCTTTCCTGTCTAGTTAGTTTGGGCCCCATCATTTGCTCAGCCTTTTTTCCTGCCTGTGTTTGTGCCTTCATCTTGTTTCACCGTCAATACATGTGTGGGGGCTATCTATTCCTTTGGGGTCTGCTCTGGGGCAGTTAGTTTTCCCTTTTCTTGCTTTAGGCTTATGTAGTCCTCCGGCCGTGACGAGGCATCTAGGAACATCGTAGGCACGCTCCACGGCTACTGCAAGTTGTGTGGTAAGATCAGGGATCTGCAGTCTGCATAGTTACCAACTTCTCTGGTTTTCTGTGGCTTAGCTTGTTTTGTTTTTTTTCTCCTCGGTGACCCATTCATAACAGACTTCAAGGACAGCGAGAGATCCTCCTTCTGCTTCAGCATCTGCAGTGGATCGCCCGCTTGCGCAGTGGGGTACTCGGTACCGGGCCGGTATCTCAGAGGGAAGTGTCACAGTAGCGGTGACCCGGTCTGTGGCCCTGGGTGTCCATGTAAAAGACTAGTGTGGCTGATGATTAAAGTTTATGAGTGGATGATACGTGACGCCACCTGTGGGGCTCGGCAAAGAAGATGTTAAGCCGACACTGCAAACAGATCCTCTGGGACAGATGGTGTGGTGCAGCAATGATGTTGTAAGCCTCCACAGGCAGGGCTGCAGTCCCAGGGCAGAGTAGATGAAGAGGATAGGTGTTGAGGAAGAGGGTGTAGTGTTTGGCACAGAGATGTAGCAGTGCTGGAGAGTTTGCAGGAAGAAGGCAAGGACACAATAGGGTTCAGTTTCTTTTACCTTTACTTTGCTTGGTAAATGCAGTCCAGAATTACAGGTTACAGATGGAACAGAGGCTGGCTGGCCTGGAAGCATCTTAGGAATCTCTCTATCAGATGGGTTGTGTAGTCTCCTTTCTAGCGCTTATTTTATGTACTTGGAGTACTGTGTTACACTGAAGTTCCACTTGCTTGTTCTCATTTAGAACTTCCTCGTATGGCAGACAGCTGTAGCCTTCTTCTTCTTCTGGCTCACCCGTTGCTGTTGTGCCTCCAAGTCTTATGTGGGAACAGAGCATTTACAGCTTTCTATTCCTCCGGTTTCTGCTGCAGGAATATCAGTATCCATACAACCTTGGAGACCGGGCTCCAGATCATGCGCTATATCTAGAAGTGAGCTCTGAACTCTGCTCAATCTTCCAGCTCCTCTCCTCATGTCCACACGTTGCCCTCCTCACACGAACTCTCATTTTTTCCTTCCTGCCCCCAGAGAGCAGCTCTTCCCCCAAGTTTTGGGTTCAGAGCTCCCTCTGCTGGCCTGGAGTGGGAACTGTGTTGTGTGTTGTATTTAACTGACAGAGAGACCCTTCATTGCTTCCAAAAATGACAACACACTCCCTAGGAGGAAGGTAATGCCATTGTGGCCACCATACTCCTGGGGGGAGCCACATTCCCCCCTAGTGCAATTCAGTACTCCTGGACTGCAGAAAACATGCAAACATATTAACAAATGAACAATTTTAAATGTAACAAGATTTCAAAAATGAAAAATTACAAAAACAAAAGCTCAAAAATAGTCCTGATGATGATTAGTCCATGCTTCAATGTCCATGGTCCATTTCCTGAGCAGTTGGTAAACTATGTACAAGTAGAGTTTTGACCACACATAGTCCTGTGGTCCAATTGTCCATCAAAACAAACTGAGATTGTTCAAAAGTTCTTACAGAGTCTCTGTAGGCACATAAACTTAAACAGTTGCATATTTACATTTTACCATTTGTATAACTTATTTAGATATGAAACCATAGGGGTGGTATACCTTGGGTACTACGGACAGACCTACGTAGCACTGGTGTTGGTAAACTGGGTAGTAGCCGTCTACGAGCTCAGACTCACTGTGGGCATGACAGATCCACCACTGGCAGGGTGAGAATTCTCTTGTTCCACTGCTGGTGTAACATCCGCTGACTGAACTTCCTGATTTTCAGAGTTGTCTTGAGTCTCTGCTACTTCAGTTGCAGTAGGCCGGGGAAAGATTAGGACAGGAACTACAATGGCTTGATCCATTCTTGTCCAGGTTGCAGGAAATTCTCTGAGTACAGTGTTGACCTTTTCCTCTTCTTCTATGGGTTGAAGGTTGTTTTGTTCTTCCATTCTGTCCTTTAGTTGGTCAGGGCACAGTTTCAGATTATCCCTCGATACCGCTGATGAGGTTTCTCCTCCATCCTTACTGATAAGGCACACTTTGGTGTTGTCGAAGTTTGATTGTAAGATGGTGTAGGGTTCAGCTTCCCATTGGTCATCCAATTTATGCACCCTCCTTTTCCTCTTTAGGACTTGTTCTCCTGGTGACAAGAGGACTGCTGGTGCATGTTGATTGTAGTTCTTTTCTTGTTTTTGTCTCACCTGAGCTAGACTCTTTTCTACGCACTCTTGTACTATACGGTACTGTTGCTGCCGCTCCGTATCCCAGTCAGCATCTGGTGATGTCACTTCAGGTGTCAGGATTCCCATATCCAAATCAATAGGCAGCTTTCCAGGCCTCACTCTCATTAGGTAGGCTGGAGTGCAGTTGGTGGAATTCACAGGAATGTGATTGTAGAGGTCGACCAGATCTGGCAACTTCTCTGGCCACAGATTCCTCTGTTCCAATGTCAAGGTCTTCAGTAGATCGATCACCACCCGATTCATCTTTTCACACATGCCATCGGTCTGTGGATGGTACGGTGTTGTCCTGATCTTCTTGCAACCGTACAAGTTACAGAATTCCTGTAACACTTCTGCCTCAAAGGCTGGGCCATGATCTGTAAGCACTTGCTCGGGATATCCGTGTGGTCGACAAAAGTGCTGTTGGAATTCTCTGGCTGCTGTCCTGGCTGTTTGATACTTGACAGGCACGACTATCAGGAATCTCGAGTAGTGGTCATTGATGGTAAGAGCATAAACGTAGCCTGAATGGCTTGGAACCAGCTTCACATGGTCCAGGGCTACTAACTCGAGTGGTTGTTTGGTTATTATTGGCTGCAATGGAGCTCGCAGGCTGTTATGGTCCTTCCTGCGCAGGTTGCATTGTCCACACTCCCGGCACCAATTTTCAATGGCCTTCCTCATACCAGCCCAGTAGAATCTCTCCCGGAGCAAAGCCTCCAACTTCTTTCATCCGAAGTGTCCAGCTCCATTGTGGTAGGCTTTCAAGACCATTTCTGCCTCCCTCTTTGGGACTACCACTTGCCAGACCAACTCATGAGTGCAGGCGTTGATTCTCCTCCGGCACTGCTTTCCCTCATAGAGGAACAGTCTGCCTCTTTCCTTCCACAAATGCTGGGTTTCTTCAGGAGCATCTGGACCTGGGCGTGAGTCAGCTTGTGACAGTAGCTCCTTTACCAGGCGGACTGCGGGGTCGCTATCCTGCGTTTCTGTCCAGTCATGATGAGGCAATGGATTTAGGGTGGCCTCTTTCATGACAGACCGTCTGTTTATCACTCCTTGGACACGTTGAGCCGCAATTGGCCGGTGGAAGGCAGGTAACTCTATTTCTTCGAGTGCCTCAGGGTCTTCTCCTGCATCTGGCAGATTGGGCATTCTGGACAGCACATCAGCATTGGCATTCTTCTGCCCTGCTCGGTACTTGATAGTAAATTCATAGTTAGACAGCCGGGCCATCCATCGCTGCTCCAGTGCACCCAGTTTGGCAGTTTCCAAGTGAGTCAACTGGTTGTTGTCCGTGAAGATGGTAAACTTGGCTGAAGCTAGGTAATGCTTGAATCATTCAGTCACAGCCCAGACTATGGCGAGGAACTCCAGTTTGAAGGAACTGTAGTTGTCAGGGTTCCGTTCAGTGGGATGAAGCTTCCTGCTGGCGTAGATCACTCATTCTTTGCCATTCTGTACTTGTGACAGTACTGCTCCCAGTCCCATGTTGCTGGCATCAGTATACAGAGCAAATGGTTGGTCATAATCTGGGTAGGCCAGAACTTCATCTCCTGTGAGAGCCATCTTCAGTCGAGTGAAGGACCTCTCCAGCTCCTCATTCCATTCAAATGTAGGACTCTTCTTTCTGGCTTTCTTGGGCTGGCCCACCAGAAGATTTTGCATAGGCGTGGCTATCTCAGTGAAGCCTTTGATGAACCTTCGGTAGTAGCCTACCAACCCGAGGAACTGACGTACCTCATGGAGGTTGCTGGGCTTCTGCCAGTTCTGGATGACAGTGACTTTTTCAGGATCTGGAGCCACACCTTCTGCACTCACTACATGACCGAGGTAATGTACCTTGGGCTTCAGGAGGTGGCATTTGGATGGCTTCACTTTCAGGCCAAAGTTGGACAAGGCTTCATACACCTCAGCCAGGTGCTTCAGATGGTCTTCATAAGTCTTGGAGAAAACAATGACATCATCAAGGTACAACAGGACTGTCTCGAAGTTCTTGTGTCCAAGACAGCACTCCATTAGCCATTGAAATGTCCCAGGGGCGGTGCAGAGCCCGAACGGAATGTAGTTGAACAGTAAACGCTGTTTTCTCCTTGTCTGCCTCTGCCACGGGAACCTGCCAATATCTACTAGTGAGATCTAAGGTGGAAAAATACTTAGCAGTTTTAAGTGCGGCTAATGACTCCTCAATTCTGGGTAATGGGTAGGCATCCTTATGTGTAATGCTGTTAATTTTTCTGTAATCAACACACATTCTCATGGTACCATCTTTCTTTTTCACAAAGACTATTGGGGCTGCCCAGGGGCTACAACTATCTCTGATCACCCCAGCTTCCTTCATTTCCCGCAACATACTTTTGGCACATTGATATTGTGTTGGGGGTATAGGCCGGTACCTTTCTTTAATGAGTGGATGATCTCCAGTGGGGATATGGTGTTGAACCCCTTTTGCCTTCCCAAAGTCTAGAGGGTGTTTACTGAATACCCGCTCATACTCCTGAGTCACTCGGTAAACCCCACTCTTTTGGTATGAAGGGGTGGAGTCAGTTCCCACCTGCAGCTGCTGACACCACTCCTCCAGCTGCTTTACAGAGCCATTGTCCTCCACCTGTTCAGATGAGACCAAGGGCTCTGCTGCCCATATTGCATTGTTACTGACAGTAAGCAGCTTAGCAACTGTGGCATACCGAGGTATTGTGGCCTCCTCTTCCCCACAATTCAAGCGGTATACAGGTACTCTCCCTTTGCAGACATTGACTACCCCTCTGGCTGTCAGGACAGTGGGCCGGCTATCAGAGTACACTGGCTCTACCAATGCTTGGTAATCTTTTCCTCTGAGGCCTATGGCTGCCCGACACCATATTAACATTTCACATCTGGGGGGTATCGCAATGGGGAAAGGATCACTCACTCTGACGCTGCCAATTTCTCCACCAGACAGTTCTACCTGCTGTCTTTGCATGAGGGCCTTGATCTCCTTCTGCAGGACTCGTTGTTCACTTGAACCAGCAGTCTCGGCTACCTGTTGCAACAAAACAATAACCTCGGCAAGACAATTTGCAATCACATTAGTACCTAAGGGTTACATTCTCGTCGATCAATGTCTACAACTATCAGACCTTGAGATTTTAACTCCATTCTCCCCACTTTAATGGTAATCTCTTTATATCCTACTTGTGGCAAAGACTGACCATTGCTGGCAACTACTGTCAGTTCATCACTTGGGCCATGGGTAAGTTCAGAGTCAGCCCAATACCGCTTGTAAAGGATATATGGCATAGTTGTCACCTGAGAGCCAGTGTCCAGCAAAGCGTTCATGGGGATGCCATCAATCACCACTGGGAGGACCGGTCGCCCTCCAACATACTTGGCTCGCCATTTCTTTGGGCCTTGTGGTCCTACTCCTGGGGGTTGGCCCTCTGCCCCAAGGTGGCAGAATCTTGCGATGTGGCCTGCCTTGCAGCAGCGACGACAGATGGGACGTCCGTCCTGGTCATAGCGATCGTTGTCTCTCCCTCAGCATGGCGGGGTCCTCTTCTTCCGTAGCCACGGGACATCCTCTGGACTGGAGGCCAGCTGGATCTTCTCCTTTGATGACACCTGCATGGACTGCACGGTTTTGGCAAGTGCAGCCATACTTTTGGCCAGCTCTTGGACCTGAAGGCGCAGTTCTGTAGATGTATCATTATCCAAAGTCTGTGTGTCAGCCCCCACAGGGCTGGGAGGGAAAGATGCTGCTTCTTGGTGGGATGTGATCACTGGGCGCCTAGGGGGCGCTGTACAGCTGACATTTGGTTCATGCAGCACCCGGATAGCCCTGTCCTTGAAGTCTGCAAAGTCTAGATCAGGGTTCTGTAGGGCTATGATGCGCAGCTGTGCTCTGTGGGTACTGGATAGGAGGCCCTCAATAAATTGCTCCTTTAACAGTCTGTCTCCATCTTTCACACTGTCTGGGTCAATCTGCTTTATGGCTCGCAGCGCCTTCTGCAGGTTAAGAGCATAGTCACGTATGCTGTCCTGCGCTCTCTGCTTACACACAAAGAACCTCATCTTTATTTCAGCTGCAGTACGGGTGTCAAAGGTGCTTCCTAGCTTAGCCAGGATCTTTTTAACAGTCTCTTTATCAGTGTCCTGCCAGGCTTTTACTTCCCTTTGCGCTGCACCAGTTAGCTGCCCAATAAGGACGTTCAGTTTTTGGTTTTCAGACAGAGGATACACCTCAAACAAACTGCACAGTCTCTCTTTAAATTCACTCAGGGTATGTGACTCCCCTGATTACTGCAGTAGCCAGGCTGCTCCCGGTATATAGGACATGGACAGCGGCATTATGGGGACTGCTGTGGTGGGCGCTGATTCCTGCGGTGCTCTGGAAGCAGCGCTGGCTGCTGGATTCTGTGGTGCCATTGGAGCCGCAGCTACGCTGGCCCCTGCATCTTGCGGTGCTGTGGGGGGTGCGGTGGCGTCCACCGCTGCATCTGCTCTTGCCTCAGACATTCTCCTCCCCCCTAGTTAACATTTGGCCAGGCCCTGGGTTGGCTGGCTTACCGGCTGCTGCTCTGCAGGCTGGATGATCGGGCGATGCCGGGACTGCAGGCCTCTGCCCCTCACTTCCCGTGCGCTGGCCTCTTCCCACGCAGCACTTCACTTTTTCGCTCTCTTCGGCTGGCTCCGCCCACGACGGCCCGCCCCTTTGGCTTCCCGCGCGCACCAAGCGGCGGGGTAATGGCGGCAATTGCGCAGATAGTCTATGGCACACAACACAGTCTCTGGCACACAGGCCTCGGTGGCACCGGGCTCCGTAAATCCTGTTCGTGATGCCAAAATGGATCGCCCGCCTGGGCAGTGGGGTACTCGGTACCGGGCTGGTATCTCAGAGGGAAGTGTCACAGTAGTGGTGACCCGGTCCGTGGCCCAGGGTGTCAGTGTAAAAGGGGAATGTTGAGTGTGGCTGATGATTAAAGTTTATGAGTGGATGATGCGTGACGCCACCTGTGGTGCTCGGCAATGAAGATGTTAAGCCAATGCTGCAAACAGATCCTCTGGGTCAGATGGTGTGGTGCAGCAATGATGTTGTAACCCTCCACAGGCAGGGCTGCAGTCCCAGGGCAGAGTAGATGAAGAGGATAGGTGTTGAGGAAGAGGGTGTAGTGTTTGGCACAGAGATGTAGCAGTGCTAGAGAGTTTGCAGGAAGAAGGCATCTCTCTATCAGATGGGTTGTGTAGTCTCTTTTCTAGAGCTTATTTTAGGTACTTGCAGTACTGTGTTACACTGAAGTTCCACTTGCTTGTTCTCATTTAGAACTTCCTTGTATGGCAGACAGCTGTAGCCTTCTTCTTCTTCTGGCTCACCCGTTGCTGTTGTGCCTCCGAGTCTTAAGTGGGAACAGAGCATTTACAGCTTCCTATTCCTCCGGTTTCTGCTGCAGGAAAATCAGTATCCATACAACCTTGGAGACTGGGCTCCAGATCATGCGCTATAGCTAGAAGTGAGCTCTGAACTCTGCTCAATCTTCCAGCTCCTCTCCTCACATCCACACATATTGCCCTCCTCACACGAACTCTCAATTTTTCCTTCTTGGCCCCCAGAGAGCAGCTCTGTTTTGGGCTCAGAGCTCCCTCTGCTGGCCTGGAGAGGGAACTATGTTGTGTGTTGTATTTAACTGACAGAGAGACCCTTCATTGCTTCCAAGCATGACATCACACTCCCAAGGAGGAAGGTAATGCCATTGTGGCGACCATACTCCTGGGGGTGCCACAGGAGCACCCCCAGTCCCTGTGGCTCAAGAGTCTTCAAGTATGATGCCTCCTGGTTCCAGATTGCAGGCTCCCTGGTCATCATGCCGGGTCTGAGCAGGGCAGCTTGCCAGGCGGTCCCTGTCAGAGATGCCAAAGAAGATCAGGTCCCTGTATACCCTGTAAGCGATCGTCTGGATTCCGTTTTTTTGGCTGGTGGGCAGGGCTGCCATCAGGGCATGACAGCCCTTACTGCTGTATGGGGCCCCGTGAACAGCAGTACAGAAGGGGGCCCCGCAGGTCAGGGGCCCAGCTCCTGTGCTTCCAGTCATCGGGCCCCAAGTGCTGCATGTCATGCGGCGCCTGGCGGGCCCTAAGTGTGCGCTGCGCCGAGCCTGCAGCGCATACATCAGCTGAGCCGCCACAGTGGCCAACATCAGAGGTACAGAAGAGCTGAAGGACCTGTGGTGATGCCATCATTACCACAGGCCTACACCATTGATCAGCCCGCCCCCTGATCACATGACAATGACGTCACCACAGGTCCTTTCAGCTCACACAGCTGCAGCTCCGTCTTCAGCACAGGAGCGTGGCTAGGTAAGAAAAAAGTTTTTATTTTATTTTATTATTGAAAGGGGCAAAAAAAATGTTTCTCTGGCAGAATGGAGACTCGGGGGCAGGACTGGAGACACAGGGCCAAATGTGGAGAAATGGGGTCAGAATGCAGACATGATGGAGGCAGAATGCAAGACATGGGGGCAGAATGCTGGACATGATGGGGGCAGAATGCAAGATATGATGGGGCAGAATGCAGACATGATGGGGGCAGAATGCAGACATGATTGGGCAGAATGCAAACATGATGGGGGCAGAATGCAAGACATTGGGGCAGAATGCAAGACATGATGGGGGCAGAATGCAAGACATGATGGGGGCAGAATGCAAGACATGATGGGGCAGAATGCAAGACATGATTGGGGCAGAATGCAGACATGATGGGACAGAATGCAGACATGATGGGGCAGAATGCAGACATGATGGGGCAGAATGCAGACATGATGGGGCAGTATGCAGACAAGATGGGGGCAGAATGCAAGACATGGGGGCAGAATGCAGACATGATGGGGCAGATTGCAGACATGATGGGGCAGAATGCAGACATGATGGGGGCAGAATGCAGACATGGGGCATAATGCAAAGCATGATGGGGGCAGAATGCAAGATATGATGGGGGCAGAATGCAAGATATGATGGGGGCAGAATGCAAGATATGATGGGGGCAGAATGCAGACATGATGGGGGCAGAATGCAGACATGATGGGGCAGAATGCAAGACATGATGGGGGCAGAATGCAGACATGATGGGGCAGAATGCAAGACATGATGGGGGCAGAATGCAAGACATGATGGGGGCAGAATGCAAGACATGATGGGGCAGAATGCAAGACATGATGGGGCAGAATGCAAGACATGATGGAGCAGAATGCAAACATGATGGGGGGCAGAATGCAGACATGATGGTGCAGAATGCAGACATGGGGAAGAATGCAAGACATGGGGGCAGAATGCAAGACATGGGGCAGAATGCAGACATGATAGGGGCAGAATGCGGACATGGGGGCAGAATGTGCCAGTAAGACAGGATGGGGCAGAATGTGACAGTGAGACACAGGAGGGGGCAGAAAGTGAGACATGGGGGCAGAATGCAAGACATGGGGGCAGAATGTGACAGTGAGACACAGGAGGGGGCAGAATGTGACAGTGAGACACAGGAGGGGGAAGAATGTGACAGAAACAGGAGGGGGCAGAATGCGACAGTGAGACAGGAGGGGGCAGAATGTGACAGTAAGACACAGGAGGGGGCAGAATGTGAGATACGGGGGCAGAATGGACATGGGGCAGAATGGACATGGGGCAGAATGTGACAGTAAGACACAGGAGGGGGCAGAATATGACAGTGAGACACAGGAGGGGGCAGAATGTGACAGTAAGACACAGGAGGGGGCAGAATATGACAGTGAGACACAGGAGGGGCAGAATGTGACAGTAAGACACAGGAGGGGGCAGAATGTGACAGTGAGAAACAGGAGGGGGCAGAATGTGACAGTAAGACACAGGAGGAGGCAGAATGTTACAGTGAGACACAGGAGGGGGCAGAATGTGAGACACAGGGCAGAATGGACATGGGGCAGAATGTAACAGTAAGACACAGGAGGGGCAGAATGTGACAGTGAGACACAGGAGGGGGCAGAATGTGACAGTAAGACACAGGAGGGGGCAGAATGTGACAGTAAGACACAGGAGGGGGCAGAATGTGACAGTGAGAAACAGGAGGGGGCAGAATGTGACAGTAAGACACAGGAGGGGGCAGAATGTTACAGTGAGACACAGGAGGGGGCAGAATGTGACAGTAAGACACAGGAGGGGGCAGAATGTGACAGTAAGACACAGGAGGGGCAGAATGTGAGGCACGGGGGCAGAATGTAACAGTAAGGCACAGGAGGGGGCAGAATGTGACAGTGAGACACAGGAGGGGGCAGAATGTGACAGTAAGACACAGGAGGGGGCAGAATGTGACAGCAAGACACAGGAGGGGGCAGAATGTGACAGTGAGACACAGGAGGGGGAAGAATGTGACAGTAAGACACAGGAGGGGCAGAATGTGACAGTGAGAAACAGGAGGGGGCAGAATGTGACAGTAAGACACAGGAGGGGGCAGAATGTTACAGTGAGACACAGGAGGGGGCAGAATGTGAGACACAGGGCAGAATGGACATGGGGCTGAATGTAACAGTAAGACACAGGAGGGGGCAGAATGTGACAGTGAGACACAGGAGGGGGCAGAATGTGACAGTAAGACACAGGAGGGGGCAGAATGTGACAGTAAGACACAGGAGGGGGCAGAATGTGACAGTGAGAAACAGGAGGGGGCAGAATGTGACAGTAAGACACAGGAGGGGGCAGAATGTGACAGTGAGACATAGGAGGGGGCAGAATGTGACAGTAAGACACAGGAGGGGGCAGAATGTGACAGTGAGACACAGGAGGGGGCAGAATGTGACAGTAAGACACAGGAGGGGGCAGAATGTGACAGTGAGAAACAGGAGGGGGCAGAATGTGACAGTAAGACACAGGAGGAGGCAGAATGTTACAGTGAGACACAGGAGGGGGCAGAATGTGAGACACAGGGCAGAATGGACATGGGGCAGAATGTAACAGTAAGACACAGGAGGGGCAGAATGTGACAGTGAGACACAGGAGGGGGCAGAATGTGACAGTAAGACACAGGAGGGGGCAGAATGTGACAGTAAGACACAGGAGGGGGCAGAATGTGACAGTGAGAAACAGGAGGGGGCAGAATGTGACAGTAAGACACAGGAGGGGGCAGAATGTTACAGTGAGACACAGGAGGGGGCAGAATGTGACAGTAAGACACAGGAGGGGGCAGAATGTGACAGTAAGACACAGGAGGGGCAGAATGTGAGGCACGGGGGCAGAATGTAACAGTAAGGCACAGGAGGGGGCAGAATGTGACAGTGAGACACAGGAGGGGGCAGAATGTGACAGTAAGACACAGGAGGGGGCAGAATGTGACAGTAAGACACAGGAGGGGGCAGAATGTGACAGTGAGACACAGGAGGGGGAAGAATGTGACAGTAAGACACAGGAGGGGCAGAATGTGACAGTGAGAAACAGGAGGGGGCAGAATGTGACAGTAAGACACAGGAGGGGGCAGAATGTTACAGTGAGACACAGGAGGGGGCAGAATGTGAGACACAGGGCAGAATGGACATGGGGCTGAATGTAACAGTAAGACACAGGAGGGGGCAGAATGTGACAGTGAGACACAGGAGGGGGCAGAATGTGACAGTAAGACACAGGAGGGGGCAGAATGTGACAGTAAGACACAGGAGGGGGCAGAATGTGACAGTGAGAAACAGGAGGGGGCAGAATGTGACAGTAAGACACAGGAGGGGGCAGAATGTGACAGTGAGACATAGGAGGGGGCAGAATGTGACAGTAAGACACAGGAGGGGGCAGAATGTGACAGTGAGACACAGGAGGGGGCAGAATGTGACAGTAAGACACAGGAGGGGGCAGAATGTGACAGTGAGAAACAGGAGGGGGCAGAATGTGACAGTAAGACACAGGAGGGGGCAGAATGTTACAGTGAGACACAGGAGGGGGCAGAATGTGAGACACAGGGCAGAATGGACATGGGGCAGAATGTAACAGTAAGACACAGGAGGGGGCAGAATGTGACAGTGAGACACAGGAGGGGGCAGAATGTGACAGTAAGACACAGGAGGGGGCAGATTGTGACAGTAAGACACACGAGGGGGCAGAATGTGACAGTGAGAAACAGGAGGGGGCAGAATGTGACAGTAAGACACAGGAGGGGGCAGAATGTTACAGTGAGACACAGGAGGGGGCAGAATGTGACAGTAAGACACAGGAGGGGGCAGAATGTGACAGTAAGACACAGGAGGTGCAGAATGTGAGGCACGGGGGCAGAATGTAACAGTAAGGCACAGGAGGGGGCAGAATGTGACAGTGAGACACAGGAGGGGGCAGAATGTGACAGTAAGACACAGGAGGGGGCAGAATGTGACAGTAAGACACAGGAGGGGGCAGAATGTGACAGTGAGACATAGGAGGGGGCAGAATGTGACAGTAAGACACAGGAGGGGGCAGAATGTGACAGTGAGACACAGGAGGGGGCAGAATGTGACAGTAAGACACAGGAGGGGGCAGAATGTGACAGTAAGACATAGGAGGGGCAGAATGTGAGGCACGGGGGCAGAATGTAACAGTAAGGCACAGGAGGGGGCAGAATGTGACAGTGAGACACAGGAGGGGCAGAATGTGAGGCACGGGGGCAGAATATGACAGTAAGACACAGGAGGGGGCAGAATGTGAAAGTGAGACACAGGACAGGGCAGAATGTGAGACAGGGGGCAGGATGGGAGACACATGGTGCAGGATCATGGGGCATGATAGATATGATGTAGACGGGGCAGGATCGGGAGATCATATGGGGCAGAATGGATACTCATGAGGGCAGGATGAGAGAAAATATGGCTGAAGCCAGGAATGAGACACACAGGGGGTCAGATGGGGGATATTATTACCATAGGGGCTAATTAAGGGATATTATTGACCTCCTCAGATCCAGGCCACCGCTGCGATCCCGACCGACGCTGGGATCCCAGCTGCCGCTTGCATCCAGGCTGCCGCTGGGATCCCAGCTGCTGCTTGGATCCCAGCCACTGCTCGGATACCAGCTACCACTCAGATCCAGGCCACCGCTGCGATCCCGACCGCCGCTGGGATCCCAGCCGCCGCTCGCATCCCAGCGGCCGCTCGGATCCAGGTGGCCGCTGCGATCACGAGGCTGTGAAAGGGGTGTAACAAGAGGGTATAACAAGAGGGGTGTAATGAAGTTGGTGTAACGAGAGGGTGTAAGGAGGGGGGAGTAATGAGAGGGATGCCGCTGCCGGACCCCCGCCAGGACCCACCGCCTGACTACAAGCGCCGGATCCCGCCGCTGCCTGCCCACACACCTCCGTGCAGTCACAGCGGGCAGGAAAGACTGCAGCTTGAGGCCTGTGCTGGAGATTGGGTGCGGCCACCCTCTGGTGGTGCTGCACACCATCTCCAGCACAGGCTGCAAAACACCGTCTTTCCTGCCAGTTGTGACTGCAAGGAAGTGGGCGGGCCGCCACCCCCAGCGCCACAAAGCTGCCCCCATCGTGATGTTACTGCCCTCCCGATGCGATAGCATCGGGCACACATCTAGTAATAATAATAATACTGTATTTAGTGGGAAAAGTGGGGGTGCTTTGGAGTCAGAAAGGGGTAGTATTGTCAGTTTGTTAGGCAGCGTGCGGGAGTTATTAGAAATATGGGATCAGGCAAATAATGGCTTATCGGCTTCCCTGTTTCCTGTTTAGGTGCCAGAGTCCGATTTCGGGGGCATGTTGTTAATTGGGCAGGGAGCAATGGTGTGAATAGCAGTGGGGTTTCAGTGTCAATTCAAACCGAAAAAGAGGGAGACAGGATGTGCTGGATGATGAGGCAAAAGGGGAAGTATACATATGTTTTGAAAGTCCTCTCAGAGCCTATCTAAAAAAGGAAATAAAAGAAAAACTATGGAAGGACGAATATGTGGAAATATTTTCCCTCCTTCCATTAGAAAAATTTAATTTAGATAGGGGAAAGAAGGATGACAGTAAAAAGGAGGATGAAGAGAAGCTGAGGTGGCGGCTTATTCCCCATACTTTTGTAAATTGGCTTCAAGCCTTTGCCATATTAGCTAGTGAGATAGGGGAGAAGGCCCCGAGAATTGCTCCGGGATTATCTGCTACATGGATACTATTGGTGAGTCTCTTCTCATCTATGGGGAGCAAACTTGGTTAAGGTACGACGAGCAGTTTCCCCAGAGAAAAGCAGTCAGGCCCACAATACAGTGGGACCAGGAGGATATAGGTTTATGGCTAAAGGTGATGGCTCCTGCCTGTTATGAGCAGTCCTTTCCCTGGGAAGCTGGGGATACGGCCAGCATATCGCAGAGGGGGGGCAAGTCCCAAACTGGACCGGCAGGAGCAAGGCTGGGAGCATGTTGGCAGTTCAATGAGGGCCAGAACAAGTTTGGAGTGAGCTGTAAATTTAAGCACCAGTGTCCACCTTTTAAAGAGCCCCCGTTGGATAATTTGGTGGTTCTCCCTTGGAGGTAGTACCAATGAGATAGCCAAATAAATTCCGGCTTCTTCGGCATTTATCATTTCCTAATGGGTTATCGGTTAACGATGGCGTAGTCCTGGAGCTTTGCTCTGTGGTTTATACATCCATTGATGCAGCAATCGGTTTAGTTAAGGAGTATGGTAAGGGGCATTGTTAGCCAAAACCGATATAGAGTGTGCTTTCCGTTTGCAACCTGATAGTTTGCATTTGTTGGGTTGTTTTTGGGAGGGTGTTTATTTTGTGAATACATGTCTTCCCATGGGTTGCTCCATTTTTTATGCCTATTTTGAAGCATTTAGTTTATTTTTGGAGTGGGTGGTTTGCGACGTAGACATGATAACATCAGTTATTCACTACCTTGATGATTTTTTATTTATCGGGCAGCACGGTTCACCAATTTGCCAGCTATTGTTGCAATCTATGGAGTGGGTAGCCGGGCACTTTGGAGTTCCACTAGCACAAGAAAAGACAGAAGGGCCATGTACTTGTATTAGTTTTTTGGGCATCACCATCGACACTGGGAAGATGGAGTGTAGGTTGTCTGAGGAAAATAATGTGGCCTGAAGTGTGCAGGGTGGGTTGGCTCAAAAAAATCCAGTTGAGGGACCTACAGTCGTTACTAGGAAAACTTAATTTCACATGCCAGATTATGCCCATGGGATGTGATTTTTCACATCGCTTGGCATCATCAATGGCGGGGGCATCATCTACTAGTCATTATATTCGCTTAACAAAGTGTTGTGAATTCGCTTTCTGGCCTACCTCTGGTTACTAGTGAAGGTAGTGGAGCTGGTTATATTGATTTTCTTTCTGGGCTCCCTCTGGTGTTTACTGGAGGAAATGGAGCTGATCTGATTAACAGGGGGTTTGCCACCTGATAATGAGGAGGACGATTGGAGATCTGGGGTTTCTTTTTTTAAACCAGTTATTTTTATTTAGGTTTCAAAAGATTTTAAACAATAAACAGTGGATATCAATATACATGCAACAATTCACATATCTTGTAATAATACAATCAAAGCCATCCCCCCTCCCTCCTCCCCCAATACTCCTTATGCCGGGTATAATTGAGAGTCTTAGCAATCATATCACCGCCATCCAGGCGGACCATATTTTTTCGAAAGTTCTTTCACCATGCCTTCGCCTGTAAATGCTTTCCTCTAAATGCATTACCGTACGTGTCTGAGCAATAAATTCCCTCCTAGTGGGGGGTTCCGAATCCTTCCATTTTCGTGCTATTAGTTTGTGTGCCACATACAGCAACCTCGCTATTGCCACCTTGTAATGTTCTGAGACAGGTATCCCATCCACCTCCCCCAAAACACACAGCACTGGATTCCTGTCGAGCGTACATGCATAAGCTCTCTCAATTTTGTTGATAACGACCAGCCAGTATGCCCCCAGCCGCGGACACGACCATAACATATGTAACAGTCCGGCCTGGTCTGTGCCACATTTGGGGCAGCTAGAGTCTCCCCTCAAGCCCGCCTTGAATAGAACCAGCGGTGTTTTGTATGTTCTATGTATTACATATAATTGGGAGAGCCGTGCCTGCTCGCTTAGAGAGATCTTCGGGACATATTCAAGAATAGCCTCCCATTGTTCTGTTGTGAGGGTACCCACCTCCCTTTCCCATTTACTCTTTGCAGTGAGGTGACTGTCCCCCAGATAAGAGTGTAGTAGATCATGATATATGCTCGATATAACTCCCCTTGTCCCTCCCTTCATACACACAAAGTCTAGTACAATGTCGCCCTGAACCATCATGGCTCCCAATCTACACTGTGCCCTCCAAGCATGTCGAAGCATATAGTATTGAAACCCCCATACCGAAGGCTAATCAAATTCCTCTCTCAATGTCTCAAAGGTCTTCAGGTCTGTTCCACTCTGCAGCTGGCACACATATCTCACTCCTTTCGCCTTCCAATTGCCCATTTGACGCAGCTTATTAAGTTCCGGCAGATGCTCATTGTCCCACACCGGCGAGTACCTAGTCAGCTCATCCACCCCTCTGATCCTTTTAATGGTGTCCCATACCTTCTGAATCATGCCTATGGTAGGATATGGTGCTCCCAGTTTCTTAAACGTACCATCCTCTAGACCCTGGATAAGTGGGCGTCTCCCCGTCACATGTACCAGCACCCGTTGAGCTGCTCCTCCACAATCGAGCTCTCTCCACCCCCTGACATGCTGGCCCAAAACGTACATTAGTTGTGGCATAAGGACCATCTTAATCAGGTTAGTGCTACCCGTTACCGTTAAAGCCAATTTGCACCATGCACCTATTTTCCCTTTAAATTTCTCTAGCAGAGGAACCAAATTCAGATCCGTGAATCGGGACAGTGGAAGAGCTACCCATATCCCTAGGTTTCTAAACTGTGAAACTAGCTGGAGTTGTTTCCCCCTCTCATCTATCTCCTCCGCTTCTATTGCTCTATCCACAGCCATGACATAAGACTTGTGCCAATTTATCTCCAGTCCCGAAATGCTTCCAAATTGTTTAATTACATCCATCGTGCACCCCAGTGTCTCTCCTGCACTTTCCAAAAACAACAGGATGTCGTCGGCATACAATGATATTTTTTCTTCCAGCTTCCCAAATTTAAATCCGACCACTCCCCTCTCAGCTCTGATCTTGGCCGCCAGGGGCTCCACTGCCACCGCGAACAATAGTGGGGACAGCGGACACCCCTGCCTTGTGCCCCTATGCAAGTTAAACATCCCGGACTGTTCTCCATTCACCTTAACTACCGCCTTTGGGGATGAGTACAGTAACTTCACCCAGGCCATGAACGCGGGGCCGAATCCCATCAGTTCCATGATTTTCCATAAGTATTGCCATTCCACGCTATCAAATGCTTTTCTAGCGTCCAATGACATCACTATTCTCCTGCCACCATTATCAGCAGGCAGTTGCATATTAAGAAATAATCTTCTTAAGTTAACAGCCGTGGAGCGGTTAGGCATAAAGCCCGACTGGTCCTCGTGTATAATGGTATGCGCAACCCCGGTGAGCCGGGTGGCCAGGATCTTAGCGAGTATTTTGACATCCGTTGTCAACAACGAAATGGGCCTGTACGACTCCGCATCCATGGGATCTTTTCCCTCCTTCGGCAGAACTACTATCACCGCTTCCTCCATTGATCTCGGCAGTGCCCCTGTCACTAAAGCCTCATCAAACACAGATTTCAATTTCTGAGCCAGCAGTTCCACTAACTCCCTGTACACCTCCCCAGGTAGACCATCAGCTCCCGGTGATTTGTTATTGGGCATAGACAGTATTGCACATTCCACCTCCTTCACACTCATAGGTTCTTCCAACCTCAACCTATCTTCCTCAGACAATTTAGGTAGTGAAATGCCTTCCAAAAAATTCTCCACATCCCCCTCTGTGTCCCGTGCTCTCGAAGTGTACAGTGCCATGTAATATGCCTTGAAGACCTCCAGTATGTCGCCCCTATTTGATCTCTCAGTTTATACACCCTGGAAGACTCCCTCTGTGCCGCAGATATCACCGCCAACAAGTGACCCACTCTCTCTCCTTCTTCAAAGAATTGGGCTTGCTGAAATGCCCTTTTCCTCTCAGCTTGTATCATGTGCAGTTTATCAACTGCCTCCTGAGCCAATTTTAGTCTATTGTGAGCTTCACTCGTTGGCGCCAAAATCATGTCTGCCTCCGCTCTTGTCAGGTCATCCTTTATTTGTTGATCTGCCAATTTAGTTTTGGTCTTACACCTCGCAATCTCACTTATAAAAAGTCCCCTCCTAAACGCCTTCATGGCATCCCATACCGTTGTGGCCTTAGTACTCCCTTCGTTCATTTGGAAGAAGTGCTCTAGCTCTTTGGTGATGCCACCCATATCCACCACTTTAAGCCACGTCGGGTGAAGACGCCACCTCCCCTCTGACCCTGAGCAGATCTCACCAGAAGCGTGACCACCACAGGACCATGATCCGAGAGAGTCATCTGTAGGTATTCCACCTCCCCCACCATCCCGTCCATAGCGGTATCCCCCAAAGCCTATCCTCGACAGTGTTCCATGTGTTGCCGAATGACATGAAAAAGTCCTCTTACCCTCATTTCGAACTCTCCACAGATCTACCAGCCCAAGTTCCCCTACATACGTGCTAAAGGCAGTCATCCTGTCCTGTCCAGCTTCCATACTTGCCGGTCGTACTTTATCCCAATAATCATTCATAGTGTTGTTAACATCTCCCATAATCAACAATGGAGTCTCCCCCCATCTGCCCGTCAGTTCCAGTACTGCTTGTAGTTTCTTTTTAGAGTAAGGTGGAGGGATATATGAAGCCACTAAAATCATTTTGTGTCCGAACAATCTGCAAGCAATCCATACATACTGCCCTTCACTGTCTACATGCACTTCCAGCTCTTCATAATGTGTGTTTTTGTGTATTAGGACTGACACCCCCCTGGAGTACGAGGAATAAGTAGAATGATATGTCTTTAGCATCCAGGCTCTTGACAACCAGTGCATAGTCCAAAAGATGAAGAAGAACAGCATCTCATCCGGGTGAAAGATATATAAACATTTATTGTGCCATGACAAAATGCGACGTTTCGACCATCACATGGTCTTTTTCAAGCATAACATACAACAGGATATGGCGGTCTTAAATAGGCCAATATGGCCAATCAATAACAAGTAACCGCCCACTTTATATGAAATAGCATAAAAAATACAAATAAAACATATAGATTACATTATACATACATAATAATATGGTGCAAATACAATCATATAACATTTAACAGAAATTGTACAGCCTTGCTAGCACATGATAATGATAATAAATGATAATAAACAAACAAACGGCAGCCAAATGGATGTTTGCATTCCTATATCGCCTAGCAACTCCCCACCAATAAACAACATTCATACAAAAGGTGTCAACAACCAACCACCTCAGCCAATGATTATATTTCTTTATCAGGCGCCAAAAATCAATAACCTATCGGATTTATCAGCACAAACCTGAGTGCTGAACTTCCCTTCACTGGCGTTCCATACCATCCCCCTCAGAATAATCAGATGACGTCACCCGCTGTCGCACAGGAGATGATACAACTCACTCTCGCGATATCGCAACAGGGGATCGCACATGCGCACTGGAGCTCCATACTAACAGATGGTCTACACTCCAGGGCGCCCGCGATCAATGGCAAACGGTCACGTGACAAATCACCTGATCACATCTCCACCAACCACATCACGGAGCGGTCTCCTGGAGAGATCACATGACCGCAATCCCCGAATCTCAAACATATGCATCCACATATCAAAAAAGGAATTATATCCAACGGGTTCATAGCGATTCGAATGGGCATTCAACATACTCACTGAATAACTGATGAGGGAACCACTATATATATGACCCAAAACGATTTAAATATATAGTCAGTCACGCTACTATAATACTGGCAGCAACATAGTTATAAAAAAGAGGGACTGATATCCCCCATATTCTAATGCTGTCAATCAATATTCCACAAAACCAGCAGGATCCAAGATTCACTCATTTAGTAACATGACCGTAACCCCATACACACACTGGTCAATATTTCCCGCATAAGGTGATCTTGTAGAGGCCAATATGATGGTGTCCACAAAAAAACGCTCAGCTACCATAATCAAATGGTCCAAATCCTAAATCTACCATATATTCATACTCTCAAAAAATAATAGATTATCAAGGACCTATAAAGAAAAATATAAACAAAACGACAGAAAAAGAAAAATAACTTTATTATAACACCAAAGTGTACAGACAAGAGGGCACGGGGAATGAACCAAAAAACGTATATGACGATTCAATCACAATCCACAAGATTTCAGGACAATTCAGTCCCCATGTCCCCCGGTCACATCAACGCACCAACCTAAAAAAGCAAAACAAAAAAATATCAAAATCAAAACCGCTATCCAAAAACCAGAAGAATGATGCTGTTGAGACTACTATGGACTAGTTAATGCAAATTTGCAAGTTATACTCAAGATTCAAGCCCTTCGGCTGTAGTGTATCAAGAGTTGAAATCCACTTCAACTCCTTTCTTTTCAACAATAACGTCCTATCTCCACCTCCTCTCAACATAGGAACCCCATCAATCACCCTAAATCGCAACTGATTCACAGAATGTCTAAATTCTACAAAATGCTTCGGTATCGGTAAATCAAGAAGTTGTGTTCTGATTGTACTCTTATGTTTACTGATACGAGCTTTAACCTCCATAGTTGTCTCGCCCACATACAGCAATCCACATGGACAAGTGATCACATAAATAACAAAACTAGAGGTACAAGTGTAATATTCCTTTATCAAGAATCTCTTACCAGTATGTGGGTGATTAAAACTATCGCCCTTAATCATATTGCCACAGCATGCACAGCCAAGGCACGGAAAACTACCACACCTCATAGGGCCTAATGTCAGCTGTCGTAAAATCTTACTCGGTCCCACATCCGCTCTCACCAATTTGTCCTTCAAGTTAGCTCCACGTCTATAGGACGTGAAGGGAAGGGAAGTTCAGCACTCAGGTTTGTGCTGATAAATCCGATAGGTTATTGATTTTTGGCGCCTGATAAAGAAATATAATCATTGGCTGAGGTGGTTGGTTGTTGACACCTTTTGTATGAATGTTGTTTATTGGTGGGGAGTTGCTAGGCAATATAGGAATGCAAACATCCATTTGGCTGCCGTTTGTTTGTTTGTTTATTATCACCATGTGCTAGCAAGGCTGTACAATTTCTGTTAAATGTTATATGATTGTATTTGCACCATATTATTATGTATGTATAATGTAATCTATATGTTTTATTTGTATTTTTTAATGCTATTTCATATAAAGTGGGCGGTTACTTGTTATTGATTGGCCATATTGGCCTATTTAAGACCGCCATATCCTGTTGTATGTTATGCTTGAAAAAGACCATGTGATGGTCGAAACGTCGCATTTTGTCATGGCACAATAAATGTTTATATATCTTTCACCCGGATGAGATGCTGTTCTTCTTCATCTTTTGGATTCTGTGTCCAACTGGGTCTTTGGACTTTGAACGTGCCTCTCTTGGATCAAGGAGTTGCTGTCGGCCACTTTTTTTCTAAACCAGTGCATAGTGTCTCTAGTGAGATGTGTTTCCTGCAAGCACGCGATCATAGTTTCACAGGATTTGATATGATTCAGAACAGCCGCCCTCCCTTATCAGATATACCACGTACATTCCAACTTAACATCCGAACAGTACGGTTACTCATTGTGCATTAGAAAGAACAATCCATCATCATCAAGTAACATCATTACATTGTGATCCCAATCATACCCGGTCAAACAGCATGAAAACCCCCATCTCCCTACAAATCTGCCCCACCCTCCTCCCCCATCCCTCTCCGCTTCCCCTCCCCCTTTTGCAGTTGTCACTCTCTCCCCAACGTGAGAGTGGGAACTCAAAGAACCTGAGCAACGTCTCAGTATTCCGCACTTCAACATGCGTCGTGTCCTCCTCCATCATTGGCAGCCTCTCCGCCATATTGTCAACAGTATGCATAGACCCGAACCATTAGTCAAACAATTAACCATAATACATAGATCCCAGTGGGGAGTTCTCCCCCTCCTCTGCGATCCTATTTCGCAGAGTAAAGCAGCGCCACGACCCTGTCCAGTGATCAGTCTAGCAGGGTCATGTGGTCATATTGCCATTATGTTCTCTCAATTTGCTCCGGTTGCACTCCAACCACGAAGCAGCCTCAACCGGTGACGGGAAAAAAAATGACCTTTCCAAAAGCTTCCACTCTCAATTTAGCAGGATAAATTGTAGAGTATTTCAAATGCAAAGAGCGGAGCTGTTTCTTCACTTCGCCATACCGCAGTCGTAACTTTTGCACCTCGGCTGAGTAATCCGGGTATATTTCGATTCGTTTGCCCTCCAGGTTAAGATCTGTCAACTTTCCAGCCTTTCGTAAGATAGTGTCCCTGTCTCTGCAATTCAAGATTCTGGCTAGCATCGTGCGAGTTCCATCTCCCGGCACGGGGGGTCTCATGGGTACGCGATGGGCACGCTCCACCGCAAACACTCTCGACAAGTTATCAGCACCAAACTTGTCCAGCAGCCAGGTTTCAATAAAAGCTGTGGGGTCAGCACCCTCAGCTCTCTCAGGGATGCCCACAATGCGCAAATTGTTCCTACGTGACCGGTTTTCCAGGTCATCATTTTTATTGGCTACTACCGTGATCTTCTGAGTGTGCTGTTGTTGTGTCTTTTGCACTGAGGTTAAGTGATCTTCTGTTACACCAACTCTGTCCTCCACCTCAGTTAATCTGGCTGTAACTTTCTGCATAGATGTTTTTATGCCTCCCATTTCCTCTTTCAGGCAATTCACCTGCTTTGTCAGAGCAGTTAAGGCAGTCTTGCAGTATAAGACAGCTTGGAGTACATCCCGCAGGGTGGGCTCTGCTACATCTGCACTTTCAGCTGCCTGCACAGTGTCACCATCCCCCTCTTCCAGCTGCTCCAGCTCTGCATTCAGCACAGGCATCTCCTCATTGTCTTCCTCCTCATCTCTGTGCTTCTCACTCCCTCCATTTCCTTCTTCATCTGTCTCCATGCCCCTCACATACCTGTTCAGCCGGGCTGAGACTTCCAGCTTCTGTGCATAGGCTGTGTTTCTTCTTCCTGCCTCCTCCTCTCTCTCAGTGCCATCTTGGACTGGGGCACTGCTGCAGGCTCCGGCATCTTTCTGCCTTTTGCGGCCCATGTCTGTCTCACTGAGTCTGGCAGAAGCTCGCCCCTGACTCCTGGGACCTTCAGACATCTGATCCTGGTAAAGGAATTAGCTAGTTCAGGCTCTGTGCAGGATAATTGAGGCTAATGGCGGCAGAGAAGCACAGCCACCCGACTTCTCACATCAAGAGCTAGGCCCCGCCCGGAGATCTGGGGTTTCTGACTTGATGTAAGACAGCCGACTCCCTCTATCCCTGCTGGTGATTTTTTTCTGCCTCCTGAGGTCTTAGTTTCAAGCTCAGTCCCTGCATGCTCAGCTAAGAGTTCTTTTGCTATTGTTCACATTTGATCTGGTTTTGTCTATTTCAGTTTTGTGTTGTCAGCCAGCTCCGGCTGGGGCTGTGCTGAATCTCCATCCATATGTTACTGCTTGTGCCAGTTTGTTTTTGTCCCTTATTAGATTGGCCTCTTTTTGCTCTGCTTTCAGAATATACCAGAGTGCTGATCTAGTGGGCGAAGTCGTGCGACTTCAGTATTTTTCTATCAGATGTGTTGGACATTTTTTGCAGGGTTTTTTGCGTGATTGCAGACAGTGTATTTCCTTTCCTGTCCTGTCTAGTTAGTGTGGGCCCCATAGTTAGCTCAGTCTATTTTCCTACCTGCGTTTGTGTTTTCATCTTGTCTCACCGACAATATATGTTTGGGGGCTATCTATTCCTTTGGGGTCTGCTCTGGGGAAGTTTAGATTTACCCTTTCTTGCTTTAGGCTTATTTAGCTCTCCGGCTGTGCCGAGGCATCTAGGATCATCATAGGCACGCTCCACGGCTACTGCAAGTTGTGTGGATAGGATCAGGGGTCTGCAATCCGCTTAGTTACCAACCTCTCTGGTTTTCTGTGGCTTAGCTTGGTCTTGCTCTCCTCCTCGGTGACCCAATCATAACAACAAAGGAATTCAGGGAGGATTTGTCAGTTTTGGAGGGTTTCCTTGAAAAGTATAATGGCCGGTCACTAATGATCACTAAGTTGATAAAGGATTTTGACTGTGAACTTTTTACTGACTCAGCAGGTAGTACAGGTTTTGGGGCTTATTGCAAAAGTCAATGGTGCATAGGAGAATGGAAGGATTTACAAAGAATCTGACGTTATTAGAGTTTTTCCCGATTGTAGTGGCCTTGTTAATTTAGGGTGAGTAATTCAGCAATAAGAAGATGCATTTTCATTTTGACAATATGTCAGTGGTGATGACGATTACCAATTTATCTGGGTTTCTCCCCCAGTGATTCGGTTGCTGAGGTATTGTGTCTTGAGGTGCCTTAGTCTCAATATATGGGTAGTGGTGTTGAATGTACCAGGGGTCGAGAATTCAATTGCTGATTCTCTTTCTCGTTTGCGTTGAGATCGTTTTCCATTGTTGGCGCCAGGTTCGAAGTCCGTGGGCTTCAAGTGGCCAGAAGAGCTCTTGGAACTGGTATTCGAGCATCAAGCTCCTTGATTAGGGCTTCCTTGGCAAATGGTACATGGGTTGCATATTAAACAGCTTCGAGGGAGAAGGAGATATGGAGTCAGGATTTTGGAGCGTTGCAGTCAGAAAAGGACCTCGTGGGTGCTTAACTTTTTTGGTTAAGTTGGATGGCGGCAGAAAGGTGGCCTGTTTCAAGAGTTAATCGTGTTATGGCAGGAATAGCATTTGGTTTCAAGTTTAGGGGTTTGGTGGATATTACTAAGCACTTTCTTGTAGGTCAGGCACTGAAGGGTTTTCCAAAGGGTCTCACTAGGACGGATAGTCGGAGGCCAGTATCATTCAAGCTTCTGGATGAATTGGGGGGGGGGCATTTGTCACGAGTATGCAGCTCTCAGTTTGAGGAGACTTTTTTTTGGCTGGCATTTTCGTGGGCATTTTTTGGGGCCATGAGAATAGGAGAGTTGGTTTCACCATTCTCGGTTAAGTGGGGTGGGATATTAAGTCAGGATGCAGTTGCTTTAGCTGATTCAGTAAAGTTTTGGGTGCAGCAGTCCAAAACAGATCAAGCTGGAAGAGGTAAGAGGGTTGTTTTGGGGCATTAAGGGGGTCAAAAATGTACCCGGTAGAGTGTTTTAAAAGTTATTTGGGTTTAGGAGTGGATCGTTCAGGCTCATTGTTGAAGCACAAAGACAGGTCTTTCTTTTCTAGGTATCAGTTTATGGTAATTTTCAGAAAAAGCCTGGAAATTTTGCGGTTGGAGGCAAGCAGGTTCTCAGCTCATTCGTTCCGTATCGGGGCTGCAAATGAAGCGGAAAAGTGGGGATTGCCAGCTGAGGTGGTTCAGAAGATAGGAAGTTGGGAGTCTAGGAGATATAAAATTTAAGTTAGGCATCATTTTATGTGAGGGAGGGGTGGAACGGGGGGATGGGGTTGGAGCGGAGGTGTTGGTTATTGAGTTCTGATTAAATTTAGAGATTTGTTGTATCTTGTATTCATCTCCTTCCTTCTTCTTTTCCCCTACTCTCTCTTTTTCTTCCCATAGGAGGAGTGCGGCTAGTGTGGATTTTCAGGCACTCATTTGTGTATTGGGAGGCATTGACGTGCTGCGTTTATGGATAAATTATCCAAAAATGAAACTAATATGGTCTGATATAGTATTCAGGAAAATTTGGTGTCATGCTCGAGCCTTGGCAGGTTGGCGCAAGCAGGGGGGTTGTGGCCCCACTGTTCCACAAACCAGACTACCCTGGAAGGGGCGTGACTATGACAGCTAGCTCGGTTTTCGCTGGAGCCTCTGATGGTGAGGTCAGGCTTATGCGGCAGGTAGCTGCCAGGTGCCACTACAGGGTGGTGTCTGGCTGTGGCTGCTGATCCCACTCAGGTACAAGGCACTTGGACAGGTGCGACAGGCAGGCAGGTAGGCACGGCAAGCACGGCTGGTGCTCAGGCAGGCACGGCTGAAACACAGGGCAGGCAGGCACGGCTTGAGACACAGGGCAGGCAGGCACGGCTTGAGACACAGGGCAGGCAGGCACGGCTTGAGACACAGGGCAGGCAGGCACGGCTTTAAGACACTGGCAGGCAGGCACAACTACGAGACACTGGCAAGCGAGCATGGCTTAGAGACACGGGCAGGCTGGCACAGGAGAGACACAGGGCAGGCTGACACAGGAGAGACACAGGGCAGGCAGGAGTGGTATATGGAGGAACAGGTAGAGACCTGTTCACACAGTGGGTGCTGGTACGGATACAGGCAGGAAGGAGTGGAATATGAAGGAACAGCTTTGGACCTGTTCACACAGCGGGTGCAGGTACGGATACAGGCAGGAGTGTGGAGTAGGCAGAGCTGTAGGAGTGCGGAGTAGGAGGAGCCGCAGGAGTGCGGAGTAGGCGGAGCGAAGCTGAACCACAAGGTCTGTGGAGAGAAGCTGCAGCAAGAGGTTCTGCAGCAGCAGGAGCAGAGCAAAGCTGAACCACAAGGTCTGTGGAGAGAAACTGCAGCAAAAGGTTCTGCAGCAGCAGAAGCGGAGCACAGGCAGAACAGAGTGGAACCGCTAGAGTATGGAGCACAAGCAGACAGGGCGGACACCTGGAAAGACACAGCAGGGAATGGAACCACAGACAAGAAGACTGACAGACAGGTAGGACAGAGTTCAGACAAGGCATAGATGTGAGACAAGGTATAGGACTAAGGAGACAGATCCAAAGCAAGGCTGGATCAAGAGAAGACAAGACAAGGAGTAATGGCACCGGGACCAGGATATTCTGCCTCCTGGAGGGCGGACAGAGAAGTTCTAGGCTAAGTACAGAGACAGGGCTAGGACAAGGCACAGAGACCAGGATATTCTGCCTCCTGGAGGGCAGACAGAGAGTACCAAGCAAGGCAAGGGAAAAACCTCCAGAGAAAGAGATACACAGGAGAGGACCTGGTAGGCTCTGTAGCAAGATACTAACTGAGTTTAGACATTTCCCAGGCAAGGTTCAGTGGGTGGGGCAGCCCTAAATAGTAGAGGGCTCTAGGTAATAGGTCAGGGACACATTAGCCAGGTGCACCCTGACTCCATAAGAAGCAGAGAGTTCAGGCGTCGCCCCCCCCCTATACACATAGTCAGGAAACATGAACGCAGCAGACAGGAGATAAGATGGACAGAGCATGGAGCTGGCAGTATACAGAAATCACAGCATGGCCTGGAGCAGTGAGCAAGTTGGTAAGTGGGGAATGGGAGGCCATGCAGCGATGCCAGCAGGTTTATTACACTTGGCATGCTGCCCGGTCAGTGGAAAGGATTAATAGAATGAGGATAAAGGTTAATAAGGCAGTGGGAAGCTTTATCGCAAGGAATGGAGGGGTGGTAGTTAGGCACACAAATCTGGAGTCTGGGGAGGGGAATTTTTTGTGACATGATGACACCTGAATGCAGTCTGGATTGATCTGTGGGCTTTGAGTATTCAAGAAGGGGTGGAACAGGCATTTTATGGGGTGACTCGCATTATGAGGAGTCAAGTATTGCTCGCTGTGGTGGTGGTGGTGAGTGAGGGGGTTCTTGGAGTTGGTGGCAAAATTATGGTGGGGGTTGTACATCAGATGGATGGTAAGCTCACCTTTATGTTTGTATTTGGGTTAATTGCCTGGTGGATTTTGGGGCTTTACAGAGTGGGGTCCCTAAGAGTCGGTGTTATAGAAAAGGTTTTCCGGAAACAAAGGTGCCTGTGGTCGCGGCTGAGGGTAATGCTGGATGGTTAATTATCATTTAATGGTTTCCGCCAGGTTTTACAGCTCCAAGAACCTCCTTAAAAAAGTTATTTATTGTAATGTTTGTTAATAAAAGGCCAATTTGGCAAATTTATCCAAAGAAAAAGGTGTACGAGTGTTCATTTGTGTCACAGTCCAATTCTTGGATCTGTGTCAGATTCGGGATTCCCTCATTTACATCTTTTTTTTTTCCTTTCAGGCCTGGGAGCTTAATATGGGTTTTTGCCCCCAGTGGCCATAGGTGTTATTGCATGTCTTTTGGTTTCCCTGCTGATGTGACCACTCCCTTGGTTATATAAGGTCACATGGTGTATTAGCAGGTGTTGGTTATAGCAGTTCCTTTTTGGATTCCAACCACGTAGAAGTTAGCAGCGGGCTCTGAGGTGTCGAGCCACTGCTGAAACTGGTGCTGAACTCTGCCTGCAAGGTGTCTGCAGCAGAGAAAGATGGTGAAGGTAGCAGCTGGCTCTGAGGTGTCGAGCCACTGCTGAAAGTTAATCCGGTGATGAACTCTGCTGCCTGGTGACTGCAGAAGAGAAAAATGGTGAAAGTAGCAGCTGGCTCTGAGGTGTCGAGCCACTGCTGAAAGCTTATCTGGTGCTGCACTCTGCTGCCTGGTGACTGCAGCAGAGAAAGATAAGTGTTTTGGTGTTTTCCCCTTTTTCCTTCATGTGAATTAGTGCAGCAGTGGGACCAGTGTCTGCACTATCCAGTTCCCTAGCAAGAGATAGGTGCAGGATAGTGAGGGATTCAGGTATCCTGCTCGGCGATAGGTGAAGAGCCTGTATAGGGAACGTTAGGAGTGTTCAGGGACACTGCCTCAGGGGAGTGCAGGAGGTCTCCCCGTTCCCTATTGCAGGGCCCACCGTTGTAACTGTTTCCCCAGTGTCCCTCTTTTGTCTTGTTGTTTCAGTTACCGATCTGCGGGTCGTGTCACACAGGCCAAGTACGCGTGACAGTTTGAGGGGAAGGGGTTTTCCGTGGAAGCAGGGTTGTTAAAGTGTGGGGTTGATACGGAAGGGAGTTTGTTCGAAGGAAACATCTACAATGCTGTAGTCATGGGAAAAAAGAGTTGGGGGTTGTTTATTTAAAATAATGGAGTCTGTGTGTTTCTTTCAATTAAAGGACTTTATTCTGGCTGTGTATTTTTTACAATATGACTAGTGATGGGCGAACCTGAACAGTAAAGTTCGGGGTCCGTACTGAACACCAACTGTTTGGGCACAGACCCTGAACATAGTCTTCTCAAGGATATCCATGTTACTGTTCAGGCACGGCACCCCGTACATCGGATGTCTCTAGCGCTGTCACCTGCACGATAGCACAAGAAACTGGCCACTTTTATTGGCGGTAAAAATATAACGATTCGGATTATTTGAAGAATGTGGGACCGCTCTCCCCACCAGCCCCCACTCAAGCAGTGGTGCCGCAAGTGCCGATTAACTTTCTCACTGCGGGAGCTGTGCGCTAGAAACTAACAGGAGTGATTTCTCTCCTGTCAGTGTGTGCCAGCTGGCGGGGAGAGTGGTCACTAATGTGATCGCTGTCTAAATATTCTGAATCATCGCGGGACAGTATGAATTAGTTGCACTTTGAACAGGTGAGGAATTACTGTTGTTTATTACTTTTCTTTCTTTAAAGGGGATATAGTCATCGGTCGATTAGGCTTAAGGTGAGTATTTTTTTATTATTTTCTGTGCTTTACAGGGGACAAGGGCTTCAAAGTAATGGGCGTACGGCGAGTATATCTTTGTTATTTTCAATATATTTGTAAAATGTTGTGGATTATTATTTCAAATAAAGGACTTTATTCTGGACTTTTTTTTACAATATGACTATGTCATTTTGTGTTTTCTTGTTGTATTTCAGCCATTGGGTGGCGTGAGCACTGTCTGACCGACTTGTTCACATTTTGTGCATGTCACATATGTTTTTAATCCGTTTTTTCCTTGCTCAGCATGGTTTGGGAGACCCCACCCCTCTCTTGTGTGACATGCACATAAATGAGCTGCCATAAACCACAAACCCATATACTAGGAGGCGCCTGTCTGTATCCTGTTCATTTAGACACTGTTCACATATTCAGGTTTTAAATACATTAGATAGGGACTGCTCCGTGAAGGGTTACCGTGACGTGGTGGAGCAGCTTAGCATATATTTTTTGCAAAAAACGTATCGACTAAATACCCTGTATTTGTTATCCAGCACTTGCTGATTACTGCCATATTTTTTACTGCAGAGAATTTTTTAAATTTGTCATTTTCTGTTTTCTTGTTGTAATATGACTATGGGGTTAGTTATGGGGTGTCTTATAGACGCTTCTTCATTACTAACCTGTGGGCTTGATGTCATCTGACAATGCAAAAGTGACATAAAAATATATAAATAATACCCCACTTGCCACCACCACAGAGTATGTGGTAAGAGTGGGGCAAAGCACCAGAATTGGTGCATCTAATAGATAACTTTTTTCCAACCTGAGAATACCAGCCCTCAGCTGTCTGCTTCAGCTTGGCTGGTTGTATAAAATGGAGGTGACCTTAAGCAATTTTTTAAAAATGATTTAAATCATTAAAAAAGTGTGGGGACTAGTGATGAGCGAGCACTAAAATGCTCGGGTGCTCGATGCTCGGGTCGAGCAAATTGGAATACCCGGGTACTCGACCCGAGCAATGAGCCCAATGTAAGTCTATGGGAGACCAGAGCATTTTTACCGTGATCCCCCTGGGGGTCCTTTTAATGTCTAAAAACGTCAGAAAATTATAGAAATACTGCTTAAATTACACAGGAATATCATGGGGATCGCCCCTGGAAGCATTTCTGACTCCTAGGTCACAGCTGTAAGCAATGTTGTCAGAGTTTCATGCCATTTTTATAGGTGCACCAAAAAACACACAAAAATGAAACCAAAACGGATTTTGCTGGGAAGTATGTTAAGGTACATCCTTTCCAGGTTAATGACTTGTATATAAGGCAAAATAATTTACCCCAGACCAAAATGTTCCTCCACCACTTGGGCTATGTTCAGACCCAGCGTTTTTGAAGTGTTTTTTAACTTTAACCCCTTAGCGACAGAGCCAGTTTGCAGCTTAATGACCAGGCCAATTTTTACAATTCTGACCACTGTCACTTTATGAGGTTATAACTCTGGAATGCTTTAATGGATCCTGCTGATTCTGAGATTGTTTTTTCGTGACATATTGTACTTCATGTTAGTGGTAAAATTTCTTTGATAAGTCTTGTGTTTATTTATGAAAAAAACAGAAATATGGCAAAAAATTTTAAAACTTTAAATTTTTATGCCCTTAAATCAGAGAGATGTGTCACATAAATTTCTTAATAAATAACATTTCCCACATGTCTACTTTACATCAGCACAATTTTGGATGCAAATTTTTTTTTTGTTAGGAAGTTATAAGGGTTAAAAGTTGACCAGCGATTTCTCATTTTTACAACAAAATTTACAAAGCCATTTTTTTTAGGGACCACATCATATTTAAAGTCATTTTGAGGGGTGTACATGACAGAAAATACCCAAAAGTGGCACCATTCTAAAAACTAGACCCCTCAAGGTGCTCAAAACCACATTCAAGAAGTTTATTAACCCTTTAAGTGCTTCACAGGAACGAAAGCAATGTGGATGGAAAAAATTAACATTTAACTTTTTTTTGGAAAAAAATTACTTCAGAACCAATTTTTTTTATTTTCACAAGTGTTAAAAGAGAAAATCAACCACAAAATTTGTTGTACAATTTCTCCTGAATACGCCGATACCCCATATGTGGGGGTAAACCCCTTTTTCAGCACACGGCAGAGCTCGCAAGGGATGGAGCACCGTTTGACTTTTTCAACGCAGAATTGGCTGGAATTAAGATCGGATGCCATGTTGCGTTCGGAGAGCCCTTAATGTGCCTAAACAGTGGAAAACTCCAACAAGTGACCCCATTTTGGAAACTAGACCCATTAAGTAACTTATCTAGATGTGTGGTGAGCACTTTCAACCTTCAAGTGCTTCACAGAAGTTTATAACGTAGAGCCGTGAAAATAAGAAATCCATTTTTTTTTCCACAAAAATGATCTTTTCACCCCCAAATTTTTATTTTTACAAGGGCAACAGGAGAAATCATACCCCCACAGTTATTATGCGATTTGTCCTGAGTACGCTGATACCCCATATGTGGGGAGGAACCACTGTTTGGATGCATGGGAGAGCTTGGAAGGGAAGGAGTGCCATTTTGGAATGCAGACTTTGATGGAATGGTCTGCGGGCATCATGTTGCGTTTGCAGAGCCCCTGATGGGCCTAAACAGTGGAAACCCCCAACAAGTGACTCCATTTTGGAAACTAGACCCATGAAGGAACTTATCTAGATGTGTGGTGAGCACTTTGAACCTTCAAGTGCTTCACAGAAGTTTATAACGTAGAGCCGTGAAAATAAGAAATCCATTTTTTTTTCCACAAAAATGATCTTTTCACCCCCAAATTTTTATTTTTAACAAGGGTAACAGGAGAAATCATACCCCCACAGTTATTATGCGATTTGTCCTGAGTACGCTGATACCCCATATGTGGGGAGGAACCACTGTTTGGGCGCATGGGAGAGCTCGGAAGGGAAGGAGTGCCATTTTGGAATGCAGACTTTGATGGAATGGTCTGCGGGCATCATGTTGCGTTTGCAGAGCCCCTGATGGGCCTAAACAGTGGAAACTCCCAACAAGTGACTCCATTTTGGAAACTAGACCCATGAAGGAACTTATCTAGATGTGTGGTGAGCACTTTGAACCTTGAAGTGCTTCACAGAAGTTTATAAACGCAGAGCCGTGAAAATAAGAAATCCATTTTTTTTCCACAAAAATGATCTTTTCGCGCTCAAATTTTTATTTTTACAAGGGTAACAGGAGAAATCATACCCCCACAGTTATTATACAATTTGTCCTGAGTACACTGATACCCCATATGTGGGGGGGAACCACTGTTTGGGTGCATGGGAGAGCTCGGAAGGGAAGGAGTGCCATTTTGGAATGCAGACTTTGATGGAATGGTCTGCGGGCATCATGTTGCATTTGCAGAGCCCCTGATGGGCCTAAACAGTGGAAACCCCCCACAAGTGACCCCATTTTGGAAATTAGACCCCCTAAGGAACTTATCTAGATGTGTGGTGAGCACTTTGAACCTTCAAGTGCTTCACAGAAGTTTATAACGTAGAGCCGTGAAAATAAGAAATCCATTTTTTTTCCACAAAAATGATTTTTTCGCGCCCAAATTTTTATTTTTACAAGGGTAACAGGAGAAATCATACCCCCACAGTTATTATGCAATTTGTCCTGAGTACACTGATACCCCATATGTGGGTGGGAACCACTGTTTGGGCGCATGGGAGAGCTCGGAAGGGAAGGAGTGCCATTTTGGAATGCAGACTTTGATGGAATGGTCTGCGGGCATCATGTTGCGTTTGCAGAGCCCCTGATGGGCCTAAACAGTGGAAACCCCCCACAAGTGACCCCATTTTGGAAATTAGACCCCCTAAGGAACTTATCTAGATATGTGGTGAGCACTTTGAACCCCCAAGCGCGTCACAGAAGTTTATAAACGCAGAGCCGTGAAAATAAAAAGTCTTTTTTATTTCCACAAAAGTGATTTTTTAGACCCCAATTTTTAGACCCCCAAAGTTGGTAAATAGTGGAAACCCCTCAATTCTTGCTCCAACCCTAACCCCAACACACCCCTAACCCTAATCCCAACCCTAATCCCTAATCCTAACCCTAATCCTAGTTCGCCCTAACCCTAGCCCAACCCTAGCCCAACCCTAACCCTTAACCCTAGCCCAACCCTAACCCTAGCCTAGCCCTAACCCTAGCCTAACCCTAACCCTAGCCTAACCCTAGCCTAACCCTAGCCTAACCCTAACCCTAGCCTAACCCTAACCCTAGCCTAACCCTAACCCTAGCCTAACCCTAGCCTAACCCTAGCCTAACCCTAGCCTAACCCTAACCCTACCCTAACCCTAACCCTAGCCTAACCCTAACCCTAGCCTAACCCTAGCCTAACCCTAACCCTACCCTAACCCTAACCCTAACCCTAACCCTAACCCTAACCCTAGCCTAACCCTAACCCTAACCCTAGCCTAACCCTAACCCTAACCCTTATGGAAAACTGAAAAAAAAAATATTTTTTTTATTTCATTATGTGTGCCAGAATAAGGGGGTGATAAAAGGGGGGGTTATGTACTATATTTATTATTTTGATCACTATGATCGTTTATCATAGTGATCAAAATAATGAATGGAATCTGCCAGCCGGAGCCAGCAGATTCCCGGCGGGCGCACTGCGCATGCGCCCGCCATTTTCAAGATGGCGGCGCCCATCGGATGACGCCGGCGGGCGCGGGACCACCGGGAGGGGACGGAGGACAAGGGAGAGGTACCGGGAGGGGACCGGGGGGATCGGGGACCCTATTTCTCTATCCTCTGATGTGTGATCACATCAGAGGAAAGAGAAATTAAATGTAAAATCGCGGCTTTTTTTTTTTTTGCGGTCGCCGTTATAGGGTTAATAACGGCGATCGCAAAAGCGGGGGTCGGTAAAAACCGACCGATTCATGTTCTCTGGGGTCTCGGCTACCCCTGGCAGCCGAGACCCCGGAGAAAATCCGACACTGGGGGGGCGCTATTCACTTAAATCACAGTGCCGTGAATTAACGGCGCTGTGGTTTAAGTACCCTTAATTACCGCCGTTAAAAGGCGTATCGGCGGTCGTTAAGGGGTTAACATTGCTTTCAACCAAAACAAATGCATTCACTGGGAAATGTCATTGTAACATTTACCAACCCTAGCTGGCCATGTGGTATTTGACACATAAGCAGACATATCTTGTTTCATTTATGAAGGAGAGACTCTTAAAGTCACAGCCTATTTTTACAGGGTCATCAGGCAGCATTAATCTGCTTAAAGGGCCATTGTTAAACGGTGGGTCTCCTAAAATGTTATAGCTTATGCAATGAGTGGATGGGCTGCAAGAATTACGACGCACCCCAATAACCCTTTCATGAGATGTCCAGGAGGGCTTCCCTAAAAATGTTGCATTGAATGCAAGGCCTGCCCTGCTACCAAATCATATGCACCCCAATATGCCTTAGAACCCAGGGAATGGATGGGACCAGGAAAATCCACTTCGCATTATTCATTTTATACTCCCATTCTGTTTTCTTATACATTGACAGTAAGGCCTGCCATGCTGCCAAGTCATCTGCACCCCAATATGCCTTTGAACCTACATACTGGATGGGCGCAGGAAAATCCACTTCACATTCTGGGAGGAACGGCCCCCGTCGTGTGTCCGGGCCGGAACCAAGGGAGCCGTCATCTGGGTTCCGGGGGAAACTGTCCCCGGGGGGCAGAATTCAGGGACAGACCGTTGTAACAAGCAGATGGGCGGGGGGAGGGACCAGTACGTAAGAGGCGGGGAATTCCCGGGACGATGAGTCAGCAGACCGACACAGACACAGCAGGAGACCGTGGGAGCGGCTGAAAGCGGGAGCAACTCACCAGTGCCAGGGAGGACACTCACCGAGGACTCCAGAAGGATGGTACTGAGGCGATTATCCGGGACTTGCTGCCCCGCTCCAGCCTGCGGCCGCTACTGTCTCCCCTCAGCCAACGGCTGCGGCCTACCCGCGGTCACATGCGGCCGCTGCCATCTCGCCCCAGCCCGAGGCTGCGGCCTGTTCCCGGCCACCTGCAGCTGCCCTTTTCTCACCAGTGGCCGTGGCAAATACAGTGCCAACGGCGGCCACCACTCTCCCACTCCGGTCCGCAGCAGGGGCCGGGCCTCTGCTGACCGCGGACCCCCCTTCGCAGCCGTTATCTGTGCAGGTGGCCTGTCATTCGCCACCACACATCGCTGCCGCTTGCCCCAGGCCACGGGCTGCGGCCCAACCGTCCAAGGACTCCGCTGGAGCCTGTGGGGCTCCAGTGTCATTAGCGTGCAGGAGTGCGTGAAGACTTCGTCATCACCTCAGCAACTGGGCCCAGCAACTACTACGCCGAAAGACCACCAACCCGAATGGCGAGGGACATCTGGACGGCTAAGTCGACTTTATAATTAAGGACCTGTAGTCGGCCATACCGCGGCCCTATAGTGACCGTCTGTTGCCGGAAGTAGTCGTGTTCTACCCGTTTTTGTGTGCTTGTATAGAACCCCTGCGAGGACAACCTGTGTTACCCCTTTTGGTGATCAGGCAGGGACTGAGGAAAGTTCCCGCTAGTCTTATAAACGTTGATATAGAAAGCACCTAATTGTCTCGCGACTCGTCACTGCATCCTGCATACCTGCAAGCACCACATTTGGCGTAGTCGGCAGGATGCAGTCTCTGAGCACAGATGGCGGTGGGCCTGATCAGAGTGGGACTGTGGGCACTGCTGATGATGGGGGTCCCCGCTGCAGCATCTCCCTGGGGGCTATGCTAAGTAACTTGCCCCGGTTTTCAGGTTCCAATACCCTGTTGTGGAGCTGGACCGAATGTATGCGGGGCCTCTTCCGTATGCACTCCATGACCCCCGATTTAGAGGCTGAGGTGGCCCTTATGGCGCTAGGTGGGGAAGCCCGGAAGTCGGTTATGTTGAGACCCCCGGGGCGTCGCAACACCTTCGCCAGGGTCTTACAGATCCTGGAAGAGACCCACGGGGATCCAACAGACGTGGGGGAGTTGAGAACACGGTTGTTCAGTCAGATGCAGGGGGAGGGGGAGACCATCACCCAGTATATGATCGCCCTCCAGGAGCTACACACCGCCATAGAAAGGAAGAACAGAATAGGGGTAGGGCCCATCGACATTACCCTGCGTGACCTGTTAGTGACTGGACTCCGGGACCCACTAATCAAGCAGGCGTTGTGGGAACAGGTCCGAGTGAACCCACGTTTAGCCTTCTCGGAAGTGGGGAGTCAGGCCCGAGAGCAAGAGCAGGGGATGACAACTCCTGTGGGGTAGGCCCGCAGCCTGGAGTCTTCCGTAAGCATTGTCGAAGAACCTCGATGGATCGAGGAAATGAGACAAGAAATGAAGAGTATCCGGGGCGAGCTGGCTGAAGTGAAGAAAAGAACGGAGCCGGCGCCCGGCCGACCTAGCTACAATTCCGGGCCCTGGGGGCCTCGCAATACCCGGGGTGGCCGAGCCTCACCGCCCCGGTGTTATGAGTGTGGAGAACTGGGCCACTTCTCACGGGAGTGTCCGCGGCATGGGAAATACCAACCCCGGCGGACATTAAACTAGAGGGCTCCGGACATGGGGGATGCCGCTCGGAGCTGGAAGCCACAACGAGGGGTGGTGGAAGTCCCGAAGAACTGGTCGCTAAGTGCCCAATAGTATGGGCCGAAGTCAAAGGTCGTGCTGTACGGTGCCTAGTGGATACAGGGTCGCAGGTAACGACCATGCCGGCAACGTACTTCCGGCAGCATTTTCCGGAAGCGGCAAGGCCCCAATGGGGGCCCATGATACGACTAGTGGCCGCAAACCAACTGCCAGTACCTGTCACCAGAGTGGTGTGGCTCCAGATGACATTATGCGGTAAATTGCTCAGCCGCCGGGGAGTGGTCCTAACCCAAGGAGAAACTAACGACCATCATCCGATCATCTTGGGCATGAACATACTGCGGGAGTTCGGCAATCTACTCCTCAACGATACCACGCAGGAGACCCTAAGTCAGTGGGGTTCTCGCACGGCCCAGGGGCAGGTCTTCCAGCGGTTGTTGTGGGAGGTGCGAGTGCTCCTGGAGTGTCAGGAGGGTGAGGCGCTGGGCAAGGTCATCGCACCGGCGGCCCCTCCACTCGTGCTTCCTCCGGGGCAGACGGTGGTGGCTCTGCCAATCCGTGCCCCGATACCAGTGGAGGGCGTGGAGGTGCAGGTGGAACCATGTTACTCGGAGCGCCTGCACCCTGGCATCCTGGTGGCCCGCTCCCTGGCCACAGTGCGGGAAGTGACCGTCTTGGTACGTTGTGTCAACCTGGAAGATCAGGATATCGCCCTGAAGCCCCGGGCCGAGATGGCCAAACTAGTAAGGCCATTGGAGGAGATGCTGCCGGACCCCGCGGTCCAGTTGAGGGTGCAACCCGTAGATCCGTGGGCAGTGACGGTATGAACCCAACAGGCTGCCTCATCCTCGGCCCAAGAAAAAGGTCGAGTCATCCTGGAGAGAATGCGGGCCGAACTTTCCAGCCTAGCGCCAGCCCAGCTTCTCCAAGTAGAGACACTTCTTGGACAATTTTACAGTGTCTTTGCCAGCCACAAGGACGACTTCGGATGTACCACGGCCATCACACATGGGATCCCCACGGCAGGAGCGGCCCCCATCCGGGAGCAATATCGGCAAATACCACCACAGCTATACCAGGAAGTGAAAACTCTGTTAGCCCAAATGTTCCGGAAGGGGGTCATACGAGAAAGCCAAAGCCCTTGGGCGGCCCCTGTTGTCCTGCATCGGAAAAAAGATGGCACTTTGCGTTTTTGTGTGGATTATCGAAAGTTGAACACCTGCACCATCAAGGATTCGTATCCACTGCCCCGCATAGAAGAGTCTCTGTCCACTCTGTGGAACGCGATGTACTTTTCAACCCTTGACCTGGTCAGTGGGTACTGGCAGGTGCCGATGTCGGAGGAAGACAGGGCCAAGATGGCATTCATCCTTCCCATGGGACTGTTCGAGTTCAATCGGATGCCGTTTGGGCTGGCCAATGCCCCAGGAACTTTCCAGCGGTTGATGGAGCGGTGTCTAGGAGACCTCAACTTTGAAGCCACGTTGATATACATGGACGATATTATCATCTACTCTGCCACGTTCGAGGACCACCTGAAGCGGTTGGGGCAGGTGCTCGGCTGGCTGCAAACGAACGGGTTAAAGGTAAAGCCCCAGAAATGCCACCTGTTCCGCACCCAAATCGAGTACCTGGGGCATACCGCCTCGGCAGAGGGCGTCCGACCATCCCTGGAAAAGGTTGCTGCCATCCAGGGGTGGCCTACCCCCGAGACGGTCAAGGACGTGCGGTTCTTCTTGGGGCTGGCTGGCTATTACCGTCGGTTCGTGAAGAATTTTTCATGCCGAGCTCGAACCCAGCAGGACCTGCTGAAGGGGGCTCCCGCCAGGCGAATGGACAGAAGATCCGGTGGCAGCAACCGCAAGAGGATGCGTTTCAAGATCTCAAGGCTGCTCTCTTGGACACCCCGGTATTGGCATATGCAGATTTCTCGCAACCATTCATCCTGCATACCGACGGGAGCCTTCAGGGAATAGGAGCTGTGTTGTCATAGGTGCAGGACGGCCGGGAAAAAGTGATCGCCTATGGTAGCCAGTCGCTGCATGACTCAGAACGCAACCAGGACAATTACAGCTCCTTTAAGCTCGAGCTCCTCGCGGTAGTGTGGGCAATGACGGAGCGGTTCGCAGAGTACCTGGCGGGCTCCGAGATAGTAGTGCGGACCGATAACAACCCGTTAGCCCATTTGGAGAATGCCAAACTGGGGGCCCTCGAGCAGCGGTGGGTGGCTCGGATGGCCAAATTCAATTATAAGATTATCTACAAATGGGGAGCTGAAAACGTGCACGCCGACGTGCTCTCCAGAATCCGACACACCACCCCAGGGAGAAGTCGAGACGACGAATTAGAGGCAGACGAGACGCCGTTCGCCCTCACCACCGCCGCGCTTACAGTCCAGATGCAAGAAGCGCCTCACCCGGGACTCCTAGGAGGGATGCTGGAACAACCCCGCGACAACTGAATCCAGCAGCAACAAGAAGATACAGAAATTGGACTCCTGCGCCGATGGGTGGCCACAGGTAAATTGCCCACGGGCTCACAAAGACAGACTTTGACCCAAGATATGTTGCTGATGTTGCGCCACTGGGAAAAACTAGCCATCAAAAAAGGACTTTTATATCGAAAAGCCATGTCACGAACCACGTCAGCTACGTATATGGCAGGTAATCGTACCCGGAGCCCATCTCAACCAACTGGCCCGGGAAGCCCATGAAAAGGGGGCTAATTTTGGTGCTCAAAAGACTTTACAATGGCTTCAGCAGATAGTGTACCACCCACGCTTGCACGGTGCTGTAGAAGAAGTTTGTCGAACCTGCCGCCCGTGTGAGCTCGCTAAACCCCCCGCACAACGAGCCCCTCTGGAGCTTCTTACGGTAGACTATCTAACCATAGGTCCTGCCTATCAGGGGTATGAACATTGTCTCATTATGGTGGACCATTTCACCAAGTTTGCTGTGGTCACCCCCACCCGAGACCAAACAGCGGAGTCGGCCGCCTATGCGATTTGTAAGAACTTTATTCAAGTGTACGGCTGTCCACAATGAATACATTCGGACCAAGGGGCGTGCTTCCTAGGAAAAGTCATGTAAGAGCTGCACCATCTTTACGGTATCGATAAATCGCGGACTATGCCATACCACCCGCAGGGAAATGGAGCTTGCGAACGATTCAATCGTACGGTAATCCAAATGCTGTGCACTCTGGAGAGCGACCGCAGGGCCCGCTGGCCTGAATATGTCCCCAAGCTGGTGTGGGTATATAACAATCGGGTGCATCGAGTGACTGGTTACACCCCCTACTCATTGCTGTTCGGACGGGAAGGAAAAGGAATTATGGAGGTGGAATTGAACCCGGAAGAACCCCAACCCTGGACCGGGGTATCCTCATGGGTCCATAACCACCGGCACCGGCTGCAGACCCTTCACCGTATCATCCATACAAAGCTCCAGGATCTAGAACACCAGGGGGGAGCACTGCCCCCACCCATTGATTTTCAGACTGGGGACGGGTACTCGTACTTGATCAATGCCCCCAAAACAAGTTAGAACCACGATGGGAAGTGAACCCATACCGAGTGTTGCACCGAATAAGCCCCGACGGGCCTGTGTACGAAATACAATCCAAAGGAAACAACGCGCCTCTCACTCGGGTTGTGCACCGTAACATGTTACAACCTTGTCTGTCTACCGATCCCCCGTGGCCTGGGACCTGGATGACGAAGAGGACTTCCCCGTCGCATCTGTGGGTCGCCCTAATAGTGGCACTACAATAGACCCGGGCACCACACCAGAACCAACTATTCGACCACCCTCCACTACCCCAGAAAACTCCACCCCAGAAAGCTCTGAGCGGTCAACAGCTGGCAAACCCCCTGAATGTTACGAACAGGACCAGTTCGTTTGGCGACAAAAAGCTAACCAGAATCTACAAAAGCCCTCACCTGAGGACTGGCGAGCATACAGGGCGGGGGAGAGTGGGAGGAACGGCACCCGTCGAGTGTCCGGGCCGGGACCAAGGGAGCCGTCATCTGGGTTTCGGGGTAAACTGTCCCCGGGGGGGCAGAATTCAGGGACTGACCGTTGTGACAGACTGATGGGCTGGGGGAGGGACCAGTACAAAAGAGGCGGGGAATTCCCGGGACAATGAATCAGCAGAAGACACAGAGACAGCAGGAGACCGTGGGAGCGGCTGAAAGCGGGAGCGACTCAACAGTGCCAGGGAGGACGCTCACAGAGGACTCCAGAAGGACGGTACCGAGGCAATTATCCAGGACTTGCTGCCCCACTCCAGCCCGCGGCCACTGCGGCCCCAGTACAACCCGCGGCCTCTGCCGCCTCCCCTCAGCCTGCGGCTGCGGCCTACCCGCGGTCACCCGCGGCCGCTGCTGTCTCGCCCCAGCCTGCGGCTGTGGCCTGTTACCCGCCACCTGCAGCCACCCTGTTCTCACCAGTGGCCGCGGCAAGTACAGTACTGCCGGCGGCCACCACTCTCCCGCTCCGGTCCGCAGCAGGGGCCGGGCCTCTGCTGACCGCAGACCCCCCGTCGCAGCCGTTAGCTGCGCAGGTGGCCTGTCATTAGCCACCACACATCGCTGCCACTTGCCCCAGGACAGGGGCTGCGGCCCAACCATCCAAGGACTCCGCTGGAGCCTGTGGGGCTCCAGTGTCATCAGCGTGCCGGAGTGCGCAAAGACTTCATCATCGCCTCAGCAACTGGGTCCAGCAACTACTACGCCGAAAGACCACCAACCCGAATGGCGAGGGACATCTGGACGGCTAAGTTGACTTTATAATTAAGGACCAGTAGTCGGCCATACCGCGACCCTATAGGGACCGGCTGTTGCCGGAAGTAGTCGTGTTCTACCCGTTTGAGTGTGCTTGTATAGAACCCCTGGGAGGGCAACCCGTGTTACTCCTTTTGGTGATCAGGCCGGGACTGAGGAAAGTTCCCTCTAGTCTTATAAACGTTGATATAGAAAGCTCCTAATTGTCTCGAAACTCGTCACTGCATCCTGCGTACCAGCAAGCACCACAACATTATTCAATTTGTACTCCCATTCTGTTTTCTTTTGGATTAACTGCAAGGCCTGCCCTGCTACCAAGTCATATGCACCTCAGTAATCCTTTGAACCCAGGTACTGGATGGGCACAGGAAAATCCAATTCACATTATTCAGTTTGTACTCCCATTCTGTTTTCTTATGGATTGACTGCAAGGCCTGCACTGCTGCAAAGTCATATGCACCCCAATATGCCTTTGAACACAGGTACTGGATGGGCACAGGAAATCCACTTCACATTATTCATTTCGTACTCCCATTCTGTTTTCTTATGGATTGACTGCAAGGCTTGCCGTGCTACCAAATCATATGCACCCCAGTATGCCTTTGAACCCAGATACTGGAAGGCCTCATGAAAACCCACTTCACAGTCTTCAGTTGGTCCTGCCATACAGTCTCCTTATGCATTAAATGCAAGGGCCGCCTTGACCCAAATATGCACGCACCCCAATCCCCCTTGGAAGAAACATGGAGGAGGGTCTCCTAAAAAAAATGTCCCATTACAAAGGAGCGGGTGTCCTAGACTTATAATTAGAGTTGAGCGAAACTGGTCGAAAAATTTCAAAAGTCGCCGACTTTTGGTAAAGTTGGGTTTCATGAAACGAAACCCGACCCTACGGTGAGGTCGGCCACAAGCTCGGCGACTTTAGCTCCAAAGTCGCGTTTCAAAAGTTTGTTTTCCGCCCTTTTTCAGCCAATCAGGATCCACGGACACCGTGGGCAACGTGATGACATAGGCAGGGCTCACCACCATCTTTGAGAAGGGCATGCAAGTGATTGGCTTGCTTTGGGGGGCGTCACAGGGGTATAAAAGGGCGTGCACGCCGACCGCCATGTTACTCATGCTGATCTCAGAATAGGGAGAGCTGCTGCTGCTGCTGTAGGGAGAGCGTTAGGCAGGGAAGAAGACACCAAAAACTGCTTCTGCTGCTAGCGATTTTGCCTGTACAACACACCAGTCACTGTGTGCAGTGCAAATGGAGGCTATATTTTGCTGGATCAGCTGTGTTGGTTGTTAGGCTGCCTTATAAGGCTTCCTGATAGCTGCATTGCGGTTTTCCCACTGCTCTGCAAACTGCTTTTTTTAAATCAATCCAAATTTTTTTTTCTTGTCCTGGTGAGGTACTGAGCGTGCATTTTTTCACACCATACAGCGGTGTACGCGCCTCACACAGTACCGTGTAACGGCTGTTATCACAGCCACAATGAAGCTATCTGTGTGTGACTCTGTAAGAATAAGTCGAGGACATGTTCCGTTCTTACAGACCTCCACCTTCTAGTTTTATCTGTTTTTCAAACAGTTAAGTATATTTGCTGTTTGATCACATTCAAAACTATAGAGAGACAGCGTGTGTCAGTCCGTATACTTAAAAAACACGGAGCTTGACAATTTTACGGACACCGGACAGCGGTGTACGTGCATGCTCCTCTCTCAGTACCGTGTAACGGCTGTTATCACGGCCACAGTGAAGCTATCTGTGTGTGACTCTGTATGAATAAGTCGAGGACATGTTCCGTTCTTACAGACTTCCACCTTCTAGTTTTGTCTGTTTTTCAAACAGTTAAGTATATTTGCTGTTTGACCACATTCAAAACTATAGAGAGACAGCGTGTGTCAGTCCGTATACTTAAAAAACACAGAGCTTGACAATTTTATGGACACCGGACAGCGGTGTACGTGCACACTCCTCTCTCAGTACCGTGTAACGGCTGTTATCACGGCCACAGTGAAGCTATCTGTGTGTGACTCTGTAAGAATAAGTCGAGGACATGTTCCGTTCTTACAGACCTACACTCTAGGGAGATTCCTATTCTGCCCAATTCTATATACACCTTGTAGTTTGTCATACACTAGCCAATTTCTGCCTGTGACATAGCGGTGTGATATTCACTGGGCCTCACACAATCCAACAGTGTCCACAAGTGTGTTCAGAAATTCTACATCTCCCCAGTCCTATAGTGACATTTTTCACACCTGCGACATTGAGCCTGTGACATAGCGGTGTGATATTCACTGGGCCTCACACAATCCAACAGTGTCCACAAGTGTGTTCAGAAATTCTACATCTCCCCTGTTCTATAGTGACATTTTTCACACCTGCGACATTGAGACTGTGACATAGCGGTGTGATATTCACTGGGCCTCACACAATCCAACAGTGTCCACAAGTGTGTTCAGAAATTCTACATCTCCCCTGTCCTATAGTGACATTTTTCACACCTGCGACATTGAGACTGTGACATAGCGGTGTGATATTCACTGGGCCTCACACAATCCAACAGTGTCCACAAGTGTGTTCAGAAATTCTACATCTCCCCTGTCCTATATACACCTTGTACCTTGTTTTACATTACTATATAGTTTGTGGGATTTTGTGTACATTTTTACCAAAAATGAGGAAGGCTGGTGGAAGAGGCCGTGGAATTGGGTGGGGGTTGCCAGCTGGTAATGATGGTGTTGGTGGTGGATCTGATGGTAGTGGCAAAAGCAAAATAGGACCGAATGCAGGAGGTGTTGAGCCTGCGTCATCGTCTGGCTACACAAGGCCTCGAAGGCTTAGTTTTCTAGAAGGTGGCAAACCGCTTTTAAAGCCAGAGCTTCAGGAAAAAGTTTTGGCTTACATTGCTGACTCATCCTCCAGCTCTATCGCCTCCTCTTCTGAAGTTGTAAAAAGTAAAAGCACTGAGTCGTCATTGGAGGCTCATGTTCATGAACCACACCTTTCCTTGTGTCCTTCACCCCAACCAAGATTGAAGGATGACGCAGGCCATACAACTGATTACTCCATGGAGCTGTTTTCACATACCATGCCTGGGTTATCAAGTGAAATGGTGAATTACCCAGGCCAAGATGAATCGGACATGGAGTGCACTGATGCACAGCCACTGATAGATGATTCTGCTGGTACATTCACTCAGAGCATTACATTGTCCTCGCAGTGTAATGAGCCAGATTCTGACCCTGATGACACTCAGGTGCCCCTTCCCGCATACTATGCCACCATACAAGGTGACACAGAGGAAGATGCACATGACATTGAAGAGGAGGTGATGGATGACCCAGTTGTTGACCCAGATTGGCATCCATTGGGGGAAGAGGGTGCTGCTTCCAATAGCTCAGATGAGGAGGAGGAGCATCCACATCAGACATCGACATCGCAACAGCTGTTATCTGGCAGGCCCGGAGCACTCCAAAGACAGGTTCCAAAAATCAAAAGTGTTGCTGGACAGCTTGTCCAGACGGTCAAAATAGCACAGCGTGCTAGGCCGCAAAATGTCTTCCAAAGTAGGAAGAGTGCAGTGTGGCACTTTTTCGAACAAAATCCTCATGATCAGGCCAAGGTTATCTGTAAGAAGTGCGCAAAGACCTTTAGCCGAGGGAAAAATCTGAAAAATTTGAATACCAGTTGCATGCTTAGACATTTAACCAGCATGCACTTCCAAGTGTGGACACAACACCAAACCTCAAGTACCACATGTGCAACTGATCACAAAGAAGGTAGTCAGCAACGCTACATTGTTTCCCCCACTGTAAGCCCACCGGTTAGCACAGCAGCAAATGTTGAGGTGTCGTTGCAAGGCCAAAGCAGTCAGGGAATCCCACTGTTATATCAACGAAAGACTGAATCTAGGCCATCAGAAAGAACACAAACTCCATCACCATCATCAATCCTCTCTCAGTCCGCCCTGTCCACCGCTAGTTCCACCATATGCAGCTCTCAAGTCCAGCTCACCCTCCCAGAGACTATGAGTAGGTCAAGAAAGTACTCAATCTCTCATCCGCATACACTGGGTTTGAACGCCCACATTGCCAAACTAATCTCGCTAGAGATGATGCCCTATCGGTTGGTGGAAAGTGCAGCTTTCCGCGAACTCATGGCCTATGCAGTACCACGCTATGACCTACCCAGTCGCCACTTCTTCTCTCGCAAAGCCATCCCAGCCCTCCACCATCATGTGAAAGGCCGCATTGTCCACGCACTCAAGCAGTCAGTGAGTGGAAAGGTGCACCTCACAACAGATGCATGGTCCAGTCGGCATGGCCAGGGCCGTTACGTGTCCATCACTGCGCACTGGGTTAATGTGGTGGATGCAGGGTCCACAGGGGACAGCGGTGGTGGGACAGTGCTGCCTAACCCGCTGTATAGGAAACAGTTGGCTGTAGGCGTTCGACCCTCCTCCTCCTCCAGAAGCGAAAGCTCATCCACAGAGCGCAGTCATACGAGCACTCCATCTGCAGCTGCCACTGTTGCACACGAGGTGTCCCCCTATCGAGCAGCTAGTGGAAAGCGTCAGCAGGCTGTGTTGCAGATGATGTGTTTGGGCGACAGACACACCACGGAGGTGCTGGCCGAGTACTTTCAGCGACAAACTGAGTCATGGCTGGGCAGTATACATCTTGAGGCAGGCAAGGTAGTTAGTGATAACAGCCGTAATTTTGTGGCAGCCATAGCCCTTTCAAAATTCAGCCACATACCTTGCTTGGCTCACACCTTGAACCTGGTGGTGCAGTGCTTCCTCAACAATTATCCTGAGTTAACAGCCCTGCTCCAGAAGGTGCGAAGACTGTGCGCGCACATCCGCCGGTCGCCTGTACACTCCAATCGTATGCAGAAGCTGCAGCGATTGCTCCACCTTCCCAACCTCCGCCTCATTATCGACATTGCAACAAGGTGGAACTCCACCCTGCACATGGTTGAGCGGCTGTGCGAACAGAGGCAGGCCATAATGCATTTGTGGGAGGATACACGGCCAGGCACTTTGAAAGCAGACATGGAGTTGACAGGTGTGCAGTGGTCGAAGCTGAAAGACCTCTGTAAAGTCCTTCAGTGTTTTGAGGAATGCACACGGCTGGTAAGCGCAGACGACGCCATCCTAAGCATGAGCATCCCACTTATGCGTCTGCTCATGCAAAATTTGACGCACCTTAAGGAGCAGGCGTCTGCAGCCAATGTTGACGAGGAGGAAGAGGAGGAAGGAATCCTTGATGACATTCAGCCATTGTCTGCTCAGGGACCTCTCCTGGACGAGGTGGAGGAAGAAGAGGAGGAGGAGGATGATGATGGGGATGATTACTTAGGGGAGGAGGATGCATCTCGTGGGGCAAGTGAAAATGTTGGCGTGGCAAGGTCTGGTACAGAGTTTGTGCGTGACTGGAGGGATGTGGATTTGCCAGAAAGTGCTCCTCCAACCAGCACTCGCAGTGCATCATTGACACCAGGAACATTGGCCCACATGTCAGATTATGCCTTGCAGATCCTAAAAAGGGACCCCCGCATTGCCAAAATGATGAACGATGACGACTACTGGTTGGCCAGCATCCTGGATCCACGCTATAAAGGCAAATTACAAAACATCATGCCCCACAAGAGCCTTGACCTAATATTGGCTAATAAACAAGCAACTCTGGTAAACCGGTTGGTTGAGGCATTCCCAGCACACAGCAGCGGTGAGGGTTCTCACACGAGCCGTACGGGCCGGGGGCAGATTGGCAGAGGTGTTCGTGGTGCACACAGCAGAAGTGGCGTTGGAGACGGGTTTCATGACAATGGTGTGGACTGATTTTTCAAGTACTGCTCACACAACTGGTAATACTGCATCGATGGAAAGTGACAGGAGACAGCAGTTGTCAACTATGGTTACAAACTACTTTTCCTCCCATATCGATGTTCTCCCGCACAGGTCATTCCCCTTTGACTATTGGGCCGCTAAACTGGACACCTGGCCTGAATTGGCACAATATGCCTTACAGGAGCTTGCTTGCCCAGCTGCAAGTGTGCTATCGGAAAGAGTCTTCAGTGCAGCTGGATCAATCCTGACAGAAAAAAGGACCCGTCTGGCAACCCAAAATGTGGATGATCTAACCTTCATTAAAATGAACCATGCATGGGTTTCCAAGGATTTTGTCCCACCTTCCCTTGATGACACATAGGTTGCCAGAAAAATGGCTTGCTTTGGTCCTCCTCCTATTCCGCGAACTTGACCTATTTCGCCTTTTGCAGCAGCTGAATGTCCCACATCAACATATGCCACATTGTAAACCGCCCTAACTGGGCTGCCCCCCCATGGCCGGGGTCACCACCTAGCGCATGAAACCATGCGAGTGATGTTGCCCTGGACAGGTGGGTAGGCCGACACTTGGGCGCGGGCACTGGCACAGGGTCCCTCATAGTGCAATCAAGTGTCTCTGACGGTGGTGGTGCACACCCGCCATCAGACACACCGCCGTACTATGAGGGGCCCAGTGCCAGTACCGACGCCCTCGAGTGTGCCCCCCTTGCTTGGGCAGGGCCCAGCATTTGCAATGTTCACCTCTCCCTGCTCCTCCGCTGTGTAGTCTGGGCTGTCAAATCCTTCACTGGGAGTGCCACTACAAATTGATTGAACTGAAAGATGATGGTTAAGATGTAGCTATGCCCTGTCCTGCTGGCCGGGCTCTAGCTCCAGATGATCAATGGCTTCCATTTCTTATGGACGTCGACTCACAATGACATGCAGTGGTGGTTTATCATCAGCTTTCACAGTTTTCCTACTCACAAACGTGTGACATTCCGGCGCACATTATAAAATGTGCCCTCTCATGCCAATCAAATAGAATTGCCTACGGCCTGTGGCTTCTGTCTTTTGCACTCCAAAGTTACGTGACAGATCATGACAGCCAGTGAGCACCATGTTTACATCACTCCCTGTGATAAAAATTTGATTGAGATGAGTAACAGTGATGGAATCAACGGAAGTGCGATACAGCAAGACTTTATTCACAAAAAATGTTTTCACTGTCTCAACACACAAATTAATTGAGGGTCAGCATCGCCTATGAGAATTGTGACGGAAGTTTTTCCCGTGAATAGTAATTCCTAGATTTCTGCAATCACTAGCCTTTATGTCAGTAATTGTATGCATCTCAGGCTGGACTGTATTACTGAGACAGAAATATATATGAAGATTTAAAAATAACACCAAAAGTATATAGTTGTGTACGCCTCAAATGCATTTCCTTTTTTCCACTTTTTAGATTGCTGTGTAATCCATACTGAGAACACGGAGATTTTACATGTTTAAACTATGCTATATATACCTGCTATCCAGTGATAAAGTACCCTTTCTCAACTTTGTACAATCTGGTCAAATCCATACTGGGCCTGAGAGCATCTGAGTCTGCCTCCTGATCTATAGACATATATTTTTAATGTGTAAACTAGGCTACATATATTGTTATCCGGTAAAACTGTACCCTTTATCAACTTTCTACAATGTGGTTGAATCCATACTGGGCCTGAGAACAGCTGCCGAGCTGTTAAGCAAGCTACAGCACCTGTGGTTTGGACACGTAATTTTTTCAGGAATGACGGTTAGGCCTAACTCCGGAATTGCGGTGGACCTGAACTTACTGAGAAATCATCGTTTGTTCGCGGGGAATAATCTGAATCCCAGATCCCCATCACTAACGGAGTTCAGCAGGTTATCTGCACCTGTAAGCGACAAAAGCTGGTCCTTTCAGTGTAGCGTGCATGCAGCCCTGGACATGTACGGGAATGCTAGACCTGTTATTGCTCGATCTCACGTGCCAGAGCCTCGCTTATCCCTCTAGTAAGCTTGACGCGTTCTGCGGGGGCATGCCGGAGTCTTGGTTGTTAACGGAATAAAGCTGAGAAATCACTAGCACAACTACGAACACACATACCACACCACACGCAGAATCGACAAAGCTTTCAAAGTGTGCATCTTTTCTTTAGGTGGCATGGTTGTGGTTTCCCAGGTGGAGTCCAATTAAGCCACAGGCTCCACTCCTGGTGGTGCCCTTTTGGACATTCCTTTAAGGTTCAGCTTTGCAATCATACTGCCCCCGGAAACCAAAAACTTTGCCTTCATGGACGCTGTTTGGAGGTTCGTGGAAATAACGCCGCCCGATCAGCAGTCGGCATATGGGTCACCCTCCCAGGGCTGTGGGGTACTCGGTACCGGGCCGGTGTCAGTGGGATGTGTCACAGCAGTGGTGACCCGGACGGTGGCCCTGGGCGCCCATGTAAATGGCATGGTATAATGGTAAAGAGTTTATATAGATAGTTTGACGCCACCTGTGGTGTTCGGCAACATAGATGTTAGGCCGACGCTGCATGCAGATCCTCTGGGACTGATGGTGTTGTGCAGCAAAGATGGTGAAACTCCCCACAGGTGGAGCTGGAGTCCCAGGGAAGTGTAGATGTAGTGATGGGGGAAAGGCACAGGCAGTGTAGGTGCTGGTACCCAGATGTAGCGGTGCTGGAATAACTGTAGGACACCAGAGCGTGCAGTTCCAAAGCTTTACTCACAGTCTGCAGGTTACACAGATGCCTGCCTCCATGCTGTGTCCTCCGGGTCAGGACCTCAGCCAACCTCCGGGACCAAAATGGAAAGCTCCCTTCCAACACTCCGCCAACATGTACCTTCCTGAACGTCTCCTTTCTAGCGCTTGTGGGGGAAGCACTCACAGGACCGTGGTTCACTGAAGCGCCTCCTGTCTAACAGATGTTCCTCAGACTTTACTTGTATGGCAGACAGCTGTAGCCTTTTCCTTCTGGCTCCCATATGTCGATGCTGGGGCCTCCGAGCCTTAGTTGGGTACAGAGCATTTATAGCTGCTACTTCCTCCGGTTTCTGCTGCAGGAACGTCAGTGTCCCTACAAACTCGGAGACCGGAATCAGGACCATGCGCTCCAGCTAGGAGTGAGCCTTAACTCTGCTCATCCTCCAGCTCCCCTTCTCACGTCCACACACTTCCCCTTCCCTGCACAGAGTGCCCTAACTTACCTCCTCCCGACCACAGAGAGCAGCTCCTCAGCAGTCAGGTTCAGAGGTCTCCCTGCTAGCCTGGAGTGGGAAATGTGTTGGGTGTTGGTTTCACTGCTAGAGAGATCCTTCGTTGCTCCCAAGCTTGACAACACACTCCCTAGGAGGAAGGTAATGCCACAGTGGCGACCGTACTCTTGGGAACGCCACAAGTGCACTGAGGCCCAGCCACTGCTGGATGATGCTGCTGGTACATTGACCCAGACCACTACATTCCCCTCACACTCTACACTGCCAGAATCTGACCCAGAGGAAACTCAGGTTCCCCTTCCCACATACTATACCACCTTACACGGTGACAAAGAGGAAGGTGCATATGAAAGTGCAGGTTCCTTGAGCAGGTGGGGGTGGCATACTCATGGGCGATGGCACTGGCACAGGGCCCCGCATAGTACGCAAAAGTGTCTCTGCCGGTGGGAGGGCCTAAACAGCCAAGTGGTGGGAGGGCCTAAACAGCCAAGTGCAGTGAGATGGAAGATGGGGATGACAAGGAGTTCAGAGTAGTGCTGGGATTCCCTAGCAAGGAGACTTATGTAATTGTTTTCAAGGTTGGGACAGCAATGTTTGGGGAGCACTATACTCTGGTGAATGATATATGGGGCCCACCATACACTGGAGCATTCCAAAGGTGGACATCAGACACTGGAGCAGCATTTACAGGGCCCATTATACACTAGAGCAGTAGAAATGGGGCCCATTATATATGGAGCATTATTTGGGCCCATAAGACAGTGGAGCTTCATCCATTGGGACCAACATATACTATAGCATTATGTGGAGCTCATCATATACGGTTTGAAACAGAAACATTATATGGGATCAATGATTCCATATGGAGAAATATATGGGCCTCATTACTCTGTATAGCGCACTAATCGCTGGCCATAATACTGTAAGGAGTTATATACTGTCCGTTTTTGGAGGTATTGGAGAATTTAAAATGGATATCAGTCATGAGATGTAAGAAGTGAAGTATTTTTCATTGTACTATACTGCTATTTCTCTGCCGTATCGGAGCATCATGAGTTGTGGTATGTGTTAAAGGGGCGCTCTTTGGCCCTGGGCCCACGAAAACCTGGAGCCAGCCCTACCCCCCCACAACTGTAGCCAAATAACCCCCATTTTTCAGTACGTAACTAGTATTATGAAGTAAATTAAGGTTGACAAGCTTAAGTAATAAGAATTGATGCTTTTGGCATTCAAATGGGCACTGTAGGTGTGTTTCCTCTCCTCCTCTCACTGCCGACTTTAATTCCCCATTGACTTACATTGAGTTTCGTGTTTCGGTCGGACCCCCAATTTTTCCCTATAGTCGGCCGATTTTGCTCGACCCGACTTTTGGAAAAGTCGGGTTTCATGAAACGAAACTCGACCCTAAAAAAACAAAAGTCGCTCAACTCTACTGATAATGTCCATCCACTAAGTGCATGGGCTGAAAAAAATTTCCCCCTGGGGGAGTAAAATTGTAAAAAATATTTTATGGGCATCATAGACAACCTTGCCAAAAATTGGACTGGCTGTAGCAGCACAGAACACACTAACCCTGGTGATGTAGTGGTGGAGAATGAGGAGACATAATGATAAATCATACTGTAATCAAACAAAAAATGAGAATCCACCTATGAAAGAAAATAGCAAAACAGAGGGGTGAACACAGGTTCATAGATATGAAGCCAGAATGTGTCCAACGAGATATGCTTGTCCCTACCAACAGCTCAGAGACAGGGATATAAATTAAAATATAATATAATAGTATTTCAATATTTTTCAATTGTAGAGGTATGCACTAGGTCCTAAGAGGATGGTCCAGAGATAGTAAAACTGGAAAATATAAGAATAAATGGGAAGAATATACGTACATCTCATTTTTATGAGATTTCCCCCTCAGGGAGCAACATTTGTTTTGGTTTCAAATTATTAACAGGCATCATAAAAACACCCTTGCCAAGAATTGGACTGCCTGTAGCAGCACAGAACATATTAACCCTGGTGATCTAGTGGTGGAGAATGAGGAGACATTGATGAAGGCCTCATTAAAAACTAGGGACTATTTTTTTACAGTGGCGGAGGAATACGGTGCGGAAGGATACCTACCTCCCGTCACTGGATTCCTGGAGCCCCATAGAGAGCGGTCGCATCAGCTGATGCTGCTGTTCTCCATGGGAGATCGGCATGGGACACGCGTGGATTTCTGCAGATCAGGGAGTATATTGTTTGTTTGTTATTTTCAGATTTTTCCACAGATGACACTGGCTTCGGGGATCAAAGTGACAAGTGATGGTGAGTATGTACTCTATGTTATATGTACTGTATGTCTACATGTATGTATTGTATGAATGTATTGTTTGCAGTATGTATGTAGTATGTATGCAGTATGTATGTATGTAGTATGTATGTACTATGTATGTATGTTGTATGAATGTAGTATATATGAAGCATATATGTAGTATGTAGTATGTATGTATGTTGTGTGAATGTAGTATATATGTAGCATGTATGTAGTATGTAGTATGTATGTATGTTGTATGAATGTAGTATACATGTAGTATGTATGTAGTATGTATGTTGTATGAATGTAGCATATATGTAGCATGTATGTAGTATGTATGTATGTTGTATGAATGTAGTATATATGTAGTATGTATGTAGTATGTATGTATGTTGTATGAATGTAGCATATATGTAATATGTATGTAGTATGTTTTTTTTTTTTACATTCAACACATGATGGGACTACTACTGTCCCATCATTGGCTAATGTGTCAATCACTGTAATTGTAGCAGGCATCGCCCAATGGGACTTGTAGTCCCATCGGACGATGCCTGCACACACACAAGACCCCCAGCAGGCCCGCACAGACCACCCACAGCCGGCACAGGCCCCCGAGAGGCCCATACAGACCACCGAGAGGCCCGTACAGACCACCAGCAGCCGGCACAGGCCCCCGACAGTCGGCACAGACCCCTGAGAGACCCGCACACACAGACCCGCACAGTGTCCGCCCACGCACCGCCCACACTCTTCCCCCCTCCCGAACAGGATGTACAAGGCAAGAAAGGGTTTTTTTTAATTCCGATATTTCTGTCCCATTGACTTGAATGGGACTTCCGGTATCGGAGTCGGCGATACCAGATACTTTTTGTGTATCGGGCCGATCCAATCCGATCCGATATTTCTGAATATCGTATGGTATCGCTCAACACTAGCCACGTGTCCAGCTTGGATACCCAATAATTAAAAGGCACAGAGGAATCCTGGAGGATGTTTGTACGATCTGCAAGGTATTCCCTCAGCATCTTCCCAAACATTGCATTTCTTGTGCCAGCACCCCTTGCCTTTATGCCGAAACGGTGGGAGGGCCTGAGAAAACTGTCCCAGAACTTTGCCATTGTTCCCCTGCCTGAGCTAAATTGTATTTCTGTCTCTCTCGCTTGGACTCCAAGGTTGTACAACAAACTCTGACGTCTGCTGCCAGCATTCTCACATGGGAATTTTTTCAGTAATTCCACTACAAGGGCCCTCTTGTACAGCAACATTTTTGTACACCTCTCTGCCTCTGGAAGAAGAGATTGAAAGTTCTCCTTATAGCATGGGTCTAGAAGTTTCACCAACGAGTAATGAGCGTTACTGAAAATTTTTATAATGCGAGGGTCATGGGAAATGCAGCGCAACATAGTCAGCCATGCGTGCCAGACTGCTAATAGGCAAGACTTCCGTGTCCTCACCAACAGGATGACTGACCAAGCTGTTCTCCTCCTCCTCCTCTCTGTCCTCAGGCCATCCCCGCTGAACAGACGGTATGACAGCTGTGCTTGTAGTACCGTCTATAGTGCATGAAAGTAGCTCCTGTTCTTCCTCCTCCCCCCTCTTCCTCATTGTCTACCAATCCACTTTGCAATGACATGAGGGTGGGCTGAGTGTAATCACCCGGTATGGTTCCTTGCTCCATGTCCTCGTGCTCTGCCTCCAATGCATCCTCTTTAACTGTGAGCAGAGAGGTTTTCAGAATGCTGAGAAGCGCGATGGTGATGCTAATTATGGCATCATCGCCGCTCACGATCTTGGTGCAGTCCTCAAAGTTTTGGAGGATGGTACATATGTCTGACATCCATGTCCACTCCTGAGGTCTTATGTGTGGAGTCTGAACTGAATATCGACAGCCTTATTGATGCTGGTAGTCAACAACTGCCATCTTCTGCTCACAAATTCTTTCCAACATATGCAGTGTAGAGTTCCAACATGTGGGGACATCACACACCAGTCGGTGAGCCTGAAGCTGCAAACGCTGCTGAAGCATGGCAAGGGCGGCTGAACCTGCAGCTGACTTTCTAAAATGGGCAGACAGACGGCGTACTTTCACTAGCAGATTCGGCAGCTCCAGGTAGCTTTTGAGAAAATGTTGAACCATGAGGTTAAGCACATGGGCCAGGAAACGTACGTGTTTGAGCTCACCTTGACTCAGAGCTGCCACCAGGTTCCAGCCATTGTTACACATGACCATGACTGGCTGTAGGTTCAGTGGTGTCATCCAAATATCTGACTGCTATTTCTGCACTGTCCACAACTCTTCTGCACTGTGCGATTTGTCACCTATGCAGATTAGCTTCAGCACAGCCTGTTGCCGCTTGGCTGAGGCAGTGCTGCAGTGCTACCAGCTTCTGACTGATGTGTTCATTTCAGAGATGGAGGCTAAAGAGGAGGAGGAGGTTCAGGAGCTGTAGACTGTGGGGGCAACCCTGATTGACGTAGGGCCCACAATCCCACATTGGGAGGATGAGCTCCATCCCAAGGTCCGACTTGGTCCCAGCTTCCACTATGTTAACCCAGTGTGTCATCAGTGACATGTACCGTCCCTGCCCACAACCACTTGTTCACGTGTCCGTGGTTAGGTGGACTTTCTCAGTAACAGCATTGTTGAGGGCAAAAATATTGTGGGACACATGCTGGCGTATTGCCAGTACTGCATAACGGGAGAAATAGTGGCGACTGGGGACCAAGTACCTTGGGGCGGCGACCGCCATCAGGTTGTGGAAAGCTTCCGACTCAACAAGCTTAAAAGGCAACATTTCGAGCATAAGCAGATGAGAAATGTTCAAATTAAATAAAAAAACATATGGACAATTTGCAGCAGTAAAGTCTGATCAGTCTAATAGTCACTTGTAGGTATGTGAACAATCCAAATGATTACCATGCAAGTCCATAGATGAGTGAAGGCAATTGCTGGATCACATGAAAATTACCTAAGCATACTCACACTGCCCACAGAACCCAATGCGTGTCGCTGCTAGCCTGCAGCTTCCCCTGACGAAGCTGCAGGCTAGCAGCGACACGCGTTGGGTTCTGTGGGCAGTGTGAGTGTGCTTAGGTAATTTTCATGTGATCCAGCAATTGCCTTCACTCATCTATGGACTTGCATGGTAATCATTTGGATATAAACATTTCTTCTTTTGTATACTGCATATGTCCACCTGCCCACTTTTGTTCCATTTGTGGTTTTTAATTGTTTTTATTGTACACTTGGATCTCTCTGGCTATTGTATGTCAATAAAAGCCTTTTTTCACATGGACATACAGCTGTTGTGTGCATGTTTTCCTGTGTCTCTTTTCTCCCTTTTTTTATTTAATCTTTTCTCCCTTTTTTTTATTTAATCTTCTTGGCACAGTTTTGCACCCAGTTATCATATTCATGTCATATTTTCCGTGGTGCCCACCTATATACTTATAAAATGTTCAAATTAAGTACTGTGGCCTGTGGGGCATTGGCTGGGTATTTCTGCTTGTGTTCCAATGACTGGGGTATAGACAACTGAAGGCTGGGCTGGGACAAGGATGTGGACGGGCTTGATGATGGTGCTGGTTGACTGTGGGCAACAACAGGTGCAGGGCCCGAGGCACCTTCACAGGCAAGGTGAACTGGGGATTGGCTTTTATGCAAAACAGTGGGAGAAGCAGTGTTGTCACCTGCAGACAGTGTTCCTGGAGCCTGAAGTTCGACCCACAAAGTCGGGTGCTTTGCTGCCATGTGCCTAATCGTTCTGGTGATGGTCAGGCTGGTAGTTTTTACTACCACTGCTGATGGGGGCATGGCAAGTGCTGCAAGTGGCCTGTTTGGGGGTTATCGGCAGAGTCTTTAAAAAATAACCAGACTCTGGAAGATCTAATAGTTGGAATGGAAACTTCTATCATGTTGGTGTTACGGAGAAAGAATGCACGCCTTCTGTCTGCGGCCACCACACTGCTTCTTCCTGCCTGTTGGGGTGGTATGCCTCCTTCTCCATATGTGCTGCTGTCCTCGCTCTGCATGTCCTCCTGCCAGGTTGGGTAAGTCACTATGTCATCCACCACCTCATCTTCCATATCTGCACCCTGCTCCTCCTCCTGACTTTCCGGCAATTTTGTCTCATCATCGTCCACCTTTTGTGACTGTGGCTGCTCAAAGATTTGTGTATCGCTACATGGAATATCATCTTGCCCCGCTTCAAGTGGACTGGGCGAGAGGCACGAATCTCTAAATGGAAAACTGAACAGTTCTTCGGAGTGTGCGAGTGTGGGATCAGTTGTCTCAGGGCACTCGGCATGGTGGGAGGAAGGAGGATCAAGGTGATTAATATCCGGTCCACACTAAAGGCTACTCATACTTGACCATGTGGAAGACAGGGTGGTGGTGGTGGCTAAGTGACTGGAAGCATTATCCACTATCCAACCAACAAAAGTTTCACACTGCTCTGGATTCAACAGTGGTGTGCTGCGGTCCACTAGAAACTGGGACAGGAAGGTCAAATGTGAAGATGTGGGTCTTTGCTGTGGCCCACTTTCAGCTAGGTCACGGCCTCGTCCTCTGCATGCACCATCAGCATCACGTCCACTTCCCCGTCCCTTGCCCCTTGCCTTGCCCATTTTAAATGGACTACTGAAATATTTGAAAAGCTCAATGCAAATGGATTTATTTGGAGAAAAATTATATGTGATCAGAATGCCTGCGAAGCAAAGATTTTTCCACCACAGATACATCAGGCCTCAGCCTGAGATAACAGACTGCATTACATTTTTTTAGGTTTTGTGTTGATTTTTGAAAACACAAAATAATGAGTAGAACAAGGCTAGCAGACAGAACTATGCAACGTATGCCTGCGAAGCAAAGATTTTTACACCACAAATGCACCAGGTCTCAGCCTGAGATAACAGACTGTATTAATTTTTTTGATTTTTTTGGATAAAAAAGACTGGTGGATATAACGAGAGTGACAGACTGCCCAAAAAAGGGAAGTTAGGCCTAAAATGCCTCAATTTTTTGGCAGACGGATGTATGAGGTGTGTCACAGATAGACCCCACTGTAAAATGTGGCCTGTTTTTCAAAATAATGCAACAGAGTGCTGTATATAACTTGAGTTCCAGACAGGAAAAAACTGGAGTATCGGCCTATAATCCACAAATTTTTGGCACACGGATGTATGAGTCGTGTCACAGATAGACCCCACTGTAAAATGTGGCCTTTTTTTAAAATAATGTAACATAGTGCTGTATATAAGTACTGTGATATCGGGGACAAAAAAATAAAACTGATGCAAACTGGCCAAACTTTGAGCATGCACAGATATGAGCTGCACGGAGATACAACTACGACAAATGTGTGCCCTGTTTTTTTAATTTTTGGGCTAACTAGTGCTGTATATAAGTACAGTTTCACCCAGGACAACAAAAGAAAACCGCCGTAAACTGGCAAAACTTGGAGCACACACAGATATGAGCTGCCAAGGAGATACCACTATGACAAATGTGTTCTCTGTTTTTTTTTTGGGGGGGCTAACTGCTGCTGTATATAAGTACAGTTTCACTCAGGACATAAAAAGAAAACCGCCGTAAACTGGCCAAACTTTGAGCACGCAGATACCACACCAAAAAATGTGTGGCCTGTATTCCAATTATACCTGGGGCTAGCTATATACAGCTAATATATCCTACAGGTAGCAGCACCAGAACACAGGAAGGGAGTGGACCCTCTTGATGTATGCAATGATCTATATACACATACATAGAGTGCCTGCAGGCCTTGCAGTGATGTATGTAGAGCGACGTACACTACCCTCCCTACCTAACACTGGAACCTATATACTCTGAAATTAGTCCTTAGAAGGACTGTTGCTTTAGCTGGATGTGAGTAGTTTAGGATGGTAGACGCCACACTAATAAATCCCCAATTCTAACCCTGTATCGGCAGCATCTCTCCCTATACTATCTCAATCTGGAGCTGAATGCGCCGAGCAGGGCGGCGTCCGGTCTCTTATACCCCTTATGCTGTGCAGCCAGTCAATGACTGCACGACCACAACAAAGATGGCTGTGGCATTTCATTGCCTGGCAGACAATCCCTGCAGCATGATTGGGTCTCTAAAGTCTGCTAAAAATGCTGGGTGGAGACCCGAGTTCCCACCGAGTAATCGCGGAAATGCTCGGTGCTCATCGAGTACCGTTATACTCGGGCAAGTAACGAGTAGTGGCGAGCATGTTCGCTTATCATTACTGTAGATCTAATTTTCATTTTTCTTGCCCTGATGTAGAATCTTGCAGTTCTTCCTGTTAAATATCATTCTATTAACGGCTGCCCACTGTTCAAGTTTATCTAGATCCCTCTGAATATTTTCTATGTCTACTCTAGTGTTAGCTATCCCGCCAAGCTTTGCATAGCTTGCAAATTTGATTAGTTTACCTTCCTTTACTTTATCTAGATTATTTATAAATATGCAAAACAACACTGGGACCAGGAATGAGTCTTGTGGTACCCCCAGTTGAAACACTCTTCCAATTGGATGTGCAACCATTTATTACCACTCTTTGAGTATGATCACTGAGCCAGTAATGAATAAACCTACCCATAGCCTTGTGGATGCCATACTTGGTACTTTTTCAATAAGGATAGTATGAGATACTTTGTCAAAGTATATATAACAGAAAGGGATGGACAACACTGAACAGCTGAGACTATCAAAGCAGGAAAGCCCCAGAAGCTCTCAACTGAACAGATTAACCCCTGCACTGCTAGCAGAAACCTGCACTGTTTAATATGATGGTGAAATGCTTCTAATTAGTGCAGGAGTATGTGAAATCAGACGCAGTGGTCTTTTGTCCCCTCTCTGTCACAATAAACCCATGACATGGGACTGTGGGAACATCATACTGTGTGTATAGACTGTAGGGTCATCATATTGTGTTTGGGGACAACATTATGTGTGTGGGGACTGTAGGGGGCGTCATAGTCTTTGTGAGGACTATGAGAATGTCACACTGTCCATGGGAACTTTGGTAATGTTATACAGTTCATAGGGACCATGGGAGCGTCATACTATGTGTTAGGACTGGGAGTGCTGTACTGTGTATGGAAACTGATGAGGTGTCATACTGTGTGTGGGGACTGTGGGAGCACCATACTGTGTGTAAGGACTGTGGAGGTGTGATACTGTGTGTGGGGACTGTGGGAGCACCATACTGTGTGTAAGGACTGTGGAGGTGTCATACTGTGTGTGGGGACCGTGGGAGCACCATACTTTGTGTAAGGACTGTGGAGGTGTCATACTGTGTGTGGGGACTGGTGGAGCATCATGCTGTGTGTTGGGATTATGGAGGTGTCATACTGTGTATGGGGACTGTGTGTGTGTCTTACTGTTGGCAGGGAATACGGGAGCATCAAACTGTTTGTTAGGATTGTAGGAGTGTTGTTTTGTGTGTGGAAACCAATGAGGTGTCATACTGTATGTGAAGACTGTGGGGGTGTTATACAGTGTGTGGGGACTGTGGGGGCATTAGACTGTATGTGGGGGCTGTGGGGGTGTCATACTGTGTGTGGGGACGATGGAGGTGTCATACTGTGTGTGAGGATTGTGGTGTCTCCATAATGTGTGTAGAGACACTGGGAGCAGATATTGTGTTTCCCTTTAGTGCCTCATCAGGTGAAATTATGTATTACACATTACTGCTTCTCTATTCTTCCGACAGGTATGTCCATCCACCCAGCTCTCCTGCTCTCCTGCTGTCTGTCTATGAAGGACACACAGTGCGTCACCCAGCTTTGCACATAGACTTGCCTCTGCACCTAGCATTCACATGGTATGTCCATCCACCCAGCTCTCCTGCTCTCCTGCTGTCTGTCTATGAAGGACACACAGTGCGTCACCCAGCTTTGCACATAGACTTGCCTCTGCACCTAGCATTCACATGGTATGTCCATCCACCCAGCTCTCCTGCTCTCCTGCTGTCTGTCTATGAAGGACACACAGTGCGTCACCCAGCTTTGCACATAGACTTGCCTCTGCACCTAGCATTCACATGGTATGCCTTTCAGCTAACCCCAGCTTACACCAGTGTTATTTATGACCTTGTTTACTCTGGCTTGATCATATACATCTGGTCCACTCTTAATTGTCTGGCCAAGATGAGCAGAGACCACTCCTCTCTGCTTCACACCTGACTGCACTTAGTTGTACATATATTGCAGAGTACAAGTCTGCATAGACTTCAGTCTGCATTGTGATTGCTATAAGTGTGTGCTAGAAGTGTGAAGATTAATTTAAGAATTAAAACCAGAATTGTACCAGAAGGGAACTGAAGGTAACTGGACACAGTCACTGTAAACAATGTTTCTGTTTGTTTTCACTTTCACCCCAATAATCCTTCACTTTCTGCTAATTCCCCTAATCCCTACTCCTAGTAAGGAACTCTTCATCTCTTCTTCAATCCTCCCCATCCACCTCACCTCCGCCTCAAAACTGTTCCTTAACATACAATCCTCTGTCTCCAAACACAGACAGCCCCCTCATGCCCTCTCCTGCTCCCACCTGCTAACACTTTCTCTGCTCCTTCTCACTGCTGGTGATATCTCTCCAAATCCTGGTCCTCCTCACCACATTCCCACAGTCATTTCTACCTCCCATCCACGCTCTATCACAACCTTCCGTAACCTCTCCAACCTTATACCCATTCACCCAGCCCCCGCTTCCCCAGTCCCACTAACAGGAGCTCTGTGGAACGCTCGCTCTGTCTGCAACAAGCTTTCCTACATCCATGATCTTTTTGTTACTACCAAACTCTCCTTCCTCGCCATCACCGAAACCTGGCTCACCCCTTCTGACACAGCCTCTCCTGCTGCACTTTCGTATGGCGGCTTCCACCTTTCTCACACCCCCCGCCCCAGCAGCAAACATGGTGGAGGAGTTGGTTTTCTCCTGTCAGATACCTGCTCCTTCACCCCAATCCCACTGCCACCCTCTGTTACCCTCCCTTCCTTTGAGGTGCACTCTGTGCGCATCTACTCCCCCTCCAACCTCCAACTGGCTGTCATCTACCGCCCCCCAGGGCCAGCCACCACCTTCTTTGACCACTTCACCACCTGGTTACTTCATTTCCTTTCCGCGGACATCCCTACTATCATCATGGGCGACTTCAACATCCCCATTGACACTTCCCTCTCAGCTGCCACTAAACTTCTATCTCTCACTTCCTCCTTCGGCCTCACTCAATGGTCTTCTACAGCCACCCACAAAGATGGCCACACACTGGACCTCATCTTCACCCGCCTCTGCTCCCTATCTAACCTCTCTAACTCACCTCTTTCTCTCTCTGACCACAACCTGCTCACATTCTCTTCCCTCTTCACTCCATGTCTACAATCCCCACCCCACAAACTTTCACACCCTCGCAGGAATCTTAAACACCTTGACCTACACTCATTCTCCGAATCCCTCCTCCCTCTTACAGATATAAGTTCCTTACACAATGCGGATGACGCTGCCGCTCTATATAACACCACAATAGCTGTAGCTTTGGAATCCGCTGCCCCACTTACACATACCAAAACTCGCAAAATCTACAGACAGCCCTGGCACACCAGCCTGACCAAAGAGCTGAGGCGAGCTTCCAGGGCTGCTGAGCGCAGATGGAAAAGATCCCACTCCAACGAGCATTTCATCGCATTCAAACAGTCCCTCACTACTTTCAAGACCACACTCGCCACAGCTAAACAAACCTACTTCTCATCTCTCATATCCTCCCTGTCTCACAACCCTAAACAGTTATTCAACACCTTCAATTCTCTCCTCCGCCCCCCAGCACCTCCTCCCTCCCCACTCATCTCAGCTGAAGACTTTGCCTCATTTTTCAAGCAGAAAATTGATAACATCAGGGACAGTTTTGGTCAACAACCCCCAGAGCCCTTCCTCCCGACTTCCCAGCCCTCCACCTTCAAAACCAACTTCTCCACCATTACAGAAGATCGACTCTCCACTCTACTCTCAAGATCACATCTCACCACCTGTGCACTCGACCCGATCCCATCCCACTTCATCCCAAACCTCACCACAGTCTTCATCCCAACCCTAACCCATCTCTTCAACCTATCACTAACAACTGGTGTTTTCCCCTCAAGCTTTAAACATGCCTCCATCACACCTATCCTCAAAAAGCCCTCTCTTGACCCATCCTCTGTATCTAGCTATCGCCCTATATCACTTCTCCCATACGCCTCCAAGCTACTGGAACAACACGTCTACCTTGAACTGTCCTCCCATCTCTCTTCTTGCTCCCTCTTCGACCGCTTACAATCTGGCTTCCGGTCACACCACTCCACTGAAACTGCCCTTACTAAGGTCACCAATGACCTCTTAACTGCCAAGAGCAAGCGACACTACTCTGTCCTCCTCCTCCTGGACCTGTCGGCTGCCTTTGACACAGTGGACCATTCCCTATTATTACAGACCCTCTCATCCCTCGGCATCACAGACTTGGCCCTCTCCTGGATCTCATCATACCTAACAGACCGGACATTCAGCGTCTCCCACTCACACACCACCTCCTCACCTCGCCCCCTATCTGTCGGAGTCCCACAAGGTTCAGTCCTAGGGCCCCTGCTGTTCTCTATTTACACCTTTGGCCTGGGACAGCTCATAGAATCTCATGGCTTTCAGTATCATCTTTATGCTGATGACACACAGATCTACATCTCTGGACCAGATATCACCTCCCTACTAACCAGAATCCCTCAATGTCTGTCCACTATTTCATCCTTCTTCTCCACTAGATATCTGAAACTCAACATGGACAAAACAGAATTCATCATCTTTCCCCCATCTCACGTGACCCCCCCTACGAACCTATCAATTACAGTAAATGACTGCCCACTCTCCCCAGTCCCACAAGCCCGCTGCCTCGGAGTAATCCTTGATGCTGATCTCTCCTTCAAACCACATATCCAAACCCTTTCCACTTCCTGCCGACTTCAACTCAAAAATATTTCACGCATCCGTTCATTCCTCACCCAAGAATCTGCAAAAACCCTAGTCCATGCCCTCATCATCTCTCGCCTTGACTACTGCAACCTCATGCTCTGCGGCCTCCCCTCAAACACTCTCGCACCCCTCCAATCTATTCTAAACTCTGCTGCCCGACTAATCCACCTGTCCCCCCGCTATTCCCCAGCTTCTCCCCTCTGTCAATCCCTTCACTGGCTCCCAATTGCCCAGAGACTCCATTACAAAACCCTAACCATGACATACAAAGCCATCCACAACTTGTCTCCTCCATACATCTGTGACCTCGTCTCCCGGTACTTTCCTGCACGCAACCTCCGATCCTCACAAGATCTCCTTCTCTACTCCCCTCTTATCTCCTCTTCCCACAATCGCATACAAGATTTCTCTCGCGCATCACCCCTACTCTGGAACTCTCTACCACAACATATCAGACTCTCACCTACCATCGAAACCTTCAAAAAGAGCCTGAAGACCCACCTCTTCCGACAAGCCTATAACCTGCAGTAACCACCGATCGACCAAACCGCTGCACGACCAGCTCTACCCTCGCCTACTGTATTATCACCCATCCCTTGAAGATTGTGAGCCCTCGCGGGCAGGGTCCTCTCTCCTCCTGTACCAGTTATGACTTGTATTGTTTAAGATTATTGTACTTGTTTTTATGAGAAACCAGGGGAAACCAGGGGAAGAGTCTTGAGGAGATCATTTGCATATTCCCAGTGCCTTCTGGGATAAGTGAAGAGTCTCCGCGAGCTCAACGATCACTGGGTTTTGGCCGTTGCAGCTGAAAAGAGGAAATCGGAGAAACCAGGGGAAGAGTCTTGAGGAGATCATTTGCATATTCCCAGTGCCTTCTGGGATAAGTGAAGAGTCTCCGCGAGCTCAACGATCACTGGGTTTTGGCCGTTGCAGCTGAAAAGAGGAAATCGGAGAAACCAGGGGAAGAGTCTTGAGGAGATCATTTGCATATTCCCAGTGCCTTCTGGGATAAGTGAAGAGTCTCCGCGAGCTCAACGATCACTGGGTTTTGGCCGTTGCAGCTGAAAAGAGGAAATCGGAGAAACCAGGGGAAGAGTCTTGAGGAGATCATTTGCATATTCCCAGTGCCTTCTGGGATAAGTGAAGAGTCTCCGCGAGCTCAACGATCACTGGGTTTTGGCCGTTGCAGCTGAAAAGAGGAAATCGGAGAAACCAGGGGAAGAGTCTTGAGGAGATCATTTGCATATTCCCAGTGCCTTCTGGGATAAGTGAAGAGTCTCCGCGAGCTCAACGATCACTGGGTTTTGGCTGTTGCAGCTGAAAAGAGGAAATCGGAGAAACCAGGGGAAGAGTCTTGAGGAGATCATTTGCATATTCCCAGTGCCTTCTGGGATAAGTGAAGAGTCTCCGCGAGCTCAACGATCACTGGGTTTTGGCCGTTGCAGCTGAAAAGAGGAAATCGGAGAAACCAGGGGAAGAGTCTTGAGGAGATCATTTGCATATTCCCAGTGCCTTCTGGGATAAGTGAAGAGTCTCCGCGAGCTCAACGATCACTGGGTTTTGGCCGTTGCAGCTGAAAAGAGGAAATCGGAGAAACCGCGCGCCGACAGGCGCGCGAATTTTGGCTCATCTTTCATCTTTTTAAGAAATCTCAAGATGGAAGAGGCCAGGAGCCATTTGGTGAGCTGCATTTCTTGCTACATGTTCACAGATTTACCAGTGGAAAAGCCAAACTTCACATGCCACAAATGCAAGCTTGTGACCCTGTTGGAGGAAAAGTTGCAAAATCTCGAAGAGAGGTTAGCTACGTTGAAGATCATTAAGGAAGGTGAAGAGTTCTTGGACAGAGCAGAATTATCTCTTCATGTTACAGAAAGAGAAGAAATTCGAAGTGCACCTGAAGAAACAGAGGAATGGAGACATGTGACCCAGAGAAGCAGGAGGATCAGGAGGCAGTCAGCACCCATACTGCTCAGAAACCAGTACCAGGCTCTCACGCAGGAAAACGATGAAGAAATACATCAGGATAAGACTTTGCCAACAAACAGCAACCTTGTACGCCTTCAGAGTCCTCCTGGATGGAGAAAGAAAAATGTTGTGAAGAAGAAACGGAGAGTGGTGGTCATGGGGGATTCCCTGTTGAGAGGAACAGAGGCCGCTATCTGCAGACCGGATATAACTTCAAGAGAAATGTGCTGTCTTCCAGGTGCAAAAATTAAAGATGTGTCTGACAGGATATCAGGACTCTTCAGACCTACAGATGACTACCCATTCCTGCTACTACATGTGGGGACAAATGACACCGCAAGAAACGACCTGGAAACCATCTGCAGAGACTTTGAAGACTTAGGCAAGAAAGTGAAAGAACTGGGAGCGCAGGTGGTCTTCTCTTCCATCCTCCCAGTGGATGGCCATGGAACAAGGAGGTGGAATAAGATTCTGCAGGTGAACAACTGGCTACGTCGATGGTGCCGTCAGCAACGATTTGGATTTCTGGATCACGGAGTGAACTACTTATACGATGGACTACTTGCTAGAGATGGGGTGCACCTTACGAAGACTGGAAAGCAGGTATTTGGAAGTCGCCTTGCTACACTTGTAAGGAGAGCTTTAAACTAGAACAACATGGGAAGGGAAGCAAAAGACCAGAAAAAGCCATACACCTGACAAATGCTACTGAGAACTCTGCTATTAGAAGTGGAAAGGAAGAACAAAGACGAAAGAATCTAATTAAAAAAAATATTGGAGAAAGGGAAACCAATCACAAACTAAAATGTTTCTATACTAATGCACAAAGCATGGGCAACAAACAAGGAGAATTGGAACTACTAACACAGGAAAAGAAATATGATGTCATTGGAATCACTGAAACTTGGTGGGACAATACACATGATTGGAATACAAGACTAGAAGGATACAACTTATTTGCAAGAAACAGACTTGATAAACGAGGAGGGGGTGTCGCATTGTATGTTAGAAAAGCGTATATCTGCACAGAGATTGAAGCTTCAGAGACTGGGAGTTCTGTGGAAACTGTCTGGGTAAGAATACAAGGACAGAACAATGGAAAGGACACCATTGTAGGCATTTACTACAGGCCGCCTGTGCAAGCTGAAGATATGGATGAACTATTTATGCATCAAATGGCCAAGTTCTCCAAAAAATATGACATAGTTGTCATGGGAGATTTCAACTATCCAGACATTTGTTGGGAATCTCTCTCAGGCAAAACTAACAGGTCAAGGAAATTCTTATCCTCTCTTGCTGACAACTTTATCTTCCAAAAGGTAAAGGTGAAAACAAGGGGAACTGCTACCTTGGATCTAATCCTTATAAACAGGGAGGAAATGGTTGAGGAGGTAAAAGTGGCTGGGACCCTAGGAGGCAGCGACCATGCTATTTTAGAATTTTGGATAACTAGAGGCGGAAGACCTGTGAAGACTCAGACGTCAAGGTTAGATTTCAGAAAGGCAGATTTTAAGGGATTCAGAAAGAGAATTGGAGGGATCCAATGGCTGGATATCCTTAAAGACAAAAATGTCCAGGAAGGATGGGAAATCTTGAAAAATGAAATTCTCAAAGCACAGTTGTTAACAATTCCGAAAAGAGGGAAGAATAGGAAGCATTTAAGGAAACCAGGATGGATGAACACAGAACTTAAGCACATGCTAAAAAGGAAGCAAAAAATGTTTATAAAATGGAAAGAAGGAGGCATATCTAAAGAAGAATATAATGCGGTCTGCAGAACCTGCAAGGCACAAATCAGATTAGCTAAAGCTGAAAATGAATTGAGGCTTGCAAGAGATGTCAAAAGCAATAATAAAGGATTTTGGGGATATGTCAAAAGTAAAAGAAAAGTCAAAGATGCTATAGGATTTTTACAGGATGAAAATGATGAAATGGTAAGACAGGATGTTGAGAAGGCTGAACTTTTAAATTCCTATTTTGCATCTGTTTTCTCTCAGAAAGGAAATGTAACATCAACTGTTATTCACTGTCCTATTAAGGGAATAGAAGAATCCAGGATATCTATAAACAGAAAGATAGTGAGGAAACACTTAGCTAACCTAAATGTATTCAAGTCTCCAGGTCCAGATGAATTACACCCCAGAGTACTGAAGGAGATAGCAGAAGAAATTTTTGAACCCCTCTCCATAATCTTTGAAAATTCTTGGAGAACAGGAGAAGTGCCAGAAGACTGGAGAAGAGCAAATGTTGTTCCTATCTTCAAAAAGGGGAAGAAGGTGGACCCAGGCAACTATAGGCCGGTGAGTCTGACTTCTATACCAGGAAAGATCTTTGAACAAATTATTAAACAACATGTATGTCAATACCTGGATAAGAATGAAGTGATTAAACAGAGTCAGCATGGGTTTGTAACTAATAAGTCATGTCAGACTAATTTAATTTCGTTCTATGATGGTATTACTGATTGGGTGGATCAAGGAAATGCTGTAGATATAGTATATCTTGACTTCAGCAAAGCATTTGACAAAGTCTCTCATACAATCCTTATTGAAAAAATGACTAAGTATGGAATGGACAAGGCAACTGTTAGGTGGATTCATAACTGGCTTAGTGATCGGACCCAAAGAGTGGTCGTAAATGGCTGCACATCCAGTTGGAAGAATGTCTCAAGTGGGGTACCACAGGGCTCTGTCCTGGGCCCTGTATTGTTCAACATCTTTATCAACGATTTAGATGAAGGAATTGAGGGTAAACTGATTAAATTTGCTGATGACACAAAGCTAGGAGGGATAGCTAATACTAGAGAAGAGAGAGAGAGGATTCAAAAAGATTTAAATAAACTGGAGAAGTGGGCAGCAACTAACAGAATGGTTTTTAACAGGGAGAAATGCAAAGTACTACATCTGGGCAATAAAAATGAAAAAAGCATATATAGAATGGGAGGAATAGGGCTAAGTGACAGCACATGTGAAAAAGACTTGGGTATACTAATAGATCACAGACTGAATATGAGTCAACAGTGTGATGCAGCAGCAAAAAAGGCAAATGCAATTCTAGGATGTATTAACAGAAGCATACAGTCTAGATCACGTGAAGTAATTATTTCCCTCTACTCCTCTTTGGTCAGACCTCATCTGGAATATTGTGTCCAATTTTGGGCACCGCATTTTAAAAAAGACATCAACAAACTGGAGCAAGTTCAGAAAAGAGCGACCAGAATGGTGACCGGTCTGCAAACCCTGTCTTATGAGGAAAGGTTGCAGGATTTGGGAATGTTTAGTTTGCAAAAGAGAAGACTGAGAGGAGACTTAATAGCTGTCTACAAATATCTAAAGGGCTGTCACATTGTAGAAGGATCAACTTTATTCTCATTTGCACAAGGAAAGACTAGAAGCAATGGGATGAAGCTGAATGGGAGGAGACACAGATTAGATATTAGAAAAAACTTTTTGACAGTTAGAGTGATCAATGAGTGGAACAGGCTGCCACGAGAAGTGGTGAGTTCTCCTTCAATGGAAGTCTTCAAACAGAGGCTGGACAGACATCTAACTGGGATGATTTAGCGAATCCTGCTTTGAGCAGGGGGTTGGACCAGATGGCCCAGGAGGTCCCTTCCAACTCTACGATTCTATGATTCTATGATTCTATGTATACCCCCCTCACATGTAAAGCGCCATGGAATAAATGGCGCTATAACAATAAATAATAATAATAATACTGCTAAAACCAATGGTCCTCCAGAGAAGCGAGTGAAGATTTCTCATTGACTACAGATAAACATCCTGAGTTGAGCCCCCTCCATGAGATGAGAATTCCCTAATAAGAATTAGGAAATGTGTCCTTCAGCACAACCTCTTGAAATACATCTGTAAAACTTTGTTCAAAGAAAGTCATTAGAATAACTTTTACAAACTTTAATAACTTAGCAGAAGAAAGAAAAAAAAGTATTTCAATTCTGTGCAAGATGTTCCCTTTATTTGTGTGCATCAAATTACCCTGGAATCCCATTTCCATTATCCAAAATTACCAAATAAGTGAGACACGTTAATTGCCTTCTGTTAGTCACATCTCCAGAATATTATGGATGGAATATGATAACATTGCTGAAAGGTAATGGAGGAGTGAGGAGACACAAATTACAGCAGGGAGTATGGTAAAGAAGAGTCCACGTTTCCTACGACAGGCGCTTTTAATTCTCCTCTTAAGCATCTCATGGGCATAAGTGTATTTATATTGTCTGTGTCACTGTGATGTCTTTATGGTTTTTGTTGAAGGTCACAGGAGTGTGTAGAGTAGAAAGTCCACGTCTGAAAAGATTTATGAATTCCCAATTAGAACAAGAAGCAAAAACAAGAGGGCAGAAAATGTCATCCTTCACATAGAGGAGAAAGCTACGTCTCCATGAACGGATCTGCAAAATAATAACTGTGGGAGAAAAGATGCGACCCCCAAACACATGAAGAAGCGATCTATAGCAATGGTAATTACTGCCGGCTAGAGACAACTTCTGACGGGCCCTAAAAATAGAGAAGGAAAGAAAAAATGCTGCAAAATGCACAACTTCTGCTTAAAATCCATATGTGCAGAACGGTGAGGCGAAGATCAATATGAAACTTGTGCAGTAATTAGATACATTGGATTAGATGCTTGCTGTGTATAAGACCCCTTCACACGTCCTGATGTTTCCGGTCCTGGAGAAAACAGCACCCGTGTTATCCGTGTGTCAGTGTACCGTCCGTGTGACATGTATCGGAATAGAATGCACAATAGCAATGACAGATATTAGGTCTTAAAGATAATGCAATAAGAGATACATCATAGATAGATAGATAATAATAGATAGATAGCTAGATAATAGAAAGATAGATAGATATCAGATGAAAGAGAGATAACAGATAGATAAATAACAGATAATAGATATTAGGTCTTAAAGATGTGCAATAATAGATACATGATAGATAGATAATATATGATAAATAGATAATAGATAGATAAATAATAGATAATAGAATGATAGATAAATAATAGATAGATAAATAGATAATGGATAGATAGATGATAGTGAGATAAATAATAGATAATAGATAGATCTTAGGTCTTAAAGATGTACAATAGATACATGATAGATAGATAGATAGATAGATAGATAGATAGATAGATACATGATAGATAGATAACAGAGAGAGAGAGATAGATAATACATGATAGAGAAAAAACAGACAGATAAATTATAGATAATGGATAGATATTAGGTCTTAAAGATGTGCAATAATAGATACGTGATAGATAGATAGAAGATAGATAATAGATAAATAATAAATAATAGATAGATGATAGATAGATATTGGGCAGATTAGTAGTTTTTAGTGTCATGCAGTTGGAGCGCCCTGCAGGGCCGTGGGTTACTCGGTACCGGCCAGTCAGGCTCTTTTAAAGGGGAAATGTGTCACGATGGTGATAGTGACCCGGTCCGTGGCCCTGAGCATCCAGTGTAGATGGAAGTTCAATGAGGTGGAAGATGGTAAGATAATCATAGGGAAAGGGGAATCATGATGCCACCCGTGGTATTTGGCAACGATAGCCGACGCTGCAACGCAGATCCTCTGGGACGGTGTTAGGGCAGCAGAGATAGTGAAGCTCTCCACAGGCAGAGCTGTGTCCCAGGGCAGTTTAGCCAGTGACGGTGATGGTGAATGCGGTGTAAAGCAGGCGAGATGTTAACAACACGAAGGACACAGATGGGTGCAGTTTCTGGGTTTTTACTCACAATTCTTGTGCACACAATGACCCCCTTGGCACTGTGTCCTCCAGGGGAGGGGTCGAGCAAACTCTCAGTTAAATTGGTGACACCGTTTCAGGACTTCTCTTTATGTCTCCTCTCTAGGCCATGTCTCTGCGTTGATCTCTACCTTCTTTCCTGCCCTGCGCCTGTAGGTACCAGCAGGTTCACAGGATGTAGTGACGAGACACAAGACTGTGTATTGTTTTGGAAAGTAACATTTATGAACTGGAGCCGCTAGGGCTATACTGAGCAACCAAAAACAGGTAACACTAATTGTCCTCGCAGGGACTCAACAACAATAACAACACTTTTCTTTAATGAGAATGCGACTGACCCGGCAAGGCCGGATATTATGGGGCCACGAAACGGCCAACTACGGGTACTTTTTTCCTAAAGTCAACTTATCCTTCCTGACGTCCCTCAGTGTCGCTGGTGTGGCTACTTTGGTGTCACTGATGTGGTTGCTTTGGTGTCGCTGATGTGGCTGCTTTGTGTCGCAGCCGCTGGGCCCAGCTGTTGAGGAACTGTAGTAGTCTTCAGGCGTCTCAGCACCCAGGAGAATTTGGGGCACAACTGATCCTAAAGAAGTCTTTCGTTGCGGTAACCCCCTGCAGCCACAGCAGGGTCCCGTTCATTAGCGAGTTCACGGGGACTTCAGTCCACCCAAGCAGGGTAGTGACGTAGTCTGGAAGAGTGGTGGTTGGTAGGCCATGCGCATGGACTGGGCCTGTGCAAAGCCCCAACTTCAGCGGGGTAATGGCAGCTGTGGGCGGTGATGAACAGGCCGCAACTAAGGACGGAGGTGGGGCGGCAGCGGGCAGGCCGCAACCACAGGCTGAAGTGGCATGTCAGCGGCCGCAGGAAGCACCGGGCAGGCCGCAATGGGCTGGAGTGCAGCGTCAGCGGTTGAGGACGACCGTGGGCAGGTCGCGGGCCCAATGTGGAGAGGGGCGACAGTCTCTTGCCGGTAAGCTCGGTACCTCCTCTCTGAAGGCCGCCGTAGATCTCCCCTCTGCTGCTGATCTCTCCTCTGGTCACCGTCAGTCAACCTGGCTCTGTCACATCCCCACAGTCTCTTTCTCTGTGTCTGGTGTACTACCAACTGACTTCCCGGCACGCTCCCTGCCCCCTTTATACTTGCCCCGCCCCTTGCTGACCTGTCACTTTCAGTCTCCCGCTCTCCTCCGTTGTCCCCCCGGGTACCATTTCTCTAGGAACCCAGATGGCGGTCCACTTGGTTCCGGCCCAGACACTCTACAGGGGTCCTCCTCCCTATACTCTCCCATCCTGCAAGCTCGCCAGTCCTCGGGTGAGGGTCTTAGTATATTAGGATTGGTCTGTAAGGGTATCAACTTTTGTTGCCATATGAACTGGTCTTGTTCATATCGTTCAGGGGGTTTGCCGGCTGTTGACCGCTCGGAGCGTCTTAGTTCAACTGGAGTGAGGTCTTCTTGGGTGGTGGACGGTGGTGGGTTAATTGTGTCAGTTGGCTCATCATTGAGTGGAGGGCCTCTGGATGTTGGAGGAAAGTCTTTGTCGTCGTCCGAGTCCCAAAACACGGGCAGCGGTACAGAGGGCGGAGGGGCAGGTTTCGGTTGCTTTGGGTTGTTGGAAATACACGGGCGTAACATATTACGATGCACAATGCGGGTAGGCAGCGTTTCATCTTTCTCAGGTTGTATTTCGTACACAGGTCCTTCAGGATTAATAAGGCATAGGACTTCATAGGGACTCTCTTCCCAGCGTTTGTTCTGGGGGCGTTGATCTAGTAAAAGTACATGTGTGGCGCCCCTGAGGCTCAGTCGCTACAGAGTTACTGCACCTCCTCCTGAGGTGTTGTGCCCCACCATCCAGGTAAGTTGGAGGCTCCTGACCACGCTCTAACACCTGCATCCCACACAACACGGTAGTTCAGCAAAGCCACATTGCGGCTCCTTGCTTAGAGAGTAGCAGAGCACCTTTGGTGGTTCCCTGCTTGGAACACGAAACGTGCTGGGAGGAGGGTGGAGTTTAGAATACATAAAGGAGCGGGAAAGTTTAGAATTACAGGTCAGTCTGAGAGAGGAAGCCACTCAGAGGAGTGAGGAAAGAAGATCCCTGGAAGAGGGATGGAGGAAGGAGGTGCTGCAGCAGATCTCAGTGACCTGGGTCTGCTGGCATGGGAAAGGAAAGAAGGAGAAAGACATTGAACTGAAACCTGATCTTCCATAAGAGAGAGATTAGAACGGAACAAAGGAGTAAAAGGGAACAGAGAGGACGTGGATTAGAGGAAGAACCCTGCCTAGAAGTTCTAAGCGCAAGGCCGGGGCCCGTCCCCGAGGTTGTATGGACACTAATGGTTCTGCAGCAGACACTGGTGGAGTAGTGGGCTGTAAATGCACTACTCCCATCTAAGACTTGGGGGCACAACAGCAACTTGGATAGTGAGCCGGGACTCAGGAGTAGAGAGTTCCCGAAGCAGGCTACTGCTGTCTGCCGTACAAGTAGAGTTCTTGGGAACATCTGTCAGGAGGCACTCCAGTGTAACTCAGTACTGGTAGTACTTCACACTTAAAGGCGCTATAGAGGAGACATTCAGAAAGGCACATGTTGGCGGAGCGTTGGAAGGGAGCATTCCATCTTGCCTGGAGGTTGTGACTGAGTCCCTACCCGGAGGACATGGCGCGGAGGCAGACACCTGTGTGTAGTACAGACTGTGAGTAAAGCTTTGGAACTGCAAGCCCTGGTGTCCTCCATTCATTCTTGTGCCAACGCATCCAACCCCGCTACATCTGGGTACCAGCTTCTACACCGCTTGTGCCTCTCCTCTTCCCCCACATCTACACTGCCCTGGGGCTACAGCTCCACCTGTGGGGAGCTTCACCATCTTGGCTGCAACACACCACCAGCCCCAGAGGATCTGCATGCAGCGTCGGCCTAACATCTCACTTGCCGAACACCACAGGTGGCATCGCGAACTATTCAAACCATTACATTCCCCCATTACTTGGGCGCCCAGGGCCATGGACCAGGTCCCCGCTGCTGTGACACATCCCACTGATACCGGCCCAGTACCGAGTACCCCACAGCCCTGGGAGGGCGACCCAACTTGACTTCACGAACAGGAAGACGAGACCCGATGCCATTGAACAGGATGACGAGACCCGATGCCATCGGGTTCTGTGTGCCTAGGATCTGTTGGACTTAAAACTTTTGAGAATGTGCAGAAGACCCAATTTAATAGACTGTAAAATGAACATTAAAAATGGCCACTGGCGTTGAGAAGAAGGGCGTGACGATATGGGAGGTCCTAGGAAAAGACCGCAAATGGTCTTGGGCCACCCCTGCCTGAATTACTATGTGACAGCAACATGACCCACCCCCCGAGGGGTTCGTACACTGGCTTGGTATGGACTCACTGGAAGAAGATGCCGCCCCAAGAAGGAGGGGCAGAAACCAGTGGCGGGAAAGGGGCCGAGACAGGAAGAAGAATGCCAGAATGCCATGATGGAAGAAGAGGGAAGGAGGTCTGCGGAGCGCGGGGAGGTGGATCTCCCCGGCGCCATAGCTGAAGGCTTGTACCCTGCTTCTAAGATGAATCGATGGCAGCTGGGGCAGGAGATTGCCCAGCTGACCCAATGTTTGAGGCTGAGGCAGGAGGCCTTGTGGAGGCTGAACTGGCAGAGTGCCCAGGAGGGGCCTACACCTGCGGTAACCGCCGCTGCTGCACCGGAGCTTCCCCAGGCAGATTCTGTGGAGCCTGCCGCCGCCATCACACCACCGGCAGCATCCGGAACCCCCTTACTGCTACCACAGGAAGAATTGTACGAGGCCCCGGGAGCCGGAGCGGAGGAAGAGGAGCTCGCGCCCGGACCTGATGCGGCCGCGCAGGTCCCTACAGAGACCCCCGTGGATCCGGAGCCGCCATTAACTCCACCGCCGTCCCCGGTGTCCCACTGAGCGGCGTCCACTGCCACCATGCCTGCACCGGAGCAAAGACCGCACCGCCGGGAGGCACCAGGTATATACCTCGGCCCTCCTAATGGGTTGCCCCCCGAATTCACGTTGTCAGAGGCTGGCTTGCGGGAACTCGAAATGGGGCAGTTGGAAGAGTCGGCTGGAGGCACTAGACTGTCGGAAATGGGGAGGTGGAAGAGGTCCTTACTGAGAAGGGTATGGCTGGAACAGGCGCGCACGATTCGGCATCTTCGGGGATTGGAGGAATCTAGGTCGCTTTGGGATAGTGACCTTGAGATCCCATGGCTGCCGAGTCCCCATGTAGTCGCCTATCAGCAACAACAAGCTGCGGCATCCCTCGGTGCTAGGCCACGCACCAGAGCAACAGAACCACCTACCCATGAGGAACAGTTGATGGGTATCGATATGCATCATGGGTTCCCTTTACCACAGCTTCAAGGCCCTAGGCGGCAATCACACCAGCTGCCACAACCATGCCCTATGGTAAACAACCAGCCACAAGATGAAGATACCCAAAGCATCTCCACTGGAAACAGCAGCCCAGAGAACCAGTTTCCAGAAACCCCAGGAGGGGATAACCATTAGTCTAGATTCTTCTTGAAATAAGTCTCGTTACCCAGGAGGGTATTTGCACAGTTGTGCTTTGTTTTCTATTCTGTTTTAGTTTTGGTTTTTCCAGTGTTGCCCTGTTTTGTTGGCAGCCTTTCCATTTGAACTATAGAGATCATGAACGCTGAATGGTCCAGAACTGCTATTGTAAATAGTTGCACCTCTTTAGGTGCCCTCTCTTGGTTTTACATGGACACTTTGCGAAGATAAGGTCTACCTCATCTGGAGTATGACTCCAATCAAAGGACACTGCAAGAGATCCCGGCTGGGAGCGGTGTCCAGCGTTTACAAGAATTGTTGAAAGTTTTAATGTGAAGTATTTGATAATGATGTGTCTTATAAGAGTATTGGTAACTAGTAAATGGCTTTTATATAGAATTAAGAATGTTTTGATAGAGAGATGAGAGATTTGAATAAAGAATAAAGAATTGAAAATGTAGGTGATGAACCAGGCACCACGGTTGTCACTCAGAGTTAAAAGAAAGTAGAAAATGTGCACTAAAGATGGAAAGAAATATGTTGATGAAGAATACTGAAGTGATAGTGAGAAACAGACAATAGCACTTTGAATTATGTACTGTATTGAAAATTGCACTTTTGACTTAAGATTTTAGATAGTTAATTAAGAATTGTTTGCAACGTTCAAGAATGAGTACCTCCCAAATTGGGAAGTTTAGTATAAGAAATGTTTATTCAGCATTCCAAAAATTTGTATGTTCCTGTGTTGTCAACTTTATTTGCCTTGCAGCCCACGGACGTGCTGTGTTTAATGGGGGGTACGTGGCGCCCCTGAGACTCAATCGCCAAAGAGGTACTGCACCTCCTCCTGAGGTGTGGTGCCCCACCATCCTGGTAAGTTGGAGGCTCCTGACCACGTTCCAACACCTGCATCCCACACAACATGGTAGTTCAGCAAAGCCACATTGCGGCACCATGCTTAGAGAGTAGCAGAGCACCTTTGGTGGTTCCCTGCTTGAAACACGAAATGTGCTGGGAGGTGGGTGGAGTTTAGAATACATAAAAGAGCGGGAAGGTTTAGAATTACTGGTCAGTCTGAGAGACGAAGCCACTCAGAGAGGAGTGAGGAAAGAAGATCCCTGGAAGAGGGATGGAGGAAGGAGGTGCTGCAGCAGATCTCAGTGACCTGGGTCTGCTGGCACGGGAAAGGAAAGAAGGAGAAAGACATTGAACTGAAACCTGATCTTCCATAAGAGAGAGAGATTAGAATGTAACGAAGGAGTAAAAGGGAACAGAGAGGATGTGGGTTAGAGGGAGATCCCTGCCTAGAAGTTCTAAGCGCAAGGCCGGGGCCCGGTCCCCAAGGTTGTATGGACACTAATGGTTCTGCAGCAGACACCGGTGGAGTAGTGGGCTGTAAATGCACTACTTCCATCTAAGACTTGGGGCACAACCGCAACTTGGATAGTGAGCCAGGACTCAGGAGTAGAGAGTCCCCGAAGCAGGCTACAGCTGTCTGCCGTACAAGTAGATGTCTTGGGAACATCTGTCAGGAGGCACTCCAGTGTAACTCAGTACTGGGAGTACTTCACACTTAAAGGCGCTATAGAGGAGACGTTCAGAAAGGCACATGTTGGGGGAGCGTTGGAAGGGAGCATTCCATCTTGCCTGGAGGTTGACTGAGTCCCTGACCCGGAGGACACGGCGCGGAGGCAGGCACCTGTGTGTACTACAGACTGTGAGTAAAGCTTTGGAACTGCAAGCCCTGGTGTCCTCCATTCATTCTTGCGCCAACGCATCCAACCCCGCTATATCTGGGTACCAGCTTCTACACCGCTTGTGCCTCTCCTCTTCCCCCACATTTACACTGCCCTTGGGCTACAGCTCCACCTGTGGGGAGCTTCACCATCTTGGCTGCAACACACCACCAGCCCCAGAGGATCTGCATGCAGCGTCGGCCTAACATCTCGCTTGCCGAACACCACAGGTGGCGTCACAAACTATTCATTCAAACCATTACATTCCCCCATTACTTGGGTGCCCAGGGCCACGGACCGGGTCCCCGCTGCTGCGACAAATCCCGCTGACACCGGCCCGGTACCGAGTACCCCACGGCCCTGGGAGGGCGACCCACATGGTCCCCGCATTGGAGGTGGGGAGGTGGAGTTGTATTCTTCCCGGGTGTTCCAAGTCTCGGAGTTCGGTATGTACGATTCGATGAAGAGTTTGCAGCCGGTGACGATGATTTCGGACCCAGGATGGTACTCCGGTCCAGAGCTGAGGCTCCTTGGGGTTCAACTCCACCTCCGTGATCCCTTTGCCCACTCGTCCGAACAACAGAGAGTAGGGGGTGACCACAGCGAACTTAATGAAATGATCCACCATGACGAGGCAGTGTTCGTACCCCCCTGGAATGCGGGACCAATGGTCAGGTAATCTACCGTCAGGAGCTCGAGAGGTGCTGAGGTCACGATTGTTTGTACTGAGGCTCGCTGAGCGGGCAGTTTGGCTAATTCACATAGGTGACAGGTCCGGCAAATTTCGTCCACAACAGCTGGCAAGCGTGGGTGGTAAACTCTCTGTTGCAACCATTGCAAGGTCTTTCTAGCTCCGAAATGAGCCCCTTTTTCGTGGGCCTCTCGAGCCAGTTCATAGAGTTGGGCTCCGGGCGTAACCACTTGCCAAAATGTCATGAAGGTTGTTTGTGATGTTATTTTACGGTACAATAGTCCCTTTCGGATAACCAGCCTCTCCCATTGTCGCAACATCAGTGACATGTCTTGAGTCAAAGTTTGTCGTTGGGAATCAGTGGGTAGTTGGCTAGCGGCGACCCACGTCCGGAGAAGTCCAACTTCTTCGTCTTCTTGTTACTGTTGTATCCACTTATCCCGAGATTGTTCCAGTATGCCCCTTGGGGTCTCTGGGGAAGATACTTTTTGGGTGGCAGCTGTGAGCACGACAGCGGTGAGGGCGAACAGTATCTCTTCCCTTTCTAATTCTTCGTCTCGATTTTTTCCTTTGGGTAGTATGTCGAATCCTGGAGAGAGTGTCAGCATGGACATTCTAGGTCCCTCTTTTGTACATGATTTTATAGTTGAACTTCGCCATCCGGGCCACCTATCGTTGTTCCAGAGCCCCCAATTTGGCGTTTTCCAAATGGGCCAGCGGGTTGTTGTCAGTCCGCACCACTATCTCGGAGCCCGCTAGGTACTCTGCGAACCGCTCCGTCATGGCCCACACCACTGCGAGGAGCTCGAGCTTAAAGGAGCTGTAATTGTCAGGGTTGCGCTCAGAGTCATGGAGTGAGCTGCCTCCATAGGCGATCACTCTCTCCCGGCCGTCTTGAATTTGTGACACCACAGCCCCTAGCCCGTGAAGACTCCCGTCAGTGTGTAGGATGAACGGTTGCGAGAAATCCGCATAGGCCAACACCAGAGCATCCGAGAGCGCAGCCTTGAGGTCTCAGAAGGCCTCTTCCTGAGGTTGTTGCCACTGGATTTTCCGTCCATTTGCCCCAGCGGGAGCCCCCTTCAGCAGGTCATGCAGGGCTTGAGCTCGACATGCAAAATTCTTTACGAAATGACGATAGTATCCGGACAACCCCAGGAATGCCCGCACATCTTTTATCGTCTCGGGAGTAGGCCATCCCTGAATAACAGCAACCTTTTCCCGAGATGGCCTCACACCCTCTGCCGAGACAACATGGCCCAGATACTCAATCTGGGAGCGAAATAGGTGGCATTTCGGGGGTTTTACCTTCAACCCGTACTTTTGCAACCGACTGAGCACCTGTCCCAACCTCTTTAGGTGGTCCTCAAATGTGGCAGCATAGACGATGATATCGTCCAGGTATATCAACGTGGCCTCAAAATTGAGATCTCCCAGACACCGCTCCATCAACCGCTGAAAGGTTCCCGGGGCGATGGCCAGTCCAAACGGCATTCGATTGAACTCAAATAGTCCCATAGGCAGTATGAACGCCGTCTTGGCCTTATCTTCTTCTGACATGGGCACCTGCCAGTACCCACTGGCCAGGTCCAGAGTCGAAAAATACGTCGCCTTCCCCAAGGCAGACAAGGATTCTTCTATGCGGGGCAGTGGGTATGAGTCTTTAATAGTGCAAGCATTCAGCTTTCGATAATCCACACAGAATCGTAATGTACCATCTTTTTTATGGACCAACACAATGGGGGCCGCCCAGGGGATTTAGCTCTCCCGTATCACCCCATTTCGCAACATTTGGGCCAACAAAGTTTTTACCTCTTGGTAGAGTTGTGGAGGAATCTGTCGATATCGTTCTCGTATGGGGGCCGCCCCTGCCGTGGGGATTTCATGAGTGATGACGGTGGTACACCCAAAATCTTCCTCATGACTAGCAAATACCTCATGGTACTGTCCAAGCAATGGTTTTATCTGTGAGAGCTGGGCTGGAGTTAACCCGGAGAGCTCGGCCCGCATCTGTTCCAGGATGTTTCGACCCTTCTCCTGAGCCGAGACTTCGGTGGACTGTAGAGTTCGAATCGTTACTTCCCAGGGTCCTCAGATTGTACTCTCAATTGAACCGCGGGAGCCGGCAGCACTTCCTCTAAAGGCCTTACTAGCTTGGCCAGTTCGGTCCGCGCTTTCAGGACGATGTCTTGGTCTTCGAGGTTGACGCAGCGCACCAGGACGGTCCCTTTTTGCACTGTAGTCAGGGAATGGGCCACTAGTATGCAAGGAGGTAAGCGCTCCGAGCAGCATGGCTCCACCTGCACCTCCACGCCCTCCAAGGGTATCGTGGCTCGAATTGGCAGGGCCATCACAGTCTGCCCAGAAGGCAGCACAAGCAGGGGAGCCGCTGGTATGATGACTTTGCCCAGAGCCTCGCCTTCCTGGCAGTCCTGATATACCCACGCTTCCTGCACCAACTGCTGGAATACCTGTCCCTGGGCCATGCCAGAACCCCACTGCTTCAGGATCTTATGCGCAGGATCAGTGAGGAGCAGGTTGCCGAACTCCCGTAGTATGTTAATGCCTAGGATGACTGGATGCTGCTTATCAGTTTCTCCTTGAGTCAGTGCCACCCCTCTGCGACCTAGGGATTTACCGCACAACGTCACCTGCACCCACACCACCCAGGCAACCGGGACCGATAGTTGATTGGCGGCTAAAGATGAGCGACTTTGCCTTTTTTCGGGTCGAGTCGGGTTTCATGAAACCCGACTTTCTCAAAAGTCGGGTCGAACGAAATCGTCAGATTATCGTGAAAAGTTGAAGGCCGACTGAAACATGAAACCCAATGCAAGTCAATAAGGAACCAAGGTCGTCAGGGAGTGGAGGACAGGAAACACACCTACAGTGCCCATTTTAATGCCAAAAACAACAATTCTTATTACTTAAGCTTGTCAGCCTTAATTTACTTTATAATAATAGTTAGGCATTGAAAACTGGGGGTTATTTGGCTAAAGTTGTGGGAGGGGTAGGGCTGGCTCCAGATTTTCGTGGGCCCAGGGCCAATGAGTGTCAATAGGCTCCTTTAACACATGCCACAATTCATGATCCTCTGATACGGCAGAGAAATAGCGGTATAGTACAATGAAAAATACTTCACTTCTTAAATCTCATGACTGATATCCTTTTTAAATTCTCCAATAGCTCCAAAAACGGACAGTATATTACTCCATACAGTATTTTGGCCACAGCATATTGCGCTATACAGAGTAATGAGGCCCATATATTTCTCCATACAGAATCATTGGTCCCATATAATGTTTGAAACAGTATATGATGAGCTCCACATAATGCTACAGTATATGTTGGTCCCCATGGATGAAGCTCCACTGTGTTATGGGCCCAAATAATGCTCCATGTATAATGGGCCCCATTTCTAATGCTTCAGTGCATAATGGGCCCTGTAAATGCTGCTCCAGTGTCTGATGTCCACGTTTGGAATGCTCCAGTGTATGTTGGGCCTCATATATCATTCTCCAGCGTATAGTGATCCCCAAAAATAGCTGTCCCAACATTGAAACCAGTTAAATAAATCTCCTCGCTAGGGAATCCCTTTGATGCAGTTTGCCAGCTTCTGTATTAAGCCCTTAATATCAACCAATACCTCACATATATTGATATGTTTTTTGTGCACTTTTTATATTTCTTTCTATTTTCTTTCAGGGTGCAGTTGGGTCCAAATGGTTCTGCAAACTTGTGGCCTCTGTTCACACGGGAAGCATTCTAGTTAGCACTGGGCAGCCCCACTATATGGTGTTACTAAGAGGTTGTGAACCAGAAGCCCTGCATTCCCTGTGTGAACACTGCCACATGCGGATTATTTCTTCTGCACTGGTGTACCACACGGCCAATCCCTGATTGTAGGCTGGCTGTTTCATTTGGTATTTATGCACCTGTGCAGCTGCCATTTTACTTGGGTCAGCTGCACCCTGTATTAGTGCAGATGCATTTAGGCCTGTCTGGTTTGTATTGGAATCCCTGTACTAATCTGGACTCCTCATCGTCCCTATCTTCCATCTCACTGCACTTGGACTGTTTAGGCAGAGGGCGTACAGACGTGATGTCATTGCGCTCTCTGACCAGAATGTCACTGTCAGGAATCGCGGAAGACGTCACGGCGGTGGAGCAGGGAGAGGTAAGTATTTCAACTTTGCAAGTGCTGTGATCCTGAGCAAGCAGGGGGGGCCCACTCGTTGGCGACGGCACTGGCACAGGGCCCCTCATAGTACGCCGGTGTGTCTGACGGCGGGTGTGCACCCCCACCGTCAGAGACAATTGATTCTACTATGAGGGACCTTGTGCCAGTGCCGTTGCCAAAGAGTGGGCCCACCCACCTGTTCAGGACAACGGCAACGCACGGGTGCGTGCGCCAGGTGGTGACCCCGGCCCTGGCGGGGAGGCAGCCCAGTAAAGGAGGTTGAAAAAATGGCATGTGTTGATGTTGGACATTCAGCAGCTGCAAATGGAGGAATTGGAGAAGTCCTCGGAAGAGGAGGACAAAAGCAAGCCATTTTTCTGGCAACCTACGTGTCAACAGGGGAGGGTGGGACAAAATCCTTTGAAACCCATGCATGGTTCAATTTAATGAAGGTTAGATCATCAACATTTTGGGTCGACAGACGGGTCCTTTTTTCTATCAGGATTGATCCAGCAGCACTGAAGACTTGTTCAGATAACACACTAGCAGCAGGGCAAGCGAGCTCCTGTAAGGCATATTGTGCCAATTCAGGCCAGGTGTCAAGTTTACTGGCCCAATAGTCAAAGGGGAATGACCGGTGAGGGAGAACATCGATATGTGAGTAGAAGTAGTTTGTTACCATAGTTGACAACTGCTGTCTCCTGTCACTTTCGATCGATGCAGTATTACCAGTCGTGTGAGCGGTACTTGAAAAATCAGTCCACAACATGGTCATGAAACCCCTGTGTCCAACACCACTTCGGCTGTGTGCACCACAAACACCTCTTCCATGTTGCACCCTACGGCTCGATGGAAAAACATCACCACCGCTGTGTGCTGGGAATGCCTCAAACAAACGGTTTACCAGAGTTGCTTGTTTGTTAGCCAATATTAGCTCTAGGTTCTCCTGTGGCATGATGTTTTGGAATTTGCCTTTATAGCATGGATCCAGGATGCTGGCCAACCAGTAGTCGTCATCGTTCTTCATTTTGGCAATGCGGGTGTCCCTTTTTAGGATCTGCAAGGCATAATCAGACATGTGGGCCAATGTTCCAGGAATCAATGATGCACTGCGAGTGCTGGGTGGAGGAGCACTTTCTGGCAAATCCACATCCCTCCAGTCATGCACAAACCCTGTACCTGACCTTGCCACGCCAACATTTTTCTTGCCCCCTGAGAAGCATCCTCCTCCCCAAAATAATCATCCCCATCTTCCTCCTCCTCCTCTTCTTCCTCCACCTCGTCCACAAGACTTCCCTGAGCAGACAATGGCTGACTGTTATCAAGGCTTCCCTCCTCCTCTTCCTCCTCGGCTGCAGATGCCTGCTCCGTAATGTGCATCAAAGTTTGCATGAGCAGACGCATAAGTGGGATGCTCATGCTTATGATGGCATCGTCTGCGCTTACCAGCCGTGTGCATTCCTCAAAACACTGAAGGACTTTACAGAGGTCTTTCATCTTCGACCACTGCACACCAGACAACTCCATGTCTGCCTGCAAACTGCCTGCCCATGTATCCTCCCACAAATGAATTACAGCCTGCCTCTATTCGCACAGCCTCTGAACCATGTGCAGGGTGGAGTTCCACCTTGTTGCAACGTCAATAATTAGGTGGTGCTTGGGAAGGTGGAGCAATCGCTGCAGCTTCTGCATACGACTGGAGTGTACGGGCGACTGGTGGATGTGCGAGCACAGTCTTCGCACCTTATGGAGCAGTGGTGTTAACTCCGGATAATTATTGAGGAAGCACTGCACCACCAGGTTCAAGATGTGAGACAGGCAAGGTATGTGTCTGAGTTTTGAAAGGGCTATGGCTGCCACAAAATTCCGTCCCTTATCACTAACTACCTTGCCTGCCTCAAGATGTAGACTGCCCAGCTATGACTCAGTTTGTCGCTGCAAGTAGTCGGCCAGTACCTCTGCAGTGTGTCTTTTGTCGCCCAAACACATCATCTTCAACACAGCCTGCTGACACTTACCACTAGCTGTTCGATAGTGGGACACTTCGTGTGCAACACTGGCAGCTGCGGATGGAGTGCTCGTGCGACTGCACTCTGTGGACGAGCTTTCGCTTCTGCAGGAGGAGGAGTAGGGTCGAACGCCTACAGCCAACTGTTTCCTATACTGTGGGCTAGGCAGCACTGTCCCACCGCCGCTGTCCTCTGTGGACCCTGCATCCACCACATTAAACCATTGCGCAGTGATGGACACGTAATGGCCCTGGCCATGCCTACTGGACCTTGCATCTGTTGTGAGGTGCACCTTTCCACTCACTGATTGCTTGAGTGCATGGACAAAGCAGTCTTTCACATGCACGTGGAGGGCTGGGATGGCTTTTCGAGAAAAAAAGTGCCGACTGGGTAGGTCATAGCGTTGCACTGCGTAGGCCATGAGCTCGTGGAAAGCTTTGCTTTCAACCAACTGGTAGGGCATCATCTCTGACGAGATTAGTTTGGCAATGTGGGCGTTCAAAGCGAGTGCACGCGGATGAGAGGATGAGTACTTTCTTGTCCTAGTCAGAGTCTCTGGTAGGTGGAGCTGGACTTGAGAGCTGCATATAGTGGAACTAGCGGTGGACCTGGCGGACTGAGAGAGGGTTGGTGATGGTGATGGTGTTGGTGGTGTTGCTGATGGCCTAGATTCAGTCTTTCATAGCAATAACATTGTGATTCCATGACTGCTTTGCCCTTGCGACGACACCTCGACTTTTGCTGCTGGTGGTGTGCTAACCGGTGGGCTTACAGTGGGGGAAGCCCTGTAGCGTTGCTGACTACCTTCATTCGGAGCAGGTGCACATGTGGTACGTGGTGGTTAAATGTCTAAGCATGCAACTGGTATTCAAATTTCTCAGATTTTTCCCTCGGCTAAAGGTCTTTGCGCACTTCTTACAGATAACCTTTGCCTGATCATTATGATTTTGTTCAAAAAAGTTCCACACTGCACTCTTCCTACTATGGAAGACATTTTGAAACCTTGCACGCTGTGCTAATTTGACTGTCTGGCCAAGCTGTCCTGCAACTCTTTTTGTTTTTATAACATGTTTTTGGACTGCTACGGTCCTGCCAGATAACAGCGGTTGCGTAGTCGTTGCCTGCTGCGGATCCTCCTCTTCTGAGCTATTGGCAGCGGCACCCTCTTCCCCCAATGGATGCCAATCTGGGTCAATAACTGGGTCATCCATCACCTCCTCTTCAATTTCATGTGCACCTTCCTCTGTGTCACCGTGTAAGGTGGTATAGTATGCGGGAAGGGACACCTGAGTTTCATCAGGGTCTGATTCTGCCTCAGTACACTGCGAGGACAATGTAGTGCTCTGAGTGAATGTACCAGCAGAAAAATCTAGTAGTGGCTGTGCATCAGTGCACTCCATGTCAGAATCATCTTGGACTGGGGAATTCACCATTTGACTTGGTATGGCATGGTATGTGAAAAGAGCTCCATGGAGTTATCGGTAGTGTGGCTTGCCACATCCTTCTCTTTTGGTAGGGGTGAAGGACACAAGGAAAGGTGTTGTTCCTGACCAGGAGCTTCCAATGACGACTCAGTGCTTTTATTTTTTGAAACTTCAGAAGAGGAGGCGAGAGAGCTGGAGGCTGTGTCAGCAATGTAAGCCAAAACTTGTTCCTGAAGTTCCGGCTTTAAAAGTGGTTTACCTACTCCCAGAAAAGAGAGCCTTCGAGGCCTTGTGGAGCCAGACGATGATGCAGGCTCAACACTTCCTGCCTTTGGTGCTATTGTGCTTTTGCCACTACCAACAGATGCAACACCACCACCACCACGATCGGGACCAGCTGATGTGGCGTCTTCCACAATACATGCTCATTTTTGTGAATATGTACCCAAAATACCACCAGCTACTTTACAGTACTGTAAAAGAAGGTAGAAGGTGTATCTACTGTTGGTGAGAATTTGAATCTCACTAGAGATTTGAGGACGCTGAACTATTGTCTCTGGCCCAGTAGAGATTACACCTAAATGTAACAGGCTCATATTGGATGGTGAATGACAAGGTGGAGGGTGTCTATAGGATTGGTGAGATTTTGAAACTCACTATAGATTTGAGGATGCTGAACTATTGTCTCTGGCCCAGTAGAGATTACACCTCAATGTAACAGGCTGAAATTGGATGGTGTATGACAAGGTGTAGGGTGTCTATAGGATTGGTGAGAATTTGGATCTCACTATAGAGTTGAGGACGCTGAACTATTGTCTCAGGCACAGTAGAGATTACACCTCAATGTAACAGGCTGAAATTGGATGGTGTATGACAAGTTGGAGGGTGTCTATAGGATTGGTGAGATTTTGGATCTCACTAGAGATTTGAGGACGCTGACAATGAGGCTCTCAGTCCAAGTATGGAAGCAGGCAGCCTAATAAGCAGGACTGCTGCACAGTGCACACACAAAAGGGTGGAAAAATGAACGCTTGGTAACTGTGCAGAAAAGAGGAAGAAAAGTATTTTTGCTTTTAAAAAAACAGTTTGCACAGCAGTGTGCAAACAGCAATGCAGCCATCAGGGAGCCTTATAAGGCGGCCTAATAGCCAACAGAGCTGATGCACAAAAATATAGCCTCCCTTGTCACTGCACACAGAGTGTTGTGTTGTAAGTGGAAATCGCTAACAGCAGAAGCAGTTTTTTTGGTTCTTCTTCCCTGCCAAACGCTCTCCCTACAGAATCATCAGCAGCAGCAGCTCTCCCTATGCTAAGATCGGCATAAGTAAGATGGCGGTCGGCGTTCACGCCCTTTTATATCCCCTGTGACGCCACACAAAGCCAGCCAATCACTTGCATGCCCTTCTCAAAGATGGTAGTGACCGATGCCTATGTCATCGCGTTGCCCACAGTGTGCGCCCTTCATCATTGGCTGAAAAAGGGCGCTGGAAGCATCTTTTGAAACGCGACTTTGGCGCTCTGGTCACCGACCTCGTGGCCGACCTCACGCTATGGTCGGGTTTCGTTTCATGAAACCCGACTTCAGCGAAAGTCGCCGACCTTTGAATATGACCAACCCGTTTCGCTCAACTCTAAAGTATTGGCGGCTGCTAGTCTGATCATGGGCCCCCACTGGGGTCTCGCTGCCTCAGGGAAATTTTGTCAAAAATAAGTTGCGGGCATAGTGGTTACTTGTGACCCCGTGTCCACCAGGCACCGGACGGCCCGACCCTCCACTTCTGCCCAAACCATCGGACATTTTGCGACCAAGACTTCCACCACCCCTAGTTGTGGTTTTTGGCTCTGAGCAGCGTCCCCCCAGCCCGGAGCCCTCTAGTTTAATGGCCGCCGGGGTGGGTATTTCCCATGCCGCAGACACTCTCGGGCAAAGTGGCCTGGTTCTCCGCACTCATAACACCGGGCCTGCGCAGACCGACCACCCCACGGGGAGCGGGACCCCCAGGGGCCGGGATTAAAACTAGGCCGTCCAGTCCTGGACTCGGTCCTTCTCTTCACTTCGGCCAACTCGCCCTTGATGTTCTTCAACTCTTGTTTCATCTCTTCCACCCATTGAGGCTCCTCGACTGCATTCACGGAAGCCTCCACACTCCGGACCTTCCCCACGGGGACCGCCATCCCCTGCTCTTGCTCTCGAGCCCGTGCTTGATTTCCCACCTCTGAAAAGTCTATACGGGGATTCATTCTTATCTGTTCCCGTAATGCCTGTTTCATTAACGGGTCTCGCAGTCCAGTCACCAGTAGGTCGCGTAGGATAATGTCAATAGGTCCTACCCCTACTTCATCCTTTCTTTCAATAGTCGTATGCAATTCTTGGAGGACATTCGTATACTGGGTGATAGTCTCCCCCTTTCCCTGCATTCGACTGAACAACCGGGTCCTTAATTCTCCCACATTAGTTGGGTCCCCATGGGTTTGTTCTACTATCTGCAAAACTTTATCAAAGGTGTTGCGGTGTCCCGGGGGCCTCAACATCACTGACCTCCGAACCTCCCCGTCTAATGCCATGAGAGCTACTTCGGCTTCCAGGTCATGAGTCATTGGGTGCATCCAAAAGAGACCCCGCATCCGCTCTGTCCAGCTCCATAGCATAGTATTGGAGCCGGAAAACCTAGGCAGGTTGTTCAGCATAGCGCCCAACGAAATGCTGGAACGGGGGCCCTCATTATCTGTAGAGTTCACAGCCCTGCCCTGGTCTGGGGCACCATTGTCCGCGCTCAGAGACTGCATCCTGCCGACTACGCCAAATGTATGTACCAGCAGGTTCACAGGATGCAGTGACGAGACACGAGACTGAGTATTGTTTTGGAAAGTAACGTTTATGAACTGGAGCCGCTAGGGCTATACTGAGCAACCAAAAACGGGTAACACTAATTGTCCTCGCAAGGACTCAACAACAATAACACTATTATTTAACGAGAATGCGACTGACCCGGCAAGGCCGGATATTATGGGCCCACAAAACGGCCAACTATGGGTCCTTATTTCTTACAGTCAACTCATCCTTCCTGACGTCCCTCGGTGTCGCTGGTGTGGCTGCTTTGGTGTCACTGATGTGGCTGCTTTGGTGTCGCTGATGTGGCTGCTTTGGTTTCGCAGCCGCTGGGCCCAGCTGTTGAGGAACTGTAGTAGTCTTCAGGTGTCTCAGCACCCAGGTGAAGTTGGGGCACAACAGGCCCTAAGGAAGTCTTTTGTTGCGGTAACCCCGTGTAACCACAGCAGGGTCCCGTTCGTTAGAGAGTTCACGGGGACTCCAGTCCCCCCAAGCAGGGTAGTGACGTAGTATGGAAGAGTGGCGGTTGGTAGGCCATGCGTACGGACTAGGCCTGTGCAAAGAGTCTCTCCGTAGGTGAGGATAGAGATGAGCGGCTTTGCCTTTTTTTGGGTCGAGTTGGGTTTCATGAAACTCGACTTTCGCAAAAGTCGGGTCGAACGCAATTGGCCGATTATCGTGAAAAGTCGAAGGCCGACTGAATCACGAAACCCAATCTAAGTCATTGGGGAAGAAAAGTCGACAGTGAGTGGAGGATAGGAAACACACCTACAGTGCCCATTTTAATGCCAAAAACATCAATTCTTGTTACTTAAGCTTGTCAACCTTAATATACTTTATAATAATAGTTAGGCATTGAAAACTGGGGGTTATTTGGCTAAAGTTGTGGCAGGGGGGGTAGGGCTGGCTCCAGATTTTCATGGGCCCAGGGCCAATGAGTGTCACTGGGCTCCTTTAACACAAGAAAATAGGGGGGGAAGCCAGCACTGCTTAAGGTTAGGACGCATAAATTGGAGTGCATATGCACATAATGTCTAGCTGTATTCAAAAATGAGATATTTAGCAAAAAAATTGATCAATTCAATTGAGCCACCCCGCCGCGCCAAGGCAATCTCATATGGGGGGTCCTACTCTATATATTTTTAATAAATGCTGTGCCATTACGGCCTCCTAAATACATTTAGAGCATGACCACATCAAGTGCAATCTGTACCTGAACATTACTGGATCGCTCCCATGAAGCCAGATGAAGCAAGTGCAGATGAAGGCCAGCCAGGTCTGAACACAGACATATCAGGAATGGCCTCCACACATGCCACAATTCATGATCCTCTGATACGGCAGAGAAATAGCGATATAGTACAATGAAAAATACTTCACTTCTTACATCTCATGACTGATATCCATTTTAAATTCTCCAATAGCTCCAAAAACGGACAGTATATTACTCCATACAGTATTATGGCCACCGCATAGTGCGCCATACAGAGTAATGAGGCCCATATATTTCTCCATACAGAATCATTGCTCCCATATAATGTTCGATACAGTATATGATGAGCGCCACATAATGCTACAGTATATGTTGGTCCCCATCGATGAAGCTCCACTGTCTTATGGGCCCAAATAATGCTCCATATATAAAGGGCCCCATTTCTAATGCTCTAGTGTATAATGGGCCATGTAAATGCTGCTCTAGTGTCTGATGTCCACTTTTGGAATGCTCCAGCGTATGGTGAGCCCCATATATCATTCTCCAGAGTATAGTGCTCACCAAAAATTGCTCCCAACCTTTAAAACAATTAAATAAGTCTCCTCGCTAGGGAATCCCTGTACTCAGGACTCCTCGTCGTCCCCATCTTCCATCTCTCTACACTTGGACTGTTTAGGCAGAGGGCGTACAGACGTGATGTCATCGCGCTCTCTGACCAGAATGTCACTGTCAGGAAACGCAGAAGAGGTCACGGCGGTGGAGCAGGGAGAGGTAAGTATTTCAGCTGTGCAAGTGCTGTTATCCTGAGCATGCAGGGGGGCCCACTCGTTGGCTATGGCACTTGCACAGGGCCCCTCATAGTACAGCGGTGTGTCTGACGGCGGGTGGCAGGTGGGCCCTCCTCCCACCAGCAGAGACACTTTTGCGTACTATGAGGGGCCCTGTGCCAGTGCCGTCGCCCATGAGTATGCCCCCCCACCTGCTCAAGGAGCCTGCACTTTCATCTGTACCTTCCTCTTTGTCCCCTTGTAAGGTGGTATAGTATGCGGGAAGGGGAACCTGAGTTTCACCAGGGTCAGATCCTGGCTGTGTAGAGTGCGAGGTGAATGTAGTGGTCTGGGTCAATGTACCAGCAGAATCATCTAGCAGTGGCTGGGCATCAGTGCACTTGTGGCGCCCCCAGGAGTGTGGTCGCCACAGTGGCATTACCTTCCTCCTAGGGAAGGGGAAGTGTGTGGACATGAGAAGGGGAGCTGGAGGATGAGCAGAGTTAAGGCTCACTCCTAGCTGGAGTGCATGGTCCGGATAATGGTCTCCGAGTTTGTAGGGACACTGACGGTCCTGCAGCAGAAACCGGAGGAAGTAGCAGCTGTAAATGCTCTGTTCCCAACTAAGGCTCGGATGCCCCAGCAGCGACGTGTGTGAGCAAGAAGGAAAAGGCTATGGCTGCCTGCCATACGAGAAAGTTCCAAAAGAGAGTCAACAGGGGGAACTTCAGTGAACTCAGTACTGCGAGTACCTCAGATAAGCGCTAGAACGGAGGCCACACTACCTATCTGCAGAGAGAGAATTCCTAATTTGCTTCCAGGCTGACCAACTACTTCTCCGTCAGCACTCTGGGTCCTGGACGGCATTTACCAAGTACAGGTAAAGGAACTGCACGGCTGTGTCTGTCATCTTTTTCCTGCGCCAGGCGCAAGGCTTTGCTACATCCTGCACTGCACACCATCTACCAACTCTTTCATCTGCCCTGCGACTACATCCCAACCTGTGCAGGGCTTCTACATCTTAGCTGCACCACAACATCTGTCCCAGAGAAGCAACACTGCAGCGCTGGTCAATCTGATCAGAAACCACAGGTGGCGTCATGTATCATTCACCTATAAACATTATTCACCCCTCTGCATGGATGCCCAGGGCCATGGACCGGGTCACCACCACCGTAACACATCCCTCTGAGACATCGGCCCGGTACCGATTAACCCCACTGCCCTGGATAGCGACCCACACTCCATGTCAGATTCATCTTGAACTGGGGAATTCACGATTTGACTTGATAACCCAGGCATGGTATGTGAGAAAGAGCTACATGGACTAATGTGAAGTGTGGCCTGCTGCATCATTCTCTTTTGGTGGGGGTGAAGGACATAAGGAAAGGGGTTCTTCCTGACCAGGAGCCAGCACTTGATGACTCAGTGCTTGCATTTTTTGAAACTTCAGAAGAGGAGGGCATATTAGCTGGAGTCTGTTTCGGCAATGTAAGCCAAAACCATTTCCTGATGCTCCTGCTTTAAAAGCGGTTAACCTACTCCCAGAAAAGGTAGCCTTCCAGGACTTCCGGAGCCAGACCATGACGCAGGCTCAACACCTCCTGCCTTAGCTGCAATTGTGCTTTTGCCACTACCAGCAGATGCACCACCACCATCAGTACCAGCTGGCCCCCCCACACCCACGTCCGTGGCCTCTTCCACCATACTTCCAAATTTTGGAGAAAATGTACCCAAAATAACATCAGATATATGGTACTGTATCAGAAGCGTACAGCTGTATACAGTCAAAGGATAATTGTAAATCTCAGTATATATTTCATGAGTCACACAGAGACGCTCACAGGCTCAGTATGGATTAGACAAGAATATAAAAAGTAGAAAAAGGGTACAGTATCATCACATAGCAGGTAAATATAGTATAGTTTAAACATTCTAAATCTCCGTAGATATTTCAGGAGGCAGACACAGACGCTCTCAGGCTCAGTATGGAATACAACACAATATAAAAAGCCGTAAAACAGTAATGGATCTGAAGCGTACAGCTGTGCACAGTGTAGGGGTCATTGTCAATCTCAGTATTTATTTCCAGAGTCAGAAACAGACTCTCACTTGGTCAGTTTGGATTAGACCAGAATATAAAAAGCAGTAAATGGGTAGTGTATCACAAGCGTAGAGATGTATACAGTGCTGGGGTAAACACGCTCAGGATGGATCACACCACAATATAAAAAGAAGATCCGCAATAAATAATCACACATGTGGGCCAATGTTCCAGGTGTCAATGATACATTTAGAGTGGTGGGTGGAGGAGGACTTTCTGGCAGAAAGGGAACAGTATCACCAGACACCAGGTATATATAGCATAGTTTAAACTTAAAAAATGTACGTCTATATATCAGGAGTAGTGTTGAGCCACCCCACTAGTGTTCGAGTTCGGTTCGGTTCGTCGAACAGGAGGCAAGTTCGTCGAATGTTCGTCAAACGTTCGTCGAACACCATCGAACCCCATTGAAAACAATGGCAGGCAAACACAAACACATACAAACACATAGCAAACACATACAAAACACCTTAAAAGGTGTCCCAAAGCAGACAGAATGCTCAGAAGACACAAATAACATGGAAAAGGGCAACTACATATAGAAAAGAGGTGGAGGAGTAAAAGGAGGAGGAGGAGGAGACACAGATATAGGCATGTCATGCCCTTATAAAGTCAAGAAAGGCTGGAATACAAATCTAAAATAAAAAAAAATTCTAAAATTCTAAAATTGAAGACGATCATATACCGTTGGACTTCCCACCATAAATTATGCCAACTGCCGATAGGGCGGTGTTATTCCCACGACCCCCCGAACAGTGACCATGAAGGCAAAGTGTTTGGTTTCCGGGGGCAGTATGGTTGCAAAGCTGAACCTTAAAGGAATGTCCAGAAGGGCACCACCAGGAGTGGAGCCTGCGGCTTAATTGGACTCCACACGGGCAACCTCAACCATGCCAGCCACGGAAAGGATGGACAGATTGCAAGCTTTCTCAATTCTGTGGGTGGTGGTGCATGGCCATTTTTAGTTGTGCTAGCGATTTGTCAGCTTAATTCCGTTAACGAACGAGACTCCGGCATGCCCCCGCGGTCCGCGTCCAGCTTACTAGAGGGACACGCGAGGCTCTGGCACACGAGATCGAGCAATAATAGGTCTGTCATGTCCGGGGCTGCACGCGCGCTATACTGAAAGGACCAGAGTGTGTCGCTTACAGGTGCGGATAACCCGCTGAACCCCGTTAATGATGGGGATCTGGGATTCCAATTCTTCCCCGCGAACGAGGATTTCCCAGTAAGTGCAGGTCAACCAGAATTCCGGAATTAGGCCTAACCGGCATTCCAGAAAGAATGTGAAAAAATTAAGTGTCCAAACCACAGGTGCTGTAGCTTGCTTAACAGCTGGGCTCCTCTGCTGAGTAACACACAGTTCTAACATAAACAGGCGGCATAGCTTGGTTCACGGGTGGGCAACTTCGCTGAGTAGCAGACAGTGCTTACATAAACAGGCAGCATAGCTAGGTTCACGGGTGGGCTCCTCTGCTGAGCAGTAGATACAGGTACTAGGCCCAAAGTATTCACTTGGCTAAATGGGCTAAATGGAGTTAAAAAATGGTTCTTACATAAACAGGCGGCACAGCTTGGTTCACGGGTGGGCTCCTCTGCTGAGTAGCAGACACAGTTACTAGGCCAAAAGTATTAACTGGGCTAAATGCAGTCAAAAACTGGTTCTTTCATAAACAGGTGGTATAGCTAGGTTCATGAGTGGGCTCCTCTGCTGAGTAGCAGACAGTGCTACAAGGCCCAAAAAGATTTTCTGGACAAGATGCGGTAAAAAATTATTAGAAACACACACGGTGTAGCTCCTTGACAGGTGGTCTACACCGCTGGCTACCAGACACCACTACTATGCCATGAAACTGTCTATTAACATTGAAAACCATTATTAATGTGAAAAAAAAGTTACGCTTTTGGTGAACGAACCGTTCTCAAGTGGAACCTTGAACAGCCGAATTTTAAGCAAAATGTTCGAGTTCGACGAACGGCTCTAACACCTCCCAAAACAGCTCGCATTTGAACTTGGTGAACAGTTCGACTTGAACACCGCTCATCTCTAATCAGGAGGCAGACTCAGACGGTCTCAGGCCAAGATTGTAGAAAGTTTAGAAAGGGTACAGTATCACCAGATAACAGGTATATATAGCATAGTTTACACATTCAAAATCTATGTCTATATATCAGGAGGCAGACTCAGACGGTCTCAGGCCCAGTATGGATTCAACAAGATTGTAGAAAGTTGAGAAAGGGTACAGTATCACCGGATAACAGGTATATATAGCATAGTTTAAAATTAAAAATCTCCGTGTATGTTTCCGGAGTCCGACAAAGACACTCACAGCCTCAATATGGATTAGACAAGAATCTAAAAAGTAGAAAAAGGGTAATGTATTCGAAGCGTAAACCAGTATACACTGTTGGGGTATTTTTAAATCTTCATATATATTTCAGTCTCAGTAAGAGAGTCCAGACTCTCCGCAAGAGGAAACGAGATGGATACAAGTACAGACGGAAAGTCAAGTGATTGCAGAAATTTTGGAATTACTAATCACGGGAAAAATTCCCGGGAGAATTCTCAGAGGCGATGCTGACCCTCAATTACTTTGTCTGTGGAGACAGCCAAAGCAGTGAAGAAAGGGTTGCTGTATCGCAGTACCATGGATCCCATCACCGTTACTCATCTCCATCAAATTGTGATCACAGGGAGAGATGTAGACATGGTCCAAACTGCCTATCATGATCTGTCAGGTAACTTTAGAGTGCAAAAGACAGAAGCCACAGGCCGTAGGCGATTCTATTGGATTGGCATGAGAGGACACATTTAAAAATGTGGGTAGGAATGTCACACATCAGTGAGTAGGAAAACCGTGAAAGCTGATGATAAACCACCACTGCATCTCATTGTGAGTCGACGTCCATAACAAATGGAAGCCATTGATCATCTGAAGCTAGAGCCCAGCAGGACTGGGCATAGCTACATCTTAACCATCATCTGTCAGTTCACCAAATTTGTAGTGGCAGTCCCAGTGAAGGATTTAACAGCCCAGACTACACAGCGATGGTACAGGGAGAGGTAAGTATTGCAAGTGCTGGGGCCCTGAGTAAGCAGGGGGGGCCACTTGTGGGCGGTGGTACTGGCACAGGGCCCCTCATAGTACACCGGTGTGTCTGACGGCGGGTGTGCACCCCCACCGTCAGAGACACTTGATTCTACTATGAGGGACCCGGTGCCAGTGCCGTTGCCCAAGAGTGGGCCCACCTGTCCAGGGCAACGGCACTCGCACGGGTGCGTGCGCCAGGTGGTGACCCCGGCCCTGGGGGGGAGCCAGCCCAGTAAGGGATGTTGAAAAAATGGCATATGTTGATGTTGGACATTCAGCAGCTGCAAATGGAGGAATTGGAGAAGTCCATGAAAGAGGAGGACAAAAGCAAGCCATTTTTCTGGCAACCTATGTGTCATCAGGGGAAGGTGGGACAAAATCCTTTGAAACCCATGCATGGTTCATTTTAATGAAGGTTAGATCATCAACATTTTGGGTCGACAGACGGGTCCTTTTTTCTGTCAGGATTGATCCAGCAGCACTGAAGACTATTTCGGATAGCACACTAGCAGCAGGGCAAGGGAGCTCCTGTAAGGGATATTATGCCAATTCAGGCCAGGTGTCCAGTTTACAGGCCCAATAGTCAAAGGGGAATGACTTGTGAGAGAGAACATCGATATGGGAGGAGAAGTAGTTTGTAATCATAGTTGACAACTGCTGTCTCCTGTCACTTTCAATCGATGCAGTATTACCAGTCGTGTGAGCGGTACTTGAGAGATCCATCCACAACATGGTCATGAAACCCCTGTCTCCAATGCCACTTCGGATGTGTGCACCACGAACACCACTTCCATGTTGCCCCCTACGGCTCGTGGGAGAACCATCACCGCTGCTGTGTGCTGGGAATGCCTCAAGCAAACGGTTTACCAGAGTTGCTTGTTTGTTAGCCAATATTAGCTCTAGGTTCTCCTGTGGCATGATGTTTTGGAATTTGCCTTTATAGTGTGGATCCAGGATGCTGGCCAACCTGTAGTCGTCATCGCTCATCATTTTTGCAATGCGGGAGTCCCTTTTTAGGATCTGCAAGGTATAATCATTAATCACACATGTGGGCCAATGTTCCAGGTGTCAATGATGCACTGCAAGTGCTGGGTGGAGGAGCAAATCCACATCCCTCCTGTCACGCACAAACCCGGTATCTGACCTTGCCACGCCTTGTCCCCTGAGAAGCATCCTCCTCCCCTAAATAATCATCCCCATCATCCTCCTCTTCCTCCTCTTCTTCCTCCACCTCGACCAGGAGAGTTCCCTGAGCAGGCAATGGCTGACTGTCATCAAGGCTTCCCTCCTCCTCTTCCTCATCCTCCTCGGCTGCAGACGCCTGCTCCTTAATGTGCGTCAAAGTTTGCATAAGCAGATGCATAAGTGGGATGCTCATGCTTATGATGGCGTCGTCTGCGCTGACCAGCCGTATGCGTTCCTCAAAACATTGAAGGACTTTACAGAGGTCTTTCAGCTTCGACCACTGCACACCAGACAACTCCATGTCTGCCCTCAAACTGCCTGCCCGTGTATCCTCCCACAAATGCATTACAGCCTGCCTCTGTTCGCACAGCCTCTGAACCATGTGCAGGGTGGAGTTCCACCTTGTTGCAACGTCAATAATTAGGCAGTGCTTGGGAAGGTGGAGCAATCGCTGCAGCTTCTGCATATGACTGGAGTGTACGAGCGACCGGCGGATGTGCGAGCACAGTCTTCGCACGTTATGGAGCAGGGGTGTTAAGTCTGGATAATTATTGAGGAAGCACCAGGTTCAAGGTGTGAGCCAGGCAAGGTATGTGTCTGAGTTTTGAAAGGGCTATGGCTGCCACAAAATTCCGGCCATTATCACTAACTACCTTGCCTGCCTCAGGATGTAGACTGCCCAGCCATGACTCAGTTTGCCGCTGCAAGTAGTCGGCCAGTACCTCCGTGGTGTGTCTGTTGTCTCCCAAACACATCATCTTCAAGACAGAATGCTGACGCTTACCACTAGCTGTTCGATAGTGGGACACCTTGTGTGCAACACTGGCAGCTGCAGATGGAGTGCTTGTGTGACTGTGCTCTGTGGACGTGCTTTGGCTTCTGGAGGAGGAGTGTCACGCTCGTGCCTTGGCTGAGTGGCGCGAGCCAGGGGGTTGTGGCCCCACTGTGCCACAAACCAGACTACCCTGGAAGGGGCGTAACTATGGCAGCTACGTCGGTCTTCACGGGAGCCTCTGATGGTGAGGTCAGGCTTGTGCGGCAGGTAGCTGCCGGGTGCCACTCCAGGGTGGTGTCTGGCTGTGGCTGCTGATCCCACTCGGGAACAGGACACCTGGACAGGTGAGAGTGACAAGCAGGCTGAGACACAGGGCAAGCGAGCACGGCTTGGAGACACAGGACAGGCGGGCATGGCTTGGAGACACAGGACAGGCGGGCACGGCTTGGAGAAACAGAACAGGCGGGCACGGCTTGGAGACACAGGACAGACTGGCGTGGTGTGAGAAGGGACAGGTAGGGACCTGTTCACACAGCAGGTGCAGGCAGGAGGGAGTGGGGTATGTTGGAACAGGATTAGGACCTGTTCACACAGGGGGTACAGGTATGCATATAGGAAGGAGTGTGGAGTAGGCAGAGCCGCAAGAGTGCGGAGTAGGCTGGGCGGCTAGGGAGCCATGCAGGCAGAGCGGCTAGGGAGCCGGGCAGGCAGAGCGGCTAGGGAGCTATGCAGGCAGAGCAGCTAGGGAGCCTTGCAGGCAGAGCGGCTAGAGAGCCGTGCAGGCAGAGCAGCATGAGAGCCATGCAGGCAGAGCGGCTAGAGAGCCGTGCAGGCAGAGCGGCTAGAGAGCCGTGCAGGCAGAGTGGCTAGAGAGCCGTGCAGGCAGAGTGGCTAGCGAGCCGTGCAGGCAGATTCACAAACAGAGCTGCAAGGGTGCAGATGAACAGATAGAGCTGCAAGGGTGCAGATTCACAGACAGAGCTGCAAGAGTGCAGATGAACAGATAGAGCTGCAAGGGTGCAGATTCACAGGCAGAGCTGCAAGGGTGCAGATGAACAGATAGAGCTGCAAGGGTGCAGATGAACAGATAGAGCTGCAAGGGTGCAGATTCACAGACAGAGCTGCAGGGGTGCAGATGAACAGATAGAACTGCAAGGGTGCAGATTCACAGACAGGGAGGACACAAGGAAAGACACAGCAGTGAAGGAAGCCACAGACAAGGAGAAAGGGAGATTAAGGTAGGACAGAGTACAGACAGGGTACTGGAACCAAGACTCAAGGGCCAGGATATTCAGCCTCCTGGCAGGCAGACAAGGTACGAGGCAAGACAAGAAGTATTCCTCCAGAGAAGGAGGAAATACACAGAACAGGGCCTGGCTTCCTCAGCAGCAAGATACTAACTGAGATTAGACATTGCACAGGCAATGTTCCAGTGGTTGTGGCAGGGTTAAATAATCCAGGGCTCTAGGTGATTGGTCAGGGACCCATTAGCCAGGTGCACCCTGACTGCATAAGAACCAGAGAGTTCAGGCGCCGCCCCCCTATACACACAGTCAGGAAACATGGAGAGCAGAGGCACAGAGCTGGCAACAGACAGAATTCACAGCATGGCTTGAAGCAGAAAGTAAGTTGGTGTGCGGGGGATGGGAGGCCATGCAGTGATGCCAGCAGGGTTGTTACAAGGAGGAGGGTCGAACGCCTACAGCCAACTGTTTCCTATACCGTGGGCTAGGCAGCACTGTCCCACCGCCGTTGTCCCCTGTGGACCCTGCATCCGCCACATTAACCCATTGCGCAGTGATGGACACGTAACGGCCCTGGCCATGCCTACTGGACCATGCATCTGTTGTGAGGTGCACCTTTCCACTAACTGATTGCTTGAGTGCATGGACAATGCGGTCTTTCACATGCAGGTGGAGGGCTGGGATGGCTTTTCGAGAATAGAAGTGCCGAATGGGTAGGTCATAGCGTGGTACTGCGTTCGCCATGAGCTCACGGAAAGCTTCGCTTTCAACCAACCGATAGGGCATCATCTCTAACGAGATTAGTAACGATTGGACACAACTGAGGAAAAATTAAAAGTGCCCAAATATTTATATAAATACAAAATAAAATCCAATTACAATTGGGCACCAGTTCTAATCTTAAAATGTGATACAGATGTGTCACCCTAAATGAATGGCATACCATTCGGTTAATTATATAGACAAACAACTGTGTTGGACACTTGTTATTAGAAAAACTGGGACCGCTTAATATAAAAGAGCCTTTATTTCAATCAATTGGCAAATATAAACAATGTGCAAAACAAAAAGAAAAGTGCCTATATGGCACACCAATTCATTAAAATCAATTTGTAAATATACATGGGACCTGTCAAGTCATTTGCATAAATATTTAAATAATTTCTAATATAATGTAATGTATATATATGCAATATATATCATAACTACTATACCGCAAGATAATAATAAAAAATAAAAATTAAAAAAAATGTATAGTGAGGTTGTAAACAGTGCAAAAAAAATTATATTATGAAAAATATCCCAATCTATCACAAAAAAAAATTTTTTTAGGAAACCAATATAATGCACAATCTTAGTATTAATAAATGATGAATAAAATTATTAAACGTATGCAAATAAATGAATACGAATATATTCAATATGTTGTAAAAAGTGCCATATTTTTTATATTAAAACACCAAAATCATACAAATATAACTCCACTAAACATAGATGTGTGACTCCACTGTGGAATGTGATATTGAACTAATTGCACAGAAACAATATATAAATATATAAGTATATTACATACCAACGGTATAGCGACAGCCCGGTGTGGTGGTGCCAGGCACTCCCCGACGCGCGTTTCAGAACCAGCGTCCTTCTAATAACAAGTGTCCAACACAGTGGTTTGTCTATATTTCTAACGAGATTAGTTTGGCAATGTGGGCGTTCAAACACAGTGTACGCGGATGAGAGGATGAGTACTTTCTTGTCCTACTCAGAGTCTCTGGTAGGGTGAGCTGAACTTGAGAGCTGCATATGGTGGAACTAGCGGTGGACATGGCGGACTGAGAGAGGGTTGGTGATGGAGATGGTGTTGGTGGTCTTGCTGATGGCCTAGATTCAGTCTTTCGTAGCAATAACATTGTGATTCCCTGACTGCTTTGGCCTTGCGACGACACCTCAACATTTGCTGCTGGTGGTGTGCTTACAGTGGTGGGCTTACAGTGGGGGAAGCGATGAAGCGTTGCTGACTACCTTCATTTGGAGCAGGTGCACATATGGTACGTGCGGTTTGGTAGTCCGTCCATGCTGGCAAGTGCATGGTGGTTAAATGTCTAAGCATGCAACTGGTATTCAAATTTCTCAAATTTTTCCCTTGGCTAAAGGTCTTTGCGCACTTCTGACAGATAACCTTTGCCTAACCTTTTGCCTGTTCAAAAAAGTGCCACACTGCACTCTTCCTACTATGGAAGACATTTTGAGGCCTTGCACGTTGTGCTAATTTGACCGTCTGGCCAAGCTGTCCTGCAACTCTTTTGGTTTTTGTAACCCATTTTTGGACTGCTACGGGCCTGCCAGTTAACAGCTGTTGCGATGTCAATACCTGCTGCGGATCCTCCTCCTCCTCTTCTGAGATATTGGCAGCGGCACCCTCTTCCCCCAATGGATGCCAATCTGGGTCGACAACTGGGTCATCCATCACCTCCTCTTCAATTTCATGTGCACCTTCCTCTGTGTCACCGTGTAAGGTGGTATAGTATGCGGGAATGGGCACATGAGTTTCATCAGGGTCTGATTCTGCCTCAGTACACTGCAAGGACATTGTAGTGCTCTGAGTGAATGTACCAGCAGAAAAATCTAGCAGTGGCTGTGCATCAGTGCACTCCATGTCAGATTCATCTTGGACTGGGGAATTCACGATTTGACTTGATAACCCAGGCATGGTATGTTAAAAGAGCTCCATGGAGTAATCTGTAGTGTGGCCTGCCGCATCCTTCACTTTTGGTAGGGGTGAAGGACACAAGGAAAGGTGTTGTTCCTGACCAGGAGCCTCCACTGACGACTCAGTGCTTTTATTTTTTGAAACTTCAGAAGAGGAGGCGATAGAGCTGGAGGCTGTGTCAGCAATGTTACCCAAAACTTGTTCCTGAAGCTCCGGCTTTAAAAGCGGTTTACCTACTCCCAGAAAAGGGAGCCTTCGAGGCCTTGTGGAGCCAGATGATGACGAAGGCTCAACACCTCCTGCCTTAGGTGCTATTGTGCTTTTGCCACTACCAGCAGATGCACCACCACCATCATCAGTACCAGATGGCAACCCCAGCCCTCTTCCATGGCCTCTTCCACCATACTTCCTCATTTTTGGGAAAATGTACCCAAAATACCACCAGCTATATGGTACTGTAAAACAAGGTACAAGGTGTATATAGTATTGGGGAGAATTTGAATCTCCCTAGAGATTTTAGGAGGCTGAACAATTATCTCAGGCCCACTATAGATTACACCTCAATTTAACAGGCTGAAATAGGCAGGAGTATGACAAGGTACAAGGTGTATATAGTATTGGGGAGAATTTGAATCTCCCTAGCGATTTTAGGAGGCTGAACTATTATCTCAGGCCCAATATAGATTACACCTCAATTTAACTGGCTGAAATAAGCAGGTGTATGACAAGGTACAAGGTTTATATAGTATTGAGGAGAATTTGAATCTCCCTAGAGATATTAGGAGGCTGAACAATTATCTCAGGCCCACTATAGATTACACCTCAATTTAACAGGCTGAAATAGGCTGGTGTATGACAAGGTACAAGGTGTATATAGTATTGGGGAGAATTTGATCTCCCTAGAGATTTTAGGAGGCTGAACTATTATCTGAGGCCCACTATAGATTATGCCTCAATTTAACAGGCTGAAATAGGCAGGTGTATGACAAGTTACAAGGTGTATATAGTATTGGGGAGAATATGAATCTCCCTAGAGATTTTAGGAGGCTGAACAATTATCTCAGGCCCACTATAGATTACACCTCAATTTAACAGGCTGAAATAGGCAGGAGTATGACAAGGTACAAGGTGTATATAGTATTGGGGAGAATTTGAATCTCCCTAGCGATTTTAGGAGGCTGAACTATTATCTCAGGCCCACTATAGATTACACCTCAATTTAACAGGCTGAAATAGGCACGTGTATGACATGGTACAAGGTGTATATAGTATTGGGGAGAATTTGAATCTCCCTAGAGATTTTAGGAGGCTGACAATGATGCTCTCAGTCCAAGTATGGCAGCAGGCAGCCTAATGAGCAGGACTGCTGCACACAAAAGTGTGGAAAAATGAACGCTTGGTAACTGTGCAGAAAAGAGGAAGGAAAGTATCTTTGCTTTTAAAAAAGCAGTTTGCACAGCAGTGTGCAAACAGCAATGCAGCTCTCAGGGAGCCTTATAAGGCAGCCTAATAACCAACAGAGCTGATGCACAAAAATATAGCCTCCCCTGTCACTGCACAAAAACTGTTGCATTGTACAGTGAAAATCGCTACCAGCAGAAGCAGTTTTTTTGTTCTTCTTCCCTGCCTAACGATGTCCCTTATTCAGAATCAGCAGAAGCAACCTCTCCCTATGCTAAGTTCGGCTGAAGTAAGATGGCGTTCGGCATTCACGCCCTTTTATAGCCCCTGTGACGCCACACAAAGCAAGCCAATCACTTGCATGCCCTTCGCAAAGATAGTGGTGACCGCTGCCCATGTCATCGCGTTGCCCACAGTGTGCGTCCTCCATCATTGGCTGAAAAAGGGCACTGGAAGCATCATTTGAAACGCGACTTTGGCGCTCTGGTCGCTGACCTCATGGCCGACCTCACGCTATGGTTGGGTTTTGTTTCATGAAACCCGACTTCAGCAAAAGTCGGCGACTTATGAATTTGACCGACCCGTTTCGCTCAACTCTAGGTGAGGAGCAGGCCCCAACTGCCAACTGCAGCGGGGTAATGGCAGCTGTGGGGGATGATGAACAGGCCACAACCAAGGACGGAGTCGGGGCGGCAGCGGGCAGGCCGCAACCACAGGCTGAAGTGGCGTGTCAGCAGCCGCGGGAGGCACTGGGCAGGCCGCAACGGGCTGGAGTGCAGCGGCAGCGGTTGAGGATGACCATGGGCACGTCGCAGGCCCATTGTGGAGAGGAGTGAGTCTCTTGCCGGTACGCTCGGTACCTCCTCTCTGAAGGCTGCCGTAGATCTCCCCTCTGCTGCTGATCTCTCCTCTGGTCGCCGTCAGTCAACCTGGCTCTGTCACATCCCCACTGTCTCTTTCTCTGTGTCTGGCATACTTCCAATTGACTTCCCGGCGTGCTCCCTGCCCCCTTTATTTTCGCCCCGCCCCTTGTTGACCTGTCACTTTCAGTCGTCCGCTCTCCTCCGTTGTCCCCCGGGTACCGTTTCTCTAGGAACCCAGATGGCAGTCCCCTTGGTTCCGGCCCAGACACTCTACGGGGGTCCTCCTCCCTACACGCCTTCATAAGCAGTGTTCCCAATCCAGCAGCCTCGGACCTTGCCGAGCGACGTTGGTCAGGCCCCGGGGTCCTTTATCTCTACGGCTGCCTTTTTGAGGAATGCTTGTGGATTTGGCTGAGGCACTTAAAGTTACCTCAGCCTCCGTCTTTCTAGCTGAGCCTTGTAGTGCTCCACTTGCCTCAGGGTCCGGCTCCCTTACTGTGACCTGGTCCTTCCTTTCCAGGATATGGGCCCCACGGTTGTCTTTCACACTACCCGTGCCCCAAGGACCCCTTCTTTTCTCTTAGGAGCTTCTTCTAGATGTTTCTCGCTTCTCTGACCCTCACACCTCTCTCGTCAGTCCTGCTCTTCCGCTGTCCTGCCACCGACTGGATCTTTCCAGAACAATCTTCCGTTTACCTCACACTAACTCCTCCCACTAACTGTCACCTCACTGTCACTGATTGGATGTCCTAAATCACTCCACTTCCTAAGCTCCTCCCCTTCTACCTACCTTCCCCACTAACTCCCCAACACTCTTTCCTAGCCAGCCTGGGATGAGGCCATCCTCCCGAAGGGTACACCCAGATGCCCTGACTAAACTAGTGTGTGTTGGGTGCGAGTGATAGGAGTCCTGGGTGGTGCCCCCTCCTTACCTGAGGGTGGGATACCACAACTCTGGATGAGGTGCAGTACCTCTGTGGCGACTGGACCCTCAGTGGTGTCACACATTGATCTCGCGATATTGCAGTCTGTGCCATCTTTGTGGTGTCTTCTCTGCCTGCTGTTGCTACTGCTGCTGATGTTACTAACAATTTTATGAAATGTGGAGAGTCCAAGTTGGGTCTCCACCTGGTGGGCTGCCTGTAGTATAAGGTGCATCAGAGGCCCATTAAACTGTTTCTACTGTGGAGTGAATGTCTGTAAAGCCCTGTGGAATTAATGCTACTATATACGTCAGTAAAATAAATAAATAAAATATATTTATGCCACTTTAGCAGTGTCTGCCACTAATCTTTGTATATGTTTGGACACCAAGTTGGTCCTCCATCATGTGTGTTGCCTGAATTTGGCAGGACTCTCAAACCAGCAGGTCTAGATCTGTCACTCATCCACCTATTACTGATCAATGCTTAAGCTAGAAATGTCCCAGACCCTATTCCATGCTGAAATGTGGTGTTCTGGCTGGACCGCACAATTAGCACAAAAGACATATACTGAAATGCAGCCTGCTTTCTGGAACATGATATTAGCACAAAAAATTAGATTCAGAAATGTGGACTCCTGGCTGGAGCCAAACTAGTAGCACTAAATATTTATATACTGAGTTTGGCCTTGCTTCAGGACCCCCTGTTAACACAAACAATTTGTATTTTCAAATGTGTATTCCTGCCTGGAGAAAAATATTACCAGCGCAAAATATTTTTCTGCAGAAATGTGGCCTTCTTTCTGGAGCACTCTATTATAATAATAATAATTTTTATCTATATAGCGCCAACATATTCCGCAGCACTTTACAATTAAGCGGGGACATGTACAGACAATAAATTCAATACAAGTTAAGACAATTTAAACAATGACATTAGCAGTGAGGTCCCTGCTCGCAAGCTTACAATCTACAAGGAAATGGGGGGGACTCAGTAGGTGAAAAGTGCTTGTTATTTAAAGCTGCATGATCCGGTCATCAGCCCGTGTGTTAAGTGTAATAGTCAAGTATCAAGTGCAGTTATCGTGTGCATGGAGGGTGTGGAGACATGAATAATAGGGTGCAGATTCAGAATAATATTTGGAAGGAGGGAACAGGGCAAAGTTAGCTTACTGAGTAGTTGATGTGGTAGGCTTGGTTGAAGAGATGGGTTTTCAAAGCGCGCTTGAATAGGTCGGGGCTAGGTATCAGTCTGATTGGCTGGGGAAGTGCATTCCAGAGAGCTGGCGCAGCATGAGAGAAGTCTTGGAGACGGAGGTGCAAGGTTCAAATTACGGGGGATGTTAGTCTTAGGTCATTTGTGGAACGGAGGGCACGTGTAGGGCGATAGACAGAGATGAGAGAGGAGATATAAGGCGGTGCAGAACTGTGGAGAGCTTTGTGGGTGAGAGAGATGAGTTTATACTGTATTTGTATACTCTATTAAACCAAACAATTTAGATGATCAAATGTGGACTCCAGGCTGAAGAAAAATACAGCTCTGGCAAAAATTAAGAGACAATCACATCAAAACCCTGTCATGGGCAGCCCATTCTCCAGACCTAAACCCCATTGAAAATCTCTGGAATGTAATCAAGAGGATGATGGATAGTCACAAGCCATCAAACAAAGAAGAACTGCTTAAATTTTTGCGACACAAGCAGTGTGAAAGACTGTTGGCAAGCATGCCAAGACGCATGAATGCTGTGAATAAAAATCATGGTTATTCCACAAAATGTTAATTTCTGAACTCTTCCTGAGTTAAAACATTAGTATTGTTGTTTCTAAATGATTATGAACTGGTTTTCTTAGCATTATTTGTGGTCTGAAAGTACTGGTTATTTTATTTAATTTTGACCATTTCTCATTTCTGAAAATAAATACAAAATTTATTGCTTGGAATATTCAGAGACATGTTGTCAGTAGAGTTGAGCGAAACGGGTCAAAAAATTTCAAAAGTCGCCGACTTTTGGCAAAGTCGGGTTTCATGAAACGAAACCCGACCCTAGGATGAGGTCGGCCACGAGGTCGTCGACTTACGCGCCAAAGTCGCGTTTCAAAAGTTTGTTTTGCACTCTTTTTCAGCCAATCAGGATCCACGGACACTGTGGGCAACGTGATGACATAGGCAGGGGTCACCACCATCTTTCAGAAGGGCATGCAAGTGATTGGCTTGCTTTGGTGGGCGTCACAGGGGTTATAAAAGGGCTTGCACGCCGACCGCCATCTTACTTCTGCCGATCTTAGCATAGGGAGAGGTTGCTGCTGCTGATTCTGTAGGGAGAGCGTTTGGCAGGGAAGAAGAAAAAAAAACTGCTTCTGCTGCTAGCGATTTTGCCTGTACAACACACCAGTCACTGTGTGGCAGTGCAAGGGGAGGCTATATTGTGGTGGATCAGCGGTGTTGGTTGTTAGGCTGCCTTCTAAGGCTTCCTGACAGCTGCATTGCTGTTTACCCAATGCTCTGCAAACTGCTTTTTTAAAAGCAATCCCAATTTTTTTTTTTTGTCCTGCTGAGGTACTGAGCGTGCATTTTTTCACACCATACAGCGGTGTACGCTCCTCACACAGTACCGTGTAACGGCTGTTATCACAGCCACAGTGAAGCTATCTGTGTGTCACTCTGTGAGAATAAGTCGAGGACATGTTCCGTTCTTACAGACCTGCACCTACTAGTTTTGTCTAGCTTTCAAACAGTTAAATATATTTGCTGTTTGATCACATTCAAAACTATAGAGAGACAGCGTGTGTCAGTCCGTATACTTAAAAAACACGGAGCTTGACAATTTTACGTACACCGGACAGCCGTGTACGTGCACGCTCCTCTCAGTACCGTGTAACGGCTGTTATCACGGCCACAGTGAAGCTATCTGTGTGTCACTGTGGAAGGATAAGTGGAGGACTTGTTCCGTTCTTACAGACCTACACTCTAGGGAGATTCTTATTCTGCCCAATTCTACATACACCTTGTAGTTTGTGATACACTAGCCAATTTCTGCCTGTGACATAGCGCTCTGATATTCAGTGGGCCTCACACAATCCAAAAGTGTCCAGTGTCCACTAGTGTGTGCAGAAATTCAAAATCACCCTTATCCTGTAGTCACTTTTTTCACACCTGTGCCATCGAGCCTGTGACATAGCGCTGTGATATTCAGTGGGCCTCACACAATCCATAAGTGTCCAGTGTCCACAAGTGTGTGCAGAAATTCAAAATCTCTGTGATCCTGTAGTCACTTTTTTCACACCTGGACCATCGAGCCTGTGACATAGCGCTCTGATATTCAGTGGGCCTCACACAATCCAAAAGTGTCCAGTGTCCACTAGTGTGTGCAGAAATTCAAAATCTCCCTTATCCTGTAGTCACTTTTTTCACACCTGTGCCATCGAGCCTGTGACATAGCGCTGTGATATTCAGTGGGCCTCACACAATCCATAAGTGTCCAGTGTCCACAAGTGTGTGCAGAAATTCAAAATCTCCCTTATCCTGTAGTCACTGTTTTCACACCTGTGCCATCGAGCCTGTGACATAGCGCTGTGATATTCAGTGGGCCTCACACAATCCATAAGTGTCCAGTGTCCACAAGTGTGTGCAGAAATTCAAAATCTCTGTGATCCTGTAGTCACTTTTTTCACACCTGTGCCATCGAGCCTGTGACATAGCGCTGTGATATTCAGTGGGCCTCACACAATCCATAAGTGTCCAGTGTCCACAAGTGTGTGCAGAAATTCAAAATCTCCCTTATCCTGTAGTCACTGTTTTCACACCTGTGCCATCGAGCCTGTGACATAGCGCTGTGATATTCAGTGGGCCTCACACAATCCATAAGTGTCCAGTGTCCACAAGTGTGTGCAGAAATTCAAAATCTCTGTGATCCTGTAGTCACTTTTTTCACACCTGTGCCATCGAGCCTGTGACATAGCGCTCTGATATTCAGTGGGCCTCACACAATCCATAAGTGTCCAGTGTCCACAAGTGTGTGCAGAAATTCAAAATCTCTGTGATCCTGTAGTCACTTTTTTCACACCTGTGCCATCGAGCCTGTGACATAGCGCTCTGATATTCAGTGGGCCTCACACAATCCATAAGTGTCCAGTGTCCACAAGTGTGTGCAGAAATTCAAAATCTCTGTGATCCTGTAGTCACTTTTTTCACACCTTTGCCATCGAGCCTGTGACATAGTGCTCTGATATTCAGTGGGCATCACACAATCCATAAGTGTCCAGTGTCCACAAGTGTGTGCAGAAATTCAAAATCTCTGTGATCCTGTAGTCACTTTTTTCACACCTGTGCCATCGAGCCTGTGACATAGCACTCTGATATTCAGTGGGCCTCACACAATCCAAAAGTGTCCAGTGTCCACTAGTGTGTGCAGAAATTCAAAATCTCCCTTATCCTGTAGTCACTTTTTTCACACCTGTGCCATCGAGCCTGTGACATAGCGCTGTGATATTCAGTGGGCCTCACACAATCCATAAGTGTCCAGTGTCCACAAGTGTGTGCAGAAATTCAAAATCTCCCTTATCCTGTAGTCACTTTTTTCACACCTGTGCCATCGAGCCTGTGACATAGCGCTGTGATATTCAGTGGGCCTCACACAATCCATAAGTGTCCAGTGTCCACAAGTGTGTGCAGAAATTCAAAATCTCTGTGATCCTGTAGTCACTTTTTTCACACCTGTGCCATCGAGCCTGTGACATAGCGCTCTGATATTCAGTGGGCCTCACACAATCAATAAGTGTCCAGTGTCCACAAGTGTGTGCAGAAATTCAAAATCTCTGTAATCCTGTAGTCACTTTTTTCACACCTGTGCCATCGAGCCTGTGACATAGCGCTCTGATATTCAGTGGGCCTCACACAATCCATAAGTGTCCAGTGTCCACAAGTGTGTGCAGAAATTCAAAATCTCCCCTGTCCTATAGACACCTTGTACCTTGTTTTACATTACTATATAGTTTGTTGGATTTTGTCTACATTTCTACAAAAAATGAGGAAGGCTGGTGGAAGAGGCCTTGGAATTGGGCGGGGGTTGGCAGCTGGTAATGATGGTGTTGGTGGTGGATCTGATGGTAGTGGCAAGAGCAAAATAGGACCGAATGCAGGAGGTGTTGAGCCTGCGTCATCGTCTGGCTCCATAAGGCTTTGAAGGCTTAGTTTTCTAGGAGTTGGCAAACCGCTTTTAAAGCCAGAGCATCAGGAAAAAGTTTTGTCTTACATTGCTGACTCAGCCTCCAGCTCTATCGCCTCCTCTTCTGAAGTTGTAAAAAGTAAAAGCACTGAGTCATCATTGGAGGCTCATGTTCATGAACCACACCTTTCCTTGTGTCCTTCACCCCAACCAAGAATGAAGGATGACGCAGGCCATACTACTGATTACTCCATGGAGCTGTTTTCACATACCATGCCTGGATTATCAAGTGAAATGGTGAATTACCCAGGCCAAGATGAATCTGACATGGAGTGCACTGATGCCCAGCCACTGCTCGATGAATCTGCTGGTACATTGACCCAGACCACTACATTCCCCTCGCATGCTACACGGCCTGAATCTGACCCTGATGAAACTCAGGTTACCCTTCCCATATACAGTTCCATCTTACACGGTGACAAAGAGGAAGCTGCAGATGAAAGTGCAGGTTCGGCCCACCCGCCATCAGACACACCACCGTAGTATCAGGGGCCCTGTGCCAGTGCAGTCGTCAACGAGTGGGCCCCCCCTGCTTGCTCAGGATCACAGCACTTGCAAGGTTGAAATACTGTGCAGTGAGATGGAAGATGGGGACGACGAGGAGTCCAGACTAGTACAGGGATTCCCTAGCGAGGAGACTTATTTGATTGTTTTCAATGTTGGGACAGCAATTTTTGGGGAGCACTATACTCTGGAGAATGATAGATGGGGCCCACCATACAATGGAACATTCCAAAGGTGGACATCAGACACTGGAGCAGCATTTACAGGGCCCATTATACACCAGAGCATTAGAAATGGGGCCCATTATGTTTGGAGCATTATTTGGGCCCATAAGACAGTGGAGCTTCATCCATGGGGACCAACATATACTGTAGCATTATGTGGAGCTCATCATATACTGTTTCAAACATTATATGGGACCAATGATTCTGTATGGAGAAATAGATGGGCCTCGTCATGAGATGTAAAAAGTGAAGTATTTTTCATTGTACTATACCGCTATTTCTCTGCCGTATCGGAGCATGATGAGTTGTGGTATGTGTTAAAGGGGCGCTCTTTTGCCCAGGGCACATGAAAACCTGGAGCCAGCCCTACCCCCCCACAATTTTAGCCAAATAACCCCCATTTTTCAGTGCGTAACTTGTATTATGAAGTTAATTAAGGTTGACAAGCTTAAGTAAGAAGAATTGATGCTTTTTGCATTCAAATGGGCATTGTAGGTGTTTCCTGTCCTCCTCTCACTGCCGACTTTTATTCCCCATTGACTTACATTGGGTTTCGTGTTTCGGGAGGACCCCGACTTTTCCCTATAATCGGCCGATCTTGCTCGACCCGACTTTTGGAAAAGTCGGGTTTCACGAACCGAAACTCGACCCTAAAAAACCAAAAGTCGCTCAACTCTAGTTGTCAGTAGTTTATAGAATAAAAGAGCAATTTACATTTTACTCAAAAATATACCTATAAAGAGAAAAATCAGACAAACTGATAATTTTGCAGGGGTCTCTTAATTTTTGCCAGAGCTGTATTAGCAGCACAAAAAAGTTAAATGCTGAAATGTGCCCTGGTGTGTCTGGACCACACAATGAGCAAAAATGATCGATCTGCTGGAAGGTCGATTTCACAGCCACAAGGGATCCTATGTATCTGAACTTGCTGATTGATAATCAGCCGCCTACCTAACTATCTGACTATCCAGTAGCAGCGTCAGGAGCAGCCTCACTGCACTGTTACAGTGACCAAATGGCGCCAAACCAAGCTGTCCGCTCTTTATATAGAGAGGGACATGTAACTTCAGCTGCCAATGACACAAGCCCTTCTTTCTGGACGTTGTGGATGGTTTCTGCGCCCTAATTGGCTGCCTTAATCAACACACATTAAGATAGGAAAGAAAAAAAACAGTCCGCCGCTCCTGTAACCTCTCCACAGCCCCTCCGCTCATCAAACACGTCCCCCCGCTCATCATACAGCACCACAATCCTAGCCAAAGTCCTAACAAAAGCATTAGTGGAAAAGGGATCATGTAACAAACTGTGGCTGAATTTTGCCGATTTTTGTTAAGTAAAAATGCTCGGGAATCCAAATTTGAGATTGGTGAACATTTCTGAACAAGCTCGCTCATCTGTAGTGGTGACGAAGAAGTCACACTCAGACCGAAGTGTTGATGGGCCCAAAAGGCGGCTGTGCGACTTAGGAACACATTATAAAGGGCGGACGGTCGATGAGGTCATCAGGGCGCAGGAGCTTCAGGTTACACTTCTGTATTCTACATTCATGTCCCATCCAACTAATAAGTCACAGTCCGACCCAGTTGTTTGGATTCAGGACAGCGACATGATGTAAGAGCGTTCACCTTACACAGCGAGATCTCACTGCTTATTAGAGAGACGACCTATTATTCAAAGAGCGGCTCCTCATTACACTCTGACCCAGTTCAGGTATTCCAGACCCCGCATTCATCTTCTAAATTAGGGGCACAATTACAGCCGCCTCTGCTCCAGCAATCAGATGCATTGTGACACAGGTTTAATTACCGGCACAGACAATACACAGATTATTTATTGTAGGAGGTAAATGAGAGCGCAGGTCTGCGAGTAACAAAACCTTCTCGCTGAGGTTTTTTTTGCATATTTGTTAAGTAGGTTCTGCCGTGAGACTTTATACAGAGTTTCAGAAGTGGCCAGTCGTTTTCTATCTCAGCTTAATGTCACTTATGGCTGTGTGTGCCTCCTAAATCATAACATTAATGCTGGCCAGGAAGCAGTGACATCCCGGCTTAGAAAAGCGATAATAGAAGCTGACATATTTATCTCACAATGTGTCAGGTAAGGTTCTTTATAGCGATGATGGAGAAATTCCAGATTCAATAGCTATAAAGACACTGGCACCTAGTCACAAAACTGCAGCAACAATCAGTAGTATTATAGCAGTTATATTCTTGTATATAGGGGACGGTATTATAGTAGTTATATTCTTGTACATAGGGGCAGTATTATAGTAGTTATATTCTTGTATATAGGAACAGTATTATAGTAGTTATATTCTTGTACATAGGAGCAGTATTATAGTAGTTATTTTCTTGTACATAGGAGCAGTATTATAGTAATTATATTCTTGTACATAGGGGAAATATTATAGTAGTTATATTCTTGTACATAGGGGCAGTATTATAGTAGTTATATTCTTGTATATAAGAACAGTATTATAGTAGTTATATTCTTGTACATAGGAGCAGTATTATAGTAGTTATATTCTTGTACATGGGGCAGTATTATAGTAGATATAGTCTTGTACATAGGAACAGCATTATAGTAGTTATATTCTTGTACATGGGGGTTTTATTATAGTAGTTAAATTCTTGTACATATTGGGCAGTAGTATAGCAGTTATATTCTTGTACAAAGGAGCAGTATTATAGTAGTTATATTCCTGTACATAGGAGCAGTATTATAGCAGTTATATTCTTGTACATAGGAGCAGTATTATAGTAGTTATATTCTTGTACATAGGGGGCAGTAGTATAGTATATTCTTATACCTAGGGGGGCAGTATTATAGCAGTTCTATTCTTGTACATAGGGCAGTATTATAGTAGTTATATTCTTGTACATAGGAGCAGTATTATAGCAGTTATATTCTTGTACATGGGGGGTTTATTATAGTAGTTAAATTCTTGTACATAGTTGGCAGTATTATAGTATATTCTTGTACATAGGGGCAGTATTATAGTAGTTACAGTCATATGTTAAAGTTTGGGCACCCCATTAATGTTAACCTTTTTTCTTTATAACAACTTTGGATTTTGCAACAGCTATTTCAGTTTCATATATCTAATAACTGATGGACTCCGTTATACTTCTGGATTCAAATGAGGTTTATTGTACTAACAGGAAATGTGCAATCTGCATTTTAACAAAATTTGACCGGTGCAAAAGTATGGGCACCTCAACATAAAAGTGACATTAATATTTCGTAGATCCTCCTTTTGCAAAAATAACAGCCTCTAGTCGCTTCCTGTAGCTATTAATGAGTTCCTGGATCCTGGATGAAGGTATTTGTGACCATTCCTGTTTACAAAACAATTCCAGTTCAGTTAAGTTTGATGGTCGCCGAGCATGGACAGCCCGCTTCAAATCATCCCACAGATGTTCAATGATATTCAGGTCTGGGGACTGGGATGGCCATTCCAGAACATTGTAATTGTTCCTCTGCATGAATGCCTGAGTAGATTTGGAGCGGTGTTTTGGATCATTGTCTCCCTGAAATATCCATCCCCTGCGTAACTTCAACCTCGTCACTGATTCTTGCACATTATTGTCAAGAATCTGCTGATACTGAGTTGAATCCATGCGACCCTCAACTTTAACAAGATTCCCAGTGCCGGCATTGGCCACACAGCCCCAAAGCATGATGGAACCTCCACCAAATTTTACTGTGGGTAGCAAGTGTTTTTCTTGGAATGCTGTGTTTTTTAGCCTCCATGTATAACGCCTTTTTGTATGACCAAACAACTCAGTCTTTGTTTCATCAGTCCACGGGACCTTCTTCCAAAATGTAACTGGCTTGTCCAAATTTGCTTTTGCATACCTCAGGCGACTCTGTGGCGTGCTTGCAGAAACGGCTTCTTTCGCATCACTCTCCCATACAGCTTCTCCTTGTGCAAAGTGCGCTGTATTGTTGACCGATACACAGTGACACCATCTGCAGCAAGATGATGCTGCAGGTCTTTGGAGGTGGTCTGTGGATTGTCCTTGACTGTTCTCACCATTCTTCTTCTCTGCCTTTCTGATATTTTTCTTGGCCTGCCACTTCTGGGCTTAACAAGAACTGTACCTGTGTTCTTCCATTTCCTTACTATGTTCCTCACAGTGGAAACTGACAGGTTAAATCTCTGAGACAACTTTTTGTATCCTTCCCCTGAAAAGCTATGTTGAATAATATTTGTTTTCAGATCATTTGAGAGTTGTTTTGAGGAGCCCATGATACCACTCTTCATAGGAGAATCAAATAGGAGAACTACTTGCAAGTGGCCACCTTAAATACCTTTTCTCATGATTTGATACACCTGGCTATGAAGTTCAAAGCTCAATGAGGTTACAAAACCAATTTAGTGCTTCAGGAAGTCAGTAAAAAGTAGTTAGGAGTGTTCAAATCAAGAAAATGATAAGGGTGCCCATACTTTTGCACCAGTCAAATTTTGTTTAAATGCAGATTGCACATTTTCTGTTAGTACAATAAACCTCATTTGAATCCAGAAATATAACTGAGTCCATCAGTTATTAGATATATGAAACAGAAATAGCTGTTGCAAAAAACAAAATTGTTATAAAGAAAAAAGGTTAACATTAATAGAGGTGCCCAAACTTTTACATATGACTGTATATTCTTGTAAATAGGAGCAGTATAATAGTAGTTATATGCGTGTACATAGGGGCAGTATTATAGTAGTTATATTCCTGTACATAGGAGCAGTATTATAGTAGTTATATTCTTGTACATAGGAGCAGTATTATAGTAGTTATATTCTTGTACATAGGATCAGTATTATAGTAGTTATATTCTTGTACATAGGGGCAGTATTATAGCAGTTCTATTCTTGTACATAGGGCAGTGTTATAGTAGTTATATTCTTGTACATAGGAGCAGTATTATAGTAGTTATATTCTTGTACATAGTGCAGTATTATAGTAGCTATATTCTTGTACATAGGAGCAGTATTATAGAAGTTATATTCTTGTACATAGGAGCAGTATTATAGTAGTTACATTCTTGTCCATAGGGGCAGTATTATAGTAGTTATATTCTTGTAAATAGGGACAGTATTATTCTAGTTGTAGTCTTCTACATAGGAGCAGTATTATAGTAGTTATATTCTTGTGCATAGGGGCAGTAGTATAGTAGTTATATTCTTGTACATATGAGCAGTTTTATAGTAGTTATATTCCTTATACATAGGAGCAGTATTATAGTAGTTATATTCTTGTACATAGGGGCAGTATTATAGTAGTTATATTCCTGTGCATAGGAGCAGTATTATAGTATTTATATTCTTGTACATAGGGGCAGTATTATAGTAGTTATAATCTAGTAATTATATTCTTGTTTATGAGTCATATTGTTTTAGTTATTATGTTGTATATAAGGATCAGTATTATAGTAGTTATATTCTTGTACATAGGGGTAGTATTATAGTAGTTATATTCTTGTACATGGGGGCAGTATTATAGTAGTTATATTCTTGTACATAGGAGCAGTATTATAGTAGTTATATTCTTGTACATAGGGAGCAGTATTATAGTAGTTATATTCTTGTCCATAGGAGAGGATAGACGTGTGTTTGTGAGCTCCCAGCAGGGCGGAGGCATGGCTTCTGACCCAGGTGGAGGGGAGGGAAGCTGGGCTGATGATCCAGGGAAAGCCCCTAGCCTGGAGTGTGGCCTGCCGCATGGACCTGATGGTAATGAAAAGCTGGAAATGGTGGCTGGTGAGTCTTCTAAACCTGCTTGTTATGTTGCTGGATTGAGTGGTAAAGTTACAAGGCAAAGCATTTTTAAGCTGGAAATGCAAATCAGCAAATTGCAAGATGAAATTAAGAATGAGACTGATCCAAAGATAAAACTGATGAAATGTGAGAGCTTGGATGTTTGCAGACGAGAGCTGGACATTCGGAAAGGAAACCTGGACAAAGATGTGAACTCTGTGCCCAGAAAGGAAACTTGGGCTATGGAGAAAAAGAGGGGAGCCAGAGCCCAGAAGGAGAATAGAAAACACTCCATTAGGCTAGTTTCACACTTGCTTTTTTTTGCAGCGCGTTTTTCCCGCAAAAAAACGCATTGAAAAAACGCATACAAAAGCATACAACTGCTGCGTTTTTTTCAAGCATTTTTATGAGCATGCATGAAAAAAACGCAGCGTTTTTAAGCGTTTGTATGCGTTTTTAGTGCGTTTTTACCGCGTTTGCGTTTTTTTCCAACATTAGGTGGCCCCTCACACTAACCCAAACCATGACTTTACTAACCCTAACCCTGACCCTAACCCTTAACCCTAACCCTGACCCTAACCCTAACCCTGACCCTAACCCTTAACCAAACCATACTTAACCCTAACCCAAACCCTAAACCCTAACTAACCCTAACCCTGACCTTAACCCTGACCCTAACCCTAACCCTGACCCTAACCCTAACCCTAACCCTGACCCTAACCCTTAATCAAACCATACTTAACCCTAACCCAAACCCTAACTAACCCTAACCCTAACCCTAACCCTAACCCTTAATCAAACCATACTTAACCCTAACCCAAACCCTAACTAACCCTAACCCTAACCCTAACCCTGACCCTAACCCTTAACCAAACCATACTTAACCCTAACCCTGACCCTAACCCTGACCCTAACCCTTAACCAAACCATACTTAACCCTAACCCTGACCCTAACCCTGACCCTGACCCTAACCCTAACCCTAACCCTTAACCAAACCATACTTAACCCTAACCCTGACCCTAACCCTGACCCTAACCCTTAACCAAACCATACTTAACCCTAACCCTGACCCTAACCCTGACCCTAACCCTAACCCTGACCCTAACCCTAACCCTAAACCCCCTTAACTAACCCTAACTTTACCCAAACCCCTAAATTCCATTGTCTAAACTAATGGTAAAAAAAAAACGCATGTGCAAAAAAACGCATACATGAGCATGCCAGTGCGCACATATGCGCATCCATAGGCTATAATGGCCAATTTTAGCGCAAAACGTGCGCATACGTGCGCATGCGCTTTTTTGCAGGGCCAAAAAATGCAACATGCTGCGTCTGGAAAATACAAACGCACACCCCAAAAAAACGCAGCGCATGAAAATCACATACGTGCGCTTACCAGCGCGCAGGTATGCGCACCCATGTTAAATATAGGGGAAAAAACGCATGCGCAGGTATGCGTTTTTTTCCAGCGCTAAAAAACGCAAATGTGAAACCAGCCTAAGTAAGGACATTAAATCTGAAATTGTGCACAGTGTGGGGCAAGGATATCTGGTAAGAAATGCAGCACTTATATCAGCCGCACAATGTGAGGGGTCTGAGGCAGCAGACAATGCTGTGAGCGCTGCAGAGGACAGTGTGTCAGCAACCAAGGGGTTAACCGCAGTGGACTCTGTGTACAGCAATGAAGGGAGCTCAGCTCCTGTAAGTGATGAAGTAAGTGTCCCCTGTACTGTCACTGTGTGCGAGACCCTGCTCAGTGCTGTGAGTGAGACTCCACTTGGTGCTGTGAGTGAGACCCCGCTCACTGGTGCTAGTGAATGTATGTCTGCAACAGATACAAACATTATAATGGACTCTGAACCCTCCATGTCAGTGAATGGAGACCACACTGCAATAATAATGGACTCTGAACCGTCAGTGGTAATGGACTCTGAACCCTCCATGTCAATGAATGAAGGTCACATTGTGCAACAATCAGTAGTGGATCTGGGCATTTTTTCAGCACAAACACGTGTCAGTGATCATGGTGCTATTGAGAGCTCCAGCACTGATCCTCCTGTGGCTGGGGAGGGCTCCAGCACTGCTCCACCTGCGGCTGGGGGGAGCTCCGGCGCTGCTCCACCTGCGGCTGGGGAGAGCTCCGGCACTGCTCCACCTGCAGTTGGGGAGAGCTCCGGCACTGCTCCACCTGCGGCTGGGGAGAGCTCCGGCACTGCTCCACCTGCGGCTGGGGAGAGCTCCGGCACTGCTCCACCTGCGGCTGGGGAGAGCTCCGGCACTGCTCCACCTGCGGCTGGGGAGAGCTCCAGCACTGATCCTCCTGCTGACCAACATCAGTTCAGGAGACTGTTCTCCAATGTAAAAAGACTAGTGAACCCTCCACCTCAGAGGAGGAATGCAGTCAGGATAAAGTACACGGGACCAGAGGAGAACATCCCATCCAGAATTTATATTGGAAAAGTTCTTCTGAAAGACTTTATGAGGTTTAAGGCAACTGAGGTCTACGCACTGATCCATGTTCCATCCAGCAGGATCTATGACATCAGCTTTAAGCTTCAGTGTGATCTGGATATGTTCTGGAACATCTATAATGACACTAGAGATGATGAGATCTGGGATCATCTCCATTGTATCCAGCTGTCTAAGCCGCAGGAAATAACGGCCACTGTCCTGTTCCAGTCTGAGGTGGTGGCTCTGGCGGATCTGCAGCACTGGTTGAGCCGGCACTGCATGGTGAGAAGTCATCCTCAGAAGATCTATGATGAGGAGCAAATATGGAATGGAGGATATTCTGTGAAAATCCAGCTACTACAGGAGAATGGTGTAACAAGACATCTGCCGCACTCCTTCTACCTGGGCTCAGAGAGGGGGATATGCTATTACCCTGGTCAGCCACGTCTGTGCCATAGATGTGGGGGCAGGCACCTCGCCATGAACTGCTCTCGTATCACGTGCTCATTGTGTGGACAGTTCGGGCATGCAAAGGACAAATGCACAGGAACCGTCATCTGTAACCTGTGCTCTGGACCCGGGCATACGTTTCGTGATTGCCCTCATGCAGAGCATAATAAATATAATGGCCTGACCTCCTTGGAAATTATGGGAAAAGAAACCACAAGAGGTGCAGATGTTGTCCAAGAAGCCGGCACTGATGAGGTGATAAGTCACAGTAACAGCGAGCCTGCTCCAGAGTCTGATATAATATCGATGGATGCTGCACTATTAGGACCACCAGCCACTGAAGAAACACCTAAAGTACCACCAGCTAGAGCTAAGCCACCATCAGCCAGTAAAGTGAGATCTAAGCAATATTCAGCCACTAAATTAAGACCTAAAATACTAGTCACTAAGGTGTCTAGAAAACCTGTCACCAAACCATCCAAGCTTCAGCCCAGTACATCTGTAGAAGTAGATAAATTGTCCGCAGTGTCCAGTGTGGATGACGAAGGTTTTGTGACCATAAAAAGGAAAAAAGCCTTTGTGGATTCCTCTAGGAAAATCACAACAGTCCAGAAAACCTCTGAGCCTCCAGTGCTGGTGATAAGTCCAGGACGTTACAATGTACTGGGAGAAGAAGACGAAGAAGAGGCACAAATGGAGCAAGGTTCTTCATACATCATAGAAAATGACTCTGATGAGGTGGATCCTGACTCTCCCGTGTCCACAAAGAGATGGGGCACTGCAGGTGACAGCAGTGGAAGGAGAAAGAAGACCAGAAAGTCTAAGTGATCAGGATGCGGCTGAGACTAAGCTCTATTAATGTGAACAGTGTGAGGACTGGTAGCCGGCGGCAGGCGATCTACCAGCAATTGTCTGATGAGAGATCTGATGTCTTCTTCTTACAGGAGACATATCTGAAATGTAATGCCCATGTGTATGCAGCCAAGAGAGACTGGAGACTAGGTCCATCATTCTGGTCCTCCGGGCTGGAGAGGAATGACGGTGTGGGAATCCTCTTTAATACCATGGATGTCCAGGTGGACAGAGTCCTGGAGATCTGTCCAGGCCGCTGTCTGATGCTGGACTTTGTACTGGACTCCATCCATTATAGAGCAATAAACATTTATGCTCCGCAGACAAGAAAAGAGCGGAGGGAACTGTTTGACCATATGAAGCCATATTGCTTTACCTCTAAAGTGTTTATATTGTGTGGGGATTTTAATAATGTGTCTTGTAATATGGATAGATCCAGTAGTCACAAGAAACTGAGATATGATGAGACGTTTCTTAATAATATAGTCCAACAGGCCCACCTAGTAGACCCCTATGGTTCCCACCATACCAGTAAGACATACACATACCATAAGGGTGGTAATGCCAGCAGAATAGACCGGGTGTATATAAAGAGAGAGGCGAGATGCTCTCAGTACAGGATCAGCCCTCTGGAGTTCTCTGACCATTGCATGGTGAGCATGACACTGGATCTGGCCCAAGCTGTGGTCTGTGGAAAGGGGTACTGGGAGGTGAATAGCTCCGTGATCCAAGATCCACGGTTCAGAGAGGCCTTCACCACCTTCTATAACGATCGTAGGACCACCCAATGTATGTGTGATGACACAGCTGAGTGGTGGGAGACCATGAAAAGTGACATCAAGCAGTTTATTATACGAGCAGCCAGGAGACATAGTAATATGGATTATACGAGATACTCTGCCCTGAGACTGCAACTGAGCCGGCTATATAGCAGGATGAATGGTGGTGAGGAGGTGGATGGACGGAGCGTCAGCCATATAAAGCAGCGAATGAGGGAGCTGCAGTATGATCACCTCAAGTCTCTCAAGGCGGAGGGACAGTTTGATAATTGGGGTGTTCATAACCCAGATCCTTTCATTTCCTGTAAAAACAGGGTCAGTAAGAAGCTAATCACTGGTTTGTTGGATGAGAATGTGGTGGAGCAGTCTGAGCCGGAGAAAGTCCACAAGATCATTGCTGATTATTATAGAGATCTCTATAAAGGGGCTAATATTGATAAGGAAGCCATTAATGCCTACCTGAAGGGGGTGTCCCTACCAACATTAGACCCCACACAGGCAGATAGTATGGCCGGTCCCATAACTGAGGAGGTGAAGAAGAGCATTGACTCCTTAAAGGCCAATAAGAGCCCGGGGCTGGACGGCCTGACCAGCGAGTTTTATAGAGAGTTCAGGGACTTATTAGCTCCAGACCTGGTGCAGGTCTATAATGATTGCCTCTCTGCAGGGAAGCTTCTACCGTCCCAGTATAAATCTGTTCTGGTCCTTTTAGCAAAAAAAGGAAATCTAAAAGATATAAAGAACTGGCGTCCATTGTCTCTGCTGAACACGGATTATAAAATTCTGGCCAAGATCTTGTATTATCGGCTGAGTGAGGTGGCGGGTGAGCTCATCATCGCCAACCAGACATGTGGTGTGAAGGGTCGGACGATAGAGGACTCATTGTTGTTGGTGAGAGAAGCCGTGACGTACATGAAGCAGCACCATGTGGGGGCGTATATTGTGGGCTTAGACCAGAGTAAAGCCTTTGATAGAGTCCATCATGATTACCTGTATCAGGTGTTGTTACAGTATGGCCTCCCGATGCGGTTTGTGCAGTGGCTGCGATTTCTGTATGAGGAAGCTATAAGCCTGCCGCTGATTAATGGTCACTTGGCCGAGCCCTTTGCGATCATGTCAGGGGTGAGGCAGGGCTGTCCTCTCAGCCTATTGTTGTATGCTTTCAGTCTGGATCCTTTCCTCAGAAAACTGCAGGATCATAGAGATTTTACAGGGCTGAGGTGCCACCTCCAAAGTATGGTAGAGGAGGTAAAGTTCTGTGCCTATGCGGATGATGTGTCGGTTGTGGTGTCTTCTAGAGGTGCCTGTGCGGCTCTACAGCAGGAGATCACAGCCTTCTCCCAAGTATCTAACTCCTCTGTGAACATGGAGAAGAGCGAGGCGTTGTGGCTGGGGAGTGACCGTGATGTCTTCTCTGTGCCCTTCAGAACAGTTCAGGATCAGATAAAGATTTTGGGAGTTGTGTTTGGTGTTGTAGATGATGGGAAGGTGAACTGGGAGGAGAAGCTGGTGGTGTGTGAGCGGAAGGTGCAGAGCTGGAGACACTGGAAGCTGACATATCTGGAGAAGATCCGCCTGCTGAAGACCTTCCTGCTCCCGCTGTTCCTCTATATCAGTGTGGTGTTCCCACTGCCAGATATGTTGCTCCCCAGACTTACCAATGTCTTCTTTCACTTCTTGTGGGGCAACAGGGTGAATGTGGTCAGGAGAAACATTGTTTATCTCCCTCATAAGGATGGTGGTCTCGCCATGCCTTGTCTGGAGCTCTTCTTTAATTTTTTGTTTCTCATGAAGAATTTTTCGTTTGGTAAGAATTCAGAGAAGGTGCCATGGTCTTGTTTGTTTAAGAGCCAGATCCAGCAGTTTGTGTCTGTGTGGTCGGTAGGGGACCCCATCAAGAGAATCTCAGGACGACTAAAGAATAATGTTTCTTGGTATGGTGTCCACATAATAAGTAAGGTCGTCAGATGGAGGATCTTGTATGATGACGTCAAGCAGCTTAGTAGGAAGGAGCTGTATAAGAATGTCCTGTCATCTCACTTCAGTGTCCAGGTACAACTGAGGGGTGCTCCGAGTCTGGATGTAAAATGGGCTGCAAAAAACGTGCTAGATCCCAGAGTTCCCCCTCATATGAGAGACGTAGCGTGGCTGGCACTCCATGGTAAGATGTACGTTAGAGATAATCTAAAGTGCAGGAATGTATCAGACAGATCCTGTCCCAGAGAAGAGTGCCCCCATATACTGGAGACGATGGACCATCTGCTGTTAGAGTGCCCCTTCAGTATGCAGGTATGGGAGTCTGTGTCCTTGTCCCTAAAGTTGCCGCACCTGGTGGGACAGTCGTATGGTCAGCTGCTATACGGAGACTTCCAACCTAAGCTTAGGGCGTATGACAGAAGCTCTCTGTATATAATAAATGTGGTGACCATCTACCATCTGTGGTGTGCGCGGTGCTGCCTGCTCATCAATAAGGAAGTCCTGTCCTGTGATACTGTCAGGTATAAGATCCTAGAAAGTCTCAAGGCCGTATATAAGAAGGATATAAAGGGGAACCCAGGGAATGTGAACTGGAGAAACATCCATGTATCGGGATTTGTCAATGTTTGCTAATGCTATTGTTTAAGTGATGTAACAACATTTATCTCCTTTACTATTTATTGCTTTGAGATTTTAATGTAACATTTTTGTAATATATGGTTGCCAGTTTTTAAATAAAAAGATCATTATAGTAGTTATATTCCTGTACATAGGAGCAGTATTATAGTATTTATATTCTTGTACATAGCGACAGTATTACAGTAGTTATAATCTAGTAATTATATTCTTGTTTATGAGTCATATTGTTTTAGTTATTATGTTGTATATAAGGATCAGTATTATAGTAGTTATATTCTTGTACATTGGAGCAGGATTATAGTAGTTATATTCTTGTACATGGGGGTTTTATTATAGTAGTTATATTCTTGTACATAGTTGGCAGTATTATAGTAGATATATTCTTGTACATAAGGGCAGTATTATAGTAGTTATAGGAGCAGTATAATAGTAGTTATATGCTTGTACATAGGGGCAGAAATTATAGTAGATATATTCCTGTACATAGGAGCAGTATTATAGTAGTTATATTCTTGTACATAGGAGCAGTATTATAGTAGTTGTGACCCTTTCTCTGTAGGTCAGCCTCCAGTTCTTCCATCGCTGAACCTTTGCATTTCCGGTTTCCAATTTCTCCTCCCAATTTAGCTTAGCATTATCATCCCTCCCAAATTTAACCCCTAGGATCTTAATATGGGTGGAGGCTTTGGAAAACTGTGGCAGATCAAAGCTGGGCTCAGTATCTAATGTCCACAGAGCTTGACTCTTTTCAAGGTTGACCAGAGACCCGGAGGCCTCTGAGTTGCTTCTGATGGACGCAGATAACATCTGCACCTCTTGAGGATTAGAGATCACCAATGTCACATCATCCTCATAGGCAACAACATTCAGAGGCGGGCAGTGGGGGACTGGCACCCCCTGAAAATCGCACTCCTGCAGTGACCTCAGAAACGGGTCTAGGGCAAAAACATACAGGAGCAGACTCAGTGGGCAGCCCTGCCTCACCCCCGCCCCAACTCCAAAAGTGTCATCCTGCCAATCACTAATCAGAGGAAAGCTCACCGCCTCTCTGTACAACGTCTTCAGCCAATCCACAAATTGTCCCGGAATACCGTACTTTGACAAAGTGGCCCACAGATAGTCATGATTAACCATGTCAAAGGCTTTAGCCTGGTCCAGACTAACAACATATCTCCCACACCGCAGAGCTTTACATCTCTCAAACATCTCCCGTATCGAGATGACTGCTCCAGAGATGTTCCGCCCTTTTATTGTGCCAAACTGAGAGCCTGCCAACAGTGCCGGGGACAAACAAACTAATCTAGAAAATAGGATCTTTGCCAGAATCTTCCTGTCCACATTCAAGAGGGCAATCGGCCTCCAGTTCTTGATGTTGCTTGGCTCTTTACCTTTAGACAGCAGAATTAACGAGGACACTCTCATGGATGGAGGCATCAGGTGATTTTCTAGAAAATTTCTATACACATCCACGAGAATTGGAGCCAGGAGGTCTCTGAATTTCTTGTAAAATTCTGCCGTTATACCATCTGGACCTGGTGCCTTCTTCAGATATGATTTATCAATAGCCTCCTTAACTTCCTCCACCGTTAATTCTTCTGTCAAAGGAGAGAAGTCCAGATCATTAGTATCAGGCACTGGAGTTGCCTCCAAGAATTGAGCCATCTTATCTTTATCCAAAACTTTCCTCTGAAACAAGTCAGGATAGTAAGATCTCACCATCTCCAGGATACCCTGACATGAATCCTGCAATACATCCTGGGAGTCAATGAGACCTGTGACCATTTTTTTGGCCACCCTCTCCCTGCAATTCTCAAAGGGATAAGGGGCCCCTAAGGACCCATAATTCCATTCAAGAACCAGGGAGGTATACCTGCTGTACTGATACTGCCTTATTTCAGATTTCAGTCGGTCGATCTTCACTTTGTCATCCCCACCCACCGAATACAGTGACTCCAATTCTTTGCACAGCTTTAGGTACTGGCTATACTTTTTCCTCCCTTTATTAACTGACAGTCTCTTTAAGAGGGATCTGATATCCTCCTTGATGTCCTCCCACCAGTCAGTCATGTTGTCATAGAAGTCAACCCTGTCTAGATGAAGCTAGATAAGGGAGTGAACACGGCTCTGAACATAGGCATCATCCAGGAGACTGGAATTGAGCTTCCACAACCCTCTACCAATGTCCGGATGGTTAGAGGTCCCCAGAGAGAAGCACAAGGCGAGGTGATCAGAGTAAGGGACGACCTTCTCACTCAGGGTGCCAACAGCCTCAGTAGGACTGACAAAAGCAAAATCTATCCTACTGCTCATGTTGGAACATGAATACATGAATTTTGGCTGTCGCCCACCCTGTGTGAAAACATCAGTCAGTCCTGCCTGCATTATGACGTTATGTAGGACCTTACCGTCCCTGGTCACTGTCCTGCCTGTGGAGCTGTCACCTGATATCAGTATGGCATTAAAGTCCCCCGCCATCACCACTGGAAGAGAAGTGAAGAGGTAAGGCTTGACGTCATTAAACAGCTGGATCCTGTCAGTCACTGTCTGTGACCCATAGATGTGAATAAGCCGGAGTCACCTCCCATGGATAGTGACTTCTAGGACCAGACATCTTCCCATGGCCACCTCCGTCATCCTATGCACAGTCACATCATTAATGTTAAACATGACAGCGACCCCGGCGTAAGGCTCCACAGCCAGTGACCAGAAAGAAGGACCGGAACGCCATTCCCTCTCAGCCTCTCTCATAAGCCCCAGAGATGTCAGTCGTGTATCCTGCAGGAAGATGACATCTGTGTCCAGATATTTGAGATGCTCATACACCGCATGTCTAGTTCTCCTCAGCTTAATGCTATTCACATTACTCGAGATCACTGTCAATGAGAACCCCGCCATCACAACACAATATAGAAGGAGCAGAGTAATAGCCATCATCATGAGTCAGAGATGTTCTGTCCACCACTGGTGTCCATGTCAGACTCTACCTGAGGGTCTACAGATAAGGGCTTCTGCTTTGGCGGGGGGATGGTCCTCTATGTCCCTGTCACACACAGCATCAACTTTCCTCAACTCTTTCTCATAATCATCAACATTAGACTCAGATAAAACTCCATACTTGTTGGACACGACCATCACTCCTGCTGAATTCTGAACCTTTTTACTAGCACTCTGACCAGTGTCATATTCTGCCTCAGGTTTACGGGAGGATGTGTTCTTTTTCTTCCTTTTGTTTTGATTAATGCTCCAGTCATCAGATACAGACAGCGATGCTGAAGGGGGGGGGCTATCTGAGGCTGCCAGACCTGATGGACGACCTCCATGTTCCCCTCTGCACCCTGCTTCTCTGGTGCTACATGAGTGGACTCCTGGTGGGCATCTGAGCTGGTCAGCATCTCTCCTGACATTAACTCCTCCTCCCCATGTGTCCCTGCCACCACATCCTCATCCTCCTGAGCTTCTGCCCCTGCCATCACAAACTCATCAGGGAAAACTCTGCAGATGTTGTGCCAGGCATCTGGACAGTCCCTGTGAGGGTGGCCCATCCTACCACAGAGGTTGCACCTGACGTCCCGGCAGTCTGCAGCGACATGGCCGATTGCCCCACACAGACTGCACTTCACCACAGTACAGGCGTTAGCCAGATGACCTTTCCCACCATATTTAAAGCACTTTCTGGGTTGCCCGGGGTAATAACACCTTTCCTTCTCCCTCCCTATGAAGAAGGAGTTGGGTAAGTGGGCAGTGATGTTCTCACATTGCCGCAGTTTCACCAAGACCCGCCACCCCATTGTCCAGATACCATCCTCATCTCTGACCTTGGTGAGTCCAGAGACTAGGTCACAGTGTCACCGGAGCCACACCTCGATGTCCTGTGGAGGAACGGCCTCATTCCAGAAGGTGATATTCACTGTGACAGTGTCTGACCTGGAGATAGGAACTAACACAAACTTATTCCAGCCCTCAACATCTCTGAACTTGGGGTAATTGGCCCAGAGTCTATCCAGGTCAGACATGAGCTTGAAGCTAACCTCGTAGCCCTGCCTGTCCTGAAGATTAGACACCGCCAGTATCTCATTTGCCACAAACCCCATCTGGTCGCATAGCAGCTCTCTCACCACATACCTGCGTTGTGGCAAATCCTCCTTGGCACCTATGTATTTAAACCGCACCACATTAATACGTTTGAATGTCTGGCCGGTATACCTGGCGCTGGAAGTGAAGGATGGGGCGACGCGGCTCCAGGCATTCCTGGGGGGCACCTGCCGGGTCACACTGGGCTGACTGACAGGGAGAGGGCCTGCAGCAGGGGGGTCTGTCACACCTTGTGGACTGGATGGCAAAGGGGGATAACCACACATATCATTCACATTATCATGAGCAGCATCATTATCAGACAGTGTGACGTCCATTACAGAATGTGAAACCCCTCCATCCCCCGACCCCATGGACACAGCATCACCAGCCACAGTCTGTGCTTCAGCCTCATCCACGGCCTCATCAGCACAAACAGTCTCACAAATACTGTCCTGCTCCTGTGTGGGGCACTCAGGGACCTGTGGTGCCTCTGCTGGAGTCTGAAGTGTGTGCTCTTGTTCACACTCAGCTGCCTCAGCCTCAGCAGCACAAACAGTCTCACATACACTGTCCTGCTCCTGTGTGGGGCATTCTGGGACCTGTGGTGCCTCTGCTGCAGTCTGAAGTGCATGCTCCTGTTCACACTGAGCTGCCCGCTTCTGCAGCTGTTTTCCCTCCTGGAAGCAGAAGCGGGCAGCCTGTAACACTGGCCGTGTCCGCTGCTGGGGGGTCCCGTCCTGAACATCAGGGGTCCTGGCCTCTACAGCACAGTCCTGCTTATAGGAGGTGAACCGCTCCCGGTTCCTGTAGGTCTCTGCCAGGGGCCCCATGCTCTCCAGCACAGATTCAGTGTCCTGCACAACACTCGCCAGCTGTACACCCAGTGTGTTCAGTCTCAGGTCATAGGCGTCATTACTGGCAGGATTAGTGGTCTTTAGGTTATAGATAAAGTCTACTTCCATTTGCAGCGCTTTTTTTTGCTGCTGTAACTCACCCAGTTTTCGGACAAGTCCCGGTATTTCATCCGCTAGCTGCAGCTCGGGTGCACGCGCCGGCCCCACAGGTTTAGTCTTAACGACAGGTACAGGGGTTTTGAACACAGTCTTGTGCGGGTCCATCATAGATGGTTTTGTGGCCCCTTGGCTGGATGCAGGCTCCGCAGCAGGTTTATCGCTGCCACCTGACTGTGACTGTGTGCGTCCTGAGCACACCATACTGCCATGTTGCTGTAGGTTTTCCTGCATTATCTGCCTTTCCAAAGACGTCCGTCTCTGCCTGGGAGCAGGAGAGCTGATCTGCACAGCTGGGGACGATCTCACCTGTGCACCTGGCAGGAGCTGCTTACCGACTGGGGAGCTACAAGACTTCACATTCAGCTAGATTCCATCACTCACTGACACTTTTCCTTCTTGCTTCTTTGCTGGAACTTGAGGTTTTCCTCCCAAAACTTTTCTCACAGCTTTTTCCTCCTTCACCAAACTACTGCAGCTTTGACTCGCTGCATTCACTTGTCTCACGGTGGCTTTGGGATTAACATTCCCATTGGTAGAAACCTGGCAGGCTTATCCCAGTGTAGATCTGGAAGCCTGGGCCTTGCCTGGGGAGCTTCCCCGCCCAGGGTGGCCACTCCCCGGGCTTGCTCCAGACATGAGGAGAGCCACACAACACAACCTCACAGCTAGGAGGCAGTATTATAGTAGTTATATTCTTGTACATAGGGGCAGTATTATAGTAGTTATATTCCTGTACATAGGGGCAGTATTATAGTAGTTATATTCTTGTACATAGGGGCAGTATTATAGTAGTTATATTCTTGTATATAGGGGCAGTATTATAGTAGTTATATTCTTGTACATAGGAGCAGTATTATAGTAGTTATATTCTTGTATATAGGAGCAGTATTATAGTAGTTATATTCTTGTATATAGGGGGTAGTATTATAGTAGTTATATTCTTGCACATAGGAGCAGTATTATATTAATCAACATATCAGCAAACATCATTCTTCTTTGACCCTGCATCACTAGTCTTAGAGGATAACAGCCCAATAAGTTACAAGTAATGTCAACTTACAAGTCAATATCACAGGCTAACACAAACAAAAGTCTGTTTTCTTGACCAACTAGAAAGAAATTATAGACCTGTCCAATATTATATGGGATGAAGACCTATTCTATATTATACAAGATGGATGCCTCTCCTATTTTACACAGGAATAATAATAATAATAATAATAATAATAATAATAAAACATCCAGAGTCAGCAATACAGAATGTAGATTTATTCATATCCAGGTTCAACAGCTTACAGCATGAAATGTGATCAGTCTGGTATCTGCTGTGGCTTGCAGCATGGGAGCATTACAACAGCAAGAAGGGAAGAGAAGGAGGGGGCATCCTGTCTGTTTTTTTTTTTGTCACTGAACTTTGTTAACAATCTCACAATATGCACAATATATAAAACAGTACAGTAGTAGTTGTTGCAATACATACAGATCAATATTCATTATTCCACCACCCCACTCAACAACTACTTATCCTCTTAGTCCCAGTGTGGTCCTCAATTCTTGGAACCTGGCTCGTGGCAATGGCTTTGTTATAATGTCAGCTGCCATCTTATCAATTTCACAGTAGACGAACTGAATTATGCCACGATCTATCAAATCATGTAAATGATGATGTCTGACGTCAATGTGCTTGGTTCTAGCACTGATCTTTTCACTGCATGCAAGTTTAATGCATCCTTTGTTGTCCTCATAAATCACCATCGGCTGAGTTGACGGTGTGCCAAGATCATCCATCAATTGTCTTAGACAAATGACCTCCTGGCTTGCATAGGCTGCGGACACATACTCCGCTTCTGTAGATGACAAGGCAACAGACACTTGTTTCCTACTAGACCAGGAGATTAAACTTTCTCCAACATTAAACAAGTATCCGCTTGTGGATTTACGATCATGCGAATCACCAGCCCAATCTGCATCTACATAGCCGGTGAGTTCTAGATCTCCCGTTGCAGACAGCTTTAAATTTACATCTTGCATTTCTTTTAAATATCGGAGAAGTCTCTTAACAGCATTCCAGTCTCTTTGGCGTGGTTTTTCCACATATCTGCAAAGGATTCCAACTGTTGTTGTGATATCCGGTCGAGTCATAGTTGATATGTATAGAAGTGCCCCCACTGCCTGACGATATTTCTCATTGTTTGGCAACAGGTCATCTTCTCCTTCCAGCTTCAGGTAGGATGGTTCCGTTGGGGTTGATATACCTTTGGCTTTTGACATTCCAAACTGATTCAGAATCGAATTAATTTTTGCACTTTGGTTTAGAAGAAACCTTCCATCTTCCTCTCTCTGGATTTGGATTCCTAGATAATATGTCACATTTCCAAGGTCTTTCATTTCAAAATGCTGGTTCAGAATTTCAGCCATTTTTCCAATTTCTGCGTCTTCCTGATGAACTACAATCACATCGTCCACATATAAGAGAATATACATCCACTTTCCATCTGTATATTTTGTGTATAAGCATGGATCCGCTTGACCTCTTTTAAAACCTTCTTCCAACAAGACCTTATTCATCTTGGTATTCCATGCTCTTGCTGATTGCTTAAGACCATAAAGGGATTTTTGTAGTTTGCAAACAAGATTCTCTTCACCCCCTTTTACATAACCTTCAGGTTGAGTCATGTATAAGTCCTCCTCAATGTCACCATTTAAAAAGGCAGTTTTTATATTCAAATGTCTGACATTCATCTTTTGTACAGCAGCTACAGCTAACAAAGCTCTGAACGTGGTCTGTTTATCGACTGGAGCAAACGTAGCATTGTAATCTTTGCCATACTTTTGAGAATATCCTTTTGCCACCAACCTTGCTTTAAATCTGTGGACTTTACCTTCAGAGTCATATTTCGTTTTGAAGACCCACTTGCACCTATTGCCTTTTTGCCCTGTGGCAGCTTGGTGAGTTTCCAAGTTTGAAGTTGATGAAGCGATTTGATTTCCTCATTAGCAGCATTGATCCACTTTGTTCTTTCATGGACAGGTAGTTCTTGCATTTCATCCCATGACTGCGGCTCTGATTCAGGTAGTGTCTTGACTATGTAGGATAGACGTTTAGCTGGTACGCCTCTGTTTGATCTAGAAGATCTCCTGATTTCAGATTCACCTGATTTTTCTGTTGTTCCTTCAGTGGTTGAAGAATCCAGCCAGACCTCTACATCCTCCTTGTTATTGTCTTGTAATTGTGACTTCAGCTGGACTACTGGCGTGATGTCACAAAACTTGGGGGACACAAAGTTCTCATCAATCACTACATCTCTACTTATTGTGACCTTGTTTGTTTCTGGGTGTAGAATCCTATAACCTTTCTGGGTTTCACTGTAGCCTACCAGGATCCCTTCCTTAGCGTGAGATTCCCACTTAGTTCGCCTTTCTTTGGGAACATGTACAAGCGCTTGACTTCCGAATATTCTTATATGATGTAGTTTTGGCTTTCTGCTGTTCCATTGCTCAAACGGAGTTTTCTCTGTAGCTTTACCTGGTAGTCTGTTCTGAAGATAGCAAGCTGTCATGATTGCTTCACCCCAATATGCTGTGGGCAGATTTGCATCAAACAACATACTTCTTCCACTTTCACAGAGTGTTCGGTTCCTTCTTTCCGCGACACCATTTTGCTCAGGATTGTAGTGTACAGTGGTCTGAAATAGGATTCCATTTTTCTTTAAAATGCTCTGTGTCTCATTACTTGTGTATTCAGTCCCATTATCTGCACGTAGAATCTTTGGCATTCTCCCAAATTTATTATATACCTCAGCTAGATATACTTCAAGTTTCTCTGGAACTTCTTTCTTGCTGTGAGGCAGATGGACAACTGTATATCTTGAATGATCAACAATAAATGTGAGAAAATATCTCTTCTTCCCAGGAGTCTGAGTGCTCATTGGACCACAGACATCTGTATGTATTAAATCTAGTGTCTGTTCTTGTAGTACTTCTCTTCGGAAAAGCTTTTCTAGACATTTTCCCTTTGATGCAGCTAGTACATTTCATTATCTGGTTACATAGATCAATTGTAATGTCCTCAGCTAGTTGCTTTTGAACTAACTTCCTTATTGCTTCTGGGTCTCTGTGTGCTAGGCGCCTATGCCATGCATGAATGCAGTTATTGTGCCTTTCTTCCTGAGCAGTATGCACACACTCTTTGCATTTAAGCTGGTAAAGTTCATGTGTGATTTTTCCCTCTGCTAGTAAATTACTCTCAAGACTAGGCACATAGTGCACATCTTTTACTGGGATCTTCTTGCTTTGTGTTGGTGAGATTTGACAATCAATATAACCATCTCTTATACCTTGTGAAGTCATGTACTGACCATTAGCCATAATCACTTTCTCTGACTTACTTTGGTTAAGCTTAGAAAAGAAGTCCCTGTTATTAGTCATGTGACTAGTTTCTCCAGAGTCTATACACCATGCATGCTTTGATGTATTTACACTGACAGTAAATGCAGTTTCAGTCAGTATTCACAGAATCATTTTCTGCAGACACAGCACTTTTAACCCTTTGAAGACTGCTTTGCTTTTTCAGCTGATTCTTTCTAGCTTTCCAGACTCTGCAGTCAGCTTTCAAAAGTCCTGATTTCTTGTAAACAAAACATTCACATGTTTCTTTTAGGTGCTTTCTGTTATCATTTAGATTTTGTGTCTGTAAAGCAGATTCTGCATCGCATATCCTGCTTTTTACACCTTCCGCTTTCTGCTTATATTCATCTATGAGCTTCCCTCTGACATACTCCAATGTAAGCTCATCATCTGGGCGCGCATCTAGTGCGGTTACAAGCGTGTCATAGTTTTCTGGAAGACCACTAAGCAGTAATGTGGCGACATGAAAGTCCTTCAAATCTTCCCCAATGCCTCTCAGGCGTTCTACAATCTCTAGAATGCTTGTTATGTAGTAATGCATATCCTGGCCATTCTGTAGTTTAGACTGGTACAATTTTCTCATGAGATAAAGTTTATTGCTTAAATTTATCCTCTCATGCACCTTTTGCAGCTGCTCCCACATTTCTCTTGCAGTTTCACTTTTACACACATGCACAATCTGATCATCATCTATACTGAGTGATATGGTACTTTGTGCTTTCTGATCCATCTCTATCCACTCCTGTGATACTGGGTCAGGTTTAGGCTCCTGTGTGTGTATTTCCACGTACCTTCTCTTATCAGCAGCATTTTCACTTTGAATTTCCAGGATTGATAATTCTGGTTAGTGAGACTTGGTACTGTAAACTTCATGGAGTTGCTGCTGCTGGTGGCCATCTTTGCTGTCTTCCTTTCTTTTCTTTTCTCTGTGCTCTGGGGATCTGGGCCTCTAGGACTCTGGGCCCATAACCTGTTAGCAGCGGATTAATCAGCGTAACATCCAGAGTCAGCAACACAGAATGCAGATTTATTCATATCCAGGTTGAACAGCTTACCGCATGAAATGTGATCAGTCTGGTATCTGCTGTGGCTTGCAGCATGGGAGCATTACAACAACAAGAAGGGAAGAGAAGGAGGGGGCATCCTGTCTGTTTTTTTTTTTGTCACTGAACTTTGTTAACAATCTCACAATATATAAAACAGTACAGTAGTAGTTGTTGCAATACAAACAGATCAATATGCATTATTCCAACACTTTATATAGCACCAACATATTCCGCAGCGCTTTACAGTTTGCACACATTATCATCGCTGTCTGCGATGAGACTCACAATCTAAATTCCCTATCAGTATGTCTTTGGAATGTGAGAGGAAACCGGAATACTCGGAGGAAACCCACACAAACATGGGGAGAACATACAAACTCCTTGCAGATGTTGTCCTTGGTGGGATTCAAACCCAGAACCTCAGCGCTGCAAGGCTGCAGCGCTAACCACTGAGCCACCGTGCTGCCCTTACGAAGGAAGAAGCAGGCCTCTCCTATATTACACAGGATGGAAGCCTCTCCTATTCCTTACCAAGGTTCAAGGGACATTCATTGCTTGTGGGAAGCTGAAGGGGAAGGGAAGTGTGGCTCCTCTGTCACCATCTTGTTCCAATCTCCAGCGAGGACACATAGGGGAAATGTTTCCATCTTTGATTTTGATGGAGTCTCTTCCTAAGGGATCTGGCTTCGGTCCACAGACACTCTGTACAGGCCCCTTTTGCCACAAGTTCAAAAATAATGAAAAATCCCGCCCAAGTATGACAGGATGTGTTAAATCTTTTACTACCTCAGCCTCATGGGACTTAGTATCACGGTCTATTCCCATGGTCAATCTGGCCAAAGGGCAGTCCTTTGTTTCTCTGTGTATCCAGCAGGTGCCCACAAACTTATCAGGGATCAACTATTGGGGCAGTGTAGCACTGATTAGGGTTACTAGACTTCCAGAGTCCAAAAAGTCCAAGAACTAGTATCTCATTGTTGGACACGATACATGCCTGCAGCTCTCCGCTGGGTTGACAGTCCACACTGCAGGCTGGATAGGGGTAATAGGAGCAATGTCTGCCTAGGCTGCAGTCCATTGCTTCAGGAGACATATGACATCGTTTGGCTACATGTCCAGGATTGTGACATCACCAACAGACACTTAATAACAGCCATAGGGGACCCCTCAGTGGAATTGGAAATCCCTCAATTTGTGAGTCTAGACACCATCCATGGTGAGCGTACCCCCCTTTGGGTATCCCAGTACGAGGAAGTGGCTATATCTGGTTTCCCGAGAAATATCTTGACTACTTGGTACCTCTCTACTATTCTAACCAGTTCATCCGCATTTCGACAGTCGCCCTGGGCAACCCAGTTCTTTATTGGCCTGGGAAAGGAGTGGATGAACCAGTCCATCACCATGCGCCAGACTATCTTGGCAGGAGTGGAAGTCTCTGGCTGCAACCACTTTTAGACTAGATGAAACGAGTCGAATATCTGTGAGCAAGGGGGTTTGTCACCAGCATACACCCATTGATGGACTCGCTGAGCTCTAGCAGGCATGGGCATGCCAAGATTTCATTCTTTAATTTGACGTATAATACGCATTTTAGGATTCACCCGACAAATATGGCACCAGCACCTCCACCCACTGCTCTGGCGGAAGTTTCTCCCATTCAGCCACCCTTTCGAAAACAGTCAAAAGAGCCTCCACATCATCCCTGGGGTCATCTTTTGCATGGCTTGTCTTACTACTTTCTGTTGTGAGTTCATTTTCCCCTTCACCTTTGATGTCTGATGAACTCCCTCTGCTGGTGAAGAGAGGTAGTGAAATTGATTGGGATGGGAAGAACCTGTTATCTGAACAGGCGGAGTGTGATTGGACATCTGGAATTTCTGAGTGGATATAAGGCAGCCGACGCCCTGCAGGGTTTGCTGGTGATCTTTTCTGCTCTGAGCTCTGGCATCCAGTTTTAGCTCCTGTCTACTAAAAGCTAAGTTTTTGCCCTACTATTATTCCTTGAGATTTTGTCTGGTTTCCTTAGTGTTTGTATTCAGCCAGTCCTGGTTGGGACTGGCTGAATTCCATTTTTGTCTCTGATCAGTTGATCTCTTTGCTCTGTTTTCAGAATATACCTGAGTGCTGATATAGTGATTTTGAAGTCTAGCGACTTCAGGGCCTTTTTTCCTATCAGACAGTTGGGACATTTTTGTAGGGTTTTTTGCGGATTGCAGCCAGCGTCTTTTCTGTCCTGTCCTATCTAGTTGGTTGGGCCCCTTCGTTTGCTCAGCCTGTCTTTCTGTCTGTGTTTGTGTTTTCATCTGTTTTTCACCGACAATACATGTTGGGGGCTGTCTATTGCTTTGGGGCCTGCTCTGGGGCAGTTTAGATTTCCCCTTTCTTTCTTTAGACTTGTGTAGTTCTCCAGCTGTGACGAGGGGTCTAGGGCACAGTAGGAACCCCCCACGGCTACTGTTAGTTGTGGTGAATAGGATCAGGGGTCTGCAATCCGATAGCTACCAACCTCTCCGGTTTTCTGGACTTAGCTTATATTTCTTGTTTTCTCCTCCTCCGGTGACTCATTCATAACAGAATCACCAGCCATACCGCAGATTCTAGGGTACTCAATAGCAGGAAAGAATTGTAAAAAAAAAAAAAAATGTCAGAATTTTTTTTTTGTGTATATTTTTTCCTCTGTTTCTCTGAAGCCGTAGGAGGAATTTTTTCTCAATGGAGATTGAGCAATTGTCTGATCGTGTGGAGCAGCTTGCTGCTGAAGTGCGGGGAATTTCCACCTACCTTGCTCATTCACATGCTGCTGAACCAAAGATCCCTACTCCTGATGTGTTTTTTGGGGATCGGTCTAAATTTCTGAATTTTAAGAATAATTGTAAATTATTTTTTGCCTTGAAGCCTAACTCATCAGGGAGCTCGGCGCAGCAGGTTAAAATTGTCATCTCTTTGCTGTGTGGCGATTCCCACGATTGGGCGTTTTCTTTGAAACCTGATGATCCTATTCTGACTGATGTGAATGCATTTTTTCAGGCCTTCGGGTTGTTGTATGATGAACCTAATGCTATTGATCAGGCTGAAAAGGCCCTATTGGCATTGAGCCAGGGTCAGGATTCTGCAGAGTTGTACTGTCAAAAATTCCGAAAGTGGGCGGTCCTTTCTACCTGGAATGATGGTGCCTTGGCAGCTCTCTTTCGGAAGGATTTGTCAGAAACCGTAAAAGATACTATGGTGGGATTTCCTGTTCCCTCTGGTCTTGACGATTCTATGTCATTAGCCATTCAGGTTGATCGGCGTTGGCGTGAACGCAAAACTGTACAAGAGGTTTTTCCACCTGTTGAACAAATGTTTGAACCTACAGTGGGGCAAAAAAGTATTTAGTCAGTCAGCAATAGTGCAAGTTCCACCACTTAAAAACATGAGAGGCGTCTGTAATTTACATCATAGGTAGACCTCAACTATGGGAGACAAACTGAGAAATAAAAATCCAGAAAATCACATTGTCTGTTTTTTTTCCATTTTATTTGCATATTATGGTGGAAAATAAGTATTTGGTCAGAAACAAGCAATCAAGATTTCTGGCTCTCACAGACCTGTAACTTCTTCTTTAAGAGTCTCCTCTTTCCTCCACTCATTACCTGTAGTAATGGCACCTGTTTAAACTTGTTATCAGTATAAAAAGACACCTGTGCACACCCTCAAACAGTCTGACTCCAAACTCCACTATGGTGAAGACCAAAGAGCTGTCAAAGGACACCAGAAACAAAATTGTAGCCCTGCACCAGGCTGGGAAGACTGAATCTGCAATAGCCAACCAGCTTGGAGTGAAGAAATCAACTGTGGGAGCAATAATTAGAAAATGGAAGACATACAAGACCACTGATAATCTCCCTTGATCTGGTGCTCCACGCAAAATCCCACCCCGTGGGGTCAGAATGATCACAAGAACGGTGAGCAAAAATCCCAGAACCATGCGGGGGGACCTAGTGAATGAACTGCAGAGAGCTGGGACCAATGTAACAAGGCCTACCATAAGTAACACACTACGCCACCATGGACTCAGATCCTGCAGTGCCAGACGTGTCCCACTGCTTAAGCCTGTACATGTCCGGGCCCGTCTGAAGTTTGCTAGAGAGCATTTGGATGATCCAGAGGAGTTTTGGGAGAATGTCCTATGGTCTGATGAAACCAAACTGGAACTGTTTGGTAGAAACACAACTTGTCGTGTTTGGAGGAAAAAGAATACTGAGTTGCATCCATCAAACACAATACCTACTGTAAAGCATGGTGGTGGAAACATCATGCTTTGGGGCTGTTTCTCTGCAAAGGGGCCAGGACGACTTATCCGGGTACATGAAAGAATGAATGGGGCCATGTATCGTGAGATTTTGAGTGCAAACCTCCTTCCATCAGCAAGGGCATTGATGATTAAACGTGGCTGGGTCTTTCAACATGACAATGATCCAAAGCACACTGCCAGGGCAATGAAGGAGTGGCTTCGTAAGAAGCATTTCAAGGTCCTGGAGTGGCCTAGCCAGTCTCCAGATCTCAACCCTATAGAAAACCTTTGGAGGGAGTTGAAAGTCCGTGTTGCCAAGCGAAAAGCCAAAAACATCACTGCTCTAGAGGAGATCTGCATGGAGGAATGGGCCAACATACCAACAACAGTGTGTGGCAACCTTGTGAAGACTTACAGAAAACGTTTGACCTCTGTCATTGCCAACAAAGGATATATCACAAAGTATTGAGATGAAATTTTGTTTCTGACCAAATACTTATTTTCCACCATAATATGCAAATAAAATGAAAAAAAACCAGACAATGTGATTTTCTGGATTTTTTTTTCTCAGTTTGTCTCCCATAGTTGAGGTCTACCTATGATGTAAATTACAGACGCCTCTCATCTTTTTAAGTGGTGGAACTTGCACTATTGCTGACTGACTAAATACTTTTTTGCCCCACTGTATGCAATGTGATAGAGTTTTGTCTAGGGCGCAATGTCAGGAGTTCCGAAGGCGTAATAAGCTGTGTTTTTTCTGTGGAGATGCCTCTCATATGATTTCTGTCTGCCCTAAACGAGAGAAATGTTTTGCACACACATTTGCTGTGGGTGGTCTTCAACCTAAGTTTTTTCTGGCAATTACTCTGATCTGCTCCCTGTCCACATTTTCCGCTAAGGCTTTTGTGGATTCGGGAGCAGCTCTGAACCTGATGGACTTGGATTTTGCTAAACGTTGTGGGTTTCCTATGACACCTCTGCGGACGCCTATCCCTTTGAGGGGTATTGATGCTACTCCTTTGGCGGAGAATAAACCTCAGTTTTGGACCCAGGTGGTAATGTGGGTCGCCCCAGACCATCAAGAAAATTGCAGATTTTTGGTGTTGCATAATTTGCATGATACCATTGTTCTGGGGTTTCCCTGGTTGCAAATCCATAATCCAGTTTTGGATTGGAAATCTGTGTCTGTGGTGAGTTGGGGTTGTCGTTGTGCCCTTAGTGACGCTCCTGTTTTCTCCACCTCTCCCCAGTCGCATGATGTTCCTGACTATTTGGCTGATTTTTATGATGTATTTAGTGAAAATGAGTCTGCGTCTTTGCCTCCTCATAGGAGTTATTACTGTGCAATTGAGCTGAGCCCTGGGTGTAAATTTCCCAAGGGTTGACTTTTCAATTTATCTGTACCCGAGCACGAGGCTATGCGATACTATATTAAGGAGTCGTTGGAGAAGGGTCATATTAGACCATCCCCTTCACCCTTAGGTGCTGTTTTTTTTTGTGGCCAAGAAAGATGGATCATTAAGGCCTTATATTGACTATCGATCCCTCAACAAAATTACTGTTAAATATCAGTATCCGTTACCCCTGATTTCTGATCTATTCTCCAGAGTTAAAGGTGCTTGCTGGTTTACCAAGCTTGACCTCAGGGGGCGTATAATCTTATTCGCATTAAGCAGGGTGATGAATGGAAGACGGCATTTAATACTCCGGAGGGACATTTTGAGTACCTGGTGATGCCTTTTGGGCTCACTATTGCCCCTTCTGTCTTCCAGTGCTTCATGAATGATATTTTCTGAGATTTTGTGGATAAATTTTTGATTTATCTATCTGGATGATATTTTGATCTTTTCCAAGGATTGGGACTCTCATGTGGAACATGTTCGGACTGTGTTCCGGATTTTGAGGGAGAATTCCCTGTATGTCAAGGGATCGAAATGCCTTTTTGGTGTACAGAGGATTTCATTTTTGGGATTTATTTTGTCTCCGTCAACTATTGAAATGGACCCGGCCAAGGTACAGGCCATTTATGATTGGGTTCAGCCCACTTCTTTGAAGGCCCTCCAGAAGTTTTTGGGTTTTGCTAATTTTTATCATAAATTTATAGCTAATTTTTCTGGTATTGCCAAACCATTGACTGATTTGACTAAGAAGGGTGCTGATGTGCTGAATTGGTCTCCGGAGGCTGTTTCTTCCTTTCAGGAGCGGAAGCGAAGGTTCACTTCTGCCCCGGTTTTGCGGCAACCTGATGTCTTACTCCCGTTTCAGGTAGAGGTGGACGCTTCTGAGATTGGTGCAGAAGCTGGTTTGTCCCAAAAAGATCCTGTAACATCTAAAATGAATCCCTGTGCTTTCTTTTCCCGAAAGTTCTCCCCATCCGAACGTAACTATGATGTGGGGAATCGGGAACTGTTAGCCATGAAATGGGCATTTGAGGAGTGGAGACATTGGTTGGAGGGAGCTAAACATCAAGTCGTGGTCCTTACTGACCACAGGAATTTGATTTACCTGGAGTCGGCCAAACGCTTGAATCCTAGACAGGCTAGGTGGGCCTTATTTTTCAAACGTTTTGATTTTGTGGTTTCTTTTCTTCCGGACAGTAAGAATGTCAAGGCAGACGCCCTCTCTAGGAGTTTCTTTGCTGATTCTCCTATTGTGACCAAGACTGCTACCATCTTAGGTGAGGGGGTAGTTCTTTCTGCCATCTCGCCCGATTTGAGACGTGCTCTGGAAGAGTTTCAGGAGGACAAACCTGAGCGTTGTCCCATTGGAAAATTGTATGTTCCTGACCAGTGGAGGAAGAGAGTGATGTCTGAGGTTCATTGCTCCGCATTGGCTGGTCATCCAGGTATTTTTGGTACTAGAGATTTGGTGAGTCGGTCTTTTTGGTGGCCCGACTTGTCTCGTGATGTCAGGAGTTTTGTGCAGTCCTGTAGGACTTGCTCCCAGTCTAAACCTTGTTCTCGCTCTAGTGGGTTGTTGATGCCTTTGCCGGTGCCCAGGAGGCCACGGACCCATATTTCAATGGATTTTTATCTCTGATATGCCTGTCTCTCAGAGAATGACTGTTATTTGGGTGATTTGTGATAGATTCTCTAAGATGGTCCATCTTGTACCACTCCCTAAGTTGCCATCTTCCTCAGAGTTGGTGCGCTTGTTTTTGCAACAGGTGGTTCGCTTGCACGGGATTCCTGAGAACATTGTATCTGACAGAGGAGTTCAGTTTGTTTCTCGATTTTGGAGGACTTTCTGTTCCAAGCTGGGAATTCAGTTGTCCTTCTCCTCTGCGTTTCACCATCAGACCAATGGGCAGACAGAGAGAACAAACCAGACTTTGGAGTCGTATTTGAGATGTTTTATTTCTGCTGATCAGGATGATTGTGTTTCATTTTTGCCCTTGGCCGAATTTGCTTTAAATAATAGAGCTAGTTCTGCCCCTTTGATGTCACCTTTTTTTTTTGTAACTTTGGTTTCTATCCTTGATTCTCTTCAGGGCAGGTGGAGTCTTCTGCCTGCCCAGGTGTTGAAACTGTGGTGGAGAGAATGCACCAGATCTGTGACCAAGTGGTGGATAAGTTGTTTCTCTCCCAGGAAAAGGCCCAGCAGTTTTCCAACCGGCATAGGACCATTGGTCCCCCGTTTAAGGTGGGTGATATGGTTTGGTTGTCATCAAAGAATATCTCTATGAAGGTGGCTTCTCCAAAGCTTAAACCTAGATTTATTGGACCTTACAAGATTTTGGAGATTCTTAATCCGGTCTCTTTTCGATTGGCTCTTCCTGTTACATTCAAGATCCATAACGTGTTTCATAAGTCTCTGTTAAAGAGGTTGGTTGAGCCAGTAGTTCCTGTGGTGGCACCTCCTGACCCTGTATTGGTTGAAGGTAATGTGGAATATGAGGTTGAGAAGATACTGGATTCTCGTCTGGTTAGACGGAGACTCCAGTATTTGGTTAAATGGAAGGGTTATGGCCAGGAGGATATTTCTTGGGTCCCTGCATCCGATATTCATGCCGAAAGATTGGTTCGTACTTTTCATCGGGCCCATCCTGATCGCCCTGGTGGCGTGGATGAGGGTTCGGTGACCCCTCCTCAAGGGGGAGGTACTGTTGTGAGTTCATTTTCCCCTTCACCTTTGATGTCTGATGAACTCCCTCTGCTGGTGAAGAGAGGTAGTGAAATTGATTGGGATGGGAAGAACCTGTTATCTGAACAGGCGGAGTGTGATTGGACATCTGGAATTTCTGAGTGGATATAAGGCAGCCGACGCCCTGCAAGGTTTGCTGGTGATCCTTTCTGCTCTGAGCTCTGGCATCCAGTTTTAGCTCCTGTCTACTAAAAGCTAAGTTTTTGCCCTACTATTATTCCATGAGATTTTGTCTGGTTTCCTTAGTGTTTGTATTCAGCCAGTCCTGGTTGGGACTGGCTGAATTCCATTTTTGTCTCTGATCAGTTGATCTCTTTGCTCTGTTTTCAGAATATACCTGAGTGCTGATATAGTGATTTTGAAGTCTAGCGACTTCAGGGCCTTTTTTCCAATCAGACGGTTGGGACATTTTTGTAGGGTTTTTTGCGGATTGCAGCCAGCGTCTTTTCTGTCCTGTCCTTTGTAGTTGGTTGGGCCCCATCGTTTGCTCAGCCTGTCTTTCTGTCTGTGTTTGTGTTTTCATCTGTTTTTCACCGACAATACATGTTGGGGGCTGTCTATTGCTTTGGGGTCTGCTCTGGGGCAGTTTAGATTTCCCCTTTCTTTCTTTAGGCTTGTGTAGTTCTCCGGCTGTGACGAGGGGTCTAGGGCACCGTAGGAACCCCCAACGGCTACTGTTAGTTGTGGTGAATAGGATCAGGGGTCTGCAATCCGATAGCTACCAACCTCTCCGGTTTTCTGGACTTAGCTTGTATTTTTGTTTTCTCCTCCTCCGGTGACTCATTCATAACAACTTTCCGGACATATGTGTCATCATCTGGAGTGGGGGGAAAGGACTGCCAGCCTCCTAAGAATGGACTCTATGAGGAGTTCCATCTGCAACATTAACGCCTTCTGTTGCTGTCACTGCTGTTGAAGCTGCTGTGCCAACAGTTTATTGGTTTTCTTTTGCACCATTTGCTGCTGTTGGCTTGCCAGTTGTTTGCTGCTGTTGGACAAAATGCTTGACAAGCTCCTCCATACTATGTGCTGGATGTCAGATTTTGTCCAGGACAATGCAGTTGACAACAGCAACTCTAAATGTTCCTGCATCACTGTCCGCAATCAAAACACCAGCTGTGAGGGTTTGACTCACTCGGTTGCTTACAAAGGTAGACACAGGATTGCGTCTTAGGTAAGTCACCTGCTGGTTTGTTATGGGACAGCATAATCTGTAGAAGGGTTTAACAAAATAAACATGGACTATCTGGCAAAACGGCAAAACCAAAGATAAAATATCGCAAAGTCCTTATGTTGGCGGGACTCAACCGCAGAGTACACCACAAGACTTCAGCTCCACCTGGAGTTACAATCTTCCTCTCCAAACAAACAACACAGAGACAATAAAAACAGTGGCTGAACATTTAATCCCCAGCCACACCCTTGAGGTGGAGATATTGTGAGTAGGCATCCTGCCCATCTCTCACCTACTCACCAAAAACCCAGTCCTTGAAAATGGCTGGTGAACCCTGCCAGCACATAACATGCTGGATAGAAGATGGGTTTCATATCACAGAAGAAAGCAATCTTCGTGAAACATATCTCCCCTCACATACAGTGCCAGTGACCCTGTCACTATATATATATATATATATATATATATATATATATATATATATATACAGTGAAGGAAATAATTATTTGATCCCTTACTGATGTTGTAAGTTTGTCCACTGTCATAGACATGAACAGTCTATAATTTTAAGGGTAGGTTAATTTTAACATTGAGAGACAGAATATCAAAAATAAAATCCACAAATGCAAATTGTATAAATTATATAAATTTGTTTGCATTTTGCAGTGAGAAATAAGTATTTGATCTCTCTGGCAAACAAGACTTAATACTTGGTGGCAAAACTATTGTTGGCAAGCACAGCAGTCAAAGGACCTCAAAGCAGGTAATACTGATGGATCAAAATGTATTAAATTTTTTCAGCCCCCACAAAAATGCTGTAGCTATATATTTTCCAACGGACTGCACAGCCCGAATCCCTACCTACAGACTGGATTCTGTCACTCTTCCTGCTCCTGCGACTCTCTCCCTCCCTAGGCGAAATGCAGATTGTATGTGATACAGACTATTAGCCCTTAGAAGGGCTGCTAGTATGATGACACAGATCCAGCACCATTATCATCACTGATTTGTTATACTGTGCACATACAAGCCTGGACAAGCACTCTCTCCCTCCAATACGAAGTGTTACAGGGCTGTGCAATGGCGTCGTTGTGCCGAGTCGGGCGGTGCCTGTCCTTTCATAAGCCTTGAAGATGGTAGACGGCCAGTCAATCACACTTACGTACATGGTCCCCACTAGGTTGTGTGCTCTTTCCAGACCGCATAGCATATTAAACATAATAGCACCTCTCTATCTGTGGATATTGTAGATAAAGAGTAGAAAGCAAAAAAAAAAAAAATGTCACTCACTGGGACTCTTCATGTGAAGGATCGTCCACACACACCTTGTGACTCTAGGGAACGGCGAGTGCTTCACCGCATGTAAAGCTTACATGAAATTACAAAAAGATGAAAAGGTGGCATTCTGTCCCATAAAACACCTTTTATTGAAACATCTTAAAACACCGATGAAAGATGGTGCAGGCTGCACCCTCCTGCATACATGTTTCAATAAAATGTCATTTATGGGACAAAGAATGTCACCTTTTTATCTTTTTGTAACTTCATTGTATATAGAGGTTGGTGTGAGTAGCTGTGGTGTGGGTTGGAGCAGCTGTGGTGTGGGCGGGAGAAGCTGTGGTGTGGGCGGGGGCAGCTGTGGTATGGGCAGGGGCAGCTGTGGTGTGGGTGAGGACAGCTGTGATGTACGCGGGGCAGATGTGGTGTGGGTTGGAGCAGATGTGGTGTGAGTGGGAGCAGCTGTGGTATCGGCGGGAACAGCTGTGGTATAGGTGGGGGCAGCTGTGGTGTGGGCAGGATCAGCTGTGGTATCAGCGGGAGCCACTGTGGTGTGGGCGAGGGCAGCTGTGGTGTGGGCAGGAGTAGCTGTGCTGTAGGTGGGAGCAGCTTCTGTGTGGGTTGGAGCACCTGTGGTGTGAGTGGAAGCAGCTGTGGTATGGGCGGGAAAAGCTGTGGTATGGGCGGGGGCAGCTGTGGTGTCGGAGGGAGCCGCTATAGTGTGGGCAAGGGCAACTGTGGTGTGGACAGGGGACAGCTGTGATGTGGGAGGGACAGCTTTCTCAGCTATGCTTCATTGCTAAATCTAAAAGCTCTGATTGTGTCAGAACTGTTGCACCCAGTAAACTAAATGATCATCATTAGATTCAGCTTCTCTTTGCCTACATCAAGCTGATTTCGGATGAGGTAAAAAAAAAACATGGTGACAGATTCCCTTTAGGGTCTGTATCTCTCCTGTAGACACGTCTGCAGTAATTAAGTTGTTATTTTTGGATCCTTTTTTGTTTTATTATGACTTTAATTGTCGTCTTTGTAGCTCTTCATTTATATTTGACAACATCAACATTGCTGTTTGCCTCTGTGGACATTGATAATCGTGGGATCAGGAAGGAATAAAAGAAGAAATAATCAGTAGCATCTCTGTCCCCTCATTGTCTCTCTTTCCCTTTTTTATTTATATCACCTTTTGCAAAGAACTATTTTTCTTTTTTCAGATATTTATGAATCAACTAGAAATAGGCCCGAAGCTATCGCATCGGGGGAGTGTGGTGAAACATACACATCTCCGCAATACGCGCGCATGCGTAGTAACGACACGGCTGTTACTGCACCTGCGTGGGAACAGCGGAGACGTGTATGTCATTTGCGCAGGCGCAGTTCGTGGCAAACTGAGCCTGCGCAAGTGACACTGCCGCGGTGCCTTATGGGATTCAGTCAAATTGGAGTAACCCTTTAATGTCTGATGCTGCAGCACCATGTACTGGGATGGAAAGCAGGAATCCTCTGCACTTTGGCATCCATGCCAGTGTAAGACTCCAGGGCTGTGGGTGAGCTCATCAGCAACCCAGCCTCCAGCTCATGTTAGTTCTCCTGCTGTAATCATCCCAGCAGCAGCAGTAGGAGCAGCAGCAGCAGGAGCAGCACTCTCCCCCCAGCGTCTCCCATACAGCGCAAACTGCCAAACGCTGCTCTGCCGATCACTACTGGACAAAGACAGGAAGGTCATTGCTGCCCACACTGCAGCAGGCACCACTGCCACCCTGCCCCTGCTCCTACCCACACCGTACGCCTAGGAGGTAGGTGTCTGACAGGATCTTAAACTTCCTGTCTGCGTTCCAAGCTTCACTACCACTGATGGCAGCTGGGCTGCAGGACCTGTGATGAAGTCCGGACCATGTGACATGTGTGGGCGGAGTCTGACTTCTGGCTGTGCTGCTGCAATGTAGTCACGTGATAAGGCCTATGTGCGTGGGAATAGCGGAGACGTGTATGTCACTTGCGCAGGCCTTGCAGCCACAAACTGCGCCTGCTCAAGTGGCACTGCCGCGGTGCCTTATGGGATTTGGGGACAGCGGCCGGAAGTCCCAACTGTGGATTATATAAATAGATGTACACAAAGTTCCACTTTTAATATATATTATACTAGATGAAGAGCCCGGCGTTGCCTAGGCATCGTAACTAACTACAGTTAGTTATAACAAATTATAATGATTACATCTAGTGTATATATATAAAGCTGAGTGTAGAGCCCCGCCCACTCCGCATAGCCACATTCACTATAATATATTCCACATCATCCCATCAGCCAGAGCTACCGGACTACTACCACTAATATCCCACATCATCCCATCAGCTAGAGCCACCGGACAACTACCACTAATATCCCACATCATCACGTTAGCCAGAGCCACCGGACTACTACCCCTAATATCCCACATCATCCTGTCAGCCTGGGGTCAGAACCAGAGCGCTGAGTGGAACAGTCTTAACTTCCATACCGGGATCTATTTAAGAGAGGCCTGATGTTAGAACCAGAGCACTGAGTGGATTTGCCCTGACTTCCATACCAATGATCCCTTTAATGGAAGCCTGGGGTGAGAATCAGAGCGCTGAGGGATTTACCCTAACTTCCATACTGGAGATCCCTTTAAGAGAGGCCTGGGGTCAGTACCAAAATGCAGAGTGGATTTGCCCTCACTTCCATACTGGAGATCCCTTTAAGAGAGGCTTGGGGTCAGTACCAAAGCTCAGTTTGGATTTGCTCTCACTTCCATACCAGGGATCCCTTTAAGAGGGGCCTGGAGGCAGAATCAGAGTGCGGAGTGGATTTGCCCTCACTTCCATACCAATGATCCCTTTAAGAGAGGCCTGGAGTCAGAACCAGAGAGCTGAGTGGAACAGTCCTAACTTCCATACCGGGAATCCCTTTAAGAGAGGCCTGGGGTCAGAACCAGAGCACTTAGTGGAATTGCCCTAACTTCCATACCAGTGATCCATTTATGAGACTCTGGGGTCAGAACCACAGCACTGAGTGGAACGGTCCTAATTTCCATACCAGGGAAGAGAGGCCTGGGGTCAAAACCAAAGCTCTGGATGGATTTGCCCTAACTTCCATACCAATGATCCCATTAATAGAAGCCTTTGGTCAGAATCAGAGCGTTGAGAGATTTGCCCTAACATCCATACCGGAGATCCCTTTAAGAGGGAAGATGTGCCTATGGGATGAAGGATGTGTGATGGGGATATGGGCACGGGAGGGGGAGATTCATTTCTGTCATGTTCTCTCTTCTCCTTTCCGGGGGGCAGGCAATGGCTGGGAGCTTATGCTCCCGGGGATGCTAGATTTCTCCCACCCGGTCAGTGTCTGCAGATGTGTTGTCGTGGAGTGGGAAAACTGTTGCTCATAGCAACCAATCACAGCTCAGCTTCTTTTAAACAGCTCTGGTGAAATGAAAGATGCTTAGTGATTGGTTGCAAGGAAAACTGTTGCTCATAGCAACCAATCACAACTCAGCTTCTTTTAAACAGCTCTGGTGTAATGAAAGATGCTTCTTGATTGGTTGATGATACACATTCAATTTCATATACCGTATATACTCGAGTATAAGCCGACCCGAGTATAAGCCGAGGCTCCTAATTTTGCCATGGAAAACTGGGTAAGCTTAATGACTCGAGTATAAGACGGGTGTACATTGCCCCCTCATCCCTGTCCTGCTCTGTGTGGCTCTCCCCCCTCCCAGTACACGTGGCTCAGCTCCCCCTTCTATGTATGGCTCAGCTCCCTGTCCCCCCGTGCTCCCCCCATCCTCCTCCGTGCTGTCCCGTCCTCCTCCGTGCTGCCACTGTCCTCCTCCGTGCTGCAACTGTCCTCCATGCAGCCCCTGTCCTCCTCTGTGCTGCACCCATCCTCCATGCTTCCAATGCCCTGTGTGCAGCCCCCGTCCTCCACCGTGATGCCACCGTCCTCCTCCGTGCTGCACCCGTCCTCCTCCATGCTTCCAATGCCCTTTGTGCAACCCCCGTCCTCCTCCATGCTTCCCCTGTCCTTCCCACATCCTCTTCCTTCATACTCACCCTGCTGTGCCGTCGCTGAACGTCCCCGCATCCTCCATTGTCCAGCAATGACAGCTTCTTCCTGCCTTCAGTGGTCACATGGTACCACTCATTAAGCTCATGAATATGCTTCCACGCCCATAGGTGTCCATATTCATGAGCTTAATGAGTGGTACCATGTGACCGATGAAGGCAGGAAGAAGCTGTCAGCGCTGGGACAAGGAGGATTCAGGGGACGTTCAGCGAGGCACAGGAGGGGTGAGTATGACTTCCCAGCCACCGACTCCTGCCACCGCTCCCCCTCCCCCACTGATTTCTGCTGAATGACTTGTGTATAAGCCGAGGGGGCATTTTCAGCACAAAAAAATGTGCTGATAATCTCGGCTTATACACGAGTATATACGGTATATAGACTAGCTGAAGAGCCCGGCATTGCCCGGGCATAATAACTAACTACGGTTAGTTACAACAAATTATAAAGATTATAGCTATATATATATATATATATACATATATATATATATATCTACACTCAGCTTTATATATATATATATATATATATATATACACATATATATATATATATCTACACTCAGCTTTATATATATATATATATATATATATATAAAGCTGAGTGTAGAGCCCCACCCACTACGCATAGCCACCTTCACTATAATATCCCACATCATCCCGTCAGCCAGAGCTACCAGATGACAACCCCTAATATCCCACATCGTCCCATCAGCCAGAGCCACCGGACTGCTACTACTAATATCCCACATCATCCCGTCAGCCAGAGTTACTGGACTTCTACCCCTAATATCCCACATTGTCCCATCAGAAAGAGCCACCGGACTTCTACCCCTAATATCCCACATCGTCCCATCAGCCAGAGCCACCGGACTACTACCCCTAATATCCCACATCATGCCGTCAGCCAGAGCCACTGGACTACTACCACTAATATCCCACCTTATCCTGTCATAGTCACCAGACTACTACCCCTAATATCCCACATCAACCCGTCAGCCAGAGTCACCGGGCAACTATTACTAATATCCCACATAATCCCGTCAGAGCCACCGGACTAATACCCCTAATATCCCACATCATCCCATCAGCCAGAGCCACCGGACTACTACCCCTAATATCCCACATCATCCCGTCAGCCTGGGGTCAGAACCAGAGCACTGAGTGGATCTGCCCTGACTTCCATACCAATGATCCCTTTAATAGAAGCCTGGGGTGAGAATCAGAGTGCTGAGGGATTTACCTTAACTTCCATACCAGAGATCCCTTTGAGAGAGGCTTGAGGTCAGTACCAAAATGCAGAGTGGATTTGCCCTCACTTCCATACTGGAGATTCCTTTAAGAGGGATCTGGGGCCAGAATCAGAGCTCAGAGTGGATTTGCCCTCATTTCCATACTGGGGATCCCTTTAAGAGGGGCCTGGGGTCAGAACCAGAGTGCTGAGTGGAATCAGCGTAACTTCCATACTGGGGATCCCTTTAAGAGAGCCTGGGATCAGAACCATAACGCTGAGTGGATTTGCCCTGACTTGCATACCAATGATCCCTTTAATAGAATCCTGGGGTCAGAATCAGAAGGCTGAGGGATTTGCCCTATCTTCCATACAGGAAATCCCTTTAAGAGAGCCTGGGGTCAGTACCAGAGCAATTGAAGGCAAATACCCTGACTTCCATACCAGGGATCCTTTTAAGAGAGCCTTGGGTCAGAACCAGAACGCTGAGTGGAATTGCTATAACTTCCATACCGGGGATCCCTTTAAGAGACCCTGGGGTCAGAACCTCAGCACTGAGTGGAACGGTCCTAAATTCCATACCGGGGATCCCTTTAAGAGGAGCCTGGGGTCAGAACCAGAGTCCTTAATGGAATTGCCCTAATGTCCATACCAATGATTCCTTTAAGAGACCTTGGGGTCAGAACCACAGTGCTGAGTGGAACGCTCCTAACTTCCATACCGGGGATCCCTTTAAGAGAGGTCTGGGGTAAAAAAAAAACACTGGATGGATTTGCCCTGACTTCCATACCAGAGATCCCTTTAAGAGGAAAGATGTGCCTATGGGATGGAGGATGTGTGATGGGGATATGGGCACAAGAGGGGGTGATTCACTTCTGTCATGTGCTCTCTGCTCCTTTCTGGGGGGCAGACAATGGCTGGGAGCTTATGTTGCCGTGGATGCTAGATTTCTCCCACCAGGTTAGTGTCTGCTGAGGTGTTGTTGAGTGAGAAAACTGTTGCTCATAGCAACCAATCACAGCTCAGCTTCTTTTGAACAGTTCTGGTGAAATGAAAGATGCTTAGTGATTGAGTGCAAGGAAAACTGTTGCTCATAGCAGCCAATCACAGCTCAGCTTATTTTAAACAGCTCTGGTGAAATGAAAGATGCTTCATGATTGGTTGGTGATACATACATACATACACACTAGGGATGGGCGAATCTACTCGTTAGGACTCGTTACTCTGCGAGTAGTAGGGGACTCGCAGGAGTCGGTACTCTGCGAGTTTCCAAGCGATTACTCGCACAGTAACGAGTCCAATGCAAATGAATGGCAATCCTAGTTTTTGCAGAGTTTCTTAGCGATTTTGTGTCAGCAGCTGGACACAAAATCGCTAAGAAACTAGGATTGCTTGTATTAAACTGTGAAAAAACTAGCTAGGAGTTCTCTCTCTCTGTTTTGCAGTGATTCCTGTGCTGGGGGATTCCTGTGCTGGGGAGGAGGAGAATGGGGATGCGAGTTTTGCAGCGATTCCTGTGCTGGAGGGGAGAGAGAGAGAGAACTCCTAGCTAGTTTTGTGTGTCCTAGCTGGACACAAAATTGCTAAGAAACTAGGATTGCTTGTATTAAACTGTGAAAAAACTAGCTAGGAGTTCGTTCTCTCTCTCTCTCTCCTCGCATCCCCATTCTCCTCCTCCCCAGCACAGGAATCGCTGCAAAACAGAGAGAGAGAACTCCTAGCTAGTTTTTTAACAGTTTAATACAAGCAATCCTAGTTTCTTAGAGATTTTGTGTCCAGCTGCTGACACAAAATCGCTAAGAAACTCTGCAAAAAAAAAATCTGCATCCCCATTCTCCTCCTCCCAAGCACAGGAATCGCTGCAAAACTCGCATCCCCATTCATTAACATTGGACTTGCTAGACTTGCAACAAATAGCGAGTTTCCAAGTCGGACTCGTTACTGCCTAGCGATTCCGAATATTTCAGGATTCGCCCATCCCTTATACACACATATACATTCAATTTTATATATATAGATAATAACTAGCTAAAGAGCCCATCATTGCCCTGGCATAGTAACTAACTAGTTAGTTATAACAAATTATAATGATTATATTTCACAAAAAAACATTTCACATCATATATTCAACACTACAGATTTGTAACACAAATTAACTAAACGATTACCCAAGTATTGATAGTAGTTTATTTTCTACTCATTCAAGATCCTTTAAATAAACAACGTTTTTGGTTTTTCCTTTCGGTGCAAAGATGAACAGATTTTCGGCAGTTCTAACTCTTGAATAGGCCACATAAAGTTGACCATGAGAAAAGCATGGAGATTGCAAATTGATCCCTACTACTTTCAAGGACTTTAGCTGAGGACTGTTAATGGGCTTTTCAAATGCCAGTCGAAGTGGAAACTGGAAGCGTTTAATATCAAAAGGCAAATCAGATGGAATGAGTGGAATTCTTGGAATGAAAATGTCCTCTCCTTTGGCACATCCTGTTGCCGAACTGTGTATCTAATCCTCTCCTGTGTGATACTGTCTGCTGAGCCATGCATCTAATCCTATCCTGTGTGATACAGTCTGCTGAGTCGTGTATCTAATCCTATCCTCTGTGATAGTCTGCTGAGCCGGGTATCTAATCCTATCCTGTGTGATACTGTCTGCTGAGCCATGTATCTAATCCTATCCTGTGTGATACTGGGTTGTGTATCTAATCCTATCCTGTGTGATACTGGGCTCTCCCTGAGTTCCCCCTACAGTCTGTGTCAGAGGGAGGTCTGTGTTGGGAAGGACGATAAAACCATAGAAATGATAAGAATAATAGGCCTCAGTTACCACAACTGTCTACATGGAAAACTGTTGCTCATAGCAAATCACAGCTCAGCTTCTTTTAAACAGCTCTGGTGAAATGAAAGATGCTTAGTGATTGGTTGCTATGTGGAGTGGGCGTATTTTATTGGAATTTTCTGTGATACAAATACTTATTAGTTTGTGTTGTTACATGTAAAGGAAATAATACAAGGCTTTCTAATTATTTTAAGATATAAATCTAAAAATTGTGAGGTGCATTTGTATTCAGCCCCCTGTAGACTGATCCCAGAATTCACATAATTAGTACATTGTGTCCACCTGGGTGTGATTTCTTCTCAGTATAACTACAGGTGTTCTTTGAAGGCCTCAGAAGTTTTGTGTGAGAAAATAGGTATCAAAACAGCATCAAGAAAGCCAAGGAGTCCACCAGACAGGTCAGAGGTAAAGTTGTAAAGAAGAGTAAAGCAGGGTTAGGTTATATAAAATAGCCCAAGCTCTGAACACCTCTCAGCGCATCAGTCCATTATCCAAAATTGGAAGGAGTATGGCACAATTGCAAACCTACCAAGATATGACTGTCCACCTAAACTGACCATCAAAGCAAGGAGAGCACTAATTAGAAAAGCAGCCAAGAGGCCCATGGTCACTAGAGGAGCTGCTGTGCTGAGATCCAGAGCTCAGGGGAGAGAATCTGTCCACTTGACAACTATTAGTTGTATACTCCACAAATCTGGCATTTTTGGAAGAGTGGTAAGAAGAAAGACATTTTTCAAAGCCATAAGAAGTCCCATGTAGGGAGTACAGCGAGGATGTGGAACAAGGGTGCTCTGGTCAGATGAGTCCGTGTGTGGTGGAAAACTTACTCTGCATATCACCCAGAAAACACAATCCCCAGCATCACACATGGTGGTGGCAGCATCATGCTGTGGGGAAGCTTTTCTTCAGCAGTGGCAGGGAAGTTGGTAGGAAGTGATGTGGATATGGATGGAGCTAAATAAAGGGAAATCCTGTTAGAAAATTTGTTAGAGGCTGCAGAAGACAGGTGACTGCGGCATAGATTCACCTTCCATGACCATGACCCTAGACATCCTGCCAGAACTATAATGGAGGATTTAGATCAGATCATATTCATGTGTGTGTGAACGGCGCAGTCACTATCCAGACAGAAATCCCACTGAGAATCCGAAAATTGCTGATCACAGATGCCTCCATCCAATCTCACTCAGCGAAAGCGAGGGGGCAAAGGAGAAGGGGCAAAAATGTCACCTCTAGATGTGAAAAGCTGGAGACACAGACCCCAAAAGACTGCAGCAGTAATGGCAGTGAAAGGTAGTCCTACAAAGTGTTGACTCAGGGAGCTGAATATAAATGAACCTCGGAATTCTAAGATTTATGTTTTTAAAATAATTAGAAAACCTTGGAATATTTCCTTTACACATTACAAATACCTGCTAAGTTTGTGGGTGTAACATGAAAAAATGTGGAAAAGTTTGTTAGGGACGTCGGAACGCACTAAATAATAAATAGAAAGTGCGTTCGACGCCCGGGGTCCACCGTGCACAGGTGTTACACTGCTGCTATGTAATGGCAGACTCACAATATGGCGGTATCGCGCATGCTGGTTGAACGTCACCCGGAGTGCGCTGGGTGGACTCTGTTAATTCACAGAGACACCAAGGCGTTAAACACAAATGCTGAGTCTGTTGAAATCACAGGACTCAGTGGAATGAACGCACGGTATACGGTCTGGGGCCCAAGACACAGGATCAGCGTCCTTCTAGACCTACCGTGCGTACGGTGTCGCAACTGCGGACGCCAATAAGTACTGCTGACTGCAGCGTGGCGACAGACACTGCCGCAAGATGACAATGCCCGGTAGCAGGCACACTGTCGGACGCTAGTACCATGGATGATATGCACTGTGGCCTGTAGCTTGCCACTGACTGGCGCTGACTCTACCACTAGATCCTTATCCACAAACGTAATATCAGAGGGAGGGGAATCTTAATGAGTCATTTGCAAGTCCATGCATCTGTCCTCATTCACACAGGTAGCAACTAGAGTCTATACTAGCGCAAGGCCGAGCGGCCATGTGAACCTTTTATAGCCGGGACCTTCCGGAAGCTTCCAGATCCCTGAGATGGACCAATCAGATCTGGAGAAGGACATGTGCATGTGACTCCCGATCTCCAATGGGAGATCGTCTCATGAGCATGCTCAGTGGAGCGACGGAAGGACTTAGCCTCTGGAGTGGCTTGCTGCTGAGCAGCCTGCATTGCTATTGCTGGCCCAGAGGTGGCAGCAACAGCCAGACCCACAGAGCTGGTATGGGTAGAGCGTTGGGAACGACGGGGCTGCTTAGCAGGCTCCTCTGCGGTCGATGGGAAATGGGAGACCGCTGAATGTGAGGCTCTCGATCCCTGCTGTGCAGTTGCAGGAACCCGATGCCTAACAAAGTTCACATGGTATGAATATTTTTTCAAGCAATCGTGGATATACTATATATTGTGACAGAGTCACTGGTAATGTTATAGAGGGGAGATATGTTTCACAATGCCTAATGCATGCCTCCCAACTTTTGAAGAAGGGAAAGAGGGACAAAGGATGCGGCACATGCAGCGTTCCGCTGCAAATTTTAGGCCATGCCCCCAACCACACCCATTTCACAACTAGTCACACCCATGCCCACACCCAACCGCACCCATTTAGCTCTGCTGATCACACTGACTGGTACTGAGAGCACAGTGGCTGGCATTATGGGCACAGAGGCTGGTACTGTTGGCACATTGACTAGTACAGAGGAAAAAGAAAACAGAGAGAAAGAACAGAGAGGAAAAGAAAGAAAGAGGGGAAAGAAAGAACAGAGAGAAAGAAAGAAAGAAACAAAGAAAGAGGGGAAAGAAAGAGAGAACAGAGAAAGAGAAAGAGAGAGGGAAAAGAAAAAAGAACAGAGAGAAAGAAAGAAGAAAGAAAGAAACAGAGAGAGAAAGAAAGAGGGAAAAGAAAGAGAACAAAGAGAGAAAGAAAGAACAGAGAAAAAGAAAAAGATTAGAGAAAGAAAGAGGGGAAAGAAAAAGAAAGAACAGAGCGAAAGAAAGAACAAAGAGAAAGAGAAAGAAAGAGGGGAAAGAAAAAGAACAGAGAGAAAGAAAGAGGGGAGAGAAAGAAAACAGAGAAAGAAAGAACAGAGAGAGAGAAGGAAAGAAAGAACAAAGAAAGAAAGAAAGATTAGAGAGAGAAAGAAAGAGGGGAAAGAAATAGAAAGAAAGAACATAGAGAGAAAGAAAGAACACAGAGAGATAGATAAACAACAGATAGAGGAAGAAAGGACAGAGAGAAAGAGAAATAAAGATGGGAAAGAAAGCGAAAGAAAGAGAAAGAAAGAAAGAGAAAGAAAGGGGAAAGAGAGAGAGAGAAAGAAAGAAAGCAGATAGAAAGAAAGAGGGGACAGAAAAAAGAGAAAGCTAAAAAAGAAAGAGGTTAAAGAACATAGAGGGAGAGAGCAAGAAAGAACAGAACAGAGAGAAAGAAGAAAGAAAGAAAGAAAGAAATAAAAAGAACAGAGAGAGAAAGAAAGAATGGACAGAAAAAAGAACAGAGAGAGAAAAAAAGAAAGAGGGGAAAGAAAGAACAGAGAGGGAGAGAGAAAGAAAGAAAGAGGGGAAAGAAATAAAATAAAGAACAGAGAGAAAGAGGGGAAAGAAAGAACAGAGAGAAAAATAGAAAGGGGAAAGAAAGACAGAAAGAAAGAAAGAAACAAAGAAAGAACAGAGACAGAGAAAGAACAGAGAGAGAAAGAGAGAAAGGAAGAATGGAGAGAGAGAGAGAAAGAAAGAGGGGAAAGAAAGAGAACAGAGAGAAAGAAAGAACAGAGAGAGAGAAAGAAAGGTTAGAGAGAGAGAAAGAGGGGAAAGAAATAAAGAACAGAGAGAGAAAGAAAGAACAGAGAGAGAGAAAGAACAGAGAGAGAAAGAGAGGAAAATAAGAATAGAGAGAGAAAGAAAGAGGGGAAAGAAAGAGAACATTGAGAAAGAAAGAACAGAGAGAGAAAGGAAGAACAGAAAGAGAGAAAGAAAGAAAGATTAGAGACAGAAAGAAAGAGGGGAAAGAAAGAACAGAGCGAAAGAAAAGCCAGAGAGAGAAAGGAAGAGGGGAAAGAAATAAAGAAAGAAGAGAGATAGAGAAAGAAACAAAGAGAGAAATAAAAAAATATTCTACAAAGATACTATAGCAGCCCTTCTCACATTGTAGTGCCCAACTGAGCCTCCCGATGCAGGACATCACATGATCCACTCACATGGCCAACATCCCTGAGTCCAAGGTGATTCCGCTGTCCGCACTGTCGGAGGAAGAAACGGTGATGGATTTGAAGCATTCCCTGAAGTGCCTAAATAGTTCCGTCACAATCTCCTCCCGAAATTACCTCATTTCTGGTCAGCTTCCAGCACATCACTTCCGGTGGAACGTCACGTGCGAATTTTAAAGTGCTCCTTGGGGCTCTGCCGTGTACTCCTGTGTCCGCGCGAAAGGTAACCTCCTAGCCGGGGCAGTGGGGCAGACTCAAAATCGGGACTGTCCTGCTGGATCCGGGATGGTTGGGAGGTATGAATGCTCCCCACCATACACCTTGTACACGCATGGCTCCGCACACCCCACAAACATGGTTCGGCTTTTTATGCCTCGTACACACACAGCTCTGCTCCGTACACCTTGCGCACACACATGGCTCCACTCCGTAAACCTCGCACACATGCGGCCATGCTCGCTAGACGAACACACATGGCTCCATTCCGTAAACCTTGTACACATGTGGCTCTGCTCCATACACCTCGTACACACGCGGTTCCGCTCTGTACACCACATACACATACAGCTCCGCTCCGTACACCCCGTACACACACAGCTCCACTCTGCTCCATACATCTTGTACACATGCGGCTCTGCTCCCTACACCTCAAACACACGTGGCTCCGTACACATCGTACATGCGCGGCTCCACTCTGTACACCTCATACACACGTGGCTCTACTCCATACACCTCATACACATGCAGCTCCGCTCCATACACCTCGTAAACACACGGCTCCTCTCCATACACCTCGTACACATGCGGCTCCACTCCGTACACCACGTACACACGCGACTCCACTCCTTACACCTCGGACACAAGCGGCTCCGCTCCGTACACCTCGTACACACGCGGCTCCGCTCCATACACCTCATACACACGTGGCTCTGTACACCTCGAACACACGCGGCTCCGCTCCATACACCTCGTACACACGTGGCTTCGCTCCGTACACCTCGCACACATGTGGCTCCGCTCCGTGCACCTCGTACACACGTGGCTCTGTACACCTCGAACACACATGGCTCCGCTCCGTACACTTCATACACACGTGGCTCCAGACACCTCGTACACACCCGGCTCCTCTCCGTACACCCCGAACACACATGGCTTAGCTCCATACACCCCATACACACGTGGCTCCGCTCCGTACACCTCATACACACACGGCTCAGCTCTGTACGCCTCGTACACACACGGCTCCGCTCCATACACCTCGAACACACACAGCTCTGCTCTGTACACCTCGAACACACACCGCTCCACTCCGTACACCTTGTACACACACAGCTCTGCTCTGTACACCTTGAACACACACGGCTCTGCTACATGCCACGACTCTGGCACACTGTAAACCCCTCCTGACCCCACACAGAAACTTTACCTCATCCAGCACCATGACAACCAGCAAAGCAGAGTCCTGAAGACACGGACACCCCTGATCATGTGACCCCTGACTCCTCCCTTCCTGTGACCTCATCATAGGTCCTGTGCACGCAGCCATCCACAGAACAGCCTAGGACATCATTGCAGGCTTCGGTGGGTCTCTGGGAGGATGGGGTCAGTGCATGGGGGGGCGTGGTGGCTCAGTGCAATGCTGGAAAAATAGCACCCAGGGCAGGACGCGGGTGGGGGGGTCAAAAACGGGACTGTCCTGCGAGAACTGGGATGGTTGGGAGCTATGCTAATGGCGTCAGTAATATAAACTCCAGAGTGTTACTCCCTTCACACAGTAAGTGCTGGGAGGGTTAGTTAACATGTTATGGGCTGGCTTTTAGGGGGACATTCACAGAGCAGGTGGGAGAGTGTCCCCCCATATCTCCACCTACAGAGTTGGCACCACCGTGTGCTGAAAGGACCTTGGTGATGTCACAGTCATGTGATCAGTCACGTGGTTGATGAGTCACATGGTCTGGGCTAAAATGGCTGAAGGCCAGAGCTTTCAGTGTTCAGTGTGTGCCTGGAGAAGGAGCGCTCCAGGAAAGTCCTGCATGGACTTGGGAAGCTGAATAGTGAGTGATCGGCCAGCCGTGAGCGGGAGGAACCCCGCTCACAGAAGGTCTGTGTTTGTTCTGCCACCATTTTGTTTTGTTTTCCTGTTTTGCTCAGAGTGCTGTATTTTCTTCACCACGCCTTGGTTTATGCTTCTTACAGTAAACCAAAGGAGGTTCCTAAAGCCCCAGTGTACCCGTGTCTACCTCCGTGTGCAGCCGAGTGAGCGACCTTCCAAAATTGGTGTTTCGGAAGCAGGCAACATTCCAGGAACACGTGTAGCAGCGGTGGATAAACCATTTGTCCTGGGTGAAGGTGGCTACAGCGTTGGAACATGGGTTGGACAAAATGGAGGACCAACTCAAGCACCTTATCCTGAGCCAACAGCAGCAGCACCAGGTAGAGCAGGAGTCTAATAATCTCCTCATGCAGCAGATTCAACAACAACAAAGGCAGATAGAACTGCTGGTGGGAGATGTTCGCAGCAGAGAAACCACCCCTACCCCCAATCAAGATGATGACTCCTGCATCCGGAAAGCGGTAAAACAAGCCATACAAAAGATGACCCCAGGAAATGATATAGAGTGGTTTTTGACTGTGTTTGAGCGGGTGGCGGAGCATGAGAAGCTACTACCAGAGCAGTGGGGGGAGGTGTTGGCCCCCTATTTGACTGGTGAGCCCCAGAATGCCAATTCTGATCTGGCAAGACAGGATGCGCAAGAGTATGCCAAGTTAAAAACTGAAATTTTGGCACCTGGAGTGACTATGTCAGTGAAAGCACAAAGGGTTCACCAATGGGCATACTGTGGGGATAAACCACCTCAGTCCCAAATGTTTGACATACTGCATCTGGTGAAAATTGGTTGCAGCCAGAATCCTCCACTTCAGCCCAGATGGTGGAACGGGTTGTCATAGACAAATTTGTGCACTCCCTTCCTCGGCAGGTGCAGACCTGGGTTGCCCAGGAAGATCCCCAAAATGTGGACTAACTGATGGGCCTAGTGCAATGGTTCCAGTTGGTCGAAAGGTTCCTAAGAAAACCAGGGGGTGGTGCATCCCCATACTGGAATATCCAGCGGAAACCTGAACCCCAAAAGAGGGGTAGTAGAGCCACCACTGGGTGAAGTCCTAGATTCCAAGGTGTCACAAAGGGCTGAGAGGTTGCCAAAGGCCACGGGCAGAGACTTACTTTGCTGGAGATATTGCAGTCCAGGTCGTCTGTTGTCCCTTGCCCCCCGAAGAGATGGACTGTAGCCTAGGGAGGTGCTTTCTCCTACTGCGCATATCCCACCTGCAGTGTGGACTATCAGCCCGGAGAGAGGCCGCAGTCATGTCATGTGACCATAAACAGAGTACTGGTGTCAGGACTGTTAAACTCATGGAGCTTGGTAACCCTGATAAGGGCCACACTCCCCCACCAGTTGGTCCCAGGGAAAAATGGGGATGTCCATGGGTACGCCAAGGACTATCGTGTTGCCAAAGTGACTATAAAAACTAGCTGTTGGGTTGAGTCGCATAAGGTCGGGGTGGTTAAATAATTGCTGCACCCTGTGATAATAGGGCGGGACTTTAGCCTGTTCTGGGACTTGTGGGAGGAGTCGGGGATACCAAGTATCCCAGACAGAAGCCAGCTCAACCATGAGGAAACCACATTGCAGATGGAGGTGGACAAGTTGCCCTTTTGTGTCCTGGCTGGTGACGAGGACAAGACAGTGACCAGTGAGGCAGAGATTCCTGAACTGGGGGTTTCTGGTGAAAATTTGGGACTACGCAAATGCAGGATCTTACCCTAAAAGGGCCATTGGAAAATGTGACCGTGATAAATGGAGTTGCCCAAGAGCCGGCGCTGACACCTGGTTTCCATATTTTCATTAAATGGAGAGCTGCTCTATTGGGTCAGTAAGCTAAGAGAAGAAGTGGTAGAGCAGTTGTTAGTACCAGCTTGTTATCTTGGGTTGACATCTGGGAATAGACAAAATACAAGAGCAGGTCATTAGGAGGTTCTACTGGCCTGGGTGTCACAGGGAGATTGTTAACTACTGCCGGTCCTGCCCTACTTGTCAGCTGACAGCTCCCGTGTCCCATTTCTGAAGCCCCCTTGTGCCATCACCCATTATAGAAGTCCTAATAGACAGGATTGCCATGGACCTTGTGGGCGTCATTTGAGAATTCCTAATTTGGTACATACGATGTAGTTCCTCCATCACTTGTCCTAGAAAACAGGCCCCCTGGTCCGAGTGTATCTTCTTTGAACAGCTGTACAGCTGGATAAAGTTTTTACAGATGGCATAGGCCGTGGACTCCTCAGTTTGGTCTCAAGTAGGAGTCACAATGTCAAATTTGATGAAATGATCCACCATTACCAAGCAGTGATCATACCCTTGATGGCCAGCCCAATTGTCAAATAGTCGATCATCAAGACCTCCAGTGGGGCCGAGGTCACAATAGTTTGCATGGGCGCCCTCTGCTCCGGGAGTTTGGACAATTCACAGCTTCTACTATGTTGACACACTTCTTCTACCTTCGTCCCCAGTAAGGGATGATAAACTAATTTCTGTAACCTTTGATAGGTCTTCTCAAGGCTGAAATGTGCTTCTTTTTCGCGTGCCTCCACTGCCACTTTGTGCAACAAGGCCTCGTGAACCACCACCTGCCAAGTGATGGATAGGGCTCGCTGTAGTTGAATTTTCCTGTACAACAGTCCATTCTTTAGGTGTAATCTCTCCCACTGTCGAAGAATTTGTAGGGCCCCATGAGACAGGGCCTCCCTCTCATTCTTGCTAGGCAGATGTTTGTGGGCCACCTACTGCCGAATTTGTGCAAGCTCTCCATTTTCCTGTTGAATCCGCACCCACTCATCCCGAGGCTGTCCCAATACATTTTCCTGGGGCTCCGCTTGTACCTTTTCCTGCGTGACTGCCAACGTCCTGGCAGGACTCCGGAAAAGAGGAACCTCTTCAGCCTCAAGTTCTTCGTCTCGGCTAGGACTAGGCTTGTCATGTGTCGCTCTGGACAATGCATCTGCATGAGTGTTTTTAGCTCCCCTTCTGTAGGCGATCTTATACCGGTATTTAGCCATTCTTGCCACCCACCGTTGTTACAGGGCCCCTAACTTGGTGTTTTCCGGGTGAGCCAGTGGGTTGTTGTCGGTGCGCGCCAGAACTTCAGACCCCGAGAGGTATTCCACGAACTTCTCCATCATAGCCCACACTAACGCCAGCAGCTCCAACTTGAATGAACTGTAGTTGTCAGGATTCTGTTCGGAATCATGAAGTGAACGACTCGCGTCAGCAATCACTCGCCCCTTCCCGTCCTGAACCTGCGACAACACAGCTGCTAGTCCATGCAAGCTTCCATCAGTATGTAGAATGAAGTACCGAGAGAAGTCAGCGTAGGCCAGGATGGGTGGCTTAAAGCCACTTTCAAGGCTTGAAATGCTTTCTCCTGCCGTTCTCCCCCACTGGATTTCCTGGTTTTTGACTGCAGTCAGAATTCCTCACAGCAGCTCTAATAACGGCTCCCAGAAAAGGCTGGACATCCTTGACAGTCTTCGGGGTGGGCCAATATTGCACTGCTGCAATCTTTTCACGGGATGGACATACTCCTTCTGCAGAGACCACATGTCCTAGATATTCGATTTGGGTGCAGAACAAATGGCACTTGGACGGTTTTACCTTCAGTCCATGTCTCTGGAGCTGGCTCAGTACTTGCTTCAATCGCTGCAGGTCTTCTTCGAATGTGGCGGCATAGACAATTACATCATCTAGATAGATCAAAGTGGCTTCGAAAATTCTGGTCACCCAAGCACCTCTCCATCAGTCGCTGAATAGTTCCAGGAGCGTTGGCCAGCCCGATCGGCATTCTATTAAACTCATACAGGCCCATAGGTAGTATGAAGGAAGTCTTCGCTCCGTCGTGTTTGGACAAAGGCACTTGCCAATAACCACTGGCCAGATCTAGGGTCGAGAAGTGTCTCGCTTGTCCCAGGGTAGATAAGGACGCTTCAATCCGGGATAGTGGGTACGAATCCCGCACAGTGCAGGCATTTGACTTGCGATAGTCTACACAAAATCTCAGTGTCGTCTTTTTTTCATACTAGGACAATAGGAACAGCCCATCGGCTTTGACTTTCCCAGATGACACCGTTCTGTAGGATCTACGAGAGCACTCCTTTCACCTCCTGGTATGGCTGTGGAGGAATTTGACAATAGCGTTCTCTTATGGGCGCAGCATTACCCTTTGGGATCTGGTGAGCGATTGCAGTGGTGCAGCCAAAATTGTCCTCATGACGAGCAAATACGTCTTGATAGTGTCCAAGCACCATCTTCCACCTGCTGTATCTGCTGCAGTGTGAGCTGAGTTAGTTCAGCCCGCATTTGTTCTAAGATTCTTTGCCCTTTTCTTTGCCGTGGGAGTGCCGATATTGAATTAGTTTCTACTGCTACAGTCCAAGGGTCTCCTTTTTATGCCGTCAGCTGTACGGTCTGTGATGGTATCAGCTCCTCCGGCATGCCGACTATTTGTGCTATTTCATGCCTGGGGAAAAGTGTCAAGTGTCTCCTCTCTCAAATTTACACATCTCACAGGCACCTTCCCATCTCTTACGGTAGCCAATGTTCAGGCAATTAGGAGTCCGGTTGGTAGGTTGTCTATAACAGCTGGTTCTAGTTGTACTTCCACTCCTTCCAGAGGGGTGCAGGCCCAGACAGGGATGGAGAGCACGGTCTGCCCCGGAGGTATTTTAAGACTGTTCGCAGCCGGAATGACCACTCTGCCCAGCACTTTTCCATCGCAGGAGACTTCTTGCGCCTGAACCGTCAGAATCAACTGTTGAAATATTTTCCTTTGAGGTGTTCAGGGGCTCCATTGTCTCAGAAACAGGTTTGGGGACTAAGCAAGCTTCCGAACTCCTTAAGCACGTTCATTCCCAGGGTAACAGTATATCCACGCTCAATGTCACCCGAAGTCAGTACCACACATCTGCTGCCCAAGTCTTTGCCACAGACTTTAATTTGCATCCATGCCACCCCTGCGACTGGGATGGGGAGCTGATTTGCGGCCGTCAACTTTATCACCTGTCCCCACTCAGGCCTCATCGGTTCATGGAAATGGTTTCTGAAATACTTCTCGGGCATCGTGGTTTCTTGGGAGCCAGTATCTACCAGACAGCGTACGGCCCGTCCATCTATTTCGGCCCAGACTAACGGACACATTGAAACTAAATTGGTGGGACTTCTGGTTCTTCTTACTGGCTGTTCAGGCTCTGGGCAGCGCTGGAGAGGCCGCCTCCATTGTGAGCACATCCGGGCTATGTGCCCCAGCTCTCCACAGAGGAAGCAGGTAGGAAGTTCCTCCCGTCTAGACACTTCCACCTCGTCGCGGTTCTGAGAAAGCTCTGATGAGCTCAGCGAGGTCATCTTCTTTTTAGTTTCTGTCAAGTCTTCCCTCATCTCTTGGATTTCTCTATGCAAATCTTCCACCCATCCGGGCGCAGCCACTGCATTCATGCCCACTTCTCCATTCCAGACCTTTGCCACCGGAACTGTCACCCCCTGTTCTTGCTCGCGCGCGCGCCTCACTTTCAGCTTCTGCAAAAGTCATGTATGGGTTCACACACAAGCACTCCCACTGTCAAGCGTATCCCGTGGTCTGAGGGGCCGTAGCATCACTGAATTCCTTGCCTCCCCTTCCAGGGCCATCATGGCGACTTCCACCTGCGGGTATCATAGAGTGCATTCTCAACATCCCTTTAATATGTTCATTCCAGATTCACAACATGGTGTTACTTCCATTAAATTTAGTTAGGTTGTTTAGCACTGCACCGAGAGAAATGCTGGACCTAAGGCCCTCCCCAGACTCTTGCTCTTCCCCCTCAGTGCCAGTAGACTGCATTTTGTAAACTACGCCAAGTGTGAGAAGGTTGCAAGATGCAGTAACGGGTCGGAGGCAGAGCAAGGGTTATCGTGGGGTTTAGTTTAACAAGTATACTCCTCACAGGGAGAAAACAGGGAAAACAGTATAAAGGAACGCAGGGTATGTAACTCAGGGGAAACGGGTGTGAAGTGAAGAATAGGGTATGAAGTTCAAGAATAGTAAACTTATCAGTCCGACGACTTCAGAATGCGGTTACTTCAGGATGTGGACATTGGCGCCAAAGCAGTGGAGCGTAAGGGGTCCGGTATGGTCCTGGAACTGGAAAAGATGGCGTCCTAGATTCTGGCAGCGACGGTGATTCCTCGTGGTCCTATCGGTGTGTCAGGAAATGACGAGCAAGACAGAGCACAGTCTTTCCCTCTGTCAGCGTACAGGGACAATGAGTGACTCGTTTCAGGTACAAAGGGAAACCCCTCACAGCGGGTGTCCCAATTCTCCCATCGGTGAGTGTGCGTGCTTATGTCCTGACTGGATGTCCTGTCACTCAAGGTCAGCGATGTCAGCAGGGACCAGGTACGTCATTGTCGGCAGTCTCTGTTAGCAGCTTTTAGCCTCTGCTGGTTAAGGCCTGCTCTGGCTCTGGCAGTTAGCTTTTCCGCAGAAGCCCTGACACCGCCCTCCTGCGCGCTGCACGTTCCCGTAGCAACTGATTTCCCACATGCTGTGGCCCTTTTATATTAGCCTCGCCACCCCTACTTCTAGGTGCAGGGGTTGTTCCGGGGCCTTAAGCCTTCCCCCGTGAAACCTGGGTGACAACCCCGACAGTTCCAGATCTGTCACGGAGTAGGTAGGCCAGGTCCGTGTCTTCTCCTTACATATCTGTTATCTATCTATCTATCTATCTATCTATCTATCTACCGTATATACTCGAATATAAGCCGAGATTTTCAGCCCAAAAAATTGGGCTGAAAGTCCTCCTCCCGTCTTATATTCGAGTCATATACAAAGGGGGTCAGAGGGGGAGGGGGGGCAGGGGTGTCAGGTCATACTTACCCGTCCTGACTCTGTGTCTTGAGCCCCCAGCTTCTCCCCGTGCTCTCTCTTCCTGCCTTCAGCGGTCACGTGGTGCCGCTCATTAAAACTCATGAATATGCGCATATTCATGAGTTTTAATGAGCGGTACCACATGACCGCTGAAGGCAGGAAGAAAGAGCGCAGAGAAGCTGGGGGCTCAAGACACAGCGTCAGGACGGGTAAGTATAGCGATACTCACTTGTCCTGCATCCATGGCTGCTTGCTGCTGTCTGTCATCGGTCAGTGACTTCAGACAGCAGAGGGCGCGGTGACGTGGTTATTGCGCGCCGCACCCCCTGCAGTCTGAACATCACTGACTGATGACGTGGCAGATAGCGGTGAGCAGCCATGGACGCAGGACACGTGAGTATCTCAGGTGCCAGCAGTGACACCGGTACCTGACACCCAGCGACGGAGAGGTGTGTATGTCATTTTTTTTATTTTTACATGCAGCAGCAGCAGCAGCATGGGGGCAGCATATGGGGGAATAATCTATGGAGCTTCTTCTGGGGTCAGCATATGGGGGAACAATCTATGGAGCTTCTTATGGGGGCAGCATATGGGGGAATAATCTGGAGCTTCTTCTGGGGTCAGCATATGGGGGAACAATCTATGGAGCTTCTTATGGGGTCAGCATATGGGGGAATCATCTATGGAGCTTCTTATGGGGTCAGCATATGGGGGAATAATCTATGGAGCTTCTTATGGGGTCAGCATATGGGGGAACAATCTATGGAGCTTCTTATGGGGACACCATATGGGGGAATAATCTATGGAGCATTTCCCACCCTAGGCTTATACTCGAGTCAATAAGTTCTCCCAGTTTTTTGTGGCAAAATTAGGGGGGTCGGCTTATACTCTGGTCGGCTTATACTCGAGTATATACGGTATCTATCTCTGTCTTTAACTACAAATCATCTGTCATTTCTATTATGGTCACTCTGATGCCGCTGAGATGTCTCACTTTTTGTCACCCGTGTGCTCATGTAAGTATTGCCATATGTGCTGTCTTGTGTGGGTTGTATGTTAGCATGGTCTACGTGAAAACACAGACATGTGCGTAGCCCCATAAGTTATAACAGGTGCATGTGTACGTGTCTCCGGTACATCTGAAACCAGATTTCACACATACCGGAATCACAGACATGTGTAGGGAGCCTTACATACAACCCCCTCCTCACTAACATCATTACTGCCCCTACAGTTAGCACACACCTGAAATTCTCTGTGCTGCTAATAGTGGCATCCATCAGTTTGTAGCATTGTTTAGGATCCATCTCTACCTACTACGTACTGTATCTGCAGAATGTGCTGTAACCAAAAATGGCAACAAAACGTTACAATCCTTCAATTGCTCCCAGAAATTCCCATGATCCCAGCTATTAAATACAGGGAGATCAAGGAGGGTTAAGACGGAGCCGTCACCTCCTCCCAGTGTCTTATCTGTGCACAATCTGTCTCTGTCAAGACTGTGTCACCTTTCGCATCAGCGTCCAGCATATTGTAGTTTGACTAATGGTTATTTTATTGGATTCTGATGACCTTGTCCGTGACCTTCTTTAAGAGCAGAAGATGTGGCAATAAGTAAAGTTAGCCCAACTGCTTGTGTCAATTAAAAGTGGGAGACAGGAATTTCTGTAGACTGTTATGTAGAACAGTGATCACAGGTGGCTCATATGCCAAGAACATAGCGACAAGATTCCTGGTAATGACAGATCCTGAAAGAACAACTCACAGGTGAATGCACACGCTGTAACACAGCCGGGGTTACCTGCAGTCCTATATAACACCAATCCTCAATATAAAGCCTCATCAGTGACAAATCCTTTAAGATGAAATCTTCCATGCTAATCAGCTGAGTGTCACAGATCTAGAAGAAAGCATAAACAGAAATTAGCGGACAGGTCTGGATCACAGCACTTACAGCAATCGGCAGATCTTCAAAGGTCAAGATCACAGCACCCTCAGCAATCATCAGATCTCCATAGGTCTGGATTACAGTACTTCCAGCAATAAGCGGATCTCCAAATGTCTGAATCACAGCACTTCCCAGCAATCAGAAGATCTGCATAGATCTAGATTACAACAACCCCAGCAATCAAGCGATCTGCATAAGTCTAGATTACAACAACCCCAGCAATCAGAAGATCTCCATAGGTCTGCATAACAGCACCACCAGGAATTAGGGGCTCTCCATAGGTCTCGATTACAGCACCCCCAACAATCGGAAGATCTCCATACCTCTGTATCACAGCATCCCACAGCTATCAACCTATCTCCATAGGTCTGGATTACAGCACCCCCAGCAATCAGAAGATCTCCATAGGTCTGGATTACAGCACCCCCAGCAATCAGAAGATCTACAAAGGTCTTGATCACAAGACCTTTGAAGACCTAGGCCGGAAAGTGAAGGAACTGGGAGTGCAAATCATCTTCTCATGCTTCCTCCCAGTGGATAGACATGGACCAAGGAGATTGAACAGGATTCTACAGGTGAACAACTGGATATGTCGATGGTGCCATGAGCAACAATTTGGGTTTCTTGACCATGGAGTGAATTACCTGTATGATTGACTTCTTGCTAGAGATGGGTTGGATCTTATGAAAACAGGAAGACACATATTTGGTAGATACCTTGCTACACTTATCAGGAGAGCTTTAAACTAGAGCAATATGGGATGGAAAGTTTACGGCCAGTTAGAAATATGCAGCTAATAAATTATTTTGAGAACCCTGCTATAAGAAGTGGAAAGAAAGGACAAAAACAACAAACTCTGAATGAAAATAAAGGAGCAAGAGAAAACGACTACAAACTAAAATGTGTCTTTATAAATGCACAGAGCAAAGGAGAATTGGAGCTGCTAACACAGGAAAAGAGATACGATGCCATAGGCATCACTGAAACTTGGTCGGAAGATACACATGCTTGGAATACAACTTATTTATGAGAAACAGTATTAACAAGAAGGGAGAAGGTGTTGCATTGTATGCTAACATTTCCAAATATGTAGACTGCAATTTACAAAAAGTGGTATTCATGCTCCCCTAACATGTAAAGGATAGGTCACATGTTTTAAAGATTCTTAGGGATATCCAATGGCAGGAACACTACATTTTGGGAACACTGGACATTACCTCCCTGTATGCTGTGATCCAACACGATAATACTTTTTAACTAAGTTTGACTCAGTGACAGGGGAACAAATTTCCTTCATCAATGAATGTATATATTTTATTTTAACTCACAACTATTTTATTTTGGGATAAACTACTACTCCCAGCGGTGGGGCACAGCCATGGGGACCAGGTTCACGCCCAGTTACGCAAATCTCTATGTGGGTAGATGGGAGTCCAAAACCGTCTATGCCAATGACGTGCTGGGTGCCAACCTGGTTCTCTGGCACCTCTTCATAGATGATATTCTTTTTATTTGGTCTGGGGGCCCTGAAACATTGACACAATTTTTAATGGATATTAATAAAAATTATTTTTTTTTTAAATTTTAATGCAGTTACTAGTAGGGAGTCTATTAATTTTTTAGATCTTAACATTTTTAAAGATAATGGAACTATTCATACCAGAACGTACCACAAACCGACCGACTCTACTAATTATATCTCCATGAACAGCCGTCATTTACCTACTTGGCTCATTAATGTCCCTAAAAGCCAGTTCATATGAGCACACAGAAATTGCTCACGAAATCTGGATTTCCTAGATGAAACTAATTCATTAATGGACAAATTTAAGGGGAAAGGTTATAAAGAAAGATTTCTCCTAGATGAAAGACAAAAAATACACACTCTTCCTAGAGATATCTTAATCCAAGTCAAACCTAGCCATGATGCACAACAGGACATTAATGATGACTTCCCAATTATAACCCAGTATATTGCAAACACTCACATTTTGAGAAAAATGTGAAAATATACTGGAGGATTTTAAAGGGAGACAAGATAATAGGAGAATTGTTACCAATAAATCCAAAATTTATATATAGAAAGGCAAAAAATCTGGGGAATTTAACAGCATCATCAGTGCCTATGTCCAACTTAAGAAAAATCTCCTCATTTGGTCCCCTTGGATATAAACCCGGCTATTACCCATGCTGTTGATGTAGGATTTGTAAATCTCTGCAATCAGAAAAACAGTTAACTATATCTAATGGAAATGAAATATTTAGTATTTGTGATTTCATTACCTGCACTACATCAGGGGTCATCTATTCAATAAGATGCCCCTGTGATAAATTGTATGTAGGGCGTACAAAATGGCCATTGAGGGTCCAGGTTAATGAACATCTCAGCAATATTAAAAAGAAATTTTTAGGGCATCCTTTGTCCAAGCACTATTGTGAATGTCATGGGGGATCATTCATCGGGACGGTAATTACAGGTTTCCAAATTGTGCGGAGAAGAGGGACTATATTAAACAGATGTCCCGTATGGAGGGTCAAGGGATTTTCAATTTAGATTGCCTCGTGCCAAAGGGGTTAAACTGCGAGGTTGAGTTGTTTGCATTTAATTAAGAAAGGTGCTGAAAGGTATTTAAGGTGACCAATTCCTCCATTGGACCATTCCTGATGAGGGAAACCGGGCTTTTCCTAAACTAGTGAGAGAGGAATTGGTCCACCGCACTCCCTGTTATCCATCACGTGACTGGTGACGCCATGAAAGTCCTGCTGGCTCCCTGCACGCCGCAGCCACTCAACGTGTACAGTACACACTAGCGCATCGTTGGAACAGGGGGAATGTGGAGTGCCTGTCACCGGCCGGAACAGCGCTCCGGAAGACTCGTGATATGAAATCCACATCTAGATTATGAAGCACCTTACACTCAGCATCAAGATTTACAGTGATTATCGCTAACCAGCGTAGAGGAATTCAGACAATCAACTCTAGACACCAGTTTTAGGTAATAACAATTTACTTTGGAGTCATTCCTCTCAATTTGATAGGGTCTGAATACTTATGACCATGTGATATTTCAGTTTTTCTTTTTTAATAAATTTGCAAAAATTTCTACATTTCTGTATTTTTTTCAGTCAAGATGGGGTGCAGAGTGTACATTAATGAGACAAAAATGAACTTTTTTGAATTTACCAAATGGCTGCAATGAAACAAAGAGTGAAGAATGTAAAGGGGTCTGAATACTTTACACTGTATATAAGTAAGGCTACTTTCACACTTGCGTTTTTTGCTGCACGTTTTTTGCGCACACAAACGCATGAAAAAAACGCATCGTGCATTTGTGTGCGTTTTTGGCGGGTTTTGGTGCATTTTTTTAAAAAAAATCATGCTTTTTTGGCGCAAACGTATGCGCATCCATAGACCATAATGGGTGTTTTGCTGTAAAAAAGCACATTGCGTGCGCATGTGTTTTTTGGGGGCAAGCCGGACGCACAAAAAATGCAACAGGATGCACACTACAAAAAAACGTATGCGCATACAAACGCGTACAAACGCATGTGTATGCGCACCTATGCGCACCCATGTTAAAGTATAGGGAAAAAAATGCATGCTTTTTTTGCGCTAAAAAACAGCGCAAAAAAATGCAATTGTGAAACCAGCCTAAATAATAAAAAAAAAACTGCATTGGTCTCCCCACTTTTGACAACCAGCCTTGCTAAAGCTGACAGCTAGGGGATGGTCTTCTCAGGATGGTAATGGACCATGAACATTGCCCCCCCAGCCGAAAAATAGCAGCCCACAGCTGCCCAGAAAAGGCACATTTAATAGATGTGTCAATTCTGGTGCTTTGCCTGACTTTTCCCACTTGCCCTGTGGTGGTGGCAAATGGGGTTCATATTTGTGGGGTTGATGTCACCTTTGTATTGTCTGGTGACATCAAGCCCACAGATTAGTTAATGGACACCTATCCATTACTAATCCTATAGTTGAATTGTAAATAAACACACAGTAAGTAAAACATATTTTATTTGAAATAAAAACAAAACACACTTTTATATTTTTTTTTAAATAACTAACACAGTTATTCTCACCTAACGTACATTCCACTGAAGCTCTCATCTCCTGTAATAAAAAAAAATTAAAAATAGCCATATGCCTCACCTGTCCGTCGTTTTGTCCCACCCTGTAATCCATGTCAGGGGATAAATAGTTTTCAGCCTGGATGGTGCCAAGATGTGACCGTTCAGGCTGAGAACCATTGATGAATGAGCTGCTGCATGCGCATCATGAATGAGCACCAGTGACGTCTTTGAGGTTACTGACGATCATTGAGGCTGCTTTCCCAGCCATGATCTTGAACAGCGAGGACTTCATCACTGACTTTTTCTCACAATGCTGAGGTCACCTCTGGTCAGCCCCGCTGAGAACGCATCCTCAGTGACCTGTGGTAACCTTGACGACATCACCGCTGGTCACTGATTCTATGCTCGCAGCAGCTCATTCATCAGTGGTTCTCAACCTGGACAGTCGCATCTTGGCACCATTCAGGTTGAAAACTTTATCCAAAGACATGAATTATGGCGCGGTACAGAACTAAAGACAGGTGAGGGATTTGGTTGTTTTTTCTTTTGGTCTTATTGCAAAAAACATAAACCTGCCTGGACAATTTAATGAAACCGCTTCCTGTGCCTACCTTTTCCACAGCTGAGTACAAACCCTGCAAATGTTATCACTCATTAGTTCCTCTCATCTGACATTATTCTATGATGGAGAATGCAAATAACTAAGACAATCTCAATGAAGACCCTGATCCAGCAGGGAATACTGAGAGATGTCTGCTCTGTGGCATACAGATCAGTAAATGTTGCTGCCCGGAGTTAGAGTTGGGGTGCTCGTGTTCATTCTGTGAGTTGCCCTCCTTCCTCATGTAAAATGCAATCGGCTCCCCCTGTCCAGTACTAGGAAGTCACGCTGACATTGGCTTTGTGTTCCTGGTTGTCTGCAATATCAGAATCAGAAAAAATGCTAAATCATATGTGCCCACAACACTGTACCAATCAGCAGAGCTGAAAGCGCCATCAGGCAATATTAATACCATTCAGAAAAGACATTATTCAAGCCTAATAGATCTGCACCCTTAATGCCGCCACATAATGCCAATAACTGCACCGTGCCAGCACGGCATGCCCATCTGCTCTGAAAACCTTGTATAAAAGGTTTTGTCCCTGACTGTCGCTGCGTTGTGTTAATTGGTAGGTCAGGTAAACAGATGTTTGTTTGGCTGGATATACGATAAGTAAAAATAGCAGAGGGATAGAAATACAGTTTATTATCCGTACCAAGCAGAGGACATCTGCTGCGCTGCTCAGTGTCTGCGGGGAGGGAAGGGAAAGGGGCTGGACTGTGGGAATTCTGGATGGATGGATGGATGGGTTGAAGAATAGATGGATGGATTAATGGATGGATAGAGGGAAGGTAGGAGTAAGAAATATAAGGAAGGGAGGAAGCATTAATGAAATGATGGATTGACGAGTGGATGGATGGGATGCTGAATGGATAGATGGATGCATTTATGGATAAATAGATCTCTGGATGCATGATTTATCCATTCTCCCCTCAATTCCTCACATCGCACATTCATCCATCATGCTATCCATCAACCAACCCTTCAATTCATTGATCCATTCAACCCTTCATTTACCCCAACCATTTTTACACTCACATTTAGTGTATTTAAGCTTGCTAAAGAGGGTGGAAGGGATGGATGAATGGGTAGAAGGGATGGATGGGTGAATATGTTCAGAGGTGTTTACATTGTAAAGCACAATGGGGACAGTGAATGATGCACAATGGGGACAGTGAATGATGCACAATGGGGACAGTGAATGATGCACAATGGGGACAGTGAAAGATGCACAGTGAGGACAGTGAATGATGCACAGTGAGGACAGTGAATGATGCACAGTGAGGACAGTGAATGATGACAATGTATTGTCAATACTGTGTAATATGATGGTTCTGTATAAGCAACAGGAATATTTTAATGTGGCAGGATGTTACCCATTGGGATTACCTTGTCTATGGAGTTTTCTACTCTGTTAAAAATAAGACAAAATGAGCAAATCCCCTGTATTAACTAAGTGAATGGTAATAGTACATATAAATAACATTAGGCACTTATTTTACATTATTGTGATTAAAAAAAGCATAAAAGCCATCCCACTGTGGCATGGTGTACCCAATCGGGATGGTACCTAAAGGTCCCGTCACACATAACGACTCACCAGCGATCCCAACAACGATATCAATGTGTCAGGATCGCTGGTTAGTAGCTACATGATCGCTGGTGAGCTGTCACACAGACAGCTTCACCAGCGATCAGCACAGCGACGCCGAGCGCGCGGCGTCGCTGTGTTCGTTAGTTACCAGCGCGCTGATGCAGAGAGCTGGTAACTAAGGTACACAACGGGTATCCAAGGGACGTGCGTCCCTTAGATACCCAATGTGTATGTTAGTTACCAGATCTCTGCCTCAGCGCGCTGGTAATAACGTACACCAAGAAAATGAGCCAGAGCCTATGTTGTTGTTAGTGCAATGCATGGGTCCACATTCACACTGTGGCCACTTAAGAGACAATGACTGGATGTTACTTACTGGAATTACCACTGAGTTTTCTATTCTATTATAAATAATTTGTTTATAGAAGGCATAATACAATTTAAAATTAAAAGTAAATGAATAGAAGGACCAAGACCTCATGACACAAACAATGAATAGAAGGACCAAGACCTCATGACACAAACAATGAATAGAAGGACCAAGACCTCATGACACAAACAATATTGCAGCTTTCAATTATAAACATTACAGCACACAAGGACCCCATATGTTCTCAAGTATTTCAAATATCAAAGGAAATGTTAGCACATCTGCACTAAGGGTTTGTAATGTAAGCAAGATGTGTATGTAAAAAATTGTGGAATTACACAGATTATTCCTTCATCTAAAAGGCCACATATCCCTGAGAATTTAAGCAGAAACATATATCTATATTGCAATTGGGGAAAATATTTCATGACAAAAATAGAAGGACAAAATGATAAATATATATAGTTAGATACAGTTGAAGCGCTGTGGTAGCGCAAAACGGCCGTTGTCAGCTGTTTTCCCTCTCCTGTTATCGCTACCCCCGGCCGACATGTATAACATGTGCCAATAAATCCTACACTATTTCCATCAGCTCCAGGAGTGCGGTCTTCTTTTCTTCTTGGATATATATATATATATATATATATATATATATATATTGTGAGGGGTTGACACACTTAGCTGCTTCCTCAGGTAGATACAGGAGCCGTTCTGGTAGAGAATCACCTGCTGGCTTATTGGGGATGACATAAACCTTGGCAGGGTTCAGCAACATAAACAGAGCCTTGCTGGCATAACATAATGGCAAAACAAACAAAAACACAGACCTTATGAGTCCATTCCCTGCCGTTATCCCGCACAGTCCTTATGAGTCCATTCCCTCAGGGTTCACTTGCAGTTATCCCGCACAGTCCTTATGAGTCCATTCCCTCAGGGTTCACCTGCAGTTATCCCGCACAGTAGTAATGAGTGAACGTGTTCGCCACTACTTGTTACTCGCCCAAGTATCAATGTACTCGGTGTACTCAGCGAGCACCTAGCATTTCCGGGATTACTCAGTGGGAACTCGGGTCTCCACCCAGCTTTTATGGCGGACTTTAGAGACCCAATCACGATGCAGGGATTGTCTGCCAGGCATGAAATGCTGCAGCCATCTTTGTTGTGGTCGTGCAGCATCATCAGGGGTATAAGAGACCGAACGCCACCCTGCTCGCCGCATTCAGCTCCGGATTGAGAGAGATTAGGGAAAGCGGTTGCCTTGATAGGGTCAGAATTGGGGATTTATTAGTGAATGTGGGGTCTACCACCTAAACAACTCACATCCAGCTAAACCAACAGTCCTTATATAGGTTCAAGTGGTAGGCAGGGTAGTGTACGTCGCTCTATACACATCAGTGCAAGGCCTGCAGGCACTGTATATGTGTATATACGTATCATTGCATACATCAAGAGGGTCCATTCCCTTCCTGTGTTCTGGTGAAGCTGCTGCTACCTGTAGGATAAATTGGCCGTATATACCTAGCCCCAGGTGTAATTGGCTTTGAAAATTTTTTGGCCAGGGCTAATAGAGCTTTTTTTATTGCAAAGCAATCCAGAGCCCTTTTTTTCCTCCATTTGCTTTTTGGCAGTGCACAATACAGCCAGATCCTTTTCATAGCACAGCGTGAAAATCCAGCAATTTTAAAGGTGTCCCAAACATCCCTTATGAGTGTGCAGAGAAATATTTATTTTTTATGTGGTGCGGTTGAGTTTTTTTTTGAGTGTCTTACACAATTTCTTGACACTATTTTGCTGAACCCCCCCCCAAAATAAATAGAGGCTACATATTTTACAGTGTGGTATATTTGTGACATGCCTCATCCATCCGACTGCTAAAAATTTTGGTCTTTTTAGCCCTAAATTCATTTTGTTTTTGCTGTCTGGCACTGTACTTATATACAGCGCTATTTAGCCAAAAAATTTTAAAAAAACAGGCCACACATTTTTCGGTGTGGTATCTGCGTTCCAGCTCATATCTGTGTGTGCTCAAAGTTTGGCCAGTTTACTGCTGTTTTCTTTTTTTTTTTTGGGGTGTCACTAGACTTATATACAGCAGTATTTACCCCCCCCCAAAAAAAAAAAATAAAAAATTGTCATAGTGGTATTTCCGTGCTAGCTCATATCTGTGCATGCTCAAATTTTGGCCAGTTTACGGCTGTTTTCTTTTTTTGTCCTGGGTGTCAGTGAACTATTAAACAGCATTATGTAGCAAAAAAAATAAGTGCTTTAACCCCTTACCTACAATTGACGTAATATTCCGTCCATGTCCCTTTAATTCGACATCGCGACTTAAGTCGCGGTGATCGCATTAAAATGCCGATGCCATCTTACCTCAGGATAGGTGGCCTCGGCATCCCGGGCAGTCTCCGCCCTGGCCGGCCCCTCTCTGAGCTGTGATTGGCTGTTCAATTCAGAACAGCCAATCACAGCGCTTCTCTTTGTTTCAGCCAATCAGATTGGCTGAAACAACAGGATCCTAGGCTAGGATCGAGTACCGATGTACTCGATCCTAGGACCGGTGCCTGGCATTGCCAGGCACCGGAGAAAAGCCCCCAGATTGGCGCGATCGCCGATGTAATCGATCGCGCCAATCGCAGCGCACAGCGGCGCAATATCGCCGCTGTGCCCTGCCGGTACCGGCCCGGATCGGTGCTGTAATAGCACCGATCCTAGGCCGGAGCCTAGGACAGGCCCAGCAGGGCCTGCAGGAAGTGGTTGGCGCGATCGATTAGATCGGCGATCGCGCCAGCCACAGTGCACAGCTGCGGTCATGCTGTGACCGCTCTGTGCCCTGCTGATGACCTGGCCATGACCTGCCTAGGAATCGGAGCTGTGAGCTCCGATCCTAGGCAGTTACCATGGTCACTAGGCAGAGCAGGGATTGGTGGGATCGATGTAATCATTCGATCCCACCAATGACAGGTCACAGCAGCGATGTGACCGCTCTGTGACCTGCCCCTGACCTGCCTCTGACCTGTCTAACCTGTCTGCAGGGGTCCTCACTCTAGCTGAGGATTCCTGCAGAGAGGTCGGACGCAGCAAGAGCTCCTGTGCTGGGTATTGTGGTGCCACAGCTTGTAGCATCACAATCCCTGCAGAAGAAAGAAGAAAGAAAGAACACTACAACTGTAAGTGTTAATTGATCCCTGATCCCCTGCCCAATCTATCTTCACCCCCCACCTATCTTCACCCCCCCATCCCCCGTCCACCCCCCCTTTTACCCCCCTCACCCCCCTTTTACCCCCTCCACCCCCCCTTTTGCGCCGCCTCCGTGTGCAGCCGCCGAGCGTTGATCGGTGACGCAGTTCACCAATCAACACTTGTGCTCGCTTTTTTTTTACTCCGCACACACATCCCGTTTTTCATTTTTTTCTCCCCCCCTTGTGCCACCTAACTACAACCCTAACTGACCCCTGCCCAATCTTTCTTCATCCACCCCAATCCCCCATCCCCCTTCCCCCTATTTTTACCCCCCTCCACCCCACTTTTGCGCCACCTCCGTGCGCAGCCGCCGAGCGTTGATTGGTGACGCAGTTCACCGATCAACACTCGTGCTCGCTTTTTTTTCCTCCGCACACACATCCCGTTTTTCATTTTTTTTCTCCCCCCCTGTGCCACCTAACTACAACCCTAACTGAACCCTGCCCAATCTCTCTTCATCCACCCCCATCCCCCTTCCCCCTATTTTTACCCCCCTCTACCCCACTTTTGCGCCACCTCCGTGCGCAGCCGCCGAGCGTTAATCGGTGACGCAGTTCACCGATCAACACTCGTGCTCTCTTTGTTTTTCCTCCGCACACATCCAGTTTTTCATTTTTTTCTCCCCCCCTTGTGCCACCTAACTACAGCCCTAACTGACCCCTGCCCAATCTCTCTTCATCCACCCAATCCCCCCATCCCCACCCCCCTCCACCCCACTTTTGCGCCACCTGCCTGCCGGTTTAAATTTTTTTCTCCCCTTTTTGTGCCACCTAACTACAACCCTAACTGTTGATCCCTGCCCGATCTCTATTCATCCACCCCAATCCCCCCAGCCCCCTCTTTTTACCCCCCTTTGTGCCGTTTCCGTGTGCACATTTAGCAGCCGCTGAATTTTGATAAGTGACGCAATTCACTTATCAAAGTTCGTGCCGGCTGTTTTCCATTTTTCTTTTTCACCCCCCCCTTTGAGCCACCCCTGTGCACACATCCAGCAGCCAATACATTTTGGTAAGTGACGCCGTTCACTTACCATATCTAGGTCCTGCTGTTTTAGACTTTTTTTCCACATTTCCTTTTAGCTTTTTCTTACAGGATAGTGTGCACCAATCACTAGGCCCCACCACATACACAGTTATAAATAAAGTACACCCAAGCACCATATTTACACAAAAAAAGTCCCGCCCATCACGTTCCTCCCAACAGCGCATATTCTTACCTTGCCTCCGACACTGATAGCGAGGATGACGATCCGACTTTTCTTTATTTTTTGGATTCTTCATCCTCTTCCCCATCCTCCTCATCTTCCTCCTCGGGTCCTGCGGAACCGCCACGCAGACGCTCCAGGACAGAAGATGAGGCAGCGCCCACCATGCCCGCAGCTGATTCAGCAAACCCTGTGTGGACCTCGCCCCCCGAAAATTACGAGCCACTGATTCCTGATTTTGTGGCAGAATCAGGAATCAAGTTTGACACCACCGGCCTCACAGAAATTGACTTTTTCAAAGTCTTTTTCTCTGAGGATTTTGTTAACCACATGGTGGAGCAAACTAATTTGTACGCTCGTCAATTTTTGGAGCAAAACCCGCTTTCATCCTATACTAACTGGTCTCCTGTGGACGCAGTTGAAATGACGAAGTTTTGGGGCCTGGTCCTCCACATGGGTATCCTGAAGAAGCCTGAAATTTCGCAATATTGGAGTGTTGATATTTTATACAACACTCCAGTGTTCCGAATGGTCATGGTCCAGGCGCGTTTTCAGGCCATCCTCAAGTTTCTGCATTATAACGATAATGCACAGTGTCTCGCACGAGATGACCCCAACTTTGACCGTCTGTTCAAAGTTCGGCCGGTCATCGAACACTTCAACAAAAAGTTTGCTGAAGTGTACGTGCTCCAAAGGAACATCTGCGTGGATGAGTCCTTGGTCCATTTTAAGGGCAGGCTCGGATTCCGTCAATACCTGCCCAGTAAGAGGGCCAGGTAAGGAATCAAACTCTATAAGCTGTTTGAGAGTACCTCAGGGTACACCCACAGGTTTAGAGTGTACGAAGGAAAGGACACCAGGATTGAACCCCCTGAGTGTCCTCCTGACCTGGGAGTGAGTGGGAAAATTGTGTGGGATTTGGTGCACCCACTGCTGGATAAAGGTTATCACCTCTACACTGATAACTTTTATACCAGTGTCCCACTCTACAAAGCCCTCTTTGCACGAGGTACCGCAGCTTGTGGTACTGTCCGCAAAAATCAGAGAGGCCTCCCGAAGACGCTACTTGGGCAGATGCTCCGAAAAGGTGAGAGCAGGGCCCAATGTAGCGACCACCTGCTGGTGGTCAAGTACAAGGACAAGAGGGATGTCTTTCTCTTGACCATCATACACGGTGATGGCAGCGCCCTCAGCACTGTACGGGGTACCTCGGCACAGGTCAGCAAACCTGAATACAATAAAAACATGGGGGGCGTTGATCGCTCCGATCAACACCTTCAACCGTACAATGCTTTGAGAAAGGCCAAGGCGTGGTACAAAAAGCTGGCCGTGCACATCGTCCAATTGGCAATGCTCAACGCATTCCTATTGTCACAATGTGCATGCCCCAGCGATACGTCGTACCTTCAGTTTCAGGAGGTAGTGGTTAAGGCCCTGATGTTTGGCACTCTGGAAGGAGCGGGCCCCAGAACTTCCAGAACTGAAGGTGCTCGTATTGTACCAGGTCAGCATTTCCCGGGGGAGGTCCCGCAAACTGGAAAAAGAGATAAATCGCAAAAAAGGTGACGAGTGTGTTACAAAAATGGAATACGCAAGGACACCATTTATCAATGCGACACCTGCCCCGAAAAACCTGGCCTGTGTATGAAGGATTGCTTCAAATTGTACCACACCTCAATGCACTACTAAATTTCTTTACCGGAAACATTAGATTAGTTGAGGCACATCTAGATAAGTTCCTTGGGGGTCTAGTTTCCAAATCAATGTCACTTGTGGGTTTTTTTTACTGTTTAGGCACATCAGGGGCTCTGCAAATGGAAAATGACGCCCGCAGACCATTCCATCTAAGTCTGCAGTTCAAAACGTCACTCCCTTCCGACCCTGACGTGTGCCTAAACAGTTTTTTCCCACATATGGGGTACCAGCGTACTCAGGACAAATTGGACAACAACTTTTGGGGTCCAATTTCTCCTGTTACGCTTGGGAAAAATGAAAATTTGGGACTAAACGGTCATTTTTGTGGGCACAAAATAGGATTTTTTATTTTCACGCCTGGGCAGTATAAACTTTAGTGAAACACTTGGGGGTTCAAAGTTCTCACCACATATCTAGATAAGTTACTTAGGGGGTCTAGTTTCCAAAATGGGGTCACTTGTGGGGGGTTTCTACTGTTTAACCACATCAGGGGCTCTGCAAACGGAACATGACGCCCGCAGACCATTCCATCAAAGTCTGCATTCCAAAGCGTCACTTCTTCCCTTCTGAGCCCCGACGTGTACCCAAACAGTAGTTTTCCCCCACATATGGGGCACCAGCGTACTCAGGACAAATTGGAAAACAACTTTTGGGGTCCAATTTCTCCTGTTATGCTTGGGAAAATTAAAAATTGGGGACTAAACAATCATTTTTGTGGGCACAAAATAGGATTTTTTATTTTCACGCCTGGGCAGTATAAACTTTAGTGAAACACTTGGCGGTTCAAAGTTCTCACCACATATGTAGATAATTTCCTTAGGGGGTCTAGTTTCCAAAATGGGGTCACTTGTGGGGGGTCTCCACTGTTTGGGCACATTGAGGGCTCGTCAAACGCAACATGGCGTCCAATCTCAATTCCAGCCAATTTTAGGTTGAAAAAGTCAAGCGGCGCTGCTTCCCTTCCGAACCCTGCCGTGCGCCCAAACTGTGGTCCCCCCCACATATAGAGTATCAGCGTACTCAGGACAAATTGGACAACAACTTTTGGGGTCCAATTTCTCCTGCTACCTTTGGGAATATAAAAAATTGGGGACTAAACGATCATGTTTGTGGAAAAAATATGATTTTTTATTTTCACGCCTGGGCGTTATAAACTCCTGTGAAGCCCTAGGGAGTTCAAGGTGCTCACCACACATCTAGATAAGTTCCTTAGGGGGTCTAGTTTCCAAAATGGGGTCACTTGTGGGGGGTTTCCACTGTTTGAGCACATTGGGGGCTCGTCAAACGCAACATGGCGTCCAATCTCAATTCCAGCCAATTTTAGGTAGAAAAAGTCAAGCGGCGCTGCTTCCCTTCCGAGCCCTGCCGTGCGCCCAAACAGTGGTCCCCCCCACATATAGAGTATCAGCCTACTCAGGACAAATTGGACAACAACTTTTGGGGTCCAATTTCTCCTGCTACCTTTGGGAAAATAAAAAATTGGGGACTAAACGATCATGTTTGTGGAAAAAATATGATTTTTTATTTTTACGCCCAGGCGTTATATACTTCTGTGAAGCCCTAGGGGGTTCAAGGTGCTCACCACACATCTAGATAAGCTCCTTAGGGGGTCTAGTTTCCAAAATTGGGTCACTTGTGGGGGGTTTCCACTGTTTGGGCACATTGGGGGCTCGCCAAACGCAACATGGCGTCCAATCTCAATTCCAGCCAATTTTAGGTTGAAAAAGTCAAACGGCGCTGTTTCTCTTCCGAGCCTTGCCGTGCGCCTAAACAGTGGTCCCCCCCCACATATAGGGTATCAGCGTACTCACGACAAATTGGACAACAACTTTTGGGGTCCAATTTCTCCTGTTACCCTTGGGAAAATTAAAAAATTGTTGCTAACAGATCATTTTTGTGACTAAAAAGTTAAATGTTACTTTTTTCCTTCCATGTTGCTTCTGCTCCTGTGAAGCACTTGAATGGTTAATAATCTTCTAGAATGTAGTTTTGAGTAGCTTGAGGGGTGAAGTTTTTAGAATGGTGTCACTTTTGGGTATTTTCTGCCATATAGACCCCTCAAAGTGACTTCAAATGTGAGGTGGTCCCTAAAAAAAATGATTTTGTAAATTTTGTTGTAAAAATGAGAAATCGCTGGTCAACGTTTAACCCTTATAACTTCCTAACAAAAAAAAAAAATGTTTCCAAACTTGTGCTGATGTAAAGTAGACATGTGGGAAATGTTATTTATTAACTATTTTCTGTCATGTAACTCTCTGGTTTAAGGTCATAAAAATTCAAAGTTTGAAAATCGCAAAATATTCTAAATTTTCGCCATATTTCCGTTTTTTTCATAAATAAACGCAAGTTATAGCGAAGAAATTTTATCACTAAAGTGAAGTACAATATGTCATGAGAAAATAATGTCAGAATCGCCTATATGCGTTGAAGCGTTCCAGAGTTATGACCTCATAAAGGGACAGTGGTCAGAATTGTAAAAATTGGCCCGGGAGTTAACGTGCAAACAACCCTTGGTAGTGAAGGGGTTAAAAAAAAACATTTGTCGTAGTGGTATCTCCATGTAAGCTCATACCTGTGTGTGCTCAAAGCTTGGCCAGTTTATGGCTGGTTTATTTTTTGGTCCTGGGTGTCACTGGACTTATATACAGCAGTATTTAACACAAAAAAAATTATAAAAAATACAGGCCAGAAATTTTTGGTTGTGGTATCTCCCTAATAGGCCTCATTTGCTCTTGCCAAAAATGTGGCCATTTTAGGTCTATACATTGTATTTTATTTGCAGTCTGTTATAGTACTTATTAAATCTGATAAGGCAAAACACATATTAACCTAAAGTACAGATAGGTAAAAGTGTGGTTTTCCAGCACACGTATCACATACAAGTTGCCTCCCATAACACCCTTTTGTATTGAATTTGTCTAATAATCTAGTCCATTTATAATGGGCAAGGGACGGGGAAGTGGACATGATGGTGATGGTGCATGCAGAGGCTGAGGACGTGGGCAAGCTGAAATTGGACCACCAAAAACACCCACATCTTCTAGCTGGATCTTAGTGTCCAAAGTCCTAGGGGACCACGGCAACACAGCACTATTGAAGCCCGAGCAGTGTGAAAAGGTTGTTAGTTGGATAACGGATAGATAATACTTCCAGTTACTTATCCACCACCACCAGCAGTCTGTCTTCAACACGGTCAAGTCATAGTTGCCGTGAATCTGGATGGCATATTCCTTACCTTGATCCTCCTTCCTCCCACCAGGCTGAATGCCCTGAGACAACTGATCCCACACTCAGACACTCCGAAGAGCTGTTCAGTTTTCCATCTGGAGATTAGTGCCTCACGCCCAGTCCACTTGAAGCAGGGCAAGATTATATTCCATGTAGTGATGCACAAATCTTTGAGCAGCCATGGTCACAAGAAGTGGACGATCATGAGACACAATTGCCGAAAACTCAGGAGGAGGCCCAGGCTGGGGAAGTGGAAGATGAGGTGGTGGATGATGTAGTAACAGACCCAACCTGGCAGGAGGACATGCACAGCGAGGACAGCAGCACACAGGGGGAGGTAGGCGTCGCACCACTTCAGGCAGGAAGAAGCAGTGTGGTGGCTGCAGACAGAAGGCGTGCAACTGTTGTCCGTAACACCAACCTGACGGAAGTTACCAGTCCAACTGTTAGGTCTTCCAGAGTCTGGTTATTTTTTTAAAGACTCTGCCGATAACCCCAAACAGGCCATTTGTAACACCTGTCATGCCAGCATCAGCAGGGGTAGCAAAACTACCAGCCTTACCACAACCAGCATGATCAGGCACATGGCAGCAAAGCACCTGACTTTGTGGGCCCAACCCCATGCTCCAGGAACAGTGTCTGTGGGTGACTCCACTGCTTCTTCCACTGTTGAGCGTGCAAGCCAATCCCCTGTCCACGGTGCATGTGAAGATGCCTCCTACCCTGCACCTTCCGTTGCCCACAGTCAAATACCAGCATCATCAAGCACATCCACATCCTTTTCCCAGCGCAGCCTTCAGTTGTCCATACCCCAGTCATTGGTACGTAAGCGTAAATACGCAGCCAAAGCCCCACAGGCCACAGTACTCAATTCTCATATTTCTCGTCTGCTTGTGGTCAAAATGTTGCCTTTTAGGCTCATGGAGACGGAAGCTTTATGCAAGCTGATGGCGGCGGCGGTCCCAAGGTACTCAGTCCCCAGCAGCCACTATTTCTCCCGCTGTGCCGTCTTGGCATTACACAAGCACGTGTCCCACAACATTACCTGTGCCCTCAACAGTGCAGTTACTGGGAAAGTACACCTAACCATGGACACGTGGACAAGTGCTTGTGGCCAGGGATGTTACATCTTGCTGACGGCACACTGGGTTAACATAGTGGAAGCCAGGACCCAGTCAGATCTTGGGATGGAACACCTCCTCCCGACGCCAAGGATTGCGGGCCTTTCGTCAATCAGGGTTACCCCCACTGTGTACAGCTCCTGCACCTCTTTATGTTTTTGCCAGGGTGTTATGATGGCCGTCACCAAAATTTAAAAAATATTTACACCCCCGAGGGGAAATATTTGCCAGCCCATACACTAAGTGTATGGGCATTCCAAGTCTAGGAGACCCTGTCCTAGAAATTGGGCCTATTTTTTAATCAGGCCTTCCCCCAAATCTCATCATCCACCGCCACTAGATCAAAAGGGTTTATGTTTTCCGTGCAGCTACAGCCAATGTCGAATTTGTAACAAGTTTGGATGGTTAGGCTGTGCGTCAATTTCTTGTTCTGCCAAAAGTTGAGGTGTTACCCACAGGGGAAATGTTTGCCAGCCCATACACCAAGTGTATGGGCATTCCAAGTGTAGGAGACCCGCTCCTTTAAATTGGGATTATTTTTTAATCAGGCCTTCCTCCACGTCTCATCATCCACCGCCACTAGATCACCAGCGTTAACGTGTTCCGTGGTGCTACAGCCATGGTCGAATTCCAAACAAGGGTGGGTGGTTTTGCTGGGCGTAAAATACTTGTTATGGAAAAGGTGGAGGTGTACCCCACAGGGGAAATGTTTCACAGCCAACACACTTAGTCTATGGGCATTCCAAGTCTAGGAGACATGCTCCTTTTTAATGGGACATTTTTTGTTAATAGGCCCTCCTACATGTTTCTTCCAAAGGGGGGGATTGGGGTTATTGGGTTGCTTATGACTTGGTAGCAGGGCAGACCTTGCTGTCTATGCATAAGAAAACAGAATGGGAGTACAAAATGAATAATGTGAAGTGGATTTTCCTGTGCCAATCCAGTATGTGGTTTCAAAGGCATTGGGGTGCAAATAACTTGGCAGCAGGGTTGGCCTTGCAGACAATGCATAAGAAAATAGTTTGGGATTACGAAATGAAAATGTGAGGTGGATTTTCCGGTGGACATTCAGTCCGTGGCTTGAAAAGCTTATTGGGGTGCATGTAACTTAGGGGCAGGCCAGGCCTTGCATTCAATGCAACATTTTTTCAGAAAGCCCTCCTGTACCTCTCATGAAAGGGGTATTGTGGTGTGTCATAATTCTTAGCAGCCCATCCTCTCACTGCATAGGCAATAACAGTTTAGGAGCCTCACTGATTAATAATGTCCCTTTAAGAAGATTAATGCTGCCTGATGCCCCTGTAAAAAGAGGCTCTGTGACTTTAAGAGTCTCTCCTTCAAAAATTAAACAAGATGTGTCTGCTTATGTGTCACACACCACATGGCAAGCTAGGTTTGTTAAATGTTACAATGACATTTCCCAGTGAATGCATTTGTATTGGTTGAAAGCAATGTTTAAGTTGAAAAACGCTTCAAAAACGCCGCGTCTGAATATAGCCCGAGTGAGGGAGGAACATTTTGGTCTGGGGTTAATTATTTGCCTTATATGCAAGTCATTAACCTGGAAAGGATGTACCTTAGCATGTTTCCCAGCAAAATCTGTTTTGGTTTAGTTTTGGTATGTTTTTTGGTGCATCGGTAAAAATGGCATGAAAAAATTGTTTAAATCTGTGAACTAGGAGCCAGGAATGCTTCCAGGGGCGATCCCCATGATGTCTCCGTTTCATTTGAGCAGTGTTTCCATCATTTTCAGACGTTTTTAGATCTTTATAGAACCCCCGGGGGGATCGTGGCAAAAATGCTCGGGTCTCCCATACACTTACATTGGGCTCGTTGTTCTGTCCGAGTACCCTAGTATTCCAATTTGTTCGACCCGAGCAACGAGCATCCGAGCATTTTAGTGCTCGTCCATCACTACCGCACAGTCCTTATGAGTCCATTCCCTCAGGGTTCACCTGCAGTTATCCCGGACAGTCCTTATGATTGCATTCCCTCAGGGTTCAACTGCAGTTATCCCACACAGTCTTTAGCTCCTTCAGGAGCTATGTGGGAGTTCCTGCTCTCCCAATACACAACAAACCACTGACTCTCATGGCCAGGTATTTAACACCCATGTGATGGTCACATGACCTTGACATCACACAGGTCCTGGCAGGACTCTTCATGTGGAGATAAAGTGGACCTCCGCCCACCCACTCTATGGAGGTCCACATAAAACCAGACCATAACATAGGTTCCTATTAACCCTCTCAGCACTTAGCGTGCTGGAGGCAAAAATACTCTGGTTTTACATCACTGACTACAGTATGCGCAGTGACACGTATCTCCCTTCACATTCTATGCCAATGACATATTGTGATAGAGTCACTGGCACTGTATGTGAGGGGAGATATGTTTCACAAAGATTGCTTTCTTTTGTGATATGAAACCCATAAGTTTTCTCTCCAGCATGCTATGTGCTGATGGGGTTAACTAGCTGTTATCAGTAGAGTTGAGCGAAACGGCTCGGTCAAATTAAAAAAACGCCGACATTAGCTGAAGTCGGGTTTCGCAACCCGAAACCCGACCATTGCGTGAGGTCGGCCATGAGGTCGCTGATCCGAGCGCCAAAGTCGAGTTTCAAATAATGCTTTCAGCACCTTTTCTCAGCCAATGAAGGTGGACACACACTGTGGGCAATGCGATGACATGGGCAGCAGCCACCACCATCTTAGAGAAGGGCATTGAAGTGATTGGCTGGCTTTGTGTGGCGTCACAGTGGGTATAAAAGGCCGTGACTGCTGCTTCTGCTGATTCTGAATAGGGAGAGCGTTAGGCAGGGAAGAAGAAAAAAAAATTGCTTCTGCTGATATCACTTTTCACTGTACAGTTAGTTTGAAGTGAAGGGGGAGGATTTTTGTTGTGTGCAGCAGCGCTGGTGGTGATTAGGCTGCCTTTTAAGGCTACCTGATAGCTGCATTGCTGTGTGCACACTGCTGTTCAAACTGCTTTTTTCAAAGCACTCCAACTTTTATTATTTTGTTCTGGTGAGTTACCGAGCGTTCATTTTTCACACACCGTATAGCGGTGTACGCTCCTCACACACTACCGTGTACCAGCTGGTATCACAGACAAATAGATGCTATCTGGGTGTGACTCTGGAAAAACAAGCCGAGGAGATTTTCCATTTTTCCAGACCTACACCTTACAGAGCTGTCCGCTTTTCAAACAGTTTTGTATATCTGCTGTTTGATCACGGTCAAAACTAGACAGAGACAGCGTGTGTCAGTCCGTATACAAATAGACGGAGATTGACAAATTTCCATACAGACACCATATAGCAGTTTATGCTCCTCACCCACTACTGTGTACCGGCTGGTATCACGGACAAATAGAAGCTATGTGGGTGTGACTCTGGAAAAACAAGCCGAGGAGATTTTCCATTTTTCCAGACCTACAACTTATAGAGCTGTCCACTTTTCAAAAAGTTTTGTATATCTGCTGCTTGATCACGGTCAAAACTAGACAGAGACAGCGTTTGTCAGTCCGTATACAAATGGAAGGAGATTGACAAATTTCCATACAGACACCGTATAGCGGTGTACGCTCCTCACACACTACCGTGTACTGGCTGGTATCACGGACAAATAGAAGCTATCTGGGTGTGACTCTGGAAAAACAAGCCGAGGAGATTTTCCATTTTTCCAGACCTACACCTTATAGAGCTTTATGCTTTTCAAACAGTTTCGTATATCTGCTGTTTGATCACGGTCAAAACTAGACAGAGACAGTGTGTGTCAGTCCCTATACAAATAGATGGAGATTGACAATTTTCCATACAGACACCGTATAGAGCTGTCCGATTCTCCAACAGTTTTGTATATCTGCCGTTCGCATTACAGTTACATCTATAGTCAACGTGTGTGAGTGACACTCCGTAAATACATATGCGGAGATTGTTGGTTACACAAAAAACGCATAGAGCTGTACATTTCTGATACAGTTCCGTATATCTGCTTGTTGGATTACGGTCAAATACATACTAGGAGAGCGTCTGTGACTAACAAAATATATACGTAGATTTATTTTTTTTAATACACCTTACACAGCTGGATGCTCCTCTTACAGTACCATCTCTCTGCTGGTATTTTTGGTACATTTTCCTAAACATGTGGAAGTATAGTGGAAGAGGCCGTGGACGTGGGCAGGGGGGGCGCAGCTGGTACTGATGGTGGTGGTGCATCGGCTGGTTCTGGCAAAAGCACAATAGCAGCTAAGGCAGGAGGTGTGGAGCCTGCGTCATCGTCTGGCCCAAGAAGGCCTGTAAGGTTGCCTTTTCTTGGAGTAGGAAAACCGCTTTTAAAGCCGGAGCATCAGGAACAGGTTTTGGCGTACATTGCCAAAACAGCCAGCAGCTCTATTGCCTCCTCTTCTGAAAGTTCGAAACCTGCAAGCACGGAGTTGTCAGTACAGGGTTCTGGTCAGGAAAAACACCTTTCCTTGTGTCCTTCACCCCCACCAAAAGTTAAGGATGCGGCAGCCCACACTTCAGATTACTCTTTGGAGCTCTTTTCACATACCATGCCTGGGTTATCCAGTCAAATCCTGAATTCCCCAGTCCAAGATGAATCTGACATGGAGTGCACTGATGCACAGCCTCTGCTAGATGATTCTGCTGGTACATTGACCCAGAGCACTACATTGCCCTCGCAGTCTACTGAGCCAGAATCTGACCCCGTTGAAACTCAGGTGTCCCTTCCCACGTACTATACCACCTTACACGGTGACACAGAGGAAGGTAAAGTGGAAGGTGCAGATAACTTTGAAGAGGAGGTGATGGATGACTCAGTTCTTGACCCAGATTGGCATCCATTGGGGGAGGAGGGTGGCGCTGGCAATAGTTCAGATAAGGAGAAGGATCCGCAACAGGCATTGACATCGCAGCAGCGGTTATCTGGCAGGCCCGTAGCTGTCCAAAAATGTGGACCAAAAACTAAAAGAGTTGCAGGACAGCTTGGCCAGACGGTCAACTTAGCACAGCGTGCAAGGTCAGAAAATGTATACCATAGCAGGAAGAGTGCAGTGTGGCACTTCTTTGTCCAAAATCCTACTGATGAGGCAAAGGTTACCTGTAAGAAGTGCAGAAGGACCTTTAGCTAAGGTAAACAACTCAGAAATTTGAATACCAGTTGCATGCTTAGACATTTAATCAACATGCACTTGCAAGCATGGACGGACTACAAAACCTCAGGTAGCACATGTGCACCTGCTGTGACTGAAGGCAGCCAGCAACGCTCCATCGCTTCCCCCACTCTAAGGCCACCTCCACCGTTAAGCACACCACCAGAACTAAATGTGGAGGTGTTGTCGCAAGGCCAAAGCACTCAGGGAATCACAATGGTTTTGCAACACAACACTGAATCTAGGCCATCACTACCAATACCATCACCAACCCCCTCTCATTCCGTCCGGTCCACCGCTACTTTCCCCATATGCAGCTCTCCAGTCCAGCTCACCCTACCAGACACTCTGAGTAGGACAAGTAAGTACTCATCCTCTCATCCATGTACACTGTGTTTGAACACCTACATTGCCAAACTAATCTCATTAGAGATGATGCCCTACCGTTAGTTTGAAAGCAAAGCTTTCCATGAGCTCATGGCCTACGCTGTCCCACGCTATGACCTACCCAGTCAGCTCTTCTTTTCTCGAAAAGCCATCACTGCCCTTCACCGGCATGTGAAAGACCGCATTGTCCATGCACTAAAACAGTCGGTGAGTGGAAAGGTGCAACTCACAACAGATGCATGGACCAGTAGGCATAGCCAGGGCCGTTACGTGTCCATCACTGCGCACTGGGTTAATGTGGTGTATGCAAGCTCCACTGGGGACAGCGGCGGTGGAACAGTGCTGCCTAGCCCATGGTATAGGAAACAGTTGGCTCTAGGCTTTCGACCCTCCTCCTCCACCATAAGCGAAAGATCGTCCACAGAGCACTGTCACACGAGCACTCCATCCGCAGCTGGCAGTGTTGCACATGAGGTGTCCCACTATAGAACAGCTAGTGGTAAGCGTCAGCAGGCTGTGTTAAAGATGATGTCTTTGGGTGACAACAGACACACTGCGGAGGTACTGGCCGACTACTTGCAGTGACAAACTGAGTCATGGCTGGGCAGTCTACATCTTGAGGCAGGCAAGGTAGTCAGTGATAACGGCCATAATTTTGTGGCAGCTATAGCCCTTGCAAAACTCACACACCTACCTTGCCTGGCTCACACTTTGAACGTGGTGGTGCAGTGCTTCCTTAATAATTATCCGTAGTTAACATCACTGCTCCATAAGGTGCGAAGACTGTGCTCGCACATCCGTCGCTCGGCCGTACACTCCAGTTGTATGCAGAAGCTGCAGCGATTGCTCCACCTCCCCAAGCACCGCCTAATCATAGACGTTGCAACAAGGTGGAACTCCACCCTGCACATGGTTGAGAGGCTGTGCGAACAGAGGCAGGCTGTAATGCATTTGTGGGAGGATACATGGGCAGGCAGTTTGAGGGAAGACATGGAATTGTCGGGTGTGCAGTGGTCAAAGCTAAAAGACCTCTGTAAAGTCCTTCAGTGTTTTAAGGAATGCACACGGCTGGTAAGCGCAGACGACGCCATCATAAGCATGAGCATTCCACTTATGCGTCTGCTCATGCAAACTTTGACGCACATTAAGGAGCAGGCGTCTGCAGCGGCGGAGGAACAGGAGGAGGAGGAGGAGGGAAGCATTGCTGACAGTCAGCCATTGTCTGGTCAGGGAAATGTCCTGGACGAGGTGGAGGAAGAAGAGGAAGAGGAGGAGGAGAATGAGGGAGATGATTATTTTGGGCAGGAGGATGCTTCTCAGGGGGCAAGAGAAAATGTTGGCGTTCCAAGGTCAGGTACAGTGTTTGTGCATGACTGTAGGGATGTGGATTTGCCAGAAAGTGCTCCTCCACCCAGCAGTGCAAGTGCATTATTGACACCTGGAACATTGGCCCACATGTGCGATTATGCCTTGCGGATCCTAAAAAGAGACCCCCGCATTGTCAAAATGATGAAGGATGACGACTACTGGCTGGCCAGCATCCTCGATCCACTCTGCAAAGGCAAATTACACAACATCATGCCACAGGAGAACCTTGACATAATATTGGCTAACAAACAAGCAACTCTGGTAAACCATTTGTATGAGGCTTTCCCAGCACACAGCAGAGGTAATAGTTCTCCCATGAGCCGTAGTGGGCACAATGGAAGAGGTGTTCCAGGTGCACACAGCCGAAGTGGCGTTGGAGACAAGGGTTTAATGACCATGTTGTGGAATGATTTCTAAAGGACCGCTCACACGACTGCTAATACTGCATCGATTAAAATTGACAGGAGACAGCAGTTGTCAACTATGGTTACAAACTACTTCTCCTCCCATATCAATGTTCTCCCTCACATGTCATTCCCCTTTGACTATTGGGCCTCTAAACTGGACACCTGGCCTGAATTGGCACACTATGCCTTACAGGAGCTCATTTGTCCTGCTGCTAATGTGTTATCTGAAAGAGTCTTCAGTGCTGCTGGATTAATCCTGACAGCAAAAAGGACCCGTCTGTCGACCCAAAATGTTGATGATCTAACCTTCATTAAAATGAACCATGCATGGGTTTCAAAGGATTTTGTCCCACCTTCCCCTGATGACCCATAGATTGCCAGAAAACTGCCTCGCCTTTGTCCTCCTCTTCTTCGGACTTGCCCAATTCTGCCAATTGCAGCAGCTAAATGTCCAGCCTGCATATCACCATATGCCATTTTTTAAACCTCCCTAACTGGGCTGCCCACTCCTCCCAAGGGCTGGGGTCAACACCTGGCGCACCCGGGCAAGTGCCGTTGCTCTGAACAGGTGGATGGGCCCACTGATAGCCGACGGCACTGGCACAGGGCCCCTCATAGTACAACACAGTGTCTCTGACGGTGGGGGGGCCCACTCGCCATCAGACACACCAGCGTACTATGAGGGGTGCTGTGCCAGTACCGTCGACCACGAGTATGTCCCCCCTGCTTGGTCATGGCCACAGCACTTGCAAGTTGCAATACTTACCTCTCCGTGCTCCACTGCTGTGTAGTCTGGGCAGTTAAATCCTTCACAGGGATGGCCACTAGAAATTTGTTGTATTGATCGATGATGGTTAAGATGTAGCTATGGCCTGTCCTGCTGGCCTCTACCTTCAGATGATCAATGGATACCATTTGAAATGGACGTCAACTTACAAGCGGATGCAGTGGTGCTTTATGATCACCTTTCACAGTTGTGATAGTCACAGACATGTGACATTCCTGACACCATATTTCAGTGTCTCATCTCATGCCAATCCAATAGAATCGCCTACGGCCTGTGGCTTCTGTCTTTTGCACTCCAAAATGACCAGACACATCATGATAGGCAGTGAGGACCATGTCTACATCTCTCCCTGTGATCACAATTTGATGGAGACGAGTAACGGTGATGTGATCCACGCTACTGCGATAAAGCAATCCTTTCTTCCCAAAAAACGTTTTCGCTGTCATTCACAGACACAGTAATTGAGGGTCTGCATTGCCTCTGCAACATTTACCAGGAGGTTTTCCCGCGATGACGATGAGTAATTCCCAAATTTCTGCTAACACTCAACTTTCCGTCTGTACTTGTATCCATGTAGTTTCCAGTAGCGGAGAGTCTGGACTGGCTTACTGAGATTGAAATATAAACAAAGATTTAAAAGTGCCACAACACTGTCTACTGTTGTACGCTTCGAATACCTTTCCCTTTTTCTACTTTTTAAATTCTGGTGTAACACATAGTGATCCTGTGAGTGTCTGTGTCTGACTCCGTAAGTATAGATGGAAATTTACAATTACCTCTAGACTGGATACATCTGGTATGTGCTGATACAGTACCTTTGCTAAAAATTTGTTATTACGGTATCATCCATTGGGAGTGAGCGTGTGTGGTTTACGCCTTCTATATATACGGTGAATTGGAGATGCCAATTTTTACCCTATACTCAATACAGCTTGTATCTTGTTATACAGTACCTTTGTTCGACATTTAGTATTACGGTCAAATCCATACTGAGTAGACGTCTTAGAGTGACTACGAGACTATGTATACGGAGATTTCAATTGTACCCTATAATATATATACTTGCTATCTTGTTATCCAGTACCTTTTTTCCAACATTTTTTATTATGGTCAAACCCAGACTGAGTGAGCGTCAGAGGGTGACTCCGGAAATATATACTGAGATTTCAAATTTGGCCAACACTGTATACAGCTGTACGCTTCTGATATAGTAACCTTTTTTGCTATTTAGATTCTTGTGTAATCCATAATGAGCCTGTGAATGTCTTTCTGTTACTCCGGAAATATATTTGGAGATTTAAGATTACACCATCACTGCATACAGCTGTACGCTTGTTTTACATTACCCATTTACAGCTTTTCATATTCTTGTGTAATCCATACTGGGCCAGAGAGCATTTGTGTCTGCCTCCTGAAATATATACGGAGATTCTTAATGTTTACACTATGCTATATATACCTTGTATCTGGTGATACTGTACCCTTTTTCAACTTTTTATTTTATTGTGAACTCCATACTGAGCCTGCGAGCATCTGTGTATGACTCATGAAATATATACAGAGATTTACTGTTATCCCTAGACTGTATAGAGCTGTACGCTTCTGATACAGTACTGTTGTGAGTTCATTCTTCCCTTCACCTTTGATGTCTGATGAACTCCCTCTGCTGGTGAAGAGAGGTAGTGAAATTGATTGGGATGGGAAGAACCTGTCATCTGAACAGGCGGAATGTGATTGGACATCTGGAATTTCTGAGTCGATATAAGGCAGCCGATGCCCTGCAGGGCTGCTGGTGATCCTTTCTGCTCTGAGCTCTTGCATCCAGCTGAGTTCCTGTCTACTAAAAGCTAAGTTTTGCCTTGCTTTTATTCCATGAGATTTTGTCTGGTTTCCTTAGTGTTTGTATTCAGCCAGTCCTGGTTTGGACTGGCTGAATTCCATTTTTGTCTCTGTTCAGTTGATCTCTTTGCTCTGTTTTCAGAATATACCTGAGTGCTGAAATAGTGATTTTGAAGTCTAGTGACTTCAGGGCCTTTTTCCCTATCAGACGGTTGGGACATTTTTGGTAGGGTTTTTTGCGGATTGCAGCCAGCATCTTTTCTGTCCTATCCTATCTAGTTAGTTGGGCCCCATCGTTTGCTCAGCCTGTCTTTCTGTCTGTGTTTGTGTTTTCATCTGTTTTTCACCGACAATACATGTTGGGGGCTGTCTATTGCTTTGGGGTCTGCTCTGGGGCAGTTTAGATTTCCCCTTTCCTTCTTTAGGCTTATGTAGTTCTCTGGCTGTGACTAGGGGTCTAGGGCACCATAGGAACCCCCCACGGCTACTGTTAGTTGTGGTGTATAGGATCAGGGGTCTGCAATCCGCTAGCTACCAACCTCTCCGGTTTTCTGGACTTAGCTTGTATTTTTGTTTTCTCCTCCTCCGGTGACTCATTCATAACAGAATCACCAGCCATACCGCAGATTCTAGGGTGCTCAATAGCAGGAAAGAATTGTAAAAAAAAAAAAAAAAGTGTCAGAATTTTTTTTGTGTATATTTTTTTTCCTCTATTTCTCTGAGGCCGTAGGGGGAATTTTTTCTCAATGGAGATTAAGCAATTGTCTGATCGTGAGGAGCAGCTTACTCCTGAAGTGCGGGGAATTTCCGCCTATCTTGCTCATTCACATGCTGCTGAACCAAAGATTCTTACTCCTGATGTGTTTTTTGGGGATCGGTCTAAATTTCTGAATTTTAAGAATAATTGTAAATTATTTTTTGCCTTGAAGCCTAACTCATCAGGGAGCTCCGTGCAGCAGGTTAAAATTGTCATCTCTTTGCTGCGCGGCGATCCCCATGATTGGGCGTTTTCTTTGAAACCTGATGATCCTATTCTGACTGATGTGAACACATTTTTTCAGGCCTTGGGGTTGTTGTATGATGAACCTAATGCTATTGATCAGGCTGAAAAGGCTCTGTTGGCATTGAGCCAGGGTCAGGATTCTGCAGAGTTGTACTGTCAAAAATTCTGAAAGTGGGCGGTCCTTACTACCTGGAATGATGGTGCCTTGGCAGCTCTCTTTCGAAAGGGTTTGTCAGAAACCGTAAAAGATACTATGGTGGGATTTCCTGTTCCCTCTGGTTTTGACGATTCTATGTCATTAGCCATTCAGGTTGATCGGCGTTTGCGTGAACACAAAACTGCACGAGAGGTGTTGCCACCTGTTGAACAAATGTCTGAACCTATGCAATGTGATGGAGTTTTGTCTAGAGTGCAACGTCAGGAGTTCAGAAGGCGTAATAAGCATCTGTTTTTTCTGTGGAGATGCCTCTCATATTATTTCTGTCTGCCCTAAACGAGAGAAACGTTTTGCACACATATTTGCTGTGGGTGGTGTTCAACCTAAGTTTCTTCTGGCAATTACTCTGATCTTCTCCCTGTCCACATTTTCCGCTAAGGCTTTTGTGGATTCAGGAGCAGCTCTGAACCTGATGGACTTGGATTTTGCTAAACGTTGTGGGTTTTTCCTATGACACCTCTTTGGACGCCTATCCCTTTGAGGGGTATTGATGCTACTCCTTTGGCGAAGAATAAACCTCAGTTTTGGACCCAGGTGGTAATGCGGGTCGCCCCAGACCATCAAGAAAATTGCAGATTTTTGGTGTTGCATAATTTGCATGATACCATCGTTCTGGGGTTTCCCTGGTTGCAAATTCATAATCCAGTTTTGGATTGGAAATCTGTGTCTGTGGTGAGTTGGGGTTGTCGGTGTGCCCTTAGTGACGCTCCCATTTTCTCCACCTCTCCCCAGTCGCATGATGTTCTTGACTATTTGGCTGATTTTTATGATGTATTTAGTGAGAATGAGTCTGCGTCTTTGCCTCCTCATAGGAGTTAAGACTGTGCAATTGAGCTGAGCCCTGGGTGTAAATTTCCCAATGGTCGACTTTTCAATTTATCTGTACCCGAGCACGAGGCTATGCAATCCTATATTAAGGAGTCGTTGGAGAAGGGTCATATCAGACCATCCTCTTCACCCTTAGGTGCTGTTTTTTTTTGTGGCCAAGAAAGATGGTTCATTAAGACCTTGTATTGACTATCGTTCCCTTAACAAAATTACTGTTAAATATCAGTTACCGTTACCCCGATTTCTGATCTATTCTCCAGAGTTAAAGGTGCTTGCTGGTTTACCAAGCTTGACCTCAGGGGGGCGTATAATCTTATTCGCATTAAGCAGGGTGATGAATGGAAGACGGCGTTTAATACTCCGGAGGGACATTTTGAGTACCTGGTGATGCCTTTTGGGCTCACTAATGCCCTTTCTGTCTTCCAGTGCTTCATGAATGATATTTTCCGAGACTTTGTGGATACATTTTTGATCATCTATCTGGATGATATTTTGATCTTTTCCAAGGATTGGGACTCTCATGTGGAACATGTTCGGACTGTGTTCCGGATTTTGAGGGAGAATTCCCTGTATGTGAAGGGATCGAAATGCCTTTTTGGAGTACAGAGGATTTCATTTTTGGAACTTATTTTGTCTCCGTCAACTATTGAAATGGACCCGGCCAAGGTACAGGCCATTTATGATTGGGTTCAGCCCACTTCTTTGAAGGCCCTCCAGAAGTTTTTGGGTTTTGCTAATTTTTATCGTAAATTTATAGCTAATTTTTCTGGCATTGCCAAACCATTGACTGATTTGACTAAGAAGGGGCTGATGTGCTGAATTGGTCTCCAGAGGCTGTTTCTTCTTTTCAGGAGCTGAAGCGAAGGTTCACTTCTGCTCCGGTTTTGCGGCAACCTGATGTCTCACTCCCGTTTCAAGTAGAGGTGGACGCTTCTGAGATTGGTGCAGGAGCTGTTTTGTCCCAAAAAGATCCTGTAACATCTAAAATGAATCCCTGTGCTTTCTTTTCCCGAAAGTTCTCCCCATCCGAACGTAACTATGATGTGGGGAATCGGGAACTGTTAGCCATGAAATGGGCATTTGAGGAGTGGAGACATTGGTTGGAGGGAGCTAAACATCAAGTCGTGGTCCTTACTGACCACAAGAATTTGATTTACCTGGAGTCGGCCAAACGCTTGAATCCTAGACAGGCTAGGTGGGCCTTGTTTTTCACACGTTTTGATTTTGTGGTCTCTTTTCTTCTGGGCACTAAGAATGTCAAGGCAGACGCCCTCTCTAGGAGTTTCTTTGCTGATTCTCCTATTGTGACCAAGCCTGCTACCATCTAAGGTGAGGGGGTAGTTCTTTCTGCCATCTCGCCCGATTTGAGACGTGTTCTGGAAGAGTTTCAGGAGGACAAACCTGAGCGTTGTCCCATTGGAAAATTGTATGTTCCTGACCAGTGGAGGAAGAGAGTGATGTCTGAGGTTCATTGCTCCACATTGGCTGGTCATCCAGGTATTTTTGGTACTAGAGATTTGGTGAGTCTGTCTTTTTGGTGGCCCGCCTTGTCTCGTGATGTCAGGAATTTTGTGCAGCCCTGTGGGACTTGCTCCCTGTCTAAACCTTGTTCTCGCTCTAGTGGGTTGTTGATGCCTTTGCCGGTGCCCAGGAAGCCATGGACCCATATTTCAATGGATTTTATCTCTGATATGCCTGTCTCTCATAGAATGACTGTTATTTGGGTGATTTGTGATAGATTCTCTAAGATGGTCCATCTTGTACCAATCCCTAAGTTGCCATGTTCCTCAGAGTTGGTGCCCTTGTTTTTGCAACAGGTGGTTCGCTTGCACGGGATTCCTGTGAACATTGTATCTGACAGAGGAGTTCAGTTTGTTTCTAGATTTTGGAGGACTTTCTGTTCCAAGCTGGGAATTCAGTTGTCCTTCTCCTCTGCGTTTCACCATCAGACCAATGGGCAGACAGAGAGAACAAACCAGACTTTGGAGTCGTATTTGAGATGTTTTATATCTGCTGATCAGGATGATTGGGTTTCATTTTTGCCCTTGGCCGAATTTGCTTTAAATAATAGAGCTAGTTCTGCCACTTTGATGTCACCTTTTTTTTGTAACTTTGGGTTTCATCCTCGATTCTCTTCAGGGCAGGTGGAGTCTTCTGCCTGCCCAGGTGTTGACACTGTGGTGGAAAGAATGCACCAGATTTGGGACCAAGTGATGGATAAGTTGTCTCTCTCCCAGGAAAAGGCCCAGTGGTTTTCCAACCGGCATAGGACCAATGGTCCCCGGTTTAAGGTGGGTGATATGGTTTGGTTGTCATCAAAGAATATCTCTATGAAGGTGGCTTTTCCAAAGTTTAAACCTAGATTTATTGGACCTTACAAGATTTTGGAGATTCTTAATCCGGTCTCTTTTCGATTGGCTCTTCCTGTTACATTCAAGATCATAACGTGTTTCATAAGTCTCTGTTAAAGAGGTTTGTTGAGCCAGTAGTTCCTGTGGTGGCACCTCCTCACCCTGTGTTGGTTGAAGGTAATGTGGAATATGAGGTTGAGAAGATACTGGATTCTCGTCTGGCTAGACGGAGTCTCCAGTATTTGGTTAAATGGAAGGGTTATGGCCAGGAGGATAATTCTTGGGTCCCTGCATCCGATATTCATGCCGAAAGATTGGTTCGTGCTTTTCATCGGGCCCATCCTGATCGCCCTGGTGGCATGGATGAGGGTTCGGTGACCCCTCCTCAAGGGGGAGGTACTGTTGTGAGTTCATTCTCCCCTTCACCTTTGATGTCTGATGAACTCCCTCTGCTGGTGAAGAGAGGTAGTGAAATTGATTGGGATGGCAAGAACCTGTCATCTGAACAGGCGGAGTGTGATTGGACATCTGGAATTTCTGAGTGGATATAAGGCAGCTGACGCCCTGCAGGGCTGCTGGTGATCCTTTCTGCTCTGAGCTCTTGCATCCAGCTGAGTTCCTGTCTACTAAAAGCTAAGTTTTGCCCTGCTATTATTCCATGAGATTTTGTTTGGTTTCCTTAGTGTTTGTATTCAGCCATTCCTGGTTTGGACTGGCTGAATTCCATTTTTGTCTCTGTTCAGTTGATCTCTTTGCTCTGTTTTCAGAATATACCTGAGTGCTGATATAGTGATTTTGAAGTCTAGTGACTTCAGGGCCTTTTTCCCTATCAGACGGTTGGGACATTTTTGGTAGGGTTTTTTGCGGATTGCAGCCAGCATCTTTTCTGTCCTATCCTATCTAGTTAGTTGGGCCCCATCATTTGCTCAGCCTGTCTTTCTGTCTGTGTTTGTGTTTTCATCTGTTTTTCACCGACAATACATGTTGGGGGCTGTCTATTGCTTTGGGGTCTGCTCTGGGGCAGTTTAGATTTCCCCGTTCCTTCTTTAGGCTTATGTAATTCTCCGGCTGTGATGAGGGGTCTAGGGCACCGTAGGAACCCCCCACGGCTACTGTTAGTTGTGGTGTATAGGATCAGGGGTCTGCAATCCGATAGCTACCAACCTCTCCGGTTTTCTGGACTTAGCTTGTATTTTTGTTATCTCCTCCTCCGGTGACTCATTCATAACACAGTACCATATATCTGCTGGTATTTTGGGTCCATTTTCAAAAACAAGAGGAAGTATGGTGGAAGAGGATGCAGACGTGGGCGTGGGGGGCCAACTGGTACTGATGGTGGTGGTTGTGCATCTGCTGGTAGTGCCAAAAACACAATAGCAGCTAAGGCAGGAGGTGTTGAGCCTGCATCATGGTGTAGCTCTGGAAGGCCTGTAAGGCTCCCTTTTCTTGGAGTAGGTAGACTGCTTTTAAAGCCGGAGCATCAGGAACTGTTTTTGGCTTACATTGCTGAAACAGCCTCCAGCTCTATCGCCTCCTCTTCTTAAGTTTAAAAAAATGCAAGCACTGAGTCGACAGTGCAGGCTTCAGGTCAGGAGCAAACCCTTTCCTTGTGTCCTTCACCCACACCAAAAGTGAAGGATGCGGCAGCACACACTTCAGATTACTTCATGGAGCTCTTTTCACATATCATGCCTGGGTTAATTAAAAATGGGGCCCATCATATACTGGAGCATTCCAAATGGGGGACATCAGACACTGGAGCAACATTTACGGGGCTCATTAAAAACTGGAGCATTAGAAATGGAGCCCATTATATATGGAGCATTATTTGGGCCCATCACACACTGGAGCATCATCCATGAGGCCCATCATGTACTGGAGCATTCCAGATGGGGGACATCAGACACTGGAGCAGCATTTATGGGGCCCATTATACACTGGAGAATTAGAAATGGAGCCCATTATATATTGAGCATTATTAGGGCCCATCATACACTGGAGCATCATCCATGAGGCCCATCATATACTGGAGCATTCCAGATGGGGGACATCAGACACTGGAGCAGCATTTACAGGGCCCATTATACACTGGAGCATTAGAAATGGAGCCCATTATATATGGAGCATTATTTGGGCCCATAAGACACTGGAGCATCATCCATGGGGACCATCATATACTGGAGCATTCTAAATGGGGCAGATCAGACACTGGAGCAGCATCTATGGGGCACATTATACACTGGAGCATTACAAGTGGGGTCCATTATATATGGAGCATTATTTGGGCCCATAACACACGGAAGCATCGTCCATGGGGACCATCATATACTGTGGCATTATGTGGAGCTCATCATATACTGTATGGAACATTATATGTGACCAATTATTCTGTAAGGAGAAATATATGGGTCTCATTATTCTGTATGGCACACAATGTGGTGGCCATAATACTGTATGGAGTAATATACTGTCCATTTTTTGAGCTATTGTACAATTTAAAATAGATCAGTCATGTCATGTAAGCAGTGAAGTATTTGTCATTGTACTATACCTATATTTCTGTGCCGTATCGGAGCATCATGAGTTGTGGTATGTGTTAAGGTACTGTCACACTTAGTGATGTACCAGCGATCCCGACCAGCGATATGATGCGGTCAGGATCGCTGGTACATCGCTAAGTGGTCGCTAGTGAGCTGCCACACAGGCAGATCTCACCAGCGACATCGCAGGGGACGGGGGTCGCTACTTATGTGTCAGACGAGGCGATGAAGACGTTCTCCCGCCCTCGTCCACACGTTGCTCGTCGTCACAGCAGGAAGCCCAGCAGGAAGCTGACGACGAGAAATAGTCCAGGACGTTCTCGCGCGATCAGCGATAACCAGCGGGGGAGTGGTCGGAGGTAAGTATCAGACATAGCGATATCGCTAGCAATATCGCTATAATGTCACAAAAACCAGTGACGTTATAGCGATATTGCTAGCGATATCGCTTAGTGTGACAGGCCCTTTAAAGGGGCGCACTGACACTCTTTGGCCCAGGGCACACGAAAACCTGGAGCCAGCCCTACCCCCCACAACTTTAGACAAATAATCCCCAGTTTTCAATGCGTAACTATTATTATGAAGTAAATTAAAGTTGACAAGCTTCAGTAATAAGAATTGATGTTTTTGGCATTGAAATGGGCACTGTAGGTGTGTTTACTGTCCTCCACTCCCTGCCGACTTTGCTTCCCCATTGACTTGCATTGGGTTTCGTGTTTCAGTCGGCCTCCGACTTTTCGCTATAGTCGGCCGATTTTGTTCGACCTGACTCTTGCGAAACCTGACTTGACCCTAAAAAAGGCAAAGTCGCTCATCTCTAGTTATCAGGAACTGGGGTTTTGGTGAGTAGGTGAGAGATGGGTGGGACACCTGCTCACCATATCTCCACCTCAAGGGTGTAGCTGGGGAGTTAAATATTCAGCCACTGTTTTTTCTCTCTGTGCTGTATGGAGAGGAAGGTCTTCAGATAGTGGCTCCAGGTGGAGCTTAAGACTTGTGCTGTCTGTTGCCGGCAAGTCCCACCAACATAAGGACTTTGCTATATTTTTTTCTTTTATTTTGTCAGATAGTCCATGTTTAGTTTGTTAAACACTTCTACGGTTTACGTTGTACCATAATAAAACCAGCAGGTGACTTACCTAAGAAGCAATCCTGTGTCTACCTTTGTAAGCAGCTGAGTGAGTCAACCCTTCAGAGCTGGTGTTTCAATTGTGGACAGCGATCCAGGAGCAAGTATAGCGGCTGTGGACAACTGCATGTCCTGGGTAAAATCCGTCGTCCAGTACAAAACATCCGCCAGCATGGAGGAGCTTGTCAAGCATTTGGTACAACAGCAGCAAACAACTGGCAAGGCAACAGCAGCAAATAGTGCAACAGAAAATGAATAAACTGTTGGCACAGCAGCTTCAACAGCAGCAGCAACAGCAGTGACAGCAACAGGAGGCACTAAAGCGGCAGATGGAACTCCTCGCAGTTCCATTCATGGGAGGCTGGCAGTCCTTTTCCCCACTCCAGGTGATGACCCAATGTTAGGAGTCAAATTTCGGCCATTACTAGGCAGGAATCTAGACCCTTACATGCTGCAGCCTCCTGCTCGCTGTCTAAAGCAAAGGAGATTGCAGAGGGGATTGCTTCACAGCAACTCTCTCCGGAGGCTAAGTCCTTCGTCCCTTCCTCACCTGGAGCTGCTGGCTGCGTAATTCCCTACAGAACGGGCCAAGGTGGCCTTTATTATTTCCCTACTGTCAGGCAAGGCGCTGGAATGGGCTACGCCTTTATGGGAGCGTGGTGACCCTGATATTCGGACAGCTGCCCACTTGCTAACAGCCATCTCTACAGTTGCTTGCCTTGTCTCAGGGATCCCTCTCGGTTAGCCAGTATGCCGTGCGTTTTCGGACACTGGCGTCCGAGCTGGAGTGGTCCGACAAGGCACTGTTTCCGTTTTTTTGGAGAGGTTTAGAGGAGCACGTCAAGGATGCTCTCTCTACTAGAGAGATCCCTACCACTCTGGAAGAGTTAATATCCATCTCCTCCCATATTGACCTCCGTTTTTCGGAGCGCGGTATGGAGCATACTCACTCCAAACGGAGAGGTACTCCGGCTCCCAACTTTTTTGAGCCTCTGGAGCTGCCCGAGCCTGAGGTTCTACCTCCAGAGCCTATGGAGGTGTCTCGTGCCGTTTTTGAGACACGCCCGGCTCAAGAGTCCATATGCGGTTGTCACCAACTACACGCTGCTTCTCAGGAAGACAGCGCCCCGCAATGGTCAGATTGTGAGTCGGTTGGCAAGACCTTTGTTCCTCCTCGCTTGCAGCCTAAGATTCTCACGTGGGCACATGCGTCCAATGCGGTCAGCCATCGTGGCTATTTGCAGACCACAAAGTCTCTGGCCGGATCGTATTGGTGGCCGCACAGGGCTCAGGACGTTAAAAAGTTTATCCGGGCATGCACCTCATGTGCTCGGGATAGTCTTCCCAGACGGAGTGTGGCGACGGCCACCGATACATGGCGCCGCTCTCCTGAAACTCCCGCTCTCATCATTTCCCGGGTGTCCCTTTTGAGACCTGGCGACCTTGCTCCCGCTGATACCTTCCATGTGTCCTGGTTTTCTTTGTCACCTAACAGGACGTCAGGCTCACCTTCGGACAAGTCTGAGGCCTATGCCACTGTTGGGCACAGGCTGGTGGCTCAGAAGGTTCAGGAGGGGGGGCCTTAGGAGGGGGGTAATGTTAGGAGTCAGATTTCGGCCATTACTACGCAGTAATCTAGACCCTCACATGCTGCAGTCTCCTGCTCGTTGTCTAAAGCAAAGGAGATTGCAGAGGAGATTGCTTCACAGCAACCCTCTCCGGAGGCTAAAGGGCCTGTCACGCTAAGCGATATCGCTAGCAATATCGCTATAACGTCACAGGTTTTGTGACGTTATAGCGATATTGCTAGCGACAACGCTATGTCTGATACTTACCTCCGACCGCTCCCCCGCTGATTGTCGCTGATCGTGTGAGAACGTCCTGGACCGTATCTCGTCGTCAGCTTCCTGCTGGGCTTCCTGTGGAGAGACGAGCAACAAGCGTGGATGCGGGCAGGATGTCAGGATCGCCTAGTGTGACAGGTAAGTAGCGACCCCCGACCCCAGCGATGTCGCTGGTGAGATCTGCCTGTGTGGCAGCTCACTAGTGACCACTTAGCGATGCACCAGTGATCCTGACCGGATCATATCGTTGGTCGGGATCGCTGGTGCATCGCTAAGTGTGACAGTACCTTAAGTCCTTTGCCCCTTCCTCTGAGCATGCTCATGGGACGATCGCCCATTGGAGTTCAGGAGTCAGGTGCTGAAGTCCTGCTCCAGATTCCATTGGCTCAGCTCAGATACCTGGAAGTCTTTGGAAGGTCCCGTTTGCTATAAAAAGCACGCATGACTGTTCCGCCATGCGCTAGTATAGTCATACTTGCTGCTGTGTGTATGTGGATGGATGCATGGACTGGTGAATGACTCATTTGAAACCCCCTTCCTTGGATATTACGGCTGTGTAAGGGAATGAGTTATAGCCTGTAAACAGCGCCAGCGCGCCATTGCTCCAGTATTGCACCTGCTAGCGTCTAACATCGCGCTTGCGTTACTGCGGTGTTACCTTGCAGCGAGTCTCACGCTGCGCTGCTGTAGCAGCTATTGTTTGCATCTGCAGTTGCAGCGCAGTTTTCCATGAGAGTACGGTAGGTCCTGGCAGAGTGAGTGCCATTTTTTAACTACTCCGGTGACCATATACCGCTCGTGCACCGCTGAGTTCCTGTGTTCTGAACAGGCTCAGCATTGTTATATTTTCTTTTTTGGCTCTGTGCGTTTAACAGAGATTCCTTTGTGCACCTGGGTGCTATCTAAACCCTGTGCACATTACCGCCAGATTGCTCTGCCTCACTTAGCTGCAGTTTCTCCATCTACCGCACGGTGGACCCCGAATGGCGAAGGCACTTCATTTATATTTTTCATTTAGTGCCTTCCGCCACTCCTAACACCCATACGTCTGGAAAGCGGTAAGCCATGCAAAAAATGACCTGGAGATGATGTGGAGGCTTAGCCTAGTATAGAGGTACCAAGTAGTCGAGAAATCCCTCGGAAAACCAGATATCGCCACATCCCCGTACTGGGATACGAAAAGGGGGCAGGCTCACCATGGATGTTGCCTAGACCCACAAATGGGGGGCTCCGAATTTGTATTATATAGCACACCAAAAAATCATTGAAACATTTTCCCGGACTACATTTCTCTGCCGCGCACTATTCTGTAGTGTGGAGTAAATTTCTGTGATCTCTAAAACTCAGAAAAAGCTTTTAAAATAGGGATGAGTGAGCACTAAAATCCTAAGGTACTCGTTGCTGGAATCGAGCAATTCCTAATACTCTCATACTCATTTCGAATAACAAGTAACAGGGGAGTCAAATGAGAAAGCCAAGCTTTTTTCCAGCAAACTCTACATATAGAGATGAGCGAACTTGTTTGGAAAACGCTGGTCAATTTTAAATTCGTCTCAAAACGTTGCACATTCGGATTCCCGAACATTTTCCTCAAAATCAGCAAAATTCAGGCAAAGTTCAGTAAGTGATTAAGTTCCACTAATGTTTTTGTTAGGACTTTGGCTAGGATAGTGGTGCTGTATGATGAGCGGGAGGGGGGGCGTGTTTGATGTGGGGAGAGGTCAAATTAGAGGCAGACTGTATTTTTTTTATATCCCTCTCCATAAAAAAAGGCTCTTGCTGCTGCAGGTAGTCAGATAGTTCAGGTATGATCCTGTGTGAAATCCACCTTCCAGCATCTAAATCTTTTGTGCTAATCGTGAAGGCCAGAGACTAGCCCACATTTTTTAATCTGAATCCTTTCTGCTATTAGTGTTTTCCAGACCCACTACCTCAGCAAATAAATACTAATTGTTAATTTAATGACAGGTGACTGACAGGTCTGTGCCTAGGCTTGTGAAACAGCTGGTAAGAAGAGGAAAAGGGTACATCTAACATGAGTTTTGAAGGAGGAATAGGCTTGGTGTTGGATGGGCTCAGAGGCATATCTAGGCTTTCTGGCACCCGGGGCAAGAATTTGGTTCGGCGCCCCCCCCAAGTACATATGCGACTTACACAGTTAGTCATGTACCCACGAGCTGCTCTCCCTAATGCTCTCAATGTTCAGTAAAAAACTGAAAGCAGGAAGAGAAGCTCGTTGTCACAAGACCATAACTATCGCATATGAGTGAAAATTGCATATGAGTGAAGTGTCCATGTGATGACACTGGAACCTGCAGAACTGAATCCAGACATTGCAGCTTCTGAATTCTCACAACTAATGCACTGCACACATTTAGGATTCTCCCTTGCCGATATACAGTCATGTCAGCACAAGTATGTGACTTGTATACTTCTGGCCACATTCCAACTAGACATGCCCGGCCTCGCTCCGTTCACTTTCATTGAGTGAGGCCACACACGTCTAGTCAGCATGTGACCGCATGTATGTAAATTACCGGCACGAGAGAATCCTGACAGCGTTCAGTGAGCACTGTGAGAATTCAGAAGTCTGGAGTCACATAGAATGTCTGCAGACTCAGCACAAACCTGGACAACCCCTTTAATGCTCCTAACAAATAAAAACATGAGAATTAGTCAGTGTCACAAATAACATTTACACCCAGGTACCTTATAGATGACGTAGTCTCTGCAGTCGTTCTCCTTTTCTTCTTCTTGTCCAGACCCCATGATGAGTTTTCTCATCCACAGCCGTCTCTGCAGACTTCCATCTTCTCCGGTCTTCTGCAGCAAATCCCCACACGACGCCCTTAAAGATAGAAGTGTCATTATAATGCTCCCAAATAAAAATATCTGCAATATACTGTGGCCTCACACTATTCCCCTCCTTCCTCATACTGTCTCCTCATATATTTACCCCCTCACTCTCTATACTGTCTGCTCACACATATCCCCGACTCTCCATACTGTGTCTACATACATTCACCCGTTCGCAACCCTTACTGTCTGCACCCATCCCCCATACTGTTTCCTCATACTCTTCATTTTGTGTCCTCAAATCTCCCCACACACATTAAATACCATCCCCACTCCAAATCCCCCATCCCTAATCCCCCACACACATTAAGTACCCCCCCATCCCCACTCAATAACCCCCCATCTCTACTCCCAAATCCCCCCACACATTATGTACCCCCACTCCAAATCTCCCCACACATTATGTACCCCCACTCCAAATCCCCCCACACATTAACCCCCATCCCCACTCATTAACCCCCATCCCCACTCCTTAACCCCTCCACACATTAACCCCCATCTCCACTCATTAATCCCCCATCTCCACTCATTAACCCCCCCACTCATTAACCCCCATCCAACCCCCATCTCCACTCATTAACCCCCACACTCATTAACCCGATCTCCACTCATTAACCCCCCAATCATTAACCCCCATCCCCACATTAACCCCCATCTCCACTCATTAACCCCCCATTAACCCCCATCCCCACATTAATCCCATCTCCACACATTAACCCCCATCTCCACACATTAACCCCCCACTCATTAACCCCCATCCCCACTCATTAACCCCCATCCCCACACATTAACCCCCCATCCCCACATTAATCCCATCTCCACTCATTAACCCCCATCTCCACTCATTAACCCCCACACATTAACCCCCATCTCCACTCATTAACCCCCCACACATTAACCCCCATACATTAACCCCATCCCCATACATTAACCCCCATCCCCACATTAACCCCCATCTCCACCCATTAACTCCCCACTCATTAACCCCCATCTCCACTCATTAACCCCCACTCATTAACCCCCATCCCCACATTAACCCCCTTCCCCACATTAAGCCCCATATCCACTCATTAACCCCCATCCCCACATTAACCCCCATCTCCACTCATGAACACCCCCCCATCTCCCATCTTCGGTGGTTCTTCATCTCCAGAATGGAGCACACTTACCACCAGCGTTCGCTCTGGGCGCCGGGAGTGACGTCAGCAGCATGATCACATGACCTGATCACTCTGCTGACGTCGCTCTGACCCGGCGGTCAGAGCTTCAATTGTACTGGCGTCTGTATAGACGCCAGTACAATTGCTGCCTGGGAGTCGGCATGGCCTCCTTCTCTGCGTCGGCTGTCAGCTTGACAGCCGACACAGAGAACCGCCGACTCCCAGGACTGGTAGCGGCAGAACGCAGCCGCCAGGGGAGAGACACTGCCGACTGCTGCATTAGGCGGCCGGGCGGCCCGACTGCGCCCCCCTGCTGCCTGCGCCCGGGGCAACTGCCCCGGCTGCCCCCCCCTGGATACGCCTCTGGATGGGCTACTCGACTCCCTTTCTTCTGCAGCCCCACAGCTGTACGCCTTGTAGGTGAGGGCTTGAAAGGACATGTGTTCCAGTGGAAGGGAAGCTGTTATGATTAGGTAACCGAGGAGGATAGCAGGTGAATAGGCTAGGTAATCAGATAACCAGAGAGGTTGGTAGCTTAATGGATTGCAGACCCCTAAACTGACAACACAACTAGAATTAGCCGTGGGACGTACCTACGATGCCCTAGACGCCCATCCAAAGAATTAGCTAAGCCTAAAGAGAGAAATAGGAAAGCTAAACTGCCCCGGAGTAGAACCCCAAAGGAATAGATAGCCCCCGAACAAATATTGCCGGTGAGACAAGATGAGGCACAAAACACAGGCAGAAAATAGAGTAAGCAAATGATGGGGCCCAAACTGTCTAGACAGAACAGGACAGAAAAGGATACTGTCTGCAATCACGCAAAAACCCTAAGAAAAATCCAACACATCTGATATGCAAAAATACTGAGGCCACACGACCTCTCCCCCACTAAATAAGAACTCTGGTGTGAACTGGATGCTAAACAAAGATACTGATATAACAGGGGATTAGAGATACAGAAAAGACTGACACAAGCTGTAGCATATAAAACAGAGTCCAGCACAGGTCCGAACACACGGCTGAACTCACACCAACCGAGCAAAAATCAGAGAACAGCAAAAATGAATCAAAAAAATGCAAAAAAGATTCAAGCAGACAAATAACTTATCTAAAAGATGCAGGACGGAGCAGGAGGCAAGCAGACTTCCAAAATGCTCAGGAGGCAAATCAAATCACCGGCAACAACTGAGGGAAGGTTGCTCACTTAAATCTCTCCAGTCTGTAACACCTGACCTCCAATCATCATCCTCAGGTGATTGACTTCTGTCAGCCAGACCAGCTTCATTACCAGCAGCAACCATCAGAGGGAGCCCACACTGAGAAGCCAGGTCAAAGATGTTCACAACAGGAAGCACTGCATCAAGTGTCCTCTCCTCCTCTTCCTCCACCTTATCATCACACACAGTACAATCTTCAGAGGTAGCACCCCAATCACCCTTATAGAATCATAGAATCATAGAATCATAGAATCGTAGAGTTGGAAGGGACCTCCTGGGCCATCTGGTCCAACCCCCTGCTCAAAGCAGGATTCGCTAAATCATCCCAGTCAGATGTCTGTCCAGCCTCTGTTTGAAGACTTCCATTATAGAATCATAGAATCGTAGAGTTGGAAGGGACCTCCTGGGCCCTTATTTCCGCTCCCCCTGCATCACCACTCTCCATCCATCCAACTGACTGTGGGGAACCACAGATGGGAGAGTCTGCAGACCTGTTCATGGAGCACCCCACCAGGGCCTAACGGGGTACTCGGTACCGGGACCGTTGATCTCAATGGGAGTTGTCACGGAAGCTGTGACCCAGTCCGTGGCCCTGGGGCTCCATGGCAAAAAGGGGATGAATGAACAATGAAACAAAGTTTATGAATAGTTCATGACACCACCTGTGGTGTTCGGCAAGTGAGTTGTTAGGCCGACGCTGCATGCAGATCCTCTGGGACTGGTGGTGGGTTGCGGCCAAGATGGTGAAGCTCCCCACAGGTGGAGCTGTAGTTCCAGGGCAGTGTAGATGTAGCAATGGAGGAGAGGCACAGGTGGTGTAGAGTTCGGCGCCCAGATGTAGTAGTGCGGGGTGTAGTGATGCGGGAATAAGTGGAGGACACCAGGGCATGTAGTTCCAAAGCTTTACTCACAGTCTGCAGTTCACACAGATGCCTGCCTCGGTGCTGTGTCCTCCGGGTCCTGGGCTCAGTCAACCTCCAGGCAAGATAGGATGCTCCTTTCCAACACTCCGCCAACATGTACCTTTCTGAACGTCTCCTCTATAGCGCCTTTAAGTGAAGTACTCCTAGTACTGAGTTACACTGGAGTGCCTCCTGACAGATGTTCCCAAGAACTCTACTTGTATGGCAGACAGCTGTAGCCTGCTTCGGTGACTCCTTACTCCTGAGTCCCGGCTCACTATCCAAGTTGCTGTTGTGCCCCCAAGTTTTAGATGGGAGTAGTGCATTTACAGCCCACTACTCCACCGGTGTCTGCTGCAGGACCTTCAGTATCCATACAACCTCGGGGATCGGGCCCAGGCCTTGCGCTTAGAACTTCTAAGCAGGGTTCTTCCTCTAACCCACGTCCTCTGTGTTCCCTTTTACTCCTTTGTTCCGTACTAATCCCTCTCTCTCATAGAAGGTCAGGTTTCAGTCTAATGTCTTTCTCCTTCTTTCCTTTCCTGTGCCAGCTGGCTCAGATCACTGAGGCAGCTGCAGCACTCCTTCCTCCATCCCTCTTCCAGGGATCCTCACTCCTCTCCGAGTGACTCTCTCTCTCTCACTCACTGACTGACTGACTGACTCTTCCCGCTCTTTCTGTATTCTAAACTTCACCCGCCTCCCAGCACGTTTCGTGTTCCAAACAGGGAACCACCAAAGGTGCTCTGCTACTCTCTAAGCAAGGAGCTGCAGTGTGGCTTTGCTGGACTACCATGTTGTGTGGGATGCGAGTGTTGGAGCGTGGTTAGGAGCCTCCAACTCACCTGGATGGTGGGGCACCACACCTCAGGAGGACGTGCAGTACCTCTGTGGTGACTGAAGCCTCAGGGGCGCCACATTCAAACATTCTGTTCTATGTGCATCAGAGGTATGATCCATAGACTCACAGAATCAGGAGGAGGAAAGCATCTGCATAGATGGCTCAAATTTTTTTCAGTTTGTTCCAGTAGGGTCCGAGCAGAATCCAGACCCTTGTCAACAGACGTTAACCCCTGGGAGGCGGAGGTGACCCTGATGAGATTTAGATACATGAGGTGCACGTGGACTCTCAGGGTGAGGAGTGGGAGAACAGAGGATGACGATGAGATTGTAGATCTCCATTGGTGTGAATCCAGAGGTACGCAGCTGAGTAGCTCAGCAGAGTTGGTGAAGGAGGAGGAAGATGAGAAGGTTACGTTGCAGCTTGCCACACAGACATGGAGTGATGAAGCCATGACAAGCAATGCATCCTCAGTCACAGCTCTGGCTGCGGACAGCAGCAGTCGCGGGTCTCCAGTTCGCAGGGGCAGCAAGAGTTGCCTAGCCTGGTCCTTATTTGAGACCGCAAAGAGGAACCCACCCAACTCACGATATCTGCCAACTTTACAAAAAATGACTCAGTAGAGGCATAATTGCAATGATTTGACTACTATATGCATTAACCAGTACATGCGCGATCAACATGCATTAGTCTGGGAATCTCACCGCTCTAAAATGCAGGTTAGCAGGCCTCGCCAACCACTGGTAATTCCATCAACTGTATCTGCTGCTGCTTCTTCTTTCTCCTTCATCGTGACAAGTGTTGTCACACAGTTCTCCAGCCGCAAAACATCCACTTATTTACCCCCTACAGTTTGGGTGAGTGAGAGACCGTCAGCTGTTACAGAAGTGTTTATGCATGCTGTTTTTGTTTCACTGAGCACACCATATCTTTCTCAACCATAACATGCTCACTCAGTCTAGCACTTTGTCCTGTTTTCCGTACTCCGCCCTCCCTCAGCACAGCAGCCCTTGGCCACCCCGCAGTTGTGGTCATGTAAAAGAATTTTTCCTCCTACACATGCCAATGCTAAGAACTATAACATCACAATCTCCAATCTGTTGGCCATGAAAATGCTGCCTTTCTGATGCAAAGTTTTACTTGTATAGTGTGTCTAACAGGGTGAACAACCACAGGGTGAACAACTACTCTTTATCATCATCATCTCCGCTCATCATCTTTATGGAGTCCTCAAAGTCTTGGAGAATTTCACAAATGTCAGATATCCATGCCCACTCTTCAGTCATGTGCGGAGGCTGACCAGAATACCGACTGACATGTTGGAGCTGGCACTCAACCACTGGCATCTGCTCACAAAACCTTGCTAGAATGTGCAGTGTGGAGTCCCAGCATGTGGTGGCTGCTGCAGCAATTACATTCCCTTATCGGTAATATATTGCTCACCCATAGACTATTCCATGTTCTGAAGGACATTTCCTCTGTATATATCCTTCAGAAGAGCATAGTCTTTATGAGTCTAGGAGACCAATACATGACAATGTGACTAGTTGTGTATGAGGCCTCCTCTATGTTTAACATAGGGTGTGTCTCAGGCCCTCATTTTTGCAGTTCTTGCTTTCTTCATGAATTACACTGAAATTTCCTACTTTTGGTTACTTAAATTTTAATTTTTTATACATTTTTGCTCATACACAAGTAATTATAAAGGAAAAAATGTTTCTTAACTTTTTTTCCTGTAAACTCCAATTTCTCATTGGTTTTAAATGTTTTATTGTCAGTCTTTAAAGTAGAGTAAAAGTATGACTCCATTGTTCTCACCAGCGATCTGGGGGTCAGAGATGCTTCCAGGGGTCTTCACCATGCTGTTCTCCTTCCATTCAGGAGTTTTCCTATCCATTTGAACATTTTCACTGCCCCCAGACCTCCTTGTAGGGTCTCCCGGAAAAGCTTGGCTTTCTCATTGATTCCCATTAACCTCGTTACTCGAAACGAGCATGCGAGTATTAGGAATCGCTTGATTCCAGCAATGTCTCCCCGAACATTTTAGTTCTTATTCATCTCTAGTCGCAGTAGGTGTCTACATCGGATCATTTTTTGCTCATCATGAAATCAAAAGTATTAGTAGGGAACAGTGGCGTAGCGAGGGGGGGGCGGGAGGGGGCGGTCCAGCCCAGGCGTCACGTGTGTGGGGGCGGCGCGACAGCAGCAGCAATTCCTCTCTGTGGGAGAAGCGCGGAGGCACAGTGCAGTGCAGCGTGGGCAGGGAGCGATCACAGCAGCTCCGCTGCCTGCAAGAGGGAATAGCAGGAGCGGAGCTGCAATGGTCCGTCCTGCTTCCTGCCCGGAGGCCGCGCTTCCTGTTTGACACAGAGGAGCGCTGCTGAATGACATCATCATTCAGCGGCCGCTGCTGTGTGAGCGAGGAAGCGCGGGCGATGCTGCAGACAGGTGAGAGGAGAGAGGTGGTGTCTGTGTGTATGTATGTCTGTGTGTGCATGTATGTCTGTGTATCTATGTCTGTGTGTGTGTATGTCTGTGTGTGTGTGTATGTCTGTGTGTATGTCTGTGTGTTAGCCTGGCCCTGGCGGAGATGGGGACATGAGAAGACTGTGATGGGGAGAGAAGGCCATGATGCCTGGGGTGACGGGAGAAGGCCATGAGGGGGTAATGGGAGAAGGCCATGAGGGGGTAATGGGAGAAGGCCATGATGGGGGTAATGGGAGAAGGCCATGATGGGGGTAATGGGAGAAGGCCATGAGGGAGTAATGGGAGAAGGCCATGATGGGGGTAATGGGAGAAGGCCTTGAGGGGGTAATGGGAGAAAGCCTTGAGGGGGTAATGGGAGAAAGCCTTGAGGGGGTAATGGGAGAAAGCCTTGAGGGGGTAATGGGAGAAGGCCTTGAGGGGGTAATGGGAGAAGGCCTTGTGGGGGTAATGGGAGTAAGCCTTGAGGGGGTAATGGGAGAAGGCCATGATGGGGGTGATGCAGAGAAGGCAATGGTGGGAGTGATGGGGTGATGGAGCAGGCAATGATGGGGTGATGAAGCAGACAATGATGGGAGTGATGGGGTGATGGAGAAGGCAATGATGGGAGTGATGGGGAGAAGACAATGATGGGGTGATGGAGCAGGCAATGATGGGAGTGATGGGGAGAAGGCAGTGATGGGGTGAAAGAGAAGGCAATGATGAGTGATGAGGAGAAGGCAAAGATGGGGGTGATGGAGAGGGCAATGATGGGGTGGTGGGGGAAAATAAATGATGATGGGGTGGTGGGGGAGAATGTAATGATATTGGTGGTGGAAAGGGCAATAAATGGGGGTGGTGGAGGAGGAGGAAATGATGGAGGAGGAGGAAATGATGGAGGTGGTGGAATGGGCAATGATGGGAGTGGTGGGGGAGAAAGCAAAGATAGTGGTGGGGGAGAAGAAAATGATGGAGGTGGTGAAGAGGGCAATGATGTGGTGGGGGAGAGGACAATAATGGGATGTGAGGGGAGGAGGACAATGAGGGTTGTGGGGAATTGGGATGGGAGGAAGGGGGACTTATAATGGCCTTAGGAACAGGGGGAGGTGGAGGAAGACATTATCGCTTATTATGTCTAACACAGTCCCTTAGTATGTAGTGTACTCACTATGTCTAACACAGTCCCTTAGTATATAGTGTACTCACTATGTCTAACACAGTCCCTTAGTATATAGTGTACTCACTAATTCTGTATAACACCATCCTTAGTTACATAGTTTCCTCTTTTATTATGTATAACACCATCCCTTATTACGTATCATCCTCTCTAGTTATATACGTATGATGCCGTCCCTTATTATATAGCTTCCTCTGCTGTTATGTATAGTGCTGTCTCTTACATAGTGTATTCTTGTTAATTTTGTTATTTACAGTGCCCTCTTTTATTACATAGTCCCCTCTCTTTTTAGATATAAAATGACTGCTGATCGAGGAGCCGGTGACCAAACTACCAGTCCATCAGCTCCTCCATTAGAAAGAAAGCTTTCCCATGCTCCATCAGCCATCATTGCATTATGCAGCCAACAAGACAGGACGGTATGTAATAAAAAACAGGGCTCTATATATGTAATCCAATATGTAAGGGATGGTACTGTACATAACAAGAGAGGGCACTGTGTAAGGGACAGCAATATACATAATAAAGGAGACTATGTAATATATATACCTGTATGTGTGTGTGGCTATATAATATCAATATCTATCTATCTATCTATCTATCTATCTATCTATCTATCTATCTGTATATATACATACACACACACACACACACATAGCTTTGACACCATAAAAGGAGGGGGGCCCGGACACATTTCTTGCACAGGGGCCCCAAGCTGTCAGTGTCCGCCCCCTGTCCGCCAAAATAATTTGTACTTTCTGTTTTTTTTTCTGTCACATTATTAAAAATTATTATTTAAAAAGCCATTAGGTCTTCATCCAGCATCATCAAGCTAATACATACATATATATAGAGAACTGCAAGAAGATGAAAGTCTAGAAATTTAGAAATAATAGCAGCAGAGTTAGTAGCAGACTAAAAATTAGATCTTTGAGTGTAGTGTGGGCTCTTCGGATGCTTCCGAATGATCAACGACCAAAGGGGCGGCAAATTTTTCGACCGCCCCGGGCGCCATAAACAGTTGCTACGCCACTGGTAGGGAAAAAGTTCTCATTACTAGATACTTCACATTGTGCATCGAAGAGATGATTTGATGTCAGATTAATTACTACTGATTATTTTTTGCCTTTCTTTCTTTCTGATTATTGGAGGTGATTCTTTGTGTCACTACTTGGACATTTGGATTTTTGTGTTTCCTCTTCTCTGAGTTTTAGATAAGAGATGTGATAAAATATTACTCGGCCTTTACCGGCTTCACATCCCTCTGCATCGCCTGTGTACAGAGCTCGGGTCCGTCTGCGGTTTCAAGGCCGCATCTGTAATGATGCCATGGTCATCATTTTCATATCTTAATAAAAGAAAAATTGGATTACACGCACTACTGAGCAAGCGTGACATGACTCTTACTAGTACATTCTTTGTGAGGGGCATTAACAAAAACCAAAAAAAAAACAACAACCTGTGGGAAATGTGTATTCAGGGCCGGTTCCAGTCCAGCGCGCAGCACCGCGCTGGAAATGAGTTCAATCGTAAAGATATTGGAGAAGGTGGAAACTTTGGAGACGTGGAGATCGCTGATTTAAACCTAATTAAAAATTACTGATAAAAATGCTGAGGAACCAGATGGCGAAGGCAATTTCCCACACTGTACCTGCCTGCACACGGAATATGTTAAACATTTGACTTTCCACAAGGGGAGATTGATCATATCTGCAAAAGGCTAGGAATGAAATTGAATGTCTGCAGAAATGTTTTTGAAGGTAAGATAAAATGGAGAAAGTTTCTGGTGTCATCGCATTGCGCCGTCTATCTGTTGCGACATCTGTGCGATCCACAGTGTTTGCTGAGGATGCAGATATGTTATGCTCAATGCATTCATGTATTCACGGGCAGTAACGTCAATTAAGATATGCTAATACAACCTCGCCAGTGTACGAGCAGCACGCTTATGTCACCCTGAAATATAACCACGCGCGCTAATATGATTTGCTAAACTGATACAATACGTTCTACAATTATGACGAGTAATTAAGGGAGAGACGCAGGCAGGTCTGTTGTACATTATGGTGGCAGCGAAGCGCGCCTAAAAGATCATAGGCAGCTGTCACTTATGTCCACTGGGGGTACAAGGACTTCACAGATTTAACCATTTCTGTATCTACCCTCTGTAATAAAATGTCCAGGAATAAAAAGAAACCATTTTGGATACATAAAATAGTACAAAGTTTAGTAAGACAAAAAAAGAGCATTTAATATCCTGAAGGCCGAGAATACAGAAATAGCATTTCAGGAGTATAAAGATCTAAGTAAGAAATGCAAAAAAGAAATCAAGCTGCAAAGTTTTCTGTAGAGAAACAAATCGCCAGCAACGTAAAAATATCTCCCTAAATTTTTATACATACATCAATGCCAAAAAGAAAAAAACAAATGGTATCGGCCCCTTAAAAAGACGATAATGACAAGAAAATCATAGAGGACAAAGAAAAGCCTGCACATCTCATCCATGTTCATCAATGATCTGTCTGTTCCAGGGATCATTCAACAAGGCAACAATCAAAGTTCACCACCTGATATAACTAGTTTAACACAAGAAGAAGTATGCCAGTGTAAGAAGATGAGCCAAGACAGCGTCAGCGGTGTCCGGTGCCCATTAAGGCTGGAACTATCGGGACTGTCACCGCTGTTGGTGGGGGAGGTTTCTTTTGGGAGGGAGAGACCTTTATGTTGGACAGCAGAGGGCGCAGGGTATATAAGGAGACCTGAGCGGGAACGGGTCAGACTTGGCGGGAAGGCGACAAGAAATGGTTGACTCCCTCTCCGCTGCTCTCTCTGACAACTCCACATCACGCAGTCCTCAGCATGCTGACCCGCAGAATTCCTTTGCCGCTATTAATTTACCGACTGAACCCGTACTTTCGGAGACCCTTGTTGTGACTGTGATAGAGGATAAATTGCCTAGAGACTTCTCCGTAAGACTGCCAGTTGCCGCAGACTGTCAGCGTGCTCAAGTCTCATGTCCGGCGCCATTGCTGATGACTCTGCCTAAAGGACTATTTCTACGTTCTGGTGCACCCAAGTCAAGCAGGACCGAATCCATCAACACCGTCAGGAGACAGTGCTTCTCGTATTTTTGTAGCAGAGCCAGAGACTTTGTCAACGATTTGCTCCTTTGTCAGGAGATTTTCCAGCCTTTCCCCTGCAAGAACTGCAAGCGATAAGTTACCGTGTTTCTATATATCTTATTCCTGAACATGGTTGTATGCAATTTCCGCTGCTTTATTACTGGTCTTGCCTCCCTGTGTGGAGTATTACTTGCTAATTGCCTGTTCAGTAAACCCTTGTTAACCCTGTAAGGTAGCGCTGTCATTCAAGGTTGGGGACACTCGCTTGGCAGCCAAATAATCACGTCCAGCACCCCGGTCAGTATATCACATGGCTTTCAAGACCGTCAGCCCTCCTGGCTCAGTGTTGCCAGCACTGCACCATGTGCATTTGAAAACCATTGCCCTTAGCAACCGAATTTTGCAGTCCTCTTCCGTTGCTCCTAGCAACAAGGCTACAACACTGCCCATAGCATTCTCCACCAAATTGTAAGGTAGCACTGTCATTCAAGGTTGGGGACACTCGCTTGGAAGCCAAATAATTACATCCGACACGGGTTTTCCATAAAACCATAACAGTCCATGCGGTTTATTCAGGCATCATAAACCCACAGCAGCAAGATAAAGTTCATATCCATAGCATATCGTTCATGACAGAGCTTCCCTCTGTTATCCCTGTGGTCATGCAATGTCCAGTACTCAGGCTCTTCAACCTCACAGATATCTCAGCCCGTCAGGGTTACCTGATGGCTGCTTCAGCTCACTGCAGACATTCATTCCCTCCCCTGGGAACAGTCAGACGCTTGCAGCCATTACTCACAGCATTCACGTGCTGTCAGGCAGGAAGCCCCATCTCCCAGCGGGACCTTCCACAACGGACCAACCGGGTCCAAGCATTCACTCCATGTGACCTACCCTGGACACCTTATATGGTCCGTAGCCACGCCCACCAGGTCACATGGCTATGACCTCATCACAGGTCCTTCACACACACTCATATACACTTTACTATGGCGCTCTTAAAAACACCCATGGGTGGATTTGTAGGTAGCTGGTTCCGCCCATCTCTCCAGCTACCTGAAGACTTCCCTAAGACATTGACACGGAACCTCAGCAGTATCACTGCTGATCAACACATACACAAGTCTTCATCTCAAGGCCACCCATCTTGAGATACATCACGATCATTCAGCATCCTACTCCTATCAGGACACTGGAAATGCTTATACACCTGTCCTGGAACACCCACACAGTGCCCTCTAGCAGACACAGTGGTCACTACACCACATACCTCACCCTCTGTTCAAACTTGTGGGGTTGAACACACAACATTACCCCGGGATCTCGAGACCGGGCACTCATTACACCTTGCCCCAAAGGTCGAGAGAACCGTCTCCATCTGTCATCCGGCCTTATCTCTACCTTAGGCCTCCCCCGCCCCCAGCGGTCAAAATATCGGCCCTGATCTTTGGCCTTCCAGTCACAGTCTGTCTGCGTCATCAGACACTGTTTAGTCACCACACTCCTTTCTCTCACTGACGGGCTCTCCTGGTTGGTGCGGTCATAAGTCTTAATTGAACCTACTGTCTGGCCTGAGTCAGACCCATTCAGCGCCTCACAGGAACTAAGGTCTCTCAGCCTCGTATGGCCCGTCGAACTGCCACTTACTGACATTCTTCGGCCACCTTCCATGTCACTTCTTGGAGGAACCCTTCCTTACATCTTGGGTTGAAGGCGGCCATCACCTGGTGTTCCGTACCTCTTTATTGATCCGCCGACGGTCCAGTCTCAACTGCTCAATCTCTTGCAGGTACCTGTTATGAATGGGTCACCGAGGAGAAAAACCCAAAACAAGCTAAGCCACAGAAAACCAGAGTGGTTGGTAACTATGCAGATTGCAGATCCCTTAACTTTACCACACTACTAGCAGTAGCCGAGGAGCGTGCCTACGATGAACCTAGATGCCTCATCACAGCCGGAGGACTACATAAGCCTAAAGCAAGAAAAGGGAAAACTAAGTGCCCCAGAGCAGACCCCAAAGGAATAGATAGCCCCCACACGTGTATTGATGGTGAAACAAGATGAAGGCACAAACACAGGCAGGAAAATAGGCTGAGCAAATGATGGGGCCCAAACTAACTTGACAGGAAAGGAAAGTGAAGACACTATCTGCAACCTGCAAAAAACCCTACAAAAATAATGTCCAACACTTCTGATAGCAAAATTAACCCTGAAGTCACTAGACTTCTCCCACTATATCAGCACTCTGAAATATTCTGAGACAGAGCAAAAAGAGACCGAACTAGTAAGGAACAAAAAGCCAATTGGCAAAATACTAATAAATAAGAGTGGAAATTCAGCTCAGCCCCCAGCCAGGGCCGGCAGACCACAAAAAAAAACGGAATAGACCAACAAAATCAAGTGTGAACATTAGCAGAAAAACTTAGCTTTAGATGACTGGAACAGAGCTGAAAACCAAGAGCTGACAAGCCAGAAGGAATCACCAGCAACTGAATAGGGCGTCGGCTGTCTTAAATCCTATCTGAGCATCCTGAGATCCAATCGTCATCCTCATTCTCAGGTGGCAGATCTCCACGGATCAAACCAGCCGCACCACCTCCCGTCACCACCAGAGGGAGTCCAGAAAGGGAACTCACAACAGGTACCCCACTCAATACTACAAGAACATCCGAAAGTTTCTCAGGCTTTCCATGGAGCCAACCACCATGATGAGGATCCTACCCTCTTCACTGGATACCCGGTCTTCATCATCAGGTGGGATCCTCACCCTCTCCACACCGGAGATATTTACAAGGTCTTGCATTACCTTCCCGAGTCTTCCAATGATTCTCCCAATCAGACCTTTGGGTACCGGAATGACATATTTCCGCAATCCCAGCCAATCCATAGCCTCCCTTGCTAACTCTAGGCGTCAAGCAGCTTTCATATTACTCCACCTGACCAACTGTTTGGTGTGGAGACATTGCAAATTCATCTCTTTCAGGACAGCTACCCAGTTTGCTGTATCTTCCCTGGCTGATATTATCACCAACTGCCGAGTCTCAGGTGCCCAGTGCACCTTACACGCCTTGACCGCCTCTTTGAAAGCCTCATGCACTCCTTCCTCAGCACAGGCTTCTTGCATATCCTCGGGCACGTCAATCATAGACTTGAATGTCGTGGCCTTGCTCTCTTCCTGGACAGAAGGCTCTGGCTCTACCACGGACACCTCCCCCACTACAGCCAACCCAACCGGATGACTGTCTTCTTCAGCTCTTTGCTCACCAACTTCACGAGATCTCATCTCTTCATGACCCTCTGCCAAGACAGGCACATGCAGCTCCGTCCCACCACCAGTCGGACCCGGCCGCTGTACATCTTTGTCCAAGCTCTTCTCCCGCCGAAGACCTTTTACTACTCCTCTGAGTTCTTCCATCTCTTTCCCAAGGATCTTGTTCACGTTTTGCCACGTTGACAGGTGATTAGAGATGAGCAACTTTGCCTTTTTTAGGGTCGAGTCGAGTTTCATGAAACCCGACTTTCTAAAAAGTCGAGTTGAACGAAATCGGCTGACTATAGGGAAAAGTCGGGGAAAAGTCGTGAAACACGAAACCCAATGCAAGTCAATGGGGAGAAAAGTCGGCAGTAAGTGGAGGACTGTAAACACACCTGGCATGAATTTTAACCCCAGAGGCAGCGAAATCTCTCTCTCTCTTCTCTCTCTTTCCTCTCTCTCTCCCGCTCCCTCTCCTTCTCTCTCTCTCTCCCACTCCCACTCCCACTCCAGCTACGCTCCGCTTTTCTCATTGACTGAAAAAAGTCACGTGCAAGCATTCGTCGAATCCCGACTTTGACGCTTGGGTCGCCGACCGCATGGCCAACTTCACACTGTGGTCGGGTTTCGTTTCATGAAACCCGACTTTGGCGAAAGTCGGCTACTTTTGAATCTGACTGACCTGTTTCGCTCAACTCTACAGGTGACCTTTGAGCTCAGAGACTTCTTTCTCTAGCTCTTCTATTCTGTGCTCCTTTTCTCTCTCAGAGCCACAGTCACCCCCAGAGTCTGAGTCACCCCGATCTGTTGCGTAATCCTTCCAGTTACCCACTAACCGTGTGAATACTTCATCCGTCTTATCATTCAGGTCAACGTCAGTCCTGTCATGAGACGTCAGGTCCGTCTGTTGGGCAGACGTACCCCTTCTTTCGGTCACATGTACCTCTGACCTGTCCACTTTAGGAGGTGTCACCGTCTCAGTGTCTGCTGGCCCCACAGTCGAAACAACTTCATCATCCAACCATACGTCGTCAAAAAAAACAAAGTGCCGGCCCCTCTCCCAGGCATACACTAAGTCACGTGGTATCCCGCCCCCTTGGCACTCACCACCTTTAGTCCCCTCAAACATTACTCTGTCTACTGCATAGTCCACCGTGACCCCATGTTTACAGCGAATCCTGATGTTTTTCTCTGTCAGAGAGAAAGCGAGAGGAGTTCCTGTCAGAGTCACCTGACTCTTTGAGTCCAACCGTCCAGAGACTCCTTCTCGGTGCAACATCACGGTACACACCAGCGGCCTGTCATTATCCGGAAAGACTGTCCCCGATTCTTCAAAAGTCATACACACACTGAGGTTCCCCAGACATACCCACTGAGGCAACCAGTGCTGCCATTTCCTGAACCACCCCGATTTGGGTCGCCGCCCCCCCTGTGACTCGACCCCTTTTTGGGTTACCACCCCAGTTTGGGTCACCGCCCCCTTTTGAGATTTCCTCATGTCCTCTCTACAGGTCTCCTTAGACCACAGTTCACACAACACAGTTTATGTCTCTTTTACAATACCACACAAATTCTTGCTGGCACCACCACAGCTCCTGCTGTCACCGATCACCGACACCTCCGGCTGCCAGTCATACACAGCTGCTGGTGTCACCTTCGTAACCCCGCCGAGTTACAGGAAGCCGATTGTCACCTTCGTAACCCCGCCAAGGTACAGCAAGCCGCTTGTCACCTTCGTAACCCCGCCGAGTTACAGCAAGCCGCTTGTCACCTTCTTGACTCTCCTGAGCCACCGCAAGCTGACTTTAGAGAGAAAAGAAAAAAAAAACACATGCAACACCAAACTCACGTGTCCTGTCTGTGTGCTATTCATGACATTCTGTCTCTGCCTGAGACCATCCAACACACAGGGCGCACTGGGTGCTTTTCAGGGAGCCGACCAACCTCCCAGGGTCTCCCAACATACTGGCCTCACCAGGTCCAGGTGCTCAGTGGGTGCTCTTCCGGACATCCATCTCCTCCTGAGACTGCCCAACATTCACACCTCACCAGGTCCAAGGTCACACGTGCTCCAGGGATCCGATTCTTCTCCCAGAACCTCCCAACACTGACCCCCCAGGACCTTTGCACACTGAACCCTCCAGGTACACAGTCTCTCTCACTGACCCCAGTAAGTACAACACGAACACCTGTCCGTTACCTGTGTCGGCCACTCAGGTCCTCGGATACCTCATATCCATAGAGGCACCCTATCACAATCCACAGTCTCTTTCTCTGACCCCGGTCAGCACATCACACGGTTTTCACGACTGTCACCTGCTGGCCGCGCAGGTTCTCGGACCCCTCTACCGCAGAGGTGTCCTATAAGTCTCTTCCACTGACCCCAGTCAGTATATCACATGGCTTTCAAGACCGTCAGCCCTCCTGGCTCAGTGTTGCCAGCACTGCACCATGTGCATTTGAAAACCGTTACCCTTAGCAACCGAATTTTGCAGTCCTCTTCCGTTGCTCCTAGCAACAAGGCTACAACACTGCCCATAGCATTCTCCACCAAATTGTAAGGTAGCACTGTCATTCAAGGTTGGGGACACTCGCTTGGCAGCCAAATAATTACATCCGGCACGGGTTTTCCATAAAACCATAACAGTCCATGCGGTTTATTCAGGCATCATAAACCCACAGCAGCAACATAAAGTTCATATCCATAGCATATCGTTCATGACAGAGCTTCCCTCTGTTATCCCTGTGGTCATGCAATGTCCAGTACTCAGGCTCTTCAGCCTCACAGATATCTCAGCCTGTCAGGGTTACCTGATGGCTGCTTCAGCTCACTGCAGACGTTCATTCCCTCCCCTGGGAACATTCAGACGCTTGCAGCCATTACTCACAGCATTCACGTGCTGTCAGGCAGGAAGCCTCATCTCCCAGCGGGACCTTCCACAATGGACCAACCGGGTCCAAGCATTCACTCCATGTGACCTACCCTGGCTACCTTATATGGTCTGTAGCTACGCCCACCGGGTCACATGGCTATGACCTCATCACAGGTCCTTCACACACACTCATATACACTTTACTATGGCGTTCTTAAACACACCCCTGGGAGGATTTGTAGGTAGCTGGTTCCGCCCATCTCTCCAGCTACCTGAAGACTTCCCTAAGACATTGACATGGAACCTCAGCAGTATCAACACATACACAAGTCTTTATCTCAAGGCCACCCACCTTGAGATGCATCACGATCATTCAACATCCTACTCCTAGCAGAACATTGGAAATGCTTATACGTCTGTCCTGGAACACCCACACAGCGCCCCCTAGCGGACACAGTGGTCACTGTCTCTGGCTATTCACTGCATCCAACGGACCTCACCTCTTTACACCTGCATCTGAGCAAACTAAACATGGGCAAATCCCTTGGCCCAGATGGCACCCATCCACGGATAATGAGGGAACTGAGCTCAGTAATTGACAGACCGCTGTATCTTATGTTCTTAAACTCCCTAGTAACAGTGGTGGTGCCACGGAATTGGAGGAGGCTGATGTGGTACTGATATTTAAGAAAGGTAAGAAGGTGGAGCCAGACAACTACTGTCCGGTAAGTATGACATCAGTAGTGTGACATATATGAGGGCATTATAAGAGATGACCACAGAGATATATTACACAGGATAATATAATAACATCCAACCAGCATGGATTCATGAAGATTAAGTCATGTCTGACAACATGTTGGATTTCTATGAGGAAGTAAGTGCAGATCTGAAAGTTGGTTGTGTGGCTGTTGGGATTTATCTCGACTTTATAAAGGCATTTGATACTGTTCAACAAAACAGCCTTATACTGAAGCTACAGAAACTACGACTGGGGGAAACTATATGCAGATAGGTAAAGAATTGGCTAAATGACAGGAAGCAAAGAGTCATCATAAATGATACGAACTCTAAATGGGATATAGTCAGTGGGGACACAGGATCTGTCCAGGGAGCAGTGGGGACCACAGGGATCTGTACTGGGAGCAGTGTGGACCACAAGGATCTGTACTGGGATCAGTGGGGACTGCAGGGAACTGTACTGGGATCAGTGGGGACTGCAGGGATCAGTATTGGGAGCAGTGAGGACCTCAGAGATCTGTACCGGGAGCAGTGAGGACCGCAGGCATCTGTACCGGGAGCAGTGGGGAACACAGGGATCCGTACTGTGAGCTATGTGAACTGCAGGGATCCGTACTAGGAGTCTCTTTTTTACTGACCATGTGGATGGGATTGAGAGTAAAGTATCCATCTTATTCTTATTTTTTCCTGATGATGCCAAACTTTGTAGGATATAAAATCTGATCCTGACATTAGAATTTTGCAAAATGATCTGGATGAGACGTCTTATGGGCAAACACTTTTCTTGTCAGATGAGATTAATGTAGATAAATGTAGAGTAATCACCGAGGACGGAGGAATCTTATTGTTCCATATACATTAGATGGGAGAATACTCTGGACCACAGGACAGGAGGAGGATGGGGGATTATGGGTATAAGTAAGCTAAGCAGTAGCACTCATTTTCAGGCAGAAGCCGCAAACAAGACTCTAGGATGTATAAAATGTGAGATAAAACCCCGCTATCCCAACATACTAAATCACTGGTGAGGCCACATCTAGAATACAGGATCCAGGATGGAGGCCTCTCCTATATTACACGGGATGGAGGTTTCTAGATTACACGAGATGTAGGCCTCTCCTATATTACATGGGATGGAGGCTTCTACATTACACGGGATGGAGACCTCTCCTATATTACACGGGATGGAGGCCTCTTCTATATTACACGGAACAATACACATTGCTGCAGAGGTTACAGGGGTGGAAGGTCCGCCTGTCTGTGCTCAGACCATAAACATTACTGCAGAGGGTACAGGGTGTGGGGTCCGCCTGTAAGTGCTCAGACAACACACATTGCTGCAGAGGTTACAGGGGTGGAGGGGTCGGCTGTCCATGCTCACACCATACACATTGCTGCAGAGTTTACAGGGGTGGGAATTCCACCTGTGAGTGTTCAGACCATACACATTGTTGCAGAGGTTACAGGGGTGGGGGGTGTGGCTGTCTGTGCTCAGACCTTACACATTGCTGCAGAAGTTACAAGGGTGGGAGGTCCGGCTGTCCGTGCTCATACAATACACATTGCTGCACAAGTTATAGGGGTGCTGGGTCCACCTGTCAGTTCTCAGACCATTCACATTTCTGAAGAGGTTGCAGGGGTGGGGGGGTCCGCCTGTCAGTGCTCAGACCATACACACTGCTGCAGAGGTTACAGGGGTGGGGGGTCTGATTGTCCATGCTCAGACCATACACATTGCTGCAGAGGTTAAAGGGGTGGAGGGTTCAGCTGTCTGTGCTCAGACCATACATATTGCTGCAGAGGTTACAGGGGTGGAGTGTCCGGCTATCCATGCTCAGACCATGCACATTGCTGCAGAGGTTACAGGGGTGGGGGGTCCGGTTGTCCATGCCGAGACCATACACATTGCTGCAGAGGTGAAAGAGGTGGAGGGTTCAGCTGTCTGTGCTCAGACCATACATATTGCTGAAGAGGTTACAGGGGTGGGGGTCCGGTTGTCCATGCTCAGACCATACACATTGCTGCAGAGATTACAGAGGAGGGGGTCTGTCTGTCCATGCTCACACCATACATATTGCTACAGAGGTTATACAGGTGGTGAGTCCACCTGTCAGTGCTCAGACCATACACATTGCTCCAGAGGTTACAGGGGTGGGGGTCCACCTGTCAGTGTTCAGACCATACGCCCTGCTGCAGAGATTGTAGGGGTGGAGTGTCTACCTGTCCGTGCTCCGACCATACACATTACTACAGAAATTACATGGATGAGGGGTCCGCCTGTCAGTGCTCAGACCATACACCACCACACACTGAATAAGATTGGTCTGCATTGCTGTCGTTCCAAAAGGAAGCCTCTTTTAGAGATAATGCACAAGAAAGTTGCATACACTGTGCATAAGACAAGCAGACTAAGGACATAGATTATTGGAGCTGCTTCCTGTGGTCTGATAATACAAAGATAAACTCATTTGGTTCAGATGGTGTCAAGTGTGTGTGTCGGCAATCGGGTGAGGAGTACAAAGACAAATTTGTTGTGCCCACAGTCAAGCATGGTGGTAGAGTGTACAGTTTTGGGGATGCATGTGTGCTACCAGCTGTGGGGGCTACAGTTCATTGATGGAACCATGAATGCCATCATGTACTGTTACTTACTGAAGCAGAGCATGATCCTCTCCCTCCAGAAACTGGGCCGCAGGGCAGTATTCCAACAAAACAACCCCAAATGCCTCCAAGACCACCACAGTCTTGTAAGTAAACTGAGGGTAAAGGTGCTGGACTGGCCAAACATGTTTGCATAGCTAAACCCTATGGGGCATCTGTTGAGTATCCTCAGATAAAAAGTGGAGAAGATCAAGGTTTCCAACATCCACCAGCTCCATTATGTCATCAAGGAAGAGGAAAGAGGATTCCAGTGATGACCTGTGATGCTCTAGTGACCTCCATATCAAAGAGAGTTAAGGCAGAAAATAATGGTGTCCACACAAAATATTCACAGTTTTGGCACAATTTCGCTATTTTCACTTAAGGGTGTACTCACTTTTTACTGCCAGCAATTTAGACATAGTATCAAGTTGTCAGATCTCTAATGTTGGTCCAAGAAAATATATAATAAAATATTTACACAAATGTCTGGGGTGTACTCACTTTTGTGATACACTGTATATATTTCCATAGGCTCTATTGAATACTGTGGAATATATTTTATATTTATAAGTCAAGAAAGGGCACATCCTGAAAAATTGGCTAAATGTGCTTGATATTTCTCACAAATTATGCCTTTAATTGAATTGCTTTGTGAAGTAGTGTTTGTCAGGAAAATATGAGTTATTTTGTAAATAACCGAAGCATCCATCCAGAGCTGCCTGCTGCTTCTCCTTAGTTTGTGAATGACATGCTACCCCCCCACTAGGTTTGTGCAATGTAAACATGAAGTCCCATGTGCAGGCATGTAGCTTCCAGCCTCCTCTCCCTCTTTCTCCCTGCTGGAATGTTAACTCACCCCTCCCTTCAGGTAAACAAGCTATGTGTAATGTGAGCTCCTGACCGGCTAAATTCGGTTGTTTCCAGCACATGGTTCTTTGTCCATTCAAACTTGAATTTAATAACCCACCATAATCATAGGGACAGGACAAATATGCAATTTGCAGCCTGTGCATCCACCAGAAACCGAGAAGAGAGTATATGCCTCTCAGTAATATATAGACACTAGATGGAAGTCTGATGCTATCGCATCGGGAGGGCGGTAATGTCACAATGGGGGCAGGCTTTGTAGCATTGAGAATCTCTCCCCCATGTGCTCACCCACCTATCCACTCTCTTTCCCCATGTACTGACTTCTCCCGTCTGTGCGCTCTTCTTTGACCTGTGTACCCCATGTGCTATCCCCCTTGTCTGCTGTCTCTCTCCTTCCTGTGCTGTATTCTCCCCTCATGTGCTGTCCCATTTGAGCTGTCTCCCCCCTGTGCTCTGTCTCTCTCACCCCTGTGTATGACCATGTACAGAACATACCACAGCTCCTGGGCAGGGGAGGAAGCAAAAGACAATACTGACATTACAGCAGGAGATCGCAGAGAATACATTTTGTGAGGAAAAATATTGTTTAAAAACAGTCAGTGAAATATTTTACCTCACAAAATGAATCCTCTATTATCCCCTGCTGTAATGGCAGTATTGTCTTTTGCTTCCTCCCCTGCCCAGGAGATTTGGTATGCTCCGTACATGGTCAGACACAGACAATTATTAAAATGAACTTTCATTCATGGAAAAACCCCTTAATGTGACTGGCTTCCTCTGCCTGTAGACACATCGGGATCAGCTGAATGATTCACTGCGCCAGTGCACAGTATGACGGTGTTTCGCTGGTGGTACCGTGCAAGAGGATGCATGAGTGTGAGTGAGTATGTGAGTGAGTGTGTGAGTGTGAATATGTGAGAGTGTGAGTGTGTGAGTGTGTGAATGTGAGTGTGAGAGTGTGAGTCTGTGAGCATGAGAGTGTAAGTGTGTGAATGTGAGTGTGTGAGTGTGAATGTGAGTGTAAGAGTGTGAATGTGAGAGAGTGAGTGTGAGTGTGTGAGTGTATGAGTGTGAGTGAGTGTGAGAGTGTGAGTGTAAGAGTGAGTGTGTGAGCATGAGTGTGTGTGTGAGTATGAGAGTGAGTGTGTATGTGAGTGTGTGTGAGAGTGTGTGAGAGTGTGTGTGATTGTGTGTGAGTGTGTGTGTGAGTTTGTGTGTGTGGTGCGTACGGCGTATAGAGTGTGTGTGGTGCGCTGGTGTTCCGCTGGCGGTACCGCGCAATAGATTGGTACCAGCAGCAGTTTGCAAATTGAGACACCCATCACGTGGGTGTCCCAATATGGCGGTCGGTGAACTTCCTCCTCTTGGAATTCTGGGATACAGTGACATCTGGACAGAACAGGAAATGAAAACATTACAAGGCAATTATATAAATAGATATGATATTTGGTATCTAAAGAAAGATAAATTCGTAAGCGAACATATGATACCCCTGTCGTCACTCTGTGAGCTTCCCAAAAGATACAAAAGATAGAATTTTCTAAGAACTTTTTAAAAGGGGGCACATATCCTTTAGTTCAGTCCCCCATTGAAGTCAGCAAGGGAAAGGTATAAAGCTCAGATGCTGAAGCAGGGGGGTGTCACTTGCCTGGAGGATCAGCTACACGGAGCTGTGCAGATGTACCCTTTGTTCTGGGACAATTCTCCTCCCCTCATCAACACGTCATACCAGTGACTGAGACGTAGTAAGTTCTTATTTTGATCCTCTTTTATTTGTACCTGTTGTATAGACTGCTTTTTTTTCTCCTTTTGTAATATCTTTTGTATTTTTGTAAACACTGCCTATACTTTTGGAGTAAACGTACAAAATTTACTAGTTTCGTTTTCCTTGCTCTATGAAAGAACCGCCTCGTCTTCCGCGCTAAACTATGCAATATTGTGCGTGGGTTCTTGACCCAATATTGGTTTTAATATCAAACGAGGAGCTGGTGGCAGCAAAGTATTCTGGGGAATTTGGGAGAACTTGGTAGTGACGGAACGGAGGTTTGTGTGTGTATTTATTGTCTGAGACTGGGGATATACATACTTCCCTCACTGCAGAGTGCCCAATAGCCATTACATGGCAAGGCAGCCCTTCTGGCGACTAGTTATCCTAGGTGTAGCTCACTGACTGACCTGAGAATAAGAGGGGATGTCAGAGAGCTGCAAGTTCCTAACCAGAACTGAAAGTGGAAACAAAAGTTGTGTGGGTTTACATACTCCACTATATATATATATATATATATATATATATATGTATATACACACAATATATATATGTATATATATATATATATATATATATATATATATATAAATAATAAGTAAATTCTTAACCTTTGGGGCAACCTTCCCCCTAAACTCTGACATATTTGTGTCAACGGTGGGGTAGACAAGTAAATTCCTGACAGTGTTACTTTTAAAAATCCACTTAATTAAGGACATTTGAGCTAATGGGAGACCCCTTACCACTTTTTGAATTTTTTTTTTTTATCATTTGACTTAGATATTGCATTTCTATTGTGGAACTCGCATTTCTAGAAACTGTTGTGTTCACTGGGAATATTAAGTCTAGGAATAGAGCAAGTAATTAAGGTTTTGCAAAAATGATGTTATTTTTAAGTGTCAAAACTGATGGGAATGGCAGACCATATAAAACCATGTTTGGACTGGCCGATTGGAGGACAGTTGAATCCTCCGGTGGGCCCCTAGTACCACATATGAGCAGTAGTTTACACAATTCACTTGATTCACAATGAACACACAAAGCAGCTTCTCATCATTCATTTAACAAACTACCCTATTGTAATTACAGGGAAGCACAGGAAAGTTTAGGAGTGCGGGCAATGTAATATTTGCATGCAGCTGAATATTGGCCCTCGGAGTCAATGCTTTGGGCGGCCCTTGACACCCCAGTCTGATACTGTGTCAATCACTGTATGCTCAGTAATTACTGATTTGTGTTTTGGTGCATTCGCTAATTATTCCACATCAGCCATAAAACGTGTGACCTTGACAAATAAAGTGTTGTGAAGAAGTCCATTATCTGGCGCGGCCTCTCTGCGCAGCCTCTCTGGGTGTATACTCTGGGCGTCCGGAGCTGGATACAGTAGACTCATTGATTATATGGCATTCTCCTGCTCTTTGTCATCAATTTAACCCCGTCAGTGAGTCTGTTCTATTTACGCATAAACATAGTGGTAATTTACATAGACTAGGTTACAGCAAGTAAAATGCATGGCTTATTATCAGGCATGTTTTGTTACGCACGGGTCTATATACAGCAGTACCTCACTCATCAATCTTGTGCTGGACAGGAGCTCCCACTCTTCTGTTACTGACACCTACAGTATAATGGCTCGATAATAAATAAGATGCTTTCACTATTGTACATTGTACACTTTGTAAGGACTCGACAAGTAATAGAAGCTAAAACAGTAAATGATAGATCTTCGTTGCACTTCTCCAGAGTTAGAACATTGACCCAATAAATAGAAACTTTCTGTTACTTTGTCTAATTGATCCAGCTGCTTTGTGTGCTTAGAGACAGAGAAAAGGGGGTGAACCCTCTGGAATGGCCCCCCCGACTGGAGAACTGTGGTACATCAAACGCTAGTGGCCGAAGTGACTATCCAACCATATCCAGCACCAAACTTATAGTGTCTAAGATCCTAACCCAACTCAAGACTTCGCATAACCATCACCAAGACTCCAAAACGCAAACTTACAGATCAGGGGTGTACATAGAAACTATGTGGCCCCATAGCAGAAGTTGTAATTGCCTACCCCCTGTGACAGGGTCACTGGCACTATATGTGAGGGGAGAGAGATAAGTGTCACAAAGATTGCTTTCTTCTGTGATCTGAAACCAATAAGTTTCTCTCCAGTATGCTATGCGCTGAAGGGGTTAACCAGTCAATATCAGGAACTGGGTTTCTGGTGAGTAGGTGAGAGATGGGCGGGATGCCTGTACTCATCATATCTCCATCTCAAGGGTGTGCCTGGGTAGTTAAATGGGAAGCCACTATTTTTTTTCTCTGTGTTGTGGTTTGGAGAGGAGAATCTTCAGACGTGGCTCCAAGTGCACTGCAGATGAGATTGCAGAGGAGATTGCCTTGCAGCAAATCTCTCCTGAGGCTAAGTCTGTCTGTCCTCTTACTGGGCATGCTCATAGGACAATCTCCGATTGGAGATCGGGAGTCATGTGCTCAGGTCCCGCTCCAGTTCTCATTGGTCCATCTCAGAGATCTGGAAGCGTGCAGAAGGTCCCGGCTGCTATAAAAGGCGCGCATGGCTGTTCCGCCATGCGCTAGTATAGACTATACTTGCTATGTGTGAATGGTGAGGGATGTATGACTCTGGTGACTGACTCATTCGAAAGCCCTTCCCTCTGATATTATGCATGGTGATAGGGAATTAGTTTAGTAGTCAGCACCAGTCAGTGGAAAGCCTTAAGCCACTGTGCTCACCGCACCACTACGCTAGCGTCCGACATCGCGCTTGCTATCTGGATTTGTCGTCGAGCGGCAGTGTCCTACGCCGTGCTGCAGTTGCAGCCCTTCTAGGCATTCGCAGCAGCGATGTCGCACACACGGTAGGTCTAGAGGGAGGCAGCTCCTCTGTCTTGGGTCCTGCTCCTGTGACCAGATACCGTGTGTGCATCTACCTGAAGCCTGTCTCCCTAACAGGTTCAGCATTTTGTGTGTTTTTGTTGCGGCACCTCTGTGTGTGAACAGAGGCCGCTCTGCGCACTCCGGGTGAAGTTTAACCCGTGTGCATCATACCGCCATATTGCTCCTGCCACCACTTAGCAGCGGTTATATCACCCACTGCACGGTGGACCCCGAGCGGCGAACGCACTTTATTATTATTTTTATTTTAGTGCGTTCCGCCGTTCCAAACACCAAACAGTATAATGCACTCCTCATAGTTCTCCATACAGTATACTGCACTCCTCATAGTCCTCCATACAGTGTAATGTACTCCTCATAGTCCTCCATATAATATACTGCACTCCTCATAGTTCTCCGTACAGTATACTGCACTCCTCATAGTCTCCATACAGTATTTTGGCCACCACAATTTTAAAAAAATGCAATACTCACCTCTTCCTCATTCCCCCACTGCTTCTGTCTCTGCAGCCAACGTTCTGAAGCATCTCAAATCTCAATGCAGCGGGCGCCATGTAGTGATGTAATCTTGCCCACTGCGCTGAGATGTCATACACCGAGGGAGAATAATAAAGGAGGATGATGCTCCCTCTTTCATCATTACTTACAGCTGAATCAGCATCAAGGATGCTAATATAGTTGAACGTGCAATGACGGATGAGGGGGGCGGTGCCAGTACAGAGATAGAGCTGCATGTTCAGTCCGTAGACTGTCCAGAAACTATTCAACTATTTTTTCAAAAGGGAAATGCAAAGAAAACACAAAAAAGTGTTGTTCGGCAGAGAAAGTAAGATGTTTTATTTCAAATAGGAAAATCTGAAGAACATGTCCAAATATCCAAGATGCTGAGATTTTTCTCCATTGTCCTACCCCATGTGCCATGTAAGCTTCGGCTCCACTATATTATGGCAATGAAGAAGTTTGTGACTCGGTGCCTACAAGAGATACGTTGTAGCCTTTTAGTCTCTCAGGGGTTTGCTCCATGGCTGCTCGTTAACTCAGCTCCACTAAGGTCGCTGTAAGTTCAGGGACTACAGTGTAGCTACAGAGTCTTCAGGGAATCTGCAGTAGTCTGAGCCACACCCCTTCTCATGACTAGATCAGGCTCTGCCTCCTGTGATTGGCTGATGTGTGTGTCACGGGTGCAGCTCAGCTTTACTAGGAGCCCACAGAGCAGACTTCCAGTACAACAATTGTGGAAGATTAATATACTGTATAAAGGAAAGAAAATGGCAATTATTAGGTAACCGCTACAGACACTGAGGCTCGGGAACATCTGGAGTGCTGCTTTACACATGTCAGGAATGTGAGACAGTGACCGGTGTCATATGTGAGGGTCGCTATGTGTCCCCCAGGATGTGCTCTGAAATGTATTAGATCCTCTGGAGTGCCTTGTGATCACAGCAATGTGCCTGTGACTCGCAGGGTAGAATAAAAGTAAGTCTGAACCTGGTCAAGCTATTTGGACCAAGGAGTTTGTTTAGGAAAACCCGGTATGGGCTTTTATTTTTTAAATGGACTGCAGGAAGTTAGTGGGGTCAGGCCCGTTTCCTCAGCCCAGGTCTTATGAGTGGCCTATGGCCACAGGTTGGAAAAGGAAAAAAAAGAACCCTGCTGGGAGGGTTGATTTAGTCAGTGTTGTTCTGGTGAGGAAACAGAGCAGGTGATCTGCAGAGCACACCCTGTGTGAGTTAACACAGGGCCAGCGATGTCAAAGGTACTGACAACCCTCGCTGCCTACCCGGCAGTACGTCGCTCACGGCAACTGCCCTGGACTGGCGTTTTGTTTACCCGGCTGCGATCCGGAAGATACAGCATGCTGTGCACTGAGTGAGTTTTGTTGGACATTAAAAACCTTTTTGTTTTGAACTTGCTTGAGTCACTGCCTCATAACTGCACAGCGTGGACACCGCTGCTTTACACTTGGAGAATGCGGGCAGTGTGAATTGAGGTATACCCAAAGCGTGCTGCATGTCGTATATTAAGCCTGCAAAGCTGCAGCTTAAGTCGACTGATAAGATGGAGGAAATACTTAGACAGTTGGCCGCCTCGCAAGTGTGACAGCAGAAGCTGCAAGAGGAACAGCAGCAAACCAACAATTTAATTCTGCAGCAAATTGCTTCTTTGCAAGAGGCAGGATCCCCAGCGACCACATACCGATCGGAAGCCCGGTACAAGATCCATTCAGCGCTGAGGAAACTGGCACCTGAGGACGACATGGAGGCTTTTCTCACCATTTTTGAACGCACTGCAGAGCGGGAGAACTTGCCGGTGGCTCAGTGGGCTGAGGTGGTCTCCAACTTCTTGACGGGAGATGCACAAAAGGCCTACCTGGACCTCATTCGGGACGATACCCTGGACTATGGGAAGCTGAAAGGTGAGATGATCCTTGCTCAACTGGGGGTTAATACATATGTGGGGGCCCAACGGGTGTTCAAGTGGTCCTTTTCTGAGACTCGCCCCGCTCTGTCTCAATCTTATGACTTACTGCAACTGGTAAAAAAATGGCTACAGCCTGAGACTTTAACCCCGATCCAGATGGTAGAGAGGGTGGTAGTCGACCAGCTGGTGAGGGCCCTGCCACCCGCCATACAGCATTGGGTGGGGCAAGGGGACCCGGGCACTCTGGACCAGGTGGTAGGACTGGTTGAGCGGTATACAGCCACTCAAGACTTTATACGGGAAAATCCACAACCCTCCACCAAGGCCCATACGGATCGTGCCCGAACTGAGGGGATATCTTGGAAGGTGATTGTCAACCACCCCGTGTCCCCTAACATGGCCCCAAGGTTCCCTCATGCCCCAGTTCTTAAGTGTTGGCGATGCCAAGAGCCTGGACATGTTGTTAACTGCCCCCTAACGACCGAACCCATGGACTGCGGGTATACCTGCCGGGTATCTATGTATGCCCAGCCAGTGTGCACTGCCTCTACAAACTCTGCTGGTACTGAACATCATCTGTGCCAGGTACTCGTTAATGGGTACCAGATGGACGCTCTCTTGAAATCGGGGAGTTTGGTAACTATGGTGCATTGGTCCCTGGTTGCTGGGGACAGTCCTGAAGGGTGTAAGGTGGGGGTGGTATGCATACATGGGGACCACCGAGAGTACCCGACCACAGAGTTCACATTCTCCACCCCGTGTGGGGAAGTAAAACGTGGTGGGAGTAGTAGACTCTTCCTTCTGGGACTGTATTGGGAAGAGACTTGCCCCTGTTTTGGTCCCTGTGGGAGACCAGAGTTAACCCTCTCAGGGACAATGGTATTCCGTGCACTGATCCTGAAGACGCCGAGTCAGGGATACCTGCCATAGGGGTCGCCAACCTAGGGACAGGATGTAACCCTGATAGGTTTCCCTTAGAGGTATTGGCAGGAGAGGTTGAGGAGACCCAACCAATCCCTGAATTAGAGTTGTCCTCTGGTAAATTCGGGAAAGCTCAGCTCCAGGATCCCACTTTGGCACGGGCACGGGAAAGAGTAATTGAGATAAATGGGGTGGCTCAGCAGCCGGGTGTGGAGATGGAGTTCCTAAGGATGGTAATGAACCAGGAGCTACTGTACAGGGTGGATAAAATCAGGGGTGAGGTGGTAGAACAGCTGGTAGTGCCCCAGCCCTATTGCTGGGTGGTGCTCGACATGGCTCACACTCACATGCTGGCAGGGCAATTGGGAGCCAAAAAGACTCAGGAGTGTATACTGCAGCGGTTCTTCTGGCCAGGTGTCTATGCTGAGGCTCAAAGGTATTGTGAGACGTGTCCGGAGAGCCAACTTACCTCACCCACCACAAACTACCGGAGCCCATTGGTGCTTCTGCCTATTATAGAGGTACCTTTTGAGCGGATTGCGATGGATCTCGTAGGGCCGGTAGTAAAATCCGCCTGGGGACACCAACACATATTGGTAGTCTTAGTCTAAGCTACCCAGTATCCAGAGGCGATACCACTCCGCCACACCTCGGCTAAATTAATAGCCAGGGAACTGTTTGCCATGTTTTGTCGCCTTGGGCTACCCAAGGAGATCTTGACAGATCAGGGAACCCCTTTTATGTCTAAGGTGACTAAGGAGCTGTGCAAGTTGCTCCAAATTAAACAGCTACGTACTTCGGTGTATCATCCACAAACCGACGGGTTGGTGGAGAGGTTTAATAAGACCTTCAAAGCCATGCTAAAAAAGGTAGTCACCAAGGATGGAAGGGATTGGAACATGTTAGGGTACCGTTACACTTAGCGATGCACCAGCGATCCCGACAACGATATGGATCGCTGGTGCATCGCTAAGTGGTCGCTAGTGAGCTGCCACACAGGCAGATCTCACCAGCGACATAGCAGCGGTTGGGGGTCGCCACTTACCTGTCAGATGCGGCGATCCTGACGTCCTCCCGCCCGCGTCCATGCCTCGCTCGTCGGCGCCACAGGAAGCGCAGCAGGAAGTGGCTGACGAGAAATGATCCAGGACCTTCTCGCGCGACCAATGATGAGCAGCGGGGGAGCCGGTCGGAGGTAAGTATCACATGCAGCGATATCGCTAGCAATATCTCTGCAACGTCACAAAATCGGTGACTTTACAGCGATATTGCTAGCGATATCGCAGTGTGTAATGGGGGCTTTACTGCCCTATCTCATGTTTGCCATCCGCGAGGTACCGCAGGCATCCACGGGGTTCTCCCCATTTGAGCAACTGTATGGCAGGCACCCGAGGGGTTCTGCTGGATGTAGCCAAAGAGACATGGGAACAGGAGCCCACTCCCCATAAGAGTGTCATCGAGTATGATGCAAAAATGCAGGATCGAATTGCAGTCGTGCGACCCATAGTAAAGGGGCATCTGTTGGATGTGCAGGCCACTCAGAGCCGTACGTATATGGAGCGCCCGGCCAGGGCTATCAGGGTACTCGGCACTGGGCCCGTTGATCTCAATGGGAGTTGTCACGGAAGCTGTGACCCGGTCCGTGGCCCTGGGGCTCCATTGCAAAAGGGGGTGAAAGAACAATGAAATAGAATTGATGAATAGTTCGTGACGCCACCTGTGGTGTTCGGCAAGGGAGATGTTAAGCCGATGCTGCATGCAGATCCTCTGGGACTGGTGGTGTATTGCAGCCAAGATGGTGAAGCTCCCCACAGGTGGAGCTGTAGTACCAGGGCAGTGTAGATGTAGGGGTAGCTGTGAGGCGCAGGCAGTGTAGAAACTGGTACCCAGATGTAGCGGTACCAGATGTGTTGGCGCAAGAGTGAATGGAGGACACCAGGGCTTGTAGTTCCAAAGCTTTACTCACAGTCTGTAGTACACACGGGTGCCTGCCTCCGTACTGTGTCCTCCGGGTCAGAGGTTTAATCAACCTCCAGGTCAGATGGAATGCTCCCTTTCAACGGTCCGCCAACATGTACCTTTCTGAACGTCTCCTCTTATAGCACCTTTAAGTGTGAAGTACTCCCAGTACTGAGTTACACTGGAGTACCTCCTGACAGATGTTCCCAAGAACTCTACTTGTACGGCAGACAGCTGTAGCCTGCTTCGGGGGCTCCTTAATCCTGAGCCCCGGCTCACTATCCAAGTTGCTGTTGTGCCCCCAAGTCTTAGATGGGAGTAGTGTATTTACAGCCCACTACTCCACCGGTGTCTGCTGCAGAACCATTAGCATCCATACAACCTCGGGGACCGGGCCCCGGCCTTGCACTCAGGGCCACCATCAGGGCATGACAGGCCTTACATGTGTATGGGGCCCGGTGATTAGGGGGGCCCGACCATGCTGGCAGCCCGATCCGTGCTGGGGCCCCCCTACATTTTATACAGGCTTCTGCAGCTTTATTTTAAATTCAGACTCAGCGCCTGCCGGGCCCCCCGGGCCCCTCGGGCAGGCCCCCCCCCCGCACCATGGTCCAGCCAGCGCCGAAATCCCCCCCTGCACAATGGTCCAGCCACAGCTCCGTCCTCACCTGACGTCACACACTGCTCTGCTCCTCCACTTCCTCATTCAGACAGTGCCACGTGGGACTGGGAGAGGGAGGGAGCCTCGCCACTGGAGCACAGCCAGATAACAAGGTAAGAAGAATTTATTTTTTTTTTTTTTGAGAGCGGCTATCCAGGGAGCCTGGGGCAGAATGCTGGACGCTGGGGGCAGAATGCTGGATGCTGGGGGCAGAATGCTGGACGCTGGGGGCAGAATGCTGGACGTTGGGGGCAGAATGCTGGACGTTGGGGGCAGAATGCTGGGGGCAGAATGCTGGACGCTGGGGGCAGAATGCTGGATGCTGGGGGCAGAATGCTGGAAGCAGAATGCTGGACGCTGGGGGCAGAATGCGGGGGGCAGAATGCTGGACGCTGGGGGCAGAATGCTGGGGGCAGAATGCTGGACATGGGGCAGGAATGCTGGGGGCAGAATGGACATGGGGCAGAATGCTGGACGCTGGGGCAGAATGCTGGGGGCAGAATGCTGGATGCTGGGGGCAGAATGCTGGGGGCAGAATGCTGGATGCTGGGGGCAGAATGCTGGATGCTGGGGGCAGAATGCTGGACGCTGGGGGCAGAATGCTGGGGGCAGAATGCTGGACACTGGGGGCAGAATGCTGGGGGCAGAATGCTGGACGCTGGGGGCAGAATGCTGGATGCTAGGGGCAGAATGCTGGGAGCAGAATGCTGGACGCTGGGGGCAGAATGCTGGACATGGGGCAGAATGCTGGGGGCAGAATGCTGGACGCTGGGGGCAGAATGCTGGACATGGGGCAGAATGCTGGGGGCAGAATGCTGGACGCTGGGGGCAGAATGCTGGACGCTGGGGGCAGAATGCTGGACACTGGGGGCAGAATGCTGTGGGCAGAATGTTGGACACTGGGGGCAGAATGCTGGGGGCAGAATGCTGGACGCTGGGGGCAGAATGCTGGACGCTAGGGGCAGAATGCTGGGAGCAGAATGCTGGACGCTGGGGGCAGAATGCTGGACATGGGGCAGAATGCTGGGGGCAGAATGGACATGGGGCAGAATGCTGGACGCTGGGGCAGAATGCTGGACATGGGGCATAATGCTGGACACTGGGGGCAGAATGGACATGGGGCAGAATGCTGGACGCTGGGGGCAGAATGCTGGACATGGGGCATAATGCTGGACACTGGGGGCAGAATGGACATGGGGCAGAATGCTGGACGCTGGGGACAGAATGCTGGATGCTGGTGGCAGAATGCTGGATATGAGGGCAGACTGTGAGACGGGGCAGAATGCTGGACATGGGGCAGAAGAATGCTGGACGCTGGGGCAGAATTCTGGACATGGGGCAGAATGCTCGAAACTGGGGCAGAATGCTGGAGACTGAGGCAGAATGCTGGACGCTGGGGGCAGAATGCTGGACATGGGGGCAGGCTGTGAGCTGGGGCAGAATGTTGGACGCTGCGGGCAGAATGGTGGACGCTGGGGGTAGAATGCAAGACAATGGGGCATAATGCTGGACATGGGGGCAGAATGTGACAGTGAGACACAGGAGGGGGCAGAATGTGACAGTGAGACACAGGAGGGGGCAGAATGTGACAGTGAGACACAGGAGGGGGCAGAATGTGACAGTGAGACACAGGAGGGGGCAGAATGTGACAGTGAGACACAGGAGGGGGCAGAATGTGACAGTGAGACACAGGAGGGGGCAGAATGTGACAGTGAGACACAGGAGGGGGCAGAATGTGACAGTGAGACACAGGAGGGGGCAGAATGTGACAGTGAGACACAGGAGGGGGCAGAATGTGACAGTGAGACACAGGAGGGGGCAGAATGTGACAGTGAGACACAGGAGGGGGCAGAATGTGAGACACCGGGCATGATTGGAGATGGATGGAGCAGGGTCATGGGGCAGGATGGATACGATTTAGACAGATTGGTCAGGAGGGAGATCATATGGGGCAGAATGGATACTGATGAGGGTGGGATGGGAGAACATATGGCTGAAGCCAAAAATGAGACACACGGGAGTCAGGATGGGGGATATTATTACCATAGGGGCTAATTAAGGGATATTATTACTGCAGTGAAGTATTTTATTTTCTTGAGGATACTGTTGTAAATGGGGGGGCGGTCCTGTTACTGTGTAGAGTGATACTATGTCGCCTTTTTTTCTTCATGTGGTGTAATGTAGAAGTTGGGAAAAAATAAGTAATGTGTTCTGCAAGCGGAGCTCTAGATAACTGTGTTATTTCCTGCAGAGACAAGTCCTGGCTGGAAGACGTGATGGCGATCTGTGCTGGATGAAAGATGAAAAACAAAGATGAAGGACTTCACCTAGAGACATCACTGGTGAGTTAGTGTGTTACCTGTACACTGACACTATGTACAGAGGTCCTGTGTATAATGTCACCGGTGATCACTGTGTTACCTGTACATTATATACAGAGCTCCTGTGTATAATGTCATTGATCACTATATTACCTGTACACAGACACTGCATACTAAGTACAGATCTTGTGTGTATAATGTCTCTTATGGTCATAGTATTATGTTTTTTTAATTAATGTCAGTATTGTAGTATTCAGTCTCCATGTGGTGGTAATATGTGGTCTGGGCGTGGTGCAGTGGTATTTGTCCCTTGTATATTCTATTATTTGGTCACTTTGTGGTGGTAATTTGCGGTCTGTTCATGGTGCGGTGGTATTTGTTCGTTGTATGTGATATTATTCGGTCACTATGGTAGTAATATGTGGTCTGGTCATGGTATGGCGGTATTTGTTCCTTGTATGTCTTATTATAGGTCACTATGTGGTGGTAATATGTGGTCTGGACATGGTGTAGCGGTATTTGTTCCTTGTATGTGGTGGTAAGTTGTGGTCTGGACATGGTGCGGTGGTATTTGTTCCTTGTATGTGATATTATTGGTCATTTTAAAAAATTGAAAAATAAATAAAAATATACCTAAATTGTATTGCATATTTTAACAAATATTTAATAGGTTACAGTAGAGTAGGGCCTGGCCAAAAGAGTCTACCCTGTTATGGTGGCGACTTAAAACAATCTTTTGGCCAAAGCAAAAGCTGCTGGCTATATGTGTGACCTGGTGATGGGAACTGTTAATGTGTGATAGGTGAGAAGTGGAGTTTATCCAACAGAGAGCGGTGGGACTGTGGACAGTTCGAGTGGTGGAGGCGGGGCTGGATGGAGCCTGGGCGGAGTCTAAAGGGGGCCCCGAAAATTTTGCCAGTATGGGGCCCCGAAATTCCTAGTGGCAGCCCTGCTTGCACTTAGAACTTCTAGGCAGGGTTCTCCTCTAACCCACGTCCTCCGTGTTCCTTTTTACTCGTTCGTTCCGTACTAATCTCTCCTTCTCCTGGAAGATCAGGTTTCAGTTCAATGTCTTTCTCCTTCTTTCCTTTCCCGTGCCAGCAGACCCAGGTCTCTGAGGTCTGCTGCAGCACATCCTTCCTCCATCCCTCTCTCAGGGATCTTCTTTCCTCACTCCTCTCTGAGTGGCTTCCTCTCCTGACTGACCCATTATTCTAAACCTTCCTGCTCTTTTATGTATTCTAAACTCCACCCGCCTCCCAGCACGTTTCATGTTCCAAGCAGGGAGCCACCAAAGGTGCTCTGCTACACTCCAAGCAGGGAGCCACAATGTGGCTTTGCTGAACTACTTTGTTGTGTGGGATACAGATGTTGGAGCATGGTCAGGAGCCCCCAACTCACCTGGATGGTGGGGTACCACACCTCAGGAGGAGGTGCAGTACCTCTCAACTGATAACAAAAGGGCCACGGTCAGGACCTTTAAATAAGGGGACCGGGTGTTGGTACTAGTACCCACCCAAGAGAGTAAACTCATGGCCAAGTGGCCAGGGCCTTATGAGATACGGGGGAAAGTGGGGGAAGTGATCTATAAAGTTTACCAACACGGAAAAAGGAAACCCGAGCAGCTGTACCATGTAAACCTGCTAAAGGCCTGGAAGGACCGGGAATGTTTGGTCATAGAGGCGACTCCGGTCGTACCAACAAAGGGCCCTCTGGCACTGGCCAAGGACACAGCCGGGGGCCAGGTTAAAATAAATGACTCTCACCAAACAGCAGTGGCGGGAGGCACAGTGCAGAGGAATATGGATGTATTCTCAGAGTTGCCAGGCTGGACCTCGGTGATACAACATGACATTATCACTGAGCCCCAGGTAAGGGTGTGGATGAAACTGTACCAAGTACCGAGTACCAGAAGCCCGAAGGCAAGCCATCGCAGCCGAGGTGAAGCAAATGCTCCAGTTGGGAGTCATTGAGGAGTCCCGAAGTGAGTGGACCAGCCCCATTGTCCTGATACCGAAACCCGATGGGTCTTTGCGCTTCTGTAATAACTTCAGGAGGTTAAATGAAGTGTCAAAATTTGACCTCTATCCCATGGCACGGGTGGACGAGCTAATTGAGAGATTAGGGAAGGCCCAGTACTTCACCACGCTGGACCTCACAAAAGGCTACTGGCAAGTCCCCTTAACTGAGTCTGCGAAAGAAAAGACTGCTTTTATAACACCAGAGGGCCTCTATCAATATGTCGTCTTGCCTTTTGGATTACATGGGGCTCCGGCCACGTTCCAGAGGCTGAAGGACATTGGGTTAGCGCCTCACTGGGGTTACGCGTCGGCCTATTTGGATGACATAGTCATTTTTAGTACCGACTGGGATACTCATCTGTCCCAGGTACAAGCACTGCCGGAGTCTCTTAGAATCGCGGTGTTAACAGCCAACCCAAAAAAGTGTGCGATAGGTCTCACCGAGGCCCGGTACTTTTATTTTTGAAATGGACTGCAGGAAGGTAGTGGGGTCAGGTCCGTTTCCTCCAGCCCAGGACTTATGAGTGGCCTATGGCCACAGGTTGGAAAAGGAAAAAAAAACCCAGCTGGGAGGGTTGATTTAGTCAGTGTTGCTCTGGTGAGGAAACAGCAGGCGATCTGCATAGCACGCCCTGTGTGAGTTAACACAGGGCCAGCGGAGCCAAAGGTACTGGCAACCCTCCCTGCCTACCTGGCAGTACGTCGCTCATGGCAACTGCCCTGGACTGGCAATTTGTTTATCTGGCTGCGATCCGGAAGATACAGCATGCTGTGCACTGAGTTTTTGTTGGACATTAAAAAATCTTTTTGTTTTGAACTTGCTTGGGTCACTGCCTCATAACTGCACAGCGTGGACACCGCTGCTTTACAGGAACTTGACAATTATAGAGCACTAGCTGAAGAGCCCATCGTTGCCCGGGCATAATAACTAACCGGTTAGTTATAACAAATTATAATGATTATATTCCACATAAAAACATTTCACATCATATATTCTCATGTACAGCACCATGGAATCAATGGTGCTATATAAATAAATAAATAATAATATATTCAACACTACAGATTTGCAACACAAATTAACTAAACGATTACCCAAGTATTGATAGTATTTTATTTTTAACTCATTCAAGAGCCTTTTGATAAACTGCATGTTTGGTTTTTCCTTTCGGTGCAAAGATGAACAGATTTTTGGCAGTCCCAACTCTTGAACAGATCACGTAAAGTTGACCATGAGAAAAGCATGGAGATTGCAAATTGATCCCAACTACTTTCAAGGACATTGCAAATAGCAGTTGAAATGGAAACTGGAGGTGTTTAAAATCAAAAAACAAATCAGATGGAATGAGTGGAATTCTTGGAATGAAAATGTCCTCTCCTTTGCAACATCCTGTTTCTGCGCTGTGTATCTAACCCTATCCTGTGTGATAATGTCTGCTGAGCTGTGTGCCTAATCCTCTCCTGTGTGATACTTTCTGCTGAGCTGTCTATCTAATCCTAGCGTGTTTTACTGGCTGCTCAGCCGTGTATCTAATCCTATCCTGTGTGATACTGTCGGCTGAGCCGTGTATCCAATACTATTCTGTGTGATACTGTATGCTGAGCTGTGTATCTAATCATATCCTGTGTGATACTGACTGCTGAGCTATGTATCTAATCCTATCCTGTGTGATACTGACTGCTGAGCCATGTGGCTAATCCTCTCCTGTGTGATACTGACTGCTGAGCTGTGTATCTAATCCTATCCTGTGTGATAATGACTGCTGAGCTGTGTATCTAATCCTATCCTGTGTGATACTGGGCTCCCCCTGCAGTCTGTGTCAGAGGGTGGTCGGTGTTGGCACGGTAATAAATTGTGTTATTTCCAGCTTTACAGAAGGACGATAACACCATAGAAATGATAAGAATAATAGGCCTCAGTTACCACAACTGTCTACAAAGAAAACTGTTGCTGATAGCAACCAATCACAGCTCACTTTTCATCTTTTAAACAGCTCTGGGACAGCGTGGCGAGTTTTGAGTGGCGACTTTTGTGTTTTGACTTTTATGTGGCGAGGTTGGTGTATGTGTGGTGAAATGTGTGCTGAGGGTGGTATATGTGTTGAAGCACGTGGTAGTGTGTGGCACATTTTGTGTGCGTGTTCATATCCCCGTGTGTGGTGAGTATCCCATGTCAGGGCCACACCTTAGCAACTGTCATCGCTCTCATTCTTTAAGTCCCCCTTGTTCACATCTGGCCGCTGTCAATTTGCCTCCAACACTTTTTCTTTCACTTTTTCCCCATTATGTAGATGGGGGCAAAATTGTTTGGTGAATTGGAACGTGCGGGGTTAAAATTTCACCTCACAACATAGCCTATGATGCTCTCGGGGTCCAGATGTGTGACTGTGCAAAATTTTATGGCTATAGCTACGACGGTGCAGATGCCAATCCCGGACATACACACACACATACATACATACACTTTTCCCCATTATGTACCTAGGGGCAAAATTGTTTGGTGAATTGGAATGCGTAGGGTTAAAATTTCGCCTCACAACATAACCTATGACGCTCTCGGGGTTCAGACGTGTGACTGTGCAAAATTTTGTGGATGTAGCTGCAATGGTGCAGATGCCAATCCTGGACATATACACACATACATACATACACACACACACATTAAGCTTTATATATTAGATAAACCATTGAAGGGTCACATAAAGATATCTGAATGAGTTTAGAGGTTCCTAGATCAGTGCTCCCCCAAAACAGGGTGATGGAGATTTCAAGCTCATGGGGTATACTCATGGAGACGTCCAATAAGGAACCTGAATCTGTTCAACAACATGGTTGGTAATAAAACAATAGCACCAGCCCTCTTATTGATGACTACGACCATCCCCTCATGTGGACCCGGATTCAAGCTTCCTGTTAAAGGGGTTGTCTCATGGGAGACATTTATAGCATATCAATAAAATGTGTCAAAAATTGTCTGACAGACGTGCATCCCCCATCTGGGACCTACTCCTGTCTCCAGAGCAGGGGTCCTCGGTTTCGGCCACCAATGAGCACTCTGCCGTGACACCACTCATTGATACAGGAATTACAAATACAACCGAGAAAATTCTCTCAGCCATATTCAGAATTTCCATAAAAAATGAATGGAGACGCGGCAGATGTCAGCTGGAAAGGGGGATCAGGAGACTTTTGTCTTGTAGATACAAGTGGGTCCAAAAGTGACTACTATAGATGTTTCTCATGACAACTCATTAAGCCAATCAGCCAAGTGGGGCAGTAAATTGGACCCTTTACACAATCCTTCCCAGTTGGAGGATTTCGGTGGGATGCTCAATACTAGAGTTGAGCGACTTTTGTTTTTTTAGGGTCGCGTTTCGTTTCGTGAAACCCGACTTTTCCAAAAGTCGGGTCGAGCAAGATCGTCCGATTATAGGGAAAAGTTGGGGTCGTCCCGAAACACGAAACCCAATGTAAGTCAATGGGGAATAAAAGTCGGCAGTGAGAGGAGGACAGGAAACATACCTACAGTGCCCATTTGAATGCCAAAAGCATCAATTCTTCTTACTTAAGCTTGTCAACCTTAATTAACTTCATAATACAAGTTACGCACTGAAAAATGGGGGTTATTTGGCTAAAGTTGTGGGGGGGGAGGGCTGGCTGCAGGTTTTCATGTGCCCTGGGCGAAAGAGCGCCCCTTTAACACATACCACAACTCATCAATGATCATGCTCCGATACGGCAGACAAATAGCGGTATAGTACAATGAAAAATACCTCACTTTTTACATCTCATGACGAGGCCCATCTATTTCTCCATACAGAATCATTGGTCCCATATAATGTTTGAAACAGTATATGATGAGCTCCACATAATGCTACAGTATATGTTGGTCCCCATGGATGAAGCTCCACTGTCTTATGGGCCCAAATAATGCTCCAAACATAATGGGCCCCATTTCTAATGCTCTAGTGTATAATGGGCCCTGTAAATGCTGCTCCAGTGTCTGATGTCCACCTTTGGAATGTTCCAGTGTATGGTGGGCCCCATCTATCATTCTCCAGAGTAATGTGCTCCCCAAAAATTGCTGTCCCAACATTGAAAACAATCAAATAAGTCTCCTCGCTAGGGAATCCCTGTACTAGTCTGGACTCCTCGTCGTCCCCATCTTCCATCTCACTGCACAGTATTTCAACCGTGCAAGTGCTGTGATCCTGAGCAAGCAGGGGGGGCCCACTCGTTGGCGACGGCACTGGCACAGGGCCCCTGATAGTACGGTGGTGTGTCTGATGGCGGGTGGGCCGAACCTGCACTTTCATCTGCAGCTTCCTCTTTGTCACCGTGTAAGATGGAACTGTATATGGGAAGGGTAACCTGAGTTTCATCAGGGTCAGATTCAGGCCGTGTAGCGTGCGAGGGGAATGTAGTGGTCTGGGTCAATGTACCAGCAGATTCATCGAGCAGTGGCTGGGCATCAGTGCACTTGTGTCGCCCCCAGGAGTACGGTCGCCACAGTGGCATTACCTTCCACCTAGGGAGTGTGATGTCATGCTTGGGAGCAACGAAGGATCTCTCTAGCAGGTTAACTGATTAGGCAGCGTTATTCCCACGAGTCATGACCCTCCAAACAGCGTTCATGAAGGCAAAGTGTTTGTTTTACGTGGGCAGTATGGTTGCAAAGCTGAACCTTAAAGGAATGTCCAGAAGGGCACCACCAGGAGTGGAGCCTACGGTTAAATTCGACTCCACCTGGGAAACCTCAACCATGCCAGCTACAGAACAGATGCACACATTGCAAGCTTAATTCCGTTAACGAACGAGACTCCGTCATGCCCCGCGGTCCGAGTCCGGCTTACTAGAGGGACACGTGAGGCTCTGGAACATGAGATTGGCCAATAACTGGTGTGTCATGTCCGTGGCTGCATGTGCGCTACACTGAAAAGGCCAGCGTTTGTCGCTTACAGGTGCAGATAACCCGCTGAACAAAGTTAGTGATGGGGATCACTGATTACAATTATTACCCGCGAACAATGATTTCCCAGTAAGTGCAGGTCAACCCGCAGTTCCGGAATTAGGCCTAACCGTCATTCCTGAAAAAATGAAAAACTTACGTGTGCAAACCACAGGTGCTGTAGCTTGCTTAACAGCTCGCCAGCCATTCTCACGCCCAGTTTGGATTACACGTGATTGCACAAAGGTTAGAAAGGGTACCGTATCCCCAGATAATATGTATGGATAGCGTACACATTCAAAATATATGTCTCAGGAGGCAGGCTCAGACGGTGTTAGGCCCAGTATGGATTGCACGTGATTGCACAAAGGTTAGAAAGGGTACCGTATCCCCGGATAACATGTATGGATAGCGTACACATTCAAAATATATGTCTCAGGAGGCAGGCTCAAACGGTGTTAGGCCCAGTATGGATTGCACGTGATTGCACAAAGGTTAGAAAGGGTACCGTATCCCCGGATAACATGTATGGATAGCGTACACATTCAAAATATATGTCTCAGGAGGCAGGCTCAGACGGTGTCAGGCACAGTATGGATTTGACGGGATTGCACAAAGGTTAGAAAGGGTACCGTATCCCCGGATAACATGTATGGATAGCGTACACATTCAAAATATATGTCTCAGGAGGCAGGCTCAGATGGTGTCAGGCACAGTATGGATTTGACGGCCCAGATTACACAGCAGAGGAGCAGGGAGAGGTAAAGATTGCAAATGCTGGGGCCCTGCCCAAGCAAGGGGGGCCCACTCGTGGGCGTCGGTACTGGCACTGGGCCCCTCATAGTACAGCGGTGTGTCTGACGGCGGGTGTGCACCACCACCGTCAGAGACACTTGATTGCACTATGAGGGACCCTGTGCCAGTGCCCGCGCCCAAGAGTCGGCCTACCCACCTGTCCAGGGCAACAGCACTCGCACGGTGTCGTGCGGTAGGTGGTGACCCCGGCCATGGGGGGGGAGGCAGCACAGTTAGGGAGTTTTAGAAAGTGGCATATGTTGATGTTGGACATTCAGCTGATGCAAAAGGCGAAATAGGTCAAGTCCCAGGAAGAGGTGGACCAAAGCAAGCCATTTTTCTGTCACCCTATGTGTCATCAGGGGAAGGTGGGACAAAATCCTTGGAAACCCATGCATGGTTCATTTTAATGAAGGTTAGATCATCCACATTTTGGGTTGACAGACGGGTCCTTTTTTCTGTCAGGATTGATCCAGCTGCACTGAAGACTCTTTCCGATAGCACACTTGCAGCTGGGCAAGCGAGCTCCTGTAAGGCATATTGGGCCAATTCAGGCCAGGTGTCCAGTTTAGCGACCCAATAGTCAAAGGGGAATGACCTGTGTGGGAGAACATCGATATGGGAGGAAAAGTAGTTTGTAACCATGGTTGACAACTGCTGTCTCCTGTCACTTTCCATCGATGCAGTATTACCAGTTGTGTGAGCGGTATTTGAAAAATCAGTCCACAACATTGTCATGAAACCCCTGTCTCCAATGCCACTTCTGCTGTGTGCACCACAAACACCTCTGCCAAGCTGCCCCCGGCCCGTACGGCTCGTGTGAGAACCATCACCGCTGCTGTGTGCTGGGAATGCCTCAAGCAACCGATTTACCAGAGTTGCTTGTTTATTAGCCAATATTAGGTCAAGGTTCTCCTGTGGCATGATGTTTTGTAATTTGCCTTTATAGCGTGGATCCAGGATGCTGGGCAACCAGTAGTCGTCATCGTTCATCATTTTGGCAATGCGGGGGTCCCTTTTTAGGATCCACAAGGCATAATCTGACATGTGGGCCAATGTTCCCGGTGTCAATGATGCACTGTGAGTGCTGGTTGGAGGAGCACTTTCTGGCAAATCCACATCCCTCCAGTCACGCACAAACCCTGTACCAGACCTTGCCACGCCAACATTTTCACTTGCCCCACGAGATGCATCCTCCTCCCCTAAGTAATCATCCCCATCATCATCCTCCTCCTCCTCTTCTTCCTCCACCTCGTCCAGGAGAGGTCCCTGAGCAGACAATGGCTGAATGTCATCAAGGATTCCCTCCTCCTCTTCCTCCTCATCAACATTGGCTGCAGACGCCTGCTCCTTAAGGTGCGTCAAAGTTTGCATGAGCAGACGCATAAGTGGGATGCTCATGCTTAGGATGGCGTCGTCTGCGCTTACCAGCCGTGTGCATTCCTCAAAACACTGAAGGACTTTACAGAGGTCTTTCAGCTTCGACCACTGCACACCTGTCAACTCCATGTCTGCTCTCAAAGTGCCTGGCCGTGTATCCTCCCACAAATGCATTATGGCCTGCCTCTGCTCGCACAGCCGCTCCACCATGTGCAGGGTGGAGTTCCACCTTGTTGCAATGTCGATAATGAGGCGGTGGTTGGGAAGGTGGAGCAATCGCTGCAGCTTCTGCATACGAACGGAGTGTACAGGCGACCGGCGGATGTGCGCGCACAGTCTTCGCACCTTCTGGAGCAGGGCTGTTAACTCCGGATAATTTTTGAGGAAGCACTGCACCACCAGGTTCAAGGTGTGAGCCAAGCAAGGTATGTGGCTGAGTTTTGAAAGGGCTATGGCTGCCACAAAATTACGGCCGTTATCACTAACTACCTTGCCTGCCTCAAGATGTACACTGCCCAGCCATGACTCAGTTTGTCCCTTCAAGTACTCGGCCAGCACCTCGGCGGTATGTCTGTCGCCCAAATACATCATCTGCAACACAGCCTGCTGACGCTTTCCACTAGCTGCTCGATAGGGGGACACCTCGTGTGCAACAGTGGCAGCTGCAGATGGAGTGCTCGTACGACCGCTCTGTGGACGAGCTTTCGCTTCTGGAGGAGGAGGAGGAGGAGGGTGGAACGCCTACAGCCAACTGTTTCCTATACCGTGGGCTAGGCAGCACTGTCCCACCACCGCTGTCCCCTGTGGACCCTGCATCCACCACATTAACCCAGTGCGCAGTGATGGACATGTAACGGCCCTGGCCATGCCGACTGGACCATGCATCAGTTGTGAGGTGCACCTTTCCGCTCACTGACTGCTTGAGTGCATGGACAATGCGGTCTTTCACATGATGGTGGAGGGCTGGGATGGCTTTGCGAGAGAAGAAGTGGCGACTGGGTAGGTCATACCGTGGTACTGCATAGGCCATGAGTTTGCGGAAAGCTGTGCTTTCCACCAACCGAAAGGGCATCATCTCAAACGAGATTAGTTTGGCAATGTGGGTGTTCAAACCCAGTGTACGCGGATGAGAGACTGAGTACTTTCTTGACCTACTCATAGTGTCTGGGAGGGTGAGCTGGACTTGAGAGCTGCATATGGTAGAAGTAGCGGTGGACAGGGCGGACTGAGAGAGGGTTGATGATGGTGATGGAGTTGGTGTTCTTTCTGATGGCCTAGAATCAGTCTTTCGTTGATATAACAGTGGGATTCCCTGACTGCTGTGGCCTTGCAACGACACCTCAACATTTGCTGCTGTGCTAACCGGTGGGCTTACAGTGGGGGAAACAATGTAGCGTTGATGACTACCTTCGTTGTGATCAGTTGCACATGTGGCACTTGAGGTTTGGTGTTGTGTCCACGCTTGCAAGTGCATGCTGGTTAAATGTCTAAGCATGCAACTGGTATTCAAATTTTTCAGATTTTTCCCTCGGCTAAAGGTCTTTGCGCACTTCTTACAGATAACCTTGGCCTGATCATGAGGATTTTGTTCAAAAAAAGTGCCACACTGCACTCTTCCTACTTTGGCAGACATTTTGCGGCCTAGCACGCTGTGATCTTTTGACCCTCTGGACAAGCTGTCCAGCAACTCTTTTGATGTTTGGAACCTGTCTTTGGAGTGCTCCGGGCCTGCCAGATAACAGCTGTTGCGATGTCGATGTCTGCTGTGGATGCTCCTCATCTGAGCTATTGGAAGCAGCACCCTCTTCCCCCAATGGATGCCAATCTGGGTCAACAACTGGGTCATCCATCACCTCCTCTTCTATGTCATGTGCACCTTCCTCTGTGTCACCATGTATGGTGGTATAGTGTGCGGGAAGGGGCACCTGAGTCTCATCAGGGTCAGAATCTGGCTCTGTACACTGCGAGGACAATGTAGTGCTCTGAGTGAATGTACCAGCAGAATCATCCATCAGCGGCTGTGCATCAGTGCACTCCATGTCAGATTCATCTTGGCCTGGGTAATTCACCATTTGACTTGATAATCCAGGCATGGTATGTGAAAACAGCTCCATGGAGTAATCAGTAGTATGGCCTGCGTCATCCTTCAATCTTGGTTGGGGTGAAGGACACAAGGAAAGGTGTGGTTCATGAACATGAGCCTCCAATGACGACTCAGTGCTTTTACTTTTTACAACTGAAGAAGAGGAGGCGATAGAGCTGGAGGCTGAGTCAGCAATGTAAGACAAAACTTTTTCCTGATGCTCTGGCTTTAAAAGCGGTTTGCCAACTCCTAGAAAACTTAGCGTTCGAGGCCTTATGTAGCCAGACGATGACGCAGGCTCAACACCTCCTGCATTCGGTCCTATTTTGCTCTTGCCACTACCATCAGATCCACCACCAACACCATCATTACCAGCTGCCAACCCCCGCCCAATTCCACGGCCTCTTCCACCAGCCTTCCTCATTTTTGGTAGAAATGTAGCCAAAATCCAACAAACTATATAGTATGTAAAACAAGGTACAAGGTGTCTATAGGACAGGGGAGATTTTGAATTTCTGCACACACTTTTGGACACTGGACACTTTTGGATTGTGTGAGGCCCAATGAATATCAGAGCGCTATGTGACAGGCTCGATGGCACAGCTGTGACCTAAGTGACTAGAGGATAAGTGAGATTTTGAATCTCTGCACACACTTTTGGACACTGGACACTTTTGGATTGTGTGAGGCCCAATGAATATCTGAGCGCTATGTGACAGGCTCGATGGCACAGCTGTGACCTAAGTGACTAGAGGATAAGTGAGATTTTGAATCTCTGCACACACTTTTGGACACTGGACAATTTTGGATTGTGTGAGGCCCAATGAATATCTGAGCGCTATGTGACAGGCTCGATGGCACAGCTGTGACCTAAGTGACTAGAGGATAAGTGAGATTTTGAATCTCTGCACACACTTTTGGACACTGGACACTTTTGGATTGTGTGAGGCCCAATGAATATCTGAGCGCTATGTGACAGGCTCGATGGCACAGCTGTGACCTAAGTGACTAGAGGATAAGTGAGATTTTGAATCTCTGCACACACTTTTGGACACTGGACACTTTTGGATTGTGTGAGGCCCAATGAATATCTGAGCGCTATGTGACAGGCTCGATGGCACAGCTGTGACCTAAGTGACTAGAGGATAAGTGAGATTTTGAATCTCTGCACACACTTTTGGACACTGGACACTTTTGGATTGTATGAGGCCCAATGAATATCTGAGCGCTATGTGACAGGCTCGATGGCACAGCTGTGACCTAAGTGACTAGAGGATAAGTGAGATTTTGAATCTCTGCACACACTTTTGGACACTGGACACTTTTGGATTGTGTGAGGCCCAATGAATATCTGAGCGCTATGTGACAGGCTCGATGGCACAGCTGTGACCTAAGTGACTAGAGGATAAGTGAGATTTTGAATCTCTGCACACACTTTTGGACACTGGACACTTTTGGATTGTGTGAGGCCCAATGAATATCTGAGCGCTATGTGACAGGCTCGATGGCACAGCTGTGACCTAAGTGACTAGAGGATAAGTGAGATTTTGAATCTCTGCACACACTTTTGGACACTGGACACTTTTGGATTGTGTGAGGCCCAATGAATATCTGAGTGCTATGTGACAGGCTCGATGGCACAGCTGTGATCTAAGTGACTAGAGGATAAGTGAGATTTTGAATCTCTGCACACACTTTTGGACACTTTTGGATTGTGTGAGGCCCAATGAATATCTGAGCGCTATGTGACAGGCTCGATGGGACAGCTGTGACCTAAGTGACTAGAGGATAAGTGAGATTTTGAATCTCTGCACACACTTTTGGACACTGGACACTTTTGGATTGTGTGAGGCCCAATGAATATCTGAGCGCTATGTGACAGGCTCGATGGCACAGCTGTGACCTAAGTGACTAGAGGATAAGGGAGATTGGATTGCTTTTAAAAAAGCAGTTTGCGGAGCAGTGGGTAAACAGCAATGCCAGCCTGTCAGGAAGCCTTAAAAGGCAGCCCAACAACCAACACCACTGATACACCACAATATAGCCTCCCCTTGCACTACACACACAGTGACTGGTGTGTTGTGCAGGCCAAATTGCTATCAGCAGAAGAAGCAGTTTTTTTTTCTTCTCAGCAGGACAAAAAAAAAAAAATTGGGATTGCTTTTAAAAAAGCAGTTTGAGGCCCAATGAATATCTGAGCGCTATGTGACAGGCTCGATGGCACAGCTGTGACCAAAGTGACTAGAGGATAAGGGAGATTGGATTGCTTTTAAAAAAGCAGTTTGTGGAGCAGTGGGTAAACAGCAATGCCAGCCTGTCAGGAAGCCTTAGAAGGCAGCCCAACAACCAACACCACTGATACACCACTATATAGCCTCCCCTTGCACTGCACACACAGTGACTGGTGTGTTGTGCAGGCCAAATCGCTAGCAGCAGAAGCAGTTTTTTGGTCTTCTTCCCTACCTAATGCTCTCCCTACAGAATCAGCAGCAACCTCTCCCTATACTGAGATCGGCAGAAGTAAGATGGCGGTCGGCGTGCACGCCCTTTTATACCCCCTGTGACGCCCACCAAAGCAAGCCAATCACTTGCATGCCCTTCTGAAAGATGGTGGTGACCCGTGCCTATGTCATCACGTTGCCCACAGTGTCCGTGGATCCTGATTGGCTGAAAAAGAGCGCAAAACAAACTTTTGAAACGCGACTTTGGCGCGTAAGTCGCCGACCTCGTGGCCGACCTCATCCTAGGGTCGGGTTTCGTTTCATGAAACCCGACTTTGCCAAAAGTCGGCGACTTTTGAATTTTTTCGACCCGTTTCGCTCAACTCTACTCAATACCTGCTTTTTACATGATCCACCACCGACTTGTTTTTTTAAGGGCTTTTAATAGATCGTGAAGTAACAGATCAGTGTCACAGCCAGCAAGGCATGCTGTGGCATGGGCCTAATATTGAGGGGGCGCTAGCACCAAGCTGCCCTGTGCATGGAGACAGTATAGAGGAGTGCTGCTCAGGGTGAAGGAGGCCTGCTGGAATACCTCTTTAAGACATGTCTGTACTGCAGCGGCTTTATGCGGATAGCTCTGATGGGTCCATGGCTTTGTAATAGTCAGGAGCTCAGTTATTTGTTATTTTCCATAGTAATAAAACAGGTGAAATTGCAGCAGAATTTTGATCACCCGCCTTTTAAATCCAAATTAAAGGAATGTGAATGCACAGTCTTTTCACTGCTACAAATGTAACAGGCTTCAGCAATGAAAATAAATCAATACACAAAGTGCAATACCTGTGTCAAATTGAATCGAAATGAAGAATAACTTTGAGATGCACTATGAAATATGCAGCGATCACAATCTGTCTGGAATTCAAATGCAGCTTTTTTTATTCTGGGATTAAATAATCAATTCATGCATTATTGAATGAATCACTGCATAGAAAATGAAAACACCGGCAGCCGCTGCATTTATTTACTCAGGCACCATTATAAAAGCCATGTAAGATGCATTAAGGGATGTTTCTGCATCTGTATGCTATGGAGCTGTGTGTTCTCCTGAACTTCCAGTCTGCAAGGAGCAGATAGTTTAGACTTTTCAGGTAAATTCTAGTAAATCAGATTGTTGGAATCAAACTCAATTTTCCTAACAGATTTGTTACTTAGTTTCTATTTCCGCAGCGTTACAGAAGAAATGTATTACTCACTGGACAAAATTGTATCCGTGCTTCATGATGGATCCCTGGCGCCTCTACAGGGCTTCTCTTCAGTCTTAAAGGGGTTTTTCAGCAATGCAAAGACCAGGTTTTTTCTACCTAAAAATCTCAGCTGTTACTCATTCCCTCCAGCTGAGTGTTTCCACCGCTGCTCCAGTCTTTGACAGTCATCAGCGGTGAAGTCACAACTAAGGCGTGCATGACTGTTCTCAGTGCTGAAGCTGATGATGTAGGCGGCTTGAGACAATGAGTCCAGTGATTGACTGCAGCGGTCACGTGTGTTGTAGTGGTGATCTCACAGCTGCAGTGGTCATGACTGGAGCAGCGGTGGTGAGGCATTGCTGGACTTGGTAAAGGTATCGCAGGTCGTCTTATTATTTTTGCTAGTGCAAGATGATGGAAGAAGAAAATCAAAAATAAAAATCCCTTTCTATAACTGTTTGCCAAAAAATGTGTTCACCTGACAGGTGCCTATGTGAAGTCCACAAGATCAAAGATCATAGGGTGAGTGGGGGACAGACAGGCGGCCCTGGTGGCTTTGGGTCATCAAATGGTTTGTGCTAGAACGTCAACTCCATGCCGTCACCTGTAGGTCAGTCAGAGGTCTCGTATATTTACCTAGCGTGTAATGGGCCTTTAAAGGGAATCTGTCACCACATTTTTGCTCTATGAGCTGCGGCCACAGCCATCAGGGGCTTATCTACAGCATTCTGTAATGCTGTAGATTAGCCCCTGATGAAACCTGAAAGATAAGAAAAACAAGTTAGATTTTAATCACCGGGGGGCGCGGTCCGGTACGGTGGGTGTCACGGTCCGGTCCGGCACCTCCCATCTTCTAGAGATGACGTCCTCCTCCTTACTTCTGCCGCGGCTCCTGCGCAGGTGTACTTTATCTCCCCTGTTGAGGGCAGAGTAAAGTACTGCAGTGCGCAGGCGCCGGACTTCTCTGACCTTTCCAGGCGTCTGCGCACTGCAGTACTTTACTCTGCCCTCAACAGGGCAGATAAAGTTCGCCTGCGCAGGAGGCGAGGGAGAAGTAACGAGGACGCCATCGCTAGAAGATGGGAGGCGCCGGACCGGACAGCGACACCCACGACACCCGACCACGCCCCCAGTGATTAAAATCTAACTTGTTTTTCTTATCTTTCAGGTTTCATCAGGGGGGCTTAACTACAGCATTACAGAATGCTGTAGATAAGCCCCTGATGGCTGTGGCCGCAGTTTATAGGCCAAAAATGGGGTGACAGATTCCCTTGTCAGTTGCTAATTTATTCCTGTAAAGGAATAGGAAATGCACAGGAAATTTCTGATACCACCAGATACATGCTAAGCAGGTAATAGCCACACATTGCTACAGTGTAGCGACCATCTGGTAACAGTGAGAAGGCCGCGCACCCAGCACCGGCCCCGCTAGGTCACAGTTACTTAGATCGCAATTTTCCTTTACAATACATTTAGTTTTGCTTGTTGGAGCGGTGCCCGCTCTCTATGGCTAATTTGCCCTCACTTCTCCCTCTTTTCTGCCAATGCTGAAGCACAAACCGAAGGTAAAAAAGTGCTGCTAATGTTCATTCAGCTTATAATGCACGTTCTTTCCCTGTGAAGTATTTCTCCAGGGAGTTTACAAATCACTTGCAGGATCTATTGCCGTATTTACCACTCGCGCCGCTCCCACGGTGAAGGGCATAAAATCAGACTTCACCCTTTCCCCCGTCCTGAACATACCACTATGGAGAGTAAGTGCACAGTAAATCTCTTCTCCGCGCGCATGGAGAAGGAGAATCTGCTGGCTTGGCGCTATATATTTCCATGTTAGATATTGAGAAATGTGATTTCCTGCTTCGATCAGCATCAGAATAACCATATCTTACAGGTATAAAGACATCTGCTCGAAAACAGCTTTTTGGCAATGAACTCCAGTAACAATTATTTGGCAAGTGACTTATGCCAGATATTCCAGCTTTGTGCTGCTTACATTTCTGCTGACGATGATAAAGTTAAGTTCAGTTCCTAACTGAATAACGATGAAGGATTAAAAGACTCAACTTTATATCATTGTGTCTGCATCAATTGCACGAGGCACAAGGCGGGGCCCGCCGTACACTTATTACTATGGAACATGTCGGGGCCCACCATACACTTATTACTTTGCACACCGCAGGGCCAACCATACATTTAATACTATTGCACGCTGTGAGGCCAACCGTACACTTATTTCTCAGCTCTGTGACTGTTGTTATTGAAGGGAGAGAGTGTTTTTCCAGGCCTGTGTGAGCACAGTATAACAAATAAGAGGCCTGTAGTGTATATACTGGTGCTGAAGCTGAGCCATCATACGTGCAGGAGAGAGAGTTGCAGGAGCAGGTAGTGGCTGAATGCAGTCTCTAGGCAGGGATTAGGGCTTTGCAGTCCGTTGCTAAATATATAGCTGCTGCAGTTGACCACGTTTTTTGTTTTTTGGGTGACAAAAATTACTATATTGTCATTCATAGAGTATTACATGTTCTGTGGTACATTTCGGTAACATATAGCGCTCCAAAAAAAGCGTTGAAATATTTTTCTGTATTTAATTACTCATCCATATACTATTATATAGCGTTTAGTACATTTCAGTGGAATATAACACTCCAAAAAAGTGTTGAAAGGTGTTTCTGAATTTATAGGGGCGATAAGGATGGCAGAATCACGTGAGACTCCTGAGGGAGTGACCAGAGGAATATTGGAGCCAGAGGAAGCTAGTACAACAGTGGAGGTGGCAGGAGTCGGTGATCCAGAACCAGCCACTTTTCCAGAATCACCAAGGCTTAAACCCTGACCCAAACTCTGACCACAACCTTCACTGCTGGGTTTTTGTGTACTGTGGACTAGAGTAGGGTTAACCCGAGCAGTACAGTTCGGCTTTTGTACCAAACACCTACTGTTCAGGCACGAACACCGAACACTTCACCAGAAAGTCCGGGCTACAGTTCGGGTTCAGCTGCCCAAACACTGGGTGTTTGTCAGGCTGTCATGTGCATGGCAGCGTGGCAAACACTGCTTCTGATCGGTGGTGAAATCATCCCCAATGGTGAGAGAGCCACGGTTCTCACGCTGTAAAAAGACAGCATGAGCACTCAGCTGTGATTGGAAGTATAAAGTTTACCTCCAGTCACTGGTGTCAGCTGTTAGGACTACTGATCTCATCATCCTACACCTGCAGCCGCTAATAGCAATGAGAGCAGGAGCGGCGGATGGGAGTACTCATCAGCCGGTCCTGCGCTGTAAATAATTAAAAAACCGGCGTGGGTGTTAGGTGAGTATAACTGTTTGTTATTTTAAAAATAAAAATGGAAAACTGTGCTTTGTTTTTTTTCTAATAAAGGAGTTTCCTCTGGCTGTGTCTTTATTTACAATACAACAATAGGATTAGTAATGGATGGGTGTCTTACAACGCCTCTCTATTACTAAGCTGTGGGCTTGATGCCTCCTGACAATACAAAGGTGACATTAACCCCACAAATATGAACCCCACTTGTCACCACTACAGGGCAAGTGAGAAGAGCCAGGCAAAGCACCAGAATTAGTGCATCTAATAGATGTGCCTTTTCTGGGTGGCTACAGCTGCTATTTTTAGGTGGGGGGGGCAATATCCATGGCCCCTTACAAGCCTGAGATTATCAGCCCTCAGCGGTTTGCTTTAGCAAAGCTTTTTGTCAAAAATGGGGGGGACCCCACACCGTTCTTTTTTAATTATTTATTTAAGTAATTAAAAAAACAGCATGCGGACCCCTCTATTCTTGAAAACCAGCCTTGTTAAAGCTGACAGCTGAGGGTTTCAGCCCCCAGCTGTGAATTTTGCCTAGCTGGTTATCAAAATACAGGGGGACCCACGCCATTAATTTTTTGCAATTATTTACTTACAGCGCAGGAGACGGCTAATGAATACACTCATCGCCGCTCCTGCTCTCACTGTTATTAGCACGTGTCGGATCAGCTGACACCAGTGACCGGAGGTAAACTTTATACCTCCGATCACAGCTGAGCGCTGTCTTTTGACAGCGTGGGAACCGCGGCTCTCTGACCGGTGGGAATGATTTCACTGCTGATCAGAAGCGATGTTTGCTGCACTATCATGCAAATGACATCGTGGCAAACACTGGATGTTCGGGCCCCCTATTCGGGGTCCGCGTTCGGGTCCAGGTACTGTTCTGGTACCCAAACTTTTTGTAACTGTTCGGCCTAACCTGCCAGACCTGAATATCCAGGAGTACGTCCATCTCTGCTGTGGATGACAGAGCAGACTTTTTGGCCTAGGTTGATCAGTAGAGACCTGGAGGCAAGCCAGGACCAGGGCTGGCTAGCGGGCCCTCTAGTCACAAGGTACTGACAGTTGACATGCCGAGGGGTGATTGTTACGTACAACCGGCTGTGGAGATTGGGAGTCCATCGAAGAGTTTGGGATGCCTCATCACATCTCTTTCAACCTCTTTCAACCATTGGACAGTAGAGATGGTACACTTGCATTGAAGGCTGCAAGAGCTGACAGCTGGAACCAGGGTCCAGTTCCTCAAAATGGGGCAGCATCACTGGTATGCAGTAGGTATGATCCGAGAAGGAAGGGAACAGGATGAATCCTTCCTGTCCCTCATGTGTCACCCTTACTGCCCCCATGTGTCCTCCATCCTGCCCCCATATGACCTCCATCCTGCCCCCATGTGTCATCCATCCTGCCCCGTGTGTCTTCCATGATGCCCCATGTGTCATCCTTCCTGCCACATATGACCTCCCTTCCTGCCCCTATGTGCTATCCATCCTGGCCCTATGTGTCATCCATCCTGCCCCATATAACCTCCATCCCGCCCCATATGACCTCCAACCTGCCCCATATGACTTCCTTCCTCATATGACCTCTCATCCTACCTCATATGTCCTCCCATCCTGCTCCATATGTTTTCCCATCATGCCTCATGTGTCTCCATTCAAAAAAAACAAAGTTTCTCTTTACCTGGCCACAGTCCAGCAGCATCATCTCCTTAATTAGAGGCGCGAACGCACCATCCCATGGCAGTAATGTCATATGACGGCGAAGTGCGCACCAGCGTCTGTTGCCGGCCTGTGATTCGCTGGTGGCTATTAACTATTGCCATGCAGGAAGCCACCATCTTCCCACACGGCAATAGATTTTAACTGAGCGTACGTAACGTGTCAATAATATCATATGGATATATGAGGATACATTCTCAACAAACAAAATATAACATAATGTCATCTCCAGACTATTAAAATGCAGCATATGTCATATGAAAGAAAATTAAGCTACTCGACTGCACAGGGGGCTCGTAAGAAGGGTCCTCTCTCCTCCTATATCAGTTATGACTTGCATTGTTTAAGATTATTGTACTTGTTTTTTATTATATATACTACTTTTCACACGTGAAGCACTATGGTATAAATGGTGCTAGTGTAACAAGGGCATGAAGGGGGGTAGTGGTGGCTGGGTTATTTAAAGATACAGTACATAGGCAGAGTCCACCGAGCACACTATCGGCAAGCACCCCTCGATTCCTTGCACATAGACAGATGGGACCAACACAGTTCTTTCCCCACAGATTACCTCCTCTGGTTACAGCGGTCCATACGAATAAGGGTCCGGAATGCTGCCATTGTCCAACAGGGAAAATAACTTTTTATTGAACAGTGATGAGGAAGTAAGGCACAAGTACAACACTGGTTTTCCTACTCTCTCCCTGTCACGCTTTCCAACCGCACCCACAGCAGTTGCTGCAGCCAAGGATTAGTGGAATTCCACATGCCGGGGATACCGCTTCAGAAGCGTGGGCCCTTTCAGAGTCCTGGGACCTGTGTTGCAGTCCTTAGCCTTGTAGTCTTCGGGACCTCTCCTGAGTCCCTGGAGTCCTTGGAATCCTTGAAGTCCTTCAGTCCGGGGGGTCTGGCAGTGCCCTGTCTGTGAAACACATCTGCCCTGTCCAACTTACCCGGGCAGTTCTGAGGAAGAATCAGCTTCCTCTCCCCTCATGGCTGCAAGTCCAGCCTCTCTGCTAATGGCCCGGCCCACCAGTTTAACTGATGCTTTCCCTAATCTAACAACAGTACTTAAAGGGTATCTCCCCACAGTGCAATATACCATACAATAACATATATTACATTAGGCTAGTTTCACATTTGCGAACGGAGGAGCTGCGGACTTCCTCCATGAAGCTCCGCCCCCTGCCGCGCCTCCTCCGGTCAACTCCGCCTTTGGCCGCATACTTCTGCATGCGGCCTGCATACCTATCTTTAGCATTGGGTACGCAGGCTGGCCGCAGTATGCAGATGCCTTCACATGACGATGCGGCAAACAAAAATAAATTCCAACATGCTGCGTTCGGCGCAGGTCGCCGCACTGTCAAAATGACGCATGCGAAGGCATCTGCATACTATGGCCCGGCCTGCATACCCAATGCTAAAGATAGGGTATGTAGGCCGCATGCAAAAGTATGCAGTCATAGGCGGAGCTGACCGGAGGAGGTGCGGCAGGGGGCGGGGCTTCAAAGATGAAGTCCGCAGCCCTCGGCATCTCCTCTGTCGGAGGGTTGATGTTTTTAGTCTGGAAGGGGGCTAATCTCCATGGCCCTTTCCTAGGCTATTAATATCAGCACATCGCTCTCTGTTTAGTCTTTGCTGGTTATTGAGAATAGGGGGCCCCATGTCATTTTTTCAGGGGTCTTCCTTATAATAACCAGTAAAGTATAATAAAACAGCTGTGAGATGTTATTAATAGCCTTGGAACCTTTTTGGATATTGTCTCCTCACCAGAATAATATTATTATCAGCCCCCAGCCATCGGCTTTCCCTCAGCTGATTATGAAAATTAAAGGAGACCCACACACGTTTCTTTTTTTCCAGTTACTTTTTAATTTATTAAAAAGAACAGTAAGGTCAGCTTAATTTATAGCAGCTATTTCTCTTGCTTTGTAAGTGCCAATGCCGGACTTATCATCGCCCATGAGTCCAGCACTCGGAATTCCGCCATTCAGTGGTCCATCACTGGATCTACCATGAGGAGTTGATATTAACCGCCAGGGAAATTGGCCCCAATCCCAGGCTAAGAATATGAGCCCTCAGCCGCTCCAGAAATGGCACCTCGATAATATGCACCAAATATGGCTATTATTATCTCTCTTATCACTTGCGCTGGTGCGGTGACAAGTGGTTTAATAGTTGTGGGTTTGATGTCAGCTTTGTATTGTCAGATGACATCAAGTCGAGAGGTTAGTAAATCAGAGTTGTCTATAAGACACCACCATTACTAACTCAGTAGTAAGTCTTGAAACAAACACACAGAAAGAATACAATCCTTTATTTGAAATAAAGACACTGACTTCTTTGTTTGAAATAAAAATAAAATGTGTGATGTGACTGCCCTTCAAATTATCCTGATCTTCATGGGGCAGATATGTATTATCTTCTTGTCGGACAGGTGAGGAATATGGTGGTTTATTATTTTCTTTCATTTACAAGAGACATGGATATCAATGGATTAGGCATAAAGGTGAGTAAAACTTTTCTTTTTTATTTTAATTTCAAATAAATGTGTCAGTGTCTTTATTTCAATTAAAAGACTTTATTCTGGCTGGATCTTTTCTACAGTCTAACTATGGGGTTAGTAATGGGGGCATCTCCATTACCATCCCCTAGGCTTCATGTCATCGGCCATAAACCACCTGACATTAAACCCAAACCTATTTTCTCACTTGTCACCGCACTAGGGCAAGTGGGAAGAGCCGGATAAGTGAAAGAATTGGTGCATGTAATAGATGTGCCCTTTCTGGGGTGGCTGAGGGCTGCTATTTTTAGGCTGGGACACCATATCCATGGCCCCTTACCAGTCTGAGAATACCAGCCCCAGATATTTACTTTAGCTTGGTTTGTTGTAAAAAAAATTAGGGGAACCCCATGCCATTTTTTTGTATTAATTTAAAAAAAATGATGTGGAGGGCCCTTTATTCTTGATAACCAACCACAATAAAGCTGACAGCTGAGAATTGCAGTCCACAGCTGTTGATTTTTAGACCCACATCATTTAAAAAAAACATTATTTATTTATTTATAGCACAGGCACCAGATGATGAATCATCAGCGACAGCAGGCGTATGTTGATGATAGTAGTACTCTCATCCACCGATGCCTGTGAGCAGTGGTAACATTTTTATCGCCGGTCACAGCTGCTGGATCTCATGCTTTTGTCTGATAGCATGGAAACCGCAGCTCTGTCACCGACGGCAACTAACTTACGGTTGATCGGAGCTGCCAGTGTATCTCTCTCTCTGTCACACAGAAACATGGGAAACAGCCGATGTTTAGGGTGCCGAACCTGAATAGTAAAATGAACCTCCCGGAGAAGTCCCTGAGCAGGGTCCATTCATGGACACTAAATGTTCGGTACAGTTCCTGAATTTTACTGTTTGTGTTCAGCCATCATTACTCTTGTGTATAATGCCACTGGTGATTAGGATTATTATTATTTATTCATATAGCGCCATTAATTCCATGGTCCTGTACATGAGAAGGGGGGTTACATACAAAGTTATAGATATCGTTCACAGTAAACAAATTTACAATGACAGATTGGTACAGAGGGGAGAGGACCCTGTCCTTGCGGATTTACATTCTATGGGATAATGGGGATGAGACAGGAGGTCGGGGGTGCAGCAGCTCTGGTGGTGATGAGGCGACAGAATGGTCATTGCAGGCTGTAAGCTTTCCTGAAAAGATGGGTTTTCAGGTTCAGTTTGAAAGATCCGAGGGTGGTGGATAATCAGACGTGTTGAGGCATGGAATTCCAGAGGATAGGGGATATTCGGGAGAAATCTTGGAGGCGGTTGTGTGAGTAACGAATAAGTGCGGAGGAGAGTAGGAGGTCTTGGGAGGATCGGACATTACATGAGGGAAGATATTGGGAGATTAGTTCAGAGATATAGGGAGGGGAAAGGTTGTGGATGGCTTTGTAGGTCAGTGTTAGTAGTTTGAACTGGATTCGTTGGGGAATTTTGAGCCAATGGAGGGATTTGCAGAGGGGAGAGACAGGGGATAAGCGAGGAGAGAGGTGGATTAGTCGGGCAGCAGAATTGAGGACAGACTGGATTGGTGCAAGAGAGTTAGCATGGAGGCCACAGAGGAGAGTGTTGCAGTAGTTAAGGCGGGAGATGATGAGGGCATTTAGAAGAGTTTTAGTAGATTGAGGGCTGAGGAATGGACAGATTCTGGAAATATTTTTGAGTTGGAGGCGACAGGAGGTGGCAAGAGTTTGGAGGACGTGTGGTTTGAAGGACAGGGCAGAGTCGAGAGTTACTCAGAGACAGCGGATTTCAGGTGCGGGAGAGAGCGTGATGCCATTTACCATAATAAATCGATCGGGTAGGTAAGATGTGATGACTGTATTATCTGAACACTATATGCAGAGCTGCTGTGTATAATGTCACTGGTGATCACTATATTCCCTTCACACTGACACTATATACAGAGCTCCTGTGTATAATGTCACTGGTGATCTCTGTATTAGGCTGGTTTCACATTTGCGTTTTTTTTCGCGGTATTTTAGCGCTAAATAGCGCATGCGTTTTTTTTCCTATACTTTGCATGGGATGCGCTTATGTGCGCATACACATGCGTTTGTACGCGTTTTACCGCGCATGCGTTTTTTTGCGGTATGCGCTCGGGCGCACAAAATGCAACCTGTTGCATTTTTTGAGCGTCCGACTTGCCTCAAAAAAACGCATGCGCGCACAATGCGTTTTTTTACAGCAAGACACCCATTATAAGTCTATGGTGAGCATATGTGCGCATTGGCATGCTTATGTATGCGTTTTTTTGCACATGCGTTTTTTTTTTACCATTAGTTTAGACAATGGAATTTAGGGGTTTGGGTTAGAGTTAGGGTTAGTTAAGGGGGTTTAGGGTTAGGGTTAGGGTCAGGGTCAGGGTCAGGGTTAGGGTTAGGATCAGGGTATAGTTTGGTTAAGGGTTAGGGTTAGGGCCAGGGTCAGGGTTAGGGTTAGGATCAGGGTATGGTTTGGTTAAGGGTTAGGGTTAGGGTTAGGGTCAGGGTTAGGGTTAGGGTCAGGGTATGGTTTGGTTAAGGGTTAAGGTTAGGGTTAGGGTCAGGGTTAGGGTTAGGGTCAGGGTTATGGTTAGGGTTAGGGTTAAGTATGGTTTGGTTAAGGGTTAGGGTCAGGGTTAGGGTTAGGGTTAGGGTCAGGGTTAGGGTTAGGGTCAGGGTTAGGGTTAGGGTCAGGGTTAGGGTTAAGTATGGTTTGGTTAAGGGTTAGGGTCAGGGTTAGGGTTAGGGTTAGGGTCAAGGTTAGGGTTAGGGTTAGGGTTAGGGTCAGGGTTAGGGTTAGGGTTAAGTATGGTTTGGTTAAGGGTTAGGGTTAGGGTCAGGGTTAGGGTTAGGGTTAGGGTCAGGGTTAGGGTTAAGTATGGTTTGGTTAAGGGTTAGGGTCAGGGTTAGGGTTAGGGTCAGGGTTAGGGTTAGGGTTAGGGTTAGGGTCAGGGTTAGGGTTAGGGTTAGGGTCAGGGTTAGGGTTAAGTATGGTTTGGTTAAGGGTTAGGGTCAGGGTTAGGGTTAGGGTTAGGGTCAGGGTTAGGGTTAAGTATGGTTTGGTTAAGGGTTAGGGTCAGGGTTAGGGTTAGGGTTAGGGTCAGGGTTAGGGTTAGGGTTAGGGTTAGGGTCAGGGTTAGGGTTAGTAAAGTCATGGTTTGGGTTAGTGTGAGGGGCCACCTAATGTTGGAAAAAAACGCAAACGCGGTAAAAACGCACTAAAAACGCATACAAACGCATAAAAACGCTGCGTTTTTTTCATGCATGCTCATAAAAATGCTTGAAAAAATCGCAGCAGTTGTATGCTTTTGTATGCGTTTTTTCAATGCGTTTTTTTGCGGGAAAAACCCGCTGCAAAAAAAAGCAAGTGTGAAACTAGCCTTACCTGTACACTCTATACAGAGCTCCTGTGTATAATGTCATTGGTGATCACTGCATTACCTATACACTAAAGTATATATAGAGCTCCTGTGTGTAATATCACTAGTGATCACTGTATTAGCTGTACACTGACACTATATACAGTACAGAGCTCCAATGTATAATGTCACAGGTGATCACTGTATTACCTATACAATGACACTACACACTGTTTACTATGTACAGAGTTCCTGTGTATAATGGCACTTTTGGTATCATTATTGTGCTTTTTATTAATGATCAGTATTGTAGTATTCAGTCACTATGAACTGGTAATATGTGGTCTGACCATGGTGTGATGGTATTTGTCACTTGTATGTAGTATTATTCAGTTACTATGCAGTGGTAATATGTGGTCTGGTCATTGTGTGATGGTATTTGTCCCCTGTATTTAGTATTATTTGGTCACTATGTGGTGGTAATATTTGGTCTGGTCATAGTGTGATGGTATTTCTCCCCTGTATGTGATATTATTTTCCACTATGTGATGGTGACATGTGGACTGGTCATGGTGTGATGGTATTCATCCCCTGTATTTGGTATTATTCGGTCACTATGTGGTGATAATTAGAGATGAGCGACTTTGCCTTTTTTAGGGTCGAGTCGGGTTTCATGAAACCCGACTTTCTCCAAAGTCTGGTCAAACGAAATCGGCCGACTATAGGGAAAATTCGGAGGCCGACTGAAACACGAAACCCAATGCAAGTCAATGGGGAAGCAAAGTCGTCAGGGAGTGGAGGACAGTAAACACACCTACAGTGCCCATTTCAATGCCAAAAACATCAATTCTTATTACTGAAGCTTGACAACCTTAACTTACTTCATAATAATAGTTACGCATTGAAAACTGGGGGTTATTTGGCTAAAGTTGTGCGGGGGTAGGGCTGGCTCCAGGTTTTCGTGTGCCATAGGCCAAAGAGTGTCAGTGCGCCCCTTTAGCACGTACCACAACTCATGATGCTCTGATACGGTACAGAAATATAGGTATAGTACAATGACAAATACTTCACTGCTTACATGACTTGACTGATCTATTTTAAATTGTACAATAGCTCAAAAAAAGGACAGTACATTACTCCATACAGTATTATGGCCACCACATTGTGCGCCATACAGAATAATGAGCCCCATATATTTCTCCATACAGAATAATTGGCCACATATAATGTTCCATACAGTATATGATGAGCTCCACATAATGCTACAGTATATGATGGTCCCCATGGACGATGCTCCAGTGTGTTATGGGCCCAAATAATGCTCCACATATAATGGGCTCCATTTCTAATGCTCCAGTGTATAATGGGCCCTGTAAATGCTGTTCCAGTGTCTGATGTCCCCAATCTGGAATGCTCCAGTATATGATGGGCCTCATGGATGATGCTCCAGTGTATGATAGGCCCTAGTAATGCTCAATATATAATGGGCTCCATTTGTAATGCTCCAGTGTATAAAGGGCCCCGTAAATGCTGCTCCAGTGTCTGATGTCCCCCATTTGGAATGCTCCAGTATGATAGGCCTCATGGATGATGCTCCAGTGTCTTATGGGCCCTCTAGTAATACTCCATATATAATGGGCCCCATTTCTAATGCTCCAGTCTATCATGTGGCCCATAGATGCTGCTCCAGTGTCTGATCTGCCCCATTTGGAATGCTCCAGTATATGATGGGCCTCATGGATGATGCTCCAGTGTATGATGGGCCCTAATAATGCTCCATATATAATGGGCTCCATTTCTAATGCTCCAGTGTCTAATGGGCCCCGTAAATGCTGCTCCAGTGTCTGATGTCCCCCATTTGGAATGCTCCAGTATATGATGGGCCTCATGGATGATGCTCCAGTGTCTTATGGGCCCTAATAATGCTCCATAAAGAATGGGCTCCATTTCTAATGCTCCAGTGTATCATGTGCCCCTTAGATGCTGCTCCAGTGTCTGATCTCCCCCATTTGGAATGCTCCAGTATATGATGGGCTTCATGGATGATGCTCCAGTGTATGATGGGCCCTAATAATGATCCATATATAATGGACTCCATTTCTAATGCTCCAGTGTCTAATGGGCCCTGTAAATGCTGCTCCAGTGTCTGATGTCCCCCATTTGGAATGCTCCAGTATATGATGGGCCTCATGGATGATGCTCCAGTGTCTGATGGGCCTCATGGATGATGTACCAGTGTCTTATGGGCCCTAATAATGCTCCATATATAATGGGCTCCATTTTTAATGCTCCAGTGTATCATGTGTCCCATAGATGCTTCTCCAGTGTCTGATCTGCCTCATTTAGAATGCTCCAGTATATGTTGGACCTCATGGATGATGCTCCATTGTCAGATGTCCCCCATTTTGAATGCTCCAATATATGATGGGCCCCATTTTTAATTAACCCAGGCATGGTATGTGAGAGGAGCTCCGTGGAGTAATCTGAAGTGTGTGCTGCAGCATCCTTCACTTTTGGTGTGGGTGAAGGACACAAGGAAAGTGGTTGCTCCTGACCAGAAGCCTGCACTTACGACTCAGTGCTTGCATTTTTTTAAACTTCAGAAGAGGAGGCGATAGAGCTGGAGGTTGTTTCAGCAATGTAAGCCAAAAACAGTTCCTGATGCTCCTGCTTTAAAAGCAGTCTACCTACTCCCAGAAAACAGAGCCTTACAAGCCTTCCAGAGCTACACCATGACGCAGACTCAACACCTCCTGCCTTAGCTGCTATCGTGTTTTTGGCACTACCAGCAGATGCACCACCACCACCATCAGTTCCAGGTGGCCCCCCACACCCACGTCCGCGTCCTCTTCCACCATACTTCCTCATGTTTTAGAAAATTGACCCAAAATACCAGCAGATATATGGTACTGTATCAGAAGCGTACAACTCTATACAATCTAGGGGTAACAGTAAATCTCTGTATATATTTCATGAGTCATACACAGATGCTCACAGGCTCAGTATCGATTACCCAATAAAATAAAAAGGTGAAAAAGGGTACAGTATCACCAGATACAAGGTTTATATAGTATAGTGTAAACATTCTGAATCTCCATATACATTTCAGGAGGCAGACACAAACACTCTCAGGCCCAGTATGCTTTACACAAGAATATGAAAAGCTGTAAATGGGTAATGTAACACAAGCATACAACTGTATACAGTGTTGGCCAAATTTGCAATCTCGGTATATATTTCTGGAGTCACCCTCAGACACTCACTCAGTCTGGGTTTGACCATAATAAAAAATGTTGGAAAAAAGGTTCTGGATAACAAGATAGCAAGTATATATATTATAGGGTACAATTGAAATCTCCGTATACATAGTCCCATAGTCAGTCTCAGACGCATACTCAGTATGGATTTGACCGTAATACTAAATGTCGAACAAAGGTACTGTATAACAAGATACAGGAGAGAGAGGACTGGGAGCTTGCATCGCATCCAAATGAAAACCACTTTGGGCTGAGTTCATTAATCCACAGGTGGGTGCATGAATTCGCTGGTGAGCACAGCAGATATCCACAAGAAGAAGAAAGTTCGTTCAGCACACCGGCATAAATGAAAATAACTTTATTAGGCTAATATGCCATATTAAAATGCAAAAAACACCTGACGCGTTTCTGGTGCACAAAACACAAAAATTACTAAGGGTGCCTTTGTGCACCAGAAACGCGTCAGTTGTTTTTTGCATTTTAATATGGCAGATTAGCCTAATAAAGTTTTTTTCATTTATGCCGGTGTGCCGAACGAACTTTCTTCTTCTTGTGTATAACAAGATACAAGCTGTATTGAGTATAGGGTAAAAATTGGTATCTCCGATTCTCTGTATATATAGAAGGCGTAAACCACACACACTCACTCACTATGGATGATACCGTAATACAAAATTTTGAACAAAGGTACTGTATCAGGACATACCAGGTGTATCCAGTCTAGTAATTATAAATTTCCGTCTATACTTCCGGAGTCAGACACAGACACTCACAGGCTCAGTATGTATTACACCAGAATTTAACAAGTAGAAAAAGGGAAAGGTAGTCGAAGCGTACAACAGTATATAGTGTTGTGGTACTTTTAAATCTTCGTATATATTTAAATCTCAGTAAGCCAGTCCAGACTCTCCGCTACTGGAAACTACATGGATACAAGTACAGACGGAAAGTTGTGTGTTAGCAGAAATTTGGGAATTACTTATCGCGGGAAAACCTCCCAGTAGATGTTGCAGAGGCGATGCAGACCCTCAATTACTGTGTCTGTGGTGACAGTGAAAACGGTTCTTTGTCGCAGTAGCGTGGATCACATCACCGTTTCTCATCTCCATCAAATTGTGATCACAGGGAGAGATGTAGACATGGTCCTCACTGCCTATCATGATGTGTCTGGTCATTTTGGAGTGCAAAAGTCAGAAGCCACAGACCTTAGGCGATTCTATTTGATTGGCATGAGAGGAGACATTGAAAAATGGTGGCAGGAATGTCACACGTCTGTGACTATCACAACTGTGAAAGGTGATCATAAAGCACCACTGCATCCGCTTGTAAGTTGACGTCCATTACAAATGGTAGCCATTGATCATCTGAAGGTAGAGGCCAGCAGGGCAGAGCATAGCTACATCTTAAGCATCATCGATCAATACACCAAATTTCTTGTGGCCGTCCCTGTGAATGATTTAACTGCCCAGACTACACAGCGGTGGAGCAGGGAGAGTTAAGTATTGCAACTTGCAAGTGCTGTGGCCGTGACCAAGCAGGGGGGGCACACTCGTGGTCGACGGTACTGGCACAGGGCCCCTCATAGTACGCTGGTGTGTCTGACAACGAGTGGTCCCCCCCACCGTCAAAGACACTGTATTGTACTATGAGGGGCCCTGTGCCAGTGCCGTCTGTCATCTGTGGGCCCATCCACCTGTTCAGAGCAACGGCACTTGCCCGGGTGCGCCAGGTGTTGACCCCAGCCCTTGGGAGGAGTGGGCAGCCCAGTTAGGGAGGTTTAAAAAATGGCATATGTTGATGTGTTGGCTGGACATTCAGGTGTTGCAAAGGGCGGAATTGGGCAAGTCCGAGGAAGAGGAGGACAAAAGTGAGGTAGTTTTCTGGCAACCTATGTGTCATCAGGGGAAGGTGGGACAAAATCCTTTGAAACCCATGCATGGTTCACTTTAATGAAAGTTAGATCATCAACATTTTGGGTAGACAGACGGGTCCTTTTTTCTGTCAGGATTGATCCAGCAGCACTGAAGACTCTTTCAGATAACACACTAGCAGCAGGGCAAGCGAGCTCCTGTAAGGCATATTGTGCCAATTCTGGCCAGGCATCCAGTTTAGAGGCCCAATAGTCAAAGGGGAATGACCTGAGAGAGAGAACATCGATATGGGAGGAGAAGTAGTTTGTAACCATAGTTGACAACTGCTGTCTCCTGTCACTTTTAATCGATGCAGTATTAGCTGTCGTGTGAGTGGTACTTGAGAAATTATTCCACAACATGGTCATTAAACACCTGTGTCCAACGCCACTTCGGCTGTGTGCACCACGAACACCTTTTCCATTGTGGCCAGTACGGCTCGTGGGAGAACCAGCACCGCTGCTGTGTGCTGGGAAAGCTTCAAGCAAATGGTTTACCAGAGTTGCTTGTTTGTTAGCTAATATTATCTCTAGGTTCTGCTGTGGCATGTTGTGTAATTTGCCTTTGTAGCGTGGATCGAGGATGCTGGCCAGCCAGTAGTCATCATCCCTCATCATTTTGGCAATGCGGGGGTCCCTTTTTAGGATCCGCAAGGCATAATCGCACATGTGGGCCAATGTTCCAGGTGTCAATGATGCACTGCCAGTGGTGGGTGGAGGAGCACTTTCTGGCAAATCCACATTCCTACAGTCACGCACAAACACTGTACCTGACCTTGGAACGCCAACATTTTCTCTTGCCCCCTGAGAAGCATCCTACTGCCCAAAATAATCATCCCCCTCATCCTTCTCCTCCTCCTCTTCCTCTTCTTCCTCCACCTCGTCCAGGACAGTTCCCTGACCAGACAACGGCTGACTGTCATCAAGGCTTCCCTCCTCCTCCTCCTCCGCTGCAGACGCCTGATCCTTAATGTGCATCAAAATTTGCATAAGCAGGCGCATAAGTGGGATGCTCATGCTTATGATGGCGTTGTCTGCGCTTACCAGCCGTGTGCATTCCTCAAAACACTGAAGGACTTTACAGAGGTTTTTCAGCTTTGACCACTGCACACCTGACAATTCCATGTCTTCCCTCAAACTGCCTGGCCGTGTATCCTCCCACAAATGCATTACACCCTGCCTCTGTTCGCACAGCCTCTCAACTATATGCAGGGTGGAGTTCCACCTTTTTGCAACGTCTATGATTAGATGGTGCTTGGGGAGGTGGAGCAATCGCTGCAGCTTCTGCATACGAGTGGAGTGGACGCTTGAGCAACGGATGTGCAAGCACAGTCTTCTCACCTTATGGAGCAGGGATGTTAACTCCGGATAATTATTAAGGAAGCACTGCCCCACCAGTTTCAAAGTGTGAGCCAGGCAAGGTATGTGTGTGAGTTTTGCACGGGCTATGGCTGCCACAAAATTCCGGCCGTTATCACTGACTACTTTGCCTGCCACAAGATGTAGACTGCCCAGCCATGACTCAGTTTGTCGCTGCAAGTAGTCGGCCAGTACATCCGCGGTGTGTCTGTTGTCGCCCAAAGACATCATCTTTAACACAGCCTGCTGACGCTTACCACTAGTTGTTCAATAGTGGGACACCTCGTGTGCAACACAGCCAGCTGTAGATCGAGTGCTCATGCGACTGCGTTCTGTCGACGAGCTTTCGCTGATAGAGGAGGAGAAGGATCGAAAGCCTACAGCCAACTGTTTCCTATACCGTGGTCTATGCAGCACTGTTCCACCGCCGCTGTCCCCAGTGGAGCCTGCATCCACCACATTAACCCAGTGCGCAGTGATGGACTCGTAATGGCCCTGGCCATGCCTACTGGTTCATGCATCTGTTGTGAGGTGCACCTTTCCACTCACTGACTGTTTTAGTGCATGGACAATGCGGTCTTTCACTTGCCGGTGGAGGGCAGGGATGGCTTTTCGAGAAAAGAAGTGCCGACTGGGTAGGTCATAGCGTGGGACAGCGTAGGCCATGAGGTCACGGAAAGCTTCGCTTTCAACCAAACGGTAGGGCATCATCTCTAATGAGATTAGTTTGGCAATGTAGGCGTTCAAACAAAGTTTACGTGGATGAGAGGATGAGTACTTTCTTTTCCTACTCAGAGTGTCTGGTAGGGTGAGCTGGACTGGAGAGCTGCATATGGGGGAAGTAGCGGTGGACCGGGAGTGAGAGGGGGTTGGTGATGGTATTGGTGGTGATGGCCTAGATTCAGTGTTGTGATTGCAAAACCATTGTGATTCCCTGAGTGCTTTGGCCTTGCGACGACACCTCCACATTTAGTGCTAGTGGTGTGCTTTACGGTGGCGGTGGTCTTACAATGGGGGAAGCGATGGAGCTGTGCTGGCTACCTTCAGTCGGAGCAGGTGCACATGTGCTACCTGAGGTTTTGTAGTCCATCCACGCTTGCAAGTGCATGTTGATTAAATGTCTAAGCATGCAACTTGTATTCAAATTTCTGAGTTGTTTACCTCGGCTAAAGGTCCTTCCGCACTTCTTACAGGTAACCTTTGCCTCATCTGTAGGATTTTGGACAAAGAAGTGCCACACTGCACTCTTCCTACTATGGTATACATTTTCTGGCCTTGCACACTGTGCTAAGTTGACCGTCTGGCTAAGCTGTCCTGCAACTCTTTTAGTTTTTGGTCCACGTTTTTGGACAGCTACGGGCCTGGCAGATAACCGCTGCTGCGATGTCAATGCCTGCTGCGGATCCTTTTCCTTATCTGAACTATTGCCAGCGCCACCCTCCTCCCCCAATGGATGCCAATCTGGGTCAAGAACTGGGTCATCCATCACCTCCTCTTCTAAATCATCTGCACCTTCCTCTTTACCTTCCTCTGTGTCACCGTGTAAGGTGGTATAGTATGCGGGAAGGGGCACCAGATTTTCATCAGGGTCAGATTCTGGCTCAATAGACTGCGAGGGCAATGTAGTGCTCTGGGTCTATGTACTACCAGAATCATCTAGCAGTGGCTGTGCATCAGTGCACTCCATGTCAGATTCAGCTTGGACTGGGGAATTCTGGATTTGACTGGATAACCCAGGCATGGTATGTGAAAAGAGCTCCATAGAGTAATCTGAAGTGTGGGCTGCCGCATCCTTAACTTTTGGTGGGGGTAAAGGACACAAGGAAAGGTGATTTTCCTGACCAGAACCCTGCACTGATGACTCCGTGCTTGCAGGTTTCGAATGTTCAGAAGAGGAGGCAATAGAGGTGGTGGCTGTTTCGGCAATGTACGCCAAAACCTGTTCCTGATGCTCCGGCTTTAAAAGCGGTTTTCCTACTCCAAGAAAAGGCAACCTTACAGGCCTTCTTGGGCCAGACGATGACGCAGGCTCCACACCTCCTGCCTTAGCTGCTATTGTGCTTTTGCCAGAACCAGCCGATGCACCACCACCATCAGTACCAGCTGCGCCCCCCCTGCCCACGTCCACGGCCTCTTCCACCATACTTCCTCATGTTTGGGAAAATGTACCAAAAATACCAGCAGAGAGATAGTACTGTTTGAGGAGTGTCCAGCTGTGTAAGGTGTATTAAAAAAATTAAATCTACGTATATATTTTGTTAGTCACAGACGCTCTCACAGTATGTATTGGACCGTAATCCAACAAGCGGAACTGTATCAGAAGTGTACAGCTGTATACGTTTTTTGTGTAACTAACAATCCTGCATATATGTATTTACGGAGTGTCACACACACACGCTGGAGTGCTTTGAAAAAAGCAGTTTGAACAGTAGTGTGCACACAGCAATGCAGCTAGCAGGTAGCCTTAAAAGGCAGCCTAATCACCACCAGCGCTGCTGCACACAACAATAATCCTCCCCTTTCACTGCACACTAACTGTACAGTGAAACGCGCCATCAGCAGAAGCAGTTTTTTTTTCTTCTTCCTTGCCTAACGCTCTCCCTGTTCAGAATCAGCAGCAGCACCTCTCCCTTTTCTAAGATCGGCAGATGTAAGATGGCGGTCGGCGGTCACAGCCTTTTATACCCACTGTGACGCCACACAAAGCCAGCTAATCACTTCAATGCCCTTCTCTAAGATGGTGGTGGCCGCTGCCCATGTCATCGCATTGCCCACAGTGTGCGTCCTCCATCATTGGCTGAGAAAAGGCGCTGGAAGCATTATTTGAAACGAGACTTTGGCGCTATGGTCGGGTTTCGATCGGCGAAACCCGACTTTAGCTAAAGTCGGCTTTTTTTTTAATTTGACCAACCCGTTTTGCTCATCTCTAGTGATAATATGTGGTCTGGTCATGGCGTGTCGTGGTATTTTTCCCCTGTATGTGGTATTATTTGGTCACTATGTGATGGTGACATGTGGACTGGTCATGGTGTGGTGATATTTGATCCTTGTATGTGGTATTTATCGGTCACTATCTGGTGGTAAAATTTGGCCTGGTCATGGTGTGATTGTATTTGTCCCTTAAATGTTTTATTATTCAGTCACTATGTGTGTGGTGGTAATATGTGGTCTGGCCATGGTGTGGTGGTATTTGTCCCTTGTATTTGGTATTATTCGGTCACTATGTGGTGGTAAAGCTGCCTAGGGCCCCCACTGCGCCAAGGGCCCCCACTGCTCAAGGGCCCCCAAGTCAGTGACTATGAGGCCCCTGAGTGAAGGGGGTCTGCCCTGTGCCAGCTAGCAGCAGCGGGAGACAAGATCATGTCCCTGCTGCTAAAGCGAAATGAATATTCACGCTTCCCCATGCCCCTATGGGCGTGGAGAGGTGTGACTATCATTCCTCTTTAATAGCGGGCAGCTCATCCCCACCACCGCACCACACACACAGCACCGCATCACTCTCTCACACTCACACACACACCCAGAAACACAGGAAAGCTCACGTCCCTGCAGCCGCAGCACATCCCGACGTCCTGCTTTCTGGGTGTTTCCTGTATGAGACAGCCCAGCTGGATGACATCATCATCCAGCATGCTGTCTCAGAGAGAAAGCTGCCGGTGAGGAAGAGGCTTCCGGGATGTGCTGCAGGGAGGTGAGTTGTGCTGTATGTTTGCTGCGTGTGTATGTTGTGTCTGTGAGAGAGTGATGCGGACTGGTGCTGTGTGAGTGTGAGAGGGGTGGTGGGGAAGGACAATGATATTGGTGGGAGAGAAAATAATGGAGGTGATGGGCAATGATATTGGTGGGGGAGGCAATAATGGAGGTGATGGGCAATGATGGTGGTGGGGGAGGCAATAATGGAGGTGATTGGCAATGATTGCAGTGGAGGAGGCAATGATGGAGGTGATGGACAATGGTGGTGGTGGGAGAGCAATGAGGGAGGTGATGGGCAATGATGGCAGTGGGGGAGGCAATTATGGAGGTGATGGGAGGCAATGATGAAGGTGATGGGCAATGATGGTGGGGGAGGCAGTGATGGAGGGGATGGGCAATGATGGCGGTGGGGGAGGCAATGATGGAGGAGATAGGCAATGATGGAGGTGATGGGCAATGATGGTGGTGGGGGAGGCAATTATGGAGGTGATGGGAGGCAATGATGGTGGGGGAGGCAGTGATGAAGGTGATGAGCAATGATGGCAATGGGCGAGGCAATGATGGAGGTGATGGGCAATGATGGTAGTGGGGAGGCAATGATGGAGGTGATGGGCAATGATGCGGTGGGGGAGGCAATGATGGAGGTGATGGGAGGCAATGATGGTGGGAAGGCAGTGATGGAGGTGATGGGCAATGATGTGGGGGAGGCAATGATGGAGGTGATGGCCAATGATTGGTGGGGGAGGCAATGATGGTGGTGATTGGCAATGATGGAGGTGGGGAGGCAATTATATTCTGTGGTGGGGCTGCATTATTCTCTCAGGGGCTAAATTATATTCTGGGGGGCTACATCATACTATATGAGGGGGGCAGCATTATGCCCTATTAGGGGGCTACAGTATACTCTATGGGGGGGTTGCATTATATTCTGTGGTGGTGCTGCATTATACTATATGAGGTGGGCTGCATTTTACTCTATGAGGGTGCTACATGATATTCTATGGTGGGGACTGCGTTATACCTTATGAGGGGGTTGCATTATACTTTGTGGGGTGCTGCATTATACCCTATGAGGGGGGCTGCATTATATTTTATGAGGGAGGCTACATTATATTCTATGAGGGGGCTACCCCTCTATGATTCTACGCCAATGCCTGCTACATAATTAAGACGTGTACTACCATATATTATACCCTGATATTAGCGTGTTTTACCACACACTTGATGGTTTTGTATTTATTTCTATGTAGCTACATAGTGGGCCCCAAGAATGATTTTCTCTGGTGGGCCCAAGGTGCTCCAGTCCGACGCTGCCTGGCGCCCATTCTCACTCCTGAATACTGAATCGTTTCACTTCTGTGGCTTCACTGGTGGCAGATTGGAGTCTGAATGTTTCAGCCATTCTGGGCCCACCAGGTCACAACCATCTTGACCTTCTCACCATGGCGAGTGTTGATTGTCTGGAGTCCCACAGGGTTGTTAGAAATCCTCTCAGTCCAGATGTCAGGCTTCTCTCTGGGAGAACAAATGATTTTGTGTCTTAGGAAATGATCGCGTGGCATTTGCCGGGATCATCATCTCCACCACAAGCGAAGGATGAACAAAGTCGGAAACATTTGCAAAAATTAGAACATTTACAGGTGTAATTTGCTTCCAAAATGAATAATTTCAGCCATTTGCTCCTTTTATTTCTGTGCTCAGTTTAATCTTTAGCTTATTCTTGTCTTTTATTTTAGTTTTTTCTTCTTCGTTGCTTTTCCTAAACAGTTTTCAATGTAAATACACAAGTAATTTCCCTTCTGAGTACATCAAAGCCTCAATGATAGGAGCCCCCCCTGCTGCGCTGCTTCAAGTCCAGCAAACAAGGTGCTCAATGATCAGGAGAACCTTCAATCAATTTACAGAATGGAGAACATTCTGTTTTAGTCGACGGCGCGGCAAACGTGTCACTTCTCACCTTATCTCCTCGGCGCAGCGGTGTCACCTATTCTCACATAATAGGAAAACATATTAGGAATAGAAATAATTTTACAGGATTGATGCAGGTGCCGAAGATGGAAACTTGTGGGAAATAGTCATTTACACCAAAAATAAGCTGAGCTGAAGCGTTTACTCTCTTTGTATCACTTTATTTTGGGGCTGCCTTACAGTGATGTAATATAGGGGTCTCCCAGCAAGCATGGAGTAATCCAGAAATCCAGGAGTATTCTAGTAATCTCTGAGTACTACCAAAGTATTCCAGTAATCCAGGAGTATTCTAGTAATCTCTGAGTACTACCAGAGTATTCCAGTAATCCAGGAGTAATGCCAGGGTATTTCAGTATTCCCTGAGTATTTTAGTAATCCAGGAGTATTCCTGTAATCCTGGAGTAATTTGGTTATCCAAGAGTATTCAGGATTACTGGAATATTCTTGGATTACCAAAATACTCCGGGATTACTCCTGGATTACTGGAATACTCTGGGATTACTAGATTACTCTGGGATTGCTGGGAGTATTCTAGTTATCCCAGAGTATCCCAGTAATCTGGGGGTACTATCAGAATATTCCAGTAATCCAGGAATAATCCAGGAGTATTCCTGGAATCCAGGAGTAATCCCAGAGTATTTCAGGGACTTTGTACAAATGCCTCGGACTAGTTAACAATAGAACAGAAAATGCCATTCTGGACTCCGCAGGGCCCTAGGACTCTCTACTGTCCTGACACAATGGATAGCTGATATATTTGTTGTAGGATAGCGCCTTTTAAAAGAAAATATGTCATCTTTTGTGCACATGTATAATTTTGTGGGGCCATTTTAAGTATTTCTAAGCAGCAATCTTTATTAAAGATGAAAAAAATAAATCTTGTAATTTTCACTCTGCCACATAGACATTTTTTCTCTAACTTCCTGTTAGCTCATGAAATTCACATGCACATTAACTGCAATAGACTGACTCACACCCTGTCTATGCACAGAAGCATCTATTGAGCGTGTGCAAAGATGATTGTGAAATGAAGAGGAGGATGTTGGCTGTGACATCACCTATTGTGAATAGTGGATTATATGATATCTACTCTATATAGCGGTGTTATCAGTTGTTGTACAGGAGGAGGAGGAGGTGAGCTGTGACATCATATATTGTGAATGGTGGACCCTGTGTTGTTAGGATGCAGATCCTTATCTACATAATTAGATTGTGCACAAGATTTGTTTCTAGGCTGTGACCTAATGAGTCTACATAGGAGTTGTGTACATAAAATGTCAGGACATTTTTATTAAAGATTATATGTAAATGTTGTTACAGTAATACGAGTTGGAAAAAACGCACATATTCTGAAAAACTACATTATGGATGAGGGAGTTTTTATATTTTTCTCTAATAGACATTGCAGCTGAATTTTGCCGCAATTCACATAGAATCTTATCAGCTGAAGTGTTCTTTGCAACATTTATATGTTGTAGGAAGATGGACTGGGCCGGTGATGCCTCTCTTGTGTCGGTCCCGGAACCAAAGGGACTGTCACCATTGTTGCTGGGGGAAAACATTTAGACCTAGACCAACCTTTTGCACTGGACTGAAGGGGGCGTGTCAGGGATAAAAGGGGCTGTGCACAGGAACAGGGCAGACTCGGCAGGAAGACGGAGTATGCAGCAGGAGACAGTTAATTCTTGCTCCGTGAGACGACGCCTCAGCTCCAGCCCTAACTACTGCACGCTGCCTCGCACCTCTGCTGACCATGAGGGAATGGACTGCGTGCCCTCACCTACCTCTGAGATGGAAATGATCGCATGTGTCGTTCCGCAGACTAACGTGGGCGCGCACAGTAATGTCAGCCGGAGCTGGCTGGCTTGCATCCTGCCTCCGCCACTGAGCCAGAGACTGTTTCACTGCGATGTATGGCCGCGACGCACACAAAAACGTTACATGTAACTTTTTTGTGCGTCGTGTCTGCCCCCTCCTCCCTGGACATTACAATGGGGCAGCGGATGCGTTGAGAAATTGCATCTGCTGCCCTCGTTGTGCAAAACTTTCACAACGTGCGACGGTACGTCGGAACGACGCAGTGCGACGTCCGTCACATGACGCTAGTGTAAAAGTAGCCTTAGCAGTCCTGCTGGCTGTGAAGGAATTGACTGCATGCCCTCACCTACCTCTGAGATGGAATTGACTGTGCGTGCCATTCCGCAGACTAACATGGGTACGCGGCTCACTTGTGAACAGTACTGTCTGCCAGAGCCGGCTGGCTTGCATCCCGCCTCCGCCACTGAACTCTGCTTGTGAAAAGTACTGTCTGCCAGAGCCGGCTGGCTTGCATCCCGCCTCCGCCACTGAACGCTGCGACACTCCGGCAGAACCAGAGACTGCTTCACGACCCACACGTTGCTCTGTCCTCGCAGGACCTTGCCCAAGGAAACCCGGACGCACCACTTTTATTGGGGGACAGTCCCTTGATTATCTTCAGGACCAAGCCAGAGACTTCACGCTCTTTATTCGGCGCCACTGTGGAGGAACAAGCCTGCACCGCCCTGAGAACTTCAGACTGATAAGTTTCCATTTACTTAGATAACTGTTTTGTTTCCCCATTTTGCTTTCACCCCTTCATCACCAATACTCTCCCTGCGTGGATTATCCCCTGTAATAAACCCCCTTTAACTCTTGATCTACCTCCTGCTCATCACTGCATTCTGTGTCCCTGTGCCTTACTACAATGTTTTACAGCTTTCATAGAATCATAGAATCATAGAATCGTAGAGTTGGAAGGGACCTCCTGGGCCATCTGGTCCAACCCCCTGCTCAAAGCAGGATTCGCTAAATCATCCCAGTCAGATGTCTGTCCAGCCTCTGTTTGAAGACTTCCATTGAAGGAGAACTCACCACTTCTCATGGCAGCTTGTTCCACTCATTGATCACTCTAACTGTCAAAAAGTTTTTTCTAATATCTAATCTGTGTCTCCTCCCATTCAGTTTCATCCCATTGCTTCTAGTCTTTCCTTGTGCAAATGAGAATAAAGTTGATCCTTCTACAATGTGACAGCCCTTTAGATATTTGTAGACAGCTATTAAGTCTCCTCTCAGTCTTCTCTTTTGCAAACTAAACATTCCCAAATCCTGCAACCTTTCCTCATAAGACAGGGTTTGCAGACCAGTCACCATTCTGGTCGCTCTTTTCTGAACTTGCTCCAGTTTGTTGATGTCTTTTTTAAAATGTGGTGCCCAAAACTGGACACAATATTCCAGATGAGGTCTGACCAAAGAGGAGTAGAGGGCAATAATGACTTCACGTGATCTCCATTGTATGCTTCTGTTAATACATCCTAGAATTGCATTTGCCTTTTTTGCTGCTGCATCACACTGTTGACTTATATTCAGTCTGTGATCTATTTCCTTTTAGTTTCGCAGAGACAACATATATGGATACAGTGTATCCTGTGCAGGGTTGGTCTGGCCTGGCAGGGTACCGGTGAATCCCCTGGTGGACCCTTGCTGAGAGAGATATCATCACCATTCCCTGAAACCTCCTGCATTCAGCACAGCGTCCTTCTCCGGCACACCAGGACGCCCTGTGAGGGCCGAGCAATGGCTGCTTCACTCTCTGGCTTCTCTTCTCATGCGGTGTGAAGCCTGATCAGTACGGGAGGCTCTGCAGACTGCTCTTTGTCTGTGAGCAATGAGAAGGCTCCAGGCGCAGAGCAGCTGCACAGTGACTGCCTTTGGCATAAAGTGTAAGAAGCAGTGTTATAAGCGTTGACCTGTGGGCGGAGCTTAGCGGCATTGGGGGCAGAGCTTACCACTTAGGGCCCACTACTCTAGTGCAGGATGCATCTTGGTGGAATGGAGACAGGATCCATGAGGTAAGTAATAATGTGGCTTTACTGTCATGTTTAGAATGTGTTTGTGCTGTGTATATTCTGTACTGTATATTTGTGTACACTGCACTTGTTTCATGTGAGCTGCTGGACGAGCGTGCATGGTGCTTGTGGGATGAGCGTGCATAGTGCTTGTGTAACGAGCATGCCAAGTGCTTGTGCGACGTGCATGCCTGGTGTTTGTGTGACGAGCGTGCATGGTACTTGTGGGACGAGCATGCATGGTGCTTGTGCGATGTGTGTGCCTGGTGCTTGTGCGATGTGCGTGCCTGGTGCTTGTGGGATGAGCATGCCTGGTGCTTGTGTGACGAGCATGCCTGGTGCTTGTGTGACGAGCGTGCATGGTGCTTGTGTGACGAGCGTGCATGGTGCTTGCGTGACGTGCATGGTGTTTGTGGGACGAGCATGCCTGGTGCTTCTGTGATGAGCATGCCTGGTGCTTGTGTGACGAGCGTGCATGGTGCTTGTGGGACGAGCGTGCATGGTGCTTGTGCGATGTGCGTGCCTGGTGCTTGTGCGACGTTGGTGCTTGTGCGATGTGCGTGCCTAGTGGGGTACCGGGGATTCCCCTGTGGCCCTGGGCTGTTGGATGGAGAGGAGGAGAAGGAAGAAAAAAGAGTCTGTATTTTAGGGGCACCGGCCCTTTAAAAGTGCAGGCCGCATATGTGTGTAGGGAAGGTGGATTGATGGGCGGACCTGTTTGCAGTGGAGAGGTAGAGGTGTAGTGTATTGTGGGTGGACTGTTAGAGTGACAGATAGGAAACAGCTGGAGATAAAGAGAAAGGTTGTAGTTTTGTAGTTTGACCATTAGAGGGCAGTGGAGAGTGTAGGAATGGGACTGAATAACTGCCATTGGTTGAAGTAACTATCAAGTCATGGTGGGCGGGGTTACCATAATGGGATGGATAAAAGGCTGAGGGAAGTTTCTGGAAAAGTCTGTCAGTGAGGGGAGCGCAAGAGCTAGGAGGCTCTGCTGAGGAGAGAGGACGGAGAAGAGGCTCCGTAGGGGACTGATAGTTGAGACGGTCACGGGGGTGGCCCAAACGACGGAAGCCACAGATGGAGACGGCCTGGGGGTACCAAACTGACGACGTACTCAGATTGGTGAAGCGCTGTGGTAGATAGGCCTAGGGCAGCCTCAGCGAAAAGAACCACGGGGGGACGTCACAACTACAGGAAAAGAGAGTGAAGGCCTGTGTTCGAAGAAGTGTGAAGCTGCTGTGGTGTATTGCTGTGGTCGTCAGGAGGACGGCCAATAAAAGCGGACCTATTGAACACAAAGTCTGTCTCTGTCTCGTGTCTGTCTGCGACAAGAAGCGGGTCACCCCCCCTGTCGGTTACCCTACCTACATGTGCATGGGCACGCGCACGCAGTGTTCATTACCTGAACAGCTGCGGTGCACGTCCCGATCGCTACTGGCAAGTGTGCGCCTGCCGTCACTGATGTATGATGTCAGTGTCATGCGCCGCATGCAATGGGCGCACATATTCATCGACTATGTCGGCTGCCATTTTAGAATTGAGCGCGCCAACCTGCAGAGGAGGAGGAGGATGCTGCCGAGAGTGCAGGCAGGTAAGAACTATTTTTCTTCTTCTCTTTCTCATATGGGGGAAGGGGCCCAGAATGGCTACACATATGGGGGAAGGGGCCCAGGATAGATACACATACGGGGGGAAGGGGTCCAGGATGGATACACATAAGGGGAAGGGGCCCTGGATGGATACACATACGGGGGAAGGGGGGCCAGGATGGATACACATACGGGGGAGGGCCAGTATGGATGCAAATACGGGGGAAAGGGGGCCAGGATGGATATATGGGGAGCCAGAATGAATATATATGGTACAGCCAGGATGCATATATATGGGGGACAAGATGGATTTATGGGGGAGAGGGGCAAGACAAGGACCAGGATGCATATATATGTGGGGGCAGGATGGATATATGGGGAGGAAAGTTTCATAGATGGGGGGCAGTACAAGAGACCAGGAAGCATATATATGGGTGGGCAGGATGCAGATATATGGGGAGCCACGACAAGGGACCAGGAGGGATATATGGGGTTCCAGGAGAGATATGTGGTGGGGCAGGACAAGGGACATATGAGGGCCAGTATGTATAGCTGGGAAAGCGGGAAGGATATCTGGGGGCCAGACTGGACAAGAGACATAGGGGGCCAGGCGGGGAATATTATAAAATAAAGGGGGCAAGGCTGGGTGAGATTATTAAATAAAGGGGGCCAGGATGAGGGACTTAATTACTGTTCGAGGGCCAGAATGAGGAACATGCTATATTAGTTTATGGTGACAAGTGGGGAACATACAGTAATTTCTTTAGGGTCCAATTAGGGACATTATTACTACTGTAATATAATTTACTTTTTAGGAAACGGTTTTCGATGGAGGGAACAAAAGGGAGGTCCTGTTACAGTACAGGGCGGTACTATGTCGCTTTTCTTCTTCACCTGACGTAGTGTAAAAGTCAGGGAAAAAGTGGGGAATGTGCTCTGGAAGTGATCAGCTATTGATGACTGTGTTATTTTTTGCAGAGATGAGTCCTGGCTGGAAGAAATGACAGTTGTCTGTGCTGGTTGAAGAAGAAAAGCTCAGATGCAGGACTTCAACTACAGATGTCACTGGTGAGTCATTGTATTACATGTACATGCACACTATATACTGTGTACAGAGCTCCTGCATATAATCTTACTGATGATTACTGCATTACCTGTACATTGACACTATACACAGATCTCCTTTGTATAATGTCTCTATTGATCACTGCATTACCTATACACTGACACTATATACAGAGCTCCTGTGTATATCACTCGTGATCACTGTATTACCTGTACACTGACACTATATACAGATCTCCTGTGCATACTGTCACTGATGATCCCTGTATTACCTGTACACTAACACTATATACAGATCTGTGTATAAAGTCACTAGTGATCACTGTATTACCTGTACCCTCAAACTATATACAGAGCTCCTGTGTATAATGTCACTGGTGACCACTATTATCTTTACACTGACACTATATATAGAGCTCCTGTGTATAATATCACTGGTGATCACTGTATTACCTGTATAGTACACTGACACTATATAAAGAGCTCTTGTGTATAATGTCAATAATGATCACTGTATTATCTGTGCACTGACACTATATACAGAGCTCTTGTGTATAATGTCACTAGTAATCACTGTATTATCTGTACACTGACACTATATACAGAGCTCTTTTGTATAATGTTACCTGTGATCACTGTATTACCTGTACACTGACACAGTGTGGTTGGAATTGTGGTTTGTATTCATAATCAGTATTGTAATATTCTGTCACTATGTGGTGGTAATATGTGGTCTGGTGTTGGTGTGGCGGTATTTGTCCCTTGAAAGTAGTATTATTCAGTCACTATGTGGTCTGGTCATAGTGTGGCGGTATTTGTCCCTTGTGTGTAGTATTATTTGGTCACTATGTGGTCTGGTCATAGTGTTTTGGTATGTGGTATGTGGTGGTCTTGGTATAGGGGATTGTGTTGTGTATGGCGGTCATTTGTTCTCTCTGATATTTATTAGAAGATTCTTTATTTCCATTAGAGTTTAAATACTTTGTACACAATGGCCTGAGATGCACTTACAAAGGTTTCCTGTGGAAAAAAGTAATCACCTCTCCACAGGAAAAGTGATAACGTATTGATTGGTGGGAGTCTGACTACTTGTACCCATTCAGCAAAATGTGGAACTTTTTATCCCCATTAGACTGGAGTGGCATGTCCGACTAGACCACTGATCTATTCTTTCCCTCAGTGGCTGTACTTGTTTTTTTCTAGAAGCTCCAAAGAGAATGAATGGAGGTGCGGTCAGATATACCACCTACCGATCCATTTTAAAATGGGGATGTGTCCAATCAATAATAAAACTTTCTCATTCTTCCGATCGGTGCAGTTTCTAATGGTCGGGCCTAAGCGGTCTCCTATCCTGTGGAGCCCATGGATCATGAATGATAACATGTTTCAACCAAAGAACCCCATTAATGTAAACTACCATAATTATACATCCCAGTTATGGGGGCGCACAGTAGATATGCTGGAGCCGTCTGTGTTTTACAGCCGATGCTCCACTATAATGGGGATAACGACTGACAGATATTTGCATATCGGTGTGGGGTGGACCCCTAGAGTCCATTCCCCTGGTGGGACCCAGACACCCCTGTCCAACCCTGATCCTGTGTGTTAGTAAGGTCACTGGTTTCCTAACGTGCCGTGATTTATACTCCGGTTTGTTATCTGGACCTGTATCATTTGCAAAAAAATCTGTCGAGAATTCACAAGAAGGTGGAATCGATGAAGAGTACCGATCCAGTTTCCTCATTATTCTATTCATGGAAAATTAAAAGGTGCCAACGCACTTATCAATGAAATAAACATTGTCCCTGGCTCCCATAGCACTCAGCCCAAGAAAGGAGCTAAACTAACCCCTAATAAACAAGATACATCAGTGATAAAACCACTCCGCAAAATAAAATGTACGAAAATCAATGAAGAGTCTGAGCCAGAGCACCAAGACAAGTGCAGGGAAAGGTTGATGCGTGTGGGATAAGGGAGGTGAGATTGTCTGGAATATACACTGCATTACATCACTGATAACGCCTGGATTTCACCGCTATTATTAAGGTGACACAAGTCCTAACCTTGAATTGTAAACTGAATAACAGCCACAGCTAATGCAGATGAGACGGCGTCAACCCTCCAGGGGGTCCTCCTGCCTGAGAGATGGAGAAAAGCTCCGTAACAGCCCAATACAGTCAATGGATCCAGCTCCTGGGAAGCCGCCTCTGACACGACAATGGATCTCAAGGGCGATGGCCCCGTATCTAATCAGCCTAAGCTTCACCACAATCTGCAAAATATTAATATGCAGATTACTAATTTTAGCAGCCATGTTGTCCTATGGCTGATTGTGCACAATCCACAGTGACGAATAAGATAGTAAGCCCTGGTGTCCAGTGGGTTAAAGAATAGCAGGATGTTTTTATGAACAATAGTTACAATGTTCATGGTCTCTATCTCTGGTGTCTAGTGGCTCAATAAAGAATATTTTTGCTTCTGTATAAGGAGGTTAATAAATTACCGAGGACTCTGAGATAACACCAAAATGAATGTTTAGTTTATTAGTACATATTATCCCTGGTGTCTAGTGGACTAGGAAATTACATCTAAAGTGTGTAGTGGATTACGAGAAAGATATCGACTGGGATCCTAAAGAGATTCTCGAGTGTCAATTGGGAACATATATGTTCAGTGAATCAGACATAACATCGCTGATGTGCAGTGGATCAGGAGATTACATCCCTGGTGTGAAGAGGACCAGGAGTTTACATCACTGGTGGGCAGTGGATCAGGAGTTGACATTTCTGGCGTGCAGTAGATCAGGAGTTTACATCCCTCGTATGCAGTGGATCCAGAGTTTACTTCCCTGGTGTGCAGTGGATGAGAAGTTTACATCTCCAGTGTGCAATGGATCAGGAGTTTACATCTCTGGTGTTCAGTGGATCAGGAGATAACATCCCTTGTGTGCCCGGGATCTGGAGATAACTTCAGGAGTTTAGATCCCTGGTGTGCAGTGGATCAGGTGATAACATCCCTGGTGTGCAATGGATTTTGAGTTTATATCCCCGGTGAGCAGTGGATCATGAGTTTACATCCCTGGTGTGCAGTGCATCAGGAGATAACATCCCCAGTGTGCAGAGGATTGGGAGTTTACATCCCCGATGTGCAATGGATAAGGAGTTTACATCCCTGGTGTGCAATGGATCATATATAACATCCCTGGTTTGCAGTAGATCAGGAGTTACAGTACATCCCTTTTGTGCAGTGGATCAGGAGTGTACTTACCTGGTGTGCAGTAGATCAGGAGTTTACATCCCTTTTGTGCAGTGGATCAGAAATTTACTTCCCTGGTTTGCAATGGATCAGGAATTTATATCCCTGGTGTGCAGTAAGTTGGGAGTTTACATCCCTTGTTTGCAATGGATAAGAAGTTTACATCCTGGTATGCAGTAGATCAGGAGTTTACATCCCTGGTGTGCAGCGGATCAGGAGTTTACATCCCCGGTGTGCAGTGGATCAGCAGATTACATCCCTGTTGTGCAGTAGATCTGAAGTTTACATCCCTGGTGTGAAGTGGATGACAAGTTTACTTCCCTGGTTTGCAATGGATCTGGAGTTTATGTGGCACCCCTGAAGGTTCAGTCACCACAGAGGTACTGCACCTCACCCAGAGGTGTGGTATCCCACTTCCCAGGTAAGATGGAGGCACCTGACAGTACTCTAACACCTGCACCCAACACACACCATATAGCAGCAGGGAATCTGGATGTACCCTACGGGAGGATGATATCAATCCTGCCTGGGTAGTAAAGGGTGTTGGGAGGTATGTGGAGCTTGTAGGATGAGAGCGGGAGAATAGAATTAGTCAGGAGTCTTTCCGTAGGGGAGGAAGTGGAAGGATGTGTGTGGAGCAGCTTCTAGTCGGAGGAGCTGTTGGGAAGGCAAAGACTGAAGGAAGCTCCCTGAAGAGGAAGGGATCATAGAGGTATGGTACAGCAACCATACTGTCCGTGGTGCTCATTTCACGCTGGCTGATGTCGGGTGGAGGGATCGGTCGCAATATAGGGACTGTCCCTAAAACTAGTGGAGTGGACAACGAACTCAGCTGGATAAACCAGAGGCTCCGAGCATTGCAAATGCTGCAGCCAAATCCACAATTATTCGCTGAAAAGGCAGACAAATAGGATCCAGGGACCTAGAGGTTATTCCCACCAAGATCCGCGTCTGCTGGCTGGGGACACTGTTTGTGAAGGTGCTGGAATGGGGGACTTAAGACCTGTTTCACCTCAGTACCGCTGTTGATCCACCCAGACCCAGCACTTACTTTCCTTGTGAAGGTGGATGCTTCTGATAATGCTTTGGGGGCATTTCTCTCCCAAAGAACTGGAGAGAAAGGTCTGCTACATCCTTTGCTTTCTGTTCCCATAGACTAACTTTGGAGACAAGGAACTGCTGACTACTAGAGATGAGGGACTTGGCCTTTTTTTGGGTCGAGTCGGGTTTCACGAAACCCGACTTTCGCAAAAGTCGAGTTGAACGAAATCGGCCGATTATCGTGAAAAGTCGAAGGCCGACTGAAACACGAAACCCAATGTAAGTCAATGAGGAGGAAAAGTTGGCAGTGAGTGGAGGACAGGAAACACACCTAGAGTGCCCATTTTAATGACAAAAACATCAATTCTTATTCCTTAAGCTTGTCAACTTTAATTTACTTTATAATAATAGTTAGGCATTGAAAACTGGGGGTTATTTGGCTAAAGTTGTGGGTGGGGTAGTGCTGGCTCCAGATTTTCGTGGGCCCAGGGCCAAAGAGTGTCAATGGGCTCCATTAACACATGCCACAATTCATGATACTCTGATACGGCAGAGAAATAGCGGTATAGTACAATGAAAAATACTTCACTTCTTACATCTCATGACTGATATCCATTTTAAATTCTCCAATAGCTCCAAAAACAGACAGTATATTCCTCTGTACAGTATTATGGCCACCGCATAGTGCGCCATACAGAGTAATGAGGCCCATATATTTCTCTATACAGAATCGTTGATCCCATATAATGTTCGATAGAGTATATGATGAGCTCCACATAATGCTACAGTATATGTTGTTCACCATGGATGAAGCTCTAGTGTCTTATGGGCCCAAATATTGCTCCATATATAATGGGCCCCATTTGTAATGCTCCAGTGTATAATGGGCCCTGTAAACGCTGCTCCAGTGACTGATGTCCACCTTTCGAATGCTCCAGTGTATGGTGGGTCCCAGATATCATTCTCCAGAGTGTAGTGCTCCCCAAAAATTGCTCCCAACCTTTAAAACAATTAAGTAAGTCTCCTCGCTAGGGAATCCCTGTACTAGTCTGGACTCCTCGTCATCCCAATCTTCCATCTCTCTGCACTTGGACTGTTTAGGCAGAGGGCGTACAGACGTGATGTCATCGCACTCTTTGACCAGAATGTCACTGTCAGGAAAAGTGTTTGGCTTCCGGGGGCAGTATGGTTGCAAAGCTGAACCTTAAAGGAATGTCCAGAAGGGCACCACCAGGAGTGGAGCCTGCGGCTTAATTGACTCAACACGGGCAACCACAACCATGCCATCCACAAAAAAGCTGCACAGATTGCAAGCTTAATTCCGTTAACGAACGAGACTCCGGCATGCCCCCGCGGTCCGCGTCCAGCTTACTAGAGGGACACGCGAGGCTCTGGCATGCAAGATGGGCCAATAACAGGTCTGTCATGCCCTTACATGTCCAGGGTCCAGGGCTGCAAGCGTGCTACAATGAAAGGACCAGCGTGTATCGCTTACAGGTGCGGATAACACGCTGAACCCCGTTAGTGATGGGGATCTGGAATTACAATTCTTCCCCGCGAACAAGCATTTCCCAGTAAGTGCAGGTCAACTGTAATTCCGGAATTAGGCCTAAGCGGCATTCCAGAAAGAATGTGCAAAAACTAAGTGTCCAAACCACAGGTGCTGTAGCTTGCTTAACAGCTGGGCTCCTCTGCTGAGTAGCACACAGTTCTTACAAAAACAGGCGGCATAGCTTAGTTCACGGGTGGCCAACTCTGCTGAGTAGCATACACAGTTACTAGGCCCAAAGTATTAAGTGGTGCAAATGCAGTCAAAAACTGGTTCTTTCATAAACAGGCGACATAGCTCGGTTCATGGGTGGGCTCCTCTTCTGAGTAGCAGACACAGTATTAGGCCCAAAAGGATTTTCAGGACAATATGCGGTAAAAAATTATTAGAAACACACACGGTGTAGCTCCTTCACAGGTGTACTACACTGCTGACTACCAGACACCGCTACTATGCCCTAAAACTGTCTATTATCATTGAAAACCATTATTAATGTGAAAAAAAGATACGCTTTTGTTTAACGAAACGTTCTCGAACGGAAACTCGAACAGCCGAATTTTCATCAAAGTGTTGTAGTTCGACGAACGGATCTAACACCGCCCAAAACAGCTAGAATTTGAACTTGGCCAACAGTTCCACTCAAACACCACTCATCTGTAATCAGGAGACAGACTCAGATGGTCTCAGGCACAGTATGGATTCAACAAGATTGCAGAAAGTTGAGAAAGGGTACAGTATCACTGGATAACAGGTATATATGTATAGCACAGTTTAAACATTTAAAATCTCCGTGTTTATTTCCGGAGTCCGACAAAGACACTCACAGCCTCAGTATGGATTAGACAACAATCTAAAAAGTAGAAAAAAGGAAATGTTTTTGAAGCGTACACCAGTATACACTGTTGGGGTATTTTTAAATCTTCATATATATTTCTGTCTCAGTAAGACAGTCCAGACTCTCCGCAAGAGGAAATGAGATGGATAAAAGTACAGACATAAAGTCGAGTGATTACAGAAATTTAGGAATTACTAATCAGGGGAAAAACTCCCGGGAGAATTCTCAGAGGCGATGCTGACCCTCAATTACTTTGTGTGTGGAGACAGCAAAAACAGTTCTTTGTGAAGAAAGGGTTGCTGTATCGAAGTACCGTTGATCCCATCACCGTTACTCATCTCCATCAAATTTTGATCACAGGGAGAGATGTAGACATGGTCCTCACTGCCTATCATGATCTGACAGGTAACTTTGGAGTGCAAAAGACAGAAGCCACAGGCCGTAGGCGATTCTATTGGATTGGCATGAGAGGACACATTTAAAAATGTGGGCAGGAATGTCACACATCCGTGAGTAGGAAAACTGTGAAAGCTGATGATAAACCACCACTGCATCTCATTGTGAGTCGACGTCCATAAGAAATGGAAGCCATTGATCATCTGAAGCTAGAGCCTGGCCAGCAGGACAGGGCATAGCTACGTCTTAACCATCATCTATCAGTTCACCAAATTTGCAGTGGCAGTCCCAGGGAAGGATTTGACAGCCCAGACTACACAGCGGAGGAGCAGGGAGAGGTAAATATTGCAAATGCTGGGGCCCTGCCCCAGCAAGGGGGGCCCACTTCGTGGGCATCGGTACTGGCACTGGGCCCCTCATAGTACACCTGTGTGTCTGACAGCGGGTGTGCACCCCCACCATCAGAGACGGCGCCCAAGAGTCGGCCCACCCACCTGTCCAGGGCAATGGCACTCGCATGGTTTCGTGCGCTAGGTGGTGACCCCGGCCATGGGGGGAGGCAGCCCAGTTAGGGAGGTTTTAAAAAATGGCATACGTTGATGTTGGACATTCAGCTGCTGCAAATGGAGGAATTGGAGAAGTCCGAGGAAGAGGAGGACAAAAGCGAGCCATTTTTCTGGCAACCTATGTGTCATCAGGGGAAGGTGGGACAAAATCCTTTGAAACCCATGCATGGTTCATTTTAATGAAGGTTAGATCATCAACATTTTGGGTCGACAGACGGGTCCTTTTTTCTGTAAGGATTGAGCCAGCAGCACTGAAGACTCTTTCCGATAGCACACTAGCAGCAGGGCAAGCGAGCTCATGTAAGGCATATTGTGCCAATTCAGGCCAGGCGTCCAGTTTAGAGGCCCAATAGTCAAAGGGGAATGACCTGTGAGGGAGAACACCGATATTTGACGAGAAGTAGTTTGTAACCATAGTTGACAACTGCTGTCTCCTGTCACTTTCAATCGATGCAGTATTACCAGTCGTGTAAGTGGGACTTGAAAAATCAGTCCACAAAATGGTCATGAAACCCCTGTCTCCAACGCCACTTCTGATGTGTACACCATGAACACCTCTTCCATGTTGCCCCCTGCGGCTCGTTGGAGAACCATCACCGCTGCTGTGTGCTGGGAATGTCTCAAACGGTTTACCAGAGTTGCTTGTTTGTTAGCCAATATTAGGTCAAGGTTCTCCTGTGGCAAGATGTTTTGGAATTTGCCTTTATAGCGTGGATCCAGGATGCTGGCCAACCAGTAGTCGTCATCGTTCATCATTTTGGCAATGCAGGGGTCCCTTTTTAGGATCTGCAAGGCATAATCTGACATGTGGGCCAATGTTCCAGGTGTCAATGATGCACTACGAGTGCTGGGTGGAGGAGCACTTTCTGGAAAATCCACATCCCTCCAGTCACGCACAAACCCTGTACCAGACCTTGCCACGCCAACATTTTCTCTTGCCCCACGAGAAGCATCCTCGTCCCCTAAATAATCATCCTCATCATCATCCTCCTCCTCCTCTTCTTCCTCCAACTCGTCCAGGAGAGGTCCCGGAGCAGGCAATGGCTGACTGTCATCAAGGCTTCCCTCCTCCTCTTCCTCATCCTCCTCGGCTGCAGACGCCTGCTTCTTAATGTGCGTCAAAGTTTGCATGAGCAAACGCATAAGTGGGATGCTCATGCTTATGATGGTGTCATCTGCGCTTACCAGTCATGTGCATTCCTCAAAACACTGAAGGAATTTACAGAGGTCTTTCAGCTTCGACGACTGCACACCCAACAACTCCATGTCAGCGCTCAAAGTGCCTGGCCGTGTATCCCCCCACAAATGCGTTACAGCCTGCCTCTGTTCGCACAGCCTCTCTACCATGTGCAGGGTGGAGTTCCACCTTGTTGCAACGTCGATAATTAGGCGGTGCTTGGGAAGTTGAAGCAATCGCTGCAGCTTCTGCATACGACTGGAGTGTACGGGCGACTGGCGGATGTGCGAGCACAGTCTTCGGACCTTCTGGAGCAAGCCTGTTAACTCCGGATAATTATTAAGGAAGCACTGCACCACCAGGTTCAAGGTGTGAGCCAGGCAAGGTATGTGTCGGTGTTTTGAAAGGGCTATGGCTGCCACAAAATTCCGGCCGTTATCACTAGCTACCTTGCCTGCCTCAAGATGTAGACTGCCCAGCCATGACTCAGTTTGTCGCTGCAAGTAGTCGGCCAGTACCTCCGCGGTGTATCTGTTGCTCAAAGACATCATCTTCAACACAGCCTGCTGACGCTTACCACTAGCTGTTCGATAGTGGGACACCAAATGTGCAACACTGGCAGCTGCAGATGGAGTGCTCGTGCGACTGCGCTCTGTGGATGAGCTTTCGCTTCTGGAGGAGAAGGAGGGTCGAACGCCTACAGCTAACTGTTTCCTATACCATGGGCTAGGCAGCACTGTCCCACCGCTGCTGTCCCCTGTGGACCCTGCATTCACCACATTAACCCAGTGCGCAGTGATGGACACGTAACGGCCCTGGCCATACCTACTGGACCATGCATCTGTTGTGAGGTGCACCTTTCCACTCACTGATTGCTTGAGTGCATGGACAATGAGGGTCTTTCACATGAATGTGGAGGGCTGGGATGGCTTTGCGAGAAAAGAAGTGCTGACTGGGTAGGTCATAGCGTGGTACTGCTTAGGCCATGAGTTCACGGAAAGCTTCGCTTTCAACCAACCGGTAGGGCATCATCTCTAACGAGATTAGTTTGACAATGTGGGCATTCAAACCCAGTGTACGCGGATGAGAGGATGAGTACTTTCTTGTCCTACTCATAGTCTCTGGTAGGGTGAGCTGGACTTGAGAGCTGCATATGGTGGAACTAGCGGTGAACATGGTGGACTGAGAGAGGGTTGATGATGGTGATGGAGTTGGTGTTCTTTCTGATGGCCTAGATTCAGTCTTTCATAGCAATAACATTGTGAGTCCCTGACTGGACACCTCAACATTTGCTGCTGGTTGTGTGCTAACCGGTGGGCTTACAGTGGGGGAAACCATGTAGCGTTGCTGACTACCTTCATTGGGAGCAGTTGCACATGTGGTACGTGAGGTTTGGTAGTCCGTCCACGCTTGCAAGTGCATGGTGGTTAAATGTCTAAGCATGCAACTGGTATTCAAATTTCTCAGATTTTTCCCTCGGCTAAAGGTCTTTGCGCACTTCTTACAGATAACCTTTGCCTGATCATTAGGATTTTGTTCAAAAAAGTGCCACACTGCACTCTTCCTACTATGGAAGACATTTTGAGGCCTTGCACGCTGTGCTAATTTGACCGTCTGGCCTAGCTGTCATGCAACTCTTTTGGTTTTTGTAACCCGTTTTTGGACTGCTCTGGGCCTGCCAGATAACAGCTGTTGCGATGTCGATGCCTGCTGCGGATGCTCCTCCTCCTCTCCTGAGCTATTGGCAGCGGCACCCTCTTCCCCCAATGGATGCCAATCTGGGTCAACAACTGGGTCATCCATCACCTCCTCTTCAATGTCATGTGCACCTTCCTCTGTGTCGCCATGTAAGGTGGTATAGTATGCGGGAAGGGTCTCCTGAGTTTCATCAGGGTAAGATTCTGGCTCAGTACACTGCGAGGACAATGCAGTGCTCTGAGTGAATGTACCAGCAGATAAAACTAGCAGTGGCTGTGCATCAGTGCACTCCATGTCAGATTCTTCTTGGACTGGGTAATTCACGATTTGACTTGATAACCCAGGCATGGTATGTGAAAAGAGCTCCATGGAGTAATCTGTAGTTTGGCCTGCCACATCCTTTACTTTTGGTAGGGGTGAAGGACACAAGGAAAGGTGTTGTTCCTGACCATGAGCCTCCATTGACGACTCAGTGCTTTTATTTTTTGAAAGTTCAGAAGTGGAGGCAAGAGAGCTGGAGGCTGTGTCAGCAATGTAAGCCAAAACTTGTTCCTGAAGCTCCGGCTTTAAAAGCGGTTTACCTACTCCCAGAAAAGGGAGCCTTCGAGGCCTTGTGGAGCCAGACGATGATGCAGGCTCAACACCTACTGCATTAGGTGCTATTGTGCTTTTACCACTACCAGCAGATCCACCACCACCACTAACACCATCATTACCAGCTGGCAACCCCCGCCCACTTCCACGGCCTCTTCCAACACCCTCCCTCATTTTTGGGAAAATGTACCCAAAATACCACCAGCTACAGTATATGGTACTGTAAAACAAGTTACAAGGTGTTTATAGTATTGGGGAGAATTTGAATCTCCCTACAGACTTGAGGACACTGAACTATTATCTTAGGCCCAGTGTAGATTACACCTCAATATAACAGGCTGAAATTGGATGGTGTAAAAAATGTCTATATAGGACGGGAGAATTTGAATCTCCCTACAGACTTGAGGACACTGAACTATTATCTCAGGCCGAGTGTAGATTACACCTCAATATAACAGGCTGAAATTGGATGGTGTAAAAAATGTCTATATACAGACTTGAGGACACTGAACTATTATCTCAGGCCCAGTGTAGATTACACCTCAATATAACAGGCTGAAATTGGATGGTGTATAAAATGTCTATATAGGACTGGGGAGAATTTGAATCTCCCTAGAGATTTTAGCAAGCTGACAATGATGCTCTCAGTCCCAAGTATGGCAGCAGACAGCCTAATAAGCAGGACTGCTGCACACAAAAGTGTGGAAAAATGAACGCTTGGTAACTGGGCAAAAAAGAGGATGTAAAGTATTTTTGCTTTTAAAAAAGCAGTTTGCACAGCAGTGTGAAAACAGCAATGCAGCTATCAGGGAGCCTTATAAGGCAGCCTAATAACCAACAGAGCTAATGCACCAAAATATAGCCTCCCCTTGCACTGCACACTAACTGGTGTGTTGTACAGGCAAAATCGCTAGCAGCAGAAGCAGTTTTTTTTATCTTCTTCCCTGCCTAACGCTCTTCCTACAGAATCATCATCAGCAGCAGCTCTCCCTATTCTGAGATCAGCAGTAGATGGCGGTCGGCGTGCACGCTCTTTAATAGCCCCTGTGACGCCACACAAAACAAGCCAATCACTTGCATGCTCTTCTCAAAGATGGTGGTGGCCGCTGCCTATGTCATCGCATTGCCCACAGTGTGCGTCCTCCATCATTGGCTGAAAAAGGGCACTGGAAGCATCTTTTGAAAGGCGACTTTGGCGCTCTGGTCGCCGATCTCGCGGCCGACCTCACGCTATGGTCGGGTTTTGTTTCATGAAACCCGACTTTTGCGAAAGTCGGCGACTTTTGAAATTGACCGACCCGTTTCGCTCAACTCTACTGACTACTATTGCAGCTTTCAAGGAATACCGGTTTCATCTGCATGGAGCCGTGCAACAAATCACATTGCTGACTGACCATCACAATTTAGAGTTCCTTAGATCTGCTAGATGTCTTTCTCCTCGTCAGGCTCGTTAGAATTTATTTTTAAATTAATTTAATTTTGTCATCTTGTACCATCCAGGTTCTCCTAATGGGAAGGCTGATGCTTTATCCCAAATTCATACTGCGGATTCCGTACCTGGAGCCACATCGAAGACCATTCTATCTGATGCCAACTTCATCGGCGTTATCCATGATCAGGACTTGTGGAAGGAGTGCAGGGAGACTTGTGACGGTGATGTATTTCTGGCCAATCCACCTGTTGATATCAATCTTGTCTTTAAGAGTGGCATATGGTTCAGAGATTGAAGTATTTACGTCTCTAACGCCATCCGTCTGCATATCCTCAAGTTGGATCATGACTCCAAGTTGGCTGGTCACAGGGGGGTACAGAAGAAACACGAGTTTCTAAGTCGATTTTTCTGGTGGCCAACTTGCCTGAAGGATACTAAGGACTGTGTTCTCTCTTGTGAGGTATGTGTTCATTACAAGACTCCTCGTGTGGCACCTACGGATCTTCTACAACCATTACCTGTTACATGCCGCCCATGCGGGTCTATCTAGATGGACTTCAGTGTGGAGTTGCCTGCATCGGGGGGCATGAATACGAACCTGGTGGTAGTTGATCGCGTGACTAAGGCCGCTCATTTTGTTCCAAGCACCGGCCTCCCCTCAGCTAAGGATACAGTGAACTTTATCATACAGAATGTTTTTCGGTTGTATGGGGTCCCGGAAGAGATCATCTGTGATCGTGAAGTGTAGTTCACTTCAAGATTCTGGTAGGGGTTTTGCTCTACACTCAATATTAATGTCTCTCTTCCACTTACCACCCATATATGAATGTTTAGACTGAGCGTACCAACCAGACTTTGGAACAATATCTACACTGCTACGTCAGCCATCTCCATGATGATTGGTTGGCGTTACTTCCATTAGCCGAATTCTAATATAACAATTCTCAGTGCTCCTCCACTAAGTTCACACCTTTCTATGCCAATCTGGGTTATCATCCATGTATCTTACCTAGGTCTCCTATTAATTCTACGTTGAGGAAAGGCTGACTGCGATGAGGCAAAATCTGGAATTTCTGAAGGAAGCTCAAGAATGTTACAAGAGATCGGCTGATAGATTTTGTAAACCTGCACCCATGTTCAAGGTAGGAGATTCCGTGTGGTTATCCACTAAAAATCTGAAGTTAAACATTCCTTCACAGAAACTTTCAAGATCAACGGTATTGTGAACTCTGTGGCCTGCTGTCATGAAGGTACACCGAATTTTCCATGTTTCTTTACTAAAGTCTGTACCTCCTAATACCTTTCAGGGATGTGTTGTGCCACCTCTACAGCCTGTAGTAATTGATGAGCAAGAACAATTTGTGGTGGAAGAAATTATTAATTCCAGGATTCGCAGGAATCAACTCCAATACCTGATAAGGTGACAATGGTATCCCCCTGAAGAAGACTCTTTGGAACCTGTGGAAAATGTCACGTTTCAATCAAAGATTCCCTGAGAATCCGGGTCCAGGATTGTCCAGAGGCCGCTTCTAAGGAGGGAGTAATGTCAGGACTCTGAATATTTTTGGCTACCTTTTGGGCATGCCTGCCCTTTTTCAAGATGGTGTCTTTTGTTTCATGTGCCCCTTGTCTTTCTGCCTTATAACTCCACCTCATACTCTAATCTGTGCTAGAGTATTCTGCCTGTGTCCTGCTCCTGGTGGTTTCCAGGCTTTCTAGCTGCTCCTGCAAACTTGTGTGAATAACCTGCTCCTCACCTCTGAAATCCTGCTGCATTCATGTGTACCAGTGTACCTCCTGCTCATGACTTGCCTGACCTTCACCTGCAATTGCTAAACTTGTAAGCTGGTTGCTGCTCTGGTTCTGCATTTCTTTAATTAGCTGCAAAGCTCGGGAATGCTATGCTTAATCTGAGATTTCCTACATAGGCCTCCCTGGATAATCTAACACCTTTTTTGGACTTGCTTATCCCTGCATGGAATAGACAAGGACCTACTTTTTTCAAGCATTCTAAAGTATTAACTGCACTTCACAGACTGTTTTGCTGATTTCATCTCTCTCTGAGGTTTCCAACAGACTTATGTTTTATTCAGTAGTTATTCTATATATATATTAATCTGTGCCAGTGTTCCTCCTGCTCCCTCGGTGCCGCTGACCTTCACCTGCAACACGTAAGTTGGCTGCTGCTCTTGTTCTGCCTTTGTTTAATTAGCTAACACCTAGTTTGGACTTGCTTATCCGTGCATGGACTAGACACAGACCTACTTGTTTCCAGCATTCTCAAGTGCAAACTGCGCTTCACAGACTATTTTGCTGATTGCATTTTTCTCTGAGGTTTCCCACAGACTTGTTAAGTAGCTATTTTAAGTGTAATAGACTTTATTTTTCTCTGCACTTGTTTGAAGCACCGTGTGTTTAAAATATAGACTTTTTCACCTACAAACTGTGTTCTGTAGTGTCTTGCTCCATGCAAAAAGACTCCTGAGTCCTTCAGTGCAACTATTACATTGGGTCACATATACGAAACGCAATGTGTAGTGGGGTCACATGTACCATTCCTGGTGTGTAGTGAGTTCACATATACCATACCCGATGTGTAGTGGGGTCATATATATCATACATGGTATGTAATGAGGTCACACATACCATACCCAGTATGTAGTGGGGTCATATATACCATACCTGGTGTAGTGGGGTCATATATACCATACACGTTGTGTAGTAGGGTTATATATACCATACCTGGTGTTTAATGAGGTCAAATATACCATACCCATGTGCTGTGTGGTCATATATACCATACCTGTTGTGTAGTGGGGTCATATATACCATACCTGGTGTTTAATGAGGTCACATATAACATTCCCGATGTGTAGTCAGGTCATATATACCATGCCAGGTATAAGGTCACATATCCCATACCTCTTGTGCTTTGGGGTCATATATCCCATACCTGGTATATAATGAGGTCACAGATACCATAACTGGTGTGTAGTGGGGTCACATATACCATATCCAGTGTGCTGTGGGGTCATATATACCATACCCATTGTCTAGTGGGGTCATATATACCACACCTGGTGTTTAGTGAGGTCACATATAACATACCCGATCTGTAGTTGGGTCAAATATACCATACCTGTTGTGCAGTGGGTCATATATACCATATCATATATATCATGCCTGGTATGTAATAAGGTCACATATCCCATACCTGGTGTGTCGTCGGGTCATATATCCCATACCTGGTGTGTTGTGTGGTCATATATACCATACCTGGTGTTTAGTGGGGTCATATATGCCATACATGGTGTGTAATGAGGTCACATATACCATACCCGGAGAGTAGTGGGGTCACATTTACCGTACCTGGTGTGTAGTGGGGTCATATATCCCATGCCTGGTGTGTATTGGGGTCACATACACCATACCTGATGTGTAGTGAGGTCATATATCCCATATCTTGCGTTTAGTGGGGTCACATATCCCATTACTGGTGTGTAGTGGGGTCATATATACCATACCTGGTGTGTAGTAGGGTCACATATACCACAACTGCTGTGTAGTGAGGTCACATATACTATACCCAGTGTATAGTGGGGTCATATATACTGTACCTGGTGTGTAATGAGGTCACATATATCATACCTGGTGTGTAATGGGGTCATATACTGTATACCATACCTGGAGTCTAGTGTGGTCATATATACCAAACCTGGTGTGTAATAATGACACATATACCTTACCCGGTGTGTAGTGGGGTCATATATCCCACAGCTAGTGTGTAGTAAGGTTCCATATACCATACCTGGTGTGTAGTGGGGTCATACATACCATACCTGGCGTGCAGTGGGGTCACATATAACATACCCGGTGTGTAGTGGGGTCATATATACCATACCTAATGTAGAATGAGGTCATATATATCTTACAGACTCTTTCTGTCCTCTCCACGCTCCCGGCATCTTCCGGTTCCAGTAATGCTTTGCGCGAAACACCGCTGATGACGTCGCGCTCTCGCAAGAGTGACGTCATCATCAGCCCTTCTCGCTAAGCATTACTGGAACCAGAAGATGCTGGGCGCATGGTGAGAGGAGGGACAGAGTCCGGGGGCCGTCGGAAGGTGAGTATATAACTATTTTTTATTTTAACAGAGACTCTAAAATACCCGATGCGATAGAATCGGGCCACCATCTAGTGTATTATACTCCTGTTACACACGGAGCTGCTGTCTCTGTTCTGCTGTTACCTAATGTATTGTACTCCAGTTACACCCATAGCTGCTGTCACTGTTCTGCTGTTATCTAATGTATTGTACTCCAGTTACTCCCAGAGCTGCAGTCACTGTTCTGCTTTTACCTAATGTATTGTAGTCCAGTTACACCCAGAGCTGCAGTCACCATTCTGCTCTTACCTAGTGTATTATACTCCTGTTACAGCCAGAGCTGCAGTCACTGTTCAGATCTTACCAAATGTATTGTACTCCAGTTATACCCATAGCTGCTGTCACTGTTCTGCTGTTACCTAATGTATTGTACTCCAGTTACACCGAGATCTGCAGTCACTGTTCTCCTGTTACCTAATGTACTCCTGTTACAGCCAGAGCTGCAGTCACTGTTCTGCTGTTACCTAATGTAGTGTACTCCAGTTACACCCAGATCTGCAGTCACTGTTCTGCTGTTACCTAATGTAGCGTACTCCAGTTACACCCAGATCGGCAGTCACTGTTCTGCTGTTACCTAATGTACTCCAGTTACGCCCAGATCTGCAGTCTCTGTTCTGCTGCTACCTAATGTAGTGTACTCCAGTTACACCCAGAGCTGCAGTCACTGTTCTGCTGTTACCTAATGTATTGTATTCCAGTTACTCCCAGAGCTGCAGTCACTGTTCTGCTTTTACCTAATGCATTGTAGTCCAGTTACAGCCAGAGCTGCAGTCATTGTTCAGATCTTACCTAATGTATTGTACACAAGTTACACCCAGAGCTGCAGTCACTGTTCTACTGTTACCTAATGTATTGTACTCCAGTTACACCCAGATCTGCAGTCACTGTTCTGCTGTTACCTAATATACTCCTGTTACACCCAGAGCTGCAGTCACTATTCTGCTCTTACCTAATGTATTGTATATGTACAGGACTGTGCCTGTGTAATGAGCGACGCAGTAATGATGCCTTTAACAGCTGTAATGTGCCTGTAAAATAAGCGATGCGGCCGTGTTGCCGCGACGACTAAGCGACTGTAGCTGATTGGTCACGGCCTAACTGCCGTGACCAATCAGCGACGCAGGATTTCGGTTACAGACAGACATGATAAGACAATTATATATATAGATACTCCCTTATCTTCAGGTCAGTCATGGAACTGCACCTAGGATAAGTAGTCACCGGAAATGCTGCCTTGTCGCGTACTAGCTATCGAGCACTCTGCATATGCAATAGAAATGGACTTATTGTTTATGTAATGGAGGACTTTACACTAGCCTAACAGCAGATGGCGATAGTGAGAATTTAAATGTTTGCTGTATTGTGGGGAGGGAAGTTCTCTATTGTTGTTGTTTAGTTTTACTTTCGCTTTTGACTGTATTATACCAGCAGCAGGGCTGTATGCTTCTGAATTCTTATCTCATGTTTACCCATGAGAAGTAAATGCTGTTTACTGAAGATAACTTGCTCAGTGAAGTTCTCCTGTGTACGGGTGGATTCTCGAAAGATACACTCGGCAACAATATATACCATATGTGTGTAATGAGGTCACATATACCATACCCTAATCGGTGTGTAGTGGAATCTTATATACCGTATCTGGTGTGTAGTGGGGTCATATATACCATACCTGGTGTGTAGTGGGGTCATATATCCCATATCTGGTGTGTAGTGAGGTCACATATCCCATACCTGGTGTGTAGTGGGGTCATTTGTGGTGTGTAGTGGGGTCATATATACCATACCTGGTGTGTAATGGGGTCAAATAAACCATACCTGGTGTGTAGTGGGGTCGTATATACCATACCTGGTGTGTAGTGGGGTCATATAAACCATACCTGGTGTTTAGTGGGGTCATATATACCATACCTGGTGTGTAATGAGGTCACATATACCATACCTGGTGTGTAGTGCGGTCATATATACCATACCTGGTGTGTAATGAGGTCACATATACCATACTCGGAGTGTAGTAGGGTCATATATACCATACCTGGGGTGTAGGGGGGTCATATATACCATATCTGGTGTTTAATGAGGTCACATATAACATACCTGATCTGTAGTCGGGTCAAATATACCATACCTGTTGTGCAGTGGGTCATATACAGTATACCATATCATATATATCATACCTGGTATGTAATAAGGTCACATATCCCATACCCGTTGTGTAGTGCGGTCATATATTCCATGCCTGGTGTGTATTGGGGTCACATACACCATACCTGATGTGTAGTGAGGTCATATATCCCATACCTTGCGTTTAGTGGGGTCACATATCCCATTACTGGTGTGTAGTGGGGTCATATAAACCAGGGGTCCCCAACCACCGGTCCGCGGCCCAGCACCGGGCCGTTGCAGTGCCCTTGCCGGTCCGCGGACAGAAGGGGAGCCGGCGGCGGTGCAGCAGCTGATACTCACCCTGCATCCCGCGGCGGCTTCATCCAGCGCTGAGCGGTCACGTGTACCGCTCATTTAAGGTCATGAATATGGACGCCACTCATCTCCCATAGGCGTGGCATCCATATTCATGGACCTTAATGAGCGGTAGCACGTGACCGCTCCGCACAGGAGCTGAAGCGCCGCGAGATGCAGGGACGTGCAGCGACGGGAAGGAAGGTCAGCGATGTGAGGGTAAGTATGATGGGGAGGATGGGGGAGCCGAGCGGAGCCATATATACAAGGGAGGGAGAGTGGGAGCGGAGAGCCATATATACAAGGGAGGGAGAGTGGGAGCGGAGCAATAAATACAAGGGAGGGAGAGTGGGAGCGGAGAGCCATATATACAAGGGAGTGAGAGTGGGAGCGGAGCCATATATACAAGGGAGGGAGAGTGGGAGCGGAGAGCCATATATACAAGGGAGGGAGAGTGGGAGCAGAGCCATATATACAAGGGAGGGAGAGTGGGAGCGGAGCCATATATACAAGGGAGGCCGGGAGAGTGGGAGCAGAGCCATATATACAAGGGAGGGAGAGTGGGAGCAGAGCCATATATACAAGGGAGGGAGAGTGGGAGCAGAGCCATATATACAGGGGAGGGAGAGTGGAAGCGGAGCCATATATACAAGGGAGAGAGAGTGGGAGTGGAGCCATATATACAAGGGAGAGTGGGAGCGGAGCCATATATACAAGGGAGGCCGGGAGAGTGGGAGTGGAGCCATATATACAAGGGAGGGAGAGTGGAAGCAGAGCCATATATACAAGGAAGAGAGAGTGTGAGCGGAGCCATATATAAGGGAGAGTGGGAGCAGAGCCATATATATATATATATATATATATATATAAGGGAGGGAGAATGGGAGCGGAGCCATATATACAGGGGAGGGAGAGTGGGAGCGGAGCCATATATAAGGGAGAGTGGGAGCGGAGCCATATATATATATATATATAAGGGAGGGAAAATGGGAGCGGAGCCATATATACAGGGGAGGGAGAGTGGGAGCGGAGCCATATATAAGGGAGAGTGGGAGCGGAGCCATATATATATATATATATAAGGGAGGGAGAATGGGAGCGGAGCCATATATACAGGGGAGGGAGAGTGGGAGCGGAGCCATATACTGTATAAGGGAGAGTGGGAGCGGAGCCATATATATATATATATAAGGGAGGGAGAATGGGAGCGGAGCCATATATAAGGGAGAGTGGGAGTGGAGCCATATATATATATATATATATATATAAGGGAGGGAGAATGGGAGCGGAGCCATATATACAGGGGAGGGAGAGTGGGAGCGGAGCCATATATACAAGGGAGAGTGGGAGCGGAGCCATATATACAAGGGAGGCTAGGAGAGTGGGAGCGGAGCCATGTATACAAGGATGGGACAGGGGAGCCATGCATACAACAGGGGGAGCCACACAGAGCTGGACAGGACGGGGGGAACCACACATACATTTTTTGATGATTAGAAAATAATCAGCATGTACAGTACTCCAGTACAATTTTTCTTAAGTGCTCAATGCTCCATTTCCTTGTAGGTTCCAATCATCATTAGCAGTGACGGCCATCAGTAGAAGTAGCCGGTGCTCCCACTGAAACAGAGAAACAAGCCAGATGCTCCCACTCATTCAAAACCTATGGTGAGTTGAGTCACATTATAAATGTTATAATTAAATGATAAGTATGCACTGCTAAATTACAACCACGTCCATAGCCCCGCCCCCTTATGACCAAAGCCCCGCCCCTGTCACACCTCCATCCCCGCCCTGCCGGGCCATGGAAGAATGGTCTTGCTTCAAGCCGGTCCCTGGTGCAAAAAAGGTTGGGGACCACTGATATATACCATACCTGGAGTGTAGTAGGGTCACATATACCACACCTGCTGTGTAGTGAGGTCACATATACTATACCCAGTGTTTAGTGGGGTCATATATACTGTACCTGGTGTGTAATGAGGTCACATATATCATACCTGGTGTGTAATGGGGTCATATACTGTATACCATACCTGGATTCTAGTGTGGTCATATATACCAAACCTGGTGTGTAATAATGCCACATATACCTTACCCGATGTGTAGTGGGGTCATATATCCCACAGCTAGTGTGTAGTAAGGTTCCATATACCATACCTGGTGTATAGTGGGGTCATACATACCATACCTGGTGTGCAGTGGGGTCACATATAACATACCCAGTGTGTAGTGGGGTCATATATACCATACCTAATATGGAATGAGGTCATATATATCTTACCTGGTGTGTAATCAGATCTCATATAACTAGAGTTGAGCGAAACGGGTCGAAAAAATTCAAAAGTCGCCGACTTTTGGCAAAGTCGGGTTTCATGAAACGAAACCCGACCCTAGAATGAGGTCGGCCACGAGGTCGGCGACTTACGCGCCAAAGTCGCGTTTCAAAAGTTTGTTTTGCGCTCTTTTTCAGCCAATCAGGATCCACGGACACTGTGGGCAACGTGATGACATAGGCACGGATCACCACCATCTTTCAGAAGGGCATGCAAGTGATTGGCTTGCTTTGGTGGGCGTCACAGAGGGTATAAAAGGGCGTGCACGCCGACCGCCATCTTACTTCTGCCGATCTTAGCATAGGGAGAGGTTGCTGCTGATTCTGTAGGGAGAGCGTTAGGCAGGGAAGAAGACAAAAAAACTGCTTCTGCTGCTAGCGATTTGGCCTGCACAACACACCAGTCACTGTGTGTGCAGTGCAAGGGGAGGCTATATAGTGGTGTATCAGTGGTGTTGGTTGTTGGGCTGCCTTCTAAGGCTTCCTGACAGGCTGGCATTGCTTTTTACCCACTGCTCCGCAAACTGCTTTTTTAAAAGCAATCCAATCTCCCTTATCCTCTAGTCACTTTGGTCACAGCTGCGCCATCGAGCCTGTCACATAGCGCTCAGATATTCATTGGGCCTCAAACTGCTTAAGCAATCCCAATTTTTTTTTTTTGTCCTGCTGAGAAGAAAAAAAAACTGCTTCTGCTGCTGAGGGCAATTTGGCCTGCACAACACACCAGTCACTGTGTGTGCAGTGCAAGGGGAGGCTATATAGTGGTGTATCAGTGGTGTTGGTTGTTGGGCTGCCTTTTAAGGCTTCCTGACAGGCTGGCATTGCTGTTTACCCACTGCTCCGCAAACTGCTTTTTTAAAAGCAATCCAATCTCCCTTATCCTCTAGTCACTTTGGTCACAGCTGTGCCATCGAGCCTGTCACATAGTGCTCAGATATTCATTGGGCCTCACACAATCCAAAAGTGTCCACTGTCCAAAAGTGTGTGAAGATATTCAAAATCTCCCTTATCCTCTAGTCACTTTTGTCACAGCAGTGCCATCGAGCCTGTCACATAGCGCTGAGATATCAGTGGGCCTCACACAATCCAAAAGTGTCCAGTGTCCAAAAGTGTGTGCAGATATTCAAAATCTCCCTTATCCTCTAGTCACTTAGGTCACAGCAGTGCCATCGAGCCTGTCACATAGCGCTGAGATAACAGTGGGCCTCACACAATCCAAAAGTGTCCACTGTCCAAAAGTGTGTGCAGATATTCAAAATCTCCCTTATCCTCTAGTCACTTTTGTCACAGCAGTGCCATCGAGCCTGTCACATAGCGCTGAGATATCAGTGGGCCTCACACAATCCAAAAGTGTCCAGTGTCCAAAAGTGTGGGCAGATATTCAAAATCTCCCTTATCCTCTAGTCACTTTTGTCACAGCAGTGCCATCGAGCCTGTCACATAGCGCTGAGATATCAGTGGGCCTCACACAATCCAAAAGTGTCCAGTGTCCAAAAGTGTGTGCAGATATTCAAAATCTCCCTTATCCTCTAGTCACTTTTGTCACAGCAGTGCCATCGAGCCTGTCACATAGCGCTGAGATATCAGTGGGCCTCACACAATCCAAAAGTGTCCAGTGTCCAAAAGTGTGTGCAGATATTCAAAATCTCCCTTATCCTCTAGTCACTTTTGTCACAGCAGTGCCATCGAGCCTGTCACATAGCGCTGAGATATCAGTGGGCCTCAAACAATCCAAAAGTGTCCAGTGTCCAAAAGTGTGTGCAGATATTCAAAATCTCCCTTATCCTCTAGTCACTTTTGTCACAGCAGTGCCATCGAGCCTGTCACATAGCGCTCAGATATCAGTGGGCCTCACACAATCCAAAAGTGTCCAGTGTCCAAAAGTGTGTGCAGATATTCAAAATCTCCCCTGTCCTATAGACACCTTGTACCTTGTTTTACATTACTATATAGTTTGTTGGATTTTGTCTACATTTCTACCAAAAATGAGGAAGGCTGGTGGAAGAGGCCGTGGAATTGGGCGGGGGTTGGCAGCTGGTAATGATGGTGTTGGTGGTGGATCTGATGGTAGTGGCAAGAGCAAAATAGGACCGAATGCAGGAGGTGCTGACCCTGCGTCATCGTCTGGCTACATAAGGCCTCGAACGCTTAGTTTTCTAGGAGTTGGCAAACCGCTTTTAAAGCCAGAGCATCAGGAAAAAGTTTTGTCTTACATTGCTGACTCAGCCTCCAGCTCTATCGCCTCCTCTTCTTCAGTTGTAAAAAGTAAAAGCACTGAGTCGTCATTGGAGGCTCATGTTCATGAACCACACCTTTCCTTGTGTCCTTCACCCCAACCAAGATTGAAGGATGACGCAGGCCATACTACTGATTACTCCATGGAGCTGTTTTCACATACCATGCCTGGATTATCAAGTGAAATGGTGAATTACCCAGGCCAAGATGAATCTGACATGGAGTGCACTGATGCACAGCCGCTGATGGATGATTCTGCTGGTACATTCACTCAGAGCACTACATTGTCCTCGCAGTGTACAGAGCCAGATTCTGACCCTGATGAGACTCAGGTGCCCCTTCCCGCACACTATACCACCATACACGGTGACACAGAGGAAGGTGCACATGACATAGAAGAGGAGGTGATGGATGACCCAGTTGTTGACCCAGATTGGCATCCATTGGGGGAAGAGGGTGCTGCTTCCAATAGCTCAGATGAGGAGCATCCACAGCAGACATCGACATCGCAACAGCTGTTATCTGGCAGGCCCGGAGCACTCCAAAGACAGGTTCCAAACATCAAAAGAGTTGCTGGACAGCTTGTCCAGAGGGTCAAAAGATCACAACGTGCTAGGCCGCAAAATGTCTGCCAAAGTAGGAAGAGTGCAGTGTGGCACTTTTTTGACCAAAATCCTCATGATCAGGCCAAGGTTATCTGTAAGACGTGCGCAAAGACCTTTAGCCGAGGGAAAAATCTGAAAAATTTGAATACCAGTTGCATGCTTAGACATTTAACCAGCATGCACTTGCAAGCGTGGACACAACACCAAACCTCAAGTGCCACATGTGCAACTGATCACAACGAAGGTAGTCAGCAACGCTACATTGTTTCCCCCACTGTAAGCCCACCGGTTAGCACAGCAGCAAATGTTGAGGTGTCGTTGCAAGACCACAGCAGTCAGGGAATCCCACTGTTATATCAAAGAAAGACTGATTCTAGGCCATCAGAAAGAACACCAACTCCATCACCATCATCGACCCTCTCTCAGTCCGCCCTGTCCACCGCTATTTCCACCTTATGCAGCTCTCAAGTCCAGCTCACCCTACCAGACACTATGAGTAGGTCAAGAAAGTACTCAGTCTCTCATCCGCGTACACTGGGTTTGAACGCCCACATTGCCAAACTAATCTCGTTTGAGATGATGCCCTTTCGGTTGGTGGAAAGCACAGCTTTCCGCGAACTCATGGCCTATGCAGTACCACGCTATGACCTACCCAGTCGCCACTTCTTCTCTCGCAAAGCCATCCCAGCCCTCCACCATCATGTGAAAGACCGCATTGTCCATGCACTGAAGCAGTCAGTGAGCGGAAAGGTGCACCTCACAACTGATGCATGGTCCAGTCGGCATGGCCAGGGCCGTTACGTGTCCATCACTGCGCACTGGGTTAATGTGGTGGATGCAGGGTCCACAGGGGACAGCGGTGGTGGGACAGTGCTGCCTAGCCCACGGTATAGGAAACAGTTGGCTGTAGGCGTTCGACCCTCCTCCTCCTCCTCCAGAAGCGAAAGCTCGTCCACAGAGCGCAGTCGTACGAGCACTCCATCTGCAGCTGCCACTGTTGCACACGATGTGTCCCCCTATCGAGCAGCTAGTGGAAAGCGTCAGCAGGTTGTGTTGCAGATGATGTGTTTGGGCGACAGACACACCGCCGAAGTGCTGGCCGAGTACTTGAAGCGACAAACTGAGTCATGGCTGGGCAGTGTACATCTTGAGGCAGGCAAGGTAGTTAGTGATAACGGCCGTAATTTTGTGGCAGCCATAGCCCTTTCAAAACTCAGCCACATTCCTTGCTTGGCTCACACCTTGAACCTGGTGGTGCAGTGCTTCCTCAAAAATTATCCGGAGTTAACAGCCCTGCTCCATAAGGTGCGAAGACTGTGCGCGCACATCCGCCGGTCGCCTGTACACTCCGTTCGTATGCAGAAGCTGCAGCGATTGCTCCACCTTCCCAACCACCGCCTCATTATCGACATTGCAACAAGGTGGAACTCCACCCTGCACATGGTGGAGCGGCTGTGCGAGCAGAGGCAGGCCATAATGCATTTGTGGGAGGATACACGGCCAGGCACTTTGAGAGCAGACATGGAGTTGACAGGTGTGCAGTGGTCGAAGCTGAAAGACCTTTGTAAAGTCCTTCAGTGTTTTGAGGAATGCACACGGCTGGTAAGCGCAGACGACGCCATCCTAAGCATGAGCATCCCACTTATGCGTCTGCTCATGCAAACTTTGACGCACCTTAAGGAGCAGGCATCTGCAGCCAATGTTGATGAGGAGGAAGAGGAGGAGGGAATCCTTGATGACATTCAGCCATTGTCTGCTCAGGGACCTCTCCTGGACGAGGTGGAGGAAGAAGAGTAGGAGGAGGATGATGATGGGGATGATTACTTAGGGGAGGAGGATGCATCTCGTGGGGCAAGTGAAAATGTTGGCGTGGCAAGGTCTGGTACAGGGTTTGTGCGAGACTGGAGGGATGTGGATTTGCCAGAAAGTGCTCCTCCACCCAGCACTCGCAGTGCATCATTGACACCGGGAACATTGGCCCACATGTCAGATTATGCCTTGCGGATCCTAAAAAGGGACCCCCGCATTGCCAAAATGATGAACGATGATGACTACTGGTTGGCCAGCATCCTGGATCCACGCTATAAAGGCAAATTACAAAACATCATGCCACAGGAGAACCTTGACCTAATATTGGCTAATAAACAAGCAACTCTGGTAAATCGGTTGCTTGAGGCATTCCCAGCACACAGCAGCGGTGATGGTTCTCACACGAGCCGTACGGGCCGGGGGCAGCTTGGCAGAGGTGTTCGTGGTGCACACAGCAGAAGTGGCGTTGGAGACAGGGGTTTCATGACAATGTTGTGGACTGATTTTTCAAATACCGCTCATACAACTGGTAATACTGCATCGATGGAAAGTGACAGGAGACAGCAGTTGTCAACTATGGTTACAAACTACTTTTCCTCCCATATCGATGTTCTCCCACACAGGTCATTCCCCTTTGACTATTGGGCCGCTAAACTGGACACCTGGCCTGAATTGGCCCAATATGCCTTACAGGAGCTCGCTTGCCCAGCTGCAAGTGTGCTATCGGAAAGAGTCTTCAGTGCAGCTGGATCAATCCTGACAGAAAAAAGGACCCGTCTGTCAACCCAAAATGTGGATGATCTAACCTTCATTAAAATGAACCACGCATGGGTTTCCAAGGATTTTGTCCCACCTTCCCCTGATGACACATAGGGTGACAGAAAAATGGCTTGCTTTGGTCCACCTCTTCCTGGTACTTCACCTATTTCGCCTTTTGCATCAACTGAATGTCCAACATCAACATATGCCACTTTCTAAAACTCCCTAACTGTGCTGCCTCCCCCCCCATGGCCGGGGTCACCACCTAGCGCACGACACCGTGCGAGTGCCGTTGCCCTGGACAGGTGGGTAGGCTGACTCTTGGGCGCGGGCACTGGCACAGGGTCCCTCATAGTGCAATCAAGTGTCTCTGATGGTGGTGGTGCACACCCGCCGTCAGACACACCGCTGTACTATGAGGGGCCCAGTGCCAGTACCGACGCCCACGAGTGGGCCCCCCTTGCTTGGGCAGGGCCCCAGCATTTGCAATCTTTACCTCTCCCTGCTCCTCCGCTGTGTAATCTGGGCCGTCAAATCCATACTGTGCCTGACACCGTCTGAGCCTGCCTCCTGATATATAGACATATATTTTGAATGTGTACGCTATCCATACATGTTATCCGGGGATACGGTACCCTTTCTAACCTTTGTGCAATCACGTGCAATCCATACTGGGCCTAACACCGTCTGAGCCTGCCTCATGCTGTATAGACATATATTTTGAATGTGTACGCTATCCATACATGTTATCCGGTGATACGGTACCCTTTCTAACCTTTGTGCAATCACGTGCAATCCATACTGGGCCTAACACCGTCTGAGCCTGCCTCATGCTGTATAGACATATATTTTGAATGTGTACGCTATCCATACATGTTATCCGGTGATACGGTACCCTTTCTAACCTTTGTGCAATCACCTGCAATCCATACTGGGCCTAACACCGTCTGAGCCTGCCTCATGCTGTATAGACATATATTTTGAATGTGTACGCTATCCATACATGTTATCTGGGGATACGGTACCCTTTCTCACCTTTGTGCAATCACGTGTAATCCATACTGGGCGTGAGAACGGCTGGCGAGCTGTTAAGCAAGCTATAGCACCTGTCCAGACAAGTACAGGGATTCCCTAGCGAGGAGACTTATTTGATTGTTTTCAATGTTGGGACAGCAATTTTTGGGGAGCACTATACTCTGGAGAATGATAGATGGGGCCCACCATACACTGGAACATTCCAAAGGTGGACATCAGACACTGGAGCAGCATTTACAGGGCCCATTATACACTAGAGCATTAGAAATGGGGCCCATTATGTTTGGAGCATTATTTGGGCCCATAAGACAGTGGAGCTTCATCCATGGGGACCAACATATACTGTAGCATTATGTGGAGCTCATCATATACTGTTTCAAACATTATATGGGACCAATGATTCTGTATGGAGAAATAGATGGGCCTCGTCATGAGATGTAAAAAGTGAGGTATTTTTCATTGGACTATACCGCTATTTCTCTGCCGTGTCGGAGCATGATGAGTTGTGGTATGTGTTAAAGGGGCGCTCTTTTGCCCAGGGCACATGAAAACCTGGAGCCAGCCCTCCCCCCCCACAGTTTGTAGCCAAATAACCCCCATTTTTCAGTGTGTAACTTGTATTATGAAGTTAATTAAGGTTGACAAGCTTAAGAAAGAAGAATTGATGCTTTTGGCATTCAAATGGGCACTGTAGGTGTGTTTCCTGTCCTTCTCTCACTGCCGACTTTTATTCCCCATTGACTTACATTGGGTTTCGTGTTTCGGGACGACCCCGACTTTTCCCTATAATCGGACGATCTTGCTCGACCCGACTTTTGGAAAAGTCGGGTTTCACGAAACGAAACGCGACCCTAAAAAACCAAAAGTCGCTCAACTCTACATATAACATACCTGGTGTATACTGAGGTCACCTTTACCATACGTGGTGTGTAGTGTGGTCACGTATCCCATACCTGGTGTGTAGTGTGGTCACGTATCCCATACCTGGTGTGTAGTTTGGTCACATATCCCATAACTGGTGTGTAGTTTGGTCACATATACCATACCTGGTGTGTAGATGGGGTCACATGTACCATACCTATTTTGTAGTGAGACCACATATACCATATTCGGTGTGTAGTAGGGTCAAATATACCATAACTGGTGTGTAATGAGGTCACATATACGATACCCAGGGTGTAGTGGGGTCATATGTACCATACCTGGTGTGTAGTCCGGTCATATATACCATGCCTGGTGTGTAGTGAGGTCATATATCCTATACCTGGTGTGTACTGGGGTCATATATACCATACCTGTTGTGTATATACCATACATGATGTGTAGTGGGGTCCTATATACCATACCTGTTGTGTATATATACCATACATGATGTGTAGTGGGGTCATATATACCATACCTGGTGTCACAAATTTTAAAATCACGACGTCATGAGACATAATACCCCACAACTTTTGTTTCCACTTTCAGTTCAGGTTAGTAATTTGAAAACCATTAAATCACAAGGAGTATAAAGTCCAATATCATACAATAAATAATTTATTAACATATATGCCAAAACAGATAATACATACAATGTTACAACAGGATCAGATAATGAAAGCTAGGTCACTGATTACATATCTATATAAAGTGCTCAAGTGCCATACATAATTAGCATACCGCCATAGGGATAAAATATAAATATATGCCTGAGAAATAACAATTCCCCAAAGTTGGAACGGGTCAAGAAAAGGTTAAATATCCAATATAGTGTATGCCATGTGCTTACACATTAGCAGTATATATGTCAGGACCGAAGCCACCCGCCCCGATGCGCGTTTCGCTGCTCTTTTTAAAGGTTGCGGTACTGTGTGTCAGGCCAGGCCTGTCCTTATATACAATGCTACAGCCATTAGCAATCACGGTGCGTAGTTCCATTGCCGCCCCCCCGGAAGTTACATCACCTGAGGCATGGCAACAAGACATTGCGAGACAGCTCAGTACAACGACGTCACTGACCCCAGCAATGCTCCGTGTAAGGAGCGCCCGGAAGTAAGCACACTAGCCAAACAGCTCATGAAGCACTGGAGTACCCACCCGGAATATACCGCAATAGGCTGTATAGTGTGAATGGATAAAAGTGCCCCAAATCAATATGCAAAGAAACATGATATATCAATAATGTAAAAATAATGAAAACTAGATGTGTATTTCCTGAAGGAAGTACAGATAGTGGTTTGAAATGGTGCCCGGGCTGCCCCTTTAAGAGAGACTTGCCTGCTGCCTCTTCAAGACTTTCAACTCAGGATCCGTTTTAACTGTGAGTGCCTCTCAGGGGCCACTTTGGCCTCAGGGTCTGATTTGGTGGGTGGGGCGCCTCAGGATCTGATTCCTTGGCCTGGGCTCCTCAGGGCTTGAATTGTTGGCGGGGATCCCTCAGGCTCCAATTTTGTGGGTGTGGCCCCTCAGGGTCCGATTTTGTGGGTGGGGCCCCTCAGGGTCTGATTTTGTGGGTGGGGCCCCTCAGGGTCCAATTTTGTGGCCGGATCCCCTCAGGGTCCGATTTTGTGGGTGGGGCCCCTCTGGGTCCGATTTTGTGGCCGGATCCCCTCAGGGTCCGATTTTGTGGGTGGGGCCCCTCAGAGTCCGATTTGGTTGGCGGGGCCCCTCAGGGTCCGATTTGGTGGGCGGGGCCTCTCAGGGTCCGATTTTGAGGGCGGGGCCCCAGGTCCGATTCTGTGGGCGGGGCCCCTGAGGGTTGGATTTTGTGGGCGGGGGCCCTGAGGGTTCGATTTTGTGGCCGAGGTTTCTCAGGGTCCGATTTTGTGGCCGGGGCCCCTTAGGGTCCGATTTTGTGGGTGGTGCCCCTCAGGGTCCGATTTTGTGGGTGGGGCCCCTCAGGGTCCGATTTTGTGGCCGGGGCCCCTCAGGGTCCGATTTTGTGGTTGGGCCGCTCAGGGTCTGATTTTGTGGCCGGGGCCCCTCAGGGTCCGATTTTGTGGCCGGGGCCCCTCAGGGTCCGATTTTGTGGCTGGGGCCCCTCAGGGTCCGATTTTGTGGATGGGCCGCTCAGGGTCCGATTTTATGGATGGGCCGCTCAGGGTCCGATTTTGTGGCCGGGGCCCTTCAGGTTCCGATTTTGTGGCCGGGGCCCCTCAGGGTCCGATTTTGTGGGTGGGGCCCCTCATGGTCTGATTTTGTGGGTGGGGCCCCTCAGGGTCCAATTTTGTGGCCGGGGCCCCTCAGGGTCCGATTTTGTGGTTGGGCCACTCAGGGTCTGATTTGGTGGGCGGGGCCCCACATGGTCCGATTTGGTGGGCGGGGCCCCTCAGGGTCCGATTTCTTGGGGCGGGGCCCCTCAGGGTCCGATTTGGTGGGCGGGGCCCCTCAGGGTCTGATTTGGTGAGCACAGCCCCTCAGAGGTCGATTTGGTGGGCAGGGCCCCTCAGGGTCCAATTTGGTGGGTGGGGCCCCTCAGGGTCCAATTTGGTGGGCGGGGCCCCTCAGAAACCGATTTGCTGGGCGGGGCCCCTCAGAACCCGATTTGGTGAGCGGGGCCCCTCAGAGTTCACTTTGGTGAGCGGGGCCCCTCAGGGTCCGATTTGGTGAGCGGGGCCCCTCAGGATCCGATTTGGTGGGTGGGGCCCCTCAGAGTCCGATTTTGTGGCTGGGGACCCTTAGGGTCTCATTTTGTGGGTGGGGACCCTCAGGGTCTGATTTTGTGTTCGAGGCCCCTCAGGGTCCGATTTTGTGGTTGAGGCCCTTCAGAATCCGATTTGGTGGGCAGGGCCCCTCAGCATCCGATTTGGTGAGCGGGGCCCCTCTGAGTTCGATTTTGTGAGCACGGCCCCTCAGGGTCCGATTTGGTGGGCTGGGCCCCTCAGGGTCTGATTTGGTGGGCGGGGCCCCTCATGGTTTGATTTGGTGGGCGGGGGCCACTCTGGGTCTGATTTGGTGAGCGGGGCCCATCAGGGTCCGATTTTGTGGTTGGGGTCCCTCAGGGTCTGATTTTGTGGGTCGGGACCCTCAGGGTCCGATTTTGTGTCCGGGGCCCCTCAGGGTCCGATTTTGTTGTTGGGGCCCCCTCAGAATCCGATTTGGTGGGCGGGGCCCCTCAGGGTCCGATTTGGTGAGCGGAGTCCCTCAGAGTTCGATTTGGTGAGCGGGGCCTCTCAGGGTCCAATTTGGTGGGTGGAGCCCCTCAGGGTCCGATTTGGTGGGCGGGGCCCCTCAGGGTCCGATTTTGTGGGTGGGGGCCCTCAGGGTCCGATTTTGTGGATGGGCCGCTCAGGGTCCGATTTTATGGATGGGCCGCTCAGGGTCCGATTTTGTGGCCGGGGCCCCTCAGAGTCCGATTTTGTGGGTGGGGCCCCTCAGGGTCCGATTTTGTGGCCGGGGCCCCTCAGGGTCCGATTTTGTGGTTGGGCCCCCTCAGGGTCTGATTTTGTGGCCGGGTCTACTCAGGGTCCGATTTTGTGGGTGGGGCCCCTTAGGGTCTGATTTTGTGGGTGGAGCCCCCTGGGTCCATTTTGGTGGGCGGGGCCACTCTGGGTCCGATTTGGTGGGCGGAGCTCCTCAGGGTCCTATTTGGTGGGCGTGGCCTCTCTCGGTCCGATTTAGTGGACAGTGGCCCTCAGGGTCCGATTTGGTGGGCGGGGCTCCTCAGGGTCCGATTTGGTGGGTGGGGCCCCTCTGCTTCTGATTTGGTGGGCGGGGCCCTTCATGGTCCGATTTGGTGGGCGGGGTCACTCTGGGTCCGATTTGGTGGACGGAGCTCCTCAGGGTCCGATTTGGTGGGCAGGGCCCCTCTGGGTCCGATTTGGTGGGCGGGGCCCTTCAGGGTCCGATTTGGTGGGTGGGGGCCCTCAGTGTCCGATTTGGTGGGCTGTGCCACTCTGGGTCCGTTTTTGGTGGGCGGGGCCACTCTGGGTCCGATTTGGAGGCAAGGGTGGCTCAGCCTCCGATTTTAAGGCCGGGGTAGCTCAGCCTCCGATTTGGAGCCTGGGGTCACTCAGCTTTCGATTTGGCGCGTCGGCCCTTTAAGACTCATTTCGGTGCGGCGGCCCTTTAAGAATCACTTTGGCGCTTCGGCCCTTTAAGAGCCAGTTTGGCTCACTGGGCTTCTAAATACACTTTGGCGCACATTCTCTCTCAGGGGCATGTGTCATGTGATGAAGCTAGATTTGCATTTGTGCTGTGGGTTTCGCTTTAAGAGCTGATATTATGTGGCAGATAGAGCTGAGCGACTTTTGCTTTTTTAGGGTCGCGTTTCGTTTCGTGAAACCCGACTTTTCCAAAAGTCGGGTCGAGCAAGATCGTCCGATTATAGGGAAAAGTCGGGGTCGTCCCGAAACACGAAACCCAATGTAAGTCAATGGGGAATAAAAGTCGGAAGTGAGAGGAGGACAGGAAACACACCTACAGTGCCCATTTGAATGCCAAAAGCATCAATTCTTCTTACTTAAGCTTGTCAACCTTAATTAACTTCATAATACAAGTTACGCACTGAAAAATGGGGGTTACTTGGCTAAATTTGTGGGGGGGGAGGGCTGGCTGCAGGTTTTCATGTGCCCTGGGCGAAAGAGCGCCCCTTTAACACATACCACAACTCATCATGCTCCGATACGGCAGAGAAATAGGGGTATAATACAATGAAAAATACCTCACTTTTTACATCTCATGACGAGGCCCATCTATTTATCCATACAAAATCATTGGTCCCATATAATGTTTGAAACAGTATATGATGAGCTCCACATAATGCTACAGTATATGTTGGTCCCCATGGATGAAGCTCCACTGTCTTATGGGCCCAAATAATGCTCCAAACATAATGGGCCCCATTTCTAATGCTCTAGTGTATAATGGGCCCTGTAAATGCTGCTCCAGTGTCTGATGTCCACCTTTGGAATGTTCCAGTGTATGGTGGGCCCCATCTATCATTCTCCAGAGTATAGTGCTCCCCAAAAATTGCTGTCCCAACATAGAAAACAATCAAATAAGTCTCCTCGCTAGGGAATCCCTGTACTTGTCTGGACAGGTGCTGTAGCTTGCTTAACAGCTCGCCAGCCGTTCTCACGCCCAGTATGGATTGCACGTGATTGCACAAAGGTGAGAAAGGGTACCGTATCCCCAGATAACATGTATGGATAGCGTACACATTCAAAATATATGTCTATACAGCATGAGGCAGGCTCAGACGGTGTTAGGCCCAGTATGGATTGCACGTGATTGCACAAAGGTTAGAAAGGGTACCGTATCACCGGATAACATGTATGGATAGCGTATACATTCAAAATATATGTCTATACAGCATGAGGCAGGCTCAGACGGTGTTAGGCCCAGTATGGATTGCACGTCATTGCACAAAGGTTAGAAGGGGTACCGTATCCCCGGATAACATGTATGGATAGCGTACACATTCAAAATATATGTCTATACAGCATGAGGCAGGCTCAGACGGTGTTAGGCCCAGTATGGATTGCACGTCATTGCACAAAGGTTAGAAAGGGTACCGTATCCCCGGATAACATGTATGGATAGCGTACACATTCAAAATATATGTCTATACAGCATGAGGCAGGCTCAGACGGTGTTAGGCCCAGTATGGATTGCACGTCATTGCACAAAGGTTAGAAAGGGTACCGTATCCCTGGATAACATGTATGGATAGCGTACACATTCAAAATATATGTCTATACAGCATGAGGCAGGCTCAGACGGTGTTAGGCCCAGTATGGATTGCACGTCATTGCACAAAGGTTAGAAAGGGTACCGTATCCCTGGATAACATGTATGGATAGCGTACACATTCAAAATATATGTCTATACAGCATGAGGCAGGCTCAGACGGTGTTAGGCCCAGTATGGATTGCACGTCTTTGCACAAAGGTTAGAAAGGGTACCGTATCCCCGGATAACATGTATGGATAGCGTACACATTCAAAATATATGTCTATACAGCATGAGGCAGGCTCAGACGGTGTTAGGCCCAGTATGGATTGCACGTCATTGCACAAAGGTTAGAAGGGATACCGTATCCCCGGATAACATGTATGGATAGCGTACACATTCAAAATATATGTCTATACAGCATGAGGCAGGCTCAGACGGTGTTAGGCCCAGTAAGGATTGCACGTCATTGCACAAAGGTTAGAAGGGGTACCGTATCCCCGGATAACATGTATGGATAGCGTACACATTCAAAATATATGTCTATACAGCATGAGGCAGGCTCAGACGGTGTTAGGCCCAGTATGGATTGCACGTCATTGCACAAAGGTTAGAAGGGGTACCGTATCCCCGGATAACATGTATGGATAGCGTACACATTCAAAATATATGTCTATACAGCATGAGGCAGGCTCAGACGGTGTTAGGCCCAGTATGGATTGCACGTCATTGCACAAAGGTTAGAAAGGGTACCGTATCCCCGGATAACATGTATGGATAGCGTACACATTCAAAATATATGTCTATACAGCATGAGGCAGGCTCAGACGGTGTTAGGCCCAGTATGGATTGCACGTCATTGCACAAAGGTTAGAAGGGGTACCGTATCCCCGGATAACATGTATGGATAGCGTACACATTCAAAATATATGTCTATACAGCATGAGGCAGGCTCAGACGGTGTTAGGCCCAGTATGGTTTGCACGTCATTGCACAAAGGTTAGAAGGGGTACCGTATCCCCGGATAACATGTATGGATAGTGTACACATTCAAAATATATGTCTATACAGCATGAGGCAGGCTCAGACGGTGTTAGGCCCAGTATGGATTGCACGTCATTGCACAAAGGTTAGAAGGGGTACCGTATCCCCGGATAACATGTATGGATAGCGTACACATTCAAAATATATGTCTATACAGCATGAGGCAGGCTCAGACGGTGTTAGGCCCAGTATGGATTGCACGTCATTGCACAAAGGTTAGAAGGGGTACCGTATCCCCGGATAACATGTATGGATAGCGTACACATTCAAAATATATGTCTATACAGCATGAGGCAGGCTCAGACGGTGTTAGGCCCAGTATGGATTGCACGTCATTGCACAAAGGTTAGAAAGGGTACCGTATCCCTGGATAACATGTATGGATTGCGTACACATTCAAAATATATGTCTATACAGCATGAGGCAGGCTCAGACGGTGTTAGGCCCAGTGTGGATTGCACGTCATTGCACAAAGGTTAGAAAGGGTACCGTATCCCTGGATAACATGTATGGATAGCGTACACATTCAAAATATATGTCTATACAGCATGAGGCAGGCTCAGACGGTGTTAGGCCCAGTATGGATTGCACGTCATTGCACAAAGGTTAGAAAGGGTACCGTATCCCCGGATAACATGTATGGATAGCGTACACATTCAAAATATATGTCTATACAGCATGAGGCAGGCTCAGACGGTGTTAGGCCCAGTATGGATTGCACGTCATTGCACAAAGGTTAGAAGGGGTACCGTATCCCTGGATAACATGTATGGATAGCGTACACATTCAAAATATATGTCTATACAGCATGAGGCAGGCTCAGACGGTGTTAGGCCCAGTATGGATTGCACGTCATTGCACAAAGGTTAGAAGGGGTACCGTATCCCCGGATAACATGTATGGATAGCGTACACATTCAAAATATATGTCTATACAGCATGAGGCAGGCTCAGACGGTGTTAGGCCCAGTATGGATTGCACGTCATTGCACAAAGGTTAGAAGGGGTACCGTATCCCCGGATAACATGTATGGATAGCGTACACATTCAAAATATATGTCTATACAGCATGAGGCAGGCTCAGACGGTGTTAGGCCCAGTATGGATTGCACGTCATTGCACAAAGGTTAGAAAGGGTACCGTATCCCTGGATAACATGTATGGATAGCGTACACATTCAAAATATATGTCTATACAGCATGAGGCAGGCTCAGACGGTGTTAGGCCCAGTATGGATTGCACGTCATTGCACAAAGGTTAGAAAGGGTACCGTATCCCTGGATAACATGTATGGATAGCGTACACATTCAAAATATATGTCTATACAGCATGAGGCAGGCTCAGACGGTGTTAGGCCCAGTATGGATTGCACGTCATTGCACAAAGGATAGAAAGGGTACCGTATCCCCGGATAACATGTATGGATAGCGTACACATTCAAAATATATGTCTATACAGCATGAGGCAGGCTCAGACGGTGTTAGGCCCAGTATGGATTGCACGTCATTGCACAAAGGTTAGAAGGGGTACCGTATCCCCGGATAACATGTATGGATAGCGTACACATTCAAAATATATGTCTATACAGCATGAGGCAGGCTCAGACGGTGTTAGGCCCAGTATGGATTGCACGTCATTGCACAAAGGTTAGAAGGGGTACCGTATCCCCAGATAACATGTATGGATAGCGTACACATTCAAAATATATGTCTATACAGCATGAGGCAGGCTCAGACGGTGTTAGGCCCAGTATGGATTGCACGTCATTGCACAAAGGTTAGAAGGGGTACCGTATCCCCGGATAACATGTATGGATAGCGTACACATTCAAAATATATGTCTATACAGCATGAGGCAGGCTCAGACGGTGTTAGGCCCAGTATGGATTGCACGTCATTGCACAAAGGTTAGAAAGGGTACCGTATCCCTGGATAACATGTATGGATAGCGTACACATTCAAAATATATGTCTATACAGCATGAGGCAGGCTCAGACGGTGTTAGGCCCAGTATGGATTGCACGTCATTGCACAAAGGTTAGAAAGGGTACCGTATCCCCGGATAACATGTATGGATAGCGTACACATTCAAAATATATGTCTATACAGCATGAGGCAGGCTCAGACGGTGTTAGGCCCAGTATGGATTGCACGTCATTGCACAAAGGTTAGAAGGGGTACCGTATCCCCGGATAACATGTATGGATAGTGTACACATTCAAAATATATGTCTATACAGCATGAGGCAGGCTCAGACGGTGTTAGGCCCAGTATGGATTGCACGTCATTGCACAAAGGTTAGAAGGGGTACCGTATCCCCGGATAACATGTATGGATAGCGTACACATTCAAAATATATGTCTATACAGCATGAGGCAGGCTCAGACGGTGTTAGGCCCAGTATGGATTGCACGTCATTGCACAAAGGTTAGAAGGGGTACCGTATCCCCGGATAACATGTATGGATAGCGTACACATTCAAAATATATGTCTATACAGCATGATGCAGGCTCAGACGGTGTTAGGCCCAGTATGGATTGCACGTCATTGCACAAAGGTTAGAAGGGGTACCGTATCCCCGGATAACATGTATGGATAGCGTACACATTCAAAATATATGTCTACACAGCATGAGGCAGGCTCAGACGGTGTTAGGCCCAGTATGGATTGCACGTCATTGCACAAAGGTTAGAAGGGGTACCGTATCCCCGAATAACATGTATGGATAGCGTACACATTCAAAATATATGTCTATACAGCATGATGCAGGCTCAGACGGTGTTAGGCCCAGTATGGATTGCACGTCATTGCACAAAGGTTAGAAAGGGTACCGTATCCCTGGATAACATGTATGGATAGCGTACACATTCAAAATATATATGTCTATACAGCATGAGGCAGGCTCAGACGGTGTTAGGCCCAGTATGGATTGCACGTCATTGCACAAAGGTTAGAAAGGGTACCGTATCCCCGGATAACATGTATGGATAGCGTACACATTCAAAATATATGTCTATACAGCATGAGGCAGGCTCAGACGGTGATAGGCCCAGTATGGATTGCACGTCATTGCACAAAGGTTAGAAAGGGTACCGTATCTCTGGATAACATGTATGGATAGCGTACACATTCAAAATATATGTCTATACAGCATGAGGCAGGCTCAGACGGTGTTAGGCCCAGTATGGATTGCACGTCATTGCACAAATGTTAGAAGGGGTACCGTATCCCCGGATAACATGTATCGATAGCGTACACATTCAAAATATATGTCTATACAGCATGAGGCAGGCTCAGACGGTGATAGGCCCAGTATGGATTGCACGTCATTGCACAAAGGTTAGAAAGGGTACCGTATCTCTGGATAACATGTATGGATAGCGTACACATTCAAAATATATGTCTATACAGCATGAGGCAGGCTCAGACGGTGTTAGGCCCAGTATGGATTGCACGTCATTGCACAAAGGTTAGAAGGGGTACCGTATCCCCGGATAACATGTATGGATAGCGTACACATTCAAAATATATGTCTATACTCTCCCAAGCTGCCCCGGCCCGTACGGCTCGTGTGAGAACCATCACCGCTGCTGTGTGCTGGGAATGCCTCAAGCAACCGATTTACCAGAGTTGCTTGTTTATTAGCCAATATTAGGTCAAGGTTCTCCTGTGGCATGATGTTTTGTAATTTGCCTTTATAGCGTGGATCCAGGATGCTGGCCAACCAGTAGTCGTCATCGTTCATCATTTTGGCAATGCGGGGGTCCCTTTTTAGGATCCGCAAGGCATAATCTGACATGTGGGCCAATGTTCCCGGTGTCAATGATGCACTGCGAGTGCTGGGTGGAGGAGCACTTTATGGCAAATCCACATCCCTCCAGTCACGCACAAACCCTGTACCAGACCTTGCCACGCCAACATTTTCACTTGCCCCACGAGATGCATCCTCCTCCCCTAAGTAATCATCCCCATCATCCTCCTCCTCCTCCTCTTCTTCCTCCACCTCGTCCAGGAGAGGTCCCTGAGCAGACAATGGCTGAATGTCATCAAGGATTCCCTCCTCCTCTTCCTCCTCATCAACATTGGCTGCAGACGCCTGCTCCTTAAGGTGCGTCAAAGTTTGCATGAGCAGACGCATAAGTGGGATGCTCATGCTTAGGATGGCGTCGTCTGCGCTTACCAGCCTTGTGCATTCCTCAAAACACTGAAGGACTTTACAAAGGTCTTTCAGCTTCGACCACTGCACGCCTGTCAACTCCATGTCTGCTCTCAAAGTGCCTGGCCGTGTATCCTCCCACAAATGCATTATGGCCTGCCTCTGCTCGCACAGCCGCTCCACCATGTGCAGGGTGGAGTTCCACCTTGTTGCAATGTCGATAATGAGGCGGTGGTTGGGAAGGTGGAGCAATCGCTGCAGCTTCTGCATACGAACGGAGTGTACAGGCGACCGGCGGATGTGCGCGCACAGTCTTCGCACCTTCTGGAGCAGGGCTGTTAACTCCGGATAATTTTTGAGGAAGCACTGCACCACCAGGTTCAAGGTGTGAGCCAAGCAAGGTATGTGGCTGAGTTTTGAAAGGGCTATGGCTGCCACAAAATTACGGCCGTTATCACTAACTACCTTGCCTGCCTCAAGATGTACACTGCCCAGCCATGACTCAGTTTGTCGCTTCAAGTACTCGGCCAGCACCTCGGCGGTGTGTCTGTCGCCCAAACACATCATCTGCAACACAGCCTGCTGACGCTTTCCACTAGCTGCTCGATAGGGGGACACATCGTGTGCAACAGTGGCAGCTGCAGATGGAGTGCTCGTACGACTGCGCTCTGTGGACGAGCTGTCGCTTCTGGAGGAGGAGGAGGAGGGTCGAACGCCTACAGCCAACTGTTTCCTAGACCGTGGGCTAGGCAGCACTGTCCCACCACCGCTGTCCCCTGTGGACCCTGCATCCACCACATTAACCCAGTGCGCAGTGATGGACACGTAACGGCCCTGGCCATGCCGACTGGACCATGCATCAGTTGTGAGGTGCACCTTTCCGCTCACTGACTGCTTGAGTGCATGGACAATGCGGTCTTTCACATGATGGTGGAGGGCTGGGATGGCTTTGCGAGAGAAGAAGTGGCGACTGGGTAGGTCATAGCGTGGTACTGCATAGGCCATGAGTTCGCGGAAAGCTGTGCTTTCCACCAACCGAAAGGGCATCATCTCAAACGAGATTAGTTTGGCAATGTGGGCGTTCAAACCCAGTGTACGCGGATGAGAGACTGAGTACTTTCTTGACCTACTCATAGTGTCTGGGAGGGTGAGCTGGACTTGAGAGCTGCATATGGTGGAAGTAGCGGTGGACAGGGCGGACTGAGAGAGGGTTGATGATGGTGATGGAGTTGGTGTTCTTTCTGATGGCCTAGAATCAGTCTTTCGTTGATATAACAGTGGGATTCCCTGACTGCTGTGGCCTTGCAACGACACCTCAACATTTGCTGCTGTGCTAACCGGTGTGCTTACAGTGGGGGAAACAATGTAGCGTTGCTGACTACCTTCGTTGTGATCAGTTGCACATATGGCACTTGAGGTTTGGTGTTGTGTCCACGCTTGCAAGTGCATGCTGGTTAAATGTCTAAGCATGCAACTGGTATTCAAATTTTTCAGATTTTTCCCTCGGCTAAAGGTCTTTGCGCACTTCTTACAGATAACCTTGGCCTGATCATGAGGATTTTGTTCAAAAAAGTGCCACACTGCACTCTTCCTACTTTGGCAGACATTTTGCGGCCTAGCACGCTGTGATCTTTTGACCCTCTGGACAAGCTGTCCAGCAACTCTTTTGATGTTTGGAACCTGTCTTTGGAGTGCTCCGGGCCTGCCAGATAACAGCTGTTGCGATGTCGATGTCTGCTGTGGATGCTCCTCATCTGAGCTATTGGAAGCAGCACCCTCTTCCCCCAATGGATGCCAATCTGGGTCAACAACTGGGTCATCCATCACCTCCTCTTCTATGTCATGTGCACCTTTCTCTGTGTCACCGTGTATGGTGGTATAGTGTGCGGGAAGGGGCACCTGAGTCTCATCAGGGTCAAAATCTGGCTCTGTACACTGCGAGGACAATGTAGTGCTCTGAGTGAATGTACCAGCAGAATCATCCATCAGCGGCTGTGCATCAGTGCACTCCATGTCAGATTCATCTTGGCCTGGGTAATTCACCATTTGACTTGATAATCCAGGCATGGTATGTGAAAACAGCTCCATGGAGTAATCAGTAGTATGGCCTGCGTCATCCTTCAATCTTGGTTGGGGTGAAGGACACAAGGAAAGGTGTGGTTCATGAACATGAGCCTCCAATGACGACTCAGTGCTTTTACTTTTTACAACTGAAGAAGAGGAGGCGATAGAGCTGGAGGCTGAGTCAGCAATGTAAGACAAAACTTTTTCCTGATGCTCTGCCTTTAAAAGCGGTTTGCCAACTCCTAGAAAACTAAGCGTTCGAGGCCTTATGTAGACAGACGATGACGCAGGGTCAGCACCTCCTGCATTCGGTCCTATTTTGCTCTTGCCACTACCATCAGATCCACCACCAACACCATCATTACCAGCTGCCAACCCCCGCCCAATTCCACGGCCTCTTCCACCAGCCTTCCTCATTTTTGGTAGAAATGTAGACAAAATCCAACAAACTATATAGTAATGTAAAACAAGGTACAAGGTGTCTATAGGACAGGGGAGTTTTAGAATTTCTGCACACACTTGTGGACAGTGGACACTTGTGGATTGTGTGCGGCCCACTGATATCTGAGCGCTATGTGACACGCTCGATGGCACAGCTGCCTGTGACCAAAGTGACGAGAGGATAATGGAGATTTTGAATCTCTGCGTACACTTTTGGACACTGGACACTTGTGGATTGTGTGCGGCCCACTGATATCTGAGCGCTATGTGACACGCTCGATGGCACAGCTGCCTGTGACCAAAGTGACGAGAGGATAATGGAGATTTTGAATCTCTGCGTACATTTTTGGACACTGGACACTTGTGGATTGTGTGCGGCCCACTGATATCTGAGCGCTATGTGACACGCTCGATGGCACAGCTGCCTGTGACCAAAGTGACGAGAGGATAATGGAGATTTTGAATCTCTGCGTACACTTTTGGACACTGGACACTTGTGGATTGTGTGCGGCCCACTGAAATCTGAGTGCTATGTGACACGCTCGATGGCACAGCTGCCTGTGACCAAAGTGACGAGAGGATAATGGAGATTTTGAATCTCTGCGTACACTTGTGGACAGTGGACACTTGTGGATTGTGTGCGGCCCACTCATATCTGAGCGCTATGTGACACGCTCGATGGCACAGCTGCCTGTGACCAAAGTGACGAGAGGATAATGGAGATTTTGAATCTCTGCGTACACTTTTGGACACTGGACACTTGTGGATTGTGTGCGGCCCACTGATATCTGAGCGCTATGTGACACGCTCGATGGCACAGCTGCCTGTGACCAAAGTGACGACAGGATAATGGAAATTTTGAATCTCTGCGTACACTTTTGGACACTGGACACTTGTGGATTGTGTGCGGCCCACTGATATCTGAGCGCTATGTGACACGCTCGATGGCACAGCTGCCTGTGACCAAAGTGACGAGAGGATAATGGAGATTTTGAATCTCTGCGTACACTTGTGGACACTGGACACTTGTGGATTGTGTGCGGCCCACTGATATCTGAGCGCTATGTGACACGCTCGATGGCACAGCTTCCTGTGACCAAAGTGACGAGAGGATAATGGAGATTTTGAATCTCTGCGTACACTTGTGGACAGTGGACACTTGTGGATTGTGCGGCCCACTGATATCTGAGCGCTATGTGACACGCTCGATGGCACAGCTGCCTGTGACCAAAGTGACGAGAGGATAATGGAGATTTTGAATCTCTGCGTACACTTGTGGACAGTGGACACTTGTGGATTGTGTGCGGCCCACTGATATCTGAGCGCTATGTGACACGCTCGATGGCACAGCTGCCTGTGACCAAAGTGACGAGAGGATAATGGAGATTTTGAATCTCTGCGTACACTTTTGGACACTGGACACTTGTGGATTGTGTGCGGCCCACTGATATCTGAGCGCTATGTGACACGCTCGATGGCACAGCTGCCTGTGACCAAAGTGACGAGAGGATAATGGAGATTTTGAATCTCTGCGTACACTTGTGGACAGTGGACACTTGTGGATTGTGTGCGGCCCACTGATATCTGAGCGCTATGTGACACGCTCGATGGCACAGCTGCCTGTGACCAAAGTGACGAGAGGATAATGGAGATTTTGAATCTCTGCGTACACTTTTGGACACTGGACACTTGTGGATTGTGTGCGGCCCACTGATATCTGAGCGCTATGTGACACGCTCGATGGCACAGCTGCCTGTGACCAAAGTGACGAGAGGATAATGGAGATTTTGAATCTCTGCGTACACTTTTGGACACTGGACACTTGTGGATTGTGTGCGGCCCACTGATATCTGAGCCATTACGACCACTCTTTGGGTCCGATCACTAAGCCAGTGGATTCATAACTGGCTTAGTGATCGGACCCAAAGAGTGGTCGTAAATGGCTGCACATCCAGTTGGAAGAATGTCTCAAGTGGGGTACCACAGGGCTCTGTCCTGGGCCCTGTATTGTTCAACATCTTTATCAACGATTTAGATGTAGGAATTGAGGGTAAACTGATTAAATTTGCTGATGACACAAAGCTAGGAGGGATAGCTAATACTAGAGAAGAGAGAGAGAGGATTCAAAAAGATTTAAATAAACTGGAGAAGTGGGCAGCAACTAACAGAATGGTTTTTAACAGGGAGAAATGCAAAGTACTACATCTGGGCAATAAAAATGAAAAAAGCATATATAGAATGGGAGGAATAGGGCTAAGTGACAGCACATGTGAAAAAGACTTGGGTATACTAATAGATCACAGACTGAATATGAGTCAACAGTGTGATGCAGCAGCAAAAAAGGCAAATGCAATTCTAGGATGTATTAACAGAAGCATACAGTCTAGATCACGTGAAGTCATTATTTCCCTCTACTCCTCTTTGGTCAGACCTCATCTGGAATATTGTGTCCAGTTTTGGGCACCACATTTTAAAAAAGACATCAACAAACTGGAGCAAGTTCAGAAAAGAGCGACCAGAATGGTGACCGGTCTGCAAACCCTGTCTTATGAGGAAAGGTTGCAGGATTTGGGAATGTTTAGTTTGCAAAAGAGAAGACTGAGAGAAGACTTAATAGCTGTCTACAAATATCTAAAGGGCTGTCACATTGTAGAAGGATCAACTTTATTCTCATTTGCACAAGGAAAGACTAGAAGCAATGGGATGAAACTGAATGGGAAGAGACACAGATTAGATATTAGAAAAAACTTTTTGACAGTTAGAGTGATCAATGAGTGGAACAGGCTGCCACGAGAAGTGGTGAGTTCTCCTTCAATGGAAGTCTTCAAACAGAGGCTGGACAGACATCTGACTGGGATGATTTAGAGAATCCTGCTTTGAGCAGGGGGTTGGACCAGATGGCCCAGGAGGTCCCTTCCAACTCTACGATTCTATGATTCTATGATTCTATGATTCTATGATTCTATGATTCTGAGCGCTATGTGACACGCTCGATGGCACAGCTGCCTGTGACCAAAGTGACGAGAGGATAATGGAGATTTTGAATCTCTGCGAACACTTGTGGACAGTGGACACTTGTGGATTGTGTGCGGCCCACTGATATCTGAGTGCTATGTGACACGCTCGATGGCACAGCTGCCTGTGACCAAAGTGACGAGAGGATAATGGAGATTTTGAATCTCTGTGTACACTTGTGGACAGTGGACACTTGTGGATTGTGTGCGGCCCACTGATATCTGAGCGCTATGTGACACGCTCGATGGCACAGCTGCCTGTGACCAAAGTGACGAGAGGATAATGGAGATTTTGAATCTCTGCGTACACTTTTGGACACTGGACACTTGTGGATTGTGTGCGGCCCACTGATATCTGAGCGCTATGTGACACGCTCGATGGCACAGCTGCCTGTGACCAAAGTGACGAGAGGATAATGGAGATTTTGAATCTCTGCGTACACTTTTGGACACTGGACACTTGTGGATTGTGTGCGGCCCACTGATATCTGAGCGCTATGTGACACGCTCGATGGCACAGCTGCCTGTGACCAAAGTGACGAGAGGATAATGGAGATTTTGAATCTCTGCGTACACTTTTGGACACTGGACACTTGTGGATTGTGCGGCCCACTGATATCTGAGCGCTATGTGACACACTCGATGGCACAGCTGCCTGTGACCAAAGTGACGAGAGGATAATGGAGATTTTGAATCTCTGCGTACACTTGTGGACAGTGGACACTTGTGGATTGTGTGCGGCCCACTGATATCTGAGCGCTATGTGACACGCTCGATGGCACAGCTGCCTGTGACCAAAGTGACGAGAGGATAATGGAGATTTTGAATCTCTGCGTACACTTTTGGACACTGGACACTTGTGGATTGTGTGCGGCCCACTGAAATCTGAGCGCTATGTGACACGCTCGATGGCACAGCTGCCTGTGACCAAAGTGACGAGAGGATAATGGAGATTTTGAATCTCTGCGTACACTTTTGGACACTGGACACTTGTGGATTGTGTGCGGCCCAATTATATCTGAGCGCTATGTGACACGCTCGATGGCACAGCTGCCTGTGACCAAAGTGACGAGAGGATAAGGGAGATTGGATTGCTTTTAAAAAAGCAGTTTGCGGAGCAGTGGGTAAACAGCAATGCCAGCGTGTCAGGAAGCCTTAGAAGGCAGCCCAACAACCAACACCACTGATACACCACAATATAGCCTCCCCTTGCACTGCACACACAGTGACTTGTGTGTTGTGCAGGCCAAATCGCTAGCAGCAGAAGCAGTTTTTTTGTCTTCTTCCCTGCCTAACGCTCTCCCTACAGAATCAGCAGCAACCTCTCCCTATACTAAGATCGGCAGAAGTAAGATGGCGGTCGGCGTGCACGCCCTTTTATACCCCCTGTGACGCCCACCAAAGCAAGCCAATCACTTGCATGCCCTTCTGAAAGATGGTGGTGACACGTGCCTATGTCATCACGTTGCCCACAGTGTCCGTGGATCCTGATTGGCTGAAAAAGAGCGCAAAACAAACTTTTGAAACGCGACTTTGGCGCGTAAGTCGCCGACCTCGTGGTCGACCTCATCCTAGGGTCGGGTTTCGTTTCATGAAACCCGACTTTGCCAAAAGTCGGCGACTTTTGAATTTTTTCGACCCATTTCGCTCAACTCTAGTGGCAGAAGCTCTGTTCTGGAGATGTCATGTGATGTTCGTAGGCATTGGCATAGTAACTGGTTCTGCCTGCGCATATCAATGAGCTCAACTGCCATTTCAATCGCCTCAGGGCATGTTTTGCCATTTCTCCATTCAAATGCATTGGAGACAGTGCATTCCAATGACGGGAAAAAAAATTTTCTAACGTAAATTGCGCAAAAACTACAAATCTGATCGACACGAAAAATACTTAGCACACCTCTCATGGACGCTGGCTTCGAAACGACACCTCAACGGAGTCTGTGCGTGTAGCGGTTCGGGCCGCATTAATTGCGGAAATCAACTGGAAAATAAGAAGAAGAAGATGAACTAGATGTGTATTTCCTGAAGGAAGTACAGATAGTGGTTTGAAATGGTGCCCAGGCTGCCCCTTTAAGGCTGGTTTCACATTAGCGCTTTTTAAGCGCACGCACGGCCGGGGGTAGCTCCGCCCCCGAGCCGGCTCTCTGCCCGGCGTGCCCGCCCCTTGCTTGTAGAGCCACCTCCTAGCGGACAGCGGCGCCTGCGATCGGCGCACCCTATCTTTAGCATAGGGTGCGCAGATCGTGCGCAGGCCGTGCGCTAGTTGCGCTTTGACCTGCGCTGCGCACTTTTGACGGTGCGCTGTGCGCGCCAAAATCCGAAAAGTTCGATTTTGGCGCGCACGGCGCACCGTCAAAAGTGCGCAGCGCAGGTCAAAGCGCAACTAGCGCACGGCCTGCGCACGATCTGCGCACCCTATGCTAAAGATAGGGTGCGCCGATCTCAGGCGCCGCTGTCCGCTAGGAGGCGGCGCTACAAGCAAGGGGCGGGCACGCCGGGCAGAGAGCCGGCTCGGGGGCAGAGCTACCCCCGGCCGTGCGTGCGCTTAAAAAGCGCTAATGTGAAACCAGCCTAAGAGTGACTTGCCTGATTCCCCTGCAAGACTTTCAACTCAGGATCCGTTTTAACTGTGGGTGCCTCTCAGGGGCCACTTTGGCCCCAGGGTCCGATTTTGTGGGTGGGGCCCCTCAAGGCCCGATTTTGTGGGTGGGGCCCCTCAGGGTCCGATTTTGTGGCTGGGGCCCCTCAGGGTCCGATTTGGTGGGTGGGGCCCCTCAGGGTCCGATTTGGTGGCCGGGGCCCCTCAGGGTCCGATTTGGTGGGTGGGGCCCCTCAGGGTCCGATTTTGTGGCCGGGGCCCCTCAGGGTCCGATTTGGTGGGTGGGGCCCCTCAGGGTCCGATTTTGTGGCCGGGGCCCCTCAGGGTCCGATTTTGTGGCCGGAACCCCTCAGAGTCTGATTTTGTGGGTGGGCCCCTCAGGGTCCAATTTTGTGGCCAGGGCCCCTCAGGGTCCAATTTGGTGGGTGGGGCCCCTCAGGGTCCGATTTTGTGGCCGGGGCCCCTCAGGGTCTGATTTTGTGGCCGTGGCCCCTCAGGGTCTGATTTGGTGGGTGGGGCCTCTTAGGATCTGATGTGGTGGGCGGGGCCCCTCAGGGTCCGATTTTGTGGCCGGGGCCCCTCAGGGTCCAATTTTGTGGTCAGGGCCCCTCAGGGTCCGATTTTGTGGTTGGGGCCCCTCAGGGTCTGATTTTGTGGCCGGAACCACTCAGGGTCCGATTTGGTGGGTGGGGCCCCTCAGGGTCCAATTTGGTGGGTGTAACTCCTCAGGGTCCGATTTGGTGGGCGGGGCCACTCTTAGTCCGATTTAGTGGGTGGGGCCCCTCAGGGTCCGATTTTGTGACTGGGGCCCCTCTGGGTTCAATTTTGTGGCCGGGGTCTCTCAGGGTCCGATTTTGTGGGTGGGGCCCCTCAGGGTCCGATTTTGTGATTGGGGCCCCTCGGTCCGATTTTGTGGTTGGGGCCCCTCAGGGTCCAGTTTTGTGGTTGGGGGCCCTCAGGGTCCGATTTTGTGGCCGGGGCCCTTGAGGGTCTGATTTTGTGGTTGGGGCCCCTCAGGGTCTGATTTTGTGGCCGGCGCCCCTCTGGGTTCAATTTTGTGGCCGGGGTCTCTCAGGGTCCAATTTTGTGGTTGGAGCCCCTCAGGGTCCGATTTTGTGGCCGGGGCCCCTCAGAGTCTGATTTTGTGGGCGAGGCCCCTCAGGGTCCGATTTCGTGGGTTGGGGCTCAGGGTCCGATTTTGTGACTGGGGTCCCTCTGGGTTCGATTTTGTGGCCGGGGTCTCTCAGGGTCCGATTTTGTGGTCGGGGCCCCTCAGGGTCCGAATTAGTGTTTGGGGCCCCTCAGGGTCCGATTTTGTGGTTGGGGCCCCTCAGGGTCCGATTTTGTGGCCGGGGCCCCTCAGGGTCTGATTTAGTGGTTGGGGCCCCTCAGGGTCTGATTTGGTGGGCGGGGCCCCACATGGTCCGATTTGGTGGGCGGGGCCCCTCAGGGTCCGATTTCTTGGGGCGGGGCCCCTCAGGGTCCGATTTGGTGGGCGGGGCCCCTCAGGGTCTGATTTGGTGAGCACAGCCCCTCAGAGGTCGATTTGGTGGGCGGGGCCCCTCAGGGTCCAATTTGGTGGGTGAGGCCCCTCAGGGTCCAATTTGGTGGGCGGGGCCCCTCAGAAACCGATTTGCTGGGCGGGGCCCCTCAGAACCCGATTTGGTGAGCGGGGCCCCTCAGAGTTCAATTTGGTGAGCGGGGCCCCTCAGGGTCCGATTTGGTGAGCGGGGCCCCTCAGGATCCGATTTGGTGGGTGGGGCCCCTCAGAGTCCGATTTTGTGGCTGGGGACCCTCAGGGTCTCATTTTGTGGGTGGGGACCCTCAGGGTCTGATTTTGTGTTCGGGGCCCCTCAGGGTCCGATTTTGTGGTTGAGGCCCTTCAGAATCCGATTTGGTGGGCAGGGCCCCTCAGCGTCCGATTTGGTGAGCGGGGCCCCTCTGAGTTCGATTTTGTGAGCACGGCCCCTCAGGGTCCGATTTGGTGGGCTGGGCCCCTCAGGGTCCGATTTGGTGGGCGGGGCACCTCATGGTTTGATTTGGTGGGCGGGGGCCACTCTGGGTCTGATTTGGTGAGCGGGGCCCCTCAGCGTCCGATTTGGTGAGCGGGGCCCCTCTGAGTTCGATTTTGTGAGCACTGCCCCTCAGGGTCCGATTTGGTGGGCTGGGCCCCTCAGGGTCCGATTTGGTGGGCGGGGCCCCTCATGGTTTGATTTGGTGGGCGGGGGCCACTCTGGGTCTGATTTGGTGAGCGGGGCCCATCAGGGTCCGATTTTGTGGTTGGGGTCCCTCAGGGTCTGATTTTGTGGGTCGGGACCCTCAGGGTCCGATTTTGTGTCCGGGGCCCCTCAGGGTCCGATTTTGTTGTTGGGGCCCCCTCAGAATCCGATTTGGTGGGCGGGGCCCCTCAGGGTCCGATTTGGTGAGCGGAGTCCCTCAGAGTTCGATTTGGTGAGCGGGGCCTCTCAGGGTCCAATTTGGTGGGTGGAGCCCCTCAGGGTCCGATTTGGTGGGCGGGGCCCCTCAGGGTCCGATTTTGTGGGTGGGGGCCCTCAGGGTCCGATTTTGTGGCCGGGACCCCTCAGGGTCTGATTTTGTGGCCGGGTCTACTCAGGGTCCGATTTTGTGGCTGGGACTCCTCAGGTTCCGATTTTGTGGCCGGGACCCCTCAGGGTCTGATTTTGTGGCCGGGTCTACTCAGGGTCCGATTTTGAGGGCGGGGCCCCTTAGGGTCCTATTTTGTGGTTGGGGGCCCTGAGGGTCCGATTTTGTGGGTGGGGCCCCTCAGAGTCCGATTTGGTTGGCAGGGCCCCTCAGGGTCCGATTTGGTGGCCGGGGTCTCTCAGGGTCCGATTTTGTGGCCGGGGCCCCTTAGGGTCCGATTTTGTGGTTGGGGTCCCTCAGGGTCCGATTTTGTGGGTGGGGCCCCTCAGAGTCCGATTTGGTTGGCGGGGCCCCTCAGGGTCCGATTTGGTGGGCGGGGCCTCTCAGGGTCCAATTTTGAGGGCGGGGCCCCTCAGGGTCCGATTTTGTGGGCGGGGCCCCTCAGGGTCCAATTTTGTGGGTGGGGCCCCTCTGGGTTCGATTTTGTGGCCGGGGTCTCTCAGGGTCCGATTTTGTGGCCGGGGCCCCTCAGGGTCCGATTTTGTGGTTGGGGCCCCTCAGGGTTCGATTTTGTGGTTGGGCCCCTCAGGGTCCGGTTTTGTGGTTGGGGCCCCTCAGGGTCCGATTTTGTGGCCGGCGCCCCTCAGCGTCCGATTTCGTGACTGGGGCCCCTCAGGGTCCGATTTTGTGGCTGGGGACCCTCAGGGTCCGATTTTGTGGCCGGGGCCCCTCAGGGTCCGATTTTGTGGTTGGGCCGCTCAGGCTCCAATTTTGTGGCCGGGGCCCTTCATGGTCCGATTTTGTGGGTGGGGCCCCTCAGGGTCCGATTTTGTGGCTGGGGCCCCTCAGGGTCCGATTTTGTTGGTTGGGCCCCTCAGGATCCGATTTTGAGTGTGGGGCCCCTCAGGGTCCGATTTTGTGGCCGGGGCCCCTCAGGGTCCGATTTTGTAGTTGGGGCCCCTCAGGGTCTGATTTTGTGGCCGGGGCCCCTCAGGGTCCGATTTTGTAGTTGGGGCCCCTCAGGGTGCGATTTTGTGGGTGGGTCCCCTCAGGGTCCGATTTTGTGGCCGGGGCCCCTCAGGGTCCGATTTTGTGGGTGGGGCCCCTCAGGGTCCGATTTTGTGGCTGAGGCCCCTCAGGGTCCGATTTTGTGGGTGGGGCCCCTCAGAGTCCGATTTTGTGGCTGGGGACCCTCAGGGTCTCATTTTGTGGGTGGGGACCCTCAGGGTCTCATTTTGTGTTCGGGGCCCCTCAGGGTTCGATTTTGTGTTTGAGGCCCTTCAGAATCCGATTTGGTGGGCAGGGCCCCTCAGCGTCCGATTTGGTGAGCGGGGCCCCTCTGAGTTCGATTTTGTGAGCACGGCCCCTCAGGGTCCGATTTGGTGGGCTGGGCCCCTCAGGGTCCGATTTGGTGGGCGGGGACCCTCATGGTTTGATTTGGTGGGCGGGGGCCACTCTGGGTCTGATTTGGTGAGCGGGGCCCCTCAGCGTCCGATTTGGTAAGCGGGGCCCCTCTGAGTTCGATTTTGTGAGCACGGCCCCTCAGGGTCCGATTTGGTGGGCTGGGCCCCTCAGGGTCCGATTTGGTGGGCGGGGCCCCTCATGGTTTGATTTGGTGGGCGGGGGCCACTCTGGGTCTGATTTGGTGAGCGGGGCCCATCAGGGTCCGATTTTGTGGTTGGGGTCCCTCAGGGTTCGATTTTGTGGGTCGGGACCCTCAGGGTCCGATTTTGTGTCCGGGGCCCCTCAGGGTCCGATTTTGTTGTTGGGGCCCCCTCAGAATCCGATTTAGTGGGCGGGGCCTCTCAGGGTCCAATTTGGTGGGTGGAGCCCCTCAGGGTCCGATTTGGTGAGCGGGGCCCCTCAGGGTCCGATTTTGTGGGTGGGGGCCCTCAGGGTCCGATTTTGTGGCCGGGACCCCTCAGGGTCTGATTTTGTGGCCGGGTCTACTCAGGGTCCGATTTTGTGGCCGGGTCTACTCAGGGTCCGATTTTGTGGCTGGGACTCCTCAGGGTCCGATTTTGTGGCCGGGACCCCTCAGGGTCTGATTTTGTGGCCGGGTCTACTCAGGGTCCGATTTTGAGGGCGGGGCCCCTTAGGGTCCTATTTTGTGGTTGGGGGCCCTCAGAGTCCGATTTGGTTGGCAGGGCCCCTCAGGGTCCGATTTGGTGGCCGGGGTCTCTCAGGGTCCGATTTTGTGGCCGGGGCCCCTTAGGGTCCGATTTTGTGGTTGGGGGCCCTCAGGGTCCGATTTTGTGGGTGGGGCCCCTCAGAGTCTGATTTGGTTGGCGGGGCCCCTCAGGGTCCGATTTGGTGGGTGGGGCCTCTCAGGGTCCAATTTTGAGGGCGGGGCCCCTCAGGGTCCGATTTTGTGGGCGGGGCCCCTCAGGGTCCAATTTTGTGGGTGGGGCCCCTCTGGGTTCGATTTTGTGGCCGGGGTCTCTCAGGGTCCGATTTTGTGGCCGGGGCCCCTCAGGGTCCGATTTTGTGGTTGGGGCCCCTCAGGGTCCGATTTTGTGGTTGGGGCCCCTCAGGGTCTGATTTTGTGGCCGGCACCCCTCTGGGTTCAATTTTGTGGCCGGGGTCTCTCAGGGTCCAATTTTGTGGTTGGAGCCCCTCAGGGTCCGATTTTGTGGCTGGGGCCCCTCGGGGTCCGGTTTGGTGGGCGGGGCCCTTCAGGGTCTGATTTTGTGGGCGGGGCCCCTCAGAGTCTGATTTTGTGGGCGAGGCCCCTCAGGGTCCGATTTCGTGGGTTGGGGCTCAGGGTCCGATTTTGTGACTGGGGTCCCTCTGGGTTCGATTTTGTGGCCGGGGTCTCTCAGGGTCCGATTTTGTGTCCGGGGCCCCTCAGGGTCCGATTTTATTGTTGGGGCCCCCTCAGAATCCGATTTGGTGGGCGGGGCCCCTCAGGGTCCGATTTGGTGAGCGGAGTCCCTCAGAGTTCGATTTGGTGAGCGGTGCCTCTCAGGGTCCAATTTGGTGGGTGGAGCCCCTTAGGGTCCACTTTGGTGGGCGGGGCCCCTCAGGGTCCGATTTTGTGGCCGGGTCTACTCAGGGTCCGATTTTGTGGCTGGGACTCCTCAGGGTCCGATTTTGTGGCCGGGACCCCTCAGGGTCTGATTTTGTGGCCGGGTCTACTCAGGGTCCGATTTTGAGGGCGGGGCCCCTTAGGGTCCTATTTTGTGGTTGGGGGCCCTCAGGGTCTGATTTTGTGGGTGGGGCCCCTCAGAGTCCGATTTGGTTGGCAGGGCCCCTCAGGGTCCGATTTGGTGGCCGGGGTCTCTCAGGGTCCGATTTTGTGGCCGGGGCCCCTTAGGGTCCGATTTTGTGGTTGGGGGCCCTCAGGGTCCGATTTTGTGGGTGGGGCCCCTCAGGATCCGATTTTGAGTGTGGGGCCCCTCAGGGTCCGATTTTGTGGCCGGGGCCCCTCAGGGTGCGATTTTGTAGTTGGGGCCCCTCAGGGTCCGATTTTGTGGGTGGGGCCCCTCAGGGTCCGATTTTGTGGCCGGGGCCCCTCAGGGTGCGATTTTGTAGTTGGGGCCACTCTGGGTCTGATTTGGTGGGCGGGGCCACTCTGGGTCTGATTTGGTGGGCGGGGCCTCTCTGGGTCCAACTTGGATGCCAGGGTTGCTCAGCCTTCTTTTTGTAGGCCAGGGTCTATCAGCCTCCGATTTGGAGCCTTGGGTCACTCAGCTTTCGATTTGGCGCGCCGGCCCTTTAAGACTCATTTTGGTGCGCCGGCTCTTTAAGAATCACTTTGGCGCGTCGGCCCTTTAAGAGCCAGGGTGGCTCACTGGGCTTCTAAATCCACTTTGGCGCACATTCTCTCTCAGGGGCATACGTCATGTGATGAAGCTAGATTTGCATTTGTGCTCTGGGTTTTGCTTTAAGAGCTGATATTATGTGGCAGAAGCTCTGTATTGGAGAGGTCATGTGACGTTCGTAGGCGTTGGCATAGTAACTGGGTGTGCCTGCGCATATCAATGAGCTTAACTGCCATTTCAATCGCCTCAGGGCATGTTTTGTCTATAGCAAAATTTCCCCATTCAAATGTATTGAGACAGTGCATTCCAATGACGGGAAAAAAAATGTTCAAACGCAAATTGCGCAAAAACTACAAATCCGATCGACACGAAAAATACTTAGCACACCTCTCATGGACGCTGGCTTCGAAACGACACCTCAATGGCGTCTGTGCGTGTAGCGGTTCGGGCCGCATTAATTGCGGAAATCAACTGGAAAATAAGAAGAAGAAGAATAAGTTAGCAGCGTTCGGATTACAATATAGTGTTTTTTTCAAACCACTATAAATATATATACATCATAAAGAAGTTCACCATAAATAACATTATACCCATAATGTGAAAGTGAAACATATGATAATGCAGTAAATAGAATATATAACTAGATGTGTATTTCCTGAAGGAAGTACAGATAGTGGTTTGAAATGGTGCCCGGGCTGCCCCTTTAAGAGAGACTTGCCTGCTGCCCCTGCAAGACTTTCAACTCAGGATCCGTTTTAACTGTGGGTGCCTCTCAGGGGTCACTTTGGCCTCAGGGTCCGATTTTGTGGGTGGGACCCCTCAGGGCCCGATTTTGTGGGTGGGGCCCCTCTGGGTCCGATTTTGTGGCCGGGGCACCTCAGGGTCCGATTTTGTGGGTGGGGCCCCTTAGGGTCCGATTTGGTGGACGGGGCCACTCAGGGTCCGATTTGGTGGGCGGGGCCACTCAGGGTCCGATTTGGTGAGTGGGGCCTCTCAGAGTTAAGTTTGGTCAGCGGGGCCCCTCAGGGTCTGATTTTGTGGGTGGGGACCCTCAGGGTCCGATTTTGTGGTTGGGGCCTTTCAGAATCCGATTTAGTGGGCGGGGCCCCTCAGGGTCTGAATTGGTGGGCGGGGCCCCTCAGGGTCTGATTTGGTGGGCAGGGCCCCTCAGGGTCTGATTTGGTGGGCGGGGCCCCTCAGGGTCCGATTTGGTGGACGGGGCCCCTCAGGGTCCGATTTGGTGGGCGGGGCCCCTCAGGGTCCAATTTGGTGGGCGGGGACACTGAGTCTGATTTTGTGGCCGGGGCCCCTCAGGGTCCGATTTTGTGGCCGGGGCCCCTCAGGGTTCGATTTTGTGTCCGGGACCCCTCAGGGTCCGATTTTGTGGCCGGTGCCTCTCAGGGTCCGATTTTGTGGTTGGGGCCCCTCAGGGTCCGATTTTGTGTCCGGAGCCTCTCAGGGTCCGATTTTGTGGTAGGGGCCCCTCAGGATCCGATTTTGTGGCCGGGGCCCCTCAGGGTCCGATTTTGTGGCCGGGGCCCCTCAGGGTCCAATTTTGTGGGTGGGGCCCCTCAGGGTCCAGTTTTTTGGCCGGGGCCCCTCAGGGTCCAATTTTGTGGGTGGGGCCCCTCAGGGTCCAATTTTGTGACCGGGGCCCTCAGGGTCTGATTTTGTGGGTGGGGCCCCTCAGGGTCCGATATTGTGGTTGGGGCCCCTCAGGATCCGATTTTGTGGGTGGGGCCCCTCAGGATCCGATCTTGTGGTTGGGGCCCCTCAGGGTTCAATTTTGTAGGTGGGGCCCCTCAGGGTCCGATGTTGTGGCCGGGGCCCCTCAGGGTCTGATTTTGTGGCCATATCCCCTCAGGGTCTGATTTTGTGGGTGGGGCCGCTCAGGGTCCGATTTTGTGGGTGGGGCCCCTTAGGGTCCGATTTTGTGGATGGGGCCCCTCAGGGTCTGATTTGGTGGGCGGGGCCACTCTCGGTCCGATTTGGTGGGCGGGGCCACTCTGGGTCCAATTTGGATGCCAGGGTGGCTCAGCCTCCTTTTTGTAGGCCAGGGTCTATCAGCCTCCGATTTGGAGCCTTGGGTCACTCAGCTTTCGATTTGGCGCGCCGGCCCTTTAAGACTCATTTTGGTGCGCCGGCTCTTTATGAATCACTTTGGCGCGTCGGCCCTTTAAGAGCCAGGGTGGCTCACTGGGCTTCTAAATCCACTTTGGCGCACATTCTCTCTCAGGGGCATGTGTCATGTGATGAAGCTAGATTTGCATTTGTGCTGTGTGTTTTGCTTTAAGAGCTGATATTATATGGCAGAAGCTCTGTCTTGGAGAGGTCATGTGACGTTCGTAGGCGTTGGCATAGTAACTGGGTCTGCCTGCGCATATCAATGAGCTCAACTGCCATTTCAATCGCCTCAGGGCACGTTTTGTCTATGGCAAAATTTCCCCATTCAAATGCATTGAGACAGTGCATTCCAATGACGGGAAAAAAAATTTTCAAACGCAAATTGCGCAAAAACTACAAATCCGATCGACACGAAAAATACTTAGCACACCTCTCATGGACGCTGGCTTCGAAACGACACCTCAATGGTGTCTGTGCGTGTAGCGGTTCGGGCCGCATTAATTGCGGAAATCAACTGGAAAATAATAAGAAGAACTAGATGTGTATTTCCTGAAGGAAGTACAGATAGTGGTTTGAAATGGTGCCCGGGCTGCCCCTTTAAGAGAGACTTGCCTGCTGCCCCTGCAAGACTTTCAACTCAGGATACGATTTAACTGTGGGTGCCTCTCAGGGGCAACTTTGGCCTCAGGGTCTGATTTTGTGGGTGGGGCCCCTCAGGGCCTGATTTTGTGGGTGGGGCCCCTCAGGGTCCGATTTTGTGGGTGGGGCCCCTCAGGGTCCGATTTTGTGGCCGGGGCCACTCAGGGTCCGATTTGGTGGCCGGGGCCCCTCAGGGTCCGATTTGGTGGCCGGGGCCCCTCAGGGTCTGATTTGGTGGGTGGGGCCCCTCAAGGTCCAATTTTGTGGCTGGGGCCCCTCAGGGTCCGATTTTGCGGCCGGGGCCACTCAGGATCCGATTTTTGTGGCCGAAACCCCTCAGGGTCCAATTTTGTGGGTGGGGCCCTCAGGGTCCGATTTTGTGGCCGGGGCCCGTCAGGGTCCGATTTTGTGGGTGGGGCCCCTCTGGGTCCAATTTGGTGGGCGGGACCACTCTGGGTCCAATTTGGTGGGCGGGGCCTCTCAGGGTCCGATTTTGTGGTTGGGTCCCCTCAGGGTCCGATTTTGTGGTTGGGGCCCCTCAGGGTCCGATTTTGTGGCCGGGGCCTATCAGGGTCCAATTTTGTGACGGGCCCATCAGGGTCCGATTTTGTGGCCGTGGCCCCTCAGGGTCTGATTTTGTGCCAGGGGCCCCTCTGGGTCTGATTTTGTGGGCGGAGCCCCACTGGGTCCAATTTGGTGGGCGGGACCACTCTGGGTCCAATTTGGTGGGCGGGACCACTCTGGGTCCAATTTGGTGGGCGGGGCCTCTCAGGGTCCGATTTGGTGGGCGGGGCCCCACAGGGTCCGATTTGGTGGGCGGGGCCCCTCAGGGTCCGATTTGGTGGGCAGGGCCTCTCTGGGTCTGATTTGGTGGGTGGGGCCACTCTGGGTAAGATTTGGAGGCTGGGGTCGCTCAGCCTCCAATTTGGAGGCCGGGGTCGTTGAGCTTCCGATTTGGAGGCTGAGGTCAAAGAGCCTCCGATTTGGAGGCAGGGGTCGATGAGCTTCCGATTTGGAGGCCGGGGTCGATGAGCCTCCGATTTGGAGGCCGGGGTGGCTCAGCCTCCGATTTGGAGGCCGGGGTGGCTCAGCCTCCGATTTGGAGGCCGGGGTGGCTCAGCCTCCGATTTGGAGGCCGGGGTGGCTCAGCCTCCGATTTGGAGGCCGGGGTGGATCAGCCTCCGATTTGGAGGCCGGGGTGGCTCAGCCTCCGATTTGGAGGCCGGGGTGGATCAGCCTCCGATTTGGAGGCCGGGATGGCTCAGCCTCCGATTTGGAGGCCGGGGTCGCTCAGCCTCCGATTTGGAGGCCGGGGTGGCTCAGCCTCCGATTTGGAGGCCGGGGTGGCTCAGCCTCCGATTTGGAGGCCGGGGTGGCTCAGCCTCCGATTTGGAGGCCGGGGTGGCTCAGCCTCCGATTTGAAGGCCAGGGTCGCTCAGCCTCCGATTTGGAGGCCGGGGTCGCATTTGGAGGCCGGGGTGGATCAGCCTCCGATTTGGAGACCGGGGTGGATCAGCCTCCGATTTGGAGGCCGGGGTGGATCAGCCTCCGATTTGGAGGCCGGGGTGGCTCAGCCTCCGATTTGGAGGCCGGGGTGGATCAGCCTCCGATTTGGAGGCCGGGGTCGCTCAGCCTCCGATTTGGATGCCGGGGTGGCTCAGCCTCCGATTTGGAGGCCGGGGTGGCTCAGCTTCCGATTTGGAGGCCGGGGTGGCTCAGCCTCCGATTTGGAGGCCGGGGTGGCTCAGTCTCCGATTTGGTGTGTCGGCCCTTTAAGACTCATTTGGGTGCGCTGGCCCTTTAACAATCACTTTGGCGCGTTGGCCCTTTAAGAGCTAGTTTGGCTCTCTGGGCTTCTAAATCCACTTTGGCGCACACATTCTCTCTCAGGGGCATGTGTCATGTGATGAAGCTAGATTTGCATTTGTGCTGTGGGTTTCACTTTAAGAGCTGATATTATGTGGCAGAATCTCTGTTCTGGAGATGTCATGTGACGTTCGTAGGCGTTGGCATAGTAACTGGGTCTGCCTGCGCATATCAATGAGCTCAACTGTCATTTCAATCGCCTCAGAGCACGTTTTGCCATTTCCTATTGAAAAGCATTGGAGACAGTGCATTCCAATGACGGGAAAAAAAATTTTCAAACGCAAATTGCGCAAAAACTACAAATCCGATCGACACGAAAAATACTTAGCACACCTCTCATGGACGCTGGCTTCGAAACGACACCTCAACGGCGTCTGTGCGTGTAGCGGTTCGGGCCGCATTAATTGCGGAAATCAACTTAATAATAATAAGAAGAATAAGTTAGCAGCGTTCGGATTACAATATAGTGGTTTTTTCAAACCACTATAATGACAATTATGAACAATACCCCCTTATCTTCAGGTCAGTCATGGAAGTGCACCTAGGATAAGTAGTCACCAGAAAAGCTGCCTTGTCGTGTACTAGCTATCGAGCACTCTGCATGTGCAACAGAAATGGACTTATTGTTTATGTAACGGAGGACTTTACACTAGCCTTACAGCAGATGGCGATAGTGTGAAGTTAAATGTTTGCTGTATTGTGGGGAGGGAAGTTCTCTATTGTTGTTGTTTAGTTTTACTTTCGCTTTTGATTGTATTATACCAGCAGCAGGGCTGTATGCTTCTGAATTCTTATCTCATGTTTACCCATAAGAAGTAAATGCTGTTTACTGAAGATAACTTGCTCAGTGAAGTTCTCCTGTGTATCGGTGGATTCTCAAAAGATACACTCTGCAACAATATATACCATATGTGTGTAATGAGGTCACATACAGTTGTGGTCAAAAGTATTGACACCCCTACAATTCTGTCAGATAATACTCAGTTTCTTCCTGAAAATGATTGCAAACACAAATTCTTTGGTATTATTATCTTCATTTAATTTGTCTTAAATGAAAAAACACAAAAAGAATTGTCCTAAAGCCAAATTAGATATAATTCCACACCAAACAGAAAAAAGAGGGTGGACAAAAGTATTGGCACTGTTCGAAAAATCATGTGATGCTTCTCTAATTTGTGTGATTAACAGCACCTGTAACTTACCTGTGGCACCTAACAGGTGTTGGCAATAACTAAATCACACTTGCAGCCAGTTGACATGGATTAAAGTTGACTCAACCTCTGTCCTGTGTCCTTGTGTGTACCACATTGAGGATGGAGAAAAGAAAGAAGACCAAAGAACTGTCTGAGGACTTGAGAAACCAAATTGTGAGGAAGCATGAGCAATCACAAGGCTATAAGTCCATCTCCAAAGACCTGAATGTTCCTGTGTCTACCGTGCGCAGTGTCATCAAGAAGTTTAAAGCCCATGGCACTGTGGCTAACCTCCCTAGATGTGGACGGAAAAGAAAAATTGACGAGATTTCAACGCAAGATTGTGCGGATGTTGGATAAAGAACCTCGACTAACATCCAAACAAGTTCAAGCTGCCCTGCAGTCCAAGGGTACAACAGTGTCAACCCATACTATCCGTCGGCGTCTGAATGAAAAGGGACTGTATGGTAGGAGACCCAGGAAGACCCCATTTCTTACCCCGAGACATAAAAAAGCCAGGCTGGAGTTTGCCAAAACTTACCTCAAAAAGCCTAAAACGTTTTGGAAGAATGTTCTTTGGTCAGATGAGACAAAAGTAGAGCTTTTTGGGCAAAGGCATCAACATAGAGTTTACAGGAGAAAATAAGAGGCATTCAAAGAAAAGAACACGGTCCCTACAGTCAAACATGGCGGAGGTTCCCTTATGTTTTGGGGTTGCTTTGCTGCCTCTGGCACTGGACTGCTTGACCGTGTGCATGGCATTATGAAGTCAGAAGCCTACCAATAAATTTTGCAGCATAATGTAGGGCCCAGTGTAAGATTGTTGGGTCTCCCTCAGAGGTCATGGGTCTTCCAGCAGGACAATGACCCAAAACACACTTCAAAAAGCACTAGAAAATGGTTTGTGAGAAAGCACTGGAGACTTCTAAGGTGACCAGCAATGAGTCCAGACCTGAATCCCATAGAACACCTGTGGAAAGATCTAAAAATGGCAGTTTGGAGAAGGCACCCTTCAAATATCAGGGACCTGGAGCAGTTTGCCAAAGAGGAATGGTCTAAAATTCCAGCAGAGCATTGTAAGAAACTCATTGATGGTTACCGGAAGCGGTTGGTCGCAGTTATTTTGGCTAAAGGTTGTGCAAACAAGTATTAGGCTGAGGATGCCAATACTTTTGTCTGGCCCATTTTTGGAGTTTTGTGTGAAATGATCAATGTTTTGCTTTTTGCTTCTTTCTCTTTTGTGTTTTTTCATTTAAGACAAATTAAATGAAGATAATAATACCAAAGAATTTGTGTTTGCAATCATTTTCAGGAAGAAACTGAGTATTATCTGACAGAATTGCAGGGGTGTCAATACTTTTGGCCACAACTGTATACCATACCCTAATCGGTGTGTAGTGGAATCTTATATACCGTACCTGGTGTGTAGTGGGGTCATATATACCATACCTGGTGTGTAGTGGGGTCATATATCCCATATATGGTGTGTAGTTGGGTCATATATACCATACCTGGTGTGTAGTGGGGTCATATAAACCATACCTGGTGTTTAGTGGGGTCATATATACCATACCTGGTGTGTAATGAGGTCACATATCCCATACCTGGTATGTAGTGGGGTCATATATACCATACGTGGTGTGTAGTGGGGTCATATATACCATACCTGGTGTGTAATGGGGTCATATAAACCATACCTGGTGTGTAGTTGGGTCATATATACCATACCTGGTGTGTAGTGGGGTCATATAAACCATGCCTGGTGTTTAGTGGGGTCATATATACCATACCTGGTGTGTAATGAGGTCACATATACCATGCCTGGTGTGTAGAGCGGTCATATATACCATACCTGGTGTGTAATGAGGTCACATATACCATACCCGGTGTGTAGTAGGGTCATATATACCATACCTGGGGTGTAGTGGGGTCATACATACCATACCTGGTGTGTATAGGGGTCATATATACCATACTTGGTGTGCAGTGAGGTCACTTTCTCCCCCAGCACAGCTGCACCCTCCCCATTGAGGTGCAGCCCGTCCCTAGCGTAGAACCTGTAGCTAACTGAGAAGTCGGCCCAGTTCAAAATATTCTTTAACTACATAAATAGTAAGAAACTAAAAAATGATAGTGTTGGTCCCCTTAAAATAGTCTGGGTGAAATGGTGGATGAGGATGAGGAAAAAGCCAATATGCTAAATGACTTATTTACACAAGAAAATCCCATGACGGATAACATGATCAGGGATAAAAATTCTCCATTAAATGTCACCTGCTTAACCCTGCAGGAAGTACGGCAGCGTCTGAAAATCACTAAAATTGACAAATCCCCGGGCCCGGATGGGATACACCCCCGAGTACTGCAGGAATTAAGCACAGTCATAGATAGACCATTATTTTTAATCTTTAAAGATTCCATAATAACAGGGTCTACCACAGGACTGGCGTATAGCAAATGTGGTGCTAATATTCAAAAAGGGGACAAAAACTGAACTTGGAAATTATAGGCCAGTAAGTTTAACCTCAACTGTGGGTAAAATCCTGGAGGGTTTTCTAAGAGATACTATACTGGAGTATCTGGAGAAGAATAACCTTATGACCCAATATTAACATGGGCTTACAAGGGACCGTTCCTGTCAGACTAATCTGATAAGCTTTTATGAAGAGGTAAGTTCCGGATTGGACCAACGGAATGCAGTGGACGTGGTGTACATGGACTTTTCAAAAGCTTTTGATATGGTGCCACACAAAAGGTTGATACATAAAATGAGAACAATGCGGATAGGGGAAAATATGTGTAGGTGGGTTAAGAGCTGGCTCAGGGATAGGAAACAAAGGGTGGTTATTAATGGCGCACACTCGGACTGGGTCACGGTTAGCAGTGGGGTACTACAGGGGTCAGTTTTGGGCCCGCTTCTTTTTAATATATTTATTAATGTCCTTGTAGGGGGCATAGAGAGTAGAATTTCAATATTTGCAGATGACACTAAACTCTGCAGGGTAATCAGTACAGAGGAGGACAATTTTATATTACAGGAGGATTTATGTAAACTAGAAGCTTGGGCTGATAAATGGCAAATGAGCTTTAATGGGGATAAATGTAAGGTCATGCACTTGGGTAGAACGAACAAGATGTAAAATTATGTGCTTAATTGTAAAACACTGGGCAAAACAGTCACTGAAAAAGACCTGGGTGTATGGTGGACGAAAAACTCACATTTAGCGGCCAGTGTCAGGCAGCTGCTGCAAAGGGAAATAAAATAATGGGATGCATTAAAAGAGGCATAGATGCTCAGGAGGAGAACATAATTTTACCTCTATATAAGTCACTAGTGTGACCACACTTAGAATACAGTGTACAGTTCTGGTGTTCGGTGTAAAAGAAAGACATAGCTGAACTGGAGCGGGTGCAGAGAAGAGCGACCAAGGTTATGAGGGAACTGGGGGGGTCTGCAATACCAAGACAGGTTATTACACTTGGGGTTATTTAGGTTGGAGAATCGAAGGCTTAGGGGTGATCTTATTACAATGTATAAATATATGCGGGGACAGTACAAAAACCTTTCTAATGATCTTTTTACTCTTAGGCTGTGTGCACACGCTGCGGATTTTGCTGCGGTTCCGCAGCGGTTTTGGCCGCTGCGGACCCGCAGCAGTTTCTGCTGCGGTGTACAGTACAATGATTCCCTATGGGAATCAAAAACCACAGTGCAGACGGTGCGGAATTTTCCGCGCGGATTATCTGCGGTTTTCAATCCGCAGAAAGAATTGACATGTCAATTCTTTCTGCGGATTCCCCTGCGGTTTGCCATCTCCTCCATTGAGGAGATGAAAAACCGCAGGGCAAAACCGCAGAGCAATCCGCAGGTAAAACCGCAGGTCTTTTGACCTGCGGTTTCACCTGCGGATTGTACAAAATCCGCGCGGATGAATCCGCACCTTTTCCGCAGCGTGTGCACACAGCCTTCGACCTGTGACTGGGACAAGGGGGCATCCTCTACATCTGTAGGAAAGAAGGTTTAAGCATACTCACAGACACGGATTCTTTACTGTAAGAGCAGTGAGACTTTGGAACTTTCTGCCATATGATGTTGTAATGAGTGATTCCCTACTAAAATTTAAGAAGGGACTGGATGCATTTCTTGAAAAGTATAATATTACAGAGTATATACACTAGTTTCCTTAACCCCTTTCTGCCATCCGACATACTATCCCGTCCACGGTACCCGGGCCCGTATGACCGGGGACGGGATAGTACGTCGGCGCGATCAGCGTCGCCCACGTGGTGAGCGCCGCTGATCGCGGCCGGGTGTCAGCTGATTATCACAGCTGACACCCGGCACAATGTGTCAGGGGCGGTCACGGACCACCCCCGACACGTTAACCCCTTGCACACCGCGATCAAACACGATCGCGGTGTACCGGGGGTTAAAGGGAAGCATCGGCAGGGAGGGGGCTCCCTCCGTGCTTCCCTGAGCCCCCCACGGCAGCGCAATGTGCAGCGCTGCTGCGGGGGACTCCCTTCCTCCAGGCCCCCGAATCCAAGATGGCGACGGGGGCCTTCGGGGGCCTGCGGAAGCTGGCTTCCTCAGTGCCTGCAAAGCGCAGGCATGAGGAAGCCTTCTGCACTGCCTGTGTCAGATCGCTGATCTGTCACAGTTGTGACAGATCAGCGATCTGTCACAGGACAGTGATGTCCCACCTGGGACTATTTAATAAAGTAAAAAATAAATAAAAAAAAGTGTAAAAATAATTAAAAAAAAATCGCCAAATAAATTAGAAAAAAAAAAAAAAATATTCCCCCAATAAATCCATTTTTTGGAAATAATAAAAAAAAAAACAATAAAAGTACACATATTAGGTATCGCCGCGTCCTTAACGACCCGCCCTATAAAACTGTCCCATTAGTTAACCCCTTTAGTGAACCCCTTAAAAAATAAAAATAAAAAACGAAGCAAAAAATAATGATTTATTATCATACCGCCAAACAAAAAGTGTAATAACGTGCGATCAAAAAGACGCATATAAATAGCCATGGTACCGCTGAAAACGTCATCTTGTCCCGCAAAAAACGAGCCACCACACAGCATCATAAGCGAAAAAATAAAAAAGTTATAGCTCGCTGAATAAAGCGATGCAAAAATAATTATTTTTTATATAAAATAGTTTTCATTGCATAAAACCGACAAAAACATAAAAAACGACCTAAATGAGGTATCGCTGTAACCGTACTGACCCGAAGAATAAAACCGCTTTATCAATTTTACCGCACGCGGAACGGTGTAAACGCACCCCCCCAAAAGAAATTCATGAAACGCTGGTTTTTGTTCATTCTGCGTCCCAAAAATCGGAATAAAAAGCGATCAAAAAATTTCACGTGCCCGAAAATGGTACCAATAAAAACGTCAACTCGTCCCGCAAAAAATAAGACCTCACATGACTCGGTGGGTCAAAATACGGAAAAATTATAGCTCTCAATATGTGGTGATGCAAAAACTATTTTTACAATAAAAAGCGTCTTTTAGCGTGCGACAGCCGCAAAACATAAAAACCGCCATAAATAGTAAATCAAACCCCCCCGTTATCACCCCCTTAGTTAGGGAAAAATAATAAAATAAAAAAAATGTATTCATTTCCATTTTTCCATTAGGGTTAGGGCTAGGGTTAGGGCTAGGGGTGTGTTGGGGTAGGGTTAGGGTTAGGGTTAGGGTAGGGTTATGGTTAGGGCTAGGGCTAGGGTTAGGGTTAGGGCTAGGGTTAGGGTTAGGGCTAGGGTTAGGGCTAGGGTTAGGGTTAGGCGCGTGTTGGGGTTCAGGTTGGAGTTAGAATTGGGGGTTTCCACTGTTTGGGCACATCAGGGGCTCTCCAAATGCAACATGGCGTCTGATCTCAATTCCAGCCAATTCTGAGTTGAAAAAGTCAAATGGTGCTCCTTCCCTTCCAAGCTCTGCTATGCGCCCAAACAGTGTTTTACCCCCACATGTAGGGTATCAGCCTACTCAGGACAAATTGAAAAAAAAATTTTTGGGGTCCAATTTCTCCTGTTACCCTTAGGAAAATAAAAAATTGTGGGCAAAAATATCATTTTTGTGAAAAAAAATGATTTTTTTATTTTCACGTCCGAGTGTTATAAACTTCTGTGAAGCACTTGGGGGTTCAAAGTGCTCACCACACATCTAGATAAGTTCCGTGGGGGGTCTAGTGTCCAAAATGGCATCACTTGTGGGGAGTTTCAATAGTTTAGGTACATCAGGGGCTCTCCAAACGCACATGACACCCGCAGACCATTCCATAAAAGTCTGCATTCCAAAACGTCACTGCTTCCCTTCCGAGCCCCGACGTGTGTCCATACAGTAGTTTTCTCCCACATATGGGGTGTCAGCTTACTCAGGACAAATTGAACAACAACTTTTGGGGTCCAATTTCTCCTGTTACCCTTGGGAAAGTGAAAAAATTGGGGACTAATTGATCATGTTTGTGGAAAAAATACGATTTTTTTATTTTCATGCCCTGCCATTATAAACTTCTGTGAAGCCCTTGGGGGTTCAAAGTGCTCACCTCACATCTAGATACGTTCCTTAGTGGGTCTAGTTTTCAAAATGGGGTCATTTGTGGGGGTTTCCACTGTTTAGGTACATTAGGGGCTCTCCAAAGGCAACATGACACCCGCAGACCATTCCATCAAAGTCTGCATTCCAAAACGTCACTACTTCCCTTCCGAGCCCCGATGTGTGCCCATACAGTAGTTTTCTCCCACATATGGGGTATCAGCATACTCAGGACAAATTGGACAACAACTTTTGGGGTCCAATTTCTCCTGGTACCCTTGGGAAAATAAAAAAATGGTGACTAAAAGATCATGTTTGTGAAAAAATACGAATTTTTTATTTTCACGCTCGGGCGTTGTAAACTTCTGTGAAGCACTGGGGGGTTCAAAGTGCTCACCACACATCTAGATAAGTTCCTTGGGGGGTCTAGTATACAAAATGGTGTCATGTGTGGGGGGTTTCCACTGTTTAGGTACATTAGGGGCTCTCCAAAGGCAACATGACACCCGCAGACCATTCCATCAAAGTCTGCATTCCAAAACGTCACTACTTCCCTTCCGAGCCCCGACGTGTGCCCATACAGTAGTTTTCTCCCACATATGGGGTATCAGCATACTCAGGACAAATTGGACAACAACTTTTGCGGTCCAATTTCTCCTGGTACCCTTGGGAAAATAAAAAAATGGTGACTAAAAGATCATGTTTGTGGAAAAAATACGAATTTTTTATTTTCACGCCCGGGTGTTATAAACTTCTGTGAAGCACTGGGGGGGTCAAAGTGCTCACCACACATCTAGATAAGTTCCTTAGGGGGTCTAGTTTCCAAAATGGTGTCATTTGTGGGGGGGTTCCACTGTTTTGGTACATCAGGAGTTTTCCAAACGCGACATGGTGTCCGATCTCAATTCCAGCCCAAAACGTCAAATGGCACTGCTTCCCTTCCGAGCTCTGCCATGCGCCCAAATAGTGGTTTACCCCCACATGTAGGGTATCAGCGTACTCAGGACAAATTGCACAATAACTTTTAGGGTCCTGTTACCCTTGGGAAAATAAAAATTGGGGTGAAAAGATCATTTTTGTGGAAAAAATATGATTTTTTAATTGTACCGCTGTACGTTATAAACTTCTGTAAAGCCCTTGTGGGTTCAAAGTTCTCGCCACATATCTAGATAAGTTCCTTGGGGGGTCTAGTTTCCAAAATGGGGTCACTTGTAGGGGGTTTCCACTGTTTAGGTACATCAGGGACTCTCCAAACGTGACATGGCGTCCAATCTGAATTCCAGCCAATTTTGCATTGAAAAAGTCAAACGGCGCTCCTTCCATTCTGAGCTCTGCCATGCGCCGAAACAGTAGTTCCCCCCCACATATCAGGTATCTGCGTACTCAGGACAAATTGCACAATAACTTTTGCACTTCAATTTCTCCTGTTACCCTTGGTAAAATAAAAAAAATTGAACCTGAAGTATTTTTTTTATGAAAAAAAGTTAGATGTTCATTTTTTTTTAAATATTCAAAAAAATTCCTGTGACGCACCTAAAGGGTTAATAAACTTCTTGAATGTGGTTTTGAGCACCTTAAGGGGTGCAGTTTTTAGAATGGTGTCACTTTTGGGTATTTTCTATCATATAGACCCCTCAAAGTGGCTTCAAATGTGTTGTGGTCCTAAAAATAAAATGGTGTTGTAAAAATGAGAAATCGCTGGTCAACTTTTCACCCTTATAACTTCCTAACAAAAAAAAATTTTGGTTCCAAAATTGTGCTAATGTAAAGTAAACATGTGGGAAATGTTAGTTATCAAGTTTTTTGTGTGGCGTATCTCTGTGATTTAAGGGCATAAAATTTCAAAGTTGGAAAATTGCAAAATTTTCAAAATTTTCGCCAAATTTCCATTTTTCTCACAAGTAAACGCAAGTTATTTGAATGAAATTTTACCACTAACATGAAGTACAATATGTCACGAGAAAACATTGTCAGAATCACCGGGATCCATGGAAGCGTTCCAGAGTTATGACCTCATAAAGGTACAGTGGTCAGAATTGTAAAAATTGGCCCGGTCATGAACGTGCAAACCACCCTTGGGGGTGAAGGGGTTAATATAATAATAATCTTTATTTTTATATAGCGCTAACATATTCCACAGCACTTTACAGTTTGCACACATAATCATCACTGTCCCCGATGGGGCTCACAATCTAAATTCCCTATTAGTATGTCTTTAGAATGTGGGAGGAAACCGGAGTGCCCGGAGGAAACCCACGCAAACACGGGGAGAACATACAAACTCCTTGCAGATGTTGTCCTTGGTGGGATTCGAACCCAGGACCAGGTGGCTAACCACTGAGCCACCGTGCCGCCCTATAATATTGCATTGATCTAGGGAGCTAGTCTGATTGCCGTAAGTGGAGTCGGGAAGGAATTTTTTTCCCCAATGTGAAGCTTACTGTTTGCCACATGGGTCTTTTTTTGCCTTCCTCTGGATCAACATGTTAGGGCAAGTTAGGATAGGATATGGGTTGAACTAGATGGACTTAAAGTCTTCCTTCAACCTTAATAACTATGTTACTATGTTACTATGTTACATGTACCATACCTGGTTTGTAGTGGAGTCATATATACCATACCTGGTGTGTAGTGAGGTCACATATCCTAAACCTGGTGTGTAGTTGGGTCACATATACCATACCTGGTGTGTAGTGGGGACACATATCCAATACCTGGTGTGTAGTGGGGTCACATATACCATAAGTGCCCACCCTTTTCCCTTTGTTAATTCCCTTTCTTTCCCTTCTTTCCCTCCCCTTTTCCCAACCCTTGTTATTTACTAAAATCCAATAAAAATGTTTGAAAACATATACCATAAGTGGTGTGTAGTGACGTCACATATCCCATACCTGGTGTGTAGTGGGGTCATATGTACCATACCCGGTGTGTGGTAGGGTCATGTATCCCATAACCGGCGTGTAGTGAGGTCACATATCCCATACTTGGTGTGTAGTGCGTTCACATATACCATACCTGGTAAGTAGTAGGGTCAGATATACCATACCTGCTGTATAGTGGGGTCACATATACTATACCTGGTGTGTAGTGGGTCACATATACAGTTGTGCTCAAAAGTTTACATATCCTGGCTGAACTTTTGCTTTCTTTGCCTTTTTTTCAGAGAATATGAATGATAACACCAAAACTTTTTCTCCACTCATGATGAATGGTTATGTAACGAGGCCAGAGTGGTAGTCGTGGCAAGGAGCTGCTGTGTCACCACACCCTGGCTCCTCACAAAGAAACACAAAGTTGAACACTCACTTCAGATTCTAAGGTTCCTTCTGCTTCAGCCATCTCGGCTCCAGATTCTCAGTTCTCATAAACAACTCCAGAATCCATGTCCATGCTTAACAGTTAAAGTTGACTAACCAACAGGCCTCTTGACACAGATACAACATAGTTCTCATGCAATGACTTTCCTGGAGCTTTCCCTGTTTTTCCTGCAATCTCTGCCTCCTCCTTGCATTGCCTGCCTCGCTGGATAATCTCTGTCCCAGCCTGTCATTCTCTGCCTTGCTGGACAATCTCTGTCCCATCCTGGCAATCTCTGCATCGCTGGATAATCCCTGTCCCATCTGACATTCTCTGTCTTTCCCAGCAATCTCTGCCTTACTGCCTTGCTGGACAATCTCTGTCCACTCTGAGACGTCCATGCCTTTAGGTCCACCAGCTTCCTCCCTTTCCCTTTGTTTAGTTTCAGCAGGAAAGGGTAAAAGGCTCACCATCTGAGCTTTGCCTAGTCCCGGCCGTAGGCCCCGGATCCTCCTTGGAATGGTTACCGCTTAACAACCTTACCCCCACGGCTATCCGACTGTCTTCACTGCTGCATTACTACTTCTTGCCTTTTTTTTAAAATCATTATTACAACCAAAAACATCCAAATGACCATTATCAAAAGTTCACATACCCTGGAGATTTTGGCCTGATAACATGCACAGAAGTTGACACAAATGGGTTTGAATGGCTACTAAGGTAATATCCTCACCTGTGACCTGTTTGCTTGTCAAAATATCTACAGAAAAAGGCAGTTCAACTGTATAAAACAGGAAAGGGATACAAATACATATCCATGGAATTGATAATGCCTGTCAGCAGCATTCAAACTGTGATTAACAAATGGAAAATCAGGGGCTCTTTAAAAACAAAACCAGGGTCAGATAGACCAAGAAAGATTTTGTCCATAACTGCCAGGAAAATTGTTCACGATGCAAAGAAAAACCCACAAATAACATTAGCTGAAATACTGGACTGTTTGAAAACTAGTGGTGTGGCTGTTTCAAGATGTACAATAAGGGGGCACTAGAAGAAAAATGGGCTGCATGGTCGAGTCGCTGGAAGAAAGCCATTACTGCGCAAATGCTACAAAGTATCTTGCCTACAATACGCAAAACAGCACAGAGACAAACCTCAAAACTTATGGAACAAGGTAATTTGGAGTGATGAAACCAAAATTGAACTTTTTGGCCACAACCATAAACGTTACATTTGGAAAGAGGTCAACAAGTCCTATGATGAAAGGAACACCATTCCTACACGGAGGTGGATCGCTGATGTTTTGGAGATGTGTGAGCTACAAAGGCACATGAAACTTGATCAAAGTTGCAGGAAAGATGAATGCAGCATGTTATTAGCAAATACTGGAGGCAAACTTGCAATCATCCGGCCGGAAGCTGCGCATGAGACGTACTTGGACGTTCCAACATGACAACAATCCAAAACACAAGGCCAAGTCGACCTGTCATTGGCTACAGCAGAACAATGTGAAGGTTCTGATGTGGCCATCTTAGTCTCCTGACTTCAATATCATTGAGCCACTCTGGGGAGTTCTCAAGCACGCAGTTCATGCTAGACAGCCCAGGAATTTACAGGAACTGGAGGCTTTTTGCCCAGAAAAGTGGGCAGCTTTACCATCTGAGAAAATATGGAACCTCATCCACAACTACCACAAAAGACTTCAAGCTGTCATTGATATTAGAGGGGGCAATACATGGTATTAAGAAATGGGGTATGTACAGTTGTGGCCAAAACTATTGACACACCTGCAATTCAGTCAGATAATACTCGGTTTCTTCCTGAAAATGAATGCAAACACAAATTCTTTGGTATTATTATCTTCATTTAATTTGTCTAAAATGAAAAAACACAAAAAGAATTGTCCTAAAGCCAAATTGGATATAATTCCACACCAAACATAAAAAAGAGGGTGGACAAAAGTATTGGCAATGTTCGAAAAATCATGTGATGCTTCTCTAATTTGTTTAATTAACAGCACCTGTAACTTACCTGTGGCACCTAACAGGTGTTGGCAATAAATCACACTTGCAGCCAGTTGACATGGATTAAAGTTGACTCAACCTCTGTCCTGTGTCCTTGTGTGTACCACATTGAGCATGGAGAAAAGAAAGAAGACCAAAGAACTGTCTGAGGACTTGAGAAAGCTCATGCTTGTGAGGAAGCATGAGCAATCTCAAGGCTACAAGTCCATCTCCAAAGACCTGAATGTTCCTGTGTCTACCGTGCGCAGTGTCATCAAGAAATTTAAAGCCCATGGTACTGTGGCTAACCTCCCTAGATGTGGACGGAAAAGAAAAATTGACAAGAGATTTCAATGCAAGATTGTGCGGATGTTGGATAAAGAACCTCGACTAACATCCAAACAAGTTCAAGCTGCCCTGCAGTCCAAGGGTACAACAGTGTCAACCCGTACTATCCGTCGGCATCTGAATGAAAAGTGACTGTATGGGAGGAGACCCAGGAAGACCCCACTTCTTACCCCGAGACATAAAAGAGCCAGGCTGGAGTTTGCCAAAACTTACCTGAAAAAGCCTAAAACGTTTTGGAAGAATGTTCTCTGGTCAGATGAGACAAAAGTAGAGCTTTTTGGGCAAAGGCATCAACATAGAGTTTACAGGAGAAAAAAAGAGGCATTCAAAGAAAAGAACACGGTCCCTACAGTCAAACATGGCGGAGGTTCCCTGATGTTTTGGGGTTGCTTTGCTGCCTCTGGCACTGTACTGCTTGACCGTGTGCATGGCATTGTGTAGTCTGAAGACTACCAACAAATTTTGCAGCATAATGTAGGGCCCAGTGTGAGAAAGCTGGGTCTCCCTCAGAGGTCATGGGTCTTCCAGCAGGACAATGACCCAAAACACACTTCAAACAGCACTAGAAAATGGTTTGAGAGAAAGCACTGGAGACTTCTAAGGTGGCCAGCAATGAGTCCAGACCTGAATCCCTTAGAACACCTGTGGAGAGATCTAAAAATGGCTGTTTGGAGAAGGCACCCTTCAAATATCAGGGGCCTGGAGCAGTTTGCCAAAGAAGAATGGTCTAAAATTCCAGCAGAGCATTGTAAGAAACTCATTGATGGTTACCAGAAGCGGTTGATCGCAGTTATTTTGGCTAAAGTTTGTGCAACCAAGTATTAGGCTGAGTTTCACCCAACTACTAACCATGAGTGGAGAAAAAGTTTTGGTGTTATCATTCATGTTCTAAGAAATAAAGACCAAGAACGCAATAATTCTGCCGGGATATGTAAGCTTTTAAGCACAACTCTATCGTACCCGGTGTGTAGTTGGGTCATATATACCATACCTGGCGTGTAGTGAGGTCACATATCCCATATCGGGTGTGTAGTAAGGTCATATATACCATACTTGGTGTGTAGTGGGGTCATATATACCATATATGGTGTGTAGTGGAATCATTTATCCCATACCTAGTGTGTAGTGAGGTCACATGTATCATATGTAAAGAAAAATGAAAGCCGGGGCACATGGATATCCCCCGCCGTCACTAATCTGTGACGGAGCTTAAACAGTCGCAGCTCTCTGATGCCCCCTTACCCTCAGGTCTGTCAGGGATCTGCACCTAGGATAAGTAGTCGCCAGAGAGGCTGCCTTGTCACGTACGGGTTATCGGGGCACTCTGCAGTGAGGGCAGTATATATATCACCAGTCCCAGGCTGGGAATATATATATAAACCTCTGGTCCGTCACTGCCAGGATCCCCCAATGCACCAGAACGGAATGCTTGCTGCCACCATTTCCTCGTTAGATATAAGCCTGGTCCATTAACAAGCTTATATCGGGTTAGAAACCAACCCCAGGGAGCGTAAAAGTACTAGCCGGACTCACGGACGTGGGAAATCAGGTTTCGAGATAAAAGAGCAGCCTGAGATTAATTGATATTTTAATAACCGAAAGGCGCACTAGATGATACATATACAGAGTAATATAAAGATATTACAGACAGAAGTACAAATAAAGGTAGGATACAGGTATGGAATTGCAGTTAGCTGTTTGTGTCAAGTTACTGTTTCTTATAGCTTGTGGATGAAGGGAAGCTCTCGAATCCACAGGTACTTTAGTTTCTGGTCCATCTCCATGCGTGACGTGTCTTCCACTGCAGAACAATGACATTAGCTAAAAGTGTGTGGCTACCTTTTAACCCCTAGCTCGCTCCTTCCCATATTTGCCACCGCCCCTCTGGGTTAGACTGAGCTCTCCTCCTTTGACTTATTAGCTGAAATAATTCCCAATATCTAGGATGGGTCAAAACTTCCTAGTGGGAGGTTCAAACAGGACGACTGACGTCTCAACCTTTGTTCGAACTGGACCGTTATGGAGAGTCCAAACTTGGGTCAGCTAAGTGGTTCTGGAGAGCCATTCTTGATAGCTTGATATTTGGGACAGCTAGAGGAAGATGAGACACAGGGGTGGGTGCGGAGGGCTTCAAGATTCTAGGTGTATCATAGAATCATAGAATCGTAGAGTTGGAAGGGACCTCCTGGGCCATCTGGTCCAACCCCCTGCTCAAAGCAGGATTCACTAAATCATCCCAGTCAGATGTCTGTCCAGCCTCTGTTTGAAGACTTCCATTGAAGGAGAACTCACCACTTCTCGTGGCAGCCTGTTCCACTCATTGATCACTCTGTCAAAAACTTTTTTCTAATATCTAATCTGTGTCTCCTCCCATTCAGTTTCATCCCATTGCTTCTAGTCTTTCCTTGTGCAAATGAGAATAAAGATGATCCTTCTACAATGTGACAGCCATTGAGATAATTGTAGACAGCTATTAAGTCTCCTCTCAGTCTTCTCTTTTGCAAGCTAAATATTCCCAAATCCTGCAACCTTTCCTCATAAGACAGGGAATTCTGGTCCCTCTTTTCTGAACTTGCTCCAGTTTGTTGATCTTTTTTAACCCCTTACCTACAATGGACGTAATATTCCGTCCATGTGACCCTGGACCTAATTCCCATGGACGGAATATTACATCATAGCGATCAGCGGCGCCCACGTGGTGAGCGCCGCTGATCGCGGCCGGGTGTCAGCTGATTATCACAGCTGACACCCGGCACAATGTGTCAGGGGCGGTCACGGACCGCCCCTGACACATTAACCCCTTGCACACCGCGATCAAACACGATCATGGTGAACCGGTGGTTAAAGGGAAGCATCGGCAGGGAGGGGGCTCCCTCCGTGCTTCCCTGAGCCCCCACAGCAGCGCAATGTGCAGCGCTGCTCTGGGGGGCTCTATCCCTGCAGGTCCCCAAATCCAAGATGGCGACGGGGACCTTCGGGGGCCTGCAGGGAGCTGACTTCCTCACTGCCTGCAAAGCGCAGGCATGAGGAAGTCTGCAGAACTGCCTGTGACAGATTGCTGATCTGGCACAGTGATCTGTGATGTGACAGATCAGCGATCTGTCACATGACAGTTATGTCCCCCCTGGGACAATGTAATAAAGTAAAAAAAAAAAAAAAGTGTAAAAATAATTTTTAAAAAATCGCTAAATAAATTAAAAAAAAAAATATTCTCAAATAAATTCATTTTTTGGAAATAAAAAAAGGAAAACAATAAAAGTGCACATATTTGGTATCGCCGCGTCCGTAACGACCCACCCTATAAAATTGTCCCATTACTTAACCCCTTTACCAAACCCCTTAAAAAATAAAAAACAAAGCAAAAAATAATGATTTATTATCATACTGTTGAACAAAAAGTGCAATAACGCGCGATCAAAAAGATGCATATAAATATCCATGGTACCGCTGAAAACATCTTGTCCAGCAAAAAATGAGCCACAATATAGCATCATCAGCAAAAAATAAAAAAGTTATAGCTCGCAGAATAAAGCGATACAAAAATAATTATTTTTTATATAAAATTGTGTTCATTGCATAAAAGCGCCAAAACATAAAAAAAGACCTAAATGAGGTATCGCTGTAACCATACTGACCCGAGGAATAAAAGCGCTTTATCAATTTTACCGCAGACGGAACGGTGTAAACGCACCCCCCAAAAGAAATTCATGAAACGCTGGTTTCTGTTCATTCTGCGTCCCAAAAATCGGAATAAAAAGCGATCAAAAGATGTCACATGCCTGAAAATGATACCAATAAAAACGTCAACTCGTCCCGCAAAAAATAAGACCTCACATGACTCGGTGGGTCAAAATATGAAAAAATTATTGCTCTCAATATGTGGTGATGCAAAAACTATTTTTACAATAAAAAGCGTCTTTTAGCGTGTGACAGCTGCCAAATATAAAAACCGCCATAAATAGTAAATCAAACCCCCCATTATCACCCCCTTAGTTAGGGAAAAATAATAAAATTAAAAGAAAATGTATTTATTTCCATTTTCCCATTAGGGTTAGGGCTAGGGTTAGGGTCAGGGCTAGGGTTAGGGCTAAGATTAGGATTAGGGGTGTGTTGGGGTTAGGGTTGGAGTTATAATTGGGGGGGTTTCCACTGTTTGGGCACATCAGGTGCTCTCCAAATGCAACATGGCGTCTGATCTCAATTCCAGCCAATTCTGCGTTGAAAAAGTCGAATGGTGCTCCTTCCCTTCCAAGCTCTGCCATGCACCCAAACCGAGGTTTACTCCCATATATGGGGTATCAGCCTACTCAGGACAAATTGCAAAACAACTTTTGGGGTCCAATTTCTCCTGTTACCCTTAGGAAAATAAAAAATTGGGTGCAAAAATATCATTTTTGTGGAAAAAAATGATTTTTTTTATTTTCATGCCCGGGCGTAATAAACTTCTGTGAAGCACGTGGGGGTTCAAAGTGCTCACCACACATCTAGATAAGTTCTGTGGGGGTCTAGTTTCCAAAATAGGTTCACTTCTGGGGAGTTTCAATAGTTTAGGTACATCAGGGGCTCTCCAAACGCACATGACACCCACAGACCATTCCATCAAAGTCTGCTTTCCAAAACGTCACTACTTCCCTTCCAAGCCCCGACGTGTGCCCATACAGTAGTTTTCTCCCACATATTAGGTATCAGCATACTCCGGACAAATTGGACAACTTTTGGGGTCCAATTTCTCCTGGTACCCTTGGGAAAATAAAAAAATTGGTGACTAAAAGATCATGTTTGTGGAAAAAATACGATTTTTTTATTTTCATGCCCGGACGTTATAAACTTCTGTGAAGCACTGGGGGGTTCAAAGTGCTCACCACACATCTAGATAAGTTCCTTGGGGGGTCTAGTTTCCAAAATGGTGTCATTTGTGGGGGATTTTCACTGTTTTGGTACATCAGGGGCTTTCCAAACGCGACATGGTGTCCGATCTCAATTCCAGCCAAAAACGTCAAATGGCGCTGCTTCCCTTCCGAGCTCTGCCATGCGCCCAAATAGTGGTTTACCCCCACATGTGGGGTATCAGCGTACTCAGGACAAATTGCACAATAACTTTTAGGGTCCTGTTACCCTTGGAAAAATAAAAATTGAGGATGAAAAGATCATTTTTGTGGAAAAAATATGATTTTCTAATTGTATGGCTTTACGTTATAAACTTCTGTGAAGCCCTTGGGGGTTCAAAGATCTCACCACACATCTAGATAAGTTCCTTGGGGGGGTGTAGTTTCCAAAATGGTGTCATTTGTGGGGGGTTTCCACTGTTTTGGTACATCAGGGGTTTTCCAATCGCGACATGGTGTACGATCTCAATTCCAGCCCAAAAAATAAAATGGCGCTGCTTCCCTTCTGAGCTCTGCCATGCGCCCAAATAGTCATTTACACCCACATATCAGCATACTCAGGACAAATTGTACATTAACTTTTAGTGTCCTGTTATTCTTGGGAAAATAAAAATTGGGGGTGAAAAGATCATTTTTGTGGAAAAAATATGATTTTTTTAATTGTACCGCTGTATGTTATAAACTTCTGTGAAGCCCTTGTGGATTCAAAGTTCTCACCACATATCTAGATAAGTTCCTTGGGGGGTCTAGTTTCCAAAATGGGGTCACTTGTGGAGGGTTTCCACTGTTTAGGTACATCAGGGGCTCTCCAAACGTGACATGGCGTCCGATCTGAATTCCGGGCCAATTTTGCATTGAAAAAGTCAAACGGCACTCCTTCCCTTCTGAGGTCTGCTATGTGCCGAAACAGTGATTCCCCCCCACATATCAGGTAACAGCGTACTCAGGACAAACTGCACAATAACTTTTACAGTCCAATTTCTTCTGTTACCCTTGGTAAAATAAAAATAATTGAACCTGAAGTATTTTTTTTGTGAAAAAAAGTTAAATGTTCATTTTTTTTTAAATATTCAAAAAAATTCCTGTGACGCACCTGAAGGGTTAATAAACTTCTTGAATGTGGTTTTGAGCACCTTAAGGGGTGCAGTTTTTAGAATGGTGTCAATTTTGGGTATTTTCTATCATATAGACCCCTCAAAGTGGCTTCAAATGTGTTGTGGTCCATAAAAATAAAATGGTGTTGCAAAAATGAGAAATCGCTGGTCAACTTTTAACCCTTATAACTTCCTAACAAAAAAAAATTTTGCTTCCAAAATTGTGCCGATGTAAAGTAAACATGTGGGAAATGTTACTTATTAAGTTTTTTGTGTGCTGTATCTCTGTGATTTAAGGGCATAAAAATTCAAATTTGGAAAATGGCAAAATATTAAAAATTTTCGCCAAATTTCCATTTTTTTCACAAATAAACGCAAGTTATTTGAATGAAATTTTACCACTAACATGAAGTACAATATGTCACGAGAAAACATTGTCAGAATCTTCAGGATCCATGGAAGCGTTTCAGAGTTATTACCTCATAAAGGGACAGTGGTCAGAATTGTAAAAATTGGCACAGGAGTTAACGTGCAAACCACCCTTGGTAGTTAAGGGGTTAATATGTGGCACCCAAAACTGGACACAGCATTCCAGATGAGGTCTGATGAAAGAAGAGTAGAGGGCAATAATGACTTCACGTGATCTGGACTGTATGCTTCTGTAAATACATCCTAGAATTGCATTCGCCTTTTTTGCTGCTGCATCACACTGTTGACTCATATTCAGTCTGTGATCTATTATTTTACCCAAGTCTTTTTCACATGTGCTGTTGCTTAGCCCTACTCCTAGCATACTGTATATGCTTTTTTCATTTTTATTGTCCAGATGTAGTACTTTGCATTTTTCCCTGTTAAAAACCATTGTTAGTTGCTGCCCACTGCTCCAGTTTATTTATATATTTTTGAATCCTCTCTCTCTTCTCTAGTATTAGCTATCCCTCCTAGCTTTGCGTATATTGGACTTAACCCTGAGATACACGGTACTCTCATAATTCTTCTCTAAAGGTACTGCCACACCATGCGATATCGCTAGCAATATCGCTATAACTTGTGACATTATAGCGATATTGCTAGCGATATCGCTGTGTCTGATACTTACCAACGACCCGCTCCCCCGCTGGTTATCGCTGATCACGCAAGAGCGTCCTGGACTGTTTCTCGTCGTCAGCTTCCTGCGGTGCTTCCTGTGGAGAGACGAGCGTGGAGCCAGGCGGGAGGACGTCAGGATCGCCTAGTGTGACACGTAAGTAGTGACCCCCATCCCCAGCGATGTTGCTGGTGAGATCTGCCTGTGTTGCAGCTCACTAGCGACCACTTAGCGATGTACCAGCGATCCTGACCGCGTCATATCGCTGGTCGGGATCGCTGGTACATCGCTAAGTGTGACAGTACCTTTAGTGTCGGTCTAGTACTTCCACTGATAGCTAGTTGATGTTGGCTGTCTTGCACAAAAGGCAGCAGGGGTCCCAGCTCTGCTCCTCCTCGCCTTAATTAACATGTGGCCTCTAATTCTCTGGCCACATGGCAAGGTCCTGTTCTTTTGGGAATTTGTGTACTTATCCCAAAGGTGGGGGCCACAATTTGGGAGTGGAAGGAGATCTCTGGATAATATATTGTGACTGAATTACTCAAAAATGGAGTCTCCCTCATCCCTCAAACCATAACCGAAGTGTAGTGGCGGGATCAATATCATTTTGTGACAGTGATTTCATCTTGGGTATGTAATGGGTCAAAGTTGTTTTTTTCCGGAGTGCCCGTCCGTCCGACAGCTGATACTTTTATAACTCGTCTATTGGATGTTGGCAGAAATAGATTTTACCTTTGTGTTATCAGCAGATAGAATAATGACAATAGCAATTGTGAGTCTTCAGTGTTGATACATTTTAATGGTGGCCTGCCCTACGGAGGTGACCACAAAGCTCTACAGACACAAAATCTGAAGAGTCTCAAGTGCCAAAATAATAAATCCCATCGAACCCCTTTTGCATAACATCATTGGTGTCCTGTGGTTAGTAATGATAATAAAATCTTTGATATCTGCTAAATATACACTAAGTAGATCCATTCCCAGTGTCTAATGGTGGAAAAGTCTCATATTGGACCTTATGGATGGAGACGTTATAATGAGTCTGACAGGGGCTGACCTGATCGCGAAGGCTGATTATAATCACCGTCAGAAAATTCTGCGCCTCTCGGAGGAGCCGTAATTCCAGTGCGGCAAACACCTTTTTCAGGATGTAAGAATGTATTAAAATTGGTCAAAAAGCTTAAGATGCTCATCTCCTCGCTGAGGTCACCAGCATTTTATTGTTTCTTTTCTTCTTTTCAATAGAAAGTAGCTGCTCCATTACAGCAGGAACAGGCCATAATATGGTCTGTAGGGAACGTTTGATCCGTCCCCACGAGCATATGGCCCTTTTGTGCAAAATATTAAAAGATCTTATTATTAGAGTGTGGGAGATTTGACAATGCGCTCCCATTGTTCACACGCTTCCGAGAGAACTTTAAGAAAAGTTCTGATTCCAAACTAAGGGATAAATATGTTCACCTAAGTCAGGATCAGCAAGCATGGGGCTCAAGATGTAATAGCAAATATTAACCACAGCGTAATATGTAAACGCATCCATTTACTTATCTGACTTTACATCTGGATACTATTCACAGCGCATCCGCACATTTCTGACATTGTTCCTGAAGTCATAATTACATTTCCATCTTCTCAGAATCATACTTTCTTACTAATACAATGGCTCCAATTCATCAAATCAATTTCACTACAATTCTGGTGTGAATTGCTTAGAAAACATTTTTGTGCAGCTCAAAATTTGTGACTTTTCACGCCACCAAAATGGGAGAAGCTTAGGGGGGGCATCTCATCTCATCAAATTCACGATGATCTGTGGTGTCCCCTAAGATTTGAGGCAGACGTCACTCATCAGACACACCGGATGCAATAAAAGGCATGCACCTCTTCATTTATTAGGGGCATCTGAATTCCTCACTCCCCATCATCACGACTGGCGAGAAGATTCCAAGTCCTGGTGAATTTGTGCATTGGTATCATTCTGTGCATCAGCCATAGATGTTGTCTTTCCTGCTATATCAATATGTATCTGCCATATATTTATTACATCTTTATTGATGAGGCGTTGATACAATATTACTTTAATTATGGTGACATAGAAACATTTTGTAATCTTTATTATATTGGTGATGTGTTACTAGTTGCTGAAACAAACTAATGAAAATAGTTCTTAAAGGAAATCTGTCACCTCCTGTGCCTGCGCACTGCAGTATTCTGCTCTGCCCTCAACAGGGCAGAGCAGTGCTTCTGCGCAGGAGCCACGACAGGCAGCCAAGAAGAGGACATCACTGTTAGAAGATGGAAGGCGCCGGACTGGACGGCGACACCCATCGGACTGGACCGAATGCCAGGGTGAGTATAATCTAACTCATTTTTCTTATCTTTGAGGTTGCATCGGGGGCTTATCTACAGCATTACAGAATGCTGTAGATAGGCCCCTGATGGCGGTGCAGGCAGCTGATACTCGAAAAATGGGGTGACAGATTCCCTTTAAAGTTGTACTGGTCCCATAAGGAAGATTCTATGCCACATGTGCTATTATGTACCACATTTCTTACCCGTTGCCACAGCTCCTGATGTGGCCTCTACCAGTCCTCTGCGTGGCCTAATGCTGTGACCTCTCATGCTTCCTCACTAGTGCATGCACTGACTCTTGTCCTCTTGAAGGGCTATTAAGCCCTTCTTCTCCAATGATTCCTACCCTGCTCATGGACCCTTCCCCCATTATTTAGCACCTGAGCAATAAAGTCCTTCAGGATCCTACTATATGCAAAGATCTAGCAGCCATATGTCTGTTTCTCTGCTTGCACTTGGCTTGTTTCGTTATTATATCTACATGTCTGCAGCTTGCCCTGACCTTCTTCCCATCTGTTGGGAAAGAAGTGTCCTGACTTTGCCATGTCTGATTAAAAGTGGATTAAGCACCATGTGAACATTTCTTGGACTCTCATGAATGACTGTATTGCACTTACTCTATTTATGTCAGTCAATTCCATTCCCTATCACTCCACTCACTGTATTTAGCATTTATTTTCATTCCGATAGGTCCACATCGTTGGATCCACCCACTTGGGAGCCCATTTCAAGAATAGAGAGTTGCTAACAAATAGCAAGTCTAAATCATGTGTGATACATGCTTATTAGGGATAACCAAATGTGCTCTGTGATATTTGGTTATCACTCGAGTATCACGTAGCTCTGATGTGCTCGTTATTAGGCGAGCAATGGGCGGGGCTAAAATTAAAACTCAAATCACTGTCATGAATCTTTGGCGCCTGTTACTCAGCCAATAAGCATGCAGGGATTGCCTGCGCATCATTGTAATGCCATAGACATCTTGATTGTGGCATTACTGTGATTGGCTGGCCGTCTAACATCTTCATGGATTCTAAAAGGACAGACGCCTCCCAGCTCTGGAAAATGACGGCATTGCTCAGCTCTGTGACACTTTGTATTGGAGGGAGAGAGTGCTTGTCTAGTCCTGTGTGTGCACAGTATAAGGAATCAGAGGCCTGCAGTGGTGATACTGGTCCTAAAGCTGAGCCGTCATACTAAGAGCCCTTCTAAGGGCTAATAGTCTGTATCACATACAATCTGCATTTAGTGTAGGGATGGAGAGAGAGAGACACAGGAGCAGGAAGAGTGATAGAATCCTGTCTGTAGGCAGAGATTAGGCCTGTGCAGTCTGTTGATCAATATATAGCTGCAACTTTTTCATGGGGGCTCAAAAAATTGAATATATTTTGATCCATCGAGTATTATGTGCTTTGAGGTCCTTTTTTGTGTTATATAACACACCCAAAAATTGTTGAAATGGGTCGCCCTCCCAGGGCTGTGGGGTACTCGGTACCGGGCCTGTGTCAGGGGGATATGTCACAGCAGCGGTGACCCGGTCCGTGGCCCTGCGCGCCCAAATCAATGGTGGTTTGTGGTTAATGTAACAGTTTGTGACGCCACCTGTGGTGTTCGGCAAGGGAGGTGTTAAGCTGACGCTGCATGCAGATCCGCTGGGACTGATGGTGTGGTGCAGCAAAGATGGTGTAGCTCCTCACAGGTGGAGCTGTAGTCCCAAGGCAGTGTAAATGTGGTTGGCACAGGGATGTAGCAGTGCCGACAGGGTAGGAAGCAGACAAGACACAGCTGGGTGCAATTTCTGTACCTTTACTTGATAACTGCAGTCCAAGGTCCTGATTACAGATGGTAACGGAGCAGGCTAGCCTGGAAGCAACTCAGGGATTCTCTCTCACAGATGGGCTGTGCAGTCTCCTTCCTAGCGCCTTGTAGTGTGAAGCACTCCAGTACTTACTTACTCTAGAGTTCCTCCTGTCAGATGTTCTCAAGAACCTTACTTGCACGGCAGACAGCTGTAGCCTATCTCGGGGACTCCTCACTCCTGAGTCCCGGCTCTCAATCCAAACTGCTGTTGTGCCTCAAGTCTTTGGTGGGAGCAGGGCATTTACAGCCTCCTATCCCTCTGGTATCTGTTGCAGGACCGTTAGTATCCGTACAACCGTGGAGTCCAGGCTCCAGTTCATGCGCTCTCAAGCTGAAGGAGCTCTCCTTTCTAGCTCAACCTCCAGCTTCTCTCTGCACACTTCACCCTCCGCAGACTAACTAACTACTCCTTCCTCCTGGCCCACAGAGAGCACTCCTCCCCTCAATTCTGGTTCAGAATTCCCCCTGCTGGCCTGGAGTGGAACTGTGTTGCATGTGTGGATTGACTGTGAGAGAGACCCATCATTGCCTCCAAGCCTGGCATTACCCTCCCCTGGAGGAAGGCAAAGCCACTGTCGCGGCCATACTCCTGGGGGCGCCACAGAAACATTTTCCTGGGCTACATTTCTCAGCCATACACTATTGTGTAGTGTTATTTCTGTGACCTCTAAAACTGAGAAAAAGATTTTAAAAATGTTAGAGGTTTCATTTCTCAGCCATACAGTGTTACATGGTCTTTGAACATTTCTGTCAAAAAAGCATTAAAACATTTCTCTGGATTGAATTTGATTGTCATCCATACAATGGTGCGATCTTTCTGTTACATTACAGAAGAGTAAACTCTAAAACACTCCTTTAATTGCTGCAAGTGAACAATTTTTTTGGGATTAAAAATAAACTTGGCTTCACAAGACCTAGCAATTACAAAATGCATAAGGCGTACGGTAAGTGACGGGCAAGTGCTGATGACGGTGCACGCAGATGCCGAGGACATGGGGCAGGTGCAACTACAACTGTTGCTGGAGCTCAAAAACACACTCATCCATAACACATAGGTTTCTGTCCCACTTTTCAGGGTGGCACAGTACACCACTTCTGAAGCCAGAGCAGTGTGAACAAGTGGTCAATTGGATAGCAGTTTATGCCTCCAGAATGCTTGGCAGCACCACCCAGTCTTCTATACAGTCCAATCTCACCAGCCTGCAGTCTGGATCACTTAATCCTCACCCTGATCTTCCTTCCTCCCACCATGTTGAGTCCCAGGAGACAAGGGATCCCACACTAGGACACTCTGAAGAGCTGTTTACCACATTTCTTGATTGTGGTCTTTCAATCTGCATGCTCCAAGAGGGACAGGAGGACATGATGTTTAGTGATGCACAAAACAAAAAACAGCCATGGTCACAAGAACATGAGGGTTTGGAAAGGCAAATTTGTGATAAGGAGGAAGATGATGATGAGACACAGTTGATGCTAAGTCTTGCTGTTTTTATGTCACAAAGTCAGGATGATCTGGATGTGGTGGTGGATGACGAAGTCACCGACCCTACCTGGGAAACTAGCATGCAGAGCAAGGCCAGCAGCGCTGAGAGGGACAGATCAGCAGCACCGAATCAGACAGGAAAAGGCAGTTTAGTGACCAGAGGGAGTAGGTGGGCAACTGTACCGCAGAGCACTAACACTCCTGAATTTCTCCATCAAAGAGTTGGGTCTTCCTCAATCTTCGACTTTTTTAAAGACAGTTCTCAGACAAACAAAATGGAGATTTGCAACTTGTTCCATGTCAAGATCAGTAAGCACCTGACCATTAAGAACCTAACCACCACCAGCATGATCAGGCACGTCATCTAAGCACTCGACTTGGTTAGTCGAATGTCTGGGTCCACGATTGATGCCATCAGCTGACACCACTGTCTCTTCCTCTGTGCTACGTGCTTCCCAATCCACTGTTCAAAACGATGGCGCAGATGCCTCCCGCCCCCGAACTATCCTTTTACCATCATAAGGCACTTCCAAAACCTTGTCCCAACTCAGCGTTCAGCTGTCCCTACCCCGGGACTTGGAACACAAAAGAAAGTTTCCAGCCACCGACTCACAGGCCTAAATTCTAGTTGAGCACATTTTTAGGCTGCTAGCCATGGAATTGCTGCCATTTAGGTTGGTAAAAACTGATAATTTCCATCAACTCATTGCGCCCCTGCATTGTACCAGCACAAGTATAGGTACATCACCCTTGCCAATGTAGGGAGGTGGACCGGACCACAGGTACCTGCATGCTGGGTCTTGAACTGGAGAGACTGCATCCTCTGTCCCCGGGAGTAAGGATTAGGGAGGCGGAGCTTCCCCTGCAGTCTGAGGGAAGCTTGAGGGAGATGGAGCATCTGAGAGTGACAGGAGGGTGGGGGGAAGCAGAAAAGAGCATGCAGCATCGGCAGGATAAAAGGAAAAAGTGAGCGAAGCTGCAGGGCCTGGCATCAGCAGACTGGAGTGCAAAGGGCTGTGCTGAGAGCAGCCGGGAGAACGGTGAGCGTTGTGCCCTGCCTTTCCCCCAAGAGAGTTTCAGGGCAGTGACAGGCAGTGCTGCACCTGATGAAAGAGACAGAGACGGACCGCTGTGCAGAGAATGCAGAGCCATGTGAAGTCGAGCCAGAGAGTGCAGAGCTGTGTGAAGCCGAGCCAGAGAGTGCAGAGCCGTGTGAAGCTGAGCCAGAGAGTGCAGAGCCATGTAAAGTTGAGCCAAAGAGTGCGGAGCCGTGCAGAGCCATGCACACGGTGCAGTGTCACGCAGATCCGCGTCCGCCATCACTCGCTGCCAACAGCAGGGACCAAGGAGAGCAGGACGTGCAGTGTGTGACCAGTGACTGCTAGAGAACCGGGTGCTGTGCCCTACGTGACCGTGAGTACCACACATGTGCTACGCAAGAGAAACTGACACTTGCACGCTGACTAGGTTAGTCGATAGTTGCCCTGACATTTCTGACTGTACGTTACTAGTGGAAATAGTTGAGGAGCCACGTTGGGCCCATACAGGACTGTGGCCCATGCCTTTAATTAACCACGTTAATATTGTTGGCATATGCAACAAAAATGGACTTATTGTTTATGTAAAGGAGAACTTTACACTAGCCTGACAGCAGATGGCTATAGTGTGAAGTTAAATGTTTGATGTATTGTGGGGAGGGAAGTTCTCTATTGTTGTTGTTACTTTTACTTTCGCTTTTGAGTGTTTTATGCCAGCAGCACGGGCTGTGTGCTTCTGAATTCTCATCTCATGTTTACCCATAAGAAGTAAATACTGTTTACTCAAGATAACTTGCTCAGTGAAGTTCTCTGATGTATCGGTGGTCATTCTCAAAAGATACACTCTGCTACAGGTTATGGGCCCAGAACAGAGACACCCAGAAGATAGAACAAAGAATCCCAGAACACAGAATCCTAGATGCACTGAAAACCCCAAGCAATAACCTCAGACACCGGAGAAGCAGATAAGCTCTGTAAACAGAAGGAGATAAAACCCAGTGAATGGAGGCTGAAAAAAATCCAGATACAGAGGGACAAAGGAATTTATGATTCCAGGAACTGGAGGACAGCACACTGGAGATAATTACAGAGAATCACCACACACACAGGATATACAGGAACTCTCAAGAAGAAAGAAGAAAGAAAAATATCTTCACTACAACTCTAAAACAAGTAAGGCTATATAAAAATGATGTGCAAAACTGACCTGATACTCACAGTAGCTAAGCTGAACAGTGAAAATTATCAGTTAAGGAAATTCAAAGTAGAGATGTTGTTATCTAAAGATATTTATGGGAAGTAATTATTACAGATAGACCTGATGAAGATAATCAGACATGGGATAGAAAGAATAGAAAAGTGAGAACCACCATTAGCTTATTAGTGGATGATGCTCAATTAATACACAAAACAAATGAGGATACAGCGAAAGGAATGTGGGATGCATTAAGAAAATTACATGAAAGACCCAGTTTAAATCAAGTTATTTCTATTAAGGAAACTTTACAGTATGAGATTGAGTGCAAATGGCGACATGCGGAAGCACATATTCTCAATGATGGAAGTATTATCACAGCTAAGGTCTATTGGTGAAGACATTAAAGAAAGTCATGTAGCAGCAATATTATTGTGCAGTTTACCAGATTCGTATACAACCTTAATAAATGCTCTAGAGACAAGATCTGAAAAAGACATCACATTAGATTTTGTGAAAACCAGATTCATAGATGAATATCACAGAAGAAAAGAACAAACAAATGATTCTTCTACTGAAAAGGACAGTGGAAACGCTCTTAAAGCTACAGAATTTAAAAAACAATATAATAGAGAGACAAGAGAATGTTTCAGATGTAAGAAAAAAGGTCACTTAAAGAAAGACTGTACCATATGGAAAGCAGAGCAACAAAAATTACAACATAAAGAGCATACACAGAAAGTGAAAAACACAATTTCTGATTCATGTGAGAATAATTGGAATGGCACATTTAAAGCAGCAGACAAGAAATCATCACTTTGCTGGTTTATTGATTCAGGAGCAATGAGTCATATGACAAGCGACAAGAATTTCTTCACTGATCTTGATTTAGATAAGAAAGAAGCTATTTATCTTGCAGATGGAAGCAAAATAACCACAGAAGGTATAGCACAAGGTATGCTAAACTGTTCAAACAAGTTCGGACAAAATTCAAAGATACTTGTACAGGATGTGTTGTATGTTCCAAAATTGGAAGGTAGATTGTTATTTGTGAAGCATTTAACAGCCAAAGAACTCACTGTAAAATTGAAAGACAATGAGTGTACAATTCTATCAGGAAACAATGTGATAACCAATGTCAAGGCAGATGAACAATTATATCATCTTGACACACCAAAGGAACAGATGAAGGTATGTACACATGATCACAAGAACTGTATTCACGTGTGGCATACACGTCTAGGACACAGTCACCCCGACAGTATAAGGGAACTACAAAGAAAAGAATTGACAAAAGATCTAAAGATATCAGATTGCTCAATTACCGTAAGATGTGAATGTATATGGGCACTCGACTATGGGATGGCGAATATGTATGATGGGTATATGGGCATGGGACTATGGGATGGAGAATATGTATGATGGATATATGGGCATGGGACTATGGGATGGAGAATATGTATGATGGGTATATGGGCATGGGACTATGGGATGGAGGATGTGTGATGGGTATATGGGCACTCAACTATGGGATGGAGGATATGTATGATGGTTATAAGGGCACGGGCCTATGGGATGGTGGATATGTATGATGGGTATATGGGCACGGAACTATGGGATGGAGGATAATTATATTTTGTTATAACTAACCACAGTTAGTTACTATGCCCGGGCAGTGCCGGGCTCTTCAGTTAGTGTTGTATAAAATCTAAAGCCACAAGAATATCTATTCCAAAAGAAAGTGAGATGAAAAGCAAAAGACCACTTGATTTGGTGCATACTGACGTATGTGGACCCATGAAAGTGACTACATCAGGAGGAAATAGATACATGGTGACTTTTATAGATGACTACTCAAGATACACGGTCACATACTTAATTAAGAACAAAAGTGAAGTTTTTGATAAACTTGTAGACTACGTAACAAGGTCGAGTAACACATTTTAAAGGAAGCCAATTGTCTTCAGAAAAGATAATGGAAGTTAATTTACAGGTCACAAAATAGAAAGCTACTTAAGACACAATAGTATAGAACACCAGAAGACTATTCCATATACACCTGAACAAAATGGAGTAGCAGAAAGGAAAAACAGAACTCTGTCAGAAATGATGAGATGTATGCTGACAGGTTCCAAACTACCAGAGAAATATTGGGGTGAGGCAGCAATGACAGCTATATATCTACAGAACAGACATTTTTCCAGAAAACTGAAGAAAACTCCATATGAACTGTGGCAAGGTCCACATCATGGACAAACTAATCAAGGATACTAGATGTGGTACAGAGGACCCAAGACAGGGTACTCAGAAGGAAGCTAAGAAAAAGGAAGCAAAACTTCTTTCCTGCATGCTGACCAACGCAAGAAGCCTGACCAATAAGATTGAGGATCTGGAGTTGGTAATGTATGAGGAAAAATACGACATAGTAGGAATAACTGAGACATGGTTAGACGACAGCTATGACTGGGTAGCTAACTTGCAAGAATATGATTTGTTTAGGAGGGATCGTATAAAAAGGAAAGGGGGTGGAGTCTGTCTATATATAAAGTCCACTTTAAAGCCCACACTAAGAGAAGATATACAAGAGGGAAATGAAGAGGTGGAGTCTCTATGGGTGGGGATACAAGGAGTGAAAAGTAATAAAATCCCCACAGGGGTTTGTTATAAGCCACCAAATATAACAGAAACCACTGAAAATGTATTATTGAAACAAATAGACAAAGCAGCAAATCACAATGAGATGATTATTATGGGGGACTTTAACTACCCCGACATAGTCTGGGAAACTGAAACCTGCGTATCTCAGAAAGGAAACCAATTTCTGTAAGTGACCAAGGATAATTATCTGTCACAACTTGTGCAGGGCCCAACTAGAGGGACAGCCCTTCTGGACTTAATTTTAAGCAACAGGCCAGATAGAATAACAGAAGTACGAGTCGATGGGCACCTAGGGAACAGTGACCACAATATAATACAATTCCACTTGTCCTTCAGTAAGGTGCCCTGGAAGGGGGTTACAAAAATGCTGAATTTCAGGAAAGCAAAGTTTGATCAGCTTAGAGAGGACCTTCGCCGAATTGATTGGGACAATGTCCTCAAAAATAGGAACACAGAAAATAAATGGGAAATATTTAAATCAGTTTTACACACCCACTGCGAGCTAGCCATTCCGTACAGAAATAAAAGGGCTAGGAACAGGAGAACACCAATGTGACTAAATAAGGATATAAAAAGGGCAATAAATAACAAGAACAAGGCATTTAAGGAGATAAAACAAGAAGGCAATGAAGAAGCATTAAAAAGTTATAGAGAAAAAAATAAAATGTGTAAAAAACAAATACATTTAGCAAAAGTAGAAACTGAGAGACTCATTGCTAAGGAAAGTAAAACAAACCTCAAACTATTCTTTAATTATATAAACAGTAAAATGATTAAAAATTGTTGGTGTCGGCCCTTTAAAGAACAATGAGGGTGAAATCATAGAGAGCGATGTGGGAAAAGCAAATGTTTTAAATACTTTCTTCTCAACAGTGTTCACACAGGAAAAGGATTTGCCAGGGGAAATGCAGAGTGATAATGTAAACTCCCCATTAAGTATTACCCACCTAACCCAGGAAGAAGTGCAGAACCGCCTTAGTAAGATTAAAATTGACAAATCACCAGGCCCTGATGGCATTCACCCTCGGGTATTAAGGGAGTTAAGTAATGTGATAGACAGGCCTCTATTCCTTATATTTAAAGACTATAGAAACAGGGTCTGTTCCTTTTGATTGGTGGCAAGCAAATGTGGTACCAATATTCAAAAAGGGGTGTAAAAGGAAACCTGGAAACTATAGGCCGGAAAGCTTAACATCTGTTGTGGGTAAAATTTTTGAAGGGTTTCTAAGGGATACCATTATGGAATATCTCAATGTTAATAAATGTTTAACTCCATATCAACATGGATTTATGAAGGATCGCTCCTGTCAAACTAACATGATCAGCTTCTATGAGGATATAAGCTCTCAAATGGACCAAGGAGAATCATTGGATGTCATTTATCTCGACTTCTCTAAAGCATTTGACACTGTCCCACATAAAAAATTGGTAAGTAAGATGAGAGAGCTTGGGCTAGGGGAAAATGTGTGTAGATGGGTAGGTAGCTGGCTTAGTGATAGAAAACAAAGAGTGGTTATTAGAGTTGAGCGACTTTTGTTTTTTTAGGGTCGCGTTTCGTTTCGTGAAACCCGACTTTTCCAAAAGTCGGGTCGAGCAAGATCGTCCGATTATAGGGAAAAGTCGGGGTCGTCCCGAAACACGAAACCCAATGTAAGTCAATGGGGAATAAAAGTCGGCAGTGAGAGGAGGACAGGAAACACACCTACAGTGCCCATTTGAATGCCAAAAGCATCAATTCTTCTTTCTTAAGCTTGTCAACCTTAATTAACTTCATAATACAAGTTACGCACTGAAAAATGGGGGTTATTTGGCTAAAGTTGTGGGGGGGGGGCTGGCTCCAGGTTTTCATGTGCCCTGGGCGAAAGAGCGCCCCTTTAACACATACCTAAACTCATCATGCTCCGATACGGCAGAGAAATAGCGGTATAGTACAATGAAAAATACTTTACTTTTTACATCTCATGACGAGGCCCATCTATTTCTCCATACAGAATCATTGGTCCCATATAATGTTTGAAACAGTATATGATGAGCTCCACATAATGCTACAGTATATGTTGGTCCCCATGGATGAAGCTCCACTGTCTTATGGGCCCAAATAATGCTCCAAACATAATGGGCCCCATTTCTAATGCTCTAGTGTATAATGGGCCCTGTAAATGCTGCTCCAGTGTCTGATGTCCACCTTTGGAATGTTCCAGTGTATGGTGGGCCCCATCTATCATTCTCCAGAGTAACGTGCTCCCCAAAAATTGCTGTCCCAACATTGAAAACAATCAAATAAGTCTCCTCGCTAGGGAATCCCTGTACTAGTCTGGACTCCTCGTCGTCCCCATCTTCCATCTCACTGCACAGTATTTCAACCTTGCAAGTGCTGTGATCCTGAGCAAGCAGGGGGGGCCCACTCGTTGGCGACGGCACTGGCACAGGGCCCCTGATAGTACGGTGGTGTGTCTGATGGCGGTTGGGCCGAACCTGCACTTTCATCTGCAGCTTCCTCTTTGTCACCGTGTAAGATGGAACTGTATATGGGAAGGGTAACCTGAGTTTCATCAGGGTCAGATTCAGGCCGTGTAGCGTGCGAGGGGAATGTAGTGGTCTGGGTCAATGTACCAGCAGATTCATCGAGCAGTGGCTGGGCATCAGTGCACTTGTGTCGCCCCCAGGAGTACGGTCGCCACAGTGGCATTACCTTCCTCCTAGGGAGTGTGATGTCATGCTTGGGAGCAACGAAGGATCTCTCTAGCAGGTTAACTGATTGGGCGGCGTTATTCCCACGAGTCATGACCCTACAAACAGCGTTCATGAAGGCAAATTGTTTGTTTTACGTGGGCAGTATGGTTGCAAAGCTGAACCTTAAAGGAATGTCCAGTAGGGCACCACCAGGAGTGGAGCCTACGGTTAAATTCAACTCCACCTGGGAAACCTCAACCATGCCAGCTACAGAACAGATGCACACATTGCAAGCTTAATTCCGTTAACGAACGAGACTCCGTCATGCCCCGCGGTCCGAGTCCGGCTTACTAGAGGGACACGTGAGGCTCTGGAACATGAGATTGGCCAATAACTGGTGTGTCATGCCCTTACATGTCCGTGGCTGCATGTGCGCTACACTGAAAAGGCCAGCGTTTGTCGCTTACAGGTGCAGATAACCCGCTGAACAACGTTAGTGATGGGGATCACTGATTACAATTATTACCCGCGAACAATGATTTCCCAGTAAGTGCAGGTCAACTGCAGTTCCGGAATTAGGCCTAACCGTCATTCCTGAAAAAATGAAAAACTTACGTGTGCAAACCACAGGTGCTGTAGCTTGCTTAACAGCTCGCCAGCCGTTCTCACACCCAGTATGGATTACACGTGATTGCACAAAGGTTAGAAAGGGTACCGTATCCACAGATAACATGTATGGATAGCGTACACATTCAAAATATATGTCTCAGGAGGCAGGCTCAGACGGTGTTAGGCCCAGTATGGATTGCACGTGATTGCACAAAGGTTAGAAAGGGTACCGTATCCCCGGATAACATGTATGGATAGCGTACACATTCAAAATATATGTCTCAGGAGGCAGGCTCAGACGGTGTTAGGCCCAGTATGGATTGCACGTGATTGCACAAAGGTTAGAAAGGGTACCGTATCCCCGGATAACATGTGTGGATAGCGTACACATTCAAAATATATGTCTCAGGAGGCAGGCTCAGACGGTGTTAGGCCCAGTATGGATTGCACGTGATTGCACAAAGGTTAGAAAGGGTACCGTATCCCCGGATAACATGTATGGATAGCGTACACATTCAAAATATATGTCTCAGGAGGCAGGCTCAGATGGTGTTAGGCCCAGTATGGATTGAACGTGATTGCACAAAGGTTAGAAAGGGTACCGTATCCCCGGATAACATGTATGGATAGCGTACACATTCAAAATATATGTCTCAGGAGGCAGGCTCAGACGGTGTTAGGCCCAGTATGGATTGCACGTGATTGCACAAAGGTTAGAAAGGGTACCGTATCCCCGGATAACATGTATGGATAGCGTACACATTCAAAATATATGTCTCAGGAGGCAGGCTCAGACGGTGTTAGGCCCAGTATGGATTGCACGTGATTGCACAAAGGTTAGAAAGGGTACCGTATCCCCGGATAACATGTATGGATAGCGTACACATTCAAAATATATGTCTCAGGAGGCAGGCTCAGATGGTGTTAGGCCCAGTATGGATTGCACGTGATTGCACAAAGGTTAGAAAGGGTACCGTATCCCCGGATAACATGTATGGATAGCGTACACATTCAAAATATATGTCTCAGGAGGCAGGCTCAGACGGTGTCAGGCACAGTATGGATTTGACGGCCCAGATTACACAGCGGAGGAGCAGGGAGAGGTAAAGATTGCAAATGCTGGGGCCCTGCCCAAGCAAGGGGGGCCCACTCGTGGGCGTCGGTACTGGCACTGGGCCCCTCATAGTACAGCGGTGTGTCTGACCGCGGGTGTGCACCACCACCGTCAGAGACACTTGATTGCACTATGAGGGACCCTGTGCCAGTGCCCGCGCCCAAGAGTCGGCCTACCCACCTGTCCAGGGCAACGGCACTCGCACGGTGTCGTGCGCTAGGTGGTGACCCCGGCCATGGGGGGGGAGGCAGCACAGTTAGGGAGTTTTAGAAAGTGGCATATGTTGATGTTGGACATTCAGCTGATGCAAAAGGCGAAATAGGTCAAGTCCCAGGAAGAGGTGGACCAAAGCAAGCCATTTTTCTGTCACCCTATGTGTCATCAGGGGAAGGTGGGACAAAATCCTTGGAAACCCATGCATGGTTCATTTTAATGAAGGTTAGATCATCCACATTTTGGGTTGACAGACGGGTCCTTTTTTCTGTCAGGATTGATCCAGCTGCACTGAAGACTCTTTCCGATAGCACACTTGCAGCTGGGCAAGCGAGCTCCTGTAAGGCATATTGGGCCAATTCAGGCCAGGTGTCCAGTTTAGCAGCCCAATAGTCAAAGGGGAATGACCTGTGTGGGAGAACATCGATATGGGAGGAAAAGTAGTTTGTAACCATGGTTGACAACTGCTGTCTCCTGTCACTTTCCATCGATGCAGTATTACCAGTTGTGTGAGCGGTATTTGAAAAATCAGTCCACAACATTGTCATGAAACCCCTGTCTCCAACGCCACTTCTGCTGTGTGCACCACGAACACCTCTGCCAAGCTGCCCCCGGCCCGTACGGCTCGTGTGAGAACCATCACCGCTGCTGTGTGCGGGGAATGCCTCAAGCAACCGATTTACCAGAGTTGCTTGTTTATTAGCCAATATTAGGTCAAGGTTCTCCTGTGGCATGATGTTTTGTAATTTGCCTTTATAGCGTGGATCCAGGATGCTGGCCAACCAGTAGTCGTCATCGTTCATCATTCTGGCAATGCGGGGATCCCTTTTTAGGATCTGCAAGGCATAATCTGACATGTGGGCCAATGTTCCCGGTGTCAATGATGCACTGCGAGTGCTGGTTGGAGGAGCACTTTCTGGCAAATCCACATCCCTCCAGTCACGCACAAACCCTTTACCAGACCTTGCCACGCCAACATTTTCACTTGTCCCACGAGATGCATCCTCCTCCCCTAAGTAATCATCCCCATCATCATCCTCCTCCTCCTCTTCTTCCTCCACCTCGTCCAGGAGAGGTCCCTGAGCAGACAATGGCTGAATGTCATCAAGGATTCCCTCCTCCTCTTCCTCCTCATCAACATTGGCTGCAGACGCCTGCTCCTTAAGGTGCGTCAAAGTTTGCATGAGCAGACGCATAAGTGGGATGCTCATGCTTAGGATGGCGTCGTCTGCGCTTACCAGCCGTCTGCATTCCTCAAAACACTGAAGGACTTTACAGAGGTCTTTCAGCTTCGACCACTGCACACCTGTCAACTCCATGTCTGCTCTCAAAGTGCCTGGCCGTGTATCCTCCCACAAATGCATTATGGCCTGCCTCTGCTCGCACAGCCGCTCCACCATGTGCAGGGTGGAGTTCCACCTTGTTGCAATGTCGATAATGAGGCGGTGGTTGGGAAGGTGGAGCAATCGCTGCAGCTTCTGCATACGAACGGAGTGTACAGGCGGCCGGCGGATGTGCGCGCACAGTCTTCGCACCTTCTGGAGCAGGGCTGTTAACTCCGGATAATTTTTGAGGAAGCACTGCACCACCAGGTTCAAGGTGTGAGCCAAGCAAGGTATGTGGCTGAGTTTTGAAAGGGCTATGGCTGCCACAAAATTATGGCCGTTATCACTAACTACCTTGCCTGCCTCAAGATGTACACTGCCCAGCCATGACTCAGTTTGTCGCTTCAAGTACTCGGCCAGCACCTCGGCGGTATGTCTGTCGCCCAAACACATCATCTGCAACACAGCCTGCTGACGCTTTCCACTAGCTGCTCGATAGGGGGACACATCATGTGCAACAGTGGCAGCTGCAGATGGAGTGCTCGTACGACTGCGCTCTGTGGACGAGCTTTCGCTTCTGGAGGAGGAGGAGGAGGAGGAGGGTGGAACGCCTACAGCCAACTGTTTCCTATACCGTGGGCTAGGCAGCACTGTCCCACCACCGCTGTCCCCTGTGGACCCTGCATCCACCATATTAACCCAGTGCGCAGTGATGGACACGTAATGGCCCTGGCCATGCCGACTGGACCATGCATCAGTAGTGAGGTGCACCTTTCCGCTCACTGACTGCTTGAGTGCATTGACAATGCGGTCTTTCACATGATGGGGGAGGGCTGGGATGGCTTTGCGAGAGAAGAAGTGGCGACTGGGTAGGTCATAGCGTGGTACTGCATAGGCCATGAGTTCGCGGAAAGCTGTGCTTTCCACCAACCGAAAGGGCATCATCTCAAACGAGATTAGTTTGGCAATGTGGGCGTTCAAACCCAGTGTACGCGGATGAGAGACTGAGTACTTTCTTGACCTACTCATAGTGTCTGGGAGGGTGAGCTGGACTTGAGAGCTGCATATGGTGGAAGTAGCGGTGGACAGGGCGGACTGAGAGAGGGTTGATGATGGTGATGGAGTTGGTGTTCTTTCTGATGGCCTAGAATCAGTCTTTCGTTGATATAACAGTGGGATTCCCTGACTGCTGTGGCCTTGCAACGACACCTCAACATTTGCTGCTGTGCTAACCGGTGGGCTTACAGTGGGGGAAACAATGTAGCATTGCTGACTACCTTCGTTGTGATCAGTTGCACATGTGGCACTTGAGGTTTGGTGTTGTGTCCACGCTTGCAAGTGCATACTGTTTAAATGTCTAAGCATGCAACTGGTATTCAAATTTTTCAGATTTTTCCCTCGGCTAAAGGTCTTTGCGCACTTCTTACAGATAACCTTGGCCTGATCATGAGGATTTTGTTCAAAAAAGTGCCACACTGCACTCTTCCTACTTTGGCAGACATTTTGCGGCCTAGCACGCTGTGATCTTTTGACCCTCTGGACAAGCTGTCCAGCAACTCTTTTGATGTTTGGAACCTGTCTTTGGAGTGCTCCGGGCCTGCCAGATAACAGCTGTTGCGATGTCGATGTCTGCTGTGGATGCTCCTCATCTGAGCTATTGGAAGCAGCACCCTCTTCCCCCAATGGATGCCAATCTGGGTCAACAACTGGGTCATCCATCACCTCCTCTTCTATGTCATGTGCACCTTCCTCTGTGTCACCGTGTATGGTGGTATAGTGTGCGGGAAGGGGCACCTGAGTCTCATCAGGGTCAGAATCTGGCTCTGTACACTGCGAGGACAATGTAGTGCTCTGAGTGAATGTACCAGCAGAATCATCCATCAGCGGCTGTGCATCAGTGCACTCCATGTCAGATTCATCTTGGCCTGGGTAATTCACCATTTGACTTGATAATCCAGGCATGGTATGTGAAAACAGCTCCATGGAGTAATCAGTAGTATGGCCTGTGTCATCCTTCAATCTTGGTTGGGGTGAAGGACACAAGGAAAGGTGTGGTTCATGAACATGAGCCTCCAATGACGACTCAGTGCTTTTACTTTTTACAACTGAAGAAGAGGAGGCGATAGAGCTGGAGGCTGAGTCAGCAATGTAAGACAAAACTTTTTCCTGATGCTCTGGCTTTAAAAGCGGTTTGCCAACTCCTAGAAAACTAAGCGTTCGAGGCCTTATGTAGCCAGACGATGACGCAGGCTCAACACCTCCTGCATTCGGTCCTATTTTGCTCTTGCCACTACCATCAGATCCACCACCAACACCATCATTACCAGCTGCCAACCCCCGCCCAATTCCACGGCCTCTTCCACCAGCCTTCCTCATTTTTGGTAGAAATGTAGACAAAATCCAACAAACTATATAGTATGTAAAACAAGGTACAAGGTGTCTATAGGACAGGGGAGATTTTGAATTTCTGCACACACTTTTGGACACTGGACACTTTTGGATTGTGTGAGGCCCAATGAATATCTGAGCGCTATGTGACAGGCTCGATGGCACAGCTGTGACCTAAATGACTAGAGGATAAGGGAGATTTTGAATCTCTGCACACACTTTTGGACACTGGACACTTTTGGATTGTGTGAGGCCCAATGATTATCTGAGCACTATGAGACAGGCTCGATGGCACAGCTGTGACCTAAGTGACTAGAGGATAAGTGAGATTTTGAATCTCTGCACACACTTTTGGACACTGGACACTTTTGGATTGTGTGAGGCCCAATGAATATCTGAGCGCTATGTGACAGGCTCGATGGCACAGCTGTGACCAAAGTGACTAGAGGATAAGGGAGATTGGATTGCTTTTAAAAAAGCAGTTTGCAGAGCAGTGGGTAAACAGCAATGCCAGCCTGTCAGGAAGCCTTAAAAGGCAGCCCAACAACCAACACTACTAATACACCACAATATAGCCTCCCCTTGCACTGCACACACAGTGACTGGTGTGTTGTGCAGGCCAAATTGCTATCAGCAGCAGAAGCAGTTTTTTTTTCTTCTCAGCAGGACAAAAAAAAAAATTGGGCTTGCTTTTAAAAAAGCAGTTTGAGGCCCAATGAATATCTGAGCGCTATGTGACAGGCTCGATGGCGCAGCTGTGACCAAAGTGACTAGAGGATAAGGGAGATTGGATTGCTTTTAAAAAAGCAGTTTGCGGAGCAGTGGGTAAACAGCAATGCCAGCCTGTCAGGAAGCCTTAGAAGGCAGCCCAACAACCAACACCACTGATACACCACTATATAGCATCCCCTTGCACTGCACACACAGTGACTGGTGTGTTGTGCAGGCCAAATCGCTAGCAGCAGAAGCAGTTTTTCTGTCTTCTTCCCTGCCTAACGCTCTCCCTACAGAATCAGCAGCAACCTCTCCCTATGCTAAGATCGGCAGAAGTAAGATGGCGGTCGGCGTGCACGCCCTTTTATACCCCCTGTGACGCCCACCAAAGCAAGCCAATCACTTGCATGCCCTTCTGAAAGATGGTGGTGACCCGTGCCTATGTCATCACGTTGCCCACAGTGTCCGTGGATCCTGATTGGCTGAAAAAGACTGCAAAACAAACTTTTGAAACGCGACTTTGGCGCGTAAGTCGCCGACCTCGTGGCCGACCTCATCATAGGGTCGGGTTTCGTTTCATGAAACCCGACTTTGCCAAAAGTCGGGGACTTTTGAATTTTTTCGACCCGTTTCGCTCAACTCTAGTGGTTATTAATGGTGCATACTTAGATTGGGCCAGGGTTACTAGTGGGGTACCACAGGGTTCTGTATTGGCCCCCTACTATTTAATATATTTATTAATGATCTAGTGGATGGCTTACACAGTAAAATATCAGTATTTGCAGATGATACAAAACTATGTATGGTAGTTAACACAAAGGAGGACAGTTTACAACTACAGACAGATTTGAGTAAATTGGAGAATTGGACTGAAAAATGGCAAATGAGGTTTAACACAGATAAGTGTAAGGTTATGCACATGGGAAGGAGAAACAGATGCTATAATTACTTACTAATGGGAAACTGCTGGGGAAATCAGACATGGAAAAAGACTTAGGCATCTTAGTCAATAAGAAGCTAAATTGGAGTGCCCAGTGTCAGGCAGCTGCCACCCAAGCAAATAGGGTCATGGGATGCATTAGAAGAGGTCTGGGGACATGACATTAAAACATAAATCTTCCTCTATACAAATCACTCATCAGACCACATTTGGAGTATTGTGTACAATTTTGGACGCCGGTGCTCAAGAAAGACATTACTGAAGTTGAAAGGGTTCAAAGGCGGGCTACTAAAATGATAAATGGAGTTGATTCACTCCAATACCCAGAAAGGTTATCAAAATTAGGTCTATTTACTCTAGAAAAGAGAAGACTTAGGGGAGACTTAATATATATGTACAAGTATATCAGAGGGCAATAGAGAGATCTCTCCAATGAACTGTTTGTACCAAGGACTGTGACAAGAACAAGGGGGCATTCTCTTCGTTTGGAGGAAAGACAATTTCTGCATCAGCATAGAAGAGGGTTCTTCACGGTAAGAGCAGTGAGACTCTGGAATTCTCTTCCTGAGGAAGTGGTGATGGCCAACTCACTGAATGAATTTAAGAAAGGAATGGATGCTTTTCTTGTGAGTAACAGTATAGAAGGTTACGAATAACAGAATATTATAGGTAGATGGTTGACCCAGCTAAGGGGAAGGAATTTTTTTCCCTATGGAGAAAATTGGCTTCTACTCTGTGGGTTTTTTGCCTTCCCCAGGATCAACAATGCAGAACAGCTGCACTAAAAATAGGCTGAACTAGATGGACATAAGGTCTTCCTTCAGCCTTCAAAACTATGTTACTATGTATGTAAGGTATGAAAACAAGTGTCAATCATTTAAAAGTTTTTGGATGTAAAGTTTTTATATTCATTCCAACAGAAAAATGTTTCAAACTTCAAAACAGATCCATGGAGGGAATATTTGTTGGATATAGTGAAAATTGCAAGGGATATAGAATCCTAGATCCCAAAACAGACAGAGTCACGGTGAGTAACAGTGTGACATTCTTTGAGGATCTAAATGAAGACACTATGATTTCACTGGAAACAAAAAATGAGAAAAACAGCAGTGACATAGCTGAAGAGGTATCTGATGAGAAAGTAGTTGAAATTGATGAAGAACAGAATACAGAAAATGAAGAAATACAGCTACAGACACAGAACTAAGACGTTCAATGAGAGAAAACAAAGGTATACCACCAAAACATCTCTCATACAAGACAAGCACAAGTAAAATTTATGAACCTACCACTTGGGAAGACATATCTAAACTCCCTAAAGAAGAAGCTAATAAATGAATTGAATCAACAGAAACAGAAATTAAATCCATGCATGACTCAAATACATGGACACTGACAGATTTACCAGAAGGACGAAAAGCCATAGGATGTAAATGGATTTTTAAAGTAAAATACCAAACAGATGGCACACCTGAAAGATACCGAGCAAGACTCGTAGCTAAAGGGTATTCTCAAAAATATGGAGAAGACTATGATGAGACATTTGCTCCTGTTGTCAAACATACTACAATAAGAACTTTACTTACAGTTGCAGCAATGAAGCAGATGGAACTGATGCATCTGGCTGTAAAGACAGCATTTTTGAATGGAGATTTAACAGAAGACATTTACATGGAACAACCTCCAGGATTCAAAGGTGAAAGAAAGCCAAACAAAGTTTGCAAATTACAGAAAAGCAGGTATAGTTTAAAGCAAGCAGATAAAGCGTGGAATGACAAAATCAGGGACGTGCTTACAAATGAAAAATTTAAAAGAAGCAAAGCTGATCCATGCTTGTACACAAAAAGGCTAATAAATAGATGGATTTATGTACTCATATATGTAGATGACATTTTGATTTGCTTTGAACAAGAAAGGGGTGGAGAACACATTCGAAAAAACCTGACACAACATTTTGAAATAAAAGACTTGGGAAATGTGAAGTATCATTTCTTGAAGGATTATTCTACTGAAGAAATGACAGCAGACATCTTCATGAAGGTGTTGAATGCTGATAAACACCAGAGACTAATAAAAAAGTTGGGTTTGACTGAATAAGTCCTTACTGTTGAGAAAAGGTGTTGGCATATGCAACAGAAATGGACTAATTGTTTATGTAAAGGAGGACTTTACACTAGCCTGACAGCAGATGGCGATAGTGTAAAGTTAAATGTTTGCTATATTGTGGGGAGGGAAATTATCTATTGTTGTTGTTACTTTTACTTTCTCTTTTGAGTGTTTTATGCCAGCAGCATGGGCTGTGTGCTTCTGAATTCTCATATCTCATGTTTACCTATAAGAAATACATACTGTTTACTCAAGATAACTTGCTCAGTGAAGTTCTCTGATGTATCGGTGGTCATTCTCAAAAGATACACTCTGCTACAAATATATGGACAAGGGGCAGTGGAAGGTGCCAGAGACCAACCATTGTCACCAGAAGACGGAGCAACGTTTACAGCGAACTCCAAGGAGGAAGCGCAGTGCCTGTCGTTGTCGGTGTTATTGTGTACAGAGCAGAAGCTGCAGAGTAAGGACTTCCTAATATACCTCTTACGCAAATTGTCAAATATTTGTACCATTATTATTGTACTGTTCCTTTAAGACCGGTAATTATTTTATCTCCCTGCTTGGAGTAATTTGCCCTATAAATAAACCTGCATCCCGCGTCCCTGCTTGTTATCTTACACCCTTACCATTGCACTTACTAGCATTGTCCACTTAATGACCGACACATGGACAAAGGCTTGTGGCCAGGGATGCTACATTTCTCTAACTGAACACTGGGTGAACATAATGGAGGCTGGGGCTGAGTCACACTCTGGCATCGCAAATGTGCTCCCGATCCCGAGGATTGCTGGCCCTACTTCTATCAGAGTTTCCTCCGCTTCCTACAGCAGTTCCTGCACGCCCTCCTGCTCCTCCTCACCCTCCATCTCCGATGTACTATCTCAGAGCAGGTTCTCCACATCAGCCAGAAGCTGGAAGCTCTGCAGATCTGCCTCAGCAAAGTGGCAACAGGCACTTCTGTAGCACACCATGGCAAAGTTACTTAAAGTCATAATCGACCAGACAGATCTGTTTTTGCAGCTGAAACCTGCTGTTCTCCTTACATTCAGCACTTTTCCCATCAATTTGAACATTTTCACTGCCCCCTGACCTCTTTGTAGGGTCTGCTTGAAAAAAGCCAGGCTTTCCCAGATATTCAAAATCAGAATGTGAACATTAGGAATTGCTCTTTTGGGCAGTGAGCACTCGTTAGTGCTCCCTCATCTCTAATGTTTATCCATTTATTTAAAAGCCGACATGTAATACCACATTTTAACTACCAGAAAAACATATGGCAGATATAACTTCAACTTGATTATCATGAATTGCTCAGGAGATTCTTCATCAGAACTATTCCCATAAATCTAAGTTGAAAAAAGCAATTATCTTGATGACCCCTTTATATCTCTATACCAAGCTAAATGATCACTGTGTATGGAGGGAACATGTATAATGTTGTGAATATAGGACTATTACAGAATAGACTTGTATACCTCGTACATGTTATGACCCTGCTCACACACTCACATGGGTAACAGAGGAGGGAAAGAACTACCAAAGAGAGAAGTCACACCTGTACCCAACTGTTCTCTGTTCAGATTAGAAAAAGCCCTAACCACAAAATTAAAAACATTTCCTCAGACCAAGCTCCCTAAAAGGCTGTTGAGGGGTTTCTCGTTCCTCCTGAGGAACCAGAGGGAAAACCGCAACACAAATATAACAAGGGTAGAGGAAAGTGTGTAGGGAGACAGGAGAACCCAGGGTAAGAAACTAAAGCACATTCAAAAAGGATAGACAGAGATAAGCAAGGAGAGATGAGAAACAAAGAGAATAAGTGAATCCTTCCAGACCTGCAAATGTGCAGAAAGGAAAGGTGCTGGGGAGGAAAATGCACAGATTTGAAGCAGGAAAAACAACTGGGCAATGTAAACCATTAGCTGAGGAGATGGCGCCCCAAACACCAAGCTACAGTATATTAAAGTATAGCCAGCAAGTGAGCTAAGTGAAAGGTGAAAATATAAAACCTATCCCAAAATGTGATAGGACAGAGCCAAAAGGAAACTTGAAAAACACCTGAAGAGACTCCAACCAAGAAAGGAAAACCAAGACAAAAGAAATCATCAGCACGTGGACAGAGACGAAAAGGACTGTGGCCCAGCAGAGACAGAAACCAAACACACAGCAAAGAGTCACTGGATTGAATCCCCAATCCGAGTAGTGACAATATTATACATTTTCTGTGCTGCACAGACTTGTTCTAGACCATTTTCCCTCCCATGAACAGCAGGAAGAATCAGAAAATTCACCTATTCATTCTATTAAAAATAGATTACTACCTAATACGAGAGCCTCGGTGGTAGATAATGCCAAGTATGAAGCACAAAGAACAAGAGGTCAAGCTGATTATAAGCTATAAAAAATTATGATAGCTAGCAGTGTGGTTTTACTTTACTTTTTCTTTAATCAGCCAAAACCACAACATGCTGTAACTTTACTCAAGCTGATAGGGAAGGAAAGGAGACAGTAATGGGCAAAAGTGCTGGTACCCTTGAAATTGTTCCATGAAATTAAGTGTTTCTCCCAGAAAATTATTGCAATTATGGTACATGTTTTGTGGTACACAGGCTTATTTCTTTTGTGTGATTTGAAACAACACAATAAAATCAGAGAAAATAAGGTAAATTGGACATAATTTAACACAAAACACCAAAAAAGACAGGACAAAATTGATGGCATCTTTCCAAATTTGTGGGTAAACAACTTTGCTTCAAGCATGAAATACTCATTCACACTAACCTGTGGCAAGTAACAGGTGTGCGTTAGGGATGGGCGAATCCTGAAATACTCGGAATCGCTAGACTCTAACGAGTCCGACTCGGAAACTCGCTACTCGTTGCGAGTCTAGCGAGTCCAATGTTAATGAATGGGGATGCGAGTATTGCAGCGATTCCTGTGCTGCCATTTTTTTTGTTCCGCTTACTTCCCGCATGTGGCTGTGCACACCATGCAGAAAGTAAGCAGAACAATTGCGGATGGTACCCACAGTCCGGAGGAGAGGAGACTGTCCTCCGGGCTTTGGGTACCATATCCCTGTAAAAAATAGAATTTAAAAATAAAAAATATTGTTATTCTCACCCTCTGACGTCCCGCGCAGCCTTCCCGCCTCTCCACGCATCCGTTCCCAGTAGTCCTTTGCGAAAATGTCCGTGATGGCGTCCGTTCTCGCGGGATCGCGAAGTCTCGCGGTCATTCGCACGACGTCATCGCGAATTACCGCAAGACATCGTGATCCCGCGAGAACGGACGTCATCGCGGGCATTTTCACAAAGGATTACTGGGAACGGATTCGTGGAGAGGCGGGAAGGCTGCGCGGGACATCGGAGGGTAAGAATAACACCATTTTTTATTTTTTTTTACATTCTATCTTTTACTACTGATGCCGCATAGGCGGCCTCAGTAGTAAAAAGTTGGTCACACTTGTCAAACACTATGTTTGACGAGTGTGACCAACCTGTCAATCAGTTCTCCAAGCGATGCTACAGATCGCTTGGAAAACGCTAGCATTTTGCAAGCTAAATACGCTTGCAAATCGCTAGTTTTCCGCGGGAAAATCGCGGGAATTTAAAATGCGATTTTCCCGCGGAATGGAATTCCGGAATTCTCACGGTAATTTCCGCGAGAGTTCCGGTACGTGTGCACTTAGCCTTATTTGCATTGGACTCGTTACTGTGCGAGTAATCGCTTGGAAACTCGCAGAGTACCGACTCCTGCGAGTCCCCTACTACTCGCAGAGTAACGAGTCCTAACGAATAGATTCGCCCATCCCTAGTGTGCGTAAAATGAAAATCACATGTGAAACCAGATAAACAGGGGAGAAGTTGGCTCAGTCTTCTCATTGTGTATATTTGTGTGCAACACTAAGCATGGAGAACAGAAAGACAAGAAGAGAACTGTCTAAAGACTTGAGAACCAAAATCTTTGAAAAATATCAACAATAAAACAATATCTGAAGGCTACAAGTGCATCTCCAGAAATCATAATGTTCCTTTGTCCATGGTGCGCAACATAATCAAGATGTTTACAACCCATGGCTCTGTAGCTAATCACCCTGGACTTGGACAGCAAAGAAATATTGATGAAAGGTTGCAATGCAAGAAAGTCCGTATGGTGGATAATCAGCCTCAATCAAGTTGCAAAGATATTCCATCTGTCCTGCAGGCTCAGAGTCCATCAGTGTCAGTGCGAACTATCCATCAACATGTCAGTAAAATGAAACGCTATGGCAGGAGACCCAGGAGGCCCCACTGCTGACACAGAGATAAAATACCTAGACTTCAGTTTGCCAAATGTACGTGAGTAAGCCAAATCCTTCTGGGAAAGCATCTTGTGGACAGATGAGATCAAGATAGAGCTTTTTGGTAAAGCACATCATTCTACGGTTTACCAAAAATGAAATGAGGCCTACAAAGAAAAGAACACAGTACCTACAGTCAAATATGGTAGAGGGTCACAGAAGTTTTGGAGTTGTTTATAGCCTCTGGCACTATGTGCCTTAACTGTGTGCAATATATAGTAAATATGGGGAAAGACAACCAAAACCCCAGGAAAAATGAGAAATTAGCTGTATATGTCAGGGATACTGTACGAACTTTGCCTTATGTTCATGACATATGTCTAACTTTATAATACGATTGTATTTCGTTTAGATAAATACCCTTGATAAAGGCTTGTTTTGCCGAAACGCTGCGATTTCTGTGTGACTGACAAATAAAAGAAATTTGCATATCCGATATTTGCATATTTAAATTACTTATTCAGCCTCAGGTTTTTTCAGCTAATTAACTGTGTGCAAGGCATCATGAAATCTGAAGATTACCAAAGGACTTTGGGTTGCAATGTAGTGTCAAATGTCAGAAAGCTGTTTGCATCTTAGGTCATCGGTCTTCCAGCAGGAACATGACCCCAAATATACTTCAAGAAACCTTAGAAATGGGTGGAAACAAAACGCTGGAGAGTTCTGAAATGGCAGCAATGAGTCCAGGTTTAAATTCAGTTGAACACCTCTGTAGAGATCTTAAAATTGCTGTTGGTAGAAGATGTCTTGACATATGAGAGACCTGAAGCAGTTCAGAAGAAAAGTCGTCCAAAATTCTACATGAGAGGTGTAAGCAGCATGTTGATGGTTATAGGATGCAATCGATTGCAGTTATTTATTCCAAAGGGTACAACCAAATATTACATTGAGGGTGCCAACAATTTTGTCCGGCCCATTTTGGAGGTTTTGTGTGAAATAATGTCCAATTTATAACAAAACATGTGTAATTGCAATAATTTTCTAGAGAAATACTTCATTTTCTGGAACAATTTCATGAGTGCCAACACTTTCGGCCATGACTGGCCAAGGAAGGAAAGAGGGAAGGAAGGAAGGAACAAGGGAAGGAAGGCTGGAAGGAAGGAGGGTATTAACAAAATAAGGGAAGAAAAAAGGAAAGATGAACGTAAGGAAAGAAAGAGAAAGAAAGGAAGAAAAGAAAACAGTGAGAATTAAAGGCAAGGCTGAAACAACTAAGGAAGAACAGTATGCCGGACAAAATAAGGGATGGAAGGAAGGAAAGCGACTGATGTGAGGAAGGATGGAAAGAAGAAAGAAAGGAGAGAGTTAATAAAGAAAGGGAACGAGGAAGGAAAGCTGAACGGAAAGAAAGAAAGAAAGAGAAAAAGAAAGCGAGAAAAAGAAAGACAAGAAGAAAAAAAAGCGAAAATGGGAGGAAAGGCAGAAACAACTTAGGAAGAAAAGAATATAAGACAAAAGAAAGGAAAGAAGGGAAGAAAAGAAGGGAAAAGGGAAGGACATAAAAATACCAAGATCAAGAAAGAAGGAATTAAAGGGAACCTGTCACCCCCCCAGGCGTTTTTAAGTAAAAGAGCCACCTTGTGCAGCACTAATGCTGCATTCTGTCAAGGTGGCTCTGCGGGCATGCGCAGTAGTTATCTGCGGCACTCATGCCCAAGATTCCTAGCCTTGCAGTGTGAATAAATCATAAGCGACTGCGGGGCGGGATCTGTGGTCGCGCGATATGAAGGCCAGGATATGATCTGAGAGCACGGGCACATCGGGAAGTACTAACTGCGTATGCCCACGAAACTATAGTACAGCGCAGGCGCCAGCATTTCAAAAGAAAACTGAAGAGGCGGCGCCAAATACGAAATGACTGATGGATGCGAGGCATCTGTCAGAAGGGGAAAGAAATGCCCCCCTGTCAAATTTCAGGTATTTTTGAACAATTTTATAAACGATTATTTCCTCAGTGGTGTGATGTTGTCACATCTCCTGTTGTTTGTGGGCTGTTGCCCTTGTTTGCATTCTTTGCCTAGTAACAGTGATGTAGGGGAGAGGAGGAGTCGGGGGAGGGACATGGAGAGGAAGGAGGAAGTAAGCAATAAAGAAAAAGCATGGCCTGGCAGCCAAGCACCAGCACATCCGCGTACGTCTCTGAATTCTTTATCGCCGACATCACGACACTACAACTGGCGACGAGGAAGCATTCATTCATCAGCCACAGGTATTTAAGTCCCACGAACAGTCTACAAGGCTATCAGCACTCACTATGGCTTGTCTACCCGCATTTCCTGCTTTTGATGTGCATCAGTCCCAAGCAAACCTGGCAGTATCTTGGGATAAATGGCTAAAGCGATTCGAGATATTTCTGCAAGCCATGAATGTCTCTGATGATACCCGGAAAAAAGCCATGCTGTTACACTACGCAGGGGAGCAGGTTTACGATATATTCACTACTCTGCCGAATACAGGGGAGGACAAGGACTATGAGCTCAGCAAAGCTGCGTTAAGCAAGCACTTCTCCCCTCACAGAAATCCGGCATTTGAAATTTTTAAGTTCAGGCAGTCAAAGCAGTCGCCAACAGAAAGCATGGCTGAGTATCATGTCCGGCTACGACACCTTGCAGCGCACTGTGAATTTGCGGAAGTAGACAAAGAAATCCAAATGCAGATCGTACAAGGATGTATTTCCTCCAAGTTAAGGAGACAAGCACTCAGAGACCCCACCATGACGTTAGCGACTTTGCTAGATACAGCGCGTATAAATGATGCTGCAGACAAACAAGCTAAACTGATAGAGAACATCGAGCATGAGCCAGACGCAACATCTTCTATAGCAAAGCTTACACAGAAACCAAATGTGCCTCGCACGCAGGCAGCCACATGTTACAACTGCGGTGGATCGTATCCTCACCAGAATGTCTGCCCAGCAAAGGGAGGAACTTGTCATAATTGCGGAAAGCAAAATCATTTTGCAAAGGTGTGTAGATCCAAGCCACAATCTCCTCATACCACCACACAACCTAGGCCACCAAAGATCCAAACACTGCAGATTAATGACGAGTCCCACAGCACCTATTTATTCTCCGTGACGGAAGAGGGATCTAATACTGTGCACGCAGTTACTAATCCAAAACGAGTAATCCTAGTGAATGGCAATCCAATAGAAGCCCTGGTAGACACGGGGGCATCAGTCAACATCATCAGTCATACTGTCTACAACCAGCTCCTAAACAAACCTACTCTACAAAGTACTAATATAAAGATTTTTCCTTATGGCTCAGCAGCTGCACTGCCCCTGTGCGGAAAATTTCAGTCAGAAGTTGCAGCTGAAGGAAAGTCCATCACTGACACCTTTTATGTGGTAGAATGCTCTGCGGACACACTTCTCAGCTGTACCAGTGCAATATCTCTGGGCCTTGTGAACCTTGTCAACAGCATTACAGGTCCTTCGGCCCACCACATTATGCAGAAGTACCCAAATCTCTTTAAAGGCCTAGGTAAGCTAAAGGATGTTCAAATAAAATTGCATATAGATCCGTCAGTACAGCCCTCTATTCAGCCCCACAGGCGCATTCCATTCCATGTCCGCAAGCTTGTGGAGCAAGAACTGAAAGACCTGGAGGCGTCCGATGTCGTCGAACGCGTTGAAGGCCCGACCCCCTGGGTTTCACCAATCGTTGTTGCACCTAAACCGAAGCAGCCAGGTAAAATCCGACTATGTGTGGATATGCGCCACACCAATCGGGCGATCCAAAGAGAAAGGCACATCACGCCCACTATTGATGACATTCTCGCAGACCTGAATAGTGCGAAGGTATTTTCAAAAATTGACCTAAACTCGGGCTATCATCAACTTGAATTGCATCCAGACTCCAGGTACATTACAACTTTTAGCACGCATGTGGGCCTGCGCAGATTTAAGAGATTGAACTTTGGCATCTCATCGGCCGCAGAAATTTTTCAGAATATCGTCAGCCAGGTTCTGTCTGGCATTGCAGGAGTCCTCAACGTCAGTGATGATATTCTCATTTATGGCACAACCCAAGAGGAACATGACAATCGCCTAGAACAAGTGTTTCAAAGACTCCAAGCCTGCAATCTCACTGTCAATCCGTCAAAATGTGAATTTAACCAAAAATCATTAACTTTTTTTGGATACATCTTTTCTGAACAAGGAGTTTCAGCTGACCCACAGAAAGTGGCTGCCATAAAATCGGCTAGCCCACCGCAAAATGTGTCAGATGTTCGCAGCTTCCTAGGACTGGTCACATACTGTGGGCGATTTATACCTGACCTAGCCACTGTTTCTGAACCTCTGCGAAAGCTCACAAAGAAAGACTCTCCGTGGACATGGGGTACTGAGCAGCAAGCAGCTTTTGACGCATTGAAAACCAACCTAACCAGCGACACTGTCATGGCCTAATTTGACCCGTCAAAACCCACACAGCTACTGGTGGATGCTAGTCCAGTAGGCCTAGGGGCAATTCTCACACAAGTGTCTAGCGCAGGCGACATATCCACAATCTCATATACCAGCAAGACACTAACGGATACAGAGCAGCGATATTCACAAACTGAGAGAGAAGCCCTGGCAGTTGTGTGGGGGTGCCTTCATTTCCATTTATACCTTTTTGGACATCAATTCACAGTGATAACTGACCACAAGCCACTCGTTCCAATTTTCAATAAGCCCTCGTCAAAGCCTCCCCCGCGTCTTGAACGCTGGTTGCTCCGCTTACAGAACTATCATCTCCAGTTGAGATACGAGGCGGGAGCTGGAAATCCCGCAGACTATTTCTCGAGACACCCAGCACCACAGCCCACCACAGACGACATCCCCGCAACGATTCTGGCGGAGGAGCATGTCAACTTTGTCGTCGCCCATTCGGTACCGAAAGCTATGACCATACAGGAAATTAAGCAAGCGCTGGATGCCGATCACCAACTTCAATTTGTGATAGAGACGGTTCGGTCCAAGAACTGGAGCAGTTTTCTCGCTGAGGCCCGCCTTCACCCTCCTGATCAGGCTGGGTACCTGGAGGTTTTCTTTAACGCGAGACATTCACTATCAGTATCAGACTCAAATATGCTCTTAAGAGATAATCGCCTGGTGATACCACAGAAACTTCAGAGCAGGGTACTGGATCTGGCGCATGAAGCTCATCAAGGGGTCATGAAAACGAAGCAGCTACTTCGGGAGAAAGTGTGGTTTCCCGGACTTGACAAAAAGGTAGAGGCACTCGTTGAAACATGCATACCGTGCCAAGCCACTACAGTTGCCCATAGACGTGCACCATTACAAATGACACCCCTGCCAGCCGGCCCATGGATAGCTGTTAGCATCGATTTCTGCAGTCTACCAGATAGCTCCTATCTGCTGGTGATCATGGATGACTTTTCAAGGTTTCCAGTTACCGAACATGTTTCTACAACCTCGGCCAAGGCTGTTTTACCAAAATTAGACAAGATCTTCTCGGCATATGGCATACCTGAGATCGTGAAATCTGACAATGGACCGCCTTTTAATAGCACAGACTTTCAGTCCTTCGCAACCTACCTGGGTTTCACACACCGGAAAATAACTCCTTGCTGGCCTCAGGCCAACGGAGAAGTCGAACGATTCATGCAATCGCTCAACAAGACCCTAAGGATTGCTACCATGGAGCACAAGGACTTACAGCAAGAGTTGAACGCATTCCTCAGACAGTACAGGGCTACACCCCACTCTACAACGGGAATACCACCTGCAACGGCACTGTTCAACAGGCCCTTATGGGTCAAACTTCCAAGCATTCCAGCAATCTCCGTCCAGACCCCGATTTCTATTAATGACTCCATATCAAAGGAAAAGATGAAACGGTACGCAGATAAGCGCAACCATCGAGGCAGACAGCCGGCAATACAGGTGGGCGATTGGGTCCTAGCACGAAGGTTAAAAGCGACTAGCAAGTTTGCGTCACCGTACTATCCGGAACCCTTTCAAGTTATAGACGTTAAGGGCACCATGGTTACTGCCCGGAATCAAAGTCGTCAGGTCACACGAAATGTGTCCCACTTTAAAAAACTCCGGGGCCACGTCCCAAAAACCACGCCTATTGAGGAAGCGGAGAGCGACGACTTCCTGCCAGAGACTGGAGATGCCGTAAGCCTAACAGGGGATGTCTCCGGGGATACTCAGGGCTCATCTGGTGATGGGCTGTCTCACCGCTATCCGACTAGGACCTATTGAAGACCACCTGCCCACCTTACAGACTATGTTCTGCAGTGAGACTTAATGTTTGAACGACAATATTCTTCAAATGTTTCAGTTTTTTTTTTGTTGGGAGAAAAGAAGAGGTGTGATGTTGTCACATCTCCTGTTGTTTGTGGGCTGTTGCCCTTGTTTGCATTCTTTGCCTAGTAACAGTGATGTAGGGGAGAGGAGGAGTCGGGGGAGGGACGTGGAGAGGAAGGAGGAAGTAAGCAATAAAGAAAAAGCATGGCCTGGCAGCCAAGCACCAGCACATCAGCGTACGTCTCTGAATTCTTTATCGCCGACATCACGACACTACAAGTGGAACGGAAGCTAAGTAACAGAGACACCTTGACAAAATGCAGCATCAGTGCTGCACAAGGTGGCTCTTTTACTCAAAAATGCCTGGGGGGGTGACAGGTTCCCTTTAAGGATGGAAAGGAAAGGAAGATACAAAGGAAGAAAAGAAGTAATATATAAAGAAAGTTAAGAAAAAAGAAATCAAAGAAGAAGGAATAGAAAGGAAAGGAAAGAAGATGTGAAGGAAAAAAGGAAGAAATAGGACAAAAATAATAAAGACAGGAAGTCAGGTGTTTGTGTGCTACATATGTAGGGTTCAGCAGGTTCGCAGGATGCAGTGACGAGACACGAGACTGAGTATGGTTTGTGGAATAAACTTTTATAAACTGTAGCCGCTGAGGCTATCTTGAGCAAACCGAAAGCTTAACAACAACTAGTCCACGCAGGGACTCAACAATCCTACCAACACTTTCTTATTGCAATGCGATTAACCCGGTTTGCCCGGGTGCTATAGGCCACATATGACCAAACTACGGGTCCTTAGCTCCATTATTAAACTTATCCTTCCAGGGGGTCTGTTAGGATCACAAGTGTGGCCGCATTGAGATCGCTGATGTAGCTGCCTTGACGCCTTGATATTCCCGGACGGAACTGGGCTCGACAGGCCCTGAAGAGACAATACCGGTGGGGCAAAACAGGCCCTGAAGAGACGATGCCGGTGGGGAGCAACAGGCCCTGAAGAAACAATGCCGGTGGGGCGCAACAGGCCCTGAGGAAACAATGCCGGAGGGGCACAACAGGCCCTGAAGAAACGATGCCGGCTGGGCACAGCAGGCCCTGAAGAAACGATGATGGTGGGGCGCAACAGGACCTGAAGAAATGATGCCCGTGGGGCGCAAAAGGCCCTGAAGAAATGATGCCGGTGGGGCACAACAGGCCCTGAAGAAATGATGCTGGTGGGGCACAACAGGTCCTGAAGAAACGATGCCGGTGGGGCACAACAGGCCGTGAAGAAACGATGCCGGTGGGGCGCTGCAGGCCCTGAAGAAACAATGACGGTGGGGCGCAACAGGCCCTGTAGAAACGATGCCCATGGGGCACAACAGGCCCTGAAGAAACAATGCCGGTGGGGCACAACAGGCCCTGAAGAAACGATGCCGGTGGGGCACAACAGGCCCTGAAGAAACGATGCCGGTGGGGCACAACAGGCCCTGAAGAAACGATGCCGGTGGGGCGCTGCAGGCGTCTCCTTGCGGCTCTCGTCCCGCTGCGGAGTTATGACGCAGTCTCTAAATATAGCCATTCACTAACCTCTGCCTGAGGCCCCTTAGCCAACTGGACAGGGGGGCCGCTCCTGCCGCCTGTAGCGAGGTGGCGCCTCCTGAGCACGGTGATGACAGGGCCGCAGCTGTGGGAGAAGGCAGGGGGGCAGTGTCCTGACCTCTGTCAAGGAATGGTCTGTCGTCGCAGCGGTCAGTGGAGGTCGAGGACCTGTCACAACAGGGCTGGAAACAGCAGGGGCGGCTGGATGTGACCGTATGAGGAAAGCGGCCGCCGGTGAACAACTCTCAAGTCTCACGTGTCGGTGAGTCCGCAGTTTTCCTTTCACAGGCCCCGTCGGTCTCTCCACAACACACTGTCCGCTCCCTCGGTTCTCTCTGTCTCACCCGGCTTCCTGTCTGTTGTCCGGCTCCCTGTCAACTGCCACTTCAGCACGCCCCCTGCTCCCTTTAAGCTTGCCCCTTGTTTCCCTGACAACTTCAGTCAAGTCTTTCCTTTTACTGTCCTCCCAGTATCGTTCCCTCAAGAACCCTGAAGGCGGTCCCTGGGTACCTGCCCATTCACTGTCTGGGAGTCCTCCTCCCCACACTCTTCCAGCCTGTAAGCTCGCCAGTACTCGGGCGAGGGCCTTAGTCTATTGAGCTCGGTCTGTAGGGGTTTCAATGTTCGTTGCCATACGAATTGATCTTGCTCATATCGTTCGGGGGGTTTGCTGGCTGTTGACCACTCGGAGCGTCTAAGGCCGGTTTCACATTTGCGCTTTATGGCGCAGCGGCGGCCTGCGCATGGCCGCTGCTAAGCCCTGCCCCCTGCTGACTCCCTGCCTGCCCCTTCCGGTCATCGCCGCCTACTAGCGCACATTGATGCTTGCGATCTGCGCACCCTATCTTTAGCATAGGGTGCGCAGATCATGCGCTAGCAGGATTTTGCCGTGCGCTGTGCACTTTTGAAGGTGTGCCCGTGTGCGCCGAACGCAGCATGTTGCATTTCGGCGCGAACGGTGCACCTTCAAAAGTGCGCAGCGCACGGCAAAATCCTGCTAACGCACGCACCGTCGCTGCGCCATAAAGCGCAAATGTGAAACCGGCCTAAGTTCAACTGGGGTAGAATCGTCTGGGGTGGTGGACATCGGTGGGCTGGTTGTTGTGGGCGGGCTAATTGTGTCAGATGGTTCATTACTGCGTGGAGGGCCTCCGGGTCCTGGGAGACAATCTTCGTCATCGTCCGGATCCCAACATACGGAAGACGGTTCGGATGTCGACGGGGCAGGCTCCGGTTGCTTCGGGTCGGAGGAAGTACATGGGCGTAACATATTACGATGTTGTGAGTTCATTTTCCCCTTCACTACTGAGGCCCGAGGAACTCCCTCTTCTGGTAAAGAAAGGTAGTGAGCCTGATTATCAAACACCTGAGGCTGATAATGATGACTGGCTGAGTGGAGTTAATGACTGGATATAAGGCTGCCGACGCCCTTCTGCCCTGCGGGTGAATTCTCTGTGGGATCCTTGGAGACCAGTTTGAATTCCTGCTCCTCTAAAGCTAAGTTTGCTGCTCGGCTTTTTGCATTTGTGCTTTGACTTTGTTTTGCTTTGTTTTTCTGGATTTCTGCCATTCCCTGCTGGGGTGTGCTGAATTCCTTTAGCTCTGTCTTCTGAAAATACCTGAGTACTGATTTAGTTTTTGAAGCCTAGCTGCTTCAGGGTCTTTTTCATTTCAGCTTGTTGGCTTATGTCTTTGATAGGGTTTTGGCAGATTGCAGACAGCAGCCTTCCTGTCCTTTCCTATCTAGGTAGTTTTGGGCCCCGGCTTTGCTCAGTCTATCTTTCTGTCTGTGTTAGTGTTTTCATCTTGCTTCACCGTCATTATATGTTGGGGGCTGCCTATTGCTTTGGGGTCTGCTCTGGGGCAGTTTAGATTTCCCCTTTCTTTCTTTAGGCCTATTTAATTCTCCGGCTGTGTTCGAGGGGTCTAGGGCATCGTAGGAACCCCCCACGGCTACTGCTAGTTGTGTTGATAGGTTCAGGGTTCTGCAATCTGATAGTTGCCAACTTCTCTGGTTTTCTGGACTTAGCTTGTATTTCTGTTTTTGCCTCCTACGGTGACTCAATCATAACAGAATCACCCGCCATACCGCAGATCCTAGGGTACTCATAGCAGGAAAGAATTGTAAAAAAAAAAAAAAAAAAAAAAGTGTGTATATTTTTTCCTCTATATCTCTGAGGCCGTAGGGGGAATTTTTTTTTCTCTCAATGGAGATAAAGCAATTGTCTGATTGTGTGGAGCAGCTCGCTGCGGAAGTGCGGGGAATTTCCGCCTACCTTGCTCATTCACATGCTGCTGAACCAAAGATTCCTACACCTGATGTATTTTTTGGGGATCGGTCTAAATTTTTGAATTTCAAAAATAATTGTAAATTATTTTTTGCCTTGAAGCCTAACTCGTCAGGGAGCTCCGCGCAGCCGGTTAAAATTGTCATCTCTTTGCTGCGTGGCGATCCCCAGGATTGGGCGTTTTCTTTGAAACCAGATGATCCTATTCTGACTAATGTGAACGCATTTTTTCAGGCCTTGGGGTTGTTGTATGACGAACCTAATGCCATTGATCAGGCTGAAAAGACCCTGCTGGCATTGAACCAGGGTCGTGATTCTGCAGAATTGTACTGTCAAAAATTCCGGAAGTGGGCAGTACTTACTACCTGGAATGATAATGCCTTGGCTGCTCTCTTTCGGAAGGGGTTGTCAGAAGCTGTAAAAGATACTATGGTGGGATTTCCTGTTCCATCTGGTCTTGACGATTCTATGTCATTAGCCATTCAGGTTGATCGGCGTTTGCACGAACGCAAAGCTGCACGAGAGGTGTTGCCACCAGTTGAACAAATGTCTGAACCTATGCAATGTGATAGAGTTTTTTCCAGAGAGCAGCGTCAGGAGTTCAGAAGGCGTAATAAGTTGTGTTTTTTCTGTGGAGATGCCTCGCATATTATTTCTGTCTGTCCTAAAAGAGAGAAACGCTTTGCACACACGTTTTCTGTTGGGGGTGTTCAACCTAAGTTTCTTCTGGCTATTACTCTGATCTGCTCCCTGTCCACATTTTCCGCCAAGGCTTTTGTGGATTCAGGAACAGCCCTAAACCTAATGGACTTGGATTTTGCTAAACGTTGTGGATTTCCGATGACTCCTCTGCAGACGCCTATCCCTTTGAGGGTGATTGATGCTACTCCTTTGGCTAAAAATAAACCTCAGTTTTGGACCCAGGTGGTAATGCGGGTCGCCCCAGACCATCAAGAAAATTGCAGATTTTTGGTGTTGCATAATCTGCATGATACTATTGTTCTGGGGTTTCCCTGGTTACAAATTCATAATCCAGTTTTGGATTGGAAATCTGTGTCTGTGGTGAGTTGGGGTTGTCGGTGTGCCTTTAGTGAGGCTCCGGTGTTTTCCACCTCTCCTCAGTCGCATGATGTTCCTGATTATTTGGCGGACTTTTATGATGTATTTAGTGAGAATGAGTCTGCGTCTCTGCCTCCTCATAGGAGTTATGACTGTGCAATTGAACTGAGCTCGGGGTGTAAATTTCCCAAGGGTCGGCTCTTCAATTTATCTGTACCCGAGCACGAGGCTATGCGATCCTATATTAAGGAGGCATTGGAGAAGGGTCATATTAGACCATCCTCGTCACCCTTAGGTCCCGTTTTTTTTTTGTAGCCAAAAAGGATGGATCATTAAGACCTTGTATTGATTATCGTGCCCTCAACAAAATTACTGTTAAATATCAGTATCCGTTACCCCTGATTTCTGATCTATTCTCCAGAGTTAAAGGTGCTTGCTGGTTTACCAAGCTTGACCTCAGGGGGCGTATAATCTTATTCGCATTAAGCATGGGGATGAATGGAAGACGGCGTTTAATACTCCGGAGGGACATTTTGAGTACCTGGTGATGCCTTTTGGGCTCACTAATGCCCCTTCTGTCTTCCAGTGCTTCATGAACGAGATTTTCCGAGATTTTGTCGATAAATTTTTGATTATCTATATGGATGATATTTTGATCTTCTCCAAGGATTGGGATTCTCATGTGGAACATATTCGGACTGTGTTCCGGATCTTGAGGGAGAATTCCCTGTATGTCAAAGGATCTAAATGCCTTTTTGGAGTACAGAGGATTTCTTTTTTGGGATTTATTTTGTCCCCGTCAACTATTGAAATGGACCCGGCCAACGTACAGGCCATTTACGATTGGGTTCAGCCCACTTCTTTGAAGGCCCTCCAGAAGTTTTTGGGTTTTGCTAATTTTTATCGGAAATTTATAGCAAAATTTTCTAGTATTGCCAAGCCATTGACTGATTTGACTAAGAAGGGTGCTGATGTGTTAAATTGGTCTCCGGAGGCTGTTTCTTCCTTTCAGGAGCTGAAGCGAAGATTCACCTCTGCCCCGATTTTGCGGCAACCTGATGTCTCACTTCCATTCCAGGTAGAGGTGGATGCTTCTGAGATTGGTGCAGGAGCTGTTTTGTCCCAAAAGGATCCTGTAACATCTAAAATGAATCCCTGTGCTTTCTTTTCCCGAAAGTTCTCTCCATCTGAACGTAACTATGATGTGGGGAATAGGGAACTGTTGGCCATGAAATGGGCATTTGAGGAGTGGAGACATTGGTTGGAGGGAGCCAAGCATCAAGTCGTGGTCCTCACTGACCACAAGAATTTGATTTACCTAGAGTCGGCTAAGCGCTTGAACCCTAGACAGGCTAGGTGGGCCTTGTTTTTTACACGTTTTGATTTTGTGGTTTCTTTTCTTCCTGGAACGAAGAATGTCAAGGCAGACGCCCTCTCTAGGAGCTTCTTTGCTGATTCTCCTGTGGTGACCAAGCCTGCTACCATCTTAGGCGAAGGGGTAGTTCTTTCTGCCATCTCGCCCGATTTGAGACGTGCTCTGGAAGAGTTCCAGGAGGACAAACCTGAGCGTTGTCCCAGTGGAAAGTTGTATGTTCCTGACCAGTGGAAGAAGAGAGTGATGTCTGAAGTTCATTGCTCTGCTTCGGCTGGTCATCCAGGTACTTTTGGTACTAGAGATCTGGTGAGTCATTTTTTTTGGTCGCCCGCCTTGTCTCGTGATGTCAGGAATTTTGTGCAGTCCTGTGGGACGTGCTCCCGGTCTAAATCGTGTTCTCGCTCTAGTGGGTTGTTGATGCCTTTGCCTGTCCCCAAGAGGCCATGGACCCATATTTCAATGGATTTCATCTCTGATATGCCTGTCTCTCAAAGGATGACTGTTATTTGGGTGATTTGTGATAGGTTCTCTAAGATGGTTCATCTTGTACCACTCCCTAAGTTGCCGTCTTCCTCTGAGTTGGTGCCCCTCTTTTTACAACAGGTGGTTCGTTTGCACGGGATTCCTGAGAACATTGTATCTGACAGAGGAGTCCAGTTTGTGTCTAGATTTTGGAGAACTTTCTGTTCCAGGCTGGGAATTCAGTTGTCCTTCTCCTCTGCGTTTCACCCTCAGACCAATGGGCAGACAGAGAGAACAAACCAGACCTTGGAGTCATATTTGAGATGTTTTATTTCTGCTGATCAGGATGATTGGGTTTCATTTTTGCCCTTGGCTGAATTTGAATCATAGAATCATAGAATCGTAGAGTTGGAAGGGACCTCCTGGGCCATCTGGTCCAACCCCCTGCTCAAAGCAGGATTCGCTAAATCATCCCAGTTAGATGTCTGTCCAGCCTCTGTTTGAAGACTTCCATTGAAGGAGAACTCACCACTTCTCGTGGCAGCCTGTTCCACTCATTGATCACTCTAACTGTCAAAAAGTTTTTTCTAATATCTAATCTGTGTCTCCTCCCATTCAGCTTCATCCCATTGCTTCTAGTCTTTCCTTGTGCAAATGAGAATAAAGTTGATCCTTCTACAATGTGACAGCCCTTTAGATATTTGTAGACAGCTATTAAGTCTCCTCTCAGTCTTCTCTTTTGCAAACTAAACATTCCCAAATCCTGCAACCTTTCCTCATAAGACAGGGTTTGCAGACCGGTCACCATTCTGGTCGCTCTTTTCTGAACTTGCTCCAGTTTGTTGATGTCTTTTTTAAAATGTGGTGCCTTAAATGTGGTGCTTTAAATAATAGAGCTAGTTCTGCCACTTTGATGTCACCTTTTTTTTTGTAACTTTGGGTTTCATCCTCGATTTTCTTCAGGGCAGGTGGAGCCCTCTGCCTGCCCAGGTGTTGACACTGTGGTGGAGAGAATGCACCAGATCTGGGACCAAGTGGTGGATAAGTTATCTCTCTCCCAGGAAAAGGCCCAGCGGTTTTCCAACCGACATAGGACCATTGGTCCCCAGTTTAAGGTTGGTGATATGGTGTGGTTATCATCAAAAAATATTGCTATGAAGGTGGCTTCTCCTAAGTTTAAGCCTAGATTTATTGGACCTTACAAGATTGTGGAGATTATTAATCCGGTCTCTTTTCGTTTGGCTCTTCCTGTCACATTTAAAATCCATAATGTGTTCCATAAATCTTTGTTGAAGAGGTTTGTTGAACCTGTTGTTCCGGGGGTGGCACCTCCAGACCCTGTATTGGTTGAAGGTAACATGGAATATGAGGTAGAGAAAGTACTGGATTCCCGTCTGGCTAGACGGAGACTCCAGTATTTGGTTAAGTGGAAGGGTTATGGTCAGGAGGATAATTCCTGGGTCTCTGCCTCTGATATTCACGCCAAAAGATTGGTGCGTGCCTTTCATCGGGCTCACCCTGATCGCCCTGGTGGCGTGGTTGAGGGTTCGGTGACCCCTCCTCAAGGGGGAGGTACTGTTGTGAGTTCATTGTCCCCTTCACTACTGAGGCCCGAGGAACTCCCTCTTCTGGTAAAGAAAGGTAGTGAGCCTGATTATCAAACACCTGAGGCTGATGATGATGACTGGCTGAGTGGAGTTACTGACTGGATATAAGGCTGCCGACGCCCTTCTGCCCTGCGGGTGATTTCTCTGTGGGATCCTTGGAGACCAGTCTGAATTCCTGCTCCTCTAAAGCTAAGTTTGCTGCTCGACTTTTTGCATTTGTGCTTTGACTTTGTTTTGCTTTGTTTTTCTGGATTTCTGCCATTCCCTGCTGGGGTGTGCTGAATTCCTTTAGCTCTGTCTTCTGAAAATACCTGAGTGCTGATTTACTTTTTGAAGCCTAGCTGCTTCAGGGTCTTTTTCATTTCAGCTTGTTGGCTTATGTCTTTGATAGGGTTTTGGCAGATTGCAGACAGCAGCCTTCCTGTCCTTTCCTATCTAGGTAGTTTTGGGCCCCGGCTTTGCTCAGTCTATCTTTCTGTCTGTGTTAGTGTTTTCATCTTGCTTCACAGTCTTTATATGTTGGGGGGCTGCCTATTGCTTTGGGGTCTGCTCTGGGGCAGTTTAGATTTCCCCTTTCTCTCTTTAGGCCTATTTAGGGGTCTAGGGCATCGTAGGAACCCCCCACGGCTACTGCTAGTTGTGTTGATAGGTTCAGGGGTCTGCAATCTGATAGTTGCCAACTTCTCTGGTTTTCTGGACTTAGCTTGTATTTCTGTTTTTGCCTCCTACGGTGACTCAATCATGACATTACGATGCACAACACGAGCAGGCAGTGTTTCATCCTCTTCAGGTCCTATTTCGCACACTTGTCTGTCAGGATGGATATGGCGTAAGACCCGTTAAGGACTTTCTTCCCAACGCGGCTCCAGTTTGTTTTGGGAGCGTTGATCTAACACAAGCAGTGCACCTGATCCCCGCTTTGGAGGTGAGGAGGCGGGGTTGTATTCTTCCCTGGGTGCTCCCAGTGTCGGAGCTTGGTGTGTACAATTCGGTGAAGAGTTTGCAGCTGATGACGATGATTTTGGAGACAAGACGACACTCCAGTCCAGGGCTGAGGTTCTTCGGGGTCTAACTCCACCTCCATGATCCCTTTACCTTGTCACCCAAGCAACAGGGAATAGGGGGTATAACCAGTCACTCGATGTACCCTATTGTTATAGACCCAAACTAATTGGAAAACATATTCGGGCCAACGGGCCTTCTTGTCACTCTCCAGAGTGCGCAACATCTGAATCAATGCCTGATTAAATCGTTCACAAGCCCCATTCCCTTGCGGGTGATATGGTGTGGTCCGGGATTTGTCAATTCCATAGAGGTGATGTAGTTCTTCCATGACTTTTCCCAAAAAACATGCTCCCTAATCAGAATGTATTCGTTGCAAACAGCCGTATACTTGGATAAAGTTTCTACAAATTGCGGAGGCAGCTGACTCTGCGGTCTGATCCCGAGTGGGGGTGACCACAGCGAACTTAGTGAAATGATCTACCATGACGAGGCAGTGTTCGTATCCCTGGAATATGGGCCCAATGGTTAAATAATCCACCGTCAGGAGCTCAAGGGGCGCTGAGGTCACAATAGTCTGTGTTGCGGCTCGCTGAGCGGGCGGTTTGGCTAATTCACACAACCGGCAGGTCTGGCAAATTTCGTCCACAACAGCCGGCAAGTGCGGGTGGTAAGCTTTCTGTTGCAGCCATTGCAAAGTTTTTTTAGTTCAGAAATGGGCCCCTTTTTCGTGCGCCTCCCGAGCCCATATGTGAAGCTGGGCTCCTGGCGTAACCACCTGCCAAACCGTCATCGAGGTTGTTTGTGATGTTATTTTACGATACAATAATCCCTTTCGGATAACCAACCTCTCCCATTGTGGCAGCATAAGCAACAGGTCCTGAGGCAAACTGTGCCATTGAGAGTCAGTGGATAATTGCCCGGCGGCGACCCATGTTCTGAGAAGACCAATCTCTTCGTCTTCTTGCTGCTGCTGTATCCACTTATCCCGGGATTGTTCCAGCATGCCCCTTGGGGTCTCAGATGATGATATCTTTTTATTGTCAGTTGTGAGCACGGTAGCAGTGAGAGCGAACGGGATTTCCTCCCCTTCCAATTCTTCATCTCGATTTTGCCCTGGAGTTGTATGTCGAATCCTGGAGAGGGCGTCTGCATGGACATTCTCAGCCCCTCTTTTGTAGATAATCTTATAATTGTACTTCGCCATCCGGGCCACCCATCGTTGTCCCAGAGCCCCCAATTTGGCATTTTCCAGATGAGCCAGTGGGTTGTTGTCAGTTCGCACTACCACCTCGGAGCCCGCGAGGTACTCAGCGAATCTCTCCGTCATAGCCCACACCACTGCGAGGAGCTCGAGCTTAAAAGAGCTGTAATTGTCAGGGTTACTCTTGGAGTCATGGAGTGAGGGGCTTCCATATGCGATCACCCTCTCCCGGCCATCCTGAACCTGTGACAACACAGCCTCCAGCCCGTGAAGACTCCCGTCAGTGTGCAAGATGAACGGTTGAGAGAAATCCGCATAAGCCAACACTCGGGCATCCGAGAGTGCAGCCTTGAGGTCTCGGAAGGCCTCTTCCTGAGGGTGTTGCCACTGGATTTTGCATCCATTGGCCCCAGCGGGAGCCCCCTTCAGTAGGTCGTGCAGGGCTCAAGCTCAACATGCAAAATTCTTTACGAAGCGACGGTAATATCCGGCTAACCCCAAAAAAGCCCGCACATCTTTCACCGTCTCTGGGGTAGGCCATTCCTGGATAACAGCAACCTTCTGCCGGGATGGCCTTACACCCTCTGCCGAAACGACATGACCCCGATACTCAATCTGAGAGTGAAATACGTGGCATTTCTGAGGCTTCACCTTAAACCCGTACGTTTGCAACCGGCTGAGTACCTGCCCCAACCACTTCAGGTGGTCCTCGAAGGTGGCGGCATAGACAATGATGTCATCCAGGTAGATCAATGTGGCCTCAAAATTGCGATCTCCCAGACATTGCTCCATCAATCCCTGAATGGTCCCGGGGGCGTTAGCATCCGATTGAACTCAAACAGTCCCATGGGCAATATGAATGCCGTCTTGGCCCTATCTTCTTCTGACATGGGCACCTGCCAGCACCCACTGGCCAAGTCCAGGGTCGAAAAAAATGTTGCCTTTCCCAAGGCGGACAGGGATTCTTCTATGCGGGGCAGCGGGTATGAATCCTTAATAGTGCAAGCACTCAGTTTATGATAATCCACACAGAATCGTAGTGTACCATCTTTCTTCTGGACCAACACAATTGGGCTTTGACTTTCCCGTTTCACCCCCTTTCTCAGCATTTGTGCCAGCAAAGTTTTCACCTATTGATAGAGTTGTGGCAGACTCTGTCGATATCGTTCCCGGATAGGGGCCGCTCCTGCTGTGGAGATTTCATGAGTGATGGCGGTGGTACAAACAAAATCGTCCTCATGACTAGCAAATACTTCATGGTACTGTCCCAGCAATGTTTTTTTCTGTGCAAGTTGGGCTGCAGTTAACCCAGAAAGCTCGCCCTGCATCTGCTCCAAAATATTTCGGCCCTTCTCTTGGGCCGAGACTTCGTGGGCCTGTAAGGTTCGTATTGTTACTTCCCAAGGATCCTCAGGGTGTACTCGTAATTGAATCGCCGGAGCTGGCAACAGTTCTTCTAAAGGCCTTACTAGTTTGGTCAGTACAGTCCGTGCTTTCAGAACGGTGTCTCGGTCTTCAAGGTTAACGCAGCATACCAGGATGGCTCCTTTTTGCACAATAGCCAGGGAATGGGCCACCAGTATGCCAAGAGGTAAGCGCTCTGAGTGACACGGCTCCACCTGCACCTCCACGCCCTCCAAGGGTATCGGAGCTCGAATGGGCAGGGCCACCACACTCTGTCCAGGAGGTAACACAAGCAGGGGAGTCGCTGGCGTGATGACCTTACCCAGAGCCTCGCCTTCCTGGCGGTCCTGATGTACCCGTGCTCCCTGCACCAGCTGCTGGAATACCTGCCCTTGGGCTGTGCGAGAACCCCACTGCTTCAGTATCCTCTGTGTAGGGTCATTGAGGAGTAGGTTGCCGAACTCTCGTAGAACATTCATGCCTAGGGTAACGGGGTGTTGCTTATCAGCTTCTCCTTGATCAGTACCACCCCTCTGCGACCAAGGGATTTACCGCACAGCGTCACTTGCACCCACACCACCCCGGCAACTGGGACCGGCAGTTGATTGGCAGCTACTAGTCTGATCACGGGCCCCCACTGAGGCCTTGCTGCTTCCGGGAAGTTCTGTTGAACTGCAGGATGCAGTGACGAGACACGAGACTGAGTATGGTTTGTGGAATAAACTTTTGTAAACTGTAGCCACTGGGGCTATCCTGAGCAAACCAAAAGCTTAACAACAACTAGTCCACACAGGGACTCAACAATCCTACCAACACTTTCTTATTGCAATGCAATTAACCCGGTTTGCCTGGGTGCTGTAGGCCACGTATGACCGAACTACGGGTCCTTAGCTCCTATATTAAACTTATCCTTCCAGGGGGTCTGTTAGGATCACAAGCATGGCCGCGTTGAGATCACTGATGCGACTGCCTGGACGCCTCGATATTCTGGGACGGAACTGGGCTCAACAGGCCTTGAAGAGACGATACCGGTGGGGCACAACAGGCCCTGAAGAGGCGATGCCGGTGGGGTGCAACAGGCCCTGAAGAAACGATGTCGGAGGGACGCAACAGGCCCTGAGGAAACGATGCCGGTGGGGCACAACAGGCCCTGAAGAAACGATGCCGGCGGGGCACAGCAGGCCCTGAAGAAACGTTGACGGTGGGGCTCAACAGGCCCTGAAGAAACGATGCCGGTGGGTCACAACAGGCCCTGAAGAAACTATGCCGGTGGGGCACAACAGGCCCTGAAGAAACAATGCCGGTGGGGCGCTGCAGGCGTCTTCTTGCGGCTCTCGTCCCGCCGCGGAGTTATGACGCAGTCTCTAAATATAGCCGTTCACTAACCTCTGCCTGAGGCCCCTTAGCCAACCGGACGGGGGGCCTCTCCTGTTGCCTGTAGCGAGGTGGCGCCTCCTGGGCCCGGTGATGACAGGGCCACAGCTGTGGGAGAAGGCAGGGGGGCAGTATCCTGACCTCTGTCAAGGAATGGTCTGTCGTTGCAGCGGTCAGTGGAGGTCGTGGACCTGTCACAACAGGGCGGGAAACAGCGGGGGCGGCTGGATGCGACTGTATGAGGGAAGTGGCCGCCGGTGAATGACTCTCAAGTCTCACGTGTCGGTGAGTCCACAGTTTGCCTTTCACAGGCCCCTGTCGATCTCTCCACAACACACTGTCCGCTCCCTCGGTTCTCTCTGTCTCACACGGCTTCCTGTCAGTTGTCCGGCTCCCTGTCAACTGCCACTTCAGCACGCCTCCTGCTCCCTTTAAGCTTGCCCCGCCCCTTGTTTCCCTGACAACTTCAGTCAAGTCTTTCCTTTTACTGTCCTCTCAGTATCGTTCCCTCAAGAACCCTGAAGGCGGTCCCCTGGGTACCTGCCCATTCACTGTCTGGGAGTCCTCCTCCCCACACATATACAGTGACATGCAAAATTTTCTGCACCCCTGGTCAAAATTACTGTTATTGTGAACAGTTAAACAGGTTGAAGATGAAGTGATCTCTGAAATGTCTAAAGTTACAGAGGACACATTTCCTTCGTATTTTAAGTATTATAAATTTTCATCTTTTACATTTTAAAAATTACAAAAAAGGAAAATGGGCCGATACTAAAGTTTGGGCACCCTGGTAGATTTGTTCGCTCAGATAACTTTCACCAAGGTTTCAGCCCTTAATTACCCTGTTAGGCTTATGGCTAGTGTTGAGCAGCCCGATATTGCAAATAGCGGGTATCAGCCGATATTCGCTGTATCGGAATTCCGATACCGAGTACCGATATTTTTTCAATATCGGATACCGGAATCGGAAGTCCCCATAATGCAATGAGCCGCTGTTGTAGCTGTGATTGGCTGATGAAATGATGTCATCATGATGCGCGGTCTGTGCGCATCATTATGCGCGGTCTGTGCCGACTGCCGGGGGTCTGTACGGGCCTGCCGGGGGCCTGTGCCGGCTGCCGGGGGTCTGTACGGGCCTGCCAGGGGTCTGTGCCGGCTGCCGGGGGTCTGTGCCGACTGCCAGGGGTCTGTGCCGACTGCCGGGGGTCTGTGTCGGCTGTCGGGGGTCTGTACAGGCCTGCCGGGGGGCTGTGCCGGCTGCCGGGGGTCTGTACGGGCCTGCCGGGGGTCTGTGCTGACTGCCGGGGGTCTGTGCAGGCCTGCCGGGGGTCTGTACGGGCCTGCTGGGGGTCTGTGCCGACTGCCGGGGGTCTGTGTGGGCCTGCCGGGGGTTTTGTGCGTGTGCAGGCATCGTCCGATGGGACTACAAGTCCCATCGGGCGATGCCTGCTACAATGACAGTGATTGACACATTAGCCAATGATGGGACAGTAGTAGCCCCATCATCCGGCTAATGTGTTGAATATATAAAAAAAACAAAAAACATACATACTACATACATACTACATATATACAACATACATACATACATACTACATACATACATACTTCATATATACTACATTCATACAACATACATACATACATACTACATATATACTACATTCATACAACATACATACACACTACATACATACTACATATATACTACATTCATACAACATACATACATACTACATACATACTACATTCATACAACATACATACATACTACATACTTACTACATACATACAACATACATACAACATGCTGCATACATACTACATACATACTACATACTACATACTTACTACATACATACAACATACATACAACATGCTACATACATACTACATACATACAACATACATACTACATACAATACATTCATACAATACATACATATAGACATACAGTACATATAACATAGAGTACATACTCACCATCACTTGTCACTTTGTTCCCATCACCATCACTTGTCTGTAGCATGTTGTATATATGTAGTATGTAATATGTATGTATGTTGTATGAATGTAGTATATGTGTAGTATGTATGTAGTATGTTGTATGAATGTAGTATATGTGTAGTATGTATGTAGTATGTAGTATGTATGTATGCTGTACGAATGTAGTATATATGTAGTATGTAGTATGCATGTATGTATGCTGTATGAATGTAGTATATATGTAGTATGTATGTAGTATGTATGCATGTATGTATGCTGTATGAATGTAGTATATATGTAGTATGTATGTATGTATGCTGTATGAATGTAGTATATATGTAGTATGTATGTAGTATGTAGAATGTATGTATGTATATGTATGCTGTATGAATGTAGTATATATGTAGTATGTATGTAGTATGTATGTATGTATGCTGTATGAATGTAGTATATATGTAGTATGTATGTATGTTGTATGAATGTAGTATATAAGAAGTATGTATGTAGTATGTATGTATGTTGTATGAATGTTGTATATATGTAGTATGTATGTATGTTGTACGAATGTAGTATATATGAAGTATGTATGTAGTATGTAGTATGTATGTATGTATGTTGTATGAATGTTGTATATATGTAGTATGTATGTAGTATGTATGTAGTATGTATGTTTTTTTTTTCAACATTCAACACATTAGCCGGATGATGGGACTACTACTGTCCCATCATTGGCTAATGTGTCAATCACTGTCATTGTAGCAGGCATAGCCCGATGGGACTTGTAGTCCCATCGGACGATGACTGCACACACACAAGACCCCCGGCAGGCCCGCACAGACCCCCGGCAGCCGGCACAGTCCCCCGGCAGGCCCGTATAGACCCCCGACAGCTGGCACAGACCCCCGGCAGTCGGCACAGACCCCCGGTAGCCGGCACAGGCCCCCGGCAGGCCTGTACAGACACCCGGCAGTCGGCACAGACCCCCAGAAGGCCCGTACAGACCCCCGGTAGCCGGCACAGGCGCCCGGCAGCCGGCACAGACCCCCGGCAGCTGGCACAGACCCCCAACAGCCGGCACAGACCCCCGGCAGCCGGCACAGACCCCCGGCAGCTGGCACAGGCCCCCGGCAGGCCCGTACAGACCTGCGGCAGCCGACACAGACCCCCGGCAGGCCTGTACAGACCCCTGGCAGGCCCGCACAGACCCCGCCCAAACACACGGACACGCACAGTGTCCGCCCACACACCGCCCACACTCTTCCCCCCTCCCGAACTGGATGTGCAAGTAAAGAAAGGTTTTTTTTTAATTCCGATATTTCTGTCCCATTGACTTAAATGGGACTTCCGGTATCGGAATCGGCGATACCCGATACTTTTTGGGTATCGGTCTGATCCAGTCTGATCCGATATTTCTCTATATCGGAAAGTATCGCTCAACACTAGTTATGGCTTGTTCACTATCATTATGAAAGGCCAGGTAATGCAAATTTCCCAGCTTTATAAACACCAAGCCTCCTCTAACCTTGTGCCAAAACAACCATGGGGTCTTCTAAGCAGCTGCCGAGCACTCTGAAAGAGAAATTGTGCAAAAGACCTTCAGAAAGATTAAGCACACTCTTGAGATGTGGTACATTGTTCTACTGTTCATTGACACCCGCACAAAATATGGCTTTCATGAAAGAGTCATCAGAATAAAACCTATCCTGCATTCTCAACATAAAACTCAGCGTATGAAAGTATGAAAAGAACATCTAAACAAGCCTGATGCATTTGGAAAAGAGTCCTGTGGACCAATGTGGGTAAAATAGAACTCTGTGGCCACAGTGATCAAAGGTTTGTGTGGGGCAAAAAGGACACAACATTTCAGGAAAAGAACATCTCACCAACCATTAAGCATGGATCAATCATGCTTTGGGGTTGTGTTGCAGCCAATGGCACGGGGAACATTTCAAGGGTAGAGGGAAGAATGAATTCAATGAAACCTCCAACAATTTCTTGATGCAAACATAACACCATCTGTACAAAAGCTGGAGGTGAAAAAAGGAAGAGGATGACTTCTATAAATGGATAATGATCCTAAACACATGCCAAAATCCATAATAGATGACCTCAAAAGACACAAGCTAAAGGTTTTACAAAAGCCCTCACAGTACTTTGATCTGAGCATCATTGATAATCTGTGGCTAGACCTCAAAATAGCAGAGGATGGAAGATGGCCCAGGAAACTCACAGAACTGGAGGAATTCTCCAAGTAATAAATGGAGGAAAATCCCACAAACAAGAACTGAAAGACTCTTGTCTGGCTACAAAAAGAGTTTATAAGCTGTGATACTTGAAAAAGGGGACACTACTAGGAACCAACCATGCAGGGTGACCAAACTTTTGCATTGACCCATTTTCCATTTTTTTTAATAATTTTTAAAATGAAAAAGATGACTACAGTATTCAAATATATACAGTATGTATATATATATATATATATATATATATATATATACACATACAGCATATACTACATATACAGTATATACATATATATATATATATATATACATATAGCTCTGGCAAAAATTAAGAGACCATTGCAAAATTTTCAGTTTGTCTGATTTTTCTCTAGGTACCGTATTTTTCCGACCATAAGACGCACTTTTTTCCCCCAAAATTTTGGGGGAAAGTGGGGGGTGCGTCTTATGGTCACAATATACTAACCTATGGTGCGGTGGTGGCAGCAGGCGGGGCTCTGCGGTGCGGGGTGGCGGCGGGCTGTGCTCCGGTGCAGGGGCGGCGGCTCCGCCGGTATTTCCTCGCAGCCCGGAGGCCCCCACACATCCCTTGCCGGCAGAGCCACCGCCCCTGCACCGGAGCACAGCCCGCCGCCACCCTCACCCCGCAGAGCCCACCTGCCCCAGCCCAGCACAGGCCACCTGCCCCAGCACAGCTGCCCCTGCCCCAGCCCAGCTGCCCCTGCCCCAGCCCAGCTACCCCAGCGCAGCACAGCTGCCCCTGCACAGCTGCCCCTGCCCCAGCACAGCTGCCCCTGCCCCAGCCCAGCTGCCCCAGCCCCAGCCTGGGGCAGCACAGGCCACCTCCTCCAGCAAAGCTGCCCCAGCACAGCTGCCCCTGCACAGCTGCTCCTGCCCCAGCCCAGCTGCCCCAGCCCAGCTGCCCCTGCCCCAGCCCAGCTGCCCCTGCCCCAGCACAGCTGCCCCAGCACAGCCCACCTGCCCCAGCCCCAGCGCAGCTGCCCCAGCACAACCAACCTGCCCCAGCACAGAGCCGCCACCGCACGAGCCTGGACCACTGAATGACCCCTGTGACTACTCCTCCACCTGTGCCACATCCCTTCTCAGGTAAGCTGAATTCGGACTGTAAGACGGACCCCCATTTGACACATTATTATTTTTTTCCCTATTTTCCTTCTGAAAATTGGGGTGCGTCTTATGGTCCGGTGTGTCTTATAGTCCGAAAAATACGGTATATTTTTGAGTAAACTGTAATTTGTTCTTTTATTTGCTCTTTTCTATAAACTACTGACATCATGTCTTCAAATTTCCAAGCACTAAATTTTGTATTTATTTTAAGAAAATGAGAAATGGACAAAACAACAAAAAATGCAATCATTTTGAAAAAAAAAACAATACTAATGTTTTAGCTCAGGAAGAGTTCAGAAATCATTATTTTGTGGACTAACCATGATTTTTAATCACAGCTTTCATGCGTCTTTGCATGCTTTCCACCAGTCATTCACACTGCTTTTGGGTGACCTTATGCCACTCCTGGTACAAGAATGTAGGCAGTTCTTCTTTGTTTGATGGCTTGTAAATATCCATCTTCCTCTTGATTACATTCCAGAGGTTTTCAATGGGGTTCAGGTCTGGAGATTGACCCAGCCGTGTGGCATGGTGCATTGTCCTGCTGGAAAAAACAGTCCTCAGAGTTGGGGAACATTGCCTAAGCAGAAGGAATCAACTGTTTTTCCAGGATAACCTTGTATGCGGCATGATTCATACGTCCTTTGCAAAGATTAACCCGCCCTATTCCAGCCTTGCTGAAGCGTCCCCAGATCATCACTGATCATCCACCAAATTTCACAGTGGGTGCAAGACACTGAGGCTTGTACGTGTCTCCAGGTCTCCGTCTAACCATTAGACGATCAGGTATTGGGCAAAGCTGAAAACTAGACTCATCAGAGAAGATTACCTTACTCCAGTCCTCTATGGTCCAATCCTTATGGTCTTTGGAAAACTTCAGCCTGGCTCTCCTTTGCTTCTCATTGATGAAAGGCTTTTTTCTAGCTTTACATGACTTGAGCCCTGCCTCTAGGAGCCTTTTACAAACTGTCCTTGCTTTGCACTTCACCCCAGCTGCCATTTGCCATTTCTTTTGTAGGTCACTTGATATCATCCTGTGGTTGCTGAGTAACATTCGAATAAGATGATGGTAATCCCGGTCAGTGGAGAGTCATTTTCACCCTCTGCCGGTCTGTAGCTTTGTTGTCCCTAATGTCTGCTGCTTGACCTCGTTGTAATGGACTGATGTCTTAGAAATTTTAAGGATGGGGGCTACATGATGCTCACTGTATCCCTCTGCTAGTAAAACCAGAATTGAGCTCTTCTTTTCCTCACTCAAGACTTTTCTACTCCTGTGGCATGGTTAAAAGTTATTTTTTCATTTCTATTACTTTTGGGATATTACTAGCACTTGTTTTGCCATCCAGCTTGTTCTATTGCAAGAGGATTGTGAACACCACAGCAGGGTCTTTTTTTATACTTTCCTTCATTAAATAAGATTTGGCTCAGGTGATCACCTAATCAGAAGCACATTAAGTACAATGAGGTGTACTCTGGTTGGATTTCAACTGACCCTGGAATGGAATGGATGTCAGACATGTAGAGAAGCTGATTTTTATAAAACTGGGCAGTGGTCTCTTAATTTTTGCCAGAACTGTATATATATATATACAGTATATATATATATATATATTTTTTATTTCATTTTATTTTTTTATTTTACTAAAATACAAAGGAAATGTATCATCTGTAACTTTACTCCTTTTAGAGATCATTTCATCTTCAACTTGCTCAACTGTTCACAATAAATTTTATTTGATTTTTATTAGGCATTTGATTTGAATTATTTTTGGTTCTTCCTTTTTTTCCTGTATTTTCCTCTTTCCTTCTACAATCCCCTTGTGCAATCTAAAGATCCTTGATTGTGTGGCTGTGAAAAGAGTTCATTTTCTTTGAAGGTTAAAGTAGATAACATTTAGAAAATTTGTTACTTCATTTTTTTTAATCAAATGAATGTCTAAAATCGAATTGAAATTTACTTATCCTGTCTGTAGCCGTAACAAGATAATTGTCCCGGTGCTTTCTCTCAAACAAGGAAAAGTACAGTTTCGCTTAGGACTAAAAGCCTCAATGATTAACACTTTTATCATGAGATGACTCGCTTCTTGCAAAATGAAAACTTAATGTGTTCTATTTTTCTCGCATTTATTTCCTTTTTTTACATGAATAGAACTGATTGTAAAAAGTATCATGTACAAATGTGTTTCTACAATCCACCTACACTGCATTGCGGGTGTTGTGTACAAATAAGACGACGATTATATCATAACACTCATCATAGGGTTGTGCGGGATCAGAGAAACATTTTTCCACACACAGCACCACACCTGCTTATGTCTAACTGTGATAAAGCCAGTGGGCTGAGGCTGCAATACCACATACAACCTATGGGCCGGTGTGGCGCTGTTTATGGAAAAATGCAGCCATATACCGTACATTATGTAAAGTCGGTAAAGTAAAGCAGGACTTTTATTATGGCTTCATGGGCAGGGGAGGTGGAACGTGGAACAAATATATATATACATATATATATATATATATATATATATATATATACAGTTACGTGCAAAATTATAGCAGTACGTGCGTGATAAACAACTGAGAAGAAACTGAATCCCCATAATCACATTTACTGTACCTCTGTATTCAGTATAATCACAGTTCTCTCCATATAGAGTATAATCACAGTTATTCCCATCGCAGTTACAGATGCTTCTCACAAAATCTCCATCACCAAAAAGCTTGTCAGCAGAGGGAAGCATGAAGGCCTCTAAAATTTCCTGGTACACGGCTGTGCTGACTTTGGTCTTGATAGGACAGGAGGGGGGCAGCACAAACCAGGATAGGAGACCATATACCAATAAAAATGCTCGCCACCCGGGCATAGAACAGGTTCATAGGTAGTATAATATAATCGTGGTTATCTTCGTATACAGTATAATCACAGTTACCTCCATATTCAGTATTATCGCAGTTGTTCCCATAAATAGTATAACCGCAGTTATCACCATATATAGTTTAATCACAGCTCTCTCCATTTGTAGATTGTGAACCTTAGCGGGCAGGGTCCTCTCTCCTCCTGTGCCAGTCGTGATTGTATTGTTTAAGATTACCATACTTGTTTTTATTTTATATACCCCTCCTCACATGTAAAGCTAGCACCGTGGAATAAATGGCGCTATAATAATAAATAATAATAATAATACTCAGTATAATCACAGTTATCCCCTTATACAGTATAATCGCAGTTCTCTCCATACACAGTATAATCACAGTTACTAAGGTCTGAGGATCAGACATAGGTCTGGGGATCGGGGTGAGGTCTGGGGATCGGATCGAGGTTTGGGGATTAGTGTAAGGGGTTAAAGAGACTGACCTATGCCCCCAAACATGTCCCTGCTAACTAAGGCTCTAATCTGCATGTATATATATATATCTATATATATATATATATATATATTGAAATGTACCTGATGCTGCTATGTGTATATATATATATATATATATATATATAATATATAAAGCTCAAGCGTGGGTACGTATGTATGTATGTGTGTGTGTATGTATCTGTGTGTGTGTGTGTGTGTGTGTATGTCCGGGATAGGCATCCGCACCGCCGCAGCTACAGCCACAAAATTTGGCACAGTCACACGTCTGGACCCCGAGAGCGTCCCAAGCTATGTTGTGAGGCGAAATTTTAACCCTGCGCGTTCCAATTCACCAAACAATTTTGCCCCTGTCTACATACTGGGGAAAAATTGTGTGCGTGTCAAGCCCCGCCCCTCATTATGATGTCATAATGCCCCTATCTACATAATGGGGAAACAGTGTGTGCGCGTCAAGCCCCGCCCCTCATTATGATGTCACAATGGTTGCCATGGCGATGCTGATTCATCATAGGTTGCAAGCCCTGCCGCTCATTATGATGTCATAATAGTTGACTATGGAATGGAGGATGTGTGATGGGTATATGGGCACGGGACTATGGGATGGAGGATATCTATGATGGGTATATGGGCACAGGACTATGGGATGGAGGATGTGTTATGGGTATATGGGCACGGGCCTATGGGATGGAGGATATGTATGACGGGTATATGGGCACAGGACTATGGGATGGAGGATATGTATGATGGGTATATGGGTACCAGACTATGGGATGGAGGATATGTATCATGGGTGTATAGGCGTGGGACTATGAGATGAAGGATGTGTGATGGGTATATGGGAATGGGACTATGGGATGGTGAATATGTATGATGGGTATATGGGCATGGGACTATGGAATGGAGAATATGTATGATGGGTATATGGGCATGGGACTATGGGATGGAGGATATGTATGATGGGTATATGGGAACGGGCCTATGGGATCGTGGATATGTATGATGGGTATATGGGCATGGGACTATGGGATGGAGAATATGTATGATGGGTATATGGGCATGGGACTATGGGATGGAGGATGTGTGATGGGTATATGGGCACTCGACTATGGGATGGTGGATATGTATGATGGGTATATGGGCACAGGACTATGGGATGGAGGATGTGTGATGGGTATATGGGCATGGGACTATGGGATGGAGGATGTGTGATGGGTATATGGGCACTCGACTCTGGGATGGAGGATATGTATGATGGGTATATGGGCACGCGCCTATGGGATGGTGGATATGTATGATGGGTATATGGGCACGGGACTATGGGATGGAAGATGTGTGATGGGTAGTGTTGAGCATTCCGATACTGCAAATATCGGGTATCGGACGATATTCGCTGTATCGGAATTCCGATACCGAGTACCGATATTTTTTCTATATCGGATACTGGAATCGGAAGTTCCCATAATGCTATGAGCCATTGTTGTGGCTGTGATTGGCTGCTGAAATGATGTCATCATGATGCGCGGTCTGTGCTGACTGCGGGGGGTCTGTACGGGCCTGTCGGGGGCCTGTGCCGGCTGCCGGTGGTCTGTACGGGCCTCTCGGGGGCCTGTGCCGGCTGTCGGAGGTCTGTGCCGGCTGCCGGGGGCCTGTGCCGGCTGCCGGTGGTCTGTACGGGCCTCTTGGTGGTCTGTGCGGGCCTGCCGGGGGTCTTGTGTGTGTGCAGGCATCGTCCGATGGGACTACAAGTCCCATCGGGCAATGCCTGCTACACTGACAGTGATTGACACATTAGCCAATGATGGGACAGTAGTAGTCCCATCATCTGGCTAATGTGTTGAATGTAAAAAAACAAAAACAAAAACATACCACATACATACTACATTCATACAACATACATATATACTACATACATGCTGCATATATACTACATTCATACAACATACATACATGCTACATATATACTACATATAAACTACATTCATACAGCATACATGCATACTACATACTACATACATGCTACATATATACTACATTCATACAACATACATACTACATATATACTACATTCATACAACATACATACATATTACATACATACTACATATACACTCACTGGCCACTTTATTAGGTACACCTGTCCAACTGTGTGTTAAGACTTAATTTCTAATCAGCCAATCACATGGCGGCAACTCAGTGCATTTAGGCATGTAGACATGGTCAAGACAATCTCCTGCAGTTCAAACCGAGCATCAGTATGGGGAAGAAAGGTGATTTGAGTGCCTTTGAACGTGGCATGATTGTTGGTGCCAGAAGGGCTGGTCTGAGTATTTCAGAAACTGCTGATCTACTGGGATTTTCACGCACAACCATCTCTAGGGTTTACAGAGAATGGTCCGAAAAAGAAAAAAAATCCAGTGAGCGGCAGTTCTGTGGCCGGAAATGCCTTGTTGATGCCAGAGGTCAGAGGAGAATGGGCAGACTGGTTCGAGCTGATAGAAAGGCAACAGTGACTCAAATTGCCACCCGTTACAACCAAGGTAGGCAGAAGAGCATCTCTGAACGCACAGTGCGTCGAACTTTGAGGCAGATGGGCTACAGCAGCAGAAGACCACACTGGGTACCACTCCTCTCAGCTAAGAACAGGCATCTGATGGCTACTTTCAGCAGGATAATGCGCCATGTCATAAAGCTCGAATCATCTCAGATTGGTTTCTTGAACATGACAATGAGTTCACTGTACTCAAATGGCCTCCTCAGTCACCAGATCTCAATCCAATAGAGCATCTTTGGGATGTGGTGGAACGGGAGATTCGCATCAGGGATGTGCAGCCGACAAATCTGCGCCAACTGTGTGATGCCATCATGTCAATATGGTCCAAAATCTCTGAGGAATGCTTCCAGCACCATGTTGAATCTCTGCCACGAAGAATTGAGGCAGTTCTGAAGGCAAAAGGGGGTCCAACCCGTTACTAGCATGGTGTACCTAATAAAGTGGCCAGTGAGTGTATAATACATTAATACAACATATACATACATACTACATACATACTTCATATATACTACATTCATACAACATACATACATACTACATATATGCTACATTCATACATACATACATACTACATACTACATACATACTACATATATACTACAACATACATATATACTTCATACATACTACATTCACACAACATACATACTACATACATGCTACATATATACTACATTCATACAACATACATACATACTACATACATACTACATGTATACTACATTCATACAACATACATATATACTACATACTACATACATGCTACATATATACTACATTCATACAAGATACATACATACTACATACATACTACATATATAATACATTAATACAACATACATACATCTACATACATGCTACATATATACTACATTCACACAACATACATACATAATACATACTACATACATACTACATACTACATGTATAATGCATTCATACAACATACATAGTACATACTACATACATACTGTATACAATACATTCATACAATACATACATAGATATACAGTACATATAACATAGAGTACATACTCACCATCACTTGTCACTTTGTTCCCCGAAGCCAGTGTCATTCTCACTGTAAAAAATATGAAAATAACAAACAAACAATATACTCCCTGATCCGCAGAAATCCACGCATGTGTGTTCCACGCCGATCTCCCGTGGAGAACAGCAGCATCAGTTGATGCGACCGCTCTCTACGGGGCTCCAGGAATCCAATGATGGGAGGTAGGTATCCTTCCGCACTGTATTCCTCCGCCACTGTAAAATAATAGTCCCTAGTCTCACTTTTGGCATTGCTGTGTGAGAAAGTTCCCATGCAGCTTTTGCCATAAAGTGAGACCAGGGACTATTTTTTTACAGTGGCGGAGGAATACAGCGTGGAAGGATACCTACCTCCCGTCACTGGATTCCTGGAGCCCCGTAGAGAGCGGTCGCATCAGCTGATGCTGCTGTTCTCCACGGGAGATCGACATGGGACACACACGCGTGGATTTCTGCGGATCAGGGAGTATATTGTATGTTTGCTATTTTCATATTTTTCCACAGATGACACTGGCTTCGGGGATCAAAGTGACAAGTGACGGTATGTACTCTATGTTATATGTACTGTATGTCTATATGTATATATTGTATGAATGTATTGTATGCAGTATGTATGTAGTATGTATGTTGTATGAATGTAGTATATATGAAGCATGGATGTAGTATGTATGTATGCTGTATGAATGTAGTATATATGTAGCATGTATGTAGTATGTAGTATGTATGTTGTATGAATGTAGTATATATGTAGCATGTATGTAGTATGTAGTATGTATGTATGTTGTATGAATGTAGTATATATGTACCATGTATGTAGTATGTAGTATGTATGTATGTTGTATGAATGTAGTATATATGTAGCATGTATGTAGTATGTATGTAGGTTGTATGAATGTGGTATATATGTAGCATGTATGTAGTATGTATGTATGTTGTATGAATGTAGTATATATGTAGCATGTATGTAGTATGTAGTATGTATGTTGTATGAATGTAGTATATATGTAGCATGTATGTAGTATGTATGTATGTTGTATGAATGTAGTATATATGTAGCATGTATGTAGTATGTATGTATGTTGTATGAATGTAGTATATATGTAGCATGTATGTAGTATGTATTTTGTATGAATGTAGTATATATGTAGTATATATGTAGTATGTATGTATGTATGTTGTATGAATGTAGTATATATGTAGCATGTATGTAGTATGTATGTATGTTGCATGAATGTAGTATATATGTAGCATGTATGTAGTATGTATGTATGTTGTATGAATGTAGTATATATGTAGCATGTATGTAGTATGTATGTATGTTGTATGAATGTAGTATATATGTAGCATGTATGTAGTATGTATTTTGTATGAATGTAGTATATATGTAGTATATATGTAGTATGTATGTATGTATGTATGTTGTATGAATGTAGTATATATGTAGCATGTATGTAGTATGTATGTATGTTGCATGAATGTAGTATATATGTAGCATGTATGTAGTATGTATGTATGTTGTATGAATGTAGTATATATGTAGTATGTATGTTGTATGAATGTAGTATATATGTAGTATGTTTTTTTTTTTTATATTCAACACATTAGCCGGATGATGGGACTACTACTGTCCCATCATTGGCTAATGTGTCAGTCACTGTCATTGTAGCAGACATTGCCTGATGCGACTTGTAGTCCCATCAGACGATGCCTGCACACACACACAAGACCCCCGGCAGGCCCGCACAGACCACCGGCAGCCGGCACAGGCCCCTGAGAGGCCCGTACAGACCACAGGCAGCCGGCACAGGCCCCCGGCAGGCCCGCACAGACCACCGGCAGCCGGCACAGGCCCCGAGAGGCCCGTACAGACCACTGGCAGCCGGCACAGGCCCCCGGCAAGCCCGTACAGACCACCGGCAGCCAGCACAGGCCCCCGGCAGGCCCGCACAGACCACCGGCAGCCAGCACAGGTCCCTGAGAGGCCCGAACAAACCACCGGTAGCCGGCACAAGCCCCCGGCAGGCCCGTACAGACCACCGGCAGCCGGCAGAGGCCCCTGAGAGGCCCGTACAGACCACCGGCAGCCAGCACAGGCCCCCAGCAGGCCCATACAGACCACCGGCAGCCGGCACAGGCCCCCGGCAGGCCCGTACAGACCACCGGCACCAAGCACAGGCGCCCGGCAGGCCCGCACAGACCACCGGCAGCCGGCACAGGCCCCCGAGAGGCCCGTACAGACCACCGGCAGCCGGCACAGGCCCCCGACAGGCCTGTACAGAACCCCGAGTGGCCTGCACAGGCCCCGGCTGCACACAAAGACACACACAGTGTCTGCCCACGCACCGCCCGCACTCTTCCCCCCTCCCGAACAGGATGTACAAGGAAAGAAAGGTTTTTTTTTAATTCCGATATTTCTGTCCCATTGACTTGAATGGGACTTCTGGGATCGGAATCGGCGATACCCGATACTTTTTTTGTATCGGGCCGTTCCAATCCGATCCGATATTTCTGCATATCGGATGGTATCGCTCAACACTAGTGATGGGTATATGGGCACTGGACTATGGGATGGAGGATATGTATGACGGGTATATGGGCACGGGACTATGGGATGGCGGATATGTATGATGAGTATATGGGCACTCGACTATGGGATGGCGAATATGTATGATGGGTATATGGGCATGGGACTATGGGATGAAGGATGTGTGATGGGTATATGGGCATGGGACTATGGGATGGAGGTTGTGTGATGGGTATATGGGCACTTGACTATGGGATGGAGGATATGTATGATGGGTATATGGGCACGGGCCTATGGGATCGTGGATATGTATGATGGGTATATGGGCACGGTACTATGGGATGGAGGATAGTTATAATTTGTTATGAAGGATGTGTGATGGGTATATGGGCACTCGACTATGGGATGGCGAATATGATGGGTATATGGGCATGGGACTATGGGATGGAGGATGTGTGATGGGTATATGGGCATAGGACTATGGTATGGAGGATGTGTGATGGGTATATGGGCACGGGACTATGGGATGGAGGATATGCATGATGGGTATAAGGGCACGGGACTATGGGATCGTGGATATGTATGATGGGTACATGGGCACGGGACTATGGGATGGAGGATAGTTATAATTTGTTATAACTAACCACAGTTAGTTACTACGCCCGGGCAGCGCCGGGCTCTTCTGCTAGTGTATATATATATATATATATATATATATATGTTGTGTAGATAGGGAAAGTGAATTTATAGGGTTAGCCTCTAGAGGGGGCATAGTAGGATAGGAATAGGAGCTTAGTGTATCAACAAGTTAAATGAGGAGGGGCCTACTGGGAGTAAGACAGGAGTGTTTCCTAAATGTAGTTAGTAGGGCCTTAGAGCCCGGGCATCGCAGTGAACCCCATAACATTTCAAGCTAGGAGCCCAGTCGTCCAAGGCTTGGGAACTGAAGGACACAGCATCAGAGGAATGCAGGGCAGCACCAAGATGTGGCAGCTGACTACATGGGCAGATGCCCTTATGTCTGATGTGAAACGGACAGGGAACTCCTGAAGGAGTTAAGCTGGACAGAAGGAACTCTGCAGTAATGGACTAGTCTGTACGACATGGGAGCATTCTAGAAAAAGTGGGGCAAAGCACAGGTATAGACAGGGATGTATACTCTGATGTTCCCTGTGAAATTGCTGTAACTGAGCTGGACGTAATGCAAAAGGATTCAAGTAAAGTTGGTTGTTACAAGTTGAAACTGCACTCTGTCTCTCTTTGTGTGAAACCATTAGGAGTGAACCCACAGCAGATCAGACGGGACCCTAATGGTACAGAAGGCTTTAAAGAAGGTGTGCTGCAAAGGGGACATTGTATATATGTGGCAGGTGGCCAGGGTGCGCCTAATCAGCTATCATTGTGGGCCACGACTATGGTCCTGGCACCCCTCACATAATGTGGCAGGATCCCGCAGCCTTGCAACGTGGGAATGCCGTGGATGCAATAAAGAAGGATGAAGATGCTGTCAATATAACTGATACTTTGGATGTAACTGATATTCTGGATGTGACTGGATTATGACAAAAATGGCGGCTTTGAAGATGGCAGAAAATGGCACACAGATGGAGGACGACAAGTTGGATCCTACCCTTTGTGAGCGTCCTGACTCAGAGATGGCACGAAAATCTGCCAGGCAGAGAGGGCAGCCTAAACCGGTGAGTGGTGCCCGTCCATGGTGGACGTGTTTGAAAAGAAGAAGACCTCGCCCCTTGCCACAGTGTGGGGAGGAGGACTCCCAGAGAGTGGAGGATCCCCATAGAGTGACTGGGCCGGAACCAAGGGGACAGCCATCAGGGTTCTTGAACGACATCAGGGGGGCAACAAAGAGAAACACACGACTGAAGGTGACAGGGCAGCAAGGGGCGGGGCGAGGAAAAAAGGAGCAGGGAGCGTGCTCAGAAGTCAGTTGGCAGAGAGGCGCACTGGAGACAAGAAACCGTGTGATATAGAGAGGGACGGTGCTACGGGCGTTGGAGAATTGGGAGACATTCAGGGGTCTGTGAGGGGTAAGCGACGTATTCACCGAGGAGTGACTGGTGCTCTACCCTTACCGGGGGCCGTACTCCACCCACGGTCAGTCGCAGCTGTGCCCACTGTCCCTCGCCCTGCTGCGGCTGGTCCGCTACCCCTAGCCGCCGTCACTATACACCAACCCACTGTAGCGGCCTGGACACTGCCTCCCTGCCTTCGCCCACGGCTGCGGCCCTCCCATCACCGGCCTCAGTGGATGCCACCTCGCCATATGCAGCAGTAGAGGCCTACGTCCTGTCAACAGAGGGACCCTTACTAGAGGCCGGACAACCGTCACTTAAAAAGACTGCGACATAACTGCGCTTTGAGGCGGGATCCGGCTAAGACGTTCTGAAAGCCCAACCCCGCTGTGTCTGTAGGGGGTCATCTACACCCTGGATTACCTCAGCTCCAGGATTCCTTGAGGGCCTGTTGCGCCCCAATGGCACAGATCCTCCAGGGTCTGTTGCGCCCCAACGGCACAGATCCTCCAGGGCCTGTTGTGCCCCAACGGCACAGATCCTTCAGGGCCTGTTGCGCCCCCATGGCACAGATCCTTCAGAGCCTGTTGCGCCCCCATGGCACAGATCCTTCAGGGCCTGTTGCGCCCCAACGGCACAGATCCTTCTGGGCCTGTTGTGCCCCCAGCATCAGGGTTATTCCAGGGCCTGGTGCACCCCAACGGCAAAGATCCTTCAGGGCCTGTCGAGCCCCAGCTTCCCCTGGATATCGGGGCGCCAAAACAACCGCATCAGCATCCTTGAAGCAGCCACCCCTGTGACCCTGAAGGACGCCTGGAAGGATAAGTTGACTTTAGGAAATAAGGACCATAGTTGGCCGTACGTGGCCCATTACACCCGGTGTAGGTACCCATCAGATTTGAGGCCACCTTGACGTTGGCTGGTGGGCAGATAATATTTGGCCAAATTTTATGCTAATCGTCTCATATATTTTTTCTATAATTCCAAAGCTGTATTGCAAATCTAATTACATATAATCCACATTGACATGCTTTAGCATGATAGAGTGCAACCATTCTTTGTATATTGTATATGGGGGTAGCTCCTCTTGGTATGCACCTATTCACACGAGTTTGGATGTGCCAGTCAGTTTTTTTGTCTCTTGTATGTTAGCTTACTGACCGAGCACTCCGCCCTCCACCAGGTGGTGATTTTAATTATAGCAGGTCCCTACTTACCCATAAATGCAGGCATTGCTGACAGAGGTGTCCACATTCACCCAGGAATTCAGACATCAGCCTTAGAGAGGTATTCACACAGTGTAGGAAGTGGAGGAGTCGGAGTGCACAACTGCACTGGCGGAAGGATTCGTCGGTCATGGGACTGACGCGGCCAGGATGCTGGAGCAGGTGGCGGTGAATGATCCTCGGCCCCTGACCTCGGAAGGCTGGACTGTCCCTTGGCCCCAAACTATGGAGAGTAGGCCCGTGCGTAGCAACACTCCGTCCCTCGGTCTGTCTCATTTCCGTCAGGAGACAGAGGGCCCCTTTCCATCCCCCAGACAGGCCACCTGGATTGCGGGGGTTGTGGAATGCAAAAAACAACGGGAGAAGGAGGTGTGAGCTAAGCTGCGCTGACCAGGAGGAGGCGCTATTGTTGGATGTCGCACCAGTGGGCAGCTGGTGTACACCGATGTGAACCATGGCTACGGCTTTATACGAGAGGTGGACATAAATGCCAATGTTAATGTAAATGCCGCCTCAGTGAAATTCGGCAGGCCCTTGAGGGAGGGAGATTGGGTCAACTTATATAAGCCTACAGAAAGCCTACAGCCTGCAATGACCCCGCTACCTCCTTCTCTCTCACCACTACCGGTGACATCACCTCAACCAACACTGGAACTGCTGCAACCCACCAACCTACTGTCTCCTTCCCCACCATCGTGTAGCATGTAAGCCCGAAAGGGCAGGGTCCTCTCTCCACTCTGTATCAGTCTGTCATTGTTAGTTTGTTTACTGTAAGTGATATCTGTAATTTGTATGTAACCCCTTCTCATGTACAGTACCATGGAATCAATGGTGCTATATAAATAAATAATAATAATAATAAGGGAGACAGCCCTTGAGGATATTTTGTGGTGGCAGTCACGATGTGCCAGGGAGATGACCTGGACCTTTATGTGGGCCCGGAACAGGCTCAGTCGCCCCCCGTTTCTCTGGCCACTGCCCGGCCAAGTTCTACCCCTGCCATGTCTCTACAGAACATGACTCCAGTGGCTGCAGGGTGTTATGAATGGGCACCAAGGAGGATAGCAGGCCCAAGCTAAGCCACAGAAAGCCAGAGAGGTTGGTAACTAAGCAGATGCAGACCCCTGATCCTGTCCACACAACTATCAGTAGCCATGGAGCGTGCCTATGATGATCCTAGATGCCTCGGCACAGCCGGAGAGCTAACTAAGCCTAAAGCAAGAAAGGGGAAATCTAAACTGCCCCGGAGCAGACCCCAAAGGAATAGATAGCCCCCAAACATATATTGTCGGTGAGACAAGATGAAAACATAAACGCAGGCAGAAAAATAGACTGAGCGATGGGGCCCACACTGACTAGACAGGATAGGAAAGGAAAGACACTGTCTGCAATCACGCAAAAAAGCATACAAAAAGTCCAACATGTCTGATGCACAAAAAACACTGAAGTCGCACGACTTCGCCCCCACTATATCAGCACTCTGGTATATTCTGAAAGCAAAGCAAAAAGAGACCAATATAACAGGGGACAAAACAAACTGGCACATGCAGTAACATATAGGCGGTGATTCAGCACAGCCCCAGCCGGAGCTGGCTGACCCGCACAAAGCAGAGATAAACTGTCATGATCCAGGTTGGATTATGACAGATAAATGCACTAGTAACCATTTTTTTCCTTCAAGCCTTTGGCTTTAAGGTAGTTTTCCCCCGATGGCCATTAGGGTCATTGCACTGTGGTGATTTCAGTTCTAGTTTTGCCCCCGGTGGCCGGTAGGGTCATTGCACTCTGGTTTCTTTAGTTTAGTGCACGTGATTATCACTAACAGGTGTGGTTGCTCTGGTTTAACTATATAGGTGTGTCTTGTTCTCTCACTCACTGTTGGTGATATTGCTCATTTCCAACCAAGACTGGTGGAGGAAGGAACTAGAGAGAGGAGTTCCTTGCAGCTCAGGCAGAGCTCTGGTGTAGTAGCTTCAGGTGGAAGCTGAATTCTGGTGGTGGACTCGGTTGCTGGGAGCAAGAGCAACAGAGCAAAGCTAAGTTATGTTACCCCTGTTTTGTAACTTTCCTTTTGTGTGTTTCAGTGCAGTGGTGGGATTAGTTTCTGCACCGTCCATTTCACTAGAAAGGGCTAGGTGCAGGGTGAGCTAGGGATTTTAGGTTCCTGATCGGCGCCCGGTGCGGAACCGGCCTAGGGATCATTAGGAGTGTAGAGACACTGACTCAGGGGAGTGCAGGAGGTCTCCATGTCCCCGTTCTCTATCGCAGGGCCCTCCATTGTATCAGTTTCCCTGGTGCTTCCCTTTATTATTTAAATTCGCCCTGCTGGAGGCGGTGTATCCAGTTATACGTGTAATTCTGAAATTCGCCTGCTGGAGGCAGTGTATCCGGCTGCACATTACATTATTTAAATTCTCCCTGCTGGAGGCGGTGTATCCAGGGTCACGTGTGCTATAGAAATTTGCCCTGATGGAGGCAGTGTGTCCAGTCACACGTTGACCATCACATAAACAAAACCAGATCAAATGCAAACAGAATAACAAATTAACCACTTAGCTGAACCATGCAGGGAAGGAGCAGGAGACATCAGACCTAGAAGACACAGGAAGAAAATCACCAGCAGGGATAGAAGGAGTCAGCTGTCTTAAATCCCAATCAGAAACCCCAGATCTCCAATCGTCTACCTCATTATCAGGTGGCAAGCCTCTGTCAATCATATCAGCTCCACTACCTCCAGTAACCACCAGAGGGAGTCCAGAAAGTTAACTCACAACCCCTCTGTCAATCTGACCAGCTCCACTACCTTCAGTGATCACCAGAGGGAAGCCAGAGAGAGAATTCACAACAGCAGGGTCATCGTCAGTCTGAACACGGGCATGGAGCCCAAAGGAGAATAAAGCGGGACGGGATGCGTGCCGCTGAACCTTATTAAAATCCTTATCTTTGAACTTCAAAGTATAGTGCTTGTTGCACAATTTGAACATGTTCTGGACTCTTCCGCGTCCATGTGGACAAAGGAGCCCTGGAGCACCAAAGTTGGGTGCTGTGTGGCCGGTCCGGGCCACGGTGGAATGTTGGAAAGTGTTGATTTCTTTCCCCCTCTCCAAGTTTTTGTTGCGCCTGTTGCGCCTCTCCTGCTAGCTGGCAGGACTCTAACCGCAAGGGGGTACATGCCCGTGGAATGAGAACAAACTGTGTGTATGGCTGCTATAAATGACTGCTGTCACGCCGCTCTCACCTGGGGCCGGGACCCATCAGGTGCGCATGCGCACCTCTCGCACCTAGTTCCATAGCTGCACAACGTTGCTAGTGCGCATGCGAGCTCTTCTCTGCTCTGACTCCAGTCACGTCATCTCTATGGTCCTGGAGGTGTCAGTGCTCATGTCCTATATCAGGCTGCCTCTTCCTTTGGGAGGCGCCTGATTATTGTTGTGCTTCCGGGCTTGGTCTGTCTGGTCCTTGCTTGGCTGCGCGCTGTACTCGGGTCCCCTGCCTTGTGCTCTGTCGTGCTTCTTAGCACATGCTCCGTTCCTGTACTCTACCTTGTCTTGCTTCCTAGCACATGCTCCATTACTATACTATGCCTTGTCGTGCTTCCTAGCACATGCTGCGTTCCTGCACTCTGTCTTGCCATACTACCTAGTACATGCTCTGTTCCTGCACTCTGCTCTAGTCCCTGTTCCTGTCCTGCCTCTCAGCACACCCTGTATCTTGCCTTGCACTCAGGTATGCTTTCCAGCACGCGCTCTGCCTAACCCTGTACTCTGGTGTGCTTCCCTGCACGCGCTCTATTTAACCTTGTGCTCTAGCGTGCTCCCCTGCACATGCCTTGCTCTGCTCACACCTGGGCATACTCGTCTGTGCGCGCCATACGTGTTTCCATGTACTAGCCTTGCACTATCCAGTATCTAACCCATTCCATGTACACGCCCTGTATTGACCTGTACCCTCCATTCTTCCATACTCTCGCCCTGTATTTTCCTATACCCTGTGTGCCCCTGTGTCCACGCTTTGCTCACTCCTGTTTTCTGCACACTCCCTGTTGCTTCCTACAGACACACTCATTCGTGTCTCCTGTGAGTCGGCCACCTGGTATCAGCAGTCATGGTACCTTACCCCCTTGGGCCTGCCCCTGACACTCCCTTTATAGGGGTGGTCCTCACTAGGTCAGCTCACCATGGGTGGGTTGGTGCCATGACCCAGAAGGTCCACTCTAGAAGTCGTCACAGTATAATCAAGCCATGGACCCCACTGGAACCACGGCCTCTGCTCAAAAGGAACTGGTGTTCCTACGGGAAAATCAGACCAGAATCATGTCCTTTTTGAAATCCATGGAGTCCTGTTTGTCAGCCGTACAGTCCTCTGATCCTGGGAATGCTTCCCAGATGGCCAGTCTCCAAAAAGAGCTCACTCAGCAACGCGACACCCAGGCCCATGTCCTCAACTATATGGTGTTGGTAGATAACCATTTACTTTCCCTACAATCTATTGCCTCTGTTTCTTCCCAAGCCATGGCCTTGCACCCGTTGCCCCGCTTATGCAAACCACTCCGATATAGTGGTGACTCCCAGTTGTGTTGGGGGTTTTTTAACCAATACCGGTTATATTTTGAGCTCTTGCCGCAGCACTACCCTACCGGTCGCGCAAAAGTGGCCTTTATAGTTTCCCACTTAGAGGGAGAGGCGTTAGCATGGGAGAATCCCCTCTGGGAGCGTGATGATCCACTCGTCTCTCAGCTCTCCACCTTTTTGGCCACCTTCTGCAAGGTGTTCGACGAGCCGGGTCGTCTGGCTTCCATCATCGAGTCCCTCTTTAACCTCCATCAGGGTACTCTATCGGTAGGACAATATGCCATCTGTTTTCGCACCTTGTCCTCCGAACTTGGTTGGAACAATGAGATCCTCGTAGGGGCTTTCTGACATGGCCTGTCCGGTCGGATTAAAGACGAACTGGAGGGTCAGGATACCCCTACCTCTTTAGAGGATCTGATCTCTCTTGCGACATGCATTGACCTGCAGTTCCAAGAGCGTAACCGTGAGGCAGCCAGAGAGAGATCTCCTCATCTCTCCCCGTCTACTTGCAGTCCTCCCTACTCGCGACCGATGCCTTCTTCTGTGGGCCCCACATCTGAGCCTATGCTGTTGGACCATTTCAAGATGGCCGAACGGCATTGCAAGGAGAGGATTGCACAAGGACTCTATTTTTACTGTGGGAGTCCTTCTCATCTCCTTTGCTCCTGTTCTGAGAAGCCAGGAAACTTCTCCGCCAAAAAGAAACTGTTAGGGACGGTGGAACGCACTAAATATAAAATAATAGAAAGTGCGTTTGTTGCCCGGGTTCCACCGTGAAGAGGTGTTAAACTACTGCTATATAATGGCAGACGAACAATATGGCGGTATATCGCACACGGGTTGAACATCACCCGGTGTGCACTGGGCGTACAATGTTATATTCACAGAGTCGCCTTAAGGCATAAACATAAATGCCGAGCCTGTTGACCTCACAGGTCTCAGCGGTGTGCACGCACAGTATATGTTCACAGGACTCGGGCCCAAGACACAGGGTCGGTGTCCATCTAGACCTACCATGCGTGCGGCGTCGCTACAGCGGACGCCCACAAGTGCTGCTGACCGCAGTGCTGCAACTGACTCAGCTGCTAAACGACAATTCCCATGAGGGGCGCACTGTCGGACACTAGCTCTGTGGAGATGAGCACTGTGGCTTGTAGCATGCCACTGACTGGCGCAGACTCTAAGGCTAAGTCCCTATCCACACACGTAATATCAGAGGAAGGGGATCTTAATGAGTCATTCGCAGGTTCATGCATCCATCATCATTCACACAGCAGCAATTAGAGACTACACTAGCGCATGGCCGAGCGGCCATGCGGACCTTTTATAGCCGTGCGGGACCTTCCAGATCTCTGGGATGGACCAATCAGATCAGGAGAAGGACCTGAGCACGTGACTCCCGATCTCCAATGGGAGATCGTCTCATGAGCATGCCCAGTAGCGTGACGAGAGTACTTAGCCACTGGAGGGGCTTGCTGCAGGGCAGTTTGCGCTGCTACTGCTGACCCAGAGGTGGCAGCAACAACCAGGTCCTACAGAGCTGGTCTGAGCAGAGCGCCTGCGATGCCGAGATTGCTGTGCAGGCTCCTGAGCGGTCAAAGAATGGGAGACCACAGGATGCAAGGCTCTGGATTCCCACTGTGCAGCTGCAGGAACCCGACGCCTAACATTACCCCCCCTCCTAGGGCCCCCCTTCCCTCTGAGCCTCGGCACGCTCAAAAGCCGCAATCAGGAGCGGGATGTGGTGGACCATGACCCTTCCAGTCCACCAAATAAATTTTTTTGCCACGCACAATCCTGCGTGCCACAATGGCGTTGACCTCAGCCTCATCCGAGGACAGGTCTGATGTCCCGGCAGATGACTCGGAAAACTGAGCCATGTGAACAGGCTTGAGAAGGGACACGTGGAAGACGTCAGAGATGGCCAAGTGTGGTGGAAAAGCCAGACGGTAGACCACTGAGCTTATGCGCTCGAGGACCTTGAAGGGACCAATGTATCGTGGAGCGAACTTGGAGGACTCGGTCCGCAGCTTGACATTACGCGCAGAGAGCCACACCAAGTCGCCAGAGGCAAACGTTGGAGCGGGACGCCGATGTGTGTCGGCTGACACTCTCATTCTCTCTTTAGAGGCTCGAATAGCATCCTGGGTGTGATCCCAAATGTCGCGAGCCTCCACTGCCCAGTCTGCCACCCTGGAATCAGTGGAAGACACTGGCATCGGAACAGGCACGTGCGGATACTGGCAGTAATTGAAAAGGAATGGTGTCAGACCAGTGGAATCAGCCACTGCGTTATTCAGGGCAAATTCAGCCCACGGCAGTAAGGATGCCCAGTCATCCTGCCTGGCAGAGACAAAATGTCGCAGGTATGTGACCAGAGTTTGATTGTCTCTCTCAAACAACCCGTTCGTCTCAGGATGATATGCGGAGGACAAAATGAGCTCGATACTGAGTAGACTGCAGAGCTCCCTCCAAAATCGAGACGCAAACTGGGGACCTCGGTCACTGACTATTTTGTCTGGCATACCGTGCAAACAAAATACATGCTTTATGAACAGTTCGGCGAGACCACGAGCGGAAGGCAGCCGCGCGAGTGGCACCAGATGCACCATTTTAGAGAAATGATCGGTGACCACCCAGGTGACCGTGCTGCCACCAGATTTGGGCAGGCTGACCACAAAGTCCATGCCGACCATCTCCCAGGGTCTGTCTGCCACCGGCAAGGGATACAGTAACCCAGCTGGCCTCTGCCTAGAGGACCTGTTCCGAGCACAAGAGACGCATGCTTGAATGTACTCTTTAGTGTCCAGAGCCATGTGCGGCCACCAATAACACCTTGTCAGGAGTTCTGTGGTCCGCTTAATGCCAAAGTGACCACCCACCCTGGTCGCGTGTGCCCACGTGAGGATCTCCGGCCGCATGCGAGGAGGGACAAAGGTCTTGCCCGGCGGAACTGCCTCAAGAGCGACCGGAGCCACGGTCCTCAGGCTCTCTGTGGGGACAATTAGCCGAGGCTCAGCCTCCTCTTCCTCCGCTGAGACCACCGAGCGAGAAACAGCATCCGCACAGACGTTCTTCTCTCCAGACAGGTAATGCAAGGTGAAACGGAAGCGGGAGAAGAAGAGCAACCACCTAGCTTGACGAGAGTTCAAGCACTGGGCCGTTTGCAAATAGACCAGGTTTTTATGGTCAGTGTACACCTGGAAGGGAAACCGGGCTCCCTCCAGTAGATATCTCCACTCAGAAAAGGCCAATTTCATGGCCAGCAACTCCCTGTCCCCGATGGAGTAGTTTCTCTCTGCCGGTGAGAAGGTCTTTGAGAAGAAGAAGCAGGGATGCTTCCGACCTTGAGCATCCTTCTGGAAAAGGACTGCTCCTGCACCAACGGACGAGGCATCTGCCTCTAGGATAAAGGGTTTATCCACATCGGGACGGTGGAGGATGGGTGCGCCAGCAAAATGGGTTTTCAGGGATGAAAAGGCCGTGGAGACCTGCTCTGACCAAACCTTTGGATTGGCTCCTTTCTTGGTGAGAGCGACCAAAGGAGCTACCAGTGTGGAGAAGTGGGGAATGAACTGGCAGTAATAGTTAACGAACCCCAAAAAGCGCTGCACCGCTTTTAGAGAATGGGGCTCCTGCCAGTCCATTACCGCTTGCAATTTGGCAGGATCCATAGCCAATCCCTGGGCCGAGATGATATAGCCCAGGAACGGCAAGGACTCCTGCTCAAACTGGCACTTCTCCAGCTTGGCAAAGAGAGAATTCGCCCGCAAACGGTCGAAGACCTTGCAGACGTCTCTCCGGTGAGAGGTCAAATCTGGAGAGAAGATGAGAATGTCATCCAGATAGACTACCACCGAGGTGGAAAGCATATCGCGAAAGATGTAATTTACGAAGTCCTGGAAGACAGCTGGCGCATTACAGAGGCCGAAGGGCATGACCAGGTACTCATAGTGGCCATCCCTAGTATTAAAGGCTGTCTTCCACTCGTCTCCTTCGCGTATGCGGATCAGGTTGTACCCCCCCCGTAGATCTAACTTCGTAAAGATCTGGGCCCCTCGCAACCTGTCAAACAACTCAGAGATCAAAGGAAGAGGGTATTTTTTTTTACAGTAATGGCGTTGAGACCTCTGTAGTCAATGCAGGGGCGCAACTCCCCACTCTTCTTCTGCATGAAGAAGAACCCTGAACCAGCCGGCGACACCGATTTTCTGATAAACCCTCTTACAAGGTTCTCCCGGATATATTGTGACATGGCCTCTGTCTCTGGGAGAGACAGAGGCTACACGCGGCCTCTAGGAGGCTCCGTGCCTGGCAATAGGTCTATCGGGCAATCGTAAGGACGGTGCGGCGGAAGCGTCTCCGCTGATTTTTTGGAGAAGACGTCCGCGTACTGCCGGTAGTGTCCAGGGAGCACGGTGATATAGAAGAGATAATGGTTTGCTTTTATATCCCTTTAAATGCCTTTAATTCTCCATTTGCCTTTTGCCTTTCATTCATTCTTATGACGCTGCAGGTTTGCCTGTCTCCTCTTCAAGGAGAAAATGCTTCTTATCATATATGTTCTCAAAAGTCAGCCACAGCGTGTTCTGGGTACATTGTAAACATGGTATGACCCTGAAAGTGATGGTGGGGGGCCACATGAGCTCCATAGAATTACACATTGTTGTAAATGGTATAAAAGATTGCCTTGTATTTCATTACGTCAGATAAAGTGATTTGACCATGGCTTGTGTGATGAGTCTCTTGTCTCCAAGCGCTTGTCATCAGAAGGGCAAAAAACCTCATAATCCGGACTCACTGGTGATCTGGCATACCTGACGCTTGGTCAGAACAAAAAGCAGCTATGACAGTTTTGGCGCCCAACGTGGGGCCGTGGAAACCAGCCTATTCGGAATCCATATGTGGGAGCTTCCTGGGAGGTTGAATATGCAGAATTTAGGCTGCAGCAGGTGAGAACATTTATTCTTACATTGATTCTGCATCTGCAGCCTCTCTAAGGATGCCTACATATCTCTGGGTGAGACTGTACAACATGGTTCAAAAGAACCCACATCACAAGTGAGTGGTGAGTATGTCCATATGAGAGTTGAATAATAGAGTAATAAGATAATAATTGTCATCTGTATTATCTGTTAATCTGTTCTGGCAATATACTAATATACTAACTGGTTGTGTACTGGTGTACTGTATAGCACAGAGCCTGGGATAGACTCTGTGCAGTGTAATTTTGGATTGGCAGTAAATCATATGAGACTGTATTTTGTATAGGGCTGTGGTTTTTGGTTGGTTTGGTTTTCATTGTTTCTTGTTGTTTAAGAAGTTGGCTTTGGTGTTCTCAAGAGTTCTCAGAGTGTCAGTGGACACTGTATGTTAAGGTGTCAAATCCAAAGCGCAAGATAGGCAGGCTGTGTGAATCCTTGTATGTATGTCTATGAGAACCTCAGAATGAGATGAGAGAGGAGTAAATGAGTATAAGGGATTTTTTTTATCTTCTCTTTGTAAAATCAAATGACCGCTGAAAAGTGAAAGAAAAAAAAATCCCTGAATGAGCACGTATGAATGAATCATCACACATCATTTTGTGTCAAGAGATTGTTATCGTTCATTATACAGTTATCTGCTCTTAATTTTGAGTTTTCCTTGTAGAAATTGATTTTGATTAAGTCTAAAGAGCTACGGCATTGTTACTTTGCGCGATGCGATTTCTCTTCTCCTCTGCTGAGTGTCTAATAGGAGGGGGCACGGAGAGGCATTCCAGATTATCTCTGAGTGTCCTTATAGCACAGAGCCTGGGATAGACTCTGTGCAGTGTAATTTTGGATTGGCAGTAAATCATATGAGACTGTATTTTGTATAGGGCTGTGGTTTTTGGTTGGTTTGGTTTTCATTGTTTCTTGTTGTTTAAGAAGTTGGCTTTGGTGTTCTCAAGAGTTCTCAGAGTGTCAGTGGACACTGTATGTTAAGGTGTCAAATCCAAAGCGCAAGATAGGCAGGCTGTGTGAATCCTTGTATGTATGTCTATGAGAACCTCAGAATGAGATGAGAGAGGAGTAAATGAGTATAAGGGATTTTTTTTATCTTCTCTTTGTAAAATCAAATGACCGCTGAAAAGTGAAAGAAAAAAAATCCCTGAATGAGCACGTATGAATGAATCATCACACATCATTTTGTGTCAAGAGATTGTTACCGTTCATTATACAGTTATCTGCTCTTAATTTTGAGTTTTCCTTGTAGAAATTGATTTTGATTAAGTCTAAAGAGCTACGGCATTGTTACTTTGCGCGATGTGATTTCTCTTCTCCTCTGCTGAGTGTCTAATAGGAGGGGGCACGGAGAGGCGTTCCAGATTATCTCTGAGTGTCCTTATAGCACAGAGCCTGGGATAGACTCTGTGCAGTGTAATTTTGGATTGGCAGTAAATCATATGAGACTGTATTTTGTATAGGGCTGTGGTTTTTGGTTGGTTTGGTTTTCATTGTTTCTTGTTGTTTAAGAAGTTGGCTTTGGTGTTCTCAAGAGTTCTCAGAGTGTCAGTGGACACTGTATGTTAAGGTGTCAAATCCAAAGCGCAAGATAGGCAGGCTGTGTGAATCCTTGTATGTATGTCTATGAGAACCTCAGAATGAGATGAGAGAGGAGTAAATGAGTATAAGGGATTTTTTTTATCTTCTCTTTGTAAAATCAAATGACCGCTGAAAAGTGAAAGAAAAAAAAATATCCCTGAATGAGCACGTATGAATGAATCATCACACATCATTTTGTGTCAAGAGATTGTTACCGTTCATTATACAGTTATCTGCTCTTAATTTTGAGTTTTCCTTGTAGAAATTGATTTTGATTAAGTCTAAAGAGCTACGGCATTGTTACTTTGCGCGATGCGATTTCTCTTCTCCTCTGCTGAGTGTCTAATAGGAGGGGGCACGGAGAGGCGTTCCAGATTATCTCTGAGTGTCCTTGGTGAAATACTTGCTATTAGATTTGTGCATTTTAAAGCAACAGTACTTAATTGAAGTGGAATGAAATTTGTAAGTTGAAGTTGAAAGTAAAATATGGTGCCTAATTTAGAAGGAAATTGTAAGTGATTGCTTGGAAATTGTAAGTGATTGTTTTGTCATTAATGTGTTTGAACCTACTTCTAGTTGTGTCATTGATTTGTATAGCAAATTGTGGATCAACAAAGGAGGTAGCCGACTGTATGGCTGATAAAGTAGGTTAGAGGCCTATCACACCTGGGCCTTCTTACTTTAGTCAGCAGTTTTTTTTGTTGTGGGTGAGAGGCGAAGGCAAGGAGCCTTCTGGATATACCTTGGCAGGCTCACTCTGACTTGCTATGTGTGGGCTGTAAGACAGAGGTTCAGACACACAGAAGGGCATTTCAGAAGAGAGATGAGCTGTCTAAGTTGAAGCAGCCTTCCCACAATCCATGGAGCTGGGCTGGAAGGAAAAAGGCCTATTCCTATTCTAGCCAGCTGATCTAATGGGTGAGAGGCAGAGAGCCTTCTCGTTACATCCTGTAGGTCTACCGGGTGAGAGGCAAGGAGCCTTCCCGCTACACCTTGGCAGGCTCGCTCTGACTTGCTACGTGTGGCCGCCCGTAGATAAGGTTAGGCACACTAGAAGTGCATTTCAGAATAAAGGTGAGCTGTCGGGAGAAAAAGGTTGAAGCCATGGGCAACTTTTTCTGTATACAGTCGGTGCCCCCAATGGGAACCAAGACAGCTATGCAGATTGTAAAAGACAGAGAAGAAAGGAAGCAGTAAAACAAGTGGGACCAATATTGAAAAAGGCAAAAATACCAGAGTGTGAATGTTTGGATGTACAAAAAGGCACAGATAAGGGAAGAAAATAGATTGACAAAATTTAACCAGAGACCCAGACAAAACAGATGGACTTGTAAACACTGTGATCAGACTCAAACAAACCCAGACTGAATAGCTACTTGTGTGACCTGTGCTACTGACCTAAGCAAATTGCACTAAATCCTGTCCAGACAAGATCATATGTAGTGACATAATAGTATGGTTAGTGGGTAGTGGGGACATTGACCTTTGAGGAGTGAGCTGACAGTAGACATCAGACGACCAACCACATCAGGACCTAGAAGGGTGACTAGAATAAGAAAGATGCAGGTGTATTATCCCTGAAGCCCCTCTGACCAGTTGGCTATGCTAAAGCAGTTACCTGTCCCTGAAAACCAACCATTCCCGTTTTACAGACACATAAAGGAAGTACAGCAGACATATAAGTGTACCTGGGCAGACCTAGAGAGGTTGGTGAGTTTAAAGGCAGGTGACGTACTAGGACATATAATTAAGACACATACAGATGTGGCAAAGAATCAGGCTTGGGGCATGGATGATAAATCTGCACGGTCTGGGGAGACGTACTGTGAGTCACTAAAACAGTGGGCTACAATGGAACAATCAGAGCAGTCTGTACTCCTGACTAACGTGACACAGCAAAGAGGAGTGAGTGTAGAGATGTACTTTGGATGGTTACAGCTGAAATGGACAGACATGGGGTACATTTGCATAAACCCACTTGATGTTAGAATACTGGTGAATGCATTCATTGACGGTATGAACAAAGACTTACGAGACACAGTACAGACAGCCAGACCTGAATGGAGATATGTAGATCCGAAAGACCTCCTTAAGGTAGCTAAAGAAGTTGAGCAAACAAGGACAATAAAAAAACCTGTCATGTATGCTGGAGCACAATGAAAAAAGTGGAGACGTAATAAGGGACCTAAAGTGGTAGAAACAGTGAGGTGCTGGAATTGTGGTACTTGCAAAACTTATTGTTAGTGACAATACATCTATGAATTTACTGGGAGCAGATGTGCTGAGTGCGATCTCGGCCACCATACAGTACTCTCCTGAGGGTATTACAGTCACAAGTCCCCTCTCCTTCTCTTCCCTTCTTGTTGTAATGCTCCCATGCTGCAAGCCACAGCAGATACCAGACTGATCACATTTCATGCTGTAAGCTGTTCAACCTGGATATGAATAAATCTACATTCTGTGTTGCTGACTCTGGATGTTACGCTGATTAATCCGCTGCTAACACTTAATGTGGTGCATAAACATGTGTTCTCATCCATTCCAGATCCTAATGCCAGTGCAGATGTGCATCAGCTGAATCCAGGTGATTGGGTGGTTATATGCAGACACGTGAGAAGGAGCCTGGACCTACAATTTGACGGCCCCTTCCAAGTCCAGCTGACCACATCCACCTCAGTAAAACTTGAGGGAAAGCCCACCTGGATCCACGCCAGTCACTGCAAGAAAGTTTTTTCAACAGCAGAATGACTGTTCTACTTATCACCTTGCTGGCAGTGACAGGGTTACTGCGCACTGCAGAGACACAGGATAAACTCTTAAATACTGACTGGGACAACAAACTTATTCGGCATCATGCTCTACTTATAAAAGACATGTAGGACAGAATCCGAAAGACTGCTGGATCTGTACACACAGCCCAGTATCTGCGAGGACTATACCGTACTTAGCCTTACCGCTGGAGCCATGGGAGGTATTAATCCCACACTGCATACATAATAAGACTTGGACTCAATCTAGATTTTGGGGAAAAGATGTGCCCCGTGATATATCTGCCTCCTTGGCTATAATCGGATGGGCTGCTAATCCCTCGTTTCAGTTTAATATAACGCGGCCTAAGGTACAAATGTGGTGGCGGGAATATGATTCAGTCATCGGAAATATGGTCGCCAGGAGGAGGACTGAAATCCCTCACTCATACCCCATTTCCAGTGATGGACTTTGGTTCAGTCTTCAACACACTGGAGCAAATACCTGTGGTGAGGACAATAATTGCTTCCGCATATACACTCATGATCAAACACAGGTTAATGAAACGGTGTACCAGGATGGTGTTGAAGGCTGTAAAGCATCTACGGGTAAAATAATGAGGAAAGAAAGGGGTAAATGTACATCTGGTATAAGTGGAAAACAAATGAATAATACTTGGTGTGCCCATAAGCCTATGTCAGGACTTTTGAGTTTATACCAATGTATACAGACCCCGGGTCACGTTTGTGTTCTCCCTGAAGGAGTATTCTTGGTTTGCGGACATCGTGCCTACAGGTGGGTGAGCCCAGACATAAGAGGGGTTTGCACTCTTGCCAAACTGACACCAGCCACTTTCATAGTTCCTCATAGTAAAATAGACACCGCAGCAGTTCCAATTCATACTTTGTATAGAAGGGTTGCAGACAATAAGCCCCGGCCATATGGTAGGCCGCATCTAGTAGAAATGGGGATAACAAATAAAATATTCAGTAGTATGCTAATATACCCCTTCATAACACAAATGTGGGATAAATTAGTGGAAGCTACCGACTACCTGGACGATCAGATTTTCCATATTCTTGAAGTTCTTAATGAAACTAATACAATACCGAGACAATTACCATAATCATAGTTACTAACCAACATACTATAGTTCTAGATTACACGACAGCAAAAGAAGGAGGAATGTGTCAGACAATTGGTCCCACCTGTTGTAATTATATCGACCCTGCTTCTTCTTCTTGACACGCCCCCGGAAGAAGCAGGCGGCGAAAAGCGCGTCGGGGTGAGGGGACGCTGGACCACACTCTCTTATAGAGGTAATTATACATTTCTCTCTTGCTCTGTGCATACTGGCATTTTCATGATTAGGATGTTTTGCCTTCACATAGTGTCTGTGTTATTATACACGGTTTTACAGCACATATGCCATTAGTTCACAGAGTGGTTTTCCTTACACTTTTGGGGAGGGACATTTTTGACTATATTCATCTTGTTTGGACATAACATATGGTCTTTGACAGTATGGAATCAGGATTGTATTATTTGATATGATAATTGACATGTATTGTTATGTGATTTGTTCACACATGTTTTAGTCCTGTTCATTTACATTTCCTCCTCATGATGATTTTTTGAGTGTTTACGGCGTCCCCTAAACGGCATTATGCTTTTGGCATTTTAGAACTTTTTGAATAAAATGATCTTTTAACATTATTGGGATCTCTTCTTTGTTCCATGCTACATTTATGGGATTTGTGTTATATAACTGTGCAAAGTGCCCTTTTGATTAGGTTTTGGGACATTGTAGTTATTGTACTGAGAAAGGATTCAAATAAAGTTGTTTGTTACAAGTTGACACTGGACTCTGTTTCTCTTTGTGTGAAACCAATAGGAGTGAGCCTACAGCAGATCAAAGGGGACCCTGATGGTACAGAAGGTATTAAAGAAGGTACGCTGCAAAGGGGGCATTGTATGTATGTGGTGGGTGGCCAGGGTACACCTAAGCAGCTATCATTGCAGGCCATGACTACAGCCCTGGCACCCCTCATATTTGGCATAGAGTGGTAGGATCCCACAACCTTGCAACGTGGGAATGCCATGGATGCGATAAAGAAGGATGAAGATGCTGTTAATATAACTAACTAATATTACTAGTTAATATAACTGGGACCCCTCATGTTAGATCAACGTCTTGGGATCGGACTGAGATCTGAGGATCGGACTGATGTCTGGGGATCGAACTGATGTCTGGGGATCGGACTGGGGATCGGACTGAGGTCTGGGGATCGAACTGAGATCTGGGGATTGGACTGAAATCTGGGGATCGGACTGAGTTCTGGGGATCGGATCGAGGTCTGTGGATTGGACTGACGTCTTCGGACAGAGATCTGGGGATTGGACTGGGTATCGGAATGAGGTCTGGGAATCAGACTGAGGTCTGGGGAGCAGGGGGTTGGACATGATGACCCTGTAGGATTCTATTACTTGGGGCAGTTCCCAGGGGTGGACATACCGTTGGAGCAACTTATGCAGTCGGACAAGGTGTCAAGAGGTCATGGGGCCACCACCACCTCCAAAGTATAGGGTATTGCTCAACATTATGAGCTATTGGATTGCAATGGGCCCATATATTGTTCCTGCACAGGGGCCTCTTCTGTCTGTGCTCTTTCTGCAGATCACGGCATCCGACTGATATGCTGTACCTGCTGGAATTTTAATATGCATTGGCACAATAAAATGGATTTTTAATTTTCCATTCCTAGCGCTGGAACTTTCTTCCCTTTTTTCTATCTTTATTCCCTTTTTTCTATCTTTATTCAGTGACTTGTTGTAAAGGTCATGTACTTAGAGCAGCCCCTTTAATGCATATACAGTGGATACGGAAATTATTCAGACCCCCTTTAAATTTTTCACTCTTTGTTACATTGTAGCAGTTTGGTAAATTAAAAAAAGTTCATCTTTTTCTCATTAATGTACACTTTGCACCCCATCTTGACTGAAGAAAAACAGAAATGTAGAAATTTTTGCAAATTTATTGAAAAAGAAAAACTGAAATATCACATGGTCATTGGTCAAAAGTATTCAGACCCTTTGATCAGATACTCATATTTAAGTCACATGCTGTCCATTTCCTTGTGATCTTCCTTGAGATGGTTCTACTCCTTCATTGGAGTCCAGCTGTGTTTAATGAAACTGATAGGACTTGATTTGTAGAGGCACACACCTATCTATTGAAGAACTCACAGCTCACAGTGCATGTCCGATCAAATGAGAATCATGAGGTCAAAGGAACTGGCCAAGGAGATCAGAGACAGAATTGTGGCCAATGTTAGAAAATAATTTCTGTAGTACTCAAGGTTACTAAGAGCATAGTGGCCTCCATAATCCTTAAATGGAAGTCTTCCTAGACCTGGCCAGCCATCCATACTGAGCAATTGTGGGAGAAGAGCCTTGGTGAGAGGTAAAGAACCCCAAGATTATTGTGGCTGAGCTCTACTTATGCAGTAGGGAGATGGGAGAAAGTTCCCCAAAGACTGGCCCTACAGAAGCCTCTCCTCAGTGCAAGACATATGAAAGACCGCCTAGAGTTTGCTAAATAACACATGAAGGACTCCCAACTAGAGTTGAGCGAAACGGGTCGGTCAAATTCAAAAGTCGGCGACTTTCGCTGAAGTCGGGTTTCATGAAACGAAACCCGACCATAGCGTGAGGTCGGTCAAGAGGTCAGCGACCCGAGCGCCAAAGTCGCGTTTCAAATGATGCTTCCAGCGCCCTTTTTCAGCCAATGATGGAGGACGCACACTGTGGGCAACGCGATGACATAGGCATCGGTCAACACCATCTTTGAGAAGGGCATGCAAGTGATTGGCTGGCTTTGTGTGGCGTCACAGGGGCTATAAATGGGCATGCACACCGACCGCCATCTTACTTCTACCGATCTTAGCATTAAGGAGAGGTTGCTGCTGCTGATTCAGAATAAGGGAGAGCGTTAGGCAGGGAAGAAGAACCAAAAAACTGCCTCTGCTGTTAGCGATTTCCACTGTAAAACACAACAGTTTGTGTGCAGTGACAGGGGAGGCTATATTTTTGTGCATCAGCTCTGTTGGTTATTAGCAGGGCTGCCACTAGGAATTTCGGGGCCCCATACTGGCAATTTTTCGGGGCCCCCATGAGACTCCGCCCAGGCTCCACCCCAGCCCCGCCTCCACCCCTCGAACTCTCCACAGTCCCACTGCCCTCTCTTGGAAAAACTCTTCTTCTGACCAATCACACATTAACAGTTCCAATCACCAGATCCCACATATAGCCAGCAGCTTTTGTTTTGGCCAAAAGATTTTTTAAGCCGCCACCATAACACGGTAGACACTTTTGGACGAGCTCTACTCTACTGTAACCTATTAAATATTTGTTAAAACATACAATACAATTTAGGTATATTTTTATTTATTTTTACATTTTTAAAATGACCAATAATATCACATACAAGGCATAAATACCATCGCACCATGACCAGACCACATATTACCACCACGGTGATCGAATAATATCACATACAAGGAACAAATACCACCGCACCATGACCAGACCACATATTACCACCACAAATTGACCAAATAGCACATACAAGGGACAAATACTGCAACACCATGTCCAGATCACATATTACCACCACAGTGACCGAATAATACCACATGCAAGGAACAAATACCGCTACACCATGTCCAGACCACATATTACCACCACAAAGTGACCAAATAATAGCGCATACAAGGGACAAATACCGCAACACCATGTCCAAACTACATATTACCACCACATAATGAATGAATACTACAATACTGATCAGTAATAAAAAAAAACACAATACTATCACCATAAGTGTCATTATACAGAGGATATCTCTACTCAGTATGCAGTGTGTGCGCACAGGTAATACAGTGATCAATGACATTATACACAGGAGCTCTGTATATAATGTACAGGTAATACAGTGATCACTGGTTTCATTATACACAGGAGCTCTGTATATAGTGCCAGTGTACAGGTAATACAGTGATCACTGGTGACATTATGCACAGGACCTCTGTATATAGTATACAGTGTATAGTGTCAGTGTATAGGTAACACACTTACTCACCAATGACGTCTCTAGGTGAAGTCCTTCATCGTTGCTTTTCATCTTTCATCCAGAACAGACCGCCATCACGTCTTCCAGCCAGGGCTCATCTCTGCAGGAAATAACACAGTTATCTAGAGCACCGCTTGCAGAAAAAATTACTTATTTTTTCCCAACTTCTACATTACACCACATAAAGAAAAAAAGGTGACATAGTGGTCCTGTTACTGTGCAGAGGGACGTCTCCCCATTTAAAACAGTATACGCAAAAACTAAAATAAATACATCACTGCAGTAAAAATATCCCTTAATTAGCCCCTATGGTAATATCCCCCATCCTAGCCCTCGTGCGTCTCATTCCTGGCTTCAGCCGTATGTTCTCCCATCCCACCCTCATGAGTATCCATTCTTCCCCATATGATCTCCCCATCCTGCCTCATCTGTCTCCATTGTATCTGACTAAAAGGATAGGAAAACAGCTAAGCTGCAGGTGGAGACAGTCAACATGCTGGTACTGTTCAGCAAAATCTGTGCTGCCTAAAAGGAGAGGACTACGGCTGGACTGCAGGTGGAGACAGTCAACATGCTGGTTCTGGTCAGCACAGTCTATGCTGACTAAAAGGATAGGACTACTGGCTGAGCTGCAGGTGGAGACAGTCAACATGCTGGTACTGGTCAGCACAGTCTATGTTGACTAAAAGGATAGGACTACTGGCTGAGCTGCAGATGGAGACAGTCAACATGCTGATACTGGTCAGCACAGTCTATGCTGACTAAAAGGATAGGACTACAGGCTGAGCTACAGGTGGAGACAGTCAACATGCTGGCTCACCCCATCAGCCCCCTGGCTCACTCCATTATCAGCTGGGCCTCCTAGCTCCCCCCATCATCAACCGGACCATTATGTCCCCCACGAACAGCCAGGCCCCTGGCTCCCCCACGAACAGCCGGGCCCCTGGCTCCCCCATAAGACCCCCACGAACAGCTGGGCCCCTGGGTCCCCCACGAACAGCCGGGCCCCTGGGTCCCCCACGAACAGCCGGGCCCCTGGGTCCCCACAGAACCTCCATGAATAGCCGGGCCCCTGGGTCCTCCACGAACAGCCGGGCCCCTGGGTCCCCACAGAACCTCCATGAATAGCCGGGCCCCTGGGTCCTCCACGAACAGCCGGACCCCTGGGTCCCCCACGAACAGCCAGGCCCCTGGGTCCCCCATGAACAGCTGGGCCCCTGGGTCTCCAACAAACAGCTGGGCCCCTGGGTCCCCACAGGACCCCCACCAACAGCCAGGCCCCTGGGTCCCCCACCAACAGCTGGACCCCTGGATTCCCCACCAACAGCTGGGCTCCTGGGTCCCCCACCAACAGCCAGGCCCCTGGGTCCCCACAGGACCCCCATGAACAGCCGGGCTCCTGGGTCCCCACAGGACCCCCCCGAACAGCCGGGCCCCTGGGTCCCCAACAAACAGCCAGGCCCCTGGCTCCCCACAGGACCCCCACAAACAGCCGGGCTCCTTGGTCCCCCATGAACAGCCGGGCCCCTGGGTCCCCCACCAACAGCCAGGCCCCTCGGTCCCACACCAACAGCCGGGCCCCTGGGTCCCCCACCAACAGCCGGGCCCCTGTGTCCCCACAGGAACCCCATGAACAGCCAGGCCCTGGGTCCCCCACAGGACCCCCATGAACATGCCAGCTGGGCCCCTGGCTCCCCACAGGACTCCCCCATCCCCACAGACAGGCCCCTGGCTCCCCGACCCCCATGATCAGACCAGATGACAACCGGGCCCCGGGCCCCCAGATTCCCCATGATCAGCCGCCAGGCCCCCCGACAGACAGAGACATAAAAAGAATACTCACCTTACCTGCTCGCTCACCGGGCGCAGCCTCGCTGTCCACCGCACCATCAGACCGACTCCACGTGCACACCGCTCTCCTTCTTGCTCAGGAATGAGGAAGTGAAGAGCAGCGTGTGATGTCACGTGAGCCCGGGGGCGGTGCTGGACCATGGTGCACTGGGGGGGAGGGAGAGAGGAGGAGGAGCCAGGCGCTATGCCGATGTCCTTCCCTGACAGTGAAGAAGAAGCCAAGGCAGGCTGAGGGGGGTCTGGGCGGGCCCGGGACGCTTAACAAATTGTAGGGGGGGCCCGGCCGGCTGGGACCCGAGCGGCGAATGCAGACCGGGTTGCCAGCGGCGCGCCCAGCGTGCTCAGGCGCCGCCGGGCCTAGGCGGGCCCCCCTAATGACGGGGCACCATACAGCTGTAATGCCTGTCATGCCCTGATGGCGGCCCTGGTTATTAGGCTGCCTTATAAGGCTCCCCGATAGCTGCATTGCTGTTTGCACACTGCTGTGCAAACTGTTTTTTTAAAAGCAAAAATACTTTTCTTCCTCTTTTCTACACAGTCACCAAGCATTCATTTTTCCACCCTCTTGTGTGCAACAGACCTGCTTATTAGGCTGCCTGCGTCCATACTTGGACTGAGAGCATCATTGTCAGCCTCCTAAAATCTCTAGTGAGATCCAAATTCTCATCAATACTATATACAACCTCCACCTTGTCATACACCATCCAATTTCAGCCTGTTACATTGAGGTGTAATCTCTACTGGGCCTGAGACAATAGTTCAGCGTCCTCAAATCTCTAGTGAGATTCAAATTCTCACCAATACTACATACACCCTCCACCTTGTCATACACCATCCAATTTCAGCCTGATACATTGAGGTGTAATCTCTACTGGGCCTGAGACAATAGTTCAGCATCCTCAAATCTCTAGTGAGATTCAAATTCTCACCAATACTACACACACCCTCCACCTTGTCATACACCATCCAATTTCAGCCTGTTACATTGAGGTGTAATCTCTACTGGGCCTGAGACAATAGTTCAGCGTCCTCAAATCTCTAGTGAGATTCAAATTCTCACCAATACTATATGCACCCTCCACCTTGCCATACACCATCCAATTTCAGCCTGTTACATTAAGGTGTAATCTCTACTGGGCCTGAGACAATAGTTCAGCGTCCTGAAATCTCTAGTGAGATTCAAATTCTCACCAATACTACATACACCCTCCACCTTGTCATACACCATTCAATTTCAGCCTGTTACATTGAGGTGTAATCTCTACTGGGCCAGAGACAATAGTTCAGCGTCCTCAAATCTCTAGTAAGATTCAAATTCTCACCAATACTATATGCACCCTCCACCTTGCCGTACACCATCCAATTTCAGCCTGTTACATTAAGGTGTAATCTCTACTGGGCCTGAGACAATAGTTCAGCGTCTTGAAATCTCTAGTGAGATTCAAATTCTCACCAATACTACATACACCCTCCGCCTTGTCATACACCATCCAATTTCAGCCTGTTACATTGAGGTGTAATCTCTACTGGGCCTGAGACAATAGTTCAGCGTCCTCAAATCTCTAGTGAGATTCAAATTCTCACCAATACTACATACAACCTCCACCTTGTCATACACCATCCAATTTCAGCCTATTACATTGAGGTGTAATCTCTACTGGGCCTGAGACAATAGTTCAGCGTCCTCAAATCTCTAGTGAGATTCAAATTCTCCCCTATACTATATACACCTTCTACCTTGTTTTACAGTACAATATAGCTGGTGGTATTTTGGGTACATTTTCACAAAAATGAGGAAGTATGGTGGAAGAGGCCGTGGAAGTGGGTGGGGGTTGCCAGATGGTCCAGATGGTGGTGGTGTTGGTGGTGCATTTGTTGGTAGTGGCAAAAGCACAATAGCACCTAAGGCAGGAGGTGTTGAGCCTGAGTCATCATCTGGCTCCACAAGGCCTCGAATGCTCCATTTTCTGGGAGTAGGTAAACCGCTTTTAAAGCCGGAGCTTCAGGAACAAGTTTTGGCTTACATTGCTGACACAGCCTCCAGCTCTCTCGCATCCTCTTCTGAAGTTTCAAAAACACCTTTCCTTTTGTCCTTCACCCCTACCAAAAGTGAAGGATGCGGCAGGCCACACTACAGATTACTCAATGGAGCTCTTTTCACATACCATGCCAGGGTTATCAAGTCAAATCGTGAATTCCCCAGTCCAAGATGAATCTGACATGGAGTGTGGGTGGCCAGCCAGTGCAGTGGGGTTAATCGGTACCGGGCCGGTGTCTCAGAGGGATGTGTCACCTTGGTGGTGATGACCCGTTCCGTGGCCCTAAGCATCAATGCAAAGGGGTGAATAACGTTTATAGGTGAATGATACGTGATGCCACCTGTGGTTTCTGAACAGATTGACCTGCGCTGCAGTGTCGCTTCTCTAGGACAAATGTTGTGGTGCAGCTAAGATGTAGAAGCCCTGCACAGGTAGGGCGGTAGTCGCAGGGCAGATGAAAGAGTTGGTAGATGGTGTACAGTGCAGAATGGAGCAGAGCCGTGCACGAGGTGCAGGAGAAAGATGACAGACACAGTCGTGCAGTTCCTTTACCTGTACTTGGTAAGTCCCTTCCAGGACCCAGAGTACAGATGGAGAAGGAGTTGGTCAGCCTGGAAGCAAATTTGGAATTCTCTCTCTGCAGATAGGTAGTGTGACCTCCGTTCTACAGCTTATCTGAGGTACTCGCAGTACTGAGTTCATTGAAGTTCCCCCTGTTGACTCTCTTTTGGAACTTTCTCGTATGGCAGGCAGCCATAGCCTTTTCCCTCTGGCTCACACACGTCGCTGCTGGGGCCTCCGAGCCTTATTTGGGAACAGAGCATTTACAGCTGCTACTTCCTCCAGTTTCTGCTGCAGGACCGTCAGTGTCCCTACAAACTCGGAGACTGGAATCCCGACCATGCCCTCCAGCTAGGAGTGAGCCTTAACTCTGCTCATCCTCCAGCTCCCCTTCTCACGTCCACACACTTCCCCTTCCCTTCACAGACTGCCCTAACTTACCTCCTCCCGACCACAGAGAGCAGCTCCTCAGCAGTCAGGTTCAGAGGTCTCCCTGCTGGCCTAGAGTGGGAATTGTGTTGTGTGTTGGTTTAACTGCTAGAGAGATCCTTCGTTGCTCCCAAGCATGACATCACACTCCCAAGGAGAAAGGTATTGCCACTGTGGCGACCATACTCCTGGGGGCGCCACAAGTGCACTGATGCCCAGCCACTGCTAGATGATTCTGCTGGTACATTGACCCAGACCACTACATTCCCCTCGCACTCTACACAGCAAGAATCTGACCCTGATGAAACTCAGGTTCCCCTTCCCACATACTATACCACCTTACATGGTGACAAAGAGGAAGGTGCAGATGAAAGTGCAGGTTCCTTGAGTAGGTGGGGGGGCAAACTCATGGGCGACGGCACTGGCACAGGGCCCCTCATAGTACACAAAAGTGTCTCTGCCGGTGGGAGGGCCCTCCACCCACCGTCAGACACACCGCCGTACTATGAGTGCCCTGTGCCAGTGCAGTCGCCAACGAGTGGCCCCCCCGCTAGCTCAGGATCACAGCACTTGCAAAGTTGAAATACTTACCTCTCCCTGCTCCACCACCATGACGTCTTCCGCGTTTCCTGACAGTGACATTCTGGTCAGAGAGCGTGATGACATCACGTCTGTACGCCCTTTGTCTAAACAGTCCAAGTGCAGTGAGATGGAAGATGGGGATGACGAGGAGTCCAGACTAGTACAGGGATTCCGAGGAGAATTATTTACTTGTTTTCAATGTTGAGACAGCAATTTTTGGGGAGCACTATACTCTGGAGAATGATATATGAGGCCCACCATACACTGGAGCATTCCAAAGGTGAACATCAGACACTGGAGCCCATTATACACTGGAGCATTAGAAATGGGGCCCATTATATATGGAGCATTATTTGGGCCCATAAGACAGTGGAGCTTCATCCATGGGGACCAACATATACTGTAGCATTATGTGGAGCTCATCATATACTGTATGGAACATTATATGGGACCAATGATTCTGTATGGAGAAATATATGGGCCTCTTTACTCTATATAGCGCACTATGCGGTGGTCATAATACTGTATGGAGTAATATACTGTCCGTTTTTGGAGCTATTGGAGAATTTAAAAGGGATATCAGTCACGAGATGTAAGAAGTGAAGCATTTTTCATTGTACTCTACCGCTATTTCTCTGCCGTATCAGAGGATCATGAATTGTGGCATATGTTAAAGGAGTCCAGTGACACTCTTTGGCCCATGGCCCACGAAAATCTGGAGCCAGCCCTACCCCCCCCCACAACTTTAGCCAAATAAAGTATTATTAAAAAGTAAATTAAGGTTGACAAGCTTAAGTAATAAGAATTGATGTTTTTGGCATTAAAATGGGCACTGTAGGTGTGTTTCCTGTCCTCCACTCACTGCCGACCTTGGTTCCCCATTGACTTTCATTGGGTTTCGTGTTTCAGTCGGCCTTCGACTTTTCACGATAATCGGCCGATTGCGTTCGACCCGACTTTTGAGAAAGTTGGGTTTCATGAAACCCGACTCGACCCGAAAAAAGGCAAAGTCGCTCATCCCTACTCCCAACCTATGAGAAATAAGATTCTCTGGTCTGATGCGATGAAGATAGAACTTTTTGGTGATAATTCGAAGCGGCATGTGTGGTGAAAACCAGGCACTGCTCATCACCTACCCAATACAATACCAACAGTGAAACATGGTGGTGGCAGCTTCATGCTATGGGGGTGTTTTTCAGCTGCAGGGACAGGACAACTAGTTTCAATTGAAGGAAACATGAATGTGGCCAAGTACAGAGATATCCTGGAAGAAAACCTCCTCCAGAGTGCTCTGGACTGCAGACTTAGCTGAAGGTTCACCTTCCAAAAAGACAATGACCCTATGCACACAGCGAAAATAACAAAGGAGTGGATTCAGAACAACTCTGTGACCATTCTTGTTAGGGCTGGCAGAACGCACCAAATTATAAAGTAGTTGTAGGTGCGCTCGCAGCCCGGGGTCCACCATGCAGAGGTGGTACACTGCTGCTAGACAATGGCGGAAGAATAGAGTGGCATGAAAACAGTCACACTTGGGTTACATCACCCAGTGTGAGCAGGAGCGGACTCTGTTAATTCACAGAGCCGCACAACCACTGAACATGGATGCCGAAGCCTGTTAGCTCACAGAGACCGGCCAAAGAGCGCACAGCAAATGGCCAGAGAACTCTACCCCAAGGACACGGAGTTAGAGTCCCTCTAGGCCCACTGAGCGCGTGGCGTCGCTACCACGAACGCCGCTATAGACGCTGGCTACGGAGTGTGGAGCACTTGCACTGAGGCGTGCCGAGTCACTGATGATGACTAATGCCTGACTCAACTTTGACCTACCTACACCTAAGCCTGGGCGCTAGCAGGCTAGGCTGCACAACACATGTGTACCAAGGGTAGGGGTTTCATAATGTCACCAGAGACATTTATACGTGCATACATCACTCACTCCATATAGTGTGAAAATACAGTCTATCCTAGCGCATGGCCGAGTGGCCATGCAAACCTTTTATAGCCGCGAGCGTCCAGGACCCGCCTGGCTTCTCGGATGGGCCAATCCAAACACGAGCAGGACCTGAGCACGTGACCTTCGATCTCCAATGGGAGATCACTCCATGGGCATGCTCAGTGGCCCGACATAGGGACTTAGACCCTGGAGAATCTCGCTGCTGAGCAGCATGTATTGCCATAGCTGTGCCAGAGGTGGCAGCAGTAGCAAGCAAACCCACAGAGCTGGTCTGGGCAGAGCGCCGGGACTGATGAGTTTGCTGAGCAACCTCCTCTGTGGCTGGAGAGAAATAGGAGACTGCCGGAAGCAAGGCTCCGGATTCCTGCTGTGCAGCGACAGGAACCCGACGCCTAACAATTTTTGACTTGCCCAGACAGAGCCCTGACCTAAACCCAATTGAGCATCTCTGGAGAGACCTGAAAATGGCTGTTTCCAATCTAACCTGACGGAACTGGAGAGGATCTGCAATGAAGAATGGCAGAGGATCCCCAAATCCAGGTGTGAAAAACTTGTTGCATCATTCCCAATTTTATGCTAAGAGTCTCATATATTTTTTCTATAATTCTAAAGCTGTATTGCAATTCCAATTATATATATTCCACATTGACATGCCTTAGCATGATAGAGTGCAACCATTCTTTGTATATCATTCCCAAGAAGCCCCATGGCTGTACTAGCTCAAAAGGGTGCTTCTACTCAGTACTGAGCAAAGGGTCTGAATACTCATGACCATCTGATATTTCAGTTTTTCCTTTTAATACATTTTCAAAATTTTTTTTTTTCAGTCAAGATGGGGTGCAGAGTGTACATTAATGAGAAAAAAATGAACTTTTTTTAAATTTACCAAATGGCTGCAATGAAACAAAGAGTGAAAAATGTAAAGGGGTCTGAATACTTTCCGTACCCACTGTACATCCATCATTACTATGCAGTCATAGGAATGAAATAACTTATTCAACTCTGCTACATCTCTTCCAAAGTTTCAAGGACAGTAGATCCAGTGACTGTAAATGGTCCAATTATAAATCCATAGTTCCCTGTGAAGCGTACAGCGCAGGCAGCTTATTAGAAGTCAATACAGTTGTAGCTTCTTTAACATTGGCCAAAATAAAAGAAAAAAGAAATCTAAGTTCTCAGTTTCTATCCACAGCCAGAAGCAATGGAAAGCTGTGTTTATAAAGGGAAATTAAATATCCTTGGTGATCTGCAGAGGCCAATAACATTCAGAGCTATTCATCCAAGCATGCCTTTCCAGACCATTGAAACTTTATTTGCCATGTACTCGGGAGAGCAGTGAGGAGAGCGGAAAGCTGTGCGCTGGGATGTAGGAACACACAACACAGGTAAAGCAGATGTTGTGTTCACAATTCACCTTCAACTTGTCTGAAGGGTGAAGCACGGCGAGCAACGAGTCTGAGCGCAATAAAGCTCCACTTTATATAATAGCATTAGCATCAGAACAACACAAGACATGGAGTGAACGTGAACAATCGGTCAGATCCCTGTACACACGGTGGCTTCACCCTGGCGCTCCATGTGATCAGTGTATGACCTAGATTTCCAAATCATTAACCGCAGAATCCACGCTACGTGGTCAGAAATCCGAAAATGTACTAACGTGGAAAATCTATTTAAGATGTGAAGTATATTCAAAGGGAATGAGAAGTCTTATAATAATTGTCTTGTATTAATTATATTGTAATAAAAAAGCCCTACAGCATTTAGTAACTTTGGGTGATGGGGAATGTATCAAGCGCTTTGTGGAAGCGCATATTTTGGAAGTCAAAGATGTTGGTGCACCCCATTTTTTAACCCTTTTCTAAACATTTTTACAACAATTCAGGGTGTCATAGACATCTGTTCTTTTTAGAGTAGATAAAATGGCAAAATGCTGCCTCATTTAGGAAGAAATGATGCCACATAGTGTCACACCTCTCATAGACACTGTGCACTATTATTTACATCCTGAGACTTACAACCTACACAGACCAAAACGTTCCCAAAGCTGGATTTCTGCTAAAGTTGTTTCAGTCTTGGAAACATTCCATGAACTGAAGAGCCCAGTCTCCATACTGAGTGTTGTGGCTTCCACTTATAAATTATGTTATGCACCTGTTTCGACTCCAGGAATGGGCTCCACTTCCTTGTCTTATGGCCGCTGCTATTTGCTGTTCTCTAGGTCAGGTGTCAAAAATTGTCTTACATATCTTTCTGACATCTTCACCCAAGGCCTTTTAAGATCACCTCAGGCATGCCTGTGTGTCTGAGTATTCATTCAGTGTTGCGTTCAGTTGTCACTTGTTTTAGCGGTTTCCACCAGCCAGTTCCTTAGCTCTTCAACCATCTCTACAAACTTCTGTAGTTTCTACAGCCTGCATCTACTGCTCCTAAGACCTGCTGAGTAACAAATGATCTGCTGTAAGCATTACAAACTGATATATAGAAACTGTTCACACTTCAACCATCTCTGGATCCTCCTGTAATTCTAAAACCAACATCTACTTCTCCTCAGACTTCCTGAGTAAGGCCGGGATCACACATGCGAGAAACCGCACGCTCCACTCCTGAGTGCCAGCGGTAGTGCCGGATATTAAGTTGCGAGACTCGTTCGAGTTTCTCGCATGTGTGATCCCGGCCTTACCCATCATCTGGTGCAAGCAGTACAAAGTGATATCAAAAACTCATTATGCTTCAACCATCTCTGGAACCTCCTGTATTTCTAAAACCAACATCTACTTCTTGTCAGACTTCCTGAGTAACCCTTCATCTGGTGCAAGCAGTATAAAGCGATATCTAGAAACTGTTCACATTATGGTGCAATCATCTCTGCAAACTCTTCTGCTTTCTAAAGCCTGAATCTACTTTCCTTCAGACCTGCTGAATAACCCATCATCTACTCTATGCATTACAAACGGAAATCTAGAGACATTACACTGCAATCATGTCTAAATATTGTTGTGCTTTCTACAGCCTGAATCTACTTCTCCTCAGACCTGCTGACTAACCAATCATTGACAGTGTGCATTATAAACTGAAATCTAGAGACTGTTCACATTGTACTTTAATCTTGTCTGCAAACTCTTGTGGTTTCTACATCATGCATCTACATTCTGGTTTTATCCTGCAGTTTAACCTTTCATCTACTGCAACCTTTACAAACTCTTACATGGATTTTTTCACATTTTTGCAATATCTGATTTGCTTTACATCTTCAGCTCCAGTATTTGTCTACATTTTGGGTTCTGTGGCACCTAGTGAGTCTGTCTCCAGCATAGCCTGCTGTCTTTGTACTCACTTTTCCATGTGCCATCCGGCAAGGTCCAGCCCAGTATGACATTGCCCTAGGTCTGTACATTCACAGTGATCTGCAGCTTAGTGAGTTCCCCTCATCTGGTGACAGTAGCACATTGTAACAAACCAGATAGAGAGAAATGTACTGTTTACGTGTAGTACTCGCAGGTACGCGGGATGCAGTGACGAGATGTGAGACAGTTTGATCTTCAAAGTGTAACTTTTATATATATAGATGCCTATAGGGGCTATCTTGAGCAACCAAACAAGCTAACAATAATTGTCCTCGCAGGGATCAACACAAGAATACACTGGTAATGCAAACTTGACTAACCCGGCAAAGACCGGTCACTATAGGACCGCGGTATGGCCGACTGCGGGTCCTTAAATACAACATGTCACTTATCCTCTCTGATGTCCGGCAGGGTACTGATCGGCGATGCTTCAGCGTTTCAGCCGCTGGGCCCAACCGATGAAGATCTGGCTAAGACTTCGGGCGCTCCTAGGTCCAGGCGAGATGGGGGCACAGCAGGCCCCTAGAGAGTACCTCGGTGTAGCTCCCCCCGGTGGAGGCAGTGCGATGTCGCCTGGGGGCTGGAGAATGGAGGCAGCAGCCCCAAAATGAAAAAGAGCGACGGTGGCCTCAAGTGGCTGCAGGCAAGTCGCAGTCGCAGTCCAGAGCTGCGTCATAGGGACTGCGGGTGGCAACGGACAGGCCGCAGCCATAGGCTGGAGTGAGGCGGCGACGGCCGCGGGCGGCAGCGGACAGGTCGCAACCATGGGCTGAAGTGGAGCGGCGGCGGCTGCTAGGAATGCGGGTGGATGGTCGGTGTTCCACTGCTGGACGGCTCGGCGCTGTCCCCCTTCTGCCCATGGTGAGTCTCTCTTCTGTCTCTCCTGTCGCTGCTCTGGTCTCTGGTGAAGGCTCTTTCTCTGGCTCCCTGGCGCCCTCTAGCTCCCATGCCTCTTTTCTCCTGCTCCGTCGACTGACTGCTGCTGGCGTCCCCAGCCCCTTTTATATTAGCTCCTCCCCCAACCTTTCTAGAAGTCTCTGCAGTCTGTCCCCTAATTATGTCCCCCAGAAACAGTCCCCCTAGGAACCTAAGTCCGGGCCCTTGGTTCCGGCCAGACACACAGCGGGACTCCTCCTCCTACACATGTGCTAAACCAACACTGGATACAAGTATCAAACTATGAATTGTATCCCTCACCCCACCACAGTGATGCTGCCATGATACAATAGGTTCTATTACCTAAGAACTCTCGTGAGAGGGGAAGATTTTCCAGTAAGAAATTACACCTTAATGAAAGGATTGGTTATAATATCATTTCAGAAACTTTTGTATTCCTGGCATTTCAAGGTTGGCTACGTATAACTTACATCTTAATACTTGTCTAAGTGAATAAAACTGTGATAGAAAAGCTCCTCGACTCTACAGCTCTTCTACTTGATGGCACTATTGCTTCTGACTATTATATTTGGCACAGCTTAGCCCATTCTCACATCGGTGAGAATAAAATGTGACCTCTCCCAATTATGTTCTCGACTGTCACAGCTTTGTCAGACGTGTATGTTGATAGACGGTGGAAGGAGAAGTATCACCTGTGTACTGACAAGAAGGTCTATCTCATGAAGGGGAGAGAATGACAGACATATAATAGATGTGTTATCCTGCCGCACTGCTTTATTCCAGGCCAAAGGTGTCCCGAGTGTCAATGTGAAAATCGCAAAACTGAAATAACACTTTGAAAATGGAGGAGATAGTATTTGGATAAGACGTGATGATTGGTGGTAATATTAAATTAGAAGCTGCAGGGTTCAGAAGAAATCTCCGATATTTACTGACAAATACTCCGAAGAGCCCAATAATATCATGTAAATCTAGACGCGAACAAACCAGGGAAAAATCTCGTTCTGAGCATTTTGTTAAGTAATTTCCTTTTCTGTGGCAATTTATTATAGAAGACAATGGAGGCTGGAATAATTTAAAGGGATTATTAACAACATTATGTACATTCAAGGAGAGATCTACAGCAACCTTAAAATAAAAAAACACATAGAGTATGTCCACCTAGTGGACCCCTGATGCTCCTCCCTACCACCGTCCATGCCGATCACCTGGCCCACTGGCTTCATCTTCTGGTGGAAGGTGTCACTGATGGCTGAAGTCTCCTAGATTTCTCTTCCGATGTGCAGTGACTATTGATTTGCTTCAGCCTCTCCTGCCTGAAGAAGAAGCCAAGAGACGGTCAGGAAACATTAGGTACAGTGTGGAGGAACATAGAGAGTGTCAAATAGGTGAGTATACTGGTGAGTATTTCTTTTTTATTTTAAGACCATCTTTGACCCAAATGCAGTAGACATCCCATTTAAGGCTGGAGTCACACTAGCGATAAAATCGGACGAATGCAATGCGATAAAAAATCACATTGCATTCGTCCCAATGTTATTCTATGGGGCAGCTCCCATCATGCTTTTTTTTTTGTCGGATTCGTTCCTCGGACCGAGACAATCGAAGCATGCTGCGATTGTCACCGATTTTCGGATCGGACTCGCCAATGCAAGTCTATGGGGGCGAGAAAAAATCGGATGACAAACAGACCAGATGTGTGACTCGTGATAAAATCGCACCCGGTGTCCTTTACCAAAAGCCGGCAATTCATTTTACAATACAGTAAATTCACACTGACCAGTTAAATAAAGAAACTAAAGAATAGATCTAGACACATAGAATATATATATATATATATATATATATATATTTTATACATGTCATATAGACACATTTATATATATATTTCTAATTCATACAGTTCTTCATAGCAGTATAGCCGCTGAAACATTTGCCGGCTTTTGGCAAATCATTCTCCTACCCGACATGAAATGACACATGGTCTACATACAGTTAACCATTTCATTTCATGTTTTTTTTTATATGTCTATCACTAGTAATTAGATGAGGGTTTGTGGGTTAAATTTTGGAGTTGTAGGGGTTACTTTAAGGGGTTAATTCGTTGTTAAAAATTACGGGGACTCCCTGCAGCCTCAGTGACGTCAGCGGGAGTCCCCGCAATTTTATATAACGAATTAACCCCTTAAATTAACCCCTACAACTCCAAAATTTAACCCACAAACCCTCATCTAATTACTAGTGATAGACATCTAAAAAAAACATGAAATGAAATGGTTAACTGTATGTAAACCATGTGTCATTTCATGTCGGGTAGGAGAATGATTTTCCAAATGCCGGCAAATGTTTCAGTGGCTATTCTGCTATGAAGAACTGTATGAAATAGAAATATATATATATATAAATGTGTCTATATGACATGTATATATATATATATATATATATATATGTGTATTCTATGTGTCTAAATCTATTTTTGAGTTTGTGTGGGAAAACCTGTCATTGGGCTCCATTATATGTCCATTTTGCTAGCCTGCGAGAAAATCTCGCCAGACGGATGTCAAACGGATGCTTAGATGCTAGTAAAATCGCATCATCACACGAAATTCGGCTGACAGACGGATCCCTGGTGAAGAAACCTTTGTGTGATTTCGGTCCGTCAAAATTGGACCGATTTTTTTATCGTTTAGTGTGACTCCAGCCTAATAGTGATCATACTTCAGGCTCTTTTTTTTGACGTGAGGGAAATTCTCCCCTAGAAACTAGCTAGTTGGCGGAAGTTTGGCAAAGCAAACTTTTACATAAGAATTTTAATATCGTTATTGCACAGTGTGGCCATAAGATGGATTGTATGCATCTGACAATAAGGAGATTATTAGAGAAATGACCTGAGACCTAGAGCTTCCGAGATCAGCAAATCTTTTCAAATGGGAACTCGCCAGCTTTGCTGAAATTTTCCCCAAATCTAAAGTCCTGCAAAGCCTCTTTTTGTCCTGAAAAGATGCATGTAACAATCTGAGGTCTCCTAGGACTGGATTCAACTCCATTGAAACTCTTTAATGCAAAAAACACAGTGATAGTAATGTCAAAGTGACCTCAGTATATATGGCTATGGGTGAACGGATGGTAACCAGTAACAAAGTGGCCCCTCTATCTTTATCCCCTAACAAGTGAATTTGTATTATTGTCTTTTTCTCACACACTTATCCTCTTCTCTGCTGTCACACACTATCTGTCATGTTTTTCAAGTGTTTTCTGGCTTTCCCTATCTCTATTACTAAGCTGAGAGCTGTGATGTTCTCTCATGGTGCAGATTTACCCTAAAATGGCTGCTGTATTCCCTACTTCGATTTTTATACTGGCTATGATAGTATCTTTTGATTGGCTTCTCTATATCATGTGATGTAATAGCAGCAAGGCATTATGGCTAATCTCACCCGGCCACTACCTAGGTAATGTGAGCCTTTCTTAACTTATGCAATTTTTTCCAATGTGTAAAATAGCAAGATGCAAATTGTTTCAATTTCCTAGGTTCAGCAATCTCCTGCACATTTCACACAAATTCTCAAATGCTTTGGCTCATCTCTAACACCTCCATATTTCAAGTCACTGTCAGCCATCATGTCATATCCAAAGCTTTATGCTCCATATTTTATGTTCCATGTAATGGAGAAAATTCAGAGAAGTAAACTGTATTATTGAGCAATGGACTTTACAGATTCGTTTAAATAAAACGGGAACCTAAACTATCTGCCTAACCTGAGTGACCTGGAGGACTTTTCAGGCTTGACTTTGTTGCCTTCTTGTAGTGTCTGTAAAAAAGGACATACCCCTGCTTAATTTAACCCCACCCATGAGGAAATTTGAGAGCGAATCTGCAGTCCAGCCTTTCCTCAATCTCCATATAAGGCATTGTTTTTACAACTTTTAAAGTTAAGTTCACGCGAGCACATAAAAAATAATAAGATTATCATTTAGAAAAACTGGTCGCTGTTTCACCCGACTTGTCACCACAAGGCATCCAGAAGCTGCTCATATTCATACATCAGACATGAATAAAATTTACCAGACGATAAACTGTTTCCTATGCTAATAATTTCAATGCATCAGTAAAATTGGTTGTTATACAGTTGATGCAAATGGGATCCATTATTTTTGTGCACCTATAAAATAGGTGTGTCTCATTCGAATGACCTAAGAGACTTCTGTGTGTGGAGATTATTTTCATTTGGGTATTTGGTCTATATAAACAAGCGGTCATCTGACAGCCCAAGCAAGAGACATTAGTCCGATGCTGCACGTGTGACGTCAGTGTTTTGGACGGACGGAACGTGGACTACATCAGATATATGGTCGTGACAAGATGTAGTTACATTGTTTTCTGTGAATGTGACTATATTACAGACAGCAGGAGACTATTAGTCAGAGAACTATTCACTATTTTATGGTGTAAAGGATCATATCTTACATCTCAGATTAATATTAATGTAAATTTTGGATGAAACCGTGCATGTTCCAAATGGACAATTGTAATCTCCGCCTACTGCTGTGCAGCAGAAAGGACATCTCCACTTCACCTGTACAATGGCGACAGGATGAACAAGCTCTGCCCTTCCCGTTCCAAGATATACGGTGCAGTGTTAGCGAGCATTGGTAGGAGGCACTATAAGGGCATGTCTCATTAATTTTACAGACTGGGTGGAGTCTGAAGTTTTAGACGCTTTGTCTGATGGTTTCGGTGTCCACGTTACCAAATTTCCGTTTAAGGCACTGACAGTTCGGAAGCATCAAACATATGAAGAAGCGGTCAACACCGCTGCCACAACAGTGAGAAGTCGTCATGTGTCTGTGTGGTAGATGCAGAGCCTGGTATCTGCTTGTTGCAGATACAAGGTATTGCTGCTGGTTATTGTAGTCCTCCCAGAAATCTCCATATGTCAGGGGGTGTGGAGATGGAGGAATGCACCGTGTTGGTTGGGAGATCTTTCAATATTTGAAGCCCATTAAAAATAAGCTGACAGATTCTATCTGCAGTGAATCACAAAACTGATGGAAATGTGAATTCAGGAGGTCTTTCTGAGACCCAGTAGCCATCAATGCTGAACACAAACCCAACAAAGCTGGGAATTCCTGGAGTCAGTTGGATGGACGCCCGGTCCTCACCATCCACAGCTTGGAGAGAAAGTGAGAGCAATGCGGAAGCACATAGATGCCAACATCTTCTAGCCAATCTTAAAGTGTTTTTCTTTTTTCAGAACCAGTGCCACTTTTGGTTAGAGGCTGTGACTGGTATTGCAGTTCAGCCCCAAACACTAATAATTACATCATAGAAATGGCACACCGAGCACTATAATACATTAATGCTACTGTGTGTAATGGCCCATTGGATCCACGAGTAGGACCGAGATCTCACATATAAGGCTGCAGAGACCCTGAGAACACGTCTTCATCTGCAGCTGAAAGTGGAGCAATCCCTTGTGAGTGTGACCCATTTTGAACGGATTGACAGATTACTTTTTTCCTCACTGGAACATTTTATGTGTATGAGGGGCAGCACAAGGCGTGTGACCAGTGACCCAATCGCTCCACTCCGGGATGGAGCAGAACATGTGGCGAACTCCACACAGCTTAATGTTCACTTCTAACTTACAAATGAGCCCCTCGGGGTTCCAGAAATTCTTGCCAGACCCTCACAATTCCTCTGACCATTTCACATCAAGAGCCAAATTTATTAAAGATTTAGGCTTTAATATAAAATGTACAGTGCTTACAAGAAAATGGTAGAGACAAAATGAGGCGTCACAAACATAAGAAACAGTTCTAAGATAGGAGAAAGAACAGAAGTTACCTAAATATTTACACCTGACAGATACTCTTCTGTTTCTTTGGGGGCAGGATAATGATGGCGCACACTGACACGAGGCTAAGCCCACAATGTGGCCACTTCCCCCTGTCTCTTCGCTTCTGTTGGGTTACCACATGACCGGGACTCGGGCAGTGGTGCGGAGGACCTGCAGGGCTTGCGCCGGGACTATGTGTTTCCCTCTCTTTTTATTTCAGGACCTTGGTACAGAGAACAGGGGCACTTAGTATGACACTTTCCGTACATGGCACAGACAATTGGTGCTTACAGTCTGTGAGCACAGAGGCTTCACCATTTACTGGCATAAACTTAACAAATTAAAGCTGCTCTCTGAAACGCTATGATGTGTACATTCAATAATATATGAAATTGGAACTAGATTACTGCTGGAAAAATAAGATAAAAAATCAAGGTACTTAGTGCATAAATTGGGCAATTCATGCCAACATCAGTTAGCGACAAGGCTTACCCCATAATTGGGACCCTAAACATAACATGATGCCTCTCCTATATATAGCCTATACCAGAAAAAAGGTGAACACAAGGCCAAAATAGCATATAAAAAATACAATTTTATTAAAGCATCTAGTAAAATCCAATCGACAGGTATATATGGGAAAGATGTAGAAAAACGCACACATAATGGTGGTACATAAGCACATGCAAAGGGACGTACACATCCAGATTAATATATACTAGCAATATAAACAATCATCACACAATTGTGATTTAACCCAAACGGGGAAGAAAAAACCACTATAGTATATAATATCAAAGGGAAAATAATGGACACACAAGCGCACAGCTGGGATATATACCACAATCATTTCCCTTAGCCATGTCCATAGAGATCCCACCCTGCTAGCTGCAAGTGACCTCCATGTTATTGATCACTACCCTAAAGTTACCAATCAAATGAGGAGTTAAATTACCAGCAAGTCGCGGCAGCAGCAGGGAAAGTGGTGTAACCCGGATGAGCACGTCAGCCCCGACACGCGTTTCGATCCTCCTTCATCAGGGGGCATAACTACATTGATGACTGCCTGTCTTTTTATACCGCCTGGTCAAAGCGCGTTTGACCGCGCGACCGGAAGTAGCGGTCCCAGACCGGAAGTGACGCGCTCCGTTATCAAGACACCAAGACCTAATTATCTCAGGGAGAGGTAACTATTTGGATGACCTAAAAGTAAGACTGTCTGAACGTGGGTATAGTAATAGAAGGATTAAACGAGCATTCAACAGGGCTAGACATTCATCGAGAGATGTGCTCTTGTATGGGAAGAAGTCTAGGGATGAGACAAATAAAGTTAGATTTGTTACCAATTTTCACTCACATTTCTCTCATATGAGGCGAATATTGGATAAATCCTGGCATATCTTGAAGGCTGACCCGGTACTATCTGGGTTCCTCCCTGAGAGGGCTACCATTGCGGCTAGGAGATCTAGGAACCTACGTGATACACTAGTCAGTAGCCACTACACGGGTGTGATACCTGATACGTTTTTGGATCGTATGGCTAGGCGATGTGGGAGTTCCTCTTGTGGACATTGCGTGGCCTGCCCCAATATGGACCGCACTGAGGTATTCACGAGCCAAGATTGTGTACGTGAATATAAAATTAAAAAACATATCACATGTGAGAGTCGAAACATGATTTACTATGCGGTCTGCCCATGTAATTTGATATACACTCACTGGCCACTTTATTAGGTACACCTGTCCAACTGTGTGTTAAGACTTAATTTCTAATCAGCCAATCACATGGCGGCAACTCAGTGCATTTAGGCATGTAGACATGGTCAAGACAATCTCCTGCAGTTCAAACCGAGCATCAGTATGGGGAAGAAAGGTGATTTGAGTGCCTTTGAACGTGGCATGATTGTTGGTGCCAGAAGGGCTGGTCTGAGTATTTCAGAAACTGCTGATCTACTGGGATTTTCACGCACAACCATCTCTAGGGTTTACAGAGAATGGTCCGAAAAAGAAAAAAAATCCAGTGAGCGGCAGTTCTGTGGCCGGAAATGCCTTGTTGATGCCAGAGGTCAGAGGAGAATGGGCATACTGGTTCGAGCTGATAGAAAGGCAACAGTGACTCAAATTGCCACCCGTTACAACCAAGGTAGGCAGAAGAGCATCTCTGAACGCACAGTGCGTCGAACTTTGAGGCAGATGGGCTACAGCAGCAGAAGACCACACTGGGTACCACTCCTCTCAGCTAAGAACAGGCATCTGATGGCTACTTTCAGCAGGATAATGCGCCATGTCATAAAGCTCGAATCATCTCAGATTGGTTTCTTGAACATGACAATGAGTTCACTGTACTCAAATGGCCTCCTCAGTCACCAGATCTCAATCCAATAGAGCATCTTTGGGATGTGGTGGAACGGGAGATTCGCATCAGGGATGTGCAGCCGACAAATCTGCGCCAACTGTGTGATGCCATCATGTCAATATGGTCCAAAATCTCTGAGGAATGCTTCCAGCACCTTGTTGAATCTCTGCCACGAAGAATTGAGGCAGTTCTGAAGGCAAAAGGGGGTCCAACCCGTTACTAGCATGGTGTACCTAATAAAGTGGCCAGTGAGTGTATGTTGGTATGACCACTAGACAGCTTAAAAAACGTGTACGTGAGCACATATTGGGGATCGAGGCAGCGGTGTCCACTGAGGACCCCGCATCTTTAAATACCATCCCCCGCCATTTCAGGAGGTTCCATAACTGCAATGGTAGTCTTCTCAGGGTTAGAGGCATTGACATGTTGAATGTTGGTATTCGGGGTGAAGACACGTCTAAAAGGTTGGCCCAGTTGGAATCCAGGTGGATTTGGACACTTGGCACTGTCCATCCATCTGTATTAAATGAACATATTAGTTTTGCCCCATTCCTTTGATCACACTGTTCTGATTTAGAGAGAACGCTCAGGTTTTGTGCGGTCCATATTTTAACTTTTGATTTTATGTTTTAGTAAAATTATCATCATGATGATGGCCTATGTGTGCTGGATGTGTATCGGATCAGTGGTTTTTCTGACAACGTATGAGGAACTACGCCCTATGATCAGTGTTGGAAGCGCTGATGAAGAAGTGATTGATATTCATACATATGTCTACCTTGTTATTGAATACTTTTTATATTAGTATATATGTATATAGGATTTTCTCAATCCTTCTTCTTTTCCCTGTATATATGCGGTATCTATATTTTTTGGATACTTTCTGCATATTCTCTATTTATGATGCTTCCAGTTTCACACTTTAGTCACCTTGGTGTACTTTTTAATTGTATTTGTTTATTTCTGTGTGATTAGCTCTCTCGACCTGTACGCGCCTGTTTGTCACTACCCTCCTGCGCCCGCCTGCTTTCGGCGTCTCTATGCGTTGGTGGTTCCTTGCAGCTCCTCCTCCAGCATGACCCCGATGCTGGCTGGCGTCGTTGATGTCTTGATAACGGAGCGCGTCACTTCCGGTCCGGGACCGCTACTTCCGGTCGCGCGGTCAAACGCGCTTTGACCAGGCGGTATAAAAAGACAGGCAGTCATCAATGTAGTTATGCCCCCTGATGAAGGAGGATCGAAACGCGTGTCGGGGCTGACGTGCTCATCCGGGTTACACCACTGTCCCTGCTGCTGCCGCGACTTGCTGGTAATTTAACTCCTCATTTGATTGGTAACTTTAGGGTAGTGATCAATAACATGGAGGTCACTTGCAGCTAGCAGGGTGGGATCTCTATGGACATGGCTAAGGGAAATGATTGTGGTATATATCCCAGCTGTGCGCTTGTGTGTCCATTATTTTCCCTTTGATATTATATACTATAGTGGTTTTTTCTTCCCCGTTTGGGTTAAATCACAATTGTGTGATGATTGTTTATATTGCTAGTATATATTAATCTGGATGTGTACGTCCCTTTGCATGTGCTTATGTACCACCATTATGTGTGCGTTTTTCTACATCTTTCCCATATATACCTGTCGATTGGATTTTACTAGATGCTTTAATAAAATTGTATTTTTTATATGCTATTTTGGCCTTGTGTTCACCTTTTTTCTGGTATAGTTTATGTGTTGTTGGTGATAGGTAGCTAAATCCGCAATAAATTTATGGTAGATGTACAAGTAAAATACCATGTACATGTGTTTGACCTGCTGGTGTCACTCTCCTATATATAGCGTGACTCTTTCAGCTTGCAACTGCCCACACTTGTCTTCTTCTGTTTGGAAGCGCAGGTCAGTTTTTTGATATTTGTAAAAAACATTTTCAGCTCTGAGTAACTCGCTGTGACTCGACGACGAGCACTGAGTGGCTGTAGGTGAAGGCCAGACACCATCTTTAGTCACAATGTTGGCGATAATGGTGCTTAAGCTGCTGTCAGAAATCTTTCTTAAGAGGATCTACAGCTACTCAAACACAAAGCACAGGATGGTGTGGATACTCAGGAGACAGTGAAGTGGCCACACACTACTCTTGTACAAGCACAGGCTGGTGTGGACACCCAGGAGAAGGCTGAACTGGCCACAAACCTCTCTTGCACATGCACAGGCTATTGTGGACACTCGGGAGAAGGTGAAGTGGCCACAAACCTATCTTGTACAAGCACAGGCTGGTGTGAACCCTCGGGAGAAGATGGCGTTGCCACAAACCTCTCTTGTACAAGCACAGGCTGTTGTGGATACTTGGGAGGTGAAGTGGCCACAAACTTCTCTTGTACAAACACCGGCTGATGCGGACACTTGGGAGAATGTGAAATGGCCACAAAACTTTCTTGTACATGCACAGGCTGGTGTAGAAACTCGTGAAAAAGTGAAGTGGCCACAAACCTCTCTTGCACAAGGACAGGCTGGTGTGGACAGTCGGGAGAAGGTGGAGTGGCCACAAATCTCTCTTGTACAAGCACAGGCGGTCACAAACCACTCTTGTACATGTGTAGAAGAGAGGACCGGGCTGCGAGGGTTGTTGAAACGCCGGGTCTGGAACTGCTTGGGCCGAACCTCCTTTTGCTGGAGGGAATTAAATTGCAGCTGGAGCGAGCCGGTAACCAGGGTGAAGGGGGCATGGTCAGGGAAAGTAAGTTAAAAGAGGTTGTGTGGGAAAGGAAGAGATCTTCCCGCCAGAAAACTGAGCAGGTGTGGATCGCAGCCGCAGTGAGGGGTACGGTAGGCCACAGCATGCAGAGACGGGGTGGCTGTGTGAGAGATTTACTGACATCAGCGGGCGCCCAGGGTAATGCATGCCAGGCAGAGCATCGCAACATGGCCGTCTGGGAGACAGCTTGTACACAGAGGAGCGCACACCGAGCAGAGCCGTGCAGAGTAGCCATTCAGGTGACGGCAGCTGCTCAGACAGACACGTGTAATGCGGGACTTTGCGGAGAGCTTTACCTTTCTGCTCCCCAGTTTAATGGACTAGGGGCTGAGTAGGCAGAACCGGAGACCGCGCACTGCCGCCAGAAGCAGGACCGTGTGTGGGCTGGGATGCCTGAAGAAGTTACACTGACCTCCGCCGGCATTCTATTACCAACTGGACCTTCAGAGAATGATGGGCTGTGGAGATACAATAAGTGAATCTGTAACAAAAGGTTGTCTAGCTAAACAACCATTATTCAGTTTAGTTTTGCATCCCTGTTTCCCTGTTATCTCCCTGTGAGGTGTTCATTACTGTTGAATAATTAAATATAGTTGATCTCTGCTCTGCAGCATTTGTGTTACTGAATCCCAGTACCTGCTTACTACATTTGGCATAGTCGGCAGGATGCAGTCCATGGTCACAGACGCTGCAGATCAGTCCACTATGGGCACCCCAGGTCTAGTTTGCCATTGGGGGCAATGCTTAGTAACCTCCCAAGTTCAAAGGAGATAATATGATGTTATGGGATTGGACTGAACAAGTCAAGAGCATGTTGAGAACGCACCCCATGGCCACTTGGCGGCAGGCAGAGATAGTGTTAATGGCCGTTAATGGCACTAGATGGTGAAGCCTGATGTTCCGAGATGTTCCGGCCCCCACATAAGCAGGATTCGTTGGAGAAGGTGGTACAGGTTTTGGAGGAGATGCACGGTGACCTCACTAGCGTTGGAGATTTGCTCATGCCTTTATTTGGTCGCATTCAGTGAGGAGAAACGGTGACGCAATATATCAATGCATTGTAGGAGGTGCATGTGTACATTACTAAAAGGGAAGCATGGGAGTGGGACCTCTTGATAGAATTTTGAGGGAGCAATTTGTGTTGGGTCCTCAAGGACGCATCGCTTAAACAGGCATTGCAAGAACACTTGCGCGCTAGCCCACGTATGACCTTCATAGAGGTGGGCGCAGAGGCGCGCATGAACAGGAGATGATTGCCCAAGCTGGGATGGTCCGTAGCAATGAAATACCTACCCTGATGGCAGCAGAGCTGGAGTGGGCCCGAGACATCCGGAAAGAGATACAAGAGATGCGGATAGAATGGTCCAGTCCCAGGAGAGACCCTTTTCCGGCTCAAGGGCCACTGAGGAGAGCTACTGCAGCATTTGTGTTACTGCATCCAAGTACCTACTGATTACACATGCTCATGCTAGTGTGGACACTCGGGAAAAGGTGAAGTGGCCACAAACCACTCTAGTACATGCATAGGCTGGTGTGGACACTTGGGAAAAGTTGAATTGGACACAAACCACTTTTGCACATGCACCGGCTGGTGTGTACACTCTGGAGAAAGTGAAGTGGCCACGAACCACTTTTGTACATGCACAGGCTGGTGTGAACCCTCGGGAGAAAGTGAAGTGGCCACAAACCACTTTTGTACAAGCACAGGCTGGAGTGGACACTCAGGAGAGTCTTATTATAACCCAGCATCGGTTTCCTGAATGCACTTTATTCATTTTGTTTTTGTGTCTTTATTTTATTAATACACAAAATACTATGTTACATTGATATTCCTTGCAGCTGGATTTGTGCATCTTTCTCTGTTGTTTGTGTAAGAAGAATGCAGGAATAGGTATGTCACCACAGAGCAGACGGACCAACAGTAACAGGGGAGGTTTATTTACGGTGAATTATAATAACGGTGTAGATATGAATATAAAGTGAACGGGTTTAGCAAACAGCAAAAAAGCATTAACAGTATTCAACAGTAATAAGAGTTATTTTCCTATGGTGAAACTTATCAGTCTGCAGGGATCTTGATTGAAGGGATCACTCTCTTCTCCCACATTGGCACCGAATCACCAGCGGCGCTTGTAGTCAGTAGTACTCTGTATCCTGGGCCTTTAACGATGTCCAGCCGGGGTATGAGGGGTTACTGCGGGAACCAGAGGGGTATGAGACTGATGATATCCCCTTTGCTCCAAGTCCTTCTCTCACTCTGCAGCAGTGCTTCCTCACCGGAATCAGGGGCTCTGCATTAACACATAAGTCACCACAACCGTGTACGTGGCTCAATATCTTTAAACAGGTCACAGCTCCATTACTGAATGCAGCCTTTTTGCAGGGAAGTGTTCTGCCACATAATACAGTCTCTCTAAGGAGGTCATAGCCTGTCACTGCATACAGCCTCTTTGCAGGAAAGTGTCTAATCACAGCATACAGCCTCTCCCAGGGGAAATAACTCTCCGTCCCCTGCTAGATCTCTCAGAACGGATCACTGCCTCTGCACGTGCTGCTGTCTCCACTATAGCTGCTGCCTTTGCACTGGACACAGACTTCACATGAGGATCAGGACTCACCACATCTGTCACTGCAAACTCCAACTTTAAGTAGTCACGGGCTATGTTCTCTGCTTCTCTGCAGGTCTCAGTCTGTTCACGGGGGTCAGGGCGCACCTCTGCTGTCTCCGCAGTACACAGTCTCACGTACTCACGGTCTGCTGTCTCTGTGCGTTGTACCCTGGTCTTCACTCTGTGACCGGGAGCTCTGGCTCTTCCCCAGTCTGCGTCAGCGTCCTTCCCCGTCTCCTGCCTAGGCTGCTCTGAGCAAAGCGCCCGCTGTTTTCCCGCTTTCTGCTCTGCTGGCTTCCTGTCCTCAGCCCCTCCTCTGTCCCCCGGGGAACCTGCTGCCCTGTTCAATGGTTCCAGGCATGGAGCAGAGGGGGCAGCCCTCTCCTGGCTCTTCCTGCACTTCACCCATGTACAGTTGAGTAACGCAGAGTCTGTGCCGTTCTGTGCAGCTGCACCCATATGACTCGCCCCAGAGGCCATGGGCCCGATAACTTCAATGGGAAATGTCACAGTGGCAGTGACCCGGTCCGTGGCCTCAGGCGGTCATGTAAAAGGGGAGTACTGATTAGGGATAAAGTTTTTGTAGTGATTCGTGACGCCAGTTGGAGTGTTCGACTGTAGTATAGCCGGCACTGCAGATGATCCCTGGGGGGAGTAGATGGTGATGGCAGTGCAGATGTTAAACCCTCTCCAACCAGGGCTGACCCCCAGAGATTGTGATGGAAGTAGAAGGCACAAAGTAATAAGTCAGGAGACAAAGAAAGTCACTTTATCATTTACTGTATTTCAGGTGCAGTTCAGAGGAGATATTACAATGTTCACCAGGTTACAAACTGCTCTGGAGAATGGGAGTTATCCTTCCTCTGCCGTGACTTAGTGTAAGCTTCCTGCTATTCTAATACCTTCTGGGACCAAGGCTTCCCAGAAATTGGAACTTCTAGTATAGCCTTTACTCACTGTGTATTTCTCCGCTGGCAACTTGCAGCTTGGATCCTTTGTGAAGCTCACGTTCCTTCTTGTACAATCCTCACTGATCCTAGTTTGCTGCTGTAATCCCAGGGAAAACACGATGCTGTTGGTTGTATAATCCCACACAGTCTCTCAGCTTACCACCCTGCTCTGGAAGCATGGATGGTCTGGCTGACACCCTGATGCTTTTTAGCTTTCACTCCTGGATCGAACACATGTGTCATGGCTCCCAAGAGTGTTCTTCTTATACACTGAAACAACAACTCGGCCCCTCCCCCTCCCAGTTAGGGCAAGTCTGCAAAGCTCTAAGCTTCAGACAAGTGAGGGAGTGAGGCAAATTGTGTGTGTGTGTTGTGGTCTCTAGCAGAGAAAGCATAACTCCCATTGCTCACCAAACACATGCAAAACAGTACATATTTAACCTATTTGTGGCGGCAAAGACGCAGGGTGCCACACATACACAAAACTAAAAGCATGCTAAGCCTACAGCAATGCAACCATTCTCTACGAGGGCTGGTTCACTTTCTTTTTGTTAATTCTCTATGAATTCCATCAGGTTACTATACACTTGAATACCTCAAAGTGGTCCCCAAATGTGTCCGAGTGGTGAAACTTTTGTTCCGTGGAATTTCACCTCTTTTGTTGGACACAAATGCTTAGCCGGGGTCGATGGCGAGGTCTGATAGTCACTCAACTCCCTTTGATTCATCCCCCAAATATTCTTTTTGGGGGAGTAAGACTCTCTGATTTATTTAATAATTAGAATTCTAATTTGAACATTGAATAAAACTTTCCTTTCCTCCTAAATGTGTAATCAGGACGTGGAGCATCTGTCTGTGTCTGTGCAGTACACACACCGGGCGCTGCTAATAACGTGTTCTCCGGCTCCTCAGCCTCATTAGGAGGAAATATGTTATTCCTGATACATATGGTACACAACAAAACTTCACAAGGAAAAAAATCTGCATTAACCGGAGAAGAACATTTGGATCATGTTTGACAATAAATGCATTTTAGGGAAACCATAAGACTGAGCGTCGTGTGCAGATAATTACAGTCTATTCCATCCGGAAATTAGAGTAAAAATAACAATAACACCTGTTGGCGCAAGAGCGCAGAAAATCGCGGCGCAAACCAATCCTGCAGAACTTCTGTGCCCACATGTGCCACCGAGAGCCGGAATATAGGTGAACAAATTCTGGAGTAAACTGTTTACATGGCAACAGGAGCGATTGCGCCAAAAAGCTCTGCTCCATCTGACGGCACAGAGCTGCTGTCTACAATGTGTCAATCACAGACGCTTTGTTATCCAGAGCTGTCACATCTGCCTCCTGATGTCCGAATGAGGGAAATAGGAGACGCCTAAATGGCAAGTTAACTCCTGAGCCATGCGTTACTAAAGGCACGGGGTGAGCGGGGTGAGCAAGGAAAGAGGCAAAACCTGGGTCATATCAATTCTATTATTTATCTATTTTTCTACCTACTATCTAGCTATCTTTTTTCTATCTATTATCTATCTATTTATTATCTATCTATGTATCTATTTACAGTATAATTTATCTATTAGTTATCTATTATCTATCATTTATCTGTCTATTATCTATGTATCTATTCATTATTTATTATCTATCTATCTATCTCTCTATCTATCATCTATCTATTTATAATCTGTATATTATCTATCATCTTTCTATCTATTATCTATCTATCTATCTATTATTTATCTGTCTAATATCTATCTATCTAGCTTTCTATTATCTATTATCTTTCTACCTATTATCCATCTATCTATTATCTATCTATTAACTATCTCTCTATCATCTATTATCTATCTATCTATCTACAGTATCTATCTATCTATCTATCTATCTATCTATCTATCTATCTATCTATCTATCTATCCATACAGTATATTTATCTCCACCAATTCTACTTGCCCATTCAAATTGTAGGCTCGCAGCCCAGGAGAGACATATTTGTCCATTATTGTAGACTTTTTAGCCCAGAAATGGCATATACAGTAGGATAGGGAAGGGTTATGATAGGATCCATCAGAGAAATGTCACCTTGCCGTGGTTGATGAGAAGACATGATTTGGCCAATTTATGCGCTAAGATGGGCGGGTCTGGCAACCCACCTACCTCACCCCTGGGTGTGGTTACAGCCTATATAATGGAGGCTGTTGTTTGGCACATGGTCTGTGTGTTGGGAGGGAAAAGGCCTCCTGTGTGTGTGGCTCCAGACCGAGCCTGAGTACTGGACATTACCCCAGTCTGTGTGCCCACAGGCCTGGCGGAGCAGAGCCCTGCTACTGTATGAACATTTATGCTTTTTTTTTTTGCCTGATCTAAAGGCTGTTTTGCTTTTGTTTGTGCTTCCGGGTTTATGAAGCTATAAACCCAAATGAACTTTTAAAGGAACGTGCCTCCTGTTTTCCTCCTGTCGCACCCGAGTGAGTACAACCCCTACACTTTCTTTCTATCATCTATCTATTATCTAGCTATTATCTATTATATATCTATAATTTATTATCTATCTATCTATCTATTATCTACAGTGGGGAAAAAAGTATTTAGTCAGACACCAATTCTGCAAGTTCTCCCACTTAAAAAGATGAGAGAGGCCTGTAATGGACATCATAGGTAGACCACAACTATGAGAGCCAAAATGAGAAAACAAATCCCGAAAATCACCTTGTCTGATTTGGCAAGATTTATTTTTCAAATTATGGTGGAAAATAAGTATTTGGCCATTAACAAAAGTTCATCTCAATATTTTGTTATATATCCTTTGTTGGCAATGACAGAGGTCAAACATTTTCTGTAAGTCTTCACAAGGTTGGCACACACTGTTGGTGGTATGTTGGCCCATTCCTCCATGCAGATCTCCTCTACAGCAGTGATGTTTTGGGCCTGTCGCTGGGCAACATGGACTTTCAAATCCCTCCAAAGATTTTCTATGGTGTTGACTGTTGAGATCTGGAGACTGACTAGGCCATGGTACATCAACAGGATGTGCCATAAATTCCAAGAAAGCCTCCTCCAGCGAGGTGTAAGTCAGGCAGATGTGATGATGCTAATAGTTTATGGGGGTTCAGCAGTCATTACTACCATAAACTACTATATAGATTCCTGGCTGCAAGTCCTACAAAGGGCAGCAGAGAGCGAGCGCCACCATTCTCCTGACCCGTGAGAGTCCCTGATGCGATTACCCACCAGTCACACATTTAACATTTATCGTATGGCTGATATTCCGTAAGTGTCTTAGATGGGAAACCTCTAAGTTATACAGTGGAATGGTTCAATGGAGGGGTGGTCATATCACTAGTGCAGCCTGTGCGGCTGCACAGGGACTGAAGAGATCAGGGGGCCACTACCACCTCCAAATCAGCAGGAATTCTGCATTAGGAATAGCTGCTTGATGGAAAAGGACCCACAAACATACATTTTTGCCGCAGATCGGCTCAAAAGACCCTTGGAAAAACTAGATGTGCTCATGCACTTAGATATACCCAATGCATCCTTTCTTATGCTGGATTGGAGGATAGTGCAAAGGCTGATTACTTGGAAAGAACGAGGGTCGTCATTACATAAGAAGATGATTGCGCCAAAGTTACCTCCTCATGGGGCCACTGTGTCTCCCTCTGCACATGTGGTCCCTTTATTGTGCCAATCTATCAACCCTATGACCAGCTGGTAAAACATATAATAATGTCGGACACTCACGTTATGTGAAGCTGTTCTCCATGTTTGGAGGATTCCATCTACCGATACATTGCATGCATGCCGCACTTCGGATAACTTGCATCATTTTATGGAAAGTATAGATGAGTCCTGAAACTACAGTTGGAGGCTTTCCTCCGCATTATAGAATATTTCCTCATCATGGGCTCGTCGTTTAAACTTTCATCTAAGGTTTAGTGATAAATTACTCAATCTGAACAGCCAGGACAAAGATTCATGTAGAGAATAAGCTTAACAATAGCGACATTAAGAAGCCCCAGAGGACAAGGCTATGAAGATGTGCAGTGAATGACAGTCGGAACGTCTTCTCTGCTACTTGGTTTCATTAAGACTTGTCATAAGCACTAATGAGATCAGAGAGTATAATCCCTGAAGATTGGGCTTCCATGGATCAGCTGGCATAAAATGCAGCAAAGAATGCAGCTGACTGATTCTATTTACCCTGGAGACGCAGGGAATCACCCCCGAGGGTCATCATATGGCGGCAGGGAGAGTCCACCTTGTGAGACTCCACAAATTCTGCTGCGGCTCCAGTATTTCATCTGGATCATATTAGTGTTTTGAAGTTAATTATAAGGATTTGGGATGAAATTATCTTATGTTACAATATCAGCACATTTACAGTGTGTAACGTTGGTCCAGTTATTATAAGCTGAGCCTTGGCCTGGCTACGTACACACACGGCTCCTGGCAGCTGGATCTCCTTCCTCCATGGTCAGGACTCGCTCACAGTCTTCCTGGCAGGACTCAGTCATCACAGTACAGATACATTTCGGGAAGGACATCTGGCATCCACCAGAATAACTGTGGCTCATGGCCCCAAATATTGCTCATTTTCTCATATTATGCTTTTTTTTAAATAAATCAGGTAAAATGTATTTTAAAGAAATATTAAAGAACATGTCCTATAAAATGCTGATGCTTTATCCTGCATTTCTAACTAAACTACAGGCATTATCAGTCTTAAACTGATTAAAATGATACCTGTGGTGAAGGAATCCGTCTTGTGGTTCTTGTGTAATCAGTGTTTGAAGTTGCAGTTAATGAAATGCCCGTACTTGGAGGCGGGGCTGTGGTTGGAGTCTTATCTTCTTGCTCTAGACCAGAGAAACCAAGGAGAGACCTGCCCACAGCCCCACCCAAAGGTCGTCCACATCTCTGCCCACAGGCCATCCACAGCCCTGAAGCACAAAGAGTCTGTCTTTTTGTCTGTCTCTATGATGAGGAACATGTTTGAGCTTCCGGGCTGCCTGTTGGCTGGTCTCTCTTTGATTTCTCAGGCTTAGAGCAGGAAAATAAGACTCCGCCCACAGTCCCGCCCTGGAGCACAGGCTTATCATTAACTGAAAACTTCTAACACAGATTACACAAGAACTATATGACGTTTCCTTCACCCCGGTATCATTTTAATCAGTTTTACACTGATAACATGACAGTGCCTGTAGTTCACTTAGCAAAATCCAGCTGATAGGTTTGTTTTAAAGGAATCGTCCTTGTGTTTGTAAGTCTGCAGCACTTTCTGCAAGATCCTGCCAATCACTGTCCTGTTGCCCTGCTTTCCTTGTCCTAGAATGACTTTTAAACTGAAGTGCCAGCTTCTACCCCTACCCAAACACCTCCATCCCCCACATCACACTGTTTAGTCCATGTACCCACATTTTTGCCTCTGGGTTAACCCCTTCTCCCATCATTGAAGCCATGACCTTCTAGTAGGTCCAATCATACCTCTTTTGGCTGTCTGCTAACTTTTATCTGTGTGGATGGAGGAGTGGAGGATAGGAACTTCTCATGAGCTTCGCTGGTGACTATATGAAGTGTTTTATTTTTTTTTCTTTTATAAGATCCTGGTTGTGAGGAAATCCTGGAATGTACAAAAGGGTTAATCTATTGCTGTTCAATTCTATCACTGGCTACTGGTCTGCTGAAGCTTTGCCCCTTAGGCTTTGAGCGACAGCAATGACAGGACACGAATCGGTAAGAAGGATGGAAGGTGAGTATAAGCGCTTATGGTTCAGATTTTTTGTATCCATGCCTGATGAAGAGACCTGAGGAGTCTCAAGCTGCAATTAGATACCATCTTTTCAGTTTCAGATCTAAATATTTTTCTATGGTTTTTATTAACTTCTTCCTGACTCTCAGAAGCCCAACATAGGATCTTTTGCCATTTTGCTGAATTCATGGGAATTAAATCACCATAAAAAGTGGTTTATCACCTGAATCCAGGAGTTTGGGGAAATTCTACATGAATTTGATAAGATTGGAATTGATTTTTTCATCTCTAATTACATGAATAAAACAAAATTCGAACAATGTCAGCCCACTTTAAAGATGCTCCCTTCTGTCACAAACACCGAGTATGGCTAAAACCTGTGCTGAGCAGCCGTATGGGCTCCTGTAAACTATTTGCTTTTTGGGACCACTATTGTCTCTCCAAGATCTCCTCACTTGAGATCACCAGTGAGACTCCGCTGCCTGGCCCTGATGACTGGGGTTTGAGTGAGAGGTCTCATCACTTTAGATCACTGGTGAGACTTCGCTGCAGGGCCCTGATGTCTGAGGGTTGGGTGCAGATTCTCCTCACTTGAGATCACTGGTGGGACTCCGCTGCCTGGCCCTGATGTCTGAGGGTTGGGAGCAGGGTCTTCTCACTTGAGATCACTGATGGGAGTTTGCTGCTGGGTCCTAGTGTCTGAGGGTTGAGTGCGGGGTCTAATCATTTGACATCACTGATGGGAGTTCGCTGCTGGGTCCTAGTGTCTGAAGGTTGAGTGTGGGGTCTACTCAATTAAGATCACCGGTGGGACTTTGTAGCTGGGTCCTGATGTCTAGGGGTTGGGTGCAGGGTCTCCTCACTTGATATCACTGGTGAGACTTTGCTGCAGGACCCTGATGCCTGAGGGATGGGTGTGACATCTCCTCATTTGAGAAGACTGATGGGACTCTGCTGCAGGGCCCTGATGTCTAGGGTTTGGGTGCGGGGTCATCTCACTTGAGATCACTGGTGGGACTCCGCTGCCTGGCCCTGATGTCTGAGGCTTGGGAGGATGGTCTCCTCACTTGAGATCCCTGATGGGAGTTTGTTGCTGGGTCCTTGTGTCTGAGGGTTGGGTGTGGGGTCTACTCACTTAAGATCACTGGTGGGACTTTGAGGCTGGGCCCTGAGGTCTAGTCAGTTGGGACAGGGGCTCCTCACTTGAGATCACTGGTAAGACTTCGCTGTTGGGCCCTGATGTCTTGGGATTGGGTGCGGGGTCTCCTCATTTGAGATCACTGATGAGACTCCTTTGCAGGGGCCTGATGTCTAGGGGTTGGGCGGAGGGTCTCCTCACTTGAGTTCACTGGTAAGACTTTGCTGCTGGGCCCTGATGTCTTGGGATTGGGCGTGGGGTTGCCTCACTAAAAATCACCAATGGGACTCAGCTGCCGGACCCTGATGCCTGAGGGTTTGGCCCGGGGTCTCCCCACTTTTTGTTGACTAGTCAGCTGCTCGTTGCGACTTTGTCCTTTCTTCAGACAATTCTTGTATTAATATTAATACCTCCTAAATGTATAGTTTTATGATCACGGCAGGAAACAAAAAACTTTCTGCAATTAAATGTAATAAATGTACAAATTCTTCTGTGAGTGGAACACTATTTTCTTCTTTTATTCGAGCCGTCGACCATTTTGGTTGGAATTCTCACCCCACAGATTCATCATCGCATTTAATTTAAAATAATAATTTGATGGGTCTTGAATTACTGGAAGCGATTATTTTTGGGTGATTTAATTGGACGAGATTTAATATGGGTAAAAAAGTAAATTGATTGTTGTTAGGAGCCTTAAAATTACAAGTATGGAACAGTGGAAAGAATACAAGCAGAGCAGATTCATCACCGTTATTAGAAGAGGAGCTCAATATCTCCCACCGCAGGGAGATAACGTGCTGTAATTAAATTATTATTAATGTAAAATGGCTTTATATTTAAAAGTATTTTGTTTTATTTTTAGCAGTTTCATTATCTGAAGTGACAGTGTGGAAATCATTTGCCAGTGGACATATGCACCGTGAATGCCGGCAACGTAATGCAGATTGGCTGATACATTCAGTAAGTGTTCTAATTAAACACCGTGATTCCAGCCATGTTGGGCGGGGGATGGAGCCACAATGGCGCGATGAGATTACACTGAGCCTCAGGAAGAACAAGCAATGCCTCATGCTGTTATCTCTTAACACCACCACGCACCCCAGGGTTTTCCTTGATTTTGCAAACATGTCTCTGATTCATGTTCTTTTCTTTGGCTCATTAATAAGACTCCACCAGTGTGCTTGAATGCATCTTGTCTATCCGGTTAGTTCTTCTGTTCCACCAAATCAGCTGGAAGTTCTCCTGCAAACAACACAGAAAGAATGTGCTGAGATTATGGCTTCATTGTGGAGCTGTAAAGCAAATTTCTGAGCAGGAGATGTAGAGATCCACATTGAAATTTAGAATTAGGTGCACATTTACAGGAATTTGCCACCCTGGACGGTCTTTTTTAAGATGCTGCTCTCTGTGATCATCATAATTCTTGGAGAAATCTAAAAGTGGTCAACAAAAGCACAACTGCAGGAGAAATGAAGGATTGCACAGTTCCTACAGAAATCAGTGTGCCGAGTCCTCCACAGCAAAAGATGACATCTGGGAGTGGTATTTGTTGGCTCCAGCATGCGTTACAAGAGGATCTTGCAGAATCCAATTTAAAAAAGTGTGCTTAAAATGAGTCAGGAAATTCAATTCACAATGAATAAATTCAGTGTGGATTGAATCTACTGGAAAGAGATAAAATAAGTATACTCATCTTTCCTCAGCCGACCCTATATGGATCTTGGCACCACAGTTCTTCTATCCTGCTCTGTCTTCTCTCTTGTATCTTCTTTACCTGCCTCCGGCGATGTCATCCTCTACTAAGCACCATGATGTGGATTAATATCAATGAGGTGCGATGGGCCACATGACGGCATTGCTGGAGGCCTGGAGAGAATCAATCTGAAAGAGAGATATGATGAGGGCTGAAGAAAGGTGAGAAAAATCCTGGAATTCACGCAAGTCGAACTGCAAAAACATTGGATTCTGGAAATTTGTTGAGAGATGATTTTCTCATTAATAATAATTTTCTAGCAATGAGGAACTCTTTACGATTAAGTATTCTCCCCACACCAGTCACCTGTCCCATTGCCACAACCCCTGTCAGCTCCTCCGCTAGCTCGCCCTAGCTCTGGCCACTTCTGGGCTTCATGGCAGATGTCCTCACATTGTTAAGTCACAGCAATGTCACAATGAGCATCACCATCACCTGAGTTGTAGCCATAGAAGGAAGAGGGAGAAGGTGTTATTGTATCACCTGGGAATGTGGGATCTGAGAGACATAGGTCAGGGTGTTCAGCACGAACCATAGCCAATGGTACAGTGGAGCCGCAGAGGTGTAGTTTACCACAGGAACAGAAGAGTCATAAATGTGCAATATCACCAGGATTAACAGGATTGAGCTTGGAAGTAACAGGTGGCTGGATTGTATATAGGAGTTGCAGGGAGGATAATCAGCCAGTTGGTTAAGAGCAGAGTTTTAAAGAAGATGAGGCTAAGACACATGATAACAAGGTGTTCTACTTCCTGAAAACTCAGGCGGAGTATACCTACCTGAGCCGGCCTTAAGAAGCCTTCGGTGATGAGATCACAGGTGTTTGCTGGGTTACCCTTGTCACCCGACATTGACTAGCATAAAGGAAGAAGGCCAGTGGGTAGAGGAATCAAAGTCCAGTGCAGGAGCCAGGACACTAATTAAGAAAGATGCAGCTCAGTTGTTGGAACAGGTGCGTGGCGAGATGAGTATAGCATTTTTCTTTTTAACTCCTTTCTAAGCCTTCTACAATCCAACTAAAGGGCAGCGAATAACAACAAAATCGAATTCAGGTGAATCTGAATTTTTTTTTTGTGCAAAATTGAAGGAAAATTTGATTTGTCTCATCGCTTATCTTTATTAAACTCCCAAATATATTGATCCACATGCGCTGGCATTGAAGTGGGTAGAAAGAGGTGAGAGAAAATAGAAAATGTTGCCTACCTTATGGATGGTATTGCTGAGGCGAGATTAGTTAGATATTGCACAATCCCTGAAGCCACTGATCCCTCGTCTCCGCGGTCCTACAATTTCTAAAGTCTTTTTGTTTTGCTCTGGAGTCAAGGATAAAGCTAGAAACCTTGAAAGATTGCAGTGAGGCTGAGGACTTCAAAAAGATGTTGTGTCTGAGAAGGACTGATTGCTTTACTGAGGACTATAAAGAAAACCTACATCTCCAACCGGTATCATCGAGTTTTCTTAAAATACTTATTGGGACTAAAATAGGTAGAGATAGTTAGAAAATAGCTTTGTCAATCTTCCACGGCCCAGCAGGCAGCAGCTTTACTTAAGAAGATATTACGGAGTCGACTGAAAATGTGTAAGATTGAAGAATTGTGCGGTGACAAGATCAGACTTCGAGTTTTAGGGTTCCAGAATAAAGCGACCAAAAGTAATTGACAAAATATTTCTTCTTCAATAATGTTCTTCTAAAATATTGAACTTTTTAACAATTATAAAAAAATTGAATATTTATATTTATATTTAAGCACATGGGGCTGTCATGGTTTGAACAGGGTTCTTGCCCTGCACTCACAGGGTTAAATGTTCGTGGCCTCTTTCTGGATCTGGGAGGGGTATTTATACTCACTCTTTACCAGGGTTCTCTGTCAGCTATACTGTTGTTCTGGTGTGTCTGACCCCTGGTGTGTGTGTATTCTGCGTTGCTTGTTTGCTTCCCGTTTATGACCCGGCCTGTTCCCTCACTCTGTACTCCGTCTCTTGCTTTGGTACTATTGTCTTCTCCGGTTCTGACCTCCTGGCTTGGCTATTGTTACTCCGTTACAGTTTACCCCTATTGTAGAGTATATTGCCCGTTCTGGATTTTCAGATCTATTGCTATGCCCTGACTATCCATTCTGTCTAACCCTTTGGTACTGTATTGCTATCTTGTGCTTTGACCCTGGCTTCATCTGGTTTCTGTCTCTGTCTATGCCCCTTGGTAACATTGTCCTGTAGTTACCTTTCTAGGAGTTTCCCTGCAGCTCGCAGATCGGTGGAGCTTAGGCCACGCCCCCAGCAGTCATGTGCTTCAGGTCCTGATACTCTGAAGCACGCATCATCACTGCTGCTGCCCTGCTCCACAGGTATCTTTGAGCACCGCTTTTGTACTCAGGACACCCGCACTGGCTCAGTGAGCAAGTGTAGTGCGGGACTCCTGACAGGGGCCTACAATGACCTTATTTTGCTGGCACTGGCTAATTTATGAGATGGAGGGATTGTAAGTCCTTTACCCTTACCCCTTCATGAAGTAATGGCTGTTTATGGTCATATCCCCAGGACAGGACACTAGAATTAGTCTGGGATGGAGCACAAAGTAAAACCAGAGATGCAACAGGAGTCAGTCACAGGTAAATAGTAAAGAAGTTGCGACTTATAACCAGGAGCACAGGATGACCCCAAAACATGGAACAGCCATATGCACATAGAATACTGATAAGCCTGGAGAAAGGCATAAAAGAAAATGGTGCCCTAAGATCTCAGTGCCCAACCCACATCATGCTACAGTGCAAGGGCTGCAGGACGAAATAAGGACTGTGATACATTACAATAAATTCGATACATTAAATAAACGGATGAATGATCATTATGCAACCCAAACAGAGTTCTCGAAAATCCATTAATCAATGAGCTGGTAAACTTCCAGTGCACGGCTGCCTTCTTCCAAAAAGAGCACCACCCACGACTATAGGTTGTGCGTGGTATTGCAGCTCTGCAGGATCGCAGTACCAAAAATGGCCATGACATGGTGTACTGTGTGGTGCGACTCCATCCAGTGTTCTCATCTGACTTTGAACAGCTGATCGTCGGGAGCGCTGGATGTCCGGCCTCTTCTGATCAGATAATGATTATTTGTGCTAAGGATATGACATCAATATCTAAGTCCTTGAAATCCCTTTAAGGTTTTAAAGGTGTTTTTAGGTATAGTAACCGATTTTATAGAAGTGAAATCTGAGTTAATAGAGGGGAGCACTGATTCTACACCATCATAACAGAGAGGCTACGAGGAGCATCTGTTACTCTGTGAGTTCTCCAGACATTCATTGGTTTCCATAGGCACTGTGTAATGCCTTTCTCTCCTGTAGTGATGCTATAAGAAAATTCAACACTGAGGGAGGAGTCAGATGGCAATGCAGTGCTCGGACTGGCCAGCGACTATCCTGACCCAAGCAAGACAGCTCCATAGAAATACATGGTGTCACGTTTGGGTCAGAGTAGCTGCCGGCCAGTCTGAGCTTTCCATTATGATCCACATCTGACTTATACGACTCTTCCGTTAGAGCCAACTTCCACCATAGACTCCAGCTGATCACTCGGGGTCTCAGGAGAAGAACAGCTCATTTTTGGGTGATCCCTTGTAACAAAGAGGGATTTTACCAGCAGACAACTTCTCAATGTTTTTCAGGATTCCTGTATGAGAACTCTGAATTTATTCATTTCATGGAAGAAAATAGGAAACTTCTCATTATAAAGCAGCACCTAATCCTTACTATTGTGCGGAGGACGGATGACCCGGCCAGAACAGCTGGAGCTTAGAGCACAAATCGCCGCTGAGCTCTGTGACTGAATATTACTTACACTGGTTTGGTTTAACCATACGGCTCTCGCTAAAAGTGCTAAAAAAATCAACTCATCAACATATGGCAGCTTTCACAATAAAGTGCTGACTTCACAAATGCTTTGTCAAAGACAGATGAGGAGCAAGAGCTTTATAAAATGTATTTATGGACTTTCATCCTTTGCATTTATACCGTAAGCCTCGTGCCGGAGAGACTTAGGACATGGATTAACCCACTACATGCCAGCTAATATCTCCACTGCTTACATAGCTAATTTACTATCTAGTTTACTTATTATAGACACTTGGTTTCATAAATATGAAATTATATAGTCAGTGAACATGGTACTGCAGCCCTCATCTCATTTTTGGCCTCTTCCTCCATCGCCCATGGGAAGCAAATGGCCACAATGGACGATGAAACCTTAAGAAACAGACAAAAATCGAAAGATCTTGTAATCTCAAGCGACTCCTGTTGAATATATCTACATCCAGGCAACCAAACCATTCATGTCACAGAAATAGTCTTGGTATAAAGGGGTTTCCTGCTTTGCTCCTAAATTTATCTAGTATAATGAGTTATGGAGGAGAGGGCATCACAAAAAAGTATAAGTAAAGTAGAAGATGACGTCAGAGCCATTAATCCAAGACGTCTGACATGGAGGACATGAACAGAAGACACATCCTTGATATCAGATGTTGTCCTAAATCCATACAACTTCCTAGACTTATGATGTACAATAAAACTTATATAGAGTATCCAGAGATATCTATGTAAGTACTTTTATGCCAAAAAAGAAAAATATTATTCTAGAAAAATGTATAAAAGTATCTAGATTACTTTTGGCTTTTTGGCATGACAGTAAATACATACCTCCTAAACTTAAAATGAGCAATTGATTGAAAGGCTTCTACATACATGACAAACGCAGGACCCACCAATCTACAGAACCAACCGGATCATGACTCCTGATTACATGTCCCTTATGTTTACAGCATGAAAACTGCATAAAATTTCTGAACCATGGGAAGAGGATCCTTATATAATGCAGAAGACCGAATGCAACACACAGAAAACGCAAGGCAAGAACAATCGGAGAATGATATAACTTTGTTTAAATGGAACAATAATTTACATAATTTCTGGGCCGTAATTAATAGTAACAGGATAAATAAGATCTTGGTGTGAATCAATTAACAACCGAAGTTCTTCACTTATGTCATTCTGAACGTCTTCATGAAGGTGGAATGCCCGTTCACAGGGGTACCCACGCAGATGCTCTGTCTCTCTTTCCAGAATTCTGGCCCAAGCGAGAGTCACCGGGTTTTCCCACTAGGCCGCAAATCTTTGTCTGATGTAGCTTATTAGTGCAACTTGAGTCGCTTGCTCCTCGAAAGACCCCCTCCCAGCCTGTCTTCCTAAACCCTGCCAACCTTAGTACCATATGTCTAGGCTGGAAGTGATGGTCCTGTTCATTTGTGCTGGCTCACTGTGGTTGCAGTAGTTCTTCCTATGACATCACCTCCTCGCCGATCCTCGTGGCCTGACCATCAACAGGTTTCTGCTGGACCTGGAGTGGAGAGGACTGGGACTTGGCTCTTGACTTGCAAATTCTAGCCTCTGTGTCTTCTCTGACATGGCCTGATCCTTAACAGGTGGTGTCCCGCTCTCCAGTGGCAAAGGCATCTCACTGAGGCCTATCACACCGGCCTCTATGTCATTCCAGGTCTGCGCCTTTTTTTCTGCTGATCTTGGCACCAAAACACCTCATGATTTGGCGAGCATGATTTTTATATCCCAGGGCTCTGCTCTGTGAGACACCTGTCCAGGATCAGTACATGAAGCTGCTACTCTCTGAAATCCTTCCTGTACAGGTTGGTTCCACCTGCCTGTGCCCACCCAGCAGATGGTGGAGTTTCCTTACTATGGTCACATCCCGCAAGCATTCCTCATGGGTATGACCTCTTCCTATTACACTTGTACTGCACAAGTGACAACACAGGAAACAAAAAAAATCTCCAATAATATTAGGTTTTCAAAACATTAAAATTGTCTGTTAACTATTTCAGTATATAACTTCCTGATAGCAAAAATGGAGGGGAAAAGAACAAGACAGATTGCGAGGACCACCAAGTCTATCCCTTGACTGGACTTCCAGGTCATCATCTTGCTAAAACATTGCTGTTTTATAACTTCCTTGATGACGCTCATCTTCTTCTCTCCGACTGTTTTTATTTAGCAGCAGTTTTCTATACTCTCAACTAGGACATTATAATCAAAAGGCTCTGTTTATGTGTCATGTTTCAGTTTACCTTATTGTCCCTATTCTCCTTCCATGTTCGGAGCGATAATGATAATTTGTTTGCATGTAAAAGGACAACAAAGGAATGTTACACGGGGTAAAGGTGTGAAGTGCTAAGTGAAAATACACTGCTCAACAAAATAAAGGGAACACTTAAACAACAGAATATAACTCCAAGTAAATCAAACTTCTGTGAAATCAAAATGTCCACTTAGGAAGCAACACTGTTTGACAATCAATTTCACATGCTGTTGTGCAAATGGAATAGACAAGAGATGGAAATTATTGACAATTATCAAGACACCCTTAATAAAGGAGTGTGTTGTGATTTCGCTTTCTGGCCTACCTCTGGTTACTACTGAAGGTAGTGGAGCTGGTCAAATTGACAGAGGGGTTGCAAATTCTCTTTCTGGGCTCCCTCTGGTGGTTACTGGAGGTAATGGAGCTGATCTGATTAACAGAGGCTTGCCACCTGATAATGAGGATGACGATTGGAGATCTGGGGTTTCAGACTGGATTTAAGACAGCCGATTCCCTCTATCCCTGCTGGTGATTTTCTTCCTGCCTCCTGAGGTCTTACTTTCCAGCTCAGTCCCTGCATGTTCAGCTAAGTGTTCATTTGCTATTCTGCTTACATTTGATTTGGTTTTGTCTATCTCAGTTTTGTGTGGGTCAGCCAGCTCCGGCTGGGGCTGTGCTGAATCACCATCCATATGTTACTGCTTGTGCCAGTTTGTTTCTTTCCCTTATTAGATTGGTCTCTTTTTGCTCTGCTTTCAGAATATACCAGAGTGCTGATATAGTGGGCGAAGTCGTGCGACTTCAGTATTTTTTGCATCAGACATGTTGGACTTTTTTTGCAGGGTTTTTGCGTGATTGCAGACAGTGTCTTTCCTTTCCTGTCCTGTCTAGTTAGTGTGGGCCCCATCATTTGCTCAGTCTATTTTCCTACCTGCGTTTGTGTTTTCATCTTGTCTCACCGACAATATATGTTTGGGGGCTATCTCTTCCTTTGGGGTCTGCTCTGGTGCAGTTTAGATTTCCCCTTTCTTGCTTCAGGCATAGTTAGCTCTCCGGCTGTGTCGAGGCGTCTAGGATCATCGTAGGCATGCTCCACGGCTACTGCTAGTTGTGTGGATAGGATCAGGGGTCCGCAATCTGCTTAGTTACCAACATCTCTGGTTTTCTGTGGCTTAGCTTGGGCTTGCTCTCCTCCTCAGTGACCCAATCATAACAGAATCACCAGCCCAACCGCAGACTCTAGGGTACTCAAAAGAAGGAAAGAAATGTAAAAAAAAAAGTGTCAGAATTTTTTAAATATATTTTTTCCTCTTTTTCTCTGGGGCCGTAGGAGGATTTTATCTTTAATGGAGATTAAGCAATTGTCCGATCGGGTTGAGCAGCTCGCTGCTGAAGTGCGGGGAATTTCTGCCTTTCTCGCTCAATCATCTGCTGTTGAACCAAAGATTCCTACTCCTGATGTGTTTTCTGGGGATCAGTCTAAATTTTTGAATTTTAAGAATAATTGTAAACTATTTTTTGCCTTGAAGCCTAACTCATCGGGGAGCTCTGTGCAGCAGGTTAAAATTGTCATCTCTCTGCTGCACGGCGATCACCAGGATTGGGCTTTTTCTCTGACATCTGGAGATCCTTTTCTGACTAATGTGGATGCATTTTTTCAAGCCTTGGGGTTGTTGTATGATGAACCTAATGCTATTGATGAAGCTGAGAAAACCTTATTGGCATTGAACCAGGGACAGGATTCTGCAGAGTTATATTGTCAAAAATTACAAAAGTGGGCGGTTCTTGCTAAATGGAATGACGATGCCCTAGCAGCTCTCTTTCGGAAGGGTTTGGCAGAAACCATAAAAGATGTTATGGTGGGATTTCCTGTTCCCTCTGGTCTTGACGATTCTATGTCATTGGCCATTCAAGTTGATCGGCATTTACGTGAATGTAAAACTACACGAGAGGCATTGCCGCCTTTTGAACGAATGTCTGAACCCATGCAATGTGATAGGGTTTTGCCTAGGGCGCAACGTAAGGAGTTTAGAAGGCATAATAAATTGTGTTTTTTCTGTGGCGACGCCTCTCATAATATTTCTGTCTGCCGTAAACGAGAAAAATGTTTTGCTGACACATTTGCCGTGGGCAGTGTACAGACTAAGTTCCTTTTGGCAAATACTTTGATCTGCTCCTTGTCTACATTTTCCACTAAGGCTTTTGTAGATTCAGGAGCAGCTTTGAATCTGATGGATTTAGACTTTGCTAAATGTTGTGGTTTTCCGATGATAACCCTGCAGACTCCTATCCCTTTGAGGGGTATTGATGCTACTCCTTTGGTGGAGAATAAACCACAGTTTTGGACCCAGGTGATAATGCGGGTCGTCCCGGACCACCAAGAAAATTGTAAATTTTTGGTGTTGCACAATTTGCATGATAATATTGTTCTGGGTTTTCACTGGTTGCAATAATCCTGTTTTGGATTGGAAATCTGTGTCTGTGGTGAGTTGGGGTTGTCAGTGTGTTCTTAGTGACACTCCTGTTTTCTCCACCTGTCCCCAGTCTCAAGATATTCCTGATTATTTGGCTGATTTTTCTGATGTATTTAGTGACAGTAAGTCTGCGTCTTTTCCTCCTCATAGGAGTTATGACTAGAGATGAGCGAACAAAAAATTGTTCTATTCGAATCTAATTTCGAATCGAACCGCAGAGAGCAGTTCGGTTCGAAAATGTTCTATTTCATTTCGAATTCATATAAAACATTGTTTGAATACACTTTTATCTGCGAGTGCATTCGCGTGTGAACGCGCTCGCTAATTGGACCGCATTCGCAAGCGCGAATGCGGTCACTTCCGTCACGCATAGACGGGTACAGAGCAAAACCAACGCTCGTTCTCGCGAGGGCTCACGTGACTGCGCAAACGGCCGTTTCGGCACTTGCAGAGTTTGCAGCAGCAATGGCCAGTAGCAGCAGCCACCACAGAAGCTCCAGCCACCGGTGCAGAGCCTCCCCCCTGGGACACAAAGAGGTGGCTGCGATGGTCCAGATCATGGATGAAGTGGACTATGACATGGAGAGGGAGCACCAGCGACATCCCAATGACCACAAGGAGAGGATACTGCGAAAGGTCGGAAGGGTGCTCCAGCACAAATTCTGCGTCGAACGTACCGCGGGTCAGCTACAGAAAAAGTGGAGCGACCTTAAACTGAAGGAGCGGGATCGTCTCGAGACCATACGACGGGAGATAGCGGAGCGAGGTATGTAGTCATGTTTCTCACTGTGAATACCTTTCTGTATGGAAAAAAATATGCTGGAATTTTGCAAAAAATTTTTTTTTTTTAACTTTGAAATTCTCTGCTTTTTACAAAAATACGGGTACCCCCCATAATAGTTATTGATTAACATCCTCCACATGTTTACCTCATATTCGCATCATTTTGGAATTAAAATTTTGTTTCAGGACGTGAGAAAGTTTATAGTTTTACATGTGTTTTTTCAAATTTACAATAAAATTTCCAAAACCCACTTTTAAGAGGACCAAGTCAGTTCCGAAGTCACTTTAAGGGGTTAATAACAGAAAACGCCCATAAATGACCTATTTCGCAAAGTAGATCCTTCAAGGTGCTCAAAACTCTTTACGAAAGCTTTGTAAACCATTTTGTTTTTCCACATGAATTTTAGGAAATTCAATTTGAAATTTCAAAATTGGACCTTTTTGTTCACTCCGCCTTACTCCGCCTTGCTCCACCTCAGCTTTGATTCTTGACTTTCGGATAGCAAATTTTCAATTTTTTTGTGGCCAGTATCATGAGGTACACCACCAGCCCATTTATCCAAAGTTGGGAGCCAAAAAAAAAAAATTTGAATTTTTTTTTTTGGCCCCACCCACCAAAACAAGCAAATGGGCGAGGACGTCACTCAGGACTCGGGAGACGTCCAGGCCCGCGAAGTGGTAAAATATATTAAAAATAAATTAATTACTTATTTTTACACTGAACAATACTTTACGTGCGCATTTAAAGGGGTACTCCGGTGATTAAAAGTTATCCCCTATTCATAAAGGGGTACTCCAGTGATTAAAAGTTATCTCCCATCCTGCTGGGACCCACACCGATCGCCAGAACGTGGCTCTGATTGAGCCCCATGTACTGGCAGCTCCGTCCAGGGCTGTGGAGTCGGAGTCGGTGCCTATTTTGGTGGAGTCAAAACCAAAGATTCCTACTCCTGATGTGTTTTCTGGGGATCAGTCTAAATTTTTGAATTTTAAGAATAATTGTAAACTATTTTTTGCCTTGAAGCCTAACTCATCGGGGAGCTCTGTGCAGCAGGTTAAAATTGTCATCTCTCTGCTGCACGGCGATCACCAGGATTGGGCTTTTTCTCTGACATCTGGAGATCCTTTTCTGACTAATGTGGATGCATTTTTTCAAGCCTTGGGGTTGTTGTATGATGAACCTAATGCTATTGATGAAGCTGAGAAAACCTTATTGGCATTGAACCAGGGACAGGATTCTGCAGAGTTATATTGTCAAAAATTACAAAAGTGGGCGGTTCTTGCTAAATGGAATGACGATGCCCTAGCAGCTCTCTTTCGGAAGGGTTTGGCAGAAACCATAAAAGATGTTATGGTGGGATTTCCTGTTCCCTCTGGTCTTGACGATTCTATGTCATTGGCCATTCAAGTTGATCGGCATTTACGTGAATGTAAAACTACACGAGAGGCATTGCCGCCTTTTGAACGAATGTCTGAACCCATGCAATGTGATAGGGTTTTGTCTAGGGCGCAACGTAAGGAGTTTAGAAGGCATAATAAATTGTGTTTTTTCTGTGGCGATGCCTCTCATAATATTTCTGTCTGCCGTAAACGAGAAAAATGTTTTGCTGACACATTTGCCGTGGGCAGTGTACAGCCTAAGTTCCTTTTGGCAAATACTTTGATCTGCTCCTTGTCTACATTTTCCACTAAGGCTTTTGTAGATTCAGGAGCAGCTTTGAATCTGATGGATTTAGACTTTGCTAAATGTTGTGGTTTTCCGATGATAACCCTGCAGACTCCTATCCCTTTGAGGGGTATTGATGCTACTCCTTTGGTGGAGAATAAACCACAGTTTTGGACCCAGGTGATAATGCAGGTCGTCCCGGACCACCAAGAAAATTGTAAATTTTTGGTGTTGCACAATTTGCATGATAATATTGTTCTGGGTTTTCACTGGTTGCAATAATCCTGTTTTGGATTGGAAATCTGTGTCTGTGGTGAGTTGGGGTTGTCAGTGTGTTCTTAGTGACACTCCTGTTTTCTCCACCTGTCCCCAGTCTCAAGATATTCCTGATTATTTGGCTGATTTTTCTGATGTATTTAGTGACAGTAAGTCTGCGTCTTTTCCTCCTCATAGGAGTTATGACTAGAGATGAGCGAACAAAAAATTGTTCTATTCGAATCTAATTTCGAATCGAACCGCAGAGAGCAGTTCGGTTCGAAAATGTTCTATTTCATTTCGAATTCATATAAAACATTGTTTGAATACACTTTTATCTGCGAGTGCATTCGCGTGTGAACGCGCTCGCTAATTGGACCGCATTCGCAAGCGCGAATGCGGTCACTTCCGTCACGCATAGACGGGTACAGAGCAAAACCAACGCTCGTTCTCGCGAGGGCTCACGTGACTGCGCAAACGGCCGTTTCGGCACTTGCAGAGTTTGCAGCAGCAATGGCCAGTAGCAGCAGCCACCACAGAAGCTCCAGCCACCGGTGCAGAGCCTCCCCCCTGGGACACAAAGAGGTGGCTGCGATGGTCCAGATCATGGATGAAGTGGACTATGACATGGAGAGGGAGCACCAGCGACATCCCAATGACCACAAGGAGAGGATACTGCGAAAGGTCGGAAGGGTGCTCCAGCACAAATTCTGCGTCGAACGCACCGCGGGTCAGCTACAGAAAAAGTGGAGCGACCTTAAACTGAAGGAGCGGGATCGTCTCGAGACCATACGACGGGAGATAGCGGAGCGAGGTATGTAGTCATGTTTCTCACTGTGAATACCTTTCTGTATGGAAAAAAAATATGCTGGAATTTTGCAAAAAAATTTTTTTTTTTAACTTTGAAATTCTCTGCTTTTTACAAAAATACGGGTACCCCCCCCATAATAGTTATTGATTAACATCTTCCACATGTTTACCTCATATTCGCATCATTTTGGAATTAAAATTTTGTTTCAGGACGTGAGAAAGTTTATAGTTTTACATGTGTTTTTTCAAATTTACAAATTTGAATTTTTTTTTTTGGCCCCACCCACCAAAACAAGCAAATGGGCGAGGACGTCACTCAGGACTCGGGAGACGTCCAGGCCCGCGAAGTGGTAAAATATATTAAAAATAAATTAATTACTTATTTTTACACTGAACAATACTTTACGTGCGCATTTAAAGGGGTACTCCGGTGATTAAAAGTTATCCCCTATTCATAAAGGGGTACTTCAGTGATTAAAAGTTATCTCCCATCCTGCTGGGACCCACACCGATCGCCAGAACGTGGCTCTGATTGAGCCCCATGTACTGGCAGCTCCGTCCAGGGCTGTGGAGTCGGAGTCGGTGCCTATTTTGGTGGAGTCAGAGGTATAAAATGGACCGACTCCGACTCCCAAAATATATAATAAATTGGTACAGTTAGTAGTAAAATTCAGTATTTGCTGAATATATTTTCATAAGAATTTTGGAAAATGATGAAATGTTGAAAATGATGAAATGTCCTGTAAATTTCTGTTCTATTCCTCATATAATGATGGGAGTCCAGGGCTGTGGAGTAGGAGTCGTGGAGTCGGAGTCGGAGTCGGTGCCTATTTTGGTGGAGTCGGAGTTGGAGTCGGAGTCAGGGGAAATTGAGGAGTCGGAGTCGGGGCTTTGGCGTACTACCGACTCCACAGCCCTGGCTCCGTCCATGGACGCAGCTCCGTCCATGGACGGACCTGCGTGCAGCCGCTCCATTCACTGCAATGGAGAGCTTTGAGCGGCCGCGCTGCCGGAGGCAGAGCTCCACAGCGGTCACACTGTGACTGCTGGGAGTTCCTGCCCGGCACTTGGCATTGCTGCCCGGAGGCAGCGATAACAGTGAATGCAGCATTCACGGCCATTACAGAGTCCAGAGGCGCATGCGCAGTGCGCGCATGAGTCCGCCGGTGTGACGGACTCAGCTACTGCTGAGCCCATTTTTTGAGTGGACCCTCTGGGTCGTGGCACCCACCCACCGAGGGCGAGCTGACCTTGTGAGAATCCACCCCCTATACAGGGAGTGTCAGGGGCAAGACCAAGGGGGTGAGCCACCACGACTGCTGGGACCAGACGGCCGGCTCAGGGGACACTAGACGAGTGTCTGACGACAAGGACGAGCAGGAAGCAAGACGAGACTAGACGTAGGTGCAAGGTATCTTCATTAGAATAACACAAGATCACATACAGAGAAAACAAGCAAAACGTGCAAGGTGCGCGCGTGGGCACGCCAAGGTCCATAACATGGTACGTGCCAGATGGCACGCCTAGGCACAGGTAATGGCATGATGGCATCGGACTCCGGACTGCTGGCAAACCGACAGGGTCCAGGGATCAGGCTGCGGACGTCAGCTCCGGACATCAGGCTGTAGTCATCTGGTTCCGGACCTCTGGCAACGGTCGGCAGGTTCCGGGCATCCGGCAGGCAAACCAGGGTTCAGGCAAGGAGGCACGACAGATATCCAAGCAGGGTGCGTGTTTAGGGAACACGCCAAGGTCCAAGGCTAGGTGCGTGTGTAGGGGACATGCCAGGGTCCAAGGCTCGGTGCGTGTGTAGGAGACACACCAGGGTTCAAGACTAGGTGCAAGGCAAGGTGCGTGTGTAGGGGACACGCCAGGGTTCAAAGCGAGGTGCGTGTGTAGGGGACACGCCAAGGTTCGCAAACGAGACAGGGTGCGGGTGTAGCCACGCCAAAGCATAGAATAAGACAGAGTGCGTGTAGAGACACGCCAAGGCACAAGGTACAAGACAGAGTGCGTGTAGAGACACGCCAAGGTACAAGACAGAGTGCGTGTAGAGACACGCCAAGGTACAAGACAGAGTGCGTGTAGAGACACGCCAAGGCACAAGACAGGGTGCGTGTAGAGACACGCCAGGGTTCAGAGCAGGGCTGCGTGCTAGGAGCTACGCAGGGACGCACACCTCACTGGCCAATGCACACGGCTGTAACGCCAGCACGAGGCACGACTAAGGCACAGGAGGGGGCAAAGGAACCTTCGTGCTAGGAGCCACGCCAGGTTCAGGGCAGGGTGCGTGCTAGTAGCCACGCCAGGGTTCAAGGCAGGGTGCGTGCTAGGAGCCACGCCAGGGCACAAGGAAGGGCTGCGTGCTAGGAGCCACGCAGGGGGCACGCCACACTGGCCAGTACACACGGCTGTACACAAACACGTGGCACTTACCACGGCACAGGAGACGGCCAAGGGGAACCCACGCCGGGGTTCAATGCAAGGACAAGGCAGGGAACAAGGCAAGGAATACAGGCAGAAACAGAGCCAGGTCAGAGAGAGGACAGAGTCTAGCAGCGGAGCGTAGGCAGAAGCCCAGAGCCGGGCCAAGGGAAGACCTTGGGACTAGACAAAGAAACGAGCACTAAGGAGAGGAGAAATGGTGCGTGTGCCAGGGAGCACTACAGAGCACCATAGGAGAGAGCGAGGCAGAGCAAGCAAAGACTGAGACCATAGGGAGGAACACAAAGCAAGGAATAGCAAGGCAGAGAACACAGGGAGGACTACAAGTCAAAGCATAGCAAAAGCAAGACATGGCAAAACAGGCGAGGCAGAGAACAAAGGAAGGACTACAAGGCAAAGCAAGGCAAAGACAAACATGGCACGAGAGACAACACAAGACATGGCACAAGACAAGAGGCGGAATACGAGCACGGAGCGTGTGCAGAGACGCACTACAGAGCAAAGTGCAAGGGCACAGAATAGAGGGAGCAACCCCACAGACTCAGAGCCTTGCAGGGAAGCAACACAATAATCAGGCCCTGAGCATAGGAAGAGGCGGCCTGATATAGGGCATAGCACCTCCTCCTCCAGGTCAGGACCAGGGGAGAACTTCCGGATTCTAGACATGACGAGATGATCACCGAACCAACCAGTGCAGGATCCTAGGAAGAACACATGATCCGGGATTCTAGACATGACGAGATGATTGCAGAACCAGACAGTGCAGGATCTTAAGAAACATCACATGATCAAGGACTCCAGACATGACGAGAAGATCACAGAAGGCAGAGCAGAAACGCAGGGATCCTGCAGCTCAGACATGAGGTGAGTCTGCACACAGCTCTAGCGAACATGCAGGACAGCAGACAAAACATGCGCATGCACATCGCTCCAGGAGTTCTTGAGACAAACAGACATGGCAGACATGGCGGACATGACAGCCGGGCTGCCAGTACATGGGGCTCTCTCAGAGCCCCGTTCTGGTGATCGGTGGGGGTCCCAGTGGGGGCCCCCCAAACGATCAGCAAGTTATCCCCTATACCAGGGATTGGGGATAACTTGCATCCACCGGAGTACCCCTTTAAGGTCGTCTCGTCACATTTATTACACTCCCCCTTTGCGTTTCGGTGTAGTGACTTACATGCACAACATTGCAGGATTATTTATCCTGTATCCATGCTGTTCATTGTTGAAGCATAGGTGCAAGTGCTGCCAGTTAGAATCTACAGTGCGTGGTGCGCCTTATCTATATTGTTTTTTTGTTATTTTCTGCTTTACTCAATTACAATTTTTTTCCTATAGGCGAAACTCACAGGCAAAGGGAGCACCGCAGGGCTCGACACCGGGGACGCAAGGAGGGTTGGCGATCACGTCCTCTTCCCCCTCCTGAGGCTTCCGTGGGGTCCACCCCTCGTAAGTTTTTTTAATTTTTTTTTTAAAGTATGTCTTCTTTAACAGTACGCTATCTAAGGGCGAGGACACAGACAGCGTATTGAGAGTTGAATACGCTAGCATATTCACCCGCGAATACCTGTCCTGACCTGCGCATCTGCCGGCCTGAACTCGCGAGCGCACCTCTCCTTGTGGTCGTTGGGATGCTGCTTCTGCTCCCTCTCCATGTCATAGTCCACTTCATCCATGATCTGGACCATCACAGCCACCTCTGAATGTCCTAGGGGAGAGGCTCTGCGGCGGTCTACCTGTGTCTACCTGTGATTACTAATCACAGAGGGACAGGGAGTCGCGGGTATACCCTTCAATACGCTGTATGTGTCCTGGCCCTTAGGCTCTGTTCACACTGTGCATTTTTGCCTTTTCTCAACTCTTTCAGATTGTTTTTACCCCTTTTTCGAATTAACAAAATTTCATACGAAAACAAAACAAAGTGCAAGTGTGAACAGAGCTGTACTCCAGTTTGTACCTTTTTTTTCTGTTATTTTGTGTGTTGTTTAAGATACAACTCGGGGTCGGTTCACATCTGCGGCGTGCATAACGGCGCCTAAGGTCTTTGCTCAACATCTTTAGTTGAGCAAGCAAAGATGGAATGCTGCCTGTGCAAAACAGAATGCACTTTGTGAATACCCTTTTCTATAGACTTCAATGGAAACAACCGTCTTTTAAACGCTGCGTCTTTTACACCGTCTTTCACGCCAAATACGGAATGCACTGCGCAGATGTGAATCGACCCTTAGTTGCTAGAACGGATTTCAGTTTGATTGCTGACATTTACCTTTTTCTTTCCCTTCAGCATCGCCTCATGATGATGGACCCCCGGCCACGGTCCCACCCGTGCCGGAGGCCGTCTCAGAGGAGGTGGTGGAGGTTTATTCATCACCACCACTACCGCACCTGTCCCCGGCGGTCCAGGAGGAGGAAGACGGCGTGATGGTCATCCCCCTGCCTCGCCAGCTGTGCCCCCTTTGCCTGGTAAGTAGAGAACTAAATGGTTTTTCTTTCAGAAAGCACTCTGTCATATAAGCCACACTAAATGGTTTGGCTCATATGAAATGTAACGTTTCAAGGGGTCTGGTCACCTCCTTCCTGCGCCATAACATTAAGCTATGGTACTGGTAGGGGAGATGACAGGACACCTTTGAAATGGTTGGCTCTACACAGCAAGTTTATTGATGTATCTTTAATTTTCAATGAATGTTGCAATTGGGACCACGTATGAAATCCACTGGAGGATCCCAATTTAAAAATGTTTGAAATTGAAAGATACATCAATCCACAAACACTTGCTGTGTTGAGCCAACCCCTTTAAGCATCAACGAGGGTGCTTCGGTATACTTAACCCCTTCAGCACTAGGCCTATTTGTACCAGACCATTTTTTTAAAATCTGACCTGTGTCACTTCATGAGCTAATAAATCGGGAACGCTTTCACCTATCCATGCCATTCAGAGATTGTTTGCTCGTCGGGACATAGTGTACTTCGAGTCAGTGCTAAATGGGAGTATAAATATTTTCCCTTTCTGAAATAAAAAAAAACCGGTACAATTCTGCTAAAAAATCACGGTTTTTATCTTTGAAATTCTCTGCTTTTATCAAAAATACGGATCCCCCACCCCAATAATAGTGATTAGTGAACATTACCCACATGTCTACTTCATATTGGCATCATTTTCACTAAGAAATTTTATTTTTTGCCAACGTGATAATGCTTATAGTCTTATAGTTACGCCTGCAATTTTTTACATTTACTAACAAATTTCCCAAACCCACTTTGTAAAGGACCAAGTCAGTTCTGAAGTTACTTTAAGGGTTAACATAACAGAAACCACCCCTAAATGACCCCATTTTTCAAACTAGACCCCTCAAGGTGTTCAAAACAGCTTTTTAAATCTTTGTAAATTCTTTTGATCTTCCGCAGGAATTTTTGCAAAAGCAAGATGAAATTTCAAAATTTAAAACTTAAATTTTTTTTTTTATTTTCCATGGTAATCCAATTCTAGCTGAAATCCAGCAAGGGTTAACATTAACAGCAGAACCAAACCCTTACTGTGTTATCCCAATTTTGCAGTTAACTGAAACACCCCACATATACCCGTAAACTATACCCCTCAAGGAAGGTTTTAGGGGGCTTAGCGATCAATTTGAAATCAACGGGTGCTGCTGGAAGCGACAAAATCATGCGAAAAATAGCCTAATCACACGGGCGACTTTCGGCCGCAATAATCATGGGCAACAGTCGCGGGCGACGAGCGGGTCGCAACGGAGGACGCAGCTGTTTCCCGAGATTATGCTGGATGACAATCGCCTTCTTTTCACTTTTATTAGTCGTCTGAGACTCACGATTTTTTAGAGTGTACCTTTCTCTTTCAGTGAGTCGGGGATTCTAATAAAAGTCAATCTGAAGGGTGTGGGAAGGGGGGGTTGGGCGGCAAAACCACCCAGGACGGCGAGCCAAGGTGCCTGCCGGCCGGGGGGTGCCCCAGAATGCCGCCGTTCCCGGCACGTGGACCGGTGTAGTACCGCGACGTACATGTTCGGCGCTCGTAATATGGTCCACGTAAAATGCGCAGTACATGTATGGCACTCGTAGTGAAAGGGTTAATAGACCCTCCGCTCCTCCTGCTCCTTCAGTGTCCATTTTCTGTACACCAGTTCAAGCCTGCAACAATAGTTAATGGGCACTGACGGGTGGTGGGCGGTGTAGGGTCTGCAAGTAAACCGGGGCACCCATGTTGTTATACTCAGGTTCACTCATCCTGATTTCATTTTTTTTCCCCACAGCTGACAATCACCCCTTCCAAGACCGCTTGGAGGCGGTATAGAGATGCTTGGAAGGGGTGATTAACGGGACCAATGCCGTCATTCCCCAGCTCCGCCATCTCCACATGGAGCTCTACGGGGTCCGGGACGATTACCGCTCCGTCCAGGAAGAGTTGCTCCGCCTTTTTCAGACCCGCGGTGCGGACGGCGCTGATTGAAGCACCCCCCGACCTTCTCCAGTATCCTCTCCTTTATGTTTTGGGTTGTCATTGGCCTCTCTCTCCACGTCATACTTCATGGCCATGATCTGGACTGTTGCCCCCCTCTTTGTGTCCCATGGACACATTTATGTAAAAATAAATGTTTATTTTTTGTTATTACGAAACAATTGTCCTCGTGTGTTTCTTTGTAATTACAATAAAGCTATAGAGTGACTATTTATAATTTGCAGCTTTTTTTGCCCAGATTTTTTCCAAATGGCAAATATTTTCACAACGAATTACCGGTGAATTTTTTGCGAAAATAAGCATTGCCATTAGGTTAAGGGCTTTTTTTTAGCTTTTATAACCAAGTATTTTGAACACTTGCTAATATTTTATGTTAATTTTTTTTTTTGCCACCATTGATCTCAAACGAGTTTGTCTTCCAGACTATAAGTCCCAGCTTTTTCTTTGGACTTGGTGCAGCTTTCAGACTTAGAATCTGAAGCTGCGTTTAGCTCGGATTCTCTCTCCAAAAACTATCTACAAACTTGGAGTCCACTGTGCGACCATCAGCGTATTAAATGCTTGCGCGGCTGGAAGAACCCAAGCAGAAGTCCTTTTTGGACACAAAAGGTAAACCAATGTTCAGCTCACTAACACAAAGTCCCCACTTTTGGACTTAGCCGCAGACTGAACCTGGGAAAAACTTATGAATAGAATCGTGTGCTTCTGCTTATTCTCCCAAGGAAAACGCACTCGTGTGAACAGCCTCTTAACAGCAAAGGCTGCTCCACCAGCTGCGGCAACAAAATCGCTGACTGGTGCAGGATACTTTCCACATCACCAGCAGCAATTACAGGCACAAACGCCCGACCTGCATTAGGGTTCGTGGCCCTAACAGTCATCAAAATTTTTCAGACAGGATTGGGATCGTCTGCAACTTGGAAACTGCGACTGATCCAGCCACGGTTCATTTTTATGAGCGTGAGGCAGTCAACGCTTTCTTTGGACAGCTTCATGCGCCTGTCTGTTAATATGCCCCCTGCCGTGTTGAACACACGCACGGATAGCACGCTTGCCGCGGGACATGACAGCATTTCCAAAGCATAGTGCGCTAACGCTGGCCACCGAGTTAGCCTTGCACCCCAAAACTGGAATGGTTCTGGTGCCTCAGGAAATGCCTCAAAATTCAGGACTAGGTATTCCTGAATTTGGTTATGTAGGTGGCCTACATTTTCCGCACCACTTCCACTTGCATGTGATGCATGATTAGGTCGTGCCAAAAAATTGCCCCACAATCTCCCAAAATTAGTCTCCCCTGCAGAACTGTGGCTGCGTGCAGGGTTTGGGATTGGAGCAGAGGAGGGCTGCACGGGGGCTGTCTCAGAAGGGTGGCGTACCATTAGGTCGCGCAGCAGTGCAGCTTTATAATCCGCCATACATTGACCCCTTTCTTCCTCTGGAATCAACTCCGCAAATTTTGAAGTGTAGCACGGATCAAGCAGTGTGGCCAGCCAGTAGTGCATGCTAGACTTAACCCTCTGCACCCTTGGGTCCTGTTGAAAAAAATGCAGCAAGAATGCACAAATGTGCGACACTGACCCTTGTGCACCTATAGTGCGTGCTGCTGTAGGTAGAAGAAGGGGAAGATCCTCACCCTCTTCTTCTTCGTCCACCCAGCCCTGAAGGAATTCGCTGTGTTGGAGCTCCTCCACATCAGCGGACAGTTGTACTGCTGGCTCAGCCTCACCCTCCTCTACCACATGGCCTGAAACCGCCATGTCTGCAGGGCTCTGTCTACCCTCTCGTGCACTCTGCACCTGTGTAAGTGCAGCCTCCTCCTCCTCCTCCTCATCGGAAGGTAGCAATGACTGCACCTGAAATCTCAGGTTTCGGAGTAGGTGCTCGAGCAAATGAAGGACAGGCACTGTGATGCTGACCAGTGCATCATCGGCACTAAACATATTATTGGCGGTGTCAAAGCCGCTGAGCACCGCACACAGGTCCTTCATTTGTACCCATTCCGAAGGGCTGAAATGGCCAGTGTCTGCACTGCGTTGCCCTAGGCGACGCCCCACCACATACTGCACTACAGCCTGTCTGGCACAGACGCTGCAGCATGTGCAGGGTGGAGTTCCACCGGGTGGGAACATCGCACAGTAAGCGAGTGACAGGCAGCCCCAGTGAATGCTGCAGTGCAGCCAGACGAGCACAGGATGTGGGCGAGCGCCTGAAATGTGCACACAGCTTACGCACTTTATCCAGCAGCACATGCAGACCCGGATAGTTCCTCAAGAACCTCTGCACGACCAGATTTAGCACATGTGCCATGCAGGGCACATGAGTCAGCCCACCCCTCCGAAAAGCTGCCAAAAGGTTTGTGCCATTATCAGACACAACCTTCCCAGGCTCAATATCATTTGGCGTGAGCCAATTTTCAAAGTCCTCTGATATTGCCGCCCACAGCTTGTCACCGGTGTGCGAGTGGTCTCCTAAGCAGCACATATGCAGGATGGCCTGCCTGCGCATGCCGCTGCCTGTAGAGGAGAAGGGAGAGGACTCTGCAGTGGAGGTGCTGTGCACTGCTGTCTGGCCAGCCAGTCTTGGGGCTTTCAAAACTGGAAGTGGTTCACCACCAGCACGTTCGGCACTGTGTGACACTAAGTTCACCCAGTGTGCCGTCAGTGTGATGTATCTCCCCTGCCCGTGCTTGCTGGTCCACATATCGGTGGTAAAGTGGACCTTCTTACACACAGAGTTCCGCAGGGCATTTGTTATGTTGGCTACTACGTGCCTGTGGAGCGCTGGCATTGCAGTTTTCGAAAAGAAATGCCTGCTTGGAAGTTGGTAGCGTGGGCAAGCCAGGGAAAAGACTCCTCGGAAATCCTCCGTCTCCACCAGTCTGAAGGGCAGCATTTCACTAGCCAGCAGCTTAGTGATTGCAAACGTCAGACTCTGGACCTTAGGATTGCTATTTGGCCAGGGAGACTTGCGTGCCCACATTTCGGAAACAGAGGTCTGCAGGGTTTCCTGTGATGTCGTGTGAGTGGTGTCTGACAAGACGCTGCCAGCAGACACTGTGGAGCCATTGTCACGCACACGCTTGCGTCTCACACTCTGCTGACCGACGGACGGGCCCACATTTCCAGCAGCACCAACAGCAGCGCTTGGCACAGATGTAGCAGTGCCAATAGCGCGTCTCTGTGAGGTAGAGGTGGTAGCTGCTGGCACCGTGTGTCCGCATTTTTCCAGATGGCTTTGCCACACAATAACGTGTTTGTGTTGCAAATGCCGGGTCAGGACACTTGGTGTGAGATTCGAGCGGTTTGTGCCGTGACTATAGCGATTACCGCATAGCTTACATATGACATCAGTACTCCCGTCGGCCAGCCTAAAGAAATCCCACACCAAAGAGGATTTGTTGCGCCCATAAGAAGCAGCTCGGGGTTCACTGCGGGGACTCACAGGCAATGGTGCTGCTGTTGGCGTAGTGTCTATGGGAGGATCACTACTAGCCTGCTGTGGAGAAGCTAGAGTCTCCTCTGCTCCACGCCTCTCCTCATCAGAGGTTTGATTTGGGGACACCGTGGCTTCACGCCATGTTGGGTCCAAAACCTCGTCATCATCAGCCACAGCAGATTCAAATGACTCATCCGAACGTACTACAGGCGAATGAGCACTTATGGGGCCCTGTGATGCAGCATATGGGATCATAGTGTCGTCCTCATCATCAGTGTCCATGATGAGTGGTCTGAGCAGTGAGGATTCTGCTGCAGGCCCTGCGACAACTTGCGCCACCTCCTCAAATAAATCCCAGGTTTGGGCATCACTCAGCAGATCACCATCATCAACTGCACCCAAACTGCTGGGTAATGGGTTGTGCAGACAAGGAGATGTAGGAACTGTGTGGGAAAACAGCTCCATGGAGTCTGTTTCTCGTACCACAGAAACAGGGGGCGCCACTGCAGAGGGGTGTTCTTGTGATACAGCAGACTGAGACGAGGCAGCAGACTGCGAAGCTACAGACTGGGAGGATGGTGTGGCTGTCATCCATTTCAGGACGGACTCTTGTGTGCGGGGGTCAGCCAGACTAATACGCTGATGGCCACGCACAAGCGAACTGAGAGTTCATCCCCCAGCTGCACGACTAACGCTGCTGGACGGCAGCATTGGACTCTGCGCTGCACCCGCATTTGCACAGCGGGCAAGAGCAGCACTACGGATCCTTCTGACCATTTTGTGTCAGAAATGCAGCTGCCAGCTACGCACTATGTGCCTGTGCACACAATAGATTAGCCCTGAAGAGGACTTTTGGGTCTGTAGCTCTAAAAAGAGCTTTTGGGTTCGGCCTTAAAGGACTTTAGTGCTTCAAGAAACAAGGGGGACAATAGTTCAGCACAGTGTTGATGAGAGCTAAGCTTCTCACAGTAGTGCAGCTGAACTATAAACTGGACCAATGTAAAAATCACTGTATTCACAGATCCCCCTACACTAGACCAGTCTACAGAACAGCACTTGCCCTACTGGATCAGCTAGCCCTACCTACACTGCACTGACTACTAACTGCCACTTGTCTGCGAAACTGACTGCTTTGCTTGCTCTAACTCTCCAACCACCTACTACTATCTGAGCTCCCACGAAACAGCGTCCGGCGAACGCGCTCTCGAGTCTTTTATACGGGCGATAACGCGATCGAGGACGCGAGCGCTGACGCGACCGATGACGCGCCGCTCTGAGCCAAGCAGTGTAATGCCAGGAACGAACATGGCCGCGGCACCCTTCCCTTGCTTCATGATGATTGGTTCTATTCGCGGAGACACAATGTCGGGCGTGGCGGCGAAACTGAAAGTGCGACGCAACAGCCATTTCGAACACGATTTCGAACACGATTTCGAACAGTATCGGACCGCACAACCAGTTCGAAATCGATAGAACCGCACAGAAACCGCTAATGTTCGATAAAAATGTTCGAAATTCGAACATGTGCGGTTCTATTAGCTCAACTCTAGTTATGACTGTGCAATTGAGTTAATGCCTGGGTGTAAATTTCCCAAGGGTCGGCTTATCAACTTATCGGTACCCGAACATGATGCTATGCGATCTTATATCAAGGAGTCGTTGGAGAAGGGTCATATTAGACCATCCTCTTCACCTTTAGGTGCTGGGGTTTTTTTTGTGGCCAAGAAAGATGGTCCATTAAGGCCTTGTATTGACTATCGTTCCCTTAACAAAATCCCTGTTAAATATCAGTATCCTTTACCCCTGATTTCTGATTTATTTTCCAGAGTGCCTGTTGGTTTACCAAGCTTGACCTCAGGGGGGCGTATAATCTTATTAGCTTCAAGCACAGGGATGAATGGAAGACGCACTCCGGAGGGACATTTTGAGCACCTGGTGATGCCTTTTGGGCTCACTAATGCCCCTTCTGTCTTCCAATCTTTTATGAACAATATTTTCCGGGACTTTGTGGATACATTTTTGATCATTTATCTGGATGATATTTTGATCTTTTCCAGTGATTGGGATTCTCATGTGGAACATTTCCGGACTGTGATCCGGATTTTGAGGGAAAATTCCCTGTACGCAAAGGGATTGAAGTGCCTCTTTGGTGTACAGAGGATTTCATTTTTGGGATTCATTTTGTCCCCGTCGGCTATTGAAATGGACCCAGCCAAGGTCCAGGCCATTTATGATTGGGTTCAGCCTACTTCTTTGAAGGCTCTCCAAAAGTTTTCGAGTTTTGCTAATTTCTACCATAAATTTATAAGTAATTTTTCTGGTATTCTCAAACCACTGACTGATCTGACCAAAAAGGGCGCTGATGTGGTGAATTGGCCACCAGAGGCGTTCTCGCCTTTTCAGGAGCTTTAGCGGAGATTCACTTCTGCTCCGGTTCTACGGCAACCTGATGTCTCACTCCCATTTCAGGTGGTGGTAGATGCTTCTGAGATTGGTGCAGGAGCAGTTTTGTCCCAAAAAGATCCGGTGACTTCTAAAATGAATCCCTTTGCCTTCTTTTCTCGAAAATTCTCCCCATCTGAATGTAACTATGACGTGGGGAATCGGGAATTGTTGGCCATGAAATGGGCATTTGAAGAGTGGAGACATTGGTTGGAGGGAGCTAGACATCAAGTTGTCCTCACCGACCACAAGAATTTGATTTATTTTGAATCAGCCAAACGCTTGAATCCTAGACAGGCTAGGTGGGCCTTGTTTTTCACGCGTTTTAATTTTGTGGTCTCTTTTCTTCCGGGCACTAAGAATGTTAAGGCGGATGCCCTTTCTAGGAGTTTCTTTGTGCATTCTCTTATTGTGACCGAGCCTACTACCATTCTAAATGAGGGTGTAGTTCTTTCCGCCATCTCACCCGATTTGAGACATGCCCTGGAGGAATTTCAGGAGGACAAACCTGAACGTTGCCCTATGGGAAAATTGTATGTCCCTGACCAGTGGAGGAAGAGAGTAATGTTTGAAATTCATTGCTCTGCGTTGGCTGGTCATCCAGGTATTTTTGGTACCAGAGATTTGGTGAGTCGGTCTTTTTGGTGGCCTGCCTTATCTCGTGATGTCAGGAATTTTGTGCAGTCCTGTGGGATTTGCTCTCAGTCCAAACCCTGTTCTCATTCTAGTGGGTTGCTGATGCCCGTGCCGGTGCCCATGGACCCATATCTCAATGGATTTTATTTCCAATCTTCCTGTCTCTCAGAGAATGACTGTTATCTGGGTGATTTGTGATAGATTTTCTAAGATGATCCATCTTGTACCACTCCCAAAGTTGCCATCTTCTTCTGAGTTGGTGCCCTTGTTTTTACAACAGGTGGTTTGGTTATACTGGATTCCAGAGAACATTGTGTCGGACAGAGGAGTCCTGTTTGTTTCCAGATTTTGGAGAGCTTTTTGTTCCAAACTGGGAATTCAGTTATCTTTCTCCTCTGCATTTCATCCTCAGACCAATGGGCAGACTGAGAGATCAAACCAGACTTTGGAGTCCTATTTGAGATGTTTTATATCTGCTGATCAGGATGACTGGGTCTCATTGCATGCTCAGTAGAGTGTGTGGCCTCCACGTGCCTGTATGACCTCTTTACAACACCTGGGCATGCTCCTGATGAGGCGACGAATGGTCTCCTGAGGGATCTCCTCCCAGACCTATACTAAAGCATCCTCCAACTCCTGGATAGTCTGTGGTGCAACATGACGTTGGTGGATGGTGCGAGGCATGATGATGTCCCAGATGTGTTCAATCGGATTCAGGTCTGGGAAATGGGCGGGCCAGTCCATAGCTTCAATTCCTTCATCTTGCAGGAAATGCTGACACACTCCAGCACATGAATTCTGGCAATTTCTTGCATTAGGAGGAACCCAGGTTCAACCGCACCAGCATATGGTCTCATAAGGGGTCTGAGGTTCTCATCTCGGTAACTAATGGCAGTCAGGATACCTCTGACGAGCACATGGAGGGCTGTGCGGCCCTCCAAAGAAATGCCACCGCACACCATTACTGACCCACTGCCAAACTGGTCATGTTGAAGGATGTTGCAGGCAGCATGCTGTGGATACAGTCTGTCTGGAACTTCCAGCTGTTTCCACAGTGAGCTTTCTCTCCAGTAATGCCCTCTCTTGAGCTCTATGAATGGCCTCCATCTTATATTCTATGGTGACCTCATCTCCAAGCAATGCCATCTCCTCCTTGTACCACACAACCCACTGACTTTTTTGGGTATTTACCTGTGACAGGAAAATATGAATATGTTTATATTCTATGTACGCTTCCAGGGCTCATGCTGCCCTTCCCCCAATAGGTTTGTGCAGTGCGCAAACACAAAGCCCCCTGTGCAGGCTCAACTCACAGACATCCCCCCACATAGCTGCAGTTCCCTCTGTCTGTCTGTAATTCTATCCAACTCTTTCCCCCCTCCCTCAGGAATGTGGGTTATGACCAGCTAACTCAAGCTTTGTTTAAAAGCACATGGTTCTTTGTATATTCAGGACTGAATATAATAAAACAGAATTTTCATAGAGGCAGGAAACTTATATTTGTGGAAAGTGCTTGGTTAGAGCTATCCACAGGTGGGTTTTGAAGCTCCTGCGCCTACCAGAAATCGAGTAAAGGGTATATGCTTCTCAGTAACACATAGACATACGATGTTTGGTATCAAAAGAAGGGTAATTTCGTAATAAGAAAAATGATACCCCTGTCGTCTCATTGCAAGGTTTCCACCCAGAGTTATGACAAATAGTTTTTTTAATTAACTTTCTAAAGTGGGCATAACCAGCCACCCTGTGAGATCATCCAGGGGGAAGACCCTTGGTTTTGGGCAACGGTATAAAGCTCAGAGGCCCAGACAAAGGGGTGTCATTTGCCTGGGGTGCCAGCTGGGAAGCCTTGCTGATAGACGATTTTCCCTTGGGGAAGGCGCCCCTCCCCCCTCCACCACATAGCATGCCATGGACTGATAAGTGTAAGTTCTTATTTTAATCCACTTTATTATGTAATTGTCTGTATATACTGTATCTTGTCTCTTTTTGTAACATCTTTTATATTCTTGTAAACACTGCCTATCCTTTCTGGAGTAAATCTATAAATTTACTAGTTTCCTTTTCCATGCTCTGTAAACGAACCGCCAGAACCATTATGCTACCCTTTGGGTGGGCTCCTGACCCAATAATGATTTTAATGTAGAACGCGGAGCTGGTGGCAGCACAGTGTTCTGGGGATTTGGGAGACTCTGGCAGTGACGGAACCGAGGTTATATGTGTGTTTTACCCACTGGGGACATACATACTGCCCTCACTGCAGAGTGCCCAATAGCCAATACACAGCAAGGCAGCCTTTCAGGCGACTATTAATCCTAGTTGTAGTTCCCTGACTGATCTGAGGGTAAGAGGGGTGCCAAAGAGCTGCAAGTTTCAAAACTGGAACTGAAGGTGGAAACAAAAGTTGTGGGTGGTTATAGGACCCATGACCACTAATAAAGAGTACATTTCTGACAATTGGTGAGATATAATAAATCCCTGACAACTGGGGGCAACCTCACACCCTCCCAGTTCCTGACAACCTGTAGCTCCTGTCTTTCCACCCTTTGCTGTGAGAATCCTACTTCAGTGCCAACTTGCAGGCAAGCTCCTTCCAAAGCCTTAATTAGTTGCTCCTTGGTCAGTCCTTTGTAGCAGACTCCTAATTCACAGACCTCTGTTTGTAGGCTCCCCACAGTCCATTTACTGTATCCTGAGGTTCTGGTTCCAGACATTGATGGGCCGCTGTCCTCCATTTCTTCTGCTATGACCCCAGAGCAGAAGGCCCACCAGTTTGTGACGAGGTATGCAGAGCAGGAAGAGACAACAGGTCGATAAACAATCTAGTGAGATTTATTGGAACAGGGAACTGGGCAGCACAAATTAAGGTAATTCTGCAGCATCTACAATGAGTCCACAATGCGCCCACAATGAGTCACACAAAGGGAGAAGGTCCGGAGGTGCCACCCAGCAATCTGACACCAGGAAAATACAAATAGTCCTTGGATGAATTCAGTGGATCCAGCAGATGAGGGACACAACACAGTCCCACGTGGCAGCTTCAAGCAATATGCACGGTCACCGGGATCTTGCCTCAGCATAAGATCCCAGCTCTTCGCAAGTCACCACACAACTGTCTCGGCCAAAAACATGAGTCTATTGTCCTGTGTCCTGGGATCAGCCCATCGATGGGGGATGTTCATACCAACTTTAACATGTGGCTACATTGAGAAGTTTCCAGAAGCTACCGGTTCCGTTCTGTCCTACAGGTTTGTGTATTGTCCCATGCTGAGAAGAACAAAGACAGAATCCATCACTAGATTACATTACAGTCAAGGAACACAGGCCAGGGGAGGGACACGCTGCTACACCCTATTACTGTGTCACCCTCATATTTTAATCAACTATCCTCCTTGGCTGTAATACAAAACATTTTCTAACCATTTTACACTAAATAACATATAACGACAGATGGACATGTGCCAATGGTAGCAGGAGTATCATACATTTCACTGTCAAGGTGGCCTCCGGCAAGGTGAGCCCCATGTAGAGCACACTAGAGCTCTGAAGGCAGAGATGGCATTTGGCAGAATACTTAGTGCCTGCTTCCACTGCTCCAAGGACATTTAGCTTTATCCAAATGTTTCTCCACTTGTCTAATTATAACATAGATGTAACTATCTCGTTCTTTTTATGTAAAACCTGGTAAAATACTCACTCCATGGGTCCTATGGGGTCTTTGGCACCTTCAACATCCCCTTGGCTTTGCAACATCATAATGTGGGAGTCGCAATGTCTTGATAATGTCATGATAATGAGAGACCTAGTAACCAAGAAAGCACTGAATAACTGAGACCCATGACTTGAAAAAGACTGATGGCCTATGAATCCTGATTGGACCAGATCAACTAAGTGGAAAGATGCATGACCAAAGTAAGGGTCAGGGAGAGGGGTGGACATTTCTCTCCCTACATTTATTATGATACAAGGTCTGGGGAGACCCCAGAACATAATAAGGCAGATTCATTTACTTAGATTGAATTTAATGCACATTTCCTGGCATTGAGGTGCAACATTTGAATTTCTGCTTATTGCTAATAATCATTGTGCGCAAAGCTTGAAATGGGATTAACAATTTTACGTTCATCAATTCATAAAGCTTTGATTATTTTAGTTTGTAGCTAAAATAATTGCTACCAAAAAATTAGGTTATTCTTATATCCCAAGAATCCATAGGTTAGGCGTAAGTTGCTGATCACTGAGGTCTGACCGCTAAGACCCCCAGGAATTCCAACTGATGGAGCTCTGGAACCTCAAGAACAATGCTCTCCAACATCATCCTGAATTGAGCTGAATTTTGCCTTTGAGGCCTCCGCTTCACTCATTGCCTTTGGGATTTCCAGAAACGCCAAGTGCTGCAGTCTGCAGTCCCATAGAAATCGAGTGGAGTGGCGCACAGGATGCACCCCTCAGACTATTCAGGAGAGGACTGCAGAGTCCCATTCTTGAGGTTCAATAGCCAATATCTTGGGATATGTAGATACAGGATAGCTTTTATTTTTTAACATAACCCTTTAAGTTTTTAAGGATGACATAAATGACTAGTAAAAAAATATGTATCCAAAATGTCTCAGAGAAAAAATAACTTTGCTAAAAGTGACCACTTGGGTCCATCTTGCATCATGAAAACTGATCTGTGATTAGTGGCTAAATACCACTCGGCCGGTTTCTTCTCTTTGACCAATGAAGCTCATTGTATTGGAGCGTGGAGGGTCTTTACTTGCACAAAGTGAGGTCCATCTGTATTGCCCATGCGGTAGCTACGGTTTCTACATTGCATCAATTAGCTTGAGACTCCATATGACAATGACCAATTCCAAAATCCTTCTCTGATCTTGAAACTCCAACTCATCAATTTTTATTTCTGAAAATATGGATGATTTTCCCGTGTACAATGGTGTTTGGTGTTGGAAGTCCCATAGCTTTACAGTTCCCGCAATGTTCTCATACAGCTGCATGGAGCATTACTATTTCTCTACATGACGGCAATTTTCCGGGAAATTATTGCCTTTCAGATATGTTCCCATGTAGCCTGGTGTAGCCGAAGGATGGGACCATACCAGGCACAGTGTGGCGGCATATACCAGCCCGTGGATCCACAATGCAGCACTATTTGCCATCTTTAATCAGCATATTTCAAGGTGGTAATTAGTAAAGTCATGTGTCAGGAGATCCCTACCCAAGAAGCCAGCTGAGATTATCACGTCAAGGGAACTAATTACAGAAAAAATAATCAGATACATTTATACGCCATTCCTTTCATTCATTCATTCATGACCTATATGGGGTCATCAGCGTAATTACTGTGTGATGACCTGGGAATGTTAATAAGATATGACGAGTAATTAGAAATAATTGGCATCAAAGTGTAAAATCCCTTTAAATGTCCCGGCGTTTTATGTAACTTCACCGGATGATACATTAAATTCTGAGCACCAGTCATAACGCACTTTCATATCATCATCAAATGGGATTTCTAAGTGCGCAACTACATTAATATCGAATCAACTCGTCCTCGTTTTATAATGTTTATTTAAATGACTTCTCACAGATGTGGGAAAATAAAATCATAACGGGCGGGTGGTGGGAATGGAGGATCGAGAAGTGATTTTAGCATGTTTTAATGAGAGCAAATGTATCTTTAATTAAAGCAGCTCAGTGTCAGAGCACATGAAAAACCTTTCTAATTAATGGCCCATTTGTAATCCTGTTGTTTTCATATACCTAGCCTTAATTAATAATCATTGTTAATGACACTTTACAATTTAAATTTATCATTTGAGATCAGCTGAAAATCTGGCAATAATGAAGCTGTGGGGTGTGATTTTAATGTTTTCTACTCGTTTTCTAATATTCTCTCTTTGAATAAGGAGTAAGAATTGTTTTATTATTACTATTATTACTATTATTTTATATGTGTATTTGCATCATTTTCACTTTTTAGATTTGTATTTTTTAGCCAGAGGGTTTATTATTATTATTATTATTACTTTTACTGTATATTATGGATATGACTCAAGCTAAAAAAAACCTTTCAAACCAAACAGGAGAAAAAGCGGTAATTGACACTCACTGCCACAGAGTGAATACAAGGGTGTATGTTCTCTGGATCTTAATTAATTCATACAGTGCATTTCGAAGTTGGGTTCACGTCTTCATCAGATACAACCTTCATCAGGTATATCCTTCATCACATAGCTCCTTCATCACATAGCTCCTTCATCACACAGCTCCTTCATCAGACAGTGCCTTCATCAGACAGTGCCTTCATGAAATAACTCCTTCATCAAATAGTTCCTTCATCAGGGAACTCATTCATCAGGTTGATCCTTCATCAGGTTGCGCCATCATCACGTAGCTCTTTCATCAAATAGTTCCTTCATGACAGCTATGGCTCCTTCATCAAAGTGTTCCTTCATCAGGTTACTCCTTCACCAGGTAGCTCCTTCATCACATAGTTGCATCATCAGATAGCTTCTTCATGAAATAGCTCCTTCCTCACATAGCTCCATCATGAGGTTGCTCCTTCATCAGGTAGCGCCTTCATCACGTAGCTCCTTCTTTACATAGCGCTTTCATCAGATAGCTCCTTCATCAAACAGCTCCTTCATCAAATTGCTCTTTCATAATAATAATAATCTTTATATAGCGCTAACATATTCCACAGAGCTTTACAGTTTGCACATATTATCATCACTGTGGGGCTCACAATCTAAATTCCCTATTAGTATGTCTTTAGAATGTGGGAGGAAACCGGAGTACCTAGAGGAAACCCACGCAAACACGGGGAGAACATACAAACTCCTTGCAGATGTTGTCCTTGGTGGGATTCGAACCCAGGACCTCAGCGCTGCAAGGCTGCAGCGCTAACCACTGAGCCACCGTGCCACCTCTTTCATGAAATAGATTCTTCATCAGATAGCTCCTTCATCAGGATACTCCTTGAACAGGTAGCTCCTCCATCATGTAGCTCCTTCATCAGGTAGCTCCTTCATCAGATGGCTCCTTCATCAAATAGCTCCTTCATCAGATAGCTCCTTCATCAGGTTGCTCCATCATCACATAGCTCCTTCATCACGTAGCTCTTTCATCAGGAGCTCATTCATCAGAGCTCTTTCAACAGATGGCTCCTTCATCAAATAGCTCCTTCATCAGATAGCTCCTTCATCGGGTGCCTACTTCATCACATAGCTCCTTCATCAGGTAGCTCCTTCATCAGTTAGCTCCTTCATAAGGTAGCTTCTTCATCAGGTGGCTCTTGATCATGACGCTCCTTCATCAGATAGCTCCTTCATCAGGTAGTTCCTTCATCACATAATTCCTTCATCACATAGCTCCTTCATCAGGTAGTTCCTTCATCAGATTGCTCCTTCATCACATAGCTCCTACATCAAATAGCTCCTTCATCAGATAGCTCCTTCATCAGGTAGCTCCTTCATCATGTAGCTCCTTCATCACATAGCTCCTTCATCAGATAGTGCTTTCATCAGATAGCTCCATAATCACATAGCTCCTTCATCATGTAACTCCTTCATCATGTAGCTCTTTCATCAGGTGGCTCTTTCATCAGCTAGCTCCTTCATCACATAGCTCCTTCATCAGATAGCTCCTGCATCTAATAGCTCCTTTATCAGATAGCTCCTTCATCAGATAGCTCCTTCATCAGGTGCCTACTTCATCACATAGCTCGTTCATCACATAGCTCCTTCATCAGTTAGCTCCTTCATCAAATAGCTCTTTCATCAGATAGCTCCTTCATCAGGTAGCTCTTTCATCAGGTAGCTCTTGATCACGTCGCTCCTTCATCAGGTAGCTCTTTCATGAGGTAGCTCCTTCATCAGATAGTTCCTTCATCAGGTAGCTCCTTCATCAAATAGCTCCTTAATCGGATAGCTCCATCAGATTGCTCCTTCATCACATAGCTCCTTCATCAGATTGCTCCTTCATCAGGTAGCTCCTTCATCAGGTAGCTCCTTCATCAAATAGCTCCTTAATCGGATAGCTCCTTCATCACATAGTTCCTTCATCACATAGCTCCTTCATCAGCTTGCTCCTTCATCAGGTAGCTCCTTCATCAGGTAGCTCCTTCATCGAATAGCTCCTTAATCAGATATCTCTTTCATCAAATCGCTCCTTTATCAAATTGCTCTGTCATCAGATAACTCCTTCTTCAAGTTGCTCATTCATCAGATAGCTCCTTCATCACGTAGTTCCTTCATCAGGTAGCTCCTTCATCAGGGAGCTCCTTCATCAGAGAGCTCCTTCATCACATAGCTCCTTCATCAGGTTCCTTCTTCATCAGATAGCTCTTTCATCAGGTAGCTCCTTCATCAGATATCTCTTTTATCAGATAGCTCCTTCATCACATAGCTCTTTCATCAGGAGCCTCCTTCATCAGGTAGCTCCTTCAACAGGTTGTTCCTTCATCAGGTAGCTCCTTCATCAAGTAGCTCCTTCATCAGATAGCTCCTACATCAAATAGCTCCTTCATCAGATAGTTCCTTCATCAGGTAGCTCTTCATCACATAACTCCTTCATCAAATAGCTCTTTCATTAGGTATCTCCTTCATTAGATAGCTCCTTCATCAGGTAGCTCATTTATCACATAGTTCCTTCATCACATAGCTAATACAAATTTTGGAAGAAAACAGCATAGTTTCTCCTGGTCTTTCTACAGTTGCAGTGGCGGTCGAGTTAAAACCATCTGAGGACGCCTGGTGGTGTGAGTACGAGATATACAATTATCTAAGAAGCTGATAACACTGTGCAACAAATTTCAGGGAAGTTCTTGTCCACTGAGAAAATGTTATTGTATCTTATAGATTTTGATATGCTGAACACGAATGTGTGCTCCAAAATTTTGTATCACTTAATGTTTAAGAAACAACAGTTTATAGTCTACATTATGACGTCTGATACACTACATACATGTGCATCGATGTCAGTAGCAAAAGCAATTGTTCAAAAGTGTTTTGCAGTTGACTTTCATTTATAATCCGTGTCAGATGCTTCTTGAATAAGATTCCAGCAATAGTCAGTCAGCATTGACGTACTCCACTTTCCCTGGTACTTTTTCTCCATCAGCGCAATGTCTTGGTGAAATCTTTCACCATGTTCATCACTAACGGCACCATGATTGGCTGGAAAAAAAAGTCCAAGTGAGAATGTAGAAAATGCATTTTTAGTGACATATTATTGCATTTATCAAATGATACGCTGTGAGCATGTTGTCCACGAGTTGTTCAAAGTTCGGTGCCCTGCTGTGGCCAAGGTTTGAAGGTCACATCTTGGCTCTCCATGCCACTTGTTCAGCACCTTGTAAAAGACCATCAAAGCTACTGTCATTCATTATCTCTGATCTGTGGGCCAATAAAAATACCTTCTTTAATCTTTGCATCACTTATTCTTGGAAATTTCTGCTGCAAATAAGAAAAGGCTTCCGATTCTTTGTTTATTACTTTGACAAAATTCTTCATAAGCCAAGTTTAACATGCAAAGGAGGGAGAAATATCTTTGCTGGATCAACAAGAGGATTATGTTTAACATTCTTCTGTCCAGCAACCAGGTTTTCGCAGAGTGGCTAGTCCTTTCTGCATTTCTCGTGCACGACTGTCCCACTCACAAATAAAACAACAATACTTGGTATATCCAAGCTGCAGTCCAAGAAGTGCAACAACTTTTAGATCACCACATATGTTCCAGTTATAATTTCTATAATTGTGGGTCAACAGTAACTCCATATTCTCATAAGTTTCTTTCATGAATACGGCATGTCCAAAGGGTATAGAAGGATAGATATTGCCGTTGTGTAGTAAAACAGCCTTCAGACTTAAAACTGATGAGACAATGAACAGTCGCCAATCCTTCTGGTCATGTTCGTATCCAAGAGCACCCAACAACCCCAAGACATCATTGCAAAAGGTTAAACTGTCGACATGGTTGAAAAATTGATTAAGGTCTTCTTGACGACTGTGAAAAACAGAAACTCTTGTTCCTGGTAATAAGAGATTCCATTCTTGTAGCCTTGATCCCAATAATTCTGCCTGCCTCTTTGACAATTTCAAATTTCTGACCAAGTTCTCAGATCAGCTTGACTGAACAGATGTGGATTAGATGTAGAAGGCTCAAAGTCTGGGTCTGCAGTAGTTTCATTTTCCACTGACATTGTTAGTTCATCTTTTTTGTCCTCCATTGTCCATACTTTGGGCGGCTTTGGAACACGAAGACTTTGATCGTGTGGCACTGGTCTTATGGCTGAAGGAAGATTAGGATATTCTATTGATTTTGTAATGATCAACGTGTGACTGGAAAAAGCGCCTCCAGCAGGGCGAATTTACGGCCCGCGTGACCCTGGATACACTGCCTCCAGCTAGGCGAATTTAAATAATAATGGAACGTGCAGCCGGATACACCGCCTCCAGCTGGCGAATTTAAGAAGTACACATAAAACTGGATACCCCGCCTCCAGCTGGCGAATTTAAATAATAAGGGTAAACACAGGGAACAATTACAGTGGTGGGCCCTGCACTAGGGAATGGGGACATGGAGACCTCCTGCACTCCCCTGAGCCAGTGACCCTGCACTCCTCAACAGTCCCTATGCCATTTCCGCACCGGGTGCCGATTGGGAATCTAGAAACCCTGACTCACCCTGCACCTAGTCCCTCACTAGGGAATTGGTCGGTGTGGAAACTAATCCCACCACTGTACTAGAACACACATAAGGAAAGTCACAAACAGGGATAAAGAAACACTTTGCCTTTTGATTCCTCCACTGCCCAGGAGATGCGGTATGCTCCATACACAGTCAGCTGAATGATTCACTGTGCCTGCGTGGAATTCACATAATATGTGCTTGCATATGTGTAGATCAGTGATTTATGTTATTTCAGTGGAATATTCAGTATATACTGTTTCAGAAAAAGTTCATATATGAGTTTTTAGAATTATAACAGTATATTATAATGTTTTGTATCATTTCTCAAAAACCTGACATGATAGTAAAAATCTGAAGTCATTTCTGAAATCAGCACAAAAAATCTATCAGGAACACTCAAAATTGTCCGAGGGACAAAACCTTGGTAACACAGTGTAAATAGAATACTTGGAATTGGCAGCCATTAGAAAGAGGCAGGAATAGTATACAGGTGTAATCCAGTTCAAAATTCCTAGAGCTCAGCGACCTACTCTTAGAGCTCCAGTTAGCCCAGACACACACCTAGCTGGCCTCAGCTACCTTGACACCGCTCATGGGGTGCATCCCATAGTTCCCAAGTTACCCTACAACATACAAGAAAGGTGGACCATATGAGGGTCAAACTACAAAAGACAATACCAAGTCTCTTCCTCCATTCTCCTATTTCTGTGACTTCATCATGGAATTGCAGAGTGCAAAACAGACTCCAGCTACTGCTAAGAAGAACCCAGCGGCTCTGCGTCATCTCCTAAGTACGAGAGTTCGTGCTCTCACAACAGTAACAGCAGCAGTCCCGTGTCTGCAAAAAAGACAGAAGTTCTGCCTACACCGACATCAGTGCCAGACAAAGGCAATGAAGGTGAGAAGGTGGAAAATCCGAACCTCCAGTGTCCAATTCGACAAACTGCCACATCCCCTGAAGAGGTGCATCAACTTCAGGAAGAAGCCCCTTCAAGAACGAAAGGAGCTCTTGAATAAGTTTCGAGTATGTTACAGGTGCTGCAACTCTACCGAACATCTTGCTAAGGACTGTGTCATCGCCATCAAGTGTCTAGAGTGCGACAGCGAAGACCACGTACAAGCGCTCCATCCATCACAGCCTGACTCTGCGTCTACACCTTCTCCCACCACAAGCCATGGCGGGGAGAGTTCAGACCAAGCATTCAGCCATGTTGCAGTACCTTCCTCATGCACCGAAGTCTGTGGAGAAGGTCTTCGAGTCAAGTCCTGCATGAATATTTGCCTGGCAAAGGTGTATCCCAAGGGTCATCCAGAGAAGGCAGTCAAGGTGTACGTTAGTCTGGACAACCAGAGAAACAAATCACTGGCCAGGTCAGAACTCTTCAACTTGTTCGACTTAAAAGGAGATGTCTATCCCTACACCTTGGGCACATTCAGCGGCGTTTTAAAAACCTCTGAAAGAAGGGCCAGTGGCCTCATAATAACTCCTCTTGAGAAGGACGCCATGGAGATGCCACTACCCTTGCTTGTCGAGTGTATCCAAATACCATTCAACAGGGAAGAAATCCCAACACCAGAAGTCGCTCTTCAGCATCCTCATCTCAGAAAGATAGCCAAAGAGATGCCATCCCTGGGCAAAAAGGCAGACATCCTAATTCTCCTCGCAGAGACATTATATGACTGCACAAGATGCGTCAACAAATCCACGGACTACTCAATGAACCGTACGCCCAGCACCTCGAGCTAGATTGGGTCATCACGGGCAACATCTGTAGTGACCAGACAAAGGATCCAAGCAACATCTCCTCTTATAAAACCCTGATCATGTCAGATGACCACGACTTGTCCCCTCTGTCATACCCATGTCACTACTGGGTGAAGAAGAAGTCAAACGACACTAAGTGGCAACAACAACCATCTGACAATTCAAGCCTGCTCTATCCTCAAGTCTACAACCTTGAGACAACAGCACTTGGCCATATAACAAAGGACAAATCACCACCTTCAGAGGAAGACAAGTTAATCATCAGGGTCACAAGCATTAAACCCACCGAAGACTACTCTAACAACTGGCCTTCTCTTCCAGCAAACACCGAGTTACCAAGGGATCCGCAGCAAGTAACTGCTAAGTTCCCAATCTTTGACGCCTATCTCCATCACATGCCTGGTCAAGCCGAAGCCGTGCTAGACTTCATTGCTCAGAGTGACAGCCCCTCTCTCAACAACCTACCCCTTACCGATGGTGCTAGTGTTCGCCCAATGCAACGCAGCTTCGGCATACTGCCGGATGTCAAACAAGACAAGTTCACTTCCCAAGCATCACCCTGTGATGAACTTGCTACCGAACGAGGAGCCTCGCCTGTTGAAAACAGCATCCATGGTCCTCTTGAGCTCAAGATACCCATCACAGTTGAAGGCAGGGTACCACTGAGACAGCTTGCTGCTCAGGGCATCAACAGAAACAGGTGTGGGCGGTGCATGGGCAGACACTGTGCGTGTCTGTGTGTGCAGCCGGGGCCTGTGTGGGCCTCTCGGGGGTCTGTACAGGCCTGTCGGGGGCCTGTGCCGGTTGCCGGTGGTTTGTACGGGCCTCTCGGGGGTCTGTGCCGACTGTCTGAGGACTGTGCTGGCTGCCGATGGTCTGTACGGGCCAATTGGGGGCCTGTGCCGGCTGTCGGTGGTCTGTCCCGGCTGCCGGGGGCCTGTGCCGGCTGCCGGTGGTCTGTACGGGCCTCTCAGGGCCTGTGCCGGCTGAAGGTGGTCTGTGCAGGCCTGCGGGGGTCTTGTGTGTGTGTGCAGGCATCGTCCGATGGGACTACAAGCCCCATCGGGCGATGCCTGCTACAATGACAGTGATTGACACATTAGCCAATGATGGGACAGTAGTAGTCCCATCATCCGGCTAATGTGTTGAATGTAAAAAGAAAAAAAAAAAAAACAAAACATAATGTATATACTACATTCATACAACATGCATACAACATACATACTACATACATGCTACATATATACTACATTCATACAACATACATACTACATACTACATACATGCTACATATATACTACATTCATACAACATACATACTACATACATGCTACATATATACTACATTCATACAGCATACATACTACATACATGCTACATATATACTACATTCATGCAACATACATACTACATACTACATACATGCTTCATATATACTACATTCATACAACATACATACTACATACATACTGCATACAATAAATTCATACAATACATACATATAGACATACAGTACATATGACATAGAGTACATACTCACCATCACTTGTCACTTTGATCCCCAAAGCCAGTGTCATCTGTGGAAAAATATGAAAATGACAAACAAACAATATACTCCCTGATCCGCAGAAATCCACGCATGTGTGTCCCACGCCAATCTCCCATGGAGAACAGCAGCATCAGCTGATGCGACCGTTCTCTAGGGGCTGCAGGAATCCAATGACGGGAGGTAGGTATCCTTCCGCACTGTATTCCTCTGCCACTGTAAAAAAATAGTCCCTGGTCTCACTTTATGGCAAAAGCTGCATGGGAACTTTCTCACACAGCAATACCAAAAGTGAGACTAGGGACTATTTTTTTACAGTGGCGGAGGAATACAGTGTGGAAGGATACCTACCTCCCATCACTGGATTCCTGGAGCCCCGTAGAGAGCGGTCGCATCAGCTGATGCTGCTGTTCTCCACGGGAGATCGGCGTGGGACACACATGCGTGGATTTCTGCGGATCAGGGAGTATATTGTTTGTTTGTTATTTTCATATTTTTTACAGTGAGAATGACACTGGCTTCGGGGAACAAAGTGACAAGTGATGGTGAGTATGTTCTCTATGTTATATGTACTGTATGTCTATGTATGTATTGTATGAATGTATGAATGTATTGTATGTTGTATGTCTGTAGCATGTTGTATGTATGTAGTATGTACTATGTATGTAGAATGTATGTATGTTGCATGAATGTAGTATATATGAAGTATGTATGTAGTATGTAGTATGTATGTATGTTGTATGAATGTAGCATATATGTAGTTTGTATGTAGTATGTATGTATGTTGTATGAATGTAGTATATATGTAGCATGTATGTAGTATGTAGTATATATGTATGTTGTATGAACGTAGTATATATGTAGCATGTATGTAGTATGTATGTATGTTGTATGAATGTAGTATACATGTAGTATGTATGTATGTTGTATGAATGTAGTATGTATGAAGTATGTGTTGTGATAAAACACTCTGGGATCGCCTTTGCTGGGGTCAAAGGTCACGTGCGTTCAGCATGAAACTCAGGCGCAGAGCTGGGATTCGTGTATAACTGACCCTGGGTCAGGTTTATTAACGGTGAAAGCAATGCAAAAGGAAATAAAACATAAAACAAATCCTTGCCTGTCCGGCACTAACTAAACAATGGACAACCTAACTACCAACTGGCGGGCTTCTCCCGTCCAGCCAAACCACAGTTGCAGTGGGCACTGCTTCCACTCACGTGTGTCTCTCACACAGACAGGCTCTCTGTGTTCCCAGGCTGAGACACTCACACAACCACCTTGCATCCTTTTATATCCACCTCCCATTATTCATTAGTAAGCAGGTGCGATACTGACCAGACTAGGCCACATAGGAAAGGAATCTGGGCGAGATATACCTGCCCTCATCCACTATTCCCACATGATTCTCACATATCCCCCCCTTCTGCTCAGACCACTCCGGTTGAGCAATGACACCCGCCAAACAGTGCACTCGGGACAGGGCATCTGCATTTCCCATCTGTACCCCTGGGCGGTGCTCCACCGTAAAAGTGTAGGCCTGCAGGGCAAGGAACCACCGGGTCACCTGGCTATTCCGTTCCTTGTTCAAGTGCATCCACTTGAGAGGGGCATGGTCAGTGATCAGCCTGAACTTTCGGCCCACCAGGTAATATTTGAGGGCCTCTAGAGCCCACTTAATGGCGAGGCACTCTTTTTCTACGACTGCATACCTTTGCTCGTGTTTATTCAGCTTCCTGCTGAGATAGAGGACTGGGTGTTCCACTCCGTCCCTCACTTGTGAGAGTACAGCCCCGATACCGGTATCAGAGGCATCCGTTTGTACCACAAACTCACTGCGGAAGTCCGGAGTCACCAGTACGGGCTGAGAGCAAAGTGTCCGTTATAGGCTATGGAAGGCTTCTTCAGCCGCTAAACTACATTTAATCATGACGGAGTCTTTCCCTTTTGTAAGATCCGTCAGGGGGGTAGCGATGGCTGCAAAATTGGGTATGAACCGGCGATAATAACCGGCGATCCCCAGGAAGGCTTGCACCTGCTTCTTGTTGACAGGTTGTGGCCAGTCCTGAACCGCCTGAATCTTATCAACCTGGGGTTTAACAACACCCCTCCCAATTACATACCCCAAATACCGGGCTTCTTCTAGCCCGATGTGACATTTCTTGGGGTTCGCGGTTAGACCTGCCTCCCACAGGTCGTCAATCACAGCTTGTACTTTCTGGAGATGAGTCTCCCAGTCCAAGCTGTAAATGACAATGTCATCCAAATAGGCCGAAGCATACCGCCTATGTGGCCTCAAGACTCGATCCATCAGTCTCTGGAAGGTCGCCGGTGCCCCGTGCAGTCCAAACGGCATATACACATACTGAAATAAACCTTCTGGCGTAGCAAATGCTGTCTTTTCTCTGGCAGCCTCCACCAGAGGGATCTGCCAATACCCCTTTGTTAGGTCTAGGGTCGTAATATACCGGGCTTTTCCTAACCGATCTATTAACTCGTCGACCCGGGGCATGGGGTAGGCATCAAATTTTGAGACCGCATTCAGTTTCCTGAAGTCATTGCAGAACCGGATGGTGCCGTACGGTTTAGGAATTAGCACAATCGGGCTGGACCACGCACTGTGCGATTCCTCAATGACTCCTAACTCTAACATTGCCTTCACTTCTCGGGAAACGGCTTCACGGCGCGCTTCCGGGATTCGGTAGGGCTTTACGTGAACTGTGACACCAGGTTCCGTTACGATGTCATGTTTCATTAGCATAGTCTGCCCGGGTTTTTCTGAGAAAAACTTTTGGTTGTGAAGTAGAAACTGCCTGACTTCCGTCTTTTGCCGCTCCGAGAGAGTCTCTGCAACCCGTACCTCTGGTACGGTATGCGAGCAGACAGGACGGGCCAGCTCCGCTGACAAGGCAGACCGATCCTTCCAGGGCTTTATCAGATTTACATGATAAATCTGTTCAGGTTTCCGTTTACCTGCCTGGTATACTTTGTAGTTTACTTCACCAACTCTTTCCTTGATCTCAAAGGGGCCCTGCCACTTTGCCAGGAACTTACTGTCCACCGTGGGGACCAGGATCAACACACTATCTCCGGGTGCAAACGTACGGATCTTGGCGCCCCTATCATAGATTCTTTTTTGGGCTCCTTGAGCCTGTATCATGTGTTCTTTGACGATAGGCATAACAGCCGCAATACGGTCCTGCATTTGTGTGACGTGATCTATCACTGTTTTAAACGGAGTGACCTGACCCTCCCAGGTTTCTTTTGCAACGTCTAACAGTCCGCGAGGACGTCGGGCGTACAATAACTCGAAAGGCGAGAATCCCGTGGAAGACTGGGGTACTTCCCTGATGGCAAAAAGCAAATACGGAAGTAAATAGTCCCAGTTCTTCCCATCCTTGTCTATCACCTTTCTCAGCATCTGCTTCAGAGTTTTATTGAACCGTTCGACCAACCCGTCTGTTTGAGCGTGATACACGGATGTGCGTAACGGTTCAATTTGTAACAATCGGCAGAGCTCCTTCATTACCCTGGACATAAAGGGGGTCCCCTGGTCGGTGAGTATCTGTTTTGGTATACCGACCCGACTAAACACATGCACCAGTTCCTTGGCAATCGTCTTGGTGGCCGTGTTACGCAAAGGGATGGCCTCCGGGTAACGAGTGGCATAATCCAAGATGACCAGGATATGTTGGTGTCTACGTGCAGACCGTGGAAGGGGCCCAACTAAATCCATCCCAATCCTCTCAAAAGGGACTTCAATAATAGGTAGGGGTACCAAGGGGCTACAGACCCGGGGCTTAGGTGCAGAGGCTTGGCAGTCAGGACAAGACTCACAATATACTCGAATATCGTGATGCATGCCTGGCCAAACAAAACAGTGTAATATCCTTTCGGTGGTTTTCTGGACTCCCAGGTGACCTCCCATCACATGTCCGTGGGCCAGGTCCAGCACCTGCCGCTGGTAGGGTTTTGGCACGACTAATAGTTGCACCGTATCTTCCCCCTTTTTCTCTATCTGATAGAGTAAATCATTCTCCAGAACCATGTAAGGATATGCCAGCCTAGAGCCAGGTTCAACGGGTACCCCATTTATCACTTTTACATTTGTCCTAGCCTGAGAAAGGGTAGGATCCTTTATTTGCTCGCTTTGGAAGTCATCTTTCTGAACTTCCAAATCCGGCAAACGGGGAGGTGGACGGTTGTCGGCCTCCTCCTCTTCCCCGGTCTCCTCCGTATCACCCGCCATGACTGAAAACGGGAACTGTAGGTCATTTCCAGCAGACTCTTCCCCCGAGTCTTCCGGGGAGACCTCTTCCAGGGGTTCGGGACCCCCACGCGCCCTGGGAGAAGAATCATGTACACTATTACCCGAGGGCATCAACTGATTCTCCCACAATTGCCAGAAGTGGGGAAAATCCCGGCCCAGGATAACATCATGCAATAACGCCGGGACGAGTCCCACTTTATGTTGCACAAACCCATAGGAAGTAGTAATGCATATGACCGCGGTGAGGTACGATCAGGTGTCTCCATGCACACATGTTACAGTCGGGGCTGACACCAGACTGGCCTTCACCAGAGTCACCACACTTCCCGAGTCTAACAATGCCACCACATTTTTGCCATCAACAGTTAAATCACACAAATGTTTTTCCACATCTTTTTGACCGGCATTCACACTCACTACCCGTGCCACCATAGACATGCGGTTTTTAGAGTCTGTGACGTCGCACTGCATGGGTTCAGTAGTGACCGGACAGTTCGCAGCAATATGTCCCATCTCTTGACATCGGAAACACCTAACGGGCCCCTTGCTTAGACCATAGTTCGTTACTCTCGGCCTCGCAGTGCGGGCAGTCCCGTTTTCCTCCCCCACTGTCTTAGGGATTTTTCCATCTCCCCTACTCCCTGGAACAGTCTTACCGGTTCCCCGTGGAGATGATGAAGAACAAGGTGGGGTAGCGTCGTCTCGGAGTCCTTCCGCCACGGAGTAACGTTCAACCAGATCCACCAGTTGATCTGCCGTCGTAGGATTTCCATGGCTTACCCACTTCCTCAGGGCTGGCGGTAGAGCTCTCAGGTACTTGTCCATGACGACTCTCTGAATTATCTCTGGCACTGTCAACACCTCGGGTTGTAGCCATTTCTTCGTCACGTGGATCAGGTCGAACATCTGTGACCGCGTTGGTTTATCCGGCTGATAAGTCCATTGATGCACTCTCTGTGCACGGACAGCGGTCGTCACTCCCAGCCGGGCCAAGATCTCGGATTTCAATTTGTCAAAGTCCTGCGCAGCTTCAGGTTCCAAGTCATAATACGCCTTTTGGGCCTCACCGGAAAGAAACGGGGCAATCAGGCCGGCCCATCGTGCCTTCAGCCATTTTTCTCGCACCGCCGTCCGTTCAAACGTGGTCAGGTATGCCTCGACGTCATCTTCGGTCGTCATCTTCTGCCAGTACCGACTCACGTGAATCACTCTCGACTCGGCTTCCAGGTTAACCTCCTGTAGGCTTGCCAGGCGCTGCGCCACCTGCTGGAGAAGCGAACGATCGGTAGCTGTCATGTCCACCAACTCCTTCAGCTGGGCCATCATCACCCGATTAGCTTCTTGCTGGACGGCGGTGGACTGTACCAGCGCTTTCACCACGTCCTCCATGCTCATGCTTGCAACGTGATGCCCGCATTCTCCACCACAATGTGATAAAACACTCCGGGATCGCCTTTGCTGGGGTCAAAGGTCACGTGCGTTCAGCATGAAACTCAGGTGCAGAGCTGGGATTCGTGTATAACTGACCCTGGGTCAGGTTTATTAACGGTGAAAGCAATGCAAAAGGAAATAAAACATAAAACAAATCCTTGCCTGTCCGGCACTAACTAAACAATGGACAACCTAACTACCAACTGGCGGGCTTCTCCCGTCCAGCCAAACCACAGTTGCAGTGGGCACTGCTTCCACTCACGTGTGTCTCTCACACAGACAGGCTCTCTGTGTTCCCAGGCTGAGACACTCACACAACCACCTTGCATCCTTTTATATCCACCTCCCATTATTCATTAGTAAGCAGGTGCGATACTGACCAGACTAGGCCACATAGGAAAGGAATCTGGGCGAGATATACCTGCCCTCATCCACTATTCCCACATGATTCTCACAGTGTGTTGTATGAATGTAGTATATATGTAGTATGTATGTTGTATGAATGTAGTATATATGTAGCATGTATGTAGTATGTAGTATATATGTATGTTGTATGAATGTAGTATATATGTAACATGTATGTAGTATGTATGTATGTTGTATGAATGTAGTATATATGAAGTATGTATGTAGTATGTATGTATGTTGTATGAATGTAGTATATATGTAGCATGTATGTATGTTGTATGAATGCAGTATGTATGTAGTATGTTTTTTTTTTTTTTTTTTTTTTTACATTCAACACATTAGCTGGATGATGGGACTGCTACTGTCCCATCATTGGCAAATGTGTCAATCACTGTCAGTGTAGCAGGCATCGCCCGATGGGACTTGTAGTCCCATCGGACGATGCCTGCACACACACAAGACCCCCGGCAGGCCCGCACAGACCACCGGCAGCCGGCACAGGCCCCCGGCAGCCGGCACAGACCACCGAGAGGCCCGTACAGACCACCGGCAGCCGGCACAGGCCCCCGGCAGCCGGCACAGACCACCGACAGCCGGCACAGGTCCCCGAGAGGCCCATACAGACCACCGGCAGCCGGCACAGGCCCCCGACAGGCCTGTACAGACCCCCAAGAGGCCCGTACAGACCCACGACAGTCGGCACAGACCCCCCGCAGTCGGCACAGACCGCGCATCATGATGCGCACAGACCGCACATCATGATGACATCATTTCAGCAGCCAATCACAGCCACAACAGTGGCTCATTGCATTATGGGGACTTCCGATTCCGGTATCCGATATTGAAAAAATATCGGTACTCGGTATCGGAATTCCGATACAGCGAATATCGTCCGATACCCGATATTTGCAGTATCGGAATGCTCAACACTACCTATAATGCATATTCTCTGTGTTGAGTTTTTTCCTCCAATCAGCAAAATTCCCTGTTGTTGCTAGGTAGAATTAGACTGTGTGAAGATTGTCCCAATGTCCCTCCCGTAGATGGGCTCTGTATTAGGTTGCTCCTCCCTTCTTCAGTTTAGTCTATTGCAGCCATTACTCTAGACGCATGTGTACTGCCCTATACCGATTGCTCCTTTTTACCTACTGTTCATTGTAAGCTAATACAAGATTTTGGAAGAAAACAGCATTGTTTCTCCTGGTCTCTCTACAGTTGCAGTGATGGTCGAGTTAAAACTATTTGCGGATGCCTGATGGTGTGAGTACGAGTTATACAATTATCTAAGAAGCTGATAATTAGAACGCATGGAATTTGTAGCCAATTGGATGAGGCAGAATATAACTCCATCAGGTAGCTCCTTCATCAGATCGCTCCTTCATCAGGAAGCTCCTTCATCAGGCACCTAATGATAACCTGACTTTGAATAATGTTGTATGAATGAATGAATATCCAGAGAATGTACACCCTCGTTTTCACACTGTGGCAGCGCCCGTTAATTAATGTTTTTTTTCCTGTTTGTTTTGAATATGTCTCTTCCCATTGGTGGGTGGGACAGTGCTTGGAGAAGCAGCCTTTCATTCTTAGGAGTATAGAGTTGTGCCAGGTGACCACCCAGGCAGGTGACATATACAATCCTTTGCTCCTTGCGTCTTATATTGAAGGTAAACACACTTAGTGTGACTTTTCTCTTTTTATTTGAAAAATTTGCTTGGTGCTAATGAGCAATTCCACCCCCTGACAATGTTCATACTTTATGGTCTCTATTTAGAAAATTCACCTACACATGACCTTTGAAGAAAAGGCTAAAAACATAATAACCTCTGATAACAGCATAGAATTGCCTCTTGTTACCCTTTAGTGGAGAAGAGAGCAAAGCTGAATAAAATACCAAGGTAACGTCCTGCATACAGAAGGGGATGATTCACTCAGGAGACTTGTTTCAATGTATCATGTTTGCCAAATCAAAGAAAGACGAATAGAAAATAATTGTATCACTAACTGTTGAACAGAATTAAGGATGCTGATATTCCCCTATATACCTGTGAGCCCACTTGCAGACCCCTTTAAACTGTAAAAGTCCACATGCAGTCCCCTATCTACTTATGAGCCCCCACATACAGTGTTAGCACCCACATCACATGTTGTATACATTTTGAGCCTTCTCATAGCTCCTTGTATACATAGCCTTCTAAATACAATTTTAGCTCCTACATAGTCACTGTGTATACAGTATGAGCACCCACATAGCTCCTATACACAGAATGAGCCCAAACATAGCCCCAATTGCTGAATGAGCCACCACATTCCCTCTGATATTCAGCATGAGCCCACATACCATTCTATATACATTATGAGCTGCAACAAAGCATCATATATACAGTATATACAGCCTGCACATTGTCTCTATTGCAGTATAAGCCTCCACATAGCCTCCTGTATAGATTATGAGCCCTTACATAGCATCTATTACAGTATGAGTCCCCACATAGCCTCCTATATACATTATGAGCCCCTACATAGCCTCTATTACAGTATGAGCCCCCACATAGCCTCATAGGTACACTATGAACCCCAGCAAAGCCTTCTATATACTGTACATAATTAACCTCTATTTGTTAGAACTCCCACGTAGCCTACTATATACAGTGTGAGTCCCCACATAGCCTCTGTTACAGTATGAGCCCCACACAGCCTCTATATACAGTATGAACCTCCACAAAACCTCCTATATGCAGAATGAGCCATGAAATAGCCTCCTATGTGCAGTGTGAGAAAACATCCCTTACACATATGTAAAATGACACATACTCATGTTGCTCCCATTCCCCCAGTGCTCTGCCCCTGTGCACTGATTCTTCATACAACAGGTGCAATGAAGTGAAGTCATTGCATCCACTGGCTCACTCACACATGCTGACTGATGGAAACAGAAGCCCTCCACCAACAAATTCACCACTGTCTGCATCGTGAGCATTGCGGATGGCGGGTGAGGGCAGGATGAGCCACTATTTTGTATCTTTGACTGTTCCGATCCGCAGGCTGGACTGGAACAGTCAGACAGATGGCTGAATGAAGCCACATGCTACTGGCTGCCTAGATCTGCTGTAAGGCTATGCACCAGAAAGTAGAAAGCTGTGCAGGAGCCAGTGTACAACAGAGACCACAGGGTCCAATTCTTTGCTACTCTGTCATTTTTTACCTGTATACACAACCTACTTGAAACAATATCCATGTAACATGATTGTTTGCATGAATGCCTGAAACCAAAAATGCATTAATCCATTTAGACAATGTGAATGTAATCATTTGGAGTAGAGTTGAGTGAAACAGGTCGGTCATCTTCAAAAGTCGGCGACTTTCGCTGAAGTCGGGTTTCATGAAACGAAACTGGACCATAGCATGAGGTCGGCCACGAGGTCGGCGACCAGAGCGCCAAAGTCGCGTTTCAAAAGATGCTTCCAGCGCCCTTTTTCAGCCAATGATGGAGGGCGCACACTGTGGGCAACGCGATGACATAGGCATCGGTCACCTCCATCTTTGAGAAGGGCATGCAAGTGATTGGCTGGCTTGGTGTGGCGCCACAGGGACTATAAAAGGGCGTGAACGCCGACCGCCATCTTACTTCTGCCGATCTTAGCATTAGGGAGAGGTTGCTGGCTGCTGATTCAGAATAAGGGAGATCGTTAGGCAGGGAAGAAGAACCAAAAAGCTGCGTCTACTGTTAGTGATTTCCACTCACAACACAACAGTTTGTGTGCAGTGACAGGGGAGTCTCTATTTTTGTGCATCAGCTCTGTTGGTTTTTAGGCTGCCTTATAAGGCTCCCTGATAGCTGCATTGCTGTTTGCACACTGCTGTGCAAACTGCTTTTATAAAAGCAAAAATACTTTTCTTCCTCTTTTCTGCACAGTTACCAAGCGTTCATTTTTCGACCCATTTGTGTTTGCAGCAGTCCTGCTTATTAGGCTGCCTGCGTCCATACTTGGACTGAGAGCATCATTGTCAGCGTTCTCAAATTTATATTGATATTCAAATTCTCACCAATCCTATAGACACCCTCCACCTTGTCATACACCATCCAATTTCAGCCTGTTACATTGAGGTGTAATCTCTCCTGGGCCTGAGACAATAGTTCAGCGTCCTCAAATCTATAGTGAGATTCAAATTCTCACCAATCCTATAGACACCCTCCACCTTGTCATACACCATCCAATTTCAGCCTGTTACATTGAGGTGTAATCTCTACTGGGCCTGAGACAACAGTTCAGCGTCCTCAAATCTATAGTGAGATTCAAATTCTCACAAATCCTATAGACACCCTCCACCTTGTCATACACCATCCAATTTCAGCCTGCTACATTGAGGTGTAATCTCTACTGGGCCTGAGACAATAGTTCAGCACCCTCAAATCTATAGTGAGATTCAAATTCTCACCAGTCCTATAGACACCCTCCACCTTGTCATACACCATCCAATTTCAGCCTGTTACATTGAGGTGTAATCTTTCCTGGGCCTGAGACAATAGTTCTGCGTCCTCAAATCTAAAGTGAGATTCAAATTCTCACAAATCCTATAGACACCCTCCACCTTGTCATACACCATCCAATTTCAGCCTGTTATATTGAGGTGTAATCTCTACTGGGCCTGAGACAATAGTTCAGTGTCCTCAAATCTATAGTGAGATTCAAATTCTCACCAATCCTATAGACACCCTCCACCTTGTCATACACCATCCAATTTCAGCCTGTTACATTGAGGTGTAATCTCTCCTGGGCCTGAGACAATAGTTCAGCGTCCTCACATCTATAGTGAGATTCAAATTCTCACCAATCCTATAGACACTCTCCACCTTGTCAAACACCATCCAATTTCAGCCTGTTACATTGAGGTGTAATCTCTCCTGGGCCTGAGACAATAGTTCAGCGTCCTCAAATCTAAAGTGAGATTCAAATTCTCACAAATCCTATAGACACCCTCCACCTTGTCATACACCATCCAATTTCAGCCTGTTACATTGAGGTGTAATCTCTACTGGGCCTGAGACAATAGTACAGCGTCCTCAAATCTTTAGTGAGATTCAAATTCTCACCAATCCTATAGACACCCTCCACCTTGTCATACACCATCCAATTTCAGCCTGTTACATTGAGGTGTAATCTCTCCTGGGCCTGAGACAATAGTTCTGCATCCTCAAATCTATAGTGAGATTCGAATTCTCTCCAATAGTAGATACACCTTCTACCTTGTTTTACAGTACCATATAGCTGATGGTATTTTGGGTACATTTTCACAAAAATGAGGAAGTATGGTGGAAGACGCCATGGAAGTGGGCAGGGGTTGCCAGCTGGTCCCGATGGTGGTGGTGGTGTTGCATCTGTTGGTAGTGGCAAAAGCACAATAGCACGTAAGGCAGGAGATGTTGAGCCTGCGTCATCGTCTGGCTCCACAAGGCCTCGAAGGCTCTCTTTTCTGGGAGTAGGTAAACCACTTTTAAAGCCGGAGCTTCAGGAACAAGTTTTGGCTTACATTGCTGGCACAGCCTCCAGCTCTCTCGCCTCCTCTTCTGAAGTTTCAAAAAATAAAAGCACTGAGTCGTCAGTGGAGGCTCCTGGTCAGGAACAACACCTTTCCTTGTGTCACCTCTACCAAAAGTGAAGGATGTGGCAGGCCACACTATCGATTACTCATGGAGCTCTTTTCACATACCATGCCTGGGTTAGCAAGTCAAATCGTGAATTCCCCAGTCCAAGATGAATCTGACATGGAGTGCACTGATGCACAGCCACTGCTAGATTTTTCTGCTGGTACATTCACTCAGAGCACTACATTGTCCTCGCAGTGTACTGCAGCAGAATCAGACCCTGATGAAACTCAGGTGCCCCTTCCCGCATACTATACCACCTTACACGGCGACACAGAGGAAGGTGCACATGAAATTGAAGAGGAGGTGATGGATGACCCAGTTGTTGACCCAGATTGGCATCCATTGGGGGAAGAGGGTGCCGCTGCTAATAGCTCAGAAGAGGAGGAGGAGGATCCGCAGCAGGCAACAAAATCGCAACAGCTGTTATCTGGAATGACTGTAGCAGTCCAAAAATGTGTTACAAAAACCAAAAGAGTTGCAGGACAGCTTGGCCAGACGGTCAAATTAGCACAGCGTGCAAGGTCTCAAAATGTCTTCCATAGTAGGAAGAGTGCAGTGTGGCACTTTTTTGAACAAAATCCTAATGATCAGGCAAAAGTTATCTGTAAGAAGTGCGCAAAGACCTTTAGCCGAGGGAAAAATCTGAGAAATTTGAATACCAGTTGCATGCTTAGACATTTAAACACCATGCACTTGCAAGCGTGGAGAGACTACCAAACCTCACGTACCACATGTGCACCTGCCCCGAATGAAGGTAGTCAGCAACGCTACATCGCTTCCCCCACTGTAAGCCCACTGGTTAGCACACCACCAGCAGCAAATGTCGAGGTGTCGTCGCAAGGGCAAAGCAGTCATGGAATCACAATGTTATTGCTACGAAAGACTGAATCTAGGCCATCAGCAACACCACTAACACCATCACCAACCCTCTCTCAGTCTGCCATGTCCACCGCTAGTTCCACCATATGCAGCTCTCAAGTCCAGCTCACCCTACCAGAGACTCTGAGTAGGACAAGAAAGTACTCATCCTCTCATCCGCGTACACTGGCTTTGAACGCCCACATTGCCAAACTAATCTCGTTAGAGATGATGGCCTACCGGTTGGTTGAAAGCAAAGCTTTCCGCGAACTCATGGCCTACGCAGTACCACGCTATGACCTACCCAGTCGGCACTTTTTTTCGCGAAAAGCCATCCCAGCCCTCCACGTGCATGTGAAAGACCGCCTTGTCCATGCACTCAAGCAATCAGTGAGTGGAAAGGTGCACCTCACAACAGATGCATGGTCCAGTAGGCATGGCCAGGGCCATTACGTGTCCATCACCTCACACTGGGTTAATGTGGTGGATGCAGGGGCCACAGGGGACAGTGGTGGTGGGACAGTGCTGCCTAGCCCATGGTATAGGAAACAGTTGGCTGTAGGCGTTCGACCCTCCTCCTCCTCCAGAAGCGAAAGCTAGTCCACAGAGCGCAGTCGCACAAGCACTCCATCCGCAGCTGCCAGTGTTGCAAACAAGTTGTTCCACTATCGAACAGCTAGTGGTAAGCGTCAGCAGGCTGTGTTGAAGATGATGTGTTTGGGCGACAACAGACTCACCGCTGAGGTACTGGCCGACTACTTGCAGCGACAAACTGAGTCATGGCTGGGCAGTCTACATCTTGAGGCAGGCAAGGTAGTTAGTGATAACGGCTGGAATTTTGTGGCAGCCATAGCCCTTTCAAAACTCAGACACATACCTTGCTTGGCTCACACCTTGAACCTGGTGGTGCAGTGCTTCCTCAATAATTATCCTGAATTAACAGCCCTGCTCCATAAGGTGCGAAGACTGTGCTCGCACATCCGCCAGTCACTCGTACACTCCAGTCGTATGCAGAAGCTGCAGTGATTGCTCCACCTTCCCAAGCACCGCCGAATTATCGACGTTGCAACAAGGTGGAACTCCACCCTGCACATGGTTCAGAGGCTGTGCGAACAGAGGCAGGCTGTAATTCATTTGTGGGAGGATACACGGGCAGGCAGTTTGCAGGCAGACATGGAGTTGTCTAGTGTGCAGTGGTCAAAGCTGAAAGACCTCTGTAAAGTCCTTCAGTGTTTTGAGGAATGCACACGGCTGGTATGCGCAGACGACGCCATCATAAGCATGAGCATCCCACTTATGCGTCTGCTCATGCAAACTTTGACGCACATTAAGGAGCAGGCGTCTGCTGCCAAGGAGGAAGTGGAGGAGGGAAGCCTTGATGACAGTCAGCCATTGTCTGCTCAGGGAAGTCTCGTGGAGGAAGAAGAGGAAGAGGAGGAGAAGGATGATGGGGATGATTATTTTGGGGAGGAGGATGCTTCTCAGGGGGCAAGAAAAAATGTTGGCGTGGCAAGGTCAGGTACAGGGTTTGTGTGTGACTGGAGGGATGTTGATTTGCCAGAAAGTGCTCCTCCACCCAGCACTCGCAGTGCATCATTGACACCTGGAACATTGGCCCGCATGTCTGATTATGCCTTGCAGATCCTAAAAAGGGACCCCCGCATTGCCAAAATGATGAACAATGACGACTACTGGTTGGCCAGCATCCTGGATCCACGCTATAAAGGCATATTCCAAAACATCATGTCACAGGAGAACCTAGAGCTAATATTGGCTAACAAACCAGCAACTCTGGTAAACCGTTTGTTTGAGGCATTCCCAGCACACAACGGCGGTGATGTTTTTCCAACGAGCCGTAGGGGGCAACATGGAAGAGGTGTTCGTGGTGCACACAGCCGAAGTGACGTTGGGCACAGGGGTTTCATGACCATGTTGTGGACTGATTTTTCAAGTACCGCTCACAGGACTGGTAATACTGCATCGATCGAAAGTGACAGGAGACAGCAATTGTCAACTATGGTAACAAACTACTTCTTCTCCCATATCGATGTTCTCCCTCACCGGTCATTCCCCTTCGACTATTGGGCCAGTAAACTTGACACCTGGCCTGAATTGGCACAATATGCCTTACAGGAGCTCGCTTGCCCTGCTGCTAGTGTGTTATCTGAACGAGTCATCAGTGCTGCTGGATCAATCCTGACAGAAAAAAGGACCCGTCTGTCGACCCAAAATGTTGATGATCTAACCTTCATTAAAATGAACCATGCATGGGTTTCAAAGGATTTTGTCCCACCCTCCCCTGCTGACACATAGGTTGCCAGAAAAATGGTTTGCTTTTGTCCTCCTCTTCCGAGGACTTCTCCAATTACACCATTTGCAGCTGCTGAATGTCCAACATCAACATATGCCATTTTTTCCACCTCCCTACCTGGGCTGCCTCCCCCCACAGGGCCGGGGTCACCACCTGGTGCACGCACCCGTGCGAGTGCCATTGCCCTGGACAGGTGGGTGGGCACACTCTTTGGCAACGGCACTGGCACAAGGTCCCTCATAGTAGAATCAAGTGTCTCTGACGGTGGGGGTGCACACCCGCCGTCAGACACACTGGCGTACTATGAGGGGCCCTGTGCCAGTACCGCTGCCACAAGTGGGCCCCCCCTGCTTGCTCATGGCACCAGCACTTGCAATACTTACCTCTCCCTGCTCCACCACTGTGTAGTCTGGCCTGTTAAATACTTCACTGGGACTGCCAATACAAATTTGGTGAAATGATAGATGATGGTTAAGACGTAGCTATGCCCTGTCCTGCTGGGCTCTATCTTCAGATGATCAATGGCTTCCATTTGTTATGGACGTCGACTCACAATGAGATGCAGTGGTGGTTTATCATCAGCTTTCACGGTTTTCCGACTCACAGACGTGTGACATTCCTGCCCACATTTTTAACCCCTTTCTGCCATTAGACGTACTATCCCGTCCATTTGCCCTGGGACTTAATTCCCATGGACGGGATAGTACGTCTAATGCGATCAGCGGTGCCCACGTGGTAAGTGCCACTGATCGCGGCCGGGTGTCAGCTGATTATCACAGCTGACACCCGGCACAATGTGTTAGGGGCGGTCACGGACCGCCCCCGACACATTAACCCCTTGTACACCGTGATCAAACACGATCGCGGTGTACCGGGGGTTAAAGGGAAGCATCGGCAGGGATGGGGCTCCCTCCGTGCTTCCCTGAGCCCCCCCACGGCAACGCAATGTGCAGCGCTGCTGCAGGGGACTCCTTCTCTACAGGGAGGGAGCTGACTTCCTCACTGCCTGCAGAGCGCAGGCATGAGGAAGTCTGCAGAACTGCCTGTGACAGATTGCTGATATGGCACAGTGATCTGTGATGTGACAGATCAGCGATTTGTCACAGGACAGTGATGTCCCACCTGGTACTATGTAATAAAGTAAAAAAAAAAAAAAAAGTGTAAAAATAATTTTAAAAAAATCGCTAAATAAATTAGTAAAAAAAAAAAATATTCCCCAATAAATTCATTTTTTGAAAATAAAAAAAAAACAATAAAAGTACACATATTTGGTATCGCCGCGTCCGTAGCGACCCGCCCTATAAAACTGTCCCATTAGTTGACCCCTTTAGCGAACCCCTTAAAAAATAAAAATAAAAAACGAAGCAAAAAATAATGATTTATTATCATATCACCGAACAAAAAGTACAATAACGTTCGATCAAAAAGACGCATATAAATATCCATGGTACCGCTGAAAACATCATCTTGTCCCGCAAAAAACGAGCCTCCATAAAGCGTCATCCGCAAAAAATTAAAAAAGTTATAGCTCGCAGAATAAAGCGATGCAAAAATAATTATTTTTTATATAAAATTGTTTTCATTGCAAAAAACCGACAAAACATAAAAAAATGACCTAAATGAGGTATCGCTGTAACCGTACTGACCCGAAGAATAAAACCGCTTTTTCAATTTTACCGCACGCAGAACAGTGTAAACGCAGCCCCCCAAAATAAATTCATGAAACGCTGGTTTTTGTTCATTCTGCGTTACAAAAATCGTAATAAAAAGTGATCCAAAAATGTCACGTTCCTGAAAATGGTACCAATAAAAACGTCAACTCGTCCCGCAAAGAATAAGACCTCACATGACTCGGTGGGTCAAAATACGGAAAAATTATAGCTCTCAGTATGTGGTGATGCAAAAACTATTTTTACAATAAAAGCGTCTTTTAGCGTGCGACAGCCGCCAAACATAAAAACCGCCATAAATAGTAAATCAAACCCCCCGTTATCACCCCCTTAGTTAGGGAAAAATAATAAAATAAAAAAATGTATTTATTTTCATTTTCCCATTAGGGTTAGGGCTAGGCTTAGGGTTAGGGCTAGGGTTAGGGCTAGCGTTAGGGCTCAGATTAGGGTTAGGGGTGTGTTGGGATTAGGGTTGGAGTTATAATTGGGGGGTTTCCACTGTTTAAGCACATCAGGTGCTCTCCAAATGCAACATGGCGTCTGATCTCAATTCCAGCCAATTCTGCGTTGAAAAATTCAAATGGTGCTCCTTCCCTTCCAAGCTCTGCCATGCGCCCAAACAGTGTTTTACCCCCACATATAGGGTATCAGCCTACTCAGGACAAATTGCAAAACAACTTTTGGGGTCCAATTTCTCCTGTTACCCTTAGGAAAATAAAAAATTGGGGGCAAAAATATCATTTTTGTGGAAAAAAATGATTTTTTTATTTTCACGCCCAGGCGTTATAAACTTCTGTGAAGCACTTGGGGGTTCAAAGTGCTCACCACACATCTAGATAAGTTCCGTGGGGGGTCTAGTTTCCAAAATGGGGTCACTTGTGGGGAGTTAGGTACATCAGGGGCTCTCCAAACACACATGACACCCGCAGACCAATCCATCAAAGTCTGCATTCCAAAACGTCACTACTTCCCTTCCGAGCCCCGACGTATGCCCATACAGTAGTTTTCTCCCACATATGAGGTATCAGCGTACTCAGGACAAATTGGACAACAACTTTTGGGGTCCAATTTCTCCTGTTACCCTTGGGAAAATAAAAAAATTGGAGACTAATTGATCATGTTTGTGGAAAAAATACGATTTTTTTATTTTCACGCCCGGTCGTTATATACTTCTGTGAAGCCCTTGGGGGTTCAAAGTGCTCACCACACATCTAGATAAGTTCCTTAGGGGATCCAGCTTCCAAAATGGGGTCATTTGTGGGGGGTTTCCACTGTTTAGGTACATTAGGGGCTCTCCAAAGGCAACATGACACCCGCAGACCATTCCATCAAAGTCTGCATTCCAAAACGTCACTACTTCCCTTCCGAGCCCCGACGTGTGCCCATACAGTAGTTTTCTCCCACATATGGGGTGTCAGCGTACTCAGGACAAATTGGACAACAACTTTTGGGGTCCAATTTCTCCTGTTACCATTGGGAAAATAAAAAAAAGGGACTAAAAGATGATGTTTGTTGAAAAAATACGATATTTTTATTTTCACGCCCGGTCGTTATAAACTTCTGTGAAGCACTGGGGGGTCCAAAGTGCTCACCACACATCTAGATAAGTTCCTTAGGGGGTCTAGTTTCCAAAATGGGGTCACTTGTGGGGGGTTTCCACTGTTTAGGTACATCAGGGGCTCTCCAAAAGCAACATGACACCCGCAGACCATTCCATCAAAGTCTGCATTCCAAAACGTCACTACTTCCCTTCCGAGCCCCAACGTGTGCCCATACAGTAGTTTTCTCCCATATATGAGGTATCAGCATACTCAGGACAAATTGGACAACATCTTTTGGGGCCCAATTTCTCCTTGTACCCTTGGGAAAATGAAAAAATTGGTGACTAAAGATCATGTTTGTGGAAAAAATACGATTTTTTTATTTTCACGCCCGGGCGTTATAAACGTCTGTGAAGCACTGGTGGGATCAAAGTGCTCACCACACATCTAGATAAGTTCCTTTGGGGGTCTAGTTTCCAAAATGGTGTCATTTGTGGCGGGTTTCTACTGTTTTGGTACATCAGGGGCTTTCCAAACGCGACATGGTGTCCGATCTCAATTCCAGGCAAAAACGTCAAATGGCGCTGCTTCCCTTCCGAGCTCTGCCATGCGCCCAAATAGTGGTTTACCCCCACATGTGGGGTATCAGCGCACTCAGGACAAATTGCACAATATCTTTTAGGGTCCTGTTACCCTTGGAAAAATAAGAATTGAGGGTGAAAAGATCATTTTTGTGGAAAAAATATGATTTTTTAATTGTACGACTGTATGTTATAAACTTCTGTGAAGCCCTTGGGGGTTCAAAGTTCTCACCACACATCTAGATAAGTTCCTTGGGGGATCTAGTTTCCAAAATGGTGTCATTTGTGGGGGGTTTCCGCTGTTTTGGTACATCAGGGGTTTTCCAATCGCGACATGGTGTCCGATCTCAATTCCTGCAAAAAAGTCAAATGGCGCTGCTTCCCTTGCGAGCTCTGCCATGCGCCCAAATAGTCATTTACACCCACATATGGGGTATCAGCGTACTCAGGTCAAATTGCACAATAACTTTTAGGGTCCTGTTACCCTTGGGAAAATAAAAATTGGGGGTGAAAAGATCATTTTTGTGGAAAAAATATGATTTTTTAATTGTACCTCTGTACGTTATAAACTTCTGTGAAGCCCTTGTGGGTTCAAAGTTCTCACCACATATCTAGATAAGTTCCTTGGGGGGTCTAGTTTCCAAAATGGGGTCACTTGTAGGGGGTTTCCACTGTTTAGGTACATCAGGGGCTCTCCAAACGCGACATGACGTCCGATCTGAATTCCAGCCAATTTTGCATTGAAAAAGTCAAACGGCGCTCCTTCCCTGCTGAGGTCTGCCATGCGCCGAAACAGTCGTCCCCCCCCACATATCAGGTATCACCGTACTCAGGAAAAATTGCACAATAACTTTTGCAGTCCAATTTCTCCTGTTACCCTTGGTAAAATAAAAAAATTGAACCTGAAGTATTTTTTTTAGTGAAAAAAAGTTAAATGTTCATTTTCTTTTTAAATATTCAAAAAATTCCTGTGATGCACCTAAAGGGTTAATAAACTTCTTGAATGTGGTTTTGAGCACCTTAAGGGGTGCAGTTTTTAGAATGGTGTCACTTTTGGGTATTTTCTCTCATATAGACTCCTCAAAGTGGCTTCAAATGTGATGTGGTCCGTAAAAATAAAATGGTGTGGCAAAAATGAGAAATCGCTGGTCAATTTTTAACCTTTATAACTTCCTAACAAAAAAAAATTTTGGTTCCAAAATTGTGCTGATGTAAAGTAAACATGTGGAAAATGTTACTTATCAAGTTTTTTGTGTGCCGTATCTCTGTGATTTAAGGGCAGAAAAATTCAAAGTTGGAAAATTGCGAAATTTTCAAAATTTTCGCCAAATTTCCGTTTTTTTCACAAATAAACGCAAGTTATTTGAATGAAATTTTGCCACTAACATGAAGTACAATATGTCATGAGAAAACATTGTCAGAATCACCTGGATCCATGGAAGCGTTTCAGAGTTATTACCTCATAAAGGGACAGTGGTCAGAATTGTAAAAATTGGCCCTGTCATTAACGTGCAAACCACCCTTGGGGCTTAAGGGGTTAAATGTGTCCTCTCATGCCAATCCAATAGAATCGCCTACGGCCTGTGACTTGTGTCTTTTGCACTCCAAATTTACCTGACAGATCATGATAGGCAGTGAGGACAATGTCTACATCTGTCCTTGTGATCACAATTTGATGGAGATGAGTAACGGTGATGGGTTCCACGGTACTGCGATACAGCAAACCTTTCTTCGCAAGAACTGTTTTCTCCACAGACAAAGTAATTGAGGGTCAGCATCACCTCTGTGAATTCGCTCGGGAGTTTTTACCGTGATTAGTAATTCTAAAATTTCTGCTATCACTCGACTTTCCGTCTGTACTTGTATCCATCTCCTTTCCTCTTGTGGAGAGTCTGGACTGTCTTACTGAGACTGAAATACATAAAGTATGAACATTGAAAAATACCCCAAAAGTGTATACTGGTGTATGCTTCAAATTCATAAGTGACTCCGGAAATATACACGCAGATTTTTAATGTTTAAACTATGCTATATATACCTGCTATCCAGTGATACTGTACCCTTTCTCAACTTTCTACAATCACGTTGAATCCATACTGGGCCTGAGACCCTCTGAGTCTGCCTCCTGATATATAGACATAGGTTTTACATGTGTAAACTATGCTACATATATCTGTTATCGGGTGATACTGTACCCTTTCTCAACTTTCTACAATCTTGTCGAATCCATACTGGGCCTGAGAACGTCTGAGTCTGCCTCCGGATTAGAGATGAGCGGTGTTCGAGTCGACCTGTTCGCCAAGTTAAAATTCCAGCTGTTTAAGCTCGAACACTTTGCTTAAAATTCGGCTGTTTGAGGTTCCGTTCGAGAATGGTTCGTTCACCAAAAGCGTAACTTCATTTTCACATCAATAATGGTTTTCAATGTTAATAGCCTGTTTCATGGCATAGTAGCGGTGTGTGGTAGCAAGCGGTGTAGTACACCTGTCAGGGAGCTACACCGTGTGTGTTTCTAACTATTTTTTACCGCATCTTGTCCAGAAAATTCTTTTGGGCCTTGAAGCACTGTCTGCTACTCAGCAAAGGAGCCCACCAGTGAACCAAGCTATGCCGCCTGTTTATGTAAGAACTGCGTGCTACTCAGCATAGGAGCCCAGCTGTTAAGCAAGCTACAGCCTAAAAATTGTGAGATGTCTTGCAGAGGGATGCAGCAGTCGTGAAATTGCCAAACTTTTGAAGTGTGATCACCGAACAATCAAGCGTTTCATGGCAAATATCCAACAGGGTCGCAAGAAGCGTGGTGATTAGTGTTGAGCATTCCGATACCGCAAGTATCGGGTATCGGCCGATACTTGCTGTATCGGAATTCCGATACCGACTTCCGATATTTTTTCAATATCGGAATTCGGCATCGGAATCGGAAGTTCAGTTGATTGACGGCCTGACGTCATCATGATGCGCGGTGTGTGCGCATCATGATGCGCCGTCATTTCGGGCCTTCCGGGGGTCTCTGCCGGCCTGCCGGGGGGCTGTGCCGGCCTGCCGGGGGGCTGTGTGGACTGCCCGGGGTCTCTGCCGGCCTGCCGGGGGGCTGTGCCGGCCTGCCGGGGGGCTGTGCACCCTGTGGGGGTCTGTACCGGCCTGCCGGGGGGCTGTGCCGGCCTGCCGGGGGGCTGTGCTGATGTCCGGGGGTCTGTGCAAGCATCGTCCGATGGGACTACAAGTCCCATCGGGCGATGCCTGCTACCATGACAGTGATTGACACATTAGCCAATGATGGGACAGTAGTAGTCCCATCATCCGGCTAATGTGTTAAATGTTAAAAAAAAAAAAAAAAAAAAAAAAAATACTACATACATACTACATGCATGCTACATACATACTACATGCTACATACATACTACATATATACTACATACATACTACATACATGCTACATACATACTACATATATACTACATACATACTACATGCATGCTACATATATACTACATGCATGCTACATACATACTACATATATACTACATGCATGCTACATACATACTACATGCTACATGCATGCTACATACATACTACATACATGCTACATATATACTACATACATACTACATATATACTACATGCATGCTACATATATACTACATACATACTACATATATACTACATACATGCTACATACATACTACATACATACTACATATATACTACATGCATGCTACATATATACTACATGCTACATACATACCACATACATACTACATACATGCTACATATATACTACATGCATGCTACATACATACTACATATATACTACATGCATGCTACATACATACTACATGCTACATGCATGCTACATACATACTACATACATACTACATGCTACATACATACCACATATATACTACATACATACAATACATTCATACAATACATACATAGACATACAGTACATATAACATAGAGTAACATACTTACCAATACTTGTCACATTGTTCCCCGAAGCCATTGTCTTTCCGGAATAAATATTAACATAACAAACCACAAAAATACTCACCCACGATCCGAAGCAGTCCACGAGTGTGTCCCACGACGATCTTGGGTAGAGAACTGCAGCATCAGATGATGCTGCCGTTCTCTACGGGCTGCAGGAATCCAATGACGGAAGGTAGGTATCCTTCCGCACTGTATTCCTCCGCCACTTAAAAAAAAAAAAGTCCCTAGTCTCACTTTATGCCATTGCTGTGTGGGAAATTCCCACACAGCAATGGCATAAAGTGAGACTAGGGACTTTTTTTTTTTTTAAGTGGCGGAGGAATACAGTGCGGAAGGATACCTACCTTCCGTCATTGGATTCCTGCAGCCCGTAGAGAACGGCAGCATCAGCTGATGCTGCAGTTCTCTACCCAAGATCGTCGTGGGACACACTCGTGGACTGCTTCGGATCGTGGGTGAGTATTTTTGTGGTTTGTTATGTTAATATTTATTCCGTAGACGACAATGGCTTCGGGGAACAATGTGACAAGTATTGGTAAGTATGTTACTCTATGTTATATGTACTGTATGTCTATGTATGTATTGTATGAATGTATTGTATGTATGTAGTATATATGTGGTATGTATGTAGCATGTAGTATGTATGTAGCATGCATGTAGCATGTAGTATGTATGTAGCATGCATGTAGTATATATGTAGTATGTATGTAGCATGCATGTAGTATATATGTAGCATGCATGTAGTATGTATGTGGTATGTATGTAGTATATATGTAGTATGTATGTAGTATATATGTAGCATGTATGTAGTATGTATGTAGCATGCATGTAGCATGTAGTATGTATGTAGCATGCATGTAGTATATATGTAGTATGTATGTAGCATGCATGTAGTATATATGTAGTATGTATGTAGTATATATGTAGCATGTATGTAGTATGTATGTAGCATGCATGTAGCATGTAGTATGTATGTAGCATGCATGTAGTATATATGTAGTATGTATGTAGCATGCATGTAGTATATATGTAGCATGCATGTAGTATATATGTAGTATGTATGTAGTATATATGTAGCATGTATGTAGTATGTATGTAGCATGCATGTAGCATGTAGTATGTATGTAGCATGCATGTAGCATGTAGTATGTATGTAGCATGCATGTAGTATATATGTAGTATGTATGTAGCATGCATGTAGTATATATGTAGTATGTATCATGTAGTATGTATGTAGCATGCATGTAGTATATATGTAGCATGCATGTAGTATATATGTAGTATGTATGTTGCATGTAGTATGAATGTAGCATGTATGTAGTATGTAGTATGAATGTAGCATGTATGTAGTATGAATGTAGCATGTATGTAGTATGTAGTATGAATGTAGCATGTAATTTTTTTTTTTTTTTTTTTTTTTACATTTAACACATTAGCCGGATGATGGGACTACTACTGTCCCATCATTGGCTAATGTGTCAATCACTGTCATGGTAGCAGGCATCGCCAGATGGGACTTGTAGTCCCATCGGACGATGCCTGCACAGACCCCCGGAGCCTGCACAGACCACCGGCAGGCCGGCACAGCCCCCCGGAGCCTGCACAGACCACCGGCAGGCCGGCACAGACCACCGGAGCCTGCACAGACCCCCTGGCAGGCCGGCACAGCCCCCCGGCAGGCCGGCACAGCCCCCCGGCAGGCCGGCACAGCCCCCCGGAGCCTGCACAGCCCCCCGGCAGGCCGGCACAGACCACCGGAGCCTGCACAGACCCCCTGGCAGGCCGGCACAGCCCCCCGAAAGGCCCGTACAGACCCCAGAGAGGCTGTACAAGGGCAGGAAAGGGTTTTTCTTATTCCGATACCGGAAGTCCCATAGACTTGAATGGGACTTCCGGTATCGGAATCGGCGATACCGATACTTTTTTTAAAGATCGGCCGATACCATCCGATACGATACTTTGAAGTATCGGATGGTATCGCTCAACTCTAGTGGTGATAAAAAAAGGCGCAAAATAACTGCCCATGAATTGAGGAAAATCAAGCGTGAAGCTGGCAAGATGCCATTTGCCACCAGTTTTGCCATATTTCAGAGCTGCAAGATTACTGGAGTATCAAAAAGCTCAAGGTGTGCCATACTCAGGGACATGGCCAAGCTAAGGAAGGCTGAAAAACGACCACCTTTGAGCAAGAAACATAAGATAAAACCTCAAGACTGGGACAAGAAATATCTTAAGACTAGTGTTGAGCATTCCGATACTGCAAATATTGGGTATTGGCCGATATTCGCGGTATCGGAATTCCGAGACTGAGTTCCGATACTTTTTGCATATCGAATACCGGAATCGGAAGTTCCCATAATGCTATGAGCCAGTTTGATTTGATTCAGCCAATGATGAATCCTAAGATGTGTGGGCACATCCTGTTAGGCATGTAGGCATGTTAACTAATGGCATGGCTGTGATTGACTGCTGAAATGATGTCATGATGCACTATAAAAGCCGCCGCCATTTTGGGTTCACTCTGCTGTGAATTCAGTTAGGGACAGGGTGCTGCTGTTCTGACTCTGAGGGACAGTTTGAGATAGCGATTTGCTATACTGTGCTTTACCCAGGCTACTTTAGCAACCGCTGTGTGAAGCTTTCTTTTGCCTTGCAGCGCTGTTCACAGCTGTCTGCAAGGTCTGTGTGTGTGAGTGCAGCTCACGCTGTAGTGTGTTCTGCAGCCACCTCTGGTTGTAGTCCGCTCAGCGTGTGTCACTGCCTCATACATAGTCCTTTTTTTGTTTCATTGCTGCTAATTTTTCCTGATTTCTCCTATTAGTGTGCTTCCATCCGTATTCATCTACATTGGTTGCAAACACTAAATAGGAGTAGACAGCGGAGCCTTTCTGCAGCCTTTCAGTGCTAGTGCACAGTTCTCTGCACTGTTCACGGCTGTATGTGAGGTCTCTGTGTGTGAATGCAGCTCACGCTGTAGTGTGTTCTGCAGCCACCTCTGGTTATAGTCCGCTCAGCGTGCGTCACTGCCTCATACATTGTCCATTTTTTGCTGTAGTGCTGCTTATTTTTCCTGAATTTCTCCTATTAGTGTGCTTCCATCCGTATCCAGCTAGAATATTTGCAAACACTATATAGGAGTAAATAGAGGAGCCTTTCTGCTGGCTTGTGCCCTGCAGCCCCAGCCAGATTAGTATTAGCCTATTTTTTGGAGCCTCATCTATTGCATTGTAGGTTACCTTCCTGCATTGTAATAGCTACAAAAAGGTTGTGATACTATCGCTTTACATCTTTGGTCACATACTTTTTTTTGTGAAAAAAAACCACCTAAATAAAGTTCACCAAACACTCCACTTTACAGTTGTGTGGGCCACATTAGCTCATATTAAAGTGTAGTCCACACTTTATAAAATTACCTGTTAGCAGTTGTTCAGTAATAAGCACACTAAGCCCTTAGTACTTTTCTGCCTATCTTTATCAGTCTACCAAGATGAAGAAGGCAGGGAGTAAGGCACGTGGTCGTGGAGTTTCAGCAGGGAGAACACATGGGGATTCTGTGCCTGCTGCGAGCACCAGTGACTCAGCATCCCCCAGTTTTACTAGGGAACAGTCCTTTATGCGCAGCTTTGTAGGAGCTCGCCGTACCCCACTGCTGCGGGAGGAACAAATTGAAGCCGTTGTCGAATGGATGGCAGCTAATGCATCGACTTCAATGACTTCCACATCCTCTCAGGTCCAGAGCACTGAAGAGCAACCATCTGTCTCTTCACCACCTGCCAAATTGCCCAGGCAGTCAGAGAGCCCTGGACAGGAGCCATCTATACTTCTGTTCTCTGAATCTCTTGGCTTGGAAAGAGGGGGCCAGCCAAGCAGCATTCTAGAATGTGAAGAAGAGGGAGTATGCAGTGATGCGCAACAGCTTTGTCTCTCTGAATCTGAAGAGGTGGGTGGGCCAGTGCCTATGGTCAGCACACCTCAGTACGCATCTGATGATGAGACTCAGGTGCCACATTCTGGTGCATACTGTGCTATCAAGACTACCCAGGACAAGCACGTGTTTGAAGAGGGTAGTGTAGATGATGAGATCCTTGACCCATCATGGCGTGAGGAACAGGAAGGTGGTGGGAGCAGCTCTCAGGAAGAGATTCCCTGAATGGCCAAAACAGGAGGGAGAGGGAGGGGGCAGACTTGGTTGCCTGTAGCCTCCACTTCGGCACCCATTAGGAGCATTCCTCTTCCAAAACCCAAAACGGGCACTCCCAGGACTTGCAGTGCGTGGTCCTTTTTGACACAGTTGCAGATGACATTTGCTTTGTCAAATGCATGCTGTGTAATCAGAAAGTCAAAAGAGGGAAAAGTGTCAGCAACCTCAATACCACAAATATGTGGAAACATGCGCAAATATGTGGAAACGTGCGGACCAAGCACGTGGTGGAGTTACAAAGACACACTGAAGACATAGGCCAACCTACAGCACCACCTACCAACTCTTCAGCTCGTGTTGTAGCCTCTTCCTCCAGCTCACACACAGTTGGTTCGGCTTCCTCACAGGATCGCCTCTGGCACTGTTGTACAGAGACCCAGTGTAATTCCACCGACAGCACCACGTTCCCTGTCATCCTCACACTCCCAGGCCAGTCTGCAGCCATCGGTAGCACAGGCATGGGAGAAAAGGTGGCCATACTCGGCAAACCATCCCCGAGCACAGGCTCTGAATGCTGGCATTGCAAAACTACTGTCCCTTGAAATGCTCTCATTCAGGCTGGTGGAGACTGACACCTTCCGTAACTTCATGGCATTGGCAGTCCCACAATGCAATGTGCCCAGCCACTTTTATTTCAGCAGGCAAGCCGTCCCTGCCCTGCAAAAGCATGTGGAGGGAAAAATTAAACATGCGCTACTAAACGCCGTCAGTAGCAGGGTCCACCTGACCACCGATGTGTGGACCAGTAACCATGGACAGGGACGATACCTTTCCCTCACTGCCCATTGGGTAAATGTTGTGGAGCTGGGTACAGATCTCGAAAGTGGCGCTGTACGTGTTCTGCCAACTCCAACGATTGCAGGAATCCAGTCTGTACACATTGACTCCTCTTCATACTCCAGTTCCTCTGAATCAGTGCTGCAGGAGCTGTCACAGTCTACCTCCACATGGACCCGTGAACGCTTACCTGTTACGACCGATATGAGCACAGCCGTGGCCAAACGTCAACAGGCCTTACAGAAATTAATTTCTTTGGGGAATCGAATCCACACAGCGCAGGAGCTCTGGAATGCCATCAAGCAGTAGAGCGACATGTGGTTTATGCCAGCGAATCTCCAGCCAGGCTTGGTAGTGTGTGATAATGGCCGAAATCTGGTGGCAGCTCTGTGCCTAGGCAACCTCACTCACATCCCATGTCTGGCACATGTGCTCAACTTGGTCGTGCAGAGTTTTTTGAGGGACTATCCGGATCTTGATGCACTGCTGCACAAGGTCCACATAGAGTGTGCTCACTTGCAGTGTTCCAGCATGGCAAGATCGAGCATTGCAGCTCTGCAGCGCCGATTCTGCCTTCTGGAACATCGCATCATATGTGACCTACCCTATTTTTTCCTCTATGTCTTTGAGGCCGTAGGGGGAATTTTTTCTTCACAATGGAGATGAAGCAATTGTCTGATCGTGTGGAGCAGCTCACTACTGAAGTGCGGGGAATTTCTGCCTATCTAGCCCATTCACATGTTGCCTCGCATATTATTTCTGTCTGCTCTAAACGAGAGAAAGGTTTTGCACACACATTTGCTGTGGGTGGTGTTCAACCTAAGTTTCTTCTGTCAATTTCCCTGATCTGCTCCATGTCCACATTTTCCGCTAAGGCTTTCGTGGATTCGGGAGCAGCTCTGAACCTGATGGACTTGGATTTTGCTAAACGTTGTGGATTTCTTATGACACCTCTGCGGACGCCTATCCCTTTGAGGGGTATTGATGCTAATCCTTTGGCGAAGAATAAACCTCAGTTTTGGACCCAGGTGGTAATGCGGGTCGCCCCAGACCATCAAGAAAATTGCAGATTTTTGGTGTTGCATAATCTGCATGATACCATTGTTTTCCTTGGTAGTGCTTTCTGGCACAGGTACCTCCTGCATAGTAACTGGGTTCCAGTACCATCAGCTGGTCCTCGGTAGTGCTATTGGCGCTTTTTCCTTCTGCTGCCCCTCCGGGTTCCAGCACCGTCAGCTGGTCCTCGGTAGTTGCATTGGCTCTTGTAGCTTCTGCTACCCATCCGGGTTCCAGCACCATCAGCTGGTTCTCGGCAGTGTCTTTGGCATGGGTACTCCCTCCTGCCCATCCTGGTTCCAGCACGTCAGCTGTTTCCGGGTAGTGTCAATGTCACTTTGCCACCAATACGTTGTCCTGTCGTGTTGCGGTCGGGTTAGCCGACTCTATGGTGCCTGCAGTTTTGGTGCTTCCTATGTGGGCTGCGGGATCTGGCGATAAAGGCTGGTTCCATAGTGGCAATAGGTCAAGCACCCCCTGTAGGACTGTGGGTTTTCGGTAACTGCGGCCGGCTCGCGGCCTTGCAACTTTGTTTTTCATGGGTACCTTCTGCTACCCATCCGGGTTCCAGTACCGTCAGCTGGTTCTCGGCAGTGCCTTTGTCTTAGGTGCCTCTTTTTCGGCATCTGAGTTCCAGCAACGTCTGCTGGTCCTTCATAGTGCTTTAAAGCACAGGTACCTCCTGCTTAGTAACTGGGTTCCAGTACCATCAGCTGGTCCTTGGTAGTGCCATTGGCTCTTTTTCCTTCTTCTACCCATCCAGTACCATCAGCTGGTTCTCAGCAGTTTCTCTGCCTTCTTGTACCTTCTGCTACATTTCCAAGTTCAAGCTTTTTGAAATGGTTTTTGTTAATCACTCTGGATCTCCCTGACGACGACCCTGAAGACCACCCCAAAGAAAATGATGACCCTGAAGACCACCCCGAAGAAGACGACGACCCTGAAGACGATGACCCTGATGACGACGACCCTGAAGACCACCCCGAAGAAGACGATGACCCCAAAGACGACGACCCTGAAGACGACGACCCTGAAGACCACCCCAAAGAAGACCAAAAAGATGACCCTGAAGAAGATGACCAAGAGGACAAAGAACATGAAGACAACCACCAAGATACAGAACAACAAGAGACAGAAGACCAAGAAGCAGAAGAACAAAAAGCAGAAGAGCAGAAGAACATTAAGCATAAGACTAAAAATCAGAGCAAAAGATATTATCTAAATTATAATCAGAAGAAGACTAAGCAGTGTATGGGGGTGAGTCCGTTCCTCCTCGTGGTGCCCCTGGAAAATAACTGCTGCTGTAGGCCAAACTGAACGCAGACAAATCCTGTTGTAAATCTTTTGTGACAGGCAGAACGGAAGGTGTAATCTTCAGACTTTTATAGATAACAACTACAGGAATGCCTGTCACAAATAAGAATATGATGAAGAAGAAGAATAGGAAGAAGATGAAGAAGTAGAATATGAAGAAGAATAATAGTTGAATAAGAAGAATATGAAGAATGTAAAAAAAAGAATAATAGGAAGAAGGTGAAGAAGAAGAAGATGAAGAAGGTGAAGAAGTTGATGAAAAAGATGCTGCTGCTGCTGCTGAGGATCATGAAGGAGAAAGTGTGGGAGAAGTAAAAAAGAATGTGAAGAGCATGGAAGTAGTGAAACATACATATATGACAAAATATAAAAAAGGTTAGCATAGTCAATATCTTAACTGTAACTCCGAAAGTCTTAAAAAAAAAAAATTATTCCTGCTATTCCATTTGATTGGGCTAAACCTCTATGCCTTTAATGTCTCCTCCAGCTCCCCCAATACATTCTACATTATTCTTAGTTGTTTTCCTTCATGTAGAATTAACCTACAAGGAAAGAAAGGGTTTATTGTAATTCTGATATTTCTGTCCCATTGACTTGCATTGGTTTCCGATATTGGAATCGGCGATATCCGATACTTTTTGGGTATCGGTCCGATCCAATCCGCTCAGATATTTCCCGATATTGGAAGGTATCACTCAACACTACTTAAGACTGATTTTTCTAAGGTTATATGGACTGATGAAATGAGAGCGACTCTTGATTGGCCAGATGGATGGGCCCAAGGCTATATCAGTAAAGGGCCGAGAGCTCCACTCCGACTCAGACGCCAGCAAGGTGGAGGTGCGGTACTGGTATGGGCTGGTATCATCAAAGATGAACTTGTGGGACCTTTTTGGGTTGAGGATGGAGTGAAGATCAACTCCCAGACCTACTGGCAGTTTCTGGAAGACACCTTCTTCAAGCAGTGGTACAGGAAGAAGTCGGTATCATTCAAGAAAAACATGATTTTCATGCAGGGCAATACTCCATCACATGCATCCAAATACTCCACAGCGTGGCTGCCCAGTAAAGGTCTAAAAGAAGAAAAAATAATGACATGGCCCCCTTGTTCACCTGATCTGAACCCCATAGAGAACCTGTGGTCGCTCAGAAAATGTGAGATCTACAGGGAGTGAAAACATTACACCTCTCCGAACAGTGTCTGGGAGGCTGTGGTGTCTGCGGCACGCAATGTTGATTTTAAACAGATCAAACAACTAGATCAAACAGATCAAACTATGTTTGAATCTATGGATGGAAGGCTTTTGAGCGTCATCGTAAAGAAAGGTTTTTGAGTATTGACATTTTTCAATACAGATCATTAATAGGTTGTCTTTGAAGTCAATTTTATTGTGTGGTGTATTTATGCATTTTTGGGCAACTGCAACCATGCTCTATGGTCGTTTATGATTACTGCACCTTGTTACATCATAATTATTGTGCTTCTCATATTGTATGCTTCTAGAGCTGCAAATTACGCATTGGGGTTTACATTGTGGTTTGCATATACATGTGTATTTTGCACTATTTCATTAGTCACTGCCCTTATTTATTGGAGGGAGTATATATCAGGTCCTTATCAAAAGACCTGTTATTCTGGAGTGTCATTTTAGGCCAAACTCTTTTTTGGCCTTTTTTAATTGTTTTTAATATGTTTTTGTCACTTGTGTGTTCTTTCTATATGTTTTCAATAAAAATAATAATTGATTATTAGTACTTTATTTGCATTTATTTTGGGTTGTTTGCGTCCATATTGCACACTTCTTTCTCTTTCATTGCAATTCCCCTTTTTAAGTGTGTGGACTGCAGCTCCCTGTGGCTTATTTGTAGTGCCCTCAAGGTTTTTATTTTTTCAGTCATCGTAAAGAAAGGTGGCTATATTGGTCACTGATTTTTTTTGTTTTGTTTTTGAATGTCAGAAATGTTTATTTCTAAATTTTGTGTTGTTCTATTGGTTTAACTGGTGAAAATAAACAAGTGAGATGGGTATATATTTGTTTTTTATTAAGTTGACTAATAATTCTGCACTGTAATAGTTACCTGCACAAACAGATATCCTCCTAATATAGCCAAATCTAAAAAAAACCCACTCCAACTTCCAAAAATATTAAGCTTTGATATCTATGAGTCTTTTGGGTTGATTGAGAACATAGTTGTTATTCAATAATAAGAATCCTCTCAAATACAACTTACCTAATAATTCTGCACACAGAGTATTAACCCCTACATAGCCTCCTATATACAGTAAGAGCCCCTATAAAGCCTCTTATATACAGCATTATCCCCTACATAGCCTCTTATATACAGTAAGAGCCCCAACATACCCTCCAATAAACAGTATTAACCCCTGCACAGCCTCCTAAATTTAGTAATAACCCCTACATAGCCTCCTAAATACAGTATTAACCCCTACATAGCCTCTTATATCATAGAATCATATAATCGTAGAGTTGGAAGGGACCTCCTGGGCCATCTGGTCCAAATCCTGCTCAAAGCAGGATTTGCTAATCATCCCAGACAGATGTCTGTCCAGCCTCTGTTTGAAGACTTCTATTGAAGGAGAACTCACCACCTCTCGTGGCAGCCTGTTCCACTCATTGATCACTCTGTCAAAAAGTTTTTTCTAATATCTAATCTGTGTCTCCTCCCATTTAGTTTCATCCCATTGCTTCTAGTCTTTCCTTGTGCAAATGAGAATAAAGATGATCCTTCTACAATGTGACAGCCCTTGAGATATTTGTAGACAGCTATTAAGTCTCCTCTCAGTCTTCTCTTCTGCAAGCTAAACATTCCCAAATCCTGCAACTTTTCCTCATAAGACAGGGTTTGCAGTCTTCTGGGACTTCTCCTGTTCTCCAAAAATTTTCAAAGATTATGGAGGGGGGTTCAAAAATTTCTTCTGCTTTCTCCTTTAGAACTCTGGGGTGTAATTCATCTGGACCTGGAGACTTGAATTCATTTAGGTTAGCTAAGTGTTTCCTCACTAACATTCTGTTTATAGATATCCTGGATTCTTCTATTCCTTTAATAGGACAGTGAAGAACAGTTGATGGTACATTTCCTTTCTGAGAGAGAACAGATGCAAAATAGGAATTTAAAAGTTCGGCCTTCTCAATATCCTGTCTTAACATTTCATCATTTTCATCCTGTAAAAATCCTATAGCATTTTTGACTTTTCTTTTACTTTTGACATATCCCCAAAATCCTTTATTATTGCTTTTGACATCTCTTGCAAGCCTCAATTCATTGTCAGCTTTAGTAATCTGATTTGTGCCCTGCAATTTCTGCAGGCAGCGTTATATTCTTCTTTAGATATGCCTCCCTCTTTCCAGTTTATAAACATTTCTTTCTTCATTTTTAGCATGTGCTTAAGTTCTGTGTTCATCCATCCTGGTTTCCTTAACCCCTTCCTGACATCCGACGTACTATCCCGTCCACGGTACCCGGGCCCGTATGACCGTGGACGGGATAGTACGTCTACCGCGATCAGCGGCGCCCACGTGGTGAGCGCCGCTGATCGCGGCCGGGTGTCAGCTGATTATCACAGCTGACACCCGGCACTATGTGTCAGGGGCGGTCACGGACCGCCCCCGACACGTTAACCCCTTGCACACCGCGATCAAACATGATCGCGGTGTACCGGGAGTTAAAGGGAAGCATCGGCAGGGAGGGGGCTCCCTCCGTGCTTCCCTGAGCCCCCCACGGCAGCGCAATGTGCAGCGCTGCTGCGGGGGGCTCCTATCCTCCAGGCCCCCGAATCCAAGATGGCGACGGGGGCCTTCGGGGACCTGAGGAAGCTGGCTTCCTCAGTGCCAGCAAAGCGCAGGCAAGAGGAAGTCTCCTTCAATGCCTGTGACAGATTGCTGATCTGTCACAGTGATCTGTGATGTGACAGATCAGCGATCTGTCACAGGACAGTGATGTCCCACCTGGGACTATGTAATAAAGTAAAAAAAAAATTAAAAAAAAATGTAAAAATATATTAAAAAAAAAAAAAATATTCCCTCAATAAATCCATTTTTTGGAAATAATAAAAAAAAAACAATAAAAGTACACATATTAGGTATCGCCGCGTCCGTAATGACCCGCCCTATAAAACTGTCCCATTAGTTAACCCTTTTAGCGAACCCCTTAAAAAATAAAAATAAAAAACGAAGCAAAAAATAATGATTTATTATCATACCGCCAAACAAAAAGTGTAATAACGTGCGATCAAAAAGACGCATATAAATATCCATGGTACCGCTGAAAACGTCATCTTGTCCCGCAAAAAACGAGCCACCACACAGCATCATCAGCGAAAAAATAAAAAAGTTATAGCTCACAGAATAAAGCGATGCAAAAATAATTATTTTTTATATAAAATAGTTTTCATTGCATAAAACCGACAAAAACATAAAAAAACGACCTAAATGAGGTATCACTGTAACCGTACTGACCTGAAGAATAAAACTGCTTTATCAATTTTACCGCACGCGGAACGGTGTAAACGCACCCCCCCAAAAGAAATTCATGAAACGCTGGTTTTTGTTCATTCTGTGTCCCAAAAATAGGAATAAAAAGCGATCAAAAAATGTCACGTGCCCGAAAATGGTACCAATAAAAACGTCAACTCGTCCCGCAAAAAATAAGACCTCACATGACTCAGTGGGTCAAAATACGGAAAAATTATAGCTCTCAAAATGTGGTGATGCAAAAACTATTTTACAATAAAAAGCGTCTTTTAGCGTGTGACAGCCGCCAAACATAAAAACCGCCATAAATAGTAAGTCAAACCCCCCGTTATCACCCCCTTAGTTAGGGAAAAATAATAAAACTAAAAAAAAAGTATTTATCTCCATTTTCCCGTTAGGGTAAGGCTGTGTGCACACGCTGCGGATTAGGTGCGGATTCATCCGCGCGGATTTTGTAAAATCCGCAGGTGAAACCGCAGGTCAAAAGACCTGCGGTTTTACCTGCGGATTGCTCTGCGGTTTTGTCCTGCGGTTTTTCATCTCCTCAATAGAGGAGATGGCAATCCGCAGGAGAATCCGCAGAAAGAATGGACATGTCAATTCTTTCTGCGGATTGAAAACCGCAGATAATCCGCGCGGAAAATTCCGCACCGTCTGCACTGCGGTTTTTGATTCCCATAGGGAATCATGGTACTGTACACCGCAGCAGAAACTGCTGCGGGTCCGCAGCAGCCAAAACCGCTGCGGAACCGCAGCAAAATCCGCAGCGTGTGCACACAGCCTTAGGGTTAGGACTAGGGTTAGGGCTAGGGTTAGGGCTAGGGTTAGGGTTAGGGCTAGGGTTAGGGCTCAGATTAGGGTTAGAGGTGTGTTGGGGTTAGGGTTGGAGTTATAATTGGGGGTTTCCACTGTTTGGGCACATCAGGGGCTCTCCAAATGCAACATGGCGTCTGATCTCAATTCCAGCCAATTCTGAGTTGAAAAAGTCAAATGGTGCTCCTTCCCTTCCAAGGTCTGCCATGCGCCCAAACAGTGTTTTACCCCCACATGTAGGGTATCAGCCTACTCAGGACAAATTGCAAAACAATTTTTGGGGTCCAATTTCTCCTGTTACCCTTAGGAAAATAAAAAATTGTGGGCAAAAATATCATTTTTGTGGAAAAAAATGATTTTTTTATTTTCACGTCCGAGTGTTATAAACTTCTGTGAAGCAATTGGGGGTTCAAAGTGCTCACCACACATCTAGATAAGTTCCGTGGGGGGTCTAGTGTCCAAAATGGGGTCACTTGTGGGGAGTTTCAATAGTTTAGGTACATCAGGGGTTGTCCAAACGCACATGACACCCGCAGACCATTCCATCAAAGTCTGCATTCCAAAACGTCACTGCTTCCCTTCCGAGCCCCGACGTGTGTCCATACAGTAGTTTTCTCCCACATTTGGGGTGTCAGCGTACTCAGGACAAATTGGACAACAACTTTTGGGGTCCAATTTCTCCTGGTACCCTTGGGAAAATAAAAAAATGGTGACTAAAAGATCATGTTTGTGGAAAAATACGAATTATTTATTTTCACGCCCGGGCATTATAAACTTCTGTGAAGCACTGGGGGGGTCAAAGTGCTCACCACACATCTAGATAAGTTCCTTAGGGGGTCTAGTTTCCAAAATGGTGTCATTTGTGGGGGGTTTCCACTGTTTTGGTACATCAGGAGTTTTCCAAACGCGACATGGTGTCCGATCTCAATTCCAGCCAAAAATGTCAAATGGCGCTGCTTCCCTTCCGAGCTCTGCCATGCGCCCAAATAGTGGTTTACCCCCACATGTGGGGTATCAGCGTACTCAGAACAAATTGCACAATAGCTTTTACGGTCCTGTTACCCTTGGAAAAATAAGAATGGAGGGTGAAAAGATCATTTTTGTGGAAAAAATATGATTTTTTAATTGTATGGCTTTATGTTATAAACTTCTGTGAAGCCCATGGGGGTTCAAAGTTCTCACCACACATCTAGATAAGTTCCTTAGGGGGTCTAGTTTCCAAAATGGTGTCATTTGTGGGGGATTTCCACTGTTTTGGTACATCAGGGGTTTTCCAAACGCGACATGGTGTCCAATCTCAATTCCAGCCAAAAACGTCAAATGACGCTGCTTCCCTTCCGAGCTCTGCCATGCGCCCAAATAGTGGTTTACCCCCACATGTGGGGTATCAGCGTACTCAGGACAAATTGCACAATAACTTTTAGGGTGCTGTTACCCTTGGAAAAATAAGAATTGAGGGTGAAAAGATCATTTTTGTGGAAAAAATATGATTTTTTAATTGTATGGCTTTATGTTATAAACTTCTGTGAAGCCCATGGGGGTTCAAAGTTCTCACCACACATCTAGATAAGTTCCTTAGGGGGTCTAGTTTCCAAAATGGTGTCATTTGTGGGGGGTTTCCACTGTTTTGGTACATCAGGGGTTTTCCAAACGCGACATGGTGTCCGATCTCAATTCCAGCCAAAAACGTCAAATGGCACTGCTTCCCTTCCGAGCTCTGCCATGCGCCCAAATAGTGGTTTACCCCCACATGTGGGGTATCAGTGTACTCAGGACAAATTGCACAATAACTTTTAGGGTCCTGTTACCCTTGGGAAAATAAAAATTGGGGTGAAAAGATCATTTTTGTGGAAAAATATGATTTTATAATTGTACCGCTGCACGTTATAAACTTCTGTAAAGCCCTTGTGGGTTCAAAGTTCTCACCACATATCTAGATAAGTTCCTTGGGGGGTCTAGTTTCCAAAATGGGGTCACTTGTAGGGGGTTTCCAATGTTTAGGTACATCAGGGACTCTCCAAACGTGACATGGCGTCCGATCTGAATTCCAGCCAATTTTGCATTGAAAAAGTCAAACGGCGCTCCTTCCATTCTGAGCTCTGCCATGCGCCAAAACAGTCGTTCCCCTCCACAAATCAGGTATCAGTGTACTCAGGACAAATTGCACAATAACTTTTGCAGTCCAATTTCTCCTGTTACCCTTGGTAAAATAAAAAAAATTGAACCTGAAGTATTTTTTTTGTGAAAAAAAGTTAGATGTTCATTTCTTTTTAAATATTCAAAAAAATTCCTGTGACGCACCTAATGGGTTAATAAACTTCTTGAATGTGGTTTTGAGCACCTTAAGGGGTTCAGTTTTTAGAATGGTGTCACTTTTGGGTATTTTCTATCATATAGACCCCTCAAAGTGGCTTCAAATGTGATGTGGTCCTAAAAATAAAATGGTGTTGTAAAAATGAGAAATCGCTGGTCAACTTTTAACCCTTATAACTTCCTAACAAAAAAAAATTTTGGTTCCAAAATTGTGCTGATGTAAAGTAAACATGTGGAAAATGTTACTTATCAAGTTTTGTGTGTGCCGTATCTCTGTGATTTAAGGGCATAAAAATTCAAAGTTGGAAAATTGCGAAATTTTCAAAATTTTTGCCAAATTTCCATTTTTTTCACAAATAAACGCAAGTTATTTGAATGAAATTTTACCACTAACATGAAGTACAATATGTCACGAGAAAACAATGTCAGAATCACCGGGATCAATGGAAGCGTTCCAGAGTTATGACCTCATAAATGTACAGTGGTCAGAATTGTAAAAATTGGCCCGGTCATGAACGTGCAAACCACCCTTGGGGGTGAAGGGGTTAAACGCTTCTTGTTCTTCCCTCTTTTCGGAATTGTTAACGATTGTGCTTTGAGAATTTCATTTTTCAAGATTTCCCATCTTTCCTGGACATTTTTGTCCTAAAGGATATCCAGCCATTGGATCCCTCCAATTCTCTTTCTGAATCCCTTAAAATCTGCCTTTCTGAAATCTAACCTTGACGTCTGAGTCTTCACTGGTCTTCCTCCTCTAGTTATCCAAAATTCTAAAAAGAGCATGGTCACTTCCTCCTAGGGTCCCAGCCACTTTTACCTCCTCAACCATTTCCTCCCTGTTTATAAGGATTAGATGCAAGGTAGCAGTTCCCCTTGTTTTCTCCCCTACCTTTTGGAAGATAAAGTTGTCAGCAAGAGAGGATAAGTATTTCCTGGACCTGTTAGTTTTGCCTGAGAGAGACTCCCAACAATTGTCAGGAATCAGGATAGTTGAAATCTCCCACGACAACTATGTCATATTTTTTTGGAGAACTTGGCCATTTGGTGCATAAAGAGTTCATCCATATCGTCAGCTTGCAGAGGCGGCCTGTAGTAAATGTCTACAATGGTGTCCTTTCCATTGTTCTTGTAATGGTCAACGTGTGACTGGACACACCGCCTCCAGCAGGGCGAATTTATATGACACACGCGACCCTGGATACACTGCCCCCAGTAGGGCAAATTTAAATAAGACGCGCAGCCAGATACACCGCCTTCAGCAGGCGAATTTCAGAAATACACGTGAAACTGGATACACCGCCTCCAGCAGGGCAAATTTAAATAATAAGGGGAAACACCAGGGAAACAATTACAATGGTGGGCCCTGCAATAGGGGACGGGGATGTGGGGACCTCCTGCACTCCCCTGAGTCAGTGTCTACACTCCTAACAATCCCTAGGCCAGTTCCGCACCGGGCGCCGATCAGGATACCTAAGAACCCTAGCTCGCCCTGCACCTATCCCTCACCAGTGAAATGGACGGTGCAGAAACTAATCCCACCACTGCACTGAAGCACACAAAAGGAAAGTCACAAAACAGGGGTAACACCACTTAGCTTTGCTCTGTTGCTATTGCTCCAAGCAACAGAGTCCACCACCAGAATTCAGCTTCCACCTGAAGCTACCACACCAGAGCTCTGCCTGAGCTGCAAGGAACTCTCTCTAGCTCCTTCCTCCACCAAGGATGGCTGGAAATGAACACTATCACCAACACCAGTGAGAGCACATGACACACCTTTATAGTTAAGCCAGAGGAATCACACCTGTTAGTGATTCCCGTGTAATAACGCTAACCACCACCGGGGGCAAACAAAAGACACCACTGTGTAATAATCCTATTGGCCACCGGGGGCAAAACCAAACCTAAGCACACAGCTCAAGGAAAAAAAAAGGTTACATGTGCTTCTAACTGTCATCATCCAACCTGGATCATGACAGTACCCTCCCTCAATGAGGGGCCTCTGGACTCTCAAGACCGCTCTTCATCAGGGAATCACCTACAGAAGGGATGCCCAGATCCAGAGTTCAACCCTGCAACTACCTGCATGTCAGGTTGATGACAAACGAACACTGCTGATATTGGCAATGTATGTTCTGGAGGCACCAGACATCTCCGAAGCGCCGACCTGGGGAACGAGTTGTGTATGTGTATGTTTGGGGGTAACTTGAGTTGGTAAAACTCCGTAACACACTTCCACTGGATGCTTTTTGGTGGCCAACCATATATGCTCGTTCACACACAGGTCCGGACCTGAACGTTTACTGCCACTCATTCGTTTGTCACGATTAGGTAAACTCTTTCTGGGATTGACAACAGAGGCGTCCCCCTGTGTCACCACCCTCACACCCCCGCAACTCCCCACGGGGTACACAACCCTCCAACCACTTCCACCACAAGGTCAGCGCCTCCCAGGGTTGGCTAATGGCGAGGGTTGAGACTTGCCCCTACTCTCCTGCAGCACATCTGCCACTCTCACTGGAGAGAAAGGGGTCCGTTGAAGAGAGATGGCAGAGACAGTAGTCCCTAGGCAGCAGCCCTCACACGACTACCCCCAGCTGACCACTTCCCTCCCCCACCAATCTATTACCGGGTTGTGTTTTTTCAGCCAAGGGAGGCCTAAAACGATAGGTACTGGCATTCCTTCCAAGACGTAGCATGACAAGGACTCCTCATGATGTCCTATACATAGATCGATATTTTCTACGACTTGGGTCAAGCTCCCCTGGCTCAGTGGAACAGAGTTTATGGCCTGGAAGCTTATAGGTTGGGCAAGCGTCCTACACTTCAGGCCATGAGACTGGACAAAGCGAGCATCCACCAGACTAACTCTTGCTCCGCTGTCCACAAGCACCGGTATCACCTCTGGTACGCCGCCAGCCAACACCTCTGCTGACATAGTACCTTGGGAGGGCAAAATGGAGGAAATATACACTGCTTGGTCGCCTCCCTCCAAGCGACCAGGGGAACGCAGCTTCACAGATGGCACAGATAATAATTTGGCGCGGATTGGGCAAGCCTTCAGGACATGACCAGTCTGCCCACAGTAAAAACATGCCGACACCACTCCCCGAACTGTAGGCAGCTCCGTACACAAACTAGCTCCTCCGACTTGCTTGGGTTCATCTGGAGACTTGGCACGTACTGGGCAGACTCCCATGAAATGGCCCGGCTTCCCACAGGAAAAGCATACCCCCCCACCACAACGAGCCGCAGACACCCTCTTTTTGGTACCAACAACACCGGACTGTCTGGGTTCCTCCGTCCGCACTGGTGGGTCCTCCTCCCTAGCGAGGACAACAGGGGACACATTTTGTGTATGTCTCTCCCTAAGGTGTCTATCCACCCAGATGGCAAGGGACATGGCGGCCTCCAATGACCTGGGGGCGGCGTACTGCACCAGAGTATCCTGCAACTTTGGAGACAGACCCTGCACAAATTGACTCCTAAGTGCAGGGTCATTCCACTGAGTGTCAGTGGCCCACCTCCTAAACCCTGAGCAGTACTCCTCAGCAACCCGGGCTCCCTGATTACACCTACGGAGTCGAGATTCCGCCAGGGTGACGCTATCAGGATCCCCATACACTAGCGCCAAAGCCGCAAAAAACTCATCCACGGACTATAATGATGGTGAATCGTCCAGCAGGGAGAAGGCCCAGGATTTGAGATCCCCCTTAAGAAGGGACATAATGATTCCCACCTGTTGCTCTTCATTCCCTGATGAACGAGGACGCAGCCTGAAATATAATTTACAGGCTTGCTGGAATACCAAGAATTGATCTCTCCCTCCAGAAAACCTGGCTGAGCCTGTGCCTGAACCAGACCCCCAAAGCCCACAAACAGCTGCAGCTGCTGCACCAACTCACAGCGCAGCCCCCTAATCTCCTCAGTAAAGATTTGCAGCATTTGGGCAAAGGTCTGCCTTGGGTCCATGGCTCAGCAGAAAAAAAAGTTTGGTTGGTGATAATGTAATGGTCAACATGTGACTGGACACACCGCCTCCAGCAGGGCGAATTTATATGACACACGCGACCCTGGATACACCGCCTCCAGTTGGGCGAATTTAAATAATAAGACGTGCATCCGGATACACTGCCTCCAGCAGGCGAATTTCAGAAATACACGTGAAACTGGATACACCGCCTCCAGCAAGGCGAATTTAAAAAATAAGGGGAAACACCAGGGAAACAATTACAATGGTGGGCCCTGTGATAGGGAACGGGGACGTGGAGACCTTCTGCGCTCCCCTGAGTCAGTGTCTACACTCCTAACGATCCCTAGGCCAGTTCCGCACCGGGCGCCGATCAGGATACCTAAGAACCCTAGCTCGCCCTGCACCTATCCCTCACCAGTGAAATGGATGGTGCAGAAACTAATCCCACCACTGCACTGAAACACACAAAAGGAAAGTCACAAAACAGGGGTAACACCACTTAGCTTTGCTCTGTTGCTATTGCTTCAAGCAACAGAGTCCACCACCAGAATTCAGCTTCCACCTGAAGCTACCACACCAGAGCTCTGCCTGAGCTGCAAGGAACTCTCTACAGCTCCTTCCTCCACCAAGGATGAATGGAAATGAACACTATCACCAACACCAGTGAGAGCACATGACACACCTTTATAGTTAAGCCATAGGAATCACACCTGTTAGTGATTCCCGTGTAATAACGCTAACGACCACCGGGGGCAAACTAGAACAAAAAACACTACTGTGTAATAATCCTAATGGCCACCGGGGGCAAAACCAATCCTAAGCACACAGCTCAAGGAAAAAAATGGTTACATGTGCTTCTAACTGTCATCATCCAACCTGGATCATGACAGTTCTGTCCTTGTATTCTTACCCAAACAGTTTCCACAGAACTCCCAGTCTCTGAAGCTTCAATCTCTGTGCAGATATACGCATTTCTAACATACAATGCAACACCTCCTCCTCGTTTATCAAGTCTGTTTTTAGCAAATAAGTTGTATCCTTCTAGTCTTGTATTCCTATCATGTGTATTGTCCCACCACGTTTCAGTGATTCCAATAACATCATATTTCTTTTCCTGCATTAGTAGTTCCAATTCTCCTTGTTTGTTGCCATGCTTTGTGCATTAGTATACAAACATTTTAGTTTGTGATTGGTTTCTCTTTCTCCAATATTTTTATTATTTAGATTCTTTTGTCTTTGTTCTTCCTTTTCCACTTCTAATAGCAGAGTTCTCAATAGCATTTGTCAGGTGTATGGCTTTCTCTGGCCTTTTTGCTTCCCTTCCCATGTTGTTCTAGTTTAAAGCTCTCCTGATGAGTGTAGCAAGGCGACTTCCAAATACATGTTTTCCAATCTTCATAAGGAGCACCCCATCTCTAGCAAGTAGTCCATTGTATAGGTAATTCACTCCGTGATCCAGAAATCCAAATCCTTGCTGACGGCACCATTGACGTAGCCAGTTGTTCACCTGCAGAATCTTATTCCACCTCCTTGTTCCATGGCCATCCATTGGGAGGATGGAAGAGAAGATCACCTGTACTCCCAGTTCTTTCACTTACCTAAGTTTTTTGAAAGTCATTGCAGATGGTTTCCAGGTCGTTTCTTGCTGTGTCATTTGTCCCCACATGTATTAGCAGGAATGGGTTGTCATCTGTAGGTCTGAAGAGTCCTGATATCCAGTCAGACATAGTATATATATACTGTATATAGTATATGTATATATAGTATGATCCCCTATATAGCCTCTTATATACAGTAAGAGCCCCTACTTAGCTTCTTATATACAGTATTATCCCCTATATAGCCTCATATATACAGTAAGAGCCCCTACATAGCCTCTAATATACAAAATTAAACAAATGGTAGACAGCAGCATTATATGTATATATCAAACAAATCAATAACTTAGTGTTAGCTGTCCTTAAGAACTGGACCAAAAAATAAGGATCAATCGCCCAAATTCACGAAGCAAAGAAGAATGTGGAAACCACAAGCAAAAAGGCGATCAAAGATCCATATGAGGTAAAAAATATATCCTTTATTAATTATACAAGACAGGACCAATGGACAACATGTGGAAACAGATCCAAAGTGCAACTGTGCAGAGAGACGTTTTGATCTTACTATTGACATTCTCTTATTCATTAGTAAACAGCTTTAATAAATCATATAACAAGGCCACCACATAACTATACAAATAAAATGATGAAGTACCAAGCTTATTGCCCTATGTCGCATAGCATAACTCATCCTGATTAAGGGGAGAGGTACTAGGTACAAAAATTTAAATATATCTCCAAGTGGCAAAAAATAATTCTAAATGTACCCTTCATTCCCATAGTTGATATAGGACTAACCCATTCCATAGTAAAAGATCTTGCTCACAGGTCCTGACAAAGGAGAAAGCCTCCGAAACTCACATCACAGTAGTCGCGCTGACCCAGGCCACCTGCACACGTGTTTTTTGTACTAGGTAATGATACTTTGGGCTATGCTTATATGACCTGTGTTAGGCATCGAGTTCCCGCCACTGCACAGGGGGACTCTCAAGCCATGTCCTCTGCGGTCTCCTATTCTTCTGCAGCCACAGAGGTTCCTGCTCAGCAGAAACGTCGGTCCCAGCGTCTTGCCCAGGCTAATGCTAGGCATGTGGTTGCTCTTCCATGCTCAGCTATTGTACCATGATTGAGTCAGCTGTGAGCAGACGCTCCTGGGACTAAGTCCTGTTTCCTCCTACTGAGCATGCCCGTGGGACGACCTCTCATTGGAGGTCGGAGGCCACATGCTCAGGTCCTGTTGCTGCTCCGATTGGACCACCAGGAAGGTCCCGGAAGGCTGCAACTATAAAAGGTTTGCATGGCCGCCCAGCCATGCGCTAATATAGAAAATGATTAGACCATGTGGAGTAAGTGTTGTATGCATGTATGAATGTCTCTAGTGAATGACTCATTATGAAACCCCTACTCTTGGTATGCATGTGTTGTGCAGCTGTGGGGAGGAGGACTCCCAGACAGTGACTGGGCCAGAACCCAGGGGACCGCCATCAGGGTTCCTGAAGGAACAACACTGGGAGGACAACAAAGGGAGACACACGACTAAAGGTGTCAGGGCAACAGTGGGCGGGGCAAAGACAAAAGGAGGAGGGGGCGCGCTCAGTTGGCAGTTGGCAGAGAGTGTGACAGAAGGCGAGAGAGACGGGGTGACGAGCGGTGTGTGTAAGAGTCACCATCAGGAGTCTGTGAGGAGAAAGCTACGCACTCACTGACAAGAGAGACGTGAGAGACTTTTACTGGAGGCCGCTCCCCGCCCACGGTCGCACACAGCCACGCCCACTGTCCCCGCCCTTTTGAGACAGGTCCGTTACCTCAAGTCGCCGCTGCAACGACACGTAAAATGGCTACAGCGGCCTGGACACTGCCCCCTGTCTCCTTCCACAGCTGCGGCCCTGCCATCACCGGCCTCAGTGGACGCCACCTCGCCATAGGCGGCAATAGAGGCCCACGTCCCGTCTACAAGGGGACCCTGAGCAGAGGCCGGCCGAACGTCATTTGGGAAACTGCACCATCACTGCGCTGTGAGACGAGAGCCGGTAAAAGACGTCCTGGAAGCCCCACCAGCACAGATTCGTCAGGGCCTGTTGTGCCCCACCAGCACAGATTCTTCAGGGCCTCTTGTGCCCCACCAGCACAGAGTCTTCAGGGCCTGTTGTGCCCCACCAGCACAGAGTCTTCAGGGCCTGTTGTGCCCCACCAGCACAGAGTCTTCAGGGCCTGTTGTGCCCCACCAGCACAGATCCTTCAGGGCCTGTTGTGCCCCACCAGCACAGAGTCTTCAGGGCCTGTTGTGCCCCACCAGCACAGATCCTTCAGGGCCTGTTGTGCCCCACCAGCACAGTTTCTTCAGGGCCTGTCGAGCCCAAATCATCCCGGGATATCGAGGCATCAAGGCAGCCGCATCAGCGACCTCTAAGCGGCCGCACCTGCGATCCCGAGCGACGTCTGGAAGGATGAGTGATCTATAGGAAATAAGGACCCATAGTTTGGCCATACGTGGCCTTCGACAGCCGGACTAGCCCGGTTAGTCACAATGAATGTAAGAAAAGTATTGTTTAGGCTGGTTTCACACTTGCGGTTTTTTGCGCTGCTTTTTAGTGCAAAAAAACGCATGCGTTTTCTCCCCTATACTTTAACATGGGTGCGCAAATGTGCGCATACATATGCGCACGTTGTTAGGATGGCGGAACGCACCAAATATAAAATAACAGGAGGTGCGTTCGCCGCCCGGAGTCCACCGTGCGTTAGGTGACAAGACCGCTGCTGAACAATGGCAGATGCACCTAATCAATGAGGTACTGCGCTCGGGTTAACGTCACCCGAACGCTAAGGACGGCTCTGTTCTGGCACAGAGTCGCAAGAGGCAATGTGATGCCGAGACGCGGCTCTGTTAATGTCACAGAGGCCTGCGTGTGGCGTCGCAACAGCGACCACGAGTAGCTGCGGTTAGTGCAGCGCAGCGGCAGGTAAAGCCGCAGACGTCGGCGCTGAGACACGGGCGCCGACGGACGCTAGTGTAGGCGAGGATCACGTGGCGTGTAGCTTGCCACAAGCTGAGACTGACTATCCAACTCTCTGTCACCATTCGTAATATCCAAGGGAAGGGGCTTCATAATGCGTCAGTCACCAGTCCACACATCCGTCACCATACACACACAGCATAATATGCTACACTAGCGCATCGTCAAGCCGCCATGCGGGCTTTTTATAGTGATGCGCTTCCGGGACATTCCATTAGCTTGGGAAGGACCAATCAGATCCGACGTAGGACCTGAGCATGTGACCCCTGCTCTCCAGTGAGAGGTCAAGTTGCGGGCATGCCCAGTAGCACGGCATGAGGACTTAGCCTCAGGAGCAGTTCCCTGCAGAGCAGGTTGCTCTGCTATTGCTGCACCAGAGGTGGCAGCAACATCCAGGCTGTCAGAGCGAGTCTGAGCAGCAAGCCTGGCTCACCGTGTTTGCTGAGCAACACCCGGAGCAGTCGAGGAAGAATGGGAGACAGCAGGATGTCTGGCTCTGGACTCCCGCTGTGCAGTGCCAGGAATCTGACGCCTAACATTACCCCCCCTAGGGTCCCCTCCCCTCTGAGCCTCACTGTGCTCAAAAGCCGTGACCAGGAGCGGTGCATGAATATTCTCCACCAGGTCCAAGCCTCGGGACCATGACTCTTCCAGTCCACCAAATAGAATTTTTTTGCCACGGACAAACCTGCACCCCACAATGGCATTAACCTCAATCTCATCAGACGATAAGTCTGATGACCCGGTGGATGGCTCAGAAAACCGGACCATGTGAACTGGTTTGAGGAGGGACACATGAAACACGTCCGATATGGCCAAATGTGGAGGGAGAGCCAGGCGGTAGACCACTGAGCTAAGTCGCTCGAGGACCTTGAATGGTCCAATGTATCGTGGTGCGAACTTGGGAGACTCGACCCACAATTTAATGTTCCGGGTGGAGAGCCACACCATGTCGCCAGGGGAGAAGCTTGGCGCGGGTCGCCGGTGCATGTCGGCGGACGCCCTCATCCTTTCTTTAGATGCCCGGATAGCATCCTGAGTGTGATCCCAAATGTCCCGGGCCTCCACTGCCCAGTCTGCCATGCTGGAGTCAGTGGAGGACACCGGCATTGGGACAGGAACGCGTGGGTGTTGACCATAATTTAGGAGAAAAGGCGTCTGACCAGTGGAATCGGCCATTGTTTAGGGCAAATTCAGCCCAAGGCAGCAAGGATGCCCAGTCATCCTGCCTGGCAGAGACAAAATGTCGTAGATAGGTGACCAAGGTCTGATTGGCCCTTTCGACCAAGCCATTCGTCTCGGGATGGTAGGCGGAAGACTGATTTAGCTCGATGCTGAGTAAGCTGCAGAGCTCCCTCCAAAAACGAGACACAAACTTGGGACCTCGGTCACTTACGATTTTGTCCAGCATACCATGTAAACGGAATACATGCTTAATGAACAGGACGGCCAGACCTCGGGCGGAAGGTAGGCGTGCGAGTGGCACCAGATGTACCATTTTGGAAAAATGGTCGGTAACCACCCAGCTGACCGTACTGCCACTGGACTTGGGCAGGCCAACTATAAAGTCCATGCCCACCATTTCCCATGGTCTATCCGCTACTGGCAGGGGAAGCAAGAGCCCCTCCGGCCTCTGTCTAGAGGGCCTGTTCCGGGCACACGAGACGCATGCTTTCACGTATGCCTTGACGTCTCGAGCCATATGTGTCCACCAATATGACTTTGCCAGGAGTTCGGTGGTCCGTTTATTACCAAAATGGCCACCTAGCCTGGAGGCATGTGCCCAGGCAAGAACCTCCGGCCGTAGCCGAGGGGGCACCAAGGTCTTGCCTGGCGGTACCGACTCGAGAGCGATAGGAGCCACGGTCGTAAAACTCTCCGGAGGGAGAATTAACCGGGGCTCAGCTTCTCCTTCTTCCGCTGAGACCACCGAGCGCGAGAAGGCATCTGCTCGGATGTTCTTCTCCCCGGAGAGGTAGTGCAGGGTGAAGCGGAAGCGAGAGAAGAAGAGCGACCACCTGGCCTGACGGGAATTCAGGCGTTGGGCCGTCTGAAGATAGACCAGGTTTTTGTGGTCCGTGAACACCTGAAAGGGGAACCGGGCTCCCTCCAGGAGATGTCTCCACTCGGAGAAAGCCAATTTCATGGCCAGCAGCTCCCTGTCGCCGATGGAGTAATTTTTCTCCGCCGGTGAAAAGGTCTTAGAATAGAAGAAGCAGGGATGCTTCCGACCTTGAGCATCCTTTTGGTAAAGGACTGCTCCTGCACCGATGGAAGAAGCGTCTACCTCAAGGATAAACGGCTTATCCACATCGGGACGGTGTAAAATGGGAGCGCCTGCAAAGTGGGACTTTATGGAGGAAAAAGCCTTAGAAACCTGTTCGGTCCACGCCTTAGGATTAGCTCCTTTTTTCGTGAGAGCAACCAAAGGAGCTACCAGAGTGGAGAAGTGGGGTATAAACTGACGGTAATAATTAACGAACCCCAAAAAGCGCTGCACCGCTTTAAGAGAATGGGGTTCCTGCCAGTGCATAACCGCTTGCAGTTTGGCTGGATCCATAGCCAACCCCTGGGCCGAGATGACGTAGCCCAGAAATGGCAAGGACTCCTGCTCAAATTGACACTTCTCCAGCTTGGCGAACAGGGAATTCGCCCGCAGGCGGTCAAATACCCTGCAGACATCTTTCCGGTGTGTGGGCAAATCTGGTGAAAAGATGAGGATGTCATCCAGATAGACCACCACCGAGGTAGAAAGCATGTCACGGAAGACGTCGTTGACGAAGTCCTGGAAGACAGCGGGCGCATTACAAAGGCCGAAGGGCATGACCAGATATTCATAATGGCCATCCCGAGTATTAAAAGCTATCTTCCATTCGTCTCCCTCGCGAATACGGATCAGGTTGTATGCCCCTCGTAGGTCAAGCTTTGTGAAGAGCCGCGCCCCACGCAACCTGTCGAACAACTCGGAGATCAACGGGAGAGGGTACTTATTCTTTACCGTGATGGCATTGAGACCGCGGTAGTCGATACAGGGGCGTAACTCTCCGCTCTTCTTCTGAACGAAGAAGAAGCCTGCCCCAGCCGGTGACACCGACTTCCTGATAAAGCCCTGCGCCAGGTTCTCCCGGATATATTGGGACATTGCCTCTGTCTCCGGGAGAGACAATGGGTAGACACAACCTCAAGGAGGTTCTGTGCCCGGCAGGAGGTCAATCGGGGAATCATAGGGACGGTGCGGCGGGAGTGTCTCCGCAGACTTCTTAGAGAAGACATCCGCATACTGATGGTAAGGTTCAGGAAGCGTGGAGAGATCTGTAGGCAGCTCTGTAGACGCTACCTGAAGACTGTCCCTAAGACACCTTCCCTCGCAGTCCTTGCTCCAGCCCAGTATTCTCCCCGACGCCCAATCAATGTGAGGGGAGTGACAACGAAGCCAGGGAACCCTGAGGAGTACCTGATCAATGCCATGAGGCATAATAAGCAAGGACAGGGTCTCCCGATGTGAGGGGGACATGGCGAGACCGAGTGGGACCATCTGATGGGTCACTTGAGATGGCAATGGTGCCCCATCCACCACCCTGATGGTCAGAGGTTGTGGGAGTAATACCAGGGGGATAGAGTGACTGTGGGCAAAACTCGAGGACATAAAGTTCCCTTCGGCCCCTGAGTCCAGAGTAACCTCTGCCTCCCAGGTGGAGGAACCATTATCCAGAGTACCATGGAATACCGGCTTAGGCGAAAAGGGCTCCATCTGGGACTGGCCACCACCTACAACCATGGAACTTGGTCGTCCCTTTGGCCACTGAGGACATGTGCCAGCCGAGTGGCCAAAGTGTCGGCAGTGATAACAGGGCACAGAGCCCCGCACCTGACGTGGCTTAGTGCCGGTGCGAGATACCTCCATGGGCTCGATGGAGGGAGGCTCCTGAGCGGAATGGCTCAGCGGTTCGGTAAAGGTGGGAGCCAGGTTAATCTTACGTCTGGATTGAGTCCACTCCAGCCCGCGCTCCATGAACCGGAGATCAATACGGGTGGAGACGGAGATCAATTCCTCCAGAGTTGTGGGAATACCTCGGGTGGCTAGAGCATCCTTGACGTGCTCAGCTAGGCTTCTCCTGAACACTGGGACTAACACTTTGTCCGGCCACTCTAGTTCGGAAGCCAATGTCCGAAACCGGACAGCATAATGGCTAACCGAGAGTGACCCTTGTGTTAACGCTAACAGTTGGAGAGCCGTATCGTGCGTGACCCGTGGTCAGGGCTGCCACTAGGAATTTTGGGGCCCCATACTGGCAAAATTTTTTGGGCCCCCTTGAGACTCCACCCAGGCTCCACCCCAGCCCCGCCCTCCACCCCTCAAACTGTCCACAGCCCCACCGCTCTCTCTTAGAAAAATTCCACTTCTCACCAACATTAACAGTTGCCATCTCCAGATCACACACATAGCCAGCAGCTCTTGTTATGACCAAAAGATTTTTTAAATCTGCCACCACTAGGTAGACTCTTTTGGCTGAGCGCTATTCTACTCTAACCTATTAAACATTTGCTTAAATATCCAATACAATTTAGGTATATTTTTTTAATTTATTTTTCAATTTTTAAAATGACCAATAATATCACATCCAAAGGGACAAATACCACCACACCATGCCCAGACACCATATTACCACCACATGGTGACCAATAATACCACATACAGTGAACAAATACAGCCATACCATGTCCAGGCCACATATTACCACCAGTGACAGAATAATAGCACATACAAGGGACAAATACCACCGCACCATGACCAGACCACATATTACCAGCACATGGTGACTGAATACTACAATACTGATCATTAATAAAAAAACATATTACTATCACCATAAGTGCCATTATACACAGGAGATCTGTACTTAGTATGTAGTGTGTGTACAGGTAATACAGTGATCACCAGTGACATTATACACAGGAACTCTGTATATAGTGTCAGTGTACAGGTAATACAGTGATCACTGGTGACATTATGCACAGGACCTCTGTATATAGTGTCAGTGTACAGGTAATACAGTGATCACTGGTGACATTGTACAAAGGCACTCTGTATATAGTGTATAGTGTCATTGTACAGGTAACACAAACTCACCAGTGATGTCTCTAGGTGAAGTCCTTCATCTTTGCTTTTCATCTTTCATCCAGCACAGATCGCCATCACGTCTTCCAGCCAGGGCTTGTCTCTGGAGGAAATAACACAGTTATCTAGAGCTCCACTTGCAGAACACATTACTTAATTTTCTTCCCAACTTCTACACTACACCAGATGAAGAAGAAAAAAAGGCGACATAGTGTCGCTCTGCACAGTAACAGAACCTCCCCCAATTTAAAACAGTATCCTCAAAAAAATAAAATAAATACATCACTGCAGTAATAATATCCCTTAATAGCCCCTATGGTAATAATATCCCCCATCCTGGCTCCAGCCATATTTTCTCTCATCCTGCCCTCATGAGTATCCATTCTGCCCCCACATGATCTCCAGATCCTGCCCCATCTGTCTACATCGTATCCATCCTGCCCCATGATCCTGCACCATGTGTCTCCCATCCTGTACCCTGTGTCTCACATTCTGCCCCCTCCTGTGTCTCACTGTCACATTCTGCCCCCTCCTGTGTCTCTCTGTCACATTCTGCCCCGTGCCTCACATTCTGTCCCCTCCTGTGTTTCACTGTCACATTCTGCACCCTCCTGTGTCTCACTGTCACATTCTGCCCCCTCTTGTGTCTTACTGTCACATTATGCCCCCATGTCCATTCTGACCCCGTGTCTCACATTCTGCCCCCATGGGCATTCTGCCCCCTTCTGTGTCTCACTGTCACATTCTGCCCCCTCCTGTCTCACTGTAACATTCTGCCCCATGTCTCACATTCTGCCCCCTCCTGTGTCTCACTGTCACATTCTGCCCCCTCCTGTGTCTCACTGTCACATTCTGCCCCCATGTCTCATATTCTGCCCCCTCCTGTGTCTCAATGTCCCATTCTGCCCCCCTGTGTCTTACTGTCATATTCTGCCTGCCCCCATGTCTTGCATTCTGCCCCCATGTCTGCATTCTGCCCCCATCATGTGTGCATTCTGCACTCATGTCTGCATTCTGCCATGTCTTGCATTCTGCCCCCATGTCTTGCATTCTGTCCCCATGTCTGCATTCTGCCCCCATGTCTGCATTCTGCCCCCATGTCTTGCATTCTGTCCCCATATCTTGCATTCTGCCCCCATGTCTTGCATTTTGCCCCCATGTCTGCATTCTGCCTCCATGTCTTGCATTCTACCACCATGTCTTGAATTTTGCCCCCGTGTCTACATATTTGGCCCTGTGTGTCTCTAATCCTGCCCCGTCTCCATATTTGCCCGTGTGTCTCCAATCCTGCGCCGTCTCCATATTTGCCCCTGTGTGTCTCCAATCCTGCCCCTTCTCCACATTTGCCCCTGTGTGACTCCAATCCTGCCCCCTGTCTCCACATTTGCCCGTGTGACTCCAATCGTGCCCCGTCTCCATATTTGCCCCTGTGTGACTCCAATCCTGCCCCCTGTCTCCATATTTGCCCCTGTGTGACTCCAATCCTGCCCCCTGTCTCCATATTTGCCCCTGTCTCCAATCCTGCCCCCTGTCTCCACATTTGCCCCTGTGTGACTCCAATCCTGCCCCGTCTCCATATTTGCCCGTGTGACTCCAATCCTGCCCCGTCTCCACATTTGCCCCTGTGTGACTCCAATCCTGCCCCCTGTCTCCACATTTGCCCCTGTGTGACTTCAATTCTGCCCCCTGTCTCCACATTTGCCCCGTGTGACTCCAATCCTGCCCCCTGTCTCCATATTTGCCCCTGTGTGACTCCAATCCTGCCCCCTTTCTCCACATTTGCCCCTGTGTGACTTCAATCCTGCCCCGTCTCCACATTTGCCCATGTGTGACTCCAATCCTGCCCCCTGTCTCCACATTTGCCCCTGTGTGACTACAATCCTGCCCGCTGTCTCCATATTTGCCCCTGTGTGTCTCCAATCCTGCCCCGTCTCCATATTTGCCCGTGTGACGCCAATCCTGCCCCGTCTCCATATGTGCCCCTGTGTCTCCAATCCTGCCCCCTGTCTCCATATTTGTCCCTGTGTGACTACAATCCTGCCTGCTGTCTCCAATCCTGCCCCCTGTCTCCATATTTGCCCCTGTGTCTCCAATCCTGCCCCCTGTCTCCATATTTGCCCCTGTGTCTCCAATCCTGCCCCCTGTCTCCATATTTGCCCCTGTGTGACTACAATCCTGCCCGCTGTCTCCATATTTGCCCCTGTGTGACTCCAATCTTGCCCCCTGTCTCCATATTTACCCCTGTGTCTCTAATCCTGCCCCCTGTCTCCATATTTGCCCCTGTGTCTCCAATCCTGCCCCCTGTCTCCATATTTGCCCCTGTGTGACTACAATCCTGCCTGCTGTCTCCAATCCTGCCCCCTGTCTCCATATTTGCCCCTGTGTCTCCAATCCTGCCCCCTGTCTCCATATTTGCCCCTGTGTGACTACAATTCTGCCCGCTGTCTCCATATTTGCCCCTGTATGTCTCCAATCCTGCCCCGTCTCCATATTTGCCCCTGTATGTCTCCAATCCTGCCCCGTCTCCATATTTGCCCCTGTGTCTCCAATCCTGCCCCCTGTCTCCATATTTGCCCCTGTGTGACTACAATCCTGCCTGCTGTCTCCAATCCTGCCCCCTGTCTCTATATTTGCCCCTGTGTCTCCAATCCTGCCCCCTGTCTCCATATTTGCCCCTGTGTGACTACAATTCTGCCCGCTGTCTCCATATTTGCCCCTGTATGTCTCCAATCCTGCCCCGTCTCCATATTTGCCCCTGTGTGACTCCAATCCTGCCCCATATCCATATTTGCCCCTGTGTCTCCAATCCTGCCCCGTGTCTCCATATTTACCCCTGTGTCTCCAATCCTGACCCCTGTCTCCATATTTACCCGTGTCTCCAATCCTGCCCCCTGTCTCCATATTTGCCCCTGTGTGACTCCAATCCTACCCCCTGTCTCCATATTTGCCCCTGTGTGACTCCAATCCTGCCCCCTGTCTCCATATTTACCCCTGTGTCTCCAATCCTGCCCCCTGTCTCCATATTTGCCCCTGTGTTACTCCAATCCTGCCCCCTGTCTCCATATTTGTCCCTATGTGACTCCAATCCTGCCCCCTGTCTCCATATTTGCCCCTGTGTGACTCCAATCCTACCCCCTGTCTCCATATTTGCCCCTGTGTGACTCCAATCCTGCCCCCTGTCTCCATATTTACCCCTGTGTCTCCAATCCTGCCCCGTCTCCATATTTGCCCCTGTGTTACTCCAATCCTGCCCCGTCTCCATATTTGTCCCTGTGTGACTCCAATCCTGCCCCCTGTCTCCATATTTTCCCCCTGTGTTTCCAACCCTGCCCCGTCTCCATATTTGCCCCTGTGTGACTCCAATCCTGCCCCCTGTCTCCATATTTGCCCCTGTGTGACTCCAATCCTGCCCCCTGTCTCCACATTTGCCCCTGTGTGACTCCAATCCTGCCCTGTCTCCATATTTGCCCCTGTGTCTCCAATCCTGCCCCCTGTCTCCACATTTGCCCCTGTGTGACTCCAATCCTGCCCCGTCTCCATATTTGCCCGTGTGACTCGAATCCTGCCCCCTGTCTCCATATTTGCCCCTGTGTGACTCCAATCCTGCCCCCTGTCTCCATATTTACCCCTGTGTCTCCAATCCTGCCCCCTGTCTCCACATTTGCCCCTGTGTGACTCCAATCCTGCCCTGTCTCCATATTTGCCCCTGTGTCTCCAATCCTGCCCCCTGTCTCCACATTTGCCCCTGTGTGACTCGAATCTTGCCCCATCTCCATATTTGCCCCTGTGTGACTCCAATCCTGCCCCGTCTCCATATTTGCCCCTGTGTCTCCAATCCTGCCCCGTCTCCATATTTGCCCCCTGTCTCCATATTTGCCCGTGTCTCCAATCCTGCCCCCCTGTCTCCATATTTGCCCGTGTCTCCAATGCTGTCCCCTGTCTCCATATTTGCCCCTGTGTGACTCCAATCCTGCCCCGTCTCCATATTTGCCCGTGTGTCTACAATCCTGCCCCCGTGTCTCCATATTTGCCCGTGTCTCCAATGCTGCCCCCTGTCTCCATATTTGCCCCTGTGTGACGCCAATCCTGCCCCCTGTCTCCATATTTGCCCCTGTGTCTCCAATCCTGCCCCCTGTCTCCATATTTGCCCCTGTGTGACTCCAATCCTGCCCCGTCTCCATATTTGCCCCTGTGTGTCTCCAATCCTGCCCCCGTGTCTCCATTCTGCCAGGGATACATATTGCCCCTTTCAAAAATAAAAACTTTCTTCTTACCTGACCTCGCTCCTGCGCTGAAGATGGAGCTGCTGATGTGTGAGCTGAAAGGACCTGTGGTGACGTCATCGTCATGTGATCAGGGGGCGGATCTGATCAATGCTGAAGGCCTGTGATAATGATGACGTCACCACAGGTCCTTCAGCTCTTCTCTATCTTTCGGATGTCGGGCGCTGTGGCGGCTCTGCTGATGTGTGCACTGCAGGCCCGATCGCAGCGCACACTTGGGGCCTGCCCGGCGCCCCTATGACGCACAGCACTTGGGGCCCGATGACTGGCAGCACAGGAGCGGGGCCCCTGATCTGCGGGCCCCCTTCTGTACTGATGTTCATCGGGCCCCATACAGCAGTAAGGGCTGTCATGCCCTGATGGCAGCCCTGCCCGTGGTCCCAAGAAGACTTGCTTCAGAGCCGCGAGGAACTGAGCAGGCCCCTGAACCACGGGATCATCACGTTCCCACAATGGTGTGGCCCACTGCAATGCCCGGCCAGCTAACAAGGAGACAATAAAGCCCACCTTGGCCCACTCTGTAGGAAACCGTGCAGCCAGCAACTCCAGGTGAATGGAGCACTGACTGACGAATCCCCTACAGGTGGAGCTTTCACCCGAAAACTTATCGGGGAGCGGGAGGGAAGAGATTGTTGGCGAGGGCAAAAGTGTGGGCACACGTGAGACGGCCTCAGCGACCGTCTGGGCGGCAGCTAGCGCAGCATTCGCAGCTGAGTTGGTGCTCTTGATAGCAGCCAATCTGCTCTCCAGCTGCCGAATGTAGCGCTGCAGCTGCTGCACGTCTGCCATTGTCAGCCTGACCCTGGCGCTAGTGTAATGTAAGGACGGCGGAACGCACCAAATATAAAATAACAGGAGGTGCATTCGCCGCCCGGAGTCCACCGTGCGGTAGGTGACAAGACCGCTGCTGAACAATGGCAGATGCACCTAATCAATGAGGTACTGCGCTCGGGTTAACGTCACCCAAACGCTAAGGACAGCTCTGTTCTGGAACAGAGTCGCAAGAGGCAATGTGATGCCGAGACGCGGCTCTGTTACTGTCACAGAGGCCTGCGTGTGGCGTCGCAACAGTGACCACGAGTAGCTGCGGTTAGTGCAGCGCAGCGGCAGGTAAAGCCGCAGACGTCGGCACTGAGACACGGGTGCCGACGGACGCTAGTGTAGGCGAGGATCACGTGGCGTGTAGCTTGCCACAAACTGAGACTGACTATCCAACTCTCTGTCACCATTCGTAATATCCGAGGGAAGGGGTTTCATAATGCGTCAGTCACCAGTCCACACATCCGTCACCATACACACACAGCATAATATGCTACACTAGCGCATCGCCGAGCCGCCATGCGGGCTTTTTATAGCGATGCGCTTCCGGGACCTTCCATTAGCTTGGGAAGGACCAATCATATCCGACGTAGGACCTGAGCATGTGACCCCTGCTCTCCAGTGAGAGGTCAAGTTGCGGGCATGCCCAGTAGCACGGCATAAGGACTTAGCCTCAGGAGCAGTTCCCTGCAGAGCAGGTTGCGCTGCTATTGCTGCACCAGAGGTGGCAGCAACATCCAGGCTGTCAGAGCGAGTCTGAGTAGCAAGCCTGGCTCGCCGTGTTTGCTGAGCAACACCTGGAGCAGTTGAGGAAGAATGGGAGACCGCAGGATGTCTGGCTCTGGACTCCCGCTGTGTAGTGCAAGGAATCTGACGCCTAACACACGTATGTGTTTGTATGCGCATGCGTTTCTTTGCAGTGTGCCCTCGGGCGCACAAAAAGCATCTTGTTGCATTTTTTGTGTGTCCGACTTGCCCAAAAAAAGCACATGCGCACGCAATGCTTTTTTTTTTACAGCAAAACACCCATTAAAGTCTATGGGTGCGCAAAAAAACGCATGCGTTTTTTAAAAAAAATGCACCAAAACCCGCAAAAAAATGCACACAAACGCATGATGCGTTTTTTTCATGAGTTTTTTGTGAGCAAAAAACGCACAGCAAAAAAACACAAGTGTGAAAGTAGCCTTATTTTGTTGATTCCCTGCGATGACAGATTGTTGTTACCCCTTTTACTTGTTCAGCATAGCCCCAGCGGCTCCAAGTTATAAAAGTTGATTTCACAAGTCATACCCTGTCTCGTGTCTCGTCACTGCATCCTGAGAATCTGCTCTGACCTACACTTGGCATAGTTGGCAGGATGCAGTCTCCGAGCACGGACAGTGGTGCCCCCGGTCAGGGTGGAGCTGTTAACTCTACAAATAATAAGGGTTCTCGCTCCAGCATTTCATTGGGGGCCATGCTGAACAACCTGCCTAGATTTTCCGGCTCCAATACTATGCTATGGAGTTGGACAGAGCGGATGCGGGGACTCTTTCGGATGCACCCAATGACCCCTGATCTGGAAGCGGAAGTGGCACTCATGGCACTAGACGGGGAGGTGTGGAGGTCAGTGATGTTGAAACCTCTGGGGCACCGCAACACTTTTGAAAAAGTGTTACAGATAGTAGAACAGACCCATGGGGACCCTACTAATGTGGGAGAGTTAATAACCCGTTTGTCTAGTCGGATGCAGGCAGAGGGGGAGACGATCACTCAGTACATGAATGTCCTCCAAGAATTGCATACGGCTATTGAAAGAAAGGACGGGGTAGGGGTAGGACCTGTTGACATTACCCTACGTGACCTACTGGTGACTGGTTTGCGAGATCCATTAATAAAGCAGGCATTGCGGGAGCAGATCAGAATGAATCCCCGAAAAGACTTTTCAGAGGTGGGAAGTCAGGCACGGGCTCGAGAGCAAGAGCAGAGGATGGCGGTCCATGTGGGGAAGGTCCGAGGTGTGGAGGCCTCCGCGAATGCAGTCGAGGAGCCTCAGTGGGTGGAGGAGATAAAACAAGAGTTGAAAAATATTAAGAGCGAGTTGGCCGAAGTAAAGAGAAGAACCGAGACCGGGACTGGACGACCTAGCTTCAACCCCGGCCACTGGGGATCATGCCTCCCGCGGGGTGGTCAGCCTACACAGGCCCGGTGTTTTGAATGTGGAGAACCAGGCCACTTCGCCCAAGAGTGTCCGCGGCATGGGACATACCCACCCCGGCGGCCATTAAACTAAATTGCTCTGGGCTGGGGGGACACTGCTCGGAGCCAAAAACCACAACTAGGGGTGGTAGAAGTCCCGAAGATTTGGTAGCAAAGTGTCCGGTGGTATGGGCAGAAGTGGAGGGCCGGGCCGTCCGGTGTCTAGTGGACACGGTGTCACAAGTAACCACCATGCCCGCAATGTACTTTCAACAAAACTTCCCGGAGGCAGCAAGACCTCATTGGGGGCCCATAATCAGACTAATAGCCGCCAACCAACTGCCGGTCCCGGTTGCCGGGGTAGTGTGGGTGCAGGTGACGTTGTGCCGTAAATTCCTTGGTCGCAGAGGGGTGGTGCTAACTGAAGGAGAAACTGATCAACGGCACCCCGTCACCCTAGGCATGAATATTTTACAAGAGTTCAGCAACTTACTACTAAATGATCCCACACAGAAGATTCTGAAGCAGTGGGGTTCTCGCACAGCTCAGGGACAGGTATTCCAGCAGCTGGTGCGAGATGCGCGGGTGCATCAGGACTGCCAGGAGGACGAGGCTCTGGGCAAGGTCATCGCGTCAGCAGCTCCCCTGCTTGTGCTACCTCCTGGACAGGCTGTGGTGGCCCTGCCAATTTGAGCCCCGATACCTTTGGAGGGCGTGGAGGTGCAGGTGGAGCCGTGTCACTCGGAGCGCTTACCTCCTGGCATACTGGTGGCCTGTTCCCTGGCTATAGTGCAAAAAGGAACCATCTTGGTACTCTGCGTTAACCTTGAAGACCGAGACACCGTTCTAAAAGCATGGAATGAACTGGCCAAACTAGTAAGGCCTTTAGAAGAAGTGCTGCCAGCTCCTGCGGTTCAATTGCAAGTACACCCCAAGGATCCTTGGGAAGTAACAATTCGAACCTTACAGGCCAACGAAGTCTCGGCACAGGAAAAGGGTCGAAATATTTTGGAGCAGATGCGGGCAGAGCTTTGTCGGTTAACTGCAGCCCAACTCTCACAGATAAAAACATTGTTTGGACAGTACCATGAAGTATTTGCTAGTCATGAGGACGATTTTGGGTGTACCACCGCCATCACTCATGAAATCCCCCCAGCTGGAGCGGCCCCTATCCGGGAGCGATATCAACAGTTTCCGCCACAACTCTATCAAGAGGTGAAAACTTTGCTGGCCCAGATGCTGCGAAAAGGGGTGATACGGGAAAGTCAAAGCCCCTGGGTGGCGCCAATCGTGTTGGTCCGGAAGAAAGATGGTACACTACAATTCTGTGTGGATTATCGTAAACTGAATACTTGCACTATTAAAGACTCATACCCACTGCCCCGCGTAGAAGAATCCCTGTCCACCTTGGGGAAGGCAACATATTTTTCGACCCTGGACTTGGCCAGTGGGTACTGGCAGGTGCCCATATCAGAAGAAGATAGAGCCAAGACGGCGTTCATTTTGCCCATGGGACTGTTTGAGATGAATCGAATGCCGTTTGGGCTGGTCAACGCCCCCGGGACCTTTCAGCGATTGATGGAGCGGTGTCTGGGAGATCTCAATTTTGAGGCCACGTTGATCTACCTGGACGACATCATTGTCTATACCGCCACCTTCGAGGACCACCTAAAGCGGTTGGGACAGGTACTCAGCCGGTTGCAAAAGGACGGGTTGAAAGTGAAGCCTCAGAAATGCCATCTATTTCGTTCCCAGATTGAGTATCTGGGTCATGTCGCTTCGGCAGAGGGTGTGAGGCCATCCCGGGAGAAGGTTGCTGCTATCCAGGAATGGCCTATCCCCGAGACGGTAAAAGATGTGTGGGCTTTTCTGGGGTTAGCCGGATATTACCGTCGTTTCGTAAAAACTTTTGCATGTCGAGCTCGAGCCCTGCACGACCTGCTGAAGGGGGCTACCGCTGGGGCCAATGGGTGAAGAATCCAGTGTTAACACCCTCAGGAAGAGGCCTTCCGAGACCGCAAGACTGCGCTCTCAGATGCCCCAGTGTTGGCTTATGCAGATTTCTCACAACTGTTCATCTTGCACACTGACGGGAGTCTTCACGGGCTGGGGGCTGTGTTGTCGCAGGTTCAAGATGGCCGGGAGAGGGTGATTGCATAAGGAAGCCGCTCACTCCATGACTCCGAATGTAACCCTGAAAATTACAGCTCCTTCAAGCTCGAGCTCCTCGCAGTGGTGTGGGCCATGACGGAGAGATTCGCAGAGTACCTAGCTGGTTCCGACGTAGTGGTGCGAGCTGACAACAACCCGCTGGCTCATTTGGAAAATGCCAAATTGGGGGCTCTGGAATAGCGATGGGTGGCCCGGATGGCGAAGTACAATTACAAGATTATCTACAAAACAGGGGTCGAGAATGTCCATGCAGACGCCCTCTCCAGGATTCGACATACAACTTCAGGACAGAATCGAGACGAAGAATTAGAAGGAGAGGAAATACTGTTCACTCTCACTGTTGCCGTGCTCACAACTGACAATAAAAAAATATCTTCCCCAGAGACCCCAAGGGGCATGTTAGAACAATCCTGGGATAAGTGGATACAACAACAACAAGAAGACGAAGAGGTTGGCCTTCTCAGGACGTGGGTCGCCGCTGGGCAAATACCCACTGACTCTCAAAGACAAAGTTTGACTCAAGACCTGTTGCTGATGTTGCAACAATGGGAGAGATTGGTTATCCGAAAGGGACTATTATACCGTAAAATAACATCACAATCAACCTCAATGACGGCTTGGCAGGTGGCTACACCAGGAGCCCAACTTCACGCACTGGCTCGGGAGGCTCACGAAAAAGGGGCTCACTTCGGAACAAAAAAGACCTTGCAATGGCTGCAACAGAAAGCTTGCCACCTGCACTTGCCTGCTGTTGTGGACGAAATTTGCCGGACCTGCCGCTTATACGAATTGGCCAAACCACCCACTCAGCGAGCAGCAACACAGACTATTGTGACCTCAGTGTCCCTTGAGCTCCTGACGGTGGATTACCTGACCATTGGGCCCGCATTTCAGGGATACGAACACTGCCTCGTTATTGTAGATCATTTCACCAAGTTCGCTGTGGTCACCCCCACTCGGAATCAGACCGCAGAGTCAGCTGCCTCCGCAATTTGAAGAAACTTTATACAAGTATATGGCTGTCCTCAACGAATACATTCTGATCAGGGACCATGTTTTTTGGGAAAAGTTATGGAAGAACTACTTCACCTCTATGGAATTGACAAATCCCGGACCACACCGTATCACCCACAAGGAAATGTTGCTTGTGAACGATTTAATCTGACATTGATTCAGATGTTGCGCACTCTGGAGAGTGACAAGAAGGCCCGTTGGCCCAAATATGTTTCTGAATTAGTATGGGTCTATAACAATCGGGTACATCGAGTTACTGGCTATACCCCCTACTCCCTGTTGTTTGGACGAGAGGGTAAAGGGATCATGGAGGTGGAGTTGGACCCCGAAGAACCTCAGCCCTGGACCGGAGTGTCATCTTGGGTCTGAAATCATCGCCTTCGGCTGCAAACTCTTCACCGAATTGTACACACCAAGCTCCGAGACTGGGAGCACCCAGGGAAAAATGCAACCCCACCTCCTTACCTCCAAAGCAGGGACCGTGTGCTTGTACTAGATCAATGCCCCCAGAACAAGCTAGAGCCGCGTTGGGAAGAGAGTCCTTATCGGGTCTTACGCCATATCCATCCAGACGGACCTGTGTATGAAATACGACCCGAGGAGGATGAAACACTGCCCACTCGTATTGTGCATCATAATATGTTACGCCCGTGTACTTCCACCGACTCGAAGCAACTGGAGCCTGCCCCATCGACATCTGAACCATCATCCATATGTTGGGACCCGGACGACGACGAAGATTTTCCTCCAGAACCCAGAGGCCCTCCACTCAGTAATGAACCAGCTGACACAATTAGCCCGCCTGCACCAATCAGCCCACCAATCTCCACCACCCCAGAAGACTCCACCCCAGTTGAACTGAGACGTTCCGAGCGGTCAACAGCCGGCAAACCCCCTGAACGATATGAACAAGATCAGTTCATATGGCAACGAACATTGAAACCCCTACAGACCGATCTCAATAGACTAAGGCCCTCGCCCGAGGACTGGCGAGCTTACAGGGTGGGGTAATGTGGGGAGGACTCCCAGACAGTGACTGGGCCGGAACCCAGGGGACCGCCATCAGGGTTCCTGAAGGAACAACACTGGGGGGACAACAAAGGGAGACACACGACTAAAGATGTCAGGGCAACAGGGGGCGGGGCGAAGACAAAAGGAGAAGGGGGCGCCCTCAGTTGGCAGTTGGCAGAGAGTGTGACTGGAGGCGAGAAGCCGAGTGACTTAGAGAGAGACGGGGTGACGAGCGGTGTGTGTAAGAGACACCATCAGGAGTCTGTGAGGAGAAAGCTACGCACTCACTGACAAGAGAGACATGAGAGACTTTTACTGGAGGCCGCTCCCCACCCACGGTCGCATGCAGCCACGCCCGCTGTCCCCTGCCCTTTTGAGACACGTCCATTACCTCAAGTCGCCGCTGCGACGACACGTAAAACGGCTACAGTGGCCTAGACACTGCCCCCTGTCTCCTTCCACAGCTGCGGCCCTGCCATCACCGGCCTCAGTGGACGCCACCTCGCCATAGGCGGCAATAGAGGCCCACGTCCCATCTACAAGGGGACCCGGAGCAGAGGCCGGCCGAACGTCATTTGGGAAACTGCGCCATCACTGCGCTGTGAGACGAGAGCTGGTAAAAGACGTCCTGAAAGCCCCACCAGCACATATTCTTCAGGGCCTGTTGTGCCCCACCAGCACAGATTCTTCAGGGCCTGTTGTGCCCCACCAGCACAGATTCTTCAGGGCCTGTTGTGCCCCACCAGCACAGAGTCTTCAGGGCCTGTTGTGCCCCACCAGCACAGAGTCTTCAGGGCCTGTTGTGCCCCACCAGCACAGATCCTTCAGGGCCTGTCGAGCCCAAATCATCCCGGGATATTGAGGCGTCAAGGCAGCCGCATCAGCGACCTCTAAGCGGCCGCACCTGGGATCCCGAGCGACTTCTGGAAGGATAAGTGAACTATAGGAAATAAGGACCCATAGTTTGGCCATACATGGCCTTCGACACTCGGACTAGCCGGGTTAGTCACATTGAATATAAGAAACGTATTGTTTATTTTGTTGAGTCCCTGCGAGGACAGATTGTTGTTATCCATTTTACTTGTTCAGCATAGCCCCAGTGGCTCCAAGTTATAAAAGTTGATTTCACAAGTCATACCCTGTCTTGTGTTTTGTTACTGCATCCTGAGAATCTGCTCAATCCTACACAACCTAGCCTTTTAAGTGCTCAGGCTTAGGTGTAGGTAGAGGCAGAGTCAGATAATGGCATCAGAGTCCACCGGTGGCTCTACATGCCACGGTGCACTTGCTCGACACTCCACCATAGTCAGCATCTATAGTGGCGTCCGCAGGTGCGACGCTGCATGCTCAGGTCTAGAGGGACTCTGACCCCATGCCCTTAGGGCAGTGTTCTGTGACCGCATTCTGTGCACCCCCTTGCCGAGCTCTGAGAGTTTAAACAGAGTCCGGCATTTATGTTCTGCGGTAGTGCGGCTCTGTGACGTAACAGAGTCCGCTCCTGTACACACCGGGTGATGATTAACCTGTGTGTGGTCTTTTATACCGCCATATAGCATCCGCCATTACCAAGCAGCAGTTTACCATCTCTGCACGGTGGACTCCGGGCTGCGAACGCACCCTATTATCAGCTTTATTATTTGGTGCGTTCCGCCAGCCCTAACAACCTGTGAGCAAGATGTTTTCCTATGGAATGGGTTAGTCCTATATCAACTATGGGAATGAAGGGTACATTTAGAATTATTTTTTGTCACTTGGAGATATATTTACATTTTTGTACCTAGTACCTCTCCCCTTAATCAGGATGAGTTATACTATGTGACATGGGGCAATAAGTTGGTATTTCATCAATTTATTTGCATGGTTATGTGGTGGCCTTGTTATATAATTTATTAAAACTGTTTACTAATGAATAATAGAATATCAGTAGTAGGATCAAAACGTCTTTCTGTTTGCACAGTAGCACTTTGGATCTGTTTCCACATGTTGTCCATTGGTCCTGTCTTGTATAATTAATAAAGGATATATTTTTTTACCTCATATGGATCTTTGATCGCCTTTTTGCTTGTTGTTTCCACATTCTTCATAGCCTCTTATATACAGTATGATTCCCTACATAGCCTCTTATATACAGTAAGAGCCCCTACATAGCCTCTTATATACAGTACTAGATGGTGGCCCGATTCTAACGCATCGGGTATTCTAGAATACAGTGGAGAAAAAAAGTATTTAGTCAGTCAGCAATAGTGCAAGTTCCACCACTTAAAAAGATGAGAGGCGTCTGTAATTTACATCATAGGTAGACCTCAACTATGGGAGACAAACTGAGAAAAAAAAATCCAGAAAATCACATTGTCTGTTTTTTTTTCATTTTATTTGCATATTATGGTGGAAAATAAGTATTTGGTCAGAAACAAGCAATCAAGATTTCTGGCTCTCACAGACCTGTAACTTCTTCTTTAAGAGTCTCCTCTTTCCTCCACTCATTACCTGTTGTAATGGCACCTGTTTACACTTGTTATCAGTATAAAAAGACACCTGTGCACACCCTCAAACAGTCTGACTCCAAACTCCACTATGGTGAAGACCAAAGAGCTGTCAAAGGACACCAGAAACAAAATTGTAGCCCTGCACCAGGCTGGGAAGACTGAATCTGCAATAGCCAACCAGCTTGGGGTGAAGAAATCAACTGTGGGAGCAATAATTAGAAAATGGAAGACATACAAGACCACTGATAATCTCCCTCGATCTGGTGCTCCACTCAAAATCCCACCCCGTGGGGTCAGAATGATCACAAGAATGGTGAGCAAAAATCCCAGAACCACGCGGGGGGACCTAGTGAATGAACTGCAGAGAGCTGGGACCAATGTAACAAGGCCTACCATAAGTAACACACTACGCCACCATGGACTCAGATCCTGCAGTGCCAGACGTGTCCCACTGCTTAAGCCTGTACATGTCCGGGCCCGTCTGAAGTTTGCTAGAGAGCATTTGGATGATCCAGAGGAGTTTTGGGAGAATGTCCTATGGTCTGATGAAACCAAACTGGAACTGTTTGGTAGAAACACAACTTGTCGTGTTTGGAGGAAAAAGAATACTGAGTTGCATCCATCAAACACCATACCTACTGTAAAGCATGGTGGTGGAAACATCATGCTTTAGGGCTGTTTCTCTGCAAAGGGGCCGGGACGACTGATCCGGGTACATGAAAGAATGAATGGGGCCATGTATCGTAAGATTTTGAGTGCAAACCTCCTTCCATCAGCAAGGGCATTGAAGATGAAACGTGGCTGGGTCTTTCAACATGACAATGATCCAAAGCACACCGCCAGGGCAACAAAGGAGTGGCTTCGCAAGAAGCATTTCAAGGTCCTGGAGTGGCCTAGCCAGTCTCCAGATCTCAACCCTATAGAAAACCTTTGGAGGGAGTTGAAAGTCCGTGTTGCCAAGCGAAAAGCCAAAAACATCACTGCTCTAAAGGAGATCTGCATGGAGGAATGGGCCAACATACCAACAACAGTGTGTGGCAACCTTGTGAAGACTTACAGAAAACATTTGACCTCTGTCATTGCCAACAAAGGATATATCACAAAGTATTGAGATGAAATTTTGTTTCTGACCAAATACTTATTTTCCACCATAATATGCAAATAAAATGAAAAAAAAACAGACAATGTGATTTTCTGGATTTTTTTTTCTCAGTTTGTCTCCCATAGTTGAGGTCTACCTATGATGTAAATTACAGACGCCTCTCATCTTTTTAAGTGGTGGAACTTGCACTATTGCTGACTGACTAAATACTTTTTTTCCCCACTGTATATATGCAGTTTATTTTTGAAGATTTAATAATAATGCAATAATGCACCCCCCAATCCTGATATGCATGGTCCTCTCACCCCCAATCCTGATATGTATGGTTCTCTCACCCCGAATCCTGATATGCATGCTACCCCTCAACCCCCTATCCTGGTATGCATGGTCCCCTGACCCCCCAATCCTGGTATGCATGGTCCTCTCCCCTCTCTTTCCTGGTATGCATGGTCCTCTTACTTCCCTTTCGGGGTATGCATGGTCCCCTCACCCCCCAATCCTGGAATGCATGGTCCTCTCACCCCCCAATCCTGGTATGCATGGTCGTCTCACCCCTGTTTCCTGGTATGCAATGTCCTCTTACCCCCCTTTCGGGGTATGCATGGTCCCCTCACCCCCCTTTCTTGGTATGCATGGTCCTCTCACACCCCAACCCTGGTATGTATGCTCACCGTCACCCCGCTTTCCTGGTATGTATGGTCCCCTCACCCCCCAATCCTGGTATGCATGGTATCCTCACCCCCCCTTTCCTGGAATGCATGGTCCCCACACCCCCCTTTTTGGTATGCATGGTCCTCTCACCCCCTTTCGTGGTATGCATGGTCTCCTCACCCCCCCTTTCGTGGTATGCATCGTCCCCTCACCCCGCTTTTTTGGTATGCATAGCCCCCTCACCCCCCTTTTGTGGTATGCATAGTCCCCTCACCCCCCTTTTGTGGTATGCATGGTCCCCTCACCCCCCTATCCTGGTATGCATGGTCACCTCACCCCCATTTCTTGGTATGCATGGTCCCCTCACCCCCCAATCCTGGTATGCATGGTTCCCTCAACCCCCTATCCTGGTATGCATGGTCCCCTCACCCCACAATCCTGGTATGCATGGTCCCCTCACCCCCCAATCCTGGTATGCATGGTATCCTCACCCCCCAATCCTGGTATGCATGGTATCCTCACCCCCATTTCCAGGTATGCATGGTCCCCTCACCCCCCTTTCCTGATATGCATGGTCCCCTCACCCCCCAATCCTGGTATGCATGGTCCTCTTCCCCCCTTTTGGGGTATGCATGGTCCCCTCACCCCCCAGTCCTGGTATGCATGGTCCTCTTCCCCCCTTTTGGGGTATGCATGGTCCCCTCACCCCCCAGTCCTGGTATGCATGGTCCTCCCACCCCCCAATCCTGGTATGCATGGTCCCCTCACCCCCAATCCTGATATGCATGGTCTCCTCACCCCCCTTTTCTGGTATGCATGGTCCCCTCACCCCCCTTTCATGGTATGCATGGTCCCCTCACCCCCCTTTCGTGGTATGCATGGTCCCCTCACCCCCCCATTCTTGGTATGCATGGTCCCCTCACCCCCCATTCTTGGTATGCATGGTCCCCTCACCCCCCAATCCTGGTATGCATGGTCCCCTCAACCCTCTATCCTGGTATGCATGGTCCCCTCACCCCCCAATCCTGGTATGCATGGTCCCCTCACCCCCCAATCCTGGTATGCATGGTCCCCTCACCCCCCTTTCCGTGTAGCTGCGACCAATTAGCAACGCGGCCCTGTAGCCACCACCAATCACTGCCGCGGCCCTGTACAAAAATAATATTAAAAAATAAAAAAAGTTATTCTCACCTTCCGACGGCCTCCTGTCTTCTATCCACGCGCCTGGCCTTGCGTTCCCAGTAATGCTTTGCGGCTTAGACCGCTGATGACGTCTGTCTTCTTTCTCGCTCTCGCGAGAGTGACGTCGGTCTTCTTTCTCGCTCTCGCGAGAGTGACGTCATCAGCGGTCTAAGCCACAAAGCATTACTGGGAACGCGAGGCCGGGCGCGTGGAAAGAAGACAGGAGGCCGTCGGAAGGTGAGAATAACTTTTTTTATTTTAATTCTCTTTTTTACAGATTAAGGCCTGTGCCAGCCGCTGATTGGTCGCGGCCAGCGCAGCTTACCGTTACAAACAGCTGCGCCTGTCGCTGATTGGTTGCGGCCTGGCGGGGGCCTGGCGGCCGCGATCAATCAGCGGCCTGCGATTTTGGTTAAAGACAGACACGATAAGGTGTTTATATATATATATATAGATTATCCCCTACATAGCCTCTTATATATGGTATGATCCCCTACATTGCCTGCTATACTGTATACAGCATTAACCCCTACATAGCCTCCTATATACAATAAGAGCTCCTACATAGCCTCTTATATGCAGTATTATCCCCTACATAACCTCCTATATACAGTATTAACCCCTATGTAGCCTCTTATATATAGTATGATCCTCTACGTAGCCTCTTATATACGGTATGATCCCCTACATAGCCTCCTACATACAGTATTAACCTCTACATAGCTTCCTAGATACAGCAAGAGCCCCTACATAACCTCTTATATACAGTAAGAGCTCCTACATAGCCTCCTATATACAGTATTAACCCCTACATAGCCTCTTATATATAGTATGATTCCCTACATAGCCTCCTATATACAGTATTATTATTATTATTATTATTATTATTATTATTTATAAAGCACCATTGGTTCCATGGTGCTCTACACCTCTTTTATACAGTATAATAATAATAATATAATGTTATTTATATGAATCAAGCTAAAAAATTTGCTTGGCGCTAATGAACAATTCCACCCCCTGGCAATGTTCACACTTTATGTTCTCTATCTGGTGAACTCACCTACATGTGACCTTTGAAGAAAAGGTTATAAACATAATAACCTCTCAAAACAGCATAGAATTGCCTCTTGTTTCTCTTTAGTGGAGAAGGTAGCAAAGCTGAATAAAATAGAAAGATGACGTCCTGCATACAGAAGGGGATGTTTCACTCATGAGACCTGTTTCAATGTACCGTTTTTGCCAAATCAAAAAAAGATGAAGAGAAAATAATTGTATCACTTAGTGCTGAACAGAAATAAATATGCTGATGTTCCTCTATATACCGTAAAAGTCCACACGCAGTCCCCTATATACTGTATGAGCCACCACAGAGCTGGAGACAGCACCCGGCACAATGGTTCAAGTTTCGGGGCCCTGAGCAGACAGAGGGGCTCACTCGCTGTCAGGGGACACCGGCGCGCTATGGAAGCCTGATGCCAGGAGCTGCAAGTGGGCCCCCTCGCCGCTTGATCAGGGCCACAGTACTTGCAATACTTACTTTTTCCCATTCCTCCACTGTGGAGTCTTCTGACTCTGATGTTTCGGGTAAGAGGGCACGATGATGTCATGTCTGTGCGCCGGTGGATGCGAGGAGAGGTGAGTAGTTCATTGTTTTAATTTTTCTTATGTTTGGAGTAATATTTGGAGCCCATCATATCCTGGAGCATCATATGGGGCCCATTATATACTGGAGCATTATATGGTGCCTATTATATACTGGAGCATCATATGGGGCCCATCATATACTGGAGCATCATATGGGGCTCATTATATACTGGAGCATTATATGGAGCCCATTATGTATGGAGAATTATATGGTGCTTATTATGTATGGAGCATTATATAGGGTCCATTATTTTATATGGGGCATTATATGGGGCTCATTATATTGTATGGAACATTATTTGGGGCTCATTATTCTGTACAGAGGATTATATAGGGCTCATTATTCTGTATGGAGCATTATATGGGGCTCTTTATGTGTGGAGCATTGTAAAGGGCCTATTATTCTGTATGGAGCAATATATGGAGCTCATTATTCTGTATGGAGCATTATATGGGGATTATTATACTGTTTGGAGCATTATATGGGTCTCACACTGTATAGAGCATTATATAGAGCCCATTATTTTGTATAGAATGTTATATGGGGTCCATTCTGTATGAAGCATTATATGGGGTTTATTATGTAGGGGATCATATTGTATACACAGGATGAGCCCCCGCATAGACTCCTATATACAGTATTGGCCCCCACATTGCCTCCTATACACAGTATGTGCCCCCACATAGCCTCCAACATACAGTATGAGTCCGCGCATAGCCTCCTATATACAGTACGTCAGGAAGATATGAATTATCTTTCCATTATTCTGTGGGACCAAGTCCTGAAGGCATGCACCTCACACTGGTGGAGCCCCCTCTCTCTCCCTCACTGTGAATCTCCACTCCCCTTCCTTCAGGCAAATGGTCCTACTAGAATGTGAGTTGTATGACCGGCCAGCTAAAAGAGCCAAATGTGTTTCCCACCGAAAATACCGTTGTCTGCTAGGCATGACACTCCAAGTCAAATTCAATAGCTCACAGTAATCCTAGAAACATGAAAATTATTTACAGGATTGGGGCACTTGGGGCTACGCATGGCAGCATTTTGTGGCATTTAGAGCCATCAGAAACCTGGGAAATGAATTTCTGCCCACCAGCTAATCACAGGAGAAAAAAATACTGTTTATTCACAGGAGAAAAAATAATGCCAATATCGTTGGCCTGTGAGGTTCCAGGCCAAAGATATGGAGAAAATAAGTTTTTGATAACTTTCCAAGAGATATATCTCTTCCCGTAAACAGCCCATATGTGAGGTCAGCAAAGTGGGAGCTGCTAAGTTTAAGGTGAAACCATAAAACAGGAACGTCCATTTTTGGCCTTCATTCAATCGGAGAGACAGCTAGAACACCATGCTGGGATAATGAATTCTTTCTTTGGGAACTCTCCTCCCCTTTATCAACACGTCATACCTGTGACTGAGATTTAGTAAGTTCTGTATGTTTTACCTGACATAGTATTAGCCCTCACATGGCCTCTTACATACAGCATGATCCCCATATAGCCTTTTATATACAGCATGATCCCCACATAGTCTCCTATATACAGTATTATCCCCTACATAGACTCCCATGTACATTATGAGCACCCCACATAGCCTCCTATATACAATGTGAGCCCCCATATAGCCTCCTATATACATTATGATTCACCACATAGCCTCCTATATAAATATCCCATTGTCCATTTAATCTGTAGTGGGCTATGTTAGCTTGGTTGGTTACACTGGATTGAAAAGACTGGACTGCTATATAGCCATTAGATCAGACTACAGTATATTCCCATATTGAAAATGGATGTGGAGATTATGCATTAGCACTTTTTTCCATCCCCCGATCTGTAGATGTTTTGGAGGGCCATTCTAATGGCTGATAGGGACATCAGCATATATATTGTCTGACTGAGGATTTCTGCTACCCTGACCTGTTACTTGATTCCCTGCAGCCTTAAACACCGGTATTCTCGCTTGTTGGCCTTTTTAGCATTGATGTTATGTATTTTAGCCTGCTTTGTGTATCCAATACATTTTTGGTGTTATACATACTCTTTACGACTTTGCTCCATGTTTTCTGTAGGAAGTTATTGCTAAGAAGTGTCCATGTGCACTACTGATTTTAGTCACTTACTTGAGGCATCTGGCAATGATAAGCATAATTTCTATATAATGTTTTCATTATGAGCCACTGCATAGTCTTCTTTACATAGTGTGATCCCAACATAGCCTCCTTATATACAGTGTGAGCCCCACATAGCCTCCTACATACAGTATAAGCCACCACATAGCCTCCTATATACAGTATAAGCCACCACAGAGCCTCCTATATTCAGTGCGAGCCACCGCATAGACTGTATATAAAGTATGAGCCCCCACATAGCCTCCAGTATACAATATGAACCCCCACACAGCCTTTTATAAACAATGTGAACCCATACATAGCCTTCTATATACAGCATGAGCCACAACATAGTCTTCTATGTACAATATGAGCCCCACATAGCCTCCATATATACAGTGTGAGCCCCCACAGAGGATTCTATATACAATATGAGCAAATATATTGTCTCCTCTATACAATATGAGGTCTCACATAGTCTCTCAATATATAGTATGAGCTCCCACATAGCCCCTATTACAGTATGAGCCACCACATTGCCCCTATTACAGTATGAGCCCCACATAGCCCCCTATATACAGTGTGAGCCACCACATAGCCTTCTATGTACAGTATGAGCCACCACATGGCTTCCTATATACCATGTGAGCCACCACATAGCCTCCATATACACAGTGTGAGCCTCCACATTGCCTTTTATTTACAATTTGAGCCTCCCACATAGCCTCTATTACAGTATGAGCCCCACATATTCTCCTATATGCAGTATGAACCCCTACATGGCCTCCTATATACAGTATGAGCCACCACATAGCCTCCTATGTACAGTGTGAGCCCCCACATGCAAACACCCCATACACATATGAAAAAAAAACACCTTGCTCACGTTTCCCCGGCACTCTGCTCCAGTGCACTGACCCTCCATACTGCAGATGCAATGATGTGAAGTCATCATGTCTGCTGGCTCAGTCGCCGCACATGCTGATTGGTGGAAGAAGGAGCTTGCGGCTCAGCCCTCCACTAATGTATTTGGAGTTCCCGCTGGGGCCTGCAGGGTACTCGGTACCGGGCTGTTCATTCCTTAAAGGGGTGTCGCGGTGGCAGAGACCCAGTCCGTGGCCCAAGGCGTCCATGCAAAAATGGTGTAAATGAAATTAAAGGAAATGGGAATTTTTAAAGGGGAAATGTTTGTGGTGCCACTTGTGGTTTCTGATTAGAGGTGACCAGCGCTGCAGAGCAGATCCTCTGGGACTGGTGATGATGCAGCAGAGTTGGTACAGCTCTCCACAGGCAGAGCTTAGTCCAGGGCAGATGTAATGTATTGAAGACGGCAATGATGTAGTATTTGGCAAAGGATGTAGTAGTGCTGAGAGGGTGTTGCAGAAAGAATTCAGAGGACACAGCTAGGTGCAGTTTCTAATGCTTTACTGTTAGTTCTTGTGTACACAGATACCCGCTTGGCACTGTGTCCTCCAGGTGAGGGGTCCAGCAAACTCTCAGATAGATCAGGATACACCTTCCCAGGACTCCCTTCAGTACATGCCTCTCCTGCTGTCTCACTGTGTTGGCTGACCACCTCTCCTCTCCAACACCTCACAGTCAGTGTCCCAAGCCAGCAGCCACGGACCTTGTCGGGCGACATCCTCTCTGTGTCCCCTTGCTCCTATATGCTGCCTTTTCAGCAATGTAACTGTGGCTGTGGCTGAAACACCTACAGGTGCCTCTGCCTCCAGCTTGCTAGTTGAGTCTGATGATTTCTCCACTAGGCTTGGGGGGAGAAACTCCACTGCAACCTGATCCCTCCACCCAACATTAGTCGGCGTGGAACAAGTCCTACGGGCAGTATGGTTGCTGCGCTGTGCATCTAGGATCCTTTCTGTCCTCCTGGGAGCTTCCTTCTCCCTCTTCACTTCTCTCACTTTCCTGTCAGCACTCTAACTGACCAGTACTGTCAGTTACTTCCACAGCTCTCCTTGCTGCTGACTGACTCCGTCTCTCCTTCTTCAGCTCCTCCTGACAGGGAGCTGCTTCACCACACATCTCTCCACTTTCTCCTCACATCTTACTCACTCTTTCTGCACTATTCTTTCCCTGCTCTCTAAGCTCCTCCCCTACTTCTACCATCTCCACCCACCTCCCAACACCCTTTACTACCCAGACAGGGATGAGATCATCCTCCCGTATTGTAAATCCAGGGTGCTCTGCTTCTGGAGTGTGTGTTTGGTGCAGGTGTTCGAGTCCTGGTTAGTGCTCCCTCCTTACCTGAGAGTGGGGTACCACACCTCTGGGTGAGGTGCAGTACCTCTGTGGCGACTGAACCCTCAGGGGAGCCACATATTCACCACTGTTTGCTTCCTGAGGATGCGGATAGAGGTGACAGCTGGTGGTGGCGGACTGTGGGTTAGGGCAGAGTGAGCCACTGTTTCATCGCTTCAACTGTGCTGGTCCATGGGCCAGACTAAAACAGCAAGAGGGTTGGATGTGGCAGCAATTTGCCCAGCTCTGCTCTAAAGAATTTGTTCCAAAACATTTTATTTCAGCCAAAGGACTAAACAAACACTAAACAAACACAAAGGGTTATACCCAGGCATTGATGCTAGAGAATAGCCATCGCAAAGGGCATAATTATTAGGGCTGTATTATAAATATCACATGGTAGGTAGACACCAATATAGATTTTTCTCAGAGGCCCAGGACCTTTAAAGGTATTGTCTCACCATCATAGATGGGTACATACAACAAACAACTTTGTTATTTACTTCTTAGTAAAAATCCTCTATGTTGTCAATAATGGAGATGTTTTTACTGTAAGTATTTACTGCTCATTCTCTAGGTTAATGGCCATCTCTGTAGTCTATCAGCAGTGGCCAATTTCCTAGGCCAGTGATGGTGAACCTTTTAGGGATCGAGTGCCCAAACAACAACCCAAAAACTCACTTATTTATCGCAAAGTGCCATCATGGCAAATGAACCTGAATATTGCGTTTTTAGTTTTAAAAATAACAATTTATACACAGACCAGGCGGGGCAACAGAGAAGAGGCAGGGGCAATAGAGAGCCTAATATTGTACTCCTCTCTGGCCGTCTTCACTGTTTCCTGGCACCATGCCACCATCTTGTTACTGCAACTTCTGACGGACTGGAGCTAAGTCTATGAGAGTAGAGTTGAGCGAATTTTGTCGGATCGGGTTTCATGAAACAAAATTTGTTTCAGATGAAACTGGTCCGACTAGAGCAAAAAAAGTCAGAGATTCGTCCGAAACCCGACCCCAGTGCAAGTCAATGGGGAATAAAAGTCGGCATTGAACGGATGACATTCATCCACTCAATGCCGACTTTTATTCCCCATTGACTTGCATTGGGGTCGGGTTTCGGACGAAACTCAGACTTTTTTTGCCCTAGTCGGAACCAGTTTCATCTGAAACAAATTTTGTTTCATGAAACCCGATCCGACCAAAGTCGCTCAACTCTATATGAGAGCTTTCATAGACTTACAGTACATTGAAAAGTGACCTACGACTCGCTCCAGCAAACACAGGTCACAAACAGCTATAGGCCCACGGTAGCAGTATGGATAAATGAAGACGGCAGCAGGTAACTATAATACTAGGTGCAAGAAACTTAGATTAGTAGCACCACTCCAGCACTCCAATAAAACAAAAGAAAACCTGCTGGAGTGGTGCTTTAAGATGTTGCACTATTGCTGCAGAATGAATTATCTGACACTCACAGAGTTTATAATTCTCATCTCTTTTTCTGAGTTCCTCTCAGATGATTTCTGAGAGTGTGCAGGGAAAAGAAAAAAAGAGCATGCAAAAATGCAAAAAATATTTTTGACCCCAAACACGTTTTTAGGTAAAAAAAATAAAAAAAATGTACCCAAACTTTGGACAACTCTTATCAATTCATCTGTTTTTTTAACACTTTTTTAATAGAGTCCCCTTACAAACTTAGGACTTGAACCTGAAATCCCTTGATCGCTAGTACAGTAGTAGTGCAGTATATTGACATCTTACCAAGCTGCTGTGAAGCCAAGACTGTAGGGGTATACATGGCAGCACAGGAGTATAAGGAGGTCTCCAACTGCCATGACAAACCATCGACAACCTGAAAATAAGGGAGCAATGGGGTAACAGATGGACACCCCACCATCTGGCCACTTAGAGGCTGTGGTCCCTACTAAGCACAGTATCTATGGGTATGCTCAATAGCGGACACAGACAGAAAAGGGTCCCTGTACAAGAATGGTATTTAAGACAGAAGCTGCTGCTTTGGAGGTGGATGTGGGGCCCCTTTACCTCTTGGGCCCCTGTGTGAATGCATCAATGATATGTCCACCTCTGGGCATACTGGCTGTAGTGTACAGATGATTATCGCGTACTGTCTTATAGCCATTGTCTCCTTCCATTATCAGTTTGGCTTTTACTAGCTGCATGAAGCATCTATAGCCCAGACCTCCTCCTAGGTTTTCATCTCTGGTATAATCACATTGCACAGTATAGCGCTGGAACCAGAACACCAGGAGCATCCAGGTGAGGCACCACACATTTTCCTGAATTAGCCTGAAGCCCCCCAAAACACTTCAAAGCAAACAGCTTTGTGGCCACAAACTGGAGACAGCTCAATAAGGATTAGCAGCACTGACAATATGTGTCTCAGTGTAACCAGTGCTGGGATTTGTAGTTCTACCAATAGTTACACCTTATTCATCTGATCACATCAATTTACTAACCCAGTGTTCAGTCATCAGGATGATAAGTACAAGCACCATTACTTGCAATCCTCTCCAGTCACTCACCTAATCCCTCACCAAACAACCATGCCCCAGGAGTAATGGACACCAAATCTCCTAGAGCCAACGTGCCCCTGTGCGGCCTGCCAAACTGCGCTGCTACCCCATCTCCAGGACAGAGGTACTCCTTTCAAGTAGGAATGGTGAGGCAATGGTGTACGTGCAGAGGAGAGTGGTGGCAGCGCTTGTGCTGAGATGGTTTGCGTACCTATACAAGGAGGGCTCTGTGTGCCCCATCTGGCATGCATGCCATAGATTCGCCACCACAGTCTTAGGAGGGCAGTGCTTACAAGCTTTATGCTCTATAGGTGCAAGTGTGTGATCTGGCCAGTGTCACATCCCTGCGCTCCTTCAATGCAGCAGTGGGGACGCTGCCTCATGTAGCAGTAATTGGCAGTGCACACTTTGGACCAGCAGTGTGATCATCCGGTTGGTTCAAGCAAGCAATCAATCAATTGCACAATTCCCAAAGAATGCATGAAGCTGGGAGGCAGGGACCTGTGTGCTCCGAACAAACACCAATACATTTGCCATATGGCATTTACTTAGTGTGCCTACATTGATTGTTAATTATGAAAATTGTCTCTTCAGAGAGGAAGAGGACTAGAACTCTAGTGCCACCTATTGGAAGTAGCAATCCTAAAAGTCAATGTTGACCCTTTAACGAGCCTAGTTACATGACTTAGGATAAAAGCCAAGCCAGAATCTCCATTTGCAGACACTGTGTTTCGGGGTACTGCCCCTCATCAGTGCAAATTGTGAGATCTGGTTTGGCTGTGAGAGAGGCGTCTGACTGATATCCAAGAAGTATCATTTCTCCTTGCGGAGATTAGGATTGCTACCTCCAATAGGTGGCACTAGAGTTCTAGTCCTCTTCCTCTCTGAAGAGACAATTTGCATAATTAGCATATTTCCCAGAGGAGCATTGCGGCTTTAAGTCTCCTCACCTCGACATGCTTAGCATGTTATTCTCCGCAAGGAGAAATGATACTTCTTACATTGATTGTTTGCATAGAAGTGGAGAAACAAATGGCTTAATCTGCGAAGCCATGGAGAAAAATGAAGGATGCTAATCAAATCACATTTCAGGTGGTCTTATCCATCCACGCGTTTGGAAGTATAGCTTCTTCATCAAGACAAACCACGAACACTGGTTGGCAGGGCCCCTCATGGACTTTACGTTGGCGTGGCCACGTTATGCAGATTGTGAAGGAGCATCCACACAAATGAATGCTGACAGTGTTTGCGAATGCGACATTTGTATCAAGTGATTGCCGCAAGCAGACGGTGGCGTTGCCATGATGGACGTTTCATAATGCAACATTGCTCACACAAGAAGGGGAACATTTGGAAAAGCGACCACCTTTACACTTAGAGGTCACATACAGGAATTTACATTCCTCCCCTCCCCGGACAATAGTAATACATGTTACTGAAATATTGTAATGAGAACACATTGTAGAATTTTTGTCATCAAATAGAAAAGGACAAAATAAAATAAACACGCAATAAATGAATAAGAACGTTTTTATAATCCCGAGTTTGCAATTATCAGAGGTTTCGAAGCTGTTGAAAGACATTTCCTGAATTCTCCAGATATTTTATAGACTTCCAATTTTAAACATCTTTTCTCCTCAAATTTATTTTTAACCTGAAAACGCATTATGGATATAAAATTTTTCAATCTCTCTCCTTTTTTTTTTGCCTGAGCTCGCTTTAGAAAGAGAGCAAAAATGTTGACACACCCCCCCCCCCCCCCGCAAGCAATCCTGGCTGAAAGCCAAGTCATTTTTTTTATTTTCAGCCGAGTAGTTCTTCTCCAGGCGGTGCATGGTGGTAATGATTTTTACATGCATTTAAGCGTTTGAGCTCCAGTTTAGTTTAGGTGAAAGGACAATTCTTCTCATTAACGGAGGTTTTCTAAAACACTTCCTTTTCATAAAGATGAACCATAATAGCCTCAGCAGGATGAGTGATTTTGGAGTCATTGTAATTTAACCACTGTTCACAGTGCGCTACATTTTATTACTTTTCATGTTAATGAGTTGCTTTTTTTAATATATAATTTGCTTTTTTTGTTTTAGTAGAATCCTGTCACAGTTTGTTTTTTGTTTCTTTTTCTGTGTATTTTTTACATATTTGGTCCCCTCTGTTGGTATTGGGGCGAACATAAGATTTGCGCAACCCGAAAGGTCAGGGACCAATATCACCTCCATAGCTGGAGGAACTGTGAACTATGATGAGTTACTGGACTGTGTAGGACCCATATATTGCTCTTGCACAAGGGGCTCTTCTATCAGTGTCCACCACTGGTAAAAAAAAAAAAGTAACTTACATTAACCCCTTCCTAAAGTGGCCATGTTTCAATTGTCCATCCAACTTTCTAAGGGCCATCACTTTTTAATTCATTTATTTTTCATTAGGTTTTTATTTATGAACGGAATTTTGAATGAAATCATTTTTTGTGGCTCGTGATGTCATGAAAAACTTTCACACTTGTTATTTTCCATTTCTTCTTTTGAGATCTGTAACCTTTTATTTTTCTATTGACATATCTTGGTATTGGAAGGAAAAGTTCTACTTTTCAATGACACCAGTCATTTTACCATACAATGAACTAAAAAAATTAAACAACAAATAGAAGTAGGAGGAAAATGAAGAAAAAAAATATTTTTATGGAGTTTACAATGCTGTAAAAATGACCTGGTGATGCAATTTTCCAGTTTGATACAATTACAGTGATATGAAACTGATAGGGTATTTTTTTTTAATATTCTAGTGGTTGTAAAAAAAAACTTGTTATTTTGCCATTTGGTGAGATCTGTAACTTTTTTTTTATTTTTATCGCTGAAGATGTGTGGGGGCTTGTTTTTTGCATGGCAAGATGTAGTTTTCTTTGATGACATTTTGGGCTACATTTGACATTTTGTTTACTTTTTATTGCATTGAGGTTGTGCAGCGACCAAAAACAGCAATTCTGTGGTTTACGTTAAGTTGGAATTTGATAGTTCAGGGTTTATGGACACAGTAGCAATGAATATGTTTATTATTTTTATTTTTTATATTATAAATTGGAAAAGGGGACCGTGACTTAAGCATTTATGCTTTAAAAATGATAAATGTAAAAATATATCTTTATTATATATTTTCACTTCAGATTTTTTTAGTTCCCTTTAGGGACTTGAACCTGATAGTTTGTTCACTTAACTACAGTATATACTGTAATATCATAGTTTGTAATACATAATGTAATGGATGTTCTCCTATGAAAACCAACTTCACGGCTGAGGTGCATGGGAGAATGTTATAACAAGCTGTACTTCCTAAGAGGATGGGCTTCATAGAGGCTGAGCTTCCTAGGAGGATGGGATTAATAGAGGATGGGTTTAATGCATGTGGTGACCACTGAGCCATGGAACGGAGGAGCGTGAGGAAGGGCGTGACTAGGTGAACACTAAATCCTATGCTAGAGCCTTTGATGGTGTGGGTAGATGTGGCTCCAGATGAATGCCAGGTGCTACTCCAGGACAGACCTTGGACGCACAGCAGCCGATCCCCAAAAGGGGTGGGAAGCTTGAAATGCCAAGAAAGGGTGGGCACGGCAGACACAGGCAGGCATGGTTGATATATAGAAAGGCATGACAAATGCTGTGAGCTGTCTCTTTAAGAGACCAAGAGGGCACGTGCCATAAGCATAGTGCCTGGGGATCTGCAAGATATGTGCAGACCCCAGGAGAATGCATGAGTAGGTGCGGGCCGAGAACCAAGACGGTGAGTGAGTCAGCATCATTGCTGGAGGTGAGGAGGATGGGGATCATACAGAGATGCTTGTGTTACAGTACCCCTGCCCTTACGCCCCCTCTTTTTCAAGCTTGCAAGAAATTCCTCCTGGAAGAGAGGGGCATGGATTCTCTCTTTGGGCTCACACGACCTCTCCTCAGGAACAAACCCCTTCCAGTCCACTAGAAAAATATTTTTTTCCTCTTACTCTTTTGGTGAACAGAATGTTCTCTACCTCCAAGACATCTTCAGAGCTGACTGGAGCAAGAGTGGTACCTTGACGAAGGAGCTTAATACAACAGGCTTGAGGAGGGACACATGAAATGAGATGGGGATATGTAAGGAAACCCGGAGCTTGAGCTTGTAGGATCAGGCATTTATCTGTTTGAGAACCTTGAAAGGACTGATAAAGCAAGGACCTAACTTGTGCAAAGTTATCTTGAGACGGACAAACTTCAAAGAAAGCCAAACTGTTGTGAGTTCATTTTCCCCTTCATTACTGAGGCCCGAGGAACTCCCTCTTCTGGTAAAAGAAGGTAGTGAGCCTGATTGTCAAACACCTGAGGCTGATGATTGTGACTGGCTGAGTGGAGTTACGGACTGGATATAATGCTGCCGACGCCCTTCTGCCCTGCGGGTGATTTCTCTGTGGGATCCTTGGAGACCAGTCTGAATTCCTGCTCCTCCAAAGCTAAGTTTGCTGCTCGGCCTTCTTTTGCTTTTGTGCTTTGACTTTGTTTTTGCTTTGTTTTTCTGGATTTCTGCCATTCCCTGCTGGGGTGTGCTGAATTCATTTAGCTCTGTCTTCTGAAAATACCTGAGTGCTGATTCAGTTTTTGAAGCCTAGCTGCTTCAGGGCCTTTTTCATATCAGCTGGTTGGCTTATGTCTTTGATAGGGTTTTGGCAGATTGCAGACAGCAGCCTTCCTGTCCCTTTCCTATCTAGGTAGTTTTGGGGCCCCGTCTTTGCTCAGTCTATCTTTCTGTCTGTGTTAGTATTTTCATCTTGCTTCACCGTCATTATATGTTGGGGGCTGCCTATTGCTTTGGGGTCTGCTCTGGGGCAGTTTAGATTTCCCCTTTCTTTCTTTAGGCCTATGTATTTCTCCGGCTGTGATCGAGGGGTCTAGGGCATCGTAGGAACCCCCCACGGCTACTGCTAGTTGTGTTGATAGGTTCAGGGGTCTGCAATCTGATAGTTGTCAACTTCTCTGGTTTTCTGGACTTAGCTTGTATTTCTGCTTTTGCCTCCTACGGTGACTCATTCATAACAGAATCACCCGCCGTACCGCAGATTCTAGGGTACTCAATAGCAGGAAAGAATTGTAAAAAAAAAAAAAAGAAAAAAAAAAAGGTGTGTATTTTTTCCTCTATATCTCTGAGGCCGTAGGGGGAATTTTTTTTTCTCTCAATGGAGATAAAGCAATTGTCTGATCGTGTGGAGCAGCTCGCTGCGGAAGTGCGGGGAATTTCCGCCTACCTTGCTCAATCACATGCTGCTGAACCAAAGATTCCCACACCTGATGTATTTTTTGGGGATCGGTCTAAATTTTTGAATTTCAAAAATAATTGTAAATTATTTTTTGCCTTGAAGCCTAACTCGTCAGGGAGCTCCGCGCAGCAGGTTAAAATTGTCATCTCTTTGCTGTGTGGCGATCCCCAGGATTGGGCGTTTTCTTTGAAACCAGATGATCCTATTCTGACTAATGTGAACGCATTCTTTCAAGCTTTGGGGTTGTTGTATGACGACCCTAATGCCATTGATCAGGCTGAAAAGACCCTGCTGGAATTGAGCCAGGGTTGTGATTCTGCAGAATTGTACTGTCAAAAATTCCGAAAGTGGGCAGTACTAACTACATGGAATGATAATGCCTTGGCTGCTCTCTTTCGGAAGGGGTTGTCAGAAGCCGTAAAAGATACTATGGTGGGATTTCCTGTTCCCTCTGGTCTTGACGATTCTATGTCATTAGTAGAGTTGAGCGACTTTTGCTTTTTTAGGGTCGCGTTTCGTTTCGTGAAACCCGACTTTTCCAAAAGTCGGGTCGAGCAAGATCGTCCGATTATAGGGAAAAGTCGGGGTCGTCCCGAAACACGAAACCCAATGTAAGTCAATGGGGAATAAAAGTCGGCAGTGAGAGGAGGACAGGAAACACACCTACAGTGCCCATTTGAATGCCAAAAGCATCAATTCTTCTTACTTAAGCTTGTCAACCTTAATTAACTTCATAATACAAGTTACGCACTGAAAAATGGGGGTTATTTGGCTAAATTTGTGGGGGGGGAGGGCTGGCTGCAGGTTTTCATGTGCCCTGGGCGAAAGAGCGCCCCTTTAACACATACCACAACTCATCATGCTCCGATACGGCAGAGAAATAGCGGTATAGTACAATGAAAAATACCTCACTTTTTACATCTCATGACGAGGCCCATCTATTTCTCCATACAAAATCATTGGTCCCATATAATGTTTGAAACAGTATATGATGAGCTCCACATAATGCTAAAGTATATGTTGGTCCCCATGGATGAAGCTCCACTGTCTTATGGGCCCAAATAATGCTCCAAACATAATGGGCCCCATTTCTACTGCTCTAGTTTATAATGGGCCCTGTAAATGCTGCTCCAGTGTCTGATGTCCACCTTTGGAATGTTCCAGTGTATGGTGGGCCCCATCTATCATTCTCCAGAGTATAGTGCTCCCCAAAAATTGCTGTCCCAACATAGAAAACAATCAAATAAGTCTCCTCGCTAGGGAATCCCTGTACTTGTCTGGACAGGTGCTGTAGCTTGCTTAACAGCTCGCCAGCCGTTCTCACGCCCAGTATGGATTGCACGTGATTGCACAAAGGTTAGAAAAGGTACCGTATCCCTGGATAACATGTATGGATAGCGTACACATTCAAAATATATGTCTATACAGCATGAGGCAGGCTCAGACGGTGTTAGGCCCAGTATGGATTGCACGTCATTGCACAAAGGTTAGAAGGGGTACCGTATCCCCGGATAACATGTATGGATAGCGTACACATTCAAAATATATGTCTATACAGCATGAGGCAGGCTCAGACGGTGTTAGGCCCAGTATGGATTGCACGTCATTGCACAAAGGTTAGAAGGGGTACCGTATCCCCGGATAACATGTATGGATAGCGTACACATTCAAAATATATGTCTATACAGCATGAGGCAGGCTCAGACGGTGTTAGGCCCAGTATGGATCGCACGTCATTGCACAAAGGTTAGAAAGGGTACCGTATCCCTGGATAACATGTATGGATAGCGTACACATTCAAAATATATGTCTATACAGCATGAGGCAGGCTCAGACGGTGTTAGGCCCAGTATGGATTGCACGTCATTGCACAAAGGTTAGAAGGGGTACCGTATCCCCGGATAACATGTATGGATAGCGTACACATTCAAAATATATGTCTATACAGCATGAGGCAGGCTCAGACGGTGTTAGGCCCAGTATGGATTGCACGTCATTGCACAAAGGTTAGAAGGGGTACCGTATCCCCGGATAACATGTATGGATAGCGTACACATTCAAAATATATGTCTATACAGCATGAGGCAGGCTCAGACGGTATTAGGCCCAGTATGGATTGCACGTCATTGCACAAAGGTTAGAAAGGGTACCGTATCCCTGGATAACATGTATGGATAGCGTACACATTCAAAATATATGTCTATACAGCATGAGGCAGGCTCAGACGGTGTTAGGCCCAGTATGGATTGCACGTCATTGCACAAAGGTTAGAAGGGGTACCGTATCCCCGGATAACATGTATGGATAGCGTACACATTCAAAATATATGTCTATACAGCATGAGGCAGGCTCAGACGGTGTTAGGCCCAGTATGGATTGCACGTCATTGCACAAAGGTTAGAAGGGGTACCGTATCCCCGGATAACATGTATGGATAGCGTACACATTCAAAATATATGTCTATACAGCATGAGGCAGGCTCAGACGGTGTTAGGCCCAGTATGGATCGCACGTCATTGCACAAAGGTTAGAAAGGGTACCGTATCCCTGGATAACATGTATGGATAGCGTTCACATTCAAAATATATGTCTATACAGCATGAGGCAGGCTCAGACGGTGTTAGGCCCAGTATGGATTGCACGTCATTGCACAAAGGTTAGAAGGGGTACCGTATCCCCGGATAACATGTATGGATAGCGTACACATTCAAAATATATGTCTATACAGCATGAGGCAGGCTCAGACGGTGTTAGGCCCAGTATGGATTGCACGTCATTGCACAAAGGTTAGAAGGGGTACCGTATCCCCGGATAACATGTATGGATAGAGTACACATTCAAAATATATGTCTATACAGCATGAGGCAGGCTCAGACGGTGTTAGGCCCAGTATGGATTGCACGTCATTGCACAAAGGTTAGAAAGGGTACCGTATCCATGGATAACATGTATGGATAGCGTACACATTCAAAATATATGTCTATACAGCATGAGGCAGGCTCAGACGGTGTTAGGCCCAGTATGGATTGCACGTCATTGCACAAAGGTTAGAAGGGGTACCGTATCCCCGGTTAACATGTATGGATAGCGTACACATTCAAAATATATGTCTATACAGCATGAGGCAGGCTCAGACGGTGTTAGGCCCAGTATGGATTGCACGTCATTGCACAAAGGTTAGAAGGGGTACCGTATCCCCGGATAACATGTATGGATAGCATACACATTCAAAATATATGTCTATACAGCATGAGGCAGGCTCAGACGGTGTTAGGCCCAGTATGGATCGCACGTCATTGCACAAAGGTTAGAAGGGGTACCGTATCCCCGGATAACATGTATGGATAGCGTACACATTCAAAATATATGTCTATACAGCATGAGGCAGGCTCAGACGGTGTTAGGCCCAGTATGGATTGCACGTCATTGCACAAAGGTTAGAAAGGGTACCGTATCCCTGGATAACATGTATGGATAGCGTACACATTCAAAATATATGTCTATACCGCATGAGGCAGGCTCAGACTGTGTTAGGCCCAGTATGGATTGCACGTCATTGCACAAAGGTTAGAAAGGGTACCGTATCCCGGATAACATGTATGGATAGCGTACACATTCAAAATATACGTCTATACAGCATGAGTCAGGCTCAGATGGTGTTAGGCCCAGTATGGATTGCACGTCATTGCATAAAGGTTAGAAGGGGTACCGTATCCCCGGATAACATGTATGGATAGCGTACACATTCAAAATATATGTCTATACAGCATGAGGCAGGCTCAGACAGTGTTAGGCCCAGTATGGATTGCACGTCATTGCACAAAGGTTAGAAAGGGTACCGTATCCCCGGATAACATGTATGGATAGCGTACACATTCAAAATATATGTCTATACAGCATGAGGCAGGCTCAGACGGTGTTAGGCCCAGTATGGATTGCACGTCATTGCACAAAGGTTAGAAAGGGTACCGTATCCCCGGATAACATGTATGGATAGCGTACACATTCAAAATATATGTCTATACAGCATGAGGCAGGCTCAGACAGTGTTAGGCCCAGTATGGATTGCACGTCATTGCACAAAGGTTAGAAAGGGTACCGTATCCCCGGATAACATGTATGGATAGTGTACACATTCAAAATATATGTCTGTACAGCATGAGGCAGGCTCAGACGGTGTTAGGCCCAGTATGGATTGCACGTCATTGCACAAAGGTTAGAAGGGGTACCGTATCCCCGGATAACATGTATGGATAGCGTACACATTCAAAATATATGTCTATACAGCATGAGGCAGGCTCAGACGGTGTTAGGCCCAGTATGGATTGCACGTCATTGCACAAAGGTTAGAAGGGGTACCGTATCCCGGATAACATGTATGGATAGCGTACACATTCAAAATATATGTCTATACAGCATGAGGCAGGCTCAGACGGTGTTAGGCCCAGTATGGATTGCACGTCATTGCACAAAGGTTAGAAAGGGTACCGTATCCCCGGATAACATGTATGGATAGCGTACACATTCAAAATATATGTCTATACAGCATGAGGCAGGCTCAGACGGTGTTAGGCCCAGTATGGATTGCATGTCATTGCACAAAGGTTAGAAGGGGTACCGTATCCCCGGATAACATGTATGGATAGCGTACACATTCAAAATATATGTCTATACAGCATGAGGCAGGCTCAGACGGTGTTAGGCCCAGTATGGATTGCACGTCATTGCACAAAGGTTAGAAAGGGTACCGTATCCCCGGATAACATGTATGGATAGTGTACACATTCAAAATATATGTCTATACAGCATGAGGCAGGCTCAGACAGTGTTAGGCCCAGTATGGATTGCACGTCATTGCACAAAGGTTAGAAAGGGTACCGTATCCCCGGATAACATGTATGGATAGCGTACACATTCAAAATATATGCCTATACAGCATGAGGCAGGCTCAGACGGTGTTAGGCCCAGTATGGATTGCACGTCATTGCACAAAGGTTAGAAGGGGTACCGTATCCCCGGATAACATGTATGGATAGCGTACACATTCAAAATATATGTCTCAGGAGGCAGGCTCAGACGGTGTCAGGCACAGTATGGATTTGACGGCCCAGATTACACAGCGGAGGAGCAGGTAGAGGTAAAGATTGCAAATGCTGGGGCCCTGGCCAAGCAAGGGGGGCCCACTCGTGGGCGTCGGTACTGGCACTGGGCCCCTCATAGTACAGCGGTGTGTCTGACGGCGGGTGTGCACCACCACCGTCAGAGACACTTGATTGCACTATGAGGGACCCTGTGCCAGTGCCCGCGCCCAAGAGTCGGCCTACCCACCTGTCCAGGGCAACGGCACTCGCACGGTGTCGTGCGCTAGGTGGTGACCCCGGCCATGGGGGGGGAGGCAGCACAGTTAGGGAGTTTTAGAAAGTGGCATATGTTGATGTTGGACATTCAACTGATGCAAAAGGCGAAATAGGTGAAGTACCAGGAAGAGGTGGACCAAAGCAAGCCATTTTTCTGTCACCCTATGTGTCATCAGGGGAAGGTGGGACAAAATCCTTGGAAACCCATGCGTGGTTCATTTTAATGAAGGTTAGATCATCCACATTTTGGGTTGACAGACCGCTCCTTTTTTCTGTCAGGATTGATCCAGCTGCACTGAAGACTCTTTCCGATAGCACACTTGCAGCTGGGCAAGCGAGCTCCTGTAAGGCATATTGGGCCAATTCAGGCCAGGTGTCCAGTTTAGCGGCCCAATAGTCAAAGGGGAATGACCTGTGTGGGAGAACATCGATATGGGAGGAAAAGTAGTTTGTAACCATAGTTGACAACTGCTGTCTCCTGTCACTTTCCATCGATGCAGTATTACCAGTTGTGTGAGCGGTATTTGAAAAATCAGTCCACAACATTGTCATGAAACCCCTGTCTCCAACGCCACTTCTGCTGTGTGCACCACGAACACCTCTGCCAAGCTGCCACCGGCCCGTACGGCTCGTGTGAGAACCATCACCGCTGCTGTGTGCTGGAAATGCCTCAAGCAACCGATTTACCAGAGTTGCTTGTTTATTAGCCAATATTAGGTCAAGGTTCTCCTGTGGCATGATGTTTTGTAATTTCCCTTTATAGCGTGGATCCAGGATGCTGGCCAACCAGTAGTCGTCATCGTTCATCATTTTGGCAATGCGGGGGTCCCTTTTTATGATCCGCAATGCATAATCTGACATGTGGGCCAATGTTCCCGGTGTCAATGATACACTGCGAGTGCTGGGTGGAGGAGCACTTTCTGGCAAATCCACATCCCTCCAGTCACGCACAAACCCTGTACCAGACCTTGCCACGCCAACATTTTCACTTGCCCCACGAGATGCATCCTCCTCCCCTAAGTAATCATCCCCATCATCCTCCTCCTCCTCCACCTCTTCTTCCTCCACCTCGTCCAGGAGAGGTCCCTGAGCAGACAATGGCTGAATGTCATCAAGGATTCCCTCCTCCTCTTCCTCCTCATCAACATTGGCTGCAGACGCCTGCTCCTTAAGGTGCGTCAAAGTTTGCATGAGCAGACGCATAAGTGGGATGCTCATGCTTAGGATGGCGTCGTCTGCGCTTACCAGCCGTGTGCATTCCTCAAAACACTGAAGGACTTTACAAAGGTCTTTCAGCTTCGACCACTGCACGCCTGTCAACTCCATGTCTGCTCTCAAAGTGCCTGGCCGTGTATCCTCCCACAAATGCATTATGGCCTGCCTCTGCTCGCACAGCCACTCCACCATGTGCAGGGTGGAGTTCCACCTTGTTGCAATGTCGATAATGAGGCGGTGGTTGGGAAGGTGGAGCAATCGCTGCAGCTTCTGCATACGAACGGAGTGTACAGGCGACCGGCGGATGTGCGCGCACAGTCTTCGCACCTTCTGGAGCAGGGCTGTTAACTCCGGATAATTTTTGAGGAAGCACTGCACCACCAGGTTCAAGGTGTGAGCCAAGCAAGGTATGTGGCTGAGTTTTGAAAGGGCTATGGCTGCCACAAAATTACAGCCGTTATCACTAACTACCTTGCCTGCCTCAAGATGTACACTGCCCAGCCATGACTCAGTTTGTCGCTTCAAGTACTCGGCCAGCACCTCGGCGGTGTGTCTGTCGCCCAAACACATCATCTGCAACACAGCCTGCTGACGCTTTCCACTAGCTGCTCGATAGGGGGACACATCGTGTGCAACAGTGGCAGCTGCAGATGGAGTGCTCGTACGACTGCGCTCTGTGGACGAGCTGTCGCTTCTGGAGGAGGAGCAGGAGGAGGAGGGTCGAACGCCTACAGCCAACTGTTTCCTATACCGTGGGCTAGGCAGCACTGTCCCACCACCGCTGTCCCCTGTGGACCCTGCATCCACCACATTAACCCAGTGCGCAGTGATGGACACGTAACGGCCCTGGCCATGCCGACTGGACCATGCATCAGTTGTGAGGTGCACCTTTCCGCTCACTGACTGCTTGAGTGCATGGACAATGCGGTCTTTCACATGATGGTGGAGGGCTGGGATGGCTTTGCGAGAGAAGAAGTGGCGACTGGGTAGGTCATAGGCATAGGCCATGAGTTCGCGGAAAGCTGTGCTTTCCACCAACCGAAAGGGCATCATCTCAAACGAGATTAGTTTGGCAATGTGGGCGTTCAAACCCAGTGTACGCGGATGAGAGACTGAGTACTTTCTTGACCTACTCATAGTGTCTGGGAGGGTGAGCTGGACTTGAGAGCTGCATATGGTGGAAGTAGCGGTGGACAGGGCGGACTGAGAGAGGGTTGATGATGGTGATGGAGTTGGTGTTCTTTCTGATGGCCTAGAATCAGTCTTTCGTTGATATAACAGTGGGATTCCCTGACTGCTGTGGCCTTGCAACGACACCTCAACATTTGCTGCTGTGCTAACCGGTGGGCTTACAGTGGGGGAAACAATGTAGCGTTGCTGACTACCTTCGTTGTGATCAGTTGCACATGTGGCACTTGAGGTTTGGTGTTGTGTCCACGCTTGCAAGTGCACGCTGGTTAAATGTCTAAGCATGCAACTGGTATTCAAATTTTTCAGATTTTTCCCTCGGCTAAAGGTCTTTGCGCACTTCTTACAGATAACCTTGGCCTGATCATGAGGATTTTGTTCAAAAAAGTGCCACACTGCACTCTTCCTACTTTGGCAGACATTTTGCGGCCTAGCACGCTGTGATCTTTTGACCCTCTGGACAAGCTGTCCAGCAACTCTTTTGATGTTTGGAACCTGTCTTTGGAGTGCTCCGGGCCTGCCAGATAACAGCTGTTGCGATGTCGATGTCTGCTGTGGATGCTCCTCATCTGAGCTATTGGAAGCAGCACCCTCTTCCCCCAATGGATGCAAATCTGGGTCAACAACTGGGTCATCCATCACCTCCTCTTCTATGTCATGTGCACCTTTCTCTGTGTCACCGTGTATGGTGGTATAGTGTGCGGGAAGGGGCACCTGAGTCTCATCAGGGTCAAAATCTGGCTCTGTACACTGCGAGGACAATGTAGTGCTCTGAGTGAATGTACCAGCAGAATCATCCATCAGCGGCTGTGCATCAGTGCACTCCATGTCAGATTCATCTTGGCCTGGGTAATTCACCATTTGACTTGATAATCCAGGCATGGTATGTGAAAACAGCTCCATGGAGTAATCAGAAGTATGGCCTGCGTCATCCTTCAATCTTGGTTGGGGTGAAGGACACAAGGAAAGGTGTGGTTCATGAACATGAGCCTCCAATGACGACTCAGTGCTTTTACTTTTTACAACTGAAGAAGAGGAGGCGATAGAGCTGGAGGCTGAGTCAGCAATGTAAGATAAAACTTTTTCCTGATGCTCTGCCTTTAAAAGCGGTTTGCCAACTCCTAGAAAACTAAGCGTTCGAGGCCTTATGTAGCCAGACGATGACGCAGGCTCAACACCTCCTGCATTCGGTCCTATTTTGCTCTTGCCACTACCATCAGATCCACCACCAACACCATCATTACCAGCTGCCAACCCCCGCCCAATTCCACGGCCTCTTCCACCAGCCTTCCTCATTTTTGGTAGAAATGTAGACAAAATCCAACAAACTATACAGTAATGTAAAACAAGGTACAAGGTGTCTATAGGACAGGGGAGTTTTAGAATTTCTGCACACACTTGTGGACAGTGGACACTTGTGGATTGTGTGCGGCCCACTGATATCTGAGCGCTATGTGACACGCTCGATGGCACAGCTGCCTGTGACCAAAGTGACGAGAGGATAATGGAGATTTTGAATCTCTGCGTACACTTTTGGACACTGGACACTTGTGGATTGTGTGCGGCCCACTGATATCTGAGCGCTATGTGACACGCTCGATGGCACAGCTGCCTGTGACCAAAGTGACGAGAGGATAATGGAGATTTTGAATCTCTGCGTACACTTTTGGACACTGGACACTTGTGGATTGTGTGCGGCCCACTGATATCTGAGCGCTATGTGACACGCTCGATGGCACAGCTGCCTGTGACCAAAGTGACGAGAGGATAATGGAGATTTTGAATCTCTGCGTACACTTTTGGACACTGGACACTTGTGGATTGTGTGCGGCCCACTGATATCTGAGCGCTATGTGACACGCTCGATGGCACAGCTGCCTGTGACCAAAGTGACGAGAGGATAATGGAGATTTTGAATCTCTGCGTACACTTTTGGACAGTGGACACTTGTGGATTGTGTGCGGCCCACTGATATCTGAGCGCTATGTGACACGCTCGATGGCACAGCTGCCTGTGACCAAAGTGACGAGAGGATAATGGAGATTTTGAATCTCTGCGTACACTTTTGGACACTGGACACTTGTGGATTGTGTGCGGCCCACTGATATCTGAGCGCTATGTGACACGCTCGATGGCACAGCTGCCTGTGACCAAAGTGACGAGAGGATAATGGAGATTTTGAATCTCTGCGTACACTTTTGGACACTGGACACTTGTGGATTGTGTGCGGCCCACTGATATCTGAGCGCTATGTGACACGCTCGATGGCACAGCTGCCTGTGACCAAAGTGACGAGAGGATAATGGAGATTTTGAATCTCTGCGTACACTTTTGGACAGTGGACACTTGTGGATTGTGTGCGGCCCACTGATATCTGAGCGCTATGTGACACGCTCGATGGCACAGCTGCCTGTGACCAAAGTGACGAGAGGATAATGGAGATTTTGAATCTCTGCGTACACTTTTGGACACTGGACACTTGTGGATTGTGTGCGGCCCACTGATATCTGAGCGCTATGTGACACGCTCGATGGCACAGCTGCCTGTGACCAAAGTGACGAGAGGATAATGGAGATTTTGAATCTCTGCGTACACTTTTGGACACTGGACACTTGTGGATTGTGTGCGGCCCACTGATATCTGAGCGCTATGTGACACGCTCGATGGCACAGCTGCCTGTGACCAAAGTGACGAGAGGATAATGGAGATTTTGAATCTCTGCGTACACTTTTGGACACTGGACACTTGTGGATTGTGTGCGGCCCACTGATATCTGAGCGCTATGTGACACGCTCGATGGCACAGCTGCCTGTGACCAAAGTGACGAGAGGATAATGGAGATTTTGAATCTCTGCGTACACTTTTGGACACTGGACACTTGTGGATTGTGTGCGGCCCACTGATATCTGAGCGCTATGTGACACGCTCGATGGCACAGCTGCCTGTGACCAAAGTGACGAGAGGATAATGGAGATTTTGAATCTCTGCGTACACTTTTGGACACTGGACACTTGTGGATTGTGTGCGGCCCACTGATATCTGAGCGCTATGTGACACGCTCGATGGCACAGCTGCCTGTGACCAAAGTGACGAGAGGATAATGGAGATTTTGAATCTCTGCGTACACTTTTGGACACTGGACACTTGTGGATTGTGTGCGGCCCACTGATATCTGAGCGCTATGTGACACGCTCGATGGCACAGCTGCCTGTGACCAAAGTGACGAGAGGATAATGGAGATTTTGAATCTCTGCGTACACTTGTGGACAGTGGACACTTGTGGATTGTGTGCGGCCCACTGATATCTGAGCGCTATGTGACACGCTCGATGGCACAGCTGCCTGTGACCAAAGTTACGAGAGGATAATGGAGATTTTGAATCTCTGCGTACACTTTTGGACACTGGACACTTGTGGATTGTGTGCGGCCCACTGATATCTGAGCGCTATGTGACACGCTCGATGGCACAGCTGCCTGTGACCAAAGTGACGAGAGGATAATGGAGATTTTGAATCTCTGCGTACACTTTTGGACACTGGACACTTGTGGATTGTGTGCGGCCCACTGATATCTGAGCGCTATGTGACACGCTCGATGGCACAGCTGCCTGTGACCAAAGTGACGAGAGGATAATGGAGATTTTGAATCTCTGCGTACACTTTTGGACACTGGACACTTGTGGATTGTGTGCGGCCCACTGATATCTGAGCTCTATGTGACACGCTCGATGGCACAGCTGCCTGTGACCAAAGTGACGAGAGGATAATGGAGATTTTGAATCTCTGCGTACACTTTTGGACACTGGACACTTGTGGATTGTGTGCGGCCCACTGATATCTGAGCGCTATGTGACACGCTCGATGGCACAGCTGACTGTGACCAAAGTAACGAGAGGATAATGGAGATTTTGAATCTCTGCGTACACTTTTGGACACTGGACACTTGTGGATTGTGTGCGGCCCACTGATATCTGAGCGCTATGTGACACGCTCGATGGCACAGCTGCCTGTGACCAAAGTGACGAGAGGATAATGGAGATTTTGAATCTCTGCGTACACTTTTGGACACTGGACACTTGTGGATTGTGTGCGGCCCCCTGATATCTGAGCTCTATGTGACACGCTCGATGGCACAGCTGCCTGTGACCAAAGTGACGAGAGGATAATGGAGATTTTGAATCTCTGCGTACACTTTTGGACACTGGACACTTGTGGATTGTGTGCGGCCCACTGATATCTGAGCGCTATGTGACACGCTCGATGGCACAGCTGACTGTGACCAAAGTAACGAGAGGATAATGGAGATTTTGAATCTCTGCGTACACTTTTGGACACTGGACACTTGTGGATTGTGTGCGGCCCACTGATATCTGAGCGCTATGTGACACGCTCGATGGCACAGCTGCCTGTGACCAAAGTGACGAGAGGATAATGGAGATTTTGAATCTCTGCGTACACTTTTGGACACTGGACACTTGTGGATTGTGTGCGGCCCACTGATATCTGAGCGCTATGTGACACGCTCGATGGCACAGCTGCCTGTGACCAAAGTGACGAGAGGATAAGGGAGATTGGATTGCTTTTAAAAAAGCAGTTTGCGGAGCAGTGGGTAAACAGCAATGCCAGCATGTCAGGAAGCCTTAAAAGGCAGCCCAACAACCAACACCACTGATACACCACAATATAGCCTCCCCTTGCACTGCACACACAGTGACTGGTGTGTTGTGCAGGCCAAATTGCTAGCAGCAGAAGCAGTTTTTTTGTCTTCTCAGCAGGACAAAAAAAAAAAATTGGGATTGCTTTTAAAAAAGCAGTTTGCGGAGCAGTGGGTAAACAGCAATGCAGGAATGTCAGGAAGCCTTAGAAGGCAGCCCAACAACCAACACCACTGATACACCACTATATAGCCTCCCCTTGCACTGCACACACAGTGACTGGTGTGTTGTGCAGGCCAAATCGCTAGCAGCAGAAGCAGTTTTTTTGTCTTCTTCCCTGCCTAACGCTCTCCCTACAGAATCAGCAGCAACCTCTCCCTATACTAAGATCGGCAGAAGTAAGATGGCGGTCGGCGTGCACGCCCTTTTATACCCCCTGTGACGCCCACCAAAGCAAGCCAATCACTTGCATGCCCTTCTGAAAGATGGTGGTGACCCGTGCCTATGTCATCACGTTGCCCACAGTGTCCGTGGATCCTGATTGGCTGAAAAAGAGCGCAAAACAAACTTTTGAAACGCGACTTTGGCGCGTAAGTCGCCGACCTCGTGGCCGACCTCATCCTAGGGTCGGGTTTCGTTTCGGCGACTTTTGAATTTTTTCGACCCGTTTCGCTCAACTCTAGTCATTAGCCATTCAAGTTGATCGGCGTTTGCGCGAACGTAAAGCTGCACGAGAGGTGTTGCCACCTGTTGAACAAATGTCTGAACCTATACAATGTGATAGAGTTTTTTCCAGAGAGCAGCGTCAGGAGTTCTGAAGGCGTAATAAGTTGTGTTTTTTCTGTGGAGATGCCTCGCATATTATTTCTGTCTGTCCCAAACGAGAGAAACGCTTTGCACACACGTTTTCTGTTGGGGGTGTTCAACCTAAGTTTTTTTCTGGCTATTACTCTGATTTGCTCCCTGTCCACATTTTCCGCCAAGGTGTTTGTGGATTCGGGAGCAGCCCTAAACCTAATGGACTTGGATTTTGCTAAACGTTGTGGATTTCCAATGACACCTCTGCAGATGCCTATCCCTTTGAGGGGAATTGATGCTACTCCTTTGGCTAAAAATAAACCCCAGTTTTGGACCCAGGTGGTAATGCGGGTCGCCCCAGACCATCAAGAAAATTGCAGATTTCTGGTGTTGCATAATCTGCATGATACTGTTGTTCTGGGGTTTCCCTGGTTACAGATTCATAATCCAGTTTTGGATTGGAAATCTGTGTCTGTGGTGAGTTGGGGTTGTCGGTGTGCCTTTAGTGAGGCTCCGGTGTTTTCCACCTCTCCTCAGTCGCATGATGTTCCTGATTATTTGGCGGACTTTTATGATGTATTTAGTGAGAATGAGTCTGCGTCTCTGCCTCCTCATAGGAGTTATGACTGTGCTATTGAACTGAGCCCGGAGTGTAAATTTCCCAAGGGTCGGCTCTTCAATTTATCTGTACCCGAGCAAGAGGCTATGCGATCCTATATTAAGGAGGCGTTGGAGAAGGGTCATATTAGACCATCCTCGTCACCCTTGGGTGCCGGTTTTTTTTTTGTAGCCAAAAAGGATGGATCATTAAGACCTTGTATTGATTATCGTGCCCTCAACAAAATTACTGTTAAATATCAGTATCCGTTACCCCTGATTTCTGATCTATTCTCCAGAGTTAAAGGTGCTTGCTGGCTTACCAAGCTTGACCTCAGGGGGCGTATAATCTTATTCGCATTAAGCATGGGGATGAATGGAAGATGGCGTTTAATATTCCGGAGGGACATTTTGAGTACCTGGTGATGCCTTTTGGGCTCACTAATGCCCCTTCTGTCTTCCAGTGCTTCATGACCGATATTTTCCGAGATTTTGTCGATAAATTTTTGATTATCTATCAGGATGATATTTTGATCTTCTCCAAGGATTGGGATTCTCATGTGGAACATATTCGGACGTTGTTCTGGATCTTGAGGGAGAATTCCCTGTATGTCAAGGGATCTAAATGCCTTTTTGGAGTACAGAGGATTTCTTTTTTGGGATTTATTTTGTCCCCGTCAACTATTGAAATGGACCCGGCCAAGGTACAGGCCATTCACGATTGGGTTCAGCCCACTTCTTTGAAGGCCCTCCAGAAGTTTTTGGGTTTTGCTAATTTTTATCGGAAATTTATAGCAAAATTTTCTAGTATTGCCAAGCCATTGACTGATTTGACTAAAAAGGGTGCTGATGTGTTAAATTGGTCTCCGGAGGCTGTTTCTTCCTTTCAGGAGTTGAAGCGAAGATTCACCTCCGCCCCGGTTTTGCGGCAACCTGATGTCTCACTTCCATTCCAGGTAGAGGTGGATGCTTCTGAGATTGGTGCAGGAGCTGTTTTGTCCCAAAAGGATCCTGTAACATCTAAAATGAATCCCTGTGCTTTCTTTTCCTGAAAGTTCTCTCCATCTGAACGTAACTATGATGTGGGGAATAGGGAACTGTTGGCCATGAAATGGGCATTTGAGGAGTGGAGACATTGGTTGGAGGGAGCTAAGCATCAAGTTGTGGTCCTCACTGACCACAAGAATTTGATTTACCTAGAGTCGGCTAAGCGCTTGAACCCTAGACAGGCTAGGTGGGCCTTGTTTTTTACACGTTTTGATTTTGTGGTTTCTTTTCTTCCTGGAACAAAGAATGTCAAGGCAGACGCCCTCTCTAGGAGCTTCCTTGCTGATTCTCCTGTGGTGACCAAGCCTGCTACCATCTTAGGCGAAGGGGTAGTTCTTTCTGCCATCTCGCCCGATTTGAGACGTGCTCTGGAAGAGTTCCAGGAGGACAAACCTGAGCGTTGTCCCAGTGGAAAGTTGTATGTTCCTGACCAGTGGAAGAAGAGAGTGATGTCTGAAGTTCATTGCTCTGCTTTGGCTGGTCATCCAGGTATTTTTGGTACTAGAGATCTGGTGAGTCGGTTTTTTTGGTGGCCCTCCTTGTCTCGTGATGTCAGGAATTTTGTGCAGTCCTGTGGGACGTGCTCCCACTCTAAATCGTGTTCTCGCTCTAGTGGGTTGTTGATGCCTTTGCCTGTCCCCAAGAGGCCATGGACCCATATTTCAATGGATTTCATCTCTGATATGCCTGTCTCTCAGAGGATGACTGTTATTTGGGTGATTTGTGATAGGTTTTCTAAGATGGTTCATCTTGTACCACTCCCTAAGTTGCCGTATTCCTCTGAGTTGGTGCCCCTGTTTTTACAACAGGTGGTTCGTTTGCATGGGATTCCTGAGAACATTGTATCTGACAGAGGAGTGCAGTTTGTGTCTAGATTTTGGAGAACTTTCTGTTCCAGGCTGGGAATTCAGTTGTCCTTCTCCTCTGCTTTTCACCCTCAGACCAATGGGCAGACAGAGAGAACAAACCAGACCTTGGAGTCATATTTGAGATGTTTTATTTCTGCTGATCAGGATGATTGGGTTTCATTTTTGCCCTTGGCTGAATTTGCTTTAAATAATAGAGATAGTTCTGCCACTTTGATGTCACCTTTTTTTTGTAACTTTGGGTTTCATCCTCGATTTTCTTCAGGGCAGGTGGAGCCCTCTGCCTGCCCAGGTGTTGACACTGTGGTGGAGAGAATGCACCAGATCTGGGACCAAGTGGTGGATAAGTTATCTCTCTCTCAGGAGAAGGCCCAGCGGTTTTCCAACTGACATAGGACCATTGGTCCCCAGTTTAAGGTTGGTGATATGGTGTGGTTATCATCAAAAAATATTGCTATGAAGGTGGCTTCTCCTAAGTTTAAGCCTAGATTTATTGGACCTTACAAGATTGTGGAGATTATTAATCCGGTCTCTTTTCGTTTGGCTCTTCCTGTCACATTTAAAATCCATAATGTGTTCCATAAATCTTTGTTGAAGAGGTTTGTTGAACCTGTTGTTCCAGGGGTGGCACCTCCAGACCCTGTATTGGTTGAAGGTAACATGGAGTATGAGGTAGAAAAAGTACTGGATTCCCGTCTGGCTAGACGGAGACTCCAGTATTTGGTTAAGTGGAAGGGTTATGGTCAGGAGGATAATTCCTGGGTCTCCGCCTCTGATATTCATGCCAAACGATTGGTGCGTGCCTTTCATCGGGCTCACCCTGATCGCCCTGGTGGCATAGTTGAGGGTTCGGTGACCCCTCCTCAAGGGGGAGGTACTGTTGTGAGTTTATTTTCCCCTTCATTACTGAGGCCCGAGGAACTCCCTCTTCTGGTAAAAGAAGGTAGTGAGCCTGATTGTCAAACACCTGAGGCTGATGATTGTGACTGGCTGAGTGGAGTTGCGGACTGGATATAATGCTGCCGACGCCCTTCTGCCCTGCGGGTGATTTCTCTGTGGGATCCTTGGAGACCAGTCTGAATTCCTGCTCCTCCAAAGCTAAGTTTGCTGCTCGGCCTTCTTTTGCTTTTGTGCTTTGACTTTGTTTTTGCTTTGTTTTTCTGGATTTCTGCCATTCCCTGCTGGGGTGTGCTGAATTCATTTAGCTCTGTCTTCTGAAAATACCTGAGTGCTGATTCAGTTTTTGAAGCCTAGCTGCTTCAGGGCCTTTTTCATATCAGCTGGTTGGCTTATGTCTTTGATAGGGTTTTGGCAGATTGCAGACAGCAGCCTTCCTGTCCCTTTCCTATCTAGGTAGTTTTGGGGCCCCGTCTTTGCTCAGTCTATCTTTCTGTCTGTGTTAGTATTTTCATCTTGCTTCACCGTCATTATATGTTGGGGGCTGCCTATTGCTTTGGGGTCTGCTCTGGGGCAGTTTAGATTTCCCCTTTCTTTCTTTAGGCCTATGTATTTCTCCGGCTGTGATCGAGGGGTCTAGGGCATCGTAGGAACCCCCCACGGCTACTGCTAGTTGTGTTGATAGGTTCAGGGGTCTGCAATCTGATAGTTGCCAACTTCTCTGGTTTTCTGGACTTAGCTTGTATTTCTGCTTTTGCCTCCTACGGTGACTCATTCATAACACCAAACCTTGTTCCCAGAACAAAACAAAGGTGGGTCCAAACACCTCTTGTCCGTGTTTCTTTTCATCTATTCTGAAACCTTTGCCAATCCGACCTTGGTGTCCTCCCAAATTCTAGAGAAGTCTTTGGAAAGAGCTTCAGCCGCAGAGATGTCAGAGGTAGTTTCTGCATAGAATGGAATATTGTGGTATTGTCCATATGCAATAAAAACTGGAGACGTATCAGAGGACTCACTAAGGCTACTTTCACACATCAGGTTTTCGGCGTCAGGCGCGATCCGGTGTCGTGCCGGAACGCCGGATCCGGCAAATGTTTCGCAAAACCGGATGTGACGGATCCGGTTTTCTGGCGGATCCGTCTTTTTCTGGACAGACAAAACCGGATCCGTCTCATCCGGTTCATCCGTTTTTCTATCCGTTTTTCGATGGATTACGCCGGATCCGGTTTTTAAAATTGACCCATGTGGCCTTCCGAACGGGATTGGCTACTGGAAAACTATATATAGCATGTTCCTACAGCCCTTCTTTGACAGGTTGTAGAGGAGAAAGTGCAGGTTGGAGAGAAGAGCAAGTTACTGGCGAAGATGGATGTTGTCATTGGAAATATTTTGAAGAATTTGGCGGATTTTACAGCGGAGGCAAATCGTTTGAGGGTGATTGTTCTGGAGAAGGAGAGAGCAAGACAGCAGCACATCAGGCATCGTAGACGACGTTTGTGGATCCACCCCATCACAGCCAAGAGAATGACGCGTGGGGTCTATTCTACACTATGCATGGACCTTCGACGAAACCCGGATAAATTTTTTGGATATGTTAGGATGAAAATGGAGAATTTTGATTACTTGGTGGAGCGCATTGCACACCTCATAAGAAAAGCGGACACCTATTGCCGCTTCTCTGTTTCACCCGCAGAGCGTCTGATGGTGACTTTAAGGTAAGCCACATTTATTGGATATGATCGCATCGGAGCACACTTTCACAGCAATCTTGTTGGTGGTAGTTTGTATCTCCAAGTGTTATAGGTCAGTTTTGGTATGTAATGCTGTGATTTAAAACTAATTTATTGTTTTTTAATTCCCCACAGATTTCTTGCAACTGGAGAATCCCTTTCGTCACTGCATTTCCAGTACAGACTCGCGATTTCCACCATATCTGGAATTGTGAAGTACACATGCCGTGCACTGTGGGACTCCTTAGCTGAAGAGTTTTTACCAGAGCCCACAACAGAGAGGTGGATTGAAATTGCTGACAAGTTTCAACAGATATGTCAGTTTCCAAACTGCTTGGGCGCTGTGGACGGGAAACATATCCGCATTGTAAAGCCAGCTGGATCGGGATCGGAATATTTCAATTACAAGAAATATTTTTCAATTGTCCTCATGGCCATCGCTGACGCGGAATACAAATTTATTGCGGTTGATATTGGGGCCTATGGCCGCTCCAATGACTCTCAAGTTTTCAAACTGTCTGCCATGGGGCGTAAACTGTATGGAAACACCTTCCAGTTCCCACCACCTAGACCGCTGCCGCAAACATCTGGTCCACCTATGCCATTTGTCTGTGTAGGGGATGAAGCCTTCCAGCTGTCAGAACACCTTTTGAAACCATACTCTAGCAGAGGATTGACAAGACCAAAACGCATTTTTAATTACCGCCTCACAAGAGCAAGAAGAATGGTTGAATGTACCTTTGGTATTCTGACAGCCAAATGGCGGGTCCTATTGACTGCGATCAACCTCAAGACAGAAACTGTGGACGAGTTTATAAAAGCGTGCGTGGTACTCCACAATTTTGTTATCTGCAAGGAACCCATTTCCATTGAGGACACCTCTGAAGAAACCACCTTGCAAGATTACCATGACATTACCACTAGAAGTTCTGTGATGGTTTCAGTAATGAGGGACAATTTTGCACTATACTTTATGTCACCTCAAGGCAGAGTACACTGGCAGGATGACAGAGTGTGAAAGATTTGTGCCCAACCAAACTTGTGTACCTTCTGTACCAACAGTATATACCTTTGCCAACCAAAGTTGGCTATCTTGTCATGGTCTCTATTTTTAGCTTTAGGCCACAGGTGTGTACCTGGTTGTGTTTTATGCAAAGTATTTCACCTTTTAACAAAAGTTGTGTACATTGTTAGGAAATCACCAACAATAAACACAACTTTTTAGGTGAAATACTTTGCTTCAAACACAACCAGGAACACAACTGTGGCAAAAAGCTAAAATTTACCCACAGTTATATACCTAGTTTTGAATACAATTTCACCTTTTAAATACCCTGTATTTAACCTTTTTCGCCACAGAAAGAAATGACAGACAACCAGTGTAAAATAATTTAACTTTTATTGAAAAATGTTTTTTTAGTAAACTTTTTAAAAATTTTAATAAACTTGTTTAATAAAACTTTGAAACTATAAAACTGAAACCATAAAACTGGTCATTTTTATTTAAATACACACATTATAAATCTGTGTAGTGTGTGGTGGAAATACTGCTGTAGGGGCTGCGGGACACTTCGACACTGGGAGTGTGGAGAGAGGACTGGGATCGTGGTGGGGAAGGAACAGTTAGAGGTGAAGGTGTGGAAAAAAACTACAGAATGGGTGGACATGTGGGAAGCAGAAGAGGTGGTGGGTGGTGGAGTGGAGGGTTGGGCAGGGACTGTAGGAGCAGATGATGATGGCAAGTTGTATGGGGAAGGAGTTTGGTACGGGGCAGGTTGCTGGAAGTGGGGAGATGTCTGGTACGGGGCAGGTTGCTGGAAGTGGGGAGATGTCTGGTACGGGGCAGGTTGCTGGAAGTGGGGAGATGTCTGGTACGGGGCAGGTTGCTGGAAGTGGGGAGATGTCTGGTACTGGGGAGGTTGCTGGTACTGGGGAGTTTGCAGGTACTGTGGAGGTTGCTGGTACTGGGGAGGTTGCTGGTGCTGGGGAGGTTGCTGGTGCTGGGGAGGTGGATGGTGCTGGGGAGGTGGATGGTGCTGGGGAGGTGGATGGTGCTGGGGAGGTGGATGGTATGTAATAGGAGGGGAGGATGGAAAGTGGCTGGAGGTGGATGGTATGTAATAGGAGGGGGAGGATGGAAAGTGGCTGGAGGGGGTGTAGATGTAATAGGAGGGGGAGGATGGAAAGTGGCTGGAGGGGGTGTAGATGTAATAGGAGGGGGAGGATGGAAAGTGGCTGGAGGGGGTGCAGGTGGAGGAACTACTGTGGTGGGAGGAGGAGGAGGTTGGGAGGTAACTTGCTGGAGAGCAGCGTGGCATGAATGCATTACATGCATCTGCTGGGCAGGAGAGAGCGTTTCCATGCGCTCCACAACAGACCTGAAAAAGGTGTGGTTTGGCGAAGATCTTGCTTCTGAATGCATGGTTTGCAGAAGTGTCTTCACCTCCAGAATGCTGGAGTTGATCTGCTGATAGCCTGCGGAGATTTGCTCTGACAAGACTTTTAGACAGTTCTGGAAAGATGCATTCAGATGCAAGAACTCTGGCGCATAAGTCTTTTCCTGACCCCTCTGCCGCTGCCGCCCAGTACCCGCAGGTGTACTAGAGGTGGCAGGGGCAGAAGGGTGGGGTAAAGGGAAAGCGATCTCCTCACCAGCAGCTTCATGTAATGTAGGCGGCCACGATGCTCCTGTGCTGGTGGATGGGACAGATGGGTCGAATGTGTTGGAAGGCTGGGAAGGTGCAGATGTACCGGGGCGGTCGAAGTGTCCCTCGGTGCCGGTCTCCTCAGGGATCGCCTCAGAAGGGTCCAATCGTGCCGGCTCCCAAGTGCTGCTCACCGTGCTGTGGAATAAAAAGAAAAAAAAACTATTAAAATACTGACATGGTATGGCCCTGGCTGAAAAAAAAATTTACATCTAACATTTTTTTTCACATGTGGTGTGTAATATTTACCTTCTGGTGACCATTGTTTCCCGGAGGAACGACAGGGCTTCTGCGTACTTGTACTTGCTCCTGCGTCCTCCAGATCCACTCGGGGCCCGCATCTCTTTATTGAACTCCTTCTTGAAACGATCTCTCACAGACCGCCACCGATTCACAATTCTGTTCCCTGAAACGAGAAAGGAGTGGTTAGTATACAACATCAGTGTTTCCCAAACTCCAGTCCTCATGGTCCCCAGGGGTCATGTTTTCAGGATTTCCATAGTAAATAGAAATCCTGAACACATGATCCGTGGGGACCACGAGGACTGGAGTTCGGGAAACACTGGTTTAAATCAAGCAACCGGTACTGTATATACTTACGCTCTTTAATCTGGGCCCGAGCATCGAGGTCCTCCCAGCGGCCCACAAGGAGCGAACAGATTTCCTCCCAGAGTCGTCGGGTAACGATCAGGTCAGCGTGGCGGCGGTCAGCCATATTCCAGAGCGGCTCCCTTTCTCTGACGAGATCGATGAGGCGGTCCACATCAATCCCTCCATCCTCACCGTCAGAGTCGGGAGCACGCTGTGAAGGCTGTTAAAGAAAAAGACAAAAATAACATAATTAGCCTCCACAAAAGAAATGAAATAAAAAGTGCAAAAAAACAAAGCAAAAATATTTATACTTACACGCTGGTGACCGCCGCGTTGCTGTCGCCGACGACCCTGGGAGGCACTGCGAGGACCTCTTGGCCAAGCACCAGATTGGGAAGACTAGAGAAGAAAACAAAAAATGTTATGTCTTTGGATGTAGGCATTTGTTTGCTGTGTGTGGTCTGCAGAACATTGTTTTCTATGTGTTGTGTGTAGTGTGATGTTGTGTTTCTGCGTTTGATGCAAAAAACTTACCAATTGTGAGCCCACTCCAGGTGTCTGTCCACCCCTTCCTTCTTCTTCTGGGAGCTCCTCTTCATCTTGTGATTCCTGTTTTGAAATAAAAGGCCATGAATAGACATATATTACAGAGAAGATGGATTTTGGAAATAAAAACTTACCGTCAAACGCTGACGGTGCGAGGGAGGGCTCCCAGAAGATGATGTGCTGTCTTCCTGGTGGCCACACTCCATGCCTGTGGGTGGTGTTCCAGCTGCTGCCATTGCTGCTGCTGCTGCTGCTGCATCTATTGGGCGGCTGTTGAATAAAGAGAAACAAAGGGCCAATGAATATCTTGATATTCAATAGCCCTAGTTTGGAGGAATGGGTGATTTGATAATTACCGTCTCTCATCTGCTGCTGGACTCCCCTCCTGTTGTTCAGCATGCTGCTCCAATTGGGGTGGTGCTGATGGTGCTGCTGCAGATGTCTCCTGCCTTCTCCTGCGCCTGGTTGCTGTCTTGGGTGGCATGTTGGGTGTGGCTGTGGGTCCCACTGTCTTGCTTTTATATATGTCTTGTGGGCAGAGCTACTTTCGCCGGATCCGGCGCATTGCGGCGCTCATAGGCTTTCATTGTGTGAAAAAGCCGGACGCGCCGGATCCGGCGGGTCAGGCTTTTCGCCGGAGACAAAAAACGTTACAGTCACCGTTTTTTCCAGACGCCGGATCGCGACACATTGCGACACATTGCCGGATCCGGCGAAAACCGGATGAAACGCATGGCCATCCGGCGCGATCCGGCGCAAATGCAAGTCAATGGGGGGGAAACCGGATCCGGCATTGCATTTCGCCGGATCCGGTTTCTGTCAAAAGCGCCGGATCGCGCCTGACGGCGAAAACCTGATGTGTGAAAGAGGCCTTAGGCTAGTTTCACACTTGCTTTTTTTTGCAGCGCGTTTTTCCCGCAAAAAAACGCATTGAAAAAACGCATACATAAGCATACAACTGCTGCGTTTTTTTCAAGCATTTTTATGAGCATGCATGAAAAAAACGCAGCGTTTTTATGCGTTTGTATGCGTTTTTAGCGCATTTTTACCGCGTTTGCGTTTTTTTCCAACATTTTTAGGTGGCCCCTCACACTACCCAAACCATGACTTTACTAACCCTAACCCTGACCCTAACCCTTAACCAAACCATACTTAACCCTAATCCTGACCCTAACCCTGACCCTAATCCTTAACAAAACCATACTTAACCCTAACCCTGACCCTAACCCTAACCCTGACCCTAACCCTAACCCTAACCCTGACCCTAACCCTAACCCTAACCCTGACCCTAACCCTTAACCAAACCATACTTAACCCTAATCCTGACCCTAACCCTGACCCTAATCCTTAACAAAACCATACTTAACCCTAACCCTAACCCTAACCCTGACCCTAACCCTAACCCTAACCCTGACCCTAACCCTTAACAAAACCATACTTAACCCTAATCCTGACCCTAACCCTGACCCTAACCCTTAACCAAACCATACTAAACCCTAACCCTGACCCAAAACCCAACCCTAACCCTGACCCTGACCCTAACCCTAACCCTAAACCCCCTTAACTAACCCTAACTCTAACTAAATTCCATGGTTAAAAAAAAAAACGCATATGCAAAAAAACGCTTACATGAGCATGCCAGTGCGCACATATGCGCATCCATAGGCTATAATGGCCATTTTTAGCGCAAAACGTGCGCATATGTGCGCATGCGCTTTTTTGCAGGGCCAAAAAATGCAACATGATGCGTCTGGAAAATCCAATCGCACACCCCAAAAAAACGCAGCGCATGAAAATCGCATACATGCGCTTACAAGTGCGCAGGTATGCGCACCCATGTTAAATATAGGGGAAAAAACGCATGCGCAGGTTAGCGTTTTTTTCCAGCGCTAAAAAACGCAAATGTGAAACCAGCCTTACATGTTTATTGTAAGAGATTTCAGCCCAAGGTAGGTAGGAGTTTAGCCCAATCACTGTGTCGAGCATTAACAAAAATGTCACAGGAAATTTATCAACACTTGGTTGATCTGCTCTACCTGGCCATTTCATTGAGGATGATAGGCTGAAGAGAAGTCCAGAGTTACATTCAATAACTTACAGGTAGCCCTCCAGACCTGTTATGTGAACTGGACACCTCTATCAGAAACTATAAGGAGAGGTAACATGTAAAGACGGAAGGTATGCTGGATGAACTTCTTAACAAGGACAAGAGCAGAAAGGAGGCCAGATAATGGAGTAAAGAGTGCTATCTTCGAGAACCGATCCACAACTACTCAGATGATGATACAACTGGCAGATACTGGAAAATCAGTAATGAAGTCCATCAAAATTTGCTGCCAGGGAGCTAATGGTATGGACAGGGGTAGTAACTGGCCAGACAGAAGCTGCTTTGGAGGAGTTTTATTCTAGTAACTGATCGACAGACCGAAACAAAATCCGCAATTTCTTTGTGCAGGGATGGCCACCACTAGTCCTGTAAAATGAGAAGAGCAATTTCCTTCTGCCTGGCATGACCAGAAAACTTATTGGAGTGACCATACTGAAGTAACCGCTTCCTGTATGATTCTCCGATGAAGGTAGAACCTGAGACAATATCACCCGATTGACAGAAAGCATCTTAGAGGACTTAATGATGTGTTGAGGCTCTTCCTCTTGGTAAGAAGACAGAAAGGAACTAAAAAGTGCATTCGCCTTGACATTTTTGTCAAAAAAAAATCAAAGCAGATGAAGAACAATGTCCACTTGACTTGTCACAAATTTACCCTCTGTGCAGACTGCAGGTGGCCTAAGTTAATGTGGCAGTGTAAATACGGGATGAACTGCTCGTTCAAGTTGAAAAAGCCACTGCTCCAAAGCCAATTTAATCACCAACAGTTCTCGATCACCAATCAAGTAATTGCTTTCAGGAGCCGAAAAGGCTTTGGAAAAGAAAACGCAGGTTACTATACCTCAAGCAGAAGACTTCGGAGTAAGAAAGGCACTGTCCCCAGAGGAAGAAGCTTCCACTTTAAAGAGGAATTGCTTATTACTGTCAGGTTTGTGCAGCACTGGATCTGAAGAAAAGGCCTTTTTTAGGAAGGCAAAGGCACTTTCAACCTCCAGAGTCCAGATCAGAAATTGGAGCGGTGCGAGAGGTAAAATGTAGTATGAACTTGCGATAGTAATTAGCAAATTCCAGAAACCGCTGGATTGCTTTCAGACCATATGAATGGGCCATTTCAGAACAGTTGACACCTTCTCTGGGTCCATTCTTAGAAAGGTCTCTGAGATAGTGTGTCCCAGGAAGGGAAGAAAGGTCATTTCGAATACACACTTCTCGAACCTGATGTATAGGTGATTTCCCCTTAACCCCAAGTAGGACCTGGTAAACGTCCTTTCTGTGTTCTGTGTGTGGGCTGGAGGGGAGAAAACACCAAAATATTATATAATAGACCACCACACATGAGTAGAGTGGACCCCTGAAGATATCGCTCACCAGTTCTTGGAATATGGCTGGGGCATTGCACAGCCCAAATGGTATTATATGACACTCATAAAAGACTGTCCTGGGTGTTAAAGATAGCCTTTCATTCCTCCCCATTTTGTATTAGGTTATAAGCACCCCGCAGTTCAAACTTAGTAAAGAGACAGGAAACTCTGAGACCATCTAACGACTTGGTCAACTTGCATAGATTCGGAGAGGGGTGTCAAATATGAGGTCCATGACATAATCAGCCTCTGGAATTTAAGAGCAAACCACATAGATTTCTTCTGCCAGATCACCTCCCTGGAGCGCTCCTGAAACCTGAGATCAATCCAGGTAGCCAGGAATACTAGATAATTTAAGAGCCATGAACCTCTTGACTGTCCAGGCTGTCCTTAACTCTCCCAGACAGACTCTACCAGTGCCTCGTTATTCCAAGCGAATTTGGAGGACAGGGCACAAAAACTGATGGCGTACTGGCCCACAGAAAGATTTCCTTGGCACAGTTCGAGGAGGCAGGACACTGGAGAGGAAACTCAGTCTGACTTATTAAAGACCTTGTGGAAGGACTCTGGGAAAGTTTGGAGGTTGGAGATTAAGCAATCCCCTCTCTCCCTTAAAGCTTTGAGCCATGCAAGAGCCTCACCACCTAGGTGAAACATGATAAATGCCACTTTGGCCCCCATGTCAGATGAGAACTGATGTGCCAATAGCTCAAAGTGCAGTGTGCACTTATTCAGAAAACCGTGGCATTGTGTAGGATCACCATCCAACCGTGGAGGGGCAGACAGAAAACCGTGGCATTGTGTAGGATCACCATCCAACCGTGGAGGGGCAGACAGATGGGCCCCGGAACCAGGAAAATAAGTAGTGGACTGGAGTGTCATAGCAGAGGTTGACACAGCTTGCACAGGAGTGTATACTGTCGCAGATGTCAGTGTGTTCACTGCGGGTCTTCACTATCCACAGATAGGATAAGATCTTGTCCTGATTGTCTTTCTGGAGGGAAAGCTTCTTGTACAGCTCAAAGAGTGGAGGTGATTGCGAGCTAGTGGGTTCCAAGGCCTGAGCAATCTGTGACGCACGTGGTAGTGGAACCACTCAGCTATGGACTGAGGAGAACCTGAGGAGAACCTGAAGGGGTGTGACTAGGCGAATACCTGACTCTTCCCTAGAGCTTCTGATGATGTTGCTAAGACTTGGCTCCAAATGGATGCCAGTTGCTACTCCTGGACAGACCTCGGACACATGGTAGCTGACCCTTAAAGGGTAAGGAAACTGGAACAGCCATAAACATTAGATTGATTTCTGGGTAATCACCAAGTCAGCACATATTGAGGTTACAGACAGTTTTATCTGTGGTTGAACAGACTGCCTCTCTTTGTTGCACAGACTTGTTTAAATGTGTCCCATACAAGAAGCCGGAGAACACCAACGTCAGGTTATTCCATATCCTACAATGTAATGAGAGCTTATTAGAGGGACGCCGTACTTTGACGGGAGGTGCGAAAAATCTGGAGTCTGCAGCAGTATTTGCAGGGGATGATGGATTACGCCTATTTTGCCATGTTTATTGACAGTTTTCTTATTCTCTGCAGTCTTTGTGTTATATACAAATTGGGGGCATGGCAGTGGACCGAAGAGGAGCTGGGGACTCACTTCTTTGTTCCCTTTGACTGTTTACCATGCTTCCTCGCTTAGTGAATGTAAAACTGTTTCAACTGCTTCAAAACACAAGAAGAATATATTATCAGCAGCAAAACCAGGAACAAAGCTTCCCCTTCTTTCATGGAGCAAGTTGTATGAGCTTAGACCTGAGAACAGAAATTCAGTGGTGGAATATAAACAGACATTAGAAACAAAGAAGTATCAAGAGCAGATACAGCAGGTATGCTCCTACAGGGTCTGCACTGGAATTTGGTAATGTTGTTGTAATATGTTGTCATCACGGGGGCACAGGAGTTTGGGGAATTCTTGATTCATTGAGGAGTGCAACAGTTTGTGCCTCTCAGCAAAACAAAATTGAACACAGCAACTCTACAAATAGATGATGAAGTGCAGGTCCTGTGTCATAGAATAATAGAATTATAGAATGTTAGAGTTGGAAGGGACCTCCAGAGTCATCAGGACCTCCAGGGTCATTGCATCCAACCCCCTGCTAAATGTAGGAGTCATTAAACCATCTCAACCAGATGTCTGTTCAGCCTCTTTTTGAAGACTTCCATTGAAGGGGAACTCACCACCTCTCGTGGCCGCCTGTCCCACTCATTGATTACCCTCACTGTCAAAAAGTTTTTTCTAATATCTAATCTGTATCCTCTCCCTTTTAGTTTCATTCCATTGCTTCTCGTGTTTCCATGTGTAAATGAAAATAATGATAATCCCTCTACACTGTGACACATATTTGTAGACAGCTAGTAATTCTCTTCTTACCCTTCTTTTTTGCAAGCTAAACATTCTCAGATTCTATAATCGTTCCTCATAGGACATACTTCGCAATCCGCTCACCATCCTGGTAGTTCTTCTCTGAACTTGCTCCAGTTTTTCAATGTTTTTTTTTTTTTTTAAATGTGGTGCCCATAATTGGACACAGTATTCCAGATGAGGCCTGACCAAGGAGGAGTAGAGGGAATAATTACTTCACATGATCTAGACTCTATGCTTCTCTTCATACATCCTAGAACTGTGTTTGCCTTTTTTTCTGCTGCATCACACTGTTGACTTATGAGCAGTCTGTGATCTATTAGTATATCCAAGTCTTTTTTACACATGCTCTTGCTTAGTTCTATTCCTCCATTTCTGTTCAATGTAATTTTCATTTTTCTTGCCCAGATGTAGAATCTTGCATTTCTCCCTGTTAAATACCATTCTATTAGTTGCTGTCCATTGGTCAAGCTTATCTAGATCCATCTGAATCTTTTCTCTGTCTTTGTTGTTTGCTATCCCTCCTAGATTTGCATTGTCTGCAAATTTGATCAGTTTACTTTCAGTTCCATTATCTAGATCATTTATAAAAGTGTTCAAAACTGGGCCCAGGACAGAGCCTTGTGGTACCCCACTTGAAACACTTTCCCAATTGGATGTTCAACCATTTATTACCACTCTTTGAATATGATCACTGATCCAGTTATGAATCCACCTACCCATAGCCTTTTCAATCTGATACTTGGTCATTTGAAGTTTAGATATACTATATCTACCATATTTCCCTGATCCACGCAGTCACTCATTCCGTCATAGAAGGAAATTGAATTAGTCTGGAATGACTTGTTTGCTACAAACCCATGCTGGCTCTGGTTAGTTACTGTATTCTTATCCAAGTACTTATGTACAGGCTGTTTAATAATTTATTCAGAAATCTTTCCTAGTATAGAAGTAAGGCTCACTGGCCTGTAATTTCCTGGCTCTGTCTTCTTTCCTTTTTTGAAGATTGGGACAACATTTGCCCTTCTCCAACCTTCTGGGACTGTAGGGCTGTGTGCAGGTGATCTCCAAGGGATGTCAGCTGATTCTGACAGAATCACTGCCCGCACTGCTACCGGAACTTCAACTGGCTAAATGCTGCTATTGATATAGATTGCAGCAATTAGCAAGCAGTCATAGGCAGGGAAAACCCTCTGCTCTTGGATTGGCACCCACGTGACATCATTGCAGGGGCCTGATGGTTGACATGGTAACCTGATGTCACCATGATGACATCGGTGTCACCAAAACTAGCAGACTTTCTAAATAATGATAAGAGCATGATGTAGCAGTGAAAGTCAGAAAGTGAAAAAAGTGACCCAAAAAAATAATCACAAAATAATAATAAAAAAATAAAAATATATTGTATCCATAAATAAATATTTTTATGAAAAAAAGTACATATGTTTGATATCACCTCGCCTGGAACAATCTGACCTACAAAACTGTCCCACTAGTTAACCCCTTCAGTGAACGCCATAATAAATAAAAACTTAAAAACGAGGCAAAAAACAATGCTTTATCATCATTCCACAGAACAAAAAGTGCAATAAAACGCGATCAAAAAGTCGGATGTAAATAAATATGGTATCTCTGGAAACATCATCCTGTGCGACACAACAAGCTGCGGCACAGCTCCATCAACTGAAAAATGAAAAAGATATGCCTTAATAATAATTTTTTCTATAAAATATTTGGTATTGTGTAAAAGCGCCAAAACATGAGAAAACTATATAAATGGGGTATTGCTGTAATCATACTGGCCCAAATAATATAGCTACCTTAACAATTTTGCCACATGCAGTACAGCATAACCTCCCCAAAAAAAAAACAATTCCTGAATTGCTGTTTTTTGTTCATTCTGCCTCTGAAAAATCGCAATAAAAAGCTATTAAAAATGTTATGTGACCATAAACGGTACCAATAAAAACATCAACTCGTCCCACAAAAAACAAGCGCTCACTTAACTCTGTCAGACGAAATATGGAAAAAGTATAGCTCTCAAAATATGGCGATGCTAGTTATTGTAATAAAAAGCATCTTTTAGTGTGTGGCAGCAGCTAATCATAAAAAACTATATAGATCTGGTATCGCACCGACCAGAAGAATAGTCGTCTAATCAATTATACCGCTTGAGAAACGGCATAAAAATATGTGAAAACAATTCTTAACCTGTTATTGATTTGTTCATTCTGCTTCCCAAAGATCACAGTAAGGTGCACATTTATCCTGCACTGGGTGCTTACACCAGGGTTTCTATGTAAATCTGAAATACGTGATTCAGACGGAATCCCTATAATGAAGCATATGGAGGCACTGTGGACACCGTTTGGCTGCCTATGATCTGGTGGTGTCAGTCTTTTTAGGTGTGTATAAAATTGCCATCGACTACAGTTTTGTGCACCTCTGAAAAAAAGAACACCGCTGAACAGAGGCCAGACAGAGTCCAGAGTAATTCTGCCACCTCATTATAGTGAGTGGATCCATCGGGGGTTTCTCCTGAATCACATCACTCAGAGATTTAGATGGAAACCTCATATAAATGGTCAGAGCAAAGCACAGGATAAATGTGATCCCGATTGTTATGTAAAGTGTTCATGACAAAAGTTTCAAATCAGGTCACAAAAAAACAAGTTCTCACTCAGGTCCATCATCTGTTAATGAATATATAGGGGGCTTTCACATGATGGGTGGCACAAAGGCTGTGGATACGCAAAATGACTTCTCGCTCCCCAAAAGAAATCCAGCAAATTCTACGCTCTCAAATCCAAATACCCCCCTCCGTTCTGTGCTCCAGTGTGACTAAACAACATTTAGCGCCCACATGTTTGACATTCCTGTATCGATGATAGCTCACCTATTTTACAGGTGTGTGTCTCCAGAAGCATAAGCTGGGCACTACACACTGGTCTCTATAATGTACTGGGCACTACAGAGTACTGGACACAATACACTGGTCACTATAATGTACTGGTCACTACAACAGCAGCTTGCAATTTTCACTCAGCAACATCCATTGCTGCTTGTTTCTGGAAAACATCCATGTAGTCAAAATCATCACTACACCTGTAAATACATTTGCAAAGGGGAATAATTTCCAAAATTGAGTCACTTGAGGGGGGAATATGCTATTCTAGCACTCAGGGTCTCTGTATATGGAGTCTGCATACTATTCTAGAAAAATCTGAGCTCCAGGAAAGCAAATAGCGCTCCGTCCCTCCTGAGTCTGTCTGTATGGCTAAGCCATAATGTACAGCCACATATGGGGTATTTCTACATTCAGCAGAAATTGTGGTACAAATTTTGGTGAAATTTTTACCCGTTTCCCAGTGTGAAAATGTAAAATATGGGACTAAAATAAAATTTTGGTGGTAAAAATGTAATTATTTTTTTCTTCAGTGGCCAATGGTATAAATTCCTGTGTCACACCCCTGTGGTGTCAATATGATCACTACACCCCTAGATGAATTCATTGAGAGGTGTAGCATGTAAAATGGGGTCACTTATGGAGTGGTTCTGCTGCTCTGGCACCTCAGGGGCTCTGCCAATGTGACTTGGCACCCTCAAACTAGTCCAGCAATATCTGAATTCCAATATGGCGCTTCTTCCCTTCTGAGCTTTGCATTGTGAATCAAAAGTAGTTTTCGATGTCATATGGGGTGTCGGCGTACAGAGGAGGAATTGCACAACAAATTTTGGGGTCTTTTTTCTCCATTGCTCTTTTGAAAATGAAAAAATTGGGGCTAAAGCAACATTTTTGAGGGATTGTTTTTTTAACTTTTAAAGATTCACGTTGTAAAATTCTGTGAAGCAACTGTGGGTTCAAGGGGCTCACCACACATATAAATACATTTCTTGTTGCCACCTGTGGGGGTTTTCCAATGTTTACGCACAACAGGGGCCCTCCAAACGTGACATTACACCCGCTGACTATTCCATCAAACTCAATGTTTCAAAACATGGACAGAGCAAAAGCGTCTGCAGTGCGGAGACGCTGGGTCTCTCTGACCTTTCCTGGCACCTGCTCACTGCAGTACTTGCTCTGCCCTCAACAGGGCAGAGAAGTATGCCTGCGCAGGAGCACAGTGGCAGGGAGGCAGGAAGCAAGCAGGAGGACAGCTTCGCAAGAAGATGGGAGGCACCGGACCGGGACCTGCAACACCCATCGGACCGGACCGCACCGGACCGCCTCCCCTGCTGAGTGTAATGAAAGTTGTTTTCCTTATCTTGCAGGTCAGATCGGGGGCTTATAGTGCTCAGGAGAAATTGCACAACAAATATTATGGTCAATTTTATCCTGTTAACCTTGTGAAAATTGAAAAATGTGGATCTAAAGTAATTTTTTTTTTTAAAAGTTAAATGCTCAGTTTTTTGCTTCCACATTGCAAAAGTTACTGTGAAGCATGCAAAGGGTTAATAAACTTGTTCAAAGTTCTTTTGAGCACCTTGAGGGGTGGAGTTTTTAGAATGGTGTCTCGTTTGGGTATTTTCTGCCATAGACCCCTCATAGTCACTTCAAATGTGATGCTGTGATTTGTTCACTAAAAAAATGGTTTTTTAAATTGTATTGAAAAATGAGAAGCCTCTGGTCAAATTTTAACTCTTCTAACTTTCTAACAAAACAAGATAATGTTTCACAACTTGTGCTGATGTAGACATAAGCTAAATGTTATTTATAAACTATTTTGTGTGACATAACTCTCTGATTCAAGAGCATAAAAATTAAAAATTTGAAAATTGCTAAATTTTCAAACTTTTTGCCAAATTAGTTTTGTTCACAAATAAACCCAAGTGATATGGAATAACTTTTACCACTATCATGAAGTACAATGTGTCACAAAAAAACAGTCTCAGAAACAGTGGGACCTGATCAAGGGTTCCAGAGTTATGATCTCATAAAATGACAGTGGTCAGAATTGTAAAATTTTGCCAGTCATGAAGGTGAAAACAGGCTCTGGGGTGAAGGGGTTAAATTAGCTAAATGTTCCCTCACCATCTCTCGGTTTATGGATAGAGTGGATTCTTTTATTCCTTTGATGGCCCCATGACGATCAGTTGATCTTATAATTGCTTTCTTAGAGAACACATGCAAAAAAGGAATATAAAAGTTTGCCCTTCTCAACAAAATTTTAACCACTTCACCCTTTTCATCCTGTAAAAATCCGATAGCATCTGTGACTTTTGCTTTTCACAAACCCCCAAATAATTTTTAGCTGCTTTTGGTCTCCCTTGCAAGCCTCACTTCATTACTGGCTTTAGCTCTTCTAACTCTTGCCCTGCATTTCCGGCAGACAGCATTATATTCTTCTTTAGATATGTGTTTAGATATGCCCCCTCTTCCATTTAATATAAATTTATTTTTTTTCTTTTTAAAAAAGTGTTAAGTTCTGTGTTCATCCACTCTGGCCTCTTTAAATGCTTCCAATTCTTCCTTCTTTTCAGGATTGTTACTAATTGTGCAGTGAGAATTTCATTTAACAAAATTTTACATTCTTCACTGACATTTCTGTCCTTTAGAACATCCAGCCATTGGACCTTTCTTACCCTCTTTCTGAGTCCGTTAAAATCTATCTTTCTGGAGTCTTGTATGGAGGGAGCAGAGGCCCTCATTTGCCCCCCTCTCTATCTTGCCTCATGGGGTACCTGTATGTTAATATACCAATGTGATGTGCTGTGTCTGTATTGAATTCATGTGCTGTGTTTGTATTGTCTTAATATGTTAATTGTAATATGTAACCTGATGCTAGAATAGGGATGGTAAAGGGTTAATTAAGGGGGCTGGATCAGCCCCTCTAAAGGAACAGGAAGTTCCTGTTAGCAGTCAGTGCCCGGGCAGGCTTGTCCAGGGGCAGGAGGATCCTATGGTTAGGCTCAGAAGGTACCCCGGAGGACGTGACAAAGCTGCTGCAGACCTCTGCCTTAGTCTCCCGGGCAAGGTAGATGGACCCTGGGACCACGGGACCATCATTAGAAAGACTGATACTGACTGGCCTCAAGTAACGGCAGGGACAGAACAGGAAGCTCTATTTAATGTACAGTAAAGTTTTCCTTGTTGGATCTGAACTGTGCCTGACGTCTTTTGTTTCTGAATCCTCATCCTCAGCAGCAGTCTTGAGTGTGGAAAGGAGGTAATTGACTGTGCTGCAGGATTGGGACCGTACCTGTTCTTTTTCATGTGCAAGGGGCCAGGGTGCTTGTGGACTGTTGCTGTCATGACTACCACCCTGTGCCACCTTGTTACAGTCTAATCATAAAGTCAAAGACCTCGCTGGTCTTCCTCCTCGTGTAATCCAAAATTCGAGGATAGCATGATTGCTGCCTCCTAAATTCCCAGCCAACTTTACTTCCACAACCATTTCCTCCCTGTTGGTAAGAATGATGTCCAAGATGGCAGATCCTCTTGTTCACTCTTCTACCTTTTGAAAGAAACAGTTGTCAGCAAGAGAATATAAGAATTTTAAGGACCCATTACTTTATTCTGAGAGAGATTCCCAACAAATACTTGAATATAAAAAAAATCACTAAGTCATACTTTTTTGAGAACAGAGACATCTGGTGTAAAAAGAGTTCATCCATATCTTCAGTCTATCCAGGTGGCCCATAGTAAATACCTATAATAGTGTCCTTTCTGTTCTTTTCTCTCTTTGTATTCTTACCCAAACAGTTTCTAGAAAGCTAACTGTCTCTGAAGCTTGGATCTCTGTGGATATATACGTGATCCTAACATACAGCACCTCCTCTCCTCTTGTTAATCCTGTTTCTAATAAATAAGTTACAGCCTTCAAAGTTTGTATTCCAAGCATGTGTGTCATCCCACCTAGTTTCTGTGATGCCTATGACATCATATCTCTCTTCCTGTGTTAACAGCTCCATTTCTCCTTGTTTGTTTCCCATGCTCTGTGCATTTATATAGGCACATTTTAGTTTGTAGTCGGCTTCTCTGGCTCCTCTATTTTCATTCATAGTTTGTCATATTTGTTCTTTATTTCCACTTCTATTAGCAGGGTTCTCAAAAGAATTTGTTAGCTTTATATTTTTTCCTGCATTATATTTCCCATCTCATGTTGCTCTAGTTTAATGCTCTCCTGATGAGTGTAGCATGGTGTCTACCAAATATGTGTTTTCCTGTTAGAGTAAGATGCAACCCATCTCTAGCAAGGAGTCCATCGCACAGATCATTCACTTCATGGTCAAGAAACCCAAATGCTGCTCATGGCACCATTGACATAGCCAGTTGTTCACCTGTACAATCTCAGTGGTCCATGTCCATCCTCTGGTAGGAGAGATGAGAAAACTACTAGAGATGAGTGAACCTTTCAAGGTCTGATTCGGTTCGGATAAATTCAACAGACCACCGTTCGCGGAACAGTTCTACGAAGGTACCCGATCCCCATTATGTTCAATAGGAGGCAAAATCAAATGCATTGACAACACCTTAAGGGGTGACAAAAAGCTTCCCAAACAGCTAAAATTATGGACACACACCTGGAAAAGTGGCATCAATTGACTCACAGTAGAAATTTGCAAATGGCACAGCAGCAGTGAGCCATGCGCCATGCATGAGGTATCAGGCTCTGGCCCAGCATTTCTATCTTGGATTTGAAGATTTACTGAGAACCTGGAGGTTAAGGGAGCGGTGTAAGCCTTCTTAGCCAGGAGACCTCACACCTCATGCAACTCCTCCAATTTTTTTTTTTATTCCAGCCACACTCAGATGGCCCAAACATCAGTTTTATAGAATACTATTGGTAGAAAAATGTAAGGAAAGTTATAAAGGTTATTTGACTGAAAATAAGTGCAGGCCTGCCTTTCTGTGAGACCTACTTACACAGGCAACTCACCAGATAAAGACCCAACTTGGAGTCTCCACATTTCAAAAAACTGTTTGTAACATTAGCAGCAGTAGCATCAGCAGGCACAGAACACAACACAAAGATGGCACAGATTGCAGTAACATAAGATCAGTACATGACACTAAAAACGAAACCATCGCCTAGTCTGCCTAATTTGAGACTGGGGTACAAAAGTTATTGGACATCCATGACTTGTTCATTTTAATAAAAGTTAAGCCGTCTACAAATTGAGGGGATAGCCGGGTGCGCTTATGCGTCAGGACACCACTAGCAGTGCTGAAGACATGTTCTGAGAGAATGCTGGCTGCCAGCATTGCTAATACTTCAAGGCGTGACAGGGGGATTGAGAAAGATGTGTTGTGCTAGCTGACACAAAAGCAGCAGTCATGTCTACTTCCTTAACAGCTGACCAGCTCTCACTCACCCCGACTGGTAAACAATTGTAGTTTCTGTGTCCGGAGACCTGTGTTGGAATAGTGCTTACTGCTCTGACACCACAGTACAGTCCGCATGTGCCTCTGGTATCTGAGTCTTATCTGGATCACCTCCAACCTTAGTGGTTAACGTCTGATGATGAGGGTCTGGATTCTGCTCGGACCCTACTAAGTCCGGCCCTGGATCTACCATGAAAAAAATTTGAACTTTGGTGCAGATGCCTTTCTCCTTTGGATTCTGTTTGGATTCTGTGATTCTTCAGAACAGACATCTGATGCCACTGGAATAGCATGTGTGAACAGCTCTTCAGAATGGTCCATCTGAGGTTCCCCACAGTTAGTTGGGCGTTTGGAAATTTTTGACGCAGAGAAGAAACAAGGGTGATTGGAGTGCCACCTTAGAGGATTGTACTGTGTGTGATGTTAAGGTGGAGGAAGAAGAGGAGTGGCCACTTTGATGCAGCGCTTGCCATCCACTCGAGAACATGCTCTTTCTGAGCATCTTCTACAAGGTGTACTGCTGTGCGGCTTCCAAAGAAAGGGAGTCAAGTAGGCCAGCCAATAACAGATGTTGTCAGTGGTCATTGTATAGGAAGAGACAGTGTTTGTTCAGTTGAGCTTTCATTCACATTAACCCCTAACCCACGTACATGTCGAACACCAAGCCTATTCCCCCTTCCACCATGACCTCGCTTTTTCCCACGCATACTGTAAGTAGGTAGCCTTCTCTTGTAACCTGCTGTTTCACAACCTTAGGCCCACAGATGTCAGTCACCTGTCACTAAATGAACAATCCCTATTTATTTTCTCAGATAGTGTGCCAGAACAACACTGTTATATTTTTAAGTGGAAATCTGGCCTTCTGATTCGCCACTGAAACACAGTTTTAGCACAAATGATTTGGCTCAGCTAATGGGGCTTCTGGAGACGGCCATTCAGTTTTTACATAATCTACTTGGATCCTGGAAGATTGTTTTTACACATGACAAGTTCACTTTCAGCAGCATCAACTCTAATGCAGGAGCGAACTCGCTGCACTGTGGCACTGAGCATTTGGCATCAGCAAAACAAGATGTCCGCTTTTTATGTGGCCAGGGATATGAGACTTCGGCAACCATTCACAGAAGACCTTGTATCATGATGATGTGAATGGTTTCAGCCCACTGATTGGTTGCCGGAATCAACACACGTAACGTTAAGGGAAGGGGGGAAAAAAAGTGTGCGCCTCTGCTGTAACCTCTCCACACGCTCCTCTGACCTAGGCACACCCCCTCCCCTCATCAAACTCGTCCCCCTGCTTATCATAGAGCACAACTAGCCTAGCCAAAGTAATATGAAAAGCATTAGTGGAAATGAGATGATTTACAGAACTGTGACTTTTGCCGACTTTGAGTAAAAATGCTCGTGAAAGCGAACACAAATCCGAATGTGCTATGTTCATGCCGAATTTGAGATTGGCAATTGTTTTCCGAACACATTTGCTCAACTCTAAAGACTACCTGTGCTACCAGTTCCTTCACTTTCCAGCCTAGGTCTTCACAGTGTCTGCCTATATTCTCCAGATCCTTTCTTGCTGTGTCATTTGCTCCTACCTGTATTAGTAGACATCAATGGTTGTCTGTAGCACTGAAGAGTTTTGATACCTGTCAGACACATCTTTGATTAGGGCACCACAACACAGCACACTTCTAGTAAAGTGATTTCAGGTTGGCAGAAACCTGACCACAGCGCTTCTTTTTCTCCCTTCAAGATACTTCTGATTTTTTACTGGAATGTTTTTGTAACCAAAGCACTTTTTTATCCTACATCTTCATACTTGTCCTGTGTGTCCCATTGGGCTGTGTTCACAAACTTTTTTTTTCATCAGTTGTAGCAGTGCAGCACCATTTTGTAGTTTTCATTAATCATGGTAAAAAAATGTGTTTTTACTCTGGCAAAAAGTGCCCCATATCTGCCACATATGAATGCAACCTTAACCTACAAATTTAACAAAGCTTTGGCTCATTTGATGGCTAAAACTGAGAATGAATTTGCAAAATATTATTTACCAAAAATTAAGTTTTAAAACCAAAATTTTCACCAAAGTGACATCCTCTAGGGCAGTGTTCCCCAACTCTGGTCCTCAAGAGCCACCAACAGGTCATGTTTTCAGGATTTTGTTAGCATTGCCTAGGTGATAATTGCATCACCTACACAGGCAGAAATTCCTTCACCTGTGAAATACTAAGGAAATACATGACCTGTTGGTGGCTCTTGAGGACTGGAGTTGGGGAACACTGCTCTAGGGGGTCTCCATTCTGTGTTACTTGAGGTTCGTTGCCTGAGGTCCATCAGCGGAGACAACAAGATGGATTCCTGGAGTAAAAGGAAGAAGGAAAAGCATTTCTTTGTCTCTCTACAGAAAAGGGGGTACATAGTTTCCTCACAAGTTGTGCAGGAGGGTATTTGTGTCTCTACAGGAAGTTGGGTGTTGGGTATTTTTCTCTCTGCCCATGCTTTCTGATTGCACAGACATTAGAGAAGATGTGCTTCCTGTTCATTGCAGGGAAGTGATTGGACAGGGAAAGGAGCATTGCATGCTGGAGATTGATGAAAATGAAGCTACAGAACCTATATTGTTAGCAGAATGCTGAAGAATGGAAACCACCCACTGAAAAAGAGCAGATGGCAAGTCACAGAGTATGGAAATCAGGATGATTACTGCACGTTATACTGGAGTATAAGGGATAAAGGCAGCCGTGGTGTAGATTTTCCCTGGCTTTGGGCAATATGACACCTTTTAAGGTAGAGAAAATAATAAAGCATTGTATTCAGCTCACCCTCCAATAGAATCTGTAGTAAAAAGAAGATTCATAGGAATTCCACATGAAAATCCCTAAGACATAGACCAACTGTGGTCAGGGAATGGTGCCGGGTGGGTAGGAGACACATCAGACCGGTTTCCTGGTCAGAATGAAAGGGAAAGGCCATTAGGATGAAAGTTCCTGCACTTGAAAAGCAAAAAACTGAAAACAGAACTTCTACTTTGTGCAATAAAAACATGGTGAAAAATTTGAAGGTGTTAAAAGAAGGTTAGAATACATAAGCTTACGCGCTTCGGGTTAAGGATAACCCTCATTCATAGCTGTAAGGTGGCCATATTAGATGAATGTCATCCAAACCCACCAATTTGGCCAACATGATGATGTTCGAGCTCCAATCTGCCAAGTTACATTCCAATTATGAGGTCAAATTTCCATTGCACCCGACAAGTGAGGCTGAAATACGGATCTGTATCATTGTCTTATGAGAATGTAATCAGATGGTGAATTTCTCAAGAAACTGCGTCTTCTGTTCACACATAGCATCAGATATTGCTGCTCAGCTCCATTTAAATGAAAAAGTAGAGCTGCCACACTGCAAATTGTCAATGGACAAGGTGATACTATTCCTGATTGTTGGCCATGATTTTCTAAGGTCATCATAATACTTTATATTATTTATGACTGATTTTTTATTTTCACACAATCCATGCTCCTCGTGAAGTTAAATGTTTCTCTAATGATGAGTTTTCTCTGCATCTTCTGTCCTAGGCTACACAGCAAAGCTGACAAGTGAACTGTTCGGGCAGAATTGAAAACTGCAATGATTCAGGATATTGTCTTCGTATCCTAAGTAATGGTATTTTTGCTTTTATGATCTGTTGGCATGTTCATATTCTGAAGATTCCTTCTCTTTATGATCTGGAGAAGAATCGTGAATTTGTGATAATCGCCAGGGATGCACAGATCTTCATTCACCCATGCATGTATGTGTATATGAAACACAGAAAAACACAATAAAATGTGTAAAAATACTCTGTTGTAAAAAAAAGTAACAGTAAACAGCAAGTGCTAGTAAAATGATGATAAAAAACAAGGCATTTGGTTGATAAGTTTATTGCAAAAAATGTATACTAAGTCGCTCTACCAAACGTCAAGGTAACCCGTGTCACAGCAGACCCTAGCTGATGTGTTTAAAAACCTGATCATGTGTATAATACCTATATGAGCAGGATTCAGACAGGTAATGTCCGATGTGGACACACTGCAGAGAATGGCTTTCATGTGCATGGCCCACAAGGGATGGGTGGAAACCTCCCTAATCTTGTAAAAACAAAAAATCAATTAAATACAAACACATGGGCCATGCGCACAGTGAACAAGTCTGTGGGACAGTGTTCACACCACCAAAAGACTGAGACACAGAAAAACACAATAAAATGTGTAAAAATAATCTGTTGTAAAAAAGTAACAGTAAACAGCTAGTAAAAAGAGGATAAAAAACAGGGCATTTGGTTGATATGTTTATTGCAAAAAATGTATACTAAGCTGCTCTACCAAACGTCAAGGTAACCCGTGTCAGAGCAGTCCCTAACTGATGTATTTAATAACCTGATCATGTGTATGATACCTATATGAGCAGGATTCAGACAGGTAATGTCCGATGTGGACACGCTGCAGAGAACGGCTTTCATGTGCATGGCCCACAAGGGAGGGGTGGAAACCTCCCTAATCTTGTAAAAATAAAAAATCAATTAAATACAAACACAAGGGCCATGCACACAGTGAACAAGTCTGTGGGACAGTGTTCACACCACCAAAAGACTGAAACACAGAAAAACATAATAAAATGTGTAAAAATACTCTGTTGTAAAAAAGTAACAGTAAACAGCAAATGCTAGTAAAAAGATGATAAAAAAATCGGGTATTTGGTTGATATGTTTTTTGCAAAAAATATATACTAAGCCTCTCTACCAAACGTCAAGGTAACCCGTTTCAGAGCAGTCCCTAACTTATGTATTTAAAAACCTCATCATATGTATAATACCTATATAATACGTATGTGTATATGTAGAGGTCAGACCCATCAGGACTCCTGTCTTAAGTCACATTTGAGACTTAATCCATGTCACTATGTTTTCCCAAAGTTGAGCAAATTAATTGTCAGTCATCACTGCTCTCATCTCGTGTAGCACATATAGGCTGGGCTCTGCTGTCTGATACATCTGTCACTAGGTTATTATTTGGCATAAAAAGTGATGCGAGAATTAACGTCTCAAAGGAATCTATTAATGGCTGAATGTCATCTAGATTAAGATTCTGTAGCACATGCTAAGGCAGGCATTTATTTCCACCGCCTGGGCGCAGATCTTACCAGTAACGTTGCTGTGATGCAGATGAGCTAATGGCCTCAGGCTTTAGCAAACAGCTAGTGTTGGCCTCGGGCTCCTGCACACAATTGGTGCAGTCTTCAGGCAGAAATGTTAGCGGGACTCTTAGCAATGGCTGAGATGGCCTGCCTCAGGCACTGACACCGTACAATACACATCAGGCTGGAGTACGAGAGGGGAAGAGCTATGTATAGGATTAGTATATTGCTCAGGACACATCTATATGGAATTACTAAATGTCATCATAACATAAGATGATTTTAGTCACATTCTTCACTCATTGGAAGCAAATGTCTCTATAGACAAATCCCTTCTGACCGTTGACAAAATAGTCTGCGACTTCGTTCAATGGGGTTAACAGAAGGTTAGCTTCTGAGTTCCACAATATTTTCACAAAAGTGACAGCATTATCTCAAAGTCTCCTAAAGAAAATGCTGAATGAACCTCTTGAGTGCAATGAACACTAGGTAAACTGTCACTCCTCCTCCTGGGCTGGCAACTGACTACAACCTCCACTGGGCATCCGCTTCTGCAGACAACAACCATCACCATATCTCGATTGTAATCATCACTTGGTAAACCTTCACTCCTCCTGGGCCAGCAACTGACCACAGCCTCTATTGAGCACCCGCCCCTGCAGACAACAATCATCACCCGAGTGCAAATATCACTTGGTAAACCTCCAATCCTCCAGTGCCAGCAACTGACCACAGCCTCTACTGGGCACCCACCCCTGCAGACCACAACCATCTCCCTAATTTCAAACATCACTAGGTAAACCTTCACTTCTCCCGGTCCAGCAACTGACCATAGCCTCTACTGGGCACCCACCCCTGCAGACAACAATCATCACCCTAATTTCAAACATCACTAGGTAAACCTTCACTTCTCCCGGTCCAGCAACTGACCATAGCCTCTACTGGGCACCCACCCCTGCAGACAACAATCATCACCCTAATTTCAAACATCACTAGGTAAACCTTCACTTCTCCCGGTCCAGCAACTGACCATAGCCTCTACTGGGCACCCACCCCTGCAGACAACAACCATCACCCTAATTTAAAACATCACTAGGTAAACCTTCACTTTTCCCGGTCCAGCAACTGACCATAGCCTCTACTGGGCACCTGCCCTTGCAGACAACAACCATCACCCTAACTCGAATGTAATTGTCACTTGGTAATCCTTCACTCCTCTTGGGCCAGCAACTGATCACAGCTTCTACACCTTGTACTTTATCCTGTCATTGGATTTCTAATGCTCAGGTGGCAATTAATAGCTTAATTCTACCTGAATAAATGTAAAAAAGGTTCAAATATTTCTCAAAATGGAAAGAAAAATAAAAACAGAGAGTGAATTGCTTCAAGGTAAAATCAAATTCGTCTTGAATTTCACAATATATTTGGATTCACCACATTCTGATTCTTTGTGTTTACATTTGTGCAGATGTTGTAAAATAGCCATAAACTGATCATCATGTTAGTAAATTCAAAAGGTCCTGGAAATGATTAAAAAAAAAAATAGATAAAAATCAATACTCGCTCGGTCCTCATCAGTCTCCTTAGGAGCGGTTTTCCCTGATGCTTCCTCAGCAACTTCCATCACGCAGCATCTTTGGAGTCTCCACAATGGTTAAGTCGCATGTCATCGTGATTTTCGTCATGTGATGTCATAACTGCAACCTTTAACGCTTTTGTTTTTTGCTCCCCTTCTTCCCAGAGCCATAAGTTTTTTTTTTTATTTTTCCGTCAATATGGCAATCCGAGGGCTTGGTTTTTGTGGATTGAGTTGTACTTTTGAATGAAACCATTGATTTTATCATGTAATGTACTGGAAAACAGGAAAAACATTCCAAGTGCGGTGAAATTGCAAAAGAGTGCAATTCCACAACTGTTTTTTGGATTTTTTTTTACCATGTTCACTAAATTCTAAAACTGACCTGCCATTATGATTCTTCAGTTCAGTACGGGTTTGCAGATACCAAACAAAACATGTGTAGGTTCTTTTTTATTTAAGTGGTGGAAAAAAAATCCAAAATTTGTAAGAATTTATTTTTGCCATTTTCTGAGACCCGTAACATCTCCATTTTTCATGACCCGGTGCTGGGTGAGGGCTTATTTTTTGCACTCTGGGCTGAAATTTTTATTAATTTTATTTTGGAGTTGATATGATGTTTCATCACCTTTTATTGCATTTTATTTCAATGTTGCAATGGACAAAAAAGTACTTCTCGAGTTTCAATTTTTTTGTTCTTGAGATGCAGATTACCGATTAAATTAATTTACTTTATATTTTGATGTATCGGACGTTTCTGAATGCAAGGATTCCAAACATGTGTACTGTATATTTATTTTTTGTTTCATTGTTTTATTTTGAATGGGGCAATGGGGTGATTTGAATTTTTGTGTTTTATTTTTTTTAAATATTTTTTAAACTTTTTAAAAAACTTTTTACTGACTTCAATTGGCTCCTTAAGAGACTTGAAGCTCTGATTGCCTGTGCTACACATAACAAGGCTTCAGGCCTGCTGTGTAGCATAAATCATGATCTCCCATGAACACATAATGGTGTGCCTAGGAGATTTACAATGACAGGAATGGAGGTCTTCTGCAGACCGCCGGCTGTCATGGCAACACATCGGTATCCCGCGATCATGTGATAAGGGTGCCAATGGGTATGTGTTGTGATGCTCTTCTGCCTGGATCATGTTAAATGCCGCTGTCAGAGATTGACAGAGGCATTTAACATGGGCTGGTGATGAGATTTAACATGAAATCATGAGGGAACACATAGCTAATTTAAATGAATTTACGTCTCCTGGTCCAGATGAATTACATGCTAGGGTATTGAGAGTGATAGCAGAGGAAATTGCAGAATCAGTAGCCAGAATCTTTGAGAAATCCTGGCAAATAGTAGAAGTCCCAGAAGATTAGAGAAGGGCAAATGTTGTCGCAATCTTCAAAAAAGGAAAGAAGATGAAGCCAGGAAATTACAGGCTAGTGAGCCTTACTTCTATACCAGGAAAGATCTGTGAACAAATTATTAAAGAGCATGTATGCAAGTACTTGGATAAAAATATAGTAACTAACCAGAGGCAGCATGAGTTTGTATCAAACACATCATAGTAACATAGTTTTAAAGGCTGAAGGAAGACCTTATGTCCATCTAGTTCAGCCTATTTTTAGTGCAGCTGTTCTGCATTGTTGATCCTGGGGAAGGCAAAAAACCCACAGAGTAGAAGCCAATTTTCTCCATAGGGAAAAAATTCCTTCCCCTAAGCTGGGTCAACCATCTACCTATAATATTCTGTTATTCGTAACCTTCTATACTGTTACTCACAAGAAAAGCATCCATTCCTTTCTTAAATTCATTCCGTGAGTTGGCCATCACCACTTCCTCAGGAAGAGAATTCCAGAGCCTCACTGCTCTTACCGTGAAGAACCCTCTTCTATGATGGTGCAGAAATTGTCTTTCCTCCAAACGAAGAGAATGCTGCCTTGTTCTTGTCACAGTCCTTGGTACAAACAGTTCATTGGAGAGATCTCTGTATTGCCCTCTGATATACTTGTACATATATATTAAGTCTCCCCTAAGTCTTCTCTTTTCTAGAGTAAATAGACCTAATTTTGATAACCTTTCTGGGTATTTGTAGTGAACCAACTCCATTTATCATTTTAGTAGCCCGCCTTTGAAACCTTTCAAGTTCAGTAATGTCAGACTAATCCAATTTCCTTGTCTGATGGAATCACTGACTGGGTGGATCAGGAAAATACAGTAGATATACACTCACTGGCCACTTTATTAGGTACACCATGCTAGTAACGGGTTGGACCCCCTTTTGCCTTCAGAACTGCCTCAATTCTTCGTGGCAGAGATTCAACAAGGTGCTGGAAGCATTCCTCAGAGATTTTGGACCATATTGACATGATGGCATCACACAGTTGGCGCAGATTTGTCGGCTGCACATCCCTGATGCGAATCTCCCGTTCCACCACATCCCAAAGATGCTCTATTGGATTGAGATCTGGTGACTGAGGAGGCCATTTGAGTACAGTAAACTCATTGTCATGTTCAAGAAACCAATCTGAGATGATTCGAGCTTTATGACATGGCGCATTATCCTGCTGAAAGTAGCCATCAGATGTTGGGTACATTGTGGTCATAAAGGGATGGACATGGTCAGCAACAATACTCAGGTAGGCTGTGGCGTTGCAACGATGCTCAATTGGTACCAAGGGGCCCAAAGAGTGCCCAGAAAAAATTCCCCACACCATGACACCACCACCACCAGCCTGAACCGTTGATACAAGGCAGGATGGATCCATGCTTTCATGTTGTTTACGCCAAATTCTGACCCTACCATCCGAATGTCGCAGCAGAAATCGAGACTCATCAGACCAGGCAACGTTTTTCCAATCTTCTACTGTCCAATTTCGATGAGCTTGTGCAAATTGTAGCCTCAGTTTCCTGTTCTTAGCTGAGAGGAGTGGTACCCAGTGTGGTCTTCTGCTGCTGTAGCCCATCTGCCTCAAAGTTCGACGCACTGTGCGTTCAGAGATGCTCTTCTGCCTACCTTGGTTGTAACGGGTGGCAATTTGAGTCACTGTTGCCTTTCTATCAGCTCGAACCAGTCTGCCCATTCTCCTCTGACCTCTGGCATCAACATGGCATTTCCGGCCACAGAACTGCCGCTCACTGTTTTTTTTTTCTTTTTCGGACCATTCTCTGTAAACCCTAGAGATGGTTGTGCGTGAAAATCCCAGTAGATCAGCAGTTTCTGAAAAACTCAGACCAGCCCTTCTGGCACCAACAATCATGCCACGTTCAAAGGCACTCAAATCACCTTTCTTCCCCATACTGATGCTCGGTTTGAACTGCAGGAGATTGTCTTGACCATGTCTACATGCCTAAATGCACTGAGTTGCCGCCATGTGATTGGCTGATTAGAAATTAAGTCTTAACACACAGTTGGACAGGTGTACCTAATAAAGTGGCCAGTGAGTGTAGTATATCTCTACATCAATAAAGCAGTTGATAAAGTATCTCATACTATCCTTATTGAAAAATGACCAAGTATGGGATTGACAAGGCTACGGTTTGGTGGATCCATAACTGGCTCAGTGATCGTACGCAAAGAGTGGTAATAAATGGTTGCACATCCAGTTGGAAGAGTGTTTCATGTGGGATACCACAAGACTCTTCCCTGGCCCCAGTGTTTCAATTGGGGTACCACAAGACTCTGTCCTAGCCCCAGTGCTGTTCAACATGTTTATAAATGATCTAGATAAGGGAACTGAAGGTAAAGTAATCAAAATTTGCAGACGATACAAAGCTAAAAGGGGTAGCTAGAGAAGACAGGACCTAGAGAAGCTTGAACAATGGGCAGCGACTAACAGAATGGTATTAAACAGGGAGAAATACAGGATTCAAAATCTGGGCAAGAAAAATGAAAATTACATCTACAGAATGGAAGGAAAAGAACTAAGCAAGAGCACATGTGAAAAAGACTTGGCTATACTAATAGATCACAGGCTGCACTTAAGTCAACAATGTGATGTAGCAGCAAAAAAGGCAAACACAGTTCTAGGATGTATTAAGAGAAGCATAGAGTCTAGACCACGTGAAGTAATAACCGTCCCCTACTCCTCCTTGGTCAGGCCTCATCTGGAATTCTGTGTCCAGTTCTGGGCAACACATTTTAAAAAAGGCATTGAAAAACTGGAGCAAGTTAAGAGAAAAGCTACCAGGGTGGTGAGCGGACTGCAGAGTATCTCCTATGAGAGGAACTGTTAAAGGATCTGAGAATGTTTTTTTTGCAAAAAAGAAGGCTTCCTTCAATGGAAATCTTCACACAGAGGCTAAACAGACATCTGTCCGAGATGGTTTATTGACTCCTGCATTGAGCAGGGGGTTGAATGCAAAGACCCTGGAGGTCTCGATCACCCTGGAGGTCCCGATCACCCTAGAGGTCCCGTCCAACTCTAACATTCTAGGAGTCTAAAATTTCATTTGTTAACAGCCATGTGTGGATCCACCTGTGACTGTTATAGGCATATGAAAGCTGTTTAGATCAGCTTTCTCATGTGCAGGGAAAGATGCGGGCTCAACGCCAGAGCAAGCAATCAAATGCAGGGAGATGACCTTGGACGTTCCCATATGTCAAAGATAGTTAAGGGGTTAATTATGCTCTGAGATGTGGAAAGACCGCATAGTATCCTAATGTACAATCCATTCACAAAACAATTTCATGCAAAAATGTAATTTCCTGGAGAAATTTGAGCGAACTGAAAAATTAAAATTCAAAAGATTTACTCATCACTAACAAAAACTCTATGGCCCCCAATGATCACTCATTAAAGCATTTGCTTGGCATTCTAAAAGTAATGGAGAGTATATGATATCGCTGGATATAGCAGCCATTCAGGGTTCTAGAATAGCTGTCTGAACTAAGATGGTAATTTTTTCCGTAATGTTTTGAAAAATGAATTTAAGAGAAAAGTGAAACTTTGTTTCCATCTAAATTTAAAAAAAAAAGACATTATGTTACTTCTCATGCTTCTCAGGAAATCACATCTTAACAGTAAATTATTCCTCTGGAATAATTCATAAAAGCGCCCACCACCCACTTCTAAAGTTAAAATATGCTCCTTGTGTCACCACGAGTTTAAAGCTTGCCATTTGGTTTGCAAGAAGAATTGCATTTTCTTCTGCAAAACAGGTGGCGAGCTTTGTAGTTAAAAAAGGAAAATAATGGAAAAATAACAGTCACAGAAGACTTTCTCTTCTCCTTGAAATCTCAGATTAAAGAAATCCAACTACTAAAAAGAACAAATATTCAGATATAATAGAGAGATATGTAAAACTGCAACACTTAGGCGGCAATATCACCGCATGATTCTTAGTAACTAGAGACGCTAAAATAATCTGTCTCCTCTGTAGTAGAAAGCTGGGGTTAAGAAAGCAACAATAAAGCACATTTAGATTGAATTGGATCATTGTGAGACGTTTGATTGACCTTGGGAATGTCTTTGGAGGTTCTTCTTATTTCCCCAATACTCATTACAGCTTTATATCATGCTTATTATAAGAGATGTAGTGGGATCAAACAAGCAAAAGAAGGACTAAAGTCTACCCAGAATCATTAGTAGAGGAAATGGTCCAACCATGAGCCTACAGGGGAAGAAGGAAAACCTGCAAATGTGAAATTCTACAAACACCGCAATCTAAACTATAAAAGGAGATATTAAAGAACTGAAGATCTTAATGTTTGGGTATTTACAGTATATAATACACTTATCACGAGATAGCAGGGACCGGTCTTTGCACTATTTTAGGTCGACCTTCTGGAGAAGGAGCAGAAGTGTCCTCACATTTCATTGTGTTTCATGGGAAGTCTACTGATTTACCATAGCTCTTTGTAAAGCTCACTAGTGACAATGGGCTGCAGATGATGGTAAAAGCTTACTGTGGTTGCAGATTTGACAAGAAATAAAAATTTCAAATGACAACATTTTACAATAGAAGAGAAGGAGAAGTTCCGCCTAAAATGCACCATCTGTCAGAAGAGATAAACCAGGCATGGGCCATTGGAAATTTGCTATTAAAGCAGTTGGGTGAGACACATAGGCGGACACACTCCGATTCTGAAGGTGGGACACATAGAAGAACACACTCAGATGCTGGAAGAGGGACACATAGGAGAACACACTCAGATGCTGGGGCAGGGACACATAGTAGGGTAGTGTCTCGATGACCCGTCCTGTGTGACGCGACCAGCAGGCCAGTAACTAAAACAACAAGACGCGGCACATGATACTGTCCTGTGTGACACGGCCCGCAGGCCTGTAACTAAAACAACAAGACACGGGGAAAGGGGAAACAGTTACAACGGTGGGCCCTGCAATAGGGAAAGGGGACGTGGCGACCTCCTGCACTTCCCTGAGTCAGTGTCCATAACGCTCCTAACGTTCCCTATGCTGGTTCCGCACCGGGCGCCGATCAGGAACCTGTCTCCCTAGCACACCCTACACCTATCCCTTGCTAGGGAGCTGGGTGGCACAGGCACTGGCCCCACCACTGTACTAATACAGACTAAGGAAAAACACAAACAGGGAAACACCACTTAGCTGTACTCTGTTGCTCTTGCTCCTGGCAACAGAGTCCACCACCAGAATACAGCTTTCCTCCTGAGTCGCTGACACCAAGCTCTGTCAGAGCTACAAGGAAATCCCCTATGACTCCTTCCACACCAGCGCTAAGACAGTGCTGCAAGGAACGCTCTCCAGCTCCTTCCTCCACCAAGGATGGTTGAAATGAACACTATCACCAACACTGATTGCAACACCTGTGACACTTTTATAGCAGCCAGAGCAATCATACCTGCATAATAATCATGTGCACTTAACTAAAGAAACCAGAGTGCAATGATGCTCACCACCACTGGGGGCAAACTTAGAACAAATGACACCACAGTGCAATAATCCTAATGCCACCGGAGGCAAAAACCAAACTTAAGCACAGCTTAAGATAAAAAAAGGTTACCTGTGCTTTTTAGCAGTCCTGATCCAGCATGGATCATGACAGGTAGGACACACTTAGATGCTGGAGGAGGGACACATAGGAGGTTGCCATCAGATGTTGGATGAGGGAAACAAAGGAGAGTACACTCAGATACTGGAGGGAGGGACACATAAGAGAACACACTCAGATGCTGGTGGAGGAATACATAGGAAAACGCACTCAGATGCTGGAAGGGGGACAGATAATGAAATAATTTGCCTTGTCAGTGGAAGGAAAATCTTGCATAGAACAAATCATGATCACATGCCAGGAATTATTCTGGATCTGTTTAAAAAATAAATCTCAGGGTCTTGTGTCCACAATGATTTGCATGAAAGATGAAAGAATTGCTTTTGTGCAAACTGAATTCTTCACAAATTCATAGGAATTCACTTAGCTCTGTGAGCAATTTGTGTTTCACTCCAAGTGAATCACTGAGAATAGCTACTGCCATTTTACACATTGCAGATAATTACATCAACCAATGAAGGCTCACATGATCTCAGGAGCGGTCAGACAGGCTTCTCCATTACGCCTTGCTATGACATGCCATAGCACAACCAATCAAGACTTTGTAAGAGAGAGCCTTTATAAAAGCCAAGGCAGGGAATGCAACAGCCACTTTAGAGTGAATCTGGATAGTGAGATGATGCCTCAGCTCAGTAATGAAGTAAGTGAGAAAGAGTCATAAAACACTGAAGTAACTGTGCAGATAGTGTATGACAGCACGCCAGTGAATTAGTGTGTGAGATAAAAAAAAATACACATTTAACTGATTAGTACCATATATGGCTATTCAGATCAACTGAAGGCTTTTCAGTATTTTGATTTGCCAGAAATTGAACTAGCTGGCAAAATTTGGTGATTTTGGCAAACTAAAATTTAACAAGTTTCGCTCATCTCTAGTTTGCATCAAGAAATCATATATCGAGATGAGCGAGCACTAAAACGCTTGGATGCTCGTTACTCAAACTGAGCAATTCCTAATGCTCAGATGCTCATTTCAAGTAATGAGTATAATGACAGTCAATGGGAAATCAGAGCATTTTTCTGGCAAACCCTACAAAGAGGTTTGGGGCAGTGAAAATGTTAAAGTGGATGGAAAATGTGCTGACTAGAAGGAGAACAGCATGTGGAAGAACCTGTAATCATCTCTGATCCCCAGATCGCTGCTGAGAGCAATGGAGTCACACTTTTGCTCCACTTTAAGGAGTGACAAAAAAACATTCAAAATAGACAAGAAATTGGAGTTTACATGAAAAAAAATGTTGAGAAATATTCTTTCTTGTAAATGACGTTTATATAAGGCAAAATTTTAAAAGGATGTAAAAAAATAATTGAAGTAAACCAAAACTGATTTTTTTTTGTAAAACAATGAAAATTTCAGTGTAATTTATGAAGGAAGCAAGAAGTGCCAAAAATGAGGGACTCAGAGGTACCCAACTGAACCCTGAATAAAAAGTGCAAACAAAACATAAAAATGTGGAGTATTAGCTGATATTTTGGCCAAAATACGCGAGCCCGTAACCTGCGCCAAAGGTCTCCACGTTAAAAGTCCCTAACACTAAATCCTAACACTGAAATAGCACAAAAAGAGGACTTTAAAATCCTCCAATAATAGAAGAAAACAGCAAAAAAGCAGAGAGGTTTACTCGTCTAGGCCTCCAGACAAATGCACTTTTGGCCAAAATATCAGCTAATACTCCACATTTTTAATGTGTTTTTTGCACGTTTTATTCAGGGTGCAGTTGGGCCCATTTGGTCTTGTAAACTGCGGTGTCTGTTCACATGGCATGAATTTTGATAGCGCTGGGCAGCCCACCTGAGCTAATAGAAGGGTGTCACTACTAGGCTGTTAACCTGGATGCTGTGGATTGCCATAGTGTGAACAGCGCCGCATACAAGTTTTTTATTGTGCATTAACATACCAGGCAACCGCCCCCTCCATGTATTGGTAGGCTGTGAGTGGTTGTTTCATCGGTATTCTTGCACTTGTGTTGCCATCTTAATTATATGGGTCAAGTGCATCTTGACAGAAGTAGGGCCAGCAATCCTTGTCATCGGGAGCATATGTGCCGTGCCAGGGTGGGACTTGGCTCCGACCTCCACAGTATTCACCCAGTGTGCCATAAGGGAAATGTAGCATTCCTGGCCACAACACTTGTCCTAGTTTCAGTTGTTAAGTGTATAATCACAGTGACCCAATTGGTAAGGGCATAGGTGATGCTGCTGGACAAGTTCTGGTACAAGGCGGGGATGTCACACTAGGAGAAAAAGTGGCATCTGTGAAATGAGTCCGAGGGTTTGCTGCCGCCATGAGTCAACGGAAATCCTCCGTGTCAACAAGCCAAGATGGCAGCATTTCCACTGAAAGCAGCCTGGAAATAAGTTTGTTTAGCCTTTGGGCCTGTGGGTAGTTGGTGTCACGGTTCCACCCTTCAGTTTGTATGGGATGCGGTTACTGACAGCTTGGCCATCCAATCTTGTAAAGGGACATGCTGAGGTGTCAGTGTGTTGATTGACAACTTGACTATCAATCTTAATCTGTGAGAAATCAGCTGTCTCAGATGTTCATTACTTCAGTTAATGGCCATGCTTCTTAACTGAGCTGAGTTTCCCATAACACTGGCAGACATACATTGATCTTGTGAGGTTTGTGCAGTGCTTTCCTGTGCCTTGAGTTCTGTATGCTTGATCTGTTGCCTGACCTTGGACTTCATTCTGACCATCCGCCTGTTTAACCCCTTCAGCTCTGATCCATTATCCTCCTGGTACTCTGACAATGGAACATTACCTGACTACGCTTTTGTCTCTTTCTTATGTTTGTGACGTACCTTCCAGGCTTTGACCTTCGACTACTTGACCACTCTGACTCACAGTTTGACTGTGAGAAGTGACTAGCATCACAGTTGGCTGGAAACTTTCTATTTCATTCCAAGGACTGGGGTAGAGACAGCTGAATGTCAGTGTCTATCTTGTACTGCCTGGTGTGGGGTGGAAGTGACTGTTGTTGGTAAAGTCATTTGGAGTGTTGATCTGTGATTGTTGCTTGGTGTTTCTGCTGTGTGCAATTTCTCTCCTATTCAGTTTACCTCCCTTTTCTCCTCAGTGTTCCTCTATGCTGTCTGTGAGTGCATAATTGTATGTTTGGTATTTTCATTTATCCCTGTATGTCCTCCCTTGATTATCTGGTTTGTTTATATACATACACTATCACTCCCCATATCCCTGGGTGGGGGGGAGAGGGACAGATAAGCGCTCATTCAGGAGGTCAGCAATGTACGTGGCCCTGGCTTCATCACCTTGTAAGAGTATGAGCAGGAACGCAGTATGCAGTGACAGCACGCAGGCAGAGCAAGGGTTAACAGGTTTATTTACAGGGGAATGTACTCTACGCAGGGAGTGAGGGACTGTAGGGTGATGATAAGGAATGGGGCAGAGCTGGGAGAGTGGAAGGGTAGGTCAGGGATGAATGAAAGTTCAGTAATAAAGAGTTGAAACTTATCAGTCTGTAGTCTTCTTGGGTGCAGCTCCTCAGGGTTCCAAAGGTGGCATCAACAACAGCGGCACATGACATCTCGGTGAGGTCTGTAACAGGCAGGGATCTAACGGTGGCACCGACAACAGCGGCACAATGTCCTTTCCAGTGGGGCCAAGTAAATTACAATATCCCGTCTTCTGGTGAGAGTGGTCGGTCTCCGGTACCTTCCACTGTCCCTAGTCCATATACTGTAGTTGCTAAACAATGGTAAGGGCGACAGTCCTGTATGAGCCCAAAGTGGCTCTGCAAGTATACGAAGGCCAAGTCAAGTCACAAGTGTTTGGGGCCGAGATTTACTAGCACAGTCAGGGTGTTGGTTACGGTCATGCTACCGGTCTCTTTCTGTCGGCACACGCATGGTACTCATGATCCTGAAATGTCTGGCTTCTGGCTTATGTCGGTCACCAGGCACACACTGCCCATCTCTCTCTCTGGTCTCCGCAGTTGGCGGCGAGCAACAGCGGTCGTTAGTCTGTGTGGGGCTGATACTCCCCAGAAGGAGCACTTTTATCTCTCGCTGTGTAAGAGGATAAGATTTGTTGGATGCAGTGAAGAGCCGGAAGTAGAGAAGGGGATAACAGGATTTATTAGTACAGGTTATTGTCATACAAGGAATACTCTATGCAGGGAGAAGAGATCAATAATGGCTACAACGAGATTTTCACACAACCACAATATTTGAGAAAAAGGTGTATAAAAAAGGTAACTTATCGCTTGAAGTTCTTGTTGGGGAAAGGCTGGAATATCTCCCGCCGACGTCTCAGATCGTGGACAATGTCTCTGGCTCTGTTAGGGAGGACCGAAAAGCACCGTCTCCCGACTGTGCCAATGTATCCAGTCCCGCTTGGCTTGAGTACGCTGGAATGTAGAAACAGTCTCTTATGTCGATTCCTCTGGAATGGCACTGAACACAAACCGCATGCACACTCGCAGGCCACAACAGCGTGCGATCCTCTGAAGTAGTCTAGAGGAACGGAGGAAGTCAGCTTGTCTTCCACTGTGGGAGGGAAGGAGCCATCCAGCAAGGAAGGGTCCAAAGACAGCTCAGTAAGGGCACCATCAGTTTGCAAGTCAGAAAGCTGGGGGTTGGATGACATGGAGTTAGCAGTCGGAGCAGTGGGGAGGAAGCCAACCTTCTCCTTGTTCTCCTGTCGCCTTCCCACCAAGTGTCCCTCATTCCCACGCTTAGTCCCTTTTATCTCCCCCACCCCCCCTACTGTCCAGTGCAAAGGTCCTACCCTCCCAGAAGAACCTTCCCCTGGCAACAATGGTGACAATCCCGATAGTTCCAGCCCCAAAGTGCACCAGAAACCGCTGACTCTCTCGGCTCATCTTCTTACAGCTGCAGCAACACCCGGCCCAGCTCTGCTCTGTGTGCACGGCTCTGCACGGCTCTTCTCTGCTGACACAGCTCTACACGGCTCTGCTGGCACTGCTCTGCACATCTCTCTCTGCAGGCGACGGGGTCTCCTTCTATATGGCCCGTCGCCACACCAGTACTCTCTGGTGGGGGAAGCAGAGCGCGTTGCTCACCACTCAGCGCGTTGCTCTCTGCGCTGCTCCCTGCCAGTGGCAGACTGCTTTACGCGCTTTTTCCTTTTATGCCTTTGCTGCTGCGCGCCCTTTTCTGGCTCTCCCCACCTCTCTGGGTCAGCACAAAGCTCAGTTTCACTCCTCTTTCCTTGCTGCAGCAGGGGAAGGTCAGCCCCACTCAGGCCCCCCCCCCAAGAACAAAGGAAGCAGTCTTTCTAGTTCCGGACCCGGCATGCAGGTACCCTTGGTCCGGTCTATCTCCTTACAACCTTCTGAAGTAATCCAGGGAGCAGGGACAGCTAGGGTGCCCCTAGAGTTAGGGACAGGGAAGGAGCCCATGGCCCCCTTGAATTCCAACAACAGAGTTGTGACAAATACACTTTTTGGGGTGCCGCTTCATTGCCAAGAACTCTTGTGTGTTGTTAGGAATTTTAACTTTTTTGTAAATTGACGATTTTTAAGTACAAAATATATAAAATTGCATCTCATTTAAGTCCATGGTTCATGCATTGATATTGTAGTGACAAAGAGTGGTACTTCCACATTACAAGCAGCATGGTGGAAGAAGCGATACATACTATGTGCAGAATATCCATTATATCTATCAAGTTCTCTCTCTTTTGGGAAAAATGTTTTTTGTTTGTTTTTCAAGTAAAAAGTATCAGACACTACTGTCTTGAGAATTTTTAAAAAGAAATTAAATGCACATTGTTGTTTTTTTTACCAGCAACTTCCAAATTTTACTCATTTAAGAATTTGAGACAAAATGTTTAACTTGACAAATGCCTCTCACCAATGTTTTCCCTTTTCACAACATGAGACATACTCCATGCTACACAAACAACATACATACTGTATATTCCATGCTACACACATATACGATACACACACACTCCATGCTACACACATATACACACGTGGTCAAAATTGTTGGTACCCCTTGTTTAATGATAGAAAAATCATCATCACTAAAGCATGCGTTAGGATGCGTCAGTGTAATGGCAGCCAATGGGTGTTTTAACGCATCCGTTACATAGAGATAGAGCCGCTATGTAACGGATGCGTTAAACGCATGGCCATAACGTGATGTGAGCCCAGACTAACAGCTTGAAGTCTTTTGTGGTAGTTGTGGATGAGGTTCTTTTTTTTCTCAAATGGTAAAGCTGCCCATGCCCACGATTCTTGGCAAAAAGCCTCCAGTTACTGTAAATTCCTGGTCTGTCTAGCAAGAACTGCATGATTGCACACACACGCTATACTGCATATAACACACAGACACACATACACCGCAGGCTGCACACATACACTATGTATCACACACACTATATGTCACACACAGACACACCTACACTATATATCACACACAGACACACATACACTGCAGGCTGCACACTTACACTATGTCACACACACACTATATGTCACACACACATACACTATGTGTCACACACAGACACACATACACTGCAGGCTGCACACATACAGTATGTATCACACACACTATATGTCACACACAGACACACCTACACTATATATCACACACAGACACACATACACTGCAGGCTGCACACTTACACTATGTCACACACACACTATATGTCACACACACATACACTATGTGTCACACACAGACACACATACACCGCAGGCTGCACACATACACTATGTATCACACACACTATATGTCACACACAGACACACCTACACTATATATCACACACAGACACACATACACTGCAGGCTGCACACTTACACTATGTCACACACACACTATATGTCACACACACATACACTATGTGTCACACACAGACACACATACACTGCAGGCTGCACACATACAGTATGTATCACACACACTATATGTCACACACAGACACACCTACACTATATGTCACACACAGACACACATACACTGCAGGCTGCACACTTACACTATGTCACACACACACTATATGTCACACACACATACACTATATATCACACACAGACACACATGCACTGCAGGCTGCACACATACACTATGTATCACACACACTATATGTCACACACAGACACACCTACACTATATATCACACACAGACACACATACACTGCAGGCTGCACACTTACACTATGTCACACACACACTATATGTCACACACACATACACTATGTGTCACACACAGACACACATACACTGCAGGCTGCACACATACAGTATGTATCACGCACACTATATGTCACACACAGACACACCTACACTATATATCACACACAGAAACACATACACTGCAGGCTGCACACTTACACTATGTCACACACACACTATATGTCACACACACATACACTATATATCACACACAGACACACATTCACTGCAGGCTGCACACATACACTATGTATCCCACACACTATATGTCACACACAGACACACCTACACTGTATATCACACACAGACACACATACACCGCAGGCTGCACACATACACTATGTATCACACACACTATATGTCACACACACATACACTATATATCACACACAGACACACATGCACTGCAGGCTGCACACTTACACTATGTCACACACACACTATATGTCACACACACATACACTATGTGTCACACACAGACACACATACACTGCAGGCTGCACACATACAGTATGTATCACACACACTATATGTCACACACAGACACACCTACACTATATCACACACAGACACACATACGCTGCAGGCTGCACACTTACACTATGTCACACACACACTATATGTCACACACACATACACTATATATCACACACAGACACACATGCACTGCAGGCTGCACACATACACTATGTATCCCACACACTATATGTCACACACAGACACACCTACACTATATATCACACACAGACACACATACACCGCAGGCTGCACACATACACTATGTATCACACACACTATATGTCACACACACATACACTATATATCACACACAGACACACATGCACTGCAGGCTGCACACTTACACTATGTCACACACACACTATATGTCACACACACATACACTATGTGTCACACACAGACACACATACACTGCAGGCTGCACACATACAGTATGTATCACACACACTATATGTCACACACAGACACACCTACACTATATATCACACACAGACACACATACACTGCAGGCTGCACACTTACACTATGTCACACACACACTATATGTCACACACACATACACTATATATCACACACAGACACACATGCACTGCAGGCTGCACACATACACTATGTATCCCACACACTATATGTCACACACAGACACACCTACACTATATATCACACACAGACACACATACACCGCAGGCTGCACACATACACTATGTATCACACACACTATATGTCACACACAGACACACCTACACTATATATCACACACAGACACACATACACTGCAGGCTGCACACATACACTATGTATCACACACACTATATGTCACACACAGACACACCTACACTATATATCACACACAGACACACATACACTGCAGGCTGCACACTTACACTATGTCACACACACACTATATGTCACACACACATACACTATATATCACACACAGACACACATGCACTGCAGGCTGCACACATACACTATGTATCCCACACACTATATGTCACACACAGACACACCTACACTATATATCACACACAGACACACATACACCGCAGGCTGCACACATACACTATGTATCACACACACTATATGTCACACACAGACACACCTACACTATATATCACACACAGACACACATACACTGCAGGCTGCACACATACACTATGTATCACACACACTATATGTCACACACAGACACACCTACACTATATATCACACACAGACACACATACACTGCAGGCTGCACACTTACACTATGTCACACACACACTATATGTCACACACACATACACTATATATCACACACAGACACACATGCACTGCAGGCTGCACACATACACTATGTATCCCACACACTATATGTCACACACAGACACACCTACACTATATATCACACACAGACACACATACACCGCAGGCTGCACACATACACTATGTATCACACACACTATATGTCACACACAGACACACCTACACTATATATCACACACAGACACACATACACTGCAGGCTGCACACTTACACTATGTCACACACACACTATATGTCACACACACATACACTATATATCACACACAGACACACATGCACTGCAGGCTGCACACATACACTATGTATCCCACACACTATATGTCACACACAGACACACCTACACTATATATCACACACAGACACACATACACCGCAGGCTGCACACATACACTATGTATCACACACACTATATGTCACACACAGACACACCTACACTATATATCACACACAGACACACATACACTGCAGGCTGCACACATACACTATGTATCACACACACTATATGTCACACACAGACACACCTACACTATATATCACACACAGACACACATACACTGCAGGCTGCACACTTACACTATGTCACACACACACTATATGTCACACACACATACACTATATATCACACACAGACACACATGCACTGCAGGCTGCACACATACACTATGTATCCCACACACTATATGTCACACACAGACACACCTACACTATATATCACACACAGACACACATACACCGCAGGCTGCACACATACACTATGTATCACACACACTATATGTCACACACAGACACACCTACACTATATATCACACACAGACACACATACACTGCAGGCTGCACACTTACACTATGTCACACACACACTATATGTCACACACACATACACTATATATCACACACAGACACACATGCACTGCAGGCTGCACACATACACTATGTATCCCACACACTATATGTCACACACAGACACACCTACACTATATATCACACACAGACACACATACACCGCAGGCTGCACACATACACTATGTATCACACACACTATATGTCACACACAGACACACCTACACTATATATCACACACAGACACACATACACTCCAGGCTGCACACTTACACTATATGTCACACACACATACACTGTGTCACACACAGACACACAGACACCGCAGGCTGCACACACACATGCAAACACCATCTGCAGCGTCACTACCTGCTTACGCAGCCCCTCGGTTTTTATACTGGGTAGATTTTCTGGTGACGCCAGAGGTTTTCTGAAAGTTTGCACAGATCTTGCAGACAGGGAATAAAAGACTTAACTCGGCTAATAAGCAATGAAGGATGGCGCCTTCCACTATAATAAATATATGATTAATTCATAAAAAGTATATTTTAAGAGCTGCAGCTTTTTACAAAATAATTGGAATCGATCATCAAAAACATTGTAAAACTTGCTTAGGCTTTTAGAAAGTATTTTAAAAGAAAAATCAGTGGAGAACGGATGGAGTCATTATTACAGCAGATATTAAAGTTTTATCCTCACTTTCACTGGATCTTAGTAGGGAAAACCCTCCTGGAGCGACCATTCGAGTGATGGTAGGGGTCCTGTTACCTCCAGAGACCTGGCTCGCCGACCCTGCAGGAATGTGGAAGCCACGTTGATTTCTTCTGACCTACAAGAACCACAGAGCAGAACTTTTTACGAATCTGACCCACAATAACGACTTGAGAACTTGTACAAATTAGCTTTTTTTTTTGAGGGAACTGTTCCTTAGGGTTTTGCCCTGTGCTTCTCGGATGGCTGCATGGGAGTCTTGTTTGCTCAGTCGATACTTTAAGACCCCAGACACGATAAGGAAGCCACAACAATCTGAGAAAAAATTATTCATCTGTGGCTGCTGGTGGATTTCATTACTAACATTCCTTTTTTCCCTCCTGAGATCAGATAACTTCTGTCCTTGTTAAAGCGCGGATTAAATCTTTAAAGCGAAGTCAATTTACAGGTTTGATGGAATTTGTTCATGTGCAAACACTTCCATGTTGACTTTAGAGAATGGACATTACAGTAAATGTTTTATCTGCACAGAATTCCTCTGAAGTCGCTGAAGCCTCAGATCAGCCATTGCCTTCATCCCTCACATGGACCTGGGACCTTTTTCTTCTTCTTCTTGGGTTTAGTAAATGAGACGACTAAATTCTCTGCACACAATCAGGCCAAACCTAAATGGATGCTACTTGTGGCGTCACTGATTTTAACGACTGAGCTTTATTCTCAGTCCAAAGGATCCTGGAGACAAATCCAACCCTGTGGATTGCAATCAGAGGTGATGCACACAGGTTCCCCTCATTCCCTATCCAAGACACTCACTAATGACATTACAGACATGTTTGGTCATCAGCTCCCAATACAGAATGTTACATATAATACTCAGTATGTGTAGATAAGCGTAATCACATATAAAGACAGAAATATTTTTTTTAATTATTTGAAATATAAAAATATTGCACATTATCAGTGCACTAACAAAGAAAATGAACCTTTTCTTGTGGGACCCCTCATATTTGACATGATTGTTTTAGTGAATTATAGCATTCTCCATTAAATGTCAATTTTGGATCATCTCTGCGTGGTGACAATCGGTTATTCTTCCTGAAAATGTATAAATACCTTGACAATTAGTAATGATTGGACAAGCGAGATACTAGTTTCACTGATGAGCGGAACAGTGATGCCCAGTTATCAGTTTATTGAAACATTTTTAGGAGGAATAAGGCTAGTTTCACATTTGTGCTGTTTTGCGCAGCGTTTCGATCGCACATGAAACGCATGAAAAAAACGCTTGTAAGCGCTGCGATTTTTCGTCGCATCATCGTGCGCATTTCGACAAAAAACGCAGCGTATGTATGCGTTTGCAAGCGTTTTTCCATGCGTTTGCGTTTTTTATGCGTATGGGTTGTCTAGGTGTCACGTTTCACAGGAGGAAAATCCTTGAAAAATTCTTGCAACAGACTCCACCAATGGGACATCAGTGGGCGTTTGTTATGGGAATTCTTTAGATAGACCCTGTTTACAGCTGAATTCTTCACATTTGCTTGCATTTTCCTTTGTGAAACATGGATCTGCGCTGGAAGAGTTTTCACTTCAACTTGGATCTGGACATCAGGATGGCTCAGGCTTATGCAGTTGCTTGCCATCAATAAAGGGAGAGAGAGGGACAGCAAAGAGGGCAGCGGCGGCGTTTGTGGATACATCCAATTATTGAACTCCGGGAGAACCGTGGAGCGTACCACACCCTCTACAGCGAGCTCCAGGCAAACCTGGAGAAATTTACTGATTATACCCAGATGTCCCAACAAAGCTTCAGTGATTTGCTTGGCCATGTCCAAGAAGCCATCCGGAGACAGGACACACAGCTCCGTTGTGCGATTCCTCCTGGGGAACGGCTCCTGGTCACATTACGATACGTAGTACTGCAAAACCAATGCCTGCATAATTTTCTTTGTTGTGACATCTACTATTCCAAATCTGGCAGAATTATTTTTCTGCCATGTAGTAAACAAAAGGCTGCAGTATTATTTTTAAGCCATGTAGTAAATAAAAGGCTGCAGATATATTTTTATGCCATGTATTTTTTTTTTTTTGTGTGTGTTTTAAAAATCCATATACATAAATATGAGTTTTTATTTTTTCTTGGTTTCCCAGATTCTTGGCTACTGAAGAGAGCCTCTCTTCACTCCACTTCCAGTACTGGATTGGAATATCCACCTTGTCTGGAATTGTTGCGGACACCTGCCGATCTTTTCTTAGCTAAGAACGAAGCACCAAATTTAATAATAGATATGACTCTCCTTCATTTCTTAGATGGATGTGGCCCCAGACAATAACAGGCTGGAGAGATTGGCATTAGAAGGATACAATGTTATAGAATATATGGTGATAATCTAGGAGGGATGGAGAAAGGAACCTAAGATAGCCTCCAAGCAACTTAAGGCCTCTCACATAAGCTAAAGTCATTGATCGGGACTCCCGCTCTGTGCCGGTCCCATGCCGTCCTGCCGCAGCCTCTGCTTCTTCACTTTCCCCTGCTTCCTGGCGTGCGACCAGCAGGTCCCGAGGTAGAGTGCTTAGGGTGCGGGGTCCGGGGGTCTGGAGGTAGCACGGGTGTTCCCCAGAGATTCCATTCTGACCCTGTTCGAGGGGACTTACTACGGGTGTCTGGGGCTCACTTAGTCACGCCCCCTCCAGAGCCCCCCGGACTGCGGTCCTGAGGTTCAACAAGTATTACAATAACAAATGTGAACTTCACCACATGTGCCTCCGCTTCCATTCGTTACAGATCATCTGTCCACAATCAGGAGGACACTGAATAGTAATGGTGAGCGTAACAGGATTGCAATGAGAATGCCACTGCTCTCCCAAAAAAACCATTGCTGCACTCCTGCAATTTACTAAAAATCACCTGGAAAAGACAAAAGGTCTTAAAACAATGTTTCATAGATGGATGAGACTAAACTACATTTCTTGATTTAAATGAGAAGTGTCATGTTTGATGGAAGAAAAAGCCTGAAATACAGCATAAAAACCTGATACGTGTGTGACACACGGAGGTGGTAGTCTCATGGTCTGGACCTATTTTGCTTCACCTGGGCCAAGACGGCTGCCATCATTGTTGGAATAACAAATTATTAATTCTTCCAGCAAATTCTGAAGGAAATGTCCATATATCAAGAGAACGTAGATCATAAAGCAAGAAAACGACCCGAAGCCTCAAGTCATTCTATAAAAGAAAGAAGAATAAAGTTTAAATATTGGAACAGCCAAGTCTTAGTTCTGACCTTAATCCTATAGAAATTACGTGGAAGGGCCAGAAGAGAGAAGTTCATGGAGAAGACCACCACCAACATCACAGGTGAAACCATTTTGTAAGGAGTAACTGGCTGAAATCCAATATGCAGGAGTAATCAGCAATTACCGGAAACCTCAGAGGCAGTTATTGCTGAACAATGGTCAGACCAGATACTGAGAGGGAAGGGTTCATATACTTTTGCCACTTGCAGACATGGGTATTGGATTTATCATTTTCCTCGCTAAAAAAAATAAGTTTTACTCATTTGTTTCTCTATTTACTATGAGGAGTTAAAGGGAATCTGTCACCTATTTTTTGCCCTATCAGCTGCTGTTACCGCCATCAGAGGCTTATCTACAGCATTCTGTAATGCTGTAGATAAGCCCCCGATGTAACCTGAAAGATAAGAAAAATGAGTTATATTATACTCACCCAGGGGCGGTCCAGGTCCCGTCCGGTCCGATGGGTGTCGGGGTCCGGTTCGGCACCTCCCATCTTCTAGCAGTGATGTCCTCCTTACTTCTGCCGCAGCTCCTGTGCACGCGTACTTTATCGGCCCTGTTGAGGGCAGAGCAGAGTACTGCAGTGCACAGGCGCCGGACCTCTCTGACCTCTCCCGGCGCCTGCACACTGCAGTACTCTGCTCTGCCCTCAACAGGGCAGATAAAGTACGCGTGCACAGGAGCCATGGCAGAAGTAAGAAGGAGGATGTCATCGCTAGATAATGGGAGGCGCCGGACCGCGACACACATCGGACCCGGACCGACCCCTTCGGTGAGTATAGTCTAACTCGTTTTTCTTGTCTTTCGGGTTACATCAGGGGCTTATCTACAGCATTGCATAATGCTGTAGATAAGCCCCTGATGGCGGTGGCCGCATCTTATAGGACAAAGACAAAAATTAGGTGACAGATTCCCTTTAAGTGAAAATCTGATGAAGGTTTAGATCAAATTTATTCAGAAATATAGAAAATTCTGAGGGGTTCACAAACTTTCACGACCGCTGTATGTGAAGAGTCCAGTGGGAGGGGTCACTTACTGTGTCAGACTTCACTACTTTAAGAGTAGGTACACCAAGGTACATAAACAATGACGGTGGAAGAATATCTTGTGTATCATATTAAGAAATGCTACATCTATTGTCAATCATTAATTGGGACCGCCTACTGGACTCCTGAGCTGAAAAGAAGCACAAATTTCAATCATGAAATTACAAGTTACACTGAATATTTTTACATAAACTATACAGTAATGTGCTCAGCTCTGTTTCCTGTCTAATACACCGTGGATCAGACTGTGCATTTATTGTGACACATTCCTCTAAGTGTGAGACAGATAATAGCAGGCGAGATCTAAACGTTGCATCAATCTTTGATCGTTATTTCTGATCCTGTCTCTTTGGTCCGTTCGGCTTCTTATAAAAGTTCCGTAGTTAAAACAAAGGATTCGTCTACAAGACTCCAGAAAGAAGAAGATACAGTATCCTTACTTTCCTTAATTAAAAAGTATCAGCAAATGGAGCAACTTTGGAAACTTTAGAAAGTATTTCTGCAACGCGGCCCCTTGCAGATTGATGTGTTTTCTTAATACCAGTGTTAGCGGGTCAGGTGCCTTTTTACCCAAGTAAAATAGTTAATGCAAAATTGTCAATATCGCAGAGAGAAACAGAAAAACACTTTGTGAACAAACTGATGTTCCTCATCTTTCCTTCTCCCAAAAGAATACATAAGTAATTGGGCATCCACAGTAATTAGTTTTAACTTTGTCAGCCCACGAATTTAATGACTTTGGGGTCAAAGGTTCAGTGCTAACTGGCTGTGCATCTCATTTCTTTACTCCTTATTAATGCGCGGCGCGGACGGGATATCACAAACACCCGATCAAACGATTACAAACCTGTTGACTGATGAAGACAAAAATGCTGAAACCAAAGAGTTAGATTAGCAGCCAGTGCTATCGAAGTGATAGGGTCAAGAGGGAGCGCCGGCCGCGGAGATGCTGCCGGCACCGTTCTGCGGCATAATGAACACAGAATTTCCAATGTGTCAGGCTTTTGTAGAACAGCCGCATCTCCGGATAACTTCTCTCAAAATGCTAATAAATTTCAATGAGGAGAAGGAAACATTTGCTGCTTGTAAGGAAGATACATATTAATATGGAATTATCTAGCACTTAAGACCGAATGTAGGGGCAAAGTTATCGAACTGGATGTGCAGCAGGCGCAGCCGCACACGCGCCAAGTAGAGCGAGATGCCGGCTGCCGCATTCTGTCCCACAATATTCTACATAGTCAAAGTGGCCAAAAATTCTGGACGACTTTGTTTCATCAGATGCTTTTATAGATCTCAGAAATACCTACGGCACTTCCATCCCATCGCCGGTGAAGTGTGCGGTAGTGTGTTAAAGGGGATGACCACTATTCTTAAACACTTTATTAATGGGGTGCAAAAGTTACTGTAGAAAAACAAAAATACACTCACCTTACAGACCATTGCCACTTATCCATTCTGCTGCCAGGTCTGCTTGCTTCTGCTTGAGGTAGAGGCATCTCATGACCGCTGCAGGCAATCTATGGATGCTGATCAGCTTCAGCCTTGACATTCTGAGTGAAAGAAATGAGACCCACACAGTTTATTTTTTTGACCTTTTATACCACCCATTAATAAAGTGCTTGAATGTGGCACACAAAGCTGCTAAATCTGTTTGCAGTAAACTCCAAGCCAGAATTCAGTGACGCGTAGGAGGTCTCCTATGGCAGTGTCTTATGGCATACTTAATGGATGGGGGATTGCACATATTGTTCCATAGAGGCCATATCCCACCAAATCCCCACCGCAGCACAGACACCCATGAACATTCAGCTCTTTATCTACAAGCAGTGAACACACCTTTCTCAGTCCGGGGCCTTTTGTTGCTTATATCTAGATCTACCCAACACAAATGCATCACCAGAGCAGTGGTGAACCCACAGGACCACGGTGCAACAAACAAGGGCCTGTCTACAACTAGGGACGAGAACCCCAGGGTCAGGGCTCACAACTAAAGGTGAGCAAATTTGTCCTGAAAACGTTCGCCAATCTCAAATTCGGCATGAATGTAGCACATTCGGATTTGTGTTCGGATTCCCGAGCATTTTCCTCAAAATTGGCAAAATTCGGCCAAAGTTCAGTAAATGATCAAGTTTCCACTAATGCCTTTGTTAGGACTTTGGCTAGCATAGTGGTGCTGTATGATGAGGGGGGGTTGTATTTGATGAGGGTAGGGAGTGTATATTGGTCAGAGGAGCCACGGACGGCTATTCTTTTCTTTTTTTTTAACTAACTTAATGTGTGGAGATTCCAGCAGCCAATCAGGGCGCAAAAGCTGTCAAGATATAAGAGGGTCAGGGCCTAGCCCTGTAAATGTTATTGCTACTAGTTACCTTTATATGAGTGCCATATTTGTATCTGTCATGTATATATATATATATGATTGTGATGTTTTTGCATATCTGTGTATTATATATAAATTAGGGACAGTGCAGTTAGGGAAAAGGACACAAGATGGGGCACTGAGTACACTGCATAGGGAAGCATAGTTGCAGGACACTTTAGAGGTTAATTGTAGGAGTGGTAGCTGGGAATTAACTAGACAGATTTCATGGTTATAATCAGTCCGGGGTAGACCCCTGGTGCTGCCCAGAGGGTCCTGTGCCTGAGCTGTTTAGCAGTCACACAATGTGTGGAGTGGAGTCCCTAGCCATCCATAGTAGATGTGGGAGAATTGAGCAGAGCAAAGAAGAGTAAAGTGTATGGTATCAGCAGCAACGTAGTGAAGAAGTCCTGGGCTCTGTCTCCAGTCCTTTGAACTCCAGGAAGAATGTGGAACGCACCAGGGAAGAAGCAGCTGACAGCACAGTGAGAACGGAATGTGCTGATGTGTCTACCCCTGGCTGTATTATTACAAAGACACAAGAGCTTGTGTTGTGTATTCCCTTGCTCGGACTTCTGAGATGAAGCTCCCTCTGCTCCCTCTGGTGGTTACTGGGAGTAGTGGAGCTGGCCAGGTGGATGGAGGTTTGCCACCTGATTACGATAATTGGGAACCTGGGATTACTGGCTGGGAGCATATAATTGAGCAGGCTTCCCATGGTGGTTGCTGGTGATTTCCTCCTTGTGCATTTGGAGTTCTTTTGTCTCCTGCCTGATCTGCATAGTTCAGTTAAGTGATTCTTTTGTTAATCCTTTGCATCTAATCTGGTTGTGCCTTTTTTTTGCTTTCTGTTTTGTTGCTAGGGTTCAGTGTACTCCCTGCTGGGGGCAGCGCTGGGCCCTGCTCATATGTTACAGCTTGTGTCAGTTTGTTCAGTCCCCTGTTATGTTAATATCTTTTGCTTTGCTTCCAGTTCATACCAGATTGCTGATCTAACAGGGGTGAGGTCGTGTGGCCTCAGGTTTTTTGTATATCAGATGTGTTGGATTTTTTTAGGGTTTTGTGCGTGATTGCAGACAGTATCTTTTCTGTCCTGTCTAGACAGCTTGGGCCCCACCATTTGCTCAGTCTGTTCTCTGCCTGTGTTTGTGTCTCATCTTCTCTCACCGACAATATATGTTTGGGGGCTGTCTATTCCTTTGGGGATCTGCTCCGGGGCAGTTTAGATTTCACCTTTCTGGCTTTAGGCTTAGTTAATTCTCCGACTGTGCCGAGGCATCTAGGGCATCATAGGAACGCTCCACGGCTACTGCTAGTTATGTTGATAGGATCAGGGGTCTGCAATCTGCTTAGTTACCAACCTCTCTGATTTTCTGGTGGCTTAGCCTGTTCTTGCCATCATCCTCGGTGACCCATTCATAACAGAATCACCAGCCAAACTGTAGACTCTAGGGTACTCAAAAGAAGGAAAGAATTGTAAAAAAAAAAAAAAAAAAGAAAGTGTCAGAATTTTTTTAAATAATGTTTCCTCTTTTACTCTGGGGCCGTAGGAGGATTTTTTCCTTAATGGAGACTAAGCAATTGTTCGATCATGTTGAGCAGCTCGCCGCTGAAGTACAGGGAATTTCTGCCTATCTCGCTCAATCATCTGCTGTAGAAACAAAGATCCCTACTTCTGATGTGTTTTCAGGGGAATGGTCAAAATTTTTGAATTTCAAGAATAACTGTAAACTATTTCTTGCTTTGAAGCCTAATTCATTGGGAAGCTCGGTGCAGCAGGTTAAAATTGTCATCTCCCTGCTGCGCAGCGATCCCCAGGATTGGGCTTTTTCTTTGACACCTGGAGATACTATTCTGGCTAATGTAAATGTGTTTTTTCAGGCCCAGAGGTTGTTGTATGATGAGCCTAATGCTATTGATCAAGCTGAGAAAACCTTATTGGCATTGAACCAGGGTCAGGATGCTGCGGAGTTATATTGCCAGAAGTTCCGAAAGTGGGCGGTCCTTACTAAATGGAATGACGATGCCCTAGCAGCTCTCTTTCGGAAAGGTCTGGCAAAAACTGTAAAAGATGTTATGGAGGGATTTCCTGTCCCCTCTGGTCTTAACGACTCCATGTCATTAGCCTTTCAAATTGATCGACGTTTACGTGAACGTAAAAGTACGCAAGAGGCGGTGCTGCCTTTTGAACAAACTTCTGAACCCATGCAATGTGATAGGGTTTTGTCTAGGATGCAACGTCAAGAGTTTAGAAGGTGTAATAAGTTATGCCTCTTTTGTGGGGATGCCTCTCATATTAGGCTACTTTCACACTTGCTTTGTTTTGCAGCGCATTTTTCCCACAAAAAAACGCATGGAAAAAACGCATACAAACGCATACAAATGCTGCTTTTTTTTCAAGCATTTTTATGAGCATGCATGAAAAAAACGCAGCGTTTTTATGCGTTTGTATGCGTTTTTAGTGCACATAAGCGCACATAAGTGCATCCCATGCAAAATATAGGAAAAAAAAGCGCATACATTTTTTAGCACTAAAATACAGCGCAAAAAATCGCAAGTGTGAAACCAGCCTTATTTCTGTCTGCCCTAAATGAGAAAAATGTTTTGCTTACTCATTTGCCATGGGCAATGTACAGCGTAAGTTCCTGTTGGCAGTTACCTTGATCTGCTCCTTGTCTACATTTTCTGCTAAGGCCTTTGTTGATTCAGGAGCAGCCTTGAATCTGATGGATCTTGACTTTGCCAAATGTTGTGGTTTCCCCATGGTGCCCCTGTGGACCCCTATTCCCTTGAGGGGAATTGATGCTACCCATTTGGCGGAGAATAAATGCCAGTTCTCCCTCACATGTCATTCCCTTTTAATATTGGGCCTCTAAAATGGATGCCTGGCCTGAATTGGCACAATATGCCTTACAGGAGCTCGCTTGCCCTGCTGCTAGTGTGTTATCTGAAAGAGTCTTCAGTGCTGCTGGATCAATCCTAACAGAAAAAAGGACCCGTCTGTCGACCAAAAATGGTGATGGTCTAACCTTCATTAAAATGAACCATGTATGGGTTTCAAGGGTTTTGTCCCACCTTCCCCTGATGACACATAGGTTACCAGAAAAGTGCCTCGGTTCTTTCCTCCTCTTCCTCGGACTTGCCCAATTACGCCCTTTGCAGCAGCTGAATGTCCAGCCTACACATCAACATATGCCAAATTTTAAACCTCCCTAACTGGGCTGCCCACCCCTCCCCCAACGGCTGGGGTCAAGACCTGGCACACCCGGGCACGTGCCATTGCTCTGAATAGGTGGATGGGCCCACTGATGGCCACGGCAATGGCACAGGGCCCATCATAGTACAATACAGTGTCTCAGACAGTGGGAGGGCCCACTCGCCGTCAGACACACCAGCGTACTATGAGGGTCCCTGTACCAGCACCGTTGACCACGATTGTGCCCCCACGCTTGGTCATGGCCACACCACTTGCAAGTTGCAATACTTACCTCTCCCTGCTCCACCGCTGTGTAGTCTGGGCAGTTAAATCCTTCACAGGGACGGCCACTAGAAATTTGGTGTATTGATCAATAATGGTTAAGATGTAGCTATGGCCTGTCCTGCTGGCCTCTACCTTCAGATGATCAATGACTACCATTTGAAATGGACATCAACTTACAAGCGGATGCAGTGGTGCTTTATGATCACCTTTCACAGTTGTGATAGTCACAGATGTGTGACATTCCTGCAACCATTTTTCAATGTCTCCTCTCATGCCAGTCCAATAGAATCGCCTACGGCCTGTGGCTTCTGTCTTTTGCACTCAAAAATGACCAGTCACATCATGATAGGCAGTGAGGACCATGTGTACATCTCTCCCTGTGATCACAATTTGATGGAGACGAGTAACGGTAATGTGATCCACGCTACTGCGATAAAGCAATCCTTTCTTCACAAAGAACCTTTTTCGATTTCTCCACAGACGCAATAAATGAGGGTCTGCATCGCCTCTGCAACATCTACCGGGAGGTTTTTCCGCGATGGGTAATTCCCAAATTTCTGTTAACGCTCGACTTTGCATCTATACTTGTATCCATGTAGTTTCCAGTAGTGGAGATTCTGGACTGGCTTACTGAGATTGAAATATATGCAAAGATTTAAAAGTACCACAACACTGTATGTATACTGATGTACGCTATGAATACCTTTCCCTTTTTCTACTTTTTTAATTCTGGTGTAATACATAGTGAGCCTGTGAGTGTCTGAATCTGACTCCGGAAGTATAGACGGAAATTTAACCCTAGACTGGACACACCTGGTATGTGCTGATACAGTACCTTGTTTCAAAAATTTGTATTAAGGTATCATCTGTAGGATAACCAACTGTGGGGGGACCCTCTTCTTGCCACAGACAAACACGAGACTGAGACAGAGTTTGTATTGAACAGGTCCATTTTTAGTGCCCATCCTTCTGTCGACAACAGCAATTCACCACAGACGTTTCACATTTCTTTGTACACAGGCCCCGGTACCTTCACTTCCTTTGTAACTATAATCGTGGCATCCTCTGTGGCTCTTCCACTGTGGCTGGCCTAGGCCCAACCACCACAGCGCTGCACCAGTCTGAGCACACCATCCGTATGATAGCCCCAGGTCGTCTTTGTCTGCGGCTACCGTCCTCTGGGCCACCCCCCCGTGACCGCCTCAACTGTCAGTCCTCTCTGGAGCCTTTCCACTGTCTCTATTTCCTCAGCAGAACTTCCTCTTTACTGTGCTCCCTTCGTTGACTGACTCTTCCAGAACCTTCCCTCAGCCTTTTATACTTCCAGTTCTGGTAACTCTGCCCACCATCACCTAACAGTTTCTCTGACCAATGGCAGTTATTCAGTCCCACTCCTACACTCTCCACTGCCCTCCAATGGGAAAGCTAAAACACTGCACCCTTTCTCTTTATCTTAGCGGTTTCACACCTACACTGCGCTACACCTCTGCTTCTCACTACAGGCTGGTTTGTCTGTCAGTCCACCTTCCCTACATCATCCATAGTGAGTGAGCATGTGTGGGTTACGCTTTCTAAAAATATGGGGTGAATCGGAGAAACTAATTTTTACACTATACTCGATACAGCTTGTATCTTGTTATACAGTACCTTTGTTCGACATTTAGCATTACGGTCAAATCCATACTGTGTAAGCGTCTGAGAGTGACTACGGGACGATTTATACGGAGATTTCAATTGTACCCTAAAAAATATATACTTGCTGTCTTGTTATCCAGGACCTTTTTTACAACATTTTTTATTATGGTCAAAACCAAACTGAGTGAGCGTCTGAGGGTGACTACGGAAATATATACCGATATTTTCAATTTGGCCAACACTGTATACAGCAAAACGCTTCTGATACAGTAACCTTTTTAGCTATTTAGATTCTGGTGTAATCCATAGTGAGCCTGTAAACTAAACGTCTATCTGTTACTCCGGCAATATATTTGGAGCTTTAAGATTACCGCAACACTGTATACAGCTGTACACTTGTGTTACATTACCCATTTACAACTTTTCATATTCTTGTGTAATCCATACTGGGCCTGAGAGCGTTTGTGTCTCCCTCCTGAAATGTATACGGAGAATCAGAATGTTTACACTATACTATATATACATTGTATCTGGTGATACTGTACCCTTTTTCAACTTGTTATTTTATTAGGTAATCCATACTGAGCCTGTGAGCATCTGTGTATGCCTCATGAAATATATACAGAGATTTACTGTTATCCATAGACTGTATAGAGCTGTACGCTTCTGACACAGTACTAAATATCTGCTGGTATTTTGGGTCCATTTTCCAAAACATGAGGAAGTATGGTGGAAGAGGACGCGGACGTGGGCATGGAGGGCCACCTGGTACTGATGGTGGTGGTGGTGCATCTGCTGGTAGTGCCAAAAACACAATAGCAGCTAAGGCAGGAGGTGTTGAGCCAGCGTCATGGTGTAGCTCTGGAAGGCCTGGAAGGCTCCCTTTTCTGGGAGTAGGTAGACTGCTTTTAAAGCCAGAGTATCAGGAACTGTCTGTGGCTTAGGCTACTTTCACACATCAGGTTTTCGGCGTCAGGCGCGATCCGGCGTCGTGCCAGAATGCCGGATCCGGCAAATGTTTTGTAAAACCTGATGTGCCGGATCCGGTTTTCTGCTGGATCCGTCTTGTTCTTGACAGACAAAACCGGATCCGTCTCATCCGGTTCATCCGTTTTTCTATCCGTTTTTCGACGGATTACGCCGGATTCGGTTTTTAAAATTGACCCTTGTGGCCTTCCGAACGGGATTGGCTACTGGAAAACTATATATAGCATGTTCCTACAGCCCTTCTTTGACAGGTTGTAGAGAAGAAAGTGCAGGTTGGAGAGAAGAGCAAGTTACTGGCGAAGATGGATGTTGTCATTGGAAATATTACCACTAGAAGTTCTGTGACGGTTTCAGTAATGAGGGACAATTTTGCACTATACTTTATGTCACCTCAAGGCAGAGTACACTGGCAGGATGACAGAGTGTGAAAGATTTGCGCCCTAACCAAACTTGTGTACCTTCTGGACCAACAGTATATACCTTTGCCAACCAAAGTTGGCTATCTTGTCATGGTCTTACTATTTTTAGCTTTAGGCCACAGGTGTGTACCTGGTTGTGTTTTATGCAAAGTATTTCACCTTTTAACAAAAGTTGTGTACATTGTTAGGAAATCACCAACAATAAACACAACTTTTTAGGTGAAATACTTTGCTTCAAACACAACCAGGAACACAACTGTGGCAAAAAGCTAAAATTTACCCAATACCCTGTATTTAACCTTTTTTTTAAACATAGTTCGCCGCAGAAAGAAATGACAGACAACCATTGTGAAACGATAATTTAACTTTTATTTAAAATTTTTTTTTTTTTTTGTAAAATGTTTTTAAAGTGCAAAAAACTTTTTTAATAAAGGTTTTAAACCCAATGGGCATTTTTATTAAAAAACACACATTACAAATCTGTGTAGTGTGGGGTGGAAATACTGCTGGAGGGGCTGCGGGACACTTCGACACTGGGTGTGTGGAGAGAGGACTGGGATTGTGGTGGGGAAGGAACAGTTAGAGGTGAAGGTGTGGAAAAAGCTACAGAATGGGTGGACATGTGGGAGGCAGAAGAGGTGGTGGGCGGTGGAGTGGAGGGTTGGGCAGGGACTGTAGGAGCAGATGATGTTGATGGAAAGTTGTATGGGGAAGGAGTTTGGTACGGGGAAGGAGTTTGGTACGGGGAAGGAGTTTGGTACGGGGCAGGTTGCTGGAAGTGGGGAGATGTCTGGTACTGGGGAGGTTGCTGGTACTGGTGAGGTTGCTGGTATGTAATAGGAGGGGGAGGATGGAAAGTGGCTGGAGGGGGTGCAGATGTAATAGGAGGGGGAGGATGGAAAGTGGCTGGAGGGGGTGCAGATGTAATAGGAGGGGGAGGATGGAAAGTGGCTGGAGGGGGTGCAGGTGGAGGAACTACAGTGGTGGGAGGTGGAGGTTGGGAGGTAACCTGCTGTAGAGCACCGTGGCACGAATGCATTACATGCATCTGCTGGGTAGGAGATAGTGTTGCCATGCACTCCACAACAGACCTGAAAAAGGTGTGGTTTGGCGAAGATCTTGCTTCTGAATGCATGGTTTGCAGAAGTGTCTTCACCTCCAGAATGCTGGAGTTGATCTGCTGAAAGCCTGCGGAGATTTGCTCTGACAAGACTTTTAGACAGTTCTGGAAAGATGCATTCAGATGCAAGAACTCTTGCGCATAACTCTTTTCCTGACCCCTCTGCCGCTGTCGCCCAGTACCCGCAGGTGTACTAGAGGTGGCAGGGGCAGAAGGGTGGGGTAAAGGGAAAGCGATCTCCTCACCAGCAGCTTCATGTAATGTAGGCGGCCACGATGCTCCTGTGCTGGTGGATGGGACAGATGGGTCAAATGTGTGGGAAGGCTGGGAAGGTGCAGATGTACCGGGGCGGTCGAAGTGTCCCTCGGTGCCGGTCTCCTCAGGGATCGCCTCAGAAGGGTCCAATCGTGCAGGCTCCCGAGTGCTGCTCACCGTGCTGTGGAATAAAGAGAAAAAAAAACAATTAAAATAGTGACATGGTATGGCCCTGGCTGAAAAAAAAAAGTTACATCTAACATTTTTTTTCACATGTGGTGTGTAATATTTACCTTCTAGTGACCATTGTTTCCCGGAGGAACGACAGGGCTTGTGCGTACTTGTACTTGCTCCTGCGTCCTCCAGATCCACTCGGGGCCCGCATCTCTTTATTGAACTCCTTCTTGAAACGATCCCTCACAGACCGCCACCGATTCACAATTCTGTTCCCTGAAATGAGAAAGGAGTGGTTAGTATACAACATCAGTGTTTCACAAACTCCAGTCCTCATGGTCCCCAGGGGTCATGTTTTCAGGATTTCCATAGTAAATAGAAATCCTGAACACATGATCCGTGGGGACCACGAGGACTGGAGTTCGGGAAACACTGGTTTACATCAAGCAACCGATACTGTATATACTTACGCTCTTTAATCTGGGCCCGAACATTGAGGTCCTCCCAGCGGCCCACAAGGAGCGAACAGATTTCCTCCCAGAGTCGTCGGGTAACGATAAGGTCAGCGTGGCGGCGGTCAGCATAGAGCTATTTCATAGCTCTACCCTCGCCTACTGTATTACCACCCATCCCTTGAAGATTGTGAGCCCTCGCGGGCAGGATCCTCTCTCCTCCTGTACCAGTTATGACTTGTATTGTTTAAGATTATTGTACTTGTTTTTATGTATACCCCTCCTCACATGTAAAGCGCCATGGAATAAATGGCGCTATAACAATAAATAATAATAATAATAATAATTTCAGAGCGGCTCCCTTTCTCTGACGAGATCGATGAGGTGGTCCACATCAATCCCTCCATCCTCACCGTCAGAGTCGGGAGCACACTGTGAAGGCTGTTAAAGAAAAAGACAAAAATAACATAATTAGCCTCCACAAAAGAAATGAAATAAAAAGTGCAAAAAAACAAAGCAAAAATATTTATACTTACACGCTGGTGACCGCCGCGTTGCTGTCGTCGACGACCCTGGGAGGCACTGCGAGGACCTCTTGGCCGAGCACCAGATTGGGAAGACTAGAGAAGAAAACAAAAAATGTTATGTCTTTGGATGTAGGCATTTGTTTGCTGTGTGTGGTCTGCAGAACATTGTTTTCTATGTGTTGTGTGTAGTGTGATGTTGTGTTTCTGCGTTTGATGCAAAAAACTTACCAATTGTGAGCCCACTCCAGGTGTCTGTCCACCCCTTCCTTCTTCTTCTGGGAGCTCCTCTTCATCTTGTGATTCCTGTTTTGAAATAAAAGGCAATGAATAGACATATATTACAGAGATGATGGATTTTGGAAATAAAAACTTACCGTCAAACGCTGACGATGCGAGGGAGGGCTCCCAGAAGAAGATGTGCTGTCCTGTTGATGGCCAGACTCCATGGCTGTGGGTATTGCTGCTGCTGTTGCTGCTGCCAGTGATGCCATTTCTGCTGCTGCTGCATCTCTTGGGCGGCTGTTGAATAAAGAGAAACAAAGGGCCAATGAATATCTTGATATTCCATGGCCCTAGTTTGGAGGAATGGGGGATTTGATAATTACCGTCTCTCATCTGCTGCTGGACTCCCCTCCTCAGCATGTTCCATTTGCTGCTCCATTTGGGGTGGTGGTGGTGCTGATGGTGCTGCAGTGGTCTCCTGCCTTCTCCTGCTGCGCTTGGTTGCTTTCTTGGGTGGCATGTTGGGTGTGGCTGTGGGTCCCACTGTCTTGCTTTTATATATGTCTTGTTGGCAGAGCTACTGAGCATGCTCAGACCAAAAAAAACGGATCCGGCCACCGGATCCGGCTTTCGCCGGATCAGGCGCATTGCGGCGCTCATAGGCTTTCATTGTGTGAAAAAGCCGGACGCGCCGGATCCGGCGTGTCCGGCTTTTTCGCCGGAGACAAAAAACGTTACAGTAGCCGTTTTTTCCAGACGCCGGATCGCGACACATTGCCGGATCCGGCGAAAACCGGATGAAACGCATGGCCATCCGGCGCGATCCGGCGCGATCCGGCGCAAATGCAAGTCAATGGGGGGGAAACCGGATGCGGCATTGCATTTCGCCGGATCCGGTTTCTGTCAAAAGCGCCGGATCGCGCCTGACGGCGAAAACCTGATGTGTGAAAGAGGCCTAACATTGCTGAAACAGCCTCCAGCTCTATCGCCTCCTCTTCTGAAGTTGTAAAAAATGCAAGCACTGAGTCGTAACTGCAGGCTTCTGGTCAGGAGCAATCCCTTTCCTTGTGTCCTTCACCCACACCAAAAGTGAAGTATGTGGAAGCACACACCTCAGATTACTCCATGGAGCTCTTTTCACATGCCATGCCTGGGTTAATTAAAAATAGGGCTCATCATGTACTGGAGCAATGTAAATGGGGCAGATCAGACACTGGAGCAGCATCTAAGGGGCCCATTATACACTGGAGCATTACAAATGGGGCCCATTATATATGGAAAATTATTAGGGCCCATGATTCACTGGAGCATCATCCATGAGGCCCATCATTTACTGGAGCATTGTAAATGGGGCAGATCAGACACTGGAGCAGCATCTAAGGGGCACATTAGACACTGGAGCATTACAAATGGGGCCCATTATATATGGAGCATTATTGGAGCCCATCGTACACTGGAGCATCATCCATGAGGCCCATCATGTACTGGAGCATTGTAAATGGGGCAGATCAGACACTGGAGCAGCATCTAAGGGGCCCATTATACACTGGAGCATTACAAATGGGGCCCATTATATATGGAGCATTATGTGGAGCTCATCATATACTGTATGGAACATCATATGTGACTAATTATTTAGTATGGAGAAATATATGGGGCTCATTAGTGCTTTCTCTCAAACCATTTTCTAGTCCTTTTTGAAGTGTGTTTTGGGTCATTGTCCTGCTGGAAGACCCATGACCTCTGAGGGAGACCCAGCATTCTCACACTGGGCCCTACATTATGCTGCAAAATTTGTTGGTAGTCTTCAGACTTCATAATGCCATGCACATGGTCAAGCAGTCCAGTGCCAGAGGCAGCAAAGCAACCCCAAAACATCAGGGAACCTCCACCGTGTTTGACTGTAGGGACCGTGTTCTTTTCTGTGAATGCCTCTTTTTTTCTCCTGTAAACTCTATGTTGATGCCTTTGCCCAAAAAGCTCTACTTTTGTCTCATCTGACCAGAGAACATTCTTCCAAAACGTTTTAGGCTTTTTCAGGTAAGTTCTGGCAAACTCCAGCCTGGCTTTTTTATGTCTCGGGGTAAGAAGTGGGGTCTTCCTGGGTCTCCTACCATACAGTCCCTTTTCATTCAGACGCTGACGGATAGTACGGGTTGACACTGTTGTACCCTCGGACTGCAGGGCAGCTTGAACTTGTTTGGATGTTAGTCGAGGTTCTTTATCCATCATCCGCACAATCTTGTGTTGAAATCCCTTGTCAATTTTTCTTTTCCGTCCACATCTAGGGAGGTTAGCCACAGTGCCATGGGCTTTAAACTTCTTGATGACACTGTACACGGTAGACACAGGAACATTCAGGTCTTTGGAGATGGACTTGTAGCCTTGAGATTGCTCATGCTTCCTCACAATTTGGTTTCTCAAGTCCTCAGACAGTTCTTTGGTCTTCTTTCTTTTCTCCATGCTCAATGTTGTACACACAAGGACACAGGACGGAGGTTGAGTCCACTTTAATCCATGTCAACCGGCTGCAAGTGTGATTTAGTTATTGCCAACACCTGTTAGGTGCCACAGGTAAGTTACAGGTGCTGTTAATTACACAAATTAGAGAAGCATCACATGATTTTTCGAACAGTGTCAATACTTTTGTCCACCCTCTTTTTTATGTTTGGTGTGGAATTATATCCAATTTGGCTTTAGGACAATTCTTTTTGTGTTTTTTCATTTAAGACAATTTAAATGAAGATAATAATAGCAAAGAATTTGTGTTTGCAATCATTTTCAGGAAGAAACTGAGTATTATCTGAGACAACTGCAGGGGTGTCAATACTTTTGGCCACACCTGTATTGTACAATTTAAAATAGATCACTCAGGTCATGTAAGCAGTGAAGTATAGTCATTGTACTATACCTATATTTCTGTGGCGTATCGGAGCATCATGAGTTGTGGTATGTGTTAAAGGGGCACACTGACACTCTTTGGCCCAGGGCACACGAAAACCTGGAGCCAGCCCAACCCGCCCACAACTTTAGCCAAATAACCCCCAGTTTTCAATGCGTAACTATTGTTAGGAAGTAAATTAAGGTTGACAAGCTTCATTTATAAGAATTGATGTTTTTGGCATTGAAATGGGCACTGTAGGTGTGTTAACTGTCTTGCACTCCCTGCCGACTTTGCTTCCCCATTGACTTGCATTGGGTTTCGTGTTTCAGTCGGCTGATTTAGTTCGACCCGACTTTTGCGAAAGTCGTCTTTCATGAAATCCAACTCTACCCAAATAAAGGCAAAGTCGCTCATCTCTAGTCCACACCATGGAATTCCACTTTGCATATTTTGCGGTGACTGTGGCAGCAGTGACAAGCCCTGATGTTGTATGTAATTTTGCATAGCCTTTGCCAGCACAGTACTGACATTGTGAAAATCACAGAATGGGCACAGATGAAGGACCTCTGTCCCCTTGTGCACAGTTTTGAAATGGCTACCAAGATGGTTAGCGCTGACAATGTCATCGTCAGCATCACTATTCCGGTCATCTACGTACTGGAGCACACTTTGGATAATCTACGGGAGGAGGTGGTGGTCCCAGAGGAAGAGGAGGAAGCAGAGGAGGATGTGAAAGGGATAACATTATCTCAAAGTTCTGGACTTTTGTTGCACAGGCGAGTGCCATGGCAGGATGGATTTAAAGTGATTGAAGAGGGCTCGTGGTACCAGGCGAACTGTTAGATAAGGTGCAGGAGCTGAGGAACAAATGAAGGAGGATGAAGAGGAAAAGGTGATGGGTGCACAACATGATCCCCTCTCTGTTGACCGTGGTTGATGCGAGGGGATGTAGGAAGCAACCTTGAGTGTTACCTCATCACCAACACACCATGGACTTGGACATCATGGATGCGTCTGACACATGAGCGCCTTCTTGTTGCACCTTGATGCCCGTATTGATAGGATTAGAAATAGTGCTGACTACTGGGTTGCCACTCTCTTAGATCCATGGTACAAGAGTAAATTTTGCCAGATGCATCCCCTTGGAAAGGGACGCGCACATGCTGATATCGAAACACGCTTGTAGACAATATTAAGGGGAACTTGTCACTAGTTTTGTGAAATAGCAGCTAAAAATATCACCTTATTCAGAGTCTGCTATGAGTGCCTTCTTGTTGCACCTTGATGCCCGTATTGATAGGATTAGAAATAGTGCTGACTATTGGGTTGCCACTCCGTTAGATCCATGGTACAAGAGTAAATTTTGCCAGATGCATCCCCTTGGAAAGGGATGCGCACATGCTGGTATCGAAACACGCTTGTAGACAATATTAAAGGGAACTTGTCACTAGTTTTGTGAAATAGCAGCTAAAAATATCACCTTATTCAGAGTCTGCTATGAGCGCCTTCTTGTTGCACCTTGTTGCCCGTATTGATAGGATTAGAAATAGTGCTGACTACTGGGTTGCCACTCTGTTAGATCCATGGTACAAGAGTAAATTTTGCCAGATGCATCCCCTTGGAAAGGGACGCGCACATGCTGGTATCGAAACACGCTTGTAGACAATATTAAAGGGAACTTGTCACTAGTTTTGTGAAATAGCAGCTACAAATATCACCTTATTCAGAGTCTGCTATGCATTCCCTAAATTGTTATAGAACCCCCTGACACCCATTGTATACTCCCGAAAACCTCTTTTAAGTTCTCGCCCGCTGTATGATAATCATCTCTGTCCGGTCCGATGAGTGTGGTTTCGGGCCTCTGCATTCCTCCCCTAGCTTCTGCTCACTGTCCTCCTGACATGGATAACGATCCACATCACCATGCAGCGTCAGACTGGAGCACCTTGGGCCCACCAGAGAAAATCATTCTTGGGATCCACTATGTAGCTACATAGAAATAAATACAAGACCACCCATTGTGTGGTAAAACACGGTAATATCATGGTATAATATAAGGTAGTACACGTCTTAATTATGTAGCATGGGTTGGGGTAGAATCATAAAGCGGTAACCCCCTTATAGAATATAGGGTAGCTCCCTCATAGAATATAATGTAGCCTCCCTCATAGAACATAATGTAGCCCCCATCATAAAATATAATGCAGCCCCCTCTCATAGAATATAATGCAGTACCCCACAAAATATAATGCAACCCCCTCATAAGGTATAATGCAGTCCCCACCATAGAATATAATGTAGCACCCTCATAGGGTATAATGCAGCCCCCCTCATATAGTATAGTGCAGCCCCACCACAGAATGTAATGCAGCCTCCCATAGAGTATACTCTAACCCCCTCATAGGGCATAATGCTTCCCCCCTCATATAGTATGATGTAGCCCCCCAGAATATAATGTAGTCCCCTGAGAGAATAATGCAGCCCCACGACAGAATATAATGCAGCCCCCATAGAGTATACTGTAGCCCCCTTATACAGTATGATGTAGCCCCTCAGAATATAATGTAGTCCCGAGAATAATGCAGTCCCCCAGAAATATAATGTAGCCCCCTCATAAAGTATAATGCAGCCCTTCTCCACCCCATCATTGTCCTCATCACCACCTCCATCATTGCCTTCTCCCCCACCACCCCTATTATTCTCTCCCACCACTCCCATCACTGCCCATTCCACCACCTCAATCATTGCCTCCTCCCCACCACCATTGTCCATTTCATCACCTCCATCATTGCCTCCCCCACCACCATCAATGCCCAACACCTCCATCATTGCCTCCCCCACCACCATCATTGCCCATTTCATCACCTCCATCATTGCCTCCCCCACCACCATCATAGTCCATCACCTCCATTATTGCCCCCACCACTATCATTGCCTATCACCTCAATCATTGCCTCCCCCACCATCATTGCCCATCACCTCTATCATTGCCTCCCCCCACCACCATCATTGCCCATCACCTCCATCATTGCCTCCCCCACCGCCATCATTGCCCATAACCTCCATCATTGCCTCCCCTCACCAATATCATTGTCCTTCCCCACCACCCCTCTCTCACACACACAGTACCGCATCACTCTCTCACACTCTCACACAAAGCACTGCACCACATACTCACATGCAGGCACACAGACACACAGCCCAGCTCACCTCCCCGCAGCACATCCTGCCAGCCTCTTCCTCGCCAGCAGCTTTCTGTCTGAGACAGCGCACTGGATGATGACATCTTCCAGCTGGGCTGTTTCAGACAGGAAGCGCCGGGCAAGAAGCTGGGATGTTCTGCACTGTGTGTCTGTGTGCCTGCATGTGTGTATGTGGTGCGGTGCTTTGTATGTGTGTGTAGTGCGGTGGTGGGGCTTTACATGTGGGCAGTGTTAGCTGCAGCCTGCGGCTAACGCTGCCCGCTATTAAAGAAAAATAGTATTCACACCTCTCCACGCCCATAGGGCGTGAATATTTATTTCGCATTAGCAGCGGAGACAGGATCCTGTCTCCAGCTGCTGCTACACTGGCACAGGGCAGGTCCCCTTGACTCAGGGGCCCAATAGCCACTGGTTTGGGGCCCCTGGAGCAGTGGGGGCCCTTGGAGCATTGGGGGCCCTAGGCAGCTGTTGGCCAGTATGCTAGCAGGTGTCAGTGCCTGGGCCCACCGAAGCATCTGAACCTGTCACCATGCGACATATCGCGCTTGCTCAGAAATATTGTGTTTTGCGCCTGCGCAGTATGCTTTGCCCAACTACGGGCAAAACCAAAAAAGTTCCGGCACATGAGCCAGAAGTACGTGTGTCGGTGCATGACACTTCTGTTTTTCGACTTTGAGATGTCGCACGGAGCAAGAAGCGCCATCCATGAAGTAGGACGACGAGCAACAGCTGATGGAAGTGATGTTTAGGCCCGAAACCACACCGATTGGACCAGACTGAGAAGATTACCATACAGCGCATAAGAAATTAAAAAGGTTTTTCGGGAGTGTGCAAGGAGAGTCAGGGGATTCTATAAGGATTTAGGGAATGCATAGCAGACACTGAATAAGGTGATATTTTTAGCTGCTATTTCACAAAACTGGTGACAGGTTCCCTTTGAGAGTGTTTTTTCTCAAGACAGCAATGAGGCACACAGTGTGCATCACAGTTCTAGACTTCCGTGGATGCTGCTGATGATGTTGTAACAAGTGCCTGGGTCACTCAACAATCAGAAGGTGTGTCCACCGCTGTTACTTTTACAATTTTACGTTTCTTTTTAAAGCACCTAATATTACTCCTATTCCTCCTCCTTTGTTTCCTCCCGAGTCAGGACAAGCCAAATTTTTTTAAATGGAGACTCTTAGTCGGGTCTCCTTTTTGTGTGTTGCCTGTAGTGGCAGGCATCTCAGAGCACCATTATACTGTTTCTACTCTGGCGACATTGATGCCATTTTAGTGGTGTGTGCCAATATTTTTTTGAAATGTGGAGATTTCAAGTTGGGTCTCCATCTGGTGAGTTGCCTGTAGTGGAAGTGGTCTCATTGCACCATGCCTACACCGGTCACTCATCCACCTCTTACTGATAAATTTGTAAGCTAGAAATGCTGGCCAGGCCCAGTCTCATCCATCCATGCTGTGCAATTATCATATTTCTACTGTGGGTCAATTGATGCCATGTTTCCTGATATCTACCCCTAGTTTTGGGAAATGTTTGGACTGCAATTTTGGTCTCCTTCATGACTGTTGCCTGAATCTGCCAGGGCTCTCAGACCACCAGGCCTACACCTGTCACTCATCCACCTGTTATCGATCAATCCTTCAGCTAGAAATGATGGTCCAAGCCCTGTCCTAGCCCCATCCCATGCATCCATGCTGCGCAAATATACTATTTGTACTGTGGGTCAATTGATGCCACTTTTCCTGGTGTGTGCCCCTAATTTGAGCTGTTTAGGAAGCTTTTGGGTCCCCTTGAAGGTGTTGTATATGCTTTTGGTTTTGCCTCCTATTGATTTCAGTGGGGTTCGGATAACTTACCTAAACTTGCCAGCTTGACATACTGTGTGAAGGTGACATGTTCAGGTTGTGAGATATGCGGGCAGTCTGTGCATCAGGCTACATACATGGACTGTGATGAATGGATGTATGAATAAGAAATAAGAATAGTGTTGATCAAGCACTGAAATGCTCGAGTGCTCAGTACTCGAATCAAGCAGGTCAAATGCTTGTACGTGCTCAACTCGAGTAGCAAGCATAACGGAAGTGAATGGCAAACTCAAGCATTTTTCCAGACGATGGTCTCTCCTGAAGCGCTCTGCTCAGATAATTCAAATCAGCTTATTATGGAGCCCCAAGCACCAGGCGATGGAGTAACGAGCAGAGGTGAGCACGCTTGCCCGACACTAGATGAGAACCATTATTACTCTAGACTATGCTGAATCGGGGGCACGTGTTCCTGCGGATAGGTATGGTGCCTCCTTTCTATGGTGGTCGGTTCCTCCCTTGCTTGGGCTTGTCTGTAATAAAATCCTATAAAGTATAAATACTTTAAATGAGTATCACCTCCTTGTGGAACCTTCCGTGCACCGATTATGTTTTCTGGATAAAAGTTTGCCAACATTTCTTATAAAGTGAATGAGTATTTATCATAGCTGCGCCTACAGAAAGTGCTGCGCGGAGCTTGTTAGGCAATCAGCGGAGGATCGCCAGGTTTTTGTAAGTTCTCACCTTTTGGGAGATGTAAATTGCAGAGGAAAAATCCAAACATTGTATCGTTAAGTTCTGGTGGGAAGTGTAAATTGATGCAAGGTAGAAAACATTGAGCTCTGCACTGAGCGCTTCCCGTGACCTTCATTTTCAGACAAAGTTTCTCTGTTGCCAGTTTAATTAACATTATTTCATAGTGGAAAGACTGATACTCCTCATTATGTCTTATTACGGCCTGCACGTGCAAAGTCATAAATATGGCGATAATACCGTGGGTGGCGAGGAAAAGGACAAAGATTCCAGCCGACACCTTCAGACCGGATGCGCCCAACTAAGGGGAACATATTCATGTATTAATGGGTTTGCACCAGTCATTTGGTGTCAAAATGTCATTCATAATTTAGTTGCTTTTATGTTGCTAAAAATGAATAAAATTCGACAATTGAATCTTTTTTTTCTCGCCACATTTGATATGAGGGTGGGAAGTGGTCGTGGCCAGAAATCGCAGCCAGACAGATTTATGAATTGTGACTTTTTACAAAGTTGCAGGAGTCACAATTCTCCACTCTATCAGAAATCGGAGTAAAAAGTGGAGATTTAATAATAGTCAAATATATATAAAGATGCATCAAATTTAGCAAACAAAGGTCAACTGTATCAAAAATGTGATGCAAAAATGGCAATAGAGCCACTGATAACGCGGGGTCACAGATTCCCCTCCTGATAAAGCACCAATGTATTTTCTTCTGTATCAGAACTAGGCAAAAATAAAACGTCAGATGATAACGAATGAGACTATCAGAATGATCACATAGCGGGTGAGCAGCGCACTGAGTAACTGAACCAGTGGTCTCCTGCAGCACAGAGTATTTCAGGGTAGGAGTGTGCGAATATTGTGGGAATTCACAGACTGAGAGTTACATAATTTTAGCCCTCCCCCGAACATACAAAAATAATAAAGGGGGGACTCATGGCAACACAGACGCTGAATAAAGTCAATGCTAATACGATCCTCATTTTTTCCTGTCAGTGCGAGGTCAAATAAAGGTCACCCTTCTATCTGTTGTTTATCTGGAAACGGTTCGACCTGGTTCTAACCAGCTTTTCTGGCGCCCTTTTTGTGACTCCTTATTGGGCTATTAATATTTTGGTGGGCTCTAGTTAGGATATAAAATAAGATTTTCTCATATCATTTTTGGATGAAGAAAAGAAGATCCCACCCTCCCTCCAACTTTTTGTTATGTTTGTCGTAATGTTTATTTGTTATTGGGTGGATTTTTTATTGGGATGGATTTCTGGTGAATTTTATGAGTTAATTTAATTAAGGATTTCATTGATTAATTTATTTAACCCTAAATATATGTCACGGCCATTTCTGCCACAGACTGTGTTGTGTTTTTTATTGTATGAATGGGTTTTGTGTTGCCATGGAAGGAGTAAGGCTTTCCAGCAGCACAAAGTATTTCAGGAGAGGAGTTTACAGATCTTACAGAAGGTCCCAGACAGAGATACATAATGGGATGGACTGGGTTATACAGCAGCACAGAGTATTTCAGTATATGAGTGTGCTGGTCTTACAGAAGGCCACGGGCAGAGAGTTACATAATGGGATGGAGTGGGTCATCCAGCAGCACAGAGTATTTCAGTACATGAGTGTGCTGGTCTTACAGAAGGCCACGGGAAGAGAGTTATATAATGGGATGGAGTGGGTCATCCAGCAGCACAGAGTACTTCAGTATATGAGTGTGCTGGTCTTACAGAAGGCCACGGGCAGAGAGTTACATAATGGGATGGAGTGGGTCATCCAGCAGCACAGAGTATTTCAGTATATGAGTGTGCTGGTCTTACAGAAGGCCATGGGCAGAGAGTTACATAATGGGATGGAGTGGGTCATCCAGCAGCACAGAGTATTTCAGTATATGAGTGTGCTGGTCTTACAGAAGGCCACAGGAAGAGAGTTATATAATGAGATGGAGTGGGTCATCCAGCAGCACAGAGTATTTCAGTATATGAGTGTGCTGGTCTTACAGAAGGCCACGGGCAGAGAGTTACATAATGGGATGGAGTGGGTCATCCAGCAGCACAGAGTATTTCAGTACATGAGTGTGCTGGTCTTACAGAAGGCCACGGGAAGAGAGTTATATAATGGGATGGAGTGGGTCATCCAGCAGCACAGAGTATTTCAGTATATGAGTGTGCTGGTCTTACAGAAGGCCACGGGCAGAGAGTTACATAATGGGATGGAGTGGGTCATCCAGCAGCACAGAGTATTTCAGTATATGAGTGTGCTGGTCTTACAGAAGGCCATGGGCAGAGAGTTACATAATGGGATGGAGTGGGTCATCCAGCAGCACAGAGTATTTCAGTATATGAGTGTGCTGGTCTTACAGAAGGCCACAGGAAGAGAGTTATATAATGGGATGGAGTGGGTCATCCAGCAGCACAGAGTATTTCAGTATATGAGTGTGCTGGTCTTACAGAAGGCCACGGGCAGAGAGTTACATAATGGGATGGAGTGGGTCATCCAGCAGCACAGAGTATTTCAGTACATGAGTGTGCTGGTCTTACAGAAGGCCACGGGAAGAGAGTTATATAATGGGATGGAGTGGGTCATCCAGCAGCACAGAGTATTTCAGTATATGAGTGTGCTGGTCTTACAGAAGGCCATGGGCAGAGAGTTACATAATGGGATGGAGTGGGTCATCCAGCAGCACAGAGTATTTCAGTATATGAGTGTGCTGGTCTTACAGAAGGCCATGGGCAGAGAGTTACATAATGGGATGGAGTGGGTCATCCAGCAGCACAGAGTATTTCAGTATATGAGTGTGCTGGTCTTACAGAAGGCCACAGGAAGAGAGTTATATAATGGGATGGAGTGGGTCATCCAGCAGCACAGAGTATTTCAGTATATGAGTGTGCTGGTCTTACAGAAGGCCACGGGCAGAGAGTTACATAATGGGATGGAGTGGGTCATCCAGCAGCACAGAGTATTTCAAGATATGAGTGTGCTGGTCTTGTGAGAGGTCTCAGACTCAGGGTTACATAGTAGAGACATAGCATATACACATCATTCTATGAGTACACCATGTTCCAAATTATTATGCAAATTGTTTTTTAAGTGTCATAGCTTTTTTTTTATGAAATCCATTGATGGTATTGTGTCTCAGGGTTCTTTGGATCACTGATATCAATCTCAGATACCTGTGATAATTAGTTTGCCATGTGAGCCCAATAAAAGGAAAACTGGATGTTCCACACTATTGAGCAGGCCAAAGTTTTCAAGTAACATGAGAAAGGAAAAGGATCTCTCTGCTGCCGAAAAGCATCAAATAGTGCAATGCCTTGGTCAAGGGATGAAAACATTAGATATTTCCCAAAAACTTAAGCGTGATCATCGTACTGTTAAGAGATTTGTGGATGATTCTAAGAACAGACGTGTTTGTGCTGATAAAGGCAGAATGAGGAAGATTTCTGCCAGGCAAGTTCATCGGATTAAGAGAGCAGCTGCTAAGAAGCCTTTACAAACCAGCAAACAGATATTTGAAGCTGCTGGTGCCTCTGGAGTCCCTCGAACCTCAAGGTGCAGGATCCTTCAAAGGCTTGCTGTGGTGCATAAAATTACTATTCGGCCACCCCTAAACAGTGCTCACAAGCAGAAATGGTTGCAGTGGGCTCAGACATACATGAAGACTAATTTTCAAACAGTCTTGTTTACTGCTGAGTGTCAAGCAACCCTGGATGATCCAGATGGATGGAGTAGTGGATGGTTGGTGGATGGCCACCGTGTCCCAACAAGGCTGCGGTGTCAGCAAGGAGGTGGAAGAGTCATGTTTTGGACCGGAATCATGGGGAAACAGCTGGTAGGGCCCTTTAAGGTTCCTGAATAGGGATGAGCGAGTATACTCGTTAGGATTCGGTACTCGGCGAGAAATGCGGTACTCGCGGTACTCGAATCCTGGCGAGTAAATTTCACTACTCGCATCGCAATATTCGGCACAGCCCGCACAGTCCCTGCACAGCCCAGCACAGTTCCCGCACAGCCCTGCACAGTCCCCGCACAGCCCAGCACAGTCCCCGCACTGTACCTGTATAGCCCTGCACAGCCCAGCACAGTCCCCGCACAGTACCTGCACAGCCCAGCACAGTCTCCGCGCAGTACCTGCACAGCCCGGCACAGCCCCACAAAGCCCAGCACAGTCCCACACAGCCCTGCACAGTCCCCGCACAGTCCTGCATAGCCCGGAACAGTCCCCACACAGCCCGGCACAGTCCCGCACAGCCCAGCACAGTCCCCGCACAGTACCTGCACAGCCCAGCACAGTCCCCGCACAGCCCTGCACAGTCCCCGCACAGCCCAGCACAGTCCCCGCACAGTTCCTGTATAGCCCCGCACAGCCCAGCACAGTCCCCGCTCAGTACCTGCACAGCCCAGCACAGTCTCCGCGCAGTACCTGCACAGCCCGGCACAGTCCCACACAGCCCAGCGCAGTCCCACACAGCCCTGCACAGTCCCCGCACAGTCCTGCATAGCCCGGCACAGTCCCAACACAGCCCAGCACAGTCCCACACAGCTCCGCACAGTCCCGCACAGCCCTGCATAGTCCCCGCACAGCCCAGCACAGTCCCACACAGTCCTGCACAGCCCAGCGCAGTCCCCGCACAGTATCTGCACAGCCCAGCGCAGTCCCACACAGTCTTCACACAGTCCCTGCCCGGCCCAGCACACACACACAGCCCATTACTTGCATTTCCCATAGACTTACATTGGACTCGCTACTCGTTACGAGTACCCGAGTATTAGGAGCTACTCGTAACGAGTTCAGCGAGTCCGAATACTTCAATACTCGCTCATCCCTGTTCCTGAAGGTGTGAAAATGACCTCTGCAAAGTATATAGCGTTTCTGACTGGCAACTTTCTTCCATGGTACAAAATGAAGAACAGTGTCATTCGTAGTAAAATCATCTTCATGCATGACAATGCACCATTTCATACTGCAAATGGGTCGCCCTCCCAGGACTGTGGGGTACTCGGTACCGGGCTGGTCTCTCAGAGGGGAATGTCACAGCAGTGGTGACCCGGTCCGTGGCCCTGGGCGCCCATGTAAAAGGGGTAGAGCGGTGGAATAAAGTTTATGAGTGATTTGTGACGCCACCTTTCGTATTCGGCAATGAAGATGTTAAGCCGACGCTGCAGATGGATCCTCTGGGACAGATGGTATGGTGTAGCAATGATGGTGTAGCTCTCCACAGGCAGGGCTGTAGTCCCAGGGCAGTGTAGATCGGTGTTGGGGAAGAGGGTGCAGAGTCTCGCACAGAGATGTAGCAGTGCTGGAAAAGCTGCAGGAAGAAGGCAAGGACACAGCGGAATGTAGTTTCTTTACCTTTACTTTGTAAGTGCAGTGCAGGGTCCAGATTACAGATGGTACAGGAGCTGATTAGCCTGGAAGCAACTCAGGAATCTCTCTATGCAGATAGGTTGTGTAGGCTCCTTCCTAGCGCTTACTTGAGGTACATGTAGTACTGTGTAACACTGCAGTTCCTCCTTCTTGTTCCCTCAGATCTACCTCATATGGCAGACAGCTGTAGCCTTCTATCTCTTCTCCTGGATCACCCGTTGCTGTTGTGCCTCCGAGTCTTAGGTCGGAATAGAGCATTTACAGCTTTTTATTCCTCTGGTTTCTGTTGCAGGACCTTCAGTATCCATACAGCCGTGGAGACCAGGCTCCAGATCATGCGCTCCAGCTGGGAACAAGCTCTCAACTCTGCTCAGTCCCCCAGCTTCTCTCTCCACGTCTACACACTTCGCCCTCCTCACAGAACTGACTAATTTCCCTTCCTGGCCCTCAGAGAGCACTCCTCCCCCAATTCTGGTTCAGAGCTCCCTCTGCTGGCCCGGAGTGGGAACTGTGTTGCATGTTATGGTTAACTGCTAGAGAGACCCTTCATTGCTTCCAAGCCTGACATCACCCTCCCTGGAGGAAGGCAATGCCACTGTGGCAACCATACTCCTGGGGGCGCCACACAAAGAATACCTCTGAGTTATTGGCTACTATGGGCATAAAAGAAGATAAACTCATGGTGTGGTCATCATCTTCCCCTGACCTCAACCCTATAGAGAGCCTTTGGAGTATCATCAAGCAAAAGAGCTATGAGGGTGGGAGGCAGTTCACATGAGAACAGCAGCTCTGGGAGGCTATTCTGACTTCATGCAAAGAAATACAAGCAGAAACTCTCCAAAAACTCACAAGTTCAATGGATGCAAGAATTGTGAAGGTGATATCAAAGAATGGTTCCTATGTTAACTTGTAAATTGGCCTGTTAGGATGTTTTGGAGTTAATTAGCTTTTTTGTTCAGTGAATGTGACCTCCTAATGCTGCAAATTCCACAAATGAGTTTCAGTTCTTTCAAACATATCAAATGTTTAGAAATTCTACTGTGCCTAATAATTTGGAACAGTGCATTTTGAGATTATTCATTTTGGTGATTATACTGTTATCATTGGGAGGTTTCTTCAATAAAATTCAATGTATACTCTAACGGGTGATGACTGTTGCTAGACTGACTGTCATTTGCACCAACCATTTAGGAAAATCAGAGAAAAAGTCTGTTAGATAATTATTTGGAACATGGTGTATACAGGAGTTTGCACAGTTTTACATTTTACACAAACTTATAAAGTAACTTTTCTTCTCCTCTCCTAGAACTTTTCTTCTGGAACTTCAGTCTCTCGTTACTTTGCTCCTAAAACAAATGATTGTGAGGATGACACAAAGCAATCCAATTCCTTTGTCTTGCAGAAAATATTGTGTCACCAGTTTCCTCGTGCTCAGACTTTGGTAGGGGCGATGGGAGCGATGCTTTCTTACAGACGGGTTAAGGTCTGGTATTGTGCCGGCGTTCTTGTACATTTCGTTCAGCACTCGCTCCGTCCTTCTTCTGAGGTCTGCAAGTCGTTAACAATACGGTTGTGCATAATGTAATTGTAAAATCTTGTGACTACATTGTAACGTGGAGACCTTGAAGTGGAGCTAGGACAAGTGCCGTGCATCTTCAAGCTCAATAATGGAGAAAGGAGAAATGTTTCAAAGCTTTCCAATACTGAGCGGTAACAATGGACCTTCCATAAGTCACTCTTCTAAAGGAAACATTTATTCCAATTATTAGCGTTAACCTCGGGATTTTCTGCAATTCTGATGGTACCAAGTAATAGAAGAAAAACATTCTTTTGCATATGCAAGGCTTAATATAAGAATGGAATTGAGATAGAGATGAGCTTCGTACTAATGTACTCACTTTATACTATCATGTGCATAAAAGACTGATAAGAAAATGTGGGAGATCCAAAGACTGGCTCATACATGGCATATAGGGTCTCTAGAAATCAGACTGTATTCTCACATTCTATTTAGACAAAATTGTACTCAAAATTCAATTGCAGCCATAAAAATATCCAAAAACCATATCAACATTGTTATAGGGATTTTCCCACCATATAAAGATCAATAACCGGTGGGATCTGCTGAAATATACAAAGTCACCCAGAAAAACCCCACTCAAAAGAGTATAAAATGTGAAATGTTTTATTAAGGATTAAATGGGATAAAATCAAGAAGATAAAGGTCATAGGGGGTTTCCATAAAAAGTGAAGTGTAGAAAGGTATTCTATATCAGACAAAGCACGGAAGAATAATGAACTTCCCTGAATCACGTAAGAATTTGCATAAAAGGCATGATACTGTAAATCATAATAAAGACTATTCAAACAGTATAGTGACAAAAATAACCAGTCTGTCTATATGTATATCATGCAGTATAATATATAATATAATAAATCAGTTCATAACTAATATAATGGTAGTATAGAGCTTACCCATATTGAGGTGAAGGAACCCCACATACAGCCACTAGTGCCCCGACACACGTTTCGCATTCAAATTCTTACATGAATCATGGGAGTTCATTAGTTTTCCCTGCATTGTCTGATATAGATTACCTTGATAGCCTTTTCTTTTTGTGAAAACCCCTTTCCACCTTTATATACTTGTTTTTGTCCTCTTCTGAATCCTCTTATATGTCACATTTAGTCTCTGGTTCATGTAATTTTTTACATTTAATACTTAATTTAAAAAATGTTATAAAAATGTTATGTTTTTCTAGATACTTTGTACCTGGTCTTTGGTTGTAAAATTCAATTGCAGGTAGTGCAAGAATCACAAGGTCTTCAAAGAGGTGACGTTTCTTGGACTAGTGATCTCAGTATATCTGGCTGTGGTTAAAGGGTTGGAGTTGTTTCTTCATTGTTGTGCTGTCACACACTATCCGTACAGTTTATTCACTGCTGTGCCATCACACACTATCCGTACAGTATATCACTGCTGTGCTGTCACACACTATCCCTACAGTTTATTCACTGCTGTGCTGTCACACACTATCTGGACTGTATATCACTGCTGTGCTGTCACACACTATCTGTGCATGCCCGCAATACTATCCCTTAGAAGTCAATAGTTGATGTTGCAATTCTCCCCCTCCTGAACAATAACCTCCACACAGATTTCATGTTCTTCCCACAAAATTCTCCCGTTGAACTTATTGACAGTCGGAGCTCAACTCCTCCACCTCCCTGCACAATGACCTCTGCACAGATCACAAAGCATGACCACAACACCCTACCATATGGCTTCTAAAACTACAATGTGGCTTAGATGAAGACCCATATCATGTGATGTGATCCTTATACATCCATGTTCAGGCATTATTTAATAAAGCACATCTTGGCCATTGGTGAGGGTGACATATTCATTACTCCATTAAACGGACAATTAATTGTCACAGCTCTTCTCCTCCCCCAGCACAGCACAAGGACCTCTACACAGTCCCTGCTCACAACACTCTGCCATTGAAGCTACAATGGTTTTACACACAGGTCACAAACTATGTCCACAACATTGTCCGATAGATGATGACCAGAGCTCTCCACTTCCCCCCTCGTAATGCGATCTTTGCAGAGATAGTTACTTGCGAACTCTCGAAAAGAAGTCAATTATTAATGCTTTGCTTATATAGCGCTATCATATTCTGCACTTCTTTACAGACATTATCATCGCTGTCCCCATTGAGGCTCACAGTCTACATCCTGTATCAGTATTTGGAGTGTGGGAGGAAGCCAGAGGAAACCCACACAACCACGTGGGGAACTTACACTCCTTGCAGATGTTGTCCTTGTGGCCAATGAGTCAGAGCTTGCCTATGCTGCCTATGGTCCATGTGGCTGCTGTAAAGACTTTCTGTTGGTAATAAATGCTCAGGCAAGATGACCGACCCCATAATCATGGGCATATAATTATCATCAACACTTGGATTCCAAGAGCAGCAGGATCTCTGACACTGGGTCCCCTGGATCATGTTCTAAGCTGCATGAAGAGTCAGCTCTGGAAAAATCTGATAACAAATCAGAATGTAATCTGTACCAAGATAGAGACAAAGCCAATTTGTAGTGGAAATGTATACAATGCTACACGGTCTTTGAGGTCCCCAGAAAAGGTGTTCACCCTTTTTAGTTATATAATGTCAAAACAACAGAAAAGCCTTTGCCACTAAAACCAAGCTGTGTTGAAACTTGGCTTCAGGTAAGTCGAGCACTGGATGAAGTCGATAGAGCGAAACTCAAGTTGGGTGAGAATGCAAAGGATTTAAGCAATAATAAACCAGATGATGTTGAAAAGTTTGAGAGCACATCCATCTACTGGGTTTTAGGTGTGGAGAATCAGTGGTTGCCTGAACATTTCAAGCCAAGTCCCTAGACTTGCACAGTGCAGCTATATATTGATTTCCACAAACGATGCTGTGTGATTCCTTATGACATGATTATCTTGGACTGGATGCTCTGAGCCGTCCATCCATCAAGCTGCTTTTTAAACCCTAGAAGCCTAACATAATCCAGAGATCAGATGCACATGCACCTAATTAGCCAAATAAAAACACGGAGCTATCAGTTATCTGTAAAGAACTGGGAATTGCGGAAACATAACACGTCTGTATTAAATTAGCGCTAGTCTTGGCTAATGTGCTCTCAAGGTGATACAACTAATTACATACAGTCAATACAATAGAGAACATGGCGGAGTTTGTTTTTGACAGTGAAACAATGTCAAACAAATGTCAAACACCTTTATTAATAAATTGTGCCCCCTACATTGTACAAGCATGGCCCTGTGCTCATTTATCATTAGCTCAGCTATAGACGGGTGCTTTCCAGTAGGAGCTTGCCATATTCAGGAGAAGGAATCTCTCCTGTAGCGTGTGCATTCAGGTCCAAGAAGGTGTGGTAATTACTGAGTGGGAGCTAATGACATCAGAACATCGAAAAGTGAGAAGTGTAACTAAGGAGGAAAACAATATGGAGATAGTTAGGGGCAGGCATCATGGATTGTGGTCCTGGGTAGAGAAGTCAAATACAAAAACAGTGACTGGCGGTGACTATGCCCTTCTTTAGCAATGCTCCTCCACACACAGTCAGCTAGTCATCACAATGTGTTATGGCGGCACACAATCTTATGACATCATTAGCCCAACAAGGAAGAACTTCCTGACCCTTTCCTGGGTATCAGCTGACATTTCCTGGTCTCTCATCTGCATTAACTCTTTAACCTGCCGTTGTTCTGACCCAGTGATTTACATTTGGTGTTTACCTCTTGCCTCATCTCCTGGACCTGTCACCATCTGTTCACCTCTCCAGTTTGACCTTCAACTTCTGCTCCATCCTGTAGATTTGCCATTGATCATTGGTCTCTTGGTTCTGACCCATGGCTGCATCCTGTACCTTATCGCTGATAAAACTGACCCATGGTCTTATTCGAATCCAAGCATGTATCCAATGCGATAAGTCCACACCTCCTTACGGGAGCCTCAAATATGTGCCAGGATGCACAAACCTAAGGGATGAAGGAAAAACAAGCCTTCTAACCAATATATGGTAACACCAGAGGAGGGACGGATCGCCAAGAAACATTTTATTTCTGTAGTATGGCACCAAATGCTCCAAAAAGTCTCAGTAACCTGTAAATGAGAACCATAGCCTCACTTCCAGTCACATTAAATAGTTAAGTAGACTGGTCATTATGAATGGTAGAATTCATTCTCTACGTAATCTGAATTTTTTTGAACATCTCTTCTTCTAAGTCCCACAAAATGTCATCTAACTGGACGCCATTTGAGGCACAGGTTATTACTACAGTTGTGGCCAAAAGTATTGACACCCCTGCAATTCTGTCAGATAATACTCAGTTTCTTCATGAAAATGATTGCAAACACAAATTCTTTGGTATTATTATCTTCATTTTATTTGTCTTAATTGAAAAAACACAAAAGAGAATGAAGTAAAAAGCAAAACATTGATCATTTCACACAAAACTACAAAAATGGGCCAGACAAAAGTATTGGCACCCTCAGCCTAATACTTGGTTGCACAACCTTTAGCCAAAATAACTGCGACCAACCGCTTCCGGTAACCATCAATGAGTTTCTTACAATGCTCTGCTGGAATTTTAGACCATTCTTCTTTGGCAAACTGCTCCAGGTCCCTGATATTTGAAGGGTGCCTTCTCCAAACTGCCATTTTTAGATCTCTCCACAGGTGTTCTATGGGAAGTCTCCAGTGCTTTCTCTCAAACCATTTTCTAGTGCTTTTTGAAGAGTGTTTTGGGTCATTGTCCTGCTGGAAGACCCATGACCTCTGAGGGAGACCCAGCTTTCTCACACTGGGCCCTACATTATGCTGCAAAATTTGTTGGTAGTCTTCAGACTTCTTAATGCCATGCACATGGTCAAGCAGTCCAGTGCCAGAGGCAGCAAAGCAACCCCAAAACATCAGGGAACCTCTGCCATGTTTGACTGTAGGGACCGTGTTCTTTTCTTTGAATGCCTCTTTTTTTCTCCTGTAAACTCTATGTTGATGCCTTTGCCCAAAAAGCTCTACTTTTGTCTCATCTGACCAGAGAACATTCTTCCAAAACGTTTTAGGCTTTTTCAGGTAAGTTTTGGCAAACTCCAGCCTGGCTTTTTTATGTGTCGGGGTAAGAAGTGGGGTCTTCCTGGGTCTCCTACCATACAGTCCCTTTTCATTCAGATGCCGACGGATAGTACGGGTTGACACTATCGTACCCTCGGACTGCAGGGCAGCTTGAACTTGTTTGGATATTAGTCGAGGTTCTTTATCCAACATCCGCACAATCTTGCGTTGAAATCTCTTGTCAATTTTTCTTTTCTGTCCACATCTAGGGAGGTTAGCCACAGTGCCATGGGCTTTAAACTTCTTGATGACACTGCGCATGGTAGACACAGGAACATTCAGGTCTTTGGAGATAGACTTGTAGCCTTGAGATTGCTCATGCTTCCTCACAATTTGGTTTCTCAAGTCCTTAGACAGTTCTTTGGTCTTCTTTCTTTTCCCCATGCTCAATGTAGAACACACAAGGACACAGGACAAAGGTTAAGTCAACTTTAATCCATGTCAACTGGCTGCAAGTGTGATTTAGTTATTGCCAACACCTGTTAGGTGCCACAGGTAAGATACAGGTGCTGTTAATTACACAAATTAGAGAAGCATCACATGATTTTTTGAACAGTGCCAATACTTTTGTCCACCATCTTTTTTATGTTTGGTGGGGAATTATATCCAATTTGGCTTTAGCACAATTATTTTTGTGTTTTTTCAATTAAGACAAATTAAATGAAGATAATAATACCAAAGAATTTGTGTTTGCAATCATTTTCATGAAGAAACTGAGTATTATCTGACAGAATTGCAGGGGTGTCAATACTTTTGGCCACAACTGTAGCTATATTTGTCAAAATCATGTAAATTTACATTTATGCAGATTTTATCATCTCTACGGGTCATTATTGGTGGAGAAAGCCAATTTAGGTTCATCAAGAAGGAGGAGGAGGCATCAGTGACTTCAGGAGAATCTCCATGTCTTCACTTGTTAGTGTTCATGAGTAGTGAAGGTCTAACCAAAACAGTAAAGTTCGGGGTCTGTACCGAACCTGAACTTCTCCACAAAGTCCTTGTTACTGTATGGGTACGGCAGCCTGAATATCTGCAATTTCCCATACTGTCGACAGTGTGACAGCGAGAAAAACACAGGTGGCTCAGATCGGTCTTAAGTTCATTACCGCTGATCAGAGCACTACGGTTCCCATGCTGTCAGATGACAAAAAACGTTACTACTGGTCACAGACAATGGCCAATGAGAGTACTACTCTCATCATCCTACACCTGCTATCACTTATAGCAGTGAGAGCAGGTGAGGCTGAGGAGAGTATTCATCAGCTGGCGCCTGTGCAATAAATAAATTAAAAAATAAAAGGCCGGAGTTCCCCTCTTTTGATAAACAGAACAGCGCAGGCAAAACCAACAGCTGTGGGCTGCGAGCCACAGATGTCAGCTTTATATTGGCTGGTTACCAAAAATAGAAGGATGCCCATGCCGTATTTCTTAATTATTTAAATAAATTTAAAAAAACAGCGTAAGGCTCCCCCATTTTTGGCAACCAGCCAAGTTAAGGCAGAAAGCTGGGGGCTGGTAATTGTCCATGGATTTTGTCCGCACAGCCTAAAAATAGCAGCCACCAGCCGCCCCAAAAAAGGCACAACTGTCAGCTCTGGCGCTTTGCCCTGGTCCTCCCACTTGCCTTTTTGTGGTGTCAAGTGTGGGGTTGATGTCAGCTTTGTAATGTCAGCTGACTTGTCCACAGGGTAGTAATGGAGAGGCATCTATAAGATGCCTCATTATTAATGCCATAGCAAGATTGTAATAAAGACACAGACAGAATAAAGCCCTTTGAGTGAAAGATACAGACTCCCTAATAAAAAAAATAAACTCCCTGTCCTCTTTTACCCATTTATTCACAAAAATAAAGAAGCAAAGTTATACTCACGTTTCTGCCAAAAATGCATTGATGCTCATATCTCACTGTAAAAGACATAAAATAATAAAACACCATATTCCTCACCTGTCTGACAATAATCTGTTAATAGCTATGTCCCACGACGATGATTTGGAAAGCAGTCACATCAGTGCTGCAACCTCTGTCCATGCCAGCCAGAACACACTGAGACAGGAGCATGATTGTGCTCCTGCAGTGTGCAGTGCTGACCTGAGAAAAGTCAGGAGTTCATGACTGGGGTTCATCAGCTAGCTCACCTATGGTACCCACTCGCTGCGCAAGATGTTTCCTGGGGAGGCTTAATCAGTTATGAACTCGGGTAACCTTTCACATATCAGCGCTACATACTCCAAGAGTGTAATCACGCTCCTGTCTCAGTATGTTCTGGCTGACGTGGTGAGAGGTTGCATCACTGATGTGAGCTCTCTTCAAATCATTAAGATTGTTGTTGGACATGGCCATTAATGGATTATCGGTGGAAAGGTCATTATAACTTTCTTTTTAATGTTTGTAAATAAATGGATAAAAGGGGGTTGGGAGATTTTAGTTAAAATGAAGGAGTCTGTGTCTTTCTTTCTATCAAATGACTTTATTCTTGCTGTGTATTTTTTATAATATGCCTATGGGGTTGTTAATGGTGATGTCTTATAGATGTCTTATAGACACCTCTCTCCATTACTTACCTTTAGGCTACTGATTTTAGTTTGTGGAGGGCCAGTATCCATGCCCTCTTAACAGTTTGAGAATACCAGCCCCCAGCTGTCTACTTTAGCTTGGCTGGTTGTCAAAAATGAAGGGACTCCTTGCGTTCTTTTTATTTAAATCATTTAAAAAAAATGGTATAGGGACTCCGCTATTTTTGATAACCAGCCAATATATAAGCTGACAGATGGGGGCTGTATCCCGCAGCTGTTAGCTTTACCTGTACTTGTTATCAAAAATGCTGGGGAACCCTGTTATAAGTTCATTTTCTCCTTCACCTCTGATGTCTGATGAACTCCCTCTGCTGGTGAAAGGAGGTAGTGAAATTGATCTGGATGGGAAGAACCTGTCATCTGAACAGGTGGAGTGTGATTGGACATCCGGAATTTCTGAGTGGATATAAGGCAGCCGACGCCCTGCTGGGTTGCTGGTGATCCTTTCTGCTCTGAGCTCTGGCATCCAGTTTAGCTCCTGTCTACTAAAAGCTAAGTTTTTGCTCTGCTATTTTTCCATGAGATTTTGTCTGTTTACTTAGTGTTTGTGTTCAGTCTGCCCTGGTTGGGATGGGCTGAACTCCACTTTTGTCTCTGATCAGTTGATCTCTTTGCTCTGTCTTCAGAATATACCTGAGTGCTGATATAGTTATTTTGAAGTCTAGTGACTTCAGGGCCTTTTCTATCAGACGTGTTGGACATTATTTTTGGCAGGGTTTTTTGCATGATTGCAGCCAGCATCTTTTCTGTCCTTTCCTATCTAGTTAGTTGGGCCCCATCATTTGCTCAGCCTGTCTTTCTGTCTTTGTTTGTGTTTTCATTTGTTTTTCACCGACAATACATGTTGGGGGCTGTATATTGCTTTGGGGTCTGCTCTGGGGCAGTTTAGATTTCCCCTTTCTTTCTTTAGGCTTATTTAGCGCTCTGGCTGTGACGAGAGGTCTAGGGCACCGTAGAAACCCCCACGGCTACTGTTAGTTGTGGTGAATAGGATCAGGGGTCTGCAATCCGCTAGCTACCAACCTCTCCGGTTTTCTGGACTTAGCTTGTGTTTTAGCTTTTTCCTCCTCCGGTGACTCATTCATAACAGAATCACCAGCCATACCACAGATTCTAGGGTACTCAATTGCAGGAAAGAATTGTAAAAAAAAAAAAGTGTCAGAATTTTTTTTTTTGTGTATATTTTTTCCACTATTTCTCTGAGGCCGTAGGGGGAATTTTTTCTCAATGGAGATTAAGCAATTGTCTGATCGTGTGGAGCAGCTCACTGCTGAAGTGCGGGGAATTTCCGCCTATCTTGCTCATTCACATGCTGCTGAACCAAAGATCCCTACTCCTGATGTGTTTTTTGGGGATCGGTCTAAATTTTTGAATTTTAAGAATAATTGTAAATTATTTTTTGCCTTGAAGCCTAACTCATCGGGGAGCTCCGCGCAGCAGGTTAAAATTGTAATCTCTTTGCTGCGCGGCGATCCCCAGGATTGGGCGTTTTCTTTAAAACCTGATGATCCTATTCTAACTAATGTGGACGCATTCTTTCAAGCCTTGGGGTTGTTGTATGATGAACCTAATCCTATTGATCAGGCTGAAAAGGCCCTGTTGGCATTGAGCCAGGGTCAGGATTCTGCAGAGTTGTACTGTCAAAAATTCCGAAGGTGGGCGGTCCTTGCTACCTGGAATGATGGTGCCTTGACAGCTATCTTTCGGAAGGGTTTGTCAGAAACCGTAAAAGATACTATTGTGGGATTTCCTGTTCCCTCTGGTCTTGACGATTCTATGTCATTAGCCATTCAGGTTGATCGGCGTTTGCGTGAATGCAAAACTGCACGAGAGGTGTTGCCACCTGTTGAACAAATGTCTGAACCTATGCAATGTGATAGAGTTTTGTCTAGGGCGCAACATCAGGAGTTCAGAAGGCGTAATAAGCTGTGTTTTTTTTGTGGAGATACCTCTCATATTATTTCTGTCTGCCCTAAACGAGAGAAACGTTTTGCACGCACATTTGCTGTGGGTGGTGTTTAACCTAAGTTTCTTCTGGCAATTACTCTGATCTGCTCCCTGTCCACATTTTCCGCTAAGGCTTTTGTGGATTCAGGAGCAGCTCTGAACCTGATGGACTTGGATTTTGCTAAACGTTGTGGGTTTAATATGACACCTCTGTGGACACGTATCACTTTGAGGGGTATTGATGCTACTCCTTTGGCGAAGAATAAACCTCAGTTTTGGACCCAGGTGGTAATGTGGGTCGCCCCAGACTATCAAGAAAATTGCAGATTTTTGGTGTTGCATAATTTGCATGATACCATTGTTCTGGGGTTTCCTTGGTTGCAAATCCATAATCCAGTTTTGGATTGGAAATCTTTGTCTGTGGTGAGTTGGGGTTGTCGGTGTGCCCTTAGTGACGCTCCTGTTTTCTCCACCTCTCCCCAGTCTCAAGGTATTCCTGACTATTTGGCTGATTTTTATGATGTATTTAGTGAGAATGAGTCTGCGTCTTTGCCTCCTCATAGGAGTTATGACTGTGCAATTGAGCTGAGCCCTGGGTGTAAATTTCCCAAGGGTCGACTTTTCAATTTATCTGTACCGAGCACGAGGCTATGCAATCCTATATTAAGGAATCGTTGGAGAAGGGTCATATTAGACCATCCTCTTCACCCTTAGGTGCTGTTTTTTTTTTCGTGGCCAAGAAAGATGGTTCATTAAGGCCTTGTATTGACTATCGTTCCATCAACAAAATTACTGTTAAATATCAGTATCCGTTACCCCTGATTTCTGATCTATTCTCCAGAGTTAAAGGTGCTTGCTGGTTTACCAAGCTTGACCTCAGGGGGCGTATAATCTTATTCGCATTAAGCATGGGGATGAATGAAAGACGGCGTTTAATACTCCGGAGGGACATTTTGAGTACCTGGTGATGCCTTTTGGGCTCACTAATGCCCCTTCTGTCTTCCAGTGCTTCATGAATGATATTTTCCGAGACTTTGTGGATACATTTTTGATCATCTATCTGGATGATATTTTGATCTTTTCCAGGGATTGGTACTCTCATGTGGAACATGTTCGGACTGTGTTCCAGATTTTGAGGGAGAATTCCCTGTATGTCAAGGGATCGAAATGCCTTTTTGGGGTACAGAGGATTTCATTTTTGGGATTTATTTTGTCTCCGTCAACTATTGAAATGGACCCGGCCAAGGTACAGGCCATTTATGATTGGGTTCAGCCCACTTCTTTGAAGGCCCTCCAGAAGTTTTTGGGTTTTGCTAATTTTTATCATAAATTTATAGCTAATTTTTCTGGTATTGCCAAACCATTGACTGATTTGACTAAGAAGGGTGCTGATGTGCTGAATTGGTCTCCGGAGGCTGTTTCTTCCTTTCAGGAGCTGAAGCGAAGGTTCACTTGTGCTCCGGTCTTGCGGCAACCTGATGTCTCACTCCCGTTTCAGGTAGAGGTGGACGCTTCTGAGATTGGGGCAGGAGCTGTTTTGTCCCGAAAAGATCCTGTAACATCTAAAATGAATCCCTGTGCTTTCTTTTCCCGAAAGTTCTCCCCATCCGAACGTAACTATGATGTGGGGAATCGGGAACTGTTAGCCATGAAATGGGCATTTGAGGAGTGGAGACATTGGTTGGAGGGAGCTAAACATCAAGTCGTGGTCCTTACTGACCACAAGAATTTGATTTACCTGGAGTCGGCCAAACACTTGAATCCTAGACAGGCTAGGTGGGCCTTGTTTTTCACACGTTTTGATTTTGTGGTCTCTTTTCTTCTGGGCACTAAGAATGTCAAGGCAGACGCCCTCTCTAGGAGTTTCTTTGCTGATTCTCCTATTGTGACCAAGCCTGCTACCATCTTAGGAGAGGGGGTAGTTCTTTCTGCCATCTCACCCGATTTGAGACGTGCTCTGGAAGAGTTTCAGGAGGACAAACCTGAGCGTTGTCCCATTGGAAAATTGTATGTTCCTGACCAGTGGAGGAAGAGAGTAATGTCTGAAGTTCATTGCTCCGCATTGGCTGGTCATCCAGGTATTTTTGGTACTAGAGATTTGGTGAGTTGGTCTTTTTGGTGGCCCGCCTTGTCTCGTGATGTCAGGAATTTTGTGCAATCCTGTGGGACTTGCTCCCAGTCTAAACCTTGTTCTCGCTCTAGTGGGCTGTTGATGCCTTTGCCGATGCCCAGGAGGCCATGGACCCATATTTCAATGAATTTTATCTCTGATATGCCTGTCTCAGAGAATCTGTTATTTGGGTGAATTGTGATAGATTCTCTAAGATGGTCCATCTTTTACCACTCCCTAAGTTGCCATCTTCCTCAGAGTTGGTGCCCTTGTTTTTGCAACAGGTGGTTCGGTTACACAGGATTCCTGAGAACATTGTTTCTGACAGAGGAGTTCAGTTTGTTTCTAGATTTTGGAGGACTTTCTGTTCCAAGCTGGGAATTCAGTTGTCCTTCTCCTCTGTGTTTCACCCTCAGACCAATGGGCAGACGGAGAGAACAAACCAGACTTTGGAGTCGTATTTGAGAAGTTTTATTTCTGCTGATCAGGATGATTGGGTTTCATTTTTGCCCTTGGCCGAATTTGCTTTAAATAATAGAGCTAGTTCTGCCACTTTGATGTCACCTTTTTTTTGTAACTTTGGGTTTCATCCTCGATTCTCTTCAGGGCAGGTGGAGTCTTCTGCCTGCCCAGGTGTTGACACTGTGTTGGAGAGAATGCACCAGATCTGGGACCAAGTGGTGGATAAGTTGTCTCTCTCCCAGGAAAAGGCCCAGCGGTTTTCCAACCGGCATAGGACCATTGGTCCCCGGTTTAAGGTGGGCGATATGGTTTGGTTGTCATCAAAGAATATCTCTATGAAGGTGGCTTCTCCAAAGTTTAAACCTAGATTTATTGGACCTTACAAGATTTTGGAGATTCTTAATCCAGTCTCGTTTCGATTGGCTCTTCCTGTTATATTCAAGATCCATAACGTGTTTCATAAGTCTCTGTTAAAGAGGTTTGTTGAGCCAGTAGTTCCTGTGGTGGCACCTCCTGACCCTGTATTGGTTGAAGGTAATGTGGAATATGAGGTTGAGAAGATACTGGACTCTCGTCTGGCTAGACGGAGACTCCAGTATTTGGTTAAATGGATGGGTTATGGCCAGGAGGATAATTCTTGGGTCTCTGCATCCGATATTCATGCCGAAAGTTTGGTTCATGCTTTTCATCGGGCCCATCCTGATCGCCCTGGTGGCGTGGATGAGGGTTCGGTGACCCCTCCTCAAGGGGGAGGTACTGTTATGAGTTCATTTTCTCCTTCACCTCTGATGTCTGATGAACTCCCTCTGCTGGTGAAAGGAGGTAGTGAAATTGATCTGGATGGGAAGAACCTGTCATCTGAACAGGTGGAGTGTGATTGGACATCCGGAATTTCTCAGTGGATATAAGGCAGCCGACGCCCTGCTGGGTTGCTGGTGATCCTTTCTGCTCTGAGCTCTGGCATCCAGTTTAGCTCCTGTCTACTAAAAGCTAAGTTTTTGCTCTGCTATTTTTCCATGAGATTTTGTCTGTTTACTTAGTGTTTGTGTTCAGTCTGCCCTGGTTGGGACGGGCTGAACTCCATTTTGGTCTCTGATCAGTTGATCTCTTTGCTCTGTCTTCAGGATATACCTGAGTGCTGATATAGTTATTTTGAAGTCTAGTGACTTCAGGGCCTTTTCTATCAGACGTGTTGGACATTATTTTTGGCAGGGTTTTTTTGCGTGATTGCAGCCAGCATCTTTTCTGTCCTTTCCTATCTAGTTAGTTGGGCCCCATCATTTGCTCAGCCTGTCTTTCTGTCTGTGTTTGTGTTTTCATCTTGTTTCACCGACAATACATGTTGGGGGCTGTCTATTGCTTTGGGGTCTGCTCTGGGGCAGTTTAGATTTCCCCTTTCTTTCTTTAGGCTTATTTAGCGCTCCGGCTGTGACGAGGGGTCTAGGGCACCGTAGGAACCCCCCACGGCTACTGTTAGTTGTGGTGAATAGGATCAGGGGTCTGCAATCCGCTAGCTACCAACCTCTCCGGTTTTCTGGACTTAGCTTGTGTTTTAGTTGTTTCCTCCTCCGGTGACTCATTCATAACAGAATCAACAGCCATACCGCAGATTCTAGGGTACTCAATTGCAGGAAAGAATTGTAAAAAAAAAAAAGTGTCAGAATTTTTTTTTTTGTGTATATTTTTTCCACTATTTCTCTGAGGCCGTAGGGGGAATTTTCTGGACTAAGGCTGGTTTCACATTTGCGTTTTTTAGCGCTGGAAAAAAACGCACACCTGCGCATGCGTTTTTTCCCCTATATTTAACATGGGTGCGCATACCTGCGCACTGGTCAGCGCATGTATGCGATTTTCATGCGCTGCGTTTTTTTGGGGTGTGCGTTGGGATTTTCCAGACGCAGCATGTTGCATTTTTTGGCCCTGCAAAAAAGCGCATGCGCACATATGCGCACGTTTTGCGCTAAAAATGGCCATTATAGCCTATGGATGCGCATATGTGCGCACTGGCATGCTCATGTATGCGTTTTTTTGCATATGCGGTTTTTTTTAAATCATGGAATTTAGGGGTTTGGGTTAGAGTTAGGGTTAGTTAAGGGGGTTTAGGGTTAGGGTTATGGTCAGGGTCAGGGTTAGGGTTAGGGTTAGGGTCAGGGTTAGGGTTAAGTATGGTTTTGTTAAGGATTAGGGTCATGGTTAGGGTCAGGATTAGGGTTAAGTATGGTTTTGTTAAGGGTTAGGGTCAGGGTTAGGGTTAGGGTTAGGGTTAGGGTCAGGGTTAGGGTTAGGGTTAGGGTCAGGGTTAGGGTCAGGATTAGGGTTAAGTATGGTTTTGTTAAGGATTAGGGTCAGGGTTAGGGTCAGGATTAGGGTTAAGTATGGTTTTGTTAAGGGTTAGGGTCAGGGTTAGGGTTAGGGTTAGGGTTAGGGTCAGGGTTAGGGTTAGGGTTAGGGTTAGGGTCAGGATTAGGGTTAAGTATGGTTTTGTTAAGGATTAGGGTCAGGGTTAGGGTCAGGATTAGGGTTAAGTATGGTTTTGTTAAGGGTTAGGGTCAGGGTTAGGGTTAGGGTTAGGGTTATGGTCAGGGTTAGGGTTAAGTATGGTTTTGTTAAGGATTAGGGTCATGGTTAGGGTCAGGATTAGGGTTAAGTATGGTTTTGTTAAGGGTTAGGGTCAGGGTTAGGGTTAGGGTTAGGGTTAGGGTCAGGGTTAGGGTTAGGGTTAGGGTTAGGGTCAGGGTTAGGGTCAGGATTAGGGTTAAGTATGGTTTTGTTAAGGATTAGGGTCAGGGTTAGGGTCAGGATTAGGGTTAAGTATGGTTTTGTTAAGGGTTAGGGTCAGGGTTAGGGTTAGGGTTAGGGTTAGGGTCAGGGTTAGGGTTAGGGTTAGGGTTAGGGTCAGGATTAGGGTTAAGTATGGTTTTGTTAAGGATTAGGGTCAGGGTTAGGGTCAGGATTAGGGTTAAGTATGGTTTTGTTAAGGGTTAGGGTCAGGGTTAGGGTTAGGGTTAGGGTTAGGGTCAGGGTTAGGGTTAGGGTTAGGGTTAAGTATGGTTTGGTTAAGGGTTAGGGTCAGGGTTAGGGTTAGGGTTAAGTATGGTTTGGTTAAGGGTTAGGGTCAGGGTTAGGGTTAGGGTTAGGGTCAGGGTTAGGGTTAAGTATGGTTTTGTTAAGGGTTAGGGTCAGGGTTAGGGTTAGGGTTAGGGTCAGGGTTAGGGTTAGGGTTAGGGTTAGGGTTAGGGTCAGGGTTAGGGTTAGGGTTAGGGTCAGGGTTAGGGTTAGGGTTAGGGTTAGTTAGGGTTTAGGGTTTGGGTTAGGGTTAAGTATGATTTGGTTAAGGGTTAGGGTCAGGGTTAGGGTTAGGGTTAGGGTCAGGGTTAGGGTTAGGGTTAGGGTCAGGGTTAGGGTTAGTAAAGTCATGGTTTTGGTAGTGTGAGGGGCCACCTAAAAATGTTGGAAAAAAACGCAAACGCGGTAAAAACGCGCTAAAAACGCATACAAACGCATAAAAACGCTGCGTTTTTTTCATGCATGCTCATAAAAATGCTTGAAAAAAACGCAGCAGTTGTATGCTTATGTATGCGTTTTTTCAATGCGTTTTTTTGCGGGAAAAACGCGCTGCAAAAAAAAGCAAGTGTGAAACTAGCCTTAGCTTGTGTTTTTGTTTTTTTCTCCTCCGGTGACTCATTCATAACAAAACCCACACCATTTTTTTAAAATGTATTTATTACACCGACTAATGAACACTCATCATACTCACCTGCTCTTGCTGCTATCAGCATGGACAGGTGTAGTATGATGAGCATCCTCTCATCATCTGACCCCTGTGACTGGCGGTAACCCGTTTATAGCTGGTCTCAGATAATGGCTCACGTGCTGTTATCTGAGAATGTGGGAACCACAGCACTCTGGCCGGTGGTAATAATCTTATTGCCGATCAGAGCCCATGTTTCTCAGTCTGTCACACAGATATTCAAACCCATTCATTCGCTTCCTGAACCGAAGGTTTTTTTAAATGTTCAGCCAAACCAGACGTCGCCCATCACTATTCATGAGCGCAATCAGCAGGATTATTTGGCGAGTTCTTGGCTTAGAAAATTTTTTTCCCCAAAGTAATTGAGTGTAACAGTTATATGGGTACTATGGAATCTGATTGCATGTGATAATACAAAACTGAGACCAACGTTAAAGCAAATGAGTGTATTAACAAGAGAAACAAAACTAACAGAGCACTTCCTGCAATAGTAACGAAAACACAGCACAATATAGAGTGATGCAAGTAAAGCAAAACTAACAGAGCACTTCCTGCAACAGTAATGATTGCACAGCACAATATGAAAATGTCCAGTGTAACTGAAGAACGGGGTGCAACCGTTAATATGAACCAGTCCAACAGTAATATGACAAAGGTGTGCAAAAGCACTAAATGTGTGAGTCCAGCAGTAAGTATGAGCGTAAGCACACCACGTTTAATAAGGAAGTCCAGCTATATAATGAATGAGCACACACAGCACTAAAGTGTAGAAGTCCAGCAATCATATGGGTGGAAATGCCCATGGGACTTAAACGCAGAAGACCAGCATTATACGGGAGTGGCATTAACAAGAGAAGGTCACTATATGTACCTTTTTGGGCTGAAAGTAACGCACAAGTCCAGCACCGCAGCCCAACAAACACAGGCCTAGAGGAGATGGTGATGAACAGACAGGAAGTTCCATGACAAGGCAAGATACAAGACTCTATCTTGGATAAGAAAGAACAGTCACAAAGGAAAGTCCGAAATCCTTACACTGAGTTAGGGCTAATTGTTTGCACAGGCTACACACACTTCTAAAAGCAGAATATTGCATCATACCATCGTCCTGTCAGTATAGGACCTCATTTTATTTTTGTTTTTATTTATTTTACCATTTTATATAGCGCCATCAATTCCACAGTGCTTTACAAACATTATTGGCACCGTCCCCAATGGGGTTCACAATCTAGAATTCCTATCAGTTTGTCTTTGGAATGTGGCAGGAAACTGGAGTACCTAGAGGAAACCCACGCAAACATGGGGCGAACATACAAACTCCTTGCAGATGTTGTCCTTGGTGGGATTTTAACACAGGACCCCAGAGCTGCAGTGTTAACCACTGAGCAACCGTGCTGTCACACCGTCATCTTCTCTTCTCACCCCATAAAGACGAGGCATGACATCTAATGTCCAAAAGGTCGGTGGTGGAGAAAGGTTTATGGCATCTATGGCATCTCATCCAGGCAACCACTACCCTGCTCTGTCCTGATGAGAGGCAGACAACCCTTATAATAATAATAATAATAATCTTTATTTATATAGCGCCAACATATTCCGCAGCGCTTTACAGTTTAACAGTTTCAAAACACAAGTCATAAGTAACAACGTTAACAATACAGTAATTAAAGCAAAATAAAACTTCAGTCTTCAGTTTGGGGAGTCATTTGCAGATTCCATTTCTTAGACCATTGCCTTGAATATAAGTCCATACTTACTCGTGTCTCTCCACTATTCCCTCTTGGGACTTCATATTAGAATTTGGGGTGATGTCAGGTAGTGCATTTTGCCCTGGAAGAGCATCAGTGAATTATATAGACCGCCCATGCACTGTGTAATGCCTGATTTCTCCTGTTGGGTCGCTGCAGGAAATGTAAACACTTGTTTCCCTGATTATTGGGGCGTTATCCACAATGGCGAAACATTTTAAAATTCAAATGTCAATCTAAAGGTCGGTTCTTTTTTCTTGTAGCTTGTTTCCTTTATAAATGGGCCAGTGGCTCCTCCGATGTAGCTTCCATCCTTTAATATTTGATAAATGCAAACTATCTATTTTGGGTGGAGGAAAAGACGACAATTCCACCCGGGATTTCTTTGATAGGTACTAAGTAAGAGCTCGTTTCAGAAAGACAGAGTTGCATCATTTGCATAATTTGTTTACTCTGTTATTTTGTTCTATATGCAAATGAAGCGCAGTAATTATCAGCCGCTCATTGTGGCGCCTTTCTATTATTTATCATGGATTTCTGAAACTTCTCCTTCGCCTCTCAGCAACTTTATGAAGTTTATTATCCAGGCGTCAGAAGTGACCTGGTTTCCTGATGGCTGGATACTGTCAGCGTCCTGTCACTGTCAATCTTCGCTTCCATTATCCGGAATGAAATCCTTGTCAGAAGCTCCGGACAAGACGACAATATCAAAAAGGGGCTTGTGATGGGGGAGGGCGAGGGGCGTCCATGCCATTAATACAATTACTCGCAGGTTAGCGGCTCGCCCCGTCACTCGGCTGGTAATCGCCGCTCTCACTGCTCTCTTCTATTAGATCAGACATCTCAATCAGCAGCCACAGGACTTGTTTGCTTTAATTAATAAGCATGTATGATGATCAGGAATGATTTTAATTTATATTTACAGACTCATTCGACACATGCCAAATTACATTTCTTTGTGTAATTAGATTTGTGTACGCCGCGGCAAAACGTGTCATTTACGCTGTCGACAGAACGGAGCACGTATGTTGTGATTGCAGCTCAGAGTCCCCAAAGACTGATTGATATTTCAGCAATTTATTTGTTTCTTTCTCTGCATTCTCTCCTGTGTAAACCGAGAAATCAGAGAAGTGAAGCCTTTATTCATTTCCTGCAATGTTGAAATTTATCGCACATGAGGCCATGATTATAACGGAAGCTTCTCGCCGTTGCACGCAGACTACAGTTGCGCCAAGAGGAGAGATCTGAGCGAGATCTGAGCGGTGTGGAGCCATTGCAGTATCACGACAATCATCGGGGCCGCATTGTGCCTTTTCTTTGCCTCTGCATTAAAACAGATGAGAATTTGTAGAGCAATACTCGATTCATGAAGACTTTGTATTTTTTGGTGTTGGACTAAGATGCATCTGATTCTTAACTCCTCAATAACTAGGCCAGAAAGGGCCATAAATGGGTATTTATTGATCAAAATCATTAACTTAAATGGATTTCATTACATATTTGCGGCATTTGCTTTCTACAGCCTCTATGTTGCACTGTTTATTGCTGGCTGCAGTATGAGTTAGCTGAGAATGTCTTTGTGATGGCCCAATGGGAACAGCTGTAACTTTTTTAGGTGCCTTTTATGTAAGAGAATAAAGGATCCGTGAAGCAAAACAGAGCCCACTCTACAAAGGGCAGGTTCAGGCTATACTACGTAACCTACATCTGTGATCAGTGATCGACGCTATAGCTCTTCGCTGCTGTTGACCTCTTAAATGCCAAAGTCAATCACTGACAGCGACATTTAGGTGATCCGGCTCGGCATCGACCCTGGCGCTGATCACCTGGCCAGCGAACTGATTGTGGACTGATTGATGCCCTGTGACTGATGTGCGACTTCTTCTGTGATGTCCATGCTGTGGCGGGCATCATAGATGCTGATTTCTGCACTATACAGCAATACTCTGGTGTAGAATGTAGTACAAGCGAAGCGATCGAGTGATCACAGGTTCCAGGCGCTAAGTGGACTAACTAGCATAAAAAAATTGAATCATCTCATTTTTATCAAATAAAAAATAAAATGTGAAAAAAGGCACAAAAGAGTTTATTAACATGATGGCATCCAGAGGAGTCCTAACTGTCAAAGTATAAAATGGTTTAACCTACCTGAAATTGTGCCAGAAAATGAAGCATTTCTCCTAGATCATTATTACATTCCCCACGTTTTGCTATTCTCAGGTTTATTTCTTCTGTGTTTTTGAAACAACACAAAAAAATCTGAGCAAAAAAGACAAATTGCACATAATTTCACACAAAACCCTCAAAAGGGAACAGGACAAAATTGATAGCACCCTCATCTTAATATTTGGTCACCCCTTTTGGAGTAAATAACTACAATTAATCACTTCCAATAACCATCAACAAGCTTCCTACTCCTCTCATCTGGGATCTTGGACGCTTCTAACAATCTGGTCCCGGTCTCATATTTTGCCTTCTCCCAACAGCAATTGTAAGATCTCTCCACAGGTGATCAATGGGATTTAGATCGGACTCATTGCTGTCACTCTAGAACTCTCCAGCTCTTTGCTTCCATCCATTTCTGGGGGCTTCTTGAAGTAGGTTAGGGGTCGTCGTCCTGCTGGAAGACCCATGACCTAGGACACCATGCCAGCTTTATAACACTTGGCACTCCATTAACACCCAAAATCCTTTGGTAATCCCCAGATGTCGTGATTAGAGTTGAGCGATACCAGCCGATACTTGAAAATATCGGATCGGAATGGATCGGCCGATCTTAAAAAAAAGTATCGGTATCGCCGATTCCGATACCGGGAACCAATGCAAGTCAATGGGGCCAAAATATCGGAATTAAAAAAAACCCTTTCTTTCCTTGTAGGTTAATTCTACATGAAGAAAAACAACTAAGAATAATGTAGAATGTATTGTGGGAGGTGGAGGAGACATTAAAGCCATAGAGGTTTAGCCCAATCAAATGGAATAGCAGGAATTAAACTTTTTTTTTAAAGACGTTAGGAGTTACAAAGATATTGACTATGTTAGCCTCATTTATATTTTGCCAGACATGTATGTCTTCTTCTTCTTTCTTCTTTCTTCTTCTTTCTTATTCTTCTTCCTTTTTTTACCTTCTTCTTCTTCTTATTCCTTTTTTTACATTCTTCTTCTTCTTCCTTTTTTTACATTCTTCTACTTCCTTTTTTTACATTCTTCTTCTTATTCCTTTTTTTACATTCTTCTTCTTCTTCCTTTTTTTAAATTCTTCTACTTCCTTTTTTTACATTCTTCTTCTTCTTCCTTTTCTTACATTCTTCATATTCTTCTTATTCAACAATTATTATTCTACATATTCAACTTCTTCATCTTCTTCCTATTCTTCTTCATCATATTCTTGTTTGTGTCAGGCATTCCTGTAGTTGTTATCTAGAAAAGTTAGAAGTTTACACCTTCCGTTCTGCCTGTCACAAAAGATTTACAACAGGATTTGTCCGCGTTCAGTTTGGCCTGCAGCAGCAGGCCTTTTCCAGGGGCACCACGAGGAGGAACGGACTCACCCCCATACACTGCTTATTCTTCTTCTGCTTATAAATAAGATAATATCATTTGCTCAGAGTATTAGTCTTATGCTTAATGTTCTTCTGCTTTGTTTTTTTATGCTTCTTTGTCTTCTCTCTCTTGTTGTTCTGCATCTTGGTGGTTGTCTTCCTGTTCTTTGTCCTCTTGAACCAGCTCACGGTACTGGCACCCGGAGGGGCAGCAGAAGGAACAAGAGCCAATGGCACTACCGAGGACCAGCTGACGGTGCTGGAACCCGGTTACTAAGCAGGAGGTACCTGTGCTACAAAGCACTACCAAGGACCAGCAGACGTTGCCGGAACTCGGATACCGAGATGGAGGCACCTAGGCCAAAGGCTCTGACGAGAACCAGCTGACGGTGCTGGAACCCGGAGGGGTAGCATAAGCTGCAAGAGCAAATGGAAATAGCGAGGACCAGCTGACAGTGCTGGCACCCGGAGGGGCAGCAGAAGGAATAAGAGCCAATGGCACAACCGAGGACCAGCTGACGGTGCTGGAACCCGGTTACTAAGCAGGAGGTACCTGTGCTACAAAGCACTACCAAGGACCAGCAGACGTTGCCGGAACTCGGATACCGAGATGGAGGCACCTAGACCAAAGGCTCTGACGAGAACCAGCTGACGGTGCTGGAACCCGGAGGGGTAGCAGAAGTTACCCCTGAAAAGCAAAGTTGGCATGCCGCAAGCTGGCCGCAGTTACCGAATCACACAGTCCTACAGGGGGTGCTTGTCCTACTGGCACTACGGAACAAGCCTTTCTTACCAGAACCCGCAGTCCACATAGGAAGCACCTAAACTGCTGGCACCCTAGCCTCGGCTAACCCAACCGCAACACGACATGGCAACTTGGGGTGGCAAACTGACATTGACACTTCCCGGAAACAGCAGGCAGGGCTGGAACCAAGCTGGGCAGGAGGGAGTACCCGTGCCAAAGTCAGTTATGAGCAGCAACTGGCGATGTTGGAGCCCAGGGACAAGCACTTAGCAGGCTGAGGCCTGATGTGCTGTCAATTGGGAGGCAGCAGGACAGATTGCCATCAAAACAGCAGGGGAACAGCTGACGTTACTGAACCCCACAAACACAGGAGCTAGTGTTTTACTCTGTGAAGACGGCACTTCCGAGCAACAACTGGCTGTGTTGAAGTCCAGGGACAAGCACGGAGCAGGCTGAGGCTGCATTGAAGAAATTTTAAGATCGGTTGTAGACTTCTACTAATTTTAACCAAGCTCCACTTAGGCCTGTGGCTTCACTGATTTTCGTATTTCCCCTGTCCTCCAACCCCGCCAGTTACAGCTCCGAAGTGGTGTCTGCACAATCCACACTTGTTCCTGTGTTACAGGTGTTCAGTCCGGTCAGTTAATCCCCTGATGTGTGTCCGGCAATGTGGGAATGTGGACAGAGCAGGCGACATTGCCGGACACACATCAGGGGATTAACTGACCGGACTGAACACCTGTAACACAGGAACAAGTGTGGATTGTGCAGACGCCACTTCGGAGCTGTAACTGGCAGGGTTGGAGGACAGGGGAAATACGAGAGACAATGGAGCCACAGGCCTAATTGGAGCACGGTTAAAAATCAGTAGTGGTACGACTGTGTAGGCAGCAGGAGATTTTGCCATCCACACAGCAGGGGATCAGCTGACGTTACTGAACCCCACTGAGACACGGGAGCAAGTGTCTCTTTCCGTGTGGACGGCACTTCCGAGCTACAACTGGCTGTGTTGAAGCCCAGGAAATAGGAGGGTGTAGGCAGAGGCCTACTGTATTTGGAATGTGGAGACAGCAGGAGAGACTGCCATCCACACAGCAGGGGATCAGCTGACGTTACTGAACCCCACTGAGACACGGGAGCAAGTGTCTCTTTCTGTGTGGACGGCACTTCCGAGCTACAACTGGCTGTGTTGTAGCCCAGGAAATAGGAGGGTGTAGGCAGAGGCCTACTGTATTTGGAATGTGGTGACAGCAGGAGAGACTGCCATCCACACAGCAGGGGATCAGCTGACGTTACTGAACCCCACTGAGACACGGGAGCAAGTGTCTCTTTCCGTGTGGATGGCACTTCCGAGCTACAACTGGCTGTGTTGAAGCCCAGGAAATAGGAGGGTGTAGGCAGAGGCCTACTGTATTTGGAATGTGGTGACAGCAGGAGAGACTGCCATCCACACAGCAGGGGATCAGCTGACGTTACTGAACCCCACTGAGACACGGGAGCAAGTGTCTCTTTCCGTGTGGACGGCACTTCCGAGCTACAACTGGCTGTGTTGAAGCCCAGGAAATAGGAGGGTGTAGGCAGAGGCCTACTGTCTTTGGAATGCGGAGACAGCAGGAGAGACTGCCATCTCCACAGCAGGGGAACAGCTGGCAGTGCTGAACCCCACTAACACTCGAACGAATGTGTTTGGCTCTGTGGAGACGACACTTCTGAACACCAACTGACGCTGTTGGAGCCCAGGATTAAGCGAGGAGCAGGCTGGGGCCTGTTGCTTTTGGCAGGTGAAGGCAGCATGAGACTTGCCATCTCCACAGCAGGGGAACAGCTGGCATTGCTGAACCCCACTAACACTTGAACGAATGTGTTTGGCTCTGTGGAGATGACACTTCTGAACACCAACTTGACGCTGTTGGAGCCCAGGATCAGGCGTGGAGCAGGCTGGGGCCTACTGGATTTTGGCAGGTGTAGGCAGCAGGAGACTTGCCATCTCCACAGCAGGGGAACAGCTGGCAGTGCTGAACCCCACTAACACTCGAACGAATGTGTTTGGCTCTGTGGAGACGACACTTCTGAACACCAACTGACGCTGTTGGAGCCCAGGATTAGGCGAGGAGCAGGCTGGGGCCTGTTGCTTTTGGCAGGTGAAGGCAGCATGAGACTTGCCATCTCCACAGCAGGAGAACAGCTGGCATTGCTGAACCCCACTAACACTTGAATGAATGTGTTTGGCTCTGTGGAGATGACACTTCTGAACACCAACTGACGCTGTTGGAGCCCAGGATCAGGCGTGGAGCAGGCTGAGGCCTACTGGATTTTGGCAGGTGTAGGCAGCAGGAGACTTGCCATCTCCACAGCAGGGGAACAGCTGGCAGTGCTGAACCCCACTAACACTCGAACGAATGTGTTTGGCTCTGTGGAGACGACACTTCTGAACACCAACTGACGCTGTTGGAGCCCAGGATTAGGCGAGGAGCAGGCTGGGGCCTGTTGCTTTTGGCAGGTGAAGGCAGCAGGAGACTTGCCATCTCCACAGCAGGGGAACAGCTGGCAGTTCTGAACCCCACTAACACTCGAACGAATGTGTTTGGCTCTGTGGAGATGACATTTCTGAACACCAACTGACGCTGTTGGAGCCCAGGATCAGGCGTGGAGCAGGCTGGGGCCTACTGGATTTTGGCAGGTGTAGGCAGCAGGAGACTTGCCATCTCCACAGCAGGGGAACAGCTGGCAGTGCTGAACCCCACTAACACTCGAACGAATGTGTTTGGCTCTGAGGAGATGACACTTCTGAACACCAACTGACGCTGTTGGAGCCCAGGATCAGGCGTGGAGCAGGATGGGGCCTACTGGATTTTGGCAGGTGTAGGCAGCAGGAGACTTGCCATCTCCACAGCAGGGGAACAGCTGGCAGTGCTGAACCCCACTAACACTCGAACGAATGTGTTTGGCTCTGTGGAGACGACACTTCTGAACACCAACTGACGCTGTTGGAGCCCAGGATTAGGCGAGGAGCAGGCTGGGGCCTGTTGCTTTTGGCAGGTGAAGGCAGCAGGAGACTTGCCATCTCCACAGCAGGGGAACAGCTGGCAGTGCTGAACACCACTAACACTTGAACGAATGTGTTTGGCTCTGTGGAGACGACACTTCTGAACACCAACTGACGCTGTTGGAGCCCAGGATTAGGCGAGGAGCAGGCTGGGGCCTGTTGCTTTTGGCAGGTGAAGGCAGCAGGAGACTTGCCATCTCCACAGCAGGGGAACAGCTGGCAGTGCTGAACCCCACTAACACTCGAACTAATGTGTTTGGCTCTGTGGAGACGACACTTCTGAACACCAACTGACGCTGTTGGAGCCCAGGATTAGGCGTGGAGCAGGCTGGGGCCTACTGGATTTTGGCAGGTGAAGGCAGCAGGAGACTTGCCATCTCCACAGCAGGGGAACAGTTGGCAGTGCTGAACCCCACTAACACTCGAACTAATGTGTTTGGCTCTGTGGAGACGACACTTCTGAACACCAACTGACGCTGTTGGAGCCCAGGATTAGGCGAGGAGCAGGCTGGGGCCTGTTGCTTTTGGCAGGTGAAGGCAGCAGGAGACTTGCCATCTCCACAGCAGGGGAACAGCTGGCAGTGCTGAACCCCACTAACACTCAAACGAATGTGTTTGGCTCTGTGGAGACGACACTTCTGAACACCAACTGACGCTGTTGGAGCCCAGGATTAGGCGTGGAGCAGGCTGGGGCCTACTGGATTTTGGCAGGTGAAGCCAGCAGGAGACTTGCCATCTCCACAGCAGGGGAACAGCTGGCAGTGCTGAACCCCACTAACACTTGAACGAATGTGTTTGGCTCTGTGGATACGACACTTCTGAACTCCAACTGACACTGTTGGAGCCCAGGATTACGCATGCCGCATGCAGAGGCCAATGGGCAGCGGTTTTTATGGAGGTTGTTGACTACTACTGATTCTAACCATGCTCCACTTAGGCCTCTGGCTCCACTGTCTCTACTATTTACCCTGGCCTCCAACCCCGCCAGCTACATCTCTGAAGTGGCGTCAGCACAATCTACACTTGTTCCTGTGTTACTGGTGCTCAGTCCCGTCAGTTGATCCCATGATGTTTGTCCGGCAAGTTCGCCATCTCTGTCCTCATTCCCACTACTGGTTATGGGAATGTGGACAGAGCAGGAGACCTTGCCGGACACACATCAGGGGATAAACTGATGGGACTGAGCCACAGGAACACAGGAACAAGTGTAGATTGTGCTGACGCCACTTCAGAGATGTAGATGGCGGGGTTGGTGGTCAGGGGAAATAGTAGAGACAGTGGAGCCAGAGACCTAAGTTGGGCACGGTTAAAAATCAGTAGTGGTTTGAATGTTGATGGAGCTGGTGACTTTGCCGTCCACACAGCAGGGGATCAGCTGGCGTTACTGAACCCCACTAACACAGGAGCTAGTGTGTTTCTCTGTGCAGACGACACATCTGAGCGACAACTGGCTGTGTTGAAGCACAGGGATTATAGTTCAGGTGGTAGAAAAATGAACACACCAGCAGACCTGGATACAGTTGCCAACCACTAATTTAGTGTGTAAGAGGAATGGCAAAGTCTTTGGAGATCCAGGCCTTGTTCATTTTCAGAAAAGTCAGCCGGTCAACATTATCGGAAGATAGTCGCGTGCGACGGTCTGTTAGTACACCACCTGCGGCACTAAAGACACGTTCCGATAATACACTGGCAGCAGGGCAAGCCAGCACCTCCAATGCATACTGGCTAAGCTCTGGCCATGTATCCAGCTTAGAGACCCAAAACTTGAAGGGGGAAGAGCCATCTGGGAGTACAGTGACAGGGCAAGACATGTAGTCTGACACCATCTGACGGAAGCGTTGCCTCCTGCTGACTCGAGGCGTCGCTGATGGTGTAGACAATTGTGGTGGACACACAAAACTTTGCCACATTTGGGCCATAGTGGTCTTGCCTTGTGCTGCGGAGCTGCCTCTGCTCCCTCTTTGTGCAGTTTCCTCCACTGCCTCGACGCACAGAGCTGCTTTGTAAAGCACTAGCAACAATGCTGTCGGGTGGAATGGAAAACATTATGGACTGCACCAGTGACTCTTCGTACTCCCGCAGTTTACGCTCCCGGTTCAACGTTGGTATGAGCCTTTGTACGCTGTCCCGGTAGCGAGGATCTAGGAGGGTGTACACCCAATAATCAGCCGAGACGAGAATGTGGGCGATGCGGCGGTCGTTTCTCAGGCACTGCAGCATGAAATCAACCATGTGCTGCAGACTCCCAACTGCCAAAGAACCGCTGTCCCCTGTTTGAGGTGTGACCTCGGCCTGCTCTGCATCACCCCACCCTCGCTGTACATACTGAGTAGAGGTTTGTGTACCTCCCTCCTCTGGAGAGATGTCTTCCTCCTCCATCGACTCCTCCTCATCCTCCTCACAAAGTGTCCCCTGCCTAGGCCTTTGTGAGGAAACACGTAGCGCAGACTGTCCAGAAGCAGATGGCATTTGGGACTCCTCATCCTCCACCTCTTCTGAAACCTCATCCCTTAGTGCTTGCAGTGTTTGTTGAAGCAGGCAGATAAGGGGGACAGTCATGCTGACTAGTGCATCATCTGCACTCGCCATCCGAGTGGATTCATCGAAGGCACGCAAAACGAGGCAGATGTCCTTCATAGAGGCCCACTCAATGGTGCTGAAGTGTGAACGGCGCACAGTGCGACTTGTTTGCGCCTGATGCAGCTGGTACTCCATGACTGCTGCCTGCTGCTCACACAACCGCTCCAACATATGTAACGTTGAATTCCACCGGGTGGGTAGGTCACATATGATGCGATGTTCCGGAAGGCCAAATCGTCGCTGCAGAGCAGCGAGGCGCGATCTTGCCGTGCTGGAACGCCGCAAGTGAGCGCACTCTATGCGGACCTTGTGCAACAGTGCATCAAGATCCGGATAGTCCCTCAGAAAGCTCTGCATGACCAAGTTAAGCACATGTGCCAGACATGGGATGTGTGTGAGGTTGCCTCGGCCAAGAGCTGCTACCAGATTTCGGCCATTGTCACACACTACCAAGCCCGGCTGGAGATTCGCTGGCCCAAACCACACATCGCTCTCCAGCTTGATAGCATTCCAGAGCTCCTGCGCTGTGTGGCTTCGATTCCCCAAAGAAATTAATTTGAGTACAGCCTGTTGACGTTTGGCCACGGCTGTGCTCATATCGGTCGTAACAGGTTCCTGCTCTGCTGTTTCTGAGGAACTTGAGTAGGAGGAGGAGTCTATGTGTACAGACTGGAGTCCTGCAATCCGTGGCGTTGGAAGAACACGTACAGCGCCACTCTCCAGATCTGTACCCGGCTCCACAACATTGACCCAGTGGGCAGTGAGGGAAAGGTATCGTCCCTGTCCATGGTTACTGGTCCACGCATCGGTGGTCAGGTGGACCTTGCTACTAACGGCGTTTAGTAGCGCATGTTTTATTTTGCCCTCAACATGTTTCTGCAGGGCAGGGACGGCTCGCCTGCTGAAATAAAAGCGGCTGGGCACGTTGTATTGGGGGACTGCCAATGCCATTAAGTCCCGGAAGGTGTCAGTGTCCACCAGCCTGAATGACAGCATTTCAACTGCCAGAAGTTTGGCAATGCCAGCATTCAGAGACTGTGCTCGGGGATGGTTTGCCGAGTAAGGGCGCCTTTTATCCCATGCCTGTGCTACCGATGGCTGTGATGGATGGGAACGTGCTGCTATGGGTGGAATCTGACAGGGTCTCCGGACAACAGTGGCAGAGGTTCTTCCTTGGCGATCCTGTTTGGAAGCCGAACCAGCAGTGTGTGAGCTGGAGGAAGAGGCCCCAACACGAACTGAAGAGGTGGTAGGTGGTGCTGTACGTTGGCCTACGTCTTCAGGGTGTCTCTGCAACTCCAACTCGTGCTTGGTGCGCACATGTTTCCACATATTTGTGGTATTGAGGTTGCTGACATTTCTCCCTCTTTTGACTATATGATGACACAGCTTGCATTTGACAAAGCAAATGTCATCTGCAACTGTGTCAAAAAAGGACCACGCACTGCAAGTCTTGGGAGCGCCCGTTTTGCCTTTGGAATGAGGAATGCTCCTAACGGGTGCCGAAGTGGAGGGTACAGGCAACCAAGTCTTCCCCCTCCCTCTGCCTCCTGCTTTGGCCGGTAGGGGAATCTCTTCCTCCGAGCTGCTCCCACCACCTTCCTGTTCCTCACGCCATGATGGGTCAAGGACCTCATCATCTTCCCTCCCCTCTTCAAACAGCTGCTTCTCCGGGGTTGTCTCACCAGCACCGTACGCACCAGAAAGTGGCAACTGAGTCTCGTCATCATCTGATGCGTACTGAGGTGTGCTGACCATAGGCACTGGCCCACTCGCCTCTTCAGATTCAGAGGGACAAAGAAGTTGCGCATCACTGCATACTCCCTCTTCTTCACATTCAGGAATGCTGCTTGGCTGGCCCCCTCTTTCCAAGCCAACAGATTCCGAGAACAGAAGTAGAGACTGTGATGGCTCCTGTCCATGTCTCTCTGACTGCCTGGGCACTTTGGCAGGTGGTGAAGAGACAGATGGTTGCTCTTCGGTGCTCTGGTCCTGAGAGGCTGTGGAAGTAATTGAAGTCGATGCGTTAGCTGCCATCCATCCGACAACGGCTTCAATTTGTTCCTCCCGCAGCAGTGGGGTATGTTGAGGTCCTACAAAGCTGCGCATAAAGGACTGTTGCCTGCTAAAACTGGGGGATGCTGATCCACTGGTGCCCGCAGCAGGCCCAGAATCCCCACGTCCTCTACCTGCAGAATCCCCACGTCCTCTCCCTGCAGAATCCCCACGTCCTCTCCCTGCTGAAACTCCACGCCCACGCCCACGCGCCTTACTCCCTGCCTTCTTCATCTTGCCAGACTGCTTAAGATAGGCAGAAAAGTACAAAGGGGGGCCTTAGTGTGCTTATTCCTGAACAGCTGGTTACAGGTACAAGAAACACTAATTTTATGAAGTGTGTGTGTGTGGACTACACTTTAATAGGAGCTGATGTGGCCTACACAAGTTCCAAATGTAGTGTTTGGTGAACTTTTTTTGTGGTTTCTTTGTTGGAAACAAACTCAAAGTATGTGAACAAAGAATTGAAACTGATAGTATCACCAACTTTTTGGAGCTATTACAATGCAGGCAGGTAACCTACAATGCAAAAGATGAGGCTCCAAAAAAATTGGGTAATACTAATCTGGCTGCGCCGGCAGGGCCAAGCCAGAAAAAAAGGCTCCTCTATCTACTCCTATATAGTGTTTGCAACCAACCAATGTTGATGGATACGGATGGATGCACACTAATAGAAGAAAAAATGAGCTGCACTCAAAGACAAATATGTGTGAGGCAGTGACGCACGTTGAGCGTCCTACAACCAGACGTAGCTGCAGGACACTCTACTCTGCGTGAGCTGCACTCACACACAGTCAGAGACCTCTCAGACAGCCGTGAACAGTGCAGCTAAGTGGGCACTGGCACTGACAGGCTGCAGAAAGGCTCCGCTGTGTACTCCTATATAGTGTTTGCAACCACCGTAGATGGAGACGGATGGATGCACACTAATAGAAGAAAAAATGAGCTGCAATAAAAGAAAAATGTGTGAGGCAGTGACACGCTGAGCGTCCTACAACCAGACGTAGCTGCAGGACACACTACTCAGCGTGAGCTGCACTCACACACAGTCAGAGACCTCTCAGACAGCCGTGAACAGTGCAGCAAAGTGGACACTAGCACTGAAAGGCTGCAGAAAGGCTCCGCTGTCTACTACTAATGTTTGCAACCAACGTATATGGATACGGATGGAAGCACACTAGATTGAAATTATGTAAAAAATGCAGCTCAAAAATTAAAAGATGTATGAGGCAGCAGTGATCACACTGGGTGGCCTACAGCCTGACGTGGCTGCAGGACCCACTCCACAGCGTGAGCTGCACTCACACAGCCCTTGCAGACAGCTGTGAACACTGCTGCTAGGGCAAAGAAGGCTACAGTGGTGGTTTATGTAGCCTGGGTAAAGCACTAGATGTTTGGTGGAATCGCTATTTCTAACTGTCCCTCACAGTCTTCTACAGCAGCCTGTCCCTAACTGAATTCACAGCAGAGTGAACCAGAAATGGCGGCTGCGGTGGCTTTTATAGTGCATCATGACATCATTTCGGCAGCCAATCACAGCCATGCCAATAGTTAACATGCCTACATGCCTAACAGGATGTGCCCACACTTCGGAGGATTCCCATTGGCTTAATCAAAGCAAGCAGGCTCATAGCATGATGGGAACTTCCGATTCCGATTCCGGAATCCGATATGACAAAAGTATCGGAAGTCAGTATCGGAATTCCGATACCGCTAATATCGGCCGATACCCGATACTTGCGGTATCGGAATGCTCAACACTAGTGCCTACTTCAGTCAGGGCCCCAGTGCCAGAGGCAGAAAAACAACCCCAAAAAGTCACAATTTTGTTCTGTAACTCTGAGTTGTGCAAAAGTCTTCTGCCATTTTAAGCCATAATTATGGTGAAAAATGTTTGATGAATCGGGGTCCAAAAGGTTCTAAAACTACTGCAATGCAACAGTCAAAATATCAGAGCAAAAACTCCTGCAACAAGAGACCAGAGTCACATTCGATTTGGATACATTTTTTTCTTGCAGTGAACACCATTATGTCAGACACTGTGCACTACGCTTACGTGTGTGACTGGCGCCAAATACCAGCCTCATATGTGCGCACTGATTCCAGGCAGTCGCCCTCCATTAATGGTCGAGGTGTGTGGTCGTTTCATTGGTCTACACACCTGTGCTTCCCTCACCTTTATCATGGGGCTGCTGCATCCTGCAGGGCTTTAGCATATTTATTCTGCTACGCCTATAAAATGTCGCCATGTGCATGAGGTCTAAGAGAGCAATAAAGCCGCCAATGTGCATCTTACATCGCATCATACATCAATCATCCATTTCCATGGGAAAAAAATCATGTTGATATTTCGACTTTGTAGAAAACAATAAATAATAATATATAAATAATAAATGAAAGAATACAGAAACATAAGTGAAGAGATACCGATTCCAGTCTGGGATTCGTACAGAAAAGTAATTGTTTCTCCTTATTTCTCCATTTCCAAAAGTGAAAGAAATTTTAATTAAGTTATAAATGGGGAAAAAAAAGTAGAAAAAAAACAGAGATGAATGAATAATGAACACATGACATTGTCTGAATTTTCTGGTTTCACAACAAGGCGTCTTGGGGGATGCTGTTACTGTCAAGGTTTTACTAGGGTAACTAGATATGGAAAGCCAGTGACGGCGCTTAGGAATCGTATATATACCATATATCCTGTATATAGCATATATCCAATATATACCGCATATCCCATTTATTCCTTGTATCCCGTATATCCCATATATCCCGCATATTCTGTATATCCCATATATACTGTATATCCCGTATATACCATATATCCCTCATATACCGTATATCCCGTATATCCCATATATCCCGTATATTACGTATATCCAACATAATAATAATAATCTTTAATAAAAATCTTTATTTATATAGCGTCAACATATTCCGCAGCGCTTTACAGTTTAACAGTTTCAAAACACAAGTCATAAGTAACAACGTTAACAATACAATAGTTAAAGCAAAATAAGACGACCCTGCTCATGAGAGCTTACAATCTACAATGAGGCGGGGGAGATACAGAGTACAGGTGTATATTTACAATGGTGGTCCATCCATCTTGAGGGAGTGAGGGATGGATGGAGATAGTGAATGGGCTACACACGCACACTTACACATACATGTAATGTATCTCCCATATATCCCTTATATACCATATATTCAGTATATCCTGTATATACAATAGATCCCGTATATCCTGTGTCTCCTCTATATACCATATATCCCGTATATCCCTTATATCCCATATATCCTGTATATCCTGTATATACCATATATCCCGTATATCCTGTATATCCTGTATATACCATATATCCCGTATATCCTGCATCTCCCGTATATACCATATATCCCGTCTATCCTGTATCTCCCGTATATACCATATACTCCGTATATCCTGTATCTCCCTATATAACATATACCTTGCTTATCCCGTATATATCCTGTATCTCCTGTATATACCATATATCCTGTATATCCCATATATACTATATATCCCATATATACAATATATCCCGTACATACCGCATATCCTGTATCTCCCGTATATACCATATATCCCGTATCTCCTGTATATACAATATACACCGTATATCCCATATATCGTGAATATACCATATATCCTGTATATACCATATAGGGTGATATCGGAATGTTTTATTACCATATCCTAATAATAACAATAATGCATCTGAATACGAGGATTTATTCAAACCCCGGGCAGCAAATATAAAGCACTGCTTCTCCTATGTAATACATAGAATATTGCACTGATCACACTCGTGTTGTCCTGAAACCTCCTCTCTGGGGAAATGAGCCCTGATACAGACAAGCTAATATTTCATTGTAGTTTCCCCTCCAGCCTCTAAATCCTTACAGTACATTGACTCTTAGCCCACATTCACACGCTCAGTATTTGGTCAGTATTTTACATCAGTATTTGTAGCCAAACCCAGGAGAGGAACAATCAGAGGAAAAGTGTAATATAAACACCACTTCTGTATTTATCACCCTCGTGGTTACAAATACTGATGTGAAATACTGACCAAATACTAAGTATGTGAACGGGGCCTTAGTGTCACTTTTCACCCTGTGGTGTTTGTACACTGGGGGCAGAGTCAGCCACATGGTCAGCAGTCATTGCATTCAGTCAGTTGGATTGCAATGAGGTGTATGTTTTGCGCACATGGAGTTCTTTGGCGCAGGCCCACTTCAAATACACCTGAAAAATTGCTTCAAAATCACTTGACTCTTCCTATTCATTACTATTACTGAACCTCTTTGTTGTTCATATGTTAATTTCAGCTATTTTTCTACTTCACGCTTTGAAAAACATCTGGTGGAAAAACAGAAAATGAGTATGACTTTTCTGAAGCATCTCTTGATGGAAAACACTCAAAAATTAGGCACTGTCCAATCAAAATTCTACAAAGATAAACAAAGATGCTTTCATTAAAACTCTTCAAAACCACTTCAGGACATAAAAATCTTCACCAAAAAGGAGCATTTCCTGAAGTGCTTCCTGTCTCCCACCAGGCCGATTTCTACTCTATTACTGAGCATGCTCATGTCACATCCCATAGGCCACAGTTTCCAATATCTTAAAGGGTTATTTACAAAACATTAACTTATCCCCTATAAACAGGAAAGGGGGTGACTTATTGATTGCTGGGGTCCAACTGAGAACAGTGCCCTACATTCCTCAGCTGCCCTACATGCATTGAATGGAGCAGAGACTAAGTGTAATGGCTTGGTTTGGGGATTTGATATGGTGACCTGTTGCAGTGTGGTAGATTACCCTGTCTGCTGAGCTATTGCCTTTTATTCCCTGTCCAAATGCTGATTGTTCCTATTGTCTTGATTTTTCATTTTTGGCTTGCTCCTCTATAGATATCTTCCATTTTCCTGTTTTGTTTGCCCTATCACGTTCTGTGTTGAGCTTTATATATTATCACTTCACTGCACTTCCTTGCTGGCTATAATTCTAGGTGAATTAGTACTTAGGAGTTCCTGCTGTTCAGTTGTGAGAATTTCACTGGCAGGCAAACATAGTTTTGTATTCTTACTGAGTGTCTGATTGTCTACCTTCCCAGCACCTTTTTCCTTTGACCACAGTTAGGGTTCTGGCAGGTTATTCTTTTTTCATTTATTTCTGGTTCTACTTAGTTTTTCTTCTTTTCCCTTTATGAACATACTTTAACCCCTATCCGACATAGGACGTAATAGTAGGCCAATGTCAGACTCCCTTACTTTGATGTGTGCGCTGGCGCTAATTCCACATCTTTTCTGGCACATGTCAGCTGTTGGCATAACAACCAGAGGTCTCCAGCATACCTCTAGGGTCATAGTCAGATTGCTATCAGCTTGGCCCGGTGGTCGTCACTCATAGCAAGTTTCTGCTACATACAGGCGATTTGATTATCGCCTGTGTTTAGCAAAACCGATGGAACAAGTGCAGCTTCTAGTGAAGCATGCAAAAAGTTAAAAAAAGTGTTTTTAAAAATATTAAGAAAATAAAAAATATACAAAAGTTCAAATAACCCCCCCTTCGCCCCATTCACAATAAAACAATAAAAAAAACAAACATACACCTATTTGGTATCGCCGCTTTCAGAATCACCTGATCTATCAATATAAAAGAAGAATTAACCTGATAGCTAAATGGTATAACAAGAAAAAAAGTAAGAATGCCAGAATTACTTTTTTGGTTGCCACAACATTGCATCAAAATTCAATTATGGGCGATTAAAAGATCGTATCTGCACCAAAATGGTATCATTAAAAACATCAGCTTGGCGCACAAAAAATAAGCCGTCACTCAATCCGAGATCAAGAAAAATGGAGATGCTACGGGTGTCAGAAAATGGCACATTTTTTTTTTTAACAAACTTTGGAATTTTTTTCACCACTTAAATAAAAAAGAACCTAGACATGTTTGGTGTCTATGAACTCGTAATGAGCTGGAAGATCATAATGGCAGGCCAGTTTTAGCATATAGTGACCATGGTAAAAAAAAAATGAAAAAACAACTGTGGAATTGGACTTTTTTGAAATTTCACAGCATTTGGAATTTTGCTCCCGTTTTCCAGTACATGATATGTTAAAACCAATGGTGCCGTTTAAAAGTACAACTTGTCCCTCAAAAAACAGGCCCTCACATGGCCATATTGACAAAAAGATAAAAAAAGTTATGACTTTGGGAAGAAGGGGAGCAAAAGAGGTTAAGTTTTCTCACGATGCACTTTAGTGTCCACCTGCACATTTTCCTCTTCTCTTGTTAGGCATCTGTAGCAGCCTCTCCTCTTGTTCCTCAGGAGGTATGAGAAACTCGTCAATGGTCTTTTAGGCTGGTTACAGATTTGCATTGGGCAGAGCAGCGGAGGGCTGCGTAGTTCCTTCGAGAAGCTCCGCCCACTGTCGCACCTCCTCCGTTCAGCTCCGCCTATGTCTGCATGCGGCCTGCGTACCTATCTTTAACATTGGGTATGCAGGCCATGAGGCTGTATGCGGATGCGTCCGCGTGCGTCGTTTTGATGCTGCGGCGAGCTGTGTTGAATGCAACATGTTCATTTTGTTGCAGCCACTGTGGCATCAAAACGACACATGCGGACACATCCGCATACATCAGCATGGACTGCGTACCCAATGTTAAAGATAGGGTACACAGGCCGCATGCAGACGTAGGCGGAGCTGAATGAAGAGGTGTGGCAGTGGGCGGGTCTTAACGGAGGATGGAAGAAGGAAGTAGGCTGCCATCCGCAGCCCTGCCAAATGCTAGTGTGAAACCAGCCTTAGAGAGTCAGATCCGAGGTGGTGTTTTTAGTTGTACCGCCAGGGATAGTCTAGTCTGCACAGGGACCAGTAGGGTGTGAGTACATCTTCTTTCTCTAGTAGGCCATCATTATTCCTGTCACCCGTGTCACTTTCATAAGCATGTGCACCGCCACTGCATTCAGGCCCGGCCTCTGCAGAGCCCAGCATTCATGGTCCAGAGCCTCAACCTTGGAATTTATTAGAGTCCCAATAATTGGGTCCTAAGTGATCAGTATGTTATCCCTTAACTTATGTAGAGGGGATATTTTTAATATTTTAGAAATAACGTTTCCAAAAGTTGATTTATCACAGAAAATTGTGACTAAATGGCCAATACACAGGAGAGGCGGCATCACATGCAACGTTACTACTTTGGCTTAAAAATGGTTTTCCATGTGAGAGTGATAATGTGGGATTGTGCTGCATTTAATAAGCCCTTATGTATATTAATACACAATGTATCCAGGTATGTACATTTTACTATAAGCTGCACTGATACATTTGTGATTTATATGGTAAAACAAAGCAACTGCAGGGCTTTTGGCGACATTATAGCCACACGTGGAGCTTCCCTTTTAGATGCTCCAACATTTCAATACTGCATGTGTTCAATCTAAATGAACCTTTTTATGTATCAAAAAAGTGCGAAGATCCCAAATGTGCAAGAGCTCCGCCGAGGAGCCATTGAAGAATTACACGTCTGTCACGGCTGGATCTGTTTATGATCAGGCAGACATTTATCTTCCACTTTTCTCTTGTTTTTTTTTTCTTTGTGGCATTTATTTTTTTGCCTTTCTGCTGTATTGTGATTCTGATTTCTTTATTTGCACATTTTTGCATTAGACGCTATTTTAAGTCTCTTGTTTCTTCGGGGAGATCTTCAATCACAGTCACTTCTTCTTCTACAACTCTGTGATTTATTTACAGCTTCTTATACATAGCAGCCGGCGAGATTAGCTGCAGATAATACATTCTGAGAAGGTTTGGGAACAGTTTTTATTTTATTATATATTATGTGTCTATTAGTTTACGGGCATAACATCATTTCTAACCCACATATAAGATTGAAAATTAATACATAATTGACTATAGGATGCAAACACATAGAAAAACAGTCTGGATAGATCCTGTACAGTGGCACAAATATTCCCTTTGGTACTCTATTATAGAGCCATTGGGCCCCATGTACCGCCATATGGTGCCATAAGGAGGTCCTGTATTCTCCTCTACAACCAGTGCGTCTAAAGAATAATATCTGTAATGAAACATGTGGCATGTAAAAATTTCGGCACCCCAGGCTTTTATTTTTAATTTGTAAAATATAAAAGATAAATATATAAATATATATATATATATACATATATATATATATATATATATATACACATATATTTGCCTAAAATGCAAGGGAAACATGTCATCTGTAACTTTAGGCCTTTTAGAGATCATTTTATCTTCAACACGTTTCACTGTTCACAATAAAAGTAGTTTTGACCAGGGTGCCCAAAGATTTTTATGTCACTGTATCATCTTGCACATATTCATGAAAATACAGAAAACCTTCTCTAACTGCCTTGCACATTTGGGGCACTCACTGGTCGGGTCCACTGCAGGCTACGTACACTGCATTATGGCTCCACTAAACACAGATGCATAATAGTATCATGAAAATTTGCCCTTGGCCTGGAGACAGGGCCGCCATCAGGGCATGACAGCCCTTACAAGTGTATGGGGCCCAGTGATTAGGGGGGGGCCCGGGCACGCTGGCAGCCTGGTCTGTACTACGGCCCCCCCTACATTTTGTCAAGCCAGCGCTGCAATCCCCCCCGTGCACAATGGTCCAGCCACAGTGCTGCCCTCACGTGACATCACACGCTGCTCTGCTCCACTTCCTCATTCCGGAGCAGAGCAGCATGCTGTGTGCCACGTGGGACTGGGAGTCGGCAGTGGGAGCAGTTGGAGTCGCAGAAGATGGTGGACGGCGGCGGGACAGCGGATGGCAAGGTGCAGACCGACGGTAGGCAAAGTTGCAAAGTCACAAGGTGGCGGCAGGGTAAGGTAAGTAGTCTGTGTCTCAGTCTGTCTCTCTCTCCGATGTCTCCGGTGGCCGTGAGCCCAGGCTCAGGAAGGGAACAGGTTTAGAGACACAGGGGCATGATTGGAGACACGGGGGCAGGATTGGAGATACAGGGGGCATGATTGGAGACACAGGGGGCAGGATTGGAAACACAGGGCATGATTGGAGACACAGGGGCATGATTGAAGACACAGGAGGGGGCATGATTGGAGACACAGGACATGATTGGAGACATGGAGGCAGGATTGAAGATAAAGGGGGCATGATTGGAGACATGGGGCAAGATTGGAGACACAGGGGGCAGGATTGCAGACACGGGGGCATGATTGGAGACACGGGGCATGATTGGAGACACAGGGGTCATAATTGGAGACACAGGGTGCATGATTGGAGACACATGGGTCAGGATTGGAGACACAGGGGCATGATTGGAGACACGGGACATGATTGGAGACACAAGGGGCATGAATGGAGACACGGGGGCAGGATGAAAGACATGGGGGCAGGATGAACGACATGAGGGTAAGATTGCAGACACAAGGGGCATGATTGCAGACACAGGGGGCATGGTTGCAGACACAGGGGGCATGATTGCAAACACAGGGGGCAGGATGAAAGACACAGGGGGCAGGATAAAAGACACAGGGGGCAGGATGAAAGACACAGGGGGCAGGATGAAAGACATGGGGACAGGATTGGAGACACAAAGGGCATGATTGGAGACATGGGGCAGAATGGAGCCACAGGGGGCAGGGTGAAAGACATGGGGGCATGATTGGAGACAGATGGGACATGATTGGAGACAGATGGGGCATAATTGGAGACAGATCGGGCAGGATTGGAGACAGATCGTGCAGGATCATGGGGCAGCATGGATACGATGGAGACAAATGGGGAGATCATATGGGGCACAATGGATACTAATGAGGGCGGGATGGGAGAGCATATGGCTGAAGCCAGGAATGAGACACACGGGGGCCAGGATGGGGGATATTATTACCATAGGGGCATTTATTTTATTTTTTGAGTATACTGTTTTAAATGGGGGGGCAGTCCTGCTACTGTGTAGAGTGATATTATGCTGCCTTTTTTTCTTCATGTGGTGTAATGTAGAAGTTGGGAAAAAAATAAGAAATGTGTTCTGCAAGTTGAGCTCCAGATAACTGTGTTATTTCTTACAGACGAGCCCTGGCTGGAAGAAGTGATGGCGATCGGTGCTGGATGAAAGATGAAAAGCAAGGATGAAGGACTTCACCTAGAGACATCACTGGTGAGTTAGTGTGTTACCTATACACTGTATACTATATACAGACGTCCTGTGTACAGTGTCACCAGTGAAATTCCTGCCCGAAATTCCTAGTGGCAGCCCTGCCTGGAGATACCAATAGATTGGTCACAAGCTTGTCTGTGATCGGTAGGGTTATATGATCTATAACATTAATAGTGTAGAGGATAATAATTGCTGTTCTTAGCATACAGGTGATTAGTGAGGAGCGAGTGTGCTGGTCTTTGTAGTTCCATGCCCTGACATTCCTGTTGCCTTAGCATGTTTACACCATTGAGGTTGTGACATAAGAGGGAATCAATGATACAAAGATTGACTCCATCGTCACTTCTGTTCCACACTGAACATAATACAATCTTCCAGTTTTGTCCCATAAATCCTCACACCCAACTTGATGTAATCATTATCAAGGGTATCAGAGATCACACCTGGATGATCTATTACATGAAGGCGACTGTGAGGACACAATGTATCGACATTCAGATATGGAAATGAAGTTAAATGAAGCATGAAATAAAAAAATTATACAAAGCGATAAAAAAAACACATTTTATTGTTTAAAAGTCCACATAATAACCCTGTGGGTTCCTTTTACTGTTCCCAGGTTGGCCACGACATGTACTATAAAAGTATTCAGCAAACTTGTTGTTATTGTTATGTATGGTGGGCTCAACATGATGAGGTGGATCCTCTTAGCCCAAGGTCTGTGTGGGCACATGGGCCACGGGCATCGGTGCAGCAGGCCGATGTAGCACGAGCAAAACAGAAAGCTGAGTGTCTAGAAGCTACAGGCAGACACGTAGAGGCAGAATAAAAGTTTTAAACTACAGACAAGCAGGCGGGATGCTGGAAACTGCTGGCAAGCTGGAGACATCCAGGAGACCACAGGAAACAGGTGGGATTCTGGAAACCGTAGGCAGGCGGGAGACATCAAGGAGACCACACCCAAGCAGACTGGGTGCTGGAAATCACAGACAAGTGGCATAGTGGAAACCAATGGCAGATAGGAGACATCCACAAGACTACAGACAAGCAGGCAGGGTGCTGAAAACCATAGGCAGGCGGGAGACAACCAGGAGACTACAGGCAAGCAGCCAAACAGGCAGGATGCTGAAAACCGTAGGCAGGTGGGAGATATTCAGTAGACCATAGTCAGATTGCAGAGTAATGCCACGTTCATACTTTCAGTATTTGGTGAATATTTTACATCATTATTTGTAGCTAAAACCAGGAGAAGAACAATCCGAAGAAAGAAATAATAGAGACACGCAGGGCTTTGGAGTCGGTAAGCAAACCTTCGACTCCTCAATTTCCATGACTCCGACTCCTGCTCCGACTCCGAATGGGCTCCGACTCTGACGCTACAACTCCAGGGCTACCAGGGCTGTGGAGTCGGTCAGCTAAACCTCCAACTCCGACTTCTCAATTTCCATGACACCGACTCTGACGCCACCAAATGGGCTTCAACTCCACGACTCCGACTCCACAGCCCTGGAGACTCATCACCACTTCTGTATTTATCACCACTCCTGATTTTGACTACAAATACCAATGTGAAATACTGACCCAAAACTGTTGTGAAATACTGACCAAATACTGACTGTGTGAACGTGATCTTACTGAAGACCTCAAACAGATTGCTAATTTAGTTTTCTTGGCAATCTGAGCACTGGAGGTTTACCACTTATTATTTTCCTTTCCTTATTTACTCTGCAGTGAGCATCCTTATTATTTGTAATCCTCTGTTGTTTTCTACCCTCCAATTACTCTCTACACATGACCTCCAGTGTTTATCACTCTTTATACTATGTAAAAGTATTCAGGATTTTAGCTAAAAAACAGCTATTATGTATTTGGTATTTGTTTTAGTCATTGTATAATAGCTTAAAAAACATTATAATTATTTGTTGAGTTAAAAGAATTCCAAGTATACAAATGTTTCTATTTGTACCGAAGATAATCGTCAGAAAGAAAAAGAAGCATTTTTATCATGTTTTTATTTGCACTCTTTTTGTCAAGGAGATGAAAAGGAAAAGGCATTAAACTTAGACATGTAAGGTCAGTAGCGGATTTCACATGAATTATAAGATGATTATATGTATGAGCAAGAAGAAAAATGCCGTTTAGGACATAAGACATTTGTTTTTCTTCATCTACTGGGCACTAAGTCCATTTCTAAGGAGAGACAGACAAATTCTCTGAGACGCCCTTTGATGGCTAATAAAAATAAATGGAAGCGGGTAAAGGAAGGTCATCATATAGAGGAGTGGGGGAAAGCTTAAAATATTAAATTGTAATGGTGAAGAAAGACTAAAGGGCTTAGATGAAATTAAGAAAGGTGGATTACTCAGATATGGGAATGTAAAATGAAGCAAAATGAACAGATGGAGCGGACTAAGAATTCAATAATCTATATTTGCTTGGAAGTTTGTAACCCACTAAGCATTTCAGATTAATGTATATATGTAATAGAATGTATGTACTGTAAATTCAATACAGGTCACCCCCGATCACTGAGGTTGCTCTCGCAGCAGCTCATTCATCAATGGTTCTCAGCCTGGATAGTCGCATTTTGGCACCGTCCAGGTTGGATACTATTAATCCCCCAGACATGGATTATGGAGTGGGACAGAACGATGGAGAGGTAAGGAATATGGAATTTTTATTTTTCTTTAACTTCAGGAAACGAGGGCTTCGGTGGAATTGGGCGTTAGGTGAGTATAGCTGTGTTTGTTATTTTAAATAAAATGGAAAACTGTGTTTAGTCTTATTTCTAATAGAGGACTTTATTCTGGCTGTGTCTTTATTTACCATATAACTATAGGACTAGTAATGGATAGATGCCTCTCCATTACTAACCTGTGGGCTTGATGTCACCTGACAATACAAAAGTCACATCAAACCCACAAATATGAACCCCACTTGCCACCGCTACAGGGCAAGTGGGAAGAGCCACACAAAGAGCCAGAATTGGTGCATCTAATAGAATAGGAAGTGCCAGAATTGGTGCATCTTTTAGATGTGCCTTTTCTGGGGCAGCTTAAGGCTGCTATTTTTAGTCGGGAGGGGGCCTATATCCATGACCCCTTACCAGCTTGAGAATACCAGCCCCATCTGTCTGCTTTAGCAAGGCTGGTTGTAAAAAATGAGGTGAACGCCACACCGTTTTTTAATTATTTATTTAAATAATTAAAAATTTGGCGTGAGGACCCCTCTATTCTTGATAACCAGCCTTGCTGAAGCTAACAGCTGAGGGTTGTAGTCTGCAGCTGTCAGTTTTGATACCTGGTTATCGAAAATACAGGGAAACCCATTGCGATTTTTGTAAAATTATTTATTTAGCGCACAGGCACGGCTAATGAATACTCCCATCAGCCGTCACCTGCTCTCACTGTTATTCGCGACAGCAGGTGTAGGCTGATGGGAGTAGTAGTCCCATCAGTCGACACCAGTGACCGAAGGTAAACTTTTTGACAATGTGGGAACCGCGGCTGTCTGACTGGCGGTAATGATTTTATTGCCAATCAGAAGCAATGGTTGCCGTGTTGTCATGCACATGACAGAGTGGCAAACACCGGATGTATAGGTCGCCCATTCAAGTGAATGGGGTCCCCTGTTCTGTTCTAGTACCCGAACCCGAACCTTTTGTAATTATTCTGTCAAACCCGCCAAACCTGAACATTAAGGGGTCCGCCCATCTCTATTGGATATATAACACACCAAACAAGCATTAAAATATTTTGCTGGGTTACATTTCTTACCCTATTCGTTGGTCAGGAGTAAATTTTTTCATATATAACACTCGAAAAAAGCGGTAACAAATATTGCAGTGTTAAATTTTGTAGTGATAGAGTAGTATGTGGTCTTGGGTACATTTCTATGATATATACCACTCCCAAAAGGTGTGCAAAATTTAGCTGGGTTACATTTTCTCACCAAAACACTATTCCATCTTCCGGGGTACATTTCGTTGAAATATAGCCCTCAAAAAATTGTATAAAAATGTATTGGTATTATATTGCTTATCCATAGTGCTAGGGTCAGCGGAACGCACCAGATAAAAATAATAGGAGGCACGTTTGCCGCCCGGGGTCCACCGTGCTGTAGAAGATAAGACCGCTGCTGGACAATGGCAGATACACCACAAGGTGTAGTACGGCGCTCGGGTTAACGTCACCCGAACGCAAAGAGCGGCTCTGTTCAGACACAGAGACACATAGTCGCCTTAAAGTAAATAATACAAAGGCGCTGGCCCTGTTAGCCTCACAGGATAACCAGCGGGTGGCGTTACAACAGCGCGGCAATAACTACAGCCGCTAGACGACGGCACCGGAAGGCCGGTCACCATCGGACGCTAGTGTGCAGTGCAGGAAGCACAGTGGCGCTTGGTTCGCCAGTAATGGGAGCTGACTATTACCAACACTCTGTCACCATTCGTATTATCAGAGGGAAGGGGTTTCTTAATAAGTCAGTCACCAGAACAAGCATCCATCACCATTCACACTCAGCATAAGCTTTTTATAGCCATGCGCACGAGACCTCTGTTCTCCAATTAGAGGTCAAGTTGCGGGCATGCCCAGTAGCACGGCACGAGGACTTAGCCTCTGGAGCGGTTCCCTGCTGAGCAGGTTGCGTTACCGTTGCTGCACCAGAGGTGGCAGCAACATCCAGGCTCACAGAACAAGTCAGAGCAGCACGCCTGGCTCGCTGTGATTGCTGACCAGAACCCTGAGCGGTCAGAGCGGAATGGGAGACCGCTGAATGTGCGGCTCAGGATTCCTGCTGTGCAGAGCAAGAAATCCGATGCCTAACATTACCCCCCTCCTAGGGCCCCCCTCACTGCGCTCAAAGGCCGCGATCAGGAGCGGTGCGTGGATGTTTTCCACCGGCTCCCAGGTCAGAGCCTCGGGCCCATGACCCTTCCAATCCACTAAATAAAAATTTTTGCCACAGACAAACCTGCGCCCTACGATGGCATTAACCTCAAACTCATCAGACGATAAGTCTGACGACCCGGCCAATGACTCAATGACCGGGCCATGTGAACTGGCTTGAGGAGGGACACATGAAACACGTCCGAAATGGCTAAATGTGGAGGAAGAGCCAGGCGATAGACCACCGAGCTAATTCGCTCGAGGATCATGAAAGGTCCAATGTAACGCGGCGCGAACTTGGGGGACTCGACCCGCAGTTTGATATTTCGGGTGGAGAGCCACACCATGTCGCCAGGGGAGAAGCTTGGAGCGGGTCGCCGATGCGTGTCGGCGGACGCCCTCATCCTTTCCTTAGAAGCACGGATAACAACCTGAGTGCGATCCCAAATGTCCTGGGCCTCCACTGCCCAGTCTGCCATCCTGGAGTCAGTGGAGGACACTGGCATCGGGGCAGGGATGCGTGGATTTTGGCCGTAGTTTAGGAGAAAGGGCGTCTGACCAGTGGAATCAGCCACCGCATTGTTTAGGGCAAATTTGACCCATGGTAGCAAGGCTACCAAGTCATCCTGCCTGGCAGAAACAAAATGCTGTAGATAGGTGACCAAGGTCTGATTGGCTCTCTCGACCAATCCGTTCGTCTCGGGATGGTAAGCGGAGGACAGATTTAATTCGATGCTGAGTAAGCTGCAGAGCTCCCTCCAAAACTGAGACGCCAACTGGGGACCTCGATCACTAATGATTTTGTCCGGCATGCCATGTAGGCGGAATACGTGCTTGATGAACAAAGTGGCAAGACCACGAGCGGACGGCAACCGGGCGAGTGGCACCAAATGCACCATTTTGGAAAAATGGTCTGTGACCACCCAGATGACCGTACTGCCACCAGACTTGGGCAGGCCAACCACAAAATCCATGCCAACCATCTCCCAAGGTCTATCCGCCACTGGCAGGGGATACAGCAGCCCCACCGGCCTCTGTCTAGAGGGTCTGTTCCGAGTACACGAGATGCATGCATGCACGTATTCCTTAACATCTCGAGCCATATGTGGCCACCAATATGACCTTGCCAGGAGTTTGGTGGTCCGTTTATTACCAAAATGACCACCCACCCTGGAGGCATGTGCCCAGGCAAGGACCTCAGGCCGTAGCTGAGGAGGCACCAAGGTCTTGCCTGGTGGCACTGACTCGTGAGCCACTGGAGCCATGGTCATAAAACTCCCCGGCGTGAGGATTAACCGAGGCTCAGCCTCCCCTTCCTCCGCCGAAACCACCGAGCGTGAGAGAGCATCCGCACAGACATTCTTCTCTCCTGATAGGTAATGCAAGGTGAAGCGGAAGCGGGAGAAAAAGAGTGACCACCTGACCTGGCGAGAATTCAGGCGTTGGGCCGTCTGTAGGTAGACCAGGTTTTTATGATCCGTATAGACCTGGAAGGGAAACCGAGCTCCCACCAGGAGATGTCTCCACTCTGAAAAGGCCAACTTCATGGCGAGCAGCTCCCTGTCCCCGATGGAGTAATTCTTCTCCGCTGGTGCAAAGGTCTTTGAGAAGAAGAAGCAGGGATGCTTCCGACCTTGAGCATCCTTTTGGAAAAGGACTGCTCCTGCCCTGACAGAAGAGGCATCTACCTCCAGTATAAACAGTTTGTTCACATCGGGACGATGTAAAATGGGAATGCCAGCAAAATGAGATTTTATAGCCGAGAAGGCCTTGGAGACCTGTTCGGTCCAAGCATTAGGGTTACCTCCTTTCTTCGTGAGAGCAACCAAAGGAGCAACCAGTGTGGAAAAGTGAGGTATAAACTGGTGGTAATTAGAGTTGAGCGACTTTTGTTTTTTTAGGGTCGCGTTTCGTTTCGTGAAACCCGACTTTTCCAAAAGTCGGGTCGAGCAAGATCGTCCGATTATAGGGAAAGTCGGGGTCGTCCCGAAACACGAAACCCAATGTAAGTCAATGGGGAATAAAAGTTGGCAGTGAGAGGAGGACAGGAAACACACCAACAGTGCCCATTTGAATGCCAAAAGCATCAATTCTTCTTACTTAAGCTTGTCAACCTTAATTAACTTCATAATACAAGTTACGCACTGAAAAATGGGGGTTATTTGGCTACAGACTGTGGGGGGGGGGCTGGCTCCAGGTTTTCATGTGCCCTGGGCGAAAGAGCGCCCTTTTAACACATACCACAACTCATCATGCTCCGATACGGCAGAGAAATAGCGGTATAGTACAATGAAAAATACCTCACTTTTTACATCTCATGACGAGGCCCATCTATTTCTCCATACAGAATCATTGGTCCCATATAATGTTTGAAACAGTATATGATGAGCTCCACATAATGCTACAGTATATGTTGGTCCCCATGGATGAAGCTCTACTGTCTTATGGGCCCAAATAATGCTCCAAACATAATGGGCCCCATTTCTAATGCTCTAGTGTATAATGGGCCCTGTAAATGCTGCTCCAGTGTCTGATGTCCACCTTTGGAATGTTCCAGTGTATGGTGGGCCCCATCTATCATTCTCAGACAGTGTTAGGCCCAGTATGGATTGCACGTGATTGCACAAAGGTTAGAAAGGGTACCGTATCCCCAGATAACATGTATGGATAGCGTACACATTCAAAATATATGTCTCAGGAGGCAGGCTCAGACGGTGTTAGGCCCAGTATGGATTGCACGTGATTGCACAAAGGTTAGAAAGGGTACCGTATCCCCGGATGACATGTATGGATAGCGTACACATTCAAAATATATGTCTCAGGAGGCAGGCTCAGACGGTGTTAGGCCCAGTATGGATTGCACGTGATTGCACAAAGGTTAGAAAGGGTACCGTATCCCCAGATAATATGTATGGATAGCGTACACATTCAAAATATATGTCTCAGGAGGCAGGCTCAGACGGTGTTAGGCCCAGTATGGATTGCACGTGATTGCACAAAGTTTAGAAAGGGTACCGTATCCCCGGATAACATGTATGGATAGCGTACACATTCAAAATATATGTCTCAGGAGGCAGGCTCAGACGGTATTAGGCCCAGTATGGATTGCACGTGATTGCACAAAGGTTAGAAAGGGTACCGTATCCCCAGATAACATGTATGGATAGCGTACACATTCAAAATATATGTCTCAGGAGGCAGGCTCAGACGGTGTTAGGCCCAGTATGGATTTGACGTGATTGCACAAAGTTTAGAAAGGGTACCGTATCCCCGGATAACATGTATGGATAGCGTACACATTCAAAATATATGTCTCAGGAGGCAGGCTCAGACGGTATTAGGCCCAGTATGGATTGCACGTGATTGCACAAAGGTTAGAAAGGGTACCGTATCCCCAGATAACATGTATGGATAGCGTACACATTCAAAATATATGTCTCAGGAGGCAGGCTCAGATGGTGTTAGGCCCAGTATGGATTGCACGTGATTGCACAAAGGTTAGAAAGGGTACCGTATCCCCGGATAACATGTATGGATAGCGTACACATTCAAAATATATGTCTCAGGAGGCAGGCTCAGACGGTGTTAGGCCCAGTATGGATTGCACGTGATTGCACAAAGGTTAGAAAGGGTACTGTATCCCCAGATAACATGTATGGATAGCGTACACATTCAAAATATATGTCTATACATCAGGAGGCAGGCTCAGACGGTGTTAGGCCCAGTATGGATTGCACGTGATTGCACAAAGGTTAGAAAGGGTACCGTATCCCCGGATAACATGTATGGAGGATAGCGTACACATTCAAAATATATGTCTCAGGAGGCAGGCTCAGACGGAGTTAGGCCCAGTATGGATTGCACGTGATTGCACAAAGGTTAGAAAGGGTACCGTATCCCCGGATAACATGTATGGATAGCGTACACATTCAAAATATATGTCTCAGGAGGCAGGCTCAGACGGTGTTAGGCCCAGTATGGATTGCACGTGATTGCACAAAGGTTAGAAAGGGTACCGTATCCCCGGATAACATGTATGGATAGCGTACACATTCAAAATATATGTCTCAGGAGGCAGGCTCAAACGGTGTTAGGCCCAGTATGGATTGCACGTGATTGCACAAAGGTTAGAAAGGGTACCGTATCCCCGGATAACATGTATGGATAGCGTACACATTCAAAATATATGTCTCAGGAGGCAGGCTCAGACGGTGTTAGGCCCAGTGTGGATTGCACGTGATTGCACAAAGGTTAGAAAGGGTACCGTATCCCCAGATAACATGTATGGATAGCGTACACATTCAAAATATATGTCTCAGGAGGCAGGCTCAGACGGTGTTAGGCCCAGTATGGATTGCACGTGATTGCACAAAGGTTAGAAAGGGTACCGTATCCCCGGATAACATGTATGGATAGCGTACACATTCAAAATATATGTCTCAGGAGGCAGGCTCAGACGGTGTTAGGCCCAGTATGGATTGCACGTGATTGCACAAAGGTTAGAAAGGATACCGTATCCCCAGATAACATGTATGGATAGCGTACACATTCAAAATATATGTCTCAGGAGGCAGGCTCAGATGGTGTTAGGCCCAGTATGGATTGCACGTGATTGCACAAAGGTTAGAAAGGGTACCGTATCCCCGGATAACATGTATGGATAGCGTACACATTCAAAATATATGTCTCAGAAGGCAGGCTCAGACGGTGTTAGGCCCAGTATGGATTGCACGTGATTGCACAAAGGTTAGAAAGGGTACCGTATCCACGGATAACATGTATGGATAGCTTACACATTCAAAATATATGTCTCAGGAGGCAGGCTCAGACGGTGTTAGGCCCAGTATGGATTGCACGTGATTGCACAAAGGTTAGAAAGGGTACCGTATCCCCGGATAACATGTATGGATAGCGTACACATTCAAAATATGTCTCAGGAGGCAGGCTCAGATGGTGTTAGGCCCAGTATGGATTGCACGTGATTGCACAAAGGTTAGAAAGGGTACCGTATCCCCGGATAACATGTATGGATAGCGTACACATTCAAAATATATGTCTCAGGAGGCAGGCTCAGACGGTGTTAGGCCCAGTATGGATTGCACGTGATTGCACAAAGGTTAGAAAGGGTACCGTATCCCCGGATAACATGTATGGATAGCGTACATATTCAAAATATATGTCTATACATCAGGAGGCAGGCTCAGACGGTGTCAGGCACAGGATGGATTTGACGGCCCAGATTCCACAGCGGAGGAGCAGGGAGAGGTAAAGATTGCAAATGCTGGGGCCCTGCCCAAGCAAGGGGGGCCCACTCGTGGGCGTCGGTACTGGCATTGGGCCCCTCATAGTGCAGCGGTGTGTCTGACGGCGGGTGTGCACCACCACCGTCAGAGACACTTGATTGCACTATGAGGGACCCTGTGCCAGTGCCCGCGCCCAAGAGTCGGCCTACCCACCTGTCCAGGGCAACGGCACTCGCACGGTGTCGTGCGCTAGGTGGTGACCCCGGCCATGGGGGGGGAGGCAGCACAGTTAGGGAGTTTTAGAAAGTGGCATATGTTGATGTTGGACATTCAACTGATGCAAAAGGCGAAATAGGTGAAGTACCAGGAAGAGGTGGACCAAAGCAAGCCATTTTTCTGTCACCCTATGTGTCATCAGGGGAAGGTGGGACAAAATCCTTGGAAACCCATGCGTGGTTCATTTTCATGAAGGTTAGATCATCCACATTTTGGGTTGACAGACGGGTCCTTTTTTCTGTCAGGATTGATCCAGCTGCACTGAAGACTCTTTCCGATAGCACACTTGCAGCTGGGCAAGCGAGCTCCTGTAAGGCATATTGGGCCAATTCAGGCCAGGTGTCCAGTTTAGCGGCCCAATAGTCAAAGGGGAATGACCTGTGTGGGAGAACATCGATATGGGAGGAAAAGTAGTTTGTAACCATAGTTTACAACTGCTGTCTCCTGTCACTTTCCATCGATGCAGTATTACCAGTTGTGTGAGCGGTATTTGAAAAATCAGTCCACAACATTGTCATGAAACCCCTGTCTCCAACGCCACTTCTGCTGTGTGCACCACGAACACCTCTGCCAAGCTGCCCCCGGCCCGTACGACTCGTGTGAGAACCATCACCGCTGCTGTGTGCTGGGAATGCCTCAAGCAACCGATTTACCAGAGTTGCTTGTTTATTAGCCAATATTAGGTCAAGGTTCTCCTGTGGCATGATGTTTTGTAATTTGCCTTTATAGCGTGGATCCAGGATGCTGGCCAACCAGTAGTCGTCATCGCTCATCATTTTGGCAATGCGGGGGTCCCTTTTTAGGATCCGCAAGGCATAATCTGACATGTGGGCTAATGTTCCCGGTGTCAATGATGCACTGCGAGTGCTGGGTGGAGGAGCACTTTCTGACAAATCCACATCCCTCCAGTCACGCACAAACCCTGTACCAGACCTTGCCACGCCAACATTTTCACTTGCCCCACGAGATGCATCCTCCTCCCCTAAGTAATCATCCCCATCATCATCCTCCTCCTCCTCCTCTTCCTCCACCTCGTCCAGGAGAGGTCCCTGAGCAGACAATGGCTGAATGTCATCAAGGATTCCCTCCTCCTCTTCCTCCTCATCAACATTGGCTGCAGACGCCTGCTCCTTAAGGTGCGTCAAAGTTTGCATGAGCAGACGCATAAGTGGGATGCTCATGCTTAGGATGGCGTCGTCTGCGCTTACCAGCCGTGTGCATTCCTCAAAACACTGAAGGACTTTACAAAGGTCTTTCAGCTTCGACCACTGCACACCTGTCAACTCCATGTCTGCTCTCAAAGTGCCTGGCCGTGTATCCTCCCACAAATGCATTAGGGCCTGCCTCTGCTCGCACAGCTGCTCCACCATGTGCAGGGTGGAGTTCCACCTTGTTGCAATGTCGATAATGAGGTGGTGGTTGGGAAGGTGGAGGAATCGCTGCAGCTTCTGCATACGAACGGAGTGTACAGGCGACCGGCGGATGTGTGCGCACAGTCTTCGCACCTTCTGGAGCAGGGCTGTTAACTCCGGATAATTTTTGAGGAAGCACTGCACCACCAGGTTCAAGGTGTGAGCCAAGCAAGGTATGTGGCTGAGTTTTGAAAGGGCTATGGCTGCCACAAAATTACAGCCGTTATCACTAACTACCTTGCCTGCCTCAAGATGTACACTGCCCAGCCATGACTCAGTTTGTCACTTCAAGTACTTGGCCAGCACCTCGGCGGTGTGTCTGTCGCCCAAACACATCATCTGCAACACAGCCTGCTGACGCTTTCCACTAGCTGCTCGATAGGGGGACACATCGTGTGCAACAGTGGCAGCTGCAGATGGAGTGCTCGTACGACTGCGCTCTGTGGACGAGCTTTCGCTTCTGGAGGAGGAGGAGGAGGGTCGAACGCCTACAGCCAACTGTTTCCTATACCGTGGGCTAGGCAGCACTGTCCCACCACCGCTGTCCCCTGTGGACCCTGCATCCACCACATTAACCCAGTGCGCAGTGATGGACACGTAACGGCCCTGGCCATGCCGACTGGACCATGCATCAGTTGTGAGGTGCACCTTTCCGCTCACTGACTGCTTGAGTGCATGGACAATGCGGTCTTTCACATGATGGTGGAGGGCTGGGATGGCTTTGCGAGAGAAGAAGTGGCGACTGGGTAGGTCATAGCGTGGTACTGCATAGGCCATGAGTTCGCGGAAAGCTGTGCTTTCCACCAACCGAAAGGGCATCATCTCAAACGAGATTAGTTTGGCAATGTGGGCGTTCAAACCCAGTGTACGCGGATGAGAGACTGAGTACTTTCTTGACCTACTCATAGTGTCTGGGAGGGTGAGCTGGACTTGAGAGCTGCATATGGTGGAACTAGCGGTGGACAGGGCGGACTGAGAGAGGGTTGATGATGGTGATGGAGTTGGTGTTCTTTCTGATGGCCTAGAATCAGTCTTTCGTTGATATAACAGTGGGATTCCCTGACTGCTGTGGTCTTGCAACGACACCTCAACATTTGCTGCTGTGCTGACCGGTGGGCTTACAGTGGGGGAAACAATGTAGCGTTGCTGACTACCTTCGTTGTGATCAGTTGCACATGTGGCACTTGAGGTTTGGTGTTGTGTCCACGCTTGCAAGTGCATGCTGTTTAAATGTCTAAGCATGCAACTGGTATTCAAATTTTTCAGATTTTTCCCTCGGCTAAAGGTCTTTGCGCACTTCTTACAGATAACCTTGGCCTGATCATGAGGATTTTGTTCAAAAAAGTGCCACACTGCACTCTTCCTACTTTGGCAGACATTTTGCGGGCTAGCACGCTGTGATCTTTTGACCCTCTGGACAAGCTGTCCAGCAACTCTTTTGATGTTTGGAACCTGTCTTTGGAGTGCTCCGGGCCTGCCAGATAACAGCTGTTGCGATGTCGATGTCTGCTGTGGATGCTCCTCATCTGAACTATTGGAAGCAGCACCCTCTTCCCCCAATGGATGCCAATCTGAGTCAACAACTGGGTCATCCATCACCTCCTCTTCTATGTCATGTGCACCTTCCTCTGTGTCACCGTGTATGGTGGTATAGTGTGCGTGAGGGGCACCTGAGTCTCATCAGGGTCAGAATCTGGCTCTGTACACTGCGAGGACAATGTAGTGCTCTGAGTGAATGTACCAGCAGAATCATCCATCATCGGCTGTGCATCAGTGCACTCCATGTCAGATTCATCTTGGCCTGGGTAATTCACCATTTCACTTGATAATCCAGGCATGGTATGTGAAAACAGCTCCATGGAGTAATCAGTAGTAGGGCCTGCGTCATCCTTCAATCTTGGTTGGGTGAAGGACACAAGGAAAGTTGTGGTTCATGAACATGAGCCTCCAATGACGACTCAGTGCTTTTACTTTTTACAACTGAAGAAGAGGAGGCGATAGAGCTGGAGGCTGAGTCAGCAATGTAAGACAAAACTTTTTCCTGATGCTCTGGCTTTAAAAGCGGTTTGCCAACTCCTAGAAAACTAAGCGTTCGAGGCCTTATGTAGCCAGACGATGACGCAGGGTCAGCACCTCCTGCATCCGGTCCTATTTTGCTCTTGCCACTACCATCAGATCCACCACCAACACCATCATTACCAGCTGCCAACCCCCGCCCAATTCCACAGCCTCTTCCACCAGCCTTCCTCATTTTTGGTAGAAATGTAGACAAAATCCAACAAACTATATAGTAATGTAAGACAAGGTACAAGGTGTCTATAGGACAGGGGAGATTTTGAATTTCTGCAGACACTTGTGGACACTGGACACTTTTGGATTGTGTGAGGCCCACTGATATCTGAGCGCTATGTGACAGGCTCGATGGCACAGCTGTGACCAAAGTGACTAGAGGATAAGGGAGATTTTGAATCTCTGCACACACTTTTGGACACTGGATGGACACTTTTGGATTGTGTGAGGCCCACTGATATCTGAGCGCTATGTGACAGGCTCGATGGCACAGCTGTGACCAAAGTGACTAGAGGATAAGGGAGATTTTGAATCTCTGCACACACTTTTGGACACTGGACACTTTTGGATTGTGTGAGGCCCACTGATATCTGAGCGCTATGTGACAGGCTCGATGGCACAACTGTGACCAAAGTGACTAGAGGATAAGGGAGATTTTGAATCTCTGCACACACTTTTGGACACTGGATGGACACTTTTGGATTGTGTGAGGCCCACTGATATCTGAGCGCTATGTGACAGGCTCGATGGCACAGCTGTGACCAAAGTGACTAGAGGATAAGGGAGATTTTGAATCTCTGCACACACTTTTGGACACTGGACACTTTTGGATTATGTGAGGCCCACTGATATCTGAGCGCTATGTGACAGGCTCGATGGCACAGCTGTGACCAAAGTGACTAGAGGATAAGGGAGATTTTGAGTCTCTGCACACACTTTTGGACACTGTACACTTTTGGATTGTGTGAGGCCCACTGATATCTGAGCGCTATGTGACAGGCTCGATGGCACAGCTGTGACCAAAGTGACTAGAGGATAAGGGAGATTTTGAATCTCTGCACACACTTTTGGACACTGGATGGACACTTTTGGATTGTGTGAGGCCCACTGATATCTTTGCGCTATGTGACAGGCTCGATGGCACAGCTGTGACCAAAGTGACTAGAGGATAAGGGAGATTTTGAATCTCTGCACACACTTTTGGACACTGGACACTTTTGGATTGTGTGAGGCCCAATGAATATCTGAGCGCTATGTGACAGGCTCGATGGCACAGCTGTGACCAAAGTGACTAGAGGATAAGGGAGATTTTGAATCTCTGCACACACTTTTGGACACTGGACACTTTTGGATTGTGTGAGGCCCACTGATATCTGAGCGCTATGTGACAGGCTCGATGGCACAGCTGTGACCAAAGTGACTAGAGGATAAGGGAGATTTTGAATCTCTGCACACACTTTTGGACACTGGATGGACACTTTTGGATTGTGTGAGGCCCACTAATATCTGAGCGCTATGTGACAGGCTCGATGGCACAGCTGTGACCAAAGTGACTAGAGGATAAGGGAGATTTTGAATCTCTGCACACACTTTTGGACACTGGACACTTTTGGATTGTGTGAGGCCCACTGATATCTGAGCGCTATGTGACAGGCTCGATGGCACAGCTGTGACCAAAGTGACTAGAGGATAAGGGAGATTTTGAATCTCTGCACACACTTTTGGACACTGGACACTTTTGGATTGTGTGAGGCCCAATGAATATCTGAGCGCTATGTGACAGGCTCGATGGCACAGCTGTGACAAAAGTGACTAGAGGATAAGGGAGATTGGATTGCTTTTAAAAAAGCAGTTTGCGGAGCAGTGGGTAAACAGCAATGCAGGAATGTCAGGAAGCCTTAGAAGGCAGCCCAACAACCAACACCACTGATACACCACTATATAGCCTCCCCTTGCACTGCACACACAGTGACTGGTGTGTTGTGCAGGCCAAATTGCTAGCAGCAGAAGCAGTTTTTTTGTCTTCTCAGCAGGACAAAAAAAAAAATTGGGATTGCTTTTAAAAAAGCAGTTTGCGGAGCAGTGGGTAAACAGCAATGCAGGAATGTCAGGAAGCCTTAGAAGGCAGCCCAACAACCAACACCACTGATACACCACTATATAGCCTCCCCTTGCACTGCACACACAGTGACTGGTGTGTTGTGCAGGCCAAATCGCTAGCAGCAGAAGCAGTTTTTTTGTCTTCTTCCCTGCCTAACGCTCTCCCTACAGAATCAGCAGCAACCTCTCCCTATACTAAGATGGGCAGAAGTAAGATGGCGGTCGGCGTGCTCGCCCTTTTATACCCCCTGTGATGCCCACCAAAGCAAGCCAATCACTTGCATGCCCTTCTGAAAGATGGTGGTGACCCGTGCCTATGTCATCATGTTGCCCACAGTGTCCGTGGATCCTGATTGGCTGAAAAAGAGCGCAAAACAAACTTTTGAAACGCGACTTTGGCGTGTAAGTCGCCGACCTCGTGGCCGACCTCATCCTTTCGTTTCATGAAACCCGACTTTGCCAAAAGTCGGCGACTTTTGAATTTTTTCGACTCGTTTCGCTCAACTCTAGTGGTAATAATTGACGAACCCTAAAAAGCGCTGCACTGCTTTGAGTGAATGAGGTTCTTGCCAATCCATTACCACCTGCAGTTTGGCAGGATCCATAGCCAACCCCTGGGCCGAGATGATATAGCCCAGGAACGGCAAGGACTCCTGCTCAAACAGGCACTTTTCCAGCTTGGTAAAAAGGGAGTTCGCCCGTAGACGGCCGAAGACCCTGCAGACGTCTCTTCGGTGAGTGGCCAAGTCTGGTGAAAAGATGAGAATGTCATCCAGCTAGACCACCACCGAAGTAGAGAGCATGTCGCATAAGACGTCGTTGATGAAATCCTGGAAGGCAGCAGGCTCATTACAAAGGCCGAAGGGCATGATCAGATATTCATAGTGGCCATCCCTGGTATTAAAGGCTGTCTTCCACTCGTCTCCTTCGCGAATGCGGATCAGGTTGTATGCCCCCCGTAGATCTAGTTTCGTAAAGATCCGGGCCCCTCGCAACCTGTCAAACAGTTCAGAGATCAGCGGAAGAGGGTATTTATTTTTTACAGTTATGGCATTGAGACCTCTGTAGTCTATGCAGGGACGTAACTCTCCGCTCTTCTTCTGAACGAAGAAGAACCCTGCACCAGCCGGCAACACCGACTTTCTAATAAAACACCTAGCCAGATTCTCCAGGATATATTGTGACATAGCTTCTGTCTCGGGGAGTGATAGTGGATACACACAGCCTCTAGGAGGTTCCGTGCCTGGCATGAGGTATATCGGGCAATCGTATGGACGGTGCGGCGGGAGCGTCTCCGCAGATTTTTTGGAGAAGACGTCCGCCTACTGTTGGTAGGGTTTAGGTAGTGGGGAGAGATTTGCAGGCTCCTCAGTGGAGGTCACTTGAAGACTGCCCCTGAGACACCTTCCCTCACAGTCCTTGCTCCAGGCGAGTATCTTCCCTGTCGCCCACTCGATATGAGGAGAGTGGCAACGGAGCCAGGGAACCCCGAGAAGCACCTGATCGATGCCATTGGGCAAGATGAGCAGGGACAGAGTCTCACAATGAGAGGGTGAGATAAAGGGCCCAAGTGGAGCTGTCTGACGGGTCACCTGAGAGGGTAACGTCGCTCCGTTAACCACCCTGATGGTCAGAGGCTGTGGTAATAGTACTGGGGGAATGGCGTGTTTCTGGGCGAAGGTAGAAGACATAAAGTTCCCCTCAGCCCCAGAATCCACGGTAACCTCTGCCTCCCAGGTGGAGGACCCACTGTCTAAGATGCCCCGGAATACCGGTTTGGATGAGAAGGGTTTCATATTGGACTGCCCACCACCTACGGCCACTGGACGTGGACGTTTTTTCGCCCGCAGAGGACACGTGCTAGCCGGATGACCAAACTGTCGGCACTAATAGCAACGTGCAGAGCTTCGCATTGGCCATGGCTTTGAGCCGGTGCAAGACACCTCCATAGGTTCGGAGGGTAAAAGCTCCTGTGCAGGGTATGTCAGCAGCTCGGTGATTGTGGGAGCCAAGTGAACCTTACGTCTAGATTGTGCCCGTTCCAACCCGCGCTCCGTAAACCGGAGGTCAATGTGGGTGGAGACGGCAATCAATTCCTGCAGACTTGCGTGAACCTCTCTGGTAGCTAGAGCGTCTTTAACGTGCTCAGCTAACCCTCTCCAAAACACTGGGACTAAAGCTTTGTCCGGCCACTCTTACTCGGAAGCCAATGTCCGGAACCAGATGGCATAATGGCTGACTGAGAGTGAGCCCTGTGTTAGGGATAGCAATTGCAGGGAGGTGTCGGGCGTGATCCGTGGCCCCAAAAAGACCTGCTTCAGGGCAGTGAGGAACTGAGCAGCACCCTGAACCACAGGATCATCACGTTCCCACAATGGTGCAGCCCACTGTAATGCCCGGCCAGACAAGAGTGACACAATAAAGCCCACCTTAGCCCGCTCTGTAGGAAACCGTGCAGCCAGTAACTCGAGCTGAATTGAGCACTGGCTCACGAATCCTCTACAGGTAGCTCTGTCACCCGAAAACTTGTCGGGAAGCGGGAGGCGAGTCATTGTCGGCATGGGCAAAAGTGCGGGCACACGTGAGACAGCCTCAGCGACTGTCTGAGTGGCAGCTAGCGCAGTATTCGCAGATGAGTTGGCGCTCTCAATAGCTGCCAACCTGCTCTCCAGCTGCCGAATATAGCGCTGCAACTGCTGCACGTCTGTCATTACCAGCCAGACCCTGGCGCTAGTGTAATGTTAGGGTCGGCGGAACACACCAGATATAAATAATAGGAGGCACGTTTGCCGCCCGAAGTCCACCGTGCGGTAGAAGATAAGACTGCTGCTGGACAATGGCAGATACACCACAAGGTGTAGTACGGTGCTCGGGTTAACATCACCCGAACGCTAAGAGCGGCTCTGTTCAGACACAGAGACACAGAGTCGCCTTACTGTGAATAATACAAAGGCGCTGGCCCTGTTAGCCTCACAGGATAACCAGCGGGTGGCGTTGCAACCACAACCGCCAATGGACGCTGCTACCGCAGCGCGGCAATAACTACAGCCGCTAGACGACGGCGCCGGAAGGCCGGTCACCGTCGGACGCTAGTGTGCAGTGCAGGAAACACAGTGGCGCTTGGTTCGCCAGTAATGGGAGCTGACTATCACCAACACTCTGTCACCATTCGTATTATCAGAGGGAAGGGGTTTCTTAATAAGTCAGTCACCAGAACATGCATCCATCACCATTCACACTCAGCATAATATGCTACACTAGCGCATGGCTGAGCCGCCATGCAGGCTTTTTATAGCCATGCGCTTCCGGGACCTTCCAGTACCCTGGAAGGAACCAATCAGATCCGACGCAGGACCTGAGCACGTGACCTCTGTTCTCCAGTTAGAGGTCAAGTGGCGGGCATGCCCAGTAGCACGGCACGAGGACTTAGCCTCTGGAGCGGTTTCCTGCTGAGCAGGTTGCGCTACCGTTGCTGCACCAGAGGTGGCAGCAATATCCAGGCTCACAGAACAAGTCTGAGCAGCTCACCGTGATTGCTGAGTAGAACCCTGAGCGGTCGGAGTGGAATGGGAGACCGCTGAATGTACTGCTCTGGATTCCTGCTGTGCAGAGACAGAAATCTGACGCCTAACACATTGAGTATTACATGTTCTTGAGTCCATTTCAATGGTATCTAACACTCCAAAAAATGTTTCAAATATTATTTTGTCATCCATAGAGTATTACAAGTTCTTGGCTAGATTTCGGTGGTCTCCAACGCTCCCAAAAATTGTTAACAAATATATCTGTTTTTTATTGCTCACCTATAGACTCTTACGTGAATACTTTCTGCACCCACTGTATGATCTCCCCGTGGTACAGTGGGTATGGAAAGTACTCAGACCCCTTTAAATTTTTCACTCTATGTTTCATTGCAGCCATTTGTTAAATTCAAAAATGTTCATTTTTTTCTCATTACTGAAAAAAACAGAAATGTAGACATTTTTGCTAATTTATTAAAAAAGAAAAACTGAAATATCTCATGCTCATAAGTTTTCAGACCCTTTGCTCAGTATTGAGTAGAAGCACCCTTTTGAGGTAGTACAGTCATGAGTCTTCCTGTGAATGATGCAACAAGTTTTTCACACCTGGATTGGGGATCCTAAGCCATTCTTCCTTGCAGATTCTCTCCAGTTCCGGCAGGTTGGATGGTGAACGTTGGTGGACAGCCATTTTCCGGTCTCTCCAGAGATGCTCAATTGGGCTTTAGATCAGGGCTCTGACTGGGCCAGTCAAGAATGGTCTCAGAGTTGTTCTGAAGCCACTCCATTGTTATTTTAGCTGTGTGCTTAGGGTCATTGTCTTTTTGGAAGGTGAACCTTTGGCCAAGTCTGAGGTCCAGAGTACTCTGGAAGAGGTTTTCATCCAGGACATCTCTGTACTTGGCCGCATTCATGTTTCCTTCAATTGTAACCAGTGGTCCCTGCAGCTGAAAAACACCCCCATAGCATGATACTGCCACCACCATGAATCACTGTTGGGATTATATTGGGCAGATGATGAGCAGTGTCTGGTTTCTCCACACATACCGCTTAGAATAATCACCAAAAAGTTCTATCTTCTCATCAGACCAGAGAATCTTATTTCTCATTGTCTGGGAGACCTTCATGTGTTTTTTAGCAAATTCTATGCGGGCTTTCATATGTCTGGCAATGAGGAGAGGCATCCGTTGGGCCACTCTGCCATAATTCTGACTGGTGGAGGGCTGCAGTGATAGTTGACTTTGTGGAACTTTCTCCCATCTCCCTACTGCATCTCTGGAGCTCAGCCACAGTGATCTTGGGGTTCTTCTTTACCTCTGTCACCAGTGCTCTTCTCCGATGATTGCTCAGTTTTGTTGGATGGCCAGGTCTAGGAAGACTTCTGGTGGTCCCAAACTTCATCCATATAAGGATTATGGAGGCCACTATGCTCTTAGGAACCTTGAGTACTGCAGGAAATCTTTTGTAAACTTGGCCAGAACTGTGCCTTTCAACAATTCTGTCTCTGAGCTCCTTGGCTAGTTCCTTTGACCTCATGATTCTCATTTGGTCTAACATGCACTGTGAGCTGTGAGGTCTTATATGGACAGGTGTGTGCCTATCAGTTTAATTAAACACAGCTGGACTCCAATGAAGGAGTAGAACCATCTAAAGGAGGATCACAAGGAAATGGACAGCATGTGACTTAAATATGAGTGTTTGAGCAAAGGGTCTGCATACTTATGACCATGTGACATTTCAGTTTTTCTTTTTTAATAAATTTGCAAACATTTCTACATTTCAGTTTTTTGCAGTCAAGATGGGGTGCAGAGTGTACATTAATGAGAAATAAAATGAACTTTTCTGAATTTTAACAAATTGCTGCAATGAAACAAAGAGTGAAAAATTTAAAGGGGTTTGAATACATTCCGTACCCACTGTATATATTAGTGATGACATCATAATATATGGGCTCCTGGTGGTATATATTAGTGAGGATATCAGAATATATGGGCTGCTGGTGGTCTATGTTAGTGTGGACATCAGAATGTATGGGCTCTTGGTGGTATATATTAGTGACTACATCAAAATGTATGGGCTCCTGGTGGTATAAATTAGTGAGGTCATCAGAATACATGGGCACCCCTGATGGTATATATTATTGAGGACATCAGAATGTATAGGCTACTGGTGGCATGTATTAGTGAGGATATCAGAATAAATGGGCTCATGGTGGTATATATTAGTGAAGTCATCAGATTGTATGGGCTCCTGTTGGTACACATTAGTGAAGACATCAGAATGTATGAGCTCCTGGTGGTATATACTAGTGCAGACAGGAGAATGTATGAGCTCCTGGTGGTATATATTAATGAGGACATCAGAATGTATGGATTGTTGGTGGTATACTGTATATACATATACATATATATATATATATATATATATATATATATATAAATATATTGTGTGATGACATGTACACTGTGTATATCGCTACCTTATACAGTCCATGTACACACTGTGTAGAATCCTCAGCAGTGCGGATGTCACAAGATCATCATTCTCTGCAGCTTTCCGGCTTCCTCCTGCATAGTCCTGAATGCTGATTGGATGAAGCAGATCAGGTGATGTGCATTTGTGAAATAAAGGGGTGTGTAGTCATGATGCCCCACCCTTTATCAGGGTGTACTGATTATTAACAGCTCATTTTCCTGAGGCAAAATGGCTAAAAAAAATTTCCAACTCAGATTTGTGAAAATGGATTTTGCACATTGATGTTTGATTTTTATTCTCAATGTAAGGCTGGTTTTACACTTACCGCATTTTTTGTGGTCCGTTATTGCAGCCTGTTTTTGCGTGCCGTATCGCCGCATTTTTGGTGGTGTACGCAATAGCGGGCTGCAAAAAATGTTTGCAGGTTGCCTTTTTTTCTAATACTATGGAAATAGTATTGGAAAAAAAAATGGCGGCCCCATTGGATACAATGGGGGCCATGTCCGTACGCCGTATGAAAGATCGAGCAAGTTTGATCTTTTATTATGGATGCAAAAATGGCCCTCACAACCATACGGCACTCGGCGCACCATTGAATTTTTGCGGGCCGATTTTGCGGCCACCTAGAAAGCTATCAGGGCTGCAAAATCGGCCCGCAAAAATACGGTAAGTGTAAAACCAGCCTAACAGATGGAAAGATAGAAATGAGATGGAAAATTCACATTTCTCTTATGTTGTCAATAATTCTGTACAGAGGAATTCTCTGAAGGCAGAACTGCGCTGTGACTTCTAATACGCAGGATTCTTCACTTCTGGAGCCACGACACCAGAGACGATCAGTAATAACATTAATCATAAAGATACAAATGACCTAATAATTCTGCACACAGTGCATTCCAGCATAAAATATTCTAAACACTTAACAATATTCACAAACGGAATTTCTCAAAAATTAAAAAATACTTGGAAATATAAATATGTGATAATTTTTTAGGAAATTTTGGAATCATAAGTTATTGAGGGCCAGTTATCATTTATATCTTCAATTTGATCAGCTGACATCTGTTTTGGCACATGAGTACCTTATACTGAACCAGCTGTGCCTTTTCTGACACCTGTCTATCTTCTAGTTGACTCCTGTGCATCTTCTAGTTAACCGTCTGATACCTGTATATCTTCTAGTTGACTCCTGTACATCTTCTAGTTGACCATCTGACACCTGTGCATCTTCTAGTTTACCGTCTGACACCTGTGTATCTTCTGTTGGACTAGTTGGCACTAAGGAAGAGCGAGGGTGCTCCGTGATACTCAGATCTGGGTGTTCTGATGTGCTAATTAATTGACGAGCATTGGTTGGTACTCAAATTTGAAGCTCAAATCCACACCCAGCATGTTTATCGCCTGTTGCACAGCCAATAAACATATGGGGATTGCCTGCCAGTCAGATGCCTCCACGATCGGCTCAATAATGCTATTGCACAGCTCTGGAACACTTCGTATGTCCCTCCCATGGCCTGTGTTTTTGGACTGTAATGTAATCAGTCCTAAGTCCACCTTACTTGTACTTCTTCTAGTGGGGGAATCTATCTTTGTTCTTCTCAGCATGGGACTTATCCGATACACAAACCTGTAAGATAGAATGGAGCCGGTAACTTCTAGAAGTTTCTCAATATAGCCACATGTTAAAAGTTGGTGTGAACCTCCTCCGTAGATGGGCTGATCTCAGGACACAGGACAATAGACTCATGTGTTGGCTGAGTCAGTTGTGTGGTGACCTGTGAAGGGCTGGGATCTTATGCTGAGGCGAGATCCCAGTGACTGTGTGTATTGTTAGAAGCTGCCATGTGGGACTGTGTTGTGTCCCTCATCTGCTGGATCCATTGAATTCACCCAAGGACTATTTCTATTTTCCTGGCGTTGGATTTCTGGGTGGCGCCCTTGGATCTGCTCCCTTTGTGTGGACTCATAGTGGACTCTAAGAGACGCTATTGATATTTTATGTTCTGTGCTCCCTGTCTCAGTAAATCCCGTTGGATTAATCTTTGGCCTGGTGTCCCTGTAGTACATGTGCAAACTGGGGGTGGTCCCTTTTTCACCACAAACAGACTGGAGACAGAAATCAATGTGCGTTCAAACAGGTCCTCTTTATTGGCCGTCCTCCTGACGACCACAGCAGCACGACAGCTTCTACGCACAGGCTCGGATACCTTTTCACCTTCTGCTTTCCTCTAAAGTGATGTCCCTCGCGGTTCTTTCACTGTGGCTGCCTTAGGCCACCACCACAGGCTTGCCCTGGCCGAGTCTGTCCGTCTGGTACAAGGGCGTCCTCTGTCCGGTGGCTATCCTGTCAATGCCACCCCCCTGACTGTCTCTCCTTCCAGTCCCTTCTGGAGCTCTTCCTTCTTCAGTCACTTCCTGCACTGAACTCCTCCTCCTGGACTGGCTTCCCAGGGGCTCTCTCTCTCCCCTTTTATTCCCCTGCCTGGGAATTCCCCTCTTAAGCCCCCATAACTCCACCCATCTTCACTATGCGGTTTCTTAAGCATTAACACCTGTCATGTCCTTTCCCTGTTTTTTTTTGTCTCCCTCTAGTGGCCAAACCTCAGTACTGCACCGTCTCCTTTTTCTGCTGTTCTTTGGCTCCCCCTAGTGGCCAAAACCCGGTCCTGCACCATCTCTTCCTAATTCTAGCTGTTTCCCCATACGTATACACCAGTTCACGTCAAGTATATTTACTGCACATCTTACATTTACTGTTCCTCTTCAGACAGGTCCATAGGTCAGTCTACTTCCCTACATACTCCCTTCCTTATACCATTGTTGTCCCCGACAATCTCATCCCCTTCGTTTTTCCTTTTTGAACTTCCAGACTCTCTTTTGTCCATGTGACCGGCCGTTGAGCAGAGCCTGGAGCCTTCTAGCTCTACGTGGGATGCTGAACAGAGCTGGGAGCTATCATGCGCCGAGTTGCTTATGGCTACTCGCCGGCGCGTATGCATCTATGACAATTCTCTTTTATTGGGGTAGGACCACCCGGTCTCCTCAACGGGTGCTCTCCCCCACTTTTCTCACCTTCATATTTGCATTCAACTCTCTAGGGTAACACGACCGAGGCTCCGGCCTACCAGATCACTGTGTGCTCCCTCCTTCACTTTGGGGTATTTTTGCTATTTAGGACCTGACCTATGCACCACTGTCTGTTCCAATTCCACAAACCATCTTGTACCTTCTGGTATAATCAGTCATGGCTAGCATTTTCCTCTAGTTCTGCACTTTAGACCAGTTGAACATTTATCATTTTAGCATAGATAACATTTAAACTCGTCACTATCCCTGTTTTGTTTTGTTTGTGTATCACAGGCACCATTTCTACAACCTTATTAAATTGTACATCATTATCAAACTCCTCGTGATGCAACATTTCAAACATTTATTAACAACATTTTAACCTCTTCACCCCCAAGGGTGGTTTGCACGTTCATGACCGGGCCAATTTTTACAATTCTGACCACTGTACCTTTATGAGGTCATAACTCTGGAACGCTTCCATGGATCCCAGTGATTCTGACACTGTTTTCTCGTGACATATTGTACTTCATGTTAGTGGTAAAATTTCATTCAAATAACTTGCGTTTATTTGTGAGAAAAACGGAAATTTGGCGAAAATTTTGAAAATTTTGCAATTTTCCAAATTTGAATTTTTATGCCCTTAAATCTCAGAGATATGGCACCCAAAAAACTTGATAACTAACATTTCCCACATGTTTACTTTACATCAGCATAATTTTGGAACCAAAATTTTTTTTTGTTAGGGTTAAAAGTTGACCAGCGATTTCTCATTTTTACAACACCATTTTATTTTTACGGACCACATCACATTTGAAGCCACTTTGAGGGGTCTATATGATAGAAAATACCCAAAAGTGACACCATTCTAAAAACTTCACCCCTTAAGGTGCTCAAAACCACATTCAAGAAGTTTATTAACCCTTTAGGTGCGTCACAGGAATTTTTTTTAATATTTAAAAAAAAATGAACATCTAACTTTTTTTCACAAAAAAAATATTTCAGTTTAAATTTTTTTTATTTTACCAAGGGTAACAGGAGAAATTGGACTGCAAAAGTTATTGTGCAATTTGTCCTGAGTACGCTGATACCTGATATGTGGGGGGGAACGACTGTTTAGGCGCATGGCAGAGCTCAGAATGGAAGGAGCGCCGTTTCACTTTTTCAATGCAAAATTGTCTGGAATTCAGATCAGACGCCATGTCACGTTTGGAGAGTACCTGATGTAACTAAACAGTGGAAACCCCCTACAAGTGACCCCATTTTGGAAACTAGACCCCCCAAGGAACTTATCTAGATATGTGGTGAGAACTTTGAACCCACAAGGGCTTTACAGAAGTTTATAACGTACAGCGGTACAATTAAAAAATCATATTTTTTCCACAAAAATGATCTTTTCACCCCAATTTTTATTTTCCCAAGGGTAACAGGACCATAAAAGTTATTGTGCAATTTGTCCTGAGTACGCTGATACCCCACATGTGGGGGTAAACCACTATTTGGGCGCATGGCAGAGCTCGGAAGGGAAGCAGCGCCATTTGACTTTTTGGCTGGAATTGAGATCGGACATCATGTCGCGATTGGAAAACCCCTGATGTACCAAAACAGTGGAAACCCCCCACAAATGACACCATTTTGGAAACTAGATCCCCTAAGGAACTTATCTAGATGTGTGGTGAGAACTTTGAACCCCCAAGGGCTTCACAGAAGTTTATAACATAAAGCCGTACAATTAAAAAATCATATTTTTTCCACAAAAATGATCGTTTCACCCTCAATTCTTATTTTTTCAAGGGTAACAGGACCCTAAAAGTTATTGTGCAATTTGTCCTGAGTACGCTGATACCCCACATGTGGGGGTAAACCACTATTTGGGCGCATGGCAGAGCTCGGAAGGGAAGCAGCGCCATTTGACGTTTTTGGCTGGTATTGAGATCGGACACCATGTCGCGATTGGAAAACCCCTGATGTACCAAAACAGTGGAAACCCCCCACAAATGACACCATTTTGGAAACTAGACCCCCTAAGGAACTTATCTAGATGTGTGGTGAGAACTTTGAACCCCCAAGGGCTTCACAGAAGTTTATAACATAAAGCCGTACAATTAAAAAATCATTTTTTTCCACAAAAATGATCTTTTCACCCTCAATTCATAATTTTCCAAGGGTAACAGGACCCTAAAAGTTATTGTGCAATTTGTCCTGAGTACGCTGATACCCCACATGTGGGGGTAAACCACTATTTGGGCGCATGGCAGAGATCGAAAGGGAAGCAGCGCCATTTGACGTTTTTGGCTGGAATTGAGATGGGACACCATGTCGCGATTGGAAAACCCCTGATGTACCTAAACAGTGGAAACCCCCCACAAGTGACACCATTTTGTAAACTAGACCCCCCAAGGAACTTATCTAGATGTGAGGTGAGCACTTTGAACCCCCAAGGGCTTCACAGAAGTTTATAATGCCCGGGCATGAAAATAAAAAAATTGTATTTTTTCCACAAACATGATCAATTAGTCCCCAATTTTTTTATTTTCCCAAGGGTAACAGGAGGAATTGAACCCCAAAAGTTGTTGTCCAATTTGTCCTGAGTACGCTGATGCCCCATATGTGGAAGAAAACTACTGTATGGACACACGTTGGGGCTCGGAAGGGAAGTAGTGACGTTTTGGAGTGCAGACTTGGAGGGAATGTTCTGCGGGTGTCATGTTGCCTTTGGAGAGCCCCTAATGTACCTAAACAGTGGAAACCCCCCACAAATGACCCCATTTTGAAAACTAGACCCCCTAAGGAACTTATCTAGATGTGAGGTGAGCACTTTGAACCCCCAAGGGCTTCACAGAAGTTTATAATGCCCGGGCATGAAAATAAAAAAATCGTATTTTTTCCACAAACATGATCAATTAGTCCCCAATTTTTTTATTTTCCCAAGGGTAACAGGAGGAATTGAACCCCAAAAGTTGTTGTCCAATTTGTCCTGAGTACGCTGACGCCCCATATGTGGGAGAAAACTACTGTATGGACACACCTCGGGGCTCGGAAGGGAAGTAGTGACGTTTTGGAATGCAGACTTTGAGGGAATGTTCTGCGGGTGTCATGTTGCCTTTGGAGAGCCCCTAATGTACCTAAACAGTGGAAACCCCCCACGAATGACCCCATTTTGGAAACGAGACCCCCTAAGGAACTTATCTAGATGTGTGGTGAGCACTTTGAACCCCCAAGGGCTTCACAGAAGTTTATAACATAAAGCCGTACAATTAAAAAATCATATTTTTTCCAAAAAAATGATCGTTTCACCCTCAATTCTTATTTATTCAAGGGTAACAGGACCCTAAAAGTTATTGTGCAATTTGTCCTGAGTACGCTGATACCCCACATGTGGGGGTAAACCACTATTTGGGCGCATGGTAGAGCTCGGAAGGGAAGCAGCGCCATTTGACGTTTTTGGCTGGAATTGAGATCGGACACCATGTCGCTTCACAGAAGTTTATAATGCCCGGGCATGAAAATAAAAAATCATATTTTTTCCACAAACATGATCAATTAGTCCCCAATTTTTTCATTTTCCCAAGGGTAACAGGAGAAATTGGACCCCAAAAGTTGTTGTCCAATTTGTCATGAGTACGCTGACAACCCATATGTGGGAGAAAACTACTGTATGGACACACGTCGGGGCTCGGAAGGGAAGCAGTGATGTTTTGGAATGCAGACTTTGATGGAATGGTCTGCGGGTGTCATGTAATAATAATAATAAATTTTATTTTTATAGCGCCGACATATTCCGCAGCACTTTACATTTCAGAGGGGATTTGTACAGACAATAGACATTACAGCATAACAATAATCACATACAGTAGATTATAACAAATACCAAGAGGAGTGAGGGCCCTGCTCGCAAGCTTACAGTCTATGAGGAAAGAGGTAGACACGAAAGGTGGGTGGTAACAGTTGCCCTGATTGTATGGACCAGCCATAATGTTAAGTGTGTAACAGTACAGACACAGAGGGCTAATGGATGCATAAAGCATGTGGGAACATGATGCTGGGAACCTGGTTATGGTAAAATTTTTGGCTCTGCCACACAGGGATAGGTTAGGTTAATGTGTTGAGGCGATAGGCCAGTCTGAATAAATGCGTTTTCAGGACACGCTTAAAATTGTGGGGACTGGGGACTAATCGTATTGACCTGGGAAGTGCATTCCAAAGAATTGGCGCGGCACGTGTAAAGTCTTGGAGACGGGAGTGGGAGGTTCTGACTATTGAGGATACTAACCTCAGGTCATCAGCAGAACGGAGGGCGCGGGTAGGGTGGTATACTGAAACAAGGGAGGAGATGTAGGGTGGTGCTGAGCCATGGAGGGCTTTGTGGGTGAGGGTAATAAGTTTATACTGAATTCTGGAGTGGATGGGTAGCCAGTGTAATGACTGGCACAAGGTAGAGGCATCGGTGTAACGATTGGTGAGGAATATGATCCTGGCTGCAGCATTCAAGACAGATTGGAGAGGGGAGAGTTTTGTAAGAGGGAGACCGATTAGAAGAGAGTTACAATAGTCGAGACGAGAATGAATAAGAGAAACAGTAAGAGTTTTTGCAGAGTCAAAAGTAAGAAAAGGTCGAATTCTAGAAATGTTTTTGAGGTGCAGATGACAAGAGCGAGCCAGTGATCGAATGTGGGGGGCAAAGGAAAGCTCGGAATCAAGTATGACCCCAAGACAGCGGGCATGTTGCTGGGGAGTAATAGTGGAACCACAGACGGAAATGGCAATGTCGGGTGTAGGTACATTAGTAGCGGGAGGAAACACAAGGAGTTCAGTCTTTGATAGGTTCAGTTTCAGATATAGTGAGGACATGATATTAGACACAGCGTTTAGACAATCGCCAGTGTTTTCTAGAAAGGCTGGCGTGATGTCAGGAGAAGAAGCGTATAATTGGGTGTCATCAGCATAGAGATGGTACTGGAAACCAAATCTACTGATTGTTTGACCAATAGGGGCAGTGTACAAGGAGAAGAGGAGGGGGCCTAGAACCGATCCTTGAGGAACCCCAACAGTAAGAGGAAGGTGAGAGGAGGAGGAACCGGCAGAAGAAACAGTAAAGGAGCGGTCGGAGAGATAGGAGGAGAACCAGGAGAGAACGGTGTCCTTGAGGCCAATGGAACGGAGCATAGTGAGGAGGAGCTGATGATCCACAGTGTCGAATGCTGCAGAGAGATCCAAGAGAATTAGCATGGAGTAATGACCATTTGATTTAGCTGTTAGCAGATCATTAGAGACTTTAGTGAGGGCAGTTTCAGTGGAGTGTAAAGAGCGGAAACCGGATTGGAGAGGGTCGAGAACAGAGTTTTCTGAGAGATAGCGGATAAGACGGGAGTGGACCAGGCGTTCCAGGAGTTTAGAGATGAAGGGAAGATTAGAGACAGGTCTATAGTTAGCGGCACAATTTTGGTCGAGGGATGGTTTTTTAAGTAGTGGATGTATGATGGCATGCTTAAATGAGGAGGGAAAAATACCAGAAGAGAGAGAGAGGTTAAATATTTTAGTTAGGTGAGGGGTGACAGCAGGGGAAAGGGACTGGAGGAGATGTGACGGAAATGGGTCACTGGTGCAAGTAGTTGGGCGAGAAGATGCAAGGAGCCTGCTTACTTCTTCTTCTGTGACTGGTTCAAAATCAGAGAGTGAGTTAGATGCAGTGGGGGAGGGAGGACAGTGCATGGTATGAGGGGATTTGGAGATAATTTCCTGTCGGATCTGGTCAATTTTTTCTTTGAAGTAATTGGCCAGATCGTCAGCTCGGAGCTCAGTGGTTGGGGCCTGTACTCTTGGATTGAGTAGAGAATGAAAAGTGTCAAAGAGACGTTTCGGGTTATTGGACAGTGAGATGATGAGGGTGTTGAAATAGGTTTGTTTGGAGAGGTGAAGGGCAGTGTTGTATGTTCTAAGCATAAACTTAAAATGGATGAAATCTTCGTGTAGATTGGATTTTCTCCACAGACGTTCGGCGCACCTGGAGCACCGCTGCAGGAAACGTGTTTGCACCGTGTGCCAGGGTTGTCGCCGTCTGCGTTGTGGTGTTCTATTTATAGGGGGTGCAAATTCATCCAGGGCAGTTTGAAGTGTTTCATTGTAATGCTTCAAAGCAGAATCAGGACATGAGAGGGTCATGTGCGTTTGGACAGCCCCTGATGTACCTAAACTATTGAAACTCCCCACAAGTGACCCCATTTTGGACACTAGACCTCCCACGGAACTTATCTAGATGTGTGGTGAGCACTTTGAACCCCCAAGTGCTTCACAGAAGTTTATAACGCTCGGATGTGAAAATAAAAAAATCATTTTTTTCCACAAAAATGATATTTTTGCCCTCAATTTTTTATTTTCCTAAGGGTAACAGGAGAAATTGGACCCCAAAAATTGTTTTGCAATTTGTCCTGAGTAGGCTGATACCCTACATGTGGGGGTAAAACACTGTTTGGGCGCATGTCAGAGCTTGGAAGGGAAGGAGCACCATTTGACTTTTTCAACTCAGAATTGGCTGGAATTGAAATCAGACGCCATGTTGCATTTGGAGAGCCCCTGATGTGCCCAAACAGTGGAAACCCCCAATTCTAACTCCATCCCGAACCCCAACACACCCCTAACTCTAATCTCAACCCTAACCCTAACCCTAGCCCTAACCCTAGCCCTAACCCTACCCTAACCCTAACCCTAGCCCTAACCCTAACCGTAATGGAAAAATGGAAATAAATACATTTTTTTAATTTTATTATTTTTCCCTAACTTAGGGGGTGATAATGGGGTGTTTGATTTACTATTTATGGCGGTTTTTATGTTTGGCGGCTGTCGCACGCTAAAAGACGCTTTTTATTGTAAAAATAGTTTTTGCATCACCCCATATTGAGAGCTATAATTTTTCCGTATTTTGACCCACTGAGTCATGTGAGGTCTTATTTTTTGCGGGACGAGTTGACGTTTTTATTGCTACCATTTTCGGGCACGTGACATTTTTTGATCGCTTTTTATTCCGATTTTTGGGACGCAGAATGAACAAAAACCAGCGTTTCATGAATTTCTTTTGGGGGGGTGCGTTTACACCGTTCCGCGTGCGGTAAAATTGATAAAGCGGTTTTATTCTTCGGGTCAGTACAGTTACAGCGATACCTCATTTAGGTCTTTTTTTATGTTTTGTCGGTTTTATGCAATGAAAACTATTTTATATAAAAAATAATTATTTTTGCATCGCTTTATTCTGCGAGCTATAACTTTTTTATTTTTTCACTGATGATGCTGTGTTTTGGCTCGTTTTTTGCGGGACAAGATGACGTTTTCAGCGGTACCATGGATATTTATATGCATCTTTTTGATCGCGCGTTATTACACTTTTTGTTTGGCGGTATGATAATAAACCATTATTTTTTGCTTAGTTTTTTTTTTTTTTTAAGGGGTTCACTAAAGTGGTTAACTAATGGGACAGTTTTATAGGGCGGGTTGTTACGGACGCGGCGATACCTAATATGTGTACTTTTATTGTTTTTTTTTCAAAAAATGGATTTATTTGGGGGAATATTTATTTTTTTTTTGTAATTTATTTGGCGATTTTTTTAAAATTATTTTAACACTTTTTTTTATTTTTTTTTACTTTATTAAATAGTCCCAGGTGGGACATCACTGTTCTGTGACAGATCAGCGATCTGTCACAGGCAGTGCACAAGGCTTCCTCATGCCTGCGCTTTGCAGGCACTGAGGAAGCCAGCTTCCTGCAGGCCCCCGAAGGCCCCCGTCGCCATCTTGGATTCGGGGGTCTGCAGGAAAGGAGCCCCCAGCAGCAGCGCTGCACATTGCGCTGCCGTGGGGGGCTCAGGGAAGCACGGAGGGAGCCCCCTCCCTGCCAATGCTTCCCTTTAACCCCCGGTACACCGCAATCATGTTTGATCGCGGTGTGCAAGGGGTTAACGTGTCGGGGCGGTCCGTGACCGCCCCTGACACATTGTGCTGGGTGTCAGCTGTGATAATCAGCTGACACCCGGCCGCGATCAGCGGCGCTCACCACGTGGGCGCCGCTGATCGCGGTAGATGTGCTATCCCGTCCATGGGCATAGGGGCCCGGGTCCCATGGACGGGATAGTACGTCTGATGTCAGGAAGGGGTTAAACAGTTGTGCACCCCCTTCCTTTGTGGGAAGCACCCCCTCACATCCCTGCCGTGTCAAGATTTGGGTATTTTACCCAGAGGGGACGCGGAACAGTCCCATGCTGCGCAACAGCGCACAGCAGTCAGGGTAGTCCATATTCAACGGTGCTTTGGGCCATCTCCTGATGGCTGATGTTCCACCAACAGCAAGGAACTCCACAGCCGTGGAGCCCCCGGGATGTCTTGACTGTCCCTGGGCCCCAAGTGTCCATAGTGCCTGAGACCTGGGATTCCACCACCCTCTTGAAAGGTGTATTAGAAGGGGAAAAAGGGGCCAAGGATAGTTCCACGGCACGCATCCTGTGCCGTATCTTCACCTGGGAACCAGGCCCTGGCACGGGCCGAAGAGAACTCCGCCGCCGAAGCATCTCCAAACGGCGGAAAAGTCTCGAGGGCAGAGGAGTTCTCAGCCGCCCCTGCGCATGGATCGGCACCTTCTCCGGAGGGCCCGGTGACCCCAGGGAACGCCTGGCGAGGGCGCTGGCGCCCAGCAACAGGGACTCCAGGCCTCGTGTTCCCACCGAGGGACAGCATCGGGGCCCAGCGGTCCACCATTGGTCGTGGCAGGGGCGCGCTCATCTCCATCGATGTTGTGGCCCCGCTCCATCTGGCCCTCAGCTCCTGCAGGGACGGCGGCAGGCGGGATGTTGGCTGCTGGGAAGTGAAGCCAGGAAGCTGGGGTCTGATGGCACGGATGTCAGACGGCCCTGCATAGGCCGCGGATCTGCCCAGGATCGGTGACGGGGGACAAGGAGAAGCCGGGCGGGGAGGCTGAGGGCTGGTGTCGGGGCCCTTGGGCACAGCTCGCGCATGGGGCATGGGGGTGGGAACTGCCTGCGGTGCTGCCAGCTAGGCCAGAGGAACGCTCACCTTCCTCAGTGCCGCGGCTTCCCTCAGGCTGCCCCGCAGTTCCTCCAGGTACCGGTGCATTCAAGCTACCAGCGTGTCCGAGGTGTCGCTGGTCCCTGCAGCTGCTCCGTTGCTTCCGGTCCCGTCGTCTGGAGTGCCCCGCTGTTCTTCATCCCACCGTCCGGTGGGACAAGCCTCCAGGCCGATGGCTCCGCAGGGAGGATCGACAACAGTTCCCCTAGCAGCTGCTCCGACATGGCCTGAGCCGCGGGCGAGCGCTCCTCTGTTTTCTCCTCCGGCTCCAGCTCCGCGGGACTGACTGTCGGGGATCCCATCTGCTGTGGATCTTCAGGAAGGGTAAGTGCTTGTTGCTCTGGCAACTGCTCCCCCAGGAGCGGCCTCGGCTCAGCTCACCCCGTCAGTCTCTTTTAGCACTGCATTCCTCCTCTTCGACAGCCGCCATCTGTAGAATCGCAAAAGTCTCCTTCCGGGCCCCTGTAGTCAATTCCAGCAATGTTCGCGTCCAGTCCAATCCGATAATTCCAATTACAGTTCACCAATCACGATCTTCAACCCACTCCTTGCTGGTCCTTTCAATCTTCGGCGCGGTCTCACCGCTGATGGTGGTGTATTGGCGGTGATGATCCTGCCGACTATGCCACTTGTAGGTACGTGTGCCGACTGTGGATGGTCCCTTTTTTGCCACGAACAGACTGGAGACAGAAACCAATGTGCGTTCAAACAGGTCCTCTTTATTGGCCGTCCTCCCGACGACCACAGCAGCACGACAGCTTCCACACACAGGCTCGGATACCTTTTCACCTCCTGCTTTCTTCTAAAGTGACATCCCTCACAGTTCTTTCACTGTGGCTGCCTTAGGCCCACCACCACAGCGCTTCCCCTGGCTGAGTCTGTCCGTCTGGTACCCGAGCATCCTCTGTCCTGCGGCTATCCTGTCAAGGCCACCCCACTGACTGTCTCTCCTTCCAGTCCCTTCCGGAGCTCTTCCTTCTTCAGTCACTTCCTCCGCTGAACTCCTCCTCCTGGACTGGCTTCCCTGGGGCTCTCTCCCTTTTTATTCCCCTGCCTGGGAATTCCCCTCTTAAGCCCCCATAACTCCGCTCACCATGACTATGCGGTGTCTTAAGCATTAGCTGCTGTTAAGCCCTTTCACTGCTTTCTTTTGTCTCCCTCTAGTGGCTAAACCTCAATACTGCACCATCTCCTTCTGCTATTCTTTGGCTCCCCCTAGTGGCCAAAACCCAGTCCTGCACCAGCTCTTCTTAATTCTAGCTGTTTCCCCATACGTATACACCGATACACGTCATGTATATTTGCTGCACATCTTATATTTACTATTCCTCTTCATACAGGTCCATAGGTCAGTCCACTTCCCTACATGCCTTCATGCTCTATCGCACACACCGTCACAAACTGGTTGGCAGCGGTGGGATCAGAGCAGAAGGAATGGAGAACAGCAACCCATTAACATCTGAAACCAGAATCTCTGGATACAGGAACTGGACTATTTTGAGCTTACAAACAAAGGCCCGTGAATTAAGAGTCAACTACAAAGGACTGTCCAAGGAACAACTGATTGAGGCTCTGGAACAAGCTTGCCTGCAAGATGGCACAGAGGAAGGATTTCCATTGCAAGGAGAGGAAATACGGGAGCTGGAGGTAAATACCCAAAAAAGTCAGTGGGTTGTGTGGTATGAAGAGGAGATGGCATCGGGAAAGTGAAACTAGTGAGGGAGGAGGAAACGACAAGTTCTCATTTCAATGCCAGAACACCCCCCCGGACGTTTATCTTAGAAACAAGAGATGATATCTTGGAAACCGTGCAGACTAGCCACCGAAGGTAAATTACTTATTGTCAGCATTCTGCAGCCTAGATATGCACTGAGATTATGTGAAAAGCCCGGACAACCTGTTCTGTTATGTATTTCTGCCAAGTTGGATCGCCCGCCAGGGCTGGTGGGGTACTCGGTACCGGGCCCGTTGGTTTCAGTGGGAGATGTCACGGTAGCTGTGACCATGTCCGTGGCACTGGGCGTCCATTGTAAAAGGGAAATGTTGAACGTGTGGATGATGATTAAAGTTTATGAGTGAATGATTCGTGACGCCACCTGTGGTGTTCGGCAATGAAGATGTTAAGCCGACGCTGCAGACAGATCCTCTGGGACAGATGGTGTGGTGCAGCAATGATGTTGTGGCCCTCCACAGGTAGGCTGTAGTCCCAGGGCAGTGTAGATGGAGAGGTAGCGAAGAGACGTAGATGGTGCAGTGCCAGGCACAGAGATGTAGCAGTGCTGAGTGTGTTGGCGCAGGAATAACTGGAGGACACCAGGGCATGTAGTTCCAAAGCTTTACTCACAGTCTGTTGTGCATACAGGTGCCCGTATCCGTGCCGTGTCCTCTGGGTCAGGGGCTCAGTCAGCCTCCAAGCTAGATGAAGCACTCCGTTCCAACACTCCGCCAACATGTGCCTTTTCTGAACGTCTCCCTCTATTGCTACACAACCCCTTTAACATAGTCAATATCTTTGTAACTCCGAACGTCTTAAAAAAAAAATTAATTCCAGCTATTCCATTTGATTGGGCTAAACCTCTATGCCTTTAATGTCTCCTCCACCTCCCCCAATACATTCTACATTATTCTTAGTTGTTTTCCTTCATGTAGAATTAACCTACAAGGAAAGTAAGGGTTTATTTTAATTCCGATATTTCTGTCCCATTGACTTGCATTGGTTTCGGAATCGGCGATATCCGATACTTTTTGGGTATCGGTCCGATCCGATCCGATATCGGAAGGTATCGCTTAACACTACTTGGGATTAGGGATATTAGGGGTTTATTGTGTGCAGACTACAGCCATGAGTTCCACTAATCCTCAAAGAAAGCACTTACAGGAGGTTGTGCTAGCTGGTTGGAGAGTTCTTGGGTTTTGTAAGTCTCAGTCTGGAGCATTTTTCACCATAGTTGATCCCAGAGTGGTTCGGCCAGAGGCAATACAGCAAGGACCTGGGATTACCATTGAATTAGCTGGAGGCCAATGGAGAAATATCCCAAAAGCAAGTGTGGAACTGGACTTTGGCTTTGGGGTCAAGCAATGTGTGGTTGGAGTGATGAGGGGCCTGCCTGAAGATATTATCCTAGAAAATGATGTTGGAGAGATACAATGTCGATTTGTGGGTGCAGGTTGCAGAGTTAAGTCAAAGAGGATGTAAAATGGAGGCCGGCCTGCAACCCTTCAACTTTCCCATACAATAAAGAAGAGCTAGTCAACACCAAAATGCTGATTGATTGTCCAGACAGGAGGAGCCATGAGTCATGTAGGCCATGACCACGTGGGGGTTACTAGTCTGTACAGAAATTGAGGGGGGAAGGGGTTGTAACAGCATGTCCCTCCCACAGCCTGTGTTCCTGGACTGTAATGTAATCAGGCCTAGGTCCACCTCACTTATCCAATACACAAACCTGTAAGATAGAATGGAGCCAATAGCTTCTGGAAGCTTCTCAATGTAGCTACATGTTAAAAGTTGGTGGGAACCTGCTCCCTAGATGGTCTGATCCCAGGACACAGGACAATAGACTCATGTGTTGGCTGAGTCAGTTGTGATCTTATGCTGAGGCGAGATCCCAGTGACCATGTGTATTGTTAGAAGCCGCCATATGGGACTGTGTTATGTCCCTCATCTGCTGGATTCATTGAATTCACCCAAGGACTGTTTTTATTTTCCTGGCGTTGGGTTTCTGGGTGGCGACCCCGGATCTGCTCCCTTCGTGTGGACTCATAGTGGATTCTAAGAGATGCTATTGATATTTTATGTTCTGTGCTCCCTGTCTCAATAAATTCCGTTGAGGCCTGGTGTCCCTTCATGATCTGTCGCACACACTGTTAAATGTGTGTGCACAATTTAACTAATCAATCAGAGGCCTGTAGTGGTGATAATAGTGCTGAAGCTGAGCCATCATACTAACAGCCCTTCTAAGGGCTAATCTTGTGCTTACATGTTTTTATCAGATACATTTTGCATTCAGCCTAGGGACAGTTGCAGGAGCAGAAAGAGTGGCAGAATACAGCCTCAAGGCAGGGCTTAGTTCTTTGCAGTCCATTGCTAAATATAAATCTGCTACACATGACCACATTCTTTTTTTGGGGGGTGATATTGTCATTCACAGATTATTATGTGCTTTGTTTTACATTACTGCGATGTACAAGAGTCAAAGAAAACGTTTATGGATTCAGTTAGTCATTCATACAGTATTATGTGCTTTGTTTTACATTTTGTTGGTATATAACACTACTAATAAGAGATGAAAAAAATTTCTGGATTTCAATTAGTCATCCATAGAGTATTAAGTGCTTTCTGTTAAGTTTCAGTAGTAAATAATAGAGTTGAGCGACTTTTGCTTTTTTAGGGTCGAGTTTCGTTTCATGAAACCCGACTTTTCCAAAAGTCGGGTCGAGCAAAATCGGCCGACTATAGGGAAAAGTCGGGGGTCCGACCGAAACACGAAACCCAATGTAAGTCAATGGGGAATAAAAGTCGGCAGTGAGAGGAGGACAGGAAACACACCAACAGTGCCCATTTGAATGCCAAAAGCATCAATTCTTCTTACTTAAGCTTGTCAACCTTAATTAACTTCATAATACTAGTTACGCACTGAAAAATGGGGGCTATTTGGCTAAAGTTGTGGGGGGGTAGGGCTGGCTCCAGGTTTTCACGTGCCCTGGGCGAAAGAGCGCCCCTTTAACACATACCACAACTCATCATGCTCCGATACGGCAGAGAAATAGCGGTATAGTACAATGAAAAATACCTCACTTTTTACATCTCATGACGAGGCCCATCTATTTCTCCATACAGAATCATTGGTCCCATATAATGTTTGAAACAGTATATGATGAGCTCCACATAATGCTACAGTATATGTTGGTCCCCATGGATGAAGCTCCACTGTCTTATGGGCCCAAATAATACTCCAAACATAATGGGCCCCATTTCTAATGCTCTAGTGTATAATGGGCCCTGTAAATGCTGCTCCAGTGTCTGATGTCCACCTTTGGAATGTTCCAGTGTATGGTGGGCCCCATCTATCATTCTCCAGAGTATAGTGCTCCCCAAAAATTGCTGTCCCAACATTAAAAACAATGAAATAAGTCTCCTCGCTAGGGAATCCCTGTACTAGTCTGGACTCCTCGTCGTCCCCATCTTCCATCTCACTGCACAGTATTTCAACCTTGCAAGTGCTGTGATCCTGAGCAAGCAGGGGGGGCCCACTCGTTGGCGACGGCACTGGCACAGGGCCCCTGATAGTAAGGTGGTGTGTCTGACGGCGGGTGGGCCGAACCTGCACTTTCATCTGCAGCTTCCTCTTTGTCACTGTGTAAGTTGGAACTGTATATGGGAAGGGTAACCTGAGTTTCATCAGTGTCAGATTCAGGCTGTGTAGCGTGCGAGGGGAATGTAGTGGTCTGGGTCAATGTACCAGCAGATTCATTAAGCAGTGGCTGGGCATCAGTGCACTTGTGTCGCCCCCAGGAGTACGGTCGCCACAGTGGCATTACCTTCCTCCTAGGGAGTGTGATGTCATGCTTGGGAGCAATGAAGGATCTCTCTAGCAGGTTAACTGATTGGGCGGCGTTATTCCCACAAGTCACGACCCTCCAAACAGCGTTCATGAAGGCAAAGTGTTTGTTTTACGTGGGCAGTATGGTTGCAAAGCTGAACCTTAAAGAAATGTCCAGAAGGGCACCACCAGGAGTGGAGCCTACGGCGAAATTTGACTCAACACGGGCAACCTCAACCATCCAGCAACAAAAAAGATGCACACATTGCAAGCTTAATTCCGTTAACGAACGAGACTCCGTCATGCCCCGCCGTCCGAGTCCGGCTTACTAGAGGGACACGCGAGGCTCTGGTACGTGAGATTGGCCAATAACTGGTGTGTCATGCCTTTACATGTCCATGGCTGCATGTGCACTACACTGAAAAGGCCAGCGTTTGTCGCTTACAGGTGCAGATAACCCGCTGAACAACGTTAGTAATGGGGATCTGGGATTACAATTATTACCCGCGAACAATGATTTCCCAGTAAGTGCAGGTCAACCGCAGTTCCGGAATTAGGCCTAACCGTCATTCCTGAAAAAATGAAAAACTTACGTGTGCAAACCACAGGTGCTGTAGTTTGCTTAAAAGCTCGCCAGCCGTTCTCAGGCCCAGTATGGATTACACGTGATTGCACAAAGGTGAGAAAGGGTACCGTATCACCAGATAACATGCATGGATAGCATAGTGTACACATTCAAAATATATGTCTATAGATCAGGAGGCAGGCTCAGACTGTGTCAGGCCCAGTATGGATTACACATGATTGGACAAAGGTGAGAAAGGGTACCGTATCACCAGATAACATGTATGGATAGCATAGTGTACACATTCAAAATATATGTCTATAGATCAGGAGGCAGGCTCAGACGGTGTCAGGCCCAGTATGGATTACACGTGATTGCACAAAGGTGAGAAAGGGTACAGTATCCCCGGATAACTTGTATGGATAGCATAGTGTATACATTCAAAATATATGTCTATATATCAGGAGGCAGGCTCAGACGGTGTCAGGCCCAGTATGGATTACACGTGATTGCACAAAGGTGAGAAAGGGTACCGTATCCCCGGATAACATGTATGGATAGCATAGTGTACACATTCAAAATATATATCTATAGATCAGGAGGCAGGCTCAGACGGTGTCAGGCCCAGTATGGATTACACGTGATTGCACAAAGGTGAGAAAGGGTACCGTATCACCGGATAACATGTATGGATAGCATAGTGTACACATTCAAAATATATGTCTATAGATCAGGAGGCAGGCTCAAACGGTGTCAGGCCCAATATGGATTACACTTGATTGCACAAAGGTGAAAAAGGGTACCGTATCCCCGGATAACATGTATGGATAGCATAGTGTACACATTCAAGATATATGTCTTTAGATCAGGAGGCAGGCTCAGACGGTGTAAGGCCCAGTATGGATTTGATGGCCCAGACTACACAGTGGAGGAGCAGGGAGAGGTAAAGATTGCAAATGCTGGGGCCCTGCCCAAGCAAGGGGGGCCCACTCGTGGGCGTCGGTACTGGCATTGGGCCCCTCATAGTACGGCGATGTGTCTGACGGCGGGTGTGCACCACCACTGTCAGAGACACTTGATTGCACTATGAGGGACCCTGTGCCAGTGCCCGCGCCCAAGAGTCGGCCTACCCACCTGTCCAGGGCAATGACACTCGCACGGTTTCGTGCGCTAGGTGGTGACCCCGGCCATGGGGGGGGGAGGCAGCACAGTTAGGGAGTTTTAGAAAGTGGCATATGTTAATGTTGGACATTCAGCTGATGCAAAAGACGAAATTGTTCAAGTCCCAGGAAGAGGAGGACCAAAGCAAGCCATTTTTCTGTCACCCTATGTGTCATCAGGGGAAGGTGGGACAAAATCCTTGGAAACCCATGCATGGTTCATATTAATGAAGGTTAGATCATCCATATTTTGGGTTGACAGACCGGTCTTTTTTTCTGTCAGGATTGATCCAGCAGCACTGAAGACTCTTTCCGATAGCACACTTGCAGCTGGGCAAGCGAGCTCCTGTAAGGCATATTGTGCCAATTCAGGCCAGGTGTCCAGTATAGCGGCCCAATAGTCAAAGGGGAATGACCTGTGCGGGAGAACATCGATATGGGAGGAAAAGTCGTTTGTAACCATAGTTGACAACTGCTGTCTCCTGTCACTTTCCATCGATGCAGTATTACCAGTTGTGTGAGCGGTATTTGAAAAATCAGTCCACAACATTGTCATGAAACCCCTGTCTCCAACGCCACTTCTGCTGTGTGCACCACGAACACCTCTGCCAAGCTGCCCCCGGCCCGTACGGCTCGTGTGAGAACCATCACCGCTGCTGTGTGCTGGGAATGCCTCAAGCAACCGATTTACCAGAGTTGCTTGTTTATTAGCCAATATTAGGTCAAGGTTCTCCTGTGGCATGATGTTTTGTAATTTGCCTTTATAGCGTGGATCCAGGATGCTGGCCAACCAGTAGTCATCATCGTTCATCATTTTGGCAATGCGGGGTCCCTTTTTAGGATCTGCAAGGCATAATCTGACATGTGGGCCAATGTTCCCGGTGTCAATGATGCACTGCGAGTGCTGGTTGGAGGAGCACTTTCTGGCAAATCCACATCCCTCCAATCACGCACAAACCCTGTACCAGACCTTGCCACGCCAACATTTTCCCTTGCCCCACGAGATGCATCCTCCTCCCCTAAGTAATCATCCCCATCATCATCCTCCTCATCCTCTTCTTCCTCCACCTCGTCCAGGAGAGGACCCTGAGCAGACAATGGCTGAATGTCATCAAGGATTCCCTCATCATCTTCCTCCTCGTCAACATTGGCTGCAGACGCCTGCTCCTTAAGGTGCGTCAAAGTTTGCATGAGCAGACGCGTAAGTGGGATGCTCATGCTTAGGATGGCGTCGTCTGCGCTTACCAGCCGTGTGCATTCCTTAAAACACTGAAGGACTTTACAGAGGTCTTTCAGCTTCGACCACTGCACACCTGTCAACTCCATGTCTGCTCTCAAAGTGCCTGGCCGTGTATCCTCCCACAAATGCATTATGGCCTGCCTCTGTTCGCACAGCCGCTCAACCATGTGCAGGGTGGAGTTCCACCTTGTTGCAATGTCGATAATGAGGCGGTGTTTGGGAAGGTGGAGCAATCGCTGCAGCTTCTGCATACGAATGGAGTGTGCAGGCGACCGGCGGATGTGCGCGCACAGTCTTCGCACCTTCTGGAGCAGGGCTGTTAACTCCGGATAATTGTTGAGTAAGCACTGCACCACCAGGTTCAAGGTGTGAGCCAAGTAAGGTTCAGCAAAATTACGGCCGTTATCACTAACTACCTTGCCTGCCTCAAGATGTATACTGCCCAGCCATGACTCAGTTTGTTGCTGAAAGTACTCGGCCAGCACCTCCGCGGTGTGTCTGTCGCCCAAACACATCATCTGCAACACAGCCTGCTGACGCTTTCCACTAGCTGCTCGATAGGGGGACACCTCGTGTGCAGCAGTGGCAGCTGCAGATGGAGTGCTCGTACGACTGCGCTCTGTGGACGAGCTTTCGCTTCTGGAGGAGGAGGAGGAGGAGGGTCGAACGCCTACAGCCAACTGATTCCTGTACCATGGGCTAGGCAGCACTGACCCACCACAGCTGTCCCCTGTGGACCCTGCATCCACCACATTAACCCAGTGCGCTGTGATGGACACGTAATGGCCCTGGCCATGCCGACTGGACCATGCATCTGTTGTGAGGTGCACCTTTCCACTCACTGACTGCTTGAGTGCATGGACAATGCGGTCTTTCACATGATGGTGGAGGGCTGGGATGGCTTTGCGAGAGAAGAAGTGGCGACTGGGTAGGTCATAGCGTGGTACTGCATAGGCCATGAGTTCGCGGAAAGCTGCGCTTTCCACCAACCGATAGGGCATCATCTCTAACGAGATTAGTTTGGCAATGTGAGCGTTCAAACCCAGTGTACGCGGATGAGAGACTGAGTACTTTCTTGACCTACTCATAGTCTCTGGGAGGGTGAGCTGGACTTGAGAGCTGCATATGGTGGAACTAGCGGTGGACAGGGCGGACTGAGAGAGGGTTGATGATGGTGATGGAGTTGGTGTTCTTTCTGATGGCCTAGATTCAGTCTTTCGTTGATATAACAGTGGGATTCCCTGACTGCTTTGGCCTTGCAACGACACCTCAACATTTGCTGCTGTGCTAACCGCTGGGCTTACAGTGGGGGAAACAATGTAGCGTTGCTGACTACCTTCTTTGTGATCAGTTGCACATGTGGTACTTGAGGTTTGGTGTTGTGTCCACGCTTGCAAGTGCATGCTGGTTAAATGTCTAAGCATGCAAATGGTATTCAAATTTTTCAGATTTTTCCCTCGGCTAAAGGTCTTTGAGCACTTCTTACAGATAACCTTGGCCTGATCATGAGGATTTTGTTCAAAAAAGTTCCACACTGCACTCTTCCTACTTTGGAAGACATTTTGCGGCCTAGCACGCTGTGCTATTTTGACCGTCTGGACAAGCTGTCCAGCAACTCTTTTGATTTTTGGAACCTGTCTTTGGAGTGCTCTGGGCCTGCCAGATAACAGCTGTTGCGATGTCGATGTCTGCTGTGGATGCTCCTCCTCCTCATCTGAGCTATTGGAAGCAGCACCCTCTTCCCCCAATGGATGCCAATCTGGGTCAACAACTGGGTCATCCATCACCTCCTCTTCAATGTCATGTGCACCTTCCTCTGTGTCACCGTGTATGGTGGTATAGTATGCGGGAAGGGGCCTGGGTATTTCACCATTTCACTTGATAACCCAGGCATGGTATGTGAAAACAGCTCCATGGAGTAATCTGTTGTGTGGCCTGCCGCATCCTTCAATTTTGGTTGGGGTGAAGGACACAAAGAAAGGTGTGGTTCATGACCATGAGCCTCCAAAGACGACTCAGTGCTTTTATTTTTTACAACTTCAGAAGAGGAGGCGATAGAGCTGGAGGCTGAGTCAGCAATGTAAGCCAAAACTTTTTCCTGATGCTCTGGCTTTAAAAGCGGTTTGCCAACTCCTAGAAAACGAAGCCTTCGAGGCCTTGTGGAGCCAGACGATGACGCAGGCTCAACACCTCATGCATTCGGTCCTATTTTGCTTTTGCCACTACCATCAGATCCACCACCAACACCATCATTACCAGCTGGCAACCCACGCCCAATTCCACGGCCTCTTCCACCAGCCTTCCCCATTTTTGGCAAAAATGTACACAAAATCCCACAAACTATATAGTAATGTAAAACAAGGTACAAGGTGTATATAGGACAGGGGAGACGTCAAATTTCTGAACACACTTGTGGACACTGTTGTGTGAGGCCCAGTTAATATCACACTGCTATGTCACAGGCTCAATGTCGCAGGTGTGAAAAATGTCACTATAGGACAGGGGAGATGTAGAATTTCTGAACACACTTGTGGACACTGTTGTGTGAGGCCCAGTTAATATCACACCGCTATGTCACAGGCTCAATGTTGCAGGTGTGAAAAATGTCACTATAGGACAGGAGAGATGTAGAATTTCTGAACACACTTGTGGACACTGTTGGATTGTGCGAGGCCCAGTTAATATCACACCGCTATGTCACAGGCTCAATGTCGCAGGTGTGAAAAATGTCAATATAGGACAGGGGAGATGTAGAATTTCTGAACACACTTGTGGACACTGTCGTGTGAGGCCCAGTTAATATCACACCGCTATGTCACAGGCTCAATGTCGCAGGTGTGAAAAATGTCAGTATAGGACAGGGGAGATGTAGAATTTCTGAACACACTTGTGGACACTGTTGTGTGAGGCCCAGTTAATATCACACCGCTATGTCACAGGCTCAATGTCGCAGGTGTGAAAAATGTCAGTGTAGGACAGGGGAGATGTAGAATTTCTGAACACACTTGTGGACACTGTTGTGTGAGGCCCAGTTAATATCACACCGCTATGTCACAGGCTCAATGTCGCAGGTGTGAAAAATGTCACTATAGGACAGGGAACATGTAGAATTTCTGAACACACTTGTGGACACTGTTGGATTGTGTGAGGCCCAGTGAATATCACATCGCTATGCCACAGGCAGAAATTGGCTAGTGTATGACAAACTACAAGGTGTATATAGAATTGGGCAGAATAGGAATCTCCCTAGAGTGTAGGTCTGTAAGAAAGGAACATGTCCTCGACTTATCCTTACAGAGTCACACACAGATAGCTTCACTGTGGCCGTGATAACAGCCGTTACACGGTACTGTGTGAGGAGCGTGCACCGCTGTATGGTGTGATAAAATGCGCGCTCAGTACCTCACCAGGACAAAAAAAATAATTTGGATTGTTTTTAAAAAAGCAGTTTGCAGAGCAGTGGGAAAACAGCAATGCAGCTATCAGGAAGCCTTATAAGGCAGCCTAACAACCAACACAGCTGATCCAGCAAAATATAGCCTCCACTTGCACTGCACACACAGTGACAGGTGTGTTGTACAGGCAAAATCGCTAGCAGCAGAAGCAGTTTTTGGTGTCTTCTTCCCTGCCTAACGCTCTCCCAACAGAATCAGCAGCAGCAGCTCTCCCTATTCTGAGATCAGCATGATTAACATGGCGGTCGGCGTGCACGCCCTTTTATACCCCCTGTGACGCCCCCCAAAGCAAGCCAATCACTTGCATGCCCTTCTGAAAGATGGTGGTGACCCGTGCCTATGTCATCACGTTGCCCACAGTGTCCGTGGATCCTGATTGGCTGAAAAAGGCGGAAAACAAACTTTTGAAACGCGACTTTGGCGCTAAAGACGCCGAGCTCGTGGCCGACCTCACCCTAGGGTCGGGTTTCATTTCATGAAACCCGACTTTACCAAAAGTCGGCGACTTTTGAAATTTTTCGACCCGTTTCGCTCAACTCTAGCGGTAATGGTTGGTTGATTCCGCTCTGCCACATTTTAGGTCCCATCTAGAGTTGGGGACTTGGCAGTGCAGGGGTCTGTGGGACTGATGGTAAAATCCATCAATAAATCTTGTGATTATCATCCCTACGATGTGGAATATCTCATCAGAGAAGTAATATCAGATGAGTGTCTATGTCGAGGTAGAGAGGCTCGAGGTTAATGTGCTCTGGGATTTCCACAGGTTCTGGGGCCAAACTGTGGTTAATCTCAGCAGAATTGACGGTTATGGCGCGACCACAAGCAATGACTCACACAGATCTCACCTGATCCACTGGATCAAGCATATACGACACAAAGAAAAGTTTCCAAGTTACCAAGAAACACAATATTAATTTTGCTGTAACCCTAAAAATGAACAGAAGCAAATTACAAACAATCTGCAATTCAGCAAATCTGGATTTCTCTAAAATTCAAGCAGAATTCAGCTCCACTGCAATGTATTTGTCATGCTCAGTGCTCGCAAATTTGACATTTTGCTTTATTTTGTGGCATCTGAGGGAGATGACATCTTATCGTTAGATGATGTCTATGGAGGGTCTGCTTTCAGTAAAGGGTATCCTAATGAGCTGTTTGGACTTTCTGTACATAAATAGTTAATTCATGAGTTTTGTACAACGGTAGGGTAACCATCATGCACCCAGTAGAGCATGGGATTTTGGAGTTCCCGCAGTTGCACATGGTGCAGTTCTGGACTATTGAGTCACATCGCCGTATGGCGCCTCCATACCGTGCTTATGGCTGAGTTATGGAATCTGTGTGATATGGAGCTTCAATATGAGCCAATGATATCTTTTGGCTCCGTACACATGTGGTGTGCATGAATCCTCACCCCGATGTATGAGCCGGCCTGAGGACGAGTGTCATACAGATGTGTGTCTGATTTATGCTCAGGTTCTCGTTGCTTTGTATCACATGTTAATTTATTTTCGTCCTGCAGTTACAGCCGGTGACATTGCTCCAGCGCCCTTCACAATTACATGTTTTGTACCGAACGCTTTTTGCCGTTTACATTGTAAATTGATTGGAATTGGTAAATGTGGGGAAATGCCGAGCGGCTTCTGCTCGCTGAATGGCTCCCTGGGCTGTGGAAAGGTGTGATATGGGATGGTAGAAAGAGCTAATTAGATCTGAATGCCAATCCAACACCCTAATAACAATGATTACAACAATCCTGCCGCGAGCAGCTGTGATCCGCCGAACGAGGAACCAGACGTTTTGTGCGCCGATCGCAGCCAATCACACCGTGTGTAACACAAAGCTTCACCGCTGATTGTTCAGCTAAATGAGAAGCAGCAGGTTCACGCTGCACATTTCTGGGATAAATTCCACAATTTATCTGATTACATCATTTGATTGTGGAAAGCAGCGAATTTGCAGATGAGAATCGTTGAGCAGAGATTAACCCCTTGTGCCCACAAAGCTGCAATACCTGCATATTTCAGCTGCAATTGGCTCAGGCACCGAGTTCCAGCAAAGTCCTGATTTACCTTCTGCCTAATGGCTTCCGCTTATATGTAACCTCTCCCCAGGAGTGAGAGCCGGTCAGATGCCACATTAGAGAAGGGTCTGGAGGACGCAGGGCACTTAGGCTACTTTCACACATCAGTTTTTTGCCGTCAAGCAGGATCCGGCTATTTTTAGAAAAAACGGATCCGGCATAAATTTTGGAGAACTGTAGAAACGGATCCGTTTTTTTGCTGGATCCGTCTAGCAGGTTATATCTGTTCCTGGGGGCTGGCCAATTGGATCTGAGCATGCGCAGACTTAAAAAAACCGGATCCGGTGGCTGGATCCGTCTTTTTCTGGATCCGGCGCATTCCGGCGCCCATAGACTTTCATTGTAGCAAAAAGCTGGAAGCGCCGGATACGGCGCTTCCGGCTTTTTCGCCGGAGACAAAAAACGTTACAGTAGCCGTTTTTTCCAGACGCCGGAATGAGACAAGTTGCCGGATCCGGCAAAAAACGGATGAAACGCAATGCCATCCGGCACGATCCGGCGCTAATGCAAGTCAATGGGGAAAAACTGGATCCGGCATTGCAGTTTGCCGGATCCGGTTTTACAAAAAAAAGCCGGATCGCGCCTGAAGGCAAAAAACTGATGTGTGAAAGAGGCCTTAGTGTCCATAAAATGCACTGCAAATACATGATTTCTGGCAGCACACACTGACACCCAACACATGCTCTGACCTGCCAGAGCTGATGTCCGAACAATGTGACCCCAATTACATCATCAGTGCAGCCCTCCGAAAGTCAGGAGGGATCTGAACTGGAGCCCAAGGCTGACACTTCAAGGGACGTAGCTAAAGACGGAGAGTAGCCCAGTGACAGCCCTAAAAAGGCCGAATATGAGGGCTGCCCAAGTCGCCCCAGGAAATGCCTGGTTGTGGTTTGTATAAAGCTTCCCTTATCACTATTCATGGGAAGTCACTGCTATGGGGGCACAGTTATTGCTTTTGTGAGCAGGTTGCAGGTGTTAGGGACGGCGGAATGCACTAAATATTAAATAATAGAAAGTGCGTTCGCCACCTGGGGTCCACCGTGCAGTAGGTGTTAAAACTGCTGCTAGACAATGGCAGACGCGCTATATGGCGGTATAATGCGCACGGGTTCAGCATCACCTGATGTGCGTAGAGCGGACTCTGTTAACTCACAGAGGCGCTGTAACATAAACAAACACTGACAGGTCTCAGCGAAATTGCACGCACGGTATCAGGTCACAGGAAAGGGTCCAAGACAGGGGACAGTGTCCGTCTTGACCTACCGTGAGTGCGGCGTCGCAACTGCGGATGCCGGTAAGTGCTGCTGAATGCAGCGCGGCGGCAGACACAGCTGCTATGCGATAGTGCCATGAGAGACGTGACACCACCGGACGCTAGTGTAGAGGTGCGGTGTGCCCAGTGGCCTAAGGTTTACCACTGGCTGGCGCTGACTCTTTCTGTAGTTCCCTATCCACATGCGTAATATCAGAGGGAGGGGAATCTTAATAAGTCAGTCACCAGAATCATACATCCATCACCATTCACACATCTAGCGAGAAGAGTCTATACTTGCGCATGACCAAGCGGCCATGGGGGCCTTTTATAGCCGTGCGCTGCCGGGACCTTCTAGATCTCTGAGATGGACCAATCAGATCAGGAGATGGACCTGAGCACGTGACTCCTGATCTCCAATGAGAGATCGTCTCGTGAGCATGCCCAGTGGAGGGACGAGAGGACTTAGCCTCTGGAATGGCTTGCTGCAGGACAGCCTGCGCTGCTATTGCTGATCCAGAGGTGGCAGCAACAAACAGTCCTACAGAGCTGGTCTGAGCAGAGCGTCTGGGACGCTGAGATTGTTGTGCAGGCTCCTGAGCAGTCGGTGGAGAATGGGGGACCACTGGATGCAAGGCTTTGATTCCCGCTGTGCAGCTGCAGGAACCCGACGCCTAACAGCAGGATGCAGTGACAGACAGAAGGCAGAGCAAGGGTTAGTACCTTTACTTAACAGGGAATACTAAACACAGGGAGGCAAATGGTTAAACAGTTCAAAGGATAAACAATATGCCAAATGAAAGAACAGCAGAAAGGGTATCACAGTTCTTATTGGGTCACTTATTCTGTCAGACATTCCCCAGGATGGGATGAATCACAAAGCAGGAGATTATGTCCACAATGGCCGGCGTAGTACTTGTCCGATGGGGGTCCTGAAGATAATACGGATCCGTCTCCTGGCAGCAGCAGTTGGTCTCCGGTACCTTCCACTGCCCCTAGTCCAAATACTCATGTAGCCGGGAAAGTGTGGGCCACCACATTGTCTGTGCCCACCGTGGTCCGGCAGATGTACCCTGGGGAATCGGCGCGAGAAATGGTCCCGCACCCGTTCTCTCTTGGCGGTAAGCGCACGGTACTCACAGGCCCGGATCGTGTGGCACCTCGCTTCATGGTGACCAACAGGCACACTGCACGTCTCTCCTCACAGTCCCTACCAGCGGTGGAGGTGGCGGTGTTTGGGCGCGGGCATGCGCTGAACGGATGCTCCGGATCCAGAGCACTCACTGCTCTCTGCTGCACGCTGTCGGTTCCCACCAACTCTGCCTGTTTCCACACGCGTTGCAGCTGTACCCCCTTAACTATGCCCCCTGCTTCCACCTGCAAGGATTGGTCCGGTCCTTTAAGCTTTCCCTCAGACAACAGAGGAGGCAGCCCCAAGAGTTCCGGAACCGGCAAAGAACAGGTACAAGTGGGACGGTCCTTCTTCTTACACATTCAGGGACAGTTTTTGACAAAGTGGAGCCTTGGCAAAAGTTTAAAGTGGGGCCCTAATTCCACACATATTGCCTCACCACACACAAATATAGTATTTACATGCACCGAACTCATGCCGTTAAACGAGCTATCTATAATCTCAGTCATTCAACCTTTGTTTCCCAGCCTATTTACACCTGCTGAGGAACAATGTTGGGGACAGAACAATCACTTTTAGATCAATCTGTCCCCATACAGTGTCATGTTATCAGCAGCATATCTGCCGAGGACAAGGATTTCTGTTCTGTCATAAGCAATACAATCACCTTATGAAAAGGCAGCATTTTGCATGTTTGATGGGCGAACGCTTTTACACATATGGAGTCTTATCGGCGCTGCCGGGATTTATAAATGTGGATGCTACATACAAACAGTATGTGATACAAACACAGTATGTCATCCACACGTATGTGGGTCGCCCCTCACACCCAGGGCAGCGGGATACTCGGTACCGGGCCGGTGTCAGGGGGATGTGTCACAGCAGCGGCGACCCGGTCCATGGCCCTGGGCACCCAATATCAATGGCGGTGATGTCAATAGTGTTATAGCTTAGTTGAATAGTTTGTGACGCCACCCGTGGTGTTTGGCAAGTAAGATGTTGAGCCAATGCTGCATGCAGATCCACTGGGACTGATGGTGTGGTGCAGCAAAGATGGTGTAGCTCCCCACAGGTGGAGCTGTAGTCCCAGGGCAGTGTGGGTGCAATGGATGAGGAGAGGCGCAGAATGGTATAGATGATGGTACCCAGATGTAGCGGTGCTGAAGGTGTTAGCGACGAATGAATGGAGGACACCAGGGCTTGTAGTTTCAAAGCTTTACTCACAGTTCGTGGTACTCACTGGTGCCCGCCTCCGTGCCGTGTCCTCCGGGGTAGAGACTCAATCAACCTCCCGGGCAAGTCAGGGTTCTCCTCTCCAACACTCCGCCAATATGTGCCTTTCCTGAACAACTCCTCTATTGCGCCTTTTAATGTGAAGAGCTCCAGTACCGTAGTTCTCTGGAATTCCTCCTGTCAGATGTTCCTAGAACCTTACTTGTATGACAGACAGCTGTAGCCTCTATCGGGGACTCCTCTCAGAGTCCTGGCTCGCAAATCGGTTGCTGTTGTGTCCCAAGTCTTGGATGGGAGTAGTGCATTTACAGCCAACTACTCCACCGGTGTCTGCTGCAGAACCATAAGTGTCCATACAATCTCGGGGACTGGGCCCCGGCCTTGCGCTGAGAACCTATAGGCAGGGTTCCTCTTCCAACCCACAACTCCTCTCTGTTCTCCTACTCCTTCGTTCCACGCTGTTCCTTCTCCCTCTTATGGAAGCTTAGGTTGCAGGTCTACGTCTTTCTCCTTCTCTTCTCTTTCCCGTGCCAGCTGGCTCAGATCACTGAGGCAGCTGCAGCACTCTTTCTAAACCGAACTCAAACTGAACTCAAAACTAACTTCAGAACTGAACTCCTCTCGCCTGACCTCCCGTCAGACTGACCTACTATCCTCAACTTTCCCTCTCTTTTATACTAACTTCACCCACCTCCCAGCACATCTTGTGTTACGAAGCAGGGTTCCACGAAGGGTGCTCTGCTACCCCCAGCCTGAAGCTGCTAGGCGGACCTACTGAACTATCCTGTGTGTGGGATGCAGGTGTTGGAGTGTGGAAAGGAGTTCCCAACCTACCTAGTTGGTGGGGCACTACACCTTAGGAGAAGGTGCAGTACCACTGTGGTGACTGAGCCTCAGGGGCGCCACATACCCCCCGTTAAACACAGCACATCCGCGGGCTGCAAGATACCAAAGTAGACAGCAAAGAAACATACAAAAATTTTGTAATGCATAACAACTTTTCTTATAATAATCTTCCTAATATAGGAGGTACTCATCTTGAACGTTACAAACAATTCTATCTTAGATTCTATCTAAAATTTTAAATTCTAAGTGCAATTCTCAATTCAAAGTGCTATTCTCTGTAACACGTTTTCTCTCATTTTTCTCTCTCTCTAGTACACATTTATTTTTCTCTCTCTCTAGTACACATTTATTTTTCTACTTTCACTGTCTCTTCTAGACGCAAGACGCTGACCGCAAGTACCTGGTCCATCACCTGTCTACTTTCAATTCTTTATTCACATCTCTCATCTCTACATCAGACATTCCTAATTCTTCTATAAAAGCTATTTCTCAGTTACTAATACTCAATAAACACATTATCAAATACTTCACAGTAAAACATTCAACAGTTATTCTTGTAAGGTGCTGGACACCACTCCCAGCCGGGATCTCTCGCAGTGTTCTTTGAGGTAGACATCATCTTCGAAAAGTGTCCATGCAAAAACATTATCTTCGCAAAGAGTCTCTAAATGTAAAACCAAGAAAGGGCACCTAAAGAGGTGCAACTATTTACAAGTAAGAGTTTTTGGACCACTCCAAGTTCATGATCGCTAGTTCAAATTTTGAAAACGCTGCCATTGCAAAAACTAGGCAACAAAAGTGCTACCAGAGAAACAAAACATGATAGCAAAAACAACAAAGCACAACTGGTGCAAACAAAACCCTCCTGGGTAACGAGAAATTTTGAAAATTATTTCTTAATTGTGGTCCACTCCTGGGGTTCTGGAACTGGAACCATTACCAGCTGTAGTGTCTTATCCGGAGATAGAATTGACAACTACCTGTTCCGGTACCAAGGTAGATGATGAGTCAGTTGCTGGTGGTTCCGTGGGGTTATCAGCCGATATATCCGCGGTCAGAGATTCGGCTAGAGCAGCAGCGGGTACCGATAGATGTTGTTCTGCAATTGCAGAGGGTTTCACAGTGAATGAGACTACTGTTGGCGGTTGTGGGTACAAGGCAATTCGGTGGCCACTCCCGGAGGTCAGACCGCTTCTGTCTACAGGTGCGGCTCCCAACATAAGGATCATAGCAGGAGCAGTCATCATATCCGCTCCCTCCCGGGGCTGTTCCGGCTCTTGCGGCGGCACTGGATGGCGAATGATGACAGTCGCAACCCCCGGGGTTGGCGGTTGTATGGCCGGTAGCTGCATCTGTCCCGGTTCAGGGCCCGGACAGGCCGGCAGGAGCCTGCGCGGCTGCGCTGGTTCTGGGCTAGGACTCTGCTCCCACCCCCCAACCTCTAGGGCTCTCATGTACCTTCTTCTGGCAGGACGCGTCCAATGACAGCACCGGCCTGGATGCAGCGGTGGTCGCTGTACGGGATACTGAACCGGCGGTACGGTCTGCAAGTGCTGCCTGGGGGAGGGCGGCTTTCCCCTGTCATCTTCTTCTGGCCTCCGTGCTCCTTCCATCATGGCGTTCTGGCGTTCTTCTTCCTGCCTTGGCCCCTTTCTCGCTACTGGCTTCTTCTGCCCCTCCTTCCGTGGGCGGCGTCTTCTTCCAGCGCCTCCATACCAAGCCAGTATACGAACCCCTCGGGGGGTGGGCCATGTATCTGTCACATAGTAATTCAGGCAGGGAAGGCCCAATACTCTTCGCGGTCTTTTCCAAGGACCTCCCATCTCTTCACGCCCTTCTTCTCCGCGCCAGCGGCCATTTCTAATGTCCATTTTACAGTTTATTAAATCAGGTCTTCTGCACATTTTCAAAAGCACAAAGTCTCACAAATTTCAGGTGCACAGAACCCGATGGCATCGGGTCTCATCATCCTGTTTGTGACGCCAAAATTGGGTCGCCTCACACACCCAGGGCAGCGGGGTACTCGGTACCGGGCCGGTGTCAGGGGGATGTGTCACAGCAGCGGCGACCCGGTCTTTGGCCCTGGGCGCCCAATATCAATGGCGGTGATGTCACTAGTGTTATAGCTTAGTTGAATAGTTCGTGACGCCACCTGTGGTGTTTGGCAAGTAAGATGTTGAGCCAATGCTGCATGAAGATTCACTGGGACTGATGGTGTGGTGCAGCAAAGATGGTGTAGCTCCCCACAGGTGGAGCTGTAGTCCCAAGGCAGTGTGGGTGCAAAGGATGAGGAGAGGCGCAGAATGGTATAGATGCTGGTACCCAGATGTAGCGGTGCTGAAGGTGTTAGCGACGAATGAATGGAGGACACCAGGGCTTGTAGTTTCAAAGCTTTACTCACAGTTCGTGGTACTCACTGGTGCCCGCCTCCGTGCCGTGTCCTCCGGGGTAGAGACTCAATCAACCTCCCGGGCAAGTCAGGGTTCTCCTCTCCAACACTCCGCCAACATGTGCCTTTCCTGAACAACTCCTCTATTGCGCCTTTTAATGTGAAGAGCTCCAGTACCGTAGTTCTCTGGAATTCCTCCTGTCAGATGTTCCTAGAACCTTACTTGTATGACAGATAGCTGTAGCCTCTATCGGGGACTCCTCTCAGAGTCCTGGCTCGCAAATCGGTTGCTGTTGTGTCCCAAGTCTTGGATGGGAGTAGTGCATTTACAGCCAACTACTCCACCGGTGTCTGCTGCAGAACCATAAGTGTCCATACAACCTCGGGGACCGGGCCCCGGCCTTGCGCTGAGAACCTATAGGCAGGGTTCCTCTTCCAACCCACAACTCCTCTCTGTTCTCCTACTCCTTCGTTCCGCGCTGTTCCTTCTCCCTCTTATGGAAGCTTAGGTTGTAGGTCTACGTCTTTCTCCTTCTCTTCTCTTTCCCGTGCCAGCTGGCTCAGATCACTGAGGCAGCTGCAGCACTCTTTCTAAACTGAACTCAAAACTTACTTCAGAACTGAACTCCTCTCGCCTGACCTCCCGTCAGACTGACCTACTATCCTCAACTTTCCCTCTCTTTTATACTAACTTCACCCACCTCCCAGCACATCTTGTGTTACGAAGCAGGGTTCCACGAAGGGTGCTCTGCTACCCCCAGCCTGAAGCTGCTAGGCGGACCTACTGAACTATCCTGTGTGTGGGATGCAGGTGTTGGAGTGTGGAAAGGAGTTCCCAACCTACCTAGTTGGTGGGGCACTACACCTTAGGAGAAGGTGCAGTACCTCTGTGGTGACTGAGCCTCAGGGGCGCCACATATGTACACACACATAGCACACACTTGTGTATACTCCGATCACATACACTCATATACATATAGGACATGCACACATATACACAGAGTGCACTTAAAAAGCACACAAATAAACTGTACATGCATACAGAGCACATACTGTACATAAACATTTATGTATACACAGAGCACATACATGTATACACAGATAACATATAGAGCACTTACATAGACATATATGTATACACAGAGCACATACATTTATATACAGATAAGATACAGAGCATAGACACATATACACAGAGTTCACACAAATATACATGTATACAGAGCACATACATAGACATTTATGCATACACAGAGCACATACATGTATGCACAGATAACATACAGCGCACATACATATACATGTATACAGAGCACTTACATAGACATATACAGCAACTGAAATAAGTATCGAACACATCAGTGATATTGTAAGTAAATACATTAGAAAATGTATGTCCTCACTAATATACTATATATATGTGTGTATATATATATATATATATATATATATATATATATACAGTGCCTTGCGAAAGTATTCGGCCCCCTGGAGCTTTTCAACCTTTTCCCACATATCATGCTTCAAACATAAAAATACCAAATGTAAATTTTTGGTGAAAAATCAACAAGTGAGACACAATTGTGAAGTTAAACAAAATTTATTGGTTATTTTTAATTTTTGAGGAAATTCAAAAACTGTCGCTTGGGGTATGTCTCTATCGAGAGACTGAAATTCTTGCCCATTCTTCCTTTGCAAACAGCTCGAGCTCAGTGAGGTTTGATGGAGATCATTTGTGAACAGCAGTTTTCAGGTCTTTCCACAGATTCTCGATTGGATTCAGGTCTGGACTTTTATTTGGCCATTCTAACACCTGGATACTTTTATTTGTGAACCATTCCATTGTAGATTTTGCTTTATGTTTGGGATCATTGTCTTGTTGGAAGACAAATCTACGTCCCTGTATCAGGCCTTTTTCAGACTCCAACAGGTTATCTTCAAGAATGGTCATGTATTTGACTCCATCCATCTTCCCATCATTTTTAACCATCTTCCCTGTCCCTGCTGAAGAAAAGCAGGCCCAAACCATGATGCTGCCACCACCATGTTCGACAGTGTGGATGGTGTGTTCAGGGTGATGAGCTGTGTTGCCTTTATGCCAAACATATCGTTTGGCATTGTTGCCAAAAAGTATGATTTTGGCTTCATCTGACCAGAGCACCTACTTCCACATGTTTGGTGTGTCTCCCAGGTGGCTTGTTGCAAATATTAAGGCTGTGTTCACACACAGTGTTTTTTTAGCGGTATTTTTAGCGGTTTTTCCAATAAAACCACTATAAAACCACTAAAAATAAACTTCCCATTCATTTCTATGCATTTTGCACTTTTTGTGCATATTGATGCGCTTTTTATCGCGGAAATACCCATCGCAGTAAAAAATGCAGCGAGCTCATTAATTTCGCTAATTTTTCCGTGTTTCTGGCTAGTTCTATGCGTTTTGAAAACGCGCGGAAAAAAACGCATAAAAACCATGCGTTTTCTGTGCAAAAACCGTGCAGAAAACGCATAGAAAATGTGCAGAAAAAAACGTGCGGTTTCTGGGAAGGGAGTCAGGTTCTTTAGCAGAAATTTTCTGCTACGTGTGCACTTAGCCTTAAGAACACTTTTTATGGATATCTTTGAGAAATGGCTTTCTTCTTGCCACTCTTCCATAAAGGCCAGATTTGTGCAGTGTACGACTGATTGTTGTCCTATGGATAGACTGTCCCACCTCAGCTGTAGATCTCTGCAGTTCATCCAGAGTGATCATGGGCCTCTTGGCTGCATCTCTGATCAGTCTTCTCCTTGTTTGAGATGAAAGTTTAGAGGGACAGCCGGGTCTTGGTAGATTTGCAGCGGTATGATACTCCTTCCATTTCAATATGATTGCTTGCACAGAATTCCTTGGGAGGTTTAAAGTTTTGGGAATCATTTTGTATCCAAATCCGGCTTTAAGCTTCTCCACAACAGTATCAGGGACCTGCCTCTTGTGTTCCTTGGTCTTCATGATGCTCTCTGTGCATCAAACAGAACCCTGAGACTATCACAGAGCAGTTGCATTTATACGGAGACTTGATTACACACAGGTGGATTATATTTATCATCATTAGTCATTTAGGACAACATTGGATCATTCAGAGTTCCACAATAAACTTCTGGAGTGAGTTTTACTGCACTGAAAGTAAAGGGGCCGAATAATATTGCATGCCACACTTTTCAGTATTTTAATTTCCACAAAAATTTAAAATAACTGTAGGGTTCGGGCCGGGGGAGGGCGTGCTGAGGTGCCTAGGTGGTGCTGCTGATAGGCGGGAAAGGTGTGCTGATCCAACCGAACTAGGGGGCGTGACCCACTTCTTGACGCCGACAGACTGGAGACTGAGACAGAAATTGAATTCAACAGGTCCATGTTTATTCACTGCATTTTGATGACTTCCACACTTCATGACAGGACTTTCACAACTCCTTTTTACACAGACCCGGGTACCTTCACTTTCTCTGTTTCACCGTCATGGCGTCCTTTGTGACTTCTTCCTCTGTGGTGGCCCTAGGCACTTTCACCTCAGCGGTTAGCCAATCAAAGTACACTGTTATCTGTTGCTCTCAGACCATCTCTGTCTGCCGCCACTGTCCTTTTGGGTCACTCCCCTTGACCGTCTCTACTGTCAGATCCTCTCTGAGGGCTCTCTACTGCCTTTCTCTTCACAGCAGACCCTCCTATCTAGTGAGCTCCCCTGGCTGACTGAAGCTTCTGGAATCTTCCCTCAGCCTTTATACTACCTGCCCTGGTAGCTCCGCTCACTATCACCTGACCGAGACCTCTGACCAATGACAGTGACCTTGACCCCTGGCAGTTACATAACCACTTTCTTCTTCACTCCCCACTGCCCTCTAATGATCACTCTACAGCATGGCACCCATTTCCTCTTCATCTCACTGCTTCCATTCCTACACTGAGCTATCCCTCTGCCTACCACTAAAGGCAGATCTCTCTGTCAGGTCCACCTCCCCACATTACCAATAAATTTTGTTCAATTTCACAATTGTGTTCCACTTGTTTTTGATTCTTCACCAAAAATTTACATTTGGTATCTTTAAGTTTGAAGCATGATATGTGGGAAAAGGTTGAAAAGTTCCAGGGAGGCCGAATACTTTCGCAAGGCACTGTATATTCATTTACTGTATATTGTATATATACACTGCACAATCCTCACTGCTGAGTATTCTGCACAGTGTACAAGCTCTGACTGGACCACCAGAAGATAAGGAGATGCCAGCAAGTCCTTTAGAAGTTGCTCAGGTGCCAGACAGCTGATTAACCTGAAGGCCCTCAGAGGCCACCGGACACCTGAACACCCTCTGTAAGGCAGGATTACAGCTGATATTACCCCAAGAATGTGAATACCCAACATGATTCGCTCCAGTGTGCTCCCAATACCCTGGTTTGACATTGGGATATATTCTGGAATATTGGGGGTCTTCATAGCAACAGTCATTATGGTGGCCAGAGACAGCGCTTCACTTCCAGCGCATGTGGCTCTAGATGGCATATGAGGTTAGTGGATGAGGTAAAGCTTTGGCCCTCTCCTTCTCAGGGCCTGAATACAGCTGCCATTGCTGTCTCTATGGTTTTGACTGCAGTCACTTTGTAATAATTGGCTTTAGATGCTGATATTGAGGCTCCTCACTTCTGTCCTTCTACAAACAACACTTTGCTTTGCTTGTATATCTTCTTACACTACAGGGCATCCTTCTGACATTTACCTCTCCTCAGCTCGGTTGTGTTCCTACTTAAGTCATGGGAAATAATGACTTTCCAGCGCCGATGAGACAGTAGCGCTATCAATCCTTTGTTGCACCTACGTGTTTGTCCCAAATGCATTATTTTGCATTTATTAACATTAATTTGATGTTACCTCAACCTTGCCCATTCCTCTAATTTGCTTAATTCATTCATCATTGTGTTTGCATTTCACCCCCACACTTCACAGGAACGTCTCCATTACAGATTGTTCTGCCAAGTGTGGAGGAAAGGGCAAGGTATCTTCTATGTGTGAGGTCCAGAGACGCATGCATGACTTTATAGGGGGATTCGTATAATTCGTCTTCATATAGCTTCTTAGTAGACATAGTTATGGAGCCAATTTAGAACCCTGAAGCTCCAAGCCGTCTACATTATATTCTTCTGTATTGCCTCAGACATGTGTCTACTCTGATAATGACTGCAATTATTATGACCGTTGTCACCTGGGTGATGGATCAAGGGTTTTATTTTGTTTTGCATTTTTTGGATGCATTTAATGAAATAAAGAAATAAATAACTATTGAATTTCTGTAAACGATTAGAATTTGTGTTGTGAATGTTGATCCATTCTGATTAACGTTTGGGGTAAATACATTGTTTTTCTTTTTAGGACTGACTGATTAGTGATTTATGTTTATTTTCTCTCAGGATCAGTAATGGTGATAGGTCCTCAGGTTTACCCATAGCGCTTTCCATCCTCCAAGATCTTCCTTGTACGTTAGTTGAACTTGATGAACATACTTCTATCTGCCATTATATTATGTAACTACGGTTGAAACCAGAAGTTTCTATCCACTATATAAAAAGACACATTCCATGTTTTTTTCAATATCTGACATGATATCAGAATAAACCTTTCCCGTTTTAGGTCAATTAGGATTGCCATAATTATTAATATTTTCCAAATGCCAGAATAATAAGAGAGAGAATGTTTTAAGGCATTTTTATTACTTGCTGCAAAGTCAGAAGTTTCCATCCATTTCATTAGTATTTGGTACCATTGCCCTTAAACTGAATGACTTGGGTCACACGTTTGGGATCTCCTTCCACAAGCTTCTCACAATTGTTGGTCAAAATTTGGGCCCATTCCTCCTGACAAAACTGGTGTAGCCGCTCCAGGTTTGTAGGTCGCCTTGCTTGAACTGGCCTTTTCAGCTTTGCCCTCAAATTTTCAATAGGATTGAGATCAGGGCTTTGTGACAGCCGCTCTAAAACATCGACTTTGTGGATGAGCCAGATTGGTGCAGGTCAGCAATTCTCTTCCTGATATCTTGGCTGATTTCTTTTTATTCCATGATGTTACACAAAGAAGCAGTGTGTTTCAGGTGTGCATTAATATACATCCTCAGCTGTGTCTTTAATTAACTTGACACTGATATTATCATATGGGCACTCCAGAATTGTTTAAAGGCATAGTAATCTTAGTGTATGTAAACTTTTGACTTTGCAGTATGTAAAAAAAAGTCTTAAAACATTCTCTCTATCTCATTATTCTGTCATTTGGCAAATATTAATAACTATGGTAATCCTAATTGACCTAAAATGGGAAAGGTTTATTCTGATTTCATGTCAGATATTGAGAAAAACATGCAGATGTTTCTTTATATAGTGGATGAAAACTTCTGGTTTCATTTGTATATATGTAACTACTGTATGTAACAAGCACAGGTTTCTCATATATTCTTTTGCACTTGTAGGCGGCTCATTGAGTTAGACTAAAACTGATTTCCACAAAACCAAGTTGACTGACATGTGATACTTGGTGGAAAAATGAATTTGAGTGATCCTCCATAGACACACTTATCAGTCTGTAGTCTTCTTGGGTGCAGCTCCTCAGGGATCCAACGGTGGCAATGACAACAGCGGCACGTGACATCTCAATGAGGTCTGTAACAGGTGGGAATCCAACAGTGGCATCGACAACATAAGCGCAATGTCCTTTCCAGTAGTGTCAAGTAAATGACAATACCCCGTCTTCTGGTGACAGTGGTCAGTCTCCGGTACCTTCCACTGTCCCTAGACCAAATACTGTAGTAGCTAAACAACGGTAAGGACCACAGTCCTGTACAAGCCCATAGTGGCTCTGCAAGTATACGAAAGCCAAGTCAAGTCACTAGTGTCTAGGGCCGAGATTTACTAGCACAGTCAGGGTGTAGGTTACGGTCACACTACCAGTCTCTTTCAGGCAGCACACACACATTACTCACGATCCTGAATTGTCTGGCACCTAGCTTTATGTTGGTCACCGGGCACACACTGCCCATCTCTCTCTCTCTGGTCCCAGCAGTAGGCAGCAGGCACAGCGGGCGCTGGTCTGTGTGGGGCTGGTGCTCCCCGGACGGAGCACTTCTCTCTCTCACTACTGCGACACCCGGCTCAGATCTCCTCTGTGTGCACGGCTCTGCATGGTTCTGCTCTGCTGACACGACTCGGTTTTGCACAGCTCTCTCTGCAGGCGACGGGGGCTCCTTCTATATGTCCCATCACGACACCGGTACTCTCTGGTGGGGGAAGCAGAGCGCTCTGCTCACCACTCTGCGTGCTGCTCTCTGCGCTCCTCCCCGCCGGCGCTAGACTGTCCCGCTTCACACGCTTTTTCCTTTTATGACTGTGCTGCCGCACGCCCTTTTCTTGCTCTCCCCACATCTCTCAGTCAGCAGGAAGCTCTGTCTGTCTCCTCCTTCCCTACGGCAGCAGGGGAAGGTCCGCCCCAGTCAGGCTTCCCCCCAAGAACAAAGGATGCAGCCTTTCTTGTTCCGGACCCGGCATGCAGGTAACCGCGGACCGGTCTATCTCTTACGGGTCTATCTACACTTACAACACAGAAGTGGCATCAATTTCACCACAGTAGAAATAGTTTAATAGGGACCGACAGTCCTTCCACTACACCCAACAAAGCAGATGGACACCCTGCAAGGAGTGTTCACATTTAAAGAAATGAGGGCATTACACCACAGAAGTGGCATCAATTTCACCACAGTAGAAATAGTATAATAGGGACCGACAGTTCTTCCACTAAACCCAATCCAGCAGATGGACATGGGTCGCCCTCCCAGGGCTGTGGGGTACTCGGTATGGGGCCGGTGTCAGGGGGATGTGTCACAGCAGCGGTGACCCGGTCCGTGGCCCTGGGCGCCCAAGCAATGGGGAAATGTAGTTAATGGTATAATAGTTCGTGACGCCACCCGTGGTGTTTGGCAAATGTGGTGTTAGGCCAACGCTGCATACAGATCTGCTGGGACTGATGGTAGGGTGCAGCAAAGATGTAAAAGCTCCCCACAGGTGGAGCTGTAGTCCCAGGGCAGTGTAGATGTAACCAGCACGGGGATGTAGCAGTGCTGGGGGCGTAGGGAACAGACAAGACACAGCGGTTGCAGTTTCTGTACCTTTACTTAGTATATGCAGTCCAGGGTCCTGATTACAGATGGTGGTGGAGCAGGTTAGCCTGGAAGCATATCAGGATTCTCTCTCAGCAGAAGGGCTGTGCAGTCTCCTTCCTAGCGCCTTGTGGTGTGAAGCACCCCAGTACTTAGTTACTCTGGAATGCCTCTCTACAGATGTTCCTAGAACTATACTTGTATGACAGACAGCTGTAGCCTCTCTCGGGAACTCCTCTCCTGAGTCCTGGCTCTCTATTCAATTGCTATTGTGTCCCAAGTCTCTGATGGGAGCAGGGCATTTACAGCCTCCTACTCCTCTGGTATCTGCTGTAGGAACTTTAGTATCCTTACAGCCGTGGAGACCAGGCTCCAGTTCGTGCGCTCTGAAGCTGAGGGAGCTCTCTTTCCAAGCTCAACCACCTCCAGCTTCTTTCCACACGTCTGCACACTTCACCGTCCGCAGACTATCTGACCACTCCTTCTTCTTGGCTCTCAGAGGGCACCCCTCCCCTCCATCTGGTTCAGAGTTCCCCCTGCTGGTCTGGAGTGGAACTGTGTTGCATGCATTAGGTTAACTGCTGGAGAGACCCAACACTGCTTCCAAGCCTGGCATTAACCTCCCCTGGAGGAAGGCAAAGACACTGTGGTGACCATACCCCTGGGGGCGCCACAGACACCCAACCAGTAGTGTTCACATTTAAAGAAATGAGGGCCTTGCACCATAGAAATAGCATCAATTTCACCACAGTAGAAATAGTATAATGGGGACCGACAGGTCTTTCACTACACCCAATACAGCAGATGGACACCAAAACAGGAGTGTACACTTTTTAAAATATGAGGGACTGACACCACCAAAGTGGAGTAACTGTCACGAGAATAAAAATATTATAACTGGGACTGAGACGTCTTCCACTACAGCTAATTCAGCAGATGTAGACCAACCAAGACTGTTCACATTTCCACAAATTTGTATTAACATCAGCAGCAGCAGCAGCAGCAGCAGCAGCAGACACAGCGGGCACAGAAGCCACACTAAAGATATCACAGAGTGCAGTTACGTGACATTAATAGATCACACTAAAAAATGCAATATCACCTAATCTGTACAGTCTGCGATTGGGGTGTAAAAGTCCTTTGAGATCCATGGCTTGTTCACCTTAATGAAAATTAGGCGGTTTACACTTTCAGAGGACAGTTGGCTGCCCTTATCCATCAGGATACCACCAGCAGCGCTGAAGACATGTCCTGAGAGAACGCTGGCTGCCGGGCACGATAAAACCACCAAGGCGTGTGAGACGAGCTCAGGCCACTCATCCATTTTGGAAGACCAAAATGTAAAATGGTCCAAACCTTCCCAGATGTTTTTGATATTTAGTACTAGATACTCCTGAACCAACCTCTCCGTTTGTTCACCACGTGTACGACTTGAACTCTGTTGTGCTGGTGCACGAGTTTGTCTAAAAAAAGCGTCAAATAACTCACAGAAATTGATTCTTCCACTTCCACCACTGTTACTGCTGTGGCAAATGTTTTGGCATAGATGAATTGACGGGCCGGAGGTTGGAAGTCTACAGCTGCGATGCGAACTCTGTGCTTTACTGCTGTCTTGGTGAAAAGCTCTCTTAAGGTTGTGTAAAAGCGTGTTTCGATACTACACCATTCGCGGGTCCCTTTCTAGAGCAGGAATCATCTGGAAAAATGTGGTTTTATAACGGAGATCTAACACAGTGCAACCCAGTAGTCAGCATTATTCCTAATTATAACTATATGGAGATCATGTTGCAGATAGTGCAGCAAGAAGGTACTCAGATGTCTGGCTCTACCATGAGGTCCAAGCCCATGCTGTGTTGGTGGCTGGGTAGCAATGAGACTTGTTTCCACCATCCCCTTCTGCCAACCACGAACAACAGAGAGGGGAGGATTAGCCTCTTCATCTGAGAGTTGATCGCCCATCACCTTTTCTGCCTCCATTTGTTCCTCAGATCTTGCACCTTTGATAACAGTTTGTCTGTTATCACTATCCCCCCCTCGATCGCACCCGCCTGTGTAACGACAGTCTTGAACTTAGAGACAATGTTATCCCTTCCGCATCCTCCTCTGCCTCCTCTTCTTCTTCTGGGTCCACCATTTCCTCCCGCAGGCTATTCAAAGTCTGCTCCAGCATATAGATGACCGGAATAGTGATGCTGATGATGGCGTCATCAGCAGCACTAACCATCTTAGTAGCCATTTCTAAACTGTGCAGAAGGGTACAGAGGTCCTTAATTTGTGCCACTCTGTAAATATGATCTGCGCCATGTCCATACCGCGTTGTCCCAGGCTATACGATATGACATACTGGGTCAGGGCTCTTTGCTGCTGCCACAGTTGCCACAACATGTGCAGAGTGGAATTCCACCGTGTCGGCACATCTCATATAAACCTGTTAACTGGTATGGACAAAGACCTCTGTATCAATGCAAGTCGATGAGCAGAGGGGTGCGAACAGCAGAAATGAGCACAGATATTACATGCTTTCTGCAGCAGCTCACCCAGGCCTGGAAAATGGCTGAGAAAATGCTGCACCACCAGGTTGAGGACGTGAGCCATGCAAGGCACATGTGTGAGCTTGCCTTGCCGAGGGGCCGCAACCAGGTTCACACTGTTATCGTACATGGCCTTCCCTGGATGCAGGTTCAGCAGAGACAGCCATTTATCAATCTCAGCCTGTAGAGCTTTCCATAACACTTCAGCTGTATGACTGCGACCTCCAAGGTATATCAATTTTAAGACTGACTGAATGTGGTGAGCCCTGACTGCACAGTACGGAGAGAGTGGGGGTTCACTATGCACTGTTGGAACGTATGTCTCATGAAGGCAGAGGTTGAAGATGCAGGTGGAGGCCCTAGAGGAGATAGAGGATGCAGAAGCAGTGGCGGATGTGTTAAATGTAGAGGTTTGTCCTTGCAAGCCTTGGGGATTCCAAGACTTGTGGAGCAGCGCATGTCCCCACAGTCACCAGTCAACCAGTGCTCAGACAGCGAGATGTAATGCCCTTGGCCATGCTTACTTGTCCAAGTGTTTGCAGTGAAATGCACCCTGTCAGACATAGATTTTGTCAAGGAATGGGTGATGTTGTCTGCGACATGCTGGTTTAGCACAGGCACAGCTTCCTTAAGGCCCTTTTACATTTAGCGATGCACCAGCGATCCGACCAGCGATCCCACCCGGTCAGGATCGCTGGTGCATCGCTAAATGATGGCTAGTGAGCTTTCATACAGAAAGACCTCACAGCGATTCAGCAGCGACGCAGCGCACGATACTTACCATTCACACACAGCGATCCAGACGTCCTCCCGCCCGCCTCCACGCGTCGCTGGACGTCACAGCAGGAAGTCTCAGCAGGAAGCGCCCGACGAGAAATGGAGCCGGACATTCTCGCGCGATCAGCGATGGACAGCGGGGGAGCCGGTCGCTGGTAAGTATCACACATAGCGATATCGCTAGCAATATCGCTATAACGTCACAAAACCAGTGACGTTTTAGCGATATTGCTAGCGATATCGCTTAGTGTAAAACCCCCTTTAGAAAAGTAATGGCGACTGAGTGGGTAAAATCCTGCAGGGTTTTCTAAGAGATACTACACTGGAGTATCTGGAGACGAATAACCTCATGACCCAATATCAACATGGGTTTATGAGGAACCGTTCCTTTCAGCCTAATCTGATAAGCTTTTATGAAGAGGTAAGTTCAGGACTGGACCAAGGGAATGCAGTGGACATGGTGTACATGGACTTTTCAAAAGCTTTTGATACGGTGCCACACAAAAGGTTCATACATAAAATGAGAACAATGGGGATAGGGGAAAATATGTGTAGGTGGGTTAAGAGCTGGCTCAGGGATAGGAAACAAAGGGTGGTTATTAATTGAGCACACTCGGACTGGGTCACGGTTAGCAGTGGGGTACCACAGGGGTCAGTTTTGGGCCCGCTTCTTTCTAACATATTTATTAATAACCTTGTAGGGGGCATAGAGAGTAGAATATCAATATTTGCAGATGACACTAAACTCTGCAGGGTAATCAATACAGAGGAGGACAATTTTATATTACAGGAGGATTTATGTAAACTAGAAACTTGGGCTGATGGCAAATGAGCTTTAATGGGGATAAATGTAAGGTCATGCACTTGGGTAGAACGAACAAGATGTATAATTATGTGCTTAATTGTAAAACACTGGGCAAAACTGTCAGTGGAAAAGACCTGGGTGTATGGGTGGGCGACAAACTCACGTTTAGTGGCCAGTGTCAGGCAGCTGCTGCAAAGGCAAATAAAATAATGGGATGCATTAAAAGAGGCATAGATGCTCATGAGGAGAACATAATTTTACCTCTGTATAAGTCACTAGTGCGACCACACTTAGAATACTGTGTACAATTCTGGTCTCCGGTGTATAAGAAAGACATAGCTGAACTGGAGCGGGTGCAGAGAAGAGCGACCAAGGTTACTAGGGAACTAGGGGGTCTGCAATACCAAGACAGGTTATTACACTTGGGGTTATTTAGTTTGGAAAATCGAAGGCTTAGGGTTGATCTTATTACAATGTATAAATATATGTGGGGACAATACAAAGACCTTTCTAATGATCTTTTTACTCTTAGACCTGTGACGGGGACAAGGGGGCATCCTCTATGTGTGGAGGAAAGAAGCTTTAAGCATACTCACAGACGTGGATTCTTTACTGTAAGAGCAGTGAGACTATGGAACTCTCTGCCATATGATGTTGTAATGAGTGATTCCCTAATAAAATTTAAGAAGGGACTGGATGCCTTTCTTGAAAAGTATAATATTACAGGGTATATACACTAGTTTCCTTAATATTGCGTTGATCCAGGGAGCTAGTCTGATTGCCGTATGTGGAGTCGGGAAGGAATTTTTTTCCCCTATGTGAAGCTTACTGTTTGCCACATGGGTTTTTTTTGCCTTCCTTTGGATCAACATGTTAGGGCAAGTTAGGATAGGATATGGGTTGAACTAGATGGACTTAAAGTCTTCCTTCAACCTTAATAACTATGAGTAATTGGTACTGGGGGACTGTGACAGCCATCAGCTTTTGGAAATTGTCTGTATCTACCAGGAGGAAAGGCAACATTTCTGTGGCCAACAAATTGGAGATGGTGGAGGTCAACCTCTTATCCTTTTCATGCATAGGAGGAAACAATCTTTTACGTGACCACAACTGTGGATCCGTGGGCTGGCTGCAGTGCTGAGAGAGGGCGGAGCATGGTGAACGGAACAAACTACTGTACCATGAGAGAGGTGTCGGCGTAGATGTTACTGTGGATTGAGAGACTTGTGGTGTGATTGTTTTCTGAGATCGGTCAACAACAGCGTTACTGGAGCGGGTAAAGAACTCAAGGTTCTGTGGTCGAAGATCTATGTCTCATTAGATGGCACTGTAACAGAGGAGGAGGAAAAAGCAGCAGATACGATTAATGGGTTGGCTTATGGTTGTTTAGGTCCGCTGGTCCGCATTTTTGTGCAAAGGGATTCCCACTGTAAAGCATGTTGATTGCGCATGCGAAGGTTCATGCATACTGTAGTCAAACTATTGCACTTAGTGCACTTTACCTCGACTTTTGCAAAGTTGACAGATTACGTGAGTTGGCTCATCCTTTGCAGTGTCAAAAAAGGCCCAGGCTAGGCAACCCTTGCCACCTCTGTGAGATGCAGACCCACAGACGCTACTGGTCAGAGGCACAGTTGTGGCTGAGGATGCATCGCTCGTCGTGTCTGCATCACTACGTATCTGGGGTGGACGGCGCAACATAACCTTCTCGTCTTCCTCCTCAGAGGACCTACTCAGCTGTGTGCCTTTATGTTCATACAAACTGGGATATAACACCTCATCATCATCCTCTGTGTCCTCCTCTTCTTGCCCTGACAGCACAATACAGACCGTGTGAGCCTCAGATATCTGAGTCTCATCAGGATCACCTCCCCCCAGGGGTTAATGTCTGATGACGAGGATCAGGATGCTGTTTGGACCGTACTTCTTCCTGCCCCGGATCCAAGCTAAAAAAAATGTTGGGTATTGGTGCAGATTAACTCCTCTTGTCTCTGCGAAGCTTTTGAGCTCTCTTCTGGTGAACATGGCATAGAATGTGTGAACAGCTCTTCAATCTCACCCATCTGTGGTTCTGTACAATCAGTTGCACGGTTGGATTTTTGGGACGCGGAGGGAAACAAGGGGAATTTTGGTGGACTGTACTGGGTGTGATGTTGAGGTGGAGAAAGAGGAGGAGAGGCCATTTGAAGCTTCACTTGCCATCCACTCGAGTACATGCTCATTTTGGGCGTCATCGATAAGGGACTGCTGTGTGTCTGCCAAAGACACACAGCTGAATGCTATATATGTGTTTTCAACTATGCAAGCATATATCTGGTAACCAACTCTTTCAGTCTCTGCTCTGAATCAACTCCTGTGTTTCTCCACTCCATTCAATGTCAGCAAGCAGTTAATCCTGAATGCTATATATGTGTTTTCAATTATGCAAGCTTATATCTGGTAACCAGCTCTTTCAATCTCTGCTCTGAATCAACTCCTGTGTTTCTCAACTCCATTCAATGTCAGCAAGGAGTTAATCCTGAATGCTATATATGTGTTTTCCACTCTGCAAGCACATATCTGGTATATAGTTGGGTCCCAGGGCTGTGGGGTACTCGGTACCGGGCCGGTGTCAGGGGGATGTGTCACAGCAGCGATGACCCGGTCCGTGGCCCTGGGTGCCCAAGTAATGGGGAGATGTAGTTATTGGTAGAATAGTTTGTGACGCCACCCGTGGTGTTTGGCAAATGTGGTGTTAGGCCAACACTGCATACAGATCCGCTGGGACTGATGGTATGTGCAGCTTAGATGGTAAAGCTCCCCACAGGTGGAGCTGTAGTCCCAGGGCAGTGTAGAAGTAGCTGGCACGGGAATGTAGCAGTGCCAAAAGCGTAGGGAACAGACAAGACACAATAGTTGTAGTTTCTGTACCTTTACTGATTATATGCAGTCCAGGGTCCTGATTACAGTTGGTATTGGAGCAGGTTAGCCTGGAATCAGATCAGGATTCTCTCTCAGCAGAAGGGCTGTGCAGTCTCCTTCCTAGCGCTTATAGTGTGAAGCACTCCAGTACTTAGTTACTCTGAAATGCCTCTCTTCAGATGTTCCTAGAACTATACTGGTATGACAGACAGCTGTAGCCTCTCTCGGGGACTCCTGTCCTGAGTCCTGGCTCTCTATCCAATTGCTGTTGTGTCCCAAGTCTCTGGTGAGAGCAGGGCATTTACAGCCTCCTACTCCTCTGGTATCTGTGGCAGGACCGTTATTATCTGTACCACAGTGGAGACCAGGCTCCAGTCTTTGCGCTCTAGCGATGAGGGAGCTCTCCTCCCGGATCTCAACCTCCACCCCGCTCCACACGTCTGCACACGTGGACCTCCTCACACAATCTGACCCTACTTCCTCCTGGCCTCAGAGAGTACTCTGCTCCTCAATCCTGGTTCAGAGTTCCCCCTGGTGGCCTGGAGTGGAACTGTGTTGCATGCATTAGGTTAACTGCTGGAGCGACCCATCACTGCTTTCAAGCCTGGCATTACCCTCCCCTGGAGGAAGGCAAAGCCACTGTGGCGACCATACTCCTGGGGGCACCACATAGTTATTTCAACTTACTCTGCTTGTCCCCTTATGTTGTGAGGTCAAGAAACTTTTCAAAGTGCTTTATGATCCATGTAGTGCAGGATTTCTGTTTATCTGACCACAACATTTATTGGGTCCTGCTGTCTCATCTTAGTTTGATTGATTAACGAGAAGAGTGAGAGCAAAAAAAAAAAAGATCTAAGCCTTAGCCTCCTATATATTCAGACTTAGCTTGGGGGAGCATTTATGCAGGGGGCATTTATGCACATGTAATCGAAGTACATGTATCAATGTACGAGGCAGTTATAACATGGCAGTTAGACAGGCCAGGAGACAGGTAAGACATTTATAAACATCTACACCCTGTACATTTGGATTACAAATATATACCATATGCATTTGTATAATTTATATCCTGGCCGCAGCATTCACACACATCCACCGCCCTGGCATTAACTCTCTACACTCCATCCATATTGGCCCTTCACTCCTTTCCTCTCCTATGTATAGCACTCACGCTCTTTTCACATTGTTCAATTGCACAGATCCAGTCAGTCCCACCATTCAACATAAGAGACGCTCTCACAAATCACTTAACCATCTGCTCACTCTTTTTATCCTCTTTCTACTAGTCGCAGGAGACATTGCTCCCGACCCTGGTCCCCCATGTTACAGAAAGTCAAACTCCCCAACTGCTACACTCAGAAACCCCTCTAATCGTATTAATATTCCCTGCATGCCATCTGTCTCTCTTAATTGTGCACTTTGGAATTCTCGCTCAGTGTGTAACAAACTCTCCTTCATTCATGACTTTTTCCTTTCTAATTCTCTTAAACTTCTGGCTCTTACTGAAACCTGGATCCAGCAGTCAGACACTACCACTGCTGCTGCTCTTTCATATGGGGGACTACATTCTCTCATACCCCAAGATCAGACAATAGAGCAGGTGGAGGCGTAGGTCTCCTCCTATCACCAAAATGTACCTTTCAGGTTATCCCTCAACTACTCTCACTAGTCTTCCCTTCTTTTGAGGTCCATGCCGTCAGACTCTACACCCCCTTCTCCATGTGAGTGGCAGTGGTGTATCGTCCTCCCGGCCCTTGTCAACAGTTCCTGGATCATTTTGCCACTTGGCTTCCACTTTTTCTCTCCTGTGACATCCCTACCCTCATCATGGGAGATTTCAACATCCCCATTGCTCTTCCCCTCTCCCCATCTGCTACTCACCTTTTATCTATACCCTCCTCATTTGGCCTTTCGCAGCTTACTAATTCTCCAACGCATGAAGACGGAAACTCCCTCGACTTGGTCTTCTCTCGGCTTTGTGCAGTGGATGATTTCGCAAACTCCCCTCTCCCCCTCTCTGACCACAATCTTCTTTAATTCTCTATCAAGAACTGCCAGGCTGCTCAGGTCACCCCCACTGTCCTTAATTATAGAAACATACAGGCCATTAACAGCCAGAAACTTATGAAGAACTTGCAGTCTTCATGGTCCCCTATCTCCTCCCTCTCATGTCCTGATTCTGCATTGAAGAATTACAATGAAACACTTCAAAGTGCCCTGGATGAATTTGCACCCCCTAAAAATAGAACATCACAACACAGATGGCGACAACCCTGGCACACCCTGCAAACACGTTTCCTGCAGCGGTGCTCCAGGTGCGCCAAACGTCTGTGGAGAAAATCCAATCTACACGAAGATTTCATCCATGATAAGTTTTTGCTTAGAACATACAACACTGCCCTTTACCTCTCCAAACAAACCTAGTTCAACACCCTCATCACCTCACTATCCAATAACCCTAAACGTCTCTATGACATTTTTCATTCTCTACTCAACCCAAGAGTACAGGCCCCAACCACGGAGCTCCAAGCTGACGATCTGGCCAATTACTTCAAAAAAAAAATTGACCAGATCCGACAGGAAATTATCTCCCAATCACCTCATACCATGCACTGTCCTCCCTCCCCCCACTGCATCTAGCTCACTCTCTGATTTTGAACCAGTCACAGAAGAAGAAGTAAGCAGGCTCCTTGCATCTTCTCGCCCAACCACTTGCACCAGTGACTAGAGTTGAGTGAAACGGGTCGAAAAAATTCAAAAGTCGCCAACTTTTGGTAAAGTCGGGTTTCATGAAACGAAACCTGACCCTAGGGTGAGGTCGGCCACGAGCTCAGCCACTTTAGCGCCAAAGTCGCGTTTCAAATGCCCATTTTCAGCCAATCAGGATCCACGGACACTGTGGGCAACGTCATGACATAGGCAGGGGTCACCACCATCTTTGAGAAGGGCATGCAAGTGATTGGCTTGCTTTGGGGAGCGTCACAGGGGGTATAAAAGGGCGTGCACGCCGACCGCCATGTTACTCATGCTGATCTCAGAATAGGGAGAGCGGCTGCTGCTGATTCTGTAGGGAGAGCGTTAGGCAGGGAAGAAGACACCAAAAACTGCTTCTGCTGCTAGCGATTTTGCCTGTACAACACACCAGTCACTGTGTGTGCAGTGCAAGTGGAGGATATATTTTGCTGGATCAGCTGTGTTGGTTGTTAGGCTGCCTTATAAGGCTTCCTGATAGCTGCATTGCTGTTTTCCCACTGCTCTGCAAACTGCTTTTTTAAAAGCAATCCAAATTTTTTTTTTTGTCCTGGTGAGGTACTGAGCGTGCATTTTTTCACACCATACAGCGGTGTACGCTCCTCACACAGTACCGTGTAATGGCTGTTATCACGGCCACAGTGAAGCTATCTGTGTGTGACTCTGTAAGAATAAATCGAGGACATGTTCCGTTCTTACAGACCTCCACCTTCTAGTTTTGTCTGCTTTTCAAACAGTTAAGTATATTTGCTGTTTGATCACATTCAAAACTATAGAGAGACAGCGTGTGTCAGTCCGTATACTTAAAAAACACGGAGCTTGAAAATTTTACGGACACCGGACAGCGGTGTACGTGCACGTTCCTCTCTCAGTACTGTGTAACGGCTGTTATCACGGCCACAGTGGAGCTATCTGTGTGTGATTCTGTAAGGATAAGTCGAGGACATGTTCCGTTCTTACAGACCTACACTCTAGGGAGATTCCTATTCTGCCCAATTCTACATACACCTTGTAGTTTGTGATACACTAGCCAATTTCTGCCTGTGACATAGTGGTGTGATATTCACTGGGCCTCACACAATTCAACAGTGTCCACAAGTGTGTTCAGAAATTCTACATCTCCCCTGTCCTATAGTGACATTTTTCACACCTACGACATTGAGCCTGTGACATAGCGGTGTGATATTCACTGGGCCTCACACAATTCAACAGTGTCCACAAGTGTGTTCAGAAATTCTACATCTCCCCTGTCCTATAGTGACATTTTTCTCACCTACGACATTGAGCCTGTGACATAGCGGTGTGATATTAACTGGGCCTCACACAACAGTGTCCACAAGTGTGTTCAGAAATTCTGCATCTCCCCTGTCCTATCGTGACATTTTTCACACCTGGACATTGAGCCTGTGACATAGCGGTGTGATATTAACTGGGCCTCACACAATCCAACAGTGTCCACAAGTGTGTTCAGAAATTCTAAATCTCCCCTGTCCTATAGTGACATTTTTCACACCTGCGACATTGAGCCTGTGACATAGCGGTGTGATATTAACTGGGCCTCACACAACAGTGTCCACATGTGTGTTCAGAAATTCTAAATCTCCCCTGTCCTATAGTGACATTTTTCACACCTGCGACATTGAGCCTGTGACATAGCGGTGTGATATTAACTGGGCCTCACACAATCCAACAGTGTCCACAAGTGTGTTCAGAAATTCTACATCTCCCCTGTCCTATAGTGACATTTTTCACACCTGCGACATTGAGCCTGTGACATAGCGGTGTGATATTAACTGGGCCTCACACAACAATGTCCACAAGTGTGTTCAGAAATTCTAAATCTCCCTTGTCCTTTAGTGACATTTTTCACACCTGCGACATTGAGCCTGTGACATAGCGGTGTGATATTAACCGGGCCTCACACAATCCAACAGTGTCCACAAGTGTGTTCAGAAATTCTAAATCTCCCCTGTCCTGTAGTGACATTTTTCACACCTGCGACATTGAGCCTGTGACATAGCGGTGTGATATTAACTGGGCCTCACACAATCCAACAGTATCCACAAGTGTGTTCAGAAATTCTACATCTCCCCTGTCCTATCGTGACATTTTTCACACCTGCGACATTGAGCCTGTGACATAGCGGTGTGATATTAACTGGGCCTCACACAATCCAACAGTGTCCACAAGTGTGTTCAGAAATTCTACGTCTCCCCTGTCCTATATACACCTTGTACCTTGTTTTACATTACTATATAGTTTGTGGGATTTTGTGTACATTTTTACCAAAAATGAGGAAGGCTGGTGGAAGAGGCAGTGGAATTGGGCGGGGGTTGCCAGCTGGTAATGGTGGTGTTGGTGGTGGATCTGATGGTAGTGGCAAAAGCAAAATAGGACCGAATGCAGGAGGTGTTGAGCCTGCGTCATCGTCTGGCTCCACAAGGCCTCGAAGGCTTAGTTTTCTAGGAGTTGGCAAACCGATTTTAAAGTCAGAGCTTCAGGAAAAAGTTTTGGCTTACATTGCTGACTCAGTCTCCAGCTCTATCGCCTCCTCTTCTGAAGTTGTAAAAAATAAAAGCACTGAGTCATCATTGGAGGGTCATGTTCATGAACCACACCTTTCCTTGTGTCCTTCACCCCAACCAAGATTGAAGGATGACGCAGGCCATACAACTGATTACTCCATGGAGCTGTTTTCACATACCATGCCTGGGTTATCAAGTGAAATGGTGAATTACCCAGGCCAAGATGAATCTGACATGGAGTGCACTGATGCTCAGCCACTGATAGATGATTCTGCTGGTACATTCAGTCAGAGCACTACATTGACCTCGCAGTGTAATGAGCCAGATTCTGACCCTGATGAGACTCAGGTGCCCCTTCCCGCATACTATACCACCATACACGGTGACACAGAGGAAGGTGCACATGACATTGAAGAGGAGGTGATGGATGACCCAGTTGTTGACCCAGATTGGCATCCATTGGGGGAAGAGGGTGCTGCTTCCAATAGCTCAGATGAGGAGGAGGAGCATCCACAGCAGACATCGACATCGCAACAGCTGTTATCTGGCAGGCCCGGAGCACTCCAAAGACAGGTTCCAAAAATCAAAAGAGTTGCTGGACAGCTTGTCCAGACGGTCAAAATAGCACAGCATGCTAGGCCGCAAAATGTCTTCCAAAGTAGGAAGAGTGCAGTGTGGCACTTTTTTGAACAAAATCCTCATGATCAGGCCAAGGTTATCTGTAAGAAGTGCGCAAAGACCTTTAGCCGAGGGAAAAATCTGAAAAATTTGAATACCAGTTGCATGCTTAGACATTTAACCACCATGCACTTGCAAGCGAGGACACAGCACCAAACCTCAAGTACCACATGTGCAACTGATCACAAAGAAGGTAGTCAGCAATGCTACATTGTTTCCCCCACTGTAAGCCCAGCGGTTAGCACAGCAGCAAATGTTGAGGTGTCGTTGCAAGGCCAAAGCAGTCAGGGAATCCCACTGTTATATCAATGAAAGACTGAATCTAGGCCTTCAGAAAGAACACCAACTCCATCACTATCATCAACCCTCCCTCAGTCCGCCCTGTCCACTGCTAGTTCCACCATATGCAGCTGTCAAGTCCAGCTCACCCTCCCAGAGACTATGAGTAGGTCAAGAAAGTACTCAGTCTCTCATCTGCGTACACTGGGTTTGAACACCCACATTGCCAAACTAATCTTGTTAGAGATGATGCCCTATCGGTTGGTGGAAAGCGCAGCTTTCCGCGAACTCATGGCCTATGCAGTACCACGCTATGACCTACCCAGATGCCACTTCTTCTCTCACAAAGCCATCCCAGCCCTCCACCATCATGTGAAAGACCGCATTGTCCATGCACTCAAGCAGTCAGTGAGTGGAAAGGCGCACCTCACAATAGATGCATGGTCCAGTCAGCATGGCCAGGGCCATTACGTGTCCATCACTGCGCACTGGGTTAATGTGGTGGATGCAGGGTCCACAGGGGACAGTGGTGGTGGGACAGTGCTGCCTAGCCCACGGTATAGGAAACAGTTGGCTGTAGGCGTTCGACCCTCCTCCTCCTCCTCCAGAAGCGAAAGCTCGTCCACAGAGCGCAGTCGTACGAGCACTCCATCTGCAGCTGCCACTGTTGCACACGAGGTGTCCCCCTATTGAGCAGCTAGTGGAAAGCGTCAGCAGGCTGTGTTGCAGATGATGTGTTTGGGCGACAGACACACCGCCGAGGTGCTGGCCGAGTACTTTCAGCGACAAACTGAGTCATGGCTGGGCAGTGTACATCTTGAGGCAGGCAAGGTAGTTAGTGATAGCGGCCGTAATTTTGTGGCAGCCATAGCCCTTTCAAAACTCAGCCACTTACCTTGCTTGGCTCACACCTTGAACCTGGTGGTGCAGTGCTTCAATTATCCGGAGTTAACAGCCCTGTTCCAGAAGGTGCGAAGACTGTGCGCGCACATCCGCCGGTCGCCTGTACACTCCATTCGTATGCAGAAGCTGCAGCGATTGCTCCACCTTCCCAACCACCGCCTCATTATCGACATTGCAACAAGGTGGAACTCCACCCTGCACATGGTTGAGCGGCTGTGCGAACAGAGGCAGGCCAATATGCATTTGTGGGAGGATACATGGCCAGGCACTTTGAGAGCAGACATGGAGTTGACAGGTGTGCAGTGGTCGAAGCTGAAAGACCTCTGTAAAGTCCTTCAGTGTTTTGAGGAATGCACACGACTGGTAAGTGCAGACGACGCCATCCTAAGAATGAGCATCCCACTTATGCGTCTGCTCATGCAAACTTTGACGCACCTTAAGGAGCAGGCGTCTGCAGCCAATGTTGACGAGGAGGAAGAGGAGGAGGGAATCCTTGATGACATTCAGCCATTGTCTGCTCAGGGACCTCTCCTGGACGAGGTGGAGGAAGAAGAGGAGGAGGAGGATGATGATGGTGATGATTACTTAGTGGAGGAGGATGCATCTCGTGGGGCAAGTGAAAATGTTGGTGTGGCAAGGTCTGGTACAGGGTTTGTGCGTGACTGGAGGGATGTGGATTTGCCAGAAAGTGCTCCTCCAACCAGCACTCGCAGTGCATCATTAACACCGGGAACATTGGCCCACATGTCAGATTATGCCTTGCAGATCCCAAAAAGGGACCCCCGCATTGCCAAAATGATGAACGATGACGACTACTGGTTGGCCAGCATCCTGGATCCACGCTATAAAGGCAAATTGCAAAACATCATGCCACACGAGAACCTTGACCTACTATTGGCTAATAGAGTTGAGTGAAACGGGTCGAAAAATTTCAAAAGTCGCCGACTTTTGGCAAAGTCGGGTTTCATGAAACGAAAAAAAAACTGCTTCTGCTGCTAGCGATTTTGCCTGTACAACACACCAGTCACTGTGTGTGCAGTGCAAGGGGAGGCTATATTGTGGTGGATCAGCGGTGTTGGTTGTCAGGCTGCCTTCTAAGGCTTCCTGATAGCTGCATTGCTGTTTACCCTCTGCTCTGCAAACTGCTTTTTTAAAAGCAATCCCATTTTTTTTTTTTGTCCTGCTGAGGTACTGAGCGTGCATTTTTTCACACCATACAGCGGTGTACGCTCCTCACACAGTACCGTGTAACGGCTGTTATCACAGCCACAGTGAAGCTATCTGTGTGTCACTCTGTGAGAATAAGTTGAGGACATGTTCCGTTCTTACAGACCTGCACCTACTAGTTTTGTCTAGCTTTCAAACAGTTAAATATATTTGCTGTTTGATCACATTCAAAACTATAGAGAGACAGCGTGTGTCAATCCGTATACTTAAAAAACACGGAGCTTGACAATTTTACGTACACCGGACAGCCGTGTACGTGCACGCTCCTCTCAGTACCGTGTAACGGCTGTTATCACGGCCACAGTGAAGCTATCTGTGTGTCACTCTGTGAGAATAAGTCGAGGACATGTTCCGTTCTTACAGACCTGCACCTACTAGTTTTGTCTAGCTTTCAAACAGTTAAATATATTTGCTGTTTGATCACATTCAAAACTTTAGAGAGACAGCGTGTGTCAGTCCGTATACTTAAAAAACACGGAGCTTGACAATTTTACGTACACCGGACAGCCGTGTACGTGCACGCTCCTCTCAGTACCGTGTAACGGCTGTTATCACGGCCACAGTGAAGCTATCTGTGTGTCACTGTGGAAGGATAAGTGGAGGACTTGTTTCGTTCTTACAGACCTACACTCTAGGAAGATTCCTATTCTGCCCAATTCTACATACACCTTGTAGTATGTGATACACTAGCCAATTTCTGCCTGTGACATAGCGCTCTGATATTCAGTGGGCCTCACACAATCCAAAAGTGTCCAGTGTCCACTAGTGTGTGCAGAAATTCAAAATCTCCCTTATCCTGTAGTCACTTTTTTCACACCTGTGCCATTGAGCCTGTGACATAGCGCTGTGATATTCAGTGGGCCTCACACAATCCATAAGTGTCCAGTGTCCACAAGTGTGTGCAGAAATTCAAAATCTCCCCTATCCTATAGACACCTTGTACCTTGTTTTACATTACTATATAGTTTGTTGGATTTTGTCTACATTTCTACAAAAAATGAGGAAGGCTGGTGGAAGAGGCCGTGGAATTGGGCGGGGGTTGGCAGCTGGTAATGATGGTGTTGGTGGTGGATCTGATGGTAGTGGCAAGAGCAAAATAGGACCGAATGCAGGAGGTGTTGAGCCTGCATCATCGTCTGGCTCCATAAGGCTTCGAAGGCTTAGTTTTCTAGGAGTTGGCAAACCGCTTTTAAAGCCAGAGCATCAGGAAAAAGTTTTGTCTTACATTGCTGACTCAGCCTCCAGCTCTATCGCCTCCTCTTCTGAAGTTGTAAAAAGTAAAAGCACTGAGTCGTCATTGGAGGCTCATGTTCATGAACCACACCTTTCCTTGTGTCCTTCACCCCAACCAAGATTGAAGGATGACGCAGGCCATACTACTGATTACTCCATGGAGCTGTTTTCACATACCATGCCTGGATTATCAAGTGAAATGGTGAATTACCCAGGCCAAGATGAATCTGACATGGAGTGCACTGATGCACAGCCGCTGATAGATGATTCTGTTGGTACATTCACTCAGAGCACTAGATTGTCCTCGCAGTGTACAGAGCCAGATTCTGACCCTGATGAGACTCAGGTGCCCCTTCCCGCACACTATACCACCATACACGGTGACACAGAGGAAGGTGCACATGACATTGAAGAGGAGGTGATGGATGACCCAGTTGTTGACCCAGATTGGCATCCATTGGGGGAAGAGGGTGCTGCTTCCAATAGCTCAGATGAGGATCATCCACAGCAGACATCGACATTGCAACAGCTGTTATCTGGCAGGCCCGGAGCACTCCAAAGACAGTTTCCAAAAATCAAAACAGTTGCTGGACAGCTTGTCCAGAGGGTCAAAAGATCACAGCGTGCTAGGCCGCAAAATGTCTGCCAAAGTAGGAAGAGTGCAGTGTGGCACTTTTTTGAACAAAATCCTCATGATCAGGCCAAGGTTATCTGTAAGAAGTGCGCAAAGACCTTTAGCCGAGGGAAAAATCTGAAAAATTTGAATACCAGTTGCATGCTTAGACATTTAACCACCATGCACTTGCAAGCGTGGACACAACACCAAACCTCATGTGCCACATGTGCAACTGATCACAAAGAAGGTAGTCAGCAACGCTACATTGTTTCCCCCACTGTAAGCCCAACGGTTAGCACAGCAGCAAATGTTGAGGTGTCGTTGCAAGGCCACAGCAGTCAGGGAATCCCACTGTTATATCAACGAAATACTGAATCTAGGCCATCAGAAAGAACACCAACTCCATCACCATCATCAACCCTCTCTCAGTCCGCCCTGTCCACCTCTACTTCCACCATATGCAGCTCTCAAGTCCAGCTCACCCTCCCAGACACTATGAGTAGGTCAAGAAAGTACTCAGTCTCTCATCCGCGTACACTGGGTTTGAACGCCCACATTGCCAAACTAATCTCGTTTGAGATGATGCCCTATCGGTTGGTGGAAAGCGCAGCTTTCCGCGAACTCATGGCCTATGCAGTACCACGCTATGACCTACCCAGTCGCCACTTCTTCTCTCGCAAAGCCATCCCAGCCCTCCACCATCATGTAAAAGACCGCATTGTCCATGCACTCAAGCAGTCAGTGAGTGGAAAGGTGCACCTCACAACTGATGCATGGTCCAGTCGGCATGGCCAGGGCCGTTACGTGTCCATCACTGCGCACTGGGTTAATGTGGTGGATGCAGGGTCCACAGGGGACAGCGGTGGTGGGACAGTGCTGCCTAGCGCACGGTATAGGAAACAGTTGGCTGTAGGCGTTCGACCCTCCTCCTCCTCCTCCTCCTCCAGAAGCGAAAGCTCGTCCACATAGCACAGTCGTACGAGCACTCCATCTGCAGCTGCCACTATTGCACACGAGGTGTCCCCCTATCGAGCAGCTAGTGGAAAGCGTCAGCAGGCTGTGTTGCAGATGATGTGTTTGGGCGACAGACATACCGCCGAGGTGCTGGCCGAGTACTTGAAGTGACAAACTGAGTCATGGCTGGGTAGTGTACATCTTGAGGCAGGCAAGGTAGTTAGTGATAACGGCCGTAATTTTGTGGCAGCCATAGCCCTTTCAAAACTCAGCCACATACCTTGCTTGGCTCACACCTTGAACCTGGTGGTGCAGTGCTTCCTCAAAAATTATCCGGAGTTAACAGCCCTGCTCCAGAAGGTGCGAAGACTGTGCGCACACATCCGCCGGTCGCCTGTACACTCCGTTCATATGCAGAAGCTGCAGCGATTGCTCCACCTTCCCAACCACCGCCTCATTATAGACATTGCAACAAGGTGGAACTCCACCCTGCACATGGTGGAGTGGCTGTGCGAGCAGAGGCAGGCCATAATGCATTTGTGGGAGGATACACGGCCAGGCACTTTGAGAGCAGACATGGAGTTGACAGGTGTGCAGTGGTCGAAGCTGAAAGACCTCTGTAAAGTCCTTCAGTGTTTTGAGGAACGCACACAGCTGGTAAGCGCAGACGACGCCATCCTAAGCATGAGCATCCCACTTATGCATCTGCTCATGATGCACCTTAAGGAGCAGGCGTCTGCAGCCAATGTTGACGAGGATGGAATCCTTGATGACATTCAGCCATTGTCTGCTCAGTGACCTCTCCTGGACGAGGTGGAGGAAGAAGAGGAGGATGATGATGGGGATGATTACTTAGGGGAGGAGGATGTATCTCGTGGGGCAAGTGAAAATGTTGGCGTGACAAGGTCTGGTACAGGGTTTGTGCGTGACTGGAGGGATGTGGATTTGCCAGAAAGTGCTCCTCCAACCAGCACTCGCAGTGCATCATTGACACCGGGAACATTGGCCCACATGTCAGATTATGCCTTGCAGATCCTAAAAAGGGACCCCCGCATTGCCAAAATGATGAACGATGACGACTACTGGTTGGCCAGCATCCTGGATCCATGCTATAGAGGCAAATTACAAAACATCCTGCCACAGGAGAACCTTGACCTAATATTGGCTAATAAACAAGCAACTCTGGTAAACCGGTTGGTTGAGTCATTCCCAGCACACAGCAGCGGTGATGGTTCTCACACGAGCCGTACGGGTCGGGGGTAGCTTGGCAGAGGTGTTCATGGTGCACACAGCAGAAGTGGCGTTGGAGACAGGGGTTTCATGACAATGTTGTGGACTGATTTTTCAAGTACCGCTCACACAACTGGTAATACTGCATCGATGGAAAGTGACAGGAGACAGCAGTTGTCAACTATGGTTACAAACTACTTTTCCTCCCATATCGATGTTCTCCCACACAGGTCATTCCCCTTTGACTATTGGGCCGCTAAACTGGACACCTGGCCTGAATTGGCACAATATGCCTTACAGGAGCTCGCTTGCCCAGCTGCAAGTGTGCTATCGGAAAGAGTCTTCAGTGCAGCTGGATCAATCCTGACAGAAAAAAGGACCCGTCTGTCAACCCAAAATGTGGATGATCTAACCTTCATTAAAATGAACCATGCATGGGTTTCCAAGGATTTTGTCCCACCTTCCCCTGATGACACATAGGGTGACAGAAAAATGGCTTGCTTTGGTCCTCCTCTTCCTGGGACTTGACCTATTTCGCCTTTTGCATCAGCTGAATGTCCAACATCAACATATGCCACTTTCTAAAACTCCCTAACTGTGCTGCCTCCCCCCCCCCCATGGCCGAGGTCACCACCTAGCGCACGACACCGTGCGAGTGCCGTTGCCCTGGACAGGTGGGTAGGCCGACTCTTGGGTGCGGACACTGGCACAGGGTCCCTCATAGTGCAATCAAGTGTCTCTGACGGTGGTGGTGCACACCCGCCGTCAGACACACCGCCGTACTATGAGGGGCCCAGTGCCAGTACCGACGCCCACGAGTGGGCCCCCCTTGCTTGGGCAGGGCCCCAGCATTTGCAATCTTTACCTCTCCCTGCTCCTCCGCTGTGTAGTCTGGGCCGTCAAATCCATACTGTGCCTGACACCGTCTGAGTCTGCCTCCCGATGTATAGACATATATTTTGAATGTGTACGCTATCCATACATGTTATCCGGGGATACGGTACCCTTTCTCACCTTTAATAATAATAAATTTTATTTTTATAGCGCCGACATATTCCGCAGCACTTTACATTTCAGAGGGGATTTGTACAGACAATAGACATTACAGCATAACAATAATCACATACAGTAGATTATAACAAATACCAAGAGGAAAGAGGGCCCTGCTCGCAAGCTTTCAGTCTATGAGGAAAGAGGGAGACACGAAAGGTGGGTGGTAACAGTTACCCTGATTGTATGGACCAGTCATAATGTTAAGTGTGTAACAGTACAGACACAGAGGGCTAATGGAGGCATAAAGCATGTGGGAACATGATGCGGGGAACCTGGTTATGGTAAAACTTTTGGCTCTGCCACACAGGGATAGATTAGGTTAATGTGTTGGGGTGGTAGGCCAGTCTGAATAAATGCGTTTTCAGGACACGCTTAAAATTGTGGGGATTGGGGACTAATCGTATTGACCTGGGAAGTGCATTCCAAAGAATTGGCGCGGCACGTGTAAAGTCTTGGAGACGGGAGTGGGAGGTTCTGACTATTGAGGATGCTAATCTCAGGTCATCAGCAGAACGGAGGGCGCGGGTAGGGTGGTATACTGAAACAAGGGAGGAGATGTAGGGTGGTGCTGAGCCATGGAGGGCTTTGTGAGTGAGAGTAATAAGTTTATACTGAATTCTGGAGTGGATGGGTAGCCAGTGTAATGACTGGCACAAGGTAGAGGCATCGGTGTAACGATTGGTGAGGAATATGATCCTGGCTGCAGCATTCAAGACAGATTGGAGGGGGGAGAGTTTGGTAAGAGGGAGACCGATTAGAAGAGAGTTACAATAGTCAAGACGAGAATGAATAAGAGAAACAGTAAGAGTTTTTGCAGAGTCAAAGGTAAGAAAAGGTCGAATTCTAGAAATGTTTTTGAGGTGCAGATGACAAGAGCGAGCCAGTGATCGAATGTGGGGGGCAAAGGAAAGCTCGGAATCAAGTATGACCCCAAGACAGCGGGCCTGTTGCTGGGGAATAATAGTGGAACCACACACAGAAATGGCAATGTCAGGTATAGGTACATTAGTAGAGGGAGGAAACACCAGGAGATCAGTCTTTGACACCTTTGTGCAATCACGTGCAATCCATACTGGGCCTAACACCGTCTGAGCCTGCCTCCTGATGTATAGACATATATTTTGAATGTGTACGCTATCCATACATGTTATCCGGGGATACGGTACCCTTTCTCACCTTTGTGCAATCACGTGTAATCCATACTGGGCGTGAGAACGGCTGGCGAGCTGTTAAGCAAGCTACAGCACCTGTGGTTTGCACACGTAAGTTTTTCATTTTTTCAGGAATGACGGTTAGGCCTAATTCCGGAACTGCGGTTGACCTGCACTTACTGGGAAATCATCGTTCGCGGGTAATAATTGTAATCAATGATCCCCATCACTAACGTTGTTCAGCGGGTTATCTGCACCTGTAAGCGACAAACGCTGGCCTTTTCAGTGTAGCGCACATGCAGCCACGGACATGTAAGGGCATGACACACCAGTTATTGGCCAATCTCATGTGCCAGAGCCTCACGTGTTCCTCTAGTAAGCCGGACTCGGACCGCGGGGCATGACAGAGTCTCGTTCGTTAACGGAATTAAGCTTGCAATGTGTGCATCTTTTCTGTAGCTGGCATGGTTGAGGTTTCCCAGGTGGAGTCGAATTTAACCGTAGGCTCCACTCCTGGTGGAGCCCTTCTGGACATTCCTTTAAGGTTCAGCTTTGCAACCATACTGCCCACGTAAAACAAACACTTTGCCTTCATGAACGCTGTTTGGAGGGTCATGACTCGTGGGAATAACGCCGCCCAATCAGTTAACCTGCTAGAGAGATCCTTCGTTGCTCCCAAGCATGACATCACACTCCCTAGGAGGAAGGTAATGCCACTGTGGCGACCGTACTCCTGGGGGCGACACAAGTGCACTGATGCCCAGCCACTGCTCGATGAATCTGCTGGTACATTGACCCAGACCACTACATTCCCCTCGCACGCTACACGGCCTGAATCTGACCCTGATGAAACTCAGGTTACCCTTCCCATATACAGTTCTATCTTACACGGTGACAAAGAGGAAGCTGCAGATGAAAGTGCAGGTTCGGCCCACCCGCCATCAGACACACCACCGTACTATCAGGGGCCCTGTGCCAGTGCCGTCGCCAACGAGTGGGCCCCCCCTGCTTGCTCAGGATCACAGCACTTGCAAGGTTGAAATACTGTGCAGTGAGATGGAAGATGGGGACGACGAGGAGTCCAGACTAGTACAGGGATTCCCTAGCGAGGAGACTTATTTCATTGTTTTCAATGTTGGGACAGCAATTTTTGGGGAGCACTATACTCTGGAGAATGATAGATGGGGCCCACCATACACTGGAACATTCCAAAGGTGGACATCAGACATTGGAACAGCATTTACAGGGCCCATTATAAACTAGAGCATTAGAAATGGGGCCCATTATGTTTGGAGCATTATTTGGGCCCATAAGACAGTGGAGCTTCATCCATGGGAACCAACATATGCTGTATCATTATGTGGAGCTCATCATATACTGTTTCAAACATTATATGGGACCAATGATTCTGTATGGAGAAATAGATGGGCCTCGTCATGAGATGTAAAAAGTGAAGTATTTTTCATTGTACTATACCGCTATTTCTCTGCTATATCGGAGCATGATGAGTTGTGGTATGTGTTAAAGGGGCGCTCTTTCGCCCAGGGCACATGAAAACCTGGAGCCAGCCCTACCCCCCACAACTTTAGCCAAATAACCCCCATTTTTCAGTGCGTAACTTGTATTATGAAGTTAATTAAGGTTGACAAGCTTAAGTAAGAAGAATTGATGCTTTTGGCATTCAAATGGGCACTGTAGGTGTGTTTCCTGTCCTCCTCTCACTGCCGACTTTTATTCCCCATTGACTTACATTGGGTTTCGTGTTTCGGGACGACCCCGACTTTTCCCTATAATCGGCCGATCTTGCTCGACCTGACTTTTGGAAAAGTCGGGTTTCACGAAACGAAACTCGACCCTAAAAAACCAAAAGTCGCTCAACTCTATTGGCTAATAAACAAGCAACTCTGGTAAACCGGTTGGTTGAGGCATTCCCAGCACACAGCAGCGGTGATGGTTCTCACACGAGCCGTACGGGCCGGTGGCAGCTTGGCAGAGGTGTTCGTGGTGCACACAGCAGAAGTGGCGTTGGAGACAGGGGTTTCATGACAATGTTGTGGACTGATTTTTCAAGTACCGCTCACACAACTGGTAATACTGCATCGATGGAAAGTGACAGGAGACAGCAGTTGTCAACTATGGTTACAAACAACTTTTCCTCCCATATCGATGTTCTCCCACACAGGTCATTCCCCTTTGACTATTGGGGCGCTAAACTGGACACCTGGCCTGAATTGACACAATATGCCTTACAGGAGCTCGCTTGCCCAGCTGCAAGTGTGCTATCGGAAAGAGTCTTCAGTGCAGCTGGATCAATCCTGACAGAAAAAAGGACCCGTCTGTCAACCCAAAATGTGGATGATCTAACCTTCATTAAAATGAACCATGCATGGGTTTCCAAGGATTTTGTCCCACCTTCCCCTGATGACACATAGGGTGACAGAAAAATGGCTTGCTTTGGTCCTCCTCTTCCTGGGACTTGAAAAATTTTGCCTTTTGCATCAGCTGAATGTCCAACATCAACATATGCCACTTTGTAAAACTCCGCAACTGTGCTGCCTCCCCCCCATGGCCAGGGTCACCACCTAGCACACGAAACCGTGCAAGTGCCGTTGCCCTGGACAGGTGGGTAGGCGGACTCTTGGGTGCGGGCACTGGCACAGGGTCCCTCATAGTGCAATCAAGTGTCTCTGACGGTGGTGGTGCACACCCGCCGTCAGATACACTGCCGTACTATGAGGGGCCCAGTGCCAGTACCGATGCCCACGAGTGGGCCCCCCTTGCTTGGGCAGGGCCCCAGCATTTGCAATCTTTACCTCTCCCTGCTCCTCTGCTGTGTAGTCTGGCCCGTCAAATCCATACTGGGCCTGACACCGTCTGAGCCTGCCTCCTGATCTATAGACATATATTTTGAATGTGTACACTATGCTATCCATACATGTTATCCGGGGATACGGTACCCTTTCTCACCTTTGTGCAATCACGTGTAATCCATACTGGGCCTGACACCGTCTGAGCCTGCCTCCTGACCTATAGACATATATTTTGAATGTGTACAATATGCTATCCATACATCTTATCCGGGGATACGGTACCCTTTCTCACCTTTGTGCAATCACATGTAATCTATACTGGGCCTGACACCGTTTGAGCCTGCCACCTGATCTATAGACATATATTTTGAATGTGTACACTATGTTATCCATACATGTTATCCGGGGATACGGTACCCTTTCTCACCTTTGTGCAATCACGTGTAATCCATACTGGGCCTGACACCGTCTGAGCCTGCCTCCTGATCTATAGACATATATTTTGAATGTGTACATTATGCTATCCATACATGTTATCCAGGGATACGGTACCCTTTCTCACCTTTGTGCAATCACGTGTAATCCATACTGGGCGTGAGAACGGCTGGCGAGCTGTTAAGCAAGCTACAGCACCTGTGTTTTGCACACGTAAGTTTTTCATTTTTTCAGGAATGACGGTTAGGCCTAATTCCGGAACTGCGGTTGACCTGCACTTACTGGGAAATCATCGTCTGCGGGTAATAATTGTAATCCCAGATCCCCATCACTAACATTGTTCAGCGGGTTATCTGCACCTGTAAGCGACAAACGCTGGCTTTTTCAGTGTAGCGCACATGCAGCCACGGACATGTAAGGGCATGACACACCAGTTATTGGCCAATCTCACGTGCCAGAGCCTCGCGTCTCCCTCTAGTAAGCCTGACTCGGACCGCGGGGCATGACGGAGTCTAATTCGTTAACGGAATTAAGCTTGCAATGTGTGCATCTTTTTTGTTGCTGGATGGTTGAGGTTGCCCGTGTTGAGTCAAATTACGCCGTAGGCTCCACTCCTGGTGGTGCCCTTCTGGACATTCCTTTAAGGTTCAGCTTTGCAACCATACTGCCCACGTAAAACAAACACTTTGCCTTCATGAACGCTGTTTGGAGGGTCGTGACTCGTGGGAATAACGCCGCCCAATCAGTTAACCTGCTAGAGAGATCCTTCGTTGCTCCCAAGCATGACATCACACTCCCTAGTAGGAAGGTAATGCCACTGTTGCGACCGTACTCCTGGGGGTGACACAAGTGCACTGATGCCCAGCCACTGCTCGATGAATCTGCTGGTACATTGACCCAGACCACTACATTCCCCTCGCACGCTACATGGCCTGAATCTGATCCTGATGAAACTCAGGTTACCCTTCCCATATACAGTTCCATCTTACACGGTGACAAAGAGGAAGCTGCAGATGAAAGTGCAGGTTCGGCCCACCCGCCGTCAGACACACCACCGTACTATCAGGGGCCCTGTGCCAGGGCCGTCGCCAACGAGTGGGCCCCCCTGCTTGCTCAGGATCACAGCACTTGCAAGGTTGAAATACTGTGCAGTGAGATGGAAGATGGGGACGACGAGGAGTCCAGACTAGTACAGGGATTCCCTAGCGAGGAGACTTATTTCATTGTTTTCAATGTTGGGACAGCAATTTTTGGGGAGCACTATACTCTGGAGAATGATAGATGGGGCCCACCATACACTGGAACATTCCAAAGGTGGACATCAGACACTGGAGCAGTATTTACAGGGCCCATTATACACTAGAGCATAAGAAATGGGGCCATTATGTTTGGAGCATTATTTGGGCCCATAAGACAGTGGAGCTTCATCCATGGGGACCAACATATACTGTAGCATTATGTGGAGCTCATCATATACTGTTTCAAACATTATATGGGACCAATGATTCTGTATGGAGAAATAGATGGGCCTCGTCATGAGATGTAAAAAGTGAAGTATTTTTCATTGTACTTTACCGCCATTTCATTGCCGTATCGGAGCATCATGAGTTGTGGTATGTGTTAAAGGGGCGCTCTTTCGCCCAGGGCACATGAAAACCTGGAGCCAGCCCTACCCCCCCAGAACTTTAGCCAAATAACCCCCTTTTTTCAGTGCGTAACTAGTATTATGAAGTTAATTAAGGTTGACAAGCTTAAGTAAGAAGAATAGATGCTTTTGGCATTCAAATGGGCACTGTAGGTGTGTTTCCTGTCCTCCTCTCACTGCCGACTTTAATTCCCCATTGACTTACATTGGGTTTCGTGTTTCAGTCGGACCCCCGACTTTTCCCTAAAGTCGGCCGATTTTGCTCGACCCGACTTTTGGAAAAGTCGGGTTTCATGAAACGAAACTCGACCCTAAAAAAGCAAAAATCGCTCAACTCTACCAGTGACCCATTTCCGTCACAACTCCTCCAGTCCCTTTCCCCTGGTGTCACCCCTCACCTAACTAAAATATTTAACCTCTCTCTCTCTTCTGGTATCTTTCCCTCCTCATTTAAGCATGCCATCATACATCCGCTACTTAAAAAACCATCCCCCGACCAAAACTGTGTCGCTAACTATAAACCTGTCTCTAATCTTCCCTTCATCTCTAAACTCCTGGAATGCCTGGATAACTCTCTTCTCAACCCTCTCCAATCCGGTTTCTGCTCTTTACACTCTACTGAAACTGCCCTCACTAAAGTCTCTAATGATCTACTAGCAGCTAAATCAAATGGTCATTACTCCATGCTAATTCTCTTGGATTTCTCTGCACCATTCGACACTGTGGATCATCAGCTCCTCCTCACTATGCTCCATTCCATTGGCCTCAAGGACACTGTTCTCTCCTGGTTCTCCTCCTATCTCTCTGACCACTCCTTTACTGTATCTTTTGCCGGTTCCTCCTCCTCTTACCTTCCCCTTACTGTTAGGGTTCCTCAAGTATCGGTTCTAGGCCCCCTCCTCTTCTCCTTGTACACTGCCTCTATTGGTCAAACAATCAGTAGATTTGGTTTCCAGTACCATCTCTATGCTGATTACACCCAATTATATGCTTCTTCTCCTGACATCACGCCAGCCTTTCTAGAAAACACCGGCGATTGTCTAGACGCTGTATTTAACATCATGTCCTCACTTTATCTGAAACTGAACCTGTCAAAGACTGAACTCCTTGTGTTTCCTCCCTCTACTAATGTACCTATACCCGATATTGCCATTTCCGTGTGTGGTTCCACTATTACTCCCCAGCAACATGCCCGCTGTCTTGGGGTCATACTCGACTCCGAGCTTTCCTTTGCCCCCCCACATACGATCACTGGCTCGCTCATGTTATCTGCACCTCAAAAACATTTCTAGAATTCGACCTTTTCTTACTTTTGACTCCGCAAAAACTCTTACTGTTTCTCTTATTCATTCTTGTCTCGACTATTGTAACTCTCTTCTAACCAGTCTCCCTCTTACCAAACTCTCCCCTCTCCAATCTGTCTTAAATGCTGCAGCCAGGATCATATTCCTCACCAATCGTTACACTGATGCCTCTACCTTGTGCCAGTCATTACACTGGCTACCCATCCACTCCAGAATCCAGTACAAACTTATTACCCTTACCCACAAAGCCCTCCATGGCTCAGCACCACCCTACATCTCCTCCCTTGTTTCAGTATAACACCCTACCCGCGCCCTCCGTTCTGCTGATGACCTGAGGTTAGCATCCTCAATAATGAGAACCTCCCACTCCCGTCTCCAAGACTTTACAGGTGCTGCGCCAATTCCTTGGAATGCACTTCCCAGGTCAATACGATTAATCCCCAATCCCCATAATTTTAAGCGTTCCCTGAAAACTCATTTATTCAGACTGGCCTACCGCCTCAACACATTAACCTAATCTATCCCTGGGTGGCACAGTCAAAAGTTGTACCATAACCAGGTTCCCCGCATCATGTTCCCACAAGCTTTATAATAATAATAATAATAATAATCTTTATTTTTATATAGCGCTAACATATTCCGCAGCGCTTTACAGTTTGCACACATTATCATCACTGTCCTCGATGGGGCTCACAATCTAAATTCCCTATCAGTAAGTCTTTGGAATGTGCTTTATGCATCCATTAGCCCTCTGTGTCTGTACTGTTACACACTTAACACTATGGCTTGTCCAAACAATCAGGGCAATTGTTACCATCCACCTTTCGTGTCTCCCCTTTTTCCTCATAGACTGTAAGCTTGCGAGCAGGGCCCTCATTCCTCTTGGTATCTGTTATGATCTATGTGATTATTGTTATACTGTAATGTCTACTTTATTGTCTGTACAAATCCCCTCTGAACTGTAAAGTGCTGCGGAATATGTCGGTGCTATAGAAATAAAATTTATTATTATTATTATAAAGAAAGATAGTGGTGTAGCCTGTCCAGTAACATAAGTTGTCAGTTGTCTTTGCATAGGACGTGACGTTGCTTCACTAGTGCTTTCACAAACATGACATTGGAGTTGGCGATGTGTGGCTGGGTTGCCTCTACCAACCACTAAACCCCAATGAACTCCCAACCCACCTGAGCTGCAAATAACACCAGGACACCAGAATGGAATAAAATGGCCACAGCAGCCTTTTATTTAAGTAACATACAACACTTATAAATATAAACACAACCTTGGGGAGGGTCCTTGAAGCTCTCAAATCTGATGACCAAAACGTAAAGAATACTTTTTGTGGACAAAAACATACCATAAATTACTCCCAGCCGTTACCCCACTGGCTCGGGAGCACCAATACCCCATCGGGGTTACACTGTCCACTTAATCCCTGGGGATCTGACCAACCACTGCCGGAAGTCCCCACAAATCACCAGACCCAAACCACGGATAATAACATTGAGGAATCCATATTACCACAGATCCCCCAAAACCAATTTAGCACCAACTTCAAGGACCCCCTCCCCCCAAACGCCAACCGGCCATCATGACCCGTGACATTGAAGAACATACCCCCAGACACCAATGCTGCACAAAATTAGGGCGGGCGGACAGGACAATCCCTCGTGGCTCCGGAGTGGGAACTAAAGGTAACCGCCCCCATAAGAATGCTAATATACCCCCCTTTATCCACCTCCTCCACACCCTGGGATGATTAACCCCTTCCCTCCAACCCACTGTCATGAAGGGCCTCCACTTAGCCGCTGGGGGGGTTGTGCGGCTCGCTCTGGTCCCTGTCTTGACATTGGAGTTGGTGATGTGCGGCTGGGTTGCCTCTACCAACCACTAATCCCCAATAAACTCCCAACCCACCTGAGCGGCAAATAACACCAGGACACCAGAATGGAATATAATGGCCACAGCAGCCTTTTATTTAAATAACATACAACAGTTATAAATATAAACGCAACCTTGGCGAGAGTCCTTGAAACTCTCAAATCTGGTGACCAAAACGTAAAGAATACTTTTTGTGAACAAACACATACCATAAATTACTCCCAGCCATTACCCCACTGGCTCGGGAGCACCAACACCTCATCGGGGTTGCACTGTCCACTTAATCCCTGGGGATCCGACCAACCACTGCCGGAAGTCCCCCCAAATCACCAGACCCAAACCACGGATAATAACATTGAGGAATCCATATTTCCACAGATTCCCCAAAACCAATTTAGCCCCAACTTCAAGGACCCCCTCCCCCCAAACGCCACAACGAAGGTAATTGAAAACCTCGATTGCCTGAGACCCCCCCACACCGAAATGCTATGGCCCTCTCAATACCGTCCTGCAGACCCAATGCCCACAAATCAATGTCCACATCATTCAGATGAACACCATCAGCCAGCCAAAACTCCTCACTCCCTCTCTCCAGGTCAAAATGCCAAACTGACACCCCCCCATTCCTAACCACGAAATTAGACACTGCCCTATTAACCTTTATCCTTGCCCTATTTAACTTGACAACCGATCTCGCATGCCGCCAAGTCGTTCTCGGGACAATCTCAAACCATACCACAGTTAACCCCTTAAAAGACAACCACAGCCGTAGAAGATCGTGCTTAATATCCTTGACTAATTCACGAAAAGGACGAACCCCCAAATCATTTCCCCCTGCACGAAGAACTAAAATATCGGGGTCATTATCAAGCCTAGCGCTACTATGCACCTCTTGCAAAACCCTGTTCCAACCCATGCCCCTAAAACCCAACCACCTAATTACCACCACACTTCACGAAAAACCCAGCTGCCACCCTTCTCAACGAACGTCCGCACACCGAGTGCCCCAATAAACAAAGGAATGGCCCAGGATCCACACCAGCAAAGGAGTGCAACCTGTAATGACAAAAAAACACCATTAACCAACCAAGGCGCAAACAAATTAACCCAACATTCTCTGCCTAATGTAGCTCCGCACCCAACTCCCCTGGGCGAGCATACGACCTGTAACGCCCCGATTCCCACCGTTCAATCCGCTGTATTACCTTTGATCCCAAGCCCCCAACCGCCGCTTCGTAGCTGCCCCAATCCTGAAAGAGTGAGAAGCAAACCTAGACCCATCAATACCCAATCTGTCCAGACCTTTGCGAAAAACCACCACAAACTAGAACCTTGACAAGAAGGAACCATCAGCATGACGCAGCAATGGCCCCTCGCCACTCTGTTGCCACGACCTGTAATCCTGCAAACATCGCACCGGGCACATCAGGAATCCTGGCACTGCTCCCAAAACCACCCTTTTTCCCCTACCCTCCTGGTCCATTTTAGACCGCCTTATCCAAAACTCCAAACCACCGTCACCCACAACCACATCCCTATCCAACAACCCCCCACCGGAATACCGTCCAGGAGATACCAACGCCCCCACCCTCAATGCCCCAAAAAACGCAAGGGAAAAAGCCACCCGAAAAAGAGAACACTCAAACCTTGACACACAAATATCGACCAACACCGCCCCCAACCTTTCAAGAATGCCAAATGATAGCGGACGCCAGAAATCCGCCCTATTGCACTGACGTCTGAACCCCTTGATGGCCTGGCTGACCAAAAAACACATGGTCAAATCAACCTAACCCCGCAATTTAAATCCAAAAGCTAAACCGGCCCTAACCTGTCCTACCCTAGACACTGACCAACCCTCTTCTGCCCCAATACCCAGCCACGCCAGCAACGCGCCCAACTGATCCTCCCCAGAGGTGCCATACGAACGTGTCCCCAACCAGTTTTCCCAAGAACTCCAAACTAAATCGTAGATCGACCAAGTACCAGAAGACAGAGATGCCCATATTAGAGGTTTTGCAGCCCTGAGTCCACCTTCCAAAGCCCGTCTGGACACTCCAGACCCGCTTCCTCCGCATCCGGGGTCAAAGTCCGAAAGCGCTCCCACTGCGAACGAGACAAAGAATCAGCAATGTAATTCCTAATACCTGGCACATGAGAAGCCGTCACATGAGCATTAACTGATAAACAAGTTAAAACTAACTGCCACAGAACTCGAATCACCGGAGGAGAGGACGCAGTCAAGCTGTTAATGGAGCACACCACTCCCAAGTTGTCACAATTAAAATGGACTCTTCTATTCCGAAACTCCTTCCACAGGTTCACCGCCACCAATATAGGAAAAATCTCCAACAAAGCAATATTCTTATAACTAGATGTGTATTTCCTGAAGGAAGTACAGATAGTGATTTGAAATGGTGCCCGGGCTGCCCCTTTAAGAGAGACCTGCCTGCTGCCCCTGCAAGACTTTCAACTCAGGATCCATTTTAACTGTGGGTGCCTCTCAGGGGCGACTTTGGCCTCAGGGTCCGATTTTGTGGGTGGGGCCCCTGAGGGTCCGATTTTGTGGGTGGGGCCCATCAGGGTCCGATTTGGTGGGTGGGGCCCCCCTGGGTCCGGTTTGGTGGCCGGGTCCCCTCACGGTCTGATTTGGTGGTTGGGGCCCCTCAGGGTCCGATTTTGTGGCCGGGGCCCCTCAGTGTCCGATTTGGTGGTTGAGGCACCTCAGGGTCCGATTTTGTGGCCAGGGCCCCTCAGGGTCTGATTTGGTGGGTGGGGCCCCTCAGGGTCCGATTTTGTGGCCGGGGTCCCTCAGGGTCCGATTTTGTGGCCGGGGCCCCTCAGGGTCCGATTTTGTGGCTGGGGCCCCTCAGGGTCCGATTTTGTGGGTGGGGCCCCTCAGGGTCCGATTTTGTGGCCGGGGCCCCTCAGGGTCCGATTTGGTGGGCGGGGCCCCTCAGGGTCCGATTTGGTGGGCGGGGCCACTCTGGGTCTGATTTTGTGGCCGGAGCCCCTCAGGGTCCGATTTGGTGAGCGGGGCCCCTTAGGGTCCGATTTGGTGGGCGGGGCCTCTCAGAGTCCGATTTGGTGGGTGGGGCCACTCTGGGTCTAATTTGGTGGGCGGGACCCTTCAGGGTCCGGTTTGGTGGGCGGGGCCCCTCAGTCCGATTTGGTGAGCGGGGCCTCTCAGGGTCCGATTTGGTGGGCGGCGCCACTCTAGGTCCGATATGGTGGGCGGGGCCCCTCAGAGTCCGATTTGGTGGGCGGGGCCCCTCAGGGTCCAATTTTGTGGTTGGGGACCCTCAGGGTCCGATTTTGTGGTTGGGGCCCCTCAGGGTCCAAATTTGTTGCCGGGTACCCTCAGGGTCTGATTTTGTGGGTGTGGCCCCTCAGGATCCGATTTTGTGGGTGGGGCCCCTCAGGGTCCGATTTTGTGGGTGGGGCCCCTCAGGGTTCGATTTTGTGGGTGGGGCCCTCAGGGTCCAATTTGGTGGGCGGAGCCCCTCAGGGTCCGATTTGGTGGGTGAGGCCCCTCAGGGTCCGATTTGGTGGGCGGGGACCCTCAGGGTCCGATTTGGTGGGCGGGGACCCTCAGGGTCCGATTTGGTGGGCGGGGCCACTCTGGGTTCAATTTGGAGGCCTGGTTGGCTAAGCCTCTGATTTGTAGGCCAGGGTCGATCAGATTTGCATTTGTGCTTTGGGTTTCACTTTAAGAGCTGATACTATCTGGCAGAAACTCTGTCCTGGTGTGGTCATGTAAAGTTCGTAGGCGTTGGCATAGTAACTGGGTGTGCCTGCGCATATGACTGAGCTTAACTGCCACCTCACGACTGTCCCATGTTTTCCTTGTGGCAAAATTATCCCATTGAAATGCATTGAGACAATGCATTCCAATGAGAGGAAAATGTTTTTTCAAATGCAAATTCCGCAAAAACTACAAATCCGATCGACTCAAAAAATACTTAGCACACCACTCGTGGACGCTGGCCTCGAAACGACGCCTCAACAGAGTCTGTGCGTGTAGCGGTTCGGGCCGCATTAATTGTGGAAATCAACTGAATAATAATAACAATACTAGATCTGTATTTCCTGAAGGAAGTACAGATAGTGGTTTGAAATGGTGCCCGGGCTGTCCCTTTAAGATAGACTAGCCTGCTGCCCCTGCAAGACTTTCAACTCAGGATCTTTTTTAACTGTGGGTGCCTTTCAGGGGCCACTTTGGCCTGTGGGGTCCCTCAGGATCTGATTCCTTGGCCTGGGCTCCTCAGGGCTTGAATTGTTGGCCGGGATCCCTCAGGCTCTGATTTTGTGGGTGGGGCCCCTCAGGGTCCGATTTTGTGGGTGGGGCCCCTCAGGGTCCGATTTTGTGGGTGGGTCCCCTCAGGGTCTGATTTTGTGGCCGGATACCCTCAGGGTCCGATTTTGTGGGTGGGGCACCTCAGGGTCCGATTTTGTGGCCGGGGCCCCTCATTGTCCAATTTTGTGGATGGGGCCACTCTGGATCCGATTTTGTGGGTGGGGCCACTCTGGATCCGATTTTGTGGGTGAGGCCACTCTGGGTCCGATTTGGCGGGCGGGTCCCCTCAGGGTCCGATTTGGCGGGCGGGGCCCCTCTGGGTCCAATTTGGTGGGCGGGGCCCCTCAGGGTCCAATTTGGTGGGCGGGGCCCCTCAGGGTCCGATTTTCTGGCCGAGGCCTCTCAGGGTCCGATTTTGTTGGGGCCCCTCAGGGTCTGATTTTGTGGCAGGGGGCCATCAAGGTCCGATTTTGTGGGTGGGGCCCCTTAGGGTCTGATTTGGTGTGCGGGACCACTCTGGGTCCGATTTGGTGGGCGGGGCCACTCTGGGTCCGATTTAGTGGGCGGGGCCCCACGGGGTCCGATTTGGTGGGTGGGGCCCCTCAGTGTCGTGTTTGGTGGGCAGGGCCTCTCTGGGTTTGATTTGGTGGGTGGGGCCACTCTGGGTAAGATTTGGAGGCTGGGGTCGCTCAGCCTCCGATTTGGAGGCGGGGGTAGATGAGCTTCCGATTTGGAGGCCGGGGTCGTCGAGCCTCTGATTTGGAGGCCGGGGTCGTTGAGCCTCCGATTTGGAGGCCGCGGTCGTCGAGCCTCCGATTTGGAGGCCGGGGTGGCTCAGCCCCCGATTTGGAGGCCGGGGTTCGCTCAGCCTCCGATTTGGACCCCAGGGTCGATCAGCTTCCGATTTGGAGGACGGTTTGGCTCAGCCTCCGATTTGGAGGCCGGAGTGACTCAGCCTCCGATTTGGAGGCCGGGGTTGCTCAGTCTCCGATTTGGAGGCCGGGGTGGCTCAGCCTCAGATTTGGAGGCCGGGGTGGCTCAGCCTCCGATTTGGAGGTCGGGGTGGCTCAGCCTCCGATTTGGAGGTCGGGGTGGCTCAGCCTCCGATTTGGAGGCCGGGGTGGCTCAGGCTCCGGTTTGGAGGCCGGGGTCGATCAGCCTCCGGTTTGGAGGCCGGGGTCGATCAGCCTCCGATTTGGAGGCCGGGGTCGATCAGCCTCCGATTTGGAGGCCGGGGTCGATCAGCCTCCGATATGGAGGCCGGGGTCGATCAGCCTCCGATTTGGAGGCCGGGTTCGATCAGCCTCCGATTTGGAGGCCGGGGTCGATCAGCCTCCGATATGGAGGCCGGGGTCGATCAGCCTCCGATATGGAGGCCGGGGTCGATCAGCCTCCGACTTTCAACTCAGGATCTGTTTTAACTGTATGTGCCTCTCAGGGGCCACTTTGGCCTCAGGGTCTGATTTGGTGGGTGGGGCCCCTCTGGATCTCATTCCTTGGCCTGGGCTCCTCAGGGCTTGAATTGTTGGTCGGGATCCTTCAGGCTCCTATTTTGTGGGTGTGGCCCCTCAAGGTTCGATTTTGCAAGTGTGGCCCCTTAGGGTCCGATTTTGTGGGTGTGGCCCTCAGGGTCTGATTTTGTGGGTGTGGCCCCTCAGGGTCCGATTTTGTGAGTGGGGCCCCTCAGGGTCCGATTTTGTGGCCAGGGCCCCTCAGGGTCTGATTTTGTGGCCGGATCCCCTCAGGGCCTGATTTTGTGGGTGGGGCCCCTCAGGATCTGATTTTGTGGCCGGGGGCCCCTCAGGGTCCAATTTTGTGGGTGGGACCCTTCAGGGCCCGATTTTGTGGCCGGGGCTCCTCAGGGTCCGATTTTGTGGTTGGGGCCCCTCAGGTTCCGATTTTGTGGGTGGGGCCACTCTGGGTCTGATTTGGTGGTCGGGGCCCTTCAGGGTCCGATTTTCTGGCCGGGGCCCCTCAAGGTCCGATTTTGTGGGTTGGGCCCCTCAGGGTCCGATTTTGTGGTTGGGACCCCCCAGGGTCCAATTTTGTGGCCGGGGCCCCTCAGGGTCTGATTTTGTTGGGGGCCCTCAGGGTCTGATTTTGTGGCCGGGGCCCCACAGGGTCCGATTTTGTGGGTGGGGCCCCTTAGGGTCTGATTTTGTGGGCGGAGCCCCTCTGGGTCCAATTTGGTTGGCGGGACCACTCTGGGTCCGTTTTGGTGGGCGGGACCACTCTGGATCCAATTTGGTGGGCGGTGCCACTCGGGGGCCGATTTGGTGGGCGAGGCCACTAGGGGGTCGATTTGGTGGGCGGTGCCACTCGGGGGCCGATTTGGTGGGTGAGGCCACTCGGGGGGCCGATTTGGTGGGCGGGGCCACTCTGGGGTCGATTTGGTGGGCGGGGCCACTCGGGGGCCGATTTGGTGGGTGGGGTCACTCGGGGCCCGATATGGTGGGGGGCCACTCGGGGGCCGATTTGGTGGGCGTGGCCACTCGGGGGCCGATTTGGAGGGCGTGGCCACTCGGGGGCCAATTTGGTGGACGTGGCCACTCGGGGGCCGATTTGGTGGGTGGGGCCCCTCAGGGTCTGATTTGGTGGGCTGGGCTATTCTGGGTCCGATTTGCTGGGCGGGGCCACTCTGGGTCTGGTTTGGTGAGCGGAGCACCTCTGGGTCCGATTTCTTGAACGGGGCCACGCTGGGTCCGATTTGGAGGCCAGGGTCGATCAGCCTCCAATTTGGAGGCCGGGGTGGCTAAGCCTCCGATTTGGAGCCTGGGGTCACTCAGTTTTCGATTTGGCGCGCTGGCCCTTTAAGAATCACTTTGGCGTGTCGGCCGTTTTATAGACAGGGTGGCTCACTGGGCTTCTAAATCCACTTTGGCGCACATTCTCTCTCAGGGGCATGATTCATGTGATGAGGCTAGATTTGCATTTGTGCTGTGGGTTTCGCTTTAAGAGCTGATATTATGTGTCAGAAGCTCTGTCCTGGGGCGTCATGTGACGTTCGTAGGCGTTGGCATAGTAAATGGGTGTGCCTGTGCATATCAATGAGCTTTACTGCCATTTGAATTGCCTCAGGGCACGTTTTAAGTTGCCCATTGAAAAGCATTGAGACATGCATTCCAATGACGGGAAAAAAAATTTCAAACGCAAATTGCGCAAAAACTACAAATCCGATCGACACGAAAAATACTTAGCACACCTCTCGTGGACGCTGGCTTCGAAACAACACCTCAACGGAGTCTGTGCGTGTAGCAGTTCGGGCCGCATTAATTGCGGAAATCAACTGAATAAAAAGAAAAAGTTAGCAGCGTTCGGATTACAACATTAATACTAGATGTGTATTTCCTGAAGGAAGTACAGATAGTGGTTTGAAATGCTGCCCAGGCTGCCCCTTTAAGAGAGACTTGCCTGCTGCACCTGCAAGACTTTCAACTCAGGATCCGTTTTAACTGTGGGTGCCTCTCAGGGGCCACTTTGGCCTCAGGGTCCGATTTTGTGGGTGGGGCCCTCAGGGCCCGATTTTGTGGGTGGGGCACCTCAGGATCCGATTTGGTGGGTGGGGCCCCTCAGGGTCTGATTTGGTGGCCGGGTCCCCTCAGGGGCTGATTTGGTGGGTGGGGCCCCTAAGGGTCCGATTTTGTGGCCGGGGCCCCTCAGGGTCTGATTTGGTGGTTGGGGCCCCTCTGGGTCCAATCTTGTGGCCGGGGCCCCTCAGGGTCCGATTTTGTGGGTGGGGCCCCTCAGGGTCCGATTTGGTGGGTGGGGTCCCTCAGGGTCCGATTTGGTGAGCGGGGCCCCTCAGGGTCCGATTTGGTGAGCGGGCCCACTCAGGGTCTGATTTGGTGGGCAGGATCTATCAGAGTCCGATTTGGTGGGCGGGGCCCCTCAGGGTCCAATTTGGTGGGCGGGGACCCTCGGGGTCCGATTTGGTGGGCGGGATCCCTCGGGGGCCGATTTGGTGGGCGGGGCCCCTCGGGGTCCAATTTGGTGGGTGGGGCCCCTCGGGGTCCGATTTGGTGAGCGGGGCCACTCTAGGTCTGATTTAGTAGGCGGGCCACTCTGGGTCCGATTTGGTGGGCGGGGCCCCTCAGAGTTCAATTTGGTCAGCGGGGCCCCTCAGGGTCCGATTTTGTGGTTGGGGCCTTTCAGAATCCGATTTAGTGGGCGGGGCCCCTCAGGGTCCGATTTGGTGAGCGTGGCCCCTCAGAGTTCAATTTGGTGAGCAGGGCCCCTCAGAGTTCAATTTGGTGAGCAGGGCCCCTCAGGGTCCGATTTGGTGGGCGGAGCCCCTCAGGGTCCGAAATGGTGGGCGGGGCCCCTCAGGGTTCCATTTGGTGAGCGGGGCCCCTCAGGGTCCGATTTGGTGGGCGGGGCCGCTCAGGGTCCGATTTTGTGGGTGGGAGCCCTCAGGATTCGATTTGGTGGGTTGGGCCCCTAAGGGTCCGATTTTGTGGCCGGTGCTCCTCAGGGTCCAATTTTGTGGTCGGGGCCCCTCAGGGTCCGATTTGGTGGCCGGGGCCACTCAGGGTCCGATTTTGTGGGTGGGGCCCCCTGGGTCTGATTTGGTGGGCGGGGCCCCTCAGGGTCCGATTTGGTGGGCTGGGCCCCTTAGGGTCCGATTTGGTGGGTGGGGCTCCTCAGGGTCCGAATTTGTGGTTGGGGCCCCTCAGGGTCTGATTTTCTGGGTGGGGCCCCTCATGGTCCGATTTTGTGTCCGGGACCCCTCGGGGTCCGATTTTGTGGTTGGGGCCCTTCAGAATCTGATTTGGTGGGCGGGGTCCCTCAGGGTCTGATTTGGTGGGTGGGGCCCCTCAGTGTCCGATTTGCTGGGCGGGGGCCATTCTGGGTCTGATTTGGTGGGCGGGGCCCCTCAGGGTCCGATTTTGTGGGCGGGGACCCTCAGGGTCTGATTTTGTGGCCGGGGCCCCTCAGGGAACGATTTTGTGGCCGGGGCCCCTCTTGGTCCGATTTTGTGGGTTGGGCCCCTCAGGGTTCGATTTTGTGGGTGGGGCCCCTCAGGGTCCGATTTGGTGGGCTGGGCCACTCTGAGTTCGATTTTGTGGTTGGGCCCCTCAGGGTCCGATTTTGTGGGTGGGGCCCCTCAGGGTCCGATTTTGTGGTTGGGGCTTTTCAGAATCCGATTTGGTGGGCGGGGCCGCTCAGGGTCCGATTTGGTTGGCGGGGCCGCTCAGGGTCCGATTTGGTGGGCGGGGGCGCACTTTGGCGCACATTCTCTCTCAGGGGCATGCGTCATGTGATGAAGCTAGATTTGCATTTGTGCTGTGGGTTTCGCTTTAAGAGCTGATATTATGTGGCAGAAGCTCTGTCCTGGGGGCGTCATGTGACGTTCGTAGGCGTTGGCATAGTAACTGGGTGTGCCTGCGCATATCAATGAGCTTTACTGCCATTTCAATCGCCTCAGGGCACGTTTTAAGTTTCCCATTCAAATGCATTGAGACACTGCATTCCAATGACAGGGAAAAAACTTTAAAACGCAAATTGCGCAAAAACCACAAATCCGATCGACACGAAAAATACTTAGCACACCTCTCGTGGACACTGGCTTTGAAACGACACCTCAACGGAGTCTGTGCGTGTAGCGGATCGGGCCACATTAATTGCGGAAATCAACTGAAAAATAAGAATAAGTTAGCAGCGTTCGGATTACAACATTAATACTAGATGTGTATTTCCTGAAGGAAGTACAGATAGTGGTTTGAAATGGTGCCCGGGCTGCCCCTTTAAGAGAGACTTGCCTGCTTCCCCTGCAAGACTTTCAACTCAGGATCCGTTTTAACTGTAGGTGCCTCTCAGGGGCCACTTTGGCCTCAGGGTCCGATTTTGTGGGTGGGGCCCCTCAGGGTCCGATTTTGTGGCCGGAACCCCTCAGGGTTCGATTTTGTGAGTGGGGCCCCTCAAGGTCCGATTTTGTGGCCGGGGCCCCTCAGGGTCCGATTTGGTGGGTGGGGCCCCTCAGGAGTCCGATTTGGTGGGTGGGGCCCCTCAGGGTCCAATTTTGTGGCTGGGGCCCCTCAGGGTCCGATTTGGTGGGCGGGGCCACTCTGGGTCCAATTTGATGGGCGGGACCACTCTGGGACCAATTTGGTGGGGGGCCCCTCAGGGTCCGATTTGGTGGGCGGGGCCCCTCAGGGTTTGATTTGGTGGGTGGGGCTCCTCAGGGTCCGACTTTGTGGTTGGGGCCCTTCAGAATCCGATTTGGTGGGTGGGGCCCCTCAGGGTCCGTTTTGGTGGGCGGGGCAACTCAGGGTCCGATTTGGTGGGCGGGGCCCCTAAGGGTCCGATTTGGTGGGCGGGGCCACTCAGAATCCGAATTGGTGGGTGGGGCCCCTCAGGGTCCGAATTGGTGGGCGGGGTCCCTCAGGGTCCGATTTTGTGGCCGGGGCCCCTCAGGGTCCAATTTTGTGGCCGGGGCCCCTCAGGGTCCAATTTGGTGGGCGGGGCCACTCTGGGTCCAATTTGGTGGGCGGGGCCACTCTGGGTACAATTTGGTGGGCAGGGCCACTCAGAATCCAAATTGGTGGGTGGGGCCCCTCAGGGTCCGATTTGGTGGGCGAGGCCCCATAAGGGTCCGATTTGGTGGGCGGGGCTCCTCAGGGTCCGACTTTGTGGTTGGGGCCCTTCAGAATCCGATCAGCCCCTCAGGGTCCGATTTGGTGGGCGGGGCAACTCAGGGTCCGATTTGGTGGGCGAGGCCCCTAAGGGTCCGATTTGGTGGGCAGGGCCACTCAGAATCCAAATTGGTGGGTGGGGCCCCTCAGGGTCCGATTTGGTGGGCGAGGCCCCATAAGGGTCCGATTTGGTGGGCGGGGCCACTCTGGGTCTAATTTGGTGGGCGGGGCCCTTCAGGGTCCAATTTGTTGGGTGGGGTCCCTCAGAATCCAATTTGTTGGGCAGCGTCACTCTGGGTCCAATTTTGTGGCGGGGCCCCTCAGGGCCCGATTTGGTTGGTGGGGCCCCTCATGGTCCAATTTGGTGGGCGGGGCCCCTCAGGGTCTGATTTGGTGGGCGGGACCCCTCGGGGTCCGATTTGGTGAGCGGATCCCTCAGGGTTTGATTTGGTGGGCGGGCCCCTCAGGGTCCCATTTGGTGGGCAGGGCCCCTCAGGGTCCCATTTGGTGGGCGGGGACCCTCAGGGTCCGATTTTGTGGTTGGGGCCTTTCAGAATCCGATTTGGTGGGCGGGGCCCCTCAGGGTCCGATTTGGTGAGCGGGGCCCCTCAGGGTCCGATTTGGTTGGCGGGGCCCCTCAGGGTCTGATTTGGTAGGTGGCGCCCCTCAGGGTCCGATTTGGTGGGCGGGGCCCCTCAGGGTCCGATTTTGTGTCTGGGGCCCCTCAGGGTCCGATTTTGTGGTTGGGGCCTTTCAGAATCCGATTTGGTGGGCGGGGCCGCTCAGGGTCCGATTTGGTGAGCGGGGCCCCTCAGGGTCCGATTTGGTGAGCGGGGCCCCTCAGGGTCCGATTTGGTGAGCGGGGCCCCTCAGGGTCTGATTTGGTGGGCGGGATCTCTCAGAGTCCAATAGGTGGGCGGGGTCCCTCAGGGTACGAATTGGTGGGTTGGGCCTCTCAGGGTCTGATTTGGTGAGCAGGGCCCATCAGGGTCCGATTTGGTGGGCGGGGCAAATCTGGGTCTGATTTGGTGGGCGGGGCCCCTCAGGGTCCGATATGGTGGGTGGGGCCCCTCAGGGTCCGATTTTGTGGGCGGGGACCCTCAGGGTCTGATTTTGTGGCCGGGGCCCCTCAGGGAACGATTTTGTGGCCGGTGCCCCTCTTGGTCCGATTTTGTGGGTGGGGCCCCTCAGGGTTCGATTTTGTGGGTGGGGCCCCTCAGGGTCCGATTTGGTGGGCTGGGCCACTCTGAGTTCGATTTTGTGGTTGGGCCCCTCAGGGTCCGATTTTGTGGGTGGGGCCCCTCAGGGTCCGATTTTGTGGTTGGGGCTTTTCAGAATCCGATTTGGTGGGCGGGGCCGCTCAGGGTCCGATTTGGTTGGCGGGGCCGCTCAGGGTCCGATTTGGTGGGCGGGGGCGCACTTTGGCGCACATTCTCTCTCAGGGGCATGCGTCATGTGATGAAGCTAGATTTGCATTTGTGCTGTGGGTTTCGCTTTAAGAGCTGATATTATGTGGCAGAAGCTCTGTCCTGGGGGCGTCATGTGACGTTCGTAGGCGTTGGCATAGTAACTGGGTGTGCCTGCGCATATCAATGAGCTTTACTGCCATTTCAATCGCCTCAGGGCACGTTTTAAGTTTCCCATTCAAATGCATTGAGACACTGCATTCCAATGACAGGGAAAAAAAACTTTCAAACGCAAATTGCGCAAAAACCACAAATCCGATCGACACGAAAAATACTTAGCACACCTCTCGTGGACGCTGGCTTTGAAACGACACCTCAACGGAGTCTGTGCGTGTAGCAGTTCGGGCCGCATTAATTGCGGAAATCAACTGAAAAATAAGAATAAGTTAGCAGCGTTCGGATTACAACATTAATACTAGATGTGTATTTCCTGAAGGAAGTACAGATAGTGCTTTGAAATGGAGCCCGGGCTGCCCCTTTAAGAGAGACTTGCCTGCTGCCCCTGCAAGACTTTCAACTCAGGATCTGTTTTAACTGTGGGTGCCTCTCAGAGGCCACTTTGGCCTTTGGGGCCCCTCAGGGTCTGATTTGGTGGGTTGGGCCTTTCAGGGTCCGATTCGGTGGCCTGGACTTCTCAGGGCTTGAATTGGTGGACGGGATCCCTCAGGGTCCGATTTTGTGGCTGGAGCCCCTCAGGGTCTTATTTTTTGGGCGAGGAACCTCAGGGTCCGATTTGGTGGGCGGGGACCCTCAGGGTCCGATTTGGTGGGCGGGGACCCTCAGGGTCCGATTTGGTGGGCGGGGCCCCTCAAGGTCCGATTTGGTGAGCGGGGACCCTCAGGGTCTGATTTGGTGAGCGCGTCCCCTCAGAGTTCGATTTGGTGGGCGGGGCCACTCGGTCTGATTTGGTGAGCGGGGCCCCTCAGGGTCCAATTTGGTGGGTGGGGCCCCTCAGGGTCTGATTTTGTGGGCGGGGCCCCTCAGAATCCGATTTGGTGAGCGGGGCCCCTCAGTGTTCAATTTGGTGAGCGGAGCCCCTCAGGGTCCGATTTTGTGAGCGGGGCCCCTCAGGGTCCGATTTTGTGAGCGGGGCCCCTCAGGGTCCGATTTTGTGAGCGGGGCCCCTCAGGGTCCGATTTGGTGGGCGGGACCCTTCAGGGTCCGATTTTGTGGTTGGGGTCCCTCGGGGTCTGATTTTGTGGGTGGGGACCCTCAGGGTCCGATTTTGTGTCCGGGGCCCCTCAGGGTCCGATTTTGTGGTTGGGGCCCCTCAGAATCCAATTTGGTGGGCGGGGCCCCTCAGGGTCCGATTTGGTGGCGGGGCCCCTCAGAGTTTGATTTGGTGAGCAGGGCCCCTTAGGGTCCGATTTGGTGAGCGGGGCCCCTCAGGGTCCGATTTGGTGGGTGGGGCCCCTCAGGGTCTGATTTGCTGGGCGGGGCCCCTCAGGGTCCGATTTGCTGGGCGGGGCCCCTCAGGGTCCGATTTGCTGGGCGGGGCCCCTCAGGGTCCGATTTGCTGGGCGGGGCCCCTCAGGGTCCGATTTGGTGGGCGGGGGCCACTCTGGGTCCGATTTGGTGAGCGGGGACCCTCAGGGTCCGATTTGGTGAGCGTGGGACCTCAGGGTACGATTTGTTATGCGGGGCCCCACAGGGTCCGATTTGGTGGGCGGGGCCCCACAGGGTCCGATTTGGTGAGCGGGGCCCCTCAGAGTTTGATTTGGTGAGCAGGGCCCCTTAGGGTCCGATTTGGTGAGCGGGGCCCCTCAGGGTCCGATTTGGTGGGTGGGGCCCCTCAGGGTCTGATTTGCTGGGCGGGGCCCCTCAGGGTCCGATTTGCTGGGCGGGGCCCCTCAGGGTCCGATTTGCTGGGCGGGGCCCCTCAGGGTCCGATTTGCTGGGCGGGGCCCCTTAGGGTATGATTTTGTGGGCACAGCCCCTCTGGGTCCAATTTGGAGGCCAGGGTGGCTCAGCCTCCTTTATGTGGGCCAGGATCGATCAGCCTCTGATTTGGAGCCTGGGGTCACTCAGCTTTCGATTTGGCACGCAGGCCCTTTAAGACTCAGTTTGGTACACCGGCCCGTTAAGAGTCACTTAGGTGCGTCGGCCCTTTAAGAGCTAGTTTGGCTCACTGGGCTTCTAAATCCACTTTGGCGCACATACTCACTCAGGGGCATGCGCCATGTGATGAAGCTAGATTTGCATTTGTGCTGTGGGTTTCGCTTTAAGAGCTGATATTATGTGCCAGAAACTGTGTCCTGGGGGCGTCATATGACGTTCGTAGGCGTTGGCATAGTAACTGGGTCTACCTGCGCTTATCAATTAGCTTAACTGCCATTTGAATCGCCTCATGGCATGTTTTACCTTCCCATTGAAAAGCATTAAGACAGTGCATTCCAATGATGGGAAAGAAAATTTCAAACGGAAATTGCGCTAAAACTACAAATCCGATTGACACGAAAAATACTTAGCACACCTCTCGTGGACGCTGGCTTTGAAACGACACCTCAACGGAGTCTGTGCGTGTAGCGGTTCGGGCCGCATTAATTGCGGAAATCAACTGAATAAAAAGAATAACTTAGCAGCGTTTGGATTAAAACATTAATACTAGATGTGTATTTCCTGAAGGAAATGGTTTGAAATGGTGCCCGGGCTGCTCCTTTAAGAGAGACTTGCCTGCTGCCCCTCCAAGACTTTCAACTCAGGATCCGTTTTAACTGTGGGTGCCTTTCAGGGGCCTCTTTGACCTCAGGGTCCGATTTTGTGGGTGGGGCCCTTCAGGGTTCCGATTTTGTGGCTGGGGCCCCTCAGGGTCCGATTTGGTGGGTGGGGCCCCTCAGGATCCGATTTGGTGGCCGGGGCCCCTCAGGGTCTGATTTGGTGGGTGAGGCCCCTCAGGGTCCGATTTTGTGGCCGGGGCCCCTCAGGGTCCGATTTTGAGGGTGGGGCCCCTCAGGGTCCAATTTGGTGGCCGGGGCCCGTCAGGGTCCGATTTTGTGGCCGGAACTCCTCAGGGTCCGATTTTGTGCTTGGGGCCGCTCAGGGTCCGATTTTGTGGGTGGGGCCCCTCAGGGTCCGATTTGGTGGATGGGGCCCCTCAGGGTCTGATTTTGTTGGTAGGCAGGGCCCCTCAGGGTCCGATTTTGTTGGTAGGCGGGGCCCCTCAGGGTCCGATTTGGTGGGCGGGGCCCCTCAGGGTCCGATTTGGTGGGTGGGGCTCCTCAGGGTCCGAATTTGTGGTTGGGGCCCCTCAGGGTCTCATTTTGTGGGCAGGGCCCCTCAGGATCCGATTTGGTGGGCGGGGCCCCTCAGGGTCCGATTTGGTGGGCGGGGCCCATCAGGGTCCGATTTGGTGGGCGGGGCCCTTCAGAATCCGATTTGGCGGTTGGGTCCCTTCAGAATCCGATTTGGTTGTCGGGGTCCTTCAGGGTCCGATTTGGTGGGCGGGGCCCCTCAGGGTCCGATTTGGTGGGTGGGGCCCCTAAGGGTCCGATTTGTTTGTGTCCGGGGCCCCTCAGGGTCCGATTTGGTGGACGGGGGGCCATTCTGGGTCTGATTTGGTGGGCGGGGCCCCTCAGGGTCCGATTTTGTGGGTGGGGCCCCTCAGGGTTCGATTTGGTGGGCGGGGCGCCTCAGGGACCATTTTGGCGGGCGGGGCCCCTCGGTCTGATTTGGTGGGCGGGGCCTCTCAGGGTCCGATTTGGTGGGCGGGGCCACTCAGAATCTGATTTGGTGGGCTGGGCTCCTCAGGGTCCGATTTGGTGAGTGGGGCCTCTCAGAGTTCAATTTGGTGAGCGGGGCCCCTCAGGGTCCGATTTGGTGAGCGGTGCCCCTCAGGGTCCGATTTATTGGGTGGGGCCCCTCAGCGTCCGATTTGCTGGGCAGGGGCCATTCTGGGTCTGATTTGGTGGGCGGGGCCCCTCATGGTCCGATTTTGTGGGTGGGGCCCCTCAGGGTCTGATTTTGTGGCCGGGGCCCCTCAGGGAACGATTTTGAGGGTGGGGCCCCTCAGGGTCCGAGATGATGGGCTGGGCCACTCTGGGTTCGATTTTGTGGTTGGGGCCCCTCAGGGTCCGAGATGGTGGGCTGGGCCACTCTGGGTTCGATTTTGTGGGTGGGGCCGCTCAGGGTCCGATTTGGTGGGCGGGGCCGCTCAGGGTCCGATTCGGTGGGCGGGGGCGCACTTTGGCACACATTCTCTCTCAGGGGCATGCTAGATTTGCATTTGTGCTGTGGGTTTCGCTTTAAGAGCTGATATTATGTGGCAGAAGCTCTGTCCTGGAGCCGTCATGTGATGTTCGTAGGCATTGGCATAGTAACTGGGTGTTACTGTGCATATCAATGAGCTTTACTGCCATTTCAATCGCCTCAGGGCACGTTTTAAGTTTCCCATTCAAATGCATTGAGACAGTGCATTCCAATGACAGGAAAAACAATTTTCAAACGCAAATTGCGCAAAAACTACAAATCCGATCGACACGAAAAATACTTAGCACACCTCTCGTGGACGCTGGCTTTGAAACGATACCTCAACGGAGTCTGTGCGTGTAGCGGTTCGGGCCGCATTAATTGCGGAAATCAACTGAAAAATAAGAATAAGTTAGCAGCGTTCGGATTACAACATTAATACTAGATGTGTATTTCCTGAAGGAAGTACAGATAGTGGTTTGAAATGGTGCCCGGGCTGCCCCTTTAAGAGAGACTTGCCTGCTGCCCCTGCAAGACTTTCAACTCAGGATCCGTTTTAACTGTGAGTGCCTCTCAGAGGCTACTTTGGGTTTTTGTGGGTGGGGCCCCTCAGGTTCCGATTTTGTGAGTGGGGCCCCTCAGGGTCCGATTTTGTGGCCGGGGCCCCTCAGGGTCTGATTTTGTGGCCGGATCCCCTCAGGGTCCGATTTTCTGGCCGTGGCCCCTCAGGGTCCAATTATGTGGGTTGGGCCCCTCAGGGTCCGATTATTTGGGTTGGGCCCCTCAGGGTCCGATTTTGTGGCCGGGGCCCCTCAGGGTCCGATTTTGTGGCCGGGGCCCCTCAGGGTCAGATTTTGTGGTTGGGACAAATCAGGGTCCGATTTTGTGGTTGGGGTCCCTCAGGGTCAGATTTGGTGGGTTGGGCCACTTAGGGTCTGATTTTTTGGGCGGAGACCCTCTGGGTCCGATTTGGTGGGCGGGGCCACTCTGGGTCCGATTTGGTTGGCGGGACCACTCTGGGTCCGATTTAGTGGGCGGGGCCCCACAGGGTCCGATTTGGTGGGCGGGGCCCCACAGGGTCCGATTTGGTGGGCGGGGCCCCTCAGGGTCCGGTTTGGTGGGCAGGGCCTCTCTGGGTCCGATTTGGTGGGCGGGGCCACTCTGGGTAAGATTTTGAGGCCGGGGTCGATGAGCTTCCGATTTGGAGGCCGAGGTCAAAGAGCCTCCGATTTGGATGCCGAGGTCAAAGAGCCTCCGATTTGGAGGCCGAGGTCAAAGAGCCTCCGATTTGGAGGCCGGGGTGGCTCAGCCTCCGATTTGGAGGCCGGGGTGGCTCAGCCTCCGATTTGGAGGCCGGGGTGGATCAGCCTCCGATTTGGAGGCCGGGGTGGATCAGCCTCCGATTTGGAGGCCGGGGTGGATCAGCCTCCGATTTGGAGGCCGGGGTCGATCAGCCTCCGATTTGGAGGCCGGGGTCGATCAGCCTCCGATTTGGAGGCCGGGGTCGTTCAGCCTCCGATTTGGAGGCCGGGGTCGATCAGCCTCCGATTTGGAGGCCGGGGTCGATCAGCCTCCGATTTGGAGGCCGGGGTGGCTCAGCCTCCGATTTGGAGGCCGGGGTCGATCAGCCTCCGATTTGGAGGCCGGGGTGGATCAGCCTCCGATTTGAAGGCCGGGGTGGCTCAGCCTCCGATTTGGAGGCCGGGGTGGCTCAGCCTCCGATTTGGAGGCTGGGGTGGCTCAGCCTCCGATTTGGAGGCCGGGGTGGCTCAGCCTCCTATCTGGAGTCCGGGGTGGCTCAACCTCCAATTTGGAGGCCGGGGTGGCTCTGCCTCCGATTTGGAGGCCGGGGGGTCGATCAGCCTCCCATTTGGAGCCTGTGGTCACTCAGCTTTCGATTTGGCGTGTTGGCCCTTTAAGACTCATTTCGGTGCGCCGGCCCTTTAAAAGTCACTTTTGCACTTCGGCCCTTTAAGAGCCAGTTTGGCTCACTGGGCTTCTAAATACACTTTGGCGCACATTCTCTCTCAGGGGCATGTGTCATGTGATGAAGCTAGATTTGCATTTGTGCTGTGGGTTTCGCTTTAAGAGCTGATATTATGTGGCAGAAGCTCTGTTCTGGAGATGTCATGTGACGTTCGTAGGCGTTGGCATAGTAACAGGTTCTGCCTGCGCATATCAATGAGATCAACTGCCATTTCAATCGCCTCAGGGCATGTTTTGCCATTTCCCCATTCAAATGCATTGGAGACAGTGCATTCCAATGACGGGAAAAAAAATTTTCTAACGCAAATTGCGCAAAAACTACAAATCTGATCGACACGAAAAATACTTAGCACACCTCTCATGGGCGCTGGCTTCGAAACGACACCTCAACGGAGTCTGTGCGTGTAGCAGTTCGGGCTGTATTAATTGCGGAAATCAACTTAATAATAATAATAATAAGAAGAAGAAGAATAAGTTAGCAGCGTTCGGATTACAATATAGTGGTTTTTTCAAACCACTATAACTAGATGTGTATTTCCTGAAGGAAGTACAGATAGTGGTTTGAAATGGTGCCCGGGCTGCCCCTTTAAGAGAGACTTGCCTGCTGCCCCTGCAAGACTTTCAAGTCAGGATACGATTTAACTGTGGGTGCCTCTCAGGGGCCACTTTGGCCTCAGGGTCTGATTTTGTGGGTGGGGCCCCTCAGGGCCTGATTTTGTGGGTGGGGCCCCTCAGGGTCCGATTTTGTGGGTGGGGCCCCTCAGGGTCCGATTTGGTGGGCGGGGCCCTTCAGGGTCCGATTTGGTGGGCGGGGCACCTCTGGGTCCGATTTGGTGGGCGGGGCCCTTCAGGGTCTGATTTGGTGGGTGGGGTCAATCTGGGTCCGATTTGGTGGGCGGGGCTCCTCGGGGTCCGATTTGGTGGGCGGGGTCAATCTGGGTCCGATTTGGTGGGCGGGGCTCCTCACGTTCCGATTTGGTGGGCGGGGCCCTTCAGGGTCCGATTTGGTGAGCGGGGCCAATCGGAGTCTGATTTGGTGGGCTGTGCTACTCTGGGTCTGATTTTTTGAGCGGGGCCACACTGGGTCCGATTTGGAGGCCAGGGTGGCTCAACCTCCGATTTGGAGGCCGGGGTGGTTCAGCCTCCGATTTGGAGGCCGGGGTGGCTCAGCCTCCGATTTGGAGGCCGGGGTCACTCAGCTTTCGATTTGGCGCACCGGCCCTTTAAGACTCATTTCGGTGCGCTGGCCCTTTAAGAATCACTGTGGCACGTCGGCCCTTTAAGAGCCAGGGTGGCTCACTGGGTTTCTAAATCCACTTTGTCGCACATTCTATCTCAGGGGCATGTGTCATGTGATGAAGCTAGATTTGCATTTGTGCTGTGGGTTTCACTTTAAGAGCCGATATTATGTGGCAGAATCTCTGTCCTTGGGATGTCATGTGACGTTCGTAGGCGTTGGCATAGTAACTGGGTCTACCTGCGCATATCAATGAGCTCAACTGCCATTTCAATCGCCTCAGGGCACGTTTTGCCATTACCCATTGAAAAGCATTGGAGCCAGTGCATTCCAATGACGGGAAAAAAAATTTTCAAACGCAAATTGCGCAAAAACTACAAATCCGATCGACACGAAAAATACTTAGCACACCTCTCGTGGACGCTGGCTTCGAAACAACACCTCAACGGCGTCTGTGCGTGTAGCGGTTCGGGCTGTATTAATTGCAGAAATCAACTTAATAATAATAATAAGAAGAAGAAGAATAAGTTAGCAGCGTTCGGATTACAATATAGTGGTTTTTTCAAACCACTATAACTAGATGTGTATTTCCTGAAGGAAGTACAGATAGTGGTTTGAAATGCTGCCCAGGCTGCCCCTTTAAGAGAGACTTGCCTGCTGCACCTGCAAGACTTTCAACTCAGGATCCATTTTAACTGTGGGTGCCACTTTGGCCTCAGGGTCCGATTTTGTGGGTGGGGCCCTCAGGGCCCGATTTTGTGGGTGGGGCCCCTCAGGGTCCGATTTGGTGGGTGGGGCCCCTCAGGGTCCGATTTGGTGGCTGGGTCCCCTCAGGGGATGATTTGGTGGTTGGGGCCCCTCAGGTTCCAATCTTGTGGCCGGGGCCCCTCAGGGTCCGATTTGGTGGGTGGGGCCCCTCAGCGTCCGATGTGGTGAGCGGGGCCCCTCAGGGTCTGATTTGGTGAGCGGGGCCCCTCAGGGTCCGATTTGGTGAGCGGGACCCCTCGGTGTCTGATTTTGTGGGTGGGGCCCCTCAGGATCCGATTTTGTGGTTGGGGCCCCTCAGGGTTCAATTTTGTAGGTGGGGTCTCTCAGGGTCCGATTTTGTGGCCGGGGCACCTCAGGGTCCGATTTTGTGGCCGGGGCCCGTCAGGGTCTGATTTTGTGGCCGGGGCCCGTCAGGGTCCGATTTTGTGGTTGGGGCCCCTCAGGGTACGATTTTGTGGGTAGGGCCCTTCAGGGTCCGATTTTGTGAGTGGGGCCAGTCAGGGTCCGATGTTGTGGCCGGATCCCCTCAGGGTCCGATTTTGTGGGTGGGGCCCCTCAGGGTCCAATTTTGTGGCCGGGGCCCCTCAGGGTCCAATTTTGTGGGTGGGGCCCCTTAGAATCCGATTTTGTGGGTGGTGCCCCTCAGGGTACAATTAGGTGGGTGGGGCCACTCTGGGTCTGATTTGGTGGGCGGGGCCACTCTGGGTCCGATATTTGGTGGGCGGGGCCACTCTGGGTCCGATTTGGTGAGCTGGGCCCCTCAGGGTCTGATTTGGTGGGCGGGATCTATCAGAGTCCGATTTGGTGGGCGGGGCCCCTCAGGGTCTGATTTGGTGGGCGGGATCTATCAGAGTCCGATTTGGTGGGCGGGGCCCCTCTGGGTCCAATTTGGTTGGCGGGGACCCTCGGGGTCCAATATGGTGGGCGGGATCCCTCGTGGTCCGATTTGGTGGGCGGGGCCCCTCGGGGTCCGATTTGGTGGGCGGGGCCCCTCGGGGTCCGATTTGGTGGGTGGGGCCCCTCGGGGTCTGATTTGGTGAGCGGGGCCACTCTAGGTCTGATTTGATGGGCGGGCCACTCTGGGTCCGATTTGGTGGGCGGGGCCCCTCAGAGTTCAATTTGGTCAGCAGGGACCCTCAGGGTCCGATTTTGTGGCTGGGGCCCGTCAGGGTCCGATTTTGTGGCCGGGGCCCGTCAGGGTCCGATTTTGTGGTTGGGGCCACTCAGGGTCCGATTTTGTGGGTAGGGCCCCTCAGGGTCCGATTTTGTGAGTGGGGCCAGTCAGGGTCCGATGTTGTGGCCGGATCCCCTTAGGGTCCGATTTTGTGGGTGGGGCCCCTCAGGGTCCAATTTTGTGGGTGGGGCCCCTCAGGGTCCAATTTTGTGGGTGGGGCCCCTTAGGGTCCAATTTTGTGGGTGGGGCCCCTCAGGGTACAATTAGGTGGGCGGGGCCACTCTGGGTCTGATTTGGTGGGCGGGACCACTCTGGGTCCGATATTTGGTGGGCGGGGCCACTCTGGGTCCGATTTGGTGAGCTGGGCCCCTCAGGGTCTGATTTGGTGGGCGGGATCTATCAGAGTCCGATTTGGTGGGCGGGGCCCCTCAGGGTCCAATTTGGTTGGCGGGGACCCTCGGGGTCCGATATGGTGGGCGGGATCCCTCGGGGTCCGATTTGGTGGGCGGGGCCCCTCGGGGGTCTGATTTGGTGGGCGGGGCCCCTCGGGGTCCGATTTGGTGGGTGGGGCCCCTCGGGGTCCGATTTGGTGAGCGGGGCCACTCTAGGTCTGATTTGGTGGGCGGGCCACTCTGGGTCTGATTTGGTGGGCGGGCCACTCTGGGTCCGATTTGGTCAGCAGGGACCCTCAGGGTCCGATTTTGTGGGTGGGGCCCCTCAGGGTCCGATTTTGTGGTTGGGGCCTTTCAGAATTTGATTTAGTGGGCGGGGCCCCTCAGAGTCCGATTTGGTGGGCGGGGCCACTCTGGGTCTGATTTGGTGGGCGGGGCCACTTTGGGTCCGATTTGGTGGACGGGGCCCTTCAGGGTCCAATTTGGTGGGCGGGGACACTGATTCTGATTTTCTGGGTTGGGCCCCTCAGGGTCCGACTTTGTGGCCGGGGCCCCTCAGGGTCCAATTTTGTGTCCGGAGCCCCTCAGGGTCCAATTTTGTAGCCGGTGCCTCTCAGGGTCCGATTTTGTGGTTGGGGCCCCTCAGGGTCCGATTTTGTGGTTGGGGCCCCACATGGTCCGATTTTTGGGGCCGGGGCCCCTCAGGGTCCGATTTTGCGGGTGGAGCCCCTCAGGGTCCTATTTTGCGGGTGGGGCCCCTTAGGGTCCGATTTTGCGGGTGGGGCCCCTCAGGGTCCGATTTTGTGGCCGGGGCCCCTCAGGGTCCGATTTTGTGGCCGGGGCCCCTCAGGGTCCGATTTTGTGTCCGGGGCCCCTCAGGGTCCGATTTTGTGGCCGGTGCCTCTCAGGGTCCGATTTTGTGGTTGGGGCCCCTCAGGGTCCGATTTTGCGGCTGGAGCCTCTCAGGGTCCTATTTTGTGGTTGGGGCCCCTCAGGATCTGATTTTGTGGCCGGGGTCCCTCAGGGTCCGATTTTGTGGCCGGGGCCCCTGAGGGTCCAATTTTGTGGGTGGGGCCCCTCAGGGTCTGATTTTGTGGGTGGGGCCCCTCAGGATCCGATTTTGTGGTTGGGGCCCCTCAGGGTTCAATTTTGTAGGTGGGGTCTCTCAGGGTCCGATTTTGTGGCCGGGGCCCCTCAGGGTCCGATTTTGTGGCCGGGGCCCGTCAGGGTCCGATTTTGTGGCCGGGGCCCGTCAGGGTCCGATTTTGTGGCCGGGGCCCGTCAGGGTCCGATTTTGTGGTTGGGGCCCCTCAGGGTCCGATTTTGTGGGTAGGGCCCTTCAGGGTCCGATTTTGTGAGTGGGGCCAGTCAGGGTCCGATGTTGTGGCCGGATCCCCTCAGGGTCCGATTTTGTGGGTGGGGCCCCTCAGGGTCCAATTTTGTGGCCGGGGCCCCTCAGGGTCCAATTTTGTGGGTGGGGCCCCTTAGGGTCCGATTTTGTGGGTGGGGCCCCTCAGGGTACAATTAGGTGGGCGGGGCCACTCTGGGTCTGATTTGGTGGGCGGGGCCACTCTGGGTCCGATATTTGGTGGGCGAGGCCACTCTGGGTCCGATTTGGTGAGCTGGGCCCCTCAGGGTCTGATTTGATGGGCGGGATCTATCAGAGTCCGATTTGGTGGGCGGGGCCCCTCTGGGTCCAATTTGATTGGCGGGGACCCTCGGGGTCCGATATGGTGGGCGGGATCCCTCGTGGTCCGATTTGGTGGGCGGGGCCCCTCGGGGTCCGATTTGGTGTGCGGGGTCCCTCGGGGTCCGATTTGGTGGGTAGGGCCCCTCGGGGTCTGATTTGGTGAGCGGGGCCACTCTAGGTCTGATTTGGTGGGCGGGCCACTCTGGGTCCGATTTGGTGGGCGGGGCCCCTCAGAGTTCAATTTGGTCACCAGGGACCCTCAGGGTCCGATTTTGTGGCCGGGGCCCGTCAGGGTCCGATTTTGTGGCCGGGGCCTGTCAGGGTCCGATTTTGTGGTTGGGGCCCCTCAGGGTCCGATTTTGTGGGTAGGGCCCCTCAGAGTCCGATTTTGTGAGTGGGGCCAGTCAGGGTCCGATGTTGTGGCCGGATCCCCTTAGGGTCCGATTTTGTGGGTGGGGCCCCTAAGGGTCCAATTTTGTGGCCGGGGCCCCTCAGGGTCCAATTTTGTGGGTGGGGCCCCTTAGGGTCCGATTTTGTGGGTGGGGCCCCTCAGGGTACAATTAGGTGGGCGGGGCCACTCTGGGTCTGATTTGGTGGGCGGGGCCACTCTGGGTCCAATATTTGGTGGGCGGGGCCACTCTGGGTCCGATTTGGTGAGCTGGGCCCCTCAGGGTCTGATTTGGTGGGTGGGATCTATCAGAGTCCGATTTGGTGGGCGGGGCCCCTCAGGGTCCAATTTGGTTGGCGGGGACCCTCGGGGTCCGATTTGGTGGGCGGGGCCCCTCAGAGTCCGATTTGGTGGGCGGGGACACTCTGGGTCTGATTTGAAGGGCGGGGCCACTTTGGGTCCGATTTGGTGGACGGAGCCCTTCAGGGTCCAATTTGGTGGGCGGGGACACTGATTCTGATTTTCTGGGTTGGGCCCCTCAGGGTCCGACTTTGTGGCCGGGGCCCCTCAGGGTCCAATTTTGTGTCCGGGGCCCCTCAGGGTCCAATTTTATAGCCGGTGCCTCTCAGGGTCCGATTTTGTGGTTGGGGCCCCTCAGGGTCCGATTTTGTGGTTGGGGCCCCACATGGTCCGATTTTTGGGGCCGGGGCACCTCAGGGTCCGATTTTGCGGGTGGAGCCCCTCAGGGTCCGATTTTGCGGGTGGGGCCCCTTAGGGTCCGATTTTGTGGCTGGGGCGCCTCAGGGTCTGATTTTGTGGCTGGGGTCCCTCAGGGTCTGATTTTGTGGGTGGGGCCCCTCAGGGTCCGATTTTGTGACTGGGGTCACTCAGGTTCCTATTTTGTGGTTGGGGCCCCTCAGGGTCCGATTTTGTGGCCGGGGTCTCCCAGGGTCCGATTTTGTGGCTGGGGCCCCTCAGGGTCTGGATTTGTGGGTGGGGCCCATCAGGGTCCAATTTTGTGGGTGGGGCCCCTCAGGGTCCGATTTTGTGGCTGGGGCCCCTCATGGTCTGATTTTGTGGCTGTGGCCCCTCAGGGTCTGATTTTGAGGGTGGGGCCCCTCAGGGTCTAATTTGGTGGGCGGGGCCCCTCAGGGTCCGATTTTGAGGGTGGGGCCCCTAAGGGTCCGATTTTGTGGATGGGGCCCCTCAGGGTCTGATTTTGTGGGTGGGGCCCATCAGGGTCCAATTCTGTGGGTGGGGCCCCTCAGGGTCCGATTTTGTGACCGGGGACCCTCAGGGTCTGATTTTGTGGGTGGGGCCCCTCAGGGTCCGATTTTGTGGCTGGGGTCCCTCAGGGTCTGATTTTGTGGGTGGGGCCCCTCAGGGTCCGATTTTGTGGCCGTGGCCCCTTAGGGTCTGATTTTGTGACTGAGGTCCCTCTGGGTTCGATTTTGTGGCTGGGGCCCCTCATGGTCTGATTTTGTGGCTGTGGCCCCTCAGGGTCTGATTTTGAGGGTGGGGCCCCTCAGGGTCTAATTTGGTGGGCGGGGCCCCTCAGGGTCCGATTTTGTGGGTGGGGCCCTTCAGGGTCCAATTTTGTGGCTGGGCCCCCTCAGGGTCCGATTTTGTGGGTGGGGCCCCTCAGCGACCGATTTTGAGGGTGGGGCCCCTCAGGGTCTAATTTGGTGGGCGGAGCCCCTCAGGGTCCGATTTTGTGGGTGGGGCCCCTCAGCGACCGATTTTGAGGGTGGGGCCCCTCATGGTCTAATTTGGTGGGTGGGGCCCCTCAGGTTCTGATTTTGTGGTTAGGGCCCCTCAGGGTCTGATTTTGTGGGTGGGGCCCCTCAGGGTCTGATTTTGTGACTGGGGCCCCTCAGGGTCTGATTTTGTGGTTGGGGCCCCTCAGGGTCCGATTTTGTGGCCGGGGTCTCTCAGGGTCCGATTTTGTGGCCGGGTCCCCTCAGGGTCTGGATTTGTGGGTGGGGCCCCTCAGGGTCCGATTTTTTGGCTGGGGCCCCTCAGGGTCTGATTTTGTGGCTGGGGCCCCTCAGGGTCTGATTTTGAGGGTGGGGCCCCTCAGGGTCTAATTTGGTGGGCGGGGCCCCTCAGGGTCTGATTTTGTGGGTGGGGCCCCTCAGGGTCCGATTTCGTGACCTGGGCCCCTTAGGGTCTAATTTTGTGGGTGGGGCCCCTCAGGGTCTGGTTTTGTGGGTGGGGCCCCTCAGGGTCTGATTTTGTGGGTTGGCCCCCTCAGGGTCCGATTTTGTGACCGGGGCACCTCAGGGTCTGATTTTGTGGTTGGGGCCCCTGAGGGTCCTATTTTGTGACTGGGGCCCCTCTAGATTCGATTTTGTGGCCGGTTGTCTCTCAGGGTCCGATTTTGTGGTTGGGGCCCCTCAGGGTCTGATTTTGTGGCCGGGCCCACTCAGGGTCCGATTTTGTGGGTGGGGCCCCTTAGGGTCTGATTTTGTGGGTGGAGCCCCATGGGTCCATTTTGGTGGGCGGGGCCACTCTGGGTACGATTTAGTGGGCGGTGCCCCTCATGGTCTGATTTGGTGGGCGGGGCCCCTCATGGTCCGATTTGGTGGGCGGGGCCCCTCAGGGTCCGATTTTGAGGGTGGGGCCCCTCAGGGTCTAATTTGGTGGGCGGGGTCCCTCAGGGTCTGATTTTGTGGGTTGGGCCCCTCAGGGTCCGATTTTGTGGCCGGGGCCCCTCAGGGTCCGATTTTGTGAGTGGGGCCAGTCAGGGTCCGATGTTGTGGCCGGATCCCCTCAGGGTCCGATTTTGTGGGTGGGGCCCCTCAGGGTCCAATTTTGTGGCCGGGGCCCCTCAGGGTCCAATTTTGTGGGTGGGGCCCCTTAGGGTCCGATTTTGTGGGTGGGGCCCATCAGGGTACAATTAGGTGGGCGGGGCCACTCTGGGTCCGATTTGGTGAGCTGGGCCCCTCAGGGTCTGATTTGGTGGGCGGGATCTATCAGAGTCCGATTTGGTGGGCGGGGCCCCTCAGGGTCCAATTTGGTTGGCAGGGACCCTCGGGGTCCGATATGGTGGGCGGGATCCCTCGTGGTCTGATTTGGTGGGCTGGACCCCTCGGGGTCCGATTTGGTGGGTGGGGCCCCTCGGGGTCCGATTTGGTGAGCGGGGCCACTCTAGGTCTGATTTGGTGGGCGGGCCACTCTGGGTCCGATTTGGTGGGCGGGGCCCATCAGAGTTCAATTTGGTCAGCAGGGACCCTCAGGGTCCGATTTTGTGGCCGGGGCCCGTCAGGGTCCGATTTTGTGGCCGGGGCCCGTCAGGGTCCGATTTTGTGGTTGGGGCCCCTCAGGGTCCGATTTTGTGGCTAGGGCCCCTCAGGGTCCAATTTTGTGAGTGGGGCCAGTCAGGGTCCGATGTTGTGGCCGGATCCCCTCAGGGTCCGATTTTGTGGGTGGGGCCCCTCAGGGTCCAATTTTGTGGCCAGGACCCCTCAGGGTCCAATTTTGTGGGTGGGGCCCCTTAGGGTCTGATTTTGTGGGTGGGGCCCCTCAGGGTACAATTAGGTGGGCGGGGCCACTCTGGGTCTGATTTGGTGGGTGGGGCCATCTGGGTCCAATATTTGGTGGGCGGGGCCACTCTGGGTCCGATTTGGTGAGCTGGGCCCCTCAGGGTCTGATTTGGTGGGCGGGATCTATCAGAGTCCGATTTGGTGGGCGGGGCCCTTCAGGGTCCAATTTGGTTGGCGGGGACCCTCGGGGTCCGATATGGTGGGCGGGATCCCTCGGGGTCCGATTTGGTGGGCGGGGCCCCTCAGGTCCGATTTGGTGGGTGGGGCCCCTCGGGGTCCGATTTGGTGAGCGGGGCCACTCTAGGTCTGATTTGGTGGGCGGGCCACTCTGGGTCTGATTTGGTGGGCGGGCCACTCTGGGTCCGGTTTGGTCAGCAGGGACCCTCAAGGTCCGATTTTGTGGGTGGGGCCCCTCAGGGTCCGATTTTGTGGTTGGGGCCTTTCAGAATTCGATTTAGTGGGCGGGGCCCCTCAGGGTCCGATTTGGTGGGCGGGGCCCCTCAGGGTCCGATTTGGTGGGCGGGGCCCCTCAGGGTCCAATTTGGTGGGTGGGGCCCCTCAGGGTCCCATTTGGTGGGCGGGGCCCCTCAGGGTCCGATTTGGTGGGCGGGGCCACTCTGGGTCTGATTTGGTGGGCGGGGCCACTTTGGGTCCGATTTGGTGGATGGGGCCCTTCAGGGTCCAATTTGGTGGGCGGGGACACTGATTCTGATTTTGTGGATTGGGCCCCTCAGGGTCCGACTTTGTGGCCGGGGCCCCTCAGGGTCCAATTTTGTGTCCGGGGCCCCTCAGGGTCTGATTTTGTAGCCGGTGCCTCTCAGGGTCCGATTTTGTGGTTGGGGCCCCTCAGGGTCCGATTTTGTGGTTGGGGGCCCACATGGTCCGATTTTTGGGGCCGGGGCCCCTCAGGGTCCGATTTTGCGGGTGGAGCCCCTCAGGGTCCGATTTTGCGGGTGGGGCCCCTTAGGGTCCGATTTTGCGGGTGGGGCCCCTCAGGGTCCGATTTTGTGGCCGGGACCCCTCAGGGTCCGATTTTGTGGCCGGGGCCCCTCAGGGTCCGATTTTGTGGCCGGGGCCCCTCAGGGACCGATTTTGAGGGTGGGGCCCCTCTGGGTCTAATTTGGTGGGTGGGGCCCCTCAGGGTCCGATTTTGTGGGTGGGGACCCTCAGGGTCCGATTTTGTGGCTGGGGCCCCTCAGGGTCTGATTTTGTGGCTGGGGTCCCTCAGGGTCTGATTTTGTGGGTGGGGCCCCTCAGGGTCCGATTTTGTAACTGGGGCCCCTCAGGGTCCGATTTTGTGGTTGGGGCCCCTCAGGGTCCGATTTTGTGGCCGGGGTCTCCCAGGGTCCGATTTTGTGGCTGGGGCCCCTCAGGGTCTTGATTTGTGGGTGGGGCCCATCAGGGTCCGATTTTGTGGGTGGGGCCCCTCATTGTCTGATTTTGTGGCTGGGGCCCCTCATTGTATGATTTTGTGGCTGTGGCCCCTCAGGGTCTGATTTTGAGGGTGGGGCCCCTCAGGGTCCGAATTTGGTGGGCGGGGCCCCTCAGGGTCCGATTTTGAGGGTGGGGCCCCTCAGGATCCGATTTTGTGGATGGGGCCCCTCAGGGTCTGATTTTGTGGGTGGGGCCCATCAGGGTCCGATTCTGTGGGTGGGGCCCCTCAGGGTCCGATTTTGTGACCGGGGACCCTCAGGGTCTGATTTTGTGGGTGGGGCCCCTCAGGGTCCGATTTTGTGGCTGGGGTCCCTCAGGGTCTGATTTTGTGGGGGGGGCCCCTCAGGGTCCGATTTTGTGGCCGTGGCCCCTTAGGGTCTGATTTTGTGACTGAGGTCCCTCTGGGTTCGATTTTGTGGCTGGGGCCCCTCATGGTCTGATTTTGTGGCTGTGGCCCCTCAGGGTCTGATTTTGAGGGTGGGGCCCCTCAGGGTCTAATTTGGTGGGCGGGGCCCCTCAGGGTCCGATTTTGTGGGTGGGGCCCCTCAGGGTCCAATTTTGTGGCTGGGGCCCCTCAGGGTCCGATTTTGTGGGTGGGGCCCCTCAGTGACCGATTTTGAGGGTGGGGCCCCTCAGGGTCTAATTTGGTGGGCGGAGCCCCTCAGGGTCCGATTTTGTGGGTGGGGCCCCTCAGCGACCGATTTTGAGGGTGGGGCCCCTCAGGGTCTAATTTGGTGGGCGGGGTCCCTCATGGTCTGATTTTGTGGGTGGGGCCCCATAGGTTCTGATTTTGTGGTTGGGGCGCCTCAGGTTCTGATTTTGTGGCTGGGGTCCCTCAGGGTCTGATTTTGTGGGTGGGGCCCCTCAGGGTCCGATTTTGTGACTGGGGCCCCTCAGGGTCTGATTTTGTGGTTGGGGCCCCTCAGGGTCCGATTTTGTGGCCGGGGTCTCTCAGGGTCCGATTTTGTGGCCGGGGCCCCTCAGGGTCTGATTTTGTGGTTGGGGCCCCTCAGGGTCCGATTTTGTGGCCAGGACCCCTCAGGGTCCAATTTTGTGGGTGGGGCCCCTTAGGGTCTGATTTTGTGGGTGGGGCCCCTCAGGGTACAATTAGGTGGGCGGGGCCACTCTGGGTCTGATTTGGTGGGTGGGGCCATCTGGGTCCAATATTTGGTGGGCGGGGCCACTCTGGGTCCGATTTGGTGAGCTGGGCCCCTCAGGGTCTGATTTGGTGGGCGGGATCTATCAGAGTCCGATTTGGTGGGCGGGGCCCTTCAGGGTCCAATTTGGTTGGCGGGGACCCTCGGGGTCCGATATGGTGGGCGGGATCCCTCGGGGTCCGATTTGGTGGGCGGGGCCCCTCAGGTCCGATTTGGTGGGTGGGGCCCCTCGGGGTCCGATTTGGTGAGCGGGGCCACTCTAGGTCTGATTTGGTGGGCGGGCCACTCTGGGTCTGATTTGGTGGGCGGGCCACTCTGGGTCCGGTTTGGTCAGCAGGGACCCTCAAGGTCCGATTTTGTGGGTGGGGCCCCTCAGGGTCCGATTTTGTGGTTGGGGCCTTTCAGAATTCGATTTAGTGGGCGGGGCCCCTCAGGGTCCGATTTGGTGGGCGGGGCCCCTCAGGGTCCGATTTGGTGGGCGGGGCCCCTCAGGGTCCAATTTGGTGGGTGGGGCCCCTCAGGGTCCCATTTGGTGGGCGGGGCCCCTCAGGGTCCGATTTGGTGGGCGGGGCCACTCTGGGTCTGATTTGGTGGGCGGGGCCACTTTGGGTCCGATTTGGTGGATGGGGCCCTTCAGGGTCCAATTTGGTGGGCGGGGACACTGATTCTGATTTTGTGGATTGGGCCCCTCAGGGTCCGACTTTGTGGCCGGGGCCCCTCAGGGTCCAATTTTGTGTCCGGGGCCCCTCAGGGTCTGATTTTGTAGCCGGTGCCTCTCAGGGTCCGATTTTGTGGTTGGGGCCCCTCAGGGTCCGATTTTGTGGTTGGGGGCCCACATGGTCCGATTTTTGGGGCCGGGGCCCCTCAGGGTCCGATTTTGCGGGTGGAGCCCCTCAGGGTCCGATTTTGCGGGTGGGGCCCCTTAGGGTCCGATTTTGCGGGTGGGGCCCCTCAGGGTCCGATTTTGTGGCCGGGACCCCTCAGGGTCCGATTTTGTGGCCGGGGCCCCTCAGGGTCCGATTTTGTGGCCGGGGCCCCTCAGGGACCGATTTTGAGGGTGGGGCCCCTCTGGGTCTAATTTGGTGGGTGGGGCCCCTCAGGGTCCGATTTTGTGGGTGGGGACCCTCAGGGTCCGATTTTGTGGCTGGGGCCCCTCAGGGTCTGATTTTGTGGCTGGGGTCCCTCAGGGTCTGATTTTGTGGGTGGGGCCCCTCAGGGTCCGATTTTGTAACTGGGGCCCCTCAGGGTCCGATTTTGTGGTTGGGGCCCCTCAGGGTCCGATTTTGTGGCCGGGGTCTCCCAGGGTCCGATTTTGTGGCTGGGGCCCCTCAGGGTCTTGATTTGTGGGTGGGGCCCATCAGGGTCCGATTTTGTGGGTGGGGCCCCTCATTGTCTGATTTTGTGGCTGGGGCCCCTCATTGTATGATTTTGTGGCTGTGGCCCCTCAGGGTCTGATTTTGAGGGTGGGGCCCCTCAGGGTCCGAATTTGGTGGGCGGGGCCCCTCAGGGTCCGATTTTGAGGGTGGGGCCCCTCAGGATCCGATTTTGTGGATGGGGCCCCTCAGGGTCTGATTTTGTGGGTGGGGCCCATCAGGGTCCGATTCTGTGGGTGGGGCCCCTCAGGGTCCGATTTTGTGACCGGGGACCCTCAGGGTCTGATTTTGTGGGTGGGGCCCCTCAGGGTCCGATTTTGTGGCTGGGGTCCCTCAGGGTCTGATTTTGTGGGGGGGGCCCCTCAGGGTCCGATTTTGTGGCCGTGGCCCCTTAGGGTCTGATTTTGTGACTGAGGTCCCTCTGGGTTCGATTTTGTGGCTGGGGCCCCTCATGGTCTGATTTTGTGGCTGTGGCCCCTCAGGGTCTGATTTTGAGGGTGGGGCCCCTCAGGGTCTAATTTGGTGGGCGGGGCCCCTCAGGGTCCGATTTTGTGGGTGGGGCCCCTCAGGGTCCAATTTTGTGGCTGGGGCCCCTCAGGGTCCGATTTTGTGGGTGGGGCCCCTCAGTGACCGATTTTGAGGGTGGGGCCCCTCAGGGTCTAATTTGGTGGGCGGAGCCCCTCAGGGTCCGATTTTGTGGGTGGGGCCCCTCAGCGACCGATTTTGAGGGTGGGGCCCCTCAGGGTCTAATTTGGTGGGCGGGGTCCCTCATGGTCTGATTTTGTGGGTGGGGCCCCATAGGTTCTGATTTTGTGGTTGGGGCGCCTCAGGTTCTGATTTTGTGGCTGGGGTCCCTCAGGGTCTGATTTTGTGGGTGGGGCCCCTCAGGGTCCGATTTTGTGACTGGGGCCCCTCAGGGTCTGATTTTGTGGTTGGGGCCCCTCAGGGTCCGATTTTGTGGCCGGGGTCTCTCAGGGTCCGATTTTGTGGCCGGGGCCCCTCAGGGTCTGATTTTGTGGTTGGGGCCCCTCAGGGTCCGATTTTGTGGCCGGGGTCTCTCAGGGTCCGATTTTGTGGCCGGGTCCCCTCAGGGTCTGATTTTGTGGGTGGGGCCCCTCAGGGTCCGATTTTGTGGGTGGGGCCCTCAGAGTCCGTTTTTTTTGGCTGGGACCCCTCAGGGTCTGATTTTGTGGGTGGGGCCCCTCAGGGTCCGATTTCGTGACCTGGGCCCCTTAGGGTCTGATTTTGTGACTGGGGCCCCTCTGGGTTCGATTTTGTGGCCGGGGTCTCTCAGGGTCCGATTTTGTGGGTGGGGCCCCTCAGGGTCTGATTTTGTGGGTGGGGCCCCTCAGGGTCCGATTTTGTGACCGGGGCACCTCAGGGTCTGATTTTGTGGTTGGGGCCCCTGAGGGTCCTATTTTGTGACTGGGGCCCCTCTAGGTTCGATTTTGTGGCTGGTTGTCTCTCAGGGTCCGATTTTGTGGTTGGGGCCCCTCAGGGTCTGATTTTGTGGCCGGGCCCACTCAGGGTCCGATTTTGTGGGTGGGGCCCCTTAGGGTCTGATTTTGTGGGTGGAGCCCCCTGGGTCCATTTTGGTGGGCGGGGCCACTCTGGGTCCAATTTAGTGGGCGGTGCCCCTCATGGTCCGATTTGGTGGGTGGGGCCCCTCATGGTCCGATTTGGTGGGCGGGGCCCCCTGGGTCCGATTTGGTGGGCGGGGCCCTTCAGGGTCCGATTTGGTGGGCGGGGTCAATCTGGGTCCGATTTGGTGGGCGGGGCTCCTCAGGGTCCGATTTGGTGGGCGGGGTCAATCGGTCCGATTTGGTGGGCGGGGCTCCTCAGGTTCCGATTTGGTGGGCGGGGCCCCTCAGGGTCCAATTTGATGGGCGGGGCCCCTCAGGGTCCGATTTGGTGTGTGGGGCCCCTCAGGGTCCGATTTGGTGGGCAGGGCCTCTCTGGGTCTGATTTGGTGGGTGGGGCCACTCTGGGTAAGATTTGGAGGCTGGGGTCGCTCAGCCTCTAATTTGGAGGCCGGGGTCGTTGAGCTTCCGATTTGGAGGCCGAGGTCAAAGAGCCTCCCATTTGGAGGCAGGGGTCGATGAGCTTCCGATTTGGAGGCCGGGGTCGATGAGCCTCCGATTTGGAGGCCGGGGTGGCTCAGCCTCCGATTTGGAGGCCGGGGTGGCTCAGCCTCCGATTTGGAGGCCGGGGTGGATCAGCCTCCGATTTGGAGGCCGGGGTGGATCATCCTCCGATTTGGAGGCCGGGGTGGCTCATCCTCCGATTTGGAGGCCGGGGTGGACCAGCCTCCGATTTGGAGGCCGGGGTGGCTCAGCCTCCGATTTGGAGGCCGGGGTGGCTCAGCCTCCGATTTGAAGGCCGGGGTCGCTCAGCCTCCGATTTGGAGGCCGGGGTCGCTCAGCCTCCGATTTGGAGGCCGGGGTCGCTCAGCCTCCGACTTGGAGGCCGGGGTGGCTCAGCCTCCGATTTGGAGGCCGGGGTCGATCAGCCTCCGATTTGGAGGCCGGGGTGGCTCAGCCTCCGATTTGGAGGCCGAGGTGGCTCAGCCTCTGATTTGGAAGCCGGGGTGGCTCAGCCTCCGATTTGGAGGCCGGGGTGGCTCAGCGTCCGATTTGGAGGCCGGGGTGGCTCAGCCTCCGATTTGGAGGCCGGGGTGGCTCAGTCTCCGATTTGGTGTGTCGGCCCTTTAAGACTCATTTGGGTGCGCTGGCCCTTTAACAATCACTATGGCGCGTTGGCCCTTTAAGAGCTAGTTTGGCTCACTGGGCTTCTTTTAAATCCACTTTGGCGCACACATTCTCTCTCAGGGGCATGTGTCATGTGATGAAGCTAGATTTGCATTTGTGCTGTGAGTTTCGCTTTAAGAGCTGATATTATGTGGCAGAGGCTCTGTGCTGGGGTTCAAGTGAAGTTCGTAGGCGTTGGCATAGTAACTGGGTCTGCCTGAGCATATCAATGAGCTCAACTGTCATTTCAATCGCCTCATGGCACGTTTTGCCATTTCCTATTGAAAAGCATTGGAGACAGTGCATTCCAATGACGGGAAAAAAAATATTCAAACGCAAATTGCGCAAAAACTACAAATCCGATCGACACGAAAAATACTTAGCACACCTCTCATGGACGCTGGCTTCGAAACGACACCTCAACGGAGTCTGTGCGTGTAGCGGTTCGGGCCGCATTAATTGCGGAAATCAACTTAATAATAATAACTAGATGTGTATTTCCTGAAGGAAGTACAGATAGTGGTTTGAAATGGTGCCCGGTCTGCCCCTTTAAGAGAGACTTGCCTGCTGCCCCTGCAAGACTTTCAACTCAGGATCCGTTTTAAATGTGGGTGCCTCTCAGGGGCCACTTTGGCCTCAGGGTCTGATTTGGTGGGTGGGGCCCCTCAGGATCCGATTCGGTGGCCTGGGCTCCTCAGGATTTGAATTAGTTGCAGGGATTCCTCAGGGTCCAATTTTGTGGGTGTGGCCCCTCAGGGTCGGATTTTGTGGGTGTTTGCCCCTCAGGGTCCGATTTTGTGGGTGGGTCCCCTCAGGGTCCGATTTTATAGGTGGGGACCCTCAGGGTCTGATTTTGTGGGTGGGGCCCCTCATGGTCTGATTTTGTGGGTGGGGCCCCTCATGGTATGATTTTGTGTCCGGGGCCCCTCAGGGTCCGATTTTATGGCCGGGGCCCCTCAGGGTCTGATTTTATGGCCGGGGCCCCTCAGGGTCTGATTTTGCGGGTGGGGCCTCTCAGGGTCCGATTTTGTGGGTGGGGCCCCTCAGGGTCCGATTTTGTGGCTGGGTCCCCTCAGGGTCCGATTTTGTTGATTGGCCCCTCAGGGTCCGATTTTGAGGGTGGGGCCCCTCAGGGCTTGAATTGTTGGCCGGGATCTCTCAGGCTCCTATTTTGTGGGTGTGGCCTCTCTGGGTCTGATTTGGTGGGTGGGGCCACTCTGGGTAAGATTTGGAGGCTGGGGTCGCTCAGCCTACAATTTGGAGGCCGGGGTCGTTGAGCTTCCGATTTGGAGGCCGAGGTCAAAGAGCCTCCGATTTGGAGGCCGGGGTCGATGAGCTTCCGATTTGGAGGCCGGGGTCGATGAGCCTCCGATTTGGAGGCCGGGGTGGCTCAGCCTCCGATTTGGAGGCCGGGGTGGCTCAGCCTCCGATTTGGAGGCCGGGGTGGCTCAGCCTCCGATTTGGAGGCCGGGGTCGCTCAGCCTCCGATTTGGAGGCCGGGGTCGCTCAGCCTCCGATTTGGAGGCCGGGGTGGCTCAGCCTCCGATTTGGAGGCCGGGGTCAATCAGCCTCCGATTTGGAGGCCAGGGTGGCTCAGCCTCCTATTTGGAGGCCGGGGTGGCTCAGCCTCTGATTTGGAGGCCTGGGTCAATCAGCCTCCGATTTGGAGGCCGGGGTGGATCAGCCTCCGATTTGGAGGCCGGGGTGGATCAGCCTCCGATTTGGAGGCCGGGGTGGATCAGCCTCCCATTTGGAGGGCGGGGTGGATCAGCCTCCGATTTGGAGGCCGGGGTGGATCAGCCTTCCATTTGGAGGCCGGGGTGGCTCAGCGTCCGATTTGGAGGCCGGGGTGGCTCAGCCTCCGATTTGGAGGCCGGGGTGGCTCAGCCTCCGATTTGGAGGCCGGGGTGGCTCAGTCTCCGATTTGGTGTGTCGGCCCTTTAAGACTCATTTGAGTGCGCTGGCCCTTTAACAATCACTTTGGCGCGTTGGCCCTTTAAGAGCTAGTTTGGCTCACTGGGCTTCTTTTAAATCCACTTTGGCGCACACATTCTCTCTCAGGGGCATGTGTCATGTGATGAAGCTAGATTTGCATTTGTGCTGTGGGTTTCGCTTTAAGAGCTGATATTATGTGGCAGAGGCTCTGTGCTGGGGTTCAAGTGAAGTTCGTAGGCGTTGGCATAGTGTCACGTCGCAGCCAGACTCAGGGCCTGCTGTTCCGGCGTCGGCCACTAGGAGGCGCCGGACGTCACTGCCAGACTCAGGGCCTGCAGTTCCGGTCTCGGCCACTCGGGGGCGCCGGACCGTCACGTCGCCGTCGGACTCGGGGCCTGCTGTTCCAGCGTCTGCCACTAGGAGGCGCCGGACGTCACTGCCAGACTCAGGGCCTGCAGTTCCGGTCTCGGCCACTCGGGGGCGCCGGACCGTCACATCGCCGTCGGACTCGGGGACGGCTATTCCTGCCTCAGCCACTGGGAGGCGCCGTGGTTCGCTCCAGGGTGAGGGTGGTGGCAGAGAGGGGGCTCCTGCACAGGCATCTGGTGGGCGCAGGCTCCGCCCCTCTGCCAGTCATGTAGGGCTTACTGCATGTCCATCTGGCCTGGTCCGGGGGCGGTCCTGGTTACATCATCGGGCCGGGAACCTGTGAGGGAGGACCTGATCCCTCAAATACCTGGGGACTGGTCTTGCAAGCCGCCGGATATATTCTTGGTTCCCCTGCGTGTTACTGTGTGAATTTCTATAGTGTATACTCTGACCTCAGCCTGGATTCTTGACCATTCTATTGCCTGCCGTTTTTGTACCTCCGCCTCTCTTCCGACTTTTTGATGCTGACCTTTGCTTGGATTCCTGACTCTCCTTCTGCCTGCTGATTCTGTACCTCGCTGCCCTCCTGGTTTTACTGACCCTGGCCTGGACTTTTGACTCTCCCTCTGTCTGCTGATTTTGTGCCTCTGCGGCGCCCTGGTCTCAGACTCCTGCATCCTGACCTTGATTACGGGTTTTAGTTTTGACCCCTTGGTGGCCGTCCTGCTCTGGTCCACTGCTAATCTAGACAGCTACCTCCTGGGCCTTGCTACAATTCCAGATCCCTGTATAGGGGTTAAGGGTCTCGGGGTTACTCGGGGTGCTGTCCCCACTGCAGCCCAGATTCGCAGACGGCCGTCACATTATATCCGGCCCAAAAAAGAACTGCTTTTTGTGTATATTTCCATCATATATAAAAGCAGTCTCCTGATTTTTTTTTTTCCCCTGAGCTGATTACCTGGCCTACACCTGCTCCAGAGCACAGTCTGAGGGAATACTCCCATCTTCCTATACCATCATGCTGCAGCCTGGAGGCTTCAAGGGAAATGCTGAGCGTCAGAAATCCACATTCCTGGGACGTCTGCCTCTGGGCAGCTCTGGTCGTGCTGTCCCAGAGGCTCAGGTATTGCCCGCAAATGCGGCTAAACTTTTGTTACCCGTTTCTCTCTTATTTTCAAAGAAATCTTTGTGTGTGAAGGCCTATGTGGATTGTGGTTCCGCAGGCAACTTCATAGATTTTTTGCTTGCAAGGAAACTTGGTGTACCTCTTTTAAGGCTTAATGCTCCTATTCAAACCACGGCGATTAATGGTACATCCATTATCCAGGGTGGAGTGGAATTTGTTACTACAGAGATTGTTATGTCAGTGGGGGCATTACACACAGAACATATGTCATTTTTTGTTATTTCCAATTTATCACATGCAGTTGTGTTAGGTATGCCATGGTTGCGCCAGCATAATCCTATTATTGACTGGCACCAAGGGGATATCGTGCGCTGGAGTCCACAGTGTCAGAATCACTGTATGTCGCTGTCAGTGAACCAAATTAAAATTAAAACACCCTTTATACCTTACGCATTAAGGGACTATGAGGACGTCTTTTCCATAGTGGAGTCTGAGAAATTACCGCCTCATAGAGAGTATGACTGTCCTATAGACTTGGTTCCAAGTGCTCGTCTCCCTAAGGGGAGAATATTTAACCTCTCTGGTCCTGAGCGTGTAGCCATGAAGGACTACATAGTGGACAGCTTGCAAAAAGGTTTTATTAGACCCTCCACTTCACCTGTAGGGGCTGGGTTTTTCTTTGTAGAAAAAAAAGATGGTGGACTCAGACCGTGTATTGATTATCGTGAGCTGAACGCGATTACTGTGAAAAATCAGTATCCGCTTCCACTCATCCCTGATCTGTTTAATCAGCTACTAGGAGCCCGTTGGTTCACTAAGCTTGATCTGCGGGGGGCTTACAATCTGGTTCGCATAAGAAATGGGGATGAGTGGAAAACAGCCTTTAACACACCTCTTGGTCATTTTGAGTACCTTGTGATGCCGTTTGGATTGAGTAACGCGCCCGCCGTGTTCCAACACTTTGTGAATGATATATTCAGGGATATTTGTGGGGTATATGTAGTGGTTTATTTGGATGACATCCTGATTTACTCCGCTGATGTTCTTACACACGTGCAACATGTCCGTGCTGTACTCCAGAGACTTAGAGAACATTCTCTATACGCCAAGTTGGAGAAATGTGTTTTTATGGCTGAGGAGGTACAATTTTTGGGGTACATGATTTCTGCTAAGGGGTTTCGCATGGATCCTGCCAAGATCCGACCCATTAGAGAATGGGTACAACCTAAAACTCTAAAAGCGCTGCAGCGATTCTTGGGATTTACTAATTACTACCGTAAATTCATCAAAAGCTTCTCTGAGATCGCCAAACCGCTCACGGATCTGACCCGGAAGGGGGCTGACGTGGTTAATTGGAAGCCAGAGGCACTTCAGGCATTTTCTGTTTTAAAGGAGTGTTTTTCTGCCAACCCAATATTAATTCAGCCTGATCTAGATCGCCCCTTTGTGGTAGAGGTTGATGCCTCTGAGGTTGGGGTAGGTGCAGTGCTTTCCCAAGGCACTGCCTCTCTCACTCAACTCCGCCCATGTGCCTTCTTTTCCCGAAAATTCTCCCCTACTGAGAAAAATTATGATATAGGGAATCGGGAATTGTTGGCCATAAAGTGGGCCTTCGAAGAATGGCGCCACTTTCTCGAAGGTGCTAAACACAAGGTTACCGTGATCACAGATCACAAGAACCTGACCTACTTGGAGTCTGCTAAAAGACTGAATCCTAGGCAGGCCAGGTGGGCCTTATTTTTCTCAAGGTTTAACTTTGTGATCACGTTTCGTCCAGGGACGAAAAATGTAAGGGCTGACGCCCTCTCTCGAAGTTTCTGCCCCTCACAGGCTGAGGACTCGGAACCAGTCCCAATACTGGCCAATGGGATCGTCGTGTCGGCCGTGTCTCTGGACCTTCTGGAGGAGATCCGTAGATCCTCAGAACAAGTCCCGGACACGACGCCCCCCCAGAAATTGTTCGTTCCGGCCCCGTTGCGTCTACAAGTTATGAAAGAGTCGCATGACTCTGTCCTGGCAGGCCATCCTGGTGTTAATAATACAGCCAGACTAGTGACCAGGAATTTTTGGTGGCCGACGGTGGTTAAGGACTGCAAGGATTACGTACTGGCTTGCGAAACTTGTGCTCGTGCTAAGTCCCCCCATAATCGGCCTGCCGGCTGGCTCCAGTCCTTGCCTGCCCCAGAGAGTCCATGGACCCACATCTCCATGGACTTCATTACTGACCTGCCACCCTCAGAAGGGAAGACATGCATCTGGGTGGTGGTAGACAGGTTCAGTAAGCAGTGCCATTTTGTTCCCCTGTCTGGACTACCTAATGCAGAAACGCTGAGTAAATTGTTCGTTATTCATGTAATACGACTGCATGGCGCCCCGGTGAATATCGTGTCCGACCGAGGAACCCAGTTCGTTTCTAAATTCTGGAGGGCGTTCTGCAAACGGATTGGCGTTGAATTATCCTTCTCCTCCGCTTACCACCCTGAGACCAATGGTCAAACTGAGCGCACTAACCAGGGCCTAGAGCAGTATCTCCGCTGTTATGTTTCGGAACATCAATCTGATTGGGTGGAACATCTCCCGTTAGCCGAATTCGCCCTAAATAACCAATACCAAGAATCCATCAAAACCACCCCGTTCTTCTGTAATCTTGGTTTACACCCACGTTTTGGTTCATTTTCGGCTAAGATGTCGGACCTCCCGGGGGTAGAGAAATCCATACATCACTTAAGGACCATCTGGTCAGAGGTGAACTCAAACTTGAAAGGCTCCCAAGTCAGACAGGCTTCGGCGGCAAATAAACGGCGGTCCAAGGGGCCGCACCTGGGAGTTGGGGACAAAGTTTGGCTGTCTACCAAGAACATTAAACTTAAGGTACCGTCTGCCAAACTAGGCCCCAGATTTATTGGTCCCTATGAGATTTTGGAGGTAATTAACCCGGTAGCCTTTCGCTTAAAGCTCCCTCAGTCCTTCAAAATACCCAACGTTTTCCACAAATCCCTCCTAAAAACGTACCGCTCCCCAATTCAACCTGTCCAGTCCCCTCCTCCTCCAGTTTTGGTCAAGGGTACCTTGGAGTACGAAGTCCAAGGTATCCTTGATTCCCGATTAGTGAGAGGGTCCGTGCAATACTTAGTGCATTGGAAGGGCTACGGCCCAGAGGAGAGGTCCTGGGTCCCCGCTGGTGACATCCATGCCAAGGGGTTAATTAGAAGATTTCACCTCCTTCACCCGGACAAACCGGGTTTTGAGGGTCCGGAGGCCCCTCTTAGAAGGGGGGGTACTGTCACGTCGCAGCCAGACTCAGGGCCTGCTGTTCCGGCGTCGGCCACTAGGAGGCGCCGGACGTCACTGCCAGACTCAGGGCCTGCAGTTCCGGTCTCGGCCACTCGGGGGCGCCGGACCGTCACGTCGCCGTCGGACTCGGGGCCTGCTGTTCCAGCGTCTGCCACTAGGAGGCGCCGGACGTCACTGCCAGACTCAGGGCCTGCAGTTCCGGTCTCGGCCACTCGGGGGCGCCGGACCGTCACATCGCCGTCGGACTCGGGGACGGCTATTCCTGCCTCAGCCACTGGGAGGCGCCGTGGTTCGCTCCAGGGTGAGGGTGGTGGCAGAGAGGGGGCTCCTGCACAGGCATCTGGTGGGCGCAGGCTCCGCCCCTCTGCCAGTCATGTAGGGCTTACTGCATGTCCATCTGGCCTGGTCCGGGGGCGGTCCTGGTTACATCATCGGGCCGGGAACCTGTGAGGGAGGACCTGATCCCTCAAATACCTGGGGACTGGTCTTGCAAGCCGCCGGATATATTCTTGGTTCCCCTGCGTGTTACTGTGTGAATTTCTATAGTGTATACTCTGACCTCAGCCTGGATTCTTGACCATTCTATTGCCTGCCGTTTTTGTACCTCCGCCTCTCTTCCGACTTTTTGATGCTGACCTTTGCTTGGATTCCTGACTCTCCTTCTGCCTGCTGATTCTGTACCTCGCTGCCCTCCTGGTTTTACTGACCCTGGCCTGGACTTTTGACTCTCCCTCTGTCTGCTGATTTTGTGCCTCTGCGGCGCCCTGGTCTCAGACTCCTGCATCCTGACCTTGATTACGGGTTTTAGTTTTGACCCCTTGGTGGCCGTCCTGCTCTGGTCCACTGCTAATCTAGACAGCTACCTCCTGGGCCTTGCTACAATTCCAGATCCCTGTATAGGGGTTAAGGGTCTCGGGGTTACTCGGGGTGCTGTCCCCACTGCAGCCCAGATTCGCAGACGGCCGTCACACATAGTAACTGGGTCTGCCTGCGCATATCAATGAGCTCAACTGTCATTTCAATCGCCTCAGGGCACGTTTTGCCATTTCCTATTGAAAAGCATTGGAGACAGTGCACTCCAATGACGGGAAAAAAAATTTTCAAACGCAAATTGCGCAAAAACTACAAATCCGATCGACACGAAAAATACTTAGCACACCTCTCATGGACGCTGGCTTCGAAACGACACCTCAACGGAGTCTGTGCGTGTAGCGGTTCGGGCCGCATTAATTGCGGAAATCAACTTAATAATAATAATAAGAAGAAGAAGAATAAGTTAGCAGCGTTCGGATTACAATATAGTGGTTTTTTCAAACCACTATAATAATAAGAAGAAGAAGAAGAATAAGTTAGCAGCGTTCGGATTACAATATAATGGTTTTTTCAAACCACTATAATAATAATAATCTTTATTTATATAGCGCCAACATATTCCGCAGCGCTTTACAGTTGAACAGTTTCAAACACAACAGTCATAAGTAATAACGTTAACAATACAATAATTAAAGCGAAATAAGACGACCCTGCTCGTGAGAGCTTACAATCTACAATGAGGTGGGGGCGATACAAAGCACAGGTTGTATTTACAATGATGTATTTACAATGATGGTCCAGCCATCTTCAGGGGGTGGGGGATAGATGGAGATAGTGAATGGGCAACACACACACAAGCATAAAATGACTTTGATTACTGAATGTGATAGGCCGCTCTGAACAAATGTGTTTTGAGCGAGCGCATTAAACTATGCAAATTGTGGATGGTCCTAATATCTTGGGGTAGAGCATTCCAGAGGATTGGCGCAGCACGGGAGAAGTCTTGGAGTCGGGAGTGGGAGGTACGGATTAGGGCAGAGGTTAGTCAAAAGTCATTTGCAGAGCGCAGTGGTCGGTTAGGCCGATAGACAGAAATGAGGGAGGAGATGTAAGGGGGTGCCGCACTGTGGATAGCTTTGTGGGTGAGAACAAGTACCTTGAATTGTATCCTGTAATGAATGGGCAGCCAGTGTAACGACTGGCGAAGAGCGGATGCGTCCGAGAAACGATTAGCCAGATGGACAACCCTGGCTGCTGCATTAAGGATGGACTGGAAAGGGGAGTGTCGAGTGAGGGGGAGGCCAATTAATAGAGCGTTACAGTAGTCCAGGCGGGAGAGGATCAGGGCGACAGTGAGGGTTTTTGCTGTTTCCATGGTGAGAAAAGGGCGGATTCTAGAGATATTCTTTAGGTGTAAGCGGCACGAGCGGGCAAGAGATTGTATATGGGAGGTGAAGGAGAGATCGGAGTCAAGCATAACGCCCAGACAGCGCGCCTGCTGTCGGGGTGTTATTATGGTCCCACTCACGGAGAGGGAAATGTCAGATTTAGGGAGGTTAGTAGATGGCGGGAGCAGAAGAAGTTCAGTTTTGGAGAGGTTGAGTTTCAGATAGAGAGCAGACATGATGTTGGAGACTGCAGACAGACAGTCAGTGGCGTTCTGTAGTACAGAGGGGGTAAGGTCAGGGGATGATGTGTATAGTTGTGTGTCATCAGCATAAAGATGGTACTGAAAGCCAAATCTGCTGATGGTCTGTCCAATTGGGGCTGTGTAGAGAGAGAAGAGAAGGGGGCCAAGGACTGAGCCCTGAGGTACCCCGACAGTGAGAGGAAGACGAGATGAAGTGGAGCCAGAGAACAGAACACTGAAGGAGCGGTCAGAAAGATAGGAGGAGAACCAGGAGAGAGCAGTGTCCTTAATGCCTAGTGACTGGAGCCTAGAGAGTAGGAGAGGGTGGTCAACAGTGTCGAAAGCTGCAGAAAGGTCGAGAAGAATGAGCAGAGAGTGGTCACCGTTACGTTTTGCTGTCAGAAGGTCATTGGTCACTTTGATGAGTGCAGTTTCTGTCGAATGTAGGGGGCGGAAACCGGACTGTGAAGGGTCTAGGAGGGAGTGAGTGGAGAGGTAGTGGGTAAGGCGGGAGTATATCAGACGCTTCAAGACTTTAGAGATGAAGGGGAGATTGGAGAATGGTCTGTAGTTGTTTGTGCAGGATGGGTCGAGGGTGGGTTTCTTTAGTAATGGAGTAATGATAGAGTGTTTGAAGGAGGAGGGGAAAATGCCAGAGGAGAGGGAGAGATTAAAGATTGTAGTTAGGTGAGTTGTGACGACTGGAGAGAGAGACTGGAGGAGATGTAAGGGAATGGGATCGGTTGTGCATGTAGTCGGACGAGAAGAGGAGAGGAGCCTGGAGACTTCGTCTTCTGTGATGGGATCGAATGTGGAGAGTGAGCCAGGGGAAATGCAGGGAGGGATGGGAGTCACTGAACTTGGTGATTGGGAGCGGATTTCCTGGCGGATTCTTAACGAGGCCTAGCTGAAACCACTCATCAGGCCATGCAGCCGCGGACCATTGGCCCTTAAAATATGCCCCAAAATCTACTGCATCAGACGCATCCGTAAACAGATCCAACTCATCATTTACAACCGCCTCCTCCATAAGTAACGATCATCCGTTGTATTGCTCCAAAAACAATCCCGCCGTAGCTCTCGCCAACCGCCGAGAAAAGACCATACCCATTGGAATAATGCGACAAGCAAAATTCAATTTACCAAGTAGTGACTAAACCTCTCTCAATGACAATTTCTTTAACTGTCTAGCTCGAGACACCTCATCCCGCAACGCCTTCACCTTATCCTCCGGTAAACGGAACTCCCAAGTCACCGAATCAATCACGATTCCCAAAAAAGACAGGCACGTACAAGGCCCCTCCATTTTTCCTGGAGCAAGCGGTACGCCAAAACGCTCAGCTACCCACTCCACGGCCCTAAGCAGCCTCTCACAACAGCCTGAGTCACCCGGACCGATACACAAAAAATCATCTAAGTAATGAATCAAGGAATCAAAACCCGACACATCCCCGACAACCCATTCGAGAAAAGAACTGAACGCCTCAATAAACGCGCAAGAAACCGAGCAGCCCATTGGCAAACACCTATCAACAAAAAATTCCCCCCCCAGTAACAGCCCAACAACCTAACATTCTCTGGATGAACCGGGAGCAACCGAAACGCCGACTCGATATCCGTTTTAGCCAAAAGTGCCCCCTTTCCACACCTCCGAACCCACTTTGCCGCCTCATCAAAAGACGTATACACCACCGAGCACAGTTCTGGATCAATTCCATCATTCACCGACCTACCACAAGGGAAAGACAGGTGATGAATGAGCCTAAACTTATTCGGCTCTTTCTTCGGCACCAACCATAGGGGCGAAACGGCCAAATCCTCAAACGGAGGATCCTTAAACGGCCCCGAAATTCTTCCCAACTGAAATTCCTTTGCCAACTTTTCCGACACCACCGCACCATACAGGTCTGCTGACCTGAGATTCTTCAGCCCCCATCGTATCTCAAAATGAGGGTCAAGAATTCTAAAACCGTCCCTGAAAACAGACAACAACAGTTCCGCCTTCACACCATCCGGAAACTTATTTAGATAAGTGGCCATCGCGGCCGGTTTCACTGGCGTCCCCCCCTTTGGAATTACCACTCTCTGCTTTTCCTTTCTGCTTCCTAAAGCATCTGGAAGCACCATGCGAGGTTCCGCCACAATGGGAGCAAAGGTGCTTGAATTTGCAGCTTGCCCCGAATTTACACTGCCCATCATTAAATTGCCAGCAGAGACCCTGTTTCTTGGTGCCTGACTGCCCCGACTGACCGCCTGCCCCTTGACCACCGCTTTGCGCATTTGAAGAACCGGCCCCCCCAGCTCCCCCCCCAGGAAAGGAATGGCCGAACTTAGTCTGTGTCATAACCTTCAACCACAGATTTATGTCTTTCTGATCCCACCTCATCGCCGGACGAACTGCCTTCCTCTGCCAAAACTGCTCGACGTAACGGGGCCAAGCCTGACCTCCGTATACCCTATACGCCTCCCCAATTGAATCTAAATAACTAAAAATAGGAGAACAGTTCTCAGGCGCCTTCTCACCAATCACGCTAGCCAAAATTGCAAACGCCTGGAGCCAATTAGCAAACGTTTGCGGAATCAAACGCCATCTCCATTTTTCCTCCTCCTCTTTTTTGCTATCATCCTTCTTTCAATTATCCAAATTGAACTTTTCCAGCGGTAGCAGGGAAAAAAATCTCGACGTACTCTTCCTTCCAGATCTTTTCCTGCATCTCCTTTTTAAGATGAGCACCCAGAGGGCCCTCAAAGCATACATACACCTCCCCATGGGCCCTATCATCTAAATGGATCCAACATTCCTTCTCTTTTTCAGTCTGAACTGAAACAGACACAGGGTCCACTTGGCCCACTGAGACCCTGGTAGCCGCCCCCGACGGGCAGGCCCCTCGCTCCTGCCCAGGCGGCTAAATGCGCTGATGGCTCTCTAACTCCCTCCATCCACGCCAACAAATCCCGCATGGAAGCTAAAATCTCCCCAAGCCCCCCGATTGTTGACAGGCCCTGTTCCCCCACTACCTGTCCTAATGCCACCGGCCGGCCCCCTACCCCGCTTCCGACCGCAGGGGACCTCACTAGGGATGATGACAGACAAGCCAAAGAGCCATACTCACCGGGCTGGGAGGACGCTGTGTCTCCTCCAGCCGCCATTCCCGAATCCCACTGTGCGTCAAAACTGGAGCTTCGCCTCAGACCCTCTGTCCCCAGAGGTCTGATACTCACCTAAACAGGCTCTCTTGACACCGCTGCACTCCTGGGCCACTCTCTTCTGAGATCTTCATCGCTCCGACCCCCGCTGAGGCCAGTGGGCTGCACAGGCACAGGGGCTGCCGCCTGTGGCCACCTACCGCCCGCACCCCCCATGACTGTCGGTCGCTGTCCTTGGTCCTCCCCTGCCGCTGGTCCAGTCAGGGGGCCCACATCACAGGGCACACTCGCCCGCCCCGACCGCTGGGGCTGCCGCTCGATAATCCACCAACACTGGCCCTCTCACCGTCACCACGCACCGAGCTGGCAGGCCACATGACTCCATGGCGGCCTGCTGTGACTTCATCTGCACCGACCCGGCGCGTGCAGGCTCCGCCTCCCGATCAGGCCTAGGAGAAGGCCTAGCGACTGCCGCTGCACCCAGGCCGGCCCATGGATTCCTCCCGGCCCGGGGTCTGCCAGCACGCCTACCAGCAGGCACCCGAGTTGGAGGGTCCCTGGAGGGGCTCCGACGCCAGCGCTGGGTGGTTGGCGCAGCATCCGGGGACAGGCGCTCTGGAGGCCTCACCCGCCGCCTTGTACGCGGAGAAGGAACTGTGGCCAATCCGCCGCCTCCCCCCGATGATCCCGGCCACCTGCTCCTCTAGCCATCCATCAGGCTGCGCCTCTGCTGCCACCCGCAGCCTCTCCAGTTCCGTGGATATGGACTCCATGCTTGTGGACAATCACTCGTGGCTCCGGAGCGGGAACTAGAGGTAACCGCCCCCATAAGCCTCCTAATATACCCCCCTTTATCCACCTCCTCCACCCCCTGGGATAATTAACCCCTTCCCTCCAACCCACTGTCATGAAGCCGCTGGGGGGGTTGTGCGGCTCGCTCCGGCCCGTCTTTACCACCTACCAGCGTACACTTTGAACACTAAGCCTAATTCCTCTTCCACCACGGCCTCACTTTTTCCCTGTCATGTTGCTCAGATAGTGTGGTAGGAGCACAGTATTAGCAACGAAAAATTAGGTTTTAAACTGTGCACCACCTCGGCAAAAGCTGAATTTCAGCAACGGTAAATTCAAAGTTGAAATATGGCATGTTGTATCATGTTAGTCACAGAAAAAAAAATTGTTTGAGTGCGGATGAGTCCTGTATGTCAAAGAAGTTATAATACAAACAATTTTAAAGTCAGGTCCCTTACTGTATGATGTTAATCACAGAATACTTTTTTGTGGCCTATGGATCAGGCCTCTATAACACACTAGTTGCTACAAACTGTTTTAAAGTCAGGTCTGTCATGATCCAGACAGGATTTTGGTCTTGGCTCTCCTTTCCCGGTCTGTTCATGTCAGAGGTTAACTTTCTCTGCCTCGTTCCGGTGTCAGGTCTGCTATTTCTCTGTGCTGCATCCTGCAGGCAGTGCCAGTTATATTTCCTGCCTACAGAGTATGTAGCAGGCTCTGGTGAACCACTGATTTGTCCTGCTGCATTTAGCTGACTTTGCCTGTGTCTGTGCACTCCTCTCCTACCCGTCCTGACTCTGTGCATCCCTGTGTATTTGGATTCCCCGGTACTCGACTCTGCTTTGGCTCTGACCTGATTCTGTTTCTTCCTTCTGATACTTCTGCTACGGACCGGCACTGACCTTTTGGTGCTTCTTTGACTGTGTGTTTGGCATTCCCCTATGTACTACGCAACTCTCTGGTATGGACTCAGCTCTTCTGAGTATTCTGCTGCCATCTGGTGGTAGTCTTGCTGCAGTTCTGTTGGTCTGCTCTGAGCAGAGTTTTAGATCTCTCCACTCTGCTGCAATCTATTGGAGCTTGCGTTACTCTGCATTTACCTGTGCTGCAGCTTGACAAGGTCCCTTACTGTATGACGTTAATAACAGAAGACTTTTTTTGTGGCCTATGGATCAGGCCTCTATAACACACTAGATGCTACAAACTCTTTTAAAGTCAGGTCCTTACTGTATCACATTAATAACAGAAGACTAATTTGTGGCCTATGGATCAGGCCTCTATAACACACTAGATGCTACAAACTATTTTAAAGTCAGGTCCCTTACTGTATGACGTTAATAACAGAACAATTTTTTGTGGCCTCTGGATCAGGCCTCTACAGCTTAATTCCAACCCAACCAAATGACGAAGTGTGATACTGCGTGTTGTCTAACTTTTTGCAACAGAAAAATTATAATTTTTTTTAAGGTGCCTAAGGTCTGCAGACAAGTTCACATCACCGCCACAAAATGACAAGGTGGGATACAGCAGGCTGTTTAATATTTTTTCTATAGCTACATGTGAATTAGAATGCTATGCATGGATCACAATAGAAGCAGTATACAACACGTGCCCTGCTTACTTTGTCTGTGGACCTCAGTAATGTCCAAAAAAAGAAAAAAAAATCCGGAAGGTAAATGTTACAGCCACACTGGACACTATCTAGCTACACTATCTGACTGATATACAACCACCTATCTTACTAGCTAAATGTGGGGTACAGCAGACTTTTTCACATTTAGCTACTGAAAAAATATTATTTAGACTGCTATACTTGTGCATGGAGCACTATAGAAGCAGTGCACAATACACTCGTAGGACATGTGCCCTGCTTGCTTTGTCTGTGGACCTCAGTAATGGCCCCCCCAAAAAAATTTCTGGAATGTAAATTTTACAGCCACACTGGATCCTATCTAGCTACACTATCTGACTGATACACCATCGCCTAACTATCTTGCTAAAATCTTGCTGATAACAGTGGCAGCGTCAGGAGCAGCCTCTCTGAGCAGTTATAGTGTCAAAATGGCGCTAAAACAAGATGTCCGTTATTTATATGGAGAGGGACATGTGATTTTAGCAGCCAATGTCACAAGCCGTAGTGTCCCGAAATTGTGGGCGTTTCCTGCGCCCTGATTGGATAGCCACAATGTGCACACATAAAGTAAGGAAAAAGAAAAAAAATGACTGCTGTGCTTACAAGAACACTGCGCCTCTGAGCTCTGCAAACCCTCTCCCCTCATCAAACATGGGCCAAATGCGCATGATACACCACCATTATCGTTGCTAAAGTGCTTAAAATATTTTTGTGGCAACGCAAATATTTTCCCACACTTTTACCGAATGATACAGATTTTTACTGATTTTATAAAATTTTGCTTGGGTTTCCAATCACGAATCCGAATGTGCCATATTCATGCCGAATTTACGTTTGGCCATCGTTCTCTGAACAAATTCACTCATCATTAGTTATTGGAGCATGCTCGAGTGTTATCCCAGTGACTGGGCGTACTTGGATATCGTGTTATTGGAGCACGCTCGAGTGTTATCCAAGTGTCTGGGTGTCCTCAGATATCATGTTATTGGATCACGCTCGGGTGTTATCCTAGTATCTGGGGGGTGCTCAGATACCGTGTTATTGGAGCATGATCGGGTGTTATCTGAGTGTCTGGGCGTGCTGGGATATCGTGTTATTGGAGCTCACTCCGGTGTTATCTGAGTATCAGGGCATCCTCAGATATCATGATATTGGAGCACGTTTGTGTGTTATCCGAGCATCTGGGCATGCTTTGATATCGTCATGTTATTGGAGCACTCTCGGGTGTTATCTGAGTATCTGGGTGTGCTCGGGTATCGTGTTATTGGAGTACACTCGGGTGTTATCCGAGAATCTGGGTGTGCTCGGGTATCGTGTTATTGGAGCACGCTTGGGTGTTATCCGAGTATCTGGGCACGCTCGGGTGTTATCCGAGTATCTTGGCGTACTCGGATAGCAAATTATTGAAGCATACTCATGTGTTATCCGAGTATCTGGGTGTAGGGAAGGTGACCGGACAGATAGACTTGTCAGAATAGAGAAAGGAAGGTTTGCACAGTTTAGACAGGTGTCAGTTACTACAGTGGGGAAACAGCTGAGAAAGTGTAGTGGACGTGCAGTACCTTGGGTTGACCATTAGAGGGCAGGGAGGAGTGTGAGCAAAGGACTTGACATCAGCTTAGGGTTTAGGAAACCGTTAGTCATGGGGGCGGAGATACAGGGAACTGGGAATGATATAAATTTGACAGGAGGGTTCCAGAAAGTTCCAATCCCCAGGGGGAGCTCAAGTGACAGGAGGACTACGACAGTTTGTGCACTGTGAGGAAAACCAAACCAGGGGTACTGAGGTGAAAGGAAGTCAGGGGGGTAGTCCTGACAGGAAGAACCGCAGTATAGACGAGGCTCTAGGTGTAGGATACTGTATTTGGAACAACGAAACTGACCAGTAAAGTGCTGATGGTGTACGGGCCTAAGGCGGCCACAGTGACTGAGCTGACAGGATCGTCACAGAGTGAAAAAGGGGCGGTACGTATAAATATGTCCCTGGTGTAAAGTACGGTGTGTGAAGCGGCCCTGGACACGGAGGGCCGTGAGAAAGATATTGCGGTGTGCAGTGAGGGCCGTCAGTCGGACGGTGGAAAATAAACTTGGACCTGTTGCACCCGAAACTTGCCTCTATCTTGTGTCTGTACGTCACTGCACGGTATATCGAGGGACCAGCTCGACCCACCGACTCTACACTTGGCGTAGTTGGCAGGATCGCCGCCGCTAATGCGTCATCTTCTGCGGTGGGCCTGCCCTAAAGAATGGAGAAAGACTTGGACTACACTGCTTGGATTACAAACACCTGTAGAATGCAAATTACCCACCTGTGGATTACAAATTGGGAGCGCTGTGGCGTATCTGCGTCGCCAACAGAAGATCCGGGGAGGTACCAGGACTGGTGCAAGATGGTGGTGCTGCTTCAGCGCAGAGGAGAGTTCCAGGTTTTTGCTGTTGTTCCCAATGAACTGGGGCCCCCTCCTACATACCCCTGGAGCCAGCGATATGTACCAGGAGGCCGGCGCTCCCATGTACTGGACCCTGACAAGTGGGTGGAAAGGTCTGCCATCGCCCCACCCAGCAGAGGGAGTGGCACAGGGAAAAAGCTTGGCTGCGGCTGTCTGGCGCCATTCGAGTGCTGCCCATCGGACGATATGAGACGCTGTGGATGTTGGGGCATCGGGCGCCTAGAGTGGCGGTGGCGCCGGGAGGTCAAGTCGTGCCAGGAAACGTTCCCCTCAGGGCCACGGCCAGGTAGCTGGATGTTGAGTGAAGGAGCGGAGCCTGTGCGGAACCACTGAGAGCGGTCACCTAAGTTACCAGCGGAGAGCCTCCCTGCGGAGCCCCTGAGCCTGGAGGCTAGCCCTGCCGGAAGGCGGGATGAAGAGCGGAGACTGCGGGAGGAGCTGCGTGATGAGGAGATGGAGGCCACGGCGCCGGGGAAGGTGAGAATTCCCCCGGCCCCGACAGTGACTCCGCAAGCGGCCCCTACCATTCGGCTGCAGCGCGCGGCATCCTGTGTCCCCGAGAGCCTGGCCAAGTACGCAGGACTGAGCAGGGCCTCCGCTCCTGGTCCCGAACCACTCCACCCAGTGGCGCTATGCCCGGTGTCGCCGGTGCGGAGCCTGACCGTAGAAGACACTGTTGCATCCCCTCTGCCGCTAGCGACCGCATCTTCAAAGGCAGCCGCTGCCCCAGCTTGGGATGAAATTGCAGGTGCGGCCTACCCTGTGGCCGTGGCTGCTATGCCGGCACTGGAATCGACTGCGGCCTGTGTGACAGGCCCTGTGGCCCAAACTCCTAAGAACATGGCCGCTCCGATCCGCCACCCGGCCCCAGCGGCTGCTGGGCCAGTGACATCATCGACCGCCTCTGCCCTGCTCTCTTCTTCAACGAAGCCCTGCCCACCGGACTCCAGAGCCTGTGCTGTACCCTCCGTCTGGGTCGCGGAGGTTATCAAGAAAAAGAAGGCCCGGGAGCAGGAGATATGGAACCTGCTCCATGCAAAGGGAGAGGCTGGTATGGCGGCTACGAGATCTTTGGGGCGGCTCGTGTATACGAACATTTCCAAAGGGTATTGGTTTATATGCGATCTAGCTACCGGCCAGAAGGTCTATATTAATGTGGCCTCTATTCGTCACGGCGGGCTCTATAAGAGGGGGACTTGATATCGTACTACAACGAGTACTGTCCCGCGCGGCTATTACGCGGTAGCTGTGATTGCTGAGCCAGAAGAACATGAGCCCCCATAAAGAGGACTGTTGCGGATACTCCCTACATCCCGGGTGCTCCACGGCTGTGGGGCCCCTTGCTGCCGGCCACTAGGAAGTGGTTTGAACTTTCGAAATTTCGTTGCACCGTTGTGCAAATCACAAGGACAGTTTGCGTCTGAGTTAAAAAAAAAGAGTTTAATATAGAAGTTTGGGTTTTTCTTTTTGGTATTAAGCCTGGCAAAGTGGGGATGTCAAGAAGAGAGAGTGTCCATGTCCAAGGAAGGGGGGAGGAGAACATGTGATGTTTTTATTGTTGTATGTTGATTTTTGAAGCAATAGAAAAGAAAAAAAAAATATGAAAATGGGGTATTTGTGATATTATAAAGTTGTTTTGTTGTATAATATGCACAAGAAAAATGCAACAGGTCCGGGTAAGGGAAGGTCTGTGTGACCAAAGGGAAGTGTGAGATCCGAAAGGGGTCTATGTGTGGAGAAGGTCTGGGAGACCGAGACGCCGACCATGACATGTAACTGAAAGAAAGGTAAAAGAGATGGAAGACGTGAGAAAGACAGCCGTCCTAGGTCAGGTCCCCGACACCACGGACACCCCTGAAGGAGAAAGATGGATGCCGGCAATGATCTGGTAGGTGTGAGGCCTCAATCATGGCGTACCGGACAGTGGAAGGTGACAGAAGGGGAGAGTAGGGGAAGGTACACGCCATAGAGAGAATATGGGTGTCACAAAACTCAAGATAAAAAGCGGACGGCACCGCTGTTACCGTGTGACTTCAAATGATGTGTGGCATACAGAAGCCCAGCAGCTGGGAATCTCGGGTGCCAGACCTGGAACAGTCAATCCTGGGAATCCATGCAAAGAGAAAAGGTCGCACTCATCGAGATGGAAGTTTCACTGATTTATTGACATATCATGAACATGTCAAGTCGGGGGAGTGACATAAGGAGTGCAAGAAAGGCTGACAACGGCCGTTTCGCGCTGCTCGAGCGCTTCAACGGGTTGAAGCGCTCGAGCAGCGCGAAACGGCCGTTGTCAGCCTTTCTTGCACTCCTTATGTCACTCCCCCGAGTTGAGAATATGGGTGTACCTAGCCCAATTTGAAAGACGTTGTCATGTGGCGTGTGCGCTGGTGAGTAGCAGTAGGCTGCTCAGAGCATGGTGCTCCCAGTATGGTTCGGCCCCGCGGGTAGTGGGTTTGGCCCAACAACTGGTCCGACAACAGAGTGTAGGTGAAGTTTCAGAACGACGAAGGCAGGGATTACAATTGTCGAGGACGACAATAGACAAAGGAAGGGAGAGTGTAGGGAAGGTGACCTGACGGACGGACAGACTTGTCAGAATAGAGAAAGGAAGGTTTGCACAGTTTAGACAGGTGTCAGTTACTACAGTGGGGAAACAGCTGAGAAAGTGTAGTGGACGTGCAGTACCTTGGGTTGACCATTAGAGGGCAGGGAGGAGTGTGAGCAAAGGACTTGACATCAGCTTAGGGCTTAGGAAACCATTGGTCAAGGGGGGCGGAGTTACAGGGAATCGGGAATGATATAAATTTGACAGGAGGGTTACAGAAAGTTCCAGTCCCCAGGGGGAGCTCAAGTGACAGGAAGACTGTGACAGTTTGTGCACTGTGAGGAAAACCTAACCAGGGGGGACTGAGGTGAAAAGAAGTCAGGGGGGTGGTCCTGACAGGAAGAACTGCAGTATAGACGAGGCTCTGGGTGTAGGATACCATATTTGGAATGACAAAACTTACCAGTAAAGTGCTGATGGTGTACGGGCCTAAGGCGGCCACAGTGACTGAGCTGACAGGATCGTCACAGAGTGAAAAGGGGGTGGTACATATAAATACGTCCCTGGTGTAAAGTATGGTGTGTGAAGCGGCCCTGGACTTGGAGGGCCATGAGAAATATATTGCGGTGTGCTGTGAGGGCCGTCAGTCGGACGGTGGAAAATAAACTTGGACCTGTTGCACCCGAAACTTGCCTCTATCTTGTGTCTGTACGTCACTGCGCGATATATCGAGGGACCACCCCCCAGCTTGACCCACCCACTCTACATGGGCATGCTCAGATATTGTGTTTTTGGAGCACCCTCAGGTGTTATCCAAGTGTCTGGGCGTCCATGGATATCGTGTCATTGGAGCATGCTGAGGTGTTCTCCAAGTTTCTCTGGTGTGCTCAGATATCATATTATTGGAGAATGCTCGGGTGTTATCCGAGTATCTGGGCATGCTCAGATATCGTATTATTGGAGCACGCTCAGGTGTTATCCGAGTATCTCTGGCATGCTTGAATAGTATGCTCAAGTCCCTGCGGCTGCATGATTCGCATATTATCCGAGCACACCTAAGATACTCTTACTCATGGTGCTTGTTCTGCAACATGGGCATGTCTAGAAGGATTAGTGAGCATTTCTGGTGAATCAGGTTGAGGCTTAAATGCTCCATGGATGGGAAAACAAATATTGGATGATGTGCTGTCACTGTAAAAAAGGAGGCGTAAAAGAAGCAGCTACAAAGCTGCAGCATTGAGAAATGTAGGGGAATAAACGCTTTACAGTTTTTTAATGTGGTAAGGGGGGGAAGGAAAACCAACAAAAGAACAATAGACACAAAAAAGTACAAAACTTTATTGAAAAATGGAGACAGATAAAAAATGGTTACAAATGGCGTGGATCTTAATAAACTCTCACAAATAGGAGGCGGACAGGATACACATTGAAGTCAGACACAGGCCAAATAGCCTGCAAAAATGCATGCAAAAGTCTCATGAAAATGGTAGTAGAAAGAGCATAATTGTCCATAAAAATGAATAAAGTGTGTAAGTCACACTCATGAGGACAAAACATAAAGCATAGTTATTAGAGTTGAGCGATACCGTCCGATACTTCAAAGTATCGGATCGGAATGGATCGGCCGATCTTAAAAAAAAGTATCGGTATCGCCGATTCCGATACCGGAAGTCCCATTCAAGTCTATGGGACTTCCGGTATCGGAATAAGAAAAACCCTATTTTTGCCTTGTACAGCCTCTCTGGGGTCTGTACGGGCCTTTCGGGGGGCTGTGCCGGCCTGCCAGGGGGTCTGTGCAGGCTCCGGTGGTCTGTGCCGGCCTGCCGGGGGGCTGTGCCGGCCTGCCGGGGGGCTGTGCAGGCTCCGGTGGGCTGTGCCGGCCTGCCGGGGGGCTGTGCCGGCCTGCCAGGGGGTCTGTGCAGGCTCCGGTGGTCTGTGCCGGCCTGCCAGGGGGTCTGTGCAGGCTCCGGTGGTCTGTGCCGGCCTGCCGGGGGGCTGTGCCGGCCTGCCGGGGGGCTGTGCACCCTGTGGGGGTCTGTACCGGCCTGCCGGGGGGCTGTGCCGGCCTGCCGGGGGGCTGTGCTGATGTCCAGGGGTCTGTGCAAGCATCGTCCGATGGGACTATAAGTCCCATCTGGCGATGCCTGCTACCATGACAGTGATTGACACATTAGCCAATGATGGGACAGTAGTAGTCCCATCATCCGGCTAATGTGTTAAATGTTAAAAAAAAAAAAAAAAAAAATACTACATACATACTACATACATACTACATACATACTACATACATACTACATACATACTGCATGCTACATACATACTACATGCATGCTACATACATACTACATGCTACATACTACATATATACTACATGCATGCTACATACATACTACATGCTACATACATACTACATATATACTACATACATACTACATACATACTACATGCATGCTACATACATACTACATGCTACATACATACTACATATATACTACATGCATGCTACATATATACTGCATGCTACATACATACTACATACATACTACATACATACTACATACATACTACATGCATGCTACATACATACTACATGCTACATACATACTACATATATACTACATGCATGCTACATACATACTGCATGCTACATACATACTACATACATACTACATACATACTACATACATACTACATGCATGCTACATACATACTACATCCATGCTACATACATACTACATATATACTACATGCATGCTACATACATACTACATGCTACATACATACTACATATATACTACATACATACTACATACATGCTACATACATGCTACATACATACTGCATGCTACACACATACTACATACATACTACATACATACCACATACATACTACATACAATACATTCATACAATACATACATAGACATACAGTACATATAACATAGAGTAACATACTTACCAATACTTGTCACATTGTTCCCCGAAGCCATTGTCTTTTACGGAATAAATATTAACATAACAAACCACAAAAATACTCACCCACGATCCGAAGCAGTCCACGAGTGTGTCCCACGACGATCTTGGGTAGAGAACTGCAGCATCAGCTGTTGCTGCCGTTCTCTACGGGCTGCAGGAATCCAATGACGGAAGGTAGGTATCCTTCCGCACTGTATTCCTCCGCCACTTAAAAAAAAAAAAGTCCCTAGTCTCACTTTATGCCATTGCTGCGTGGGAAATTCCCACATATTTATTCCGTAAAAGACAATGGCTTCGGGGAACAATGTGACAAGTATTGGTAAGTATGTTACTCTATGTTATATGTACTGTATGTCTATGTATGTATTGTATGAATGTATTGTATGTAGTATATATGTGGTATGTATGTAGTATGTATGTAGTATGTATGTAGTATGTATGTAGCATGCAGTATGTATGTAGCATGTATGTAGCATGTATGTAGTATGTATGTAGTATATATGTAGTATGTATGTATCATGTAGTATGTATGTAGCATGCATGTAGTATATATGTAGTATGTATGTAGCATGCATGTAGTATGTATGTAGCATGCATGTAGTATGTATGTAGTATATATGTGGTATGTATGTAGTATGTAGCATGCATGTAGTATGTATGTAGTATATATGTGGTATGTATGTAGTATGTATGTAGCATGCAGTATGTATGTAGCATGCATGTAGTATATATGTAGTATGTATGTAGCATGTAGTATGTATGTAGCATGCATGTAGTATGTATGTAGTATGTATGTAGTATATATGTAGTATGTATGTAGCATGTAGTATGTATGTAGCATGTAGTATATATGTAGTATGTATGTAGTATGTATGTAGCATGCATGTAGTATGTATGTAGTATGTATGTAGCATGTAGTATGTATGTAGTATGTATGTAGTATGTATGTAGCATGTAGTATGTATGTAGCATGCATGTAGTATGTATGTAGTATGTATGTAGCATGTAGTATGTATGTAGCATGCATGTAGTATGTATGTAGTATGTATGTATGTAGTATGTATGTAGCATGCATGTAGTATATATGTAGTATGTATGTAGTATGTATGTAGTATGTATGTAGTATGTATGTAGTACTTTTTTTTTTTTTTTAACATTTAACACATTAGCCGGATGATGGGACTACTACTGTCCCATCATTGGCTAATGTGTCAATCACTGTCATGGAAGCAGGCATCGCCAGATGGGACTTATAGTCCCATCGGACGATGCTTGCACAGACCCCCGGACATCAGCACAGCCCCCCGGCAGGCCGGCACAGCCCCCCGGCAGGCCGGTACAGACCCCCACAGGGTGCACAGACCACCGGCAGGCCGGCACAGCCCCCCCGGCAGGCCGGTACAGACCCCCACAGGGTGCACAGACCACCGGCAGGCCGGCACAGCCCCCCGGCAGGCCGGTACAGACCCCGGGCAGTCCACACAGCCCCCCGGCAGGCCGGCACAGCCCCCCGGCAGGCCGGCAGAGACCCCCGGAAGGCCCGAAATGACGGCGCATCATGATGCGCACACACCGCGCATCATGATGACGTCAGGCTATCAATCAACTTTGAACTTCCGATTCCGATGCCGACTTCCGATATTAAAAAAATATCGGAAGTCGGTATCGGAATTCCCATACAGCAAGTATCGGCCGATACCCGATACTTGCGGTATCGGAATGCTCAACACTAATAGTTATACAAAAATTGGTAAATTTACCTGCAGTAAAAGAGAGTCAGTGTCTGACAACAGAGGACGTGTCCGCAACCTCACTTTAGCCTGTGTCTGACTTCAATGTGTATCCTGTCCGCCTCTTGTATGTGAGAGTTTATTAAGATCCACGCCATTTGTAATCATTTTTTATCTGTCTCCATTTTTCAGTAAAGTTTTGTAATTTTTCTAGTATTTTTGGGTCAATTGCTCTTTTGTTGGTTTTCCTTCCCCCCCTTATATCATGCAGTCTAACAATTGATTTTGATTAAATGTCCATTTTGCACATGTGAACAATTTGTTTGTTCATATTGGGTTAGAATTCTAATTCATGATATTCTCTCACATCTTTCATATTTATACATGTCTGTCACAATTTGCTAAGTTTTTTAATGTGGACAGATCTGTGGCAGAAATTTCTGCAACAGCAAGATCATGGTTTTATGAAAACCCCTTTCAAAAACATTGAAGAGATGCCGGAGTTTCTGTAACTACTCCGCTTCATGTGAATTCACTGTAACAGGGAACACCCACTGAGCCCCGCACCTGCAGCTACATACACAGGAACGTCAGAAATACACTCGGCTCCACTAACAAAAGGATAAAAAATACAGGTCTCAGAAAATGAGTTTTATCACTGACACACAGATTTTGTGTCAGTATTTAGGGCTCATCTTCTGAGGTGGATGCTCTAAGCTCAGGTCAGGGTGGGCACACGAATCCTGGGGGCATGGATGTAGCAGGAAGGAATACACATATGAAGCAGAGACAGGAAGCACTATAGACCACAGGCAGACAGGACGCAGGAAAGCAAGTATAGAGCAAGGACTTGGAACATCGGAGGCCGACAGGCAGACAGGATACAGGGAAGCATGTATTGAGCAAGGACTTGGAACATCGGAGGCCGACAGGCAGACAGGATACAGGGAAGCATGTATTGAGCAAGGACTTAGAACATTAAAGGCCAAAGGTAGGCATGATGCAGGAAAGCAGGTACGGAGCAAGGACTTGGAACATTAGAGGCCACAGGCAGACAGGACGCAGGAAAGTAGGTATGGAGCAAGAACTTTGAAAATTAGAGGCCATAGGCAGATAGGACGCAGGAAAGCCATTATGGAGCAAGGATTTGGAACATTGGAGGCTGGCAGGCAGACAGGATGCAGGAAAGCCGGTATGGAGCAAGGATTTGGAACATTGGAGGCTGGCAGGCAGATAGGTCGCAGTAAAGCAGGTATAAAGCAAGGACTTGGAACATTTGAGGCCACAGGCAGACAATGCAGAAATGCAGGTATGAAGCAAGGACTTGGAACATTTGAGGCCACAGGCAGACAGAATGCAGAAAAGCAGGTATGAAGCAAAGACTTGGAACATTTGAGGCCACAGGCAGACGGAATGCAGAAAAGCAGGTATGAAGCAAGGACTTGGAACATTTGAGGCCACAGGCATACAGAATGCAGAAAAGCAGGTATGAAGCAAGGACTTGGAACATTTGAGGCCACAGGCAGACAGAATGCAGAAAAGCAGGTATGAAGCAAAGACTTGGAACATTTGAGGCCACAGGCAGACGGAATGCAGAAAAGCAGGTATGAAGCAAGGACTTGGAACATTAGAGACCACAGGCAGACAGGACGCAGGGAACTCCAAGACAATGCAGGCAGAGGCCGGCCAGGAGCAGGCAGCGGTGCCCCACAGAACTAAGAGCCTTAATACAATGATACAGAAGTGTGTCTTGGTGGGCTTTATATAGATCTAGGCAGAGGATCACATGGGAGCACGTTGGGCCACTTGTAAAACCCACAGCCGAAGACAGTGGCCATAGGGCAGGGTGATAAAGCCCTGCTGAGCTGAGGCAGGTGTGTAACAGTCAGTGTGTACTGACCTAAAGAATAATATTTCCAGCTCAGTATTACCCCACAAGATCAGTAATTCAATGACAGAAATGTGTTGTATTTTTCTCAATTTCGCTCACTGGGAAATGATTTTCTAATTTTTCAGTACATGATATGGTAAAATGAATTGTGTCATTCAATGTTTCTACTCGCAAAATACAAGTCCCCATTTGGCTATGGAAATGGAAAAATAGAAAAAAGTTATGTCTTTTGAATGAAGGGGAGTAAATCATGAAATCACCTCAAAATGAAAAAATGGCTGTTCTTGAAGGGTTAACCAGCAACATCAAATATTATTAATGATAAAGACCCTCATACCTGTAATATCATGGGCAAAGCTCAAGTACAATTTCTGTAGTTGCACTTTGCCTACTAGAGATGAGCAAATCGAATCAATGTGAATCAAATGTCTGTAGAAATTTAGTAAAATCACTGATCCCAGTAAATTTGAACAATTTGCAATTCATTTTGCACAAATTATCCCAAAATGTCAGCTGCCACTTCATATTAAGCAGAAGATTGCATAAGGAGACTCATATGACCATGGTTGCAGTTGGGCGTGTTTCCCCAAAATGCCTAGCAGCAGTCACATGACACAGCACATCCAATCAGGAAGGACTATCAGAGCCTGAGTAAAAGCTAAGGCAGGGAGTGCAACAACCATATTATGGTGTATGTGGCTAGTCACAGGATATCACAGGCCACAGCTCAGCCACAAAAATAATGAGAGAAAGTCATAAAATATTGAATAAACATTATAAAAAGAGTCTGACTGCACAGCAATGATAAACAGCTGCTATTGGCTTACCGTTAGTCAGGTACATAGAGGTCACTTGGACATTACTAAGTCTGTGTTTACATTAAAGAGCTTGAAAATGGTTGGATACAGCCCTAGGATACCTTAGAGTGTTACACACATCTTTTCAGTGTAATTGAAGGCTTTGTAACATTATGGATTAGTGGAGACTTAATTCACTGTAAATCAAATTTTTGAGAAAATTCATCAAAGCTGGCGATGTCAAATTTCAAACGCTCCGCTCATCTCTAGCAGCGGCACATTGCCTGCCACTTGGCCGCCACCTATTTTGTCCCCAGGACTCCTACATCCTGTGATAGATAGGGAGAAGGTTGTCCATTTTTTGACCCTTTTCATGGCGGGTCCGGAGTCACATCCAAATATTTTCTTTATTCAGAGAAACCAATCCCTTTAGCAGTCAGATGCGACAAACTGAATAAAATACAAAGGCTGAATGGCAATGTTATCTTCACACGTCAATGCTTTATTTGCTGGAGTTCTAAATTGAAGAAACATTCGGCAGCAGAAAACAAGTGATTTATGCCGGAGAGCGTCTCTTTATTTGTTGGAAACAATCTTTGGTTTTGAAGAATTGTATGTTGTTTCCTCTTAGAACATTTTCTCCAGCAATAAGCTGTTTTAGGTATAATTTCTGATCCAAATTACATCCACTAGTAAAAGAAGTAAGCCGGGCTTTGTTTTGGCTGCATTAGACATCAATCTTTTTCAAATATATTGTAGAGTAAACTGAAATTACTCTGTGGCCAAAATATGAAAAAAAGCTTTTTTTCTTTTAACCGCTTTGATCTGGGCTCCCTAATGCATCGCACCGTGCTGTATGACAGCTGGATTCCTGCACACATGCGGCATTTCAACGAAGCTTCTGATATCCCGGCAATATTACTGCCTCTGCAGGTGCCGTCCCCAGTGACCAAGACACGGAGCTGCGGCTGCTCTAAATTCAGCCATTAATGGCAGCCTCTTAATTCTATTGGCCATTTTGGGTCTGAAAAATATTACTAAGAGTTTAATGAGGATGTGCCCATCCAATGTCGGCACAGGGTCAAGAGACGCTTCTCCCTAATTTATCATGGAAATTCCATTTCTGCCAAAAAATTTTTCATGTAAATTGATTATTTCGAGGTTGCTCTGAGATTTTGCATCATATTTGACAGATTTTCTAATCCCCCAATATTCAGACCAGATCGGTGGTCCAACGTCTGCAATCCCTACAGATCAGGTGACTTGGGGGATCGCAGATCTGTTTCCCAGACACGTTACTGCACCTTTGAGGTCCGGTACCCCTGGTATCATCTGTGCCTTGAATTACAGCTCACTGTATCTTAGTCTCATTCAAGGGAAGATAGCGGTGGACTCTGTAGTCACCTCCGACTGTCCTAGGGACAATCAATGGTGCTCAGGATCAGCCCCTGTTATGTGCACATTTAGCATTTGAGAACCTTGGGAATTGTGAGCTGGAACAACTAGATATTACCCGTCCGATAGGGGCAACCACTTTACATGCTCAACTCTTTTGGCATTTCCTTCTTGTAAGTAGAATTTTGAAAATATATTAAATTATGAACTCAATAAGGAAAACTTTAGTGTATGTTGTGGAACGAGCAGAAGGGGAATGGAGAGTCAGCTCACCGAATCTGGCTGGACTTGGAGCAACCGTGTGAAACCAACACACGGAAACGTCAAGGTCAGTACTCAAATCGATGTGCAGGAAAAAGACGAATCCTCCAGAGATGGAAGGTAAGTACTGTATAAACCTTCACATTTATTAATTCCTTTTAAAATGATAAATACGGCATGTGAAGTTTTATAGTTACTTAGCGTCCATCGCTGCAGGATTCAACTTTTACCTGCATATTTATTGTATGCTGGGGCTCTTGAGTTAATTTGGCTTCAAATTGGGCAGCTCAGAATCCCATTATTGGGAATGTCGGGGTGTCCAGTGGTGAGATCTTCATCAATCAGCTACTTATCATCTATCCTGATGGGGCCACCACTTTAACCCCTTAACGACTGCCGCCTTTTAACGGCGGCAGTTAAGGGGCCTTATTCCTCAGTGCAGCCTTTTAACTTTGCTGAGAAACAAGTGTATAGCGCCCCCAATGTAGCAAAATCTCTGGCTACCTGAGGCTAAGACCCTGGAGAACATTACTCGGGTCAGCTTTTACCGCGCCTGGCACGTGATCGCCGTTATTCACCAAATAACAACGATAGCAAAAAAAGAAATCTGATTTTTAATTAATTTCTCTCTCCTCTGATATGATCTGACATACCAGAGGAGAGAGAAATGGGGTCCTCCGAGCCACCCCGGACCTCTGCCATCTCCGGACCCTCCGGCTCCGTCCCCCGGCCCTCTGTGTCATCTTCCCAGAAGAAAATGGCGGGCACATGTGGTACCCGGCAGCAATAAGAGATTTTTCCTATCGATTCATTTTGATCAATGTTATAGAAAAATAAAAATAATAATAAATCAATCCCCTTAGGTAAAAATAAAATAAAAAAATGTATTTTTTCCATTCTTTGCAGTTAAGGTTAGGGTTGGGGCTAGGATTGGGGTTAGAGCTATGCTTAGGGTGTGGGCTAGGGTTAGAGTTGGGGCTAGGGTTTGGGTTATTGTTGGAGATAAGGTTAGGGTGGGTGTTAGAGCTAGAGTTAAGGTTGTTCAAGGGTTAGGGTCAGGGCTAGGGTTAGTGTTGGGGTTAGAGCTATGGTTAGGGTTGGGGCTAGGGTTAGGGTTGGGGTTAGGGTTGGGGCTAGGGTTAGGGTTCTTTTGGGGATAGGGTTGTGTTGGGGTTATGTTGTGGATAGAGTTGGGATTACGGTTATGGGTGTGTTGGGGTTAGGGTTGAAGATAGGGCTGTGTTAGGGTTGGAGTTAGAATTGGGGGGTTTCCACTGTTTAGGTACATCAGGGGCTCTTCAAATGCAACATGGCGCCCATGATTAATTCCAGCCAATTTTGAATTCAAAATGTCAAATGGTGCTCCCTCACTTCTGAGATCTGCCATGCGCCCAAACAGTGGCTTTCCCCACGTACTGGGTATCAGCGTACTCAGGAGAAATAGCACAACAAATTTTGTGGTCCATTTTCTCCTGATACCCTTGTGAAAATAAAAAAATTTCGATCCAAAGAAAATTTTTTGTGAAAAAAGTAAAATGTTCATTTTTTCCTTCCACAGTTTTTGTGAAGCACCTGAAGGGTTAATAAACATCTTGAATGTGGTTTTCTGCACCTTGAGGGGAGCAGTTTTAAGAATGATGTCACTTTTGGGTATCTTCTGCCATATTGAACCCCCAAATTCACTTCAAATGTGAGGTGATCCCTAAAAAATGCCTAAAAAATGGTTTTGTAAATTTTGCTGGAAAAATGAGAAATCGCTGGTCAACTTTTAACCCTTATAACTTCTTAACAAAAAAAAAAATGCTTCCAAAATTGTGCTGATGTAAAGTAGACATGTGGGAAATGTTGTTTGTTAACTATTTTGTGTGACATATCTTTCTGATTTAAGGTCATTAAAAATTAAAAGTTTGAAAATTGCAAAATTTTCAACATTTTTGCCAAATTTCCATTCTTTTCAAGTCATATCAAATAAATTTTACCACTATTATGAAGTACCTTATGTCACGAAAAAGCATTCTCAGGATCAGTGGAATTTGTTGAAGTGTTCCAGAACTATAACCTCATAAATTGACTGTGGTCAGAAGAATTGTAAAAATTGGTCTGGTAATTAAGGGCAAAATTGACTCGGTCACTAAAGGGTTAGGGGACTGTCATGCTCTGTCTCTCTGATATTTGTTTCTTCTTTGAAAATATGAAATTAAGGTTAATAGGCCCTAAAATGAGGAACACTGAAAGATTGCGTGTTACAGATATGTTGCCTTCTACTAGCTGTACTAGATCCTGAATATTCATGAACAGTAATCTTCATAAACATTCACCTTTATTATTAAACTTGTATATCCCAATCGAAATGTCAGATTATTTATAGGGTCTTATGTTTTTCCTGTAAGATCACTTTTACCATTTTCTAATAAGACAACATAAATTTAATACGTTTCAGCAGTGCAACCTACAAGTTCCAGCAGTGCACTGTAGACCAGGCAGTAAAGTCTAATAAAGAACCTCGGCTTTTAGTGGAATGTAAGAAGCACAATCTATTTCTGAGTAGTAACAACACACTGGTTATGATCAGTTCTACCATTATTATTTAGTATGACACATATTGTCATGAAGTCTACAAACTGCTTTCTCATTGACTTAACCCTTCCTGCCGCAGTTATTAATTGGATTGGTACAGTTTAGACTATATTTGACCCATCTGAGACGATTGTAGCTTTATGAGAAATTTTTGCTGTAGTGCCAAAATTTAAGAATAAAATCTATCGAAAATCAAGTACATGTGCAACGTCTGGTCTCCCACTTGTTAGGTTGGCTTTTTCTTGTTTTATTTCCAAGAATCAATCACCTTCTATCCAAAAGTTCTTTAGTGAATAGGGAAAATTAATAAATGAGTAGAAAGGGCAGTGCCCCAGGGTCCAAGACCAGCCAGTCTAATTGAGAAATTCCCAGATACCTAAGACAGAGACAAAAGTGTAACCAATGTAAAAAGAATAGAGAAAAACCATCAGAGATACAGTGTATCAGAGTGTACCCAATCATCTGTATCTTATGGAAGAATCTTAGAGCACAGATTCCTCATTGGCCAAAGAATGGACATCTGTACAGTATTTAGAAGTTCTCTCTGGGGAGGAAGATTGAGCGCAAACTAAAGGCCGGTGTGGAGTCTTCACCGGGCCTCGTAGATAGGCATGTTTAGCATTCGGGAATCTGGAAATGTTATGGCTATAATATCGACCATTTCTCATATCTCCCAGAAACAGATAAAACTATGAAATTATTGATTAGATTTTGAAGCTTTGACGGGAAATACCCAAGTTCTTGAACTTTTCTTTTTTAAAATCTTATTTTTGTAGAAAATATTGAACAAAAAATGTTTCTACATCAGATCAATATTCAATGATAGTAACTCCATTAGTCCTGAGATTGGTCAAAGCCTTTGTACTTTCCCGTGAAAGAATCCAAATTATTTTCTGCCTTCAAATTCGAGGAAAGGTAAAAAATCAAATTAAAAATAATTTTCCGCTCCTCGTCCTCCTTTAACTTGGAATGTTTGACTATTTAAGTGGAATGGCTGAAATAAATTGACCAGACGTGATACAGAAAATGGCAGTCATGTTTTTCTTTTTTTTTTTGCTACATGACATAGAAAACTGTTTATCTTTAATGGACAGTGAGACTATACATCATGTGTGAAAGATGGAATGAATGAAATGCCTTATCACTAAAAAGCCAGTTCTCCAAAGAAAATACTGTCATGTTTTTGATGTACTGTAGTCTATAAAACTTACAGAATATGGAAGCATGAATCTTCTTTTTGTCTGATGGGTTCAATTTTGCTTCTTAAGTTCCCGTTAAGCACTTAAACAGATTCTCCTCTGAAGGTTTTGTGTTAAGAGACAGTTGGCATCCCAAACAATATTTTATATTATTTCATGTTTTTTTATTTTATTTTTTTTTCTAATAAAAAGAAAATACATTTCAATAAAACTTCTTGGGATTCACGGGTCGAACCGCAGGTAGCTTTATCAAAGGGAAAATGACTTTGAGACGATTCTACCCTTCTTTGTTTTGCAGCCTTAAAAAAATCCATAGGGAAATGTTTTGTATAATGCTTTATTTAGTTGATGTCGCCGCTTTGACTCGATGTAAATCAGGGCTTATTGACAGCACATCACAAAAATTACCTTCGATTCTTGTTAGAATGTTGAAGATGTCCCCTGCCGAGGCCTTGACGGTTCTTCAAGTACAATATCAGAGAAATTATACAAACTTATTGTTATTTGGTATAATGCATCCCCTACTGAGGAATATAAAGATGTTAGAAGTTGCCGGGGAATATATAAAAACTTCAAGGTTACTTCTGCTATCTTTATGTTTAGCGACGGGGGAGGTTCATTATTCTTCGGAATGCAGCGACACTTCTGACACGGAAACTAAAGGATCCTGTTTAATAATATAAATCATAATTATATAGAATTAGATTTTGAAGCCATTTATTGTCCTTTAATTAAATATAATTATGGAGGATTGTGTTCTGTAGATTGATGGTTAATTAATTCCAATTATGTTTTTGTATATTTTTGAATATTCTTTAATTATAGGTTTAGCGAGCATGAAAATGTCATGGAGTCTTTGTATCTCAACATCATGTTTCATTAAATATTAATGTTAATTATGCTGAGAAGTTTAATTGGCAGTACCAGAGCTGACCACATGGGGTGGTATGGAGTTAAATAGATGTTCTTACGATAATCTAAAACACCACCAAATATATATATATATATATATATATATATATATATATATATATATATATATATATATATATATATATATAGTTTTTATTATTTTTTTTCTTTAATTGTATAAAATGCATACTGTAAAGTTACACAGTAGTCTAGAGAGCATTAATTAAAACTGAGGGAAGCAAATATGGTGGTGTATTGATAGAATTCCTATTCTTGACAGTGTGCTATATTGGGAGGTGTGCCAGGTAATTTGCTGCGAGTTTTTAGGTTGCAGTTTACGTGGCATCCTTACAGTGTAGCATTCACAGGCCACAATATTACACTAGCTGCAATTTTACTCACTTGCTGCAGGCCTCAGAACAACTCAGGAACACAAAATCACATTGAAGCGTAACAGTTTTCATCAGAGTCTAAGGCCACTGGAGAAAGCAATGAAACGGGTCCCAGTCACTTCCATTGTTAAGGCCATAGTATATTCACCATAGATGCTTACAGGCAGCAGATGTAGGTCACATTGGAGCAGAAATATATCAGGATGTTTTCTGCTGAACTAACCTGGAGCTGATCACTGTCCAGCTCTTTACACCGGGCTTCCATCTGTCATCACTATATTCATCCGTAGTCATCTGGCAGTGGACTGTAACCACTCACTGTATACAGTGCCACTCAAGTACTCCCAACTAGTGTTGAGCATTCCGATACTGCAATATCGGGTATCGGCCGATATTCGCGGTATCGAAATTCTGATACTGAGTTCAGATACTTTTAGTATATCGAATACCGGAATCGGAAGTTCCCATAATGCAATGAACCAGTTTGATTTTATTCAGCCAATGAGGATCCTAAGAAGTGTGGGCACATTCTGTTAGAGCATGTTAGGCATGTAACTACTGGCATGGCTGTGATTGGCTGCTGAAATGATGTCATGATGCACTATAAAAGCCGCCGCCGCCATTTTGGGTTCACTCTGCTGTGAATTCAGCTAGGGATAGGACACTGCTGTTCTGAGGGACAGTGTGACCTAGCGATTTGCTATACTGTATTATGCTTTACCCAGGCTATTTTATCAACCGCTGTAGCTTTCTTTTGCCTTGCAGCGCTGTTCACGGTTGTCTGCGAGGTCTCTGTGTGTAAGTGCAGCTCACACTGTAGTGTGTTCTGCAGCCAGCCACCTCCGGTTGTAGTCCACTCAGCGTGCGTCACTGCCTCATACATTGTCCTTTTTTGCATTAGTGCTGCTCATTTTTCCAGATTTCTCCTATTAGTGTGGTTCCATCCGTATCCAGCTAGAATATTTGCAAACACTATATAGGAGTAGATAGAGGAGCCTTTCTGCTGGCTTGTGCCCTGCAGCCCCAGCCAGATTAGTATTAGCCTATTTTTTGGAGCCTCATCTATTGCATTGTAGGTTACCTTCCTGCATTGTAATAGCTACAAAAAGTTTGTGATACTATCGGTTTTACATCTTTGGGCACATCCAGTGTCTTTTTGTGAAAAAAAAAGTTAATAAAGTTCACCAAACACTCCACTTTACAGTTGTGTAGGCCACATTAGCTCATATTAAAGTCTAGTCCACACTTTATCAAATTAGTGTTTCTTATACCTGTTAGCAGCTGTTCAGGAATAAGCACACTAAGCCCTTAGTACTTTTCTGCCTATCTTTATCAGTCTACCAAGATGAAGAAGGCAGGGAGTAAGGCACGTGGTCGTGGAGTTTCTGCAGGGAGAGGACGTGGGGATTCTGTGCCTGCTGGGGCAAGAGTGACTCAGCATCCCCCAGTTTTCCCAGGGAACAGTCCTTTATGCGCAGCTTTGTAGGAGCTCGCCGTACCCCACTACTGCGGGACAAACAAATTGAAGCCGTTGTCGGATGGATGGCAGCTAGCGCATCGACTTCAATTAGTTCCAGATCCTCTCAGGTCCAGAGCACTGAAGAGCACCCATCTGTCTCTTCACCACCTGCCAAATTGCCCAGGCAGTCAGAGAGCCCTGGACAGGAGCCATCTCTACTTCTGTTCTCTGAATCTGTTGGCTTGGAAAGAGGGGGCTAGCCAAGCAGCATTTGAGAATTTGATGAAGAGGTAGTATGCAGTGATGCGCAACAGCTTTGTCTCTCTGAATCTGAAGAGGCGGGTGGGCCAGTGCCTATGGTCAGTACACCTCAGTACACATCTGATGATGAAACTCAGGTGCCACTTTCTGGTGTGTACTGTTCTGTCGAGACTACCCAGGAGAAGCAGGTGTTTGAAGAGGGTAGTGTAGATGATGAGGTCCTTGACCCATCATGGCGTGAGGAACAGGAAGGTGGTGGGAGCAGCTCTGAGGAAGAGATTCCCCGAACAGCCAAAACAGGAGGTAGAGGGAGGGGGCAGACTTGGTTGCCTGTAGCCTCCACTTTGGCTCCCATTAGGAGCATTCCTCTTCCAAAAGTAAAAACGGCCGCTCCCAGGAATGGCAGTGCGTGGTCCTTTTTTGACACAGTTGCAGATGACATTTGCTTTGTCAAATGCAAGCTGTGTAATCAGAAAGTCAAAAGAGGGAAAAGTGTCAGCAACCTTAATACCACAAATATGTGGAAAAATGTGTGGACCAAGCATGTGGTGGATTACAAAGACAAACTGAAGAACGTAGGCCAACCTACAGCACCACCTACCACCTCTTCAGCTCGTGTTGTAGCCTCTTCCTCCAGCTCACACACAGCTGGTTCGGCTTCCTCACAGGATCGCCATGGAAGAACCTCTGGCAATGTTGTACAGAGACACAGTGTAATTCCACCCACAGCACCACGTTCTGTTGTGAGCTCATTTTCGGGTTTGCCTCTGGCTTCTGGTGAGGGTTATGGAGCTGGCTGTGCTGACAGAGGAGTAGTGAGTTCTCTATCTGAACTCCCTCTGTTGGTGAAGGGAGGTAATGAAGCTGATCTAAATGGCAGAGACCAGCCACCTGAGGAAGAGGACTGCGATTGGACATCAGGAGTTTCTGATTGGATTTAAGGCAGCCGACTTCCTAGTTTCTTGCTGGTGATTTTTCCTGACTGTGGCTCCTGGTTTCCAGTTTGGTTCCTGCATTCCTAAAGCTAAGTTTTCTCTGCTATTGTTCATATGAGTTTTTGTCTGGTTTACTTAGTTTTTGTGTTCAGCCAGCCCTGGCTGGGACTGGGCTGAATCCCCATTTTGTCTCTGATCAGTTGATCTCTTTTGCTCTGTCTTCAGAATATACCTGAGTGCTGATATAGTGATTTGAAGTCTAGCGACTTCAGGGCCTTTTTCTATCAGACATGTTGGACATTCTTTTTGGCAGGGTTTTTTGCGAGATTGCAGACAGCAGCTTCTCTTTCCTGTCCTTTCTAGTTAGCGAGGGCCCCATAGTTTGCTCAGCCTATCTTTCTACCTGTGTCTGTGTTTTCATCTTGTTTCACCGACAATACATGTTGGGGGCTGTCTATTGCTTTGGGGTCTGCTCTGGTGCAGTTTAGATTTTCCCTTTCTTTCTTTAGGCTTATTTAGTTCTCCGGTCATTACGAGGCGTCTAGGACCACCGTAGGCACGCTCCACGGCTACTTCTAGTTGTTGTGGATAGGATCAGGGGTCTGCAATCCACTAGTTAACAACCTCTCTGGTTTTCTGGGCTTAGCTTGCTTTTTGTTTTTTCCTCCTTGGTGACTCATTCATAACAACGTTCCCTGTCATCCTCACACTCCCAGGCCACTCTACAGCCATCGGTAGCACAGGCATGGGAGAAAAGGCGGCCATACTCGGCAAACCATCCCCGAGCACAGGCTTTGAATGCTGGCATTGCAAATCTGCTGTCCTTGGAAATGCTCTCATTCAGGCTGGTGGAGACTGACACCTTCTGTAACTTCATGGCATTGGCAGTTCCACAGTACAACATGCCCAGCCACTTTTATTTCAGCAGGCAAGCCGTCCCTGCCCTGAAAAAGCATGTGGAGGGAAAAATTAAACATGTGCTACTAAACGCCGTCAGTCCACCTGACCACCGATGCGTGGACCAGTAACCATGGACAGGGACGATACCTTTCCCTCACTGCCCATTGGGTAAATGTTGTGGAGCCGGGTACAGTTCTTCAGAGTGGTGCTATACGTGTTCTGCCAACTCCAAGGATTGCAGGAATCCAGTCTGTACACATTGACTCCTCCTCATACTCCAGTTCCTCAGTCGCTGCAGGAGCCATCACAGTCTACCTCCACATGGACCCATGAACGCTTACCTGTTACGACCGATATGAGCACAACCATGGCCAAACGTCAACAGGCCATACTGAAATTAATTTCTTTGGGGAATCGAATCCACACAGCGCAGGAGCTCTGGAATGCCATCAAGCAGGAGAGCGACGTGTGGTTTGTGCCAGCGAATCTCCAGCCAGGCTTGGTAGTGTGTGACAATGGCCGAAATCTGATGGCAGCTCTAGGCCTAGCCAACCTCACTCACACATCCCATGTCTGGCACATGTGCTCAACTTGGTCATGCAGAGTTTTTTAAGGAACTATCCGGATCTTGATGCACTGCTGCACAAGGTCCGCATAGAGTGTGCTCACTTGTGGCGTTCCAGCATGGCAAGATAGCGCATTACAGCTCTGCAGCGCCGATTCTGCCTTCCGGAACATCGCATCATATATGACTTACCCACCAGGTGGAATTCAACGTTACATATGTTGGAGCGGTTGTGTGAGCAGCAGGTAGCAGTAATGGAGTACCAGCTGCATCAGGCGCAAACAAGTCGCACTGCGCGCCGTTCACACTTCACCACCACTGAGTGGGCCTCTATGAAGGACATCTGCCACGTTTAGCTTGCCTTCGATGATTCCACGTGGATGGCGAGTGCAGATGATGCACTAGTCAGCATGACTGTCCCCCGTATCTGCCTGCTTGAAAAAACACTGCAAGCACTAAGGGAGGAGGTTGTGGAAGAGGTGGAGGATGAGGAGTCACAAATGCCATCTGCTTCTGGACAGTCTGCACAACGTGGTTCCTCACAAAGGCCTAGGCAGGGGACACTTTGTGAGGAGGATGAGGAGGAGTCAATGAAGGAGGAAGACATCTGTCCAGAGGAGGGAGGTACACAATGCTCTAGTAGTCAGTATGTAGAGCGAGGGTGGGGTGATGCAGAGCAGGCAGATATGACGCCTCAAGCAGGGGACAGCGTATCTTGGCCAGTTGGCAGTCTGCAGCACATGGTTGATTTCATGCTGCAGTGCCTGAGAAACGACCGCCGCATCTCCCACATTCTCAGCACTGCTGATCATTGGGTGTACACCCTCCTAGATCCTCGCTACCGAGACAACTTACAAAGCCTCATAACACCGTTGAACCGGGAGCGTAAAATGCGGGAGTACCAAGACACACTGGTGCATTCCATCATGTTCTCCATTCCATCCGAGAGCAGTGCTGCTAGTGCTTTACAAAGTAGTTCTGTGCGTCGAGGCTATGGAGGAAGCTCTGCACAAAGAGGGAGCAGAAGCAGCGCCTCAGCACAAGGCAAGACCAGGATGGCCCAAATGTGGCAAAGTTTTGTGTCCCCGCCACAAATGTCTACACCATCACAGACGGCTCCAGTCAGCAGGAGACAACGTTTCCGTCAGATGGTGACAGACTACATATCTTGCCCTCTCAGTGTACTCCCAGACGGCTCTTCCCCCTTCAAGTTTTGGGTCTCTAAGCTGGATACATGGCCAGAGCTTAGCCAGTATGCATTGGAGGAGCTGGCTTGCCCTGCTGCTAGTGTATTATCGGAACGCGTCTTTAGTGCCGCAGGTGGTGTACTAACAGACCGTCGCATGCGACTATCCACCGATAACGTTGACCGGCTTACTTTTCTGAAAATGAACAAGGCCTGGATCTCGCCGGAATTTGCCAGTCCTCTTCCAGATTGAATAATTGGTTGGCAACAGTATCCAGGTCTCCTGTTGTGTTCATGTTTCTACCACCTGAACTGTAATCCCTGGGCTCCAACACTGCCAGTTGCTGCTCAGAAGTGCCGTCTGCACAGAGAAACGCTAGCTCCTGTGTTAGTGGGGTTCAGTAATGTCAGCTGCTCCCCTGCTGTGTGTCCGGCAATATCTCCTGCTCCCTCCACATTCACACAATATCAGATATTAAACTTGCTCCATTTAGGCCTCAGCCTACACCCTCATTGACCCTGGGCTCCAACACTGCCAGTTGCTGCTCAGAAGTGCCGTCTGCACAGAGAAAAACACTAGCTCCTGTGTTAGTTGGGTTCAGTAACGCCAGCTGCTCCCCTGCTGTGTGTCCGGCAATGTCTCCTGCTCCCTCCACATTCACACAACATCAGATATTAAACTTACTCCAATTAGGCCTCAGCCTACACCCTCATTGACCCTGGGCTCCAACACTGCCAGTTGCTGCTCAGAAGTGCCATCTGCACAGAGAAAAACACTAGCTCCTGTGTTAGTGGGGTTCAATAGTGCCACCTGCTCCCCTGCTGTGTGTCCGGCAATATCTCCTGCTCTGTCCACATTGAGATAACATCAGATATTAAACTTGCTCCAATTAGGCCTCTGCCTACACCCTCATTGACCCTAGGCTCCAACACTGCCAGTTGCTGCTCAGAATTGCCGTCTGCACAGAGAAAAGCACTAGCTCTTGTCTTAGTGGGGTTCAGTAACGCCAGCTGCTCCCCTGCTGTGTGTCCGGCAATGTCTCCTGCTCCCTCCACATTCACACAACTTCAGATATTAAACTTGCTCCAATTAGGCCTCTGGCTCCACTTTGTCTCTAGTATTTACCCTGGGCTCCAACACCGCCAGTTGCTGCTCAGAAGTGCCGTCTGCACAATCAACATTTGCTCCTGTGTTACTGGGGTTCAGTAGCGTCAGCTGATCCTAGGCTGTGTGTCCAGCTATTTCTCCTGCTCTGTCCACATTCCCACTACTAGAATGTGGACAGAGCAGGAGAAATTGCCGGACAAACAGCAGGAGATCAGCTGACGTTACTGAACCCCAATAACACAGGAGCAAGTGTTGACTGTGCAGATGGCACTTCTGAGCAGCAACTGACGGTGTTGGAGCCCAGGGTAAATAATAGAAACAGAGTGGAGCCAAAAGCCTTATTAGAGCAAGTTTAAAATCAGTAGTAGTCTACAACAGATATTAATCTTGATCCAATTAGGCCTCTGGCTCCACTATGTTTGTCGTATTAGCCCTGGGCTCCAACACCACCAGTTGCTGCTCAGAAGTACCGTCTGCACAGTCAACATAAGCTCCAGTGTTATTGGGGTTCAGTAATGTCAGCTGATCCCCAGCTGTGTGTCCGGCAATTTCTCCTGCTCTGTCCACACTCACACAATTACACATTTTAAAATTGCTCCAAATAGGCCTCTGCCTCCACTCTGTTTGTATTATTGACCCTGGGCTCCAACACCGCCAGTTGCTGCTCAGAAGTGCCGTCTGCACAGTCCACATATGCTCCAGTGTTATTGTTGTTCAGTAATGTCAGCTGATCCCCAGCTGTGTGTCCGGCAATTTCTCCTGCTCTGTCCACAATCACAGAACTACAGATTTTAAACTTGCTCCAATTAGGCCTCTGCCTCCACTCTGTTTGTACTATTGACCCTGGGCTCCAACACCGCCAGTTGCTGCTCAGAAGTGCTGTCTCCACAGTCAACATATGCTCCAGTGTTATTGGAGTTCAGTAATGTCAGCTGATCCCCAGCTGTGTGTCTGGCAATTTCTCCTGCTCTGTCCACACTCACACAACTACAGATTTTAAACTTGCTCCAATTAGGCCTCTGCCTCCTCTCTGTTTGTACTATTGACCCTGGGCTCCAACACCGCCAGTTGCTGCTCATAAGTGCCGTCTACACAGTCAACATATGCTCCAGTGTTATTGGGGTTCAGTAATGTCAGCTGATCCCCAGCTATGTGTCCGGCAATTTCTCCTGCTCTGTCCACACTCACACAACTACAGATTTTAAACTTACTCCAAATAGGCCTCTGCCTCCACTCTGTAGTATTTACCCTGGGTTCCAGCACTGGCAGCTGGTTCCCGGCAGTGTCTTTGGCATGGGTAATCCCTCCTGCCCAGCCTGGTTCCAGCACGCCAACTGTTTCCGGGTAGTGTCAACGTCACTTTGCCTCCAAAACTTTGTCCTGTCGTGTTGCGGTCGGGTTAGCCGACTCTATGGTGCCTGCAGTTTAGGTGCTTCCTATGTGGGCTGCAGGATCTGGCAATAAAGTCTGGTTCCATAGTGCCAATAGGACAAGCACCCCCTGTAGGACTGTTGGGTTTCGGTAACTGCGGCCGGCTCGCGGCCTTGCAGCTTTGTTTTTCATGGGTACCTTCTGCTACCCATCCCGGTTCCAGTACCTTCAACTGGTTCTCGGAAGTGCCTTTGGCTTAGGTGCCTCCTTCTCGGTATCCGAGTTCCAGCAACGTCTGCTGGCCCTTGGTAGTGCTTTCTGGCACAGGTACCTCCTGCTTAGTAACCAGGTTCCAGTACCATCAGCTGGTCCACGGTAGTGCCATTGGCTCTTGTTCCTTCTGCTGCCCCTCCAGGTTCCAGCACCGTCAGCTGGTCCTCGGTAGTTCCATTGGCTCTTGTAGCTTCTGCTACCCATCCGGGTTCCAGTACCGTCAGCTGGTTCTCGGCTGTGCCTTTTGCTTAGGTGCCTCCTTCTCGGTATCCGAGTTCCAGCAATGTCTGCTGGCCCTTGGTAGTGCTTTCTAGCACAGGTACCTCCTGCTTAGTAACCGGGTTCCAGTACCATCAGCTGGTCCTCGGTAGTGCCATTGGCTCTTGTTCCTTCTGCTGCCCCTCCGGGTTCCAGCACTGTCAGCTGGTCCTCGGTAGTTCCATTGGCTCTTGTAGCTTCTGCTACCCATCGGGGTTCCAGCACCGTCAGCTGGTTCTCGGCAGTGCCTTTGGCTTATTTGCCTCCTTCTCGGTATCCGAGTTCCAGCAACGTCTGCTGGCCCTTGGTAGTGCTTTCTAGCACAGGTACCTCCTGCTTAGTAACTGGGTTCCAGTACCATCAGCTGGTCCTCGGTAGTGCCATTGGCTCTTGTTCCTTCTGCTGCCCCTCCGGGCTCCAGCACCGTCAGCTGGTCCTCGGTAGTTCCAATGGCTCTTGTAGCTTCTGCTACCCATCCGGGTTCCAGCACCGTCAGCAGGTTCTCGGCAGTGTCTTTGGCATGGGTAGTCCCTCCTGCCCAGCCTGGTTCCAGCACGCCGGCTGTTTCCGGGTAGTGTCAACGTCACTTTGCCTCCAAAACTTTGTCCTGTCGTGTTGCAGTCGGGTTAGCCGACTCTATGGTGCTTGCAGTTTAGGTGCTTCCTATGTGGGCTGCGGGATCTGGCAATAAAGGTTGGTTCCGTAGTGCCAATAGGACAAGCACCCCCTGTAGGACTGTGGGTTTCGGTAACTGCGGCCGGCTCGCGGCCTTGCAACTTTGTTTTTCATGGGTACCTTCTGCTACCCATCCGGTTTCCAGTACCGTCAGCTGGTTCTCGGCAGTGCCTTTGGCTTAGGTGCCTCCTTTTCGGTATCCGAGTTCCAGCAATGTCTGCTGGTTCTTGGTAGTGCTTTCTAGCACAGGTACCTCCTGCTTAGTAACCGGGTTCCAGTACCATCAGCTGGTCCTCGGTAGTGCCATTGGCTCTTGTTCCTTCTGCTACCCATCCGGGTTCCAGTACCATCAGCTGGTTCTCTGCAGTTCCTCAGCCTTCTTGTACCTTCTGCTACATTTCCAAGTTCAAGCTTTTTGAAAAGGTTTTAGGTAATCACTCTGGATCTCTCTGACGACGACCCTGAAGACGACGACCCTGAAGACCAACCCAAAGAAAACGATGACCCTGAAGACAATGACCCTAAAGACGATGACCCTGAAGACCACCCCGAAGAAGACGACGACCCCAAAGATGATGACCCTGAAGATGACAACCCTGAAGACCACCCCAAAGAAGACCAAAAAGATGACCCTGAAGGAGATGGCCAAGAGAACAAAGAACATGAAGACAACCACCAAGATATAGAACAACAAGAGACCAAGAAGCAGAAGAACAAAAAGCAGAAGAACATTAAGCATAAGACTAAAAATCAGAGCAAAAGATATTATCTAAATTATAAGCAGAAGAAGACTAAGCAGTGTATGGGGGTGAGTCTGTTCCTCCTCGTGGTGCCCATGGAAAATGCCTGCTGCTGCAGTCCAAACTGAACGCGAACAAATCCTGTTGTAAATCTTTTGTGACAGGCAGAACGGAAGGTGTAATCTTCAAACTTTTATAGATAACAACTACAGGAATGCCTGTCACAAATAAGAATATGATGAAGAAGAATAGGAAGAAGATGAAGAAGCAGAATATGAAGAAGAATAATAGTTGAATAAGAAGAATATGAAGAATGTAAAAGAAAGAATAATAGGAAGAAGGTGAAGAAGAAGATGAATAAGATGAAGAAGAAGTTGATGAAAAAGATGCTGCTGCTCCTGAGGATCATGAAGGAGAAAGTGTGGGAGAAGTAAAAAAGAAGGTGAAGAGCATGGAAGTAGTGAAACATACATATCTGACAAAATATAAAAAAGGTTAACATAGTCAATATCTTTGCAACTCTGAACGTCTTAAAAAAAAATTTAATCCTGCTATTCCATTTGATTGGGCTAAACCTCTGTGCCTTTAATGTCTGCTCCACCTCCCCCAATACATTCTACATTATTCTTAGTTGTTTTCCTTCATGTAGAATTAACCTACAAGGAAAGAAAGGGTTTATTTTAATTCCGATATTTCTGTCCCATTGACTTGCATTGGTTTCCGGTATCGGAATCGGCGATATCCGATACCTTTTGGGTATTAGTCCAATCCAGTCCGATCCGATATTTCTCAATATCGGATGGTATCGCTCAACACTAATAACTAGTGTTGAGCGATACCTTCCGATAAACACTAGTTATTAGTGTTGAGCGATACCATCCGATATTGAGAAATATCGGATCGGATTGGATCGTACCGATACCCAAAAAGTATCGGCATCGCCGATTCCGATACCGGAAGCCCCATGCAAGTCTATGGGACAGAAATATCAGAAGTAAAAAAAACCCTTTCTTTACTTGCACATCCAGTTCGGGAGGGGGGGAAGAGTGTGGGCGGTGCGTGGGCGGACACTGTGCGTGTCTGTGTGCGGGCGGGGTCTGTACAGGCCTCTCGGGGGTCTGTGCGGGTCTGCCGGGGGTCTGTGCGGATCTGCCAGGGGTCTGTGCCGGCTGCCGGGGCTCTGTGCGGGCTGCCAGTGGTCTGTGCAGGCCTGCCGGGGGTCTGTGCGGGCCTGCCGGGGGTCTGTGCGGGCTGCTGGGGCTCTGTGCGGGCCTGCTGGGCTCTGCTGGCCTGCCGGGGGTCAGTGCGGGCCTGCTGGGGGTCTGTGCAGGCTGCCGGGGATCTGTGCGGGCCTGCTGGGGGTTGTGTGTGTGTGCAGGCATCGTCCAATGGGACTACAAGTCCCATCGGGCGATGCCTGCTACAATGACAGTGATTGACACATTGGCCAATGATGGGACAGTAGTAGTCCCATCATCCGGCTAATGTGTTGAATGTAAAAAAAAAAACATACATACTACATACATATTACATACATACAACATATAAACTACATTCATACAACATACATACATACTACATATATACTACATTCGTACAACATACATATATACTACATACATAATACATATATACAACATACATACATACTACATACATACTACATATATACTACATTCATACAACATACATACTACATACATACTACATATATACTACATTCATACAGCATACATACATACTACATACATGCTACATACATACTACATTCCTACAACATACATACTACATACATACAACATACATAAAACATGCTACATACATACTACATACAATACATTCATACAATACATACATATATACATACAGTACATATTACATAGAGTACATACTCACCATCACTTGTCACTTTGATCCCTGAAGCCAGTGTCATCTTTAAAAAATATTAAAATAACAAACAACCGATATACTCCCTGATCCGCAGAAATCCACGAGTGTCCCACGACGATCTCCCGTGGAGAACAGCATCATCAGCTGATGCGACCGATCTCTAGGGGTCCCAGGAATACAATGGCGGGAGGTAGGTATCCTTCCACACTGTATTCCTTTGCCACTGTAAAAAAAAGAGTCCCTAGTCTCACTTTTGGCATTGCTGTGTGAGAAAGTTCCCACACAGCTTTTGCCATAAAGTGAGACCAGTGAACTATAGTAACCTCTCAGTGATGCACTGCAGGAGATCGTCGTGGGACACGCGTGGATTTCTGCGGATCAGGGAGTATATCGGTTGTTTGTTATTTTAATATTTTTTACAGTGAGATGACACTGGCTTCGGGGAACAAAGTGACAAGTGATGGTGAGTATGTACTCTATGTTATATGTACTGTATGTCTATATGTATGTATTGTATGAATGTATGAATGTATTGTAGGTAGTATGTATGTAGTATGTATGTAGTATGTCTGTAGCATGTAGTATGTATGTTGTATGCATGTAGTATATATGTAGTATGTATGTAGTATGTATGTATGTTGTATGAATGTAGTATATATGTAGTATGTATGTATGTTGTATGTATGTTGTATGAATGTAGTATATATGTAGTATGTATGTATGTTGTATGAATGTAGTATGTATGTAGTCTGTATGTAGTATGTATGTACTGTATGTTGTATGAATGTAGTATGTATGTAGTATGTATGTATGTTGTATGAATGTGGTATATATGTTGTATGTATGTAGTATGTATGTTGTATGAATGTAGTATATATGTAGTATGTATGTAGTATATATGTAGTAGGTATGTAGCATGTATGTGTGTATGCTGTATGAATGTAGTATATATGTAGTATGTATGTAGTATGTATGTATGTTGTATGAATGTAGTATATATGTAGGATGTATGTAGTATGTATGTATGTTGTATGAATGTAGTATATATGTAGGATGTATGTAGTATGTATGTGTGTTGTATGAATGTAGTATGTATGTAGTATGTATGTGTGTATGTTGTATGAATGTAGTGTATATGTAGTATGTATGTAGTATGTATGTATGTATTTTGTATGAATGTAGTATATATGTAGTATGTATATAGTATGTATGTATGTTGTATGAATGTATATATATATATGTAGTATGTATGTAGTATGTATGTATGCTGTATGAATGTAGTATATATGTAGTATGTATGTATGTTGTATGAATGTTGTATATGTGTAGTTTGTATGTAGTATGTATGTATGTTGTATGAATGTAGTATATATGTAGTATGTAGTATGTAGTATGTATGTATGTTGTATGAATGTAGTATGTATATATGTTGTATGAATGTTTTACATATGTAGTATGTATGTATGTTGTATGTAGTATGTATGTTTTTTTTTTACATTCAACACATTAGCCGGATGATGGGACTACTACTGTCCCATCATTGGCTAATGTGTAAATCACTGTCATTGTAGCAGGCATCGCCCGATGGGACTTGTAGTCCCATCGGACGATGCCTGCACACACACACAACCCCCGGCAGCCCGCACAGACCCCCGGCAGGCCCGCACAGACCCCCGGCAGGCCCGCACAGACCACGCATCATGATGCGCACAGACCACGCATCATGATGACATCATTTCAGCAGTCAATCACAGCCACAACACTGGCTCATTGCATTATGGGAACTTCCGATTCCGGTATCCGATATTGTAAAAATATCGGTACTCGGTATCGGAATTCCACTAGTTATTACACTTGGTCATATTTAGTTTGGAAAAACGAAGGCTTAGGGGTGATCTTATGACAATGTATAAATATATGAGGGGACAGTACAAAGACCTTTCTAATGATCTTTTTACTCTTAGAACTGAGTTGGGGACAAGGGGGCATCCTCTACGTCTGGAGAAATGAAGGTTTAATCATAATCACAGATGCGGATTCTTTACTGTAAGAACAGTGAGACTATGAAACTCTCTGCCATATGATGTTGTAATGAGTTATTCACTACTAATATTTAAGAAGGGCCTGGATGCCTTTCTTGAAAAGTGTAATATTACAGGTTATATATACAAGATTCCTTGTAGGGCATTGATCCAGGGAACTATTCTGATTGCTGAATGTGGAGTCGGGAAGGAATTTTTGTCCCCAATGTGGAGTTTAGTGTTTGACACATGGGTTTTTTTGCCTACCCTCTGTATCATCATGTTAAGCTATGGGTTGAACTAAATGGACTTAAAGTCTTCCTTCAACCTTGAAAACTATGTTGCAATGTTACTATGTTACCTTGCTACCATGGATATGCTGGTGAAGCCATGATTTGGACCCACTAGTCACCTGGTCCCATGGAGATGTTCAGAGAGGTCAGGTTGTGACCCTCCGGTCACCTGGCCCTAGGAGACATTCGGAGAAGCCAGGCTGTGACCCTGTGCCTTAATGTACTCTTAGCTTCCTAAGCATGCTGTTACCTTCTCTCTGTCGGTTCCCACCAAAAGCGGGGTGCCACAGGTGGGGATAGTTGGCCCATGAAGTCCTGAATTTGCAGCTGCTCTAATCCCAGCGAGTAAGCGGAAGGGTGGGAATCTGTAATTTGCCCCGTCTTGTCTATTTGCTGGGACTGTTCTATATGTTAATATCTGCTTTGTGGTTCATTAAACTATTGCCACACTATTTTACCATCACCCTGTGTTGTCTGAGTAGTATTATGCCGATGGTAAGAGAAGAGTTTGGCGTTCAATGTGTGATGAGCACTGGTCCATGTGGTCTCGGCCAGCGAATGAGAGCTCCGTCAGATCCTAAGGTCATTGTTCAACTCGAGAGGCCCAATTGTTGACCCTGTTCACATTATCTCGGACTATCTCAACTATAAGATCTACCATCCTTTACTCTCTTGTCTGGAGTACCTGCTTTTCTAGTAATGTCATCACATGTCCATCACCATCAGTAAGACACCAGCATAATAAAAGGACATGAACATAGATGAGAGACTCTCTCAAATTTAGATTTGCTTGAATTGGATGGAAAAATTTGTCTAAATCAAGCATGCTGTGAAAATAAGCTTATTATGTTCTGAGATCTCTCCAGACCTCAAAGTGTAATAAATAGAGTTGAGCAAAACGGGTTGAAAAAATTCAAAAGTCGCCGACTTTTGGCAAAGTCGGGTTTCCTGAAACGAAACCCGACCCTAGGATGAGGTCGGCCACGAGGTCGGCGACTTACGCGCCAAAGTCGCGTTTCAAAAGTTTGTTTTGCGCTCTTTTTCAGCCAATCAGGATCCATGGACACTGTGGGCAACGTGATGACATAGGCACGGGTCACCACCATCTTTCAGAAGGGCATGCAAGTGATTGGCTTGCTTTGGTGGGCGTCACAGGGGATATAAAAGGGCGTGCACGCCGACCGCCATCTTACTTCTGCCGATCTTAGCATAGGGAGAGGTTGCTGCTGATTCTGTAGGGAGAGCGTTAGGCAGGGAAGAAGACAGAGAAACTGCTTCTGCTGCTAGCGATTTGGCCTGCACAACACACCAGTCACTGTGTGTGCAGTGCAAGGGGAGGCTATATAGTGGTGTATCAGTGGTGTTGGTTGTTGGGCTGCCTTCTAAGGCTTCCTGACAGGCTGGCATTGCTGTTTACCCACTGCTCCGCAAACTGCTTTTTTAAAAGCAATCCAATCTCCCTTATCCTCTAGTCACTTTGGTCACAGCTGCGCCATCGAGCCTGTCAAATAGCGCTCAGATATTCATTGGGCCTCAAACTGCTTTTTTAAAAGCAAGCCCAATTTTTTTTTTTTGTCCTGCTGAGAAGAAAAAGAAAACTGCTTCTGCTGCTGATAGCAATTTGGCCTGCACAACACACCAGTCACTGTGTGTGCAGTGCAAGGGGAGGCTATATTGTGGTGTATCAGTAGTGTTGGTTGTTGGGCTGCCTTTTAAGGCTTCCTGACAGGCTGGCATTGCTGTTTACCCACTGCTCCGCAAACACTTTTTTTAAAAGCAATCCAATCTCCCTTATCCTCTAGTCACTTTGGTCACAGCTGTGCCATCGAGCCTGTCACATAGCGCTCAGATATTCATTGGGCCTCACACAATCCAAAAGTGTCCAGTGTCCAAAAGTGTGTGCAGAGATTCAAAATCTCCCTTATCCTCTAGTCACTTAGGTCACAGCTGTGCCATTGAGCCTGTCACATAGCGCTCAGATATTCATTGGGCCTCACACAATCCAAAAGTGTCCAGTGTCCAAAAGTGTATGCAGAGATTCAAAATCTCACTTATCCTCTAGTCACTTAGGTCACAGCTGTGCCATCGAGCCTGTCTCATAGTGCTCAGATATTCATTGGGCCTCACACAATCCAAAAGTGTCCAGTGTCCAAAAGTGTGTGCAGAGATTCAAAATCTCCCTTATCCTCTAGTCACTTAGGTCACAGCTGTGCCATCGAGCCTGTCACATAGCGCTCAGATATTCATTGGGCCTCACACAATCCAAAAGTGTCCAGTGTCCAAAAGTGTGTGCAGAGATTCAAAATCTCACTTATCCTCTAGTCACTTAGGTCACAGCTGTGCCATCGAGCCTGTCACATAGCGCTCAGATATCAGTGGGCCTCACACAATCCAAAAGTGTCCAGTGTCCAAAAGTGTGTGCCGAGATTCAAAATCTCACTTATCCTCTAGTCACTTAGGTCACAGCTGTGCCATCGAGCCTGTCACATAGCGCTCAGATATCAGTGGGCCTCACACAATCCAAAAGTGTCCAGTGTCCAAAAGTGTGTGTAGAGATTCAAAATCTCACTTATCCTCTAGTCACTTAGGTCACAGCTGTGCCATCGAGCCTGTCACATAGCGCTCAGATATTCATTGGGCCTCACACAATCCAAAAGTGTCCAGTGTCCAAAAGTGTGTGCAGAGATTCAAAATCTCACTTATCCTCTAGTCACTTAGGTCACAGCTGTGCCATTGAGCCTGTCTCATAGTGCTCAGATATTCATTGGGCCTCACACAATCCAAAAGTGTCCAGTGTCCAAAAGTGTGTGCAGAAATTCAAAATCTCCCCTGTCCTATAGACACCTTGTACCTTGTTTTACATACTATATAGTTTGTTGGATTTTGTCTACATTTCTACCAAAAATGAGGAAGGCTGGTGGAAGAGGCCGTGGAATTGGGCGGGGGTTGGCAGCTGGTAATGATGGTGTTGGTGGTGGATCTGATGGTAGTGGCAAGAGCAAAATAGGACCGAATGCAGGAGGTGTTGAGCCTGCGTCATCGTCTGGCTACATAAGGCCTCGAACGCTTAGTTTTCTAGGAGTTGGCAAACCGCTTTTAAAGCCAGAGCATCAGGAAAAAGTTTTGTCTTACATTGCTGACTCAGCCTCCAGCTCTATCGCCTCCTCTTCTTCAGTTGTAAAAAGTAAAAGCACTGAGTCATCATTGGAGGCTCATGTTCATGAACCACACCTTTCCTTGTGTCCTTCACCCCAACCAAGATTGAAGGATGACGCAGGCCATACTACTGATTACTCCATGGAGCTGTTTTCACATACCATGCCTGGATTATCAAGTGAAATGGTGAATTACCCAGGCCAAGATGAATCTGACATGGAGTGCACTGATGCACAGCCGCTGATGGATGATTCTGCTGGTACATTCACTCAGAGCACTACATTGTCCTCGCAGTGTACAGAGCCAGATTCTGACCCTGATGAGACTCAGGTGCCCCTTCCCGCACACTATACCACCATACACGGTGACACAGAGGAAGGTGCACATGACATAGAAGAGGAGGTGATGGATGACCCAGTTGTTGACCCAGATTGGCATCCATTGGGGGAAGAGGGTGCTGCTTCCAATAGCTCAGATGAGGAGCATCCACAGCAGACATCGACATCGCAACAGCTGTTATCTGGCAGGCCCGGAGCACTCCAAAGACAGGTTCCAAACATCAAAAGAGTTGCTGGACAGCTTGTCCAGAGGGTCAAAAGATCACAGCGTGCTAGGCTGCAAAATGTCTGCCAAAGTAGGAAGAGTGCAGTGTGGCACTTTTTTGAACAAAATCCTCATGATCAGGCCAAGGTTATCTGTAAGAAGTGCGCAAAGACCTTTAGCCGAGGGAAAAATCTGAAAAATTTGAATACCAGTTGCATGCTTAGACATTTAACCAGCATGCACTTGCAAGCGTGGACACAACACCAAACCTCAAGTGCCACATGTGCAACTGATCACAACGAAGGTAGTCAGCAACGCTACATTGTTTCCCCCACTGTAAGCCCACCGGTTAGCACAGCAGCAAATGTTGAGGTGTCGTTGCAAGGCCACAGCAGTCAGGGAATCCCACTGTTATATCAACGAAAGACTGATTCTAGGCCATCAGAAAGAACACCAACTCCATCACCATCATCAACCCTCTCTCAGTCCGCCCTGTCCACCGCTACTTCCACCATATGCAGCTCTCAAGTCCAGCTCACCCTCCCAGACACTATGAGTAGGTCAAGAAAGTACTCAGTCTCTCATCCGCGTACACTGGGTTTGAACGCCCACATTGCCAAACTAATCTCGTTTGAGATGATGCCCTTTCGGTTGGTGGAAAGCACAGCTTTCCGCGAACTCATGGCCTATGCAGTACCACGCTATGACCTACCCAGTCGCCACTTCTTCTCTCGCAAAGCCATCCCAGCCCTCCACCATCATGTGAAAGACCGCATTGTCCATGCACTCAAGCAGTCAGTGAGCGGAAAGGTGCACCTCACTACTGATGCATGGTCCAGTCGGCATGGCCAGGGCCGTTACGTGTCCATCACTGCGCACTGGGTTAATGTGGTGGATGCAGGGTCCACAGGGGACAGCGGTGGTGGGACAGTGCTGCCTAGCCCACGGTATAGGAAACAGTTGGCTGTAGGCGTTCCACCCTCCTCCTCCTCCTCCTCCCCCTCCTCCAGAAGCGAAAGCTCGTCCACAGAGCACAGTCGTACGAGCACTCCATCTGCAGCTGCCACTGTTGCACACGATGTGTCCCCCTATCGAGCAGCTAGTGGAAAGCGTCAGCAGGCTGTGTTGCAGATGATGTGTTTGGGCGACAGACATACCGCCGAGGTGCTGGCCGAGTACTTGAAACGACAAACTGAGTCATGGCTGGGCAGTGTACATCTTGAGGCAGGCAAGGTAGTTAGTGATAACGGCCGTAATTTTGTGGCAGCCATAGCCCTTTCAAAACTCAGCCACATACCTTGCTTGGCTCACACCTTGAACCTGGTGGTGCAGTGCTTCCTCAAAAATTATCCGGAGTTAACAGCCCTGCTCCAGAAGGTGCTAAGACTGTGCGCGCACATCCGCCGGTCGCCTGTACACTCCGTTCGTATGCAGAAGCTGCAGCGATTGCTCCACCTTCCCAACCACCGCCTGCACATGGTGGAGCGGCTGTGCGAGCAGAGGCAGGCCATAATGCATTTGTGGGAGGATACACAGCCAGACACTTTGAGAGCAGACATGGAGTTGACAGGTGTGCAGTGGTCGAAGCTGAAAGACCTCTGTAAAGTCCTTCAGTGTTTTGAGAAATGCACACGGCTGGTAAGCGCAGACGACGCCATCCTAAGCATGAGCATCCCACTTATGCGTCTGCTCATGCAAACTTTGACGCACCTTAAGGAGCAGGCGTCTGCAGCCAATGTTGATGAGGAGGAAGAGGAGGAGGGAATCCTTGATGACATTCAGCCATTGTCTGCTCAGGGACCTCTCCTGGACGAGGTGGAGGAAGAAGAGGAGGAGGAGGATGATGATGGGGATGATTACTTAGGGGAGGAGGATGCATCTCGTGGGGCAAGTGAAAATGTTGGCGTGGCAAGGTCTGGTACAGGGTTTGCGCGTGACTGGAGGGATGTGGATTTGCCAGAAAGTGCTCCTCCAACCAGCACTCGCAGTGCATCATTGACACCGGGAACATTGGCCCACATGTCAGATTATGCCTTGCGGATCCTAAAAAGGGACCCCCGCATTGCCAAAATGATGAACGATGATGACTACTGGTTGGCCAGCATCCTGGATCCACGCTATAAAGGCAAATTACAAAACATCATGCCACAGGAGAACCTTGACCTAATATTGGCTAATAAACAAGCAACTCTGGTAAATCGGTTGCTTGAGGCATTCCCCGCACACAGCAGCGGTGATGGTTCTCACACGAGCCGTACGGGCCGGGGGCAGCTTGGCAGAGGTGTTCGTGGTGCACACAGCAGAAGTGGCGTTGGAGACAGGGGTTTCATGACAATGTTGTGGACTGATTTTTCAAATACCGCTCACACAACTGGTAATACTGCATCGATGGAAAGTGACAGGAGACAGCAGTTGTCAACCATGGTTACAAACTACTTTTCCTCCCATATCGATGTTCTCCCACACAGGTCATTCCCCTTTGACTATTGGGCCGCTAAACTGGACACCTGGCCTGAATTGGCCCAATATGCCTTACAGGAGCTCGCTTGCCCAGCTGCAAGTGTGCTATCGGAAAGAGTCTTCAGTGCAGCTGGATCAATCCTGACAGAAAAAAGGACCCGTCTGTCAACCCAAAATGTGGATGATCTAACCTTCATTAAAATGAACCATGCATGGGTTTCCAAGGATTTTGTCCCACCTTCCCCTGATGACACATAGGGTGACAGAAAAATGGCTTGCTTTGGTCCATCTCTTCCTGGGACTTAACCTATTTCGCCTTTTGCATCAGCTGAATGTCCAACATCAACATATGCCACTTTCTAAAACTCCCTAACTGTGCTGCCTCCCCCCCCATGGCCGGGGTCACCACCTAGCGCACGACACCGTGCGAGTGCCGTTGCCCTGGACAGGTGGGTAGGCCGACTCTTGGGCGCGGGCACTGGCACAGGGTCCCTCATAGTGCAATCAAGTGTCTCTGATGGTGGTGGTGCACACCCGCCGTCAGACACACCGCTGTACTATGAGGGGCCCAGTGCCAGTACCGACGCCCACGAGTGGGCCCCCCTTGCTTGGGCAGGGCCCCAGCATTTGCAATCTTTACCTCTCCCTGCTCCTCCGCTGTGTAATCTGGGCCGTCAAATCCATACTGTGCCTGACACCGTCTGAGCCTGCCTCCTGAGACATATATTTTGAATGTGTACGCTATCCATACATGTTATCCTGGGATACGGTACCCTTTCTAACCTTTGTGCAATCACGTGCAATCCATACTGGGCCTAACACCGTCTGAGCCTGCCTTCTGAGACATATATTTTGAATGTGTACGCTATCCATACATGTTATCCGGGGATACGGTACCCTTTCTAACCTTTGTGCAATCACGTGCAATCCATACTGGGCCTAACACCGTCTGAGCCTGCCTCCTGAGACATATATTTTGAATGTGTACGCTATCCATACATGTTATCCGGGGATACGGTACCCTTTCTAACCTTTGTGCAATCACGTGCAATCCATACTGGGCCTAACACCGTCTGAGCCTGCCTCCTGAGACATATATTTTGAATGTGTACGCTATCCATACATGTTATCCGGGGATACGGTACCCTTTCTAACCTTTGTGCAATCACGTGCAATCCATACTGGGCCTAACACCATCTGAGCCTGCCTCCTGAGACATATATTTTGAATGTGTACGCTATCCATACATGTTATCCGGGGATACGGTACCCTTTCTAACCTTTGTGCAATCACGTGCAATCCATACTGGGCCTAACACCGTCTGAGCCTGCCTCCTGAGACATATATTTTGAATGTGTACGCTATCCATACATGTTATCCGGGGATACGGTACCCTTTCTAACCTTTGTGCAATCACGTGCAATCCATACTGGGCCTAACACTGTCTGAGCCTGCCTCCTGAGACATATATTTTGAATGTGTACGCTATCCATACATGTTATCCGGGGATACGGTACCCTTTCTAACCTTTGTGCAATCACGTGCAATCCATACTGGGCCTAACACAGTCTGAGCCTGCCTCCTGAGACATATATTTTGAATGTGTACGCTATCCATACATGTTATCCGGGGATACGGTACCCTTTCTAACCTTTGTGCAATCACGTGCAATCCATACTGGGCCTAACACCGTCTGAGCCTGCCTCCTGAGACATATATTTTGAATGTGTACGCTATCCATACATGTTATCTGGGAATACGGTACCCTTTCTAACCTTTGTGCAATCACGTGTAATCCATACTGGGCGTGAGAACGGCTGGCGAGCTGTTAAGCAAGCTACAGCACCTGTGGTTTGCACACGTAAGTTTTTCATTTTTTCAGGAATGACGGTTAGGCCTAATTCCGGAACTGCAGTTGACCTGCACTTACTGGGAAATCATTGTTCGCGGGTAATAATTGTAATCAGTGATCCCCATCACTAACTTTGCTCAGCGGGTTATCTGCACCTGTAAGCGACAAACGCTGGCCTTTTCAGTGTAGCGCACATGCAGCCACGGACATTTAAGGGCATGACACACCAGTTATTGGCCAATCTCATGTTCCAGAGCCTCACGTGTCCCTCTAGTAAGCCGGACTCGGACCGCGGGGCATGACGGAGTCTCGTTCATTAACGGAAATAAACTTGCAATGTGTGCATCTGTTCTGTAGCTGGCATGGTTGAGGTTTCCCAGGTGGAGTCGAATTTAACCGTAGGCTCCACTCCTGGTGGTGCCCTTCTGGACATTCCTTTAAGGTTCAGCTTTGCAACCATACTGCCCACGTAAAACAAACAATTTGCCTTCATGAACGCTGTTTGGAGGGTCATGACTCGTGGGAATAACGCCGCCCAATCAGTTAACCTGCTAGAGAGATCCTTCGTTGCTCCCAAGCATGACATCACACTCCCTAGGAGGAAGGTAATGCCACTGTGGCGACCGTACTCCTGGGGGCGACACAAGTGCACTGATGCCCAGCCACTGCTCGATGAATCTGCTGGTACATTGACCCAGACCACTACATTCCCCTCGCACGCTACACGGCCTGAATCTGACCCTGATGAAACTCAGGTTACCCTTCCCATATACAGTTCCATCTTACACGGTGACAAAGAGGAAGCTGCAGATGAAAGTGCAGGTTCGGCCCACCCGCCATCAGACACACCACCGTACTATCAGGGGCCCTGTGCCAGAGCCGTCGCCAACGAGTGGGCCCCCACTGCTTGCTCAGGATCACAGCACTTGCAAGGTTGAAATACTGTGCAGTGAGATGGAAGATGGGGACAACGAGGAGTCCAGACTAGTACAGGGATTCCCTATTGAGGAGACTTATTTGATTGTTTTCAATGTTGGGACAGCAATTTTTGGGGAGCACATTACTCTGGAGAATGATAGATGGGGCCCACCATACACTGGAACATTCCAAAGGTGGACATCAGACACTGGAGCAGCATTTACAGGGCCCATTATACACTAGAGCATTAGAAATGGGGCCCATTATGTTTGGAGCATTATTTGGGCCCATAAGACAGTGGAGCTTCATCCATGGGGACCAACATATATTGTAGCATTATGTGGAGCTCATCATATACTGTTTCAAACATTATATGGGACCAATGATTCTGTATGGAGAAATAGATGGGCCTCGTCATGAGATGTAAAAAGTGAAGTATTTTTCATTGTACTATAACGCTATTTCTCTGCCGTATCGGAGCATGATAAGTTTTGGTATGTGTTAAAGGGGCGCTCTTTCGCCCAGGGCACATGAAAACCTGCAGCCAGCCCTCCCCCCCACAACTTTAGCCAAATAACCCCCATTTTTCAGTGCGTAACTTGTATTATGAAGTTAATTAAGGTTGACAAGCTTAAGTAAGAAGAATTGATGCTTTTGGCATTCAAATGGGCACTGTAGGTGTGTTTCCTGTCCTCCTCTCACTGCCGACTTTTATTCCCCATTGACTTACATTGGGTTTCGTGTTTCGGGACGACCCCAACTTTTCCCTATAATCGGACGATCTTGCTCGACCCGACTTTTGGAAAAGTCGGGTTTCACGAAACGAAACGCACCCCTAAAAAACCAAAAGTCGCTCAACTCTAGTAATAAATGGAGGGCTTGGAAAGGATTAAAAATATAAATCTTATTCTCACCTGCTCTGGGTCTGCTCCTCACCTGTACTGCTGGCTCTGCTCACTTCCGCACGGTCATTCTTTGCTCTTCAGATTGGCAAGCCTAAGTCTCAGGTGGTCACATAAAGCACAAAAACTTTACCCCTCAGACATGTCATTGACAACGCACTCCACCTGGAGGAGTGTGGCCTAACATGAGACGATCCGAACAGTGCATTGGCAGGAGAAGTAATGCTTTTATTATTCTAAACCCTATTCCTGGCTATAGAAAGAATCCAGAAAAATGGTGGCTAGCTGGAGGCTATTTTTCTGTAATAGTGCAAATAAAATCATGAAACATTTGGATTCTGGTCAAAGTAGAGTTTTTGAGAAATTTCTCATATATTTAATTAACCACAAATTGATTTGCATGTCTCTAGGCATGAATGATTCATAAGTAGAGTTGAGCGATACCAGCCGATACTTGAAAATATCGGATCGGAATGGATCGGCCGATCTTAAAAAAAAGTATCGGTATCGCCGATTCCGATACCGGGAACCAATGCAAGTCAATGGGGCCAAAATATCGGAATTAAAAAAAACCCTTTCTTTCCTTGTAGGTTAATTCTACATGAAGAAAAACAACTAAGAATAATGTAGAATGTATTGTGGGAGGTGGAGGAGACATTAAAGCCATAGAGGTTTAGCCCAATCAAATGGAATAGCAGGAATTAAACTTTTTTTTTAAAGATGTTAGGAGTTACAAAGATATTGACTATGTTAGCCTCATTTATATTTTGCCAGACATGTATGTCTTCTTCTTCTTTCTTCTTTCTTCTTCTTCTTCTTCTACTTCCTTTTTTTACATTCTTCTTCTTCTTCTTCTACTTCCTTTTTTTACATTCTTCTTCTTCTTCTTCTACTTCCTTTTTTTACATTCTTCTTCTTCTTCTTCTACTTCCTTTTTTTACATTCTTCTTCTTCTTCTTCTTCTACTTCCTTTTTTTACATTCTTCTTCTTCTTCTTCTTCTACTTCCTTTTTTTACATTCTTCTTCTTCTTCTTCTACTTCCTTTTTTTACATTCTTCTTCTTATTCCTTTTTTTACATTCTTCTTCTTCTTCTTCTACTTCCTTTTTTTACATTCTTCTTCTTCTTCTTCTTCTTCTTCTTCTTCTTCTTCTTCTTCTTCTTCTTCTTCCTTTTCTTACATTCTTCATATTCTTCTTATTCAACAATTATTATTCTACATATTCAGCTTCTTCATCTTCTTCCTATTCTTCTTCATCATATTCTTGTTTGTGTCAGGCATTCCTGTAGTTGTTATCTAGAAAAGTTAGAAGTTTACACCTTCCGTTCTGCCTGTCACAAAAGATTTACAACAGGATTTGTCCGCGTTCAGTTTGGCCTGCAGCAGCAGGCCTTTTCCAGGGGCACCACGAGGAGGAACGGACTCACCCCCATACACTGCTTAGTCTTCTTCTGCTTATAAATAAGATAATATCATTTGCTCAGAGTATTAGTCTTATGCTTAATGTTCTTCTGCTTTGTTTTTTTTATGCTTCTTTGTCTTCTCTCTCTTGTTGTTCTGCATCTTGGTGGTTGTCTTCCTGTTCTTTGTCCTCTTGAACCAGCTGATGGTACTGGCACCCGGAGGGGCAGCAGAAGGAACAAGAGCCAATGGCACTACCGAGGACCAGCTGACGGTGCTGGAACCCGGTTACTAAGCAGGAGGTACCTGTGCTACAAAGCACTACCAAGGACCAGCAGACGTTGCCGGAACTCGGATACCGAGATGGAGGCACCTAGGCCAAAGGCTCTGACGAGAACCAGCTGACGGTGCTGGAACCCGGAGGGGTAGCATAAGCTGCAAGAGCAAATGGAAATAGCGAGGACCAGCTGACAGTGCTGGCACCCGGAGGGGCAGCAGAAGGAATAAGAGCCAATGGCACAACCGAGGACCAGCTGACGGTGCTGGAACCCGGTTACTAAGCAGGAGGTACCTGTGCTACAAAGCACTACCAAGGACCAGCAGACGTTGCCGGAACTCGGATACCGAGATGGAGGCACCTAGGCCAAAGGCTCTGACGAGAACCAGCTGACGGTGCTGGAACCCGGAGGGGTAGCATAAGCTGCAAGAGCAAATGGAAATAGCGAGGACCAGCTGACAGTGCTGGCACCCGGAGGGGCAGCAGAAGGAATAAGAGCCAATGGCACAACCGAGGACCAGCTGACGGTGCTGGAACCCGGTTACTAAGCAGGAGGTACCTGTGCTACAAAGCACTACCAAGGACCAGCAGACGTTGCCGGAACTCGGATACCGAGATGGAGGCACCTAGGCCAAAGGCTCTGATGAGAACCAGCTGACGGTGCTGGAACCCGGAGGGGTATCAGAAGTTACCCCTGAAAAGCAAAGTTGGCATGCCGCAAGCTGGCCGCAGTTACCGAATCACACAGTCCTACAGGGGGTGCTTGTCCTACTGGCACTATGGAACAAACCTTTCTTACCAGAACCCGCAGTCCACATAGGAAGCACCTAAACTGCTGGCACCCTAGCCTCGGCTAACCCAACTGCAACACGACATGGCAACTTGGGGTGGCAAACTGACATTGACACTTCCCGGAAACAGCAGGCAGGGCTGGAACCAAGCTGGGCAGGAGGGAGTACCCGTGCCAAAGTCAGTTATGAGCAGCAACTGGCGATGTTGGAGCCCAGGACAAGCACTTAGCAGGCTGAGGCCTGATGTGCTGTCAATTGGGAGGCAGCAGGACAGATTGCCATCAAAACAGCAGGGGAACAGCTGACGTTACTGAACCCCACAAACACAGGAGCTAGTGTTTTACTCTGTGAAGACGGCACTTCCGAGCAACAACTGGCTGTGTTGAAGCCCAGGGACAAGCACGGAGCAGGCTGAGGCTGCATTGAAGAAATTTTAAGATCGGTTGTAGACTACTAATTTGAACCAAGCTCCACTTAGGCCTGTGGCTTCACTGATTTTCGTATTTCCCCTGTCCTCCAACCCCGCCAGTTACAGCTCCGAAGTGGCGTCTGCACAATCCACACTTGTTCCTGTGTTACAGGTGTTCAGTCCGGTCAGTTAATCCCCTGATGTGTGTCCGGCAATGTCGCCTGCTCTGTCCACATTCCCATAATGGGAATGTGGACAGAGCAGGCGACATTGCCGGACACACATCAGGGGATTAACTGACCGGACTGAACACCTGTAACACAGGAACAAGTGTGGATTGTGCAGACGCCACTTCGGAGCTGTAACTGGCAGGGTTGGAGGACAGGGGAAATACGAGAGACAGTGGAGCCACAGGCCTAATTGGAGCACGGTTAAAAATCAGTAGTGGTACGACTGTGTAGGCAGCAGGAGACTTTGCCATCCACACAGCAGGGGATCAGCTGACATTACTGAACCCCACTGAGACACGGGAGCAATTATCTCTTTCCGTGTGGACGGCACTTCCGAACTACAACTGGCTGTGTTGAAGCCCAGGAAATAGGAGGGTGTAGGCAGAGGCCTACTGTATTTTGAATGAGGTGACAGCAGGAGAGACTGCCATCCACACAGCAGGGGATCAGCTGACATTACTGAACCCCACTGAGACACGGGAGCAAGTATCTCTTTCCGTGTGGACGGCACTTCCGAACTACAACTGGCTGTGTTGAAGCCCAGGAAATAGGAGGGTGTAGGCAGAGGCCTACTGTATTTTGAATGAGGTGACAGCAGGAGAGACTGCCATCCACACAGCAGGGGATCAGCTGACATTACTGAACCCCACTGAGACACGGGAGCAAGTATCTCTTTCCGTGTGGACGGCACTTCCGAACTACAACTGGCTGTGTTGAAGCCCAGGAAATAGGAGGGTGTAGGCAGAGGCCTACTGTATTTTGAATGAGGTGACAGCAGGAGAGACTGCCATCCACACAGCAGGGGATCAGCTGACATTACTGAACCCCACTGAGACACGGGAGCAAGTATCTCTTTCCGTGTGGACGGCACTTCCGAACTACAACTGGCTGTGTTGAAGCCCAGGAAATAGGAGGGTGTAGGCAGAGGCCTACTGTATTTTGAATGAGGTGACAGCAGGAGAGACTGCCATCCACACAGCAGGGGATCAGCTGACATTACTGAACCCCACTGAGACACGGGAGCAAGTATCTCTTTCCGTGTGGACGGCACTTCCGAACTACAACTGGCTGTGTTGAAGCCCAGGAAATAGGAGGGTGTAGGCAGAGGCCTACTGTATTTTGAATGAGGTGACAGCAGGAGAGACTGCCATCCACACAGCAGGGGATCAGCTGACATTACTGAACCCCACTGAGACACGGGAGCAAGTATCTCTTTCCGTGTGGACGGCACTTCCGAACTACAACTGGCTGTGTTGAAGCCCAGGAAATAGGAGGGTGTAGGCAGAGGCCTACTGTATTTTGAATGAGGTGACAGCAGGAGAGACTGCCATCCACACAGCAGGGGATCAGCTGACATTACTGAACCCCACTGAGACACGGGAGCAAGTATCTCTTTCCGTGTGGACGGCACTTCCGAACTACAACTGGCTGTGTTGAAGCCCAGGAAATAGGAGGGTGTAGGCAGAGGCCTACTGTATTTTGAATGAGGTGACAGCAGGAGAGACTGCCATCCACACAGCAGGGGATCAGCTGACGTTACTGAACCCCACTGAGACACGGGAGCAAGTATCTCTTTCCGTGTGGACGGCACTTCCGAACTACAACTGGCTGTGTTGAAGCCCAGGAAATAGGAGGGTGTAGGCAGAGGCCTACTGTATTTTGAATGAGGTGACAGCAGGAGAGACTGCCATCCACACAGCAGGGGATCAGCTGACGTTACTGAACCCCACTGAGACACGGGAGCAAGTATCTCTTTCCGTGTGGACGGCACTTCCGAACTACAACTGGCTGTGTTGAAGCCCAGGAAATAGGAGGGTATAGGCAGAGGCCTACTGTATTTTGAATGAGGTGACAGCAGAAGAGACTGCCATCCACACAGCAGGGGATCAGCTGACATTACTGAACCCCACTGAGACACGGGAGCAAGTATCTCTTTCCGTGTGGACGGCACTTCCGAACTACAACTGGCTGTGTTGAAGCCCAGGAAATAGGAGGGTGTAGGCAGAGGCCTACTGTCTTTGTAATGCGGAGACAGCAGGAGAGACTGCCATCTCCACAGCAGGGGATCAGCTGGCAATGATGAACCCCACTAACACTTGAACGAATGTGTTTGGCTCTGTGGAGACGACACTTCTGAACACCAACTGACGCTGTTGGAGCCCAGGATTAGGCGAGGAGCAGGCTGTGGCCTACTGGATTTTGGCAGGTGAAGGCAGCAGGAGACTTGCCATCTCCACAGCAGGGGAACAGCTGGCAGTGCTGAACCCCAATAAAACACTCTAACGAAGGTGTTTGGCTCTGTGGAGACGACACTTCTGAACACCAACTGACGCTGTTGGAGCCCAGGATTAGGCGAGGAGCAGGCTGGGGCCTACTGGATTTTGGCAGGTGAAGGCAGCAGGAGACTTGCCATCTCCACAGCAGGGGAACAGCTGGCAGTGCTGAACCCCACTAACACTCTAACGAATGTGTTTGGCTCTGTGGAGACGACACTTCTGAACACCAACTGACGCTGTTGGAGCCCAGGATTAGGCGAGGAGCAGGCTGTGGCCTACTGGATTTTGGCAGGTGAAGGCAGCAGGAGACTTGCCATCTCCACAGCAGGGGAACAGCTGGCAGTGCTGAACCCCACTAACACTCTAACGAATGTGTTTGGCTCTGTGGAGACGACACTTCTGAACACCAACTGACGCTGTTGGAGCCCAGGATTTGGCGAGGAGCAGGCTGGGGCCTACTGGATTTTGGCAGGTGAAGGCAGCAGGAGACTTGCCATCTCCACAGCAGGGGAACAGCTGGCAGTGCTGAACCCCACTAACACTCTAACGAAGGTGTTTGGCTCTGTGGAGACGACACTTCTGAACACCAACTGACGCTGTTGGAGCCCAGGATTAGGCGAGGAGCAGGCTGTGGCCTACTGGATTTTGGCAGGTGAAGGCAGCAGGAGACTTGCCATCTCCACAGCAGGGGAACAGCTGGCAGTGCTGAACCCCACTAACACTCTAACGAAGGTGTTTGGCTCTGTGGAGACGACACTTCTGAACACCAACTGACGCTGTTGGAGCCCAGGATTAGGCGAGGAGCAGGCTGGGGCCTACTGGATTTTGGCAGGTGAAGGCAGCAGGAGACTTGCCATCTCCACAGCAGGGGAACAGCTGGCAGTGCTGAACCCCACTAACACTCTAACGAATGTGTTTGGCTCTGTGGAGACGACACTTCTGAACACCAACTGAAGCTGTTGGAGCCCAGGATTACGCATGCCGCATGCAGAGGCCAATGGGCAGCGGTTTTTATGGAGGTTGTGGACTACTACTGATTCTAACCATGCTCCACTTAGGCCTCTGGCTACACTGTCTCTACTATTTACCCTGGCCTCCAACCCCACCAGCTACATCTCTGAAGTGGCGTCAGCACAATCTACACTTGTTCCTGTGTTACTGGTGCTCAGTCCCGTCAGTTGATCCCCTGATGTTTGTCCGGCAAGTTCGCCAGCTCTGTCCTCATTCCCACTACTGGTTATGGGAATGTGGACAGAGCAGGAGACCTTGCCGGACACACATCAGGGGATAAACTGATGGGACTGAGCCACAGGAACACAGGAACAAGTGTAGATTGTGCTGACGCCACTTCAGAGATGTAGATGGCGGGGTTGGAGGTCAGGGGAAATAGTAGAGACAGTGGAGCCAGAGACCTAAGTTGGGCACGGTTAAAAATCAGTAGTGGTTTGAATGTTGATGGAGCTGGTGACTTTGCCGTCCACACAGCAGGGGATCAGCTGGCATTACTGAACCCCACTAACACAGGAGCTAGTGTGTTTCTCTGTGCAGACGACACATCTGAGCGACAACTGGCTGTGTTGAAGCAAAGGGATTATAGTTCAGGTGGTAGAAAAATGAACACACCAGCAGACCTGGATACAGTTGCCAACCACTAATTTAGTCTGTAAGAGGAATGGCAAAGTCTTTGGAGATCCAGGCCTTGTTCATTTTCAGAAAAGTCAGCCGGTCAACATTATCGGAAGATAGTCGCGTGCGACGGTCTGTTAGTACACCACCTGCGGCACTAAAGACACGTTCCGATAATACACTGGCAGCAGGGCAAGCCAGCACCTCCAATGCATACTGGCTAAGCTCTGGCCATGTATCCAGCTTAGAGACCCAAAACTTGAAGGGGGAAGAGCCATCTGGGAGTACAGCGACAGGGCAAGACATGTAGTCTGACACCATCTGACGGAAGCGTTGCCTCCTGCTGACTCGAGGCGTCGCTGATGGTGTAGACAATTGTGGTGGACACACAAAACTTTGCCACATTTGGGCCATAGTGGTCTTGCCTTGTGCTGCGGCGCTGCCTCTGCTCCCTCTTTGTGCAGAGTTTCCTCCACTGCCTCGACGCACAGAGCTGCTTTGTAAAGCACTAGCAACAATGCTGTCGGGTGGAATGGAAAACATTATGGACTGCACCAGTGACTCTTCGTACTCCCGCATTTTACGCTCCCGGTTCAACGTTGGTATGAGCCTTTGTACGCTGTCCCGGTAGCGAGGATCTAGGAGGGTGTACACCCAATAATCAGCCGAGACGAGAATGTGGGCGATGCGGCGGTCGTTTCTCAGGCACTGCAGCATGAAATCAACCATGTGCTGCAGACTCCCAACTGCCAAAGAACCGCTGTCCCCTGTTTGAGGCGTGACCTCGGCCTGCTCTGCATCACCCCACCCTCACTGTACATACTGAGTAGAGGTTTGTGTACCTCCCTCCTCTGGAGAGATGTCTTCCTCCTCCATCGACTCCTCCTCATCCTCCTCACAAAGTGTCCCCTGCCTAGGCCTTTGTGAGGAAACACGTAGCGCAGACTGTCCAGAAGCAGATGGCATTTGGGACTCCTCATCCTCCACCTCTTCTGAAACCTCATCCCTTAGTGCTTGCAGTGTTTGTTGAAGCAGGCAGATAAGGGGGACAGTCATGCTGACTAGTGCATCATCTGCACTCGCCATCCGCGTGGATTCATCGAAGGCACGCAAAACGAGGCAGATGTCCTTCATAGAGGCCCACTCAATGGTGCTGAAGTGTGAACGGCGCACAGTGCGACTTGTTTGCGCCTGATGCAGCTGGTACTCCATGACTGCTGCCTGCTGCTCACACAACCGCTCCAACATATGTAACGTTGAATTCCACCGGGTGGGTAGGTCACATATGATGCGATGTTCCGGAAGGCCAAATCGTCGCTGCAGAGCAGCGAGGCGCGATCTTGCCGTGCTGGAACGTCGCAAGTGAGCGCACTCTATGCGGACCTTGTGCAACAGTGCAGCAAGATCCGGATAGTCCCTCAGAAAGCTCTGCACGACCAAGTTAAGAACATGTGCCAGACATGTGATGTGTGTGAGGTTGCCTAGGCCAAGAGCTGCCACCAGATTTCGGCCATTGTCACACACTACCAAGCCCGGCTGGAGATTCGCTGGCCCAAACCACACATCGCTCTCCAGCTTGATAGCATTCCAGAGCTCCTGCGCTGTGTGGCTTCGATTCCCCAAAGAAATTAATTTGAGTACAGCCTGTTGACGTTTGGCCACGGCTGTGCTCATATCGGTCGTAACAGGCTCCTGCTCTGCTGTTTCTGAGGAACTTGAGTAGGAGGAGGAGTCTATGTGTACAGACTGGAGTCCTGCAATCCGTGGCGTTGGAAGAACACGTACAGCGCCACTCTCCAGATCCGTACCCGGCTCCACAACATTGACCCAGTGGGCAGTGAGGGAAAGGTATCGTCCCTGTCCATGGTTACTGGTCCACGCATCGGTGGTCAGGTGGACCTTGCTACTAACGGCGTTTAGTAGCGCATGTTTTATTTTGCCCTCAACATGTTTCTGCAGGGCAGGGACGGCTCGCCTGCTGAAATAAAAGCGGCTGGGCACGTTATATTGGGGGACTGCCAATGCCATTAAGTCCCGGAAGGTGTCAGTGTCCACCAGCCTGAATGACAGCATTTCAACTGCCAGAAGTTTGGCAATGCCAGCATTCAGAGACTGTGCTCGGGGATGGTTTGCCGAGTAAGGGCGCCTTTTATCCCATGCCTGTGCTACCGATGGCTGTGATGGATGGGAACGTGCTGCTATGGGTGTAATCTGACAGGGTCTCCGGACAACAGTGGCAGAGGTTCTTCCTTGGCGATCCTGTGAGGAAGCCGAACCAGCAGTGTGTGAGCTGGAGGAAGAGGGCCCAACACGAACTGAAGAGGTGGTAGGTGGTGCTGTACGTTGGCCTACGTCTTCAGGGTGTCTCTGCAACTCCAACTCGTGCTTGGTGCGCACATGTTTCCACATATTTGTGGTATTGAGGTTGCTGACATTTCTCCCTCTTTTGACTCTCTGATGACACAGCTTGCATTTGACAAAGCAAATGTCATCTGCAACTGTGTCAAAAAAGGACCACGCGCTGCAACTCTTGTGAGCGCCCGGTTTGCCTTTGGAAGGAGGAATGCTCCTAACGGGTGCCGAAGTGGAGGGTACAGGCAACCAAGTCTTCCCCCTCCCTCTGCCTCCTGTTTTGGCCGGTAGGGGAATCTCTTCCTCCGAGCTGCTCCCACCACCTTCCTGTTGCTCACGCCATGATGGGTCAAGGACCTCATCATCTTCCCTCCCCTCTTCAAACAGCTGCTTCTCCGGGGTTGTCTCGCCAGCACCGTACGCACCAGAAAGTGGCAACTGAGTCTCGTCATCATCTGATGCGTACTGAGGTGTGCTGACCATAGGCACTGGCCCACTCGCCTCTTCAGATTCAGAGGGACAAAGAAGTTGCGCATCACTGCATACTCCCTCTTCTTCACATTCAGGAATGCTGCTTGGCTGGCCCCCTCTTTCCAAGCCAACAGATTCCGAGAACAGAAGTAGAGACTGTGATGGCTCCTGTCCATGTCTCTCTGACTGCCTGGGCACTTTGGCAGGTGGTGAAGAGACAGATGGTTGCTCTTCGGTGCTCTGACCCTGAGAGGATGCGGAAGTAATTGAAGTCGATGCGTTAGCTGCCATCCATCTGACAACGGCTTCAATTTGTTCCTCCCGCAGCAGTGGGGTACGTTGAGGTCCTACAAAGCTGCGCATAAAGGACTGTTGCCTGCTAAAACTGGGGGATGCTGATCCACTGGTGCCCGCAGCAGGCCCAGAATCCCCACGTCCTCTACCTGTAGAATCCCCACGTCCTCTCCCTGCAGAATCCCCACGTCCTCTCCCTGCTGAAACTCCACGCCCACGCCCACGCGCCTTACTCCCTGCCTTCTTCATCTTGCAAGACTGCTTAAGATAGGCAAAAAAGTACAAAGGGGGGCCTTAGTGTGCTTATTCCTGAACAGCTGGTTACAGGTACAAGAAACACTAATTTTATGAAGTGTGTGTGTGTGTGGACTAGACTTTAATAGGAGCTGATGTGGCCTACACAAGTTCAAAATGTAGTGTTTGGTGAACTTTTTTTGTGGTTTCTTTGTTGGAAACAAACTCAAAGTATGTGAACAAAGAATTGAAACTGATAGTATCACCAACTTTTTGGAGCTATTACAATGCAGGCAGGTAACCTACAATGCAAAAGATGAGGCTCCAAAAAAATTGGGTAATACTAATCTGGCTGCGCCGGCAGGGCACAAGCCAGAAAAAAAGGCTCCTCTATCTACTCCTATATAGTGTTTGCAACCAACCAATGTTGATGGATACGGATGGATGCACACTAATAGGAGAAGAAAAAATGAGCTGCACTCAAAGACAAATATGTGTGAGGGAGTGACGCACGTTGAGCGTCCTACAACCAGACGTAGCTGCAGGACACTCTACTCAGCGTGAGCTGCACTCACACACAGTCAGAGGCCTCTCAGACAGCCGTCAACAGTGCAGCTAAGTGGGCACTGGCACTGACAGGCTGCAGAAAGGCTCCGCTGTGTACTCCTTTATAGTGTTTGCAACCACCGTAGATGGAGACGGATGGATGCACACTAATAGAAGAAAAAATGAGCTGCACTCAAATAAAAATATGTGTGAGGCACTGACGCACGCTGAGCGTCCTACAGCCAGACGTAGCTGCAGGACACACTACTCAGCGTGAGCTGCACTCACACACAGTCAGAGACCTCTCAGACAGCCGTGAACAGTGCAGCAAAGTGGACACTAGCACTGAAAGGCTGCAGAAAGGCTCCGCTGTCTACTACTAGTGTTTGCAACCAACGTATATGGATACGGATGGAAGCACACTAGATTGAAATTATGTAAAAAATGCAGCTCAAAAATTAAAAGATGTATGAGGCAGCAGTGATCACACTGGGTGGCCTACAGCCTGACGTGGCTGCAGGACCCACTCCACAGCGTGAGCTGCACTCACACAGCCCTTGCAGACAGCTGTGAACACTGCTGCTAGGGCAAAGAAGGCTACAGTGGTGGTTTATGTAGCCTGGGTAAAGCACTAGATGTTTGGTGGAATCGCTATTTCTAACTGTCCCTCACAGTCTTCTACAGCAGCCTGTCCCTAACTGAATTCACAGCAGAGTGACCAGAAATGGCGGCTGCGGTGGCTTTTATAGTGCATCATGACATCATTTCGGCAGCCAATCACAGCCATGCCAATAGTTAACATGCCTACATGCCTAACAGGATGTGCCCACACTTCGGAGGATTCCCATTGGCTTAATCAAAGCAAGCAGGCTCATAGCATGATGGGAACTTCCTATTCCGATTCCGATTCCGGAATCCGATATGACAAAAGTATCGGAACTAAGTATCGGAATTCCGATACCGCTAATATCGGCCGATACCCGATACTTGCGGTATCGGAATGCTCAACACTATTCATAAGCTCTCTGACGTGCTATACTATGGAGCCTTTCCTGTCACACACGTCTGACCTGTGACCTGTTTTCCTCAGGTCACCCCTTTTATTCAATGATTAGCCACAGTTTGAACAGATCCCAATACCATTTCAATGAATCACCTAAGACAGTGTCCATCAGAAGATTGTATCAGCCAAAGAAGGATTCCATGACATTAAGAGAGCTGGACTTACCTAGAATGCCTTACAGCTAGAGTTGAGCGACTTTTGGTTTTTTAGGGTCGCGTTTCGTTTCGTGAAACTCGACTTTTCCAAAAGTCGGGTCAAGCAAGATCGTCTGATTATAGGGAAAAGTCGGGGTCGTCCCGAAACACGAAACCCAATGTAAGTCAATGGGGAATAAAAGTCGGCAGTGAGAGGAGGACAGGAAACACACCTACAGTGCCCATTTGAATGCCAAAAGCATCAATTCTTCTTTCTTAAGCTTGTCAACCTTAATTAACTTCATATTACAAGTTACACACTGAAAAATGGGGGTTATTTGGCTACAAACTGTGGGGGGGGAGGGCTGGCTCCAGGTTTTCATGTGCCCTGGGCGAAAGAGCGCCCCTTTAACACATACCACAACTCATCATGCTCCGATACGGCAGAGAAATAGCGGTATAGTACAATGAAAAATACCTCACTTTTTACATCTCATGACGAGGCCCATCTATTTCTCCATACAGAATCATTGGTCCCATATAATGTTTGAAACAGTATATGATGAGCTCCACATAATGCTACAGTATATGTTGGTCCCCATGGATGAAGCTCCACTGTCTTATGGGCCCAAATAATGCTCCAAACATAATGGGCCCCATTTCTAATGCTCTAGTGTATAATGGGCCCTGTAAATGCTGCTCCAGTGTCTGATGTCCACCTTTGGAATGTTCCAGTGTATGGTGGGCCCCATCTATCATTCTCCAGTGTATAGTGCTCCCCAAAAATTGCTGTCCCAACATTGAAAACAATCAAATAAGTCTCCTCGCTAGGGAATCCCTGTACTTGTCTGGACTCCTCGTCGTCCCCATCTTCCATCTCACTGCACAGTATTTCAACTTTGCAAGTGCTGTGATCCTGAGCAAGCAGGGGGGGCCCACTCGTTGGCGACGGCACTGGCACAGGGCCCCTGATAGTACGGTGGTGTGTCTGATGGCGGGTGGGCCGAACCTGCACTTTCATCTGCAGCTTCCTCTTTGTCACCGTGTAAGATGGAACTGTATATGGGAAGGGTAACCTGAGTTTCATCAGGGTCAGATTCAGGTCGTGTAGCGTGCGAGGGGAATGTAGTGGTCTGGGTCAATGTACCAGCAGATTCATCGAGCAGTGGCTGGGCATCAGTGCACTTGTGTCGCCCCCAGGAGTACGGTCGCCACAGTGGCATTACCTTCTTCCTAGGGAGTGTGATGTCATGCTTGGGAGCAACGAAGGATCTCTCTAGCAGGTTAACTGATTGGGCGGCGTTATTCCCACGAGTCATGACCCTCCAAACAGCATTCATGAAGGCAAAGTGTTTGTTTTACGTGGGCAGTATGGTTGCAAAGCTGAACCTTAAAGGAATGTCCAGAAGGGCACCACCAGGAGTGGAGCCTACGGTTAAATTCGACTCCACCTGGGAAACCTCAACCATGCCAGCTACAGAACAGATGCACACATTGCAAGCTTAATTCCGTTAACCCTCCGTCAGGCGCAATATAGATTCTCCTCAGTTCATGCGCAATGTGCCTGACAAGCACAGGTCAGAAAACCACCTATAGTAGCTACATATTTCAATTTCAGGACTATAGAAGTAGTCAGTGACCTTCATAGGAATGAATTAAAAGAGATTACACCAAATCAGATGCAAAAAAAAACATTTATTAACCATAAACTTATTAAAACTAAAAGTACCACTTTTCGGTAGTACCGCCAAATAGGCTCCAGTTATCTTTACTTAAGGTAGTACAACTGCGTCTTTTAGAAGGTGGTAGAGTCGGTGTTTGTTCTGGAACGTCCTTGGGACGATATCTCTTCAACCGGTGTTGCAGGGCAAGGGGCATTCCAACCGTCTTTGTACTTCTTAGGCTTAGCTCTCCACTCACCAGTTCATTAGCCAATTGTTTTAGGTACATTCTCCTGCGCATTTGTTTAAGTTCATTACCGAGGTAAATTACTTGTGAGTTGATGCCACCCACATTCAGCATTGTAAAGAAGCTGGTCATAACCTTTTCGTTCTGTCCGGGTACTTCGATCATCGAAACGGAGGCAACGGATAAGGACTTTGATTCGTTTCAGATTCATCACAAGGCTGAATTTTTCGATGCCATCACCGTCTGTCCCCCACAGCTCCTCCAAACTTTGCCTATTTGCTCTGAAAGCACCAGCTAGGTATAACAAGCCAATAAATGCCTTGAGTTCAATCACATCAGTGTTTTTTATGTCCCTCTCTCTGGAGAATTGCTCTTTGATTGTGTCAATATACTGGTTAGTGAACCGAACAATAGTTTCCAACATGCTATCTGTAATTAGATTACTCCAACATTCCACTGCAGTTTTAGTTTTTCTAGCACTTCCAATAACTCCAGGAAGGTGTGTAATAATATTGTGGGATTCTCTGCGCTGTTTGTTCTTGGCTGCCTTTTTGTTCCACTTTGTATTTTTATCTTTGCCCAAATAATAAGCTAGATCTGTGTCTGTTTCCTCTGTATCAGTGTCATCACCATCCTGCTCTGTTCCAGAATCAGTGTTACATTCTGCTACCTCATCTTCAGATGAAATGTCACTAGATTCCTCTAAATCCTCAGTTACTGCTGGTTCTTCCTCATCATCTTCTAACAAAAAAATCTTCATTTCTTCTAAATGAAGGGGTTTAGATGAATCATACTGTTTTCTGGCCATTGCAGCAGAAAATCTGAAGCAAGAGAGAAAGAGTATGTGTTAGGGCGCAATGTGCCTTAGAAGCCACCCTCCTTTTGTCTAAGAAAACAGTACTTATGTACACTAACTTAGCATTAATCCTTCATAAAACAAGCTAAATACACAATCGTGATGAATAAAAAAAGAAAATACTAACCTTTCAATTTGTGTTGAAATCAGGCGCAATGTGCCTGAGAAGCCAAAGTGTTGATATCTGCTCACTAGAAGGTCTGCTGAGTCACTGTGATATCAGGTTTCACAGAGCCTGTAGAGTCAGGAGATAACTAGGAGGGGTGGGGTTTTCTGATAAGTGGGCAAGGAGAGAGAAGTGAAACTAATTACTGTGTGCCTGTCAGATCTATTGCGCCTGACGGAGGGTTTAACGAACGAGACTCCGTCATGCCCCGCGGTCCGAGTCCGGCTTACTAGAGGGACACGTGAGGCTCTGGCACATGAGATTGGCCAATAACTGGTGTGTCATGCCCTTACATGTCCGTGGCTGCATGTGCGCTACACTGAAAAGGCCAGCGTTTGTCGCTTACAGGTGCAGATAACCCGCTGAACAACGTTAATGATGGGGATCACTGATTACAATTATTACCCGCGAACAATGATTTCCCAGTAAGTGCAGGTCAACTGCAGTTCCGGAATTAGGCCTAACCGTCATTCCTGAAAAAATGAAAAACTTACGTGTGCAAACCACAGGTGCTGTAGCTTGCTTAACAGCTCGCCAGCCGTTCTCACGCCCAGTATGGATTACACGTGATTGCACAAAGGTTAGAAAGGGTACCGTATCCCCAGATAACATGTATGGATAGCGTACACATTCAAAATATATGTCTCAGGAGGCAGGCTCAGACGGTGTCAGGCCCAGTATGGATTGCACGTGATTGCACAAAGGTTAGAAAGGGTACCGTATCCCCAGATAACATGTATGGATAGCGTACACATTCAAAATATATGTCTCAGGAGGCAGGCTCAGACGGTGTTAGGCCCAGTATGGATTGCACGTGATTGCACAAAGGTTAGAAAGGGTACCGTATCCCCAGATAACATGTATGGATAGCGTACACATTCAAAATATATGTCTCAGGAGGCAGGCTCAGACGGTGTTAGGCCCTGTATGGATTGCACGTGATTGCACAAAGGTTAGAAAGGGTAGCGTATCCCCAGGTAACATGTATGGTTAGCGTACACATTCAAAATATATGTCTCAGGAGGCAGGCTCAGACGGTGTTAGGCCCAGTATGGATTGCACGTGATTGCACAAAGGTTAGAAAGGGTACCGTATCCCCAGATAGCATGTATGGATAGCGTACACATTCAAAATATATGTCTCAGGAGGCAGGCTCAGACGGTGTTAGGCCCAGTATGGATTGCACGTGATTGCACAAAGGTTAGAAAGGGTACCGTATCCCCAGATAACATGTATGGATAGCGTACACATTCAAAATATATGTCTCAGGAGGCAGGCTCAGACGGTGTTAGGCCCAGTATGGATTGCACGTGATTGCACAAAGGTTAGAAAGGGTACCGTATCCCCGGATAACATGTATGGATAGCGTACACATTCAAAATATATGTCTATACATCAGGAGGCAGGCTCAGATGGTGTCAGGCACAGTATGGATTTGACGGCCCAGATTACACAGCGGAGGAGCAGGGAGAGGTAGAGATTGCAAATGCTGGGGCCCTGCCCAAGCAAGGGGGGCCCACTCGTGGGCGTCGGTACTGGCACTGGGCCCCTCATAGTACAGCGGTGTGTCTGACGGCGGGTGTGCACCACCACCGTCAGAGACACTTGATTGCACTATGAGGGACCCTGTGCCAGTGCCCGCGCCCAAGAGTCGGCCTAACCACCTGTCCAGGGCAACGGCACTCGCACGGTGTTGTGCGCTAGGTGGTGACCCCAGCCATGGGGGGGGAGGCAGCACAGTTAGGGAGTTTTAGAAAGTGGCATATGTTGATGTTGGACATTCAGCTGATGCAAAAGGCGAAATAGGTGAAGTACCAGGAAGAGGTGGACCAAAGCAAGCCATTTTTCTGTCACCCTATGTGTCATCAGGGGAAGGTGGGACAAAATTCTTGGAAACCCATGCGTGGTTCATTTTAATGAAGGTTAGATCATACACATTTTGGGTTGACAGACGGGTCCTTTTTTCTGTCAGGATTGATCCAGCTGCACTGAAGACTCTTTCCGATAGCACACTTGCAGCTGGGCAAGCGAGCTCCTGTAAGGCATATTGGGCCAATTCAGGCCAGGTGTCCAGTTTAGCGGCCCAATAGTCAAAGGGGAATGACCTGTGTGGGAGAACATCGATATGGGAGGAAAAGTAGTTTGTAACCATAGTTGACAACTGCTGTCTCCTGTCACTTTCCATCGATGCAGTATTACCAGTTGTGTGAGCGGTACTTGAAAAATCAGTCCACAACATTGTCATGAAACCCCTGTCTCCAACGCCACTTCTGCTGTGTGCACCATGAACACCTCTGCCAAGCTGCCCCCGGCCCGTACGGCTCGTGTGAGAACCATCGCCGCTGCTGTGTGCTGGGAATGCCTCAAGCAACCGATTTACCAGAGTTGCTTGTTTATTAGCCAATATTAGGTCAAGGTTCTCCTGTGGCATGATGTTTTGTAATTTGCCTTTATAGCGTGGATCCAGGATGCTGGCCAACCAGTAGTCGTCATCGTTCATCATTTTGGCAATGCGGGGGTCCCTTTTTAGGATCAGCAAGGCATAATCTGACATGTGGGCCAATGTTCCCGGTGTCAATGATGCACTGCGAGTGCTGGGTGGAGGAGCACTTTCTGGCAAATCCACATCCCTCCAGTCACGCACAAACCCTGTACCAGACCTTGCCACGCCAACATTTTCACTTGCCCCACGAGATGCATCCTCCTCCCCTAAGTAATCATCCCCATCATCATCCTCCTCCTCCTCTTCTTCCTCCACCTCATCCAGGAGAGGTCCCTGAGCAGACAATGGCTGAATGTCATCAAGGATTCCCTCCTCCTCTTCAACATTGGCTGCAGACGCCTGCTCCTTAAGGTGCGTCAAAGTTTGCATGAGCAGACGCATAAGTGGGATGCTCATGCTTAGGATGGCGTCGTCTGCGCTTACCAGCCGTGTGCATTCCTCAAAACACTGAAGGACTTTACAAAGGTCTTTCAGCTTCGACCACTGTACACCTGTCAACTCCATGTCTGCTCTCAAAGTGCCTGGCCGTGTATCCTCCCACAAATGCATTATGGCCTGCCTCTGCTCGCACAGCCGCTCCACCATGTGCAGGGTGGAGTTCCACCTTGTTGCAATGTCGATAATGAGGCGGTGGTTGGGAAGGTGGAGCAATCGCTGCAGCTTCTGCATACGAACGGAGTGTATAGGCGACCGGCGGATGTGCGCGCACAGTCTTCGCACCTTCTGGAGCAGGGCTGTTAACTCCGGATAATTTTTGAGGAAGCACTGCACCACCAGGTTCAAGGTGTGAGCCAAGCAAGGTATGTGGCTGAGTTTTGAAAGGGCTATGGCTGCCACAAAATTACGGCCGTTATCACTAACTACCTTGCCTGCCTCAAGATGTACACTGCCCAGCCATGACTCAGTTTGTCGCTTCAAGTACTCGGCCAGCACCTCGGCGGTGTGTCTGTCGCCCAAACACATCATCTGCAACACAGCCTGCTGACGCTTTCCACTAGCTGCTCGATAGGGGGACACATCGTGTGCAACAGTGGCAGCTGCAGATGGAGTGCTCGTACGACTGCGCTCTGTGGACGAGCTTTCGCTTCTGGAGTAGGAGGAGGAGGAGGAGGGTCGAACGCCTACAGCCAACTGTTTCCTATACCGTGGGCTAGGCAGCACTGTCCCACCACCGCTGTCCCCTGTGGACCCTGCATCCACCACATTAACCCAGTGCGCAGTGATGGACACGTAACGGCCCTGGCCATGCCGACTGGACCAAGCATCAGTTGTGAGGTGCACCTTTCCGCTCACTGACTGCTTGAGTGCATGGACAATGCGGTCTTTCACATGATGGTGGAGGGCTGGGATGGCTTTGCGAGAGAAGAAGTGGCGACTGGGTAGGTCATAGCGTGGTACTGCATAGGCCATGAGTTCGCGGAAAGCTGTGCTTTCCACCAACCGAAAGGGCATCATCTCAAACGAGATTAGTTTGGCAATGTGGGCGTTCAAACCCAGTGTACGCAGATGAGAGACTGAGTACTTTCTTGACCTACTCATAGTGTCTGGGAGGGTGAGCTGGACTTGAGAGCTGCATATGGTGGAAGTAGCGGTGGACAGGGTGGACTGAGAGAGGGTTGATGATGGTGATGGAGTTGGTGTTCTTTCTGATGGCCTAGAATCAGTCTTTCGTTGATATAACAGTGGGATTCCCTGACTGCTGTGGTCTTGCAACGACACCTCAACATTTGCTGCTGTGCTAATCGGTGGGCTTACAGTGGGGGAAACAATGTAGCGTTGCTGACTACCTTCGTTGTGATCAGTTGCACATGTGGCACTTGAGGTTTGGTGTTGTGTCCACGCTTGCAAGTGCATGCTGGTTAAATGTCTAAGCATGCAACTGGTATTCAAATTTTTCAGATTTTTCCCTCGGTTAAAGGTCTTTGCGCACTTATTACAGATAACCTTGGCCTGATCATGAGGATTTTGTTCAAAAAAGTGCCACACTGCACTCTTCCTACTCTGGCAGACATTTTGCGGCCTAGCACGCTGTGATCTTTTGACCCTCTGGACAAGCTGTCCAGCAACTCTTTTGATGTTTGGAACCTGTCTTTGGAGTGCTCCGGGCCTGCCAGATAACAGCTGTTGCGATGTCGATGTCTGCTGTGGATGCTCCTCATCTGAGCTATTGGAAGCAGCACCCTCTTCCCCCAATGGATGCCAATCTGGGTCAACAACTGGGTCATCCATCACCTCGTCTTCTATGTCATGTGCACCTTCCTCTGTGTCACCGTGTATGGTGGTATAGTGTGCGGGAAGGGGCACCTGAGTCTCATCAGGGTCAGAATCTGGCTCTGTACACTGCGAGGACAATGTAGTGCTCTGAGTTAATGTACCAGCAGAATCATCCATCAGCGGCTGTGCATCAGTGCACTCCATGTCAGATTCATCTTGGCCTGGGTAATTCACCATTTGACTTGATAATCCAGGCATGGTATGTGAAAACAGCTCCATGGAGTAATCAGTAGTATGGCCTGCGTCATCCTTCAATCTTGGTTGGGGTGAAGGACACAAGGAAAGGTGTGGTTCATGAACATGAGCCTCCAATGACGACTCAGTGCTTTTACTTTTTACAACTTCAGAAGAGGAGGCGATAGAGCTGGAGGCTGAGTCAGCAATGTAAGACAAAACTTTTTCTTGATGCTCTGGCTTTAAAAGCGGTTTGCCAACTCCTAGAAAACTAAGCGTTCGAGGCCTTATGTAGCCAGACGATGACGCAGGGTCTGCACCTCCTGCATTCGGTCCTATTTTGCTCTTGCCACTACCATCAGATCCACCACCAACACCATCATTACCAGCTGCCAACCCCCGCCCAATTCCACGGCCTCTTCCACCAGCCTTCCTCATTTTTGGTAGAAATGTAGACAAAATCCAACAAACAATATAGTAATGTAAAACAAGGTACAAGGTGTCTATAGGACAGGGGAGATTTTGAATTTCTGCAGACACTTGTGGACACTGGACACTTTTGGATTGTGTGAGGCCCACTGATATCTGAGCGCTATGTGACAGGCTCGATGGCACAGCTGTGACCAAAGTGACTAGAGGATAAGTGAGATTTTGAATCTCTGCACACACTTTTGGACACTGGACACTTTTGGATTGTGTGAGGCCCACTGATATCTGAGCGCTATGTGACAGGCTCGATGGCACAGCTGTGACCAAAGTGACTAGAGGATAAGGGAGATTTTGAATCTCTGCACACACTTTTGGACACTGGATGGACACTTTTGGATTGTGTGAGGCCCACTGATATCTGAGCGCTATGTGACAGGCTCGATGGCACAGCTGTGACCAAAGTGACTAGAGGATAAGGGAGATTTTGAATCTCTGCACACACTTTTGGACACTGGATGGACACTTTTGGATTGTGTGAGGCCCACTGATATCTGAGCGCTATGTGACAGGCTCGATGGCACAGCTGTGACAAAAGTGACCAGAGGATAAGGGAGATTTTGAATCTCTGCACACACTTTTGGACACTGGACACTTTTGGATTGTGTGAGGCCCAATGAATATCTGAGCGCTATGTGACAGGCTCGATGGCACAGCTGTGACAAAAGTGACTAGAGGATAAAGGAGATTGGATTGCTTTTAAAAAAGCAGTTTGTGGAGCAGTGGGTAAACAGCAATGCAGGAATGTCAGGAAGCCTTAGAAGGCAGCCCAACAACCAACACCACTGATACACCACTATATAGCCTCCCCTTGCACTGCATACACAGTGACTGGTGTGTTGTGCAGGCCAAATTGCTAGCAGCAGAAGCAGTTTTTTTTTCTTCTCAGCAGGACAAAAAAAAAAAATTGGGATTGCTTTTAAAAAAGCAGTTTGCGGAGCAGTGGGTAAACAGCAATGCAGGAATGTCAGGAAGCCTTAGTAGGCAGCCCAACAACCAACACCACTGATACACCACTATATATCCTCCCCTTGCACTGCACACACAGTGACTGGTGTGTTGTGCAGGCCAAATCGCTAGCAGCAGAAGCAGTTTTTTTGTCTTCTTCCCTGCCTAACGCTCTCCCTACAGAATCAGCAGCAACCTCTCCCTATACTAAGATCGGCAGATGTAAGATGGCGGTCGGCGTGCACGCCCTTTTATACCCCCTGTGACGCCCACCAAAGCAAGCCAATCACTTGCATGCCCTTCTGAAAGATGTTGGTGACCCGTGCCTATGTCATCACGTTGCCCACAGTGTCCGTGGATCCTGATTGGCTGAAAAAGAGCGCAAAACAAACTTTTGAAACGCGACTTTGGTGCGTAAGTCGCCGACCTCGTGGCCGACCTCATCCTAGGGTCGGGTTTCGTTTCATGAAACCCGACTTTGCCAAAAGTCGGCGACTTTTGAATTTTTTCGACCCGTTTCGCTCAACTCTACTTACAGCCATTACATCACATGGTATAATGCAGCATAGAATCATAGAATCATAGAATCGTAGAGTTGGAAGGGACCTCCTGGGCCATCTGGTCCAACCCCCTGCTCAAAGCAGGATTTGCTAAATTATCCCAGTCAGATGTCTGTCCAGCCTCTGTTTGAAGACTTCCATTGAAGGAGAACTCACCACTTTTCGTGGCAGCCTGTTCCACTCATTGATCACTCTAACTGTCAAAAAGTTTTTTCTAATATCTAATCTGTGTCTCCTCCTATTCAGTTTCATCCCATTGCTTCTAGTCTTTCCTTGTGCAAATGAGAATAAAGTTGATCCTTCTACAATGTGACAGCCCTTTAGATATTTGTAGACAGCTATTAAGTCTCCTCTCAGTCTTCTCTTTTGCAAACTAAACATTCCCAAATCCTGCAACCTTTCCTCATAAGACAGGGTTTGCAGACCGGTCACCATTCTGGTCGCTCTTTTCTGAACTTGCTCCAGTTTGTTGATGTCTTTTTTAAAATGTGGTGCCCAAAACTGGACACAATACTCCAGATGAGGTCTGACCAAAGAGGAGTAGAGGGAAATAATGACTTCACGTGATCTAGACTGTATGCTTCTGTTAATACATCCTAGAATTGCATTTGCCTTTTTTGCTGCTGCATCACACTGTTGACTCATATTCAGTCTGTGATCTATTAGTATACTGAAGTCTTTTTCACATGTGCTGTCACTTAGCCCTATTCCTCCCATTCTGTATATGCTTTTTTCATTTTTATTGCCCAGATGTAGTACTTTGCATTTCTCCCTGTTAAAAACCATTCTGTTAGTTGCTTCCCACTTCTCCAGTTTATTTATATCTTTTTGAATCCTCTCTCTCTCTTCTCTAGTATTAGCTATCCCTCCTAGCTTTTTGTCATCAGCAAATTTAATCAGTTTACCCTCAATTCCTTCATCTAAATCGTTGATAAAGATGTTGAACAATACAGGGCCCAGGACAGAGCCCTGTGGTACCCCACTTGAGACATTCTTCCAACTGGATGTGCAGCCATTTACGACCACTCTTTGGGTCCGATCACTAAGCCAGTTATGAATCCAGAAGGCACTACCATAGCCTGTATAAAAGCCAAGACAGGGAATGCAGTGTAAATCTGGATATTGAAAGGTCCTCATACCTCAGCAATAGAGATAGCAAAGAAAGCCATATAATACTGAATAAATATTACAAATAATGTGTGACAGTAGACAAGTAATGGACAACTGCTATCCGGTTACCAATAGCCTGACATGTTGTGGTCACTTTTACATTATAAGTCTTAGTTTGCATTAAAGAGCTTGAAAAGTGTTCAATACTCAAAGAGACCTTGGAGTATTACAGACAAAATTGGAGTTACTGCACTTTTGTCACAAATTGATTTGCAGCAAATAACATTTTTTGGAACAATTCCTCAAACCAAGCAAATTAAAAATTTAAAGATTTGCTGGTGTCAAGTGTACAGATGTAGACAAAGCATTAAAATAAGGGATGCTGAATAAGAAGCTGAGATTTTCTGGGGAGAACAGAGGTGCAAAAAGTCAAGAGTCAAAATTCAGAAGGATAGTATTTGAAACAATGTAATGTAATATGGAAAGTCCACCAATCTCCACCATCACCAGTTACCTCGCTGGTGGGTGATACATAAGCTGATAATTTACCTTCTGTTTACTTAGATTGTGAAGAAAGAGACGAACTGAGCAAAAAACGACAACTTTACCGAGTAGCATTAAATAATTGCCATGCGGCAGCGGAAACCTCTAATTCCCGGCGTTCACCTTTTTCACAGGCAGAAGAGAATTGCCATTAATGAACAGTGAAAATCTGCAGAAAATATGAACTGGACTGAGCCTGTCTCCTCCAGAACAACTGCACCGCAAATTGACTATTATAAGTAAAACTTTAATGCATTGCTTTTAATCCCGTCACCTCCAACTTTGGAGCATAACCTCTTGTTCCAGCATAAATCTTTGCTCATATTATACCTCTGATCTCCTGCACTTTGTTGATTTCCAGTCCAGAGAGGAAGAATATTCCGAACAAAGAGATATGACAGAACAAGAGGTCAGGATCTGTTCTTTATACCTTGGGTTTAGAAAGTCCTTCTGAAAAGACTGAATCATCCATGCATACAATGGGAGGCTAATATCATACTGTAAAATCAAATCACATGAAAAATAGAAGCACGATAAAAAAGTATAGAAAGAAAGACGATTAAAATGTACAAAAATAGAAACGTTCATGTATTAAAGAGAGCTGGCGGGAACATTTTGGGCCTATGCTTTATCCCATTCATGGCTGCCACACCTGTGACTCTAATTTCGCTGTCTATGTCATCAAATGCCCTTGTCACCTCCTATACGTAGGAGAGAGAACTCAACATGTAAAAGATCGCATTGCGAGTCACAAATCCACCGTACGCTGTAGTAAGACTTAGTTGCCGTTACCTGACCATTTTATTAAATACAAACATACTGTGGCCCAATTGAAATTCCAGGTTATTGAACATGTGCCCAGACCCTGAAGGGGAGGGAATCACATTAAATTGCTCAAAACAGGAGAAACCTTTTGGATCCATAAACTAGATACTTTGACCCCAAAGGGTCTAAATAGAGAAATCAATTGGCTCTTAAAATTGTTTGTTAACCATTATTTTTCAGACATGTTGACCCCCCCATCCCATTAGGTGAGTCTGACCGGACCTCTATGTATCATATTCATTGTCCTGTTATCCCCTCCCCCCCTTTTTTCATTATTATTATTTATTATTATTTTTAGTTTTTATTTTTTTATTTTTATTTCTTTATTTTTTAATTTACATTGTTATAATAAACCACCCATACTTTTCACATCTCCGTCCTTAGTCACATCAGTTTTTATACAGTACTGTTATTGCTATCTATTTTTTCCCCATTCCTGAGCCCTTATTTTTATTTTCATTTTTATTTTCATATTTTTCATTTTTTCATCTTTATTTATTTTTATTTTTATTTCCTATATCCTTTTCATTCTCATATACTTTTATTTTTATCTTGTTCAAAAAACATACTTACAATTATCTCATATTTTTATGTTTATTCATTGGTGGTCTGTGTGTATACTCCATTACTACAGACCTTGAAATTGCATGTGTGACAGCCGTCTGCGAATCTGGGCTGCAGTAGGAACAGCACCCAGAGTAACCCCGAGACCCTTAACCCCTGTACAGGGATCAGGAATTGTAGCAAGGCCCAGGGGGTAGCTGTCTGGTGGAGCAGTGGACCAGAGCAGGACGGCCACCAAGGGGTGAAAACTAAAACCCGTAATCGTGGTCAGGTGGCAGGAGTCGGAGGCCAGAGGACAGCAGAGGTGCAAAATCAGCAGGCAGAAGAAGAGTCAAAAGTCCGGGTCAAGGTCAGTAAAACCAGAAGAGCAGCAAAGGTACAGAAACAGTAGGCAGCAGAAGGGTCAGGAATCCAAGCGAAGGTCAGCGTCAAAAAATCGGAAGAGATGCAGTGGTACAAAAACGGCAGGCAATAGAATGGTCAGAAATCCAGGCTGAGGTCAGAGTTAACTATAGCAATTCACACAGTATCACACAGGAGAACCAAGAATATATCCGGCGGCTTGCAAGACCAGTCCCAAGGTATTTGAGGGATCAGGTCATCCCTCACAGGTTCCCGGACTGATGATGTAATTAGGACCACCCCCAGGACCAGGCCAGATGGTGATGCAGTAAGCCCTACATGACTGACAGGGGGGGCGGAGCCTGCGCCCACCAGATGCCTGCGCAGGAGCCTCTTCTCTGTCACCACCCTCACCCATGGGTGAACCATGGCGCCTCCCAGTGGCCGAGGCAGGAACAGCCGTCCCCGAGTCCGATGGCAACGCGACGGTCCGGCGCCTCCTAGTGGCCGAGACCAGAACAGCAGGCCCCGAGTCTGGTGGCGACGTGTCAGTCCGGTGCCTTCTAGTGGCCGAAGCCGGAACAGCAGGCCCTGAGTCTGACAGCGACATGACAGCATGGAGCTATTACTCTGCCAGTGTATCCTTTGTTCGGGGCCATTTACATGTCATTCACATGCACATCCATGCGCCCACGTGGCTTACACAGCACCGCCCCCCTCGATGTATCACAGAGTTCCTGATAACACCGGTCTCCCAGACAACAGCCGTGCATGCGCGGTCGGGCTTTAGTGTATGGCGCCGCGTCACTTCCGGGCCAGTTGACACATTTCCGGCCCGACGGTGCATGCAGTATTTATATCTGCAGTTCCCTAGACCTCAGCATGCCAACGCTATCAGCAAGGCACGGGAGAGCCGCTACTAAGCTGCCATACTACTGTGGGGAGGAGGACTCCCAGACAGTGACTGGGCCGGAACCCAGGGGACCGCCATCAGAGTTCCTGAAGGAACAACACTGGAGGGACTACAAAGGGAGACACACGACTAAAGGTGTCAGGGCAACAGGGGGCGGGACGAAGACAAAAGAAGGAGGGGGCGTGCTCAGTTGGCAGTTGGCAGAGAGTGTGACAGGAGGGGAGAAGCCGAGTGACTTAGAGAGAGACGAGGTGATGAGCGGTGTGTGTAAGAGACACCATCAGGAGTCTGTGAGGAGAAAGCTACTTACTCACCGACAAGAGAGACATGAGAGACTTTTACCGGAGGCCGCTTCCCGCCCATGGTTGCACACAGCCACGCCCGCTGTCCCCCGCCCGTTTGAGAAAGGTCCGTTACCTCAAGTCGCCGCTGTAATGACAACGTAAAACGGCTACAGCGGCCTGGACACTGCCCCCTATCTCCTTCCACAGCTGCGGCCCTGCTATCACCGGCCTCAGTGGATGCCACCTCGCCATAGGCGGCAATAGAGGCCCACGTCCCATCTACAAGGGGACCCTGAGCAGAGGCCAGCCGAACGTCATTTGGGAAACTGCGTCATCACTGCGCTGTGAGACGAGAGCCGGTAATAGACGTCCTGAAAGCCCACCGGCACAGATTCTTCAGGGCCTGTTGTGCCCCACCAGCACAGAATCTTTAGGGCCTATTGTGCCCCACCAGCACAGAGTCTTCAGGGCCTGTTGTGCCCCACCAGCACAGAGTCTTCAGGGCCTGTTGTGCCCCACCAGCACAGAGTCTTCAGGGCCTGTTGTGCCCCACCAGCACAGATCCTTCAGGGCCCGTTATGCCCCACCAGCACAGAATCTTCAGGGCCTGTTTTGCCCCACCAGCACAGTTTCCTCAGGGCCTGTCGAGCCCAAATCATCCCGGGATATCGAGGTGTCAAGGCAGCCGCATCAGCGACCTCTAAGCGGCCGCACCTGCGATCCCGAGCGACATCTGGAAGGATAAGTTAACTATAGGAAATAAGGACCCATAGTTTGGCCATACGTGGCCTTCGACACCCGGACTAGCCGGGTTAGTCACATTGAATATATGAAAAGTATTGTTTATTTTGTTGAGTTCCTGCGAGGACAGATTGTTTTTACCCCTTTTACTTGTTCAGCATAGCCCCAACGGCTCCAAGTTATAAAAGATGATTTCACAAGTCATACCCTGTCTCGTGTCTCGTCACTGCATCCTGAGAATCTGCTCGGCCCTACACTTGGCATAGTCGGCAGGATGCAGTCTCCGAGCACGGACGGTGGTGCCCCCGATCAGGGTGGAGCTGTCAACTCTACAAATAATGAGGGTCGCCGCTCCAGCATTTCATTGGGGGCCATGATGAACAACCTGCCTAGATTTTCCAGCTCCAATACTATGCTATGGAGCTGGACAGAGCGGATGCGGGGGCTCTTTCGGATGCACCCAATGACCCCTGATCTGGAAGCCGAAGTGGCACTCATGGCACTAGACGGGGAGGTGCGGAGGTCAGTGATGTTGAAACCTCCGGGGCACCGCAACACTTTTGAAAAAGTGCTACAGATAGTAGAACAGACCCATGGGGACCGTACTAATGTGGGAGAGTTAAGAACCCGTTTGTTTAGTCGGATGCAGGCAGAAGGGGAGACGATCACTCAGTACATGAATGTCCTCCAAGAATTGCATACGGCTATTGAAAGAAAGGACGGGGTAGGGGTAGGACCTGTTGTCATTACCCTACGTGACCTACTGGTGACTGGTTTGCAAGATCCATTAATAAAGCAGGCATTGCGGGAGCAGATCAGAATGAATCACCAAATAGACTTTTCAGAGGTGGGAAGTCAGGCACAGACTCGAGAGCAAGAGCAGGGGATGGCGGTCCCCGTGGGGAAGGTCAGAGGTGTGGAGGCCTCAGTGAATGCAGTCGAGGAGCCTCAGTGGGTGGAGGAGATGAAGCAAGAGTTGAAAAATATTAAGGGCGAGTTGGCCGAAGTAAAGAGAAGAACCGAGACCGGGACTGGACGACCTAGCTTTAACCCCGGCCCCTGGGGATCATGCCCCCCGCGGGGTGGTCAGCCTACACAGGCCCAGTGTTTTGAGTGTGGAGATCCAGGCCACTTCGCCCAAGAGTGTCCGCAGCGTGGGAGATACCCACCCTGGCAGCCATTAAACTAAAGGGCTCCGGGCAGGGGGGTCGCCGCTCGGAGCCGAAAACCACAACTAGGGATGGTGGAAGTCCCGAAGATTTGGTAGCAAAGTGTCCGGTGGTATGGGCAGAGGTGGAGGGCCGGGCCGTTCGGTGTCTGGTGGAAACGGGGTCACAAGTAACCACCATGCCCGCAAGGTACTTTCAACAAAACTTCCCGGAGGCAGCAAGACCTCAGTGGGGGCCCAAGATCAGACTAATAGCCGCCAACCAACTGCCGGTCCCTGTTGCCGGGGTAGTGTGGGTGCAGATGACGTGCAGTAAATCCCTTGGTCGCAGAGGGGTGGTGCTAACTCAAGGAGAAGCTGATCAACGGCACCCTGTCACCCTAGGCATGAATATTTTACGAGAGTTCGGCAACTTACTACTAAATGATCCCACACAACAGATTCTGAAGCAGTGGGGTTCTCGCACAGCTCAGGGACAGGTATTCCAGCAGCTGGTGCGAGGTGAGCGGGTGCATTAGGACTGCCAGGAGGGCGAGGTTCTGGGCAAGGTCATCGCGTCCGCAGCTTCCCTGCTTGTGCTACCTCCTGGACAGACTGCGGTGGCCCTACCAATTCGAGCCCCGATATCTTTGGAGGGCGTGGATGTGCAGGTGGATCCGTGTCACTCGGAGCGCTTACCTCTTGGTATACTGGTGGCCTGTTCCCTGGCTATGGTGCAAAAAGGAACCGTCCTGGTACGCTGCGATAACCTTGAAGACCGAGACACCGTTCTGAAAGCACGGACTGAACTGGTCAAACTAGTGAGGCCTTTAGAAGATGTACTGCTAGCTCCTGCGGTTCAATTGCGAGTACACCCCGAGGATCCTTGGGAAGTAACAATTCGAACCTTACAGGCCAACGAAGACTCGGCACAGGAAAAGGGTTGAAATATTTTGGAGCAGATACGGGCCGAGCTTTCTGGGTTAACTGCAGCCCAAATCTCACAGATAAAAACATTGCTTGGACAGTACCATGAAGTATTTGCTAGTCATGAGGACGATTTTGGGTGTACCACCGCCATCACTCATGAAATCCCCACAGTGGGATCAGCCCCTATCCGGGAATGATATCGACAGATTCCGCCACAACTCTATCAAGAGGTGAAAACTTTGCTGGCCCAGATGCTGCGAAAAGGGGTGATACGGGAAAGTCAAAGCCCCTGGGCGGCTCCAATCGTGTTGGTCTGGAAGAAAGATGGTACACTACGATTCTGTGTGGATTATCGTAAACTGAATGCTTGCAATATTATAGACTCATATCCACTGCCCCGCATAGAAGAATCCCTGTCCGCCTTGGGGAAGGCAACATATTTTTTGACCCTGGACTTGGCCAGTGGGTATTGGCATGTGCCCATGTCAGAAGAAGATAGAGCCAAGACGGCGTTCATATTGCCCATGGGACTGTTTGAGTTTAATCGAATGCCATTTGGGCTGGCCAACGCCCCCAGGACCTTTCAGCGATTGATAGAGCGGTGTCTGGGAGATCTCAATTTTGAGGCCACGTTGATCTACCTGGACGACATCATCATCTATGCCGCCACCTTCGAGGACCACCTAAAGCAGTTGGGGCAGGTACTCAGCCGTTTGCAAAAGTACGGGTTGAAGGTGAAGTCTCAGAAATGCCACCTATTTCACTCCCAGATTGAGTATCTGGGTCATGTAGTTTCAGCAGAGGGTGTGAGGCCATCCCGGGAGAAGGTTGCTGCTATCCAGGAATGGCCTACCCCCGAGACGGTAAAAGATGTGCAGGCTTTTCTGGGGTTAGCCGGATATTACCGTCATTTCGTAAAGAATTTTGCATGTCAAGCTCGAGCACTGAGGACCAATGGGTGACGAATCCAGTGGCAACACCCTCAGGAAGAGGCCTTCCGAGACCTCAAGGCTGTGCTCTCGGATGCCCCAGTGTTGGCTTATGCAGATTTCTCACAACCGTTCATTTTGCACACTGACGGGAGTCTTCACGGACTGGGGGCTGTGTTGTTGCAGTTTCAAGATGGCCGGGAGAGGGTGATCGCGTATGGAAGCCACTCACTCCATGACTCCGAGCGTAACCCTGACAAGTACAGCTCCTTCAAGCTCGAGCTCCTCACAGTTGTGTGGGCCATGACGGAGAGATTCGCAGAGTACCTAGCGGGCTCAGAGGTGGCGGTGCGAACTGACAACAACCTGCTGGCTCTTTTGGAAAATGCCAAATTGGGGGCTCTGGAACAGTGATGGGTGGCCCGGATGGCGAAGTACAATTACAAGATTATCTACAAAAGAGGGGCCGAGAATGTCCATGCAGACGCCCTCTCCAGAATTCGACATACAACTCCCGGACAGAATCGAGATGAAAAATTAGAAGGAGAGGAAATACTGTTCGCTCTCACTGCTGCCATGCTTACAACTGACATTAAAAAAATATCTTCCCCCAAGACCCCAAGGGGCATGTTAGAACAATCCCGGGATAAGTGGATACATCAACAACAAGAAGACGGAGAGGTTGGCCTTCTCAGAATGTGGGTCGCCGCTGGGCAATTACCCACTTGACTCTCAACGACAAAGTTTGACTCAAGACCTGTTGCTGATGTTGCGACAATGGGAGAGATTGGTTATCCGAAAGGGACTATTGTACCATAAAATAACATCACAAACAACCTCAATGACGGTTTGGCAGGTGGTTACGCCAGGAGCCCAACTTCACATACTGTCTCGGGAGGCTCACGAAAAAGGGGCCCACTTCAGAACAAAAAAGACCTTGCAATGGCTGCAACAGAAAGCTTACCACCCGCGCTTGCCAGCTGTTGTGGACGAAATTTGCCGGATCTGCCGCTTATGCGAATTGGCCAAACCACCCGCTCAGTGAGCCGCAACACAGAGTATTGTGAACTCAGCGCCCCTTGAGCTCCTGACGGTGGATTACCTGACCATTGGACCCACATTTCAGGGATACAAACACTGCCTCGTTATGGTAGATCATTTCACCGAGTTCGCTGTGGTCACCCCCACTCGGGATCAGACCGCAGAGTCAGCTGCCTCCGCAATTTGTAGAAACTTTATACAAGTATACGGCTGTCCTCAACGAATACATTCTGATCAAGGAGCATGTTTTTTGGGAAAAGTTATGGAAGAACTACATCACCTCTATGGAATTGACAAATCCCGGACCACACCGTATCACCCGCAAGGAAATGGGGCTTGTGAATGATTTAATCGGACATTGATTCAGATGTTGCCAACTCTGGAGAGTGACAAGAAGGCCCATTGGCCCGAATATGTTTCTGAATTAGTATGGGTCTATAACAATCGAGTACATCGAGTTACTGGCTATACCCCCTACTCCCTGTTGTTTGGACGAGAGGGTAAAGGGATCACGGAAGTGGAGTTGGTCCCCGAAGAACCTCAGCCCTGGACTGGAGAGTCGTCTTGGGTCCGAAATCATCGCCATCGGCTGCAAACGCTTCACTGAATTGCTCACACCAAGCTTCGAGACTGGGAGCACCCAGGGAAAAATGCAACCCTACCTCCTAACCTCCAAAGCGGGGACCATGTGCTTGTAATAGATCAACGCCCCCAGAACAAGCTAAAGCCGCGTTGGGAAGAGAGTCCTTATCGGGTCTTACACCATATCCATCCGGAAGGACCTGTGTACGAAATACGACCCGAGGAGGATGAAACACTGCCCACTCATATTGTACATCATAATATGCTACACCCGTGTACTTCCACTGACCCGAAGCAACTGGACCTTGCTCCGTCGACATCTGAACCATCATCCATATGTTGTGACCCGGACGACGACGAAGATTTTCCTCCAGTACCCAGAGGCCCTCCACTCAGTAATGAACCAGAAGACACAATTAGTCCGCCTGCACCAATCAGCCCACCAATCTCCACCACCCCAGAAGACTCCACCCCAGTTGAACTGAGACTCTCCGAGCGGTCAACAGCCAGCAAACCCCCTGAATGATATGAACAAGATCAGTTCATATGGCAACGAACATTGAAACCCCTACAGACCAATCTCAATAGACTAAGGCCCTCGCCCGAGGAATGGCGAGCTTACAGGGTGGGGGAATGTGGGGAGGAGGACTCCCAGACAGTGACTGGGCCGGAACCCAGGGGACCGCCATCAGGGTTCCGGAAGGAGCAACACTGGGGGGACAACAAAGGGAGACACACGACTAAAGGTGTCAGGGCAACAGGGGGCGGGGCGAAGACAAAAGGAGGAGGGGGCGCGCTCATTTGGCAGAGAGTGTGACAGGAGGGGAGAAGCCGACTGACTTAGAGAGAGACGGGGTGACGAGTGGTGTGTGTAAGAGACACCGTCAGGCATCTGTGAGGAGAAAGCTACGCACTCACCGACAAGAGAGACGTGAGAGACTTTTACCGGACCCGCCGCTCCCTGCCCATGGTCGTACAAAGCCACGCCCGCTGTCCCCGCCCTTTTGAGACAGGTCCGTTACCTCAAGTCGCCGCTGCAACAACACGTAAAGTGGCTACAGCGGCCTGGACACTGCCCCCCTGTCTCCTTCCACAGCTGCGGCCCTGCCATCACCGGCCTCAGTGGACGACACCTCACCATAGGTGGCAATAGAGGCCCATGTCCCATCTACAAGGGGACCCTGAGCAGAGGCCGGCCGAACGTCATTTGGGAAACTGCGTCATCACTGCGCTGTGAGACGAGAGCCGGTAAAAGACGTCCTGAAAGCCCACCAGCACAGATTCTTCAGGGCCTGTTGTGCCCCACCAGCACAGATTCTTCAGGGCCTTTTGTACCCCACCAGCACAGAGTCTTCAGGGCCTGTTGTGCCCCACCAGCACAGAGTCTTCAGAGCCTGTTGTGCCCCACCAGCACAGAGTCTTCAGGGCCTGTTGTGTCCCACCAGCACAGATCCTTCAGGGCCCGTTGTGCCCCACCAGCACAGAACTTTCAGGGCCTGTTGTGCCCCACCAGCACAGAACCTTCAGGGCCTGTCGAGCCCAAATCATCCCGGGATATCGAGGCGTCAAGGCAGCCGCATCAGCGACCTCTAAGCGGCCGCACCTGCGATCCCGAGCGACGTCTGGAAGGATAAGTGAACTATAGGAAATAAGGACCCATAGTTTGGCCATACGTGGCCTTCGACACCCGGACTAGCCGGGTTAGTCACATTGAATATAAGAAAAGTATTGTTTATTTTGTTGAGTCCCTGCGAGGACAGATTGTTGTTACCCCTTTTACTTGTTCAGCATAGCCCCAGTGGCTCCAAGTTATGAAAGTTGATTTCACAAGTCATACCCTGTCTCGTGTCTCGTCACTGCATCCTGAGAATCTGCCCGGCCCTACACTACCCCTCAGAACAGGTAACTTAGCTTTGATACACTGGGCCCTCTTTCCATGCTGCTCATTCACTTTATTAAGCAACATATAATATAATTCTAGGTCCTCCATTACCCAGACGGCCACCTATGATAGATATACTCTAGATTGCAAGGTACTCTTTATTAACACATCATTTCCAGGATTTTCTCTGCTTATTCCTTCACTTTTAACATCTTCAATGTTCATTACAGTATCTAGGGATTATAAAAAGGGGCCATCCATTTCCAATTTTGCCTTGTACTCCCTTATTATCTGAAACCAAGGTAAATCTTTACAACTAACTTACTATTGTCCTATCTCTTTCCTGAGAGTATTTTATAGCATTATTTGTACTTAATGTTGTTTTCTAACTATGTGCTTTGGCCTTCTATATAGAACCATTCAAGACAAATTAGCCACTGTGTTAGCCATATTACCTGGTTGCACCATTATTATACATCATGTATTAATTTGTATCTGTTATTTGGTTATTTTGTTATTATTATTATTTTTTATTTCTCACTTATTTTACTCTTATATTTGTATCTTACATGTTCTTCTCCTGTCTTGTCTTCCAGTAACCCCATGACTTAGACCCGGAGGACCGAAGCGTTTGATGTTTCAGTGGTATTATGCTGACATGTATCCATTTTGCTTGGCATCAACTTTTTGATATCTAATGGAATAAACTTTTTATATATTTTTGCAAACGAACCAATAGAGCGGGCGGTGAATCTCAGTACTATTACAGTTGTGGCCTAAAGTATTGACACCCCTGCAATTCTGTCAGATAATACTCAGTTTCTTCCTGAAAATGATTGCAAACACAAATTCTTTGGTATTATCTTCATTTAATTTGTCTTTTAGGCCTCTTTCACACTTCCGTTTTTGACAATCAGTCAAGATCCGCCAATTTTTGAAAAAAAACGGATCCGCAATTTTTCTTTGCGGATCCGTTTTTTTCCCCATTGACTTTCATTAGTGGCGGATCCTGCCTGATTGCCATCCGTTGCATCCGTTTTTTTTGAGGATCCGCCACAATGTTAGTGTCCGTCAACATCCTCAAAGATTTCCAAACGGAGCTTGCAACGTTTTTTTTGCCGGCGGATCCTCCAGACACTGAATTAACCCCAAAATCTGTCTGGGTGCCGGACAAAAAAAAATCTCTCTCTCCCTTTAAATTTCCTCATTTTCAGGATCCGTTCGAAAACGGATCCTGTGCCATCCGTTCACATCAGTTGAGAACGGATCCGCTTGTCTGCCTTTTTGGCGGATTGTAACTGATGCAAATAACTGAAGTGTGAATGAGGCCTACAATGAAAAAACACAAAAGAGAATGAAGTAAAAAGCAAAACATTGATCATTTCACACAAAACTCCAAAAATGGGCCAGACAAAAGTATTGGCTCCCTCAGCCTAATACTTGGTCGCGCAACCTTTAGCCAAAATAACTGCGACCAACAGCTTCCGGTAACCATCAATGAGTTTCTTACAATGCTCTGCTGGAATTTTAGACCATTCTTCTTTGGCAAACTGCTCCAGGTCCCTGATATTTGAAGGGTGCCTTCTCCAAACTGCCATTTTTAGATCTCTCCACAGGTGTTCTATGGGATTCAGGTCTGGACTCATTGCTGGCCACCTTAGAAGTCTCCAGTGCTTTCCCTCAAACAATTTTCTAGTGCTTTTTGAAGTGTGTTTTGGGTCATTGTCCTGCTGGAATACCCATGACCTCTGAGGGAGACCCAGCTTTCTCACACTGGGCCCTACATTATGCTGCAAAATTTGTTGGTAGTCTTCAGACTTCATAATGCCATGCACACGGTCAAGCAGTCCAGTGCCAGAGGCAGCAAAGCAACCCCAAAACATCAGGGAACCTCCGCCATGTTTGACTGTAGGGACCGTGTTCTTTTCTTTGAATGCCTCTTTTTTTCTCCTGTAAACTCTATGTTGATGCCTTTGCCCAAAAAGCTCTACTTTTGTCTCATCTGACCAGAGAACATTCTTCCAAAACATTTTAGGCTTTTTCAGGTAAGTTTTGGCAAACTTCAGCCTGGCTTTTTTATGTCTCGGGGTAAGAAGTGGGGTCTTCTTGGGTCTCCTACCATACAGTCCCTTTTCATTCAGACGCCGACGGATAGTACGGGTTGACACTGTTGTACCCTCGGACTGCAGGGCAGCTTGAACTTGTTTGGATGTTAGTCGAGGTTCTTTATCCAACATCCGCACAATCTTGCGTTGAAATCTCTTGTCAATTTTTCTTTTCCGTCCACATCTAGGGACATTAGCCACAGTGCCATGGGCTTTAAACTTCTTGATGACACTGCGCACGGTAGACACAAAAACATTCAGGTCTTTGGAGATGGACTTGTAGCCATGAGATTGCTCATGCTTCCTCACAATTTGGTTTCTCAAGTCCTCAGACAGTTCTTTGGTCTTCTTTCTTTTCTCCATTCTCAATGTGGTACACACAAGGACACAGGACAGAGGTTGAGTCAACTTTAATCCATGTCAACTGGCTGCAAGTGTGATTTAGTTATTGCCAACACCTGTTAGGTGCCACAGGTAAGTTACAGGTGCTGTTAATTACACAAATTAGAGAAGCATCACATGATTTTTCGAACAGTGCCAATACTTTTGTCCACTCTCTTTTTTATGTTTAGTGTCGAATTATATCCAATTTGGCTTTAGAACAATTCTTTTTGCGTTTTTTCATTTAAGACAAATTAAATGAAGATCATAATAACAAAGAATTTGTGTTTGCAATCATTTTCAGGAAGAAACTGAGTATTATCTGACAGAATTGCAGGGGTGTCAATACTTTTGGCCACAACTGTATATAGATCTGTAACAGAGAATAAAATTCACAAAACATCACAATAAATCAACCAAAATCTTGGATGAAATGTTCATACATTTATGTGAAGTACGCCCGCACAGCTCGAATTCTTCCGTTTTCATTTGTATCTATTTTCCAGTTCTTTACTTTTCTTCCTGCTATTTCATGACCGTTGTTATGTCAAGAGCTCGGAGGGATTCTCTGCAGTTCAAGAATCTTCAGGCAAGGATCACGCTAAGTCACCATATGTCTGCAGACAGAACGAGAAAGTAAATCCTCTCTAATTATTTCATAACCCGTCTATGATGAATTAGTAAAACATAGAAAAGTACATTTGATACTGTATGTTTTATTCTTTCTTGTGAAAATATATGTATTATATTATTCTTTTCTCCTATTTTCTTCATTAAAATATAATTCTGGGTAATGGGATAACGTCATGAGTCAGAATCAATAAGTCAATTTAAACATAAACTATTACTAGTTAAAGGGGTTGTCCAGGAGTCAGATATTGATGATCTTTCCTGCTGCGACTGGTTATGGACAACCCCTTTTAAGTGAAAAGTTGTGAAAACTTATATTATAACCTATGTTGGAATGTTGCTGGCTGCAGCATTATTACATATGGAACTTGATATTTGCAAGAATTCTGAAGGAGCTGGTAAGTTTCTAAATACATGTAAATCTCAGGAGCTTCATTGCCGTTATTGACCAATCACATTTACTGTTACCAAGTGGAGTTCACATGTCGGCCAAAGAAAATCTTACATTATTGCATCCCAAAATTCAGCAACATCTTTCAATATAGCTAAAGCCCATGAGGACCAAAGACAGGACTCACTGCACTTGTGCCACCATTCCTTCCATGATGGACACTCACAGGCCATACTTTGGGGTTGGACGTGGTGCACACTAGTATCCTGGGAGGCAACATCACTGCTGAACCTCTTTTCAATGTGGACCTTCTGGCGGCTTAGGGTCTTACTGAAATATTTTCTCTACAGCTCTCTACGAGAAGTAATGTCATTCTCACACTCGCTGCCTTTCTTGCTGTCTTTTTCATTCATTGTTTTCTTCTTTTCTTTTTTCCACAGATATAAGATCGTCGCTTCTGTATTCTACAATCCCACTATTGACACTTGACCTTATCATCCCTACTCTTCACAAAGTCACAAAGTCCTAATAGTTGTTGATTGCTGGATTATTTATGATGTTGTTGTGATATCACTATACTGAGGCTTGAACTTCACAGCTAAGTTCTCCTGAGTAGAGATTAGGGGATCAGGAAAAATTCAAATTCACCTGGTCATGCAGAATTTCCCAGGAGATTTGATTGGTAGAGATGTTATTCTCCGTGTATTTAATGTCTCTTATTATTCTCTGATGTTTCTCCACACTCAAATCATAATAACCATGGGATGTAAATAATAAAAAAAAAAGTCTACTCACCTCACTGTGTACCTCTCTGACACCTCAGCTCCTTACCATCACCCATCTGGTCCTTGATGCATCTTCTGATCCCTGACACTTTCGAGGAAGTGCTCTGTGACCTTGTGCGGGCATTTGCTAAAATGTTCCAGAGATTTCATTGCGAGCTGCAATTATCAGAATATGCGGCGTGGTCCCGACAGGTGACGAAGAGGAGCAGGAGGGCTGGGCAAGGTGACGATGAGAAGCAGGAGGGCAGGAGACGTGATGAAGAGGAACAGTAGGGTCGGAGAGGTGATGATGAGGAGCAGGAGGGTCAGATAGGTGACGGTGAGGAGCAGGAGGGTCAAACAGGTTACAATGAGCAGCAGAAGGGCCTGAGAGGTGGCGATGAGGAGCAGGAGGACCAGAGAGGTGATGATGAGGAGCAGGAGGGCCGGAGAGGTGATGATGTGGAGCAGGAGGGCCGGACAGGTGACAGTGAGGCGCAGAAAGTCCAGACAGGTGATGGTGAGGAACAGGAGGGTCGGAGAGGTTACAATGAGGAGCAGGGGGGTCTGCAGGTGAATATGAGGAGCAGTAGGCCTGGACACGTCACGGTGAGGAGCAAGAAGGCCTGAGAGGTGACGATGAGGAACAGCAGGACTGGATCACTGATGTTGAGAGGCAGGAGATCCGGACAGGTGACAGTGAGGGGCAGGAGAGCCGGAGAGGTGATGATGAGGAGAAGGCAAGCCAGACAGGTGATGATAAGGAGCAGTAGGACTGGATAGGTGACGTGAGGAGCAGGAGGGCCAGAGAAATGAGTGGTAAAAATGATAATAATTTTATTTTTGTTTTTTAACCTTTTCATGGTCCTTTACAGTTCAGAAAAATGGTGGTCAGCAATTGCCATTTTACTAAATCAGTGCAGTAGCAAATTATTAAAAAATCAGCATTTTGACTAATCCAGAGATTTGTCAGGAACACCACACTGAACTTGCTCACTGAGCCAGTGCGCATGTCCTGAGTAAAGCGAATAGTGCTCAAAGATACCTGTGGAGCGGGCAGCAGCCGAGTAGATGCGTGCTTCAGAGCCGCAGGACCTGAAGCACGTGACTGCTAGGGTCGTGGCCTAAACTCCACAGAGCTAGGAGCTGCACGAGAACTGCGAGACAAAGTTACCAAGGGGCATAGACAGGGACAATAGTCAAGATGTAGCCAAAGAGTCACACACAGAGATAGCTGCGAAGGTACAAGAGAGGCGAGCAGAGAGTAGTCAGCTCACAGGCAATGAGTCATACACAGAGATAATAACGCAGTACAAAATCAACAGGCAAACTCACAACGGGAAACAGAACCGGGTCAGAACCATATAAACAAGCTACAGCAACAAACAGGCACACATGGGTCAGCACACTAGGCCAAAGGCAAAAGTATAACTGGCAGGGATTGAAGCTTCCCAGGGGTTTAAGAAGCTCTCCCAGAACCAGAAAGAGGCCACAATCATTAACCCCAGGAGTGCAGGTCAAAAACCTGCACTGGGATCATGACAAGATTTGTGCGATTCAAGTGGAACTGAATTCCATTCTATTTTTTTTGCTCATCTCTATTCCCATCTGCTTTATTTTTTCTGTTTCCCTCCGCACATCTCTCTTTTGTCCTCAGCATGCACCTGCACTTTCACATTGTTCTTCTATGCTTTTTTTTTTCCAGTATGTATTATTTTACAGAGCCATTTGTATGTTTTCTACCTCTATCCCTGTTCTCCCTGTTTGTTAATTCTTTTTCCGATGGCCCCTTGCTGGTTTATTTTCCTTCAATTACGTGATAGAGCACATTATTAAATTATTCATTTTCTACATCATGGGTTGTTCATGCTATCATCCAATTATTGATCTTTGCTACTTATTATTTATTTTCTATTTCTCAATCTTTTTCATGTTTATGCAGTTCCTGCTTTCAATGTCAACTTCCATATACACATGTATTTTTCCACCCTGCAACACTTGTTTTTCCTGCTTTAATACATTATACATCTATGCACTGCTTGTCCTCCCGTTTTACTTGTTATGGATCCGATTTCTCTATTTACCTGCCAGCTCTAAACATTAGCATATGTTATACTCTCACTGCAAACATGCACCATTTTGTCAGGTACATGTGTTTTCTGGTAACAGCTACCATTATTACTCTTGTTGCCTCAATGCTTATCTCCTCAGAGTCACTGTGCCACTCATTCTCCATACCCGGCTTTCTACAAATCCTAAAATGCCTGCATGCCATCAATGGCTGGCGTGTGCTCTATGCGACCCATCAATGGCTGGCGTGTGCTCTATGCGACCCATCAAAGGTCATCTCATTTAGATGGTGAGTGCACGTGCCATTACTGAAAAACATTCCCAGAAATCATCTGCATTCGTGTACGAGAATAGTCCGTCTCCTCCTTCAGTAAGTTTACCAATCTAGTTTATCATTTATATTATATGTGTATTGTATGTAAATAGAGACGATATAAAAGTCTATACACCTAATAAAATCTTAGGTTTTTAGAATGTAACAAAATCTTATCAATAAGAATCATTTCAGAACTTTTCCCCCTTTAATATCGCTCAAAATCTGCTAAAAATCCATTAAAAACGAACTGAAATTTTTGGGGGTATAAAAAGAAAAATAAAGAAGTAAAATAATGTAGCATAAATCTGCACACCCTTACATTAATACTTTGTTGCAGTTCCTGTGAGTTTCTAGCAGTGTTCAGTCTTTTTTGGTCGGGGTCTATCAGCGCGGCTCATCTAAAAATAGTGATCTTTGCCTGTTCGTCCTTGCAGTAGATCCACATAAATCAGATTGTGGGGACATCTCTTGTGTACAGCACCCTCTTCAGGTTACCACAGGTTCACCCTTGTGTTCAGGGCGGGTGTGGGCTTGAGTTGGGTTGTTCCAGAACCTTCTTTTTCTTCTGGAAAAGCCGCTCTTTTGGAGGTCACTTGGGGGTACAGTCTACTGAAAGTAAAATTCCTCTTCAGCTTTTTAACATAGACCTGAAGGTTTTGCTGCAAAACTGACTGATACTTGGAACTGTCCATATTTATCTCCACATTGACTAAATCCACAGTTCAAGCAGTAAAAAGCAGTCCCAGAGCACAATGCTGCCTCCGCCATGCCTCACTGTGGGGATGGTGTTATTTTGGTGTTGACTTTTCGACTGTTTGTGGCCAAAAACTTTCGGAAGACTTGATGGTTTTGATAAAAAAATAGCCAGGCATTAATGTTTTTCTTTGTAAGAAAATGTTTCCACCCATATTATTCAGAAATTTAAGCTCCATGGGACTGTAGCCAACCTCCCTGGATGTGGCCACAGGAGGAAAATTGATGACAAATCAAAGAGATGGATAATACGAATGGTAAGAAAAGAGCCCAGAAAATTTTCTAAACAGATTAATGGTGAACTTCAAGCTCAAGGAATATCAGTGTCAGATCACACCATTCGTCATTGTATGAGCCAAAGTGGACTTCATGGGAGACAACCAAGGAGGACATCATTGTAAAAAAAAAAATCATAAAAAAGCCAGACTGGAATTTGCCTAACTACATGTTGACAAGCACAAAGCTTCTGTGAGAATGTCCTATGGACAGATGAGCCAAAAATGGAGCTTTTTGACAAGGCACATCAGCTCTATGTTTGCAGATGGAACAATGAAGCATATCAAGAAAATAACACTAATCCTACTGTGAAACATGGAGGAGGCTCTGTTATGTTCTGGTGCTGCTTTACTGCATCTGGCACAGGGTACAATGAAATCTCAAGACTATTGTCATGATCTGACAGTTTTAAATTGCACTGGGTGAACTTTTTTTACTTTGGAAAGTTCCAAGGTGTCTTGACTGTCCCCGGTGGTGGTGAGTGGTATTGCACCTTAGGTTAATGTGCACGTAATTATGGATCAGGTGTGACACCCTATAAAGGTGTGCTAGGGGTGTGCAATCACTGCCTGTGATATTGTGAGTTGGTGTTCACTCTGAGTTGGAGAGCCTGGAGGAAGGATGGAGCTGGTGAGGAGTCCTGCGCAGCTTAGCCAGGGGGGACGTGTTTCAGCTATGGTGTCTGGACGAAGGGCTGGCATGGCGTGGTGGAGTCGCAGTGATGGTGTCAGCGGGAGGTGTCTGCATGGTCTGGTGGAGTGGCTACTATGGAGAGTGGCACTCACCATGTGGGACTTGGCTGCTGAACTGGACTCAAGCATGCTCGACTTCGTGTCAGAAGCTGAACTCATCCTTGGGACTCTGGTTCTAAGCAGCTGCAACTGGTGGTGGACTCTGCTCCAAGGCTGCACTAAGGTGAAGGATCTTGTTATGGTGATGGATCCGGGTGGAGGAGAAGACGCACGCAGGTGGAGGGCTCTGTTGCTGGAGCGCACGCAGCAGAGCAAAGCTAAGTGGTGTTTCCCCTGTATTGTCTCTTTCCTCATGTGTGTTATTAGTGCAGTGGTGGGATTAGTCTCCGCACCGACCCATTCCCTAGTGAGGGTTTAGGGTCAGGGTGAGCAAGGGCGTTAAGGTACGCGTGCGGCGACAGGTGCGGAGCCTGTTTAGGGAATGTAAGGAGTGCAGGGACACTGGCTCAGGGGAGCTTAGGAGGTCTCCATGTCCCCATTCCCTATCGCAGGGCCCACCATTGTTAAAGTTTCCCAGGTTCCCCCTTTATTATTTGATTATTGTATGTATAACGTGTAATACCTAAATTCGCCAGGTGGAGGCGGCGTATCCACCTGCACGTTTTATTATTTAAATGCGCCCCACTGGAGGCGGTGTATCCAGGGTCACGTGTGTTATGGGTCCGCCTTGCGGTAACATCTGCGTCCTGACACACGTGATCATGACAACTATCAAGGGATTCTAGAGAGAAATGTGCTGCCCAGTGTCAGAAAGCTTGGCCTCAGTCGCAGTTCATGGGTCTTGCAACAGGATAATAACCCAAAACACACAGCTAAAAACACCCAAAAATGGCTAAGAGGATAACATTCGACTACTCTGAAGTGGCCTTCTATGAGCCCTGGTCTAAATCCTACTGCGCATCTTTGGAAAGAGCTGAAACATGCCATCTGGAAACAGCAACCTTCAAACACAAGACAAGCAGTTTTCTCTTGAGGAGTGGGCCAAAATACCTGTCGAGAGGTGCAGAAGTCTCATTGACAGCTATAGGAATCGTTTGATTGCAGTTATTGCCTCCAAAGTTTGTGCAACAAAATATTAAATTAAGGGTACCATCATATCTGTCCAGGCCTATTTCATGAGTTTTACTTTTTAAAAAATTCTGTGGAAGCATGGTTGAAAAGCAATGTCTGACTTTCATTTGTTCATTTTCATAGATTTTTTTTATTATTACTTTTGTCAGAATCAAGTTATTTCTGTCACTATTGTGGGTTTTTCTGTCATTAAACGAGAGGTGCCAACAATTTTGACCACATGTGTTTCGCATCCAGTTCTATGTAATGTCACTTTTGGCTAAATTTCAGCCCCTTCTTAATGACATCTTCATACAGTAGATATAACACTTTGGAAACGTTATTAGACCTTTCCAGAATGAGATCCTTTGCTGTGTTGTCAGCTGTTTGTGAACCAGAAAATGTCAGGAAAATCCTTCTAGTTCAGCCACACTTTGGAGTTAATTTGGATCACTGTAAATGACAGCGGCTGAGCACTGACTACTATGTAACATGCGGTAAATGTGATTGGCTGATTCTGAGCACAATCACAGCCCTGATTTCAAGTGGATGTCCAAGCTTATGCAACCACATTATTTTAATTGTATTTTTATTTCCCATTCAAAAATATTTGTTTGTTTATCAGTTTAATTGTACAGATTAAGGATAACAATAAAGAGAATGAATATTACTTTTTTATTGATGGAATATCTTTGTGATAGGCCACCATGATCTTATTGGTGGGTGTGTGTCACCCGGGATTTCCACCATTCAGCAGGTACCAGCGGCGGCTGGAAGTCCTGAACTTCTGCTGGAACATGCAGCTTCATCAAAACTATAGTGGCGTTGCCAGGTACTGCAGATCTACCCTCAGTCCATTCTATCCTAAGTATAGGCCATCAATAAAAAAGTTTTGGCTAACCCCTTTAATGGTGGAAAAAGGTCTGAAGTGATTCTTCTTGGTAGTATTTATTTTTTCCATGACATAATCATGAACTTTTACAAGGATGTGAAGATTTTTTCTATCCATTGTATAAAAGCCCATTGAGACCAATGAAACCCAATACCCTACTCTGAGAAAGCCACAGTTCCAGGAGTTTCCTTCGCTGCTTTGCTTTATCCATCCAGGTTCTTCGCTCAGCCGCACTTCCTTGTAATCTTATTTGCACTTTGACGTTTTATTTTTTCATGACCCTTTATTTCTGGAGCTGTGCATTCCTTTTAGCATCGGGTTACGTATTACACCTTTGCACCGGATTAATCTTTACTACTCTATTTCACTTTTACATCTGCTTTCTCCTGGTGTTCTTTGATTTTTGTCTGAATATTTAACTTTATTTGCCTGTAGAAACATCCTCGATGTACATATTAGTTTTTGAACTTGTTATTTGCCTTCATATTGTGGTGTCCAATTTATTGTGTTAGGGACCTTGTATATTGTGTTATTTCATTCCTTGGCAGAGCAGGTGTGTTGGTACCTTATCTTGGGTACACTCGATCAGTGCATTTAGCTTTTTGGCTTTTTTGAATTGCTTTTTTCTTTTTTCTCTCCTTTTTAGAGAAGGACGGACATTTGGATCTTCAGGTCCTTCAGGTTCTGCCAAACAGTTACAAAAAGTTTGGATTCGGGAACCAGAACAGTACCTGGACCCAAACCCGGACCCCATTCACTTGAATGAAGTACCCGAACATCTAATGTTTGCTGTGCTGTAATGTGCTTGACAGTGCGGCAAACACCGCTTCTGATCGGCAGGGAAATCATAGCCGCCGGTCAGAGCGCCACGGTTCCCACACTGTCAAAAGACAGCGTGAGCACCCAGCTGTGATCGGAGGTATAAAGCTTACCTCCGGTCACTGGTGTCAGCTCATGGGACTACTGCTCCCATCATACGACACCTACTACCACTAATTACAGTGAGATCAGGCGTGGAGGATGGGAGTATTCATTCCAATACTGCAAATATCGGGTATCGGCCGATATTCGCTGTATCGGAGTTCCGATACCGAGTACCGATATTTTTACAATATCGAATATCGGAATCAGAAGTTCGCATAATGCAATGAGCCAGTTGTGCTAGCCATGTTAACTAATGGCATGGCTGTGATTGGCTGCTGAAATGATGTTATCATGATGCACGGTCTGTGCGGACCTGCCGGGGGTCTGTGCGGGCCTGCCGGGGGTCTGTACGGGCCTGCTGGGGGTCTGTACGGACCTGCCGGGGGTCTGTGCGGGCTGCCGGGGGTCTGTGCGGGCCTTCCGGGGGTCTGTACGGCCCTGCCGGGGGTCTGTACGGGCCTGCCGGGGGTCTGTACGGACTGCCAGGGGTCTGTGCGAGCCTGCCGGGGGTCTGTATGGGCCTGCCAGGGGTCTGTACGGGCTGCAGGGGTCTGTGCGGGCCTGCCGGGGGTCTGTGCAGGCTGCCGCGGGTCTGTACGGGCCTGCCAGTGGCCTGGACGGGCCTGCCGAGGGGTTTGTGCAGGCCTGCCGGGAGTTGTGGGTGTGTGCAGGCATCGTCCGATGGGACTACAAGTCCCTTCGGGCTATGCCTGCTACAATGACAGTGATTGACACATTAGCCAATGATGGGACAGTAGTAGTCCCATCATCCGGCTAATGTGTTGAATGTAAAAAAAAAGCATACATACTACATACATACATACTACATACATACTACATATATACTACATTCATATAACATGCATACTACATACATACTACATATATACTACATTCATACAGCATACATACTACATACTACATACATACTACATATATACTACATTCATACAACATACATACATGCTACATACATACTACATATATACTACATTAATGCAACATACATACATACATACATACTACATAATACATACATGCATAATACATATATACTTTATTCATACAACATACATACATACATACTACATACATACTACATATGTACTACATTCATGCAACATACATACATACTACATACATACTACACATATACTACATTCATATAACATACATACATACATACTACATACTTACTACATACATGCAACATGCTACATACATACAACATACATAATACATGCATACTACATACATACTACATATAATACATTCATACATTCATACAATACATACATATAGACATACAGAACATATAACATAGAGCACATACTCACCATCACTTGTCACTTTGATCCCCGAAGCCAGTGTCATCTCACTGTAAAAAATATTAAAATAACAAACAAGCAATATACTCCCTGATCCGCAGAAATCCATATGTAGTATGTATGTAGTATGTATGTAGTATGTATGTAGTATGTATGTAGCATGTTTTATGTATGTTGTATGTCTGTAGTATTTCTGTAGTATGTACTATGTATGTATGTATGTATGTTGTATGAATGTAATATATATGTAGTATGTATGTAGTATGTACTATGTATGCATGTATGTTGTATGAATGTAGTATATATGAAGTATGTATGTAGTATGTATGTATGTTGTATGAATGTAGTATGTATGTATGTTGTATGAATGTAGTATATATGTAGTATGTATGTTGTATGAATTTAGTATATATGTAGTATGTATGTTGTATGAATGTAGTATATATGAAGTATGTATGTAGTATGTACTGTATGTATGTTGTATATATGTAGTATGTATGTAGTATGTATATATTTTGTATGAATGTAGTATATAGGTAGTATGTATGTATGTATGTAGTATGTAGGTATATTGTATGAATGTAGTATATATGTAGTATGTATATATTATGTAGTATGTATGTATGTTGTATGAATGTAGTATATATGTAATCTGCATGTTGTATGAATGTAGTCTGTATGTAGTATGCCTGCACATGCGCGCACAGACGCCCGGCAGCCTGCACAGACCCCCGGCAGGCCCGCACAGACCCCCGGCAGGCCCGTACAGACCCCCGGCAGGCCCGCACAGACCCCCGGCAGGCCCGCACAGACCCCCGGCAGGCCTGCACAGAACCCCGGCAGCCGACAGAGACCCCCGGCAGGTCCGTACAGACCCCCAGCAGGCCTGTACAGACCCCCGGCAGGCTCGCACAGACCCCCGGCAGCCCGCACAGACCCCCGGCAGGCCCGTATAGACCCCCGGCAAGTCCGTACAGACCCCCGGCAGGCTCGCACAGACCCCCGGCAGACCGCACAGACCCCCGGCAGGCCCGTATAGACCCCCGGCAGGCCCGCACAGACCCCCGGCAGGCCTGTACAGACCCCCGGCTGGCCTGCACAGACCCCCGGCAGCCCGCACAGACCCCCGGCAGCCCGCACAGACCCCCAGCAGGCCCGCACAGACCACCGTCAGGCCCGTACAGACCCCGCTCGCACACACAGACACGCACAGTGTCCTCCCACGCACTGCCCACACTCTTCCCCCCTCCCGAACTGGATGTGCAAGTAAAGAAAGGGTTTATTTTCATTCCGATATTTGTGACCCATTGACTTGCATGTGTTTCCGGGTAACGGAATCGGCAATACCCAATACTTTTTGGGTATCGGTCCGATCCAATCCGATCCGATATTTCACGATATCGGATGGTATCGCTCAACACTACTGTAAATACATAATTTAGCAAAAACGGCGTGGGTTCCCTGAATTTTTGCTAACCAGCCAGACAAAACTCAGCTGGGGGCTGTAACCCTCAACTGTCAGCTTCAGCAAGGCTAGTTATAAAGAATAGAGGGGTCCCTGAGCTGTTTTTTTAATTAAAGCAGACAGCTGGGGGCTGGTATTCTCAGGCTGGTAAGGGGCCTTGGATATTGACCCCCAGCCTAAAAATAGCAGCCCGCAGCTGCCCAGAAAAGGCACATGTATTAGATGCGCCAATTCTGGCGCTTTGCTTGGCTTTTCCCACTTGCTCCGTAGCCATGGCAAGTGGGGTAGTATTTGTGGGGTTGACGTCACCTTTGTATGGTCAGGTGACATCAAGCCCACGGCTTAGTAATGGAGAGGCATCTATAAGACACCTATCCATTACTAATCCTATAGTTTTATGGTAAATTAAGACAGCCAGAATAAAGTCCTTTATTTGAAATAAGACTAAACACAGCTTTCCATTTTTATTTAAATGCCTAATTCCAGCAAAGCCTTCGTTCTCCTGTAATAGCACTCTCACTGACTTTTGACAGCGTGGGAACTGCGGCCCTCTGACAGGCGGAAATGATTTCCCTGCCAATCAGAAGCGGTGTTTGCTGTGCTGTCATGCACATGACAGTGCGACAAACACCTGATGTTCGGGCAGCCGAACCTGAACAGTAACATGGACTTCCTGGCGAAGTTCGTGTTCAGTGTCCATGCCCGTAAATTAGGTGTTCGGTACGGACACCAAACTTTACTGTTCGGGTTCGCCCATCTCTAGTCCTTTTCATCTGATTCAATAAATTCTGTCTTTCTAAAAAAAGGGTTGTAAAGAATATGATAAAGTATCTCTCAGCTGCCACATAATTAATATGACGACCCACCCTATTAAGGTGTCAACACAGACTGCAGCCTGAAGAAAAATAGCACCCAAGACCTGTGTTTCAATTGGTAAATACAGGAACTGTATAGTAAGCACATGTATTGGTGAGCTCCAAAAAGCAGTGACAGGAGAAAAAATAAATCTACTTGGCTGACTGAGCACAGAAGATTTGTTTTCTCCAGCCTCAGACCTTCATGTGCAGCCAGCTAAGGAGAAGATTTATTTCTTCTCCTGTCACAGCCCTACTTTGTCAGCTCATTGGTATGTACAGCTCCTCTGTCAGTTGAGACACAGATGGCAGGAGCTGTGCTTCTCCAGCCTTTTCTCTGCCTGTTCCGACATGTGACTAGGACTTGGTGCAGTTTGAAATACATTTTGAATACCATTTTATTGCATTGCTTGAGAACTGCTTTAAGATTATCCTTATTGCTTAAATATATCTTTATCTTGTTTACATGTCTTTTTCTCAGTATGTGTTGAGTTGATTCCATCCTCTTTTATTGATGACCCCAATCTTTAGTGCTTTTCTATCCTAAGCAGAGATCATCAGTTTGCAGGTCCTGGACAAGCCCTGTAAATGAAATGTTACATTGTAACCAATGTAGGGTTGTGGCTGAATCCAGCATTTTGAAATTAAAAACTTGACATCTACAAGAAGTGTGAAGAAGTTGGAAAGTCAGCAGAGTTAACTTGTCGGGCAATCATCTGTTGAGCGAATATTTGGTTTCTTCTTAGGTGTTTCTGTGCAGTTGGAATCTTGACATGAATTTCTAGTCCTGAAGAGAGTTCTCGAGTTTGACTTAACACAAATATATAGAATTCTATTAATGAACGCAGCAACAAGGATGTAACACCCACTAAAGTGACTTCATCCAGATCAATCATATGCATCGGATGTGGATTCTCAGTCTTGCAAGTGACATTGGGGTTAGTGTGGGCCACCCATTAGACTGCATGGTGGTCACTAGCATATGGGGAAGAACAAGAATAAAATTAATTGTATAGGGAGATGTAATAAAAACACATTGTTTATAGCTGGAACAGAGTTTAGCACAGGGAAATCCAAAGGCAGTTTCCCTTTAATACCGGCAACTCATTTTAGCTGGAGCCGGAAGAAAATGCATAAAATGAATGATGGAACCGGGCCAGGATTACCTAGCTAATGAAGTTACATCAGCCTCTCGCTACAGATTCATCTTCTTGTTCTGCCAGCTGCTAGAAATTTTCTTGAATGTCAGTTTTTTATTGAACTCCCAAGGAATGTTCAGAAATTCAGGAGACTTGAAACATAAAATGAAGGTAGCGATAAATCGTCATTGTCAAGATTTGGAGAGCGTGACCCAAGGGAATGATATCGTGGCTCCTTATTTCGCATAGGTTTTTACTAGTTAAATACAAATGATGTAAAAAGTCTCCAGGATCAATGATCTGGGAGAGATGATTAATTATCATTATCATTTTTCTTCCATGTAATAGGGTATAAAAACAAGCAGAAGCAATGCAAGATTTATTGGTCGCCAAGGAAGAAATTCACCACAAATGCCACGGTCTTTGGCCCCCAATTACCTTTCTCCACATTGCATCCTTTTACAATTCCTTATGTTCCTTACCTGTATGTGTGGTTCTTGACACTGGCCCATCGGACCCGCCTGGCACATACCTGCGGTGGGCTCCGCCAGAGTATCAGGGCATCTTCTTCATCAGTCATTTCTAGAACTCTGCTGTTACTTGCTGTCTTGAATCATCCAACCTGTGTATCAAGGGGCATTTATTGCAGATGTGTTTCTCCTATCTTTAAACCTAATGAAGTGAAGGAAATGCTCGAGCTTGGACAGGAAGGTAGATTTGCATTGAATTTATTTGATGCAGACTGAATGTGCCTTTCCAGGCTCCAGAGCTGCAGAAGGTGTAAATCATAGTATCGTAGAATTGGAATGGACCTCCTGGGCCATCTGGTCCAACCCCCTGCTCAAAGCAGGATTCGCTAAATCATCCCAGACAGATGTCTGTCCAGCCTCTGTTTGAAGACTTCCATTGAAAGAGAACTCACCACTTCTCATGGCAGCCTGTTCCACTCATTGATCACTCTAACTGTCAAAAAGTTTTTTCTAATATCTAATCTGTGTCTCCTTCCATTCAGTTTCATCCCATTGCTTCTAGTCTTTCCTTGTGCAAATGAGAATAAAGATGATCCTTCTACAATGTGACAGCCCTTGAGTTATTTGTAGACAGCTATTAAGTCTCCTCTCAGTCTTCTCTTTTGTAAGCTAAACATTCCCAAATCATGCAACCTTTCCTCATAAGACAGGGTTAGCAGACCGGGCACCATTCTGGTCACTCTTTACTGAACTTGCTCCAGTTTGTTGATGTCTTTTTTAAAATGTGACACCCAAAACTGGACACAGTATTCCAGATGAGGTCTGACCAAAGAGGAGTAGAGGGCAATAATGACTTCACGTGATCATGTATGCTTCTGTTAATACATCCTAGAATTGCATTTGACTTTTTTTGCTGCTGCATCACACTGTTGACTCATATTCAGTCTGTGATCTATTAGTATTCCCAAGTCTTTTTCACATGTGCTGTTGCTTAGCCCTATTCCTCCCATTCTGTATGTGCTTTTTTTATTTTTATTGCCCAGAAGTAGTACTTTGCATTTTTCCCTGTTACAAACCATTCTGTTAGTTGCTGCCCACTGCTCCAGTTTATTTATATCTTTTTGATTCCTCTCTCTCTTCTTTAGTATTAACTATCCCTCCTAGCTTTGTGTCATCAGCAAATTTTATCAGTTTACCCTCAATTCCTTCATCTAAATCGTTGATAAAGATGTTGAACAATACAGGGCCCAGGACAGAGCCCTGTGGTACCCCAGTTGAGACATTCTTCCAACTGGATGTGCAGCCATTTACGGCCACTCTTTGGGTCCGATCACTAAGCCAGTTATGAATCCACCTAACAGTTGCCTTGTCCATTCCATACTTAGTCATTTTTTCAATAAGGATTGTGTGAGACACTTTGTCAAATGCTTTGCTGAAGTCAAGATATACTATATCTACAGCATTTCTCTGATCCACCCAATCAGTGATCCTGTCATAGAAGGAAATTAAGTTAGTCTGACATGACTTATTAGTTACAAACCCATGCTGACTCTGTTTAATCACTTCATTCTTATCCAGGTGCTTACATACATGTTGTTTAATAATTTGTTCAAAGATCTTTCCTGGTATAGAAGTCAGACTCACCGGCCGATAGTTGCCTGGGTCCACCTTCTTCCCCTTTTTGAAGATAGGAACAACATTTGCTCTTCTCCAGTCTTCTGGGACTTCTGGCACAGTCAGTCCAGGCCACACAGACCAGAGGCAACATCATTATCTCATAATTATTGTGATTGGGTTTCGAAGACTGAATGAGACCCAAGACACGAAGAAAACAGACAGCTTTTGAATGAAGAATGGACTGGAACCACTGAGTGGGGAGCTGTGCAGAAAAGGTAGTGAATGAATATTATTTACTTTGTATTTTTTAACCTCTACACAACTTGTTTGATTCCAACAAGATACTGTAGATTCTGGTAAATCTTAACTTTTTGTGAAATTCAAAGATAATCTGTTACACCTCGAAGTGATTCTCTGATGACTAATATTCACCTTATTTTTAGGGCTGTGTGCATAACTATTGAGTGCATTGTTGTGTAGTAATGGATGCAGTAGATTTTTTGTTTATACTACAAAATAAAGAGATTTTTTGTTTTCTTTTCCCATTCTTTTCATTAAGCTTCCATTCAGTGGTTAGTAAGTTCTAATGTATTAGCATTCTCTGAGCACTCATTGTCTGGGGACTTATTCTCTGGGGACTCATTCTATTGCTAATCATTCTCTGGGGTCTCATTCTCAGGAGAGTCATTCTCTGGGGTCTCATTCTCTGGAACAGAGCACTACATTATGACATAAACAATTATTGAGAACTTCCTCCAGTCTTAAGAAAGAGCAAATTATGTTTTCCATCTTCAGATGAGATGTGGACATACAGCTCTGGCAAAAATTAAGAGACCACCACATCAAAATCCTGTCATGGCCAGCCAAATCTCCAGACCTGAACCCCATTGAAAACCATTGGAATGTAATGAAGAGGATGAAGGATAGTCACAAGCCATCAAACAAAGAAGAACTGCTTAAATTTTTGTACCAGGAGTAGTGTGACAGACTGGTGGAAAGCATGTAAAGACGCATGAAAGCTGTGATTAAAAATCATGGTTATTCCACAAAATATTGATTTCTGAACTCTTCCTGAGTTAAAACATTAGTATTGTTGTTTCTAAATGATTATGAACTTGTTTTCTTAGTATTATTTGAGGTCTGCAAGCACTGGTTCTTTTATTTAATTTTGACCACTTCTCATTTTTAGAAAAAAAATACAAAATTTATTGCTTGGAAATTCGAAGACATGTTGTCAGAAGTTTATAGAATAAAAGATCAATTTACATTTTACTCAAAAATATACCTATAAAGAGAAAAATCAGACAAACTGAAAATTTGAAAGTGGTCTCTTAATTTTTGCCAGAGCTGTATTCATTATTGAACTCAATTTCTTCTCATTAACTCAGTGTTTAGTATTTTAAAAACATTGCATCATTTGTTTCACTGAACACAGTCTATCACTTCTATCATTGAACATGTATCACTTGTATCTAGTGTTTAGCGATACCATCCGATACCCTAAAATATCGGATCAGATGGTATCGGCCCGATACGAAAAAAGTATCGGGTATCGCCGATTCCGATACCGGAAGTCCCATTCAAGTCTATGGGATTTCCGGTATCGGAATAAGAAAAACCCTTTTCTGTCCTTGTACAGCCTCTCGGGGGTGTGTACGAGCCTTCCGGGGGTCTGTGCCGGCCTGCCGGGGGTCTGTGCTGACTGCCCGGGGGTCTGTGCGGACTGCCGGGAGTCTGTACCGGCCTGCCGGGGGGCTGTGCCGGCCTGCCGGTGGTCTGAGTCGACTGTCCGGGGGTCTGTGCGGACTGCCGGGGGTCTGTACCGGCCTGCCGGGGGGCTGTGCCGGCCTGCCGGGGGTCTGTACCGGCCTGCCAGGGGGCTGTGCCGGCCTGCCGGTGTTCTGTGCCGACTGTCCGGGGGTCTGTGCAGGCTGCAGGGGTCTGTGCAGGCATCGTCCGATGGGACTACAAGTCCCATCGGGCGATGCCTGCTACCATGACGGTGATTGACACATTAGCCAATGATGGGACAGTAGTAGTCCCATCATCCGGCTAATGTGTTGAATGTAAAAAAAAAAAAAACATACATACTACATACATACTACATATATACTACATACATGCTACATACATGCAACATACATACTACATACTGTACATGCTACATACATACTACATTTATACTACATGCATGCAACATACATACATACTACATATATACCACATGCGTACAACATGCATACTACATATATACTACATGCATGCAACATACATACATACTACATATATACCACATGCGTACAACATGCATACTACATATATACTACATGCATGCAACATACATACATACTACATACATACTTCATATATACTACATGCATGCAACATTCATACATACTACATATACCACATGCATGCAACATGCATACTACATATATACTACATGCAACATGCATACTACATATATACTACATACATACATACTACATACATACTACATATATACTACATGCATGCAACATACATACTACATATATACCACATGCATGCAACATGCATACTACATATATACCACATATATACTACATGCATACAACATATATACTACATGCATGCAACATGCATACTACATATATACCACATATATACTACATGCATGCAACATACTAATATACTACATATATACTACATGCATACTACATGCATGCAACATACATACATACATACTACATATATGCCACATGCATGCAACATGCATACTACATATATACCACATATATACTACATATATACCACATATATACTACATGCATGCAACATACATACATACAACATATATACTACATGCATGCAACATGCATACTACATATATACCACATATATACTACATGCATGCAACATACATATATACTACATATATACTACATGCAACATGCATACTACATATATACTACATGCATGCAACATGCATACTACATATATACCACATATATACTACATGCATACTACATATATGCCACATGCATGCAACATGCATACTACATATATACCACATATATACTACATATATACCACATATATACTACATGCATGCAACATACATACATACAACATATATACTACATGCATGCAACATGCATACTACATATATACCACATATATACTACATGCATGCAACATACATATATACTACATATATACTACATGCAACATACATACTACATATATACCACATGCATGCAACATGCATACTACATATATACCACATATATACTACATATATACCACATATATACTACATGCATGCAACATACATACATACAACATATATACTACATGCATGCAACATGCATACTACATATATACCACATATATACTACATGCATGCAACATACATATATACTACATATATACTACATGCAACATACATACTACATATATACCACATGCATGCAACATGCATACTACATATATACCACATATATACTACATGCATACTACATATATACCACATGCATGCAACATACATATATACTACATATATACTACATGCATGCAACATACATATATACAACATATATACTACATGCAACATACATACTACATACAGTGGGGCAAAAAAGTATTTAGTCAGTCAGCAATAGTGCAAGTTCCACCACTTAAAAAGATGAGAGGCGTCTGTAATTTACATCATAGGTAGACCTCAACTATGGGAGACAAACTGAGAAAAAAAAATCCAGAAAATCACATTGTCTGTTTTTTTTTCATTTTATTTGCATATTATGGTGGAAAATAAGTATTTGGTCAGAAACAAAATTTTATCTCAATACTTTTTGATATATCCTTTGTTGGCAATGACAGAGGTCAAACGTTTTCTGTAAGTCTTCACAAGGTTGCCAGGGCAACGAAGGAGTTGCTTCGTAAGAAGCATTTCAAGGTCCTGGAGTGGCCTAGCCAGTCTCCAGATCTCAACCCTATAGAAAACCTTTGGAGGGAGTTGAAAGTCCGTGTTGCCAAGCGAAAAGTCAAAAACATCACTGCTCTAGAGGAGATCTGCATGGAGGAATGGGCCAACATACCAACAACAGTGTGTGGCAACCTTGTGAAGACTTACAGAAAACGTTTGACCTCTGTCATTGCCAACAAAGGATATATCACAAAGTATTGAGATGAAATTTTGTTTCTGACCAAATACTTATTTTCCACCATAATATGCAAATAAAATGAAAAAAAAACAGACAATGTGATTTTCTGGATTTTTTTTCTCAGTTTGTCTCCCATAGTTGAGGTCTACCTATGATGTAAATTACAGACGCCTCTCATCTTTTTAAGTGGTGGAACTTGCACTGTTGCTGACTGACTAAATACTTTTTTGCCCCACTGTCTATACTACATGCATGCAACATACATATACAGTCATGGCCAAAAGTATTGACACCCCTGCAATTCTGTCAGATAATACTCAGTTTCTTCCTGAAAATGATTGCAAACACAAATTCTTTGGTATTATTATCTTCATTTAATTTGTCTTAAATGAAAAAACACAAAAAGAATTGTCCCAAAGCCAAATTGGATATAATTCCACACCAAACATAACAAAGAGGGTGGACAAAAGTATTGTCACTGTTCGAAAAATCATGTGATGCTTCTCTAATTTGTGTAATTAACAGCACCTATAACTTACCTGTGGCACCTAACAGGTGTTGGCAATAACTAAATCACACTTGCAGCCAGTTGACATGGATTAAAGTTGACTCAACCTCTGTCCTGTGTCCTTGTGTGTACCACATTGAGTATGGAGAAAAGAAAGAAGACCAAAGAACTGTCCGAGGACTTGAGAAACCAAATTGTGAGGAAGCATGAGCAATATCAAGGCTACAAGTCCATTTCCAAACACCTGAATGTTCCTGTGTCTACCGTGCGCAGTGTCATCAAGAAGTTTAAAGCCCATGGCACTGTGGCTAACCTCTCTAGATGTGGACGGAAAAGAAAAATTGACAAGAGATTTCAATGCAAGATTGTGCGGATGTTGGATAAAGAACCTCCACTAACATCCAAACAAGTTCAAGCTGCCCTGCAGTCCGAGGGTACAACGGTGTCAACCCGTACTATCCGTCGGCATCTGAATGAAAAGGGACTGTATGGTAGGAGACCCAGGAAGACTCCACTTCTTACCCCGAGACATAAAAAAGCCAGGCTGGAGTTTGCCAAAACTTACCTGAAAAAGCCTAAAACATTTTGGAAGAATGTTCTCTGGTCAGATGAGACAAAAGTAGAGCTTTTAGGGCAAAAGCATCAACATAGAGTTTACAGGAGAAAAAAGAGGCATTCAAAGAAAAGTACACGGTCCCTACAGTCAAACATGGCGGAGGTTCCCTGATGTTTTGGGGTTGCTTTGCTGCCTCTGGCACTGGACTGCTTGACCGTGTGCATGGCATTATGAAGTCAGAAAACTACCAACAAATTTTGCAGCATAATTTAGGGCCCAGTGTGAGAAAGCTGGGTCTACCTCAGAGGTCATGGGTCTTCCAGCAGGACAATAACCCAAAACACACTTCAAAAAGCACTAGAAAATGGTTTGAGAGAAAGCACTGGAGACTTCTAAGGTGGCCAGCAATGAGTCCAGACCTGAATCCCATAGAACACCTGTGGAGAGATCTAAAAATGGCAGTTTGGAGAAGGCACCCTTCAAATATCAGGGACCTGGAGTAGTTTGCCAAAGAAGAATGGTCTAAAATTCCAGCAGAGCATTGTAAGAAACTCATTGATGGTTACCGGAAGCAGTTGGTCGCAGTTATTTTGGCTAAAGGTTGTGCAACCAAGTATTAGGCTGAGGGTGCCAATACTTTTGTCCGGCCCATTTTTGGAGTTTTGTGTGAAATGATCAATGTTTTGCTTTTTGCTTCATTCTCTTTTGTGTTTTTTCATTTAAGACAAATTAAATGAAGATAATAATACCAAAGAATTTGTGTTTGCAATCATTTTCAGGAAGAAACTGAATATTATCTGACAGAATTGCAGGGGTGTCAATACTTTTGGCCATGACTGTATAATACATACATACTACATATATACTACATGCATACTACATATACCACATGCATGCAACTTACATACAGTATATGCAACATATATACTATATGCAACATACATACTACATATATACTACATGCATGCAACATGCATACTACATATATACTACAAAAATACTACATGCATGCAACATACATACTACATATATACCACATATATACTACATGCTTACTACATATATACCACATGCATGCAACATACATATATACTACATATATACTACATGCATACTACATATATACCATATATACTACATATATACCACATATATACTACATGCATGCAACATACATATATACAACATACATACTACATGCATGCAACATGCATACTACATATATACCACATATATACTACATGCATGCAACATACATATATACTACATATATACTACATGCAACATACATACTACATATATACCACATGCATGCAACATGCACACTACATATATACTACATATATACTACTTGCATGCAACATACATACAGTGGGGCAAAAAGTATTTAGTCAGTCAGCAATAGTGCAAGTTCCACCACTTAAAAAGATGAGAGGCGTCTGTAATTTACATCATAGGTAGACCTCAACTATGGGAGACAAACTGAGAAAAAAAAATCCAGAAAATCACATTGTCTGTTTTTTTTCATTTTATTTGCATATTATGGTGGAAAATAAGTATTTGGTCAGAAACAAAATTTCATCTCAATACTTTGTGATATATCCTTTGTTGGCAATGACAGAGGTCAAACGTTTTCTGTAAGTCTTCACAAGGTTGCCACACACTGTTGTTGGTATGTTGGCCCATTCCTCCATGCAGATCTCCTCTAGAGCAGTGATGTTTTTGGCTTTTCGCTTGGCAACACGGACTTTCAACTCCCTCCAAAGGTTTTCTATAGGGTTGAGATCTGGAGACTGGCTAGGCCACTCCAGGACCTTGAAATGCTTCTTACGAAGCCACTCCTTCGTTGCCCTGGCAGTGTGCTTTAGATCATTGTCATGTTGAAAGACCCAGCCACGTTTCATATTCAATGCCCTTGCTGATGGAAGGAGGTTTGCACTCAAAATCTCAGAATACATGGCCCCATTCATTCTTTCATGTACCCGGATCAGTCGTCCTGGCCCCTTTGCAGAGAAACAGCCCCAAAGCATGATGTTTCCACCACCATGCTTTACAGTAGGTATGGTGTTTGATGGATGCAACTCAGTATTCTTTTACCTCCAAACACGACAAGTTGTGTTTCTACCAAACAGTTCCAGTTTGGTTTCATCAGACCATAGGACATTCTCCCAAAACTCCTCTGGATCATCCAAATGCTCTCTAGCAAACTTCAGACGGGCCCGGACATGTACAGGCTTAAGCAGTGGGACACTGCAGTGGGATATGTCAAAAATATGTCAAAAGTAAAAGAAAAGTCAAAGATGCTATAGGATTTTTACAGGATGAAAATAATGAAATGGTAAGACAGGATGTTGAGAAGACTGAACTTTTAAATTCCTATTTTGCATCTGTTTTCTCTCAGAAAGGAAATGTAACATCAACTGTTATTCACTGTCCTATTAAGGGAATAGAAGAATCCAGGATATCTATAAACAGAAAGATAGTGAGGAAACACTTAGCTAACCTAAATTAATTCAAGTCTCCAGGTCCAGATGAATTACACCCCAGAGTACTGAAGGAGATAGCAGAAGAAATTTTTGAACCCCTCTCCATAATCTTTGAAAATTCTTGGAGAACAGGAGAAGTGCCAGAAGACTGGAGAAGAGCAAATGTTGTTCCTATCTTCAAAAAGGGGAAGAAGGTGGACCCAGGCAACTATAGGCCGGTGAGTCTGACTTCTATACCAGGAAAGATCTTTGAACAAATTATTAAACAACATGTATGTCAATACCTGGATAAGAATGAAGTGATTAAACAGAGTCAGCATGGGTTTGTAACTAATAAGTCATGTCAGACTAACTTAATTTCCTTCTATGATGGTATCACTGATTGGGTGGATCAAGGAAATGCTGTAGATATAGTATATCTTGACTTCAGCAAAGCATTTGACAAAGTCTCTCATACAATCCTTATTGAAAAAATGACTAAGTATGGAATGGACAAGGCAACTGTTAGGTGGATTCATAACTGGCTTAGTGATCGGACCCAAAGAGTGGTCGTAAATGGCTGCACATCCAGTTGGAAGAATGTCTCAAGTGGGGTACCACAGAGCTCTGTCCTGGGCCCTGTATTGTTCAACATCTTTATCAACGATTTAGATGAAGGAATTGAGGGTAAACTGATTAAATTTGCTGATGACACAAAGCTAGGAGGGATAGCTAATACTAGAGAAGAGAGAGAGAGGATTCAAAAAGATTTAAATAAACTGGAGAAGTGGGCAGCAACTAACAGAATGGTTTTTAACAGGGAGAAATGCAAAGTACTACATCTGGGCAATAAAAATGAAAAAAGCAAATATAGAATGGGAGGAATAGGGCTAAGTGACAGCACATGTGGAAAAGACTTGGGTATACTAATAGATCACAGACTGAATATGAGTCAACAGTGTGATGCAGCAGCAAAAAAGGCAAATGCAATTCTAGGATGTATTAACAGAAGCATACAGTCTAGATCATGTGAAGTCATTATTTCCCTCTACTCCTCTTTGGTCAGACCTCATCTGGAATATTGTGTCCAGTTTTGGGCACCACATTTTAAAAAAGACATCAACAAACTGGAGCAAGTTCAGAAAAGAGCGACCAGAATGGTGACCGGTCTGGATACCCTGTCTTATGAGGAAAGGTTGCAGGATTTGGGAATGTTTAGTTTGCAAAAGAGAAGACTGAGAGGAGACTTAATAGCTGTCTACAAATATCTAAAGGGCTGTCACATTGTAGAAGGATCAACTTTATTCTCATTTGCACAAGGAAAGACTAGAAGCAATGGGATGAAACTGAATGGGAGGAGACACAGATTAGATATTAGAAAAAACTTTTTGACAGTTAGAGTGATCAATGAGTGGAACAGGCTGCCACGAGAAGTGGTGAGTTCTCCTTCAATGGAAGTCTTCAAACAGAGGCTAGACAGACATCTGACTGGGATGATTTAGCGAATCCTGCTTTGAGCAGGGGGTTGGACCAGATGGCCCAGGAGGTCCCTTCCAACTCTACGATTCTATGATTCTATGATTCTATGATTCTATGATTCTACGTCTGGCACTGCAGGATCTGAGTCCATGGTGGCGTAGTGTGTTACTTATGGTAGGCCTTATTACATTGGTCCCAGCTCTCTGCAGTTCATTCACTAGGTCCCCCCGCGTGGTTTTTGCTCACCGTTCTTGTGATCATTCTGACCCCACGGGGTGGGATTTTGCGTGGAGCACCAGATCGAGGAAGATTATCAGTGGTCTTGTATGTCTTCCATTTTCTAATTATTGCTCCCACAGTTGATTTCTTCACTCCAAGCTGGTTGGCTATTGCAGATTCAGTCTTCCCAGCCTGGTGCAGGGCTACAATTTTGTTTCTGGTGTCCTTTGACAGCTCTTTGGTCTTCACCATAGTGGAGTTTGGAGTCAGACTGTTTGAGGGTGTGCACAGGTGTCTTTTTATACTGATAACAAGTTTAAACAGGTGCCATTACTACAGGTAATGAGTGGAGATGGACCCTAACTATAATGCTTATCGCTATGTGCCAGAAGGCCTCAATATTGATAGTGGCCTAGGAGGACAGGACCTGCCAATTAAGCCTTCTATGTATTTTACATCTATTATTACTAGAGATGAGTGACTTTGCCTTTTTTAGGGTCGAGTCGAGTTTCATGAAACCCGACTTTGGCAAAAGTCGAGTCGAACGAAATCGGCCAACTATAGTGAAAAGTCGGAGGCCGACAGAAACACAAAACCCAATGCAAGTCAATGGGGAAGCAAAGTCGGCAGGAAGTGGAGCACAGTAAACACACCTACAATGCCCATTTCAATGCCAAAAACATCAATTCTTATTATTGAAGCTTTTCAACCTTAATTTACTTCATAATAATAGTTACGCATTGAAAACTGGAGGTTATTTGGCTAAAGTTGTGGGGGGGAGGGCTGGCTCCAGGTTTTCGTGTGCCCTGGGCCAAAGAGTGTCAGTGCGCCCCTTTAACACATACCACAACTCATGATGCTCTGATATGGCACAGAAATATAGGTATTGTACAATGACAAATACTTCACTGCTTACATGACATGACTGATCTATTTTAAATTGTACAATAGCTCAAAAAAAGGACAATATATTAGAGCTGAGCGACTTTTGGTTTTTTAAGGTCGAGTTTCGTTTCGTGAAACCCGACTTTTCCAAAAGTCGGGTCGAGCAAGATCAGCCGATTATAGGGAAAAGTCGGGGTCGTCCCGAAACACGAAACCCAATGTAAGTCAATGGGGAATAAAAGTCGGCAGTGAGAGGAGGACAGGAAACACACCTACAGTGCCCATTTGAATGCCAAAAGCATCAATTCTTCTTACTTAAGCTTGTCAACCTTAATTAACTTCATAATACAAGTTACGCACTGAAAAATGGGGGTTATTTGGCTAAAGTTGTGGGGGGGTAGGGCTGGCTCCAGGTTTTCATGTGCCCTGGGCGAAAGAGCGCCCCTTTAACACATACCACAACTCATCATGCTCCGATACGACAGAGAAATAGCGGTATAGTACAATGAAAAATACTTCACTTTTTACATCTCATGACGAGGCCCATCTATTTCTCCATACAGAATCATTGGTCCCATATAATGTTTGAAACAGTATATGATGAGCTCCACATAATGCTACAGTATATGTTGGTCCCCATGGATGAAGCTCCACTGTCTTATGGGCCCAAATAATGCTCCAAACATAATGGGCCCCATTTCTAATGCTCTAGTGTATAATGGGCCCTGTAAATGCTGCTCCAGTGTCTGATGTCCACCTTTGGAATGTTCCAGTGTATGGTGGGCCCCATCTATCATTCTCCAGAGTATAGTGCTCCCCAAAAATTGCTGTCCCAACATTGAAAACAATCAAATAAGTCTCCTCGCTAGGGAATCCCTGTACTAGTCTGGACTCCTTGTCGTCCCCATCTTCCATCTCACTGCACAGTATTTCAACCTTGCAAGTGCTGTGATCCTGAGCAAGCAGGGGAGGCCCACTCGTTGGCGATGGCACTGGCACAGGGCCCCTGATAGTACGGTGGTGTGTCTGATGGCGGGTGGGCCGAACCTGCACTTTCATCTGCAGCTTCCTCTTTGTCACCGTGTAAGATGGAACTGTATATGGGAAGGGTAACCTGAGTTTCATCAGGGTCAGATTCAGGCCGTGTAGCGTGCGAGGGGAATGTAGTGGTCTGGGTCAATGTACCAGCAGATTCATCGAGCAGTGGCTGGGCATCAGTGCACTTGTGTCACCCCCAGGAGTACGGTCGCCACAGTGGCATTACCTTCCTCCTAGGGAATGTGATGTCATGCTTGGGAGCAACGAAGGATCTCTCTAGCAGGTTAACTGATTGGGCGACGTTATTCCCACGAGTCATGACCCTCCAAACAGCGTTCATGAAGGCAAAGTGTTTGTTTTACGTGGGCAGTATAGTTGCAAAGCTGAACCTTAAAGGAATGTCCAGAAGGGCACCACCAGGAGTGGAGCCTACGGTTAAATTCGACTCAACCTGAGAAACCTCAACCATGCCAGCTACAGAAAAGATGCACACATTGCAAGCTTAATTCCGTTAACGAACGAGACTCCGTCATGCCCCGCGGTCCAAGTCCGGCTTACTATAGGGACACGTGAGGCTCTGACACATGAGATTGGCCAAAAACTGGTGTGTCATGCCCTTACATGTCCGTGGCTGCATGTGCGCTACACTGAAAAGGCCAGCATTTGTCGCTTAGATGCAGATAACCCGCTGAACAACGTTAGTGATGGGGATCACTGATTACAATTATTACCCGCGAACGATGATTTCCCAGTAAGTGCAGGTCAACCGCAGTTCCGGAATTAGGCCTAACCGTCATTCCTGAAAAAATGAAAAACTTACGTGTGCAAACAACAGGTGCTGTAGCTTGCTTAACAGCTCGCCAGCCGTTCTCACGCCCAGTATGGATTACATGTGATTGCACAAAGGTGAGAAAGGGTACCGTATCCCCGGATAACATGTATGGATAGCGTACACATTCAAAATATATGTCTATACATCAGGAGGCAGGCTCAGACGGTGTTAGGCCCAGTATGGATTGCACGTGATTGCACAAAGGTGAGAAAGGGTACCGTATCCCCGGATAACATGTATGGATAGCGTACACATTCAAAATATATGTCTATACATCAGGAGGCAGGCTCAGACAGTGTCAGGCACAGTATGGATTTGACGGCCCAGACTTCACAGTGGAGGAGCAGGGAGAGGTAAAGATTGCAAATGCTCGGGCCCTGCCCAAGCAAGGGGGCCCACTCATGGGCGTCGGTACTGGCACTGGGCCCCTCATAGCACGGCGGTGTGTCTGACGGCGGGTGTGCACCACCACCGTCAGAGACACTTGATTGCACTATGAGGGACCCTGTGCCAGTGCCCGCGCCCAAGAGTCGGCCTACCCACCTGTCCAGGGCAACGGCACTCACACGGTGTCGTGCGCTAGGTGGTGACCCCGGCCATGGGGGGGGAGGCAGCACAGTTAGGGAGTTTTAGAAAGTGGCATATGTTGATGTTGGACATTCAGCTGATGCAAAAGGCAAAATAGGTCAAGTCCCAGGAAGAGGTGGACCAAAGCAAGCCATTTTTCTGTCACCCTATGTGTCATCAGGGGAAGGTGGGACAAAATCCTTGGAAACCCATGCATGGTTCATTTTAATGAAGGTTAGATCATCCACATTTTGGGTTGACAGACGGGTCCTTTTTTCTGTCAGGATTGATCCAGCTGCACTGAAGACTCTTTCCGATAGCACACTTGCAGCTGGGCAAGCAAGCTCCTGTAAGGCATATTGTGCCAATTCAGGTCAGGTGTCCAGTTTAGCGGCCCAATAGTCAAAGGGGAATGACCTGTGTGGGAGAACATCGATATGGGAGGAAAAGTAGTTTGTAACCATAGTTGACAACTGCTGTCTCCTGTCACTTTCCATCGATGCAGTATTACCAGTTGTGTGAGCGGTACTTGAAAAATCAGTCCACAACATTGTCATGAAACCCCTGTCTCCAACGCCACTTCTGCTGTGTGCACCATGAACACCTCTGCCAAGCTGCCCCTGGCCCGTACGGCTCGTGTGAGAACCATCACCGCTGCTGTGTGCTGGGAATGACTCAAGCAACCGATTTACCAGAGTTGCTTGTTTATTAGCCAATATTAGGTCAAGGTTCTCCTGTGGCGTGATGTTTTGTAATTTGCCTTTATAGCGTGGATCCAGGATGCTGGCCAACCAGTAGTCGTCATCGTTCATCATTTTAGCAATGCGGGGGTCCGTTTTTAGGATCTGCAAGGTATAATCTGACATGTGGGCCAATGTTCCCGGTGTCAATGATGCACTGCGAGTGCTGGTTGGAAGAGCACTTACTGGCAAATCCACATCCCTCCAGTCACGCCCAAACCCTGTACCAGACCTTGCCACGCCAACATTTTCACTTGCCCCACGAGATGCATCCTCCTCCCCAAAGTAATCATCCCCATTATCATCCTTCTCCTCCTCTTCTTCCTCCACCTCGTCCAGGAGAGGTCCCTGAGCAGACAATGGCTGAATGTCATCAAGGATTCCCTCCTCGTCAACATTGGCTGCAGACGCCTGCTCCTTAAGGTGCGTCAAAGTTTGCATGAGCAGACGCATAAGTGGTATGCTCATGCTTAGGATGGCGTCGTCTTCGCTTACCAGCCGTGTGCATTCCTCAAAACACTGAAGGACTTTACAGAGGTCTTTCAGCTTCGACCACTGCACACCTGTCAACTCCATGTCTGCTCTCAAAGTGCCTGGCCGTGTATCCTCCCACAAATGCATTATGGCCTGCCTCTGCTCGCACAGCCGCTCCACCATGTGCAGGGTGGAGTTCCACCTTGTTGCAATGTCGATAATGAGGCGGTGGTTGGGAAGGTGGAGCAATCACTGCAGCTTCTGCATACGAACGGAGTGTACAGGCGACCGGCGGATGTGCGCGCACAGTCTTCGCACCTTCTGGAGCAGGGCTGTTAACTCCGGATAATTTTTGAGGAAGCACTGCACCACCAGGTTCAAGGTGTGAGCCAAGCAAGGTATGTGGCTGAGTTTTGAAAGGGCTATGGCTGCCACAAAATTACGGCCGTTATCACTAACTACCTTGCCTGCCTCAAGATGTACACTGCCCAGCCATGACTCAGTTTGTCGCTTCAAATACTCGGCCAGCACCTCGGCGGTGTGTCTGTTGCCCAAACACATCATCTGCAACACAGCCTGCTGATGCTTTCCACTAGCTGCTCGATAGGGGGACACATCGTGTGCAACAGTGGCAGCTGCAGATGGAGTGCTCGTATGACTGCGCTCTGTGGACGAGCTTTCGCTTCTGGAGGAGGAGGAGGAGGGTCGAACGCCTATAGCCAACTGTTTCCTATACCGTGGGCTAGGCAGCACTGTCCCACCACCCTGTGGACCCTGCATCCACCACATTAACCCAGTGCGCAGTGATGGACACGTAACGGCCCTGGCCATGCCGACTGGACCATGCATCAGTTGTGAGGTGCACCTTTCCACTCACTGACTGCTTGAGTGCATGGACAATGCGGTCTTTTACATGATGGTGGAGGGCTGGGATGGCTTTGCGAGAGAAGAAGTGGCGACTGGGTAGGTCATAGCGTGGTACTGCATAGGCCATGAGTTTGCGGAAAGCTGCGCTTTCCACCAACCGATAGGGCATCATCTCAAACGAGATTAGTTTGGCAATGTGGGCGTTCAAACCCAGTGTACGCGGATGAGAGACTGAGTACTTTCTTGACCTACTCATAGTGTCTGGTAGGGTGAGCTGGACTTGAGAGCTGCATATGGTGGAAGTAGCGGTGGACAGGGCGGACTGACTGAGGGTTGATGATGGTGATGGAGTTGGTGTTCTTTCTGATGGCCTAGATCCAGTATTTCATTGATATAACAGTGGGATTCCCTGACTGCTGTGGCCTTGCAACGACACCTCAACATTTGCTGCTGTGATAACCGGTGGGCTTACAGTGGGGGAAACAATGTTGCATTGCTGACTACCTTCTTTGTGATCAGTTGCACATGTGGCACTTGAGGTTTGGTGTTGTGTCCACGCTTGCAAGTGCATGGTGGTTAAATGTCTAAGCATGCAACTGGTATTCAAATTTTTCAGATTTTTCCCTCGGCTAAAGGTCTTTGCGCACTTCTTACAGATAACCTTGGCCTGATCATGAGGATTTTGTTCAAAAAAGTGCCACACTGCACTCTTCCTACTTTGGCAGACATTTTGCGGCCTAGCACGCTGTGATCTTTTGACCCTCTGGACAAGCTGTCCAGCAACTCTTTTGATTTTTGGAACCTGTCTTTGGAGTGCTCCGGGCCTGCCAGATAACAGCTGTTGCGATGTCGATGTCTGCTGTGGATGCTCCTCATCTGAGCTATTGGAAGCAGCACCCTCTTCCCCCAATGGATGCCAATCTGGGTCAACAACTGGGTCATCCATCACCTCCTCTTCAATGTCATGTGCACCTTCCTCTGTGTCACCGTGTATGGTGGTATAGTGTGCGGGAAGGGGCACCTGAGTCTCATCAGGGTCAGAATCTGGCTCTGTACACTGCGAGGACAATCTAGTGCTCTGAGTGAATGTACCAGCAGAATCATCTATCAGCGGCTGTGCATCAGTGCACTCCATGTCAGATTCATCTTGGCATGGGTAATTCACCATTTCACTTGATAATCCAGGCATGGTATGTTAAAACAGCTTCATGGAGTAATCAGTAGTATGGCCTGCGTCATCCTTCAATCTTGGTTGGGGTGAAGGACACAAGGAAAGGTGTGGTTCATGAACATGAGCCTCCAATGACGACTCAGTGCTTTTACTTTTTACAACTTCAGAAGAGGAGGCAATAGAGCTGGAGGCTGAGTCAGCAATGTAAGACAAAACTTTTTCCTGATGCTCTGGCTTTAAAAGCGGTTTGCCAACTCCTAGAAAACTAAGCCTTCGAAGCCTTATGGAGCCAGACGATGACGCAGGCTCAACACCTCCTGCATTCGGTCCTATTTTGCTCTTGCCACTACCATCAGATCCACCACCAACACCATCATTACCAGCTGCCAACCCCCGCCCAATTCCACGGCCTCTTCCACCAGCCTTCCTCATTTTTTGTAGAAATGTAGACAAAATCCAACAAACTATATAGTAATATAAAACAAGGTACAAGGTGTCTATAGGACAGGGGAGATTTTGAATTTCTGCACACACTTGTGGATACTGGACACTTATGGATTGTGTGAGGCCCACTGAATATGAGAGCGCTATGTCACAGGCTCGATGGCACAGGTGTGAAAAAAGTGACTACAGGATAAGGGAGATTTTGAATTTCTGCACACACTAGTGGACACTGGACACTTTTGGATTGTGTGAGGCCCACTGAATATCACAGCGCTATGTCACAGGCTCAATGGCACAGGTGTGAAAAAAGTGACTACAGGATCACAGAGATTTTGAATTTCTGCACACACTTGTGGACACTGGACACTTATGGATTGTGTGAGGCCCACTGAATATCAGAGCGCTATGTCACAGGCTCGATGGCACAGGTGTGAAAAAAGTGACTACAGGATCACAGAGATTTTGAATTTCTGCACACACTTGTGGACACTAGACACTTATGGATTGTGTGAGGCCCACTGAATATCACAGCGCTATGTCACAGGCTCGATGGCACAGGTGTGAAAAAAGTGACTAAAGGATAAGGGAGATTTTGAATTTCTGCACACACTAGTGGACACTGGACACTTTTGGATTGTGTGAGGCCCACTGAATATCAGAGCCCTATGTCACAGGCTCGATGGCACAGGTGTGAAAAAAGTGACTACAGGATCACAGAGATTTTGAATTTCTGCACACACTTGTGGACACTGGACACTTATGGATTGTGTGAGGCCCACTGAATATCACAGCGCTATGTCACAGGCTCGATGGCACAGGTGTGAAAAAAGTGACTACAGGAAAAGGGAGATTTTGAATTTCTGCACACACTAGTGGACACTGGACATTTTTGGATTGTGTGAGGCCCACTGAATATCAGAGTGCTATGTCACAGGCAGAAATTGGCTAGTGTATCACAAACTACAAGGTGTATGTAGAATTGGGCAGAATAGGAATCTCCCTAGAGTGTAGGTCTGTAAGAATGGAACAAGTCCCCCACTTATCCTTCCACAGTGACACACAGATAGCTTCACTGTGGCCGTGATAACAGCCGTTACACGGTACTGAGAGGAGCGTGCACGTACATGGCTGTCCGGTGTACGTAAAATTGTCAAGCTCCGTGTTTTTTAAGTATACGGACTGACACACGCTGTCTCTCTATAGTTTTGAATGTGATCAAACAGCAACTATATTTAACTGTTTGAAAGCTAGACAAAACTAGTAGGTGCAGGTCTGTAAGAACGGAACATGTCCTCGACTTATTCTCACAGAGTGACACACAGATAGCTTCACTGTGGCTGTGATAACAGCCGTTACACGGTACTGTGTGAGGAGCGTACACCGCTGTATGGTGTGAAAAAATGCACGCTCAGTACCTCAGCAGGACAAAAAAAAAAATTGGGATTGCTTTTAAAAAAGCAGTTTGCAGAGCAGTGGGTAAACAGCAATGCAGCTGTCAGGAAGCCTTAGAAGGTAGCCTAACAACCAACACCGCTGATCCACCACAATATAGCCTCCCCTTGCACTGCACACACAGTGACTGGTGTGTTGTACAGGCAAAATCGCTAGCAGCAGAAGCAGTTTTTTTTTCTTCTTCCCTGCCTAACGCTCTCCCTACAGAATCAGCAGCAGCAACCTCTCCCTATGCTAAGATCGGCAGAAGTAAGATGGCGGTCGGCGTGCACGCCCTTTTATAACCCCTGTGACGCCCACCAAAGCAAGCCAATCACTTGCATGCCCTTCTGAAAGATGGTGGTGACCCCTGCCTATGTCATCACGTTGCCCACAGTGTCCGTGGATCCTGATTGGCTGAAAAAGAGCGCAAAACAAACTTTTGAAACGCGACTTTGGCGCGTAAGTCGCCAACCTCGTGGCCGACCTCATCCTAGGGTCGGGTTTCGTTTCATGAAACCCGACTTTGCCAAAAGTCGGCGACTTTTGAAATTTTTCGACCCGTTTCGCTCAACTCTACAGTCTATTACTCCATACAGTATTATGGCCACCACATTGTGCGCCATACAGAATAATGAGCCCCATATATTTCTCCATACAGAATAATTGGTCACATATAATGTTCCATACAGTATATGATGAGCTCCACATAATGCTACAGTATATGATGGTCCCCATGGACGATGTTCCAGTGTGTTATGAGCCCAAATAATGCTCCATATATAATGGGCCCCATTTCTAATGCTGCAGTGTATAATGTGCCCCATAGATGCTGCTCCACTGTCTGATCTGCCCCATTTAGAATGCTCCATTATATGATGGTCCCCATGGATGATGCTTCAGTGTCTTATGGGCCCAAATAATGCTCCATATATAATGGGCTCCATTTCTAATGCTCCAGTGTATAATGGGCCCCGTAAATGCTGCTCCAGTGTCTGATGTCCCCCATTTGGAATGCTCCAATATATGATGGACCTAATGAATGATGCTTCAGTGTATGATGGGCCCTAATAATGCTCCATATATAATGGGCCCCATATCTAATGTTCCAGTGTATAATGAGCCCCGTAAATGCTGCTCCAGTGTCTGATGTCCCCCATTTGGAAGGCTCCAGTATATGATGAGCCCCATTTTTAATTAACCCAGGCATGGTATGTAAAAAGAGCTCCATGGCGTAATCTGAAGTGTGTGCTGCCGCATCCTTCACTTTTGGTGTGGGTGAAGGACACAAGGAAAGGGGTTGCTACTGACCAGAAGCCTGCACTGATGACTCAGTGCTTGCATTTTTTTAAACTTCAGAAGAGGAGGCGATAGAGCTGGAGGCAGTTTCAGCAATGTAAGCCAAAAACAGTTCCTGATGCTCCGGCTTTAAAAGCAGTCTACCTACTCCCATAAAAGGGAGCCTTACAGGCATTCCGGAGCTACACCATGACTCAGGCTCAACACCTCCTGCCTTAGCTGCTATTGTGTTTTTAGCACTACCAGCAGAAGCACCACCACCACCATCGGTACCAGGTGGCCCCCCACGTCTGCGTCCTCTTCCACCATACTTCCTCATGTTTTGGAAAATGGATCCAAAATACCAGCAGATATATGGTACTGTATCAGAAGCGTACAGCTCTATACAGTCTAGGGATAACAGTAAATCTCCGTATATATTTCATGAGTCATACACAGACGCTCACAGGCTCAGTATGGATTACACAATATAATAAGTTGAAAAAGGGTACAGTATCACCAGATACAAGGTATATATAGTATAGTGTAAACATTCTGAATCTCCACATACATTTCAGGAGGCAGACACAAACGCTCTCAGGCCCAGTATGGATTACACAAGAATATGAAAGCTGTAAATGGGTAACGTAACACAAGCGTACAGCTGTGTACAGTGTTGGGGTAGTCTTAAAGCTCCAAATATATTTCCGGAGTAACAGACAGACGTTCACAGGCTCATTATGGATTACACCAGAATCTAAATAGCAAAAAAGGTTAATGTATCAGAAGCGTACAGCTGTATACAGTGTTGGCCAAATTTGAAATCTCGGTATATATTTCCGGAGTCACCCTCAGACACTCACTCAGTCTGGGCTTGACCATAATAAAAAATGTTGTAAAAAAGGTACTGGATAACAAGATAGCAAGTATATATATTATAGGGTACAATTGAAATCTCCGCATACATAGTCCAGGAGTCACTCTCAGATGCTTACTCAGTATGGATTTGACCGTAATACTAAATGTCGAACAAAGGTACTATATAACAAGATACAAGCTGTATCGAGTATAGGGTAAAAATTGGTATCTCCGATTCACCGTATATATAGAAGGCGTAAACCACACATGCTCACTCACTATGGATGATACCGTAATAAAAATTTTGAACAAAGGTACTGTATCAGCACATACCAGGTGTATCCAGTCTAGGGGTAATTGTAAATTTTCGTCTATACTTCCGGAGTCAGACACAGACACTCACAGTCTCACTATGTATTACACCAGAATTTAAAAAGTAGAAAAAGGGAAAGGTATTTGAAGCGTACAACAGTATACAGTGTTGTGGTACTTTTAAATCTTCATATATATTTCATTCTCAGTAAGCCTGTCCAGACTCTCCGCTACTGGAAACTACATGGATACAAGTACAGACGGAAAGTCGAGTGTTAGCAGAAATTTGGGAATTACTCATCGTGGGAAAACCTCCCGGTACATGTTGCAGAGGTGATGTAGACCCTCAATTACGGTGTCTGTGGAGACAGCGAAAACGGTTCTTTGTGAAGAAAGGATTGCTTTATCGCAGTAGCGTGGATCACATCACCGTTACTCGTCTCCATCAAATTGTGATCACAGGGAGAGATGTAGACATGTCCTCACTGCCTATCATGATGTGTCTGGTCATTTTGGAGTGTAAAAGACAGAAGCCACAGGCCGTAGGCGATTCTGTTGGATTGGCATGAGAGGAGACATTGAAAAATGGTGGCAGGAATGTCACACGTCTGTGAATATCACAACTGTGAAAGGTGATCATAAAGCAACACTGCATCCGCTTGTAAGTTGACATCCATTACAAATTGTAACCATTGATCATCTGAAGGTAGAGGTCAGCAGGACAGGCCATAGCTGCATCTTAACCATCATCGATCAATACACCAAATTACTAGTGGCAGTCACTGTGAAGGATTTAACTGCCCAGACTACACAGCGGTGGAGCAGGGAGAGGTAAGTATTGCAACTTGCAAGTGCTGTGGCCATGACCAAGCAGCGGGACACACTCGTGGGCGATGGTACTGGCACAGGGCCCCTCATAGTACGCTGGTGTGTCTGATGGCGACTGGGCCCCCACCATCAGAGACACTGTATTGTACTTTGAGGGGCTCTGTGCCAGTGCCGTCGGCCATCAGTGGGCCCATCCACCTGTTCTGAGCAACGACACTTGCCCGGGTGTGCCAGGTGTTGACCCCAGCACTTGGGGGGGGTGTGGGCAGCCCTGTTAGGGAGGTTTAAAGAATGGCATATGTTGATGTGTAGGCTGGACATTCAGCTGCTGCAAATGGTGGAATTGGGCAAGTCCGAGGAAGAGGAAGACAAAAGCGAGGCAGTTTTCTGGCAACCTATGTGTCATCAGGGGAAGGTGGGACAAAATCCTTTGAAACCTATGCATGGTTCATTTTAATGAAGGTTAGATCAACAACATTTTGGGTCGACAGACGGGTCCTTTTTTCGGTCAGGATTGATCCAGCAGCACTGAAGATTCTTTCAGATAACACACTAGCAGTAAGGCTGGTTTCACATTAGCGCATTTTCAGCGCGCGCACGGCCGGGGGTAGCTCCGCCCCCGATCCGGCTCTCTGCCCGGCGTGCCCGCCCCTTCCTTGTAGCGCCGCCTCCTAGCGGACAGCGGCGCCTGCGATCGGCGCACCCTATCTTTAGCATAGGGTGCGCCGATCGTGCGCAGGCCGTGCGCTAGTTGCGCTTTGACCTGCGCTGCGCACTTTTGACGGTGCGCCGTGCGCGCCAAAATCCGAAAAGTTTGATTTTGGCGCGCACGGCGCACCGTCAAAAGTGCGCAGCGCAGGTCAAAGCGCAACTAGCGCACGGCCTGCGCACGATCGGCGCACCCTATGCTAAAGATAGGGTGCGCCGATCGCAGGCGCCGCTGTCCGCTAGGAGGCGGCGCTACAAGGAAGGGGCGGGCACGCCGGGCAGAGAGCCGGATCGGGGCGGAGCTACCCCCGGCCGTGCGCGCGCTGAAAATGCGCTAATGTGAAACCGGCCTAAGGCAAGCGAGCTCCTGTAAGGCATATTGTGCCAATTCAGGCCAAGTGTCCAGTTTAGAGGCCCAATAGTCATGTCAGCGGTACTTGACAAATCATTCCACAACATGGTCATTAAACCCCTGTCTCCAACGCCACTTCGACTGTGTGCACCAGGAATACCTCTTCCATTGTGCCCACTTCGGCTCGTGGGAGAACCAGCACCGCTGCTGTGTGCTGGGAAAGCCTCAAACAAACGGTTTACCAGAGTTGCTTGTTTGTTAGTCAATATTATCTCTAGGTTCTCCTGTGGCATGATGTTCATAGAATCATAGAATCATAGAATCGTAGAGTTGGAAGGGACCTCCTGGGCCATCTGGTACAACCCCTTGCTCAAAGCAGAATTAGCTAAATCATCCCAGTCAGATGTCTGTCCAGCCTCTGCTTGAAGACTTCCATTGAAGGAGAACTCATCACTAGTTCCACTGTTGTGTAATTTGCCTTTGTAGCGTGGATCGAGGATGCTGGCCAGCTAGTTGTCGTCATCCTTCATCATTTTGGCAATGCGGGGGTCCCTTTTTAGGATCTGCAAGGCATAATCGCACATGTGGGCCAATGTTCCAAGTGTCAATAATGCACAGTCACTGCTGGGTGGAGGAGCATTTCTGGCAAATCCACATCCCTACAGTCACATACAAACACTGTACCTGACCTTGGAGCGCCAACATCTTCTCTTGCCCCCTGAAAAGCATCCTCCTGCCCAAAATAATCATCACCCTCATCCTCCTCCTCCTCCTCTTCCTCTTCTTCCCCCACCTCATCCAGGACAGTTCCCTGACCAGACAATGGCTGACTGTCAGCAAGGCTTCACTCCTCCTCCGCCTCCTGTTCCTCCTCCGCTGCAGACGCCAGATCCTTAATGTGTGTCAAGCTTTACATGAGCAGACGCATAAGTGGGATGCTCATGCTTATGATGGCGTCGTCTGCGCTTACAAGCCATGTGCATTCCTCAAAACACTGAAGGACTTTACAGAGGTCTTTCAGCTTTGACCACTGCAAACCCGACAATTCCATGTCTTCCCTCAAACTGCCTGCCCGTGTATCCTCCCACAAATGCATTACAGCCTGCCTCTGTTTGCACAGCCTCTCAACCATGTGCAGGGTGGAGTTCCACCTTGTTGCAATGTCTATGATTAGGCGGTGCCTCGGGAGGTGGAGCAATCACTGTAGCTTCTGCATACGAGTGGAGTGGATATTTGTGCGACGGTGTGTGAGCACAGTCTTTGCACCTTATGGAGCAGGGATGTTAACTCTGGATAATTATTAAGGAAGCACTGCACCACCAGGTTCAAAGTGTGAGCCAGGCAAGGTATGTGTGTGAGTTTTGCACGGGCTATGGCTGCCACAAAATTACGGCCGTTATCACTGACTACCTTGCCTGGCTCAAGATCTAGAGTGCCCAGCCATGACTCAGTTTGTCACTGCAAGTAGTTGGCCAGTACCTCCGCGGTGTGTCTGGTGTCGCCCAAAGACATCATCTTTAACGCAGCCTGCTGACGCTTACCACTAGCTGTTCGATAGTGGGACACCTCGTGTGCAACACTGCCAGCTGCTGATGGAGTGCTTGTGCGACTGCACTCTGTGGACGAGCTTTCACTTATGGAGGAGGAGGAAGAGGGTCGAAAGCCTACAGCCAACTCTTTTCTATACCGTGGGCTAGGCAGCACTGTTCCACCACCGCTGTCCCCTGTGGAGCCTGCATCCACCACATTACCCCAGTGCACAGTGATGGACACGTAACGGCCCTGGCTATGCCTACTGGACCATGCATCTGTTGTGAGGTGCACCTTTCCACTCAATGATTGCTTGAGTGCATGGACAATGCGGTCTTTCACATACAGGTGGAGGGCTGGGATAGCTTTTTGAGAAAAGAAGTGCCGACTGGGTAGGTCATAGCGTGGGGCTGCATAGGCCATGAGCTCGCGGAAAGCTTAGCTTTCAACCAAACAGTAGGGCATCATCTCTAATGAGATTAGTTTGGCAATGTAGGCGTTCAAACACAATGTACGCTGATGAGAGGATGAGTACTTTCTTGTCCTACTCAGAGTGTCTGGTAGGGTGAGCTGGACTGGAGAGCTACATATGGGGAAAAGTAGCGGTGGACCGGACGGAGTGAGAGGGGGTTGGTGATGGTATTGGTGGTGATGGCCTAGATTCAGTGTTGTGTTGCAAAACCATTGTGATTCCCTGAGTGCTTTGGCCTTGCGACGGCACCTCAACATTTAGTTCTGGTGGTGTGCTTAACGGTGGCGGTGCTCTTACAGTGTGGCAAGCGATGGAGCGTTACAGGCTACCTTCAGTCGGAGTAGGTGCACATGTGCTACCTGAGGTTTTGTAGTCCGTCCACGCTTGCAAGTGCATGTTGATTAAATATCTAAGCATGCAACTGGTATTCAAATTTCTGAGTTGTTTACCTCAGCTAATGGTCCTTCTGCACTTCTTACAGGTAACCTTTGCCTCATCAGTAGGATTTTGGACAAAGAAGTGCCACACTGCACTCTTCCTACTATGGTGTACATTTTCTGGCCTTGCACGCTGTGCTAAGTTGACCATCTGGCCAAGCAGAATCATCTAGCAGTGGCTGTGCATCAGGGTGCACTCCATTTCAGATTCATCTTGAACTGGGGAATTCAGGATTTGACTGGATAACCCAGGCATGGTATGCGAAAAGAGCTTCATAGAGTAATCAGAAGTGTGGCTCCATTTCAGATTCATCTTGAACTGGGGAATTCAGGATTTGACTGGATAACCCAGGCATGGTATGTGAAAAGAGCTTCATAGAGTAATCAGAAGTGTGGGCTGCCGCATCCTTAACTTTTGGTGGGGGTGAAGGACACAAGGAAAGGTGTTTTTCCTGACCAGAACCCTGCACTGATGCCTCCGTGCTTGCAGGTTTCGAACGTTCAGAAGAGGAGGCAATAGAGCTGGTGGCTGTTTCGGCAATGTACTCCAAAACCTGTTCCTAATGCTCCGGCTTTAAAAGCGGCTTTCGTACTCCAAGAAAAGGGAACCTTACAGGCCTTCTTGGGCCAGACAATGACGCAGGCTCAACACCTCATGCCTTAGCTGCTTTTTTGCTTTTGCCAGAACCAGCCGATGCACCACCACCATCATTACCAGCTGCGCCCCCCTGCCCACGTCTGTGGCCTCTTCCACCATACTTCCTCATGTTTGTGAAAATGTACCAAAAATACCAGCAGAGAGATGGTACTGTACGAGAAGCATCTAGCTGTGTAAGATGTGTTAAAAAAATTAAATCTACATATATATTTTGTTAGTCAATGACACTCTCCCAGTATGTATTTGACCATAATCCAACAAGCAGATATACGGAACTGTATCAGAAGTGTACAGCTGTATACGTTTTTTGGGTAACTAACAATCTCCGTATATGTATTTACGGAGTGTCACACACCAGCTGACTATGTATAGATGTGACTATAATTCGAACGGCAGATATACAATACTGTTTGAGAATCGAACAGCTCTATACGGTGTCTGCATGGAAAATTGTCAATCTCCGTCTATTTTTCTACGGAGTGACACACGCTGTCTCTGTATAGTTTTGACCGTGATCAAACAGCAGATATACGAAACTGTTTGAAAAGCGGACACTTCTATAAGGTGTAGGTTCTTTAAAAAATGGAAAATGCCCTCGGTTTGTTTTTCCAGAGTCGCACACAGATAGCTTGTATTTGTCCGTGATACCAGTCGGTACACAGTAGTGCGTAAGGAACGTACACGGCTATATGGTGTCTGTATGGAAAATTGTCATTCTCCTTCTATTTTTATACAGAGTGACACACGCTGTCTCTATAGTTTTGACCGTTATCAAACAGCAGATATACGAAACTGTTTGAAAAGCGGACAGCTCTATAAGGTGTAGGTCTGGAAAAATGGAAAATCTCCTCGGTATGTTTTTCCAGAGTCAAACACAGATAGCTTGTATTTGTCCGTGATACCAGCCAGTACACGGTAGTGTGTGAGGAGCGTACACCGCTATATGGTGTGTGAAAAAATGAACGCTCGGTAACTCACCAGAACAAAATAATAAAAGTTGGAGTGCATTGAAAAAAGCAGTTTGAACAGCAGTGTGCACACAGCAATGCAGCTATCAGGTAGCCTTAAAAGGCAGCCTAATCACCACCAGCGCTGCTGCACACAACAAAAATCCCCCCATTTCACTTCACACTAACTGTACAGTGAAAGGCGCTATCAGAAGCAATTTTTTTTTCTTCTTCCCTGCCTAACACTCTCCCTTATTCAGAATCAGCAGCAACACCTCTCCCTATTCTAAGATTGGCAGAAGTAAGATGGCAGTTGGCGGTCACGGCCTTTTATAGCCACTGTGACGCCACACAAAGCCAGCCAATCACTTCAATGCCCTTCTTTAAGATGGTGCTGGCCGCTGCCCATGTCATCGCGTTGCCCACAGTGTGTGTCCTCCATCATTGGCTGAGAAAAGGCGCTGGAAGCATTATTTGAAACGCGACTTTGGCGCTCGGCGACCTCATGGCCAACCTCACGCTATGGTCGTGTTTCGATCGCGAAACCCGACTTTAGCTAAAGTCGGCGATTTTTGAATTTGACTGACCCGTTTCGCTCAACTCTAATTATTGCTAATTAATTACTGCATATTATCCAAGCATTGCTTTTATATTTTTTCTTTATGGCCACCATTTGAAAATGCATCTACACATTACACTTATACCAACATGTGTGTCGGCCCGTGTTTTCAGTTTTGCATTACACGCAGTGGCCCCGATTCATCAAGACTGTCATTGTTCACATTGGTCTTGATGAGATGACGTGGTAGATCCAGAAGAATCTGATTCATTAATAGTTACACCCCTCTTATTGAATTTGGAACATCTTTAAAGTGGTGTGCGCCTTCGAACACCTTGCCACAAATCTTACTGTTATGATTGCCATAGCACATTCATAAGAGTAACGTGTAAACCAGGGAAACAAATACCTGACAGATCCTTGTTCAGGCTAGTAAAAGCCTTTCTCTGTCACTGTTATGTCCCTGCCTGACCACAGAGGTTGCAAAAACAAGGAGCGCACATGAGAAGGACCTCTTATGAATAGGAATTAGGCAAACAAAGGACAGCCAAGGGGCCACTGACATCCTGGGGTTATGCACCCCTGCATATCCCCGCTGAAGAGAGAGCTGTGAGAGAAATGATTCCCCTTGTACAGCGGCTGTTCCTGTTGTGGACCCAAAGGTACACCACGTGACCCCTGACAGATGTAGCTGGATCCACGCTGGAAGCTCGTGACCGAAAATCCTTGAGTCACATGACCGCAGGTCCTTTAGATGACAAAGAAAGACCTGCTTTGCCTGGAGCTGCTCCTGCCACAGGCGCTCAACAGAGGGATATGAAGCTGGAGGAAAAGATATTGAGGTCTTAAGAAGCGCTAACGCAAAATGGGACAAGGAAATTAAAAATTAAAAAGCATAGACCTTTATTAAAACACTCCACTGACTGCGAAGGTTGGCACCCTAAGATAACGCAATGACGGATTACCCTGAATGCCCAAAGAGCTTCTAGGATCTCTAAAGTAGCAGGAATACAGAAATCCTACACAAAACAACTGCAACAAACAAGCTATAGCAAAGTGAATGAATCCAACAAAGTCTACCACTAGTAAGTAGCACCAGTTTTGGAAGGTATCTAAAGCTGCACCTGAAAGGTGATAGGATAGACAAACAAAGTAAATGAAAAACACCAAAACTGACAGAAAGAAAGATAACAAAACTAAAACACACAAAGAAAGAGACGCCGACCACAGAACTCAGAACCAAGTGTTAGAATCCAGAAGCATGACACTTACTCCAGCCATGACTCATAGTGAATTAGAAGAGCTGGAAGCATGATGCTACGTCCCATCACCATACCACACCAGCTCCTCGCATTGTAGTGGAGATGGACAAAACTGGTATAAAACATCGTTTTTACACATCTTTGTATTGCACAAAAATTCATAAACTTTTAAAGTGTTTAACACCAGATTTGTGGCATAAGCACTGATGAATCAAGTCCTTAATGTCAGTTTTATCATTGAACACATTGTATCAGTTGTTATAATTGAACACATTGTATCAGTTTTATTAGTGATCACATTGTATCAGTTTTATCAGTGATTACATTGTATCAGTTTTATCAGTGAACACATTGTATCAGTTTTATCAGTGAACACATTGTATCAGTTTTATCAGTGAACACATTGTATCAGTTTTATCAGTGAACACATTGTATCAGTTTTATCAGTGAACACATTGTATCAGGCACTTAGCAGAATGCATTCCAGACATGGTTATATGATGAGTGAATGTTTCCCTCATACTAAAAGACAATAAGAAATAACCTGATGAACCACAAGCACAAGAGCATCAGACACGGTGCACTCTGACAGCTGAATCCAGTGACTTTAAATGTGAAGATCTTGTGTTGGTCACGAAAGCAGAATTCACTTTGTCAGGAGGTGAGCGGAGAGGATCCTATCAATTACTGGAATTGCAGAAGGGAGGCGAGCTGGAAACATTAAACCGTATCAGTGAGAGTAAAATCTGATTGAAATGTTCTATAGAAACTGATGTGAGAAATTATGGATCCAAATGGTAATGCATGTCATTCATTTTATGTGGTTTACATAAAGATATAGCATCTCATTTACTGCATCAAAGCAAAAAGGAGTAAATATGTAAATATGGGGATGATGTGTCGACCGCCATATTAATAAACCTGAAGTGGTGTCACCGTGAGAAGACAAATGAAGCGGTGCTAGACCATCCATAAAGGAAGCCAGGAAAAAAATATACTACTGCGCAAATCCATATAACTGCATTAAAATACATTATTTGTAAAAAAAATATTGAACATATAAATGCACTAATAAAAAAACAAACTCACATTGAGCACTTAAAGCTTAACTGTTGTTTTCATTTTTATTCCATAAATCAATAAAGGCCGCGAAAGTAACCAACTTAGGAGATGGCGGGTGCTCCTGTTAAGATTCTATATAGATAGTATGGGGCGGAGCTCTACCTCAAGCTCCTCCGCCCCTTATATACAGTCTTATCAGTAGCCGCCATCTCCGATCTCAGTAATGTAACAATTGGTCTTCACTGAATACAGATTTTACCTGAGAATTGAGAATTTTCAGAATGAAAGACCAGTCCTGGTGGAGAAAGAAGCAGATTTCTTTAAACTAACACATACGAGATTAGAAATGAAATTAATTTCTAATTAATGAAATCTAATTTCAGACAGATTTGCTCCATTTCTTTGGCAAATTTAATACAGTCCAGCTAAAATCTGTCCAAATCCATGACTCATTTGCTGTAAAAAGATATGTAATTTGATCTAAGGTCTCTCCAAACTCCAAAGCATAAATAGGATGGGAGGAGCTAAAAATAATTAAACATTTTGTACTTGTAGGTACATGGGCTGACTGGCGGGTGGTCCTCTTTCTGCCGCAAACAGACTGAGACAGAGACTGAAGTGCGTCCAACAGGTCCTCTTTATTGGCTGTCCTCTCGACGACCGCAGCACCACACAGCAGCTGCACAACGACTTCCACACACAGGCCCGGGTACCTTCACTTCCTTCCTTTTCCTAATTGACGTCCCTCGTGGCTCTTTCACTGTGGCTGCCCTAGGCCTACCACCACAGCACTTCACCCGTCCGAGACCGTCCGTTTGGTACCCCCTGGGTTTGCTCTGTCCTGCGGCTCTCCTGTCAGGGCCACCCCCTGTCTTCCTCCTCAGTCCCTGCTGGAGCTTCTTCTCTGTCCATCTCCTCCTATTCATCTTTTCTTCACCTAAGCTCCTCTCCCTGGACTGGCCTGTCTGGACTCACCCTCTCCTTCTTTTATTCACCTCCTTGGGAATTCCCCTCTAGAATCCCTGTACCTCCACCCACCATGACTTTTCTGTTTCTCTAGCATTAGCTGCTTTTAATCCCTTTTCTCACTGCTCTCTGTCTCCATCTTGTGGCGAATCTTCAGTACTGCACTGTCTCCTTTTCCTGTTGTTCTTGGTCTCCCTCTTGTGGCCAAAACCCAGTACTGTACCATCTTTCACTATTTCTAGCTGTCTCCCCACATGTATATACCAGTTTGCGTCAAGTATATTTACTGCACATATTACATTCACTTTCCAGCTTCAGACAGGTCCATAGGTCAGTCCACTTCACTATATACTCACCTGTCCTTATACTGCCTTCGTGGAGAGTGACATGCCAAGCCTGGCATGCCAATATAAGGAGACTTTTATCCCCTTTCCTACATTGGACGTAATATTCCGTCCATGTGACCTGGGCCCTAAGTCCCATGGACGGAATATTACATCTAATGCGATCAGCGGCGCCCACGTGGTGAGTGTCGCTGATCGTGGCCTTGTGTCAGCTGATTATCACAGCTGACACCCGGCACAATGTGTCAGGGGTGGTCATAGACCGCCTCCGACACGCTAACCCCTTGCACACCGCGATCAAACACGATCGCGGTGCACCGGGAGTTAAAGGGAAGCATCGGCATGGAGGGGGCTCCCTCCGTGCCTCCCTGCGAGGGTTTCTTTCACTACAGGTCCCCGGATCCAATATGGCGATGCGGGCCTTCGGGGGCCTGTAGGGAGCTGACTTCCTCAGTGCCTGCAAAGTGCAGGCATGAGGAAGTCTACGCCTATGCCTGTGACAGATCGCTGATCTATCACAGTGATTTGTGATGTGACAGTGATGTCCCTCCTGGGACAACCTAATAAAGTTTAAAAAATTAAAAAAAGTGTAAAAATAATTTAAAAAAAATCGCTAAATAAATTAGAAAAAAAAATATTCCCAAATAAATTCATTATTTGGAAATAAAAAAAAACAATAAAAGTACACATATTTGGTATCGCCGTGTCCGTAACGACCTGCCCTATAAAACTGTCCCATTAGTTAACCCCTTTAACGAACCCCTTAAAAATTAAAAATAAAAAACAAAGCAAAAAATAATGATTTATTATCATACCGCCGAACAAAAAGTGCAATAACGCGCGATCAAAAAGACACATATAAATATCCATGTTACCGCTGAAAACAACATCTTGTCCTGCAAAAAATTAGCCATGACACAGCATCATCAGCGAAAAGATAAAAAAGTTATATCTCACAGAATAAAGCGATGCAAAAATAATTATTTTTTATATAAAATTGTTTTCACTGCATAAAACCGCCAAAACATAAAAAAAGACATAAGTGAGATATTGCTGTAACTGTACTGACCCAAAGAATAAAACTGCTTTATCAATTTTACCACACTTGGAATGGTGTAAACGCACCCCCCAAAAGAAACTCATAAAACACTGGTTTTTGTTCATTCTGCGTCCCAAAAATGGAATAAAAAGCGATAAAAAAAGTCACATGCCCGAAAATAATACCAAAAAAATATCAACTCGTCCTGCAAAAAATAAGACCTCACATGACTCAGTGGGTCAAAATATGGAAAAATTATAGCTCTCAATATGTAGTGATGCAAAAACTATTTTTACAATAAAAAGCGTCTTTTAGCGTGTGATAGCTGCCAAACATAAAAACCGCCATAAATAGTAAATCAAACCCCCCGTTATCACCCCCTTAGTTAGGGAAAAATAATAAAATTAAAAGAAAATGTATTTATTTCCATTTTCCCATTAGGGTTAGGGCTAGGGCTAGGGTTAGGGCTAGGGCTAGGTATAGGGCTAGGGTTAGGGCTGAGATTAGGGTTAGGGGTGTGTTGGGGTTAGGGTTGGAGTTAGAATTCCACTGTTTGGGCACATCAGGTGCTCTCCAAATGCAACATGGGGTCAGATCTCAATTCTGGCCAATTCTGCATTGAAAAAGTCAAATGGTGCTCCTTCCCTTCCAAGCTCTGCCATGCGCCCAAACAGTGTTTTACCCCCACATATAGGGTATCAGCCTACTCAGGACAAATTGCTAAGCAACTTTTGGGGTCCAATTTCTCCTGTTACCCTTAGGAAAATAAAAGATTGGGGGCCAAAATATTACTTTTTTTGGGAAAAAAATGATTTTGTTATTTTCACGCCCGGGCGTTATAAACTTCTGTGAAGCTCTTGGGGGTTCAAAGTGCTCAAAGCACATCTAGATAAGTTCCTTAGGGGGTCTAGTTTCCAAAATGGTGTCATTTTTGGAAGGTTTCCACTGTTTAGGTACATCAGGGGCTCTCCAAAGGCAACATGACACCCGCAGACCATTCCATTAAAGTCTGCATTCCAAAACATCACTACTTCCCTTCCGAGCCCCGACGTGTGCCCATACAGTAGTTTTCTCCCAAATATGGGGTATCAGCGTACTCAGGACAAATTGGACAACAAATCTTGCAGTCCAATTTCTCCTGTTACCCTTGGGAAAATAAAAAAAAATTGGGGACTAAATGATCATGTTTGTGGAAAAAATATGATTATTTTATTTTCACACCTGGGCATTATAAACATCTGTGAAGCCGTTGGGGATTCAAAGTGCTCACCACACATCTAGATAAGTTCCTTAGGGGGTCTAGTTTCCAACATAGTGTCATTTGTGGGGGGTTTCCACTGTTTAGGTACATCAGGGGCTCTCCAAAAGCAACATGACACCCGCAGACCATTCCATCAAAGTCTGCATTCCAAAACGTCACTACTTCCTGTTATGAATGGGTAGCCGTGGAGAAAATAAAAAACAATACAAGCTAAGTCTCAGAAAACCAAAGAGGTTGGTAACTATGAAGACTGCAGACCCCTGATCCTAACACGCAACTAGCAGCAGTCGTGGAGCGTTCCTACGGTGGTCCTAGACGCCTCGTCACAACCGGAGAACTAGATAAGCCTAAAGCAGAAAAAGAGGAAAACTAACTGCCCCAGAGGAGACCCCAAAGGAGAGACAGCCCCCTCACATGTATTGACGGTAAAAAAAGATGAAAACACAAACAAAGGCAGGAAAATAGGCTGAGCAAACGATGGGGCCCGACTAACTAGAAAGGACAGGAAAGGAAAGACACTGTCTGCAGTCTGCCAAAAAACCCTACAAAATGTCCAACACAACTGATAGCAAAATTAACCCTGAAGTCACTAGACTTCTCCCACTATATCAGCACTCTGAAATATTCTGAGACAGAGCAAAAAGAGGCCAATCTAATAAGGGACAGAAAAAAAGGCAATTTGGCAAATAAGAGTGGAAATTCAGCACAGCCCGGCCGGGCTGGCTGACCACACAAAAAAACTGAAAAGACCAACAAGAGCAAGTGTGAACATTAGCAAAAACCAAACTTATCTTTGAGAAGACTGGAACAGAGCTGAGTCCTAGACCTGAGAAGCAGACTGAATCACCAGCACCTGGATAGGGCGTCGGCTGTCTTATATCCAGTGTGATACTCCAGAGCTCCAAGCATTATCTTCCTCACCAGGTGGCTTTTCACTACCACTTAAACCAACCTCACTACCTCCTGTCACCACCAGAGGGAGAATGGAAGGGGAACTCTCAACTGGCGGAGCAGAAAATGAGCTCATAACAACTTCCCTTCTGAGCCCTGACGTGTGCCCATACAGTAGTTTTCTCCCACATATGAGGTATCAGCGTACTCAGGACGAATTGGACAACAACTTTTGCGGTCCAATTTCTCCTGGTACTATTGGGAAAAAAAAAATTGGGGACTAAATGATCATGTTTGTGGAAAAAATACGATTTTTTTATTTTCACGCCCGGGCATTATAAACTTCTGTGAAGCCCTGGGGGGCTCAAAGTGCTCACCACGCATCTAGATAAGTTCCATGGGGGGTTTAGTTTCCAAAATGGTGTGAGTTGTGGGGGGTTTCCACTGTTTTGGTACATCAGGGGCTTTCCAAATGCGACATGGTGTCCTATCTCAATTCCAGCCAAAAACGTTGCGCTGCTTCCCTTCCGAGCTCTGCCATGCGCCCAAATAGTCATTTACACCCACATATGGGGTATCAGCATACTCAGGACAAATAGCACAATAACTTTTAGGGTCCTGTTACCCTTGAAAAATAAGAATTGAGGGTGAAAAGATCATTTTTGTGGAAAAAATATGATTTTTTAATTGTACGGCTGTACGTTATAAACTTCTGTGAAGCCCTTGGGGGTTCAAAGTTCTCATCACACATCTAGATATGTTCCTTGGGGGGTCTAGTTTCCAAAATGGTGTCATTTATGGGGGGTTTCCACTGTTTTGGTACATCAGGGGCATTCCAAACGCGACATGGTTTGTTATAAACTTCTGTGAAGCCCTTGTGGGTTCAAAGTTCTCACCACATATCTAGATAAGTTCTTTTGGGGGTCTAGATTCCAAAATAGGGTCACTTGTGGGGGGTTTCCACTGTTTAGGTACACCAGGGGCTCTCCAAACATTACATGGCGTCCAATCTGAATTCCAGCTAATTTTGCATTGAAAAAGTCAAACGGCGCTCCTTCCCTTCTGAGCTCTGCCATGCACAGAAACAGTGGTTCCCCCCCACATATCAGGTATCAGCGTACTCAGGACAAATTGCACAATAACTTTTGCAGTCCAATTTCTCCTGTTACCCTTGGTTAAATAAGAAAAATTAAACCTGAAATATTTTGTTTGTGAAAAAAAGTTAAATGTTCATTTTTTTTTTAAATATTCAAAAAATTCCTGTGAAGCACCTGAAGGGTCAATACACTTCTTGAATGTGGTTTTGAGCACCTTAAGGGGTGCAGTTTTTAAAATGGTGTCACTTTTGGGTATTTTCTATCATATAGACCCATCAAAGTGGCTTCAAATGTGATGTGGTCCGTAAAAATAAAATGGTGAACAAGCCAACAATCAGTGAGAATCACTCACTATATATACAGATAGCATATATGAATATTCATAAAAGACAATAGAAACCTACTCAATTAGTTTTTATTTAATTGCACAATAAAAGGAAAACCAAACAAGTTGGACATAATACAAAACCATAAAATGTCATAGTATAAGGAGATAGTTACATAGTAAACACATGGGCCATGAACAAATATAGTGATCATAAAAAATCCATCAGCAATCTAAAGTGCATATAGTAAGCAGACACAGGGTCTGAAAGCTCAAATAAAGTGCATAGGAAATGTAATAAGATCATAGATACCCGTGATCAGTGGCTCAAAGTGTCTCCAGCTCCCTCCTAGGTATTGTATTGTATTGTATTATGTCCAACTTGTTTGGTTTTCCTTTTATTGTGTAATTAAATAAAAACGTTTTAAGTCTTTATCAATTTGGACTTTATTTTGGTTTATTCACAAATAAAATGGTATTGCAAAAATGAGAAATCGCTGGTCAACTTTTAACCCTTATAATTTCCTAACAAAAAAAAATTTGGTTCCAAAATTGTGCTGATGTAAAGTAAATATGTGGGAAATGTTACTTATTAAGTTTTTTTTGTGCCGTATCTCTGTGAGTTAAGGGCACAAAAATTCAAAGTTGGAAAATTGCGAAATTTTCAAAATTTTCGCCAAATTTCATTTTTTTTTCACAATTAAACACAAGTTATTTGAATGAAATTTTACCACTAACATGAAGTACAATATGTCACGAGAAAACAATGTCAGAATCACCGAGATCCATGGAAGCGTTTCAGAATTATTACCTCATAAAGGGATAGTGGTCAGAATAGTAAAAATTGGCCCTGGAGTTAACGTGCAAACCACCCTTGGTAGTGAAGGGGTTAAAGCTAATTGATATAAATCAATTAACACTTAGGAGCACATTTCTACAATCATAGCGTTTGGACAGGTTTGTCCTCCACATCTGAGTCCTCCTGAATCGTCCGGAGTGAGTTGACCTCTTAAGACTTCATGAATGAGGTTAACAGGGATTTACTAGATCATGAAGTTTTTCTTTTCCATCAAAGGTGAAAAGAGCAGTAAAAAGAGATAAAGGGGAAAAATTACAAGATTACAAAAGAAAAACTCCTACAAGCTTCCAAAAAAATCAGTCAATGTTCTTTGAGCCAAGAGAGCTGAAATCTATAAAGATGGCAACGACGGGATGTTGGCAAGAGAGCCTTGCTGTGAAACCTTGCCATACAGCACATTGTATCCACCACCAAACGATGCGGACCCCTGGGAACCGAGTGTGAGCGGAAACTGCCAGGTGATAGCCATCATTAACAAGAGTGATTAAACCTGGTCCTACGCAGAACGCCGCAGTAATAAATGTGATTACCATAGGCTGACGACATGCGCAGATCACTAACAATCATCATTACAGGAATATTCTTATTGATTCTGGAAGAAAACTAGTAATTAACATGATTTAATCATCGAGTGCAGATGTAGCAATGAAGAATTTCTCAATGTTGCAGTTTATTAGCTGAAACAATGTATAAAGTCTCTGCATGTAAATGAAGCCACTTTCCTTCTGCAAATCTAGTGTGGCTGGGAACATTTATTGTGGGTAAAACAGCGCAGCAAAGCAGCTCCAAGACCCTTCACCCTATGCGCTGGTGGCTTCTTCTGCGTGCAGCCGCTGCTCCGTGTGTCTGGGTAACAGTGCTGTCAATGTTACATAATTTATATAGCAATGAACTGGGTAGATTCTAAGTTATTAAGACGTCGCCATTGTCTGTAGATAGTGATTCCAGTATATAGTGTCAAGTACTGCGCATATAAGAGGATGGCGGCACACTCCTGCACAGCGGCCCACCGGAGGATTCTCCTGTTCTCCTGTCGGCCAGACGCAGCTTACCCATGTGCTGTCAGCAGAACATAGGCTCTTTGCCATGATCTCCACTCTGTTCCTGTCTGATATGTTACTTTATGTTGGGGTTGTATTCAAACTAAAGGAACAAAAAAGCGCAATAGGGTCTTATCCGGGTTATTTCAGGAGAAATAGATTAGAATTTACTCACCCTTTTTAGGAGAGGTCCAGGCATGTGGGATCAGTAATCTGCTTGCTGCACGTCCAAAGGTCAGCTCTGCGACCGCTTGAAACATCAAATTTCGGAATAAATTCTTGGACTTTTGTGCGCTGCCAGATAAATTCACTAGTCCAGTTTATGAGAAAGATTAATCCATTTATTTCCCAACGCGTTTCGAAATGTATACCATTTCTTCTTCAGGGGATGACATGTTTATGTTGGGGTTGTCAGTCTGCTTTAGTTGTGGTGGGTTTGTGCTGCATCATCTGTGGCGCCCCTGAGGCTCAGTCGCCACAGAAATACTGCACCTCCTCCTGAGGTGTGGTGCCCCACCATCCAGGTAAGTTGGATGCTCCTGACCACGCTCCAACTCTCGCATCCCACACAACACGGTAGTTCAGCAAAGCCACATTGCGGCTCCCTGCTTGGAGTGTAGCAGAGCACCTTTGGTGGCTCCCTGCTTGGAACACGAAACGTGCTGGGAGATGGGTGGAGTTTAGAATACATAAAAGAGCGGGAAGGTTTAGGATTACAGTTCAGTCTGTGAGAGGAAGCCACTCAGAGAGGAGTGAGGAAAAAAGATCCCTGAGAGAGAGGGATGGAGGAAGGAGGTGCTGCAGCAGACCTCAGTGACCTGGGTCTGCTGGCACGGGAAAGGAAAGAAGGATAAAGACATTGAACTGAAACCTGATCTTCCATGAGAAGGAGAGACTAGTATGGAACGAAGGAGTAAAGGGGACAGAGGTTGTATGGACACTAATGGTTCTGCAGCAGACACCGGTGGAGTAGTGGGCTGTAAATGCACTACCCCCATCTTAGACTTGGGGGCACAACAGCAAAATTGATAGTGAGCCGAGATTCAGGAGTAAGGAGTCCCCGAAGCTGTCTGCTGTACAAGTAGAGTTCTTGGGAACATCTGTCAGGAGGAACTCCAGTGTAACTCAGTACTAGGAGATCTTCACACTTAAAGGCACTATAAGAGGAGACGTTCAGAAAGGTACATGTCGGCGGAGCGTTGGAAGGGAGCACTCCATCTGACCTGGAGGTTGATTTAGCCTCTGGCCCGGAGGACACAGTACGGAGGCAGGCACCTGTGTGTACTACAGACTGTGAGTAAAGCTTTGGAACTACAAGCCAACACACCTAGTACCGCTACATCTGGGTACCAGCTTCTACACTGCCTGCGCCTCTCAGCTACCCCTACATCTACACTGCCCTGGGACTACAGCGCCAGCTGTGGGAAGCTTCACCATCTGGGCTGCAACACACCACCAGTCCCAGAGGATCTGCATGCAGCATCTGCTTAACACCTCCCTTGCTGAACATCACAGGTGGCGTCACAAACTATTCCATTAACTACATTCCACCATTTCAATTCCCCCATTACTTGGGCGCCCAGGGCCATGGACCGGGTCACCGCTGCTGTGACACATCCCGCTGACACCAGCCCGGTACCGAGTACCCCACGGCCCTAGGAGGGCGACCCACATCTGTATTCACTTTCCTTGATTAGTCTTCTACTTAAGCACGCTAGCTCTTTCACTCTGTGTCAGTGGTACACTTGCTGTTGCCTGTGTAAGGCTGGTTTCACATTAGCATATCTGTGCACAGCGTATGATCCGCATGCGTCATGCATACATATCTTTAACATGTACGCAGGGACATGCGTTCGCATGCGGATGAGTATGTATGTATCGTTTCAAGGTGTGGGTGGTGTGCGGCGAATGCAGCATGTTGCATTTTTGAGGTGTCAATTGTGCGCAGCCATGCGCATGCAGATAAGTGCATCAAAACAATTCATTACTGTCTATGGGAACGCATTGGTACGCAAGGACATGCGTACGCAAGCATTCGATACGCATGCGTACTTCAGACTGAACATGTCCAGGAACTGGTTTCAGACACTCCTAAAGCAAAGATCTATAAAAGGGGGTGAGGACACAGCAAGTTCATTACTCTCAAGACTCTGGATGCAAGCACAAGAATTTACAAGTAAGTATAGAAGCTTTGAAAGTGTCTGACTTTGCAGTCTGTACTCTACTATTTTTTTTTCTGTTCCTTGTAGACTGTTTGCTGCTCCAGTCCTGGTGCTGCCTTTCTGGTGCTGCCGTCCTGCTGTTGCCTTCCTGGTGCTGCTGTCCTGGTGCTGCCTTCCTGGTGCTGCCTTCCTTATGCTGCCGTCCTGGTGCTGGCTTCTTGGTGCTGCCGTCCTGGTGCTGCCGTCCTGGTGCTGCCATCCTGGTGCTGCCATCCTGGTGCTGTGCTGCCATCCATCCTGGTGCTGTGCTGCTGTCCCTGTTCTGTGCTGCCTGACTGCTGTGCTGTTGGACTACTGCCTGTAATGTAAGTATTGGTGTCCATTTTTTAAAAAAATAAGTTTTAATTTTTCTTCTCTGATCTTTTCTCTAGTGTTTCACTTGATTGCTGCCTGCTATTCCAACATGTCCTCCAGTGAAGCTTCCGAGAGTGGACATGACATTGATTATGTAATCACATTTGATATACTGATTGGTATGTATTGACTGGCAATACTATACATGTGGTAATCATGTATTTTCTTTACAGGAACCTTCCAGTGTGGAACAGCAGGAACAGTCGAGTGGAAATTAATCTTCCCAGGGTCGTCGGCCTCAAGTTTCTGAGGAGGAAAGCGGGGTTTAAGTAGTATTTTCTTTATCAGAGTTGTAATTGAATTTGTTTTCAGATTTACTTCCAATATTTTTTTTTACTTGATCTATAGATTCCATAACATGAGGAAGGCAAACCAGACATTGACAACAACCAACTAATTCAAGCTGTGCAAGAGCAAGCAGCATTGTGGGACCCCCGTGATCGGAATCATTCAGATTCAGCATGGATTCGATGACTTTTGGGAAGAAATGGCAAGATCGTTGCTGGCTGATTGGGACCATGCCATGTCATATGCCAGAAAGGAATTTCATAAGTAATGAAATGTGGTCTGACGCGGCAGTGAACCTGTTAATGTAGGTGCATTGTTTAACCCCTTAGCGACAGAGCCAGTTTGCAGCTTAATGACCAGGCCAATTTTTACAATTCTGACCACTGTCCCTTTATGAGGTTATAACTCTGGAACGCTTTAATGGATCCCACTAATTCTGAGACTATTTTTTCATGACATATTGTACTTCTTGATAGTGGTAAAATTTATTCGATAAGTCTTGTGTTTATTTATGAAAAAAATGGAAATATGGCGAAAATTTAGAAAATTTTGCAATTTTAAAACTTTAAATTTTTATGCAATTAAATCAGAGAGATGTGTCACAAAAATTTCTTAATAAATAACATTTCGCACATGTCTACTTTACATCAGCACAATTTTGGACGCAACATTTTTTTTTGTTAGAAAGTTATAAGGGTTAAAAGTTGACCAGCGATTTCTCATTTTTACAACAAAATTTACAAAACCATTTTTTTTTTAGGGACCACATCATATTTAAAGTCATTTTGAGGGGTGTACATGACAGAAAATACCCAAAAGTGGCACCATTCTAAACACTAGACCCCTCAAGGTGCTCAAAACCACATTCAAGAAGTTTATTAACCCTTTAAGTGCTTCACAGGAACTAAAGCAATGTGGAAGGAAAAAAATAACATTTAACTTTTTTTTGCAAAAAAATTTAACTCAGAACCAATTTTTTTTATTTTCACAAGTGTTAAAAGAGAAAATCAACCACAAAATTTGTTGTACAATTTCTTCTGAAGACGTCGATACTCCATATGTGGGGGCAAACCACTTTTTCAGCACACGGCAGAGCTTGCAAGGGATGGAGCGACGTTTGACTTTTTCAACGCAGAATTGGCTGGAATTGAGATTGGATGCCATGTTGCGTTCGGAGAGCCCTTAATGTGCCTAAACAGTGGAAAACTCCAACAAGTGACCCCATTTTGGAAACTAGACCCATTAAGGAACTTTTCTAGATGTGTGGTGAGCACTTTGAACCTTCAAGTGCTTCACAGAAGTTTATAACGTAGAGCCGTGAAAATAAGAAATCCATTTTTTTTCCACAAAAATGATCTTTTTGCCCCCAAATTTTTATTTTTGCAAGGGTAACAGGAGAAATCATACCCCCACAGCTGTTGTGCGATTTGTCCTGAGTACGCTGATACCCCATATGTGGGGGGAACCACTGTTTGGGTGCATGGGAGAGCTTGGAAGGGAAGGAGTGCCATTTTGGAATGCAGACTTTGATGGAATGGTCTGCGGGCATCATGTTGCGTTTGCAGAGCCCCTGATGGGCCTAAACAGTGGAACCCCCCCACAAGTGACCTCTTTTTGGAAATTAGACCCCCTAAGGAACTTATCTAGATGTGTGGTTAGCACTTTGAACCCCCACGCACTTCACAGAAGTTTATAAACGCAGAGCTGTGAAAATAAAAAGTCTTTTTTATTTCCACAAAAGTGATTTTTTTTTAGACCCCCAAAGTTGGTAAATAGTGGAAACCCCTCAATTCTTGCTCCAACCCTAACCCCAGCACACCCCTAATCCTAATCCCAACCCTAACCCTAATCCCAACCCTAATCCCTAATCCTAATTCTAACCCTAATCCTAGTTTGCCCTAACCCTAATTCTAACCCTAGCCCTAACCCTAGCCCTAACCCAACCCTAATTCTAGCCCTAACCCTAGCCCAACCCTAACCCTAGCCCAACCCTAACCCTAGCCCTAGCCTTAACCCTAGCCCAACCCTTAACCTAGCCCTAATGGAAAACTGAAAAAAATATTTTCTTTATTTCATTATGTTTGCCTATATAAGGGGGTGATAAACGGGGAGGTTATGTACTTTTTTTTTATTTTGATCACTATGATCGTTTATCATAGTGATCAAAATAATGAATGGAATCTGCCAGCCGGAGCCGGCAGTTACCCGGCGGGTGCACTGCGCATGCGCCTGCCATTTTCAAGATGGCGGTGCCCATCGGAGGATGCCGGCGGGATGCGGGACCACCGGGAGGGAAGTGAGGACCACGGAGAGGTACCGGTGGGGGTCGGGGGGATAGGGTACCCTATTTCTCTCTCCTCTGATGTGCGATCACATCAGAGGAAACAGAAATTTAATGCATAATCGCGGCTTTTTTTTTTGCGGTCGCCGTTATAGGGTTAATAACGATTGCAAAAACCGACCGAATCATGTTCTCCAGGGTCTCGGCTACCCCTGACAGCCGAGACCCCGGAGAAAATCCGACACTGGCGGGCACTATATACTTTCTCCACAGCGCCGTGAATTAACGGCGCTGTGGTTTTAGTACACTCAATTACCGCTGTTAAAAGGCGCATCGGCGGTCGTTAAGGGGTTAATAATTAATTTTTCCTTTTTTTCCCTCTTCACAGTGAAAAGAATAAAAGTCTGCTGGCATTCGATGAAGGATCGCTTCAATAAGGACATGAGAGAGGAGAGTCAGGTTCGAAGAGGTTCTGCTCCAACGATCCGAAAATATAAGTACCATCATCAGATTTTGTTTCTGAGGCCTGCGGTTGCTCAACAAACGTGAGTATCTTTTGTGTTGTCTTGCTGTTATTTAAACTTTGTATTTTTTTTACTAATGTTTTTCATTTATTTTCCACACAGAACCTGGAGCAGCATCACACAACCTGTATCGTCCTCTGTTGGAGCGGCCCCTCATCGACTAACCAACAAACAGGCCCAATCCCAATCATCCAACAGCAATGGAGAAACCAGGCAGGCTTCACAGGCTGGGGAACAGGCAGCCAGTCCATCTGGTTTTCCCCTCTCCCAGCCCTCTGCCGCTACTTTACTTGAGTCTGCTCGCCAGCGGCAGATGGCTTGGGAGAGGTCAGTCATGCCCGAGTTTGTTCACTTAGGCTCGATCTTCCAGGATGGTTGTAGAAAGACAGGATAGTGGGTTCACTCAGGTGAACACACTTTTCCATGAAGTCCACAGATGTCTTGACCGCCTGGAAGCAGACTTTAATAGACTGGCGCAACATTATTTTTCCGCCATAGAATGGAGCATGTCGGAAAACCTTAGTCCTGAACTCCAGCTGTATGTGATGAAGGCGTGTCAGGATGCTTACACCGAGGCCATGCAGCGGTCCCGATATCAGCAGCAGGCACAAAGTTCTTTCCCTACAGGTCAACAAGCTCCACTACAGGTCAACAAGCTCCAGCACAGCATCAGTGGCAGAATCCGCCAGGAATTGGATACCAGTCTGCTCAACAAGTCACCTATCCACCACCACCACCACCGCTGGACATTAGGACTGTTCCTACAGTAGCCAGCTACACCATGCAGCCGAGTGCAGCAGCCCAGCCGTCAACTTAAATCACTCAGCCGAGTTCAGCAGCCCAGCCTTCAACTTACACCATGCATCTGTATGCAGCAGCCCAGCCATCAACTTCCACTACGCAGCTGAGTTCAGCACCTCAGCAACAGGAAAAAAATGCTGAGGAACCAGCAAAATGTAGGCCAGGAAAAGAAAAGTAGTGAAGAAACATTACCCACCACCTCCATCCTCACCTCTGAATGTGTTTTTGTTTTCAAGTCTGTCCACACCTTCCCTTTATTCACTCCCATCCAATGTGTCAATCCCTTCCAACTTGTATTCCACTCCTAATGTGTCCTCTTCCCTCAATGTGGTATCTGCAAATGTTTCTGACCCATTCCTCTAACTGACTGCCACTTCCCCTGTAACAACTTCCTCAACCACTCCTAGCCTACTATCACAGCCCGACACCCCCCCAGGTCCAAAATGTAACTCCCTCCCGCAGACCCCGAAAGTAAATCCCATTATTTTTCTTTTTTTTATTTATGTGTTAAATTTCAAATTGTTTTTATTTTTGTAATTAAAAATTCTTTTGTTTAACAATACCTGTCTCCCTGTGTTTTCTTTATCTCTTTATTTAAACATGTGTGTATTGTTGAGTGAAGTATTATTAGGTGTTACAGTCAAGGTGTTTATTATTAAAGTTACAGCCAAGGTGCTAATATTAAACTCAGCAAACAGCACAGGTACATAACAATACAGGTACAGTTTGCTTAGTGGCTTAAATCGCTTCATCTTGCCATGCCACACGTCCGATATCCGAAACAAAGTAGGCAGCAAATTTATCCCTCATTTGGGCAAATTGCACTGTAGTCCTCAGAGGATGATCTTGGTAATCCTGCAATGTGGTATTAACAAGTTCCTCAAGTTCTAAGTTGGGTCGCTCTTTTGCCAGAATGTAATTATGCATAACATCACACGCTTTCACAACCTCATGAATTGTCTCAATTTTAAGATTGATAGCTGTACCCAAAATGCACCATTTAGATACCAGGAATCCAAAGGCACACTCCACAGTTCATCGTGCCCTTGTCAGTCGGTAGTTGTAAATCCTTGAGTACGGTTTTATAAGGTTGGCACACATTTGAAACGCCTCATCCCCAACCTCAGCATTGGAGGTCCTTCAGTGTTCGGAAGAGGTCGTGGCTGTGGGAAATTGAAATAATTACCATACAAACGTTGGTCCATGACTGAGTTTTTGAAAGTCTGAGAGTCATTTCCTCGTCCAAAAGAGCCAACGTCCATGGCGACAATTCAACATTCAGCATCTGCAATCACCATGAGAACAATGGAAAAGTATTTTATGTAATTGAAATACTCAGATCCGCTTCAAGCTGGTTTCATAATTCGAATGTGTTTGCCGTCCACAGCCCCCAAACAGTTTGGAAAATTGCAAACGTCCAGAAATTTTGCAGCATTTTCCAGCCAGAGTTCAGTTGTGGGTTGGGGGAGGAATTCTTCATGCAGAACATCACATAAAGCACGGCAGGTGTCTCCAACAATCTGTGAAAGGGTGGACACTTCAATGCGGAATTGAAAATGTAGAGATGATAAGGTCTCTCTGGTAGCCATGAATCTGCGGAACAGAAAATGTGAAAAAAAATTACATGGCTTTTAGAACAATAATATTAATAACAGGTCTTTCTTTTTCAACATTACGTACCTTAGGGTCACCAACAGACGTTCCTCAGCAGGAATTGCTCAACGTTGTTGTGTGTCCTGCCTTCTTATGGATCCTAAGGCACATTGCAGCAAGTCATTGAAGCTCTGTTCTGACATTCTCGTGTACTTGAAAAACTTTTCCGGGTTTTCACGCTGCTCACTGTACAACAAGTGGTAGGCTCCACGGCTCTCTCAGACTTCAACGATGGGGTGTTGCCAATAGCGACGACAATGTCTTCTCCGTCTTTATCTTCTTCTTTCTTCTTCACAAGTCACAGCAAAGGCAACAGCCAATTTCAATTGCAAATCAAGATCAATAAGATCCATGCCAAGATTCATCTTGGGTCTAAGAAGTAAGGTTTCTCCTTGCGGAGAGTGACATGCCAGCTGTGGCTTGTCAAGGTAAGGAGACTTATTCGCCGTGCAATGCTCCTCTGGGAAAATAATATGCAAATTGCCTCTTCAGAAAGAAAGAGGACTTTTACTCTCTCCTTAGCGTTGGAAGGGAGCACTCCATCTGACCTGGAGGTTGATTTAGCCTCTGGCCCGGAGGACACAGTACGGAGGCAGGCACCTGTGTGTACTACAGACTGTGAGTAAAGCTTTGGAACTACAAGCCAACACACCTAGTACCGCTACATCTGGGTACCAGCTTCTACACTGCCTGCGCCTCTCAGCTACCCCTACATCTACACTGCCCTGGGACTACAGCGCCAGCTGTGGGAAGCTTCACCATCTGGGCTGCAACACACCACCAGTCCCAGAGGATCTGCATGCAGCATCTGCTTAACACCTCCCTTGCTGAACATCACAGGTGGCGTCACAAACTATTCCATTAACTACATTCCACCATTTCAATTCCCCCATTACTTGGGCGCCCAGGGCCATGGACCGGGTCACCGCTGCTGTGACACATCCCGCTGACACCAGCCCGGTACCGAGTACCCCACGGCCCTAGGAGGGCGACCCACATCTGTATTCACTTTCCTTGATTAGTCTTCTACTTAAGCACGCTAGCTCTTTCACTCTGTGTCAGTGGTACACTTGCTGTTGCCTGTGTAAGGCTGGTTTCACATTAGCATATCTGTGCACAGCGTATGATCCGCATGCGTCATGCATACATATCTTTAACATGTACGCAGGGACATGCGTTCGCATGCGGATGAGTATGTATGTATCGTTTCAAGGTGTGGGTGGTGTGCGGCGAATGCAGCATGTTGCATTTTTGAGGTGTCAATTGTGCGCAGCCATGCGCATGCAGATAAGTGCATCAAAACAATTCATTACTGTCTATGGGAACGCATTGGTACGCAAGGACATGCGTACGCAAGCATTCGATACGCATGCGTACTTCAGACTGAACATGTCCAGGAACTGGTTTCAGACACTCCTAAAGCAAAGATCTATAAAAGGGGGTGAGGACACAGCAAGTTCATTACTCTCAAGACTCTGGATGCAAGCACAAGAATTTACAAGTAAGTATAGAAGCTTTGAAAGTGTCTGACTTTGCAGTCTGTACTCTACTATTTTTTTTTCTGTTCCTTGTAGACTGTTTGCTGCTCCAGTCCTGGTGCTGCCTTTCTGGTGCTGCCGTCCTGCTGTTGCCTTCCTGGTGCTGCTGTCCTGGTGCTGCCTTCCTGGTGCTGCCTTCCTTATGCTGCCGTCCTGGTGCTGGCTTCTTGGTGCTGCCGTCCTGGTGCTGCCGTCCTGGTGCTGCCATCCTGGTGCTGCCATCCTGGTGCTGTGCTGCCATCCATCCTGGTGCTGTGCTGCTGTCCCTGTTCTGTGCTGCCTGACTGCTGTGCTGTTGGACTACTGCCTGTAATGTAAGTATTGGTGTCCATTTTTTAAAAAAATAAGTTTTAATTTTTCTTCTCTGATCTTTTCTCTAGTGTTTCACTTGATTGCTGCCTGCTATTCCAACATGTCCTCCAGTGAAGCTTCCGAGAGTGGACATGACATTGATTATGTAATCACATTTGATATACTGATTGGTATGTATTGACTGGCAATACTATACATGTGGTAATCATGTATTTTCTTTACAGGAACCTTCCAGTGTGGAACAGCAGGAACAGTCGAGTGGAAATTAATCTTCCCAGGGTCGTCGGCCTCAAGTTTCTGAGGAGGAAAGCGGGGTTTAAGTAGTATTTTCTTTATCAGAGTTGTAATTGAATTTGTTTTCAGATTTACTTCCAATATTTTTTTTTACTTGATCTATAGATTCCATAACATGAGGAAGGCAAACCAGACATTGACAACAACCAACTAATTCAAGCTGTGCAAGAGCAAGCAGCATTGTGGGACCCCCGTGATCGGAATCATTCAGATTCAGCATGGATTCGATGACTTTTGGGAAGAAATGGCAAGATCGTTGCTGGCTGATTGGGACCATGCCATGTCATATGCCAGAAAGGAATTTCATAAGTAATGAAATGTGGTCTGACGCGGCAGTGAACCTGTTAATGTAGGTGCATTGTTTAACCCCTTAGCGACAGAGCCAGTTTGCAGCTTAATGACCAGGCCAATTTTTACAATTCTGACCACTGTCCCTTTATGAGGTTATAACTCTGGAACGCTTTAATGGATCCCACTAATTCTGAGACTATTTTTTCATGACATATTGTACTTCTTGATAGTGGTAAAATTTATTCGATAAGTCTTGTGTTTATTTATGAAAAAAATGGAAATATGGCGAAAATTTAGAAAATTTTGCAATTTTAAAACTTTAAATTTTTATGCAATTAAATCAGAGAGATGTGTCACAAAAATTTCTTAATAAATAACATTTCGCACATGTCTACTTTACATCAGCACAATTTTGGACGCAACATTTTTTTTTGTTAGAAAGTTATAAGGGTTAAAAGTTGACCAGCGATTTCTCATTTTTACAACAAAATTTACAAAACCATTTTTTTTTTAGGGACCACATCATATTTAAAGTCATTTTGAGGGGTGTACATGACAGAAAATACCCAAAAGTGGCACCATTCTAAACACTAGACCCCTCAAGGTGCTCAAAACCACATTCAAGAAGTTTATTAACCCTTTAAGTGCTTCACAGGAACTAAAGCAATGTGGAAGGAAAAAAATAACATTTAACTTTTTTTTGCAAAAAAATTTAACTCAGAACCAATTTTTTTTATTTTCACAAGTGTTAAAAGAGAAAATCAACCACAAAATTTGTTGTACAATTTCTTCTGAAGACGTCGATACTCCATATGTGGGGGCAAACCACTTTTTCAGCACACGGCAGAGCTTGCAAGGGATGGAGCGACGTTTGACTTTTTCAACGCAGAATTGGCTGGAATTGAGATTGGATGCCATGTTGCGTTCGGAGAGCCCTTAATGTGCCTAAACAGTGGAAACCTCCAAGAAGTGACCCCATTTTGGAAACTAGACCCATTAAGGAACTTTTCTAGATGTGTGGTGAGCACTTTGAACCTTCAAGTGCTTCACAGAAGTTTATAACGTAGAGCCGTGAAAATAAGAAATCCATTTTTTTTCCACAAAAATGATCTTTTTGCCCCCAAATTTTTATTTTTGCAAGGGTAACAGGAGAAATCATACCCCCACAGCTGTTGTGCGATTTGTCCTGAGTACGCTGATACCCCATATGTGGGGGGAACCACTGTTTGGGTGCATGGGAGAGCTTGGAAGGGAAGGAGTGCCATTTTGGAATGCAGACTTTGATGGAATGGTCTGCGGGCATCATGTTGCGTTTGCAGAGCCCCTGATGGGCCTAAACAGTGGAACCCCCCCACAAGTGACCTCTTTTTGGAAATTAGACCCCCTAAGGAACTTATCTAGATGTGTGGTTAGCACTTTGAACCCCCACGCACTTCACAGAAGTTTATAAACGCAGAGCTGTGAAAATAAAAAGTCTTTTTTATTTCCACAAAAGTGATTTTTTTTTAGACCCCCAAAGTTGGTAAATAGTGGAAACCCCTCAATTCTTGCTCCAACCCTAACCCCAGCACACCCCTAATCCTAATCCCAACCCTAACCCTAATCCCAACCCTAATCCCTAATCCTAATTCTAACCCTAATCCTAGTTTGCCCTAACCCTAATTCTAACCCTAGCCCTAACCCTAGCCCTAACCCAACCCTAATTCTAGCCCTAACCCTAGCCCAACCCTAACCCTAGCCCAACCCTAACCCTAGCCCTAGCCTTAACCCTAGCCCAACCCTTAACCTAGCCCTAATGGAAAACTGAAAAAAATATTTTCTTTATTTCATTATGTTTGCCTATATAAGGGGGTGATAAACGGGGAGGTTATGTACTTTTTTTTTATTTTGATCACTATGATCGTTTATCATAGTGATCAAAATAATGAATGGAATCTGCCAGCCGGAGCCGGCAGTTACCCGGCGGGTGCACTGCGCATGCGCCTGCCATTTTCAAGATGGCGGTGCCCATCGGAGGATGCCGGCGGGACGCGGGACCACCGGGAGGGAAGTGAGGACCACGGAGAGGTACCGGTGGGGGTCGGGGGGATAGGGTACCCTATTTCTCTCTCCTCTGATGTGCGATCACATCAGAGGAAACAGAAATTTAATGCATAATCGCGGCTTTTTTTTTTGCGGTCGCCGTTATAGGGTTAATAACGATTGCAAAAACCGACCGAATCATGTTCTCCAGGGTCTCGGCTACCCCTGACAGCCGAGACCCCGGAGAAAATCCGACACTGGCGGGCACTATATACTTTCTCCACAGCGCCGTGAATTAACGGCGCTGTGGTTTTAGTACACTCAATTACCGCTGTTAAAAGGCGCATCGGCGGTCGTTAAGGGGTTAATAATTAATTTTTCCTTTTTTTCCCTCTTCACAGTGAAAAGAATAAAAGTCTGCTGGCATTCGATGAAGGATCGCTTCAATAAGGACATGAGAGAGGAGAGTCAGGTTCGAAGAGGTTCTGCTCCAACGATCCGAAAATATAAGTACCATCATCAGATTTTGTTTCTGAGGCCTGCGGTTGCTCAACAAACGTGAGTATCTTTTGTGTTGTCTTGCTGTTATTTAAACTTTGTATTTTTTTTACTAATGTTTTTCATTTATTTTCCACACAGAACCTGGAGCAGCATCACACAACCTGTATCGTCCTCTGTTGGAGCGGCCCCTCATCGACTAACCAACAAACAGGCCCAATCCCAATCATCCAACAGCAATGGAGAAACCAGGCAGGCTTCACAGGCTGGGGAACAGGCAGCCAGTCCATCTGGTTTTCCCCTCTCCCAGCCCTCTGCCGCTACTTTACTTGAGTCTGCTCGCCAGCGGCAGATGGCTTGGGAGAGGTCAGTCATGCCCGAGTTTGTTCACTTAGGCTCGATCTTCCAGGATGGTTGTAGAAAGACAGGATAGTGGGTTCACTCAGGTGAACACACTTTTCCATGAAGTCCACAGATGTCTTGACCGCCTGGAAGCAGACTTTAATAGACTGGCGCAACATTATTTTTCCGCCATAGAATGGAGCATGTCGGAAAACCTTAGTCCTGAACTCCAGCTGTATGTGATGAAGGCGTGTCAGGATGCTTACACCGAGGCCATGCAGCGGTCCCGATATCAGCAGCAGGCACAAAGTTCTTTCCCTACAGGTCAACAAGCTCCACTACAGGTCAACAAGCTCCAGCACAGCATCAGTGGCAGAATCCGCCAGGAATTGGATACCAGTCTGCTCAACAAGTCACCTATCCACCACCACCACCACCGCTGGACATTAGGACTGTTCCTACAGTAGCCAGCTACACCATGCAGCCGAGTGCAGCAGCCCAGCCGTCAACTTAAATCACTCAGCCGAGTTCAGCAGCCCAGCCTTCAACTTACACCATGCATCTGTATGCAGCAGCCCAGCCATCAACTTCCACTACGCAGCTGAGTTCAGCACCTCAGCAACAGGAAAAAAATGCTGAGGAACCAGCAAAATGTAGGCCAGGAAAAGAAAAGTAGTGAAGAAACATTACCCACCACCTCCATCCTCACCTCTGAATGTGTTTTTGTTTTCAAGTCTGTCCACACCTTCCCTTTATTCACTCCCATCCAATGTGTCAATCCCTTCCAACTTGTATTCCACTCCTAATGTGTCCTCTTCCCTCAATGTGGTATCTGCAAATGTTTCTGACCCATTCCTCTAACTGACTGCCACTTCCCCTGTAACAACTTCCTCAACCACTCCTAGCCTGCTATCACAGCCCGACACCCCCCCAGGTCCAAAATGTAACTCCCTCCCGCAGACCCCGAAAGTAAATCCCATTATTTTTCTTTTTTTTATTTATGTGTTAAATTTCAAATTGTTTTTATTTTTGTAATTAAAAATTCTTTTGTTTAACAATACCTGTCTCCCTGTGTTTTCTTTATCTCTTTATTTAAACATGTGTGTATTGTTGAGTGAAGTATTATTAGGTGTTACAGTCAAGGTGTTTATTATTAAAGTTACAGCCAAGGTGCTAATATTAAACTCAGCAAACAGCACAGGTACATAACAATACAGGTACAGTTTGCTTAGTGGCTTAAATCGCTTCATCTTGCCATGCCACACGTCCGATATCCGAAACAAAGTAGGCAGCAAATTTATCCCTCATTTGGGCAAATTGCACTGTAGTCCTCAGAGGATGATCTTGGTAATCCTGCAATGTGGTATTAACAAGTTCCTCAAGTTCTAAGTTGGGTCGCTCTTTTGCCAGAATGTAATTATGCATAACATCACACGCTTTCACAACCTCATGAATTGTCTCAATTTTAAGATTGATAGCTGTACCCAAAATGCACCATTTAGATACCAGGAATCCAAAGGCACACTCCACAGTTCATCGTGCCCTTGTCAGTCGGTAGTTGTAAATCCTTGAGTACGGTTTTATAAGGTTGGCACACATTTGAAACGCCTCATCCCCAACCTCAGCATTGGAGGTCCTTCAGTGTTCGGAAGAGGTCGTGGCTGTGGGAAATTGAAATAATTACCATACAAACGTTGGTCCATGACTGAGTTTTTGAAAGTCTGAGAGTCATTTCCTCGTCCAAAAGAGCCAACGTCCATGGCGACAATTCAACATTCAGCATCTGCAATCACCATGAGAACAATGGAAAAGTATTTTATGTAATTGAAATACTCAGATCCGCTTCAAGCTGGTTTCATAATTCGAATGTGTTTGCCGTCCACAGCCCCCAAACAGTTTGGAAAATTGCAAACGTCCAGAAATTTTGCAGCATTTTCCAGCCAGAGTTCAGTTGTGGGTTGGGGGAGGAATTCTTCATGCAGAACATCACATAAAGCACGGCAGGTGTCTCCAACAATCTGTGAAAGGGTGGACACTTCAATGCGGAATTGAAAATGTAGAGATGATAAGGTCTCTCTGGTAGCCATGAATCTGCGGAACAGAAAATGTGAAAAAAAATTACATGGCTTTTAGAACAATAATATTAATAACAGGTCTTTCTTTTTCAACATTACGTACCTTAGGGTCACCAACAGACGTTCCTCAGCAGGAATTGCTCAACGTTGTTGTGTGTCCTGCCTTCTTATGGATCCTAAGGCACATTGCAGCAAGTCATTGAAGCTCTGTTCTGACATTCTCGTGTACTTGAAAAACTTTTCCGGGTTTTCACGCTGCTCACTGTACAACAAGTGGTAGGCTCCACGGCTCTCTCAGACTTCAACGATGGGGTGTTGCCAATAGCGACGACAATGTCTTCTCCGTCTTTATCTTCTTCTTTCTTCTTCACAAGTCACAGCAAAGGCAACAGCCAATTTCAATTGCAAATCAAGATCAATAAGATCCATGCCAAGATTCATCTTGGGTCTAAGAAGTAAGGTTTCTCCTTGCGGAGAGTGACATGCCAGCTGTGGCTTGTCAAGGTAAGGAGACTTATTCGCCGTGCAATGCTCCTCTGGGAAAATAATATGCAAATTGCCTCTTCAGAAAGAAAGAGGACTTTTACTCTCTCCTTAGCGTTGGAAGGGAGCACTCCATCTGACCTGGAGGTTGATTTAGCCTCTGGCCCGGAGGACACAGTACGGAGGCAGGCACCTGTGTGTACTACAGACTGTGAGTAAAGCTTTGGAACTACAAGCCAACACACCTAGTACCGCTACATCTGGGTACCAGCTTCTACACTGCCTGCGCCTCTCAGCTACCCCTACATCTACACTGCCCTGGGACTACAGCGCCAGCTGTGGGAAGCTTCACCATCTGGGCTGCAACACACCACCAGTCCCAGAGGATCTGCATGCAGCATCTGCTTAACACCTCCCTTGCTGAACATCACAGGTGGCGTCACAAACTATTCCATTAACTACATTCCACCATTTCAATTCCCCCATTACTTGGGCGCCCAGGGCCATGGACCGGGTCACCGCTGCTGTGACACATCCCGCTGACACCAGCCCGGTACCGAGTACCCCACGGCCCTAGGAGGGCGACCCACATCTGTATTCACTTTCCTTGATTAGTCTTCTACTTAAGCACGCTAGCTCTTTCACTCTGTGTCAGTGGTACACTTGCTGTTGCCTGTGTAAGGCTGGTTTCACATTAGCATATCTGTGCACAGCGTATGATCCGCATGCGTCATGCATACATATCTTTAACATGTACGCAGGGACATGCGTTCGCATGCGGATGAGTATGTATGTATCGTTTCAAGGTGTGGGTGGTGTGCGGCGAATGCAGCATGTTGCATTTTTGAGGTGTCAATTGTGCGCAGCCATGCGCATGCAGATAAGTGCATCAAAACAATTCATTACTGTCTATGGGAACGCATTGGTACGCAAGGACATGCGTACGCAAGCATTCGATACGCATGCGTACTTCAGACTGAACATGTCCAGGAACTGGTTTCAGACACTCCTAAAGCAAAGATCTATAAAAGGGGGTGAGGACACAGCAAGTTCATTACTCTCAAGACTCTGGATGCAAGCACAAGAATTTACAAGTAAGTATAGAAGCTTTGAAAGTGTCTGACTTTGCAGTCTGTACTCTACTATTTTTTTTTCTGTTCCTTGTAGACTGTTTGCTGCTCCAGTCCTGGTGCTGCCTTTCTGGTGCTGCCGTCCTGCTGTTGCCTTCCTGGTGCTGCTGTCCTGGTGCTGCCTTCCTGGTGCTGCCTTCCTTATGCTGCCGTCCTGGTGCTGGCTTCTTGGTGCTGCCGTCCTGGTGCTGCCGTCCTGGTGCTGCCATCCTGGTGCTGCCATCCTGGTGCTGTGCTGCCATCCATCCTGGTGCTGTGCTGCTGTCCCTGTTCTGTGCTGCCTGACTGCTGTGCTGTTGGACTACTGCCTGTAATGTAAGTATTGGTGTCCATTTTTTAAAAAAATAAGTTTTAATTTTTCTTCTCTGATCTTTTCTCTAGTGTTTCACTTGATTGCTGCCTGCTATTCCAACATGTCCTCCAGTGAAGCTTCCGAGAGTGGACATGACATTGATTATGTAATCACATTTGATATACTGATTGGTATGTATTGACTGGCAATACTATACATGTGGTAATCATGTATTTTCTTTACAGGAACCTTCCAGTGTGGAACAGCAGGAACAGTCGAGTGGAAATTAATCTTCCCAGGGTCGTCGGCCTCAAGTTTCTGAGGAGGAAAGCGGGGTTTAAGTAGTATTTTCTTTATCAGAGTTGTAATTGAATTTGTTTTCAGATTTACTTCCAATATTTTTTTTTACTTGATCTATAGATTCCATAACATGAGGAAGGCAAACCAGACATTGACAACAACCAACTAATTCAAGCTGTGCAAGAGCAAGCAGCATTGTGGGACCCCCGTGATCGGAATCATTCAGATTCAGCATGGATTCGATGACTTTTGGGAAGAAATGGCAAGATCGTTGCTGGCTGATTGGGACCATGCCATGTCATATGCCAGAAAGGAATTTCATAAGTAATGAAATGTGGTCTGACGCGGCAGTGAACCTGTTAATGTAGGTGCATTGTTTAACCCCTTAGCGACAGAGCCAGTTTGCAGCTTAATGACCAGGCCAATTTTTACAATTCTGACCACTGTCCCTTTATGAGGTTATAACTCTGGAACGCTTTAATGGATCCCACTAATTCTGAGACTATTTTTTCATGACATATTGTACTTCTTGATAGTGGTAAAATTTATTCGATAAGTCTTGTGTTTATTTATGAAAAAAATGGAAATATGGCGAAAATTTAGAAAATTTTGCAATTTTAAAACTTTAAATTTTTATGCAATTAAATCAGAGAGATGTGTCACAAAAATTTCTTAATAAATAACATTTCGCACATGTCTACTTTACATCAGCACAATTTTGGACGCAACATTTTTTTTTGTTAGAAAGTTATAAGGGTTAAAAGTTGACCAGCGATTTCTCATTTTTACAACAAAATTTACAAAACCATTTTTTTTTTAGGGACCACATCATATTTAAAGTCATTTTGAGGGGTGTACATGACAGAAAATACCCAAAAGTGGCACCATTCTAAACACTAGACCCCTCAAGGTGCTCAAAACCACATTCAAGAAGTTTATTAACCCTTTAAGTGCTTCACAGGAACTAAAGCAATGTGGAAGGAAAAAAATAACATTTAACTTTTTTTTGCAAAAAAATTTAACTCAGAACCAATTTTTTTTATTTTCACAAGTGTTAAAAGAGAAAATCAACCACAAAATTTGTTGTACAATTTCTTCTGAAGACGTCGATACTCCATATGTGGGGGCAAACCACTTTTTCAGCACACGGCAGAGCTTGCAAGGGATGGAGCGACGTTTGACTTTTTCAACGCAGAATTGGCTGGAATTGAGATTGGATGCCATGTTGCGTTCGGAGAGCCCTTAATGTGCCTAAACAGTGGAAAACTCCAACAAGTGACCCCATTTTGGAAACTAGACCCATTAAGGAACTTTTCTAGATGTGTGGTGAGCACTTTGAACCTTCAAGTGCTTCACAGAAGTTTATAACGTAGAGCCGTGAAAATAAGAAATCCATTTTTTTTCCACAAAAATGATCTTTTTGCCCCCAAATTTTTATTTTTGCAAGGGTAACAGGAGAAATCATACCCCCACAGCTGTTGTGCGATTTGTCCTGAGTACGCTGATACCCCATATGTGGGGGGAACCACTGTTTGGGTGCATGGGAGAGCTTGGAAGGGAAGGAGTGCCATTTTGGAATGCAGACTTTGATGGAATGGTCTGCGGGCATCATGTTGCGTTTGCAGAGCCCCTGATGGGCCTAAACAGTGGAACCCCCCCACAAGTGACCTCTTTTTGGAAATTAGACCCCCTAAGGAACTTATCTAGATGTGTGGTTAGCACTTTGAACCCCCACGCACTTCACAGAAGTTTATAAACGCAGAGCTGTGAAAATAAAAAGTCTTTTTTATTTCCACAAAAGTGATTTTTTTTTAGACCCCCAAAGTTGGTAAATAGTGGAAACCCCTCAATTCTTGCTCCAACCCTAACCCCAGCACACCCCTAATCCTAATCCCAACCCTAACCCTAATCCCAACCCTAATCCCTAATCCTAATTCTAACCCTAATCCTAGTTTGCCCTAACCCTAATTCTAACCCTAGCCCTAACCCTAGCCCTAACCCAACCCTAATTCTAGCCCTAACCCTAGCCCAACCCTAACCCTAGCCCAACCCTAACCCTAGCCCTAGCCTTAACCCTAGCCCAACCCTTAACCTAGCCCTAATGGAAAACTGAAAAAAATATTTTCTTTATTTCATTATGTTTGCCTATATAAGGGGGTGATAAACGGGGAGGTTATGTACTTTTTTTTTATTTTGATCACTATGATCGTTTATCATAGTGATCAAAATAATGAATGGAATCTGCCAGCCGGAGCCGGCAGTTACCCGGCGGGTGCACTGCGCATGCGCCTGCCATTTTCAAGATGGCGGTGCCCATCGGAGGATGCCGGCGGGACGCGGGACCACCGGGAGGGAAGTGAGGACCACGGAGAGGTACCGGTGGGGGTCGGGGGGATAGGGTACCCTATTTCTCTCTCCTCTGATGTGCGATCACATCAGAGGAAACAGAAATTTAATGCATAATCGCGGCTTTTTTTTTTGCGGTCGCCGTTATAGGGTTAATAACGATTGCAAAAACCGACCGAATCATGTTCTCCAGGGTCTCGGCTACCCCTGACAGCCGAGACCCCGGAGAAAATCCGACACTGGCGGGCACTATATACTTTCTCCACAGCGCCGTGAATTAACGGCGCTGTGGTTTTAGTACACTCAATTACCGCTGTTAAAAGGCGCATCGGCGGTCGTTAAGGGGTTAATAATTAATTTTTCCTTTTTTTCCCTCTTCACAGTGAAAAGAATAAAAGTCTGCTGGCATTCGATGAAGGATCGCTTCAATAAGGACATGAGAGAGGAGAGTCAGGTTCGAAGAGGTTCTGCTCCAACGATCCGAAAATATAAGTACCATCATCAGATTTTGTTTCTGAGGCCTGCGGTTGCTCAACAAACGTGAGTATCTTTTGTGTTGTCTTGCTGTTATTTAAACTTTGTATTTTTTTTACTAATGTTTTTCATTTATTTTCCACACAGAACCTGGAGCAGCATCACACAACCTGTATCGTCCTCTGTTGGAGCGGCCCCTCATCGACTAACCAACAAACAGGCCCAATCCCAATCATCCAACAGCAATGGAGAAACCAGGCAGGCTTCACAGGCTGGGGAACAGGCAGCCAGTCCATCTGGTTTTCCCCTCTCCCAGCCCTCTGCCGCTACTTTACTTGAGTCTGCTCGCCAGCGGCAGATGGCTTGGGAGAGGTCAGTCATGCCCGAGTTTGTTCACTTAGGCTCGATCTTCCAGGATGGTTGTAGAAAGACAGGATAGTGGGTTCACTCAGGTGAACACACTTTTCCATGAAGTCCACAGATGTCTTGACCGCCTGGAAGCAGACTTTAATAGACTGGCGCAACATTATTTTTCCGCCATAGAATGGAGCATGTCGGAAAACCTTAGTCCTGAACTCCAGCTGTATGTGATGAAGGCGTGTCAGGATGCTTACACCGAGGCCATGCAGCGGTCCCGATATCAGCAGCAGGCACAAAGTTCTTTCCCTACAGGTCAACAAGCTCCACTACAGGTCAACAAGCTCCAGCACAGCATCAGTGGCAGAATCCGCCAGGAATTGGATACCAGTCTGCTCAACAAGTCACCTATCCACCACCACCACCACCGCTGGACATTAGGACTGTTCCTACAGTAGCCAGCTACACCATGCAGCCGAGTGCAGCAGCCCAGCCGTCAACTTAAATCACTCAGCCGAGTTCAGCAGCCCAGCCTTCAACTTACACCATGCATCTGTATGCAGCAGCCCAGCCATCAACTTCCACTACGCAGCTGAGTTCAGCACCTCAGCAACAGGAAAAAAATGCTGAGGAACCAGCAAAATGTAGGCCAGGAAAAGAAAAGTAGTGAAGAAACATTACCCACCACCTCCATCCTCACCTCTGAATGTGTTTTTGTTTTCAAGTCTGTCCACACCTTCCCTTTATTCACTCCCATCCAATGTGTCAATCCCTTCCAACTTGTATTCCACTCCTAATGTGTCCTCTTCCCTCAATGTGGTATCTGCAAATGTTTCTGACCCATTCCTCTAACTGACTGCCACTTCCCCTGTAACAACTTCCTCAACCACTCCTAGCCTACTATCACAGCCCGACACCCCCCCAGGTCCAAAATGTAACTCCCTCCCGCAGACCCCGAAAGTAAATCCCATTATTTTTCTTTTTTTTATTTATGTGTTAAATTTCAAATTGTTTTTATTTTTGTAATTAAAAATTCTTTTGTTTAACAATACCTGTCTCCCTGTGTTTTCTTTATCTCTTTATTTAAACATGTGTGTATTGTTGAGTGAAGTATTATTAGGTGTTACAGTCAAGGTGTTTATTATTAAAGTTACAGCCAAGGTGCTAATATTAAACTCAGCAAACAGCACAGGTACATAACAATACAGGTACAGTTTGCTTAGTGGCTTAAATCGCTTCATCTTGCCATGCCACACGTCCGATATCCGAAACAAAGTAGGCAGCAAATTTATCCCTCATTTGGGCAAATTGCACTGTAGTCCTCAGAGGATGATCTTGGTAATCCTGCAATGTGGTATTAACAAGTTCCTCAAGTTCTAAGTTGGGTCGCTCTTTTGCCAGAATGTAATTATGCATAACATCACACGCTTTCACAACCTCATGAATTGTCTCAATTTTAAGATTGATAGCTGTACCCAAAATGCACCATTTAGATACCAGGAATCCAAAGGCACACTCCACAGTTCATCGTGCCCTTGTCAGTCGGTAGTTGTAAATCCTTGAGTACGGTTTTATAAGGTTGGCACACATTTGAAACGCCTCATCCCCAACCTCAGCATTGGAGGTCCTTCAGTGTTCGGAAGAGGTCGTGGCTGTGGGAAATTGAAATAATTACCATACAAACGTTGGTCCATGACTGAGTTTTTGAAAGTCTGAGAGTCATTTCCTCGTCCAAAAGAGCCAACGTCCATGGCGACAATTCAACATTCAGCATCTGCAATCACCATGAGAACAATGGAAAAGTATTTTATGTAATTGAAATACTCAGATCCGCTTCAAGCTGGTTTCATAATTCGAATGTGTTTGCCGTCCACAGCCCCCAAACAGTTTGGAAAATTGCAAACGTCCAGAAATTTTGCAGCATTTTCCAGCCAGAGTTCAGTTGTGGGTTGGGGGAGGAATTCTTCATGCAGAACATCACATAAAGCACGGCAGGTGTCTCCAACAATCTGTGAAAGGGTGGACACTTCAATGCGGAATTGAAAATGTAGAGATGATAAGGTCTCTCTGGTAGCCATGAATCTGCGGAACAGAAAATGTGAAAAAAAATTACATGGCTTTTAGAACAATAATATTAATAACAGGTCTTTCTTTTTCAACATTGCGTACCTTAGGGTCACCAACAGACGTTCCTCAGCAGGAATTGCTCAACGTTGTTGTGTGTCCTGCCTTCTTATGGATCCTAAGGCACATTGCAGCAAGTCATTGAAGCTCTGTTCTGACATTCTCGTGTACTTGAAAAACTTTTCCGGGTTTTCACGCTGCTCACTGTACAACAAGTGGTAGGCTCCACGGCTCTCTCAGACTTCAACGATGGGGTGTTGCCAATAGCGACGACAATGTCTTCTCCGTCTTTATCTTCTTCTTTCTTCTTCACAAGTCACAGCAAAGGCAACAGCCAATTTCAATTGCAAATCAAGATCAATAAGATCCATGCCAAGATTCATCTTGGGTCTAAGAAGTAAGGTTTCTCCTTGCGGAGAGTGACATGCCAGCTGTGGCTTGTCAAGGTAAGGAGACTTATTCGCCGTGCAATGCTCCTCTGGGAAAATAATATGCAAATTGCCTCTTCAGAAAGAAAGAGGACTTTTACTCTCTCCTTACCTTGACAAGCCACAGCTGGCATGTCACTCTCCGCAAGGAGAAACCTTACTTCTTAGACCCTAGTCCAGAGCCTCTCACCTTGCCAAATCAGATCTCATACTTTGCACTGACGAGAGCCAACAGCTCGAAACACCGTGTCTGCAAATTGGGATTCTGATTTGGCTTGTATCCTAAGTCATACTACAAGACTTGTTAAAGGGTTGATTGTGACTTGTAGGATCGCTACTACCAATAGGTGGCGCTGTAGAGAAAAAGTCCTCTTTCTTTCTGAAGAGGCAATTTGCATATTATTTTCTCAGAGGAGCATTGCACGGCGAATAAGTCTCCTTACCTTGACAAGCCACAGCTGGCATGTCACTCTCCGCAAGGAGAAACCTTACTTCTTAGACCCTAGTCCAGAGCCTCTCACCTTGCCAAATCAGATCTCATACTTTGCACTGACGAGAGCCAACAGCTCGAAACACCGTGTCTGCAAATTGAGATTCTGATTTGGCTTGTATCCTAAGTCATACTACAAGACTCGTTAAAGGGTTGATTGTGACTTGTAGGATCGCTACTACCAATAGGTGGCGCTGTAGAGTAAAAGACCTCTTTCTTTCTGAAGAGGCAATTTGCATATTAAGATCCATCTTGCAGTTGGATACAGCAGCAAAAGACGAGGATTTCATCAGTGCAGTGTGTTAAGGAAATTCTCATGGAAATGCATTGCCCTATGAAAGGCATGTGCATAAACAACGCAAACGCAGCGTTTTTTTGCCGTCGTGCGTAAGATGATGCAGATAAAAAATGCTGCGTAAACATGCGTTTGCGCATGCAGATAATATGCTGTGCACAGAAATGTTAATGTGAACCTAGCCTTAGTCTGAACATTCTGTGCTTTGTGCCTGACCCAGCCTGACTTTATTCCCTTCCTGGACTTAGACTCTTTGCCTGTGACCTGACTTCTCTTTTGCCTGCTCCCTGTAAACTATGTTGCCTTACTGGTTTTCCTGACCCCGGCTCGTGAATTGGATTTAGTCTCAGTCTACCCCTTGGTGTACTGCACCATTTCCTGGACCTGACCTCAGATCGTTTGACCTCCCTTTACTTAAACAGTAAGTAGTATTACATTATTATCTGTTATAGTAGTCTTTCTCTCCATTTTTGGGACTTATTATTACAATAGTAACTTGCGTCACACTTTTAAGTTACATGAATGTAGAGAGAGGTGGGGACGTAGTCCATACTCCTTACTGATAGCTCTGAGTTGACTGGTTCTGACAACCTTCACCTTTATGTCCTATTCGGACATAAGTTTCCAACAATGGGTGTTTACTTTCTACCCAAAATTGATGTCAACAGATCTAGTCATCATTGTTACAACAGACTGGACAAGCCAAGTAATAAACTTCCTATAAAATAATAAAATAATCCGCAGTGAATGTTATTATGAGGAATTTCAGTGAAGAGCAACAATCTGGAGGATTCTTTTCACCATTGACTGACTGATGGACAAATTTTCTGCCATGGTTTTTTTTTTTTTGCCTTATTAAACAATGGAGCTGTATGGTGTATTTCTGATTCTGGCACCCAGTGTACTGCGCTGTACTATACATCGGTGCTATTGAAATGGCGGATTATGAACTGTTCGTTTACTCATTGGACACAGTCTATTTCATAGTTCCTTCATGGAGCGGAGACCTAGTGCGTCAGGAATGCTGAAATATTCATATATCCAGCAAATGTATCAATGATTTCCCCTCTGACTTGTTACCAGCTTCACTTTCTATTGCTTACGACAGCCATGGAGCGGTTATCGAGCAGCTCCTTACTTCTTCACTAGTGTATCCAGGCGATATAATTATTTCTCCTGATTCAAGCCATCTCTATAGAGTTTGCTTCATGTCATATGCCGCCAATAATTGGTAATTAAGGTTTTATGTTTGGCACCGAGCATTAGTCAGATTTATTTCTTCTTCTTGATATAGAAATCTCTTTCTTTGGATGTTAGGAATATCAGATTAATAAAAAAAAGCCAAACGTTCTCACATGTCATATGACTAATACAGTGGCTCTACCTTCACGTAGTGGAAATATCCAATAAATTGTCTGCAAAAATATTCTAAGAACATTCCTGAAATATAATATACATTACTTCATACAGAACTATAGATAAAGATAAGATCAGTCTTTTAGGAACAAAGAGAAGGAGAAAGATGAGGGGATGGTAAGAAAGACAGACAGAAGAAGGAATGAGGTAGAAAAGAGGGACAGAAGAAAGGAAAGAAAGAAAGAAAGAAAGAAAGAAAGAAAGAAAGAGAAAAATGGAAGGAAGAGGAAAAGGAAGGAATGAGAGATAAAGGAGGGACAGAAGAAAGGAAGGAGTGAGAGAAGGAAGGAGAGAAAAAGGGGATGAGGAAGGAAAGCAAAGAGGGAACAAAGAAGGAAGGAAGGAAAGAAAGATGAAAGGAAGAAAGGAAAGACACAAGAAGGAGAGAAGGGAATAAGGAAAAAAGGAAGGAAAAAAGGTAAAAAAGGTAGAAAAGGAGGGAGGCAAATGGAAGGAAGAGAGAAAGGAAAGAAGAAAGGATAAAGGGAGGACAAAAGAAAGGAAAGAGCAAAAAAGGAAGGAAAAATGAAAGAAGGGAGAAAGAAGGAAAGGTAAAAGAAAAAATGGAAAGAAAGAAGGAAAAATAAGAATGCAAGGAATAAAGGGAAGAATGGAGGGAGAAAGATTGAAGGAAGAGGGAAAGGAAGTGAGAAAGGAAAGGCATGAATTGAAGAAAGGGAGAAAGGAAGCAAGTAATGAAGGTAGGAAGGACAGAAAGAAGGATCTATGGGAGAAAGGAAAAAAGAAAAGGTAGGAAGGGAGGGTAAAAAAAGAAGGAAAGAAAGACAGAGGAAGAAAATACAATAGGAGTATAAGAATGTAAAGAGGAAAAAAGGAAGGGAGGAAGAAGGAATGGAAAAAAGCAGGAAGAAAATAAAGAAAAAAGGAAGGAAGAAAGGATGGAATGAGGGAAGATGAATAATTTAGAAAGAGAGGATTAATTAAATTCCTAATCAAAATCTATTATATGGAAACTGAGATAGAAAATAAGGAAAGAAGGTAGAGGGGACAAAAGATGAGAGCTTTAATTTTAAGATCTAATACAATACATTATGTGGAAAAGAAGAACATTAGAACATTTTCCTTAAGTTGAATTAGTTGTTTTAAGATACAAACTGCATTAATTTTTCCCATTGTCTTCTTTGTAATGCTATTGGTAGAAATCCACTACTCATGAGTGCAATCTGCCTTTATGTATTTTGTAAACCCAGTAAAATAATTTTTCAGAAGGTAAAAGTTTTCTTGCCAAAGTTGTTTTGAACTTTTGAAAGTGTACAGAAGGGCACCTGAGTGATCTCATAAATATGATTTATTAAAACATGAACATTCCTTCAGGACGGGAAACAGAATGAGCCATGATGAATTTATGTTTGCCTAAAGGAAGGGATGAGATATTTTTTACTTATTGGCCAAGTGATTGCAATCTATTAAAAATGAGTTTCACAGCTTTTTTATATAATGATATTGCTTTAGGAATATCAGCTGCATGCACCAGATGGAATTTTCTGAAAGCCTTTAGGGGGTAGAACTGTACAGAGGAACATGTTACATTTCTACTTAAACATTCATTTTCATTTAGAAAAGAATATCAACTTGTTGTTTTCAATTATTTCATGTTTTCTTGCACTTTCTCTGTATCTCTCTGGACTGGGAACAGCAATGAAGGATACTATAATAACTTCCTGAATGACTACCAGAGTCCAAGAGTGAAAATCTTTGTGGCAGAGTGGATTTTATATGACATGTAACGTTTAACAATGAAAAAAAACAAGAACTATTAGAGAAAAGTGTGAACATAATTTCCTCTAAAGTTACTATTTGTATCTGGAAGAAATGTTGCTACATCAGAACTGCTGCATTTATCTTGAACTATAGTTTACTGTGTGCTCCGGAGCTGCATTCACAATTCTACAATTTTCCAGTATCTACAGTACTAGTGCTTCCCTTTGTGCACAAAGCTTGCTGATTGATATGAATAAACCAGACTTTGTTCAATAATTTGACGGAAGAATATGTTCAAGTGTGTACCAAAAATCTGCAACTGTGAGAAATAAAACAGAATATAAATTTTGGCTTTTTTTAAGCTTTAAAACCTGTGGTTTCATAACTTGAGCATTGACAAATTATTTTTAATCTGCAGCATGTCTATTATTTTTGCGTTTGTGCAGCATTTTTTTACCCATAGAAAGCAGTAAAAAGTGCAAAAATGCAGCAAATATGTTTTGTTACATTTTTGCATTTATTGCTGCATTTTTATGAATAAAACTAACTTTATTAAACATGTACTGTAGAAAAATTACACATGTAAGTTGCACCAAAAAAAGGAGCAAAAAAAAAGCGGCTGCAAAAGCGCACCAAAACCTGCTTTTGAACTCAGCAGTTTTACATCCAAATGAGCAGGTTTTGACTGAAGAATAGTGTTGAGCATTCCGATACCGCAAGTATCGGGTATCGGCCGATATTAGCGGTATCGGAATTCCGATACTGACTTCCGATACTTTTGTCATATCGGATTCCGGAATCGGAATCGGAAGTTCCCATCATGCTATGAGCCTGCTTGCTTTGATTAAGCCAATGGGAATCCTCCGAAGTGTGGGCACATCCTGTTAGGCATGTAGGCATGTTAACTATTGGCATGGCTGTGATTGGCTGCCGAAATGATGTCATGATGCACTATAAAAGCCACCGCAGCCGCCATTTCTGGTCACTCTGCTGTGAATTCAGTTAGGGACAGGCTGCTGTAGAAGACTGTGAGGGACAGTTAGAAATAGCGATGCCACCAAACATCTAGTGCTTTACCCAGGCTACATAAACCACCACTGTAGCCTTCTTTGCCCTAGCAGCAGTGTTCACAGCTGTCTGCAAGGGCTGTGTGAGTGTAGCTCACGCTGTGGAGTGGGTCCTGCAGCCACGTCAGGCTGTAGGCCACCCAGTGTGATCACTGCTGCCTCATACATCTTTTATTTTTTGAGCTGCATTTTTTACATAATTTCAATCTAGTGTGCTTCCATCCGTATCCATATACGTTGGTTGCAAACACTAGTAGTAGACAGCGGAGCCTTTCTGCAGCCTTTCAGTGCTAGTGTCCACTTTGCTGCACTGTTCACGGCTGTCTGAGAGGTCTCTGACTGTGTGTGAGTGCAGCTCACGCTGAGTAGTGTGTCCTGCAGCTACGTCTGGCTGTAGGACGCTCAGCGTGCGTCAGTGCCTCACACATATTTTTATTTGAGTGCAGCTCATTTTTTCTTCTATTAGTGTGCATCCATCCGTCTCCATCTACGGTGGTTGCAAACACTATATAGGAGTACACAGCGGAGCCTTTCTGCAGCCTGTCAGTGCCAGTGCCCACTTAGCTGCACTGTTGACGGCTGTCTGAGAGGTCTCTGACTGTGTGTGAGTGCAGCTCACGCTGAGTAGAGTGTCCTGCAGCTACGTCTGGTTGAAGGACGCTCAACGTGCGTCACTGCCTCACACATATTTGTCTTTGAGTGCAGCTCATTTTTTCTTCTCCTATTAGTGTGCATCCATCCGTATCCATCAACATTGGTTGGTTGCAAACACTATATAGGAGTAGATAGAGGAGCCTTTTTTTCTGGCTTGTGCCCTGCCGGCGCAGCCAGATTAGTATTACCCAATTTTTTTGGAGCCTCATCTTTTGCATTGTAGGTTACCTGCCTGCATTGTAATAGCTCCAAAAAGTTGGTGATACTATCAGTTTCAATTCTTTGTTCACATACTTTGAGTTTGTTTCCAACAAAGAAACCACAAAAAAAGTTCACCAAACACTACATTTGGAACTTGTGTAGGCCACATCAGCTCCTATTAAAGTGTAGTCCACACACACACACTTCATAAAATTAGTGTTTCTTGTACCTGTAACCAGCTGTTCAGGAATAAGCACACTAAGGCCCCCCTTTGTACTTTTCTGCCTATCTTAAGCAGTCTGGCAAGATGAAGAAGGCAGGGAGTAAGGCGCGTGGGCGTGGGCGTGGACGTGGAGTTTCAGCAGGGAGAGGATGTGGGGATTCTGCAGGGAGAGGACGTGGGGATTCTGCAGGTAGAGGACGTGGGGATTCTGGGCCTGCTGCGGGCACCAGTGGATCAGCATCCCCCAGTTTTAGCAGGCAACAGTCCTTTATGCGCAGCTTTGTAGGACCTCAACGTACCCCACTGCTGCGGGAGGAACAAATTGAAGCCGTTGTCGGATGGATGGCAGCTAACGCATCGACTTCAATTACTTCCGCATCCTCTCAGGATCAGAGCACCGAAGAGCAACCATCTGTCTCTTCACCACCTGCCAAAGTGCCCAGGCAGTCAGAGAGACATGGACAGGAGCCATCACAGTCTCTACTTCTGTTCTCGGAATCTGTTGGCTTGGAAAGAGGGGGCCAGCCAAGCAGCATTCCTGAATGTGAAGAAGAGGGAGTATGCAGTGATGCGCAACTTCTTTGTCCCTCTGAATCTGAAGAGGCGAGTGGGCCAGTGACTATGGTCAGCACACCTCAGTACGCATCAGATGATGATGAGACTCAGTTGCCACTTTCTGGTGTGTACGGTGCTGGCGAGACAACCCCGGAGAAGCAGCTGTTTGAAGAGGGGAGGGAAGATGATGAGGTCCTTGACCCATCATGGCGTGAGGAACAGGAAGGTGGTGGGAGCAGCTCGGAGGAAGAGATTCCCCTACCGGCCAAAACAGGAGGCAGAGGGAGGGGGAAGACTTGGTTGCCTGTACCCTCCACTTCGGCACCAGTTAGGAGCATTCCTCATTCCAAAGGCAAACCGGGCGCTCCCAAGAGTTGCAGTGCGTGGTCCTTTTTTGACACAGTTGCAGATGACATTTGCTTTGTCAAATGCAAGCTGTGTCATCAGATAGTCAAAAGAGGGAGAAATGTCAGCAACCTCAATACCACAAATATGTGGAAACATGTGCGCACCAAGCACGAGTTGGAGTTGCAGAGACACCCTGAAGACGTAGGCCAACGTACAGCACCACCTACCACCTCTTCAGTTCGTGTTGGGGCCTCTTCCTCCAGCTCACACACTGCTGGTTCGGCTTCCTCACAGGATCGCCAAGGAAGAACCTCTGCCACTGTTGTCCGGAGACCCTGTCAGATTCCACCCATAGCAGCACGTTCCCATCCATCACAGCCATCGGTAGCACAGGCATGGGAAAAAAGGCGCCCTTACTCGGCAAACCATCCCCGAGCACAGTATATGAATGCTGGCATTGCCAAACTTCTGGCAGTTGAAATGCTGTCATTCAGGCTGGTGGACACTGACACCTTCCGGGACTTAATGGCATTGGCAGTCCCCCAATACAACGTGCCCAGCCGCTTTTATTTCAGCAGGCGAGCCGCCCCTGCCCTGCAGAAACATGTTGAGGGCAAAATAAAACATGCGCTACAAAACGCTGTTAGTAGCAAGGTCCACCTGACCACCGATGCGTGGACCAGTAACCATGGACAGGGACGATACCTTTCCCTCACTGCCCACTGGGTCAATGTTGTGGAGCCGGGTACAGATCTGGAGAGTGGCGCTGTACGTGTTCTTCCAACGCCACGGATTGCAGGACTCCAGTCTGTACACATAGACTCCTCCTCCTACTCAAGTTCCTCAGAAACAGCAGAGCAGGAGCCTGTTACGACCGATATGAGCACAGCCGTGGCCAAACGTCAACAGGCTGTACTCAAATTAATTTCTTTGGGGAATCGAAGCCACACAGCGCAGGAGCTCTGGAATGCTATCAAGCTGGAGAGCGATGTGTGGTTTGGGCCAGCGAATCTCCAGCCGGGCTTGGTAGTGTGTGACAATGGCCGAAATCTGGTGGCAGCTCTTGGCCTAGGCAACCTCACACACATCCCATGTCTGGCACATGTGCTTAACTTGGTCGTGCAGAGCTTTCTGAGGGACTATCCGGATCTTGATGCACTGTTGCACAAGGTCCGCATAGAGTGCGCTCACTTGCGACGTTCCAGCATGGCAAGATCGCGCCTCGCTGCTCTGCAGCGACGATTTGGCCTTCCGGAACATCGCATCATATGTGACCTACCCACCCAGTGGAATTCAACGTTACATATGTTGGAGCGGTTGTGTGAGCAGCAGGCAGCAGTCATGGAGTACCAGCTGCATCAGGCGCAAACAAGTCGCACTGTGTGCCGTTCACACTTCAGCACCATTGAGTGGGCCTCTATGAAGGACATCTGCCTCGTTTTGCGTGCCTTCGATGAATCCACGCGGATGGCGAGTGCAGATGATGTGCTAGTCAGCATGACTGTCCCCCTTATCTGCCTGCTTCAACAAACACTGCAAGCACTAAGGGATGAGGTTTCGGAAGAGGTGGAGGATGAGGAGTCCCAAATGCCATCTGCTTCTGGACAGTCTGCGCTACGTGTTTCCTCACAAAGGCCTAGGCAGGGGACACTTTGTGAGGAGGATGAGGAGGAGTCGATGGAGGAGGAAGACATCTCTCCAGAGGAGGGAGGTACACAAACCTCTACTCAGTATGTACAGCGAGGGTGGGGTGATGCAGAGCAGGCCGAGGTCACGCCTCAAACAGGGGACAGCGGTTCTTTGGCAGTTGGGAGTCTGCAGCACATGGTTGATTTCATGCTGCAGTGCCTGAGAAACGACTGCCGCATCGCCCACATTCTCGTCTCGGCTGATTATTGGGTGTACACCCTCCTAGATCCTCGCTACCGGGACAGCGTACAAAGGCTCATACCAACGTTGAACCGGGAGCATAAACTGCGGGAGTACGAAGAGTCACTGGTGCAGTCCATAATGTTTTCCATTCCACCCGACAGCATTGTTGCTAGTGCTTTACAAAGCAGCTCTGTGCGTCGAGGCAGTGGAGGAAACTCTGCACAAAGAGGGAGCAGAGGCAGCGCCGCAGCACAAGGCAAGACCACTATGGCCCAAATGTGGCAAAGTTTTGTGTGTCCACCACAATTGTCTACACCATCAGCGACGCCTTGAGTCAGCAGGAGGAAACGCTTCCGTCAGATGGTGTCAGACTACATGTCTTGCCCTGTCGCTGTACTCCCAGATGGCTCTTCCCCCTTCAAGTTTTGGGTCTCTAAGCTGGATACATGGCCAGAGCTTAGCCAGTATGCATTGGAGGTGCTGGCTTGCCCTGCTGCCAGTGTATTATCGGAACGTGTCTTTAGTGCCGCAGATGGTGTACTAACAGACCGTCGCACGCGACTATCTTCCGATATTGTTGACCGGCTGACTTTTCTGAAAATGAACAAGGCCTGGATCTCCAAAGACTTTGCCATTCCTCTTACAGACTAAATTAGTGGTTGGCAACTGTATCCAGGTCTGCTGGTGTGTTCATTTTTCTACCACCTGAACTATAATCCCTGTGCTTCAACACAGCCAGTTGTCGCTCAGATGTGTCGTCTGCACAGAGAAACACACTAGCTCCTGTGTTAGTGTGGTTCAGTAACGCCAGCTGATCCCCTGCTGTGTGGACGGCAAAGTCACCAGCTCCATCAACATTCAAACCACTACTGATTGTTAACCGTGCCCAACTTAGGTCTCTGGCTCCACTGTCTCTACTATTTCCCCTGACCTCCAACCCCGCCATCTACATCTCTGAAGTGGCGTCAGCACAATCTACACTTGTTCCTGTGTTCCTGTGGCTCAGTCCCATCAGTTTATCCCCTGATGTGTGTCCGGCAAGGTCTCCTGATCTGTCCACATTCCCATAACCAGTAGTGGGAATGAGGACAGAGCTGGCGAACTTGCAGGACAAACATCAGGGGATCAACTGACGGGACTGAGCACCAGTAACACAGGAACAAGTGTAGATTGTGCTGACGCCACTTCAGAGATGTAGCTGGCGGGGTTGGGGGCCAGGGTAAATAGTAGAGACAGTGGAGCCAGAGGCCTAAGTGGAGCATGGTTAGAATCAGTAGTAGTCAACAACCTCCATAAAAACCGCTGCCCATTGGCCTCTGCATGCGGCATGCGTAATCCTGGGCTCCAACAGTGTCAGTTGGTGTTCAGAAGTGTCGTCTCCACAGAGCCAAACACATTCGTTCAAGTGTTAGTGGGGTTCAGCACTGCCAGCTGTTCCCCTGCTGTGGAGATGGCAAGTCTCCTGCTGCCTTCAGCTGCCAAAAGCAACAGGCCCCAGCCTGCTCCTCGCCTAATCCTGGGCTCCAACAGCGTCAGTTGGTGTTCAGAAGTGTCGTCTCCACAGAGCCAAACACATTCGTTCAAGTGTTAGTGGGTTTCAGCACTGCCAGCTGTTCCCCTGCTGTGGAGATGGCAAGTCTCCTGCTGCCTTCACCTGCCAAAAGCAACAGGCCCCAGCCTGCTCCTCGCCTAATCCTGGGCTCCAACAGCGTCAGTTGGTGTTCAGAAGTGTCGTCTCCACAGAGCCAAACACATTCGTTCGAGTGTTAGTGGGTTTCAGAACTGCCAGCTGTTCCCCTGCTGTGGAGATGGCAAGTTTCCTGCTGCCTTCACCTGCCAAAAGCAACAGGCCCCAGCCTGCTCCTCACCTAATCCTGGGCTCCAACAGCGTCAGTTGGTGTTCAGAAGTGTCATCTCCACAGAGCCAAACACATTCGTTCAAGTGTTAGTGGGTTTCAGCACTGCCAGCTGTTCCCCTGCTGTGGAGATGGCAAGTCTCCTGCTGCCTTCACCTGCCAAAAGCAACAGGCCCCAGCCTGCTCCTCGCCTAATCCTGGGCTCCAACAGCGTCAGTTGGTGTTCAGAAGTGTCGTCTCCACAGAGCCAAACACATTCGTTCGAGTGTTAGTGGGTTTCAGCACTGCCAGCTGTTCCCCTGCTGTGGAGATGTCAAGTCTCCTGCTGCCTACACCTGCCAAAATCCAGTAGGCCCCAGCCTGCTCCACGCCTAATCCTGGGCTCCAACAGCATCAGTTGGTGTTCAGAAGTGTCGTCTCCACAGAGCCAAACACATTCGTTCAAGTGTTAGTGGGTTTCAGCACTGCCAGCTGTTCCCCTGCTGTGGAGATGGCAAGTCTCCTGCTGCCTACACCTGCCAAAATCCAGTAGGCCCCAGCCTGCTCCACACCTAATCCTGGGCTCCAACAGCGTCAGTTGGTGTTCAGAAGTGTCATCTCCACAGAGCCAAACACATTCGTTCAAGTGTTAGTGGGGTTCAGCACTGCCAGCTGTTCCCCTGCTGTGGAGATGGCAGTCTCTCCTGCTGTCACCTCATTCCAAATACAGTAGGCCTCTGCCTACACCCTCCTATTTCCTGGGCTTCAACACAGCCAGTTGTAGCTCGGAAGTGCCGTCCACACGGAAAGAGACACTTGCTCCCGTGTCTCAGTGGGGTTCAGTAACGTCAGCTGATCCCCTGCTGTGTGGATGGCAGTCTCTCCTGCTGTCACCTCATTCCAAATACAGTAGGCCTCTGCCTACACCCTCCTATTTCCTGGGCTTCAACACAGCCAGTTGTAGCTCGGAAGTGCCGTCCACACGGAAAGAGACACTTGCTCCCGTGTCTCAGTGGGGTTCAGTAACGTCAGCTGATCCCCTGCTGTGTGGATGGCAGTCTCTCCTGCTGTCACCACATTCCAAATACAGTAGGCCTCTGCCTACACCCTCCTATTTCCTGGGCTTCAACACAGCCAGTTGTAGCTCGGAAGTGCCGTCCACACGGAAAGAGACACTTGCTCCCGTGTCTCAGTGGGGTACAGTAACGTCAGCTGATCCCCTGCTGTGTGGATGGCAGTCTCTCCTGCTGTCACCACATTCCAAATACAGTAGGCCTCTGCCTACACCCTCCTATTTCCTGGGCTTCAACACAGCCAGTTGTAGCACGGAAGTGCCGTCCACACGGAAAGAGATACTTGCTCCCGTGTCTCAGTGGGGTTCAGTAACGTCAGCTGATCCCCTGCTGTGTGGATGGCAGTCTCTCCTGCTGTCACCTCATTCCAAATACAGTAGGCCTCTGCCTACACCCTCCTATTTCCTGGGCTTCAACACAGCCAGTTGTAGCTCGGAAGTGCCGTCCACACGGAAAGAGATACTTGCTCCCGTGTCTCAGTGGGGTTCAGTAACGTCAGCTAATCCCCTTCTGTGTGGATGGCAGTCTCTCCTGCTGTCACCTCATTCCAAATACAGTAGGCCTCTGCCTACACCCTCCTATTTCCTGGGCTTCAACACAGCCAGTTGTAGCTCGGAAGTGCCGTCCACACGGAAAGAGATACTTGCTCCCGTGTCTCAGTGGGGTTCAGTAACGTCAGCTGATCCCCTGCTGTGTGGATGGCAGTCTCTCCTGCTGTCACCTCATTCCAAATACAGTAGGCCTCTGCCTACACCCTCCTATTTCCTGGGCTTCAACACAGCCAGTTGTAGCTCGGAAGTGCCGTCCACACGGAAAGAGACACTTGCTCCCGTGTCTCAGTGGGGTTCAGTAACGTCAGCTGATCCCCTGCTGTGTGGATGGCAGTCTCTCCTGCTGTCACCACATTCCAAATACAGTAGGCCTCTGCCTACACCCTCCTATTTCCTGGGCTTCAACACAGCCAGTTGTAGCTCGGAAGTGCCATCCTCACGGAAAGAGATACTTGCTCCCGTGTCTCAGTGGGGTTCAGTAACGTCAGCTGATCCCCTGCTGTGTGGATGGCAGTCTCTCTTGCTGTCACCACATTCCAAATACAGTAGGCCTCTGCCTACACCCTCCTATTTCCTGGGCTTCAACACAGCCAGTTGTAGCTCGGAAGTGCCGTCCACACGGAAAGAGACACTTGCTCCCGTGTCTCAGTGGGGTTCAGTAACGTCAGCTGATCCCCTGCTGTGTGGATGGCAAAGTCTCCTGCTGCCTACACAGTCGTACCACTACTGATTTTTAACTGTGCTCCAATTAGGCCTGTGGCTCCACTGTCTCTCGTATTTCCCCTGTCCTCCAACCCTGCCAGTTACAGCTCCGAAGTGGCGTCTGCACAATCCACACTTGTTCCTGTGTTACTGGTGTTCAGTCCGGTCAGTTAATCCCCTGATGTGTGTCCGGCGCCGGACACACATCAGGGGATTAACTGACCGGACTGAACACCTGTTACACAGGAACAAGTGTGGATTGTGCAGACGCCACTTCGGAGCTGTAACTGGCGGGGTTGGAGGACAGGGGAAATACGAAAATCAGTGAAGCCACAGGCCTAAGTGGAGCTTGGTTAAAATTAGTAGAAGTCTACAACCGATCTTAAAATTTCTTCAATGCAGCCTCAGCCTGCTCCGTGCTTGTCCCTGGGCTTCAACACAGCCAGTTGTTGCTCGTAAGTGCCGTCTTCACAGAGTAAAACACTAGCTCCTGTGTTTGTGGGGTTCAGTAACGTCAGCAGTTCCCCTGCTGTTTTGATGGCAATCTGTCCTGCTGCCTCCCAATTGACAGCACATCAGGCCTCAGCCTGCTAAGTGCTTGTCCTGGGCTCCAACATCACCAGTTGCTGCTCATAAATGACTTTGGCACAGGTACTCCCTCCTGCCCAGCTTGGTTCCAGCCCTGCCTGCTGTTTCCGGGAAGTGTCAATGTCAGTTTGCCACCCCAAGTTGCCATGTCGTGTTGCGGTTGGGTTAGCCGAGGCTAGGGTGCCAGCAGTTTAGGTGCTTGCTATGTGGACTGCGGGTTCTGGTAAGAAAGGCTTGTTCCGTAGTGCCAGTAGGACAAGCACCCCCTGTAGGACTGTGTGATTCGGTAACTGCGGCCAGCTTGCGGCATGCCAACTTTGCTTTTCAGGGGTAACTTCTGCTACCCCTCCGGGTTCCAGCACCGTCAGCTGGTTCTCATCAGAGCCTTTGGCCTAGGTGCCTCCATCTCGGTATCCGAGTTCCGGCAACGTCTGCTGGTCCTTGGTAGTGCTTTGTAGCACAGGTACCTCCTGCTTAGTAACCGGGTTCCAGCACCGTCAGCTGGTCCTCGGTTGTGCCATTGGCTCTTATTCCTTCTGCTGCCCCTCCGGGTGCCAGCACTGTCAGCTGGTCCTCGCTATTTCCATTTGCTCTTGCAGCTTATGCTACCCCTCCGGGTTCCAGCACCGTCAGCTGGTTCTCGTCAGAGCCTTTGGCCTAGGTGCCTCCATCTCGGTATCCGAGTTCCGGCAACGTCTGCTGGTCCTTGGTAGTGCTTTGTAGCACAGGTACCTCCTGCTTAGTAACCGGGTTCCAGCACCGTCAGCTGGTCCTCGGTAGTGCCATTGGCTCTTGTTCCTTCTGCTGCCCCTCCGGATGCCAGTACCGTCAGCTGGTTCAAGAGGACAAAGAACAGGAAGACAACCACCAAGATGCAGAACAACAAGAGAGAGAAGACAAAGAGGCATAAAAAAACAAAGCAGAAGAACATTAAGCATAAGACTAATACTCTGAGCAAATGATATTATCTTATTTATAAACAGAAGAAGACTAAGCAGTGTATGGGGGTGAGTCCGTTCCTCCTCGTGGTGCCCCTGGAAAAGGCCTGCTGCTGCAGGCCAAACTGAACGCGGACAAATCCTGTTGTAAATCTTTTGTGACAGGCAGAACGGAAGGTGTAAACTTCTAACTTTTCTAGATAACAACTACAGGAATGCCTGACACAAACAAGAATATGATGAAGAAGAATAGGAAGAAGATGAAGAAGTTGAATATGTAGAATAATAATTGTTGAATAAGAAGAATATGAAGAATGTAAGAAAAGGAAGAAGAAGAAGAATGTAAAAAAAGGAAGTAGAAGAATTTAAAAAAAGGAAGAAGAAGAAGAATGTAAAAAAAGGAATAAGAAGAAGAATGTAAAAAAAGGAAGTAGAAGAATGTAAAAAAAGGAAGAAGAAGAAGAATGTAAAAAAAGGAATAAGAATAATAAGAAGAAGAAGGTAAAAAAAGGAAGAAGAATAAGAAAGAAGAAGAAAGAAGAAGAAGACATACATGTCTGGCAAAATATAAATGAGGCTAACATAGTCAATATCTTTGTAACTCCTAACGTCTATAAAAAAAAAGTTTAATTCCTGCTATTCCATTTGATTGGGCTAAACCTCTATGGCTTTAATGTCTCCTCCACCTCCCACAATACATTCTACATTATTCTTAGTTGTTTTTCTTCATGCAGAATTAACCTACAAGGAAAGAAAGGGTTTTTTTTTAATTCCGATATTTTGGCCCCATTGACTTGCATTGGTTCCCGGTATCGGAATCGGCGATACCGATACTTGTTTTTAAGATCGGCCGATCCATTCCGATCCGATATTTTCAAGTATCGGCTGGTATCGCTCAACTCTACTGAAGAATAAAACGCTGCAAAATCATAGCATTTAATTCAGGATCATTATAAATAAAACATTTTATTATAAGTGCACAATGCTAAATAATAAAATGATATAAATTAAGAAAAATACAAAAGCTTTTTCTTTTGGATTGCTCTCTCATAAGATGTATGGCACAGAGTGAGCTTGAAAAACAAAAGCAAAAAAATGTATGATTTTGTGGCCAATATTTAACTAAGTCAGACAAATATGAATAAAAAAGCATGTGAGAGAGGCAGAGTCTCTCAAAAGCAAAGATGATCAGAGGTCACTGGTTTGTGAACAACTGCGCTGTTCAGAAAAATGTTCCTTAACATAAAACTTCAAAGACAGTGAATATCCTCCATCTACAGGACATAATATCATCACAAGATCCAGAGGTTCTGGCGAAATCCATGTGCACAAAGGACGAGGCTGATAGTCAGTATTGGAGGATTGTGATCTCCGGGTCCTCAGGCAGCACTATGTTAGGTGTCCGGTTCCTGCCTCTGCACAAGAGGAATCCCTATCCTTGCATTCTGTGGTCTCCCATTGCTCTCCGGCTGCAGAGGAGCCTGCTCAGCAAAGACGGCATTCCCAGCGTCTTGCTCAGTCTACTACTGTTGGCTTTGTTACTGCTGCTAATCAGGGTTCAGCTATAGTAATCTGCAATAGCCAGCAGCACATCTTATGCACTTTCCAGTCCTCAGTTCAGGCTGGCTAGTGGTGTCCGCCAGAGCTGCGCTGTGGCACTTAATGCGGTAGGCGAATGTCAGCTGCACCCTGTGTCTGTTAACAGGGCACAGCATTCTATAAGGATCTGTCAGGCATCGCTGTTGCTGTGCTGAACGCTAGTGGGGCTAGAGGGACTTTTACCCTGTGTCCTTGGGGCAGAGTCCAGTGTCTTTGCACTAGCACTCCCCTGTTGAGTCCTGTGAGGATAAACAGGCTCTGTCACATGTTCCAGCGGCTCTGTGAGGTAACAGAGTTCACTCCTGTTCACACCGGGTCAGCGGTTAACCTGCCAGTGTTTAGTTAGTGCTCCGCTATTACTAAGCAGCAGTTTTCTATCTCTGCACGGTGGACCCCGGGTTGCGATTGCACTTCCTTTTATTTTATATTTGTTGCGATCCGCAATCCTAACACACTGATTTACTAACAGGCAGGATCGGGTCGTGAAAATCACTGCATGGGCTCAGGAAAAAATCCAGTAATCATTGTCTGTTATCACAGGTCACCATACAATCCACAAATGTAAGTGACATGATGACACTGGTGGAAACAACCAAGGCACAAGTGTTCTCAGATGTGTTGCTGCCATCAATTTATAAATGAGTTAATTTTTATTAGCTAAATAGAAAATTGTCAAACATTCTGTTTCATTTTCTGCAGTGAATAAAATATGACAATAAGAAATTTCTGAATTATTGGCTTAGTGATCATGTATCCATTGTTATAAGCCTATACTTAATAATGGTTTGAGAAAAAAACAAGAAACAGGCAGAGATGCTTACCTGTATAGACAGACCCCAATACATCTGCACTAAACAGGGTGCAGTGGACCCAAGTAAAATGGCAAGTGCACAGGTGCAGTAATACCAAATGAAACAGCCAGCCTACAATCAGAGATTGTTGCCTGTACCCTCCACTTCGGCACCCGTTAGGAGCATTCCTCATTCCAAAGGCAAAACGGGCGCTCCCAAGACTTGCAGTGCGTGGTCCTTTTTTGACACAGTTGCAGATGACATTTGCTTTGTCAAATGCAAGCTGTGTCATCAGAAAGTCAAAAGAGGGAGAAATGTCAGCAACCTCAATACCACAAATATGTGGAAACATGTGCGCACCAAGCACGAGTTGGAGTTGCAGAGACACCCTGAAGATGTAGGCCAATGTACAGCACCACCTACCACCTCTTCAGTTCGTGTTGGGGCCTCTTCCTCCAGCTCACACACTGCTGGTTCGGCTTCCTCACAGGATCGCCAAGGAAGAACCTCTGCCACTGTTGTCCGGAGACCCTGTCAGATTCCACCCATAGCAGCATGTTCCCATCCATCACAGCCATCGGTAGCACAGGCATGGGCTAAAAGGCGCCCTTACTCGGCAAACCATCCCCGAGCACAGTCTCTGAATGCTGGCATTGCCAAACTTCTGGCAGTTGAAATGCTGTCATTCAGGCTGGTGGACACTGACACCTTCCGGGACTTAATGGCATTGGCAGTCCCCCAATACAACGTGCCCAGCCGCTTTTATTTCAGCAGGCGAGCCGTCCCTGCCCTGCAGAAACATGTTGAGGGCAAAATAAAACATGCGCTACTAAACGCCGTTAGTAGCAAGGTCCACCTGACCACCGATGCGTGGACCAGTAACCATGGACAGGGACGATACCTTTCCCTCACTGCCCACTGGGTCAATGTTGTGGAGCCGGGTACAGATCTGGAGAGTGGCACTGTACGTGTTCTTCCAACGCCACGGATTGCAGGACTCCAGTCTGTACACATAGACTCCTCCTCCTACTCAAGTTCCTCAGAAACAGCAGATCAGGAGCCTGTTACGACCGATATGAGCACAGCCGTGGCCAAACGTCAACAGGCTGTACTCAAATTAATTTCTTTGGGGAATCGAAGCCACACAGCGCAGGAGCTCTGGAATGCTATCAAGCAGGAGAGCGATGTGTGGTTTGGGCCAGCGAATCTCCAGCCGGGCTTGGTAGTGTGTGACAATGGCCGAAATCTGGTGGCAGCTCTTGGCCTAGGCAACCTCACACACATCCCATGTCTGGCACATGTGCTTAACTTGGTCGTGCAGAGCTTTTCGAGGGACTATCCGGATCTTGATGCACTGTTGCACAAGGTCCGCATAGAGTGCGCTCAATTGCGGCGTTCCAGCACGGCAAGATCGCGCCTCGCTGCTCTGCAGCGACGATTTGGCCTTCCGGAACATCGCATCATATGTGACCTACCCACCCAGTGGAATTCAACGTTACATATGTTGGAGCGGTTGTGTGAGCAGCAGGCAGCAGTCATGGAGTACCAGCTGCATCAGGCGCAAACAAGTCGCACTGTGCGCCGTTCACACTTCAGCACCATTGAGTGGGCCTCTATGAAGGACATCTGCCTCGTTTTGCGTGCCTTCGATGAATCCACGCGGATGGAGAGTGCAGATGATGCACTAGTCAGCATGACTGTCCCCCTTATCTGCCTGCTTCAACAAACACTGCAAGCACTAAGGGATGAGGTTTCGGAAGAGGTGGAGGATGAGGAGTCCCAAATGCCATCTGCTTCTGGACAGTCTGCGCTACGTGTTTCCTCACAAAGGTCTAGGCAGGGGACTCTTTGTGAGGAGGATGAGGAGGAGTCGATGGAGGAGGAAGACATCTCTCCAGAGGAGGGAGGTACACAAACCTCTACTCAGTATGTACAGCCAGGGTGGGGTGATGCAGAGCAGGCCGAGGTCACGCCTCAAACAGGGGACAGCGGTTCTTTGGCAGTTGGGAGTCTGCAGCACATGGTTGATTTCATGCTGCAGTGCCTGAGAAACGACCGCCGCATCGCCCACATTCTCGTCTCGGCTGATTATTGGGTGTACACCCTCCTAGATCCTCTCTACCGGGACAGCGTACAAAGGCTCATACCAACGTTGAACCGGGAGCGTAAACTGCGGGAGTACGAAGAGTCACTGGTGCAGTCCATAATGTTTTCCATTCCACCCGACAGCATTGTTGCTAGTGCTTTACAAAGCAGCTCTGTGCGTCGAGGCAGTGGAGGAAACTCTGCACAAAGAGGGAGCACAGGCAGCACCGCAGCACAAGGCAAGACCACTATGGCCCAAATGTGGCAAAGTTTTGTGTGTCCACCACAATTGTCTACACCATCAGCGACGCCTCGAGTCAGCAGGAGGCAACGCTTCCGTCAGATGGTGTCAGACTACATGTCTTGCCCTGTCGCTGTACTCCCAGATGGCTCTTCCCCCTTCAAGTTTTGGGTCTCTAAGCTGGATACATGGCCAGAGCTTAGCCAGTATGCATTGGAGGTGCTGGCTTGCCCTGCTGCCAGTGTATTATCGGAACGCGTCTTTAGTGCCGCAGGTGGTGTACTAACAGACCGTCGCATGCGACTATCTTCTGATAATGTTGACCGGCTGACTTTTCTGAAAATGAACAAGGCCTGGATCTCCAAAGACTTTGCCATTCCTCTTACAGACTAAATTAGTGGTTGGCAACTGTATCCAGGTCTGCTGGTGTGTTCATTTTTCTACCACCTGAACTATAATCCCTGTGCTTCAACACAGCCAGTTGTCGCTCAGATGTGTCGTCTGCACAGAGAAACACACTAGCTCCTGTGTTAGTGGGGTTCAGTAACGCCAGCTGATCCCCTGCTGTGTGGACGGCAAAGTCACCAGCTCCATCAACATTCAAACCACTATTGATTTTTAACCGTGCCCAACTTAGGTCTCTGGCTCCACTGTCTCTACTATTTCCCCTGACCTCCAACCCCGCCATCTACATCTCTGAAGTGGCGTCAGCACAATCTACACTTGTTCCTGTGTTCCTGTGGCTCAGTCCCATCAGTTTATCCCCTGATGTGTGTCCGGCAAGGTCTCCTGCTCTGTCCACATTCCCATAACCAGTAGTGGGAATGAGGACAGAGCTGGCGACCTTGCCGGACAAACATCAGGGGATCAACTGACGGGACTGAGCACCAGTAACACAGGAACAAGTGTAGATTGTGCTGACGCCACTTCAGAGATGTAGCTGGCGGGGTTGGAGGCCAGGGTAAATAGTAGAGACAGTGGAGCCAGAGGCCTAAGTGGAGCATGGTTAGAATCAGTAGTAGTCAACAACCTCCATAAAAACCGCTGCCCATTGGCCTCTGCATGCGGCATGCGTAATCCTGGGCTCCAACAGCGTCAGTTGGTGTTCAGAAGTGTCGTCTCCACAGAGCCAAACACATTCATTCAAGTGTTAGTGGGTTTCAGCACTGCCAGCTGTTCCCCTGCTGTGGAGATGGCAAGTCTCCTGCTGCCTTCAGCTGCCAAAAGCAACAGGCCCCAGCCTGCTCCTCGCCTAATCCTGGGCTCCAACAGCGTCAGTTGGTGTTCAGAAGTGTCGTCTCCACAGAGCCAAACACATTTGTTCACGTGTTAGTGGGGTTCAGCACTGCCAGCTGTTCCCCTGCTGTGGAGATGGCAAGTCTCCTGCAGCCTACACCAGCCAAAATCCAGTAGGCCCCAGCCTGCTCCACGCCTGATCCTGGGCTCCAACAGCGTCAGTTGGTGTTCAGAAGTGTCGTCTCCACAGAGCCAAACACATTTGTTCACTTGTTAGTGGGGTTCAGCCCTGCCAGCTGTTCCCCTGCTGTGGAGATGGCAAGTCTCCTGCTGCCTACACCAGTCAAAATCCAGTAGGCCCCAGCCTGCTCCACGCCTGATCCTGGGCTCCAACAGCATCAGTTGGTGTTCAGAAGTGTCATCTCCACAGAGCCAAACACATTCGTTCACGTATTAGTGGGGTTCAGCACTGCCAGCTGTTCCCCTGCTGTGGAGATGGCAAGTCTCCTGCTGCCTACACCAGCCAAAATCCAGTAGGCCCCAGCCTGCTCCACGCCTGATCCTGGGCTCCAACAGCGTCAGTTGGTGTTCAGAAGTGTCGTCTCCACAGAGCCAAACACATTTGTTCAAGTGTTAGTGGGTTTCAGCACTGCCAGCTGTTCCCCTGCTGTGGAGATGGCAAGTCTCCTGCTGCCTTCACCTGCCAAAAGCAACAGGCCCCAGCCTGCTCCTCGCCTAATCCTGGGCTCCAACAGCGTCAGTTGGTGTTCACAAGTGTCGTCTCCACAGAGCCAAACACATTCGTTCAAGTGTTAGTGGGGTTCAGCACTGCCAGCTGTTCCCCTGCTGTGGAGATGGCAAGTCTCCTGCTGCCTACACCAGCCAAAATCCAGTAGGCCCCAGCCTGTTCCACGCCTGATCCTGGGCTCCAACAACGTCAGTTGGTGTTCAGAAGTGTCGTCTCCACAGAGCCAAACACATTCGTTCACATGTTAGTGGGGTTCAGCACTGCCAGCTGTTCCCCTGCTGTGGAGATGGCAAGTCTCCTGCTGCCTACACCAGCCAAAATCCAGTAGGCCCCAGCCTGCTCCACGCCTGATCCTGGGCTCCAACAGCGTCAGTAGGTGTTCATAAGTGTCGTCTCCACAGAACCAAACACATTCGTTCACGTGTTAGTGGGGTTCAGCACTGCCAGCTGTTCCCCTGCTGTGGAGATGGCAAGTCTCCTGCTGCCTACACCAGCCAAAATCCAGTAGGCCCCAGCCTGCTCCACGCCTGATCCTGGGCTCCAACAGCGTCAGTAGGTGTTCAGAAGTGTCATCTCCACAGAGCCAAACACATTCGTTCAAGTGTTAGTGGGGTTCAGCACTGCCAGCTGATCCCCTGCTGTGTGGATGGCAAAGTCTCCTGCTGCCTACACAGTTTTACTACTACTGATTTTTAACCGTGCTCCACTTAGGCCTGTGGCTTCACTGATTTTCGTATTTCCCCTGTCCTCCAACCTCGCCAGTTACAGCTCCGAAGTGGCGTCTGCACAATCCACACTTGTTCCTGTGTTCCAGGTGTTCAGTCCGGTCAGTTAATCCCCTGGTGTGTGTCCGGCAATGTCGCCTGCTCTGTCCACACTAGTTATGGGAATGTGGACAGAGCAGGCGACATTGCCGGACACACATCAGGGGATTAACTGACCGGACTGAACACCTGTAACACAGGAACAAGTGTGGATTGTGCAGACGCCACTTCGGAGCTGTAACTGGCGGGGTTGGAGGACAGGGGAAATACGAAAATCAGTGAAGCCACAGGCCTAAGTGGAGCTTGGTTAAAATTAGTAGAAGTCTACAACCGATCTTAAAATTTCTTCAATGCAGCCTCAGCCTGCTCCGTGCTTGTCCCTGGGCTTCAACACAGCCAGTTGTAGCTCGGAAGTGCCGTCCACACGGAAAGAGACACTTGCTCCCGTGTCTCAGTGGGGTTCAGTAACGTCAGCTGTTCCCCTGCTGTGTGGATGGCAGTCTCTCCTGCTGTCTCCGCATTCCAAAGACAGTAGGCCTCTGCGTACACCCTCCTATTTCCTGGGCTTCAACACAGCCAGTTGTAGCTCGGAAGTGCCGTCCACACGGAAAGAGACACTTGCTCCCGTGTCTCAGTGGGGTTCAGTAACGCCAGCTGTTCCCCTGCTGTGTGGATGGCAGTCTCTCCTGCTGTCTCCGTATTCCAAAGACAGTAGGCCTCTGCCTACACCCTCCTATTTCCTGGGCTTCAACACAGCCAGTTGTAGCTCGGAAGTGCCGTCCACACGGAAAGAGACACTTGCTCCCATGTCTCAGTGGGGTTCAGTAACGCTAGCTGATCCCCTGCTGTGTGGATGGCAGTCTCTCCTGCTGTCTCCGCATTCCAAAGACAGTAGGCCTCTGCCTACACCCTCCTATTTCCTGGGCTTCAACACAGCCAGTTGTAGCTCGGAAGTGCCGTCCACACGGAAAGAGACACTTGCTCCCGTGTCTCAGTGGGGTTCAGTAACGCTAGCTGATCCCCTGCTGTGTGGATGTTAGTCTCTCCTGCTGTCTCCGCATTCCAAAGACAGTAGGCCTCTGCCTACACCCTCCTATTTCCTGGGCTTCAACACAGCCAGTTGTAGCTCGGAAGTGCCGTCCACACGGAAAGAGACACTTGCTCCCATGTCTCAGTGGGGTTCAGTAACGCTAGCTGATCCCCTGCTGTGTGGATGGCAGTCTCTCCTGCTGTCTCCGCATTCCAAAGACAGTAGGCCTCTGCCTACACCCTCCTATTTCCTGGGCTTCAACACAGCCAGTTGTAGCTCGGAAGTGCCGTCGACACGGAAAGAGACACTTGCTCCCGTGTCTCAGTGGGGTTCAGTAACGCTAGCTGATCCCCTGCTGTGTGGATGGCAGTCACTCCTGCTGTCTCCGCATTCCAAAGACAGTAGGCCTCTGCCTACACCCTCCTATTTCCTGGGCTTCAACACAGCCAGTTGTAGCTCGGAAGTGCCGTCCACACGGAAAGAGACACTTGCTGCCGTGTCTCAGTGGGGTTCAGTAACGCCAGCTGTTCCCCTGCTGTGTGGATGGCAGTCTCTCCTGCTGTCTCCGCATTCCAAAGACAGTAGGCCTCTGCCTACACCCTCCTATTTCCTGGGCTTCAACACAGCCAGTTGTAGCTCGGAAGTGCCGTCCACACGGAAAGAGACACTTGCTCCCGTGTCTCAGTGGGGTTCAGTAACGCTAGCTGATCCCCTGCTGTGTGGATGGCAAAGTCTCCTGCTGCCTACACAGTCCTACTACTACTGATTTTTAACAGTGCTCCAATTAGGCCTGTGGCTCCACTGTCTCTCGTATTTCCCCTGTCCTCCAACCCCGCCAGTTACATCTCCGAAGTGGCGTCTGCACAATCCACACTTGTTCCTGTGTTACAGGTGTTCAGTCCGGTCAGTTAATCCCCTGATGTGTGTCCGGCAATGTCGCCTGCTCTGTCCACATTCCCAGAACTAGTTATGGGAATGTGGACAAAGCAGGCGACATTGCCGGACACACATCAGGGGATTAACTGACCGGACTGAACACCTGTAACACAGGAACAAGTGTGGATTGTGCAGACGCCACTTCGGAGCTGTAACTGACGGGGTTGGAGGACAGGGGAAATACGAAAATCAGTGAAGCCACAGGCCTAAGTGGAGCTTGGTTAAAATTAGTAGAAGTCTACAACCGATCTTAAAATTTCTTCAATGCAGCCTCAGCCTGCTCCGTGCTTGTCCCTGGGCTTCAACACAGCCAGTTGTTGCTCGGAAGTGCCGTCTTCACAGAGTAAAACACTAGCTCCTGTGTTTGTGGGGTTCAGTAACGTCAGCTGTTCCCCTGCTGTTTTGATGGCAATCTGTCCTGCTGCCTCCCAATTGACAGCACATCAGGCCTCAGCCTGCTAAGTGCTTATCCCTGGGCTCCAACATTGCCAGTTGCTGCTCATAACTGACTTTGACACGGGTACTCCCTCCTGCCCAGCTTGATTCCAGCCCTGCCTGCTGTTTCCGGGAAGTGTCAATGTCAGTTTGCCACCCCAAGTTGCCATGTCGTGTTGCGGTTGGGTTAGCCGAGGCTAGGGTGCCAGCAGTTTAGGTGCTTCCTATGTGGACTGCGGGTTCTGGTAAGAAAGGCTTGTTCCGAAGTGCCAGTAGGACAAGCACCCCCTGTAGGACTGTGTGATTCGGTAACTGCGGCCAGCTTGCGGCATGCCAACTTTGCTTTTCAGGGGTAACTTCAGCTGCCCCTCCGGGTTCCAGCACCGTCAGCTGGTTCTCGGCAGAGCCTTTGGCCTAGGTGCCTCCATCTCGGTATCCGAGTTCCGGCAATGTCTGCTGGTCCTTGGTTGTGCTTTGTAGCACAGGTACCTCCTGCTTAGTAACCGGGTTCCAGCACCGTCAGCTGGTCCTCGGTTGTGCCATTGGCTCTTATTCCTTCTGCTGCCCCTCCGGGTGCCAGCACTGTCAGCTGGTCCTCGCTATTTCCATTTGCTCTTGCAGCTTATGCTACCCATCCGGGTTCCAGCACCGTCAGCTGGTTCTCGGCAAAGCCTTTGGCCTAGGTGCCTCCATCTCGGTATCCGAGTTCCGGCAACGTCTGCTGGTCCTTGGTAGTGCTTTGTAGCACAGGTACCTCCTGCTTAGTAACCGGGTTCCAGCACCGTCAGCTGGTCCTCGGTAGTGCCATTGGCTCTTGTTCCTTCTGCTGCCCCTCCGGGTGCCAGTACCGTCAGCTGGTTCAAGAGGACAAAGAACAGGAAGACAACCACCAAGATGCAGAACAACAAGAGAGAGTAGACAAAGAAGCATAAAAAAACAAAGCAGAAGAACATTAAGCATAAGACTAATACTCTGAGCAAATGATATTATCTTATTTATAAGCAGAAGAAGACTAAGCAGTGTATGGGGGTGAGTCCGTTCCTCCTCGTGGTGCCCCTGGAAAAGGCCTGCTGCTGCAGGCCAAACTGAACGCGGACAAATCCTGTTGTAAATCTTTTGTGACAGGCAGAACGTTAGGTGTAAACTTCTAACTTTACTAGATAACAACTACAGGAATGCCTGACACAAATAAGAATATGATGAAGAAGAATAGGAAGAAGATGAAGAAGGTGAATATGTAGAATAATAATTGTTGAATAAGAAGAATCTGAAGAATGTAAGAAAAGGAAGAAGTAGAAGAATGTAAAAAAAGGAAGTAGAAGAATTTAAAAAAAGGAAGAAGAAGAAGAATGTAAAAAAAGGAATAAGAAGAAGAATGTAAAAAAAGGAAGTAGAAGAATGTAAAAAAAGGAAGAAGAAGAAGAAGAAGAAGAATGTAAAAAAAGGAATAAGAAGAAGAAGAATAAGGTAAAAAAAGGAAGAAGAAGAATAAGAAAGAAGAAGAAAGAAGAAAGAAGAAGAAGACATACATGTCTGGCAAAATATAAATGAGGCTAACATAGTCAATATCTTTGTAACTCCTAACGTCTTTAAAAAAAAAGTTTAATTCCTGCTATTCCATTTGATTGGGCTAAACCTCTATGGCTTTAATGTCTCCTCCACCTCCCACAATACATTCTACATTATTCTTAGTTGTTTTTCTTCATGTAGAATTAACCTACAAGGAAAGAAAGGGGTTTTTTTAATTCCGATATTTTGGCCCCATTGACTTGCATTGGTTCCCGGTATCGGAATCGGCGATACCGATACTTTTTTTTTAAGATCGGCCGATCCATTCCGATCCGATATTTTTAAGTATCGGCTGGTATCGCTCAACTCTAATTATGGGGGACCCCCATGCGCATTTTTTCAATTTTTTTTTCTTTAAATGACAGCATGGGAAACAACTGATGTTCGGGGTGCCGAACCTGGACAGTAACGCAGACTTCCTGGAGAAGTCCGTATTTGGGATCCATGTCCGAACTCCAGGTGTTCGGTACAAACCCCGAGCTTTACTGTTCGAGTTCACCCATCTCTAGTCACGACATCATGTTATGTATATTCAGTCGCAGATAACAGAAAGATAAAAAAAAATTGTTTTAATACTTCATTCCATAGCATTCCTTTTTGTATATATTGCCTTGGAAACCATTTTAAGTTTTAATGGACTAAAGTTTTGAAACAAATATTTTTTTACCAGGAGCTGGAACTATGGAAATTTCTCTCTTTTTTCCCATACATTGCACAATTGGTTGGATCGTAGATGCTGTGCAGACTGGACGATTCATGGTGACCTGGCAAATTTCTTTTTTTCTTTCTTTTTACATAGCTACAGATAACCCAAGAAAGTTAAGCCTACAACTTGCAGTAACCACCGATCCACCAAACCGCTGCATGACCAGCTCTACCCTTGCCTACTGTATCCTCACCCATCCCGTGGTAGATTATGAGCCATCGCGGGCAGGGTCCTCTCTCATCCTGTACCAGTCGTGACTTGTATTGTTTAAGATTACTGTACTTGTATGTATTATGTATACCCCTCCTCACATGTAAAGCGCCATGGTTTAAACGGCGCTATAATAATAAATAATAATAATAAGACTGAAGTAAAGAAGACCAGAGCTAGAGCATGGGAACATAGATGATACGGCCAAACTCGAGCCAAACTGCTGAATTTCGTTATCTCTATTTATTGCCCTTTACTCACTTGTGAGTAGCACAAAATCCATTCTAATTATTTGTCAGGAAGATCCTTGATCATAATTCCCTTACCATTTACTATTATCGATTCTGATTCTGATGTAAAGTAGTCTATGTGAAAGCTTTACAATTTACTGGTAGCGTCACCACAGGAAAAAGAAAGCATTACACTGTGTCTCTGTAACTCAGGACAGGGCAGGTCCTCCGAAATGAGAGACGTTGTCATGATCCAGGATGGGGTTTCGCTTTGGCCCGTCCTGATCTGACTGGGGGTTAATTGTTCCACCTCTCCCTGGCAGAGGGCGGCTATTTAATGCTCACTGGACCTAGGTCCGGTGTCAGTTATACTCCTGCCCTCGGTTGAGTTAGTTGACCTTGTGCGTACGTGTGCCTTGTGCCTGATATCTTGCTTGCTTGTTTGGTTTTGATCCAGCTCTGTCCCTGTTACGAGTTCTGCCTGTCCCTCTTGTACTGCGCTACCTCTCGTGTATGACTCTCTGCTTGTGATCCGACTTCTTTATGCTCGTCCCCTTGGTACCACGTTCTCGCTCTCTTGTGTATGTCCTTTGGCTTTGTCTGACCTCCCGTCTGTTTATCCCTCCTGTACCTCGCTCTCCGTACTGTGTATGAACTCCGTTTTGCCTGACTCTGAGTTTTCTGTCTTCTCTGAAAGCAGGATGCTAAGCCCCACCCCCTTGCAGTCACGTGACCGTAGGTCCCGTGTCGGCTTGCTAAACTTCATCACTCAGGTCCTGTGCACCTATACTTTCTGGCTGTCCTGATCCCCAGGGGTCCCTACAGTGCGGGTGAGTCCCTGCTCAGCGGAGGCTGTATGCCGGCGCTGTCAGGATCCTGATAGACGTTCTGTGTAATCGCTCTCAAAAAAGAGGATCTCAAATAGAGGACGCCGGATCCTAATTCATAATTCTCCAATAGGGGGATGTGAAGATAAGTTTTCGAACCTGATCAACCCCTTTAAGAAGGACCTGTCAAAAGTGGCCACATTCTGCTTTTACTTCTTTCCCGATGCTTCATTGAGTTTTCAATTTTTGTTTGCTTTTTGTTGAATGTTGCCTGAGTCTCCGCCATGTAGGACCTGGCACAGATCAGTTTTATCGCACTGTAATCCCTGTAATCTTCCGCTATTTTATACCTACAATGATCTGTATGAAAATGAATAAAAAAGATGCAAAAACCCCAAACCCGTTGCGCACCAGTGTTCTGTAAAACCGACTTTCGGCTACTGGCCCTTTTAGTCGAGTAATGAATTAACCTGCATTAACCTGCATGTTTCAGTATATCGCTGATATTTATGGCCAGTGAGGAGCGCAGGGCGATCAGTGCATGTGTGATATTACCGCAACCTCGCGCTCCTACATTTTCAGTAATGAAACTGTATGTTAAGTGAAAGCCTGACGCCCGCGTGGAAAGCCTTCAACTTTCATGCTATTACATTGTGTCTAGAAAATAGATTTAATTTCTTCTTTTCAGGTCAAGATGTCAAGTTTGCTTCTTTCACGCCGTTGGCTTTAACACATGAAAATTGCTAAGTCGGTCATTAGACGCTGAAAAGAAACCCGGTGTTATTACAGAAGCGATCATTACTGTAAATCATCAGCTCTTTCTGCCCTCAAACATAGAACCATTTCTACCTTTAGAATGTGAATACATGATGTTATCTTGTACATGTAGCAGAGCCAAGCTTGGAAATGTGACACGATTCATCCTGATTTCACCACAGAAGTGAGTATAAAGCTGTTGCGTTAAAGGCAAATTCTGCAAAAAATTGATACTTTGTGTCAGAGTTTTATACCACTATTCAAATGCACTGATGGACTTATACTGACTGCTGACCTTTTATCACATTGCTTGGCTGCCATTATTCAGCAATGCTTAACGAAGCCACAAAAAAATCAGAGAAAACTTTTTATTTATTCTAAAAGCTTCTTTATGAAAATACTAGATGGTAGCCCAATTCTAATGCATTGGGTATTATAGAATATGTATGTAGTTTATTTATAAAGTTTTAATAATAATGCAATAATGCACCCCCCAATCCTGATATGCATGGTCCTCTCACCCCCCAATCCTGATATGCATGGTCCTCTCACCCCCCAATCCTGATATTCATGGCACCCCTCCCCCCTATCCCGGTATCCATGGGCCCCTCACCCCCAAATCCTGATATGCATGGTCCCCTCACCCCCCAATCCTGGAATGCATGGTCCTCTCACCCCTCTTTCTTGGTAAGCATGGTCCCCTCATCCCCCTTTCCTGGTATGCATGGTCCCGTCACCTCCCTTTCCTGGTATACATGGTCCCCTCTCCCCCCTTTCTTGGTATGCATGGCCCCCTCACCTCCCTTTCCTGGTATGCATGGTCACCCTCACCCCCCTATCCTGGTATGCATGGTCACCCTCATCCCCCCTTTTCTGGTATGCATGGTCACCCTCACCCCCTCTTTTCTGGTATGCATGGTCACCCTCACCCCCCTTTCCTGGTATGCATGGTCCCCCTCACCCCCCTTTCCTGGTATGCATGGTCCCCCTCACCCCCCTTTCCTGGTATGCATGGTCCACCTCCCCCCATTGCTGGTATGCATGGTCCCCCTCACTCCCCTTTCCTGATATGCATGGTCCCCCTCCCCTCCATTGCTGGTATGCATGACCCCCATTGGTGGTATGCATGGTCCCCCTCACCCCCCTTTCCTGGTATGCATGGTCCCCCTCACCCCCTTTGCTGATATGCATGGTCCCCTTCACCCCCCTTTGCTGTTATGCATGGTCCCCCTCACCCCCCTTTGCTGTTATGCATGGTCCCCCTCACCCCCCTTTGCTGGTATGCATGGTCCCCCTCCCCTCCATTGCTGGTATGCATGACGCCCCATTGGTGGTATGCATGGTCCCCCTCCCCCCCATTGCTGGTATGCATGGTCCCCCTCACCCCCCTTTCCTGGTATGCATGGTCCCCCTCCCTCCCATTGCTGGTATGCATGGTCCCCCTCACCCCCCTTTGCTGGTATGTATGGTCACCCTCACCCCCTTTCCTAGTATGCATGGTCCCCCTCCCTCCCCCCCACTGCTGGTATGCATGGTCCCCCTCACCCCCCTTTCCTGGCATACATGGTCCCCCTCCCTCCCCCCCCATTGCTGGTATGCATAGTCCCCCTCACCCCCCTTTCCTGGTATGTGTGGTCTCTGTTAAAAAAAAATAGTTATACTCTCACCTTCCAACAGCCTTCGATCTTCTTTCCACGCTCCCGGCCTCGCGGTCCCAGTAATGCATTGGGCGAAACACCGCTGATGACATCGCGCTCTCACGAGAGTGACGTCATCTCCGGTCTGAGGCGCAAGGCATTACTGGGACCGCGAGGCCGGGCAGGTGGAGAGAAAATCAGAGGCCGACGGAAGGTGAGAGTAACATTTTTTTTTATTTTAATTCTCTTTTTTTACAGATCAAGGCCTGCTGCCCCATTGAGCACTGCGCCCGACTGCGTCCGCCGCTGATTTGTCGCGGCCAATCATTGGCAGGCGCAGCTTACCGTTACAAACAGCTGCGCCTGTCGCTAATTGCGACCCGCGATTTCAGTTACAGACAGACATGATAAGATGAATATATATATATATATATATATAGATGTAAAAGTATAAACTAAAAAAAATCTATCCTGGAGATATACAGTGAGAATACATTGATGTAAAGTCTGAACACACCATTCGAAAAGGCTCAGCATGAAGTGATGTAAGTACCAAATATTAAAAGCAGGAATGTAATAAATCCCTAAAAGGTGTAAAATACAAAATAAAATGGTGTGTTCTATAAGAGTTTTAGGTAAGATTCAGAAAGAATAATGAGAATAATGAATAGATAGATAGATAGATAATAGACAGATATATAATAGAGAGATAGATAGATAATAGACAGATATATAATAGAGAGATGATAGATAGATAGATAGATAGATAGATAGATAGATAGATAGATAGATAGATAGATAGATATATTGCGGTACAAAGAATCTTATCATGCTTCTCTGTATACAGGGAGCTCCCCATAGTGGTGGCTGCAGACAGATATAATTTTTTATATTCATGATGAAATGAATCCTGATCAATAATAGAAATATTTAGCTCCAACGTCAATAAAGATAATTTGTGAAATTTACTGATTATTAATTCTGATGGTGTGAACATTACCTTTGATACAAAAAATATCCATATTTCTTATAATGAAAGCCTTAAAATGTGGTAAATCCGTTCAATTATTTAAAAATACTGGTAGGTTTGTATTAATCAATTTTCAATTTGATGCTGCTCTGCAATTAATTAGCTATGGGATCTTGGGGGGCCCAGGTAGACATCTATGAATCAATTTTCCTTTTTTTTATTTCAAAATAATCTCTTGTCATCTAAAATATCACAAAAAAAAAATATAACACGGAGTCTTCATTATCTAATTTCCAGGGATGCTTATTCTTATGCAACTACTGGATATTTAGAAAATACAATCAAGGTGACCTTATCCAGAATGTTCTCAATGTTGTTTCAGCTTCTTGTTAAATTCATGACAGCTTTTCAATAAGTCAAGATATATGCTGACCTTTATAATTATGACAGAATCAAGATACAAAGCAAGCATGACAAAAGCGCGTAATGTAGAACGCGTCGTACATCAGAGACATCCACTAACTCTTTTAATTGATGTGAGAAATGTCAAATAGGAAGTTGTTTGCTGCATTGAGGGATGAATCTGCCGCTGCTGCAATTTTATTTAAAGGGAAAGCAGTATTGATAGGATTACCCACCTCCTGTAGAGGTAGACCATGCTAATGGGCCATTGCACCCTGAGGCTGCAGCTGCGCTCACTACCCTTACTTTACAGATGTAGATGTAGGATGATAACAGTAGTACTCTGATTATCTGACGCCTGTGACCGGCGGTAATCTTTTTACAGCTGGTCACAGCTGCTGGCTCACATGCTGTCATCTGAGAGTGGGATCCACAGCACTCTGACCGGTGGTAACGATCTTACAGTCACACAGATGTTTGGGCTCCCCATTTATCTGGTTGGAGTCCGGGTACATTTCTCGTACTCAAACCGTACTTTTTATTTTTCTAAATGTTCTTCCTAACGAGCCGGACCCGAACATCCACATGTTCACCCATCTCTAGCTACCTAGTGTTGTATGACCACAAAATTGATTGAATTTACAACCCATGGTGGCATGGAGCCTATTGAAGAATGGCAGTTTCAGAATCCCAAAGACAGAAGGTTCAAGAGCTAATCATAGGGCCAGTAACCACAGAAGAGAAAATTATGGACAAAGCCAGATGAGGATAATTTTGTTTATTAACTGATTGCTAAACCTCATAATCCAGCAAAATGGTGGCCAGAGCTCTATTTTGCTGGTGTCAGGCAAAGCAAGCCATGACATATTCTAATTCTGGAGAATCTGAATTTTGTGGAAATTCAAAAAAAGTTAAATTTTTTTAACAGGTCTTAATTTGATATGTAACAATTTTCTCATCTGTATTAGCAGGAATTGATCAGTGGGTCATGGAATGGAGAAAACAGATACGAGGACATTCTGTCCTGTGGCACAATCCAACGCTGTGATGTAGACCCCACTTTAATCTTTGCAATGGGGTGTCCTGCATTCTGCATGAACTGTAGAGATTCATTATTGTCTGTCTATACAACTTTCTGGATCCTCATCACAGCTTTTTCTCAGGTGTAACAGTGTGTGTCTAGACTGGATGCCCTTTGGTCCAGTCACAGCCCTTTCTGACATCTAGTCCTGCAGCCATAACTATTGGCCTACCCATTAGCTGACACAAGAGAGGCAGCTGTAAGGAGGACCCTGGTGCTGTGGTGCCAGTGTAGGGTTGAGCAGGTTCTCAGGATGCAGTGACGAGACATGAGACAAGGGATGACTTGTGGAATCAACTTTTATAACTTGGAGCCGCTGGGGCTATGCTGAACAAGTAACAGGGGTAACAACAATCTGTCCTCACAGGGACTCAACAAAATAAACAGTACTTTTCTTATATTCAATGTGACGAACCCGGCTAGTCCGGGTATCGAAGGCCACGTATGGCCCAAACAATGGGTCCTTATTTCCTATAGTTCACTTATCCTTCCAGATGTCGTTCGGGTTCACAGGTGCGGCCGCTTAGAGGTCGCTGAATGAGGCTGCCTTGACGCCTCATTGTCTTGGGGTGATTTGAGCTTGACAGGCCCTGAAGAAACTATGCTGATGGGGCACAACAGGCCCTGAAGGATCTGTGCTGGTGGGGCACAACAGGCCCTGAAGACTCTGTGCTGGTGGGGCACAACAGGCCCTGAAGACTCTGTGCTGGTGGGGCACAACAGGCCCTGAAGGATCTGTGCTGATGGGGCACAACAGGCCCTGAAGACTGTGCTGGTGGGGCACAACAGGCCCTGAAGACTCTGTGCTGGTGGGGCACAACAGGCCCTGAAGACTCTGTGCTGGTGGGGCACAACAGGCCCTGAAGACTCTGTGCTGGTGGGGCACAACAGGCCCTGAAGACTCTGTGCTGGTGGGGCACAACAGGCCCTGAAGACTCTGTGCTGGTGGGGCACAACAGGCCCTGAAGACTCTGTGCTGGTGGGGCACAACAGGCCCTGAAGACTCTGTGCTGGTGGGGCACAACAGGCCCTGAAGACTCTGTGTTGGTTGGGCTTTCAGGATGTCTTACTGGCTCTCGTCTCACAGTGCAGTGATGATGCAGTTCCCCAAATGACTTTCGGCTGGCCTCGGCTCAGGGTCCCCTTGTAGACAGAACGTGGGCCTCTATTTCCACCTATGGTGAGGTGGCATCCACTGAGGCCGGTGATGGCAGGGCCACAGCTGTGGAAGGAGACGGGGCAGTGTCCAGGCCGCTGCAGCCATTTTACGTGTCGTCGCAGCGGCAACTTGAGGTAACGGACCTGTCTCAAAAGGGCGGGGGACCGCGGGCGTGGCTGTGTGTGACCGTGGGCAGAGAGCTGCCTCCGGTAAAAGTCTCTCACGTTTCTCTTGTCGGTGAGTGCGTAGCTTTTTCCTTACCGACTCCTGACGGTGTCTCTTACACACACCGCTCGTCACCCCGTCTCTCTCTAAGTCACTTGGCTTCTCTCCTCCTGTCACACTCTGCCAACTGCCACCTGAGCGCGCCCCCCCTCCTTTTGTCCTCGCCCTGCCCCCTGTTGCCCTGACACCTTCAGTCATGTGTCTCCTTTTGTTGTCCCCCCCAGTGTTGTTCCTTCAGGAATCCTGATAGCGGTCCCCTGGGTTCTGGCCCAGTCGCTGTCTGGGAGTCCTCCTCCCCACATTCCTCCACCCTGTAAGCTCAGTAGTCCTCGGGCGAGGGCCTTAGTCCATTGAGATCGGTCTGTAGGGGTTTCAATGTTCGTTGCCATATGAACTGATCTTGTTCATATCGATCATGGGGTTTGCCGGCTGTTGACCGCTCGGAGCGTCTCAGTTCAACTGGAGTGGAGTCTTCTGAGGTGGTGGAGATTGGTGGGCTGATTGGTGCAGGCAGGCTAATTGTGTCAGCTAGTTCATTACTGAGTGGAGGGCCTCTGGGTTCTGGGGGAAAATCTTCATCGTCGTCCGGGTCCCAACATATAGATGATGGTTCAGATGTCGACGGGGCAGGCTCCAGTTGTTTCGGATTGGTGGAAGTACACGGGCGTAACATATTACGATGCACAATACAAGTGGGCAGTGTTTCATCCTCCTCGGGTCGTATTTCGTACACAGGTCCCTCCGGGTGGATACAGCGTAAGACCCGATAAGGACTCTCTTCCTAACGCGGCTCTAGCTTGCTCTGGGGGCGTTGATCTAGTACAAGCACACGGACCCCGCTTTGGAGGTGAGGAGGTGGGGTTGCATTTTTCCCTGGGTGCTCCCAGTCTCTGAGCTTGGTGTGCACAATTCGGTGAAGAGTCTGCTGCCGATGGCGATGATTTCGGACCCAAGACGACACTCTGGTCCTGGGCTGAGGTTCTTCGGGGTCCAACTCCACCTTCGTGATCCCTTTACCCTCTCGTCCAAACAACAGGGAGTAGGGGGTATAGCCAGTAACTCGATGTACCCGATTGTTATAGACCCATACTAATTCAGAAACATATTCTGGCCAACGGGCCTTCTTGTCACTCTCCAGAGTATGCAACATCTGAATCAATGTCCGATTAAATCGTTCACAAGCCCCATTTCCTTGCGGGTGATACGGTGTGGTCCGGAATTTGTCAATTCCATAGAGGTGATGTAGTTCTTCCATAACTTTTCCCAAAAAACATGCTCCCAGATCAGAATGTATCCATTGAGGACAGCTGTATACTTGCATAAAGTTTCTACAAATGGCGGAGGCAGCTGACTCTGCGGTCTGATCCCAAGTGGGGGTGACCACAGCGAACTTGGTGAAATGATCTACCATAATGAGGCAGTGTTCGTATCCCTGAAATGCAGGCCCAATGGTCAGGTAATCCACCGTCAGGAGTTCAAGGGGCGCTGAGGTCACAATAGTCTGTGTTGCGGCTCGCTGAGCGGGTGGTTTGGCCAATTCGCATAAGCGGCAGGTCCGGCAAATTTCGTCCACAACAGCTGGCAAGCGCGGGTGGTAAGCTTTCTGTTGCAGCCATTGCAAGGTTTTTTTTGTTCCGAAGTGGGCCCCTTTTTCGTGAGCCTCCGGAGCCAGTACGTGCAGTTGGGCTCCTGGCGTGACCACCTGCCAAGCCGTCATTGAAATTGTTTGTGATGTTATTTTACGGTACAATAGTCCCTTTCGGATAACCAATCTCTCCCATTGTCGCAACATCAGCAACAGGTCTTGAGTCAAACTTTGTCGCAGAAAGACAGTGGGTAATTGCCCAGCGGCGACCCACATCCTGAGAAGGCCAACCTCTTAGTCTTGTTGTTGTTGTTGTATCCACTTATCCCGGGATTGTTCTAACATGCCCCTTGGGGGCACGGGGGAAGATATTTTTTTATGGTCAGTTGTGAGCACGGCAGAAGTGAAAGCGAATGGTATTTCCTCTCCTAATTCTTCGTCTCGGTTCTGTCCGGGAGTTGTATGTAATATCCTGGAGAGGGCGTCTGCATGGACATTCTCGGCCCCTATATTGTAGATAATCTTATAATTGTACTTCACCATCCGGGCCACCCATCGCTGTTCCAGAGCCCCCAATTTGGCGTTTTCCAAATGAGCCAGCGGGTTGTTGTCAGTTCGCACCACCACCTCAGAGCCCGCTAGGTACTCTGCGAATCTCTCCGTCATGGCCCACACCACTGCGAGGAGCTCAAGCTTGAAGGAGCTGTAAATGTCAGGGTTACGCTCGGAGTCATGAAGTGAGCGGCTTCCATATGCGATCACACTTTCCCGGCCATCTTGAACCTGCGACAACACAGCCCCCAGCCCGTGAAGACTCCCATCAGTGTGCAAGATGAACGGTTGTGAGAAATCAGCATAAGCCAACACTGGGGCATCCGAGAGTGCAGCCTTGAGGTCTCGGAAGGCCTCTTCCTGAGGGTGTTGCCACTGGATTCTTCGCCCATTGGCCCCAGCGGGAGCCCCCTTCAGCAGTTCGTGCAGGGCTCGAGCTCGACATGCAAAATTCTTTACGAAACGACGGTAATATCCGGCTAACCCCAAAAAAGCCTGCACATCTTTTACCATCTCGGGGGTAGGCCATTCCTGGATAGCAGCAGCCTTCTCCTGGGATGGCCTCACACCATCTGTCGAAACAACATGACCCAGATACTCAATCTGGGAGCGAAATAGGTGGCATTTCTGAGGCTTCACCTTCAACCCGTACTTTTGCATCCAGCTGAGTACCTGTCCCAACCGCTTGAGGTGGTCCTCGAAGGTGGCGGCATAGATGATGATGTCGTCCAGGTAGATCAACGTGGCCTCAAAATTGAGATCTCCCAGATACCTTTCCATCAATCACTGAAAGGTCCTGGGGGCGTTGGCCAGCCCAGACGGCATTCGATTAAACTCAAACAGTCCCATGGGCAATATGATCGCCGTCTTGGCTCTATCTTCTTCTGACATGGGCACCTGCCAGTACCCACTGGCCAAATCCAGTGTCAAAAAATATGTTGCCTTCCCCAAGGCGGACAGGGATTCTTCTATGCGGGGCAGTGGGTATGAGTCTTTAATAGTGCAAGCATTCAGTTTACGATAATCCACACAGAATCATAGTATACCATCTTTCTTCCGGACCAACACGATTGGAGCCGCCCAGGGGCTTTGACTTTCCCGTATCGCCCCTTTTCGCAGTATCTGGGCCAGCAAAGTTTCACCTCTTGATAGAGTTGTGGCGGAACCTGTCGATATCGCTCCCGGATAGGGGCCGCTCCCGCTGTGGGGATTTCATGAGTGATGGCGGTGGTACACCAAAATCGTCCTCATGACTAGCAAATACTTCATGGTACTGTCCAAGCAATGTTTTTATCTGTGAGAGTTGGGCTGCAGTTAACCCAGAAAGCTCGGCCCGCATCTGTTCCAAAATATTTCGACCCTTTTCCTGTGCCGAGACTTCGTGGGCCTGTAAGGTTCGAATTGTTACTTCCCAAGGATCCTCGGGGTGTTCTCACAATTGAACGGCTGGAGCTGGCAGCACTTCTTCTAAAGGCCTCACTAGTTTGGCCAGTTCAGGGCATGCTTTCAGAATGGTGTCTCGGTCTTCAAGGTTAATGCAGCATACCAGGATGGTTCCTTTTTGCACCGTAGCCAGGGAACGGGCCACCAGTATGCCAGGAGGTAAGCGCTCCAAGTGACACGGCTCCACCTGCACCTCCACGCCCTCCAAAGGTATCGGGGCACGAATTGGCAGGGCCACCACAGTCTGTCCAGGAGGTAGCACAAGCAGGGGAGCTCTGACGCGATGACCTTGCCCAGAGCCTCGCCTTCCTGGCAGTCCTGATGCACCCGCGCACCTCGCACCAGCTGCTGGAATACCTGTCCCTGAGCTGTGCGAGAACCCCATTGCTTCAGAATCTTCTGTGTGGGATCATTTAGTAGTAAGTTGCCGAACTCTCGTAAAATATTCATTCCTAGGGTGACGGAGTGCCCTTGATCAGCTTCTCCTTGAGTTAGCACCACCCCTCTGCGACCAAGGGATTTACCGCACAACGTCACCTGCACCCACACTACCCCGGCAACCGGGGTCGGCAATTGGTGGCGGCTATTAGTCTGATCATGGGCCCACAGTGAGGTCTTGCTGCCTCTGGGAAGTTTTGTTGAAAGTACGTTGCAGGCATGGTGGTTACTTGTGACCCCGTATCCACCAGACACCAGACGGCCCGGCCCTCCACTTCTGCCCATATACTTTGCTACCAAATCTTCGGGACTTCTACCACCCCTAGTTGTGGTTTTCGGCTCCGAGTGGCGTCCCCCCAGCCCGTAGCCCTTTAGTTTAATGGCCACCGGGGTGGGTATCTCCTGCGCCGCGGACACTCTCGGGCAAAGTGGCCTGGCTCTCCACATTCAAAACAGCTGGACTATGTAGGCTGACAACCTCACGGGGGGCGTGATCCCCAGGGGCCGGGGCTAAAACTAGGTCGTCTAGTCCCGGTCTCGGTCCTTCTCTTTACTTCGGCCAACTCGCCCTTAATATTTTTCAACTCTTGCATCATCTCCTCCACCCACTGAGGCTCCTCGACTGCGTTCGCGGAGGCCTCCACTCCTCGGAGCTTCCCCACGGGGACCGCCATCGCCTGCTCTTGCTCTCGAACCCGTGCCTGACTTCCCACCTCTGAAAAGTCTATTCGGGGATTCACTCTGATCTGCTCCCGCAATGCCTGCTTTATTAATGGATCTCGCAAACCAGTCACCGGCCGGAAAATCTAGGCAGGTTGTTCAGCATGGCCCCCAATGAAATGCTGGAGTGGGGACCCTCATTATTTGTGGAGTTGACAGCTCCACCCTGATCGGGGGCACCACTGTCCGTGCTCGGAGACTGCATCCTGCCGACTACACCAAGTGTAGAGTTGAGCAGGTTCTCCGGATGCAGTGACGAGACACGAGACAAGGGATGACTTGTGAAATCAACTTTTATAACTTGGAGCTGCAGGGGCTATGCTGAACAAGTAACAGGGGTAACAACAATCAGTCCTCGCAGGGACTCAACAAAATAAACAATACTTTTCTTATAGTCAATGTGACTAACCCGGCTAGTCCGGGCGTCGAAGGCCACGTATGGCCCAAACTATGGGTCCTTGTTTCCTATAGTTCACTTATCCTTCCAGACATCGCTCGGGTTCACAGGTTCGGCCGCTTAGAGGTCGCTGAATGTGGCTGCCTTGACGACTCGTTGTCCCGGGATGATTTGAGCTTGACAGGCCCTGAAGAAACTGTGCTGATGGGGCACAACAGGCCCTGAAGGATCTGTGCTGGTGGGGCACAGCAGGCCCTGAAGACTCTGTGCTGGTGGGGCACAACAGGCCCTGAAGGATCTGTGCTGATGGGGCACAACAGGCCCTGAAGGATCTGTGCTGATGGGGCACAACAGGCCCTGAAGGATCTGTGCTGGTGGGGCACAACAGGCCCTGAAGACTCTGTGCTGGTGGGGCACAACAGGCCCTGAAGACTCTGTGCTGGTGGGGCACAACAGGCCCTGAAGACTCTGTGCTGGTGGGGCACAACAGGCCCTGAAGACTCTGTGCTGGTGGGGCACAACAGGCCCTGAAGACTCTGTGCTGGTGGGGCACAACAGGCCCTGAAGACTCTGTGCTGGTGGGGCACAACAGGCCCTGAAGACTCTGTGTTGGTTGGGCTTTCAGGATGTCTTACCGGCTCTTGTCTCACAGTGCAGTGATGATGCAGTTCCCCAAATGACTTTCGGCTGGCCTCGGCTCAGGGTCCCCTTGTAGACAGAACGTGGGCCTCTATTGCCGCCTATGGCGAGGTGGCATCCACTGAGGCCTGTGATGGCAGGGCCACAGCTGTGGAAGGAGACAGGGGGCAGTGTCCAGGCTGCTGCAGCCATTTTACGTGTCGTCGCAGCGGCAACTTGAGGTAACGGACCTGTCTCAAAAGGGCGGGGGACCGCGGGCGTGGCTGTGTGTGACCGTGGGCAGAGAGCTGCCTCCGGTAAAAGTCTCTCACGTTTCTCTTGTCGGTGAGTGCGTAGCTTTTTCCTAACCGACTCCTGACGGTGTCTCTTACACACACCGCTCGTCACCCCGTCTCTCTCTAAGTCACTCGGCTTCTCTCCTCCTGTCACAACAGGCTCTGAAGACTCTGTGCTGGTGGGGCACAACAGGCCCTGAAGACTCTGTGCTGGTGGGGCACAACAGGCTCTGAAGACTCTGTGCTGGTGGGGCACAACAGGCCCTGAAGACTCTGTGCTGGTGGGGCACAACAGGCTCTGAAGACTCTGTGCTGGTGGGGCACAACAGGCCCTGAAGACTCTGTGCTGGTGGGGCACAACAGGCTCTGAAGACTCTGTGCTGGTGGGGCACAACAGGCCCTGAAGACTCTGTGCTGGTGCTCCCCACACCGGCACTCAGGAGGTGCTGCCGATACCCTGAGGCAGGGAAGCTGAGACATACAGTAACAGTGTCAAATACCACGAGATCCACCAGCATCAATGGATGGATGGTCATCTCTTGTGTTGTGCTCACATATGTGTAAGAAGAAGTACCGGACCAGGGGTACCCGTTTTGCACCTGGTCCGGTACTCTCGGGGCTGTCTCCTCTGTTGGCCGAGGAAAAGCTTAGAGAACCGGACCAACCTTTGCACTTAGCAGCAGGGGGCATGGCTAAGTCTCTGAGGCAACAGCACGCATGGGAACACAGAGACTTGGTGGAAAGGGACAGCGCGCAGCAGACAGGGGTGAGCGCTCCTTCCCTTGAGCACCGGCATGACACAGGCCCGTGCAGGAGCATCCCCGCTGCAACCAGCAGAACTTGTGATAAATGACATGCAGGGCGCCCGCTGATCGTAACTAAGCAAGAAGCCGAGTGCTCCGGGCCTGTGAGTATCACATGGGTGCCGCTTGAGAGAGACCGAGAGTCGAACTGCTATCAGTGCTCTGCTTCCCCAGTATACCTTTGCCGGACCACGTAAGACTCAGACCGTGCAGGGCTTCCATCCTTCCAGCCACACTGGTACATGGACTAGGGGCTCAGCTGAATGTACCGGAGACCAACTACTGCCTCCAGAACTCGGACCACCATTATTTCCACGACCTACATGGACAAGCGTCGCGTCATCTGTTGTTGGTGCCATCACCGCTTCACAACACCCATGCCCTGAGGATCAGCGGATAGGATAATTTAACCCCACAAGAACTGTCCCTACTGTCTTCACTGTTCTTTAACCCTACCCACAATTTCACCATAGAACTGTTTTGTTCCTTGTTTACCCCTTTACCTCCCTGCGTGGAGTATCCCACTGTTGATTAAAACCCAGTTAACCCTTGCTCTGTCTCCTGCCTGTCACTACATGCCACAACCTGATCACATATGCAAAAAGGAAAGTTGTCTCCGCGTTCAGCCTGTGGTGTCTCGACCACAGTTTGTGGGTGTCTCAATACCAAAAGTTATTGTCCCAGTCCAATTATTCATTCTTGGTGTATTTGGCTCCTCCATAAAAAAAACATTTTAAAGGATTTTTCCAGTAAGAAGAAGTTATCCCTTATCCACAGGACAGAAGAAAAGTTTTAGATTGGTGGAGGTAATACTGCTGAGACCCTCAGAATCACCATCAAGTTGACGTCTGTCCACTGTTTGAAGCAATGCTCTCTACCTCTTCATTGATTGTCAATGAGACTCCTGGAGATAAGTGACGCTGTACTGATCTATCTTCAGCAATCCACTGAGACTCAGTGGAGGGGCCATGCAGAGACTTGATCACCACTCAATGCAAGGACCAAACAGATATTTCCCAATCTTGAGATCAGTTGAGGCCCTAATGGTTTGACCCCCACAAATCAACGAGTTATCGATCCTTACATATTCTTATCAAATTGCCTTTCAGTCCTCTCTTCTTTATCTGATACAGATCATAACTTTAGACCATTGTTAACCCCTTACATACCGTTGCATAAAACTTATCTAAGGGGCATCAGGCAGAAGCCAAGCACCATGAAATGTCTGGTGGACCCTCCACACCACGCAGAATGTACCTTTGGGATTTTGCTTTAAGGCACAGAGCTCAGTGATCATGAAAAAAAACGAAGATCTTGTAAAAAAAAACTAAGTAATAAAAAAAATAAGTAATGCAAATAATAAGAGCGCCTACTACTTTATTTTTATCAGAGGTGAGTAAATGAATCCTAAATAAATCAAATTTGCTATGAATTTTCTAAAAAAAATTCAGATTAATAATAATATAATAATAAAACAATTTTCTATAGCGCCGACATATTCCGCAGCACTTTACATTTCAGAGGGGACTTTTACAGACGATAGACATTACAGCATAACAATAATCACATAGATTATAACAAATACCAAGAGGAATGAGGGCCCTGCTCGCAAGCTTACAGTCTATGAGGAAAGAGGTAGACACGAAAGGTGGGTGGTAACAATTGCCCTGATTGTTTGGACCAGCCAAAATGTTAAGTGTGTAACAGTACAGACACAGAGGGCTAATGGATGCATAAAGCATGTGGGAACATGATGCAGGGAACCTGGTTATGGTAAAACTTTTAATTCTAATTGATCAAAATTATTAGAGATTGAATTAGTGGCAATCTGTGAAAAGTGCGGCCACCATTTTGCTAGATTCCCCATTAAGAAGCATTTTTTTTCCTGTATAATGACTTGTATATAAGGCAAAATTTAAAAACGACTTAAAGAAATCATATGTCATGGGGAGCAATGGGAAAACAGGAGATGAGGAACCTGGGTTCCTGAACTGCTCCTCAGACTAGGGGGAACCCTGTCTTTCCTTAACTTGGAGGTACCCTTGATGGTAGGGAGGCCCAAGTCACCGACCTGTCCCTATCTCCTGTTTAGCCCTGAGCTAAACCCCCAACTCCCACCTCAGGAGGTGAACAGTAGTGGAAACCATAAGTAAAGAACGGCAGGATATAAAGTAAACTGCACCACAAAGCAAACTAACAGGATAACACAATATGTATGTGAGGGGAACATAATACCTATGACGGACTCAGCTTCTGCTGAGCCCATTTTCCTCTTTAGAGTGGACCCTCTGGGCCGTGGCACCCACCCATCTAGGGCGAGCTGACCTAGTGGGAACCCACCCCCTGTACAGGGAGTGTCAGGGGCAAGACCAAGGGGGTGAGCCACCACGACTGCTGGGACCAGACGGCCGGCTCAGGGGACACTATTGAGTGTCTGACAACAGGACGGACAGGATACCAAACAGAGCGAGGTCGCACAGTTTCTTCCTCAAACGTGGATTCACACTTTATTCAGGTGCAAGGCATAACAGGGAATCAGGTGCAGGGTACAAACAGTGAAACACGGCAGGATGCGTGCAAGGGCATGCCAAATGTTCCAGGCATAGTACGTGCGCGAAAACATACCAGGGTCCAGGACAGGATACGTGATAGGGATCACACAAGAGTTCCTAGAAGGGATGCATGCTAGGACACACCAGTATCCAAGATGGGGTGCGATGGCATCGGACTCCGGACTACTGGCAACGACCAACAGGGTCCAGGCATCAGGCTGCTTACATCAGCTCCGGACATCAGGCCGCAGTTATCTGGTTCCGGACCTCTGGCAACGGTCGGCAGGTTTCAGGAATCCGGCAGGCAAGCCAACGTTCAAGGCAGGGTGCGTGCTTGGAGCCACGCCAGGGTTCAAGGCAGGGTGCGTGCTTGGAGACACGCCAGGGTTCAAGGCAGGGTACGTGCTTGGAGACACGCCAGGGTTCAAGGCAGGGTGCGTGCTTGGAGACACGCCAGGGTTCAAGGCAGGGTGCGAGCTTGGAGACACGCCAGGGTTCAAGGCAGGGTGCGTGCTTGGAGACACGCCAGGGTTCAAGGCAGGGTGCGTGCTTGGAGGCACGCCAAGATACAAGACAGTGCGCGTGTAGAGACACGCCAAGGCACAAGGTTCAAGATAGAGTGCGTGTGTAGAGACACGCCAAGGCACAAGGTTCAAGACAGAGTGCGTGTGTAGAGATACGCCAAGGTCAGGGTTCCAGGACAGGGTTAGGGCCTGTGCGTGCAAGAGGGCATGACAGGGAGCATGGCAAAGCCTGCGCGTACTTTTGCAGAAGCACGGGCAGGTATGCCATGGGCAGGCGAGGGCCTGCGCATGCTTTAGAGAGCACGCAGAGCACAGTGCAGAAACAGCGTGAAGTGCAAGGGAGCACAGAGGGCATGGCTGGGGCACTGGCTAGCTGATTGGGCTGCGGCACTGACCACCGGGCAAGACTCCAGCGAACCCGGCTGAGGCATGGCAGGCGACACAGCTGTCACTGACCGACGAGCACGGCTGAGGCACAAGCAGGCGGGCACGGCTAGGGCGGGCATGGCTGAGGCACAAACAGGAGGCTAGGAAGGCCAGGCGCATGCAAAGAGCATACGAAGCAGCAAGGGAAGACAAGACAAGAAACCAGGCAGAGCTAAGACAGAGTACAGAACCAGGGACGGATGCATAGGCAGAAACACGGAATCAGGTCAGAGCAAGAACAGAGCTAGCAGCGGAGCGTAGGCCGAAGCCCAGAGCCAGGCCAAGGGAGAACCTTGGGACTAGCCTAGAAACGTGCAAGAGAGCATAATAGGCAAGAGTCTAGCAGCGGAGCATAGGCGAAGCCCAGAGCCGGGTCAAGGCAGGGCCTTGGGACTAGACATGGAAAGGAGAACAAAAGGAAAGAGAGGAGGAATGGTGCGTGTGTCAGGGAGCACTACAGAGCACCATAGGAGAGAGCGAGGCAGAGTAAGCAAAGACTGAGACCATAGGGAGGAACAAGGCAGAGTATAGCGAAGGCAAGACATGCCAAAAACAGGCAAGGCAGAGAATAACAGAAGGACTACAAGTCCAAGCAGGACAAAGACGAACATGGCACAACGGACAAACATAAGACAAGGCACGGGACAAGAGACGAAATACGAGCACGGAGCGTGTGCAGTGACGCACGACAGAGCAGAGTGCAAGGGCACAGAATAGAGGGAGCGCCCCACAGACCAAGCAGCCATGCAGGGACACCACACAATACTCAGGCCCTGAGCACAGGAAGGGGCGGCCTAATATAGGGCACAGCACCTCCTCTTCCGGGTCAGGACCAGGGGAGAACTTCCTAGTTCAGATGCTCCAGGATCACAGAGCGCAGTCACATGATCAGGGTTTCAGACATGACGAGATGATCACAGAACCAGACAGTGCAGGATCTTAGGAAACATCACATGATCAAGGTTTCAGACATGACGAGATGATTGCAGAACCAGCAGTGCAGGATCCTAGGAAATATCACATGATTAGAGTTTCAGACATGATGAGATGACTGCAGAACCAGACAGTGCAGGATCCTAGGAAAGACACATGATCAGGGATTCAAGACATGGCGAGAAGATCACAGAAGGCAAAGCAGAAACGCAGGTATCTTGCAGCTCAGCAGACATGAGGTGAGTGTGCACACTGCTCTAGGGAACAAGCAGGACAGCAGACATGAGATGCGCGTGCACACCGCTCCAGGGTCATGAGGTAAAACAGACATGGCGGACATAATAGACATGGCGAGCATGACAATACCAACAGGGAAATGTACAAACAACAAAGTATACTTCACCAAACTCCTAAAGAAAAACTTGAGTATCAACAGCTACTCCAACACTGGGCTGATATGCAAAAGACAAGTGCTATAGTTGGCATCCAGGAATGTTCTGAGCCATACTAAAAGGGAGTAGGTGTTCCCAGAAGCCTCAGCCACTAATCAAAAAGTTAACTCCTGCCAAGCTGAACATCAGTGAACAAACCACTGATGACGCCCAAACTCAGGCTGAGCAACAAGAACCTTCTAAAACTGCACAACAGACTCCCCACTGTGAACAGTGTCTGAAGCCGGCATGACATAATTTAAGTAACCAAAATTGATTTTTTAATTAAAAAATAGGACATTTCAGTGTAATATATAAAGGAAGTAAGAACTGCCAAAAATGAGGACCTCAGACACACACTGTATTAGACATAGAGGAGGCCTCATACACATCTGGTCACATTGTCAAGTATTGATCTCCTAGACTCATAAAGGCTATGAACTTCTGAGGGTTATATACCAAGGAAATGTCCTCCAGACCATGGAATAGACAATAGGTGACAATATAATACCAATAAGGGGATGTGCACACATGGAGTCAAAGTTATTCACCATTTTGGCATCTTTTGGCAGCAAAAACACAGCTGAAAAAACGCTTTTTTGGAGCTTTGTTACCGTGTTTTTGGTTGATTTGACTGAAGTCAATAGTTAAAACGCAGGGCAAAATCGCGCAGAGAATTGAAATATAGCAGATTATTTTCTGCACCAGATTTGCAAGTCAAAAATACTCAACATATGCATGGCACATCAGGTATCTCAATCACTTTGCTGGCATCAGATATTGCTTCAGGTTTTGTCACAAAGCCGTGATGAAAGAATGCGACAAAAATGCAACAAATCTGCAACATGTGCACACAGCCTAAATTTTGAACACATTTTTGAGATTTATATAGCAACTAAATGAACACAAGAATATGTTAAAGTCTATAGATGAGCAATATAATACCAATAAATTTTAGCAAGCTTTTTGAGGATTATATAACAACGAAATTGCATCCCAGAAGACATATTAGTATATGGATGAGAAATTTAATACAGCAAAAAAAATTAACTTTTTTTGTAGTGTTATATATCATAAAAAATGTACCTCAAACCATGGAATTGTGCTTTGGTGAGAAATGTAACCCAGCTAATTTTTTTAACACTTTTTGGAAGTGTTGTAAATCATAGAAATATACCAAAGACCACATAATGCTCTATGGCAGCAAAATTTAACCCAGCATAATTTGTTAACACTTTTCTGAGTGTTATATATGACAAAAAATGTACTCCAGACCACAAAATAATGTATGGGTAAGAAATGTAACTTATAAAAATAATTAATTGATTTTTAGGAGTGTTTTGCATCCAATAAATGTAACCCAGACCAACTAGTAGTGTATGGGTCAGAAATGTAACCTAACCATGCCAAATTTTTAAAGTTTTTTGCACTGTTATATAAAACCAAAATGTGACAGAAAGCACATAATAACCTATGGATGAGTTATCTAATCCAGAAATATTTTTCAAAGCTTTTTGTGAATTTTATATACCACCGTAATGCAATAATAACCATGTTAAAATGTATGGATGAGTCATTAAATCCATTAAAAAAGTTTAGAACATAAATATTTTGAAAGCGTACTCTATGTACTTATACACTCATGAAAGATTTGCAAAAAGTGCAAAGCTAGGAAAAAATTATAAGGAGGGTCATCCATAGAGCACTGAAAGGCAACAACTGGTAGGCTTCATTCAATTGTTTAAAAAAATTGTACTCTCATAAAGGCTTTGCACAAAGTACAAAGCCAGGAAATTATATAAGCAGTGAATGCAGAAATCTTCTTCAGGTGTCTGCTGCATATTTTCATTCCTCGGAAGGCTGGGGGATTTGTCTCCATCTGCTTCCTGGAGCCACATTCCCAGGTGCCTGGGCTGTAAGTGACCATGCTTCAGGTAGTGCCAGAGCCCTCAACATATAGAATCAGACAACATTTCCCTGTGTTCCAAGCACCATCAGTTGCTCATGCATAATAGATGGGGAACCTCAAGGACAGTACGATCTCTCGGGGGTGGTAGTAGACATTTATCAAGCTGCCTCAAGGAGCCTCTGGCTGCCCATTCATTCCTCAAGAAGGGTTCATCATGCTCTCTTCTTGAATCACTCTCACTGCATACGGGCGATGTTGCCCCTCTTTTAAGGAACATGACCGTCGTTTATAGTGGTCAGCTCTTGCAGCCTTCTAAGCAAGCGTTCTGTCTCTACTGCCCGATGGTTAAATGAGATGTGATGACGGGTCCAAACTCTTCAATGGACCCCCTTCTCTGCTGATGGTCATAAGCAACTATCATCCTCTGGGATGCCAACTCCATACGGCTTTCATGCCCGATACCATTTGTCCAGACCTGGTCATGGCTCGCCTCCTTGTCTCTTCTGACCAGCCTAGGCCCTCGCAGTATGTTCATCAGTTCCTGATTACTGGTTCTCCTGTCTGCAGTCTGCAAGAACCCCAGTAGTAAAAGATACAGCCTAGGTTAGGGCCTTGGTTTGTCCAGGATATCTGCCAAATCGAAATTCCATATTTCTCTCGTCACTCACTTGGGAGTCTCGCATTCTTCTGCCATCTTTGCTGCCCACTAAGCATGTTACACTATATGGATGACTAATTGAATATAGCAAAAATTTGTAACACCTTTTTGGAGTGTTATAAATCAAAGAAATGCACCCCAGACCTCGTAATACTGAATTGCTGAGAAATGTGAGGTCAAATGTCCCGTTGTTCAAAAAAATAAATAAGATGGAGTGAGGAAATTACAGGCCAGTGAGCCTGACTTCTATACCAGGAAATATCTTTGAATAAATTATTAAGCAGCATGCATGTAAGTACTTAGATAAGAATACAGTAATTAAACAAAGCAAGCAGGGCTTTACTGACCATCTGGCAATTATGGCAAATGCTAGAAGGGCCTGTCTAGTCTTGGGGTGCCTTGTTTGCTACATTGTTAACAGAATCAGTGTTCTCAAAACACCCATACTGTTGAGACGAAGCACAAAGTCGCTGATTGCATCAATTACCCTAGTAATAGTAATTTACTTGTAGTAAATCCTGCTTTCCTCCATCCAGGGTAATATTAGTAATATATCCAACAGTGCTTGGGTACAGTGACAGCATGGGCCTGTGTGATTTCAAATGCCAGTGCTGAGTTTCAGTCCCAGTCCATACCTGAAAGCAAGCATGGATTTGTATCAAACAAGTCATGCCAGACTAATCTAATTTCCTTCTATGATGGAATCACTGACTGGGTGGATCAGGGAAATGCAGTATCATATATATAGTATATCTCAACTTCAAAAAACCATTTCATAAAGTATCTCATACTATCCCTATTGAAAAATGACCAAGTATGGGATTGACAAGGCTACGGTTAAGTGGATTCATAACTGGCTCAGAGATCATACTCAAAGAGTGGTAATAAATTGTTGCACATCCAATTGGCAGAGTATCTCCAGTGCAGTACCACAAAACTCTGTCCTGGCCCCAGTGTTGCAAGTGGGGACCACAAGGCTCTATCCGGGCCCTGGTGTTACAAGTGGCGACCATAAGGCTCTGTCCTGGCCCCATTGTTATTCAACATTTTTATAAATGATCTAAATGAGGGTACTAATCAAATTTGATGATGATGCAAAGCTAGGAGGGATAGCTAACACTAAAAAAGACAGAGAAAGGATTCAGAATGATCTAGAGAAGCTTGGTCAATGTGCAGTGACTAATAGAATGATATTTACAGGGAGAAATGCAAGATTCTACAACTGGGTAAGTAAAACAAAAATTACATCTCCAGAATGGGAGAAATAGAACTAAGCAACAGCATGTGTGAAAAAGACTTGGGTATACTAATAGATCACAGACTGCACATGAGTCAACAGTGTGATGCATCAGCAAAAAAGACAAACACAGTTTTAGGATGTATTAAGAGAAGCATAGAGTCTAGATCATATAAAGTAATTATCCCCCTTTACTCCTCCTTGGTCATGCCACATCTGGAATACTGTGTCCAGTTCTAGGATGTATTAAGAGAAGTATATAGTCTAGATCATGTGAAGTAATTATCTGCTCTACTCCTCTACTCAAGACATTGAAAAACTAGAGCATGTTCAGATAAGAGCGAATAGGATGGTGAGCGGACTGCAGAGTATGTTCTACGAGGAACGGTTAAAGGATCTGGAAATGTTTGGCATGCAAAAAAGAAGGCTAAGGCTAGTTTCACACTTGCTTTTTTTTGCAGCGCGTTTTTCCCGCAAAAAAACGCATTAAAACAACGCATACAAAAGCATACAACTGCTGCGTTTTTTTCAAGCATTTTTATGAGCATGCATGAAAAAAACGCAGCGTTTTTATGCGTTTGTATGCGTTTTTAGTGCGTTTTTACCGCGTTTGCGTTTTTTTCCAACATTAGGTGGCCCCTCACACTAACCCAAACCATGACTTTACTAACCCTAACCCTGACCCTAACCCTAACCCTAACTAACCCTAACCCTAACCCTGACCCTAACCCTTAACCAAACCATACTTAACCCTAACCCAAACCCTAAACCCTAACTAACCCTAACCCTAACCCTGACCCTAACCCTGACCCTAACCCTTAACCAAACCATACTTAACCCTAACCCAAACCCTAAACCCTAACTAACCCTAACCCTAACCCTAACCCTGACCCTGACCCTTAACCAAACCATACTTAACCCTAACCCAAACCCTAAACCCTAACTAACCCTAACCCTAACCCTAACCCTGACCCTGACCCTAACCCTTAACCAAACCATACTTAACCCTAACCCTGACCCTAACCCTAACCCTAACCCTGACCCTAACCCTTAACCAAACCATACTTAACCCTAACCCAAACCCTAAACCCTAACTAACCCTAACCCTAACCCTAACCCTGACCCTAACCCTTAACCAAACCATACTTAACCCTAACCCAAACCCTAAACCCTAACTAACCCTAACCCTAACCCTAACCCTGACCCTAACCCTGACCCTAACCCTTAACCAAACCATACTTAACCCTAACCCTGACCCTAACCCCAACCCTAACCCTGACCCTGACCCTAACCCTAACCCTAAACCCCTTTAACTAACCCTAACTCTAACCCAAACCCCTAAATTCCATGGTTAAAAAAAAAAAAACGCATGTGCAAAAAAACGCATACATAAGCATGCCAATGCGCACATATGCGCACCCATAGGCTATAATGGCCATTTTTAGCGCAAAACGTGCGCATACGTGCGCATGCGCTTTTTTGCAGGGCCAAAAAATGCAACATGCTGCGTCTGGAAAATACCAACGCACACCCCAAAAAAACGCAGCGCATGAAAATCGCATACGTGCGCATGCCAGCGCGCAGGTATGCGCACCCATGTTAAATATAGGGGAAAAAACGCATGCCCACGTATGCGTTTTTTTCCAGCGCAAAAAAACGCAAATGTGAAACCAGCCTTAAAGGAGACTTAATAGCTGTCTACAAATATTTGAATGACTGTTACAGTGTAGAGGGATCATCATTATTCTCATTTTCACATGGAAACACAAGAAACAATGGAATTAAACTGAAAGGGAGAAGATACAGATTAGATATTAAAAATACCTTTTTGACAGCGAGGGTGATCAATAACTGGAACAGGCTGCCACGAGAGGTGGTGAGATTTTCTTCAATGGAAGTTTTCAAATGGAGGCTGGTCAGACATCTGTCTGTGATGGTTTAGTGACTTGTGCATTGAGCTGGGGGTTGGACATGATGACTCTTGACATCCCTTCCAAATTCTAACATATAATTTTATGATGCTATGTTTCTCAGTCTTAAAAATCACAGAAATGTACCCAGACCCCGTAATACTGTATGGCTGAAAAATGTAATTGCGCAAACTGTATGGGTGAGAAATATAATCCAGGTAATTTTTTAAACTCTATTTTCAAGTTTTAGATATCACAGAAATGCACTACAGAACATTTGAAACTGTATGGCTGAGAAATTTAAGACAGTAAAATTTGTTAACACTTTTTTCAGGTCCATAGGTGGACCCCAGAAAAGGTAATACTGTATGGCTGACAAATTTAACCCTGCTCAATTTGTAAATGCTTTTTTGGAGTTACATATATATATATACATACTATATATATATATATATATATATATATATATATATATATATAATGATCCAGAACACAGAATAGTGAATAGATAAGAAATTTTTATGACTCTTATTTGAGTGTCATACAATGCGAAAAAAAGACGCAAATGATGTAGTATTCAATGGATCAAAATATATATTTCATTTTTTCACCCCCCCCAAAAAAAACCTGCAGCTATATATTTACCAACGGACTGCAGAGCCCTAATCCCTGTCTACAGACTGCACACTAATTGCAGATTGTATGTGATACAGACGATTAGCCTTTAGAAGGGCTGTTAGTATAATGGCTCAGCTTCAGCTGTATCTACACTACAAGCAGGGCCGCCATCAGGGCTTTACTGCCCTGACTGGCATATGGGGCCCGGTCAGCAGAGGGGTCCCACATCACGCCCCTTTTCTTCTGCTGATCAGGCCCCAGTGGTAGGATTTTGCCAGGCCTGCATGACAATAGTTAAAGCCGCCAGCCAATGGGAGGCTGGCAGCTGACGTCAGAGTGCACGTCGCCGGCATCTGATGTCATTTTCATTCGCCAGCAAGTGCGCGCTTTCAGCCTGGAGGGAAGATCGCTCGCCGCAGGAACGCGGCAAGGTAAGGAGAAAGGTTTTTTTAAAAAAATTTTATTGAAAGCACCAAGCCAGCAGGATGAAGACAAGTGTCCATCCTGCCGGGGGCAGAATAGAGATGGGGCAGAATGGAGACACAGGGGGCAGTATGAAAGCTATGGGGGCATGATTGGAGACACAGGGGACATAATTGGAGACACAGGGGGCATAATTGGAGACATGGTGGCAGGATGAAAGATGTGGGGGCAGGATTGGAGACACAGGGGGAAGGATTGGAGACATGATGGCAGGATGAAAGATATGGTTGCAGGATTGGAGACATGGGGCAGGATTAGAGACACAGGGGGCATGATTCAAGACATAGTGGCAGGATGAAAGATATGGGGGCAGGATTGGAGACACAGGGGGCATGATTGGAGACATGGTGTGGAATGGAGACAGATGGGGCAGGATGGAGACAGATCAGGCAGGATGGAGAGAGATCAGGCAGGATGGAGACAGATGGGGCAGGATGGAAAGTGATGGGGCAGGATCATGGGGCCGGATGGAGACAGATGTGCAGTTTCATGGCACAGGATCATGGGACAGATGGGGCAGGATCATGGGAAAGTTAGGGCAGGATAATGGGACATTTGTGGCAGGATCATGGGACAGTTTTGGCAGGATCATGGGACAGATGGGTCAGGATAATGGGACAGATGTGGCAGGATCATGGGACAGATGGGGCATGATGGGGAGATCAGATGGGGCAGGATGGATAGTCATGAGGGCAGGATGGGTGAACATATGGCTGGAGCCCGAAATGAGACACACAGGGGGCGAGGATGGGGGATATTATTATCATATGGGCTAATTAAGGGATATTATTACTGCACTGATTTATTTATTTTATTTTTTGAGTATACTGTTTTAAATGAGGACGCTGTACTGTTACTGTGCAGGGTGATACTTTGTATGGTATTTGTTCTTTGTAAGTGATATTATAGGTCACTATGTGGTGGTAATATGGTGTCTGGTCATGGTACGGGGGTATTTGTCCCTTGTGTGTGACATTATTGGTCATTTTAAATATTTAAAAATATACCTAAATTGCATTTCATATTTTAACAAATGTTTAATAGGTTAAAGTAGAGTAGGGCCAGGCTAAAAGAGTCTACCATGTTGTGGTGGCGGCTTAACCCCTTAGTGATGGAGCCAAATTTTTTAAATCTGGCCAGTGCTATTTTATGTGGCAAGAACTCTGGAACGTTTCAACAAATCCCAGTGATTTTGAGATTGTTTTTTTCGTGGCACATTATGATTTATGATAATGATAAATTTAGGTCGATATGTTTTGTGTTTATTTACAAAAAATATCAGAAATTTGAGAAAAAATGTTAAAAAAATTAGCAATTTTAAAATTTTGAATGATTATTCCTTTAATCCAGATAGTCATATCATAGCAAAACATTAATAAATAGCATTTTCCACATGTCTGCTTTACATCAGCACTAGTGTTAAGCATTCCGATACCGAGTACCGATATTTTTTCAATATCGGATATCGGAATCGGAAGTTCCCATAATGCAAAGAGCCACTGCTGTGGCTCTGATTGGATGCCGAAATGACATCATCATGATGCGCGGTCAGTTCGGGCCTTCCGGGGGGTCTGTGCCGACTGCCTGGGGGTCTGTACCGGCCTGCCGGGGGTCTGTGCCGACTGCCTGGGGGTCTGTGCAGGCTGCAGGGGTATGTATCGGCCTGCCGGGGGGCTGTGCCGGCCTGCCGGTGGTCTGTACCGACTGTCCGGGGGTCTGTGCGGACTGCCGGGGGGCTGTACCGACCTGCCGGGGGGCTGTGCAGGCTGCGGGGGTCTGTGCAGGCATCGTCCGATGGAACTACAAGTCCCATCGGGCGATGCCTGCTACCATGCCGGTGATTGACACATTAGCCAATGATGGGACAGTAGTAGTCCCATCATCCGGCCTAGGAGGGATAGCTAATACTAGAGAAGAGAGAGAGAGGATTCAAAAAGATTTAAATAAACTGGAGAAGTGGGCAGCAACTAACAGAATGGTTTTTAACAGGGAGAAATGCAAAGTACTACATCTGGGCAATAAAAATGAAAAAAGCATATATAGAATGGGAGGAATAGGGCTAAGTGACAGCACATGTGAAAAAGACTTGGGTATACTAATAGATCACAGACTGAATATGAGTCAACAGTGTGATGCAGCAGCAAAAAAGGCAAATGCAATTCTAGGATGTATTAACAGAAGCATACAGTCTAGATCACGTGAAGTAATTATTTCCCTCTACTCCTCTTTGGTCAGACCTCATCTGGAATATTGTGTCCAATTTTGGGCACCACATTTTAAAAAAGACATCAACAAACTGGAGCAAGTTCAGAAAAGAGCGACCAGAATGGTGACCGGTCTGCAAACCCTGTCTTATGAGGAAAGGTTGCAGGATTTGGGAATGTTTAGTTTGCAAAAGAGAAGACTGAGAGGAGACTTAATAGCTGTCTACAAATATCTAAAGGGCTGTCACATTGTAGAAGGATCAACTTTATTCTCATTTGCACAAGGAAAGACTAGAAGCAATGGGATGAAGTAGAATGGGAGGAGACACAGATTAGATATTAGAAAAAACTTTTTGACAGTTAGAGTGATCAATGAGTGGAACAGGCTGCCACGAGAAGTGGTGAGTTCTCCTTCAATGGAAGTCTTCAAACAGAGGCTGGACAGACATCTGACTGGGATGATTTAGCGAATCCTGCTTTGAGCAGGGGGTTGGACCAGATGGCCCAGGAGGTCCCTTCCAACTCTACGATTCTATGATTCTATGATTCTATGTGTTGAATGTAAAAAAAAAAATACATACATACTACATGCTACATACATACTACATATATGCTACATGCTACATACATACTACATGCATGCAACATACATACATGCTACATATATACCACATATATAATACATGCATGCAACATGCATACTACATATATACTACATGCATGCAACATACATATATACTACATGCAACATGCATACTACATATATACTACATGCATGCAACATACATACTACATGAATGCAACATGCATATTACATATATACCACATATATACTACATGCATGCAACATACATATATACTACATATATACTACATGCAACATACATACTACATGCATGCAACATACATACATTGAGTGCATTGAGCAGCAAGGTGGTGTGCTGGTGAAAGGGGAAAAAAAAAAAAAAAAAAACTCTTTTAAATCTTCTTCCTGAGGCTGGTTTCACATTTGCGTTTTTTAGCGCTGGAAAAAAACGCATACCTGCGCATGCGTTTTTTCCCCTATATTTAACATGGGTGCGCATACCTGCGCGCTGGCATGCGCATGTATGCGATTTTCATGCGCTGCGTTTTTTTGGGGTGTGCATTGGTATTTTCCAGACGCAGCATGTTGCATTTTTTGGCCCTGCAAAAAAGCGCATGTGCACATATGCGCACGTTTTGCGCTAAAAATGGCCATTATAGCCTATGGGTGCGCATATGTGCGCATTGGCATGCTTATGTATGCGTTTTTTTGCACAAGCGTTTTTTTTTTTTAACCATGGAATTTTGGGGTTTGGGTTAGAGTTAGGGTTAGTTAAAGTGGTTTAGGGTTAGGGTTAGGGTCAGGGTCAGGGTCAGGGTTAGGGTTAAGTATGGTTTGGTTAAGGGTTAGGGTCAGGGTAAGGGTTAGGGTTAGGGTTAGGGTTAGGGTAAGGGTTAGGGTTAAGTATGGTTTGGTTAAGGGTTAGGGTCAGGGTTAGGGTCAGGGTTAGGGTTAGTTAGGGTTTAGGGTTTGGGTTAGGGTTAAGTATGGTTTGGTTAAGGGTTAGGGTCAGGGTTAGGGTCAGGGTTAGGGTTAGTTAGGGTTTAGGGTTTGGGTTAGGGTTAAGTATGGTTTGGTTAAGGGTTAGGGTCAGGGTTAGGGTTAGGGTTAGGGTTAGTTAGGGTTAGGGTTAGGGTTAGGGTTAGGGTCAGGGTCAGGGTTAGGGTTAGGGTTAGGGTTAGGGTTAGGGTTAGTTAGGGTTTAGGGTTTGGGTTAGGGTTAAGTATGGTTTGGTTAAGGGTTAGGGTCAGGGTTAGGGTTAGGGTTAGGGTTAGTTAGGGTTAGGGTCAGGGTTAGGGTTAGTAAAGTCATGGTTTGGGTTAGTGTGAGGGGCCACCTAATGTTGGAAAAAAACGCAAACGCGGTAAAAACGCACTAAAAACGCATACAAACGCATAAAAACGCTGCGTTTTTTTCATGCATGCTCATAAAAATGCTTGAAAAAAACGCAGCAGTTGTATGCTTTTGTATGCGTTTTTTTAATGCGTTTTTTTGCGGGAAAAACGCGCTGCAAAAAAAAGCAAGTGTGAAACTAGCCTGAGCGAGTGTGAACGAGCTGAGTGTGACCTGAGTGTAAGTGCGAACTGTGGTAAGTGTGTGACTTGAAATTCAGTGACTTTAGATTCAGAGAGTTTCCAAGGGAGGTCTTACTGAATTGCTGTTATAGTAATACTTTTTTTTTTTTTTTTTTATTTATTTTTGCTTATCTTATTGTCTGGTGCAATCCCCATTAGGATGTGCTCCACTATTGCCAATGCCATCCAGTGCACGTCTTGCCGCATGTATGAAATCCTTGAACAGCCGGTCGAGGGTGCATACTGCTGTGCAAGATGTGTGCACGTTGTGCATTTGGAAGCCCAGATACTGGATCTAAATGTGCAGCTGGCAACACTGAGATCCATAGACAATATGGAAAGGAGTCTTCTGCTCACTGAGCAGACGCTCAATGGGATAGATGAGGGGGGGGATGCTAGGTTGGAGCTGCAGGACAATGAAGCAGCAAGCTGGGTGACAGTTAGAAGGCGGGGTAGAGGGAAGAGCACCAGGGAGGCTAGTCCTGATCTGGCACACCCCAATACGTTTGCAAAGTTGGCAGATGAGGGGAGTGTTAGTGCAGGAGTAGCACTGCTGCAGCAAGGCATGTCCTCTGAAAGCAGGAGGAGTGTCTTCTCCAGTAAGGGGGGAAATAGGAGAGCAGGGCAGGCCAGACAGGTTCTGGTAGTGGGAGACTCAATTATTAGGGGAACAGATAGGGCAATCTGTCACAAAGACAGGGATCGTCGAACGGTGTGCTGCCTACCTGGCGCTCGAGTCCGACACATCGCTGATCGGGTTGACAGATTACTGGGAGGGGCTGGAGAGGATCCAGTGGTCATGGTGCACATTGGCACAAATGACAAAGTTAGAGGTAGGTGGAAGGTCCTTAAAGATGATTTCAGGGAATTAGGCTGTAAGCTTAAAGCAAGGACCTCCAAGGTGGTATTTTCGGAAATACTTCCTGTACCACGTGCCACGCCAGAGAGGCAACGGGAGATTAGGGAGGTTAATAAGTGGCTCAGGAATTGGTGTAGGAAGGAGGGGTTTGGGTTCCTGCAGAACTGGGCCGACTTCTCAGTTGGCTACAGGTTCTACGCTAGTGACGGGCTGCACCTCAATGGGGAGGGTGCAGCTGTGCTGGGGGAGAAAATGGCTAGAAGGTTGGAGGAGTGTTTAAACTAGGGATGGGGGGGTATTCCTTTTATAGGAGGGGAAGACAGTGCAGATAGAGACCTGGACACAAATAATGACATTGGGGGTGGGGGTGGCATGGGGGGTGGGGTTAGAACAGTTAATAATTTAAGAAAGAATAGAGGTACAGAGAGATACATAAAGTGCATGTATACTAATGCCAGAAGTCTCGCCAACAAAATGGAGGAATTGGAGTTAATGTTGTTGGAGCATAATTATGACATGGTGGGGATATCTGAGACATGGCTGGATGAGAGCCATGACTGGGCAGTTAATTTACAGGGCTATAGTCTGTTCAGAAATGACCGTACAAATAAGCGAGGGGGAGGCGTGTGTTTATATGTAAAATCATCCTTAAAACCCATCCTTCGTGATAATATATATGAATCTAATGAAAATGTAGAGTCCCTGTGGGTAGAGATAAGGGGAGGGGGGAAAAATAATAAATTACTGATAGGGGTTTGTTATAAATCTCCAAAAATAATGGAGGCTACAGAGAATGTCCTCATAAAGCAAATAGATGAAGCAGCGACTCAAGGAGAAGTCATTATTATGGGGGACTTCAACTACCCTGAAATACATTGGGGAACCGAAACCTGCAGTTCCAGCAAAGGTAATAGGTTTTTGACTACTATGAGAGACCATTACCTTTCACAACTGGTTCAGGACCCAACAAGAGGGGGGGCACTGCTAGACCTAATATTATCCAACAGGCCAGACCGCATATCAAATGTAAGGGTTGGGGGTCACTTGGGTAATAGTGATCACAAATTAATAAGTTTTCATGTATCCTTTAATAAGATGTGTAGTAGAGGGGTTACAAGGACACTAAACTTCAGGAAGGCAAATTTCCAACGGATGAGAGATGATCTTGGTGCAATTAACTGGGACGATATCCTGAGACATAAAAATACACAAAGAAAATGGGAGACGTTTATTAGCATCCTGAATAGGATCTGTGCACAATATATACCGTATGGGAATAAACATGCGAGAAATAGGAGGAAACCACTATGGCTAAATAGAGCTGTAAGGGGCGCAATAAGAGATAAAAATAAAGCATTTAGAGAATTAAAGCAAGTAGGTAGTGATGAGGCATTAAATAAATACAGAAGATTAAATAAATTCTGTAAAAAGCAAATCAAGACAGCAAAGATTGAGACAGAGAGACTCATTGCCAAAGAAAGTAAAAATAATCCCAAAATATTCTTTAACTACATAAATAGTAAGAAGCTAAAAAATGATAGTGTTGGTCCCCTTAAAAATAGTCTGGGTGAAATGGTGGATGAGGATGAGGAAAAAGCCAATATGCTAAATGACTTTTTTTCAACAGTATTTACACAAGAAAATCCCATGATGGATAACATGATCAGGGATAAAAATTCTCCATTAAATGTCACCTGCTTAACCCAGCAGGAAGTACGGCGGCGTCTACAAATCACTAAAATTGACAAATCCCCGGGCCCGGATGGGATACACCCCCGAGTACTGCAGGAATTAAGCACAGTCATTGATAGACCACTATTTTTAATCTTTAAAGATTCCATAATAACAGGGTCTGTACCACAGGACTGGCGTATAGCAAATGTGGTGCCAATATTCAAAAAGGGGACAAAAACTGAACTGGGAAATTATAGGCCTGTAAGTTTAACCTCAACTGTGGGTAAAATCCTGGAGGGTTTTCTAAGAGATACTATACTGGAGTATCTGGAGAAGAATAACCTTATGACCCAATATCAACATGGGTTTACAAGAGACCGTTCCTGTCAGACTAATCTGATAAGCTTTTATGAAGAGGTAAGTTCCGGACTGGACCAAGGGAATGCAGTGGACGTGGTGTACATGGACTTTTCAAAAGCTTTTGATACGGTGCCACTCAAAAGGTTGATACATAAAATGAGAACAATGGGGATAGGGGAAAATATGTGTAGGTGGGTTAAGAGCTGGCTCAGGGATAGGAAACAAAGGGTGGTTATTAATGGAGCACACTCGGACTGGGTCACGGTTAGCAGTGGGGTACCACAGGGGTCAGTTTTGGGCCCGCTTCTTTTTAACATATTTATTAATGACCTTGTAGGGGGCATAGAGAGTAGAATTTCAATATTTGCAGATGACACTAAACTCTGCAGGGTAATTAATACAGAGGAGGACAATTTTATATTACAGGAGGATTTATGTAAACTAGAAGCTTGGGCTGATAAATGGCAAATGAGCTTTAATGGGGATAAATGTAAGGTCATGCACTTGGGTAGAACGAACAAGTTGTATAATTATGTGCTTAATTGTAAAACACTGGGCAAAACAGTCACTGAAAAAGACCTGGGTGTATGGGTGGACGACAAACTCACATTTAGTGGCCAGAGTCAAGCAGCTGCTGCAAAGGCAAATAAAATAATGGGATGCATTAAAAGAGGCATAGATGCTCATGAGGAGAACATAATTTTACCTCTATATAAGTCACTAGTGCGACCACACTTAGAATACTGTGTACAGTTCTGGTCTCCGGTGTATAAGAAAGACATAGCTGAACTGGAGCGGGTGCAGAGAAGAGCGACCAAGGTTATTAGGGAACTAGGGGGTCTGCAATACCAAGACAGGTTATTACACTTGGGGTTATATAGTTTGGAGAATCGAAGGCTTAGGGGTGATCTTATTACAATGTATAAATATATGTGGGGACAATACAAAGACCTTTCTAATGATCTTTTTACTCTTAGACCTGTGACGGGGACAAGGGGGCATCCTCTACGTCTGGAGGAAAGAAGGTTTAAGCATACTCACAGACGCCGATTCTTTACTGTAAGAGCAGTGAGACTATGGAACTCTCTGCCATATGATGTTGTAATGAGTGATTCACTACTAAAATTTAAGAAGGGACTGGATGCCTTTCTTGAAAAGTATAATATTACAGGGTATATACACTAGTCTCCTTAATATTGCGTTGATCCAGGGAGCTAGTCTGATTGCCGTATGTGGAGTCGGGAAGGAATTTTTTTCCTCAATGTGAAGCTTACTGTTGCCACATGGGTTTTTTTTGCCTTCCTCTGGATCAACATGTTAGGGCAAGTTAGGATAGGATATGGGTTGAACTAGATGGACTTAAAGTCTCCCTTCAACCTTAATTACTATGTAATTACTATGTAATACATACTACATATATACTGCATGCATGCAACATGCATACTACATATATACCACATATATACTACATGCATGCAACATACATACATACATACAACATATATACTACCTGCATGCAACATGCATACTACATATATACTACATGCATGCAACATACATATCTACTACGTGCAACATGCATACTACATGCATCATACTACATATATACCACATGCATGCAACATGCATACTACATATATACCACATGCATGCAACATGCATACTACATATATACTACATGCATGCAACATACATACAACGACCTGAAACCATCTGCAGAGACTTTGAAGACTTAGGCAAGAAAGTGAAAGAACTGGGAGCGCAGGTGGTCTTCTCTTCCATCCTCCCAGTGGATGGCCATGGAACAAGGAGGTGGAATAAGATTCTGCAGGTGAACAACTGGCTACGTCGATGGTGCCGTCAGCAACGATTTGGATTTCTGGATCACGGAGTGAACTACTTATACGATGGACTACTTGCTAGAGATGGGGTGCACCTTACGAAGACTGGAAAACATGTATTTGGAAGTCGCCTTGCTACACTTGTAAGGAGAGCTTTAAACTAGAACAACATGGGAAGGGAAGCAAAAGACCAGAAAAAGCCATACACCTGACAAATGCTATTGAGAACTCTGCTAATAGAAGTGGAAAGGAAGAACAAAGACGAAAGAATCTAATTAATAAAAATATTGGAGAAAGAGAAACCAATCACAAACTAAAATGTTTCTATACTAATGCACAAAGCATGGGCAACAAACAAGGAGAATTGGAACTACTAACACAGGAAAAGAAATATGATGTCATTGGAATCACTGAAACTTGGTGGGACGATACACATGATTGGAATACAAGACTAGAAGGATACAACTTATTTGCAAGAAACAGACTTGATAAACGAGGAGGGGGTGTTGCATTGTATGTTAGAAACGCGTATATCTGCACAGAGATTGAAGCTTCAGAGACTGGGAGTTCTGTGGAAACTGTTTGGATAAGAATACAAGGACAGAACAATGGAAAGGACACCATTGTAGGCATTTACTACAGGCCGCCTGTGCAAGCTGAAGATATGGATGAACTCTTTATGCATCAAATGGCCAAGTTCTCCAAAAAATATGACATAGTTGTCATGGGAGATTTCAACTATCCAGACATTTGTTGGGAATCTCTCTCAGGCAAAACTAACAGGTCAAGGAAATTCTTATCCTCTCTTGCTGACAACTTTATCTTCCAAAAGGTAGGGGAGAAAACAAGGGGAACTGCTACCTTGGATCTAATCCTTATAAACAGGGAGGAAATGGTTGAGGAGGTAAAAGTGGCTGGAACCCTAGGAGGTAGCGACCATGCTATTTTAGAATTTTGGATAACTAGAGGCGGAAGACCTGTGAAGACTCAGACGTCAAGGTTAGATTTCAGAAAGGCAGATTTTAAGGGATTCAGAAAGATAATTGGAGGGATCCAATGGCTGGATATCCTTAAAGACAAAAATGTCCAGGAAGGATGGGAAATCTTGAAAAATGAAATTCTCAAAGCACAGTTGTTAACAATTCCGAAAAGAGGGAAGAATAGGAAGCATTTAAGGAAACCAGGATGGATGAACACAGAACTTAAGCACATGCTAAAAAGGAAGAAAAAAATGTTTATAAAATGGAAAGAGGGAGGCATATCTAAAGAAGAATATAATGCTGTCTGCAGAATCTGCAGGGCACAAATCAGATTAGCTAAAGCTGAAAATGAATTGAGGCTTGCAAGAGATGTCAAAAGCAATAATAAAGGATTTTGGGGATATGTCAAAAGTAAAAGAAAAGTCAAAGATGCTATAGGATTTTTACAGGATGAAAATGATGAAATGGTAAGACAGGATGTTGAGAAGGCTGAACTTTTAAATTCCTATTTTGCATCTGTTTTCTCTCAGAAAGGAAATGTAACACCAACTGTTATTCACTGTCCTATTAAGGGAATAGAAGAATCCAGGATATCTATAAACAGAAAGATAGTGAGGAAACACTTAGCTAACCTAAATGAATTCAAGTCTCCAGGTCCAGATGAATTACACCCCAGAGTACTGAAGGAGATAGCAGAAGAAATTTCTGAACCACTCTCCATAATCTTTGAAAATTCTTGGAGAACAGGAGAAGTGCCAGAAGACTGGAGAAGAGCAAATGTTGTTCCTATCTTCAAAAAGGGGAAGAAGGTGGACCCAGGCAACTATAGGCCGGTGAGTCTGACTTCTATACCAGGAAAGATCTTTGAACAAATTATTAAACAACATGTAAGTCAATACCTGGATAAGAATGAAGTGATCAAACAGAGTCAGCATGGGTTTGTAACTAATAAGTCATGTCAGACTAACTTAATTTCCTTCTATGACGGTATCACTGATTGGGTGGATCAAGGAAATGCTGTAGATATAGTATATCTTGACTTCAGCAAAGCATTTGACAAAGTCTCTCATACAATCCTTATTGAAAAAATGACTAAGTATGGAATGGACAAGGCAACTGTTAGGTGGATTCATAGCTGGCTTAGTGATCGGACCCAAAGAGTGGTCGTAAATGGCTGCACATCCAGTTGGAAGAATGTCTCAAGTGGGGTACCACAGGGCTCTGTCCTGGGTCCTGTATTGTTCAACATCTTTATCAACGATTTAGATGAAGGAATTGAGGGTAAACTGATTAAATTTGCTGATGACACAAAGCTAGGAGGGATAGCTAATACTAGAGAAGAGAGAGAGAGGATTCAAAAAGATTTAAATAAACTGGAGAAGTGGGCAGTAACTAACAGAATGGTTTTTAACAGGGAGAAATGCAAAGTACTACATCTGGGCAATAAAAATGAAAAAAGCATATATAGAATGGGAGGAATAGGGCTAAGTGACAGCACATGTGAAAAAGACTTGGGTATACTAATAGATCACAGACTGAATATGAGTCAACAGTGTGATGCAGCAGCAAAAAAGGCAAATGCAGTTCTAGGATGTATTAACAGAAGCATACAGTCTAGATCACGTGAAGTCATTATTTCCCTCTACTCCTCTTTGGTCAGACCTCATCTGGAATATTGTGTCCAGTTTTGGGCACCACATTTTAAAAAAGACATCAACAAACTGGAGCAAGTTCAGAAAAGAGCGACCAGAATGGTGACCGGTCTGCAAACCCTGTCTTATGAGGAAAGGTTGCAGGATTTGGGAATGTTTAGTTTGCAAAAGAGAAGACTGAGAGGAGACTTAATTGCTGTCTACAAATATCTAAAGGGCTGTCACATTGTAGAAGGATCAACTTTATTCTCATTTGCACAAGGAAAGACTAGAAGCAATGGGATGAAACTGAATGGGAGGAGACACAGATTAGATATTAGAAAAAACTTTTTGACAGTCAGAGTGATCAATGAGTGGAACAGGCTGCCACGAGAAGTGGTGAGTTCTCCTTCAATGGAAGTCTTCAAACAGAGGCTGGACAGACATCTGACTGGGATGATTTAGCGAATCCTGCTTTGAGCAGGGGGTTGGACCAGATGGCCCAGGAGGTCCCTTCCAACTCTACGATTCTATGATTCTATGATTCTTAACGTATATACTACATGCATGCAACATACATACTACATGCATGCAACATGCATACTACATGCATGCAACATACATACATACTACATATATACCACATGCACGCAACATGCAAACTACATATATACCACATATATACTACATGCATACTACATATATACCATATGCATGCAACATACATATATACAACATATATAATACATGCAACATACATACTACATATATACTACATGCATGCAACATACATACATACAACATATATACTACATGCATGCAACATGCATACTACAAATATACTACATGCATGCAACATACATATCTACTACATGCAACATGCATACTACATGAATGCAACATACTACATATATACCACATGCATGCAACATGCATACTACATATATACCACATATATACTACATGCATGCAACATACATATATACTACATATATACTACATGCAACATAAATACTACATATATACTACATGCATGCAACATACGTACATGCATATATACCACATGCATGCAACATGCATACTACATATATACCACATATATACTACATGCATGCAACATACATACAACATACTGTATATACTACATGCATGCAACATACATACAACATATATACTACATGCATAATACATATATACTACATGCATGCAACATACATATTTACTACATGCAACATGCATACTACATATATACTACATGCATGCAACATACATACTACATATATACCACATGCATGCAACATGCATACTACATATATACCACATATATACTACATGCATGCAACATACATACATACAACATATATACTACATGCATGCAACATGCATAATACATATATACTACATGCATGCAACATACATATATCCACATGCATGCAACATGCATACTACATATATACCACATATATGCTACATGCATGCAACATACATATATACTACATACAATACATTCATACAATACATACATATAGACATACAGTACATATAACATAGAGAACATACTGTATTCCTCCACCACTGTAAAAAAAAGTCCCTAGTCACACTTTATGGCAAAAGCTGCGTGGGAAATTTCTCACACAGCAATGCCATAAAATGAGACTAGGGACATTTTTTTTTTTTTTTTACAGTGGCGGAGGAATACAGGGCGGAAGGATACCTACCTGCCAACACTGGTTTCCTGGAGCCTGTAGAGAACGGTAGCATCAGCTGATGCTGCTGTTCTCCATGAAAGATCGTCGTGGGACACTCGTGGACTTCTACGGATCAGGGGTAAGTATATTGGTGGTTTGTTATTTTAATATTTATTCCATAGATGACAATGGCTTCGGGGATCAAAGTGACAAGTGATGGTGAATATGTACTCTATGTTATATGTACTGTATGTCTATATGTATGTATTGTATGAATGTATTGTATGTAGTATATATGTATGTTGCATGCATGTAGCATATATGTAGTATATATGTAGTATGCATGTTGCATGCATGTGGTATATATGTAGTATGTATGTATGCTGCATGCATGTAGTATATATGTATGTTGCATGCATGTAGTATATATGTAGTATGCATGTAGCATGCATGTGGTATATATGTAGTATGCATGTAGTATGTATGTTGCATGTAGTATATATGTATTATATATGTATGTTGCATGAATTTAGTATATATGTGGAATATATGTAGCATATATGTATGTTGCATGCATGTAGTATATATGTGGTATATATGTAGTATGCATGTAGTATATATGTTGTATATATGTATGTTGCATGGATGTGGTATATATGTAGTATGCATGTAGTATATATTTGGTATATATGTATGTTGCATGCATGTAGTATATATGTTGTATATATGCATGTTGCATGCATGTAGTATATATGTAGTATATATGTATGTTGCATGCATGTGGTATATATGTAGTATGCATGTAGTATATATGTAGTGTGTATGTAGTATGTATGTATGTATGTAACATATATGTAGTATATATTTATGTTGCATGCATGTAGTATATATGTAGTATGTATGTTGCATGTAGTATATATGTATGTTGCATGCATGTAGTATATATGTAGTATGTATGTTGCATGTAACATATATGTAGTATATATGTATGTTGCATGCATGTAGTATATATGTTGTATATATGTATGTTGCATGCATGTGGTATACAGTCATATGTAAAAGTTTGGGCACCCCTATTAATGTTAACCTTTTTTCTTTATAACAATTTTGGTTTCTGCAACAGGTATTTAAGTTTCATATATCTAATAACTGATGGACTCAGTTATATTTCTGGATTCAAATGAGGTTTATTGTACTAACAGAAAATGTGCAATCTGCATTTAAACAAAATTTGACCGGTGCAAAAGTATGGGCACCCTTATCATTTTCTTGATTTGAACACTCCTAACTACTTTTTACTGACTTCCTGAAGCACTAAATTGGTTTTGTAACCTCATCGAGCTTTGAACTTCATAGCCAGGTGTATCAAATCATGAGAAAAGGTATTTAAAGTGGCCACTTGCAAGTAGTTCTCCTATTTGATTCTCCTATGAAGAGTGGCATCATGGGCTCCTCAAAACAACTCTCAAATGATCTGAAAACAAAGATTATTCAACATAGCTTTTCAGGGGAAGGATACAAAAAGTTGTCTCAGAGATTTAACCTGTCAGTTTCCACTGTGAGGAACATAGTAAGGAAATGGAAGAACACAGGTACAGTTCTTGTTAAGCCCAGAAGTGGCAGGCCAAGAAAAATATCAGAAAGGCAGAGAAGAAGAATGGTGAGAACAGTCAAGAACAATCCACAGACCACCTCCAAAGACCTTCAGCATCATCTTGTTGCAGATGGTGACACTGTGCATCGGTCAACAATACAGCGCATGCATAACGCCTTTTTGTATGACCAAACAACTCAATCTTTGTTTCATCAGTTCACAGGACCTTCTTCCAAAATGTAACTGGCTTGTCCAAATGTGCTTTTGCATACCTCAGGCGACTCTGTTTGTGGCGTGCTTGCAGAAACGGCTTCTTTCGCATCACTCTCCCATACAGCTTCTCCTTGTGCAAAGTGCGCTGTATTGTTGACCGATGCACAGTGACACCACCTGCAGCAAGATGATGCTGCAGGTCTTTGGAGGTGGTCTGTGGATTGTCCTTGACTGTTCTCACCATTCTTCTTCTCTGCCTTTCTGATATTTTTCTTGGCCTGCCACTTCTGGGCTTAACAAGAACTGTACCTGTGTTCTTCCATTTCCTTACTATGTTCCTCACAGTGGAAACTGACAGGTTAAATCTCTGAGACAACTTTTTGTATCCTTCCCCTGAAAAGCTATGTTGAATAATCTTTGTTTTCAGATCATTTGAGAGTTGTTTTGAGGAGCCCATGATGCCACTCTTCATAGGAGAATCAAATAGGAGAACTACTTGCAAGTGGCCACTTTAAATACCTTTTCTCATGATTTGATACACCTGGCTATGAAGTTCAAAGCTCAATGAGGTTACAAAACCAATTTAGTGCTTCAGGAAGTCAGTAAAAAGTAGTTAGGAGTGTTCAAATCAAGAAAATGATAAGGGTGCCCATACTTTTGCACCAGTCAAATTTTGTTTAAATGCAGATTGCACATTTTCTGTTAGTACAATAAACCTCATTTGAATCCAGAAATATAACTGAGTCCATCAGTTATTAGATATATGAAACTGAAATACCTGTTGCAAAAACCAAAATTGTTATAAAGAAAAAAGGTTAACATTAATAGGGGTGCCCAAACTTTTACATATGACTGTATATGTAGTATGCATGTAGTATATATGTAGTATATATGTAGTATATATGTAGTATATATGTATGTTGCATGCATGTAGTATATATGTAGTATGTATGTTGCATGTAGTATATATGTATGTTGCATGCATGTGGTATATATGTAGTATGTATGTTGCATGCATGTATTATATATGTAGTATGTATGTTGCATGTAATATATATGTTGCATGCATGTAGTATATATGTAGCATGCATGTCATATATATGTGGTATATATGTAGTATGCATGTTGCATGCATGTGGTATATATGTAGTATGCATGTTGCATGTAGTATATATGCATGTTGCATGCATGTATTTTATATGTATGCATGTTGCATGCATGTAGTATATATGTTGTATGTATGTATGTTGCATGCATGTAGTATATATGTAGTATGTATGTTGCATGTAGTATGCATGTGGTATATATGTAGTATGCATGTAGTATATATGTGGTATATATGTAGCTTGCATGTTGCATGCATGTGGTATTTATGTAGTATGTATGTTGCATGCATGTAGCATATATGTAGTATGCATGTTGCATGTAGTATATATGTATGCTGCATTCATGTAGTTTATGTGTAGTATGAATGTTGCATGCATGTAGTATATATGTTGTATGTATGTTGCATGCATGTAGTATATATGTAGTATGCATGTTGCATGCATGTAGTATATATGTGGTATATATGTAGTATGTATGTATGTTGCATGCATGTAGCATGTATGTAGCATGTAGTATGTATGTAGTATGTATTTTTTTTTTACATTCAACACATTAGCCAGATGATGGGACTACTACTGTCCCATCATTGGCTAATGTGCCAATCACCGTCATGGTAGCAGGCATCGCCCGATGGGACTTGTAGTCCCATCGGACGATGCCTGCACAGACCCCTGCAGCCTGCACAGACCCCCGGACAGTCGGCACAGACCCCCGGCAGGCCGGTACAGACCCCCGGCAGTCCGCTCAGACCCCCGGCCAGTCGGTACAGACCCCCGGCAGTCCGCACAGACCCCCGGGCAGTCGGCACAGACCCCCGGCAGGCCGGTACAGACCCCTGGGCAGTCGGCACAGACCCCCCGGACGGCCCGAACTGACGGCGCATCATGATGCGCACAGACCGCGCATCATGATGACGTCATTTTGGCATCCAATCAGAGCCACAGCAGTGGCTCTTTGCATTATGGGAACTTCCGATTCCGATATCCGATATTGAAAAAATACCGGTATCGGAATTCCGATACAGCGAATATCGGCCGATACCCGATATTTGCAGTATCGGAATGCGCAACACTATGTAGTATATATGTAGTATGTATGTTGCACGTAGTATATATGTAGTATATATGTATGTTGCATGCATGTAGTATATATGTGGTTTATATGTAGTATGCATGTTGCATGCATGTGGTATATATGTAGTATGCATGTAGTATATATGTGGTATATATGTAGTATGTATGTTGCATGCATGTAGTATATATGTTGTATATATGTAGTATGCATGTTGCGTGCAAGTAGTATATATGTAGTATATATGTATGTTGCATGCATATAGTATATATGTGGTATATATGTAGTATGCATGCATGTGGTATATATGTAGTATATATGTATGTTGCATGCATGTGGTATATATGTAGTATGCATGTAGTATATATGTTGTATATATGTAGTATGCATGTTGCATGCATGTAGTATATATGTAGGATATATGTATGTTGCATGCACGTGGTATATATGTAGTATGTATGTTGCATGCATGTAGTATATATATATATAAAGTATGCATGTTGCATGTAGTATATATTTAGTATATATGTATGTTGCATGCATGTAGTATATATGTAGTATGCATGTTGCATGCATGTAGTATATATGTTGTATATATGTATGCTGCATGCATGTGGTATATATGTAGTATGTATGTTGCATGCATGTAGTATATATGTAGTATGTATGTTGCATGTAGTATATATGTAGTATATATGTTGCATGTAGTATATATGGCATATATGTAGTATGTATGTATGTTGTATGCATGTAGTATATATGTAGTATGTATGTTGCATGCAGTATATATGTTGTATGTATGTTGCATGCATGTAGTATATATGCAGTATGCATGTTGCATGTAGTATATATGTAGCATGCATGTTTCATGCATGTGGTATATATGTAGTATGTATGTATGTTGCATGTATGTAGCATGTATGTAGCATGTATGTTGCATGTATGTAGCATGTAGTATGTATGTAGTATGTATTTATGTTGTATGAATGTAGTATATATGTAGTATGTATGTAGTATGTATGTTGCATGTATGTAGCATGTATTTTTTTTGTACATTCAACACATTAGCCGGATGATGGGACTACTACTGTCCCATCATTGGCTAATGTGTCAATCACCGTCATGGTAGCTGGCATCGCCCGATGGGACTTGTAGTCCCATCGGATGATCCTGCACAGACCCCCGGACAGTCGGTATAGACCACCGGCTGGCCAGCACAGCCCCCCGGCAGGCCGGTACAGACCCTCGCAGCCTGCACAGACCCCCGGACAGTCAGTACAGACCACCGGCAGGCCGGCACAGCCCCCCACAGCCTGCACAGACCCCCGGACAGTCGGTACAGACCACCGGCAGGCCGGCACAGCCCCCCGGCAGGCTGGTACAGACCCCCGGCAGTTCGCACAGACCCCTGGGCAGTCGGCACAGACCCCCGGATGGTCCGTACACCCCCCCCGAGAGGCTGTACAAGGACAGAAAAGGGTTTTTCTTATTCCGATACCGGAAGTCCCATAGACTTGAATGGGACTTCCGGTATCGGAATCGGCGATACCCGATACTTTTTTCGTATCGGGCCGATACCATCCGATCCGATATTTTAGGGTATCGGATGGTATCGCTCAACACTAATCAGCACCATTTGTAAAATGTTATTTTATTTTGATAGCATTTTAGGAGGTATAAAAATGCAGCAGTCATTTTTCATTTGTTCAAGGAAATTTACAAAATTTATTTTTTTAGGGACCTATCCAGGCTTGAAGTCACTTTGGGGTCCCATATATTGGGAAACCACCAAACATTGTACCATTTTTAAAACAGCACCCCTGAGATATTGAAAATTGCTCTCAGGTAGTTTATTAACCCTTCAGGTAATTTTCAGGAATTAATACAAAGTGACATGACAGGAATGAAAATGTGTATTTTTACCACCTAAATGTCGCTAACTTCTGAACAGGTCACTATATCCGGCAAACTCTAAAGCCGAAATTTGGTCATGAACTGCCATGACAAACATCAGAACCACACAATCATGATCTGAGGGCACCAATGGGGATAAAGAGGGAGCAGCCACACTCTGTTAACCATTTATAAGAGGTAGTCACTATTGACAGCAGCATTTAAGGGGTTAAATGGATATGGACAGTGCAAACACTGATCGTGGCTGATACAACAAGTTGTCAGCTATAGTGTACAGCTGACAGCTGTTCGATTGTCACCTGTATGGGGATGCTACTCTCTTATATCTTAGGTCAATAAAAAGACGTATTGGCTGTCATTAATGTGTTAAAAAATCTTTTGGCCAAAACAAAGGCTGCTGGTTATATGTGTGATCTCGTGTTGGTAACTGTTAATGCGTGATTGCTGAGAAGTGGAGTTTTTCCAAGAGAGAGCGGTGGGGCTGTGGTCAGTTCGAGGAGTAGAGCCTGGGTGGAGTCTCAAGGGGGTCCCGAAAATTTTGCCAGTATGGGGCACCGAAATTCCTAGTGGCAGCCCTTACTACAGGCCTCTGATTCCTTATATTGTGCATGCACAGGCCTGGACAAGC